>NC_058096.1:201580000-204080000 GCF_020171115.1 Neogale vison | reverse complement strand
TTTGCAAGTTAATCATTCCATCACCTCTCAATTGAATTCTTCAGGCTGCTAACACATCTTCACTTTGGTCTTAAGTGTTTTCCTTTGCCACTTTCCTTGGAAGATTTTTTTTCCCCAGAGACTTAACTATTTTTTTTTTCCTGAAGGTCAAAATCCCTTCTTTAGAATGTATGGATAAAACTGGCCATGTTACAAAATTAGAGCAGTCCCAATGAGCTCCCCTTATACATGAATAGACAACCCCACTCCCTTAAAAATGGCAGATGTGGTCATTCCTTAGGTCATTTTAGCTTGCAGTTTGAGCTTCTTCAGCCCAATCTCAAGCAGCCGTTATTGGTAAAGTGGGCGAGAGTCAGAGCCCAGGGAAGCACAACAGATTGTCCCCTCAACCCCATGCTTTAGCCCCTGTGATTCTGAAGAGTCATCTGTTCCCAGAGCACATGCCATACAAAGAAGAAAAAAATGACAGTCCTGTGACCTCCATCTGGCACTCCAGGAAGGGATGCGATTTGGAGCTAAGCCTCCAGAAAGAAAAAGTAGTGTATCCTCTATAAAGACTCAGAAGGGTTAAGAGTTGAAAAAAGAAAACCTATGAAAGAAAAGGAAATTACTTTTTTTTTTTTTTTTTTTTGGAGGGAAAGGAGAAGGGATTAGTTAAGGCATAGACATGATAAAACTGTTATTCTTGTTGATTTTAAAATCTTTCCCCTTTGGAAGGCTCAGATTTCAGCTATTCTCCTGGAGGGTAGAGAGACTGAGTAGTCACCTATGATATGAGAGAAGATTTTCTGCCCCACATTTTCCCACCCTGGACAAGGTGTGGTGAACAGCTTTAGAATTCAGACTTAGAGGACACATGACTAACCAACCTAGTACCGCTGCACTGATATGGGTAGATGTCCACCATTATTAACCAAGCTTGCAATGCCCTGAGCACCCACCTGAACCCTGGAGGACCCAAATGCTAGCCTGGTCCTCTATACAAATGGGGCCGTGTGGCTTCTGTGGTCATGAAGACATGGCATTTCTTTCCCCATAGGCGATATCCGCAATGACCTGTACCTAACCTTGGAGAAGGGGGATTTCGAGAGAGGGGGAAAGAGTGTACAAAAGAATATTGAAGTGACCATGTATGTGCTTTACGCAGATGGAGAAATACTGAAGGTAAGATTTGCCAGTCAGTTTGGAATGAAGGCTAATCCTGAAATAATTTTTGTGACTCTATGGAATTTATCCAGAGATCCATTCTCCTCAGGCAGACCTCCCTCAAATGACTGCATGTACATTCTTCTCTGCAGAGAAGAAACCCTGCAGTATGCTTTGATAATGACTTCCAGTGTCATACAGCCTGTTTAGAAATGCTTCCTAGTGTCTGACCTCAATCCTTCCTGCTCCAATTTAGACCTATTCCCTCTAGTTCTGTCCTACATGTTACTTTTTCTGCCATTCTGTCTAGCATCAAGCTGCCTACTTTTGGTAACTGTTACTAGGTCCCACTCTTTTTGTTCCTTAAGCTAATAAAGCTGCACTTTCTCTTTGGTCGAGGGTGGGACTTAGGCACTTACTTGCTGGTACCAAGTTATGTGACAAGGAACAGCAGAGTCAGGCTCTAAAAGATTATTTCCAGCCAATGCCAGTATAAAGCTGGAAGCATGTCTTCTGTCACTCCTCATTCAAAGTGAAGAACTGGAGTGCTGTTTTTCCACCATCAGTATGTCAGTTTTCCCCAGTCATGACATGATGAAGTCCCTGGCAAATAACAAGGCCTCATTTGCATAGCACCTGATAGAAGGCAAATCATTCTTTTACAGACCTTGCTCCTGTATGTTGACAATAGCCTTGTGAGGCAGGCAGAACAGGAATGATCATCCACATTTTATGGAAGGAAGAAAGTAAAATTAATCAAAACCATCTCCTAAAGCTAGAAGGAAATAGAGGAGAATGTTTATTTGGTGGTAGAAACATTGATTTGTATTACATTTTTAAAAACTCACCTCAAGAAAATAAATTAACTTTAAGAAGAAGGAGGGTGGCACCTGGATGGCTCAATTGGAAGAACATGTGACTGTTGATCTCACGGTCTTGAGTTGGAGGCGCACATTGAGTGTAGACATTTTACTAAAAAAAATAAATAATTTTAAAAACCTACCCCAAGGACTAAGGCATGTCCATTGTTTGCACGGATAACACCAAGGTCAGCAGAGCTGTCAGCTACTGACAGCTCCCTTGTACAGATAGGGAGCTGCTCCTGCTTCAATTACCTGCAACTTCCTGTCTTCCGGGAAGATGGGACTACAACTTCATGGCAATATTTGGAAATGGGGTCAAGGTAAATCTGGTTCTTCCTTATCTAGGACAGTCAGCCAAGGGCAACCTTGGAAGGAAGGTTAGAAAGCAAGCTCTCTCCAGTTTATAAATTAATTAATTTTCTGATCAGGTAGTGTCATGTACAGTTAACTTCTCCAATGGAGTTCACTCTTTCCTTTCTGAATGAGGATGAAGAGCTTATCTTGGTGGTTCAGATACACTGTTCAGTTTCCCTCTAGTTTATTGAGCAGTGTGTGTGGTTCCTTCTGCCCCAAGGAAAAGAAGGAGCATTGTGCCCTTCTATGGATTCTTTATGCCATCTACACAGTTGTCTCCAAAAGTTTTGAATTTTAGTCAAATGAATTTTCTCATCTTGTAGATTTGGTCTGGTGGGAAAATAGGACCCACACAAAGGAGAAAATATCCTAGTGCCGCAGAGAAGTCCGGGGGCTTCCTCCGGGAAGATGACACTTTATTATGCTTCTCTCTTTCAGGATTGCATAAGCTTGGGTTCAGGAGAGCCAAACAGGAGCTCCTACCACTCCTTTGTCCTCTACCACAGTAATAGTCCTCGGTGGGGAGAGATTATCAAATTGCCCATCCCCATCGACCGGTTCCGGGGCTCCCACCTACGCTTCGAGTTCAGACATTGTTCCAGTGAGTGAGAATTCTCTCCACATTCCTTGGAGGATATGAACGTCCTATTGTCTCAGAAGTCTTTCCTCAGAAAGAGAACTCAGGAGGTTCTTGTTATTGGGGCAAGAAAAATGAGGAGTTCTGAATCAGTGGGTACTCAAGGATGGGATGTCATTAGATGCTGTTCTTTAGACAGTGACTCAAACCATGAGGTCTGGTGCTGGCCCTTCCTAGGGTCTGACCCAGACATCAGATAATTACCAGCGTCATTCCCCTTTGGGTGTTTCCTTTCTGCGTATTAAGCTGCTTCTTAAAGAGCCTCTGGTTTATCAAGACCAGCAGTTTAGTTCCTATTTGAGTCTAGGTAGCCCGTGTACCTTGGGATATAAATGGAAACCTGGTCCAGTACATTTCTCATCATTCCTGCTGTCAGGCAACTACCTAATTAATGAAAGCAAGGGACAAAGAACTAAAGAATGTAGGTGATAAGCACAAGGGGGATTTCTGTTAAAAAGCAAAGTGGGGGGGGGGCAAAAACAACTAACACTTAGCTCTGGTTGCAGCAAAGGACAAAGGGGAAAAGAAACTCTTTGGCTTTGCATTCTCACCCCTGATGCGGGATGATGGCACCACACTCTCAGATGACATCCATGAGCTCTACGTGTACAAGGTATGGAACCTGTCTGTCTCTCACCTAAACCCTCACACCCCTGAGACCACTCTCACACATGGTTCTCAGTCAGGTGGTTTTCAGTGGACAGGCCGAAGGATCCAGGATAGCGCACTGGCGGCTGACAGCAGGATAGCTGTGGGTAGGCTTTTGTCTTCTACCGATAGTAGCCTTCCTCTCACAAGTGACGCCAGCAGGCCCTTTGCTCCCCAACTCCCACTTCACAAGTAATGGATGTCTGTTGCCAACTCCTCTGTGCTGTTGTGGCTTGGCTAGTACATTCAGACACCTGCCATTTGAGATCACGGTTCTGTCAGCTGTCACAGTGCCGCTGCCCCCCAGAGCTGTCTGCACACCAGGCGGAGGCCACCTGCCCCAACATGTTCTCTTTAAAAGGCATGTGAGCCATGCTAGGGAGTTTCCAGTCAGAAAGTAGTCTTCTAAGAGAACCTGAGGTCCAAGACCTTGCCTCAGGAAGATGAGAGCAAACATCAACATCAAAGAATCTCCTGCGGCCTGCTTTTTACACGTGGCGTGGTTCAGGAAACACTCTGTATTCTCTACCTTTGCCTACAGTGCGATGAGAATAGCACATTTAACAACCATGCTCTGTACCTGGGCTTGCCCTGCTGCAAAGAGGACTACAATGGCTGCCCCAACATCCCCTCCAGCCTCATCTTCCAGCGCAGCACCAAAGAGTCTTTCTTCATCTCCACACAGCTCTCCTCCACCAAACTCACCCAGAATGGTAGGCAAGAGGGTCTGCAGGGGGCTGCCCTCCCTGTCCTCAGTGGCTGGTTTCATGTTGCTGATGCATGCTAAGGGAGACAGGAATTAGTTGCTTTTTCATGCCACAATGAGGGCAATTTCACCTGAAATTGGAGCAACCACTTGGCACTAGCAGCCTGGAAGGTTTGCCATGGTTTCAGCAGCTCCAGAGTATGCCTCCGGATTTCACAGATGTGTCCTTGGTCTTGTGGGCACTAAAAAGGCTGTTGGAATGCTTGTGGCTATTTCTCTTCCTCCAGTTTCCACTGGGCAGGGAGGGTCTGGGCTTTGCTTGTCCTTGGCATAGCCAGTGTTCACCATCTTTTGCACTTGCTTCTTTAGTGGACCTCCTGGCTCTCCTGAAATGGAAGGCTTTTCCAGACCGGATCATGGACATCCTAGGGCGGCTGCGGCATGTCAGTGGGGAAGAAATTGTTAAGGTATGGCTTCTAGAAATTCATACTTGCTGCCTGACCAAGAATCTGGGCAGAAGTCCTTACATCTCCTTGATTTCTACTGGTACCCCACTAAGACCATGTCTTGAAATACAACTAGAGTAGAAATAATGTTGTTCTTTTTCTCTCTCTCTCTCTTTTTTTTTCCTTAGAATTTTATTTATTTGACAGAGGGAGACACACAATGAGAGAGGGAACACAAGCAGTGGGAGTAGGAGAGGAAGAAGCAGGCTTCCCACTGAGCAGGGAGCCCCATGTGGGGCCCAATCCCAGGGCCCCAGGATCATGACCTGAGCCGAAGGCAGACACTTAACTACTGAGCCACCCAGGCACCCCTGTTAGCTTCTCCTTTTAAAGGAGGTATCACATCTGGCTTCTTACCTTTTTGAAACTATATTTAAGTCATAAACCCTATTTTCTGATTGTTTTTCTTCCTAGGAAAAACAACAATAATGAGAGGGCAGTGGTCAAGGCATCTGTCTCAGAAACACACCCAGTGCTTTGTGCTGCCTCCTCTCCCTTCCTTAGATCTCTTTCTCAATTTCCTTATTTGTAACCCTTTAACCACAAATCTAGCCTGAGGCTTTTCTGGGATTATCTAGAAGAATTCTAAAGACTCTCCATTAACTTAGAGCTGCTGCTTTTGCCCCGTGTCTCACTTAAGAGTCCATACTAAGGACCCTTCCCCACTCCCTGTCTGACGAGATCGGGTGCGTTCAGGGTGGTATGGCCGTAGACCCCACTCCCTGTCTGAACTGCTTTCTCTAGGTACCTTTGTGACATTTCCCATCTAATGGCCTGAGCAGACTGATAAAAACACTACCAGTCCCCCGTTGTCTTCCACAGGGCTTCTCTGCATTGTGTGGAGTGTTTGCCCACCTGGTTTTAACTCAAGAAAAACTGCAGGTACTCCCTATTGGTGTAAGCCCCCCAGGTGGATTCTGCACAGTGGACTGAACTCTGCTGAGGACAGTGGACTTGCCTTTATGATCAGCAGGAGCAGTGGACTGTAGGATAGAGACTAAATTTCAAGAACGCAGCTGTCCTTCAGTGAGCTTTCTTAGTTCTGTCATCATAAAACCAAATCAATGAGCACAGATAACCCTGTAGTTTCATTTTTCAGCACCATTGACTCAGTAACATACACGGTGTCTTTGAACAAGAAACAGTTTTTGAAGTCGGTATACCTCTATGTATTTTCATGAAGTCAGTCTGAATTTTCTTTTCATCAATTGATCCTTTTAAAAAGAACTCTTAAGCTAATACTAGTTTTGTTTTGCTTTGCTTTTTTTAAATTTAATTTTATTTTTTCAGTGTTCCAAAATTCATTGTTTATGCACCATACCCAGTGCTCCATGCTTTGCTTTGTTTTGTTTAGGTAGGAGGCAGGGAGAAAGAGAATCTTCAGCAGACTCCACGCCCAGCACAGCCTGACATGGGCTCAATCTCAGGACCCTGAGATCGAGACCCTCAGACCATGATCCTGAAATTATGACCTGAGCTGAAATTAAGAGTTGAGCCCTGAACCAACTGAGCCACCCAGGCACCCCTGCTAATACTAGTTTTTGAAACTGAAGATCAGTTTATTCTCAGGGCATTTATTTCTTCTAAATGTATTTAAAAATATCAATTAGTAAACAGGAAGGTATTTTTAAAATCTGTAATCTCTTTCATTCTGAGTTGTATTCCAGATGAGAAAATATCCTATCAACATATCTGGTTTTGGTATCAATAATTTATCTCAAGCCACCAGAGGAGAGTGTGAAAAGAATCTGCTAGAATTAAATTTTTTTTTACTTTTTATTAGAATATTTCAAACATACACAGAAGTAAGATAGTGGAAAGAACCCTATCACCTAGCACCAATAATCTTCAGCCTTTGACCAGTACCGCCCATCAACACTCCCATCCACACCTGCAACTTCAGACATTGCTAGGAAATAAACTGTAAACTTTGTATCATTCCGTTGCCTTTTGACCAACAGAATGTTAGATTTGATTTTTAAAGACTGCTGGTATCCATGAGCGTTTATCATCTTCTCCCTTAGATTTTGCATCTTTTTCTGAAAATAAATAAATTGGAAAAATATATATATAAATCTGAAAGCATCTTAGAAACAAAAAACAAAAACAAAATGGTACTTCCAGATCTTTTACCCTCCCTGATAGCAGCTTCCTCTCTTCTCCCAGCATACTGATTTCTAGACCAAAACATGGTTTCTGTAGCTAGAGCCTAGCCTGCTATATCTTCATTCAAGTGTCCTTTATAGTTAAGCCACAGTAGAGAATAAGGGGACTACAGCACTTTTTGGGGTTCTGGGAAAGTGAATTCTTTTTCTCAAAATAAATTTGGCATCAGAACCACTTAGATTTTCATTACTTCAAAGTTGCAATTCAACATGGGTGTCCTGTGTTTTTTAGGTCACTGTTCTTTCCTTAGAAGTTTAGCACTCACCCAAGAGAAAAAGCTTTTCCAAATCTCTCTCAGGACCCTTTGGGCTGTACACAAATACCCTGAGTCCACCTAGTTATCCCTTAGTTGGGTGGAGGTGGAATATTCAATTATTTTTAAATAAGGTTTGAGATCTTAGATTTTTGAGATTGTTTATTGGGAAATTAAAGTCACTGGTGTATGGAAGTTTGACCATGTGTACAAGGTCCTAAGACATGAGCCCTCTGATTTTTATGTTACAGTTTCTGCAAGACATCTTAGATACACTCTTTGTGATTTTGGATGATAATACAGAGAAATATGGCCTGTTGGTGTTTCAGTCCTTGGTAAGTTTCACCCTTCCTGACATCCTTTTCTGTTAGTTATTTCTGTCACATGTTTTCCAAAATCCAGGGGAAGCAGTTTATTAGGATGAGTCAATACAAGGTACAGATGTTTCCAGAAGAAAAGGGGCTGAGGAATGACCCAAGGAAGACCAGCCAACCAACTTATCAGAGAGATCCCAACATCAAATTTGAATAATTCAGCCTGGTCAGGTCCAGGCATCAACTTTGTAGTTCTGGTACTCAGTTTCATCACTGTAGTCGAGTTGCCTAGCCCCTGAAATAGAGACCTACGCACCACCATTATGCTGAGAGATGAATATAGGAAACTAGGTGGCCTGTACTTTTACCTGCACAGTAGGATATAACCACCAGGAAGAGCAGAGAGTCCTCACCCATGCTGGTCTGAGCATCACACTCTGTCCCTGTGTGCAGTTGTTTCGGAACCAGAATCTCCAACAGCTGCTTAGTGAGAATGGACAGTGGCTTGAACATTCAGTGCATTTAGCTTAATAGACCCTGTCCCATAGGAGTGCCATACATTCAAGGGAAACCTCATACTGTAAGTCTACCTAACAGATGAGGAGCAGAGGCAGGAGTTAAAATGACACGTAAAAAAAAAAAAAAAAAAATGACACGTGCATAGTTTGCCCCTTTGGCTTTTCTTCTTCCTTGCTCTCCTGGCCAGCCAGCCCCATTTCTGAAGGGCACAGCCTTTCGTAGGCTGAGCTGGCTCAGAGAATAATCTTTTTTTTTTTCTTCCGTTTTCCAAGTTTTCTGAGACACCTTTGTATTTATGCCACCATGCACGGGTATTGTTTTGCTTTCTCCTAATCTGTATTACCCCACCTAGCATTACTGTGAAAACTCAGATTAACACTGGCACAGACAGATGAGCCCCAAGTCTGAATTCAGAGGCTGGGGCCTATAGGAATAGAGCAGACAGGACAGAAATAAACCCAGAATAGAAATCTTCCATTCTTTGCCCATGGGGAACACTAGAGAAAACACTGACAGTTTGTCATTTCTTAAAGAAACAAGAGTTCTGTTTTCTGCTGGAGGTTTTAAGTCCAGGGCCTCCAGTGAACCCTGGTACCCTCCATCTTCTCCAGGTATTCATCATCAACCTGCTCAGAGACATCAAGTATTTCCACTTCCGGCCTGTAATGGACACATACATCCAGAAACACTTTGCTGGAGCCCTGGCATACAAGTAAGTTCCATTTGGCACCATTATTAGGACTTGGTTTGAATAGAAAGACAAGCTTAAAAAAATCTCAGTGACAACCACCATTCAATCAACTGACTTTTTTTTTTACTTAATTTTTTTTCTAATTGTGGTAAAATACACAGAGTATAAAATAACTATTTTTAAGTGTAGAGCTCAGTGGCATTGAGTATGTTCACATTGTTGTACAGCCATGGCCACCATTCATCTCCAGAACTTTTTCAGCTTGCAAAACTGAAATTCTGTATCCAGTAAATATTAACTCCCATCACCCCTCCCCCTCCCACTGCCCCTAGGCAACCACCGTTATACTTTCTGTCTCTGAGTGTGTTTGTTCTACGTACCTTGTGTCAATTGAATCATGTAATACTTGTCTATTTTTGTCTGGCTTAGTTCACTTACCATAATGTCTTCAGGGTTCATCCACATTGTAGCATGTGTCAGAATTTCCTTCCTTTTAAAGGCTGAATAATGTTCCATTATACATATATACCACGTTTTGTTTACTGGTCGATGAATATGTGGGTCGCTCTCACCTTTTAGTCATTGTGAATAATGCTGCTATGAACATGGGGATACAAATACAGATACAAATCTCTCTAAGACCCTGCTTTCTATTCTTCTTGACATATACCCAGAAGTGGGGTTACTGGTTCATAAGGTAGTTCTATTTTTTTTTAATTTTTTGAGGAACCACCATACTGTTTTCCACAGCAGCTGCACCATTTTACATTCCCACCAACAGTGTTCAAGGGCTCCAGTTTCTTCATGTCCTCAAGCCAAGACTTGTTATTTTCTGTTGTGTTTTTCTGGGAGGAGTAGGGGTTTTATAGTAATCATCCTTGATTGGTGTGAAGTGGTATCTCATTGTGGTTTTGATTTGCATTTCCCTAATTATTAATGATGCTGAGCATCTCTTCATGTATTTATTGACCATTTGTATATCTTCTTTGGAGAAAAATGTATTCAGGTCGTTTGCCCATTTTTTAAACAGGTTGTTTCATTTTTTTTTTGTTGAGCTGTAGGAATTCTTCATATAATCTAGATATTAACACCTTGTTAGATACACAATTTACAAATATTTTCTCCCATCGTCTTTCTTTCCGTTGATTGTGTCTTTTGATGTACAGAAGTTTTCAGTTTTGATGTAGTCCAGCATATCTATTTTTTCTTTTGTTTCCTGTGCTTTCAGTGACATGACATATCCAAGAAATCATTGCTAAATCCAGTGTCAGAACTTTTCCCCCGTTTTTGTCTACAAGTTTAATTTATAGTTTTAACTCTTACACTTATGTCTTTGATGCATTTTGAGTTAATTTTTGTTTATTGTGTAATGTAAGAATCCAGCTTCATTCTTTTGCACATAGATATCTAGTTTTCCTAATATAATTATTGAAAAGATTATCCTATCCCCATTGAATGGTCTTGGCACCCTTGTTGAAAATCATTTGACCATCTCTGTGAGGATTTATTTCTGGGCTCTGTTATTTTATTGATGTGTATGTCTGTCTTTATGCCAGTACCATGCTATTTTGGTTATTGTAGTTTTGTAGTAAGTTCTGAAATCAGGAAGTGTGTGTCCTCTAACTTCTTTCTTTTTCAAGATTGCTTTGGCTATTTGGGGGACCCTTGAAATTCCATATGAACTTCAGAATGAATTTTTCTATTTCTGCAAAAAATGTTGTTGGGATTTTGATAAGAGATTGCATTGAATCTGTAGATCACTTTGGGTAGTGTTGGCATCTTAATAGTTTTAGTCTTTCAATCAATGAACATGAGTGTTTTTCCACTTACTAGTATCTTCTTTAATTTCTCTCAGTAGCGTTTTATAGTTTTCAAAGTACAAGTCTATAAGTCTTTCACCTCTTTGGTTAAGTTAGTCCTAAATATTTTATTCTTTTTTGATGCTACTACAAATGGATTTTTTTTCCTTGATTTCCTTTTTGAAGTGCTCATTGTAAGTATATGGAAATGCAAATAACTTTTGTGTCTTAATTTTATATCCTGCAATTTTGCTGGATAAATTTTGCATTTATTGGTTCTAAAAGGTTTTTTTTTGTGGAATCTTCAGTTTTTTCTACATGTAAGACCATGTCAGCTATAAACGAAGATAATTTTGTTTCTCCCTTTCCAGTTTGAATGCCTTTTATTGCTTTTTCTTGCCTAACTGTTCTTCCAGTACTATGTTGACTAGAAGTGGCAAAAGCAAGCCTTATTCCTAATCTTTCATGGTTGAATGTGGTCTTAGCTGTGGTCTTTGAGCTCTCATTTTAAACCATAGTTTACTACACAGGTGTCATACTTTTCCTTGTAAGAAATACCGGCAAAGCTACTAAAAGTTAGGCTTGCTTTTTCCGTGAGAAACATGTGAATAGGTAAATATAGTACCCACAAATAAATATCAAAGAAATAAAAAGTTGATAAAAGATATAAATAGTTAATATGGAAAACCAAGGTTATCTGAAACTGTTCAAGAAATTTTAAAAAGTCATCACTTTCTTCTGTGGAATTAGCACAGTTTTTGGAAATACAAGTAAAACCCAAGGGTGATGAAGCTGTGGAGTCCCTGAAACTCTGGCACTTTGATATAACTCCACGGAGGAGGCACCATGCTGTGGTTTAAGCATGTCATCATCTCATTAGTAGTCACAATAACTTTGAAGTGTACTGTTGTTTTCTCTGCATCTTAAATGAAGAAAATGGCACGGAGGCATCAAATTACTTGCCCAAGGACGCAGAGCTAGAAATTTGTAGGCCCCAGATATAAACCCTGCTGTCTGACCAAGACCTGTACTTGACTTATGTGCCCTATTGCCACATGAGGAACAGGCCTTCTGATTTATCATCTCCCTTCACTCGGGTTTCTTGGTCCTGAGGAAATAAAGTATATGAGATAAAGGTGAAGCAAGGAGGGGCACACTAGACTATATACCTTTATCTCTGTCTACTATTTACTAATTACTGTGGTCTATTCTGGAGATGCAGCAAGTTTAGACAAAACAATTATGCATGCAAAGTCCAGGACTTTGGGGAAACTTTCTTATAATTAAAGAAGAAATGTGTGTCAGGGAGAGTGAGAAAGAATGATTATAATTGCTCATTAAAATGCAGCAACTCTGTGGCTGAGGTATGTTGTCTGAGTGAGGTATGTTGTCTGATCTCAGATGAACTGGAGATCCCACAGCTGTAATGGACCCATCACTCCGTTCTGACTCATCAGCAGCATATTATTCCTGTGTGGCTAATTCTGGGCTGCAGAAATTTCAAGCGGCATTTCTTTTGAATTAAAGTGGGGGTTTCTGGAACTGTTCTCTTTCCCAGGGAGCTCATCCGCTGTTTGAAGTGGTACATGGACTGCTCAGCAGAACTGATTCGACAGGACCACATTCAAGAAGCCATGCGGGTAATGTACTGAGCTCACTGTACACAAAGGGCCCACCCTGCAGCTGTTTGTCAGTAATGGCAATGGTTTATAGCATGCAAGACAAGTGTAGACATCCTAGGACACTGGCCTGCTTTTAGGAACACCTGGGACCACGTGAGTCCCTGTTCCTCACCTTGATTTTGCCCCAGAAGATCGTTATGCCTAATAATGTTATCTTAAGGCCAGAAGGATGGATGGTGAGCATGGAGCTCCTGGCCGTCCTTCCTGTCTGGTTGTTGCCAACAGCATCCATCTCTGCTTCCAGTGGCCAAAGCATCATATCTCCTTCTAAACTAGTGTTGGTGACAGCAGTGATTAGAATTAAATAAGTCAAGCAGAGAGAGTCAATTATCATATGGTTTCACTTATTTGCAGAGCATAAGAAATAACGTGGAGGACATGGGGAGATGGAGAGGAGAAGGGAGTTGAGGGAAATTGGAAGGGGAGGTGAACCATGAGAGACTATGGACTCTGAAAAACAACCTGAGGGTTTTGAAAGGGTGGGGGGTGGGAGGTTGGGGGAGCCAGGTGGTGGGTATTAAGGAGGGCACGCATTGCATGGAGCACTGGGTGTGGTGCAAAAACAATGAATACTGTTACGCTGAAAAGAAATTTTTAAATAATTAATTAATTAATTAATTTTTAAAAAGAATTAAGATCTTCCAACACTTTCCCTTGTTCAGTGGTTACTACACATTGTGTTCTTTTAGAACTGTTTTAAGTGGAAAGAGCTGAGTGTAAATGCACTATATATGGATATATTGAGAAGAAGATAATCTTAAAACCTTGACCTTTGGAGGAACCCAGGGTCCTCCATGGCAGCACCCCTGCATGGACAGGTTCCACAATAAGGCAGCCTTTTGCATTTCTAGGCAGCTCCAGTTTTCGGGGAACCATCCTTATTGTGAGTTAACTTCACTTCTGGTAACTTCTTTTCATGGTACTGCTTCTATCATAGAGAATCATCTATGAGAGTGTTGATCCCTCTTTTGCTCGACAGTTCTCCAGATAGCTATTTAAAGAAAGCTGCCATATCCTCTGGGAACTCACAAGTCCAAGCTTTCTCCCTTTCCACCCCTACAATTTCGTGTTCTTGAGTTACTTTTTTTTTTTAATTGTTCTTGAGCATGTCTTTCCCACCCTTTCCAGTTAGCAATAAAAGAAGAATGGCAACAAAGTTGTTCTGCTTTTTCTCTGTCCCCTTTTAATTTCACATCATCTGCTACTGGGATCACCCATCATCTACTGGGCCTGTGCTTTTGCTGTTCTTGTCCACAGGGTAACAGGTGAGACAGGTGTTTCCCCAAGTGTCATCAGACTGAAGGCAAAATCAAATCATAAGATTGTGTTCCCCTGATTCTTCCATGTACATTCTGTAAAAACCAAAGCCCACAACTGTTATTTCTGTGCTCCTTCATATAATACATATCGACAAAGCAGTCAGCATCTATTGTGGGTGCTAGGATACAAAGACGAGTCGAGTAAGACAGGCCTCTCCTCTTGAAGAAAACTTCCCCAGTGAAGCATGCAGGAGCACAGGTGTAGAGCAGGATTCTGAGTGTGATGTGAGGGCAGGGCCTAGGTCCTGTTCGTCTCTTAACCCAGTACCTGTTAGGTGTCTCATATGATATTTGAGAGGATAAAAGATGAGTTAAATTCAAAGGGTTCTCTTTGAGTCTCAAAATTAATTGCTCAGGATACTGGAGAAGCCATCACAGAAGAAGTTGTTTTCTCCTAAGAATCATTCATTCAGTCAGTCACTTGATGTTGCTTCATAGCTGCCATGGGTCCAACACTGTAGGAGCCACTGGGGACTCAGCAGGGGCCCAAGCAGAAAAGGCTAGGCCTTTATAACACTTCCATACAAGTTCTTTGGAAAGACAGGCAAACATATAACATGAATAAATATACAAAGTCAGTGAAAAAAAAAAACTTTGATGAATACTATGAAGGGAATCAACAGGATCATAGGCTAGACTGGCTGGAGAGGAAGTTTTACTTCAGATCAAGATTTTAGGGAAAACCTCTCTGATGAGGTGACCTTTGGGCTGAAATTAATGTTCAGAGCTGAGGGATAAGTACTCCAGACAGAGGAAACAGCATGTTTAAAAGCCTCATGGCAGGGGGAGGGGTGCCCGGGTGGCTCAGCCAGTTAAACTTCCAACTCTTGATTTCAGCTCAGGTCATGACCTCAGGGTTGTGAGATTGAGTCCCACATCAGGCTCTGCAATAGGCATCGAACCTGCTTAAGATTCTCTCTCCATCCGCCCTTCCCCTCCCTCTCTCTTCCTCTCTTAAAAAAAGAAGAAGAAGAAGAAGAAGAAGTTCTAGGAAGCTTGAGTTTTCAAGCAACCAAAATAGTGGCTGATGTGACCAAAGCAGGGGATTTCAACTGTTGAATTGGATGGGAGGTGACAGAAAGGAAGAACTGAGGCTCTGAGGCTGTGGCTAGATCAGCTGGGTTGGTTACTTTGGGAGATGTACTTCAGGAAGATCAGGTTTGGGTGGAGAGAAGCAAGAGGTCCCTTTGAGGGAGCACTTTTCTGAGGTACTCTTATACTTATTCTCATCATTTCAGGCTTATTTGCTTGATATCTCATAATAATGCATACAGTACTAAGGTTTTGTCAGGTCATTTCCCCATCTTTGTCAAATTTTATTTGATAAGTCCTCTTGACTAAACCAGTAAGTCACTATCCAATCCTCTTTTCATCCTTCACAGGATACACAAGGTCCTGGCTTGGCAGCTCTCATTCTGGTGTGATAAGGTGTGGACCAGGAAACCCCCCTTCTTCTTTATTACTCTTAATTCGATACATCTTGCCACCTATATCCCATCTCTTCCTTTCACTTTCAAAGTCATGGCCTTTCGAAGAAAGTTTGACCACTAAGGAAGATGAAAATAAAGAGTCCTTTGTTTTCTTACTTGGTTATTTTATTTGTTCCCTTGTGAATGGCCTGTAGAAGGTATCTTTGGTGGGTTTGAGGATGGTATTTGGCAAGGTATCTTAAAAAGATAGCACACTTTTCGCTACCTCAGGTCCCCCCAAGGAACCATGAAGAGGAAAGAGCAGGCACAATGGATCTTCTTAGTGATAGAAAGGTTGTAATAACTTGTAGGATCTCTTTGCCTTTCAAGTTTATGAACTTAAGTAGAACTGGACAGAGCAGATGCTTCACCCACAGTTATGTTTTTCATTGTCTCTGCACAGTGTTGGCAGGACCCTTGAATTTTGAACAAATTTCATAGGCTCCACCACTCATGACCAGGACGTGCAAGCAATTTTGCTGTCTGCTTCTGCCTTTCACTATGAAAGTAGTAGATGTTTCAAGCCATTCAGTACATCTCTTCTGTTAGCTGTATCAAACTGAAAAAAAAAACTGGTCATGAGGAAAACATTTTCCTTTTTAAAATTAGGTACGTAGTGCAGATTTCAGACCAGGCATTAAAAGGCTATTAGAACAGAGGCTATAACATTTATGCTGATGAAGGCACACACTGTGATTTTTTTCTACTGGTACAAACCTTGAAAGATGCATTTTTCCGACCTAGCCATTCTACAATGCCAAATGAATTCTATATGGGCCACAAAACAAACCTTCTGATTCATGCATATGTCATGAAAGGTAGCTTGAGAATTATTTCCTATTATAAATTTCAAGTAGCTGAACTCCATTTGTTTCATCCTTGGATAAGTTTCTTCCTAGTGTCTCTGCCTTTCCAGTGTCTGGGAAATCTGTGGCATTTCTTTGATTGGAAAGCATAGGCTTGGATTTTCAGTCTGTTCTTTTAAAAGATAATTACTGTGCTCGTAAGCATGGGTCAAGCGGCAGGAACTCCTCAGAATTAGATTTTGCTCCTAAAACATGTTATGGGAGCTTGATCTGCTACATTCATCAAAAATTATGTATGGAAGGTGCCATGTATTGAAGAGGATGAAGAGTGAATGTGTCAGGTCCCCGCGCTGTGCTGTCTGGGGCAAGTTCTGTCCAGACTTGACCCCAGCGAGAAGGCTGGCACCATGTCAGGGCCTAGCTGTATCTCAAAGGTGCAGAAGATTCCTTAAGGACTTTCCCTTCATGGAACAAATGTAAAAGAAGCTACATCATTGCTTTTGAAACCTCTTATTTCCAGACTTGAAAAAACAAATGCAAAGATATTAAATTTTCTTTTGATCCTGTATATTCTTGAATTCAGCTACTCCCATAACAGTCTATGGTTCCTCATTTCCAGAATCACAAAAACAGTGGTGAATTAATTAGGTGATTGTCTCAGTAAGAAGACAGCTGCTGCTCAGTGACCATTTGGACTTTTGAGAAAAACTTAAAAAAAAAAAGAAAAGTGCTTGTCTTCACGGTTGAAATTTGCCCATCACCTGATTTTGGTAGAATTTACGGTTACATAGCCCTTTATTCCCTGCTATGTGAGTTGTTCACCATCTTCAACACCTCTCTATCCCTTTTGCTCCCACACCTCCAGGCCTTGGAGTACCTTTTCAAGTTTATTGTGCAATCCAGGATCCTGTATTCCCGAGCCACCTGTGGGATGGAAGAGGAACAGTTCCGGTCCAGCATCCAAGAACTTTTCCAGTCCATCCGGTTTGTGCTCAGTCTGGACAGCAGAAACTCAGAAACACTCCTTTTCACTCAGGTCTGTGAGCTGCAGGGAAGTTTTGCTGCTGGATTCTTGTCTGCCTTAGCAGGTGGTTTCTTTGTCCTCTGGCTTCTGGAGTTGAAGAAGCCCTGCCAAACTCCTGTGCGCTGGGTGAGGGGTGATTTGCAAGGAAATAACTAATGGAACACAATGCTACTTTTACTTCAAAGCCAGCTATGCCCCAACTGCCAAATATAAAACAGCCCAGTGGCTTTATGGTGAAGAAGCACAACTTTATTCTCAGAAGCCCTCTTTAGGCCAAATTTATTTAGCTAAACCTTACTATTTGTCATTTATAAGCATCTTATTTAAAGGGGATATTCAGAATGTATAGAGAATTTTGTTTCCTAGTTACTGTGTTAATTTTTAAAAAACTTAAAAAATAAGCCTTAGATGAATACTTATCCATTCCAGAAGTTAAGAATAAAATGGGCAGAAACAACTAGAAAACTTTGGTTAATAATTAAGATCAGGTTCTATTAGAAAAATCAATGTGGGAAGAAAATTTGTTTCTTTATATTAAAAATGTCCAGTCAGTTAATCTGTTACCTTTTCCAGATAGCCTTACCCTAGAAGGGATCAAGGATATTGTTTATTACCACAATCACAAGGGAGTTATTCTCTCTTATACATAAATGTCAGAATTTTCTCTAATAGATGTATTTCTTTGATTTTTTTTGAAGCCAGTTATTACGCAAAATATCACTCTCCCATCCATTATTCAGTTGCTGCCAGGACTGTCATGAGTACAAATGTGTGTTTAAATATCTCCTTTAAAATTAGAATATTCCACTTTTTTCTTTTCCACATGACCCTGTGATGCCCTTGATGCCAACTGGCTTTAAGCCCCTTGGTCCAGAGAACAGGTGAACAACTGTGAGCTAGACTTTGTAAAAGAGGGAATTCCTCAAGGTTTCCAAGTGTCTCTATTTTTAAAAAGGGTCATTCCGGTCTCCCTTCTGAAGTACCCCACACAGCACATCTTCCTCCTCCCATCTCTCCTCCTGTCCATCTGTTCCTGCCAACAAAGGCCCAGGACACCTACTCTTCCCCTCAGTATACAGAGATGAAGGGGCTCGGAGGTAGCTAGCAGAACAAGGCAGATATGCTTTCTGAGAACTTGGCAATGCCTTGTACTCAGTGGCATGTTCCTGTCACATCAGGAGAGCTCAGATCTAGTCAGGAGCAGACCTGCTTCTTTGGCGTCAGGCTCATGTTTCACGATTTTCAGATCTCTCAGCAAGTCCATGGTTCAGTCAGATTTTATGTCTTTGCTTCTGATCACTAGGAGATGTTCAGATGCAGTTGTCCTTCTGTCCTGGTGCATAAGTGTAGGAAATCTCAACATTTACGAGAATATTTACTGTTTGTGGTGTATTATGAAAGACCTGCTTTTTCCCCTTTGTCTTTTATATCTAACTGCTTATGGTAATATGTTCTTTTGCTGTTCTAATTTCTGCACCAAAAAAATCTCTTTGATATTCCAGGGAGTTATAAATCTGTAGACAGAATTCATCTAAGTTCTGTCCCTGGGCCCGGCCTGAACACAGACTGCAGTATGATAACAGATCTGTTTCCCCATGGCATAAATTTTTACTCGCTCTAAGCCAGTGTCTACTGCCTAATGAAGCAGTCGAGGAAGATAGTCCACACTTCCCCCATCCCCTTTTCACTACATGCCACATGGGAGGAATGCACTCTCACCTTCTTGTCCCACAGTGACACTCCATTCCCCTGTGTGAATTCTGGGTTAATTGTGTAAGAGGACCGAGAGGGAGGAAAGCCGCCTTCATGTTGCTACCAGGTAGACCCGAGAAAAGGAGGACCAGTATTTCTCGAAGACCAATGATGTGCTGGCCACTCTGCTGGAAATAAACTTCATGCATCTAATTTTTTTCATACCGATACCAGGAGACAAGTGATAACATCATCCTCATTTTATAGATGAGAAAACAGAGTATTAGGCAGTAACTCGCTGAAGGTTATATGACAGACAAGTAGTAAAGCTGAGAGGTGTACTCATGTTTGTCTAATTCCACAGCCCATTCTCTTTCTCCTATACTACCCCATCTCTGAAAGGCTCTGGAACTATTATAAGATTGTCCTGAAGAAACCACTTCATGGGTCTACCAGAGCTGAGATCCATGAAGAGAAGTCTCCAAGCACACACTTCCACCAGTTGCTGAATTCTCTGCCAATGTAACCACCGGTTCTCGAGAGCCCCTAGCTGACTAAACCCACACCTTCTCCATCCTTGTGGATTTACACTTGACACTGCCAAGCATCACAGAAGGACACAATTTACAAAGTCTTCAGATTTCATGGTTTCAAATAAATGTCTCTATCTTGGGAAAATGGTCCCGTTCTCAGAGCTTGATTGCTGGCTGCAGAGCTCAGCCCATGCTGCTTGGTGGTGCTCAGTTCTCTCCGCTATATTTGATTCGAGCAGTCCCTGGCTTGAATTTGAAACCAAAATTAGAATGTTGAGAGTTTGATCATAGAGACAGACAAAAAATCTAAATCCATTTTATGAGCAAAACAGCTACGGCTATTAAGCCATATTGAGCTGATTTCTTTTTTTTTTTTTTATTCCCTTCTCTTGCCAGCAAATATATTGGCAAGTTATGAAAGCTTCAAGCGGCCTGGGCCCCAGCAAATATTCTTGTTTTAGTTTCCTTTTTGCTACTCTGTTCCATGCCCCAGGAGTGCAACAGTGATGCGTGGAGTCAAAGGCCCAGGAGGAACCCCTATGAGGCCGGGGTGCTGCAGTGACTATTCAGCCTCTTGACTCCTCATGATTGTCTGAGCATGTGAGATAGACACCTAACTGCACCCTAACCACGGGCTCACTTGCTTCTGCAGGCTGCACTCCTTAATTCCTTCCCAACTATCTTTGACGAGCTGCTGCAAATGTTCACCGTGCAGGAGGTGGCAGAGTTTGTAAGAGGGACTCTGGGGAGCATGCCCAGTACAGTGCACATTGGGCAGTCAATGGATGTGGTGAAGCTCCAGTCGATCGCCAGGACTGTGGATAGCCGCCTGTTTTCTTTCTCAGGTAAATCAAGTTGGGATGAGAGTCAGACTCACCTTTCTTCTTTTCTGGGGTAATTATCAAGTGGTAATCAAAGGATCCATTTAACAGTGCTCAGGCAAGAAGCCTGTGGCCCTAAAAATGCAGAGGGTTTGGGCAACTATGTTAGATAATGCATCCAAGATGGAGGCCTACTGCCTCACTCATGATTCATCCCTAGGAACCCACAGCCTGGGCCATGCCCGTGCGGTGGCCTGCAGAGCAACTTGCAGGCCCACAAGTCTAACCAGCAGCCAAGAGCAGGGCCTGCCACACCCCCCGCAAGATGGGAAAGCAGAGGGAAAGGAGAAGGAACACGAGAGAAGGGTGTAGCCCAAGACGATAAGTATAAGTCAAGGAAGTAAGAGAGACCCTGAAAGAGGGCCCTGAGAACCCACTGTGTTTACTTTGTTCCTTGTCACACCAGTCAGATAGACTCCTTGCCTATCTTTGAAAGAGCCTCTAAGCATCAGTTAAGAGATGGACCATGAGCCCTCCACTCCCCAAGAGGTCAGGACAGCCTAGCAAATAATGAGCAGCCCAAACCACCTTTCTGGAAGAACTCTGTATTCATACCTGAAACCATATTCAGCATGATCAGCCTGGCAGGGGTGCCAGATACTCAAGGGCCAAATGTTAAGATCAGTATGAGCCGTATCCTTTCAATGGAATGTCATAATCATAGAATAAATTTCTAGGTCGCAGAAATAAATCTGAAATGCTAACAAAACAATTATTAGAATTTTTATAATTAGAATTTTGGGTAGTAAAATTTTTTGTTCGACATTTAAAGTATAAGAACAATGATCTCTCAACCAAGTACTACACACAATTGGAATGCTGAATAAATGTCCCCTTTAACTTAACTCTACCAGTGTAGGTTATGATTCATGGCAAAGCCGCCACCAAGAAAGTCAGCTTTTCTCTACCGGTAAGTCTTTATAGTAAACACTTCTCTCTTCACCAGTTCCTGGGCTGGAGAATTTTATCCCAGGTTTGGATGCATTGGCACTGAGGCCACTGCAAATGTGCAGGCTTTGTGCACTGCTCAAAGAAGATGCTTTCAAATATATGGGGAGGGGGACAGCCGACTTCCCTCATTGACACTCTTTATTTCCAATGTTTTTGTATGTACCTGCTGCTTCCCATAATCACTTAAGAAAAACTGTTTTTCTTTTAATCTTTTTTTAAAGATTTTATTTATTTATTTGACAGAGAGAGAGATCACAAGTAGGGAGAGGCAGGCAGAGAGGGGGAAGCAGGATCCCCGCCAAGCAGAGAGCCCGATGGGGAACTTGATCCCAGGTCAGATCGTGACCTGAGCTGAAGGCAGAGGCTTAACCCACTGAGCCACCCAGGCGCCCCAGAAAAACTGTTCTTAAACTTTATGTGGCAGTGGAGCTATGTAGCTGGGTTTTGAGAAGACAAGCCTCCACCCGATTTTCATTTGTATCTCTGCTTCATTGAATGCTTGAGTTGCAGCAGCTCCCTTGAAGCGAGATTTTTTTACCAACAGTTTCTTTTAAGCAACACTTACATTCTCAGAATGCATCAGTCTTATCTTTTCTTTATCAGGTTCCAGTAACAAACTACTATTTTCTCTGCAGTAGTTATTTTATATATTTACATTATAAATACTGCTCTGTTGGTATTTTGGTCTGCCGATTGTATTATGAACTTCTCTTCTGTCCAAGCATAGAACAGCTGTCATTCCATTTTCTTTAAATACATTCTAGATATTTGACAAGACAGCCCCCAAATCTCCTATAAGTCATGTAATTTGTCTTTGGCTGAAAAAAAATATATTTCCTTCTGAATTTCATCTGGAACACTTGACTATGGTCAAATAAATCCAAAGTGCCCTGGCTTGTTTGTGCTACTGGTAATCTGACTACATCATGCTAGCCAGGTAGGAGGGTACCTGCAGAGTCACACAGTCACTGACCACATAGGAGCACAGAGCACCAAAAACATGTTCACACCTGTAGTTCACTTTGTCTTATCACACCTGTGAAGGAAATGCAGAAAAGACCATTAGCATCTCATGGTACAGATGGGGAAAAGCAAGCCCATAGGAGGAATCAACCTACCTATGGGCCCTTCAGGTGAGTTAATTAAGGAATTTGAACCCGGATTCAGCCTTCCTGACCGAGTTCTAAACAAAGTCATCTCCTGATGAAAATGTTGTTCAGGTAACATTGAGGAGAAAAGTTGGGATTGGCAAGAAGGATTAGCTGCTTATCAAAGGTTTGTGACAAGACAAAGTCCTGCTGTGTTGCCTTCACTGCTGTGGACAGGCCAAGCCTGTCCCCCTAAGCCTGAGGGGAAAAGGAGGTAGGCCTGATGGCTGCCACCAAGTAAATGCTCATGCCAGGTCCCTGGCCAGAGCATCATAAAGAGTGGCCAGTTATAATCCACATCAAGTCTACAGGTTCAGTCAGAGTAGTTCATAGAACTAGGTGTGTCATTTAAATGGGATTTGCACTGGAAGCTATGCTTTTAATTTGGAATCTAGTCATTAAAGACATTTCATTTGGAAGTAATCCCCTGAAGCTCATCCTGCACAAAATGCCATAGATACTAGGCTTAAAATAAGAAAGAAGGAAAGAGAGATGGAAGGATAATGCTGTGGGATGTCTTATAATGTCTAGGAAGTGGGCTTTTAGGCCCCCATAAGGGAAGGAAGTGACCTCCAGCTAGGCATCAGGTTTGGCACCGGGTTCAGCCCCTCTTGCTTTGAGACCAGGGAAGTCCCACAGTGCCACTGGCTTCCGGAGGTAGCTCGTACTCCTCTGAAGGGCTTCTTCACCTTTGTGTTTTCTCCCTCAGAGTCCCGCCGCATCCTGCTTCCTGTGGTTCTCCATCATATTCACCTTCACCTGAGGCAGCAGAAAGAGCTGCTCATCTGCTCAGGGATTCTTGGCAGCATCTTCTCCATCGTCAAGACCAGCTCTCTGGTAGTGGTCCCACGCCCGCTTCAACCCGCCTCAGCTCTGCCCGTCTTGTATTGCTTTAGCCAGAGGCAGGCCAACAAAGATCACTTCGTACATTTCTCAGTCACAGAAGCTTTCATCAGTGACAGGAAGGTGCCCAAGTGAATGGAGGCCTATGTATGCCCAGCAGGCTTCTCCACACAACACAGTTTTGCTATTTTAAAAAGTTGTGCTCCCATAAATCCATCTAGAATTGTACTTATCTCTAACACCAGAAAGCCCAATCCTGTGCCATGTTCTATTTCTATCAAAAGGTATTAATCCTGTGTTCTTGGGAGTGTTCTGAGGATACTCAGGCACGAGCACAGGGAGGCAGGCCCAGGCTGAGAGGCAGCTTGCTCATTCAGACTTTTCTGTCAGCTCCCTGGCAGCGTGATTCCACCCATATGGCATTCCTATACCATGCCAGATGAGGTCAGGATGTACGAGAGATAATTGTTGCCCACAAGAGCTCTGAGCCTCATAGGATGGGAGAATCATACTTTAAAGATGAGGTTTCAACTAGTAATGCTTTTGCCTACTTTCTTTCCTCTTTACTTTTTCTTTTAAAAAGGGATCTGTTGGCGGTGGAGGGCGGGGAGTGGGGAGGAAGGAAAGACACGTAACTGGCGTGAATAAGGGTAGGAATTTATTTTAATGATATTTATTTTATATAATAGAAGAAATGCATATTAGGGAAAATATATAAACTATAGGAAAGTGTAAAGAAAGATATCAAGAACAAGAATGAGTTTTTTATTACAATATCTTATTAAATTGAGATCAAATTTCTGGAGAATAAAATTTCAGCCACATTTAAAATGAAGGCCAGTAGCCAGGTGATAAGTATGTATGAGGTTAGGCTATCTATGTAGAGCAGGAGAGGTCCTGGAAAAAAAAATGTGGTTGGTTTGAGCAGGATGTAGGGACCCAATAGGGTGCTCTGGTGTCCAGACTTAAAGTACCATCTGGCAACAGGGGCCTCAGTTGGCAGAGTGCTTGTGGCGGTTGTAGTGGCCCTATTGTTTTCTCTTGGCTCCAGGCAAGTCTTGGCAGCTCTCCTTCCCACCAGGCCTCAGAGAGGCAACACTAAACACATAAGGTCTATTAGGAACCCAAGGTCAGACTTGCGGTGGGAGGCTTATTACTAAAGGAAGGAGAGAAATTGAAGAGGTAAATGAAGGAAAGGAGAAGAATGGAAACAGATTAAAAACCTGAAGGTCTGATTGTTTTTGTGGAGCTAGAGAGTTGGGTGCAATTAGTTGCTTACAACTAGTCAGAGAGACATCCTAGGTAAGAGTGTTACAATCACTTC
The DNA here is from genome assembly GCF_020171115.1 of Neogale vison. Classification (NCBI taxonomy): domain Eukaryota; kingdom Metazoa; phylum Chordata; class Mammalia; order Carnivora; family Mustelidae; genus Neogale; species Neogale vison. Next base: position 204,055,726 of record NC_058096.1, on the reverse strand, counting down.
AGCAGATAAAAAGGAGGACTTTGGCCCCAGGAGCTGCTCAGATTTTTCTTGTGGAATGGGGCGCAGTATGATGACCTTGAATGTATGGGTTGGGGGTGGAACTTAAGCTCCATGAGAGTAGAGTAGAGTAGAGATACTATCTTTCTTGTTCACCTCTGTATACTCAGCTTCACAAACAGCGACTGGCACATGGCAAATGCTTAATGAGTAACGAATTGGTGGATGGATGGACAGATGGACAATAATAATATAAAGAGGCTAGAGAAGGGGTAATGGGACTCTCTGTGAGATAAATCAGGCTACAAGATTGGAGATTCAGGGTGAGAGGTCTGTAAAAGGATAGCACAGACTTCCTAGATTCACAGTGTGGTGGCTGAAAACAGAGCTGAGTGAGGAGGTAGACCCTGTTGTCTTTGTGAGGCTGCCCCAGATAGACGTTTGAGACCAGAGTCCTGCAGGTGGACCAGGGACCGCAGGCAAGAATGCTTGAGGAGCTGGAAGTGAGACGCAGCCATGCTGAGCAGCAGCTGGGCCAGCAAAGCTTGACCTCACCTAAGGAGAAAGCCCTGAGGAGAGAACCATCCTCTTAAAGACTGAGATACTGGTTTGAGCATTAGCCATTGTGCCTCAGCGATAGTGAACGTGCTACCACCACACCCTGTGGCGTGAATACTTTCCCATTTTCTCAGAGTGTTCATCAGCAGCGTTGTGCTTTCTCCTGAATTTTCTAGGGAAACCAAAGAAAACATGTAACTCAGGACCCTCGCTTCTGCCCTGTACATTGTATTGAATCTACCTGAGGTTAGAACCATGGGTGTTAGGTGGTGCTGGGTTAGGCGAAGGCCCCCAGCCACCACATACCAGGACAACTGAGGCAGGTCTGTACCCCCTTCCCCTCAGAGCCCTTGTCTCAGGTTCCCTGACACTGCATGCCAGTGAGACCGGAGCTCAGTGTTAAGAAGCCAGTGAGAAGACCACTCCTGACGCCGCTGGCTTAGTAAGTGCTGCCAGGGGCGTGAGCCTGGCCTGGTGCTAACGGTGTGCTCTCTTGCTGCTCGATCTAGGAGGCAGATGTCATGGAGGAGGTAGAAATGATGGTGGAGAGCCTCTTGGATGTGCTCTTGCAGACTCTGCTCACCATCATGAGCAAATCGCATGCTCAGGAGGCGGTAAGAGGGCAGCGGTGCCCGCAGTGCACAGCCGAGATCACTGTTAGTAACTAACATTCAGGTTTTCTTGCTTTCTTGTCTAACCTGGGGCTCCTCCACACCAACCCCCACCCCCTCATCGCACCTCCCTCATCTCCACCAGCCTTCCTGCACGGTTGTCGGCATGCTGCCCCCTTCCCCTCTCCCACCTGGTTCTCATGGCCACTCAGAAAGCTCTAGATTCCTAGTCCCTGAAGTCTCCCCTAGGGCAGCTGCAGGGAATGCTTTGTCTCCTCTTTTCCTGCACACTGTCTCTCTTGGCCACTGCCTTTATGCCAATTCACTTTCCATTATGTCGAATGAAGCAGAGACATAGTAAGAGATTGAAGGTGAAAAAATGGACTTTTCCTTCGAGGAGCAGGCTCTCCTAAATGATGTGCTGCCCAACAGAATAATTTTCTTAGCATTTGATGGGGTCTACAGATTAGGTGTTTTTGTCCACAGTGTTTATCTCCAAATGTCTAGCATCAGGAAAACTGTGGCGAGGTAGACTTGCACTGGCATTACTGGACAATTAGAAGAGAAACAGCCCGGGGAAGCCTCTCAGGAGGGGCAGAGAGACAGCCGCCACTCTACCCGGAGTGGACTTGCTAACCCGGATGCTAGAACTCAGTAAGCAGATTGCATGGAATCTTCCAGTTGGCAGATGGGAGGCTGCAGTGATTTCTTTGAAGTAAATCCTCTGTGGGAGCAAGCCAAGCTCCATCAAGCTAGGGGGAGCAGGGAGAGCAGAGAACAGGCATGTGTTCTGAGGCATGGGCTTAGAAGGAATGTTTGTTCCCTTGGGGGTGCCTACTGAGGGCACTCTCGCTGCAGGTGAAGACGTGCATACCCTCCTAGGTCCTGGTAACCTGACCCTCTCTCCAGCAACCACACAGTGCTTGCCATGCGCCTAACCCTGCTCTGTGCACTTGACTAATACTCACTTAGCGATGCTAAATCACACAGATGTAATGAAGAAGGTAATAACTGCATAATTTACCGAGCACATCTTTATGAGCTGGACTTTCCACTGAAAAGGCTCATGTACATTCATTCCTCCAATCCTCATAACAGATACATAAATTATGGCTTATTGTGCCCATTTTCTGCATAAAACTGAGGTCATATACATGTATATGTTCTGCATACATGTGCCTAATGATTTTATGTGTCTAGAAATGCTCTGAGAGACAAAAACTATTGTCAGATTTCCATGAGTTTAAAATCATTTGGCCGGCTGCTCCATGCCAAAAATTGCCATAAGATGGTAAAAAGTCTTTTGAAGTCCTTAAAACGAGATTTTCTTCCATGTTACCACAGCTGGAATTTGAAGAAATTTTAATGACTCATTTTTTAATCCTTAAATTTTTATGTATCTTAAAGCCCATACCTTACCCTCTCATAAAGATTAGTTTTGACTCCTTTGCTTTCCAGAAAATTACGTTGACCGGTCTCCATCCTCCTGTCCAGTAACCACATGTAAGCTCTGGGAGGGCCCAAGAAATCCTCACAGAAGAGCTGCTCCAACCCAGCACAATGGAAGAGCCCCAATTCTGCCCAGAAAATGCCAAGAACCCTGTTCTGAGGAACCCCTTTAGACTTCAGTATCGTGGCCTGGTAACATATAATGACAAAGGACTGTGTAGCCAGAAATTTCCTAGGAAAAAAAAACCAGACTATCTGTCTTACTTTGCAGTACTTCTTTGTTACAGGTTAAGGTTTTCCATTAACCCCATGCTGCTAAGGTCTCATTAAAACTCCCAAGCCCTTTCGGCCTCCCTTAGAAGAAAAGAAAACTCATTCCCAGGGCCAGAATTCTCATCTTCCCTTTCATGATCATTGGGGCCATCTCAGACCCTTCCTTCTCTCCTTGCCCTCTATGGATTGGGGAAACCAAAGCCCATGTGATTAGCTGTGCTGAGTGTTTTGTGGTTTGTTTTGTTTTGTTTTGTTTTGTTTTTTGGTTGGTCCCTAGGGTGAGTACGTGTCCTGCCTTCTCTCGCTGCTCCGCCAGATGTGCGACACCCACTACCAGCACCTCCTGGACAACTTCCAGAGCAAAGATGAACTCAAGGTGGGCAACAAACCTACCTCAAAACCGACTTTCCACCCAGGACAGGAAGCATGCTGAGACAGCCCAGGGCCTTTTCCCCACCAGGGGATGAGTGCAAGTGACCAGTTCTGCCTAGGGCGAAGGGTTCACCAGCCCCACTTTACAGCTATGAGAGTATGGCTCCCAGAAGCTAAAAGCCAGCAGTGTTCTTATACAGACAGACCCCAGTAACACTGGCAGGTTTTCTCTGACTGATAGCAACCCTATGACCATGTGCCTCTATGGGAGACTGCTCTAGGCCATAGTAATTGTCCACAAACAAGAACTCTTCCCTTTCTGATGAACTCAATGACCACCTTATATTTTGCAAATCAGACTGCAATCAGACTTCTGTTTAATAACTGCAAATCAGACTTCACTGTTTAATAACTATAATTATAATTATGGTGATGAAAAAACTTTTCTTCCTTAAAGTGTATTTCTGCATGTGACCCGTAGAAAGCAGAAGTGAGCACTGCCCATTGGCTACCAGATTCTGGATCCAGACCCCCTGGGGCAGATAATGCAGAGAAATGGGCCCATGAGCCACATGACAGAAGAGCATTCCCAAGCTCCATGTGGTATTAGCTGCTGATGAACTGCTGGAGCATGTGTCTTTGCCTTAGAATGTGCTACTCAGTTCATCCCTGGATAAACAAACGATTGCGAATTTTAGTTGCATGCTCTGCCTCCATTCAGAACCAAGTCATTTGCATTTCATGGTAATGCTGTTTTTTATTTGTAATGACCTTTATTAATCGTATTGTATCAGTATTAGGTGTCACTTTCTCTTTTTTTAAGATTTTATTTATTTATTTATTTGAGAGACAGAGAAATAGAGAGAGCATGAGAAGAGAGAGGTCAGCAGGAGAAGCAGACTCCCCATGGAGCAGGGAGCCCAATGTGGAACTTAATCCTGAGACTCCAGGATCATGACCTGAGCCAAAGGCAGTTGCTTAACCAACTGAGCCACCCAGGTTCCCTTAGGTGTCACTTTCTAGTATCTGATCTTGCCTGCCTTTCCACAGGCATGGGTCTCTGCAGATTGTTGTCATTAACTCGTTGCAGTAAGGTCAGCCTATCTTCTTGGGGGCACGAGGGGGTAGATTGATAGCCCTTGAAGGGAACCAAAAGTTAGCCAGAGACCAAAGCAGTTCTTGAGCTGGGGTGTAGAGCCTGAAAATCGAGGGTTGGCTGTTCTAGATAATTTTCATCCTTTGTGTGTCCTACTAACTGGTTCGCAGTCAGAAGCCCAGGCTGACATCATTCTCTTACTTTTTAATTAAAATTTTATTTTTATAACAGCAATATGTACACATTTTCTAATTTTAAATTTTTTATTCGTTTATTGAAAGCCTGCTATGTGCAAGCACTATACCCAGAACTTTAAGGGTTTTTAAATTTTTAATTTCAGTGTAGTTAATATACAGTGTATATATATACATAATCTTAAGAGCCAAAGCACATTACAAAGCTTATAATGTAAAATGGTGGTTCCCTGGTTCAACCTGACCCATGTCTGGTTTCTATTCCCCAAAAGCAGTCACTTTGAACTCTTCTGCTGTTCTTTAAGCTTCCATTGCCATTTTAAATTTTAACTGGTAGTTATTATCTATTTTCTTCTTCCCATGGAAAAAGAGGGTGGCTCTCCTCTCACATACACACACATCTTTCCTCTCATTCTTCCAATATAGTTCACATACATTTTTTTTTATTTTTTTAAATTTATTTTTTATTTATTTTCAGCATAACAGTATTCATTATTTTTGCACCACACCCAGTGCTCCATGCAATCCGTGCCCTCTCTAATACCCACCACCTGGTTCCCCCAACCTCCCACCCCCCCATCCCTTCGCACCCCTCAGATTGTTTTTCAGAGTCCATAGTCTCTCATGGTTCACCTCCCCTTCCAATTGCCCTCAACTCCCTTCTCCTCTCTAACTCCCCATGTCCTCCATGCTATTTGTTATGCTGTGAATAAGTGAAACCATATGATAACTGACTCTCTCTGCTTGACTTACACATACATTTTTGTTTAAATCAGTAATGTACTCTTCTTTATTACTGCTAAGTAAGTACTATGGTGAGCCAACAGCTATGCTGTTACACTTCCTTTCTTATAAAACTTTTTGTTTGTTCCTGGAATTATTTGCCTCTTTTGTTAATCACTTGTTTTTTGTTTTCTTTTGGTTTTCAAATCTGGCTAGGATTACCTACTCCCTCTCTGTAAGAAACCTCTTCTTCCAGCTTTCTTCAAGGTCAAATCTGTCAGATACTGTCAGGTCACTTTTTTTTTCCTGGGAACTTGTCTTCTTGTTATTTGTTTCAGTCTCTAACTTTCATGTTAGAGTCTTTTCTCCAAATGTAGAGACTTTTGGATGTCAGTCTGTGTCTAAAAGTAAGGTGCTCTGGTGCTAATGAGGGCTTGTCTTCAGCAGGCTTCCCTGTAGCTGACTGAAGGGGGTCTGTTTGGTTAGAATATCCTCTAATTCCTGTATCTACTGGTCTGCTCTCTAGGATTTGTCTATTTCCTGAGACAAGAATCCTTATCCCTTCCTAGGAATGGAGTAGCCCATCAATATTTTGGGAACCAAATAGCAAAAAGGGACTGGGAACCTCCCAGTTCAGCAGGTGAAATTTCTCTCAATGCCTGTTTTCATGTTGGCATCTCAGCCCTTAGCTGTTGCTGTATCCTTGAAAACAGATCCTCAGCGAATAACTGCTTGAGAGAGCAGTCCTCAGTCTTCTGACAGGATGCGTAAGCCTGGTCACCCAGGGATATGAGATGGCAGAAGAGATCTTAGGGAGTCTGTAAGTCAATCTTCCTGTTTTTAGCCTTCATATCCCAGTTCTACAGAAGTACCTGGTGATGCCTATAGTTTCTGAGATTCTTGCTTCCTGTTGCTGTTCCTTCCAAAGGCTCTTGGCTGTTGTCTTTTTCAAGTATATTAAATCAGTTACCACAAAAGCTTTCAAAATATATTCACCTCTTCTGATCACTGTGTTCTTATTTCCTGTTTCCTTTGTCTCTGTGGGCATATGTATTTCTTGACTGTCATTTTAGAGGATTTGAGCTGAAACAGACCTGAGGGAACATATGCAGTCCACCACACCAAATATAGAGTTCGTCACATTTTTTCTTTTTTTTATGGCAACATTATTGAGATGTAATTTGCATACCATAAAATTTACACTTTTAAAATGTACAATTCAGTGTCTCTGATTATATCCATCTTAAAGGATATCACAAAATAACAAGATCAAGTTAATAATTTATAACTTCCCACAAGGAAAAGCCGAAGACCAGATGGCTTAATTGGTGCATTGCACCAATTTTTTTTAAATGTTACTGAAAGATCTGCACACATGATACAGACCATCCTTATTTTGTTTTATTTATTTATTTTTAAGATTTTATTTATCTATTTGATAGAGAGAGATCACAAGTAGGCAGAGAGGCAGGCAGAGGCGGGGGGGCAGGGGGAAGCAGGCTCCCTGTTGAGCAGAGAGCCTGATGTAGGGCTCAGTCCCAGGACCCTGAGATCACAACCCAAGCCAAAGGCAGAGGCTTAACCCACCGAGCCACCCAGGCACCCCACATTTTTAAAGAAGAATTAATACCAATCCTTCACAAACTCATAAAAAATGGAAGAGCCAGGAATACTTCTCAACTAATTTTTTGAGGTCAGTATTACCCTGACATGAAAACCAAAGGCAGACATCACAAGAAAAGCCAACCGTAGACCAACATCCCTTATAAATAAAAGTGTAGAAGTCTTTAACAGCATACTAGCAAACTGAATCCAGGAACATACTAAAAGAAGTATACACCATGATCTCATGGGATTGATCCCAGAAATGCAAGGTTCCCTTAACATATGGTAATCAACATAATACACCATTAAATAGAATAAAGGGCTAAAACAGAATCCACCAAACTTTCATGATAAAATCATTCAACAGACTAGAAATAGAAAGAAATTTCTTCAGACTTGATAAAGGGCAAAATATGAAAAACCCACAACTAACATCATACTTAGTAACAAAAGACTGAATGTTTTCCTCTTTAAGTCAGAAACAAGAGAAAGGCATCTGCTCTTACCACTTATATTCATTATATTGGAGGATCTAGCTGGAGCAATTGGGCACAAGTTTGGAAAAGAAGAAGTAAAACTCTCTCAATCCTCAGATGGCATGATTTTGTATCCAGAAAATCCCAAGACACCCATAAAAACACTATCAGAAGTAATAAATAAGTTCAGCAAAGTTGCAGGATACATAACTAATACACAAAAATCAATTCTATGTCTTAGCAATGAGCAATTCAAAAACGAAATTAAGAGAATGTTTCCTGGGCACCTGGGTGGCTCAGTGGGTTAAAGCCTCTGCCTTCGGCTCGGGTCATGATCCCGGTGTCCTGGGATTGAGCCCCGCATCGGGCTCTCTGCTCAGCGGGGAGCCTGCTTCCTCCTCTCTCTCTGCCTGCCTCTCTGGCTACTGGTAGATCTCTGTCTGTCAAATAAATAAATAAAATCTTTAAAAAAAAAGAATGTTTCCATTTATAATAGTATAAAAATTCATAAAAGAATTAGGAGAAGAGATTAAAGCAGACCAAAATAAGTGGAAAGACACCCCATGTTCATAGATTGGAACACTTATATTATTAAGAGGATAGTACTTCACAAAGTGATCTATAGGTTTGATACAAGACCTCTCAAAGTTTCAGCTGCCTTTTTGCAGATATTGACAATCTGATCAATAATTCACAAGGGAAAGAAAATGACTCAGAATAGCCAAACAATCTTGAAAAATAAAGGAAAATTGGAGGATTCATACTCATCAGTTTCAAAACTTACAACAAAATAACAGTTATCAGAATGGGTTATTTGTGTAAAGATAGATATAAAGACCAATGGAATTGGATTTGGAGTCTAGAAATAAACCTTTGTATTTACAGTCAACTGAATTTCAATAACATTGTCAAGACAATACAGAGAGTAAAGAAGTCTTTCCAGCAAATGGTTCTGGACAACTTGATATCTAACCTCTACCTCATACCATATAAAAAAACCCAAGTGAAAAAAATTGTAGACCTAAATGTAAGAGCTAAACTATAAACCTCTTGGACATAAACAGGAGTATATCTTTATGTCCCTTGATTTAGCAGTGATTTCTTAGTTATGACACCAAAGCACAAGCAACAGAAGAAAAAATAGATTTTAGACTTCATCAAAATTAAAAACTTTTGTATTTGAACTGAATGGGAAGTCATCAGAGAGGGAGAAAAACCATGTGAGGGACTCTTAATTTTAGGAAAGAAACTGAGGGTGCTGGAGGAGTGGTCTGTAGGGGATGGGGTAATTGGGTGATGGGCATTAAGGAGGCACATGATGTGATGAGCGCTGGGTGTTACATGCAACTGGTAGATTACTGAAGACTACATCTGAAACTAATCATGTACTCTAGGTTGGATAATTTAAATTTTAAAAACTTCTATATTTCAAAGGATGCCAACAAGAAAGTGAAAGCCCACAAAATGGAAGAAAATATTGGCAAATCATATATCTAATAAAGGGCTTGTATGTAAAATACATAAATAACTCTTACAACTCAAGACTGAAAAGGTAACTCAATTTTTAAATGGGCAAAATATTTTAATAGACATTTCCCCAAAGAAGGTACATAAATGGCCAAAACACACTGAAAAGATATTCAATGTCATTAGTCAGTAGGGAAATGCAAATGAAAACCACAATAAGATACTACCTCACACTGGGATGCCTGGGTGGCTCAGTGGGTTAAAGCCTCTGACTCTGGCTCAGGTCATGATCCCAGGGTCGTGGGATCAAGCCCCACATCAGGCTCTCTGCTCCACAGGGAGCCTGTTTCCTCCTCTCTCTCTCCTGCCTGCCTCTCTGCCTACTTGTGATCTCTGTCTGTCAAATAAATAAATATATACATATTTTTTTTAAAAAAAGATACTACTTCACACTGAGAGTGGATATAATTTTAAAAAAAGACAAATATTAGTACTAATTCTAGTTAAAATATTTGGTGGAATTCACTAGTGAAGCCATCTGGTGCTCCACTTTTCTTTGTTTGAAGGTTTTAAATTATTAATTTGATCCCTTTGCTTATGATAAGTCTGTTCAGATTTTGTTTGATTTTGGTTGTTTGTATCTTTCTTAGAGTTTGTCCATTTCATCTAAGATATAATTTGCTGGCATACATTTGTTTATAGTAGTCCCTTATAATCTTTTCTAGTTCTCTAACATTGGTAATGGCTTCTTTCATCCTTAATTTTAGTAATTCAGTCTTCTTTTTTTTTTTCTTTTTTATTTTCTTGGTGTGGCAATTTTGTTGATATTTTCAAAGAACCAAATTTTGGTTTCATTTTTTCCTCTATTTTTCTATTCTCTGTTTCACTTATTATTCCCTTCCTTCTGCTTGCTTTATGTTTAGTTTGCCCTTCTTTCTCTAGCTTCTTAAGGCATAAGGTAAGTTATTATTTGAGACCATTATCTTCTTAATATAGGCACTAGAGCTATAAGTTTTAGCTTCATCCCATAGGTTTTGATTTGATGTGTTTTAATTTTTATTCATCTCAAGGTATTCCTGTTTCACTTGTGCTTTCTTTTTTGACCCATTGGTTATTTGAGAGTGTAATGTTTAATTCACATATTTTTCACTTTCCCAAACTTTTTAAAGGATTTTATTTATTTATTTGACAGACAGAAATCACAAATAGGCAGAGAGGCAGGCAGAGAGAGAAGGGGGAAGCAGGCTCCCCGCTGAGCAGAGAGCCCGATGTGGAGCTCGATCCCAGGATCCTGAGATCATGATCTGAGCTGAAGGTAGAGGCTTAAACCACTGAGCCACCCAGGTGCCCCTACTTTCCCAAATTTTGTTGTGTCATTCATTTCTAACTCACATAGAGGTTGGAGAACATGCTTTATATGATTTCAGTTCTTTTAAATATAGTGAGTCTTTCTTTATGGACTAACATATCATCTGTCCTAGAGAAGAAATGCATATATCCTTCCATGTGTATTCTGCTTATTGTTGGATGGAGTGGTCTATAATAATTCTTTCAGACATATTGGCTCTTTTGTCATTATAAAATTTCCCTTTTTGGTCTCTAATGACAATTTTTGTTAAAGCCTATGTGGTTTAATATTAACATAGACATACCAGTTCTATTTTGTGTATATACCCATTTTATTGTATATATTTCCTATCCTTTTACTTTTGAGGTATTTGTGTCTTTGAATCTAAAGTACATATCTTGTAGACCATGTATAATTAGATTATATTTATTTTTTTATCCATTTCCCCATCTCTGCCTTTTGATTAGAGTATTTAATCCATTTAGTTTAATTACAATAAGTTAGGATTTTACATTTACATTTTGCTATTTGTTTTATATCTGTCTTATATCTTCTCTGTTCCTCTGTTCCTCCATTTCTGGCTTCTCTTATGTTAAATATTTTTACTGTGTAATTTTAATTCCTTTTTTGTTTGTTTTGGTATATATTTTTTTTATTTGATAGACAGAGATCACAAGTAGGCAGAGAGGCAGGCAGAAAGAGAGAGGCAGCTGAGCAGAGAGCCTGATGCGGGGCTCTGAGCAGACAGCCTGATGCGGGGCTCAATCCCAGAACCCTGAGATCATGACCTGAGCCAAAGGCAGAGGCTTAACCCACTGAGCCACAAAGGCACCTCTATTCTGGTATATTTTTAAAGCTATTTTCTTATTGGTTGCCTTGGGAATTTCAATTAACATCTCAATTCTACCAGTTCACTTTAATAGTATACAAAAACTTCACTCCAATAAAGCTCCAATCCTTTCTTCTTTTTTTGCTGTTACTGTCATATAAATTACATACTTATGCATTATAATCTCATCAATATAGTTTTATAATTATTGCTTTATGCAGTTGCTTTGTAAATCAAATAGGAAAAGAGCTACAAACTTAACATATATACTACCTTTTATATTCACCTTTATCTTCCTAGTGATTTTTATTTCTTCATATGGATTCAAGTTACTGTCTAGTGTCCTTTTAGTTAAGTCTGAGAGACTCCCTTTAGCATTTCTTTTAGGGCAGTTCTACTAATAACAGTTCTACTAATAACAAATTCTCACAGCTTTTTTTCTAATCTGAGAATTTTAATTTCTTCTTCATTTTTGAATGATAGTTGTGCTAGACTGAAGACTCTTAGTTGACTCTCTGTTATTTCAGTACTTTGAATTTGTCATTCCACTGCATTCTTGTCTCCACCATATCTGCTTGTAAGTTACCTGTTATTATTGAGAATCATTTGTACATGATAAAATTTTTTTCTCTTCTTGCTTTCAAGATTCTCTCTTTGGTTTTGGCATTTGACATTTTGACTATGATATGTCTGTATTTAAATTTCTTTGATTTTTATCCTGTTTGGAGTTCATTGAGCTATTTGGATGTGTAGATTAAAGGGATTTTTCATCAAATTTGGGAAATTCTTTAAATATTTCTTCAAATATTTATTCAAAATCTCTTTCTCTTTTTCTCCCATCTCTCTTGACACTCCTCTTACTTGTATGTTTTCATAATTAATGGTATCCCACATGCTCTGTTTTTCTTCATTTTCTTCCTGTTCCTCTGGATAACCTCAATTGACTTACCTTTTAAATTTGCTGATTCCTTCCTCTGTCAATTCAAATCTTCTGATGAGCCCATCTAGCAAAATTTATATTTCAGTTATGGTACTTTCAAATTCTAAAATTTCTATTTGATGCTTTTAAAATAATTTCTATCTATTTTATTGATATTCTCTATTTGATGAGATACTGTTCTTGTACTTTCCTTTAATTCTTTAAGCATGTTTCCTTTAGTTCTGTGAATATATTTTTAACAGCTGATTTAAAGGCTTTTCCTAGTAAGTCCAACATTTGAGCTACTTCAGGTAAAGTTTCTTTTCACTTCTTTTTTTCCTGTGTATGGGGCATAGTTTCATGTTTAATTTTGTGTATTATAATTTTTTTGTTAAAAACTGGATAATTTAAATAATGTGGTAACTCTCAAAATCAGATCCCCCACCACATCCCAGGGGTGGTTGTTGTTGCTTTTTGTTGGTTTGTTGTTGATGTTGATATTTGTTTGCTACTTATTTAGTGACTTTCTTGGACTAATTCTTGAATGTCTGTGTTCTTTGTTATGTACAGCCACTGAGGTCTTCATTCAGTTAGCTTAGTAGTCAGCTAATAGCCAGACAGAAATTTCCTTAAATGCCTTAAGTCAGTAAGTCTTTAATACTTTGCTAAATACCCGTATATGTGTGTTGGGACTCGCTTTCAGTGCTCCAACAGTTTACATTACTGCCTTAGCCTTCACTTCCTGCTTCACATAGAGCCTCAAAGTCAACCAGAGTGAGAGATTAAGCTTCTCAGGTCTTTCCTGGTAATATGTACAGCCCTGAACACGTGTGTAGACTTCTAGGTTCCCAGGAATATGTCAGAGCTTTTCAAAGTCCCCTATAGATATTTCATTCCCCAGATTTTTCTTTTAAGTCTTTTGGAAATTTTTTTGATGTCCTAATGGTATTGTTGCTTCAAGCAGCTGGGATGTTAAATTATTATGGCTCATTTTCTCCCCATATATGCCCTAGGTAAAAGACTCTTCTCATTGAGTGAGCTCTGGGTCAGATCAGATAAGCCCTCTGAATGGGGATTTCCCAGGTTGCTGAAGAACAGATAAAAAGTAGCAGTTGGGGGTGGTGGGTGGCACTTTCCAGGAATTCATTACCACTGTGGTTCTACAGTAGTTTGTTTTCAAGGATATACCACCGAAGTAGAAAGAGGAATGGGATGGGAATGGAACAAGCCAAAGTGCAACAAAGTTCACTGTTCTATTGAGAGTCAACCATTTTTCTTGAATAACACTCCTTGGATTGTTGCCAGTCTTTGCTTAACCTGCTTTGTCAGTGTTCTCATTATTTTCATAGAGGAGCACATTTTGGAGGTCTTTACTCTGCCATTCCTAAAATGCTTCTCCTGTCAATGTATTACATTTTTTTAAGATCTTATTTATTTATTTGATAGAGAAAGAGAGAGAGCACAAGCAGGGGGAATAGCAAGTCGAAGGAGAGGGAGAGGCAGGCTTCCTGCTGATCAGGGAACTCAATGTGGGGCTCGTGGGATCCATGATCCCAAGACTCTGGGATCATGACCTGAGCCGAAGGCAGAGCTTAACCAACTGAGCCACCCAGACGCCCCTCCTCTCAATGTGTTCTTTACATTCAAGAAAGCAGCTTCTTTTTAAGATTTTATTTATTTATTTTAGAGAGAAAGAGAGCATGTGAGCCAGGGCAGAGGAAGAGGGAGAAGCAGAAACCATGTACAGCGTGGAGCTTGATCGCAAGACCCTGAGATCATGACCTAAGCCGAAATCAAGAATTGGACACTTAACAAACCAAGCCACCCAAGCACTCCCCAAAAAGCAGGTTCTTATAGTGCAGTGTTCAAGGGCCATGACCCAGATAATGTGACCCACAGGCCCAACTGGATACCAGTTCTGCTGGACTGCAGCCTTCCCCATGCTTTGCGCTTTGGGGACTGGGCTCAGGGTCCAGAGTTGTCTGTAGTCTACCCAGTTTGGATCTGTTCCCACCTGAACTGAGAGAGTGCCTAGATCTCACTTTCATACAGGCCTCCCAAAGAAAATAACTCACAAAACAAACCAGAATCTAACCTACTAATGCCATCCATTCTCATGGTCTAGAGGTCAGGAGAACCCTGTTAAGGAAAGGCATGCTGTAGTGGTAGTGGTGGTGTCTCACATCAGACTTTCCTCCTGGATCAGGAATTCCTGCTGAAGATTTTCTGTGTGTTCCGGAACCTGATGAAGATGAGTGTCTTCCCTCGGGACTGGATGGTGATGAGACTTCTTACAAGCAAGTGAGTGTGGACAGGCCCTGCATAAGCATCATCAGAGCTATTCTCAGACTAAAGAGAGAGAGACAGGGAGAGAGGGAGAGAGAGAGTGTGTGTGTGTGTGTGTGTGTGTGTGTGTGGCAGAGGGAGAAAGCAAGACAGAGATCCTGGCCAAGGCCATGGTGACAGAGAAGATAGGGTAAATTTGAAAAATATTTGGAGGCACAATCAGCAGGACTTGACCATTTACCATAAGTTCAAGATGAAGAAAGTGTTAAAGATAGTCCAAAATGGAGTCTTAAGTGACTGGCAGAGATGTCATGGTAAGGATAGAAAAGGAATGTAAAGGATGTGAAATAATAATACCCAGAGAAAATGCCTCCTTGAGGGAGGCCTGTTCCATGCACCACTGGCCTCTTTGGCTCTCTAGTTTCAGGCAGTTTTCCCAAATCCTCCTCTTGATTTGATTTCTGTTGTCTGCCAGAAACTGCCTGCCTCCCACAGCTAGTGCTAATTACCCACCCAAGACCTGGCTGTAAGGCTCTGACCACTTCTGACTCTGGCGACAGAATTCACTCTTAGTCTGCCCCCAGATAGTCTGTTCCATTCATATTTCTAGCCTGTGCTTCTACTTTGCAAACCAGACAATTGCAGGTAGTAAGATGTTGGCTTATGTAGTCTCCCTCTACTTGGGAAAAGACCCCTTCCACTTGGCCTCCACAGTCTAGCCTGCTGGCTTCTCCCACTGATCTGCTTTCCTTTTTTCTTTTGTCTCCGTCTTTTTCTTTTTTGGGGAGAGAGAGAGAGAGTAGGGGAGGAGAGGCAGAGGGAGAGAGAGAGAATCCCAAGCAGACTCCACAACCAGCACAGAACCCAATGTGGGGCTCAATCTCACAACCCTGAGATCATGACCTGAGCTGAAATCAAGAGTCCAATGTTTTACTGAAGCACCCAGGCACACTGATCTGCTTTTTATGTTGGCATTTTACAGAATGTAGTGATATTATCTATGTTAGATATATTAGCAATGTATCAGCATCGTTTTCACTTTACCTTTTATAGGGTACTTTTTTTTTTCAAAAGTGTAAACATTTTATACAGAACAGAAGAATGGTTATAAATAAAGTTGCACATGTTTTTCCTCAAATAATGGATTTTCCATTTGATTCCCTCTTGTTTTTTTTTTAAGATTTTATTTATTTATTTGAGAGAGAGAGACAGAGATAACGACAGAGATAGTGAAAGAGAGCACAAGTGGGGAGGAAAGGGAGAAGCAGGCTCCCCACTGAGCAGGGAACCCGACATGGGGCTCAATCCCAAGACCCTGTGATCATGACCGAACCAAAGGCAGATGCTTAACCAGCTGAGCTACCCAGGCACCCTTCCTTCTTGTTCTTTCTTAGCTCTCCTCAGAGTACTTCAGGGCCCTCAGCTGATCCTATAGTAACAGCCTCTTCTTTTGAGGATTTTGCCTTTCAAATTTGTCACCTCCTGGGCCAAAGCCAAGGTGCTCAGTGTAAGCACTTTGCCAGGCACCCAAAGCCCTCTGTAGTCAAACCCTTACCTGCCTGTCCCACTTCATTTCCTCTCTACTTTAACCTGTGCCTTCAGCTCCAGCAAGGCAGAAGATATATTGCTCCTTATATATACCCAGGCTAAAATTGAGAGTGATTTTCTAGGCCAAAGGCTGAAAACAAATAGCTTATAGATACAAATAATAGTATGTGACAACAGTAGGGATTTAATCATTAAAAACCCTTGTAATCAAGTGAAATAATAAAATTATACTGTAAGTCCTCTGATAGTCATATACCTTCATTACCCAGAAGTCCTCAAAATACTAGAATCACTCTTTGAACTAGAAGAAATCCTAATGAACCAACTAGTTCCTTCCATCCACACTTATAAGCAGGAAAACTAAGGCCCAGACAGCAGTGGTGCCAAGGCCAGGTAATGGCAGAGCCGGGCCTAGAACCCACCCATGTTCTGTGCTATGCTGCCAACTTTGGGGCATTTCTCCAAGAAATGCTTTCTGTGAGGTTTGTGCCATCTATCCCTTTCTTTTGTAGTCACATCTTATACGAAAGCAAGTTGTACTCCAGGCATTAGCTTATAGGTCAGAGATGCTAAGCTATTGATGTCATCATTAGTCTTTTAACTCCACCAATGCCTTGTCCCTTTACTGCAGTATTATAGTCACTACTGTCCAGTACCTGTCTTCCGCACTGCACAAGAACTTCACAGAGACAGACTTCGATTTTAAGGTAGGAGCTCCTGAAATCCGTCCCTGTCTTTGTAATAACACTAGAAAGCCAGAAAAAAAAAAGCTCACTGTTTTCGTTTCTGGGTTTTGTTTTGTTTACTAAGAACAACTTTATTTTGCTCTCAATTTTTCAGGTCAGGAAATTGAGAAGGGCTTACCTAGCTGTCAGATGGGTGGCTGGGAGCTGGGGCAAGCTCACTGGGTTTGGTTTATTAGTATGTTCATAGCATTGAACCACTTCCAAGTTTGACAGTGAGTAGGCTATACCCTTAGAGTGCCCCTGTGGGAGGTGCTGGGAGCCAGACCTCCAGGAGTAGGCTTTCTAGGCCAGAATCAAAACTATGGGTTTCAAGGAGTCAAGAAAGAAAAAAAAAAAAAAAAGTTCCGTTTGCAAAGATACTTAAAAAGGAAAAAAAAATCAAGATCTTAAAATTGTGAAATGAATTCTGTGCTACATCCATATATTTAGAATCTCTCTTTGTAAGGTTAAGGACTCATGCTGTCACATGTTTTCTCTTTCTCTGTCTCTCTAGGTGTGGAATTCTTATTTTAGCCTGGCAGTTCTGTTCATAAATCAGCCAAGCCTTCAGCTAGAAATCATCACTTCAGCCAAGAGGAAGAAGATTCTAGATAAGTAAGACATATGTCTCTTCTTCACCTCCCTACCACATGCCCAGATGGGGTTATGTTTCACTTGAGAGGCTCCTCAGACGTCCACAAGGTTCTCACTGGGTAGCTTCCCAAGGACCAATTGTGAGAGTTCGGTTGGGAGCCAAATGACTTAGTATTGGGGGACGCATTAGAAACAGTGCTGAAGTGCTGACCTTATGGGGTTTGTAGCCCTGCCTTCCTGAACTTTCTCCCCCTGAAAGCTGGCTCCTGTGTTACTATTTCCAGGTATGGGGACATGCGTGTGATGATGGCTTACGAACTGTTCAGCATGTGGCAGAATTTGGGTAGGTCTCTTCTCCCTGTTTTTCCCTTGCACATATTGCATAGCCAAATAAAAAGTGACAAGACTAATAACTTCTCCCAGGTTTTATGGATGTTAATTCAGGCCCAAGAGACCTTTACATATCTTCAACGTAACACCTCAGCCGGATGGTACAGCACATGTGCACAGAGCTCTCGGCAGGGAGAGTTAGGCTGAGAAGCAAGACCCCAGGAATACATATGCACACTCCCCTTTTCGAGAACTAAAGTCAAAGGAGAAGAATATAAAGGCTCTGGGAGTTTTTCCCAGCTTGAGAACTCATGCTGGTAAAATCTTCTGTGTTCTCCATGTCCCAGTGCAGATGTTGCAGTTCAGAAGCATAGATCTTTTTTTAAATTTTAATTCCACTTGAGTTACCACACAGTGTCATATCAGTTTCAGGTGTACCGTTACAGGGATCCAGCAGTTCTGTTCGTTCGTCACTGTTCATCGTTCGTAAGTGAGGCAGAGACCTTGCAGACACGCCACACACGAGTAAGGGCAGCAATTCGTTTTCATAAATATTGGAACACTTTTTGGGTCTCTGGTATCCATACCCTGCAGATCAGGTTTCTGCCACCGTCTGCATGAGGACTGCATGCAAGAAGGGAATCGCAGCCTCTAGGGGAAATTGATTTTAGCTCCCTTTCCTTCGGCAGCTTCTCTAATATCCTGAAATTGTCAGTGTTTGGTGGAGTCCTTTGATTGCCCTGGTGACTAGAAGAGCCATCCTTTGGTACTAGAGGCTTCTAAGTGGCCTCTTGGGATGCTAGAGGAGCAGTCACTCTTCTTGGCTGTTACTCATGGCTCTGAGGCCTTAGGAATGATGGTCATAAAATCTTACAGTCCTGGAAGCAGCAGACAAGGTGTGAAGTATCCCTGCCAGTGAACACTAGGGCTTCCCTCCGTGAGTGAGGATACATTGCACCAAGCAGGCTTTCCAGCTTCCATACTCCTACACCCTGCATCCAGCATGGTCAAGGTATAGATTTTAACCCTAAACTTGACTCTGAAATTCCCAGAAACACAAGGTGCTAACAAACTGTACCAAATACCAAGATGGGAATATATAGAGTCAGCCTCAGGGCTAAGCTTTGCTCTTTAGATAGGCTTTCACAATGGAAAAAAATCAAAAAAGTTGCCAGGTTTGCCTGATAAAGCCATTCCTGCCTCGTTTTTTGTTGTTGTTTTTTTTTCCTGGTGGAAATGGTATTTTCTGGTCCTCAAGAACTGACTTAACTTGGCTTTAGCAGTCATTACACAGGCCCAAAGTTCATCTCCTTTATAGTCTCTGAAGGACCAAAAGCAGAGCCCTAGAGGATTGCTCACTCTGTTTTACCACTGCAAGGAAGAGGAAAGTTCTGTCCCACAGTCCTCAGGACTGGCCCCGCCTTCTGGGAACATGGCCCAGATTGCAGGCCAGTCTCAGGAAAACCTGCATCACCCACTTGCCATGGAAAGGCCTCATAAGGACGTTGGAAGCTGTGTTGAGCTGGCCTGAGTAGATGCAGTACTGCCATCAGAAGTACCATGAGAAGACAAGGGGCAGGGACAGGGAGGATACAGACAGAGCCTCTAAACCAATCTGTCTGGGTAGGGTTGTGCAGGAGGCTCCTGCTAACTCAGGAGGAGGCTTCTTGGGCATACTTGAGCACAGGCAGTGAAAATACTCATGAACTTCAGGCCTCTAGCAGCTGGACCAGGGGCTATGAACATCTTACCACTTAAAATCCTCTGGACAAGAGGTAGAAACCCCAGGGATAGTGTATTGTATTTAAGCAGAAATATACGGGTTTTCCTTGCTAAATCAACACTGAACACAACAATCTGGAACTATCATAGGGTTACTCAAAAATCGTCTTCTGCCTAAAGTAGTGAACTCTGTTCCTTGACCTCAGAATGATTTTCAGGTAGTTTGTTGAACCTCCCATTAATTCTTTGGAAAGATAGTTTCCTAATAAATGCCTGTTGAACATTTATTTTAGCTGGGCTGGACCAGTTTTATCTATGAACTCTAAAAAGCCAAGAAAAGGAGTATCTCAGAAAGCCATAGGGGAGAACTTGCTTTATTCTCAGTTCTAATATATATTGGGTTTTGTTGTTCAGGTGAACATAAGATCCACTTTATTCCTGGAATGATTGGTCCTTTTCTGGGTGTGACACTGGTCCCACAGCCAGAAGTGCGGAATATCATGATTCCCATCTTTCATGACATGATGGACTGGGAGCAGAGAAAAAATGGCAACTTCAAACAGGTAAGACAACACCTGCCAGTGTTCAGGGTGCTCTCCTCTGGATAGACCCCTCTGCCCAGGCAGGTGACCCAAATGTCCAGAATGTGGTTCCACTGGGAATGGACTGTAGTTTGACCATCTTGAATCCTGCTCAAGGGTTTTCCCTTGCGAGCCAGAATTGATTTGTGGATTTTCTTTATGAAGTTAGAGGTCAGAAAATAATCAAAGGAAAGAAATGGACATCTGAGAAAGAAACTTTCTGTTCAAGGAAAGAATGGTTTAGGACTGTAACCTCCCAGCTTCATTCAGGAGAGGGCCCCAGAAGCATGTTGTCCTCCCTGTCTGGCATTTCTTTCTTTTTTTTTTTTTTTTTTAAATTTATTTATTTATTTATTTGACAGAGAGAGAGATCACAAGTAGGCAGAGAGGCCGGCAGAGAGAGAGGAAGGGAAGCAGGCTCCCCGCTGAGCAGAGAGCCTGATGCGGGACTCGATCCCAGGACCCTGAGATCATGACCTGAGCCGAAGGCAGCGGCTCAACCCACTAAGCCACCCAGGCGCCCCCTCTCTGGCATTTCTGTGACTAGAACCGAGACCAGATGACTTCTCATGGCTCAGGGTAGCCCAGAATTTCATGGACTCTTGCACAGGAGGTATAAATAAGCCCTTCGTTTCTTACTAAATAGCTTTAGGCTGTGCCTTTGTGCAAATCTTCTGCTACCTCTAAGGTAGAGGAGATGGCCCCTGCCTTTCTATGTGTAGCTCCAGGGAATAGGACTAGGATCAGTAGGGATCAGTAGTAGGGAAGCTGATTTTAGCTAATAAAAGAAATAACTTGCTAGCAACAGGAACTGTCTAGTGTAGGCTGACCTGCTTAGGGGATGGGGAGTTCCTCTTTGCTGGTCATTGTCAAGCAGATAGTCCCAGGGGGCCTCTAGGAAATTTCCGTATTGGGTTGGAGACTGTACCACTTTCCAATAAGCTCCCTCCCAACACTGTGGTTTGGGATGAACCAGTGATCTTAAAGTGAGTGACTATAACAGTGAGGAGCAGACCAGGCAAACAATAATTTTTAAATTTTTATTTATTTATTTTTTAATTTATTAAGAGTAAAATTCATTCTTTATGATTTATAGTTCTGTAAATTTTGGCAAAAACATAGTCATGTAACCACCACCACAATCAAGATTTTCTAAATTCCTAAATATTCCATCTTGCTGGTGACTAACATAACACAATAAAAAAAAAAAATTCCATCTTGCTACCTTTTTGTAGTTAAACCCTCCCCCTATCTTTAACCTATGGCAACCATTCATTGATCTATTCTGTACCACTGTAGGTGGGCCTTTTCCAGAATTTCATGTGAATGGAATCATGTAAACTGTAAAGTTTGGAGACTGGCTTCTTTCACTCAGCGTAATGCCATTAAGAGACTCATCCACGCAGGTGCACGTGTTGGTTTTTCTATGGCTGAGTAGTATTCCATGGCAGTTTATTCACCATTTGAAAGATATTTGCATTGTTTCCACTTTTTGTTGATTGTGAATATAGCTGCTAAATTTCTTTACAGGTTTTTGTTTGAATGTAAACTTCCATTTTTTTAGGTAGAGATCTAGGAATAGGGTTGCTGGAAATTGTGGTAAATGTATGTTTAACTGTATTAGGTGCTATCAAATTTTATTCCAAAATGGCAATACCACTTTGAAATCCCAACAGCATGTATAAGACTTATAGTTGATCCATATGCTCACCAGAATTCAATACCATTTATTTACGTGTTTATTTTAGCCATTCTTTTTTTTTTTTTTTAAGATTTATTTATTTGAAAGAGAGAAGGAGAGAGAGGGGGAGAGTACAAGTGGGAAGAGAGAGGCAGAAGGAGAGGGGGAGAGAGAGAATCCTCAAACAGATTCCCTGTTGAGTGCAGAGCCTGATGCAGGGCTCAATCCCAGGACCCTGAGATCATGACCCAAGCTGAAACCAAGAGTTAGACATTTAACCAACTGAACCCCCAGATGCCCCTATTTTAACCATTCTAAGAGGTATATAGTTATGTATCATGGTAGGTTTTTTTTTTTTAAAGATTTTATTTATTTATTTGACAGAGAGAGATTACAAGTAGGCAGAGAGGCAGGTAGAGAGAGAAGGAGGAGGAAGCAGGCTCCCTGCTGAGCAGAGAGCCTGATGCGGGCCTCGATCCCAGGACCCTGAGATCATGACCTGAGCCGAAGGCAGCGGCTTAACCCACTGAGCCACCCAGGCGCCCGTATCATGGTAGTTTTAATTTCCATTTCTTTAATGATTAATGATGATGAGCATCTTTTAATGTGTTTGTTTACCATCTTTATATCATTTTTTGTGAAATGATTATGCAAAACTTGTGTCCATTTTTAATTGTGTTATGTTTTCTTATTGTTGAGTTTTGAGTTTCTTATTGTTGATATATATATATACATCCATATGTATTCTAGATGTCAATCCTTTGTTGAATATATGATTTACAAATATTTCCTCCTAGTACTTAGCTTTCTTCCGTTTACTACAGTATCTCTTGCAGAACAACAATTTTTAATTCTTATGCAGTCCAGTTTCTATAGACCGTGCTTTTGGGGTCATATCTGAGAACTCTTTGCCTAACCCAAGATCACAAAATTTTTTCTTCTGTGTTTCTTCTAGAGGTTTTATAATTCTATATTTAGATCTATTACCTATTTTGAGGTAACACTTGTATAAGATGTGAAGTATGGGTCAGACTCTTTTTTTTTCTTTTTTTCTTTTTCTTTTTCTTTTTTCTTTTCCTTTGTCCAACACCTTTTATTGAAAAAAATACTATTCTTTGTCAAAAATCAGTTCACCATATGTGTTAAGTTCTCTTTTTGGACTCACTAGTCTTTCCATTGAAGTCTTATCTTTTACCATTACCAGAGTGACTTGATTATGGTAGTTTTAGAGTTAGTCTTAAAAATCAAGTGGTGTGAATCTCCAAATTTGTTCTTTTTCCCTCCAATATTGTCTTAGCTATTCTAGTCCCTTTTCCTTTTATGTCTCAGAATTAGCATGTCAATATCTGCAAAAATTCCTGCAGAGATTTTGGTTGAGATTGCATTGTATTCTGTAGCTCACATTGGAAAGGATTGATATCTTAGTAATACTTAATACTTCTAGTCCATGAAGGCAATGTGTCTCTCCGTTTTTTTTTTTTTTTTTCCCAATTTATTTATTTTCAGAAAAACAGTATTCATTATTTTTTCACCACACCCAGTGCTCCATGCAAGCTGTGCCCTCTATAATACCCACCACCTGGTACCCCAACCTCCCACCCCCCCGCCACTTCAAACCCCTCAGACTGTTTTTCAGAGTCCGTTTTTTTAGGTATTCTTTTACTTCTTTCATTAATGTTTTATAGTTTCTGTATGCAGAGCTTGTACATTTTGTTAGGTTATATGCATTTCCTATTTTTTTGGTGCTGTTATAAATTACTCTGATTTTTAAATTTTACTTTTCAATTGTTGCCAGAACATAGAAATATAATTGTTTTGTATAGTAATATTATTTTCTGCACCCTTGCTAAACTATTACTTCCAGAAGGTTTTTGGAGATTCCTTGGAATTTTCTATTTAGATAATCCTATCACCTTCTAACAGAGACAGTTTTATTCCTTTCTGATCTGTATGTATGTCCCTTCTTTTCCTTTCCTTTCCTTTTTTTTTTTTTTTAGAGAGAGAGTGTGTGTGCAGGTGAATTGGGGTGGGGGGCAGAGGAAAAGGGATAGAAAATCTTAAGCAGGCTCCACACCCAGTGCAGAGTCCAAAGCAAGGCTTGATCTCACAATTCTGAGATCATCACCTGAGCCGAAATCAAGAGTCAGACACTTAATTGAATGAGCCACCCAGGCACTCCTTGTTTTTTTTTTTTTTTTTTTCTTACCTCATTGCGCTGTCTAGGACCTCTGGTCTGGTGTTAATAGGAGTGATGAAAGTGCACCTCATTGCTTTCCTCTTAATCTTCAGAGAGAGCATTTGGTTTTCACAGTTAAGTATGAAGCTAGTTCTAAGTTTTTCATAGATGCTCTTTATCATGGGTAAACAGAGTTTTTAACATAATAATCCATTTTGGAGTGTGCAGTCCTAATGCCTTTATTTCTTTGGGAAATAATAACTTCAAACAGAAAAGGTTTGTTGCTTTTTTTGTGTCATCACAGCCTTTTAATTGTACAAAATTCACCAATGCCTGATGAAAGGACCTTTTACCAAGAAACGGATGGCATTGCAGAACTGTACCATGGGTCATCTGAGTCTGTTAAAAGAGGGGCTAGGCTGCATCCCCCCCATTGCTACTATTGAATAAAGAAGGTTACCTTTGTGGAAGACTAACTTGGAACTCATTTGTCTCACACTTTAAGACTCAGCTTTTAAGTTCTGTTCTTTCCCCCATTAAGACTGCCATGGGGCACCTGAGTGGTTCAATTGGTTAAGAGTCTGACTCTTGATTTCAGCTCAGGTCATGATCTCAGGATGGTGAGATTGAGCCCCATGTCAGGCTCTGTGCTAGGCATGGAACCTGTTTAAGATTCTCTCTCCAGGGGCGCCTGGGTGGCTCAGTCAGTTCAGTGTCTGCCTTCAGCTCAGGTCATGATCTCAGGTTCCTGGGATCGAGCTCCACATGAGGCTCCCTGCTCAGCAGAGGGTCTGCTTCTCCCTCTCCCTTTGCCCCTTCTCCTACTAGTCCTGTCCACCACCTCAAAAAAATAAATAAAACATTTTTTTAAAAAAAAGGGGGGAGGGTTCTCTCTCTTCCTCTCCCTCTTCCCATCTCCCTTCCCCCAAAAAGACTATTGTGAATAATTGTTATCTAGCAAGCCATGTAAACTTGTTATCCCTGATTAGAAAACTCTTGCTGCTACCTCCCTATCAGGTATTCTTTGTTTTTTTATTTATTTATTTTTCCAATTTATTTATTTTCAGAAAAACAGTATTCATTATTTTTTCACCACACCCAGTGCTCCATGCAAGCCGTGCCCTCTATAATACCCACCACCTGGTACCCCAATCTCCCACCCCCCCGCCACTTCAAACCCCTCAGATTTTTTTTCAGAGTCCATAGTCTCTCATGGTTCACCTCCCCTTCCAATTTACCCAAATTTCCTCGCGGTACTTATACGACAGTGTTTTATTTATTTATTAATGATGATGATGATGATGACGATGATGTTATATTAGTCACCATACAGTGTGTCATCATTTTTGATGTAGAGTTCCAAGATTCATTGTTTATGTATAACACCCAGTGCTCTATGCAATACATGTCCTCCTTAATATCCATCACTGGGCCAACCCATCCTCCCACCCCCCCCAAAACCATCAGCTTCTTTCTTGGAATCCACAATCTCCCATGATTCGTTTCCCCTCTGATTTCTCCCCCTTCACTTTTCCCTTCCTTCTCCTATTCTTTATGTTCCACAAGTAAGTGAAACCACATGGTAATTGACTTTCTCTGCTTAATCTCTTCTAGCCCCATCCATGTTGATACAAAAGTTGGGTATTCATTCTCTTTCTTTCTGATGGCGGGTAATATTCCATTGTATATATGGACCCCATCTTCTTTATCCATTTGTCTGTTGAAGGACATCTTGGCTCCTTCCACAGTTTGGATATTGTGAACATTCTTGCTATGAACATTGGGATGCACATGGCCCTTCTTTTCACTACATCTGTATCTTTGGGGTAAATTCCTAGTAGTGCAATTGCCCATTCATAGGGTAGCTCTATTTTTAATTTTTTGAGAAATCCCCACACTGTTTTCCAAAATGGCTGCACCAACATGCATTCACATTAACAGTGTAAGAGGGCTCCCCTTTCTCCACAACTTCTCCAACATTTGTTGTTTCTTGCCTTGTTAATTTTTGCCATTCTAAATGGTATAAGGTGGTATCTCGATGTGGTTTTGATTTGAATTTCCCTGATGGCTAATGGTGATGAACAATTTTTCATATGTCTGTTAGCAATTTGTATGTCTTCTTTAGAGAAGTGTCTGTTCATATCTTCTGCCCATTTTTTTTTAAAGATTTTATTTATTTATTTGACAGAGACAGATCACAAGTAGGCAGAGAGGCAGGCAGAGAGAGAGGAGGAAGCAGGCTCCCTGCTGAGCAGAGAGCCCGATGCGGGACTCGATCCCAGGACCCTGAGATCATGACCTGAGCCGAAGGCAGCGGCTTAACCCACTGAGCCACCCAGGCACCCATTTTTGATGTGATAATCTGGTTTTTGGGTGTTGAGTTTGAGGAGTTCTTTATAGATCTTGGATATCAGCCCTTTGTCTGTAGTGTCACTTGTGAATATCTTCTCCCATTCCATGGGTTGCCTCTTTGTTTGATGACTGTTTCCTTTGCTGCACAGAAGCTTTTTATCTTGATAGGAGTCCCACAAGTTCATTTGTGCTTTTGTGTCCTTTGTCTTTGGAGGCATATTTTGAGAGAAGTTGATCTGGCTTATGTTCTCCTCCAGGATTTTGATGGATTTTTGTTTCATGTTGAGGTCATTCAACCATTTTGAGTTTATCTTTGTGTATGGTGTAAGAGAATGGTCGAGTTTCACTCTTCTGTATATAGCTGTCCAATTTTCCCAGCACCATTTATTGAAGAAACTGTCTCTTTTCCATTGGATATTTTTTCCTGCTTTCTTGAAGATTATTTGACCTTAAGAGTTGAGAGTCCATGTCTGGGCTCTCTACCCTGTTTCATTGGTCTGTGTATCTGTTTTTGTGCCAGTACTAAGCTGTCTTGGTGATCACAGCTTTGTAATATAGCTTGAAATCAGGCAACGTGATGCCCCCAGCTTTGTTTTTCTTTTTCAACATTTCCTTGGCAATTCGGGGTCTTTTCTGGTTCCATACAGATTTTAGGATTGTTTGTTCCAGAATTTTGAAAAATGCCCCCATCAGAT
This sequence comes from Neogale vison, assembly GCF_020171115.1. Classification (NCBI taxonomy): domain Eukaryota; kingdom Metazoa; phylum Chordata; class Mammalia; order Carnivora; family Mustelidae; genus Neogale; species Neogale vison. The sequence continues at coordinate 204,029,119 of NC_058096.1, read as the reverse complement.
ATTTTTTAAAAGTAATCTACTCTTTGCACTCCCCCTTTCCAATTCGCACCTTCCTATCTGTATGTATCCACTTCTATTGAAGCTGCTTTCTTCAAAATCACCCATCACCCTCTAATCACCAAAATTTAATGACTTTTTTGTCTTGATTCCAATTGTGCTTTCCACAGCTTTGGCCCTGTTAACTACTCCCCTACTTCTTCCTACCTACTAAAATTATTTCTTCTAATTATAAAAGTAGTAGTTATTTAATGTAGAAAAATTAAAATTGTAATAAGCTATAATAAAAAAATCTAATCCATAACCTACCTAACTAGTAACTTGGGTGGGGGGCAACGTATGTCATTTTTAGACATATTTTTTCCATACATCAAAGTTTTTAAGTTAAAAGAGGGTTTTGAAGGGGCGGTGGGTGGGAGGTTGGGGGAACCAGGTGGTGGGTATTAGAGAGGGCATGGATTGCATGGAGCACTGGGTGCGGTGCAAAAACAATGAATACTGTTATACTGAAAAAAAAAATGGAGTCATTGTGTATATTGTGGTTTTGAGGACCATTGTGTGTATTGATTTTGAATTTTCATTTTTAGTAGCATCTTGTCACCCCTGTCTCTTCCTGCCAGTTCATGCTCCGCAGTACCACACTGTCGGTTCGGAAGCCACAGACTCTTCATTCATGGCTTAGACTGCTGTGGTTTTAATCAGGCTTCTAGTTTTAGAAACTTAGGTTCATTCCAGATATTTGTTGCTAATATTGCAAAAAATATATCCATTCCTAATTATTTGCTTAGGTGAACTTTTCACCTAAAATTGCTGGATCAAAGAGCAAAAGCTTTCGTTAAGTTTTTACAACACCTCTTCTCTCAAAATGCTGCTGTCCACTGATGTGTTAGACTGCAGGCCACCCTCTCTGTGTGCGCTGTCCCAAGCACTGAGTGTGCTGCGATGAGTCAGCTGTTGTCCCTGCCTCCTCTTTGAGATGATGAGCTAGCTCTTGCGGCCAGGGCAGTTTCTTGTGCTTTTACTCCTTAGAACCCATCGTGGTACCTGAGACATGCTAGATTCATGGAGATGAAAATCAAAACTAACATTCATGGAGTGCTCTCAAGAGCTAGTGCACAGGGATACCAAAGAGGACTGTTAACCTCTCTTACTGCTTTGTAAGCAAGAAAACGTAGACTGAGAGAGGGAAATATCTCGTTCTGAAGGAGGCAGCTGGTTGTCACAGGACAGATGTTTGTTGAATGAATGAGTAATCACTTTAGGAATATTGGTTCCATAGGATAAAAGTAACTCTGCAAACCTGAAATTGTCAGTATTACCAATTGTGATACGATATATTTGCAGAACTTAGCATTTCATTTGACTTAAAGACATTGGTTTTGCATACATGGATCTTCAGCATTCCCGTATTTTGGATTTCTCAGTTTCTCCTAATAACTTCTTCCTTTATCAATACTGCAGAGAGTGATGAAGTCATGTCCCCAGAGCCCTCCATCGCCAGCTCCTTTGCCTAACACAGAAGTTCTAACTTTTAAATAGGTATCAGAGCTACCTGGAGGGCGTGTCTGTAACAAATTGCTTCTCTCCTTCCCAAGCTTCTGATCCATTGAGAGCCTGAGAATTTGTATCTATTTTTTTTAAGATTTATTTATTTATTTGAGAGAAAGAAGATGGGGGAGGGACAGAGGGAGGGAGAGAATCTTTTTTTTTTCAATTTATTTATTTTCAGAAAAATAGTATTCATTATTTTTTCACCACACCCAGTGCTCCATGCAATCCATGCCCTCTATAATACCCACCACCTGGTACCCCAACCTCCCACCCCCCCACCACTTCAAACCCCTCAGATTGTTTTTCAGAGTCCATAGTCTCTCGTGATTCACCTCCCCTTCCAATTTTTTTTTTAATTACTGTGTGTGTGTGTGTGTGTGTGTGTGTGTGTATGCCACTTTCCCTATCCATTTGTCTGTTGATGGATGTTTTGTTTTTTTTTCCAATTTATTTATTTTCAGAAAAACAGTATTCATTATTTTTTCACCACACCCAGACCTCCCCTTCCAATTTAATCCAACTCCCTTCTCCTCTCTAACACCCCTTGTCCTCCATGATATTTGTTATGCTCCACAAATAAGTGAAACCATAGGATAATTGACTCTCTCTGCTTGACTTATTTCACTCAGCATAATCTCTTCCAGTCCTGTCCATGTTGCTACAAAAGTTGGGTATTCATCCTTTCTGATGGAGGCATAATACTCCATAGTGTATATGGACCACATCTTCCTTATCCATTCGTCCGTTGAAGGGCATCTTGGCTCTTTTCACAGTTTGGTGACCGTGGCCATTGCTGCTATAAACATTGGGGTACAGATGGCCCTTCTTTTCACTACATCTGTATCTTTGGGATAAATACCCAGTAGTGCAATTGCAGAGTCATAGGGAAGCTCTATGTTTAATTTCCTAAGGAAAATTAGGGAGGCGTGTGGCTAGCTGATTGCCCCAGTAAGACAAGATAAGATCTGAACTGAGAATAAGAGACCTTGGCCTCTGGGCTTGGCTCTTCCTGACTTTACAGGACCCCAGGCAAGTCCCTGCTGAAGCCTCTTTTCCACACAGAGAAAGACAGATGACATGGATCCCTAAGGACCCTTGGTCTCAGATTTTTTCTTTTCTCTGAAATGCGTATTCAAGCAGCTGACTCATCAGGCCAAACATAGATGAATGACAGTGTCCATCACGGCCACATAACAGACCACCACAAACAGGACTGTATTTATGCATCCATTCTTATTTTCTGCTGAAGGGATTTCACAAGCCATAATTGCCTTCAATGAATTTCCTAATCCAATTATTTTTTTATTATTTCATTGCCTTCGGACTCATTGGTCCTATGCAAAGTGAGAAAATGCTTCTGTTACAGCTTATCACTAAAAGCAGCCATGTCGTTTTTGTTTACGTGAAGTATCTGTATAAATACCAAATACCACATTTTTTATAGACTAATTAGGGGTTTAAAAGATATTTATCTCACATCACTTACAACTAATGTCTCACCTCAGAGTAAATCCAGGGAAGCTTACTAGAAAAGTGGCTGAGCACTGCTGAGTTCCTTACAGATCAGATGGATGGGAACAAGTACCGTCTTGTTGGATTCTTAGGAATCCAATAACAAATGCAAGGGCCCCAGTGATGAGGCAGTGGCAGAGGCAGCAGCCCCAAGGGCTTTAGGTCCTATGAGGATGACAGTGGAGCATTTTACCCTGAAGGAGAATCTGAAGGAAAGACTCCTACTCAACTCAGAATCATGTCAGCCATTACAGCGAGGACTAGCCCAGGAGCAGGCTTCCTTTGTGACTGGCTGACTAAAGAGTAAAGTTCTAACCAAATGTAATTTACTCACACAATTTCTTTTGAATGAGCTTTTTTTTAAGAAAAAAAAAGGAAAAAAAATTGGCAAAGGCCTCTTCTGGATTCAAAATACTTTTCTTTCCAGGGAATCCTTGCTTTTTGTCCCTAGACTGGGAAAAGAGTATCTAAGGTATATAAGTTCCAAATTTTATTTAAGCCACTGGAGTGAGAAGCCTTCCTAATCAGGGGAGTCAGGGTGGCTTCTTGGTGCCATAGATGAGATCCTGCCTTCCCTAGGATTTATTTGTTACAAGGAAAAAAATCAGGAAACAGTTCCACATCATCCTCACATATGGCAGGAGCTGAATTTCCCATCCTTCCTCTGAGGTCAGCTCAGGTTTACGAAGTCTCTGCTTCCCTCTAGGTGGAGGCGGAGCTGATTGACAAGCTGGACAGCATGGTGTCAGAAGGGAAAGGCGACGAGAGCTACAGGGAGCTCTTCGGCCTGCTGTAAGCTGTTTCAGCCCCTGGCACCCCACGCTGGGGGAGGTGGTGAAGTGGGCTGATGAAGGGTAGGGGTGCAACCCACGCTGGTGGGCAAGCAGTATCTGGAGGGTACGTATCAGGAGAGACCTGGATCATTCCTAGTCAACAAGAAGATGGCCTTATGGCAGTAAGTTCGCTCAGGGATTGCCATAGTTGACTAAAAAGGTAGAGACAGGTGATAACTCTGAGCTCTTAGATTTGCTGATAGGAAAAGGGAAATCATGTGTCTTCATAGCATGCACTGTATCCTGGGCAAACAACCCATGGGGACTCAGTGAGGGCTCAGTGCTGGCATTTCTAAGAGGAAAAAGGTTAATCCCTGGTTTGTAAGATGGTTCAGTCAGCTTGGGAAAAACATTACCGTGGGTATTGTGACTTTAGCAAGCTGTACCCACTCTCCAGGCCAGTTTCCCTGTTTGTAAAACCAGGCGGTTGTGCTGAATGATGTCGGGGGTTCTCCCAGGTCCACCATTCATAGCTTCTGTCTTGAACTGATGGAGGCCAAGAGACCTTACAGGACTTGCCACAGGGCTAAGTCCAAAGAGGGACTCAAGGATGCCATGGTCCTCCTAGATAAATAGTGATGGTGGACACTTTACCTTCCTAAAAAACAAAGTCTTAAGACTCTTACAGGTAGAGAGTACCTTCCCATCTTACTCATTATTTCCAGCTTTAATACTTTTTTTTGTTTCAGTGCCATTTTGAAGATAAGCCTGTAACATATTTTTCCAATAATAATACTGTACATTTACTTAGAACTTTACAGTATACAAAATGTATACTGTATACACACCTACAAAGTGGGCAGGGCTGAAGTTACCTTGATGAATAGAGGTGATAAAACTGAGCTCAGGGAAGTGTTAGCCTGCCCTCAGTGGAATGATCAGTGAGAAGCAGGTCTGTGGGAGAAAGACCCAGATCTTCCAGTTTCAAGAGGGGATGATCTTTGGACTATAAATCCTGCCCACTTTGTTCCTTGATGAGTCATATGATAAAATACAAATTTATTTGGAAGGTAAAAAATTATTATCTGTGAAAATGAATCCATACTTTAGTATTGTGCTTTTAGCTGAAGATGTTTCTAATTATGAAGTAATACAGAGAAATCTCTTCCAAAGTCACTAACAGATGATTTTACTGCAAAGGAAAAAGCACACAAATAACTTGTGGTTACTAATTACTTGACCAAATAGGGTTTCATAGACTCTTCTAAATCATGTCTGAGGGCAGAAAGCTGCAGAGGACCATGGAACAGCATTTCCCAATTTGTGTTTTGGGGAAGATGCTGGGGAAGAAAATAAGTGGATCATGAGCTAATCAGTTCAGAAAAGATTCAATTAAAATTGAACGGGCTTCTGTACTGTAGGACTTCTCAAAGCCTACCATACAAAGAAAGTTATGAAATCTCTCCAACAGGAGTGTGACCGGCATTTCATGGGCTTGTTTGCTCACAGAATACCTTTCTCAGCCCTCCAGGACAGCAGAGCTCTATAGAATAGTGTGGGAAATCCTGACACAATGGCTTCATCCACACAGCTCAGAGCCCAGAGCAATGGTGCTGCCCTGACTCTCTAGTAACATGGGTCACATGGGAAACCCTCACTTTCCCAGGAGTCTCAGCTCAGACCATACACTGTGTGGGGAAGACCGTCACCATCATGGAAGCATGAATGGCAGCCAGGCTGGGCCTCTAGCTGGGCCTGCCATTCCAGTTGACTTTCACTACTTTCAGGGAATGAGGGACAGTGTGTAAAGGAATCAGGGGTGAGACCTGGACCTGGGCTTATTACTGGAGTAAGCAGAGTGTCCAGGTCACCATCCCCTAGGAGAGATCTGTGAGAAGGCAGAGAAGCCAGAGGCTGCCCTGAAGTACCAGCAGGGGCTGGCAAATGAAAAAAGGACCTGGGTATTTAGCTCTTGGCTTTGGTACGTTTCACACAGAAGCATCCCCTGACAGTGGAGATGACCAGGTCTAGCTCCTGGACTCACTTACGGCCCTTCATACTGGACTGTCCAGACTAACCAGAACATTTTTCTTGGTTTACATAGAAAGGTTAGTTTGTGTGTTCGCTGAGAATGCCTCTCGAGCAGTGATAGAGGTAGATAGCCAACTGCAAGACCATCCTCAGGGGGCTGTCACTCAGCTGCTGTTTCAGAACAAACCTCACAGCATACACCTAAAGGGCTGGAGCTTCAAAACCCCTTCCTCAGTTCATTGGCACCCTTAGGAACTTAGACAGGAAAATGGAAAATATGCTCATCTGTTCCTGCCAGTTCAGTAATCACCTTGTCTTTGCTTTCTGCTGCATGGAGTAGAACCCAGCTGTTTGGGCCCTACCCCAGGTAAGACTGCAGTGTGGTAAGTCTGCCGTCTCCAGATCCATCGCAGGCCCCACGGGCTCTGGGACCTCACTCTGGTACCCAGGAAAAGCTCATGAATTGTACATTGTGTTTGTTTCCCCTACCTCCTACCAATAGCCTGCTGGAGAAGGTCGAACAGGAAACATGGCGTGAAACCGGCATTTCCTTTGTGACCTCAGTCACCCGCCTCATGGAACGCCTTCTTGACTACAGGTATCTTCTCAGACACTGACCTACCTGACCTCTTCTCTGATCAGGATGCTCTCCTCAGCAAGGGCATCCCCAACTATAAAATTAAGACCATGTGGCCTTCAAGGGGAGGACTGGTCTGGGTTTTGGGTGCCATCACCAGTCATGAGGCATCTACTGATGGCCAAGGAGAGAAAGGGAAAGAGCTTTCTCCCAGGGGTGGGCCAGGGCTTCCTGGGATTCCCTAATATGTGCTTCCAGGGGATATTCCAGGGACATGCTGGCATCTGGCTTTCCATCCAAAAATCAAGGCTCAGAGAAATGGCCACAGCAGAACAATGCAGGAAACAGGGTCCTTTGTGCAGATGTTCCTGAGAGCCATATGGCAGATGGGCAGGGAGATGTCACCTAGTGTGGAAGTGGGACCTTGTAGGACTTCCAGTTGGTTTTTCCAGGGACTGGGGACCCTATTTTTCCATACCTCTATTCTTTGCCTAAAGTCTGCTTATTTCTGTCCCTTGGTCCTGGTCATAAATAGATTAGAGGAAGCAGATGTGAGCTCAGAGATCTTTATGCTGTGTTCAGTCTGAGAGTTCATGTAAAATTTGTTTTTACATGAAGTCTTGCCCTCTGTCATATCATGGCTTTTGAATTACTCCAAAACAGGCTTATTCTCTCAGAAGAGTTCATGTGGTGGTTAGAGGAAGGTGATAGGGAATGAGGAAGAATGACAGAGTAAACCCATCGCCAAGCAATAGTTGTCTCCTCTGTGCTACAAGATGTGCAAACACGAAGGGAGAGTACTTGCAACCAATGTATTAGGAAATTAGGGAGTTTAGGTTACCTCCAGCTGCTGCTGAATAGAGGGTACTGCTATGCCAAGACTTCTGCTTTGCAGAAGACTCAGGTGTCCATCCTGTGCACTAGCTGGGCTTGGAAAAGGAATTCCTGAGAAATGGGCTCACGTCTTAAGCACCTCCTTTTCCTGTAGCACAACTGTGCCTTATGAGGTCACAAGTGGCCTTTGGGGGTCCTCTTTTAGAATAGTGAACCCCCTTGCTCATGCCACATCCCCAGCCTTTTCTGTACCTGCCATCAGACAGGGAAGGGTGGACAAAATTCTGTAACCTCCCCCTCACTGAAACATTTACTAAAGATCAGCTCTATTCCGCGGCCTGCTAGAAAGAGCCAAAATTAATTTCCTAGCCTAGTTCTAGCTGTCTGTTTGATTTTTGTACCTACCTTGTACAAACAATTCAAACTCATGGCCAAACCAATTTCATTCTCTTCCATTTCTTGCCTCAAGAATGGTTCCTAAAAAACAAAGTTCATATTCTTTCATTTGGCATCAAAGCCCCTTCATAAACTGGCCTTTGCCCACTTATTCAGCCCTGTCCCCTGACAGTCCCCACTAGCCATGGCATACCCTAGCCTCCTAGTGTAGTTCTTTGTTAACACAAAAGGAAGCACCACAATCCTTATGATGGCTTTTATCTGTTAAAAATATACCACATGCTCTGTGCTTTACAAACACTGTCTCTAATCCCATATGCAGCCCTGAAGGATTTATCCTTGTTTTCATCAGTGAAGAAACATCATTGGTAGGAAATGCCATTAGTAGGATCTGAACCCACATCTGACTCAAGAGCCATGCCCTCTCCCCTCACTCATGTTGTCGCCACTCATGTCTTTCCCTTCTTTCTTCTCTACGTACTGCCTTCTCCCAAGAGTGCCCTTCCTACCAAGTCCCATCAAGGAGGCATTCCCAGATAGGAGCTCACCTGGATCTTTGCACATACTTCTTCCAAAGCATCCAAAGCCCTTTGGATGATCATTTGTCACCTTTCTGACTCATTCAGTTGAAGAGAGTGACTTCTTGAGGACAGGGACCTTGTCCTTATCTCCCCGGCTCCCTGCATGGAGTTTTGATGGTCCTCTGGCAGTTGTGTAGTACATACTGATTGACTAGAAGACCATGAAGGAACCAAGAAAGTCTCTTCAACCCCAGTGCAGTTCAGTTCATCAAGGACCTACTAAGAAAATAGTTGTTGACCGTTAAATATGTATACATTGATTACACAATTAATTAATAATTTATACTCCAGAATGACTCACCCTAGAGTGTGAGACTCTGTTTTAGCATGAACCTCCTCTGGGCACCTCTTCCATGTTTGTGCTAATGTCTCCATCTTCTGTGAGAACAGTACTCTGTGTCAGATACAGAGGTGCTCACTGGTGGCTTTGATATTTCCCAGGCAAGGAAGCAGAGCCCCTGGGGTTGCAGGTGGGGGGAGTGGTTCTTAGTGCTCTGGAACATGCAGGGACAGAGCTAGAGTTGCCAAGCCTTGCGGATTTAATTGGAGCCCTCTATCTAGAAGAGAAACGGGAAGTTATGGAGCCTTCCAGTCCCGCCCCGCCCTGGGGCTGCCTGGGCCCTGGTCTTGCTCAGCATAAGCACCATGCTCCCACCCACGTGTTTCAGAAGCCTGTTTAGGAGAGTCTTCCCTATTCCCCCTCCAGAGAAAATGCAGGAGAGCAACGAACACACCCAAGTCAGGGGCTTTAAAACGTGTCCTCTCTGTGGAGTAGCCACACGGAAGTGATACAAAACCACACAGAAGAGAAGAGTCAGTTGTTAGCAGTGCATGGGAGAGGCGGTCATAGTGCACGAAGGTGGGTGGGGAATGCCCCTGCTACCAACGGGTTGAGGCCAATGCTTTTTTGTTTAATTGACTTGACGGTAAGGTTCTAGTTATGGCCAAACAGAAGGTGATACCTGGTAAGTGATTCAGATGCTTTCCAGAAAAAAAAAAACAACAACCATTTAATGCCAAAGTAGCTAGTTGAGATGTCACTGCCCTCTCTGGGGCCAACTTATTGGAGAGACAGATGCCTCCTGCCACTTTGAGTGTTGCTTGTAACAAGTTGGCCATCTGGCCCTCCTCTTGAAAAGTCACAGTAGTTTCCTGTCCCTGGTAGCTCCAAAAGACAGGCTCTGCAGTGGCCTGTGCAGGAACCCCATGTCCAGCTACAAATGAACCAAATACCCATGCCTGAGAGGGAACTCAGAAAGGAGGACCTTGGTTTCAAATCCCACATCGTTGCCTGCTCTGATAGTAGCCCTCCACAGAAGGAAGGACATTTGACTTTGTGGAATACCATGATTGCTGTGTAGATCGTTCAGTATTCTTTTCTTTCAAAGAAGTCATCCCTCTGGGAGCTGGATTGCAGCTGGGAAGGTGGGGATAACTGAGTTTGTCCAACGATCACCCAGAAGTTCAGGGACTTGGACTAGGGCTCCTGACTCCCAGCTATGAGGTTTCTCCCTAGGCCGCATGCCTATCAATGGAGCAAAGCCAAGACGCTCTCTCCCCCCGATCTTAGTGCTCCACAAACCCACCTATGCCCAGCTGCCTGAGGAGCTGCATCTACACACCAGAGCAGCGTGGGGTGCCACAGAACGGGGCGCAACAGGTAGATGGGACTCTGACCGGCTGTGCATACAGGAGGCTTCTTGCCGGATTCACCAATCTGGTTCTCCTTCTCCTCTGTCTCCTTGTGCCAAGGCTCTGCTCCTTCCAGAGGAGCTTGGTTTTGACCTCTCCCTCTCCCCTCTCTCCCTAGGGAAGGAGCACCATCCTCAGTGTTCCCGTTGTGTCTCACAGACCAGCCCTGACCCCTCCTCCATCCAACCCTGCCCGGCTCAGTCTAGCATGAACGCAGCCCAGCCCTGGCTGAAGCTACCCTCACGCCAGAAAGAAACTTCAAACATGTGTTTCTTTTTAGTGCACAGGAAGGACAGCACAGGGAGAAAAGTCAGTGAGGCGGCTACCATGATGACCACGCCATGGCTTCTGTAGCCACAGGGTCCTGAGGCTAGGCCCTTGGAGCGCAGCATCTTGGCTTCCGTTGAACACTGTCCTACAAAGGGAGCTTCCCCTGTCAGGAAAGCTCTGTGACTCTCCTGAGGACTTGGGGATTTAACATTCTACTTTACCGATACCCTCTTCTGTGCTGAGGATACTGGTCGGTGCTGCTTTATGCCCTAATGTACTATCTGGTCTCTACACTCTGCCACCAGAATGAGGGGTTCAGTTGAATAGAGACCTCTGAGCCCTGAAAGTGGGGCCAAAGCTCAAGGGGAGTTCCCTGTACAGGCCCCATCTGTGGAAGCATTTTCTGTTGGAGAGCATCCTAATTTCGTGTCTAGTCATGCTAATGCCTCCGTGACTCTGGAGTCCTATGCATTGTCTCAGAGGCAGCACTTCGTGTCATGGGACATTTATTTGTGTTCTCCCATCCAGGGACTGCATGAAAGGAGAGGAAACAGAAAATAAGAAGATCGGCTGTACTGTTAACCTGATGGTGAGAGGACATGGGCCCTTCCTCCTATATGCCCAGTGGAATCTGTCCTACAGTGTGATGGGCTTGGCCCTTCTACAGTGGCTATAAGCCTAAGGGTTTGAGTCAGGGTATCAGCTCTGTCACTGGTATCTTGGAGGTCTGCAACTCCTCAGTCACATTCCCACTTGGGAAAGGAACGACATGAGCTTCTCTTTGGACAGAACTCCACACTGGCCTCTCAGCAAGGTCCAGTCAACCCTGACATACCCTACATCCCAGTCTGCCTTGGCCCTCGTCCCCTTACTCACCACTTAGGACTCCCCTAGGTCTGCCACTGGTTATACCACACCTGGGGAGCAGGTGGGTCTTCTAGCTGATTCTTTCTCTTTCTGGTGCTGGGGGCCTCCATGGCCTGCCCTCCTCCCACCCAGCGCTCCCAGGGCTTTGGCCAGCCGCCTGGAGCTCAGGTATGGCTGCTACAGGGGGAAGCCTCTCTCATCTTGATGTGTATTTCCTTCTCTCTTACAGAATTTTTACAAATCTGAGATCAACAAAGAAGAGATGTATATCCGCTACATCCACAAGCTCTGTGACATGCACTTACAGGCTGAAAACTACACGGGTACGTGGCAGGGGGCCAGCCGGGCCTTCCCCTGAGGACAGACAGGACAGGAATGCACAGCAGGCAGGAGAAGGCTCTGAGCCGGTGCCTGCCAGATCTTAGCAGAGTGGTGGGGCCTGGGCTGCGCCCTCACCTGGCTCCTTTCCCTCAGCAACTTTGTAAAATGTAGTGGAGAGAAAGCAGGCAGAAATTCCTCCGTGCCAACAGGCCTGTCCTCTGCTGTGTGAGGCCGCTCCACGCTCTCTGTGCCTCCAGTCCACCAACTCTGAGGCCTCAAGGGTAACCTCCAAATTCTGACATGCTAGGTTCAGGCATCCTGAGCTCAGTGTTGCTCTCCATGAGCAGACCTTCCTCAAGACCTCCACAGCCAGAGCTAAGTGAGGCCACAACACAGAAATAGCCACCTAACCCTGGGCCTTCCAGAGCTCACTGGCAGAACTGCCTCGCACCCTAGGCTCTCCCTCCCGCAGCTGCACCGAGCAGCCCCACTTCGAGCTCCCGATGGAGAGCATGCCGAGTGCGGAGAGTGGCCACCTGGCTTCCGGACAGGCCAGATGGGGGTGCTTTCACTGTGTGTACAATTTAATCCAAACTAAGGCCTGTGCTTTTCTTTTTCTTTTCTTTTCTTTTTTTTTTTTTTTTCCTTTTGTGGGAGATGGGCAGAGGAGGAGAGAGAAAGAGAATCTTAAGCAGACTCCCCGCTGAGCACAGAGCCCAACACAGGGTTCAATCTCATGACCCTGAGATCATTACCTGAGCCAAAATCAAGGGTTAGATGCTTAACTGAGTCACCTGGGCACCCAAAGTCCTTTTCTAATGGAACAAATTGAACAGCACGTCAACCTGCCTGTCACACCAGTTACTGAGCACGATGCTAGGTCAGGAGAGCGTATGCGTGCACGGGGCTCTTTTCTGATCATCATGTGCCATAGTTCCCCCCAGATAGCCAACTTCCTCACGGTGGTGACCAGCCACCACACCCTACCTCTCGAGTGGCAGGATTTGAATCTGTGTGACAAACCAGGAAATTCAAGCTATTCTTGTCCATAAACATGACTAGAATTAGCTGGATCTGTAGAAACTCAGAATCCTCCCTCCTCGTCTCAAGATGTAAGAGATCGTTTGCTATAGATGCCACCTTTCCTGACCACACAGGTTGGTAAGAATTAAAATCTGAAATGACTGGGCTGAACCTGCCATTCTCAGTGTCTGCTTCCACCCATGATTCCAGCAACCCTCTGAGAAAGGGGTGAAGTCCTAGACTTTGATAAATTTCATGTACTGTAGAGGCTTTTACTAACTCCTTGAGGACTGGGCCATGACTAAGAGGCCAGGTCAGGGATCTGGACAGAGAACGGGTACTAAGCTGTGTCTCTGGTGGCCTCAGGACTAACATTTGAAAGGATATAGTCAGAAAGAAGAAGATTTCTCCTGGTTTCCTAAGTTTCAGAGGGAGGCCTCTAGTGCGTCAGGGTCTCATCCCCAGAAAGAAAGGACTCCTCACCCCGATCCAATAAGGAGGCCTGTGCATCCCTGGGCAGGAAGGTCCAGCGACCAAAGCACAGGCAGAGAGGCAATGACGAGGAGCCCGGAGAGTGGCTGCAGGCAGGTGTATCTGGCTAAAACTGGAAGTGGTTTCTGGACTAGTTGGAGATGAGATTCTTCACAGTCATGGGGAGCAGACTTGAGTAGGGCCTTGAAGGCCAGGCAGAAGCTAGAACTACCTGCCTTGCCAGTAGGAGATGCCCACTGAAAATGAGCAAATAGAACAGGAATGAGTGGTGGTTGTAATTCAGTGTGACACATGCCTTAGAATTGAGGGAACCATAGTATTTCGGTGTTATTGTTTGTTTGGTTTTTTAAGATTTTATTTATTTATTTGACAGAGAAAGAGAGCGATCACAAGTAGGCGGGGGGGTGGGGAGCTGGATCCCCACTGAGCAGAGACCTTGACACGGGGCTCAATCCCAGGACCCCGAGATCATGACCTGAGCCAAAGGTAGAGGCTTAACCCACCGAGCCACCCAGGCGCCCTGGTGGTGTTGTTTGATATAAGCTTCTCCAACAGTTGCACATATAGGGTAAGGCGCCACTGGTCCTTGGGCCTGGGTCCAGCAAAGCTTTGGCTCCTCCAGGAATAGAGCTTTCGGCTACAGGCCCATCACAGTTACCACCACTTACACTCCTCTCTGGTCCTTTTAGAAACAGTAGAGATGAGGGCCATGCTAAGATCAGGAAATGGTTCTGGAGCCACTGGGGTTAGCTTGGAGGGGTTGCTGAGAGAAACCTGGGTCAGTGCCCACCCACAAAAGGCAGTCTGAGAAGGCTGGAGAGGAAGCTGTAGTCAGTTACCTGAAAAGGAACCCAAGAACTGTCTGACATGTCAGCATCTCCCCAAGCAAGGCAGCCTGTACACAAACTGAGGTAACCAGGCCGTGCTTTACCTGGAGCCCAGTGTCAGTGAGCAGCTGTGGGAGGAAGGTGCCTGCCAGGATCTTAGGCCCCTTAATGCTATGGGCAGCCCCTCTATGTCACCTTTGGTATCCAGTGTCCCTGACCTGGGCTAACATATGGCCTGCCCTCGCATGGTACTAGCCTCATCCACTGGCACCAGGCTACTCCCAGGCCCCTGAGGAGAAGCCCCTGGACCTCCATGTTGTCTGTCCCCACAGAGGCTGCATTCACTCTGCTCCTCTACTGTGAGCTGCTACAGTGGGAGGAACGGCCGCTGCGGGAATTTCTGCACTACCCGTCGCAGACCGAGTGGCAGCGGAAAGAGGGACTGTGCCGCAAAATCATCCACTACTTCAACAAAGGCAAGGTAGGGTCATTAGGCAAGCCTTTCAGCTCTTCGGCTTCCACCATGTTGCTTCCATCATCTCAACGCTGATGGGCCGGGCAGAGGCTCCAGGGGGTAAGGGAGGGGGGGAATTAAGCTCATGGACGCCCACGTGTGTGTGTTAGCTTTGAAGGCAGCATGAAGTTTCTCTGGGAAAAAAACAAATATATATATGTAACAGTTTAATTCTGTGGCTTGGAAGCGAATTCCAGGTGGAAGGTGTGAGAGACGACCCCACTGAGCAGCTTGGCACAGGCTGACGCTCCTACCGCGGGGGCTTTACCGCGGGGGCTTCTGGGCCCCCACTGATACATATTAGATTTACTTCAAGAACTGATGTTGTTTTCCTATTCTGCTGTTGTAACAATGAGTAGATTTTTTTTTTTAAAGATTTTATTTATTTATTTGACAGACAGAAATCACAAGTACGCATAGAGGCAGGCAGAGAGAGAGGAGGAAGCAGGCTCCCTGCTGAGCAGAAAGCCCGATGCGGGGCTCGATCCCAGGATCCTGAGATCATGACCTGAGCCGAAGGCAGCGGCTTAACCCACTGAGCCACCCAGGCGCCCCACAATGAGTAGATTTTAACCTTGGTCAAAGGAGGCCTGTCCTCCTTCTCAGTGGTGGCACATCTTATCTTGGATTTCCCTCCCTCACAGCACAGACTGGACTGTCTCACTGGTGTTCTTCCCATCGAGCTCAAATCTGTGGGATTGGCAGGCACTGTCAGCATTGGTTTTAGCCTCCTGGGGACTCCGCTGCCATCCTGCTCCCAACCCCCAGAGGGCTCCTCATGGGGCCCTCTGACTGCCTACAGTAGGCTGTGGCCCATGTACTGCAAAGGCTGGTTGGGTGGCTTGTTGATGCTGTTTGCTCATCATTCAGCTTTGAGTATGCTTTAAGAAGCTGAATTTTTTTAAATTTTTATTTATTTTTTTAATTTCTTTTCAGTGTTCCAGAATTCATTGTTTATGCACCACACCACCCAGTGCTCCATGCAATACGTGCCCTCCATAACAGCTACCACCAGGCTCACCCAACTTACCACCCGTGCCCCTCCAAAACCCTCAGATTGTTTTTCAGAGTCCACAGTCTCTCATAGTTCATCTCCCCCTCCAATTTCTCCCAACTCCCTTCTCCTCTCCATCTCCCCATGTCCTCCATGTTATTCCTTATGCTCCACAAATAAGCAAAACCATATGATAATTGACTCTCTCTGCTTGACTTATTTCACTCAGCATAATCTCTTCCAGTCCCATCCATGTTGATACAAAAGTTGGGTATTCATCCTTTCTGACGAAGGCATCATACTCCATAGTATATAGACTATATGGCATATATATGCTATATATATGGCA
The DNA here is from genome assembly GCF_020171115.1 of Neogale vison. Lineage (NCBI taxonomy): Eukaryota > Metazoa > Chordata > Mammalia > Carnivora > Mustelidae > Neogale > Neogale vison. Next base: position 204,013,518 of record NC_058096.1, on the reverse strand, counting down.
TAGTAGTCCACAGTATATGGACTACGTCTTCCTTATCCATTCGTAAAAAGCTGAATTTGAATCACTCGAGGAAGTGTCATGGCTAAACCCCTGAATTGCATGGAAATTAAGTTTTTTTAAGGAGTTTTTTCATCATTAAAAAGAAAGGTTTAAACATTAATGGCTTTAATCCATAAATCAGAAAACATTGGCCAGTTTTATATAACATAGGAGAAATCTTTGTCAAAAGAATTCACCCATGTAGGAAGCTTTCCAAACCCCTCAGGAGCTCTCAGCCTAGTCCAGTAAGGAGGCCCATGCTCAGTGCTTGGGCAGCCCCATGTGACTGAGCCCCAGTGCCATCCCGAAGCCTCCTCTCCTTGCCTGTCCAGGGCAAGGACGCAGAGCCCCACACCAGCACACTTTCAGGCCTGCCCTTCTGGCACCCAGCCCACCTGGAGCTGCCATCCACCCACATGCACAGCAAGCCTGGCCAGCTCGGAGAGGGCAGCGTGAGGGCTTTGTTTTGTTTTTTAAGATTTTATTTATTTGAGAGAGAGCAAGAAAGAGAGCGCATGAACAGGGTGAGGGGCAGGGGGTCAAGCAGACTCTCCATTGAGCAGGGAGCGTGATGCAGGGCTCCGGGATCATGACCTGAGCCGAAGGCGGATGCTTAACCCTTTGAGCCACCCAGGTGCCCGGTACATGAGTACCTTTAGTGTATTTGTTCTCTTTTTTTTCCTTTGGCACAGAGGATGGAGTGGAGAGCTAACCCAATCTGATGGAGTTTACCAGCAGGACAATCGTTCCCGTCTTCACTCCACACTACACTAGTGTTTGGAAAAGGAGGTTTACAGCCTAGTATAGACAAGAGAATCAAAATGCAAAACCTGCCCAAGTATTGTAGATGAGCAGGACAGGGGGAAGGACCAGAGGCTCTGGAGGCCACCTTCTTGAGGCTCTCCCAATTCTGGCAACCCTGTTTTTTGCTGTGAGTTGCTGGGGGAATAGGTTCTATGCTGAGTGCAGACCCCTGAGTGAGCCCTTTCATAAGATCATCCTCAAAGAGGTATTTATCAGATTCATTCTGTTGGGTGCATACAGAAGACCGAACTTCTGTGTTTCTCTTCCTCGGTACAGAAACCAGTGGATAGAACCAGTGATAGAACCAGTGGAAAAGGCTAATCAGTTCTTGAAAGCCTTCAGGTTTGGGGTTTTTTTTTTATTATTATTATTGACCTCAAAAAAAGCAAAACCTGGCTGTTGCAGAAGAAGTGTTCCTGTAGGGTTCTTGGTGCCAGGAAAAAAGCTACCCTGGCAGCAGGAAAAAGGAAGAAAAGAAGACTCTGGGGAAGGACAGGTAAAGGGATTCTGGTCCTCAGCCCTGCCAGCACACTGCCTCACAAGGCAGGCTCTCTGCTTTTCTTACACACACACCAACTTCTGTCATCTGCCTGGTACAGACATCCCAACATACTGTAGTCTCATGTGTATTTCATGAGCACCCAGAAGGATAGAGTCAGAAGTTCAATTCCTGCTCGTAGTCTAACCCAGGGCCATTCTCACCAGTGGTGATGTGGTTAGCCTGGAAATCTGCCTCAAGCTGGACTGGGCTCCAGTCCACAGAGAGTCAGCATTCCCAGACCAGACCAGGAAAGGAGCACTCAAAGGGCTTGGCAGAGTGGGAATTGAAAGAAGGAAGGAGAGGTGGGAAGGTGGGAACTGGTCTTCCACCACAGGGCAGAGGGAGCAAACAGGAAGGGCAGCTGGACAAAGGTCTCCCACCCTTGCTTATCTGAAAAACAGACCATCAGGACTAGAGCAGCCTTCTCCGTGGAGCTGACGGAGGGTTACTGTTGCCTGTGCTCCTCTGAGGGAATGATGAATCTGTTGATTCTAATAGGCTGTGTGTAAACAGAAGTACAAAGACTGTCTGGAGTCCCAAGCCTGCACCTGCCTTCCCAGTTTGATTAGAATGAGCGCTGAGTCAGTGTAACTTCCATGCCATCCCTGTCAGAGGAGCCACAAAGATGTGTCATAGCACACATCTGCCAGAGCTGGTGGAAATAATTGGATTTCAGACATTGGTAGGAGATGTCTCCTCCTGCCCGAAGGAAGGAGACCAGAGAAAAGCTATAGCGGGGATGTGTTGTACCTGCAGCATGTTCCTTACTGTGTTGAGAGGCAGACCGGCACAGTCCCTGAAGGCTGACAAAAAGTCTTCAAACTCTTGGTCCTAGCTCGCTCTAAAGATAACTAAGGGGTAAGTGGGAGGAGAGTTTAGAGCAGAAGGGCAGATTACACAAAGTAGGGCAGAAATGCCAGCAAGGCAGATGAGCATTGATCCCAGGAGGGGAGAAGACCTGTTTTACTGGGAGCTGCTGTCAGCAGACCGAGTGCCTTTGGGCCCACGTGGGGCCCTCTTCACCCAAATGAGCAGTTCCCCACAGGAGGCTCATGGCAAGTTGGCCAGAGATCTGTGCACAGCTCAGCTGCTTAGCCAGCCCCCATGGAGCGGCCTGCCCGGCAGACCCTGCAGCAGGTCCTTGGCTGAGACCTGCCCAAGTGGCGCTCAGAGCCAGAAAGAGGGCTGACACTTCCTGCTTGAAAGATGCATTGTGGGGGTGTAAGAGGTTTCCTAGCCCACTAAGGCAGAGGCATCATATTAACTTAGGGATCCAGAGTCAATTTCAAAATTCCCTTTGAGGGGCACCTGGGTAGCTCAGTCATTAAGTATCTGCCTTTGGCTCAGGTCATGATCCCAGGGTCCTGGGATTGAGCCCCACATCAGCTCCCTGCTTGGCAGAGAGCCTACTTCCCCTCTCTCTGCCTCCCTCTCTGCCTACTTTTGATCTATCTGTCAAATTTTTTTAAAAAAGTTATTGTTTCCAGAATTGCAACTGGAAAAAAAAATAAATAAAAAGTAACAAAATTTAAAAAAAAAACTTGTAAAATTTTACATGAAGAAGAAAGTGAAAATAAAATTACCATGTGGGTCAGTATCTTTTTCCATGAAAAAAAAAAAGTCATTGTTTCCACCCAAGTTTCCATTGACAGATGAATGGATAAAGACGAGGTGGTATATAGATATATAATGAAACACTACTCAGCCATCAAAAGAATGAAATCTTGCCATTTGCAACAACATGGATGGAGCTAGAGGGTATCATGCTAAGCGAAGTGAATCAGTCAGAGAAAGACAAGTACCTTATGATTTCACTTGTATGTAGCATTTAAAAAACAAAACAAATGATTAAAGGAAAGAAAAGAGACAAGCCAGAGGGGAGGGGGCTGGAGGAAGGGGTGAAATATGGGATGGAGATGAAGGAGGGCACTAGTTCTGATGAGCACTGGGTGTTGTGTGGGAGGGCTGAATCACCATATTGTATGCCAGAATCTAATATTACACTGTATGTTAACTAACTGGGATTTAAATAAAAGCTTAAAAAATAACAAAAATCATTATTACCTTCATGAACTTACTAAGTACATCTTTATTGAGTACCTGCTCATGCCTGGCAGTGCTCTAGGCTCTGAGGATAAAGTAACAAACAGGGTCCCTGCCTTCATGTAGCTTCTCATCCAATCGAGACTAAGACAACAAAAAAGTAAATACTTTTTTAAGCTAACTGGAGAGTAATGAAACAGAGAAGGGGTCAGGAAGTTCCCATCCTTAATGAGGTAGTCAGAAAAAGGCCTCTTGGAGGTAGAGACGTTTGAGGAGAAACCTGAAAGCTACGCCTTGAGCTAAAAAGGCACAGCACCGCGTGTTGTCCACAGACTCATCCTGAGTGGATGTTCTTTGTGACAGATGAGCTGCAGGAGGCCTTCGGTTGTGCCTTCTGATGTGTGCCATGTGAGCTGGGGCTGTTCTGAGGAGGCCTGAGGTGCTGACGCCTTGTCTTTCTCTCTTACGCAGAGCTGGGAGTTCGGGATCCCGTTGTGCAGGGAGCTGGCGTGTCAGTATGAGAGCCTCTACGATTATCAGAGCCTCAGCTGGATTCGGGTGAGCTTTGTCCCTTCCCCAGCCCAACCCTGACCACAGGTGTGACCACTTTCCGGCACCAGTTTCAGAGTGAACATTCACCTCGGGCCTAGCCCTTGTTTAAGTTTAAGTGCTGCGGACAGTACAGGAGAAGCAGAGGCCTGGTTCCTGCCCTCAAGACCCTTGGCAGTCTGACTAGGGAACTAAAAAAAAGATATGATCCAGACCCCAAGAGCCACTGGTGCTCAAAAAAGGGAGAAGCACGTCTGCAGGATAAGATGGCAGGTCCAAGGAGGAGGTAGCAGCTCAACTTCATGAAGAAACCTTTCCTGAAAGATTTTGTTCAGGAAAATTTTGTAAGATCTGAAAACTTCCTAAGATGTTTGCATGCTTTGGCTTGTGGTCACTATCAAGCACCTTGTTCTTACTCCCTTCTTTCATACAAAATACTCAAAAATTAAGTGAAATGTCCCATAGACTTCGAAGGTCTCCACCAAATTTTCTTGGTTGCTGGTGCTGGGTTCTGAGTCATAGTAGCTGCAGACTACATTAGCAAAGAGAAGTCAGAAGTCTCCCCTCCTCTTCCACCCAGTCAGTGTGGCAATGTTCCCTGCCATGTTTCCTCTTCCAGGCGGGGATGTAATAGATGTGGTTATCTAGAAGTAGCTTACTGACTGGTCTTTGAAGGCCCTCGCTCCCCAGCAAGCTGGCTTGATTGAGTGCATTAGAGCTGTCTTCCCAGTCAAAATTCAGTGAGATTTTCTGAATGTGAAGCCAGGACAGCCCACACTAAGAAACGTACTGACCTTAGTAATGCTAGATATCATGGATATTACTTCAACTTTTAAAGTTTAAAATCTCTTAAGTTGGAACAATACCAATGATGCTGGCAACTGAGACTTCCTGTGACTATTAGCCTTTTTAGTTAGATGATGAACAAGAGCAGCGCAGTTGGACTGATGGAAAATTAGCCAACTATAACTAGCACTAGCAAAAGTCACTTGGTATAGTGAGTATCAACCAAAACCAGAAATCTGTGGTGGTGGGAGGAGTCCATGCTCAGCATGTGTCCCTGAAAGACCAAAAACCAAGAATCCTGGATCTGTGTGGGGTTGGGTCCACCCACTGTGTAGGAGGGCTTCCCCTTCCACCAGGTAGCAACCCGGGGAGAGACTGATCATGGCCAGGGGCTCACTTCTACACAGTCTGTGTTGCCATGTTCTGTTTCCAAAAGATGGTATCTACTGGGGCCTGGGAGAACTTGCTTGGAACACCATTGGCAGTCAGGCCAACCTGAAGGCAACTGCCTTTCTCATTCACAGAAAATGGAAGCCAGTTACTATGACAACATCATGGAGCAGCAACGCCTGGAGCCTGAGTTCTTTCGGGTTGGCTTCTATGGGAGGAAGTTTCCTTTCTTCCTTCGGGTGAGTCCATTCAGGTAGTCATAAGAACTTATATTCTACACATAATTCATTTATTTTTTTTAAAGATTTTATTTATTTATTTGACAGAGATCACAAGTAGGCAGAGAGGCAGGCAGAGAGAGAGGAGGAAGCAGGCTCCCTGCTGAGCAGAGAGCCCGATGTGGGACTCGATCCCAGGACCCTGAGATCATGACCTGAGCTAAAGGCAGCGGCTTAACCCACTGAGCCACCCAGGCGCCCCTACACATAATTCATTTATAACCTGTTTTTTTTTTTTTTTTTTTACTTTTTTCCCTATTCTACTGAATACTACTTTTTGAAGGACTAACTAGACAACAAAAGGCATTTGGCTTTATCTGATTGGACTGACTGCCATCTTTAGACTTTGTTTGCCTCTGCTGTACTATTTTGTAGCTGTCTGCAGTACATGAGGGTGATTTTCTTACCAACCCAAATTCCTGCAGGAAATGACCAGGGTCTGAGAATGTCCCATAAGTATGTCTAGAAACCTTCCAACTTCAAGTTCCAATGCCTGGAATCCTCCATTGTGATTATTCTCAACCAGATAGGACACCAGTACAGCCCTGACCTCAACCATAGGCTGACTTCTTGAGGTTTGTCATGGAAGATATTGACTCTTCCCGCTGGCTGCCCTGGAGGCTCTGCAGCCAGGGTGGAGAACCTGTGGATTTGAAAGAGATTTGTGGGAGCTGCCAAATAGGATCTGGCTGTGGAAAACCTTTTCTAGGCCGCCAACTCTCTGGCCCAGGATAGTGACAGCTATTTCTCCCCAACGCTTCCTGGAAAGCTAAGTTGGGATACCAACAAAGCGGAAGGAATGACTGAGCACAGATGTGCAGACCTACCAGCTGAATAGCTGTGATTCTCTTCTTTATTTCACAAAAGCCAGAGGCTCCAGGAGAAGTCAGCCTGGGCTTGTGGGCTGTAGCCCAGAGGGCTTCACTGTGCCAGGGGACCTCAGTGAAGCTGTGCTGATGAAAGGGTGTTGGGCTGCAGTTGACACATAAGACTGGCTCTGACTGTCCCCAGTTCCAGTGTATCACTAAAGTTCCATGTCTATAAGTCTCAACAAGCAGCTGCGAACATTCATAGACTCTCTTTGATGTGTTTGGGATCCTGTCTTAGCAGAAAAATTGCTTTAGCCAGTGAGCAATGATGAGCTTGATATCACATCACAAGTCAGTTGGCCTTAATGACTCCTTAAAAAAAAATTTTTTTTTTAAAAGCCAGTCTGCTAGCAACAGAGACCAGGCTAACCACATTTCAGATGTAAGGCAGGTCAACTTGCACATTTCCTAGGCAGTAACCATTCTGTGCTAAAAAGAAAATGGACTTCTATAGAAACAAGTAATTCTGACAGGGATAGCAAGCCCACTCTGCCTAATTGTGATCCTCAGGAAGGCTCCGGTTCCATTCCACAGTAGCATTTCTAGAAACAGAATGTGAAAGAGGAAAGGGTCTCCTCAGGAGGGGGGGACTTGCTCACTACCTAGGGACCATCCCCTCAAGCATTTCAGAAGTGGCATCGTTGTTGTCCCCAACAGCATAGATCATGCAAAAGCCATGGACGCAGAGGTCAGCAGAAGGGAAAGACGGAATCACACAAAAATCAGAAACCAGAAGCATCTCTAGAAAGTCCTTGGACAAACTAATGGTTCTGGCCTGTGACTTCCTTCTTTCTCATTTTGTCTGCAAATGCTGCTTTATTGTCATTGTATTTTCTTTGTTTTGCCCTATAATTTCTGTATCAGAAACCAGATTTTACTCTAAAACATCATTATTTTGGATATTAGAGAATCGGGCCCTGGTATGTCCCATTTCCGTCCCTGCCAAACAGGAAGTCTCCGTCACGGTTTGCCCTGGCTTCCACCCCACATGCTCATGTCACAGGGCCTCTCAACATCTCAGGAAACTCCACAGTTTCTGGCGAGTAGGACTTAGTGCGGGACTTGCCTCTGGCGCATCCAAACAATGCTTGCAAACAACGGTCTGAATGTTCAAATGGGGTTTCAGTGGTGCCAGTAATGGAGGAAAAATAACAGTGGGTGTTAGGAAATGTCATCAGTGCGTGCTCATCTCCACACAAGGCACCATCCCTAGGGGCTGTGTTTCATGCATACAGATCTGCCTTGCTGAGCCACATGCTGCCTTCCCTTCCCTCAGCTGCTCAGTTCAGCTTTGGCAAATGGAGTAAGTCCCAGTGGAAGTAGGTGTTTGTCTTATAGATGGCAAGAACCAAGAACAAAGCAGTGGCAGCCAGATCTGTCTCACGTGAGGATGCTGGGGCTTTCACACAAGCAAACTAGAAACTGACAGCCAGCCTCAAGGTCAATGCTGTGTGCCTTCTTCCTGCTGGGTCTCCCCCAGAAAGCTAGGCTAGTCCCCCACATTCCTTGAACACATAGGCCATCTATTACTTTAGCTCTGTCAGCTTGGTTTCTCTGGACCATCTGCCTCCCTCGCTTCATAAATGTGATTATCTACTAATCTGCACAGAGACAGGAAAACATCCAGCCCTCCCTTCTTGCAGGAATTTCTGTTTCTCTTCATTTGACCCACAAACAGCTACTGGTGAGGACTGTACATTTGTGAGTCGATATGAAAAGACCAATTCTTTATAATTATCTTTTTTGTCAGTTCTGCTTCTCAAGCAAGGGACTTAGAAGTGTCTCTTGTCCTCTGACTTGGTCTGTCCACTGGAGAGGCCAGCCTGCTCCTCCCGACCTTGACTTCCCTTCTGATACTGTTTCTCATTTAGATCCATCCAGACATGTGACCAAGCCTTAGCTGACTTCTCCCATAGTAAAAAGAGAAGGGGAAGGGGGGCAAAAATTCTTTTCCAAAAAAAATCTAAGGTCCTCCGAATCCTGGTCTGTGATCATCCCTGTGCCAGTGGGTATCCAGCTGGCCCCCTGGACTTCTCTGTCTCTCTTCCTCTGAAGACACACGGGGGGCGGTGGGGGGCAGGGAGAGGGCAGGGCTGCCAGTGCAACTCCTTCCTGAGGAGTTGCTGCTGGCTAAGAGCCTGGCGCCACACCCTGGTGGTGATGCTGCTTTGTCAGAGTGGCCCTAGTGAGGCAATCAGGCAGGCAGACACACACATGTCACCAGAGGTCTAGACGTGCGTCCCATTCCCTCAGGACCAGCTGTGAGGTGGCAGAGCAGCAGGGCGGAGGGCTCCTCGTCATGCCCTCAGCCCGTTAGGAGAACACCTGAGCCCCAACTCAAAGCAAATATGATAGAACACAAGGTTTTAGGGAATGTGTGGTTCAGATGATGTCGTTTCATCCAGCTTATGCGATGGCAAAGATGTACTGCCCATCAGTAAGTAATGACTGAACACCTGCTGGACCCTGCGCCACATTTGGACTCTTTCTCCCAGCTAATAAAAGTGGTCCTTCAGAAGCACCCATCTGGTCACCGCTCCCCCTGTTGAGACTTCTGTGGCGGCATCGCTAGCCGCCACTCCGTGGCATACCACTGCAGGCACTTCCGCACCCTCCTACTAGCTCCACACACACATTCCTCCCTCGGCACCTTGTCTTGTCCAGGCTGTTGCTGTCCTGGTTGACACCATAGCTCCTGAGCGCCCTTCCCTACTCCTCTCTCGGAGCTGGCCCGGATGGGCCTTTCAGGCCTCTGTTCAGGCATGGCTTTTTCTAAACCCCACCACCACCCCCCACCTCGCACCCCTTCCTGGGAAAGGTGCTCTCCCTCCTCCAAGCTTCCCACAGCCCGTGGCCTGCCTCCAGGCTGCTGCAACACAGTCCAAGTCTCCCTTTTCCTGTCCCTCTCCCTTCTGGATCACCACTTCCCCTTGGCAGGGACTGAGTGCTGTGCGCCCCATGCCTGTCGCAAGGGCCCCTAGGACATGTTTGTGACATGAGTAGCTGTTGTCAACCCTGAGGAGGTGGGGGCCAAAGGCAAGGCAGAGAGCAGGCTCTCTTGTTCGCGGCAGAACAAAGAATACGTGTGCCGTGGCCATGACTACGAGAGGCTGGAGGCCTTCCAGCAGAGGATGCTCAGCGAGTTCCCCCAGGCCGTTGCCATGCAGCACCCAAACCACCCCGACGACGCCATCCTGCAGTGTGATGCCCAGTGTATCTTTTGATGCTTGGTTGGGGGAGGTGGGCTGGGGTCTGGGAGGTGAGGCCCACCCAGTCGGCTGTCCCTCTGCTGTAATGTTGGCCTTACAGGCTAGGTTACCCATCAGTCCTGAATGGAGTTGTCCTCACCACATCGGACCACACTCAGCAGGGCCTTCATACCTCACGGAGACAGCCATGGCATGCTCTTAGCCATGGAGAGCCTGAAGCAGGGCTTCGGGGGGGACCTCTACACCTAGGCTGGCTGCTAACGTGAACTTGGTCCCTGCCTTGCCCCGCGAAGGAGCTGCCTAGGCATCCAGGAGCAGTCACTCAGCAGGGTGATTTGGGGTTCCGTAGGATTTCTGCCCCAGGGATAACCACCACGCTGTGCCCTGCTGCGCTCCTGTTTGTCAGGAAGATGGAGGCACAGCCCAGGGGGTGGGTGTGGAGGGCGTGGGGAGGAGATTGGGAACACCTGTGGTTTTAGTGGCACTTGGGAGTCTCCGGGCACAAACACCGGCCTGTCTCTCACCCCCTCACACAGCTTCCTGGGAGGCCTCATAACTGTCACCATGTCTGTACAGGCTTGTTCCAGAGAGGGAAGGGCAGGTGGACCCCCATGTTATTTCTCCACAAAAACCCCAAAAAGTACTTTTATCAAAAGATTGTTCTGCAGGAAATACAGTTTAGTGACGTGGACAAACCCTGGCCCTTAGAACTTTCTTGCTCCTGCACGGTGGGCACCTGCCTTCTCCTGACCCCTCTCCCTGCTTTCTTGGCTGTCGACATCTCACCTTGGCTGAGTGCTCAGGAGATGCGCGCTCTCCAGCCAGCGCTGGGAGTGGGCAGACAGGCAAATTCAGTCTAACGGTGCTTGGGTCTTGTCTGGCCCTTGGGATGCAGCCGTTGCTGCCAGTTGGGAACAGGGGCTGGGGTGCTCTTTTCTCCTTCAGGGGATGACCGAAGTCAGTACTCAGATCCACCTTTCTGGCAAGTCTGGGTTTTCCCTTCACTTCCTGCCCAGACTTGCAGATCTACGCGGTGACGCCCATTCCAGATTACGTGGATGTCCTGCAGATGGATAGGGTCCCGGATCGCGTCAAGAGCTTCTACCGTGTCAACAATGTGAGGAAGTTCCGGTATGACAGGCCTTTTCACAAAGGCCCCAAGGACAAGGAGAACGAATTCAAGGTGAACAACTCTAGGAAAGCCGGGGCGGTGCTTCTAGTGAGGCCAGGGGGAGGCCCCACTTTCTCGGGGTCTCACCACTGTGTCATCCTTGAGGCAGGCAGGTGTGGCAGAAACCACTCACCAGCCTGTAACCGCCTGTGCCCTCCTTGCAGAGCCTGTGGATCGAGCGCACCACACTGACCCTCACCCACAGCTTGCCTGGCATCTCTCGGTGGTTCGAAGTGGAGAGGAGGGAATTGGTGAGACATGTTTCAGAGGGGGCTGATCCCCAGCCCCAGCTTTGGGGATCTTTCGCTAAGGATTGAAGACAGAAAGCCAGACTCAGCCGCCTGCCTGGGGGAGGCTGCCGCGGGCCAGTCCTGTGCCAGGGGCTTTGTACCCCCTCTCTCTTTGAAACCTCACTGCACCCCTAGGCGGCAGAGAATTTTCATCTCCCTGTTTACAAATGTGGAAGCTGTTCTCTGAGGCTCAGGACTTCAGAACTGGTACTCTTCACTATTTACTGAGCTTCTGAGTGCCTACAGATCAGAAGAGAAAATTTGAAAGAAGTCAGGAAGTCTGAGGTCCACAGGAACAAGAGTGGGAATCAGCATCACTGGTCTTGGGCCCGCACTCTCAGGACTGTGCTGGGGGAGGGTTGTCACTGTGCCTGGGATGACAGCGTGTGCTGTGTACCCACAGGTGGAGGTGAGCCCTCTGGAGAATGCCATCCAGGTGGTTGAGAATAAGAACCAGGAGCTGCGGGCGCTGATCAGCCAGTATCAGCACAAACAGGTGCACGGCAACATCAACCTGCTCAGCATGTGCCTGAACGGCGTCATCGACGCGGCTGTCAACGGGGGCATCGCGCGCTACCAAGAGGTGAGCGGCCCAGACCACACCCGCAGCAGGCGGCCCAGCGGGGAAGGTGCTTCTTGGGGCTCTCTTCTTGAGACTCCAGCCTCCCAGGGCAGCCTTCCCAACTGCCCTCTCCGGGCTGTGCCTCAGCTGACTCAGAATGGTCCTGGGGTAAGGCTTCAAGCCCCCTCCTACTCCCCTTTCTGTGGCTTGGCTCTCCCACTGGACCTTCTCTTTTTTATTCTTTGAGCTCAGACAGATGGGTAATCCGTCTGATTATGGAAGGTGTTAAGTGGCCTCCAGGAGGAGCCCTGGAGCCCAGCCCTTCACAAGGAGTTGCGGGTGGCTAAGAGCCTGGCGCCGCACCCTGGCCACCAGCCTGGCCTTCTCTCCCCAGGCCATCCAGGCTCCCTGAGGGGCTGGGATCAGCATCCAGGCTTAGATTATTTGGCTACCTTCGGTTCTTCTGAGGCACCAAAACCTCCCCTGTGACTGCAAAAGGTTCGAGCAGGCCAGGCTAGAGACGGAGGAGGCAGAACCTGCCTTTCAGGTGGTAGTCTCCACCGCAGAGGCAGTCCTGGAAGGAGTCTCCCGACTTAGCCTTTCCTTTCACAGGCCTTCTTTGATAAAGATTATATCACCAAGCACCCGGGAGACGCAGAGAAGATCACCCAGCTCAAGGAGCTCATGCAGGAGCAGGTATGTCATGCGGGGCTTTGGGGCCAGTGGCCAGGAGGGAAAAGCTAGGCACCACAGGACCACGGCAGTTCTCAAGAGCTACCCCCCTGGCTTGCAGAGTGGCCTCGTCTCTCTCCCTGATAGGTCCATGTCCTTGGAGTTGGCCTGGCCGTTCATGAGAAGTTTGTGCACCCAGAGATGCGTCCTCTGCATAAGAAGCTGATTGACCAGTTCCAGATGATGCGGGCCAGCCTCTACCACGTAAGTGACCCTGCAGGGGCCCGTGCTGCACAGAACCAGCCTTTCTTGCCCAGGGAGCAAGCCAGTGCAGCAGGCCTTTGGTGGGGGGTGGTGGGGGGTGGTGTGGATGAAAAGCTGCTCCCGCCACAGAGAGCCAGGAGGCAGAGGTGAGTGCTGTATCCAGACGAAGTTTGCCCAGGATCCCCTCATTCACTCCCCTGCCTGAGGAGGAGTCAGATTCAAGGGCAAAGGATGCTTTCCAAGGTACTGCGCTGGTGAAGAAAGGTTTTCATATGAGGAGGAAAAGAGCTAAAATATATGGCCCACATGTAGACATCTCTTTGGAGATATTTTCCATCCTGAGAACCTACAGAGGTAAGAAATAGTCTGAGCCAGCCCCTTCTCCCCGTCTCCCTCTTTCTCCTCTTTTCCTTCCCTTTTTATGCCCTCTCCTCCCCCATCCCTCTTCCTTCTCTTTACCCATCCCCTCTACCTCCTTTCCATCCCTCCCTCCCTCTTCCTCAGACCCATCTGGTGACCCAGACTCACATTTGACAAAAGCCTGGAGGGAGTAGTATTTCTGTACTGGCTGCTCTTAGAGGGGTCAGCAAGGCTCTGAGCCTGCCCCAAGCTCCAGAAGTTCCCTCGGACTCTAACCTGCCTCTTAGCCTCCATGGCAGGGTTCAGCCCAAGGACTGATGCATGCAAGCAAAAGGATAGCCTGTGTTCCAGGACTAGGGTTCAGTGGTCTTGAGCCCCCGTTTACATGCCCTCACCCCATTTTCAACCAGGAGGCTGACTCCAAGTGTTTTCTGGAGAAACTTATCTGCTAAACAGGTTGGCTGCCAGATCTCAAGGGGTGTGAACCCAGTTCCTACGGCCAGGGCTGTTTGGTGTGGGGCAAGGCCATCAAGGACAAGCGGTTCCTCTTCAGGGATGATCACTGGCCTGAGGGAGGCTGGACCACTAAGATTCAGCGGATCTGGCCTGTTGGGGTTCACTTGCCTTGTTCTTGATGCTGGAGCTTCTGGTCATGTCAGGCCCCCAGTGCAGGTCTCAGCATTCCTGCACAGGTATAGATAGCACGAAATGTAAAAAAAAAAAAAAGAAGAAGAAGAAACTTGTCCATAGTTTGACAGATGGGCACATTTTCCAGAGGGAAGTCCACAGAGCCTGAGATCTCCCCTTTCTTTAATGATTCTCCCACAGTATTTCAGGGTGAAACATTGCAGAGAAAGTGAAAGTCTGGTGGGTATTCCATTATCTCTCATTCTCGGCTGGTCTTTGTTGTGTGCAAACTTCCCTGTTGCAGCAGGTGACCCAGGTAGGCTAGAGCCTGGCCAATGGGGCAAGGGATGTCCTCCGCTATGCAAGGCTGTTGGACCACTGAAGCAAAAAGCAGAAAATACCCACATACATCAGTGTCTCCAGAGCACACATGGAGGTGTCCTCTGCAGTTTACCCTTCTTTTTCATCTTCACGTGTTTTGGAAGAAGCAGGTAGAAAACCGGCTATTCAGGCCACGCTCAGAAGCATCCCCAGTAGGACATAGGGGCCACAGATGGTGAAGGATTGAAGAACCCTGGACAGTTGTGCTTTGTTTCTCCAGAGTCCACAGACAAGGACCCAGACCAATGTACTATCACCCAGGAGGGTTTGGGTTCGAAAATTTCTGCCAAGATATCCATCTACTTAATAAGAATGTAATCATGTTAAAATAGAACTGTAGTGTTTTTCATTGACTAATGTCCGGATCTGGGGTCCGATCTCTCCACACAGACCATGTCACAGGGAACTTAACCCAGATCACTAAGAGCTGGACCGTTTAGCAATCCAAGAAGCCCAGCTTACAGAAGAGGGGCCCACTGACTGACAGCTGATGGTCAGCTCCTCCTCTCCGGCTCCCCCCGCTCTTATTCCTCTTCTGCCCTGAGAATGCCGGTAACACACAACCATGAACTCAGAGCATCGGGCTCTTCCGATGTGCTCTCTTCGTGGGGTCATCCACGGGCCTCTCAGCCTCTTGCCTAGACTCCGGTACGGTTAGGGGGATGTTTAGTCATGAAGGGGCTGTTGCCTGCAAGGTCAGCGGTGCAGGCTCAGCCAGCAGTATCAGGTTCTTTCTCTCTGATATTTTTACCACCAGCCCACTCTTCCCTCTCAGCCCTTAATGACGCTTTCTTTCCTCTGATGAAGGGGCCTTCATGTCTCAACAGGAGTTTCCGGGTTTGGACAAGCTCAGTCCCGCATGTTCAGGCACCAGCACCCCGCGGGGAAACGTCCTAGCATCTCATAGTCCCATGAGCCCTGAGAGCATCAAGATGACCCACCGCCACAGGTACGGCCTTAGGGTGGGGAGGGTCCCCTCCACAGAGGTCAGTCCGGATTGCAAAGGTCAGAGCAAGGAAGTCTGAGATAGTAGGAGTGTGTACTCGCTCCCGCGCCCTCCCACACATGCACACGGCCAGCACACACTCCCGCCTCAGGATCCACGCTCACAGCCAGTCATCCTGGGTGACAGAGGAGTGTGCATGGTACTGTGAGAACACAGAGGAGGGAGCATTCGGGGTAAGTCTTAAATGATAAGTAGACGTCTGTGAGGCAGAAACAAGCTGGGGTGAGGAGGGCGATGGAACAGGATCCGGCAAAGGGACCGCCATGTGCAGGCACACCAGGAGGCGGCCAGGCCGGCCTGGTCAGCCCCACCAGCAGAGCCTCGTGGCTGGAGTGCAGGGTTTCAGGGCACAGAAGGGGGTCAGTGCCAGCTCTGGAGGGGCCCCCTTCCTTCAGGCCTTCTGTCCCCATCCCAAGGGGAATGAGGGTCCCCAGTTGGCTTAAGGAAGAGAGCCACATGGTGAGGTGGAAGCATACCAGGTCATGGCTGGTCTCTCCGAGCTCAGCGGGAGATGCGCCAAGCCTCCGGGGCAGGAAGGCCCAGTCAGAGGAGGAGGGAGGGAGAGGAGCCTCTCCGGGTTTGTCTTCCGATGGAAGCAGTAAGTCAGCACAGACCGCACCTCCACAAAGAAGGAAGGAGGGAATGAGGGCTATCTACTATTGAGAGAGTGTTGGCGAACCTGTGACCCCAGATGTGGAGGGAAGCCAACAGAGGTTGCCAGTCAGCTATTTAGTAGCTTGCCCCTAATGGGAAGACACCCCGGCCTAGGAGCCGATCCCAGCAGGGGGTGGCTGCTGGTTCATACCAACCCCGCATGGCGAGAGGACCTGGAGTCTTTGACCAGATTTAGCATATCATTCTCAGTCATCCTAACTGAGAAACTGCTGACGTCATCAGACTGAGTGGCCATAAAGCACCGAACTCCCAGTAGAGACTTTGCCAGCTTACCGCTGGCCTTCACAAACCAGGGGAAGCCTGAGCAGCAGGTGAGGGTTCCCAGCTGTCCCAGGCCTCCGATGGATATAAGCATTAGCTATGAAGCCCTCCAAGCCAGTGTTGGCTGAGGCTTGGCATACAGCCTTTTACACCATCCTCTTCCACCTAGCAAGCTTTCTCAGCTCCCAGCCTGACTGGTCCCTATTTCCCACTCTCGTTCACAGCCCCATGAACTTGATGGGCACAGGCCGCCATTCATCATCCTCTCTCTCCTCACACGCATCTAGCGAAGCGGGAAATGTGGTGATGCTGGGGGACAGCTCCGTGGGCGAGGCTCCCGAGGACCTATACCACCATATGCAGGTACCAGAGCTGCCCGAGGAGAATGGCCAAGGCACCGTGAGGACTCGCCTCTCAGCTGGCTGGTCTGGTGTGAGGGCTGGCATCAGTTCTCCGGTTTCTGAACTCAGAACACCCCGAGCCAGTAAAACTGCCTTCCCCTCACACCATCCTGCGTCACAGTTCCCAGGCTTTATTTCCCAAGAAGGAAATCTAGCTTCATTCCTGGTTGCTCTTCGAGGTTCCGTGGGACAGACCGTCCTCCAAATTGCCCTCCTTCCTGGCATTCCTGATGGTTAAGTCCTACATCCTCTATGGGCATCATCACTAGAGTCCATCCAACAATCGTGGTCCACGGGTGGCGTGGGTGACCCTTAGTGCCAGCCACCAGCCTGGCCTCCATCAGGACCCAGGCTACCACATCCAACACTGGGTCTGGGTACCTCATGGCACGAAGAAGCCAACTCTGGGCCAGTGCCACAATCCCGGCCATTCAGACCTCTATCCTGCTGATTTTTCTCCCTTTGCAGCTCGCGTATCCCAACCCCAGGTACCAGGGCTCAGTCACCAACGTCTCTGTTCTGTCCTCGTCCCAGGCAAGCCCTTCTTCCTCCAGCCTGAGTTCCACTCACTCAGCACCATCCCAGATGATTACCTCTGCCCCTTCCAGTGCCCGAGGTAAGGAGGGCAGGGCGCTGCTTGTAGAAGGGAGAGGACAAGGCCTCGTGAGCCCCACTAGTCCTCATCTCATCTGTGGCTCTGTCTTTGAAAGTGGCCCTGTGACTTAGAGAATATCCCCCTTTCAGCACTAAGGACTCGAGGGTTCTTAGCCCTGGCTCTCTCTCTGGCTGGCTTCAGACCCTGCTCTGAGCAGTGGATGCCACAGAGGGGGCCGGCTGTCGCATCTCCACCTCAGTAAGAGGACGCACAGTCCGTGACAAAGCTCAGTTCTTTTCCGTTAAAATATCTACAAAGAATAAAAAAGTTAAGGTACCACTGATTCTTGTCTTGAGCAATTGAGCATGACTGCACAGTGTGAAAATTTGAAGGCTGAACTTAACCCTGGAAAATGTTATTCTAAAAAGTAACAATAACCCAAAAGATAACCAATAACCAAAAAAATAACCTTTCTCAGTTGAGAAAGGCTTAATCAGGAGAAATGGCTCTGTGAAAAGCTATGTACTTTGCCAGTTATTGCCTGATTTCTTATCAGTCTGCTAAAGTCTCGTTCTCTGAGAGCCTGCATCTTTTTCACAATCTGATCCTAGTTCTCACAGTGAAATCTGGTCCTCTGTCCTTTTAGACAGAAGGGTTGTGGTGGAAGGGCAGTTGGCTGTGGGAACTCGGACCTGGTGCTTCCTGGGATGGCTGTGCCGGACGGTGACAGAGGGAGCGGTCTGAGCTCGCCAGGCTGGCCTGGGGCTGGCTGTTGCTGTCGTGAGCCCATAGTCTGAGTTCCCTGGGGCTGGAGGCATCTAAAGGTTCAACTAGGCTAGCTCACTTGTACAACTGGTAGCAACTATCACCCAGGAGCTCAGCTGGGGCTATCGACCTGAGTCCCTGTGTAGGGCCTTTCCCTGCAACCTGGGCTTCTTATCACCCAGACTTGGAAATCCCACAATGTCCCTTTTGTCCCATTCCATTGTCTGGTCAAGTCCCTAAGGCCAACCTAGATACCGGGGTGCGGAATGAGACTTCACCTCACGGTGTGAGGAGAGGCGTGTGTGTTTTTGGAGGGAAGGCATTGCAGGTTGCCATCTCTGGAGGCCAGCTATCGCAGGAGCCAACCTTCAGGGTATCACAGAGAGAAAGGCTGACAGAAGCCCCTGCCCTTTCTGGAGTAGACATTAAGTAAAAAGTAAACAAAAGGGCTAAATGGAACTGGGCCCAAAGTGCAGACCAGGGCAGAAGCAATGAAGAAAGAGCAGGGATTCATTCCCGGGCGGGCTACACCATCCACGCAAGTTGTGTGCAGGCGTATTTGGAGAAAACCATGGGCCCCCTAGGGAGCCTACCAGCAGCAGGCCTGTGAAAGAAGATGGAGAGGTCTGGACCCAGCATCACAGACAAAGACTAATATTTTCAGATAAATATGGGAGATGCAGTAGACGATGCCCTAGGGGCACAGAAGGAAGAGAGCAGTCCATGCTGTTTCTGGGGCTATGGGTGAAGGGAAGGCTTTCCTGGAGAAGGGGTTCTGGAGGGTCCTTTGCATTGGAGGCACTTTCCCCCCAACCCAGGAGTGGTCATGACACCAGTGGCCTTCCCCACCAGGCCCGGTGACACTGTCTGCTATAGTCCCTGTTGATTTGGAAACCTTCAGAAGAAAGGCCTACAAGGCCTTTTTCTAAACGCTTGCCCTCTTTCTCAACTCTTTTGAGTACGCAGCTCCCTCTAGTGGTGAAAAGATTGATTGGGCCTAGGGAAAGGGCATTCCGATTGGTCCTCCTTGAGTAACTCTGTGGTGCTGGGATTTAGCCTCCCTTTGGTTTAGCCAGGCTACCACACAAGTAGTACAAAAGTCCTGTAACACAGAAGCCCTTGTGGTGTTTAAATATTTTCATGAAAAGTAGCCATCAGTCTCTGCTCCTGTGGGATTGGCTGCCCAGGGCTGAGGACAGTTGAAAGAGCAGTGGATGGCAGAGTTGAAAATCTCAGCAGTAACACCGAGCACCCCTTTGTTATAGCACCAGAGGAGCCTCCATCCTGTGGGTTCAGATCCTCAGCAGAGCACCTTGGGCCTTCAGGCTGCTGTCTGCCCATCCTAGCACCTGGACCCAAAGCAGGACCTCGAGTGTGCAGAGCTGAGTTTGGCCTTGTGAGCCAGGCTGCAAGCTGTACGAGGCCGGCAGTCTGCCCACCGTGTCCCAGCTGCCTGCCTGGTGTGTGACGCGTGTTAGAGTCAACTCTAACTGCGTGGTGTCAGGGTGCAGGTCTCCTCTGGGCACACAAGTGGAGGGGAGCCCTGTCCAAAGCTGTGGCTGCCGGGACTCAGGGAGCATCCAGTTCCTTGCTAGAAAGGCACTATAGAAATTGGTGGAATTAGGACCTCTTTTCCATTGGTCTCTAAACAACCCCTACAAATTTTTGTTATATTGACTTCTGCAAAGTGTGTAAGCCTTATCTTCTGGGTCTAAAATGGGCACAAGAGGGGTAGCTCAAGGAGCCCGGGGGCAGGCTGAGTGCAGAGACCTTTGTCAGTTGTCCCTGAAGGTGGGAGAACCACATGCTCTAAGGAAGGTCCCAGGGACCCTGGGCTTCAGGAACAGAGCCTCTGGAGCTGCAGATTCACCTCCCAGATGGAGCCCAGGGGCCAACCGGTGTCATTGAGAGCAAACCACAGAAGGCCTTCTACCACTGGAGCCAGCCATAGTCTGCCAGGAGGCTAGTTCCTCATGGACTTGCTGGCATCTGGCACGATGTGTGAGGCACATGTGGAGGGTCTTCCAAGTTATCCATTCCCAAGGAAAGCTAGCAAGTTATTCTGTCTGTTTCTGTGGAAGACCCTCTCATGGCCCATGGTTGACAGGTTCCTGGGCCTGCAGCAATGGGCTGCATGGATGGGGACCCAGCCATACCGTGTCTTGTGCCATCTGGCCTCTGTAACAGCCCCTTGGGCCAGAGATCACCACAGAAGCCTCACAAGAGAAGAGCATGAACCACGTCAACTCAGGAGCCTGGGTTCAAGGCCCACAAGTCCCAGACTAGCTCCATGACCCCCGAGTTCACTGAAGGGGGAGTGTCAGAGTGAGAATCCCTGGAGAGCCCCCTGAACACAGGGCCCTGGAGCCCCTGCCATTCTGGCTCTGGAGCTGCAGTAGGATAGCCAGGAAGCCAGGGCCAGGCTCTAGAGGACCAGAATCTGGGAAGGAGAAGCCTCTGGGCAAAAGTGCTAGGGAGCCAGGTGAGAGCAGGGCCAGTGGGGTCCAGAGGCGGTAAGTGTATAGAGACACCGGGCATCATAGGAGCTGTGCCATTGTGTTACCCTAGTGTCTCTGTCTCTGTGTGATGGCTCCATTGCCAGCCTGCCTGTGCCCATGCCTGGGCCCCCTGAGAGAGCCACACCCGTCTGCCAGGTGCTGGGGGCCCTCTGGGTCCTAGCTCCTGTCCTCAGTTCTCCTCATCTGCCTCTGAGCGTGGTGAGGGGGCTCCGTCAGTGGGCCTGCATTGCCCCCGCCATCTGCAGTATGCCTGCCACGGCCGGGGCAGCAGGGGCAACCCCCCCCCCACCATCTCACCAGCAGACTCTGCTTCATTCCTCCTGTGCTTGCTGAGCTCATCCTTCTGCCAGCTGCGAGGGGATGCCAACCTGCGTTCACTGGCCCCCAGGATGCTTGCCCACTGGGCCCTCCATCTGTGGCTTGTCATCTGTGCGTGATTGTTCTCACTTGGTTACAGGCTCTCCCTCTCTGCCAGATAAGTACCGCCACGCCCGGGAAATGATGTTGCTGCTGCCCACGCACCGGGACCGCCCGAGCAGCGCCATGTATCCGGCAGCCATCCTGGAGAACGGACAGGTAGTAGACCCAGACTCCTGACTGCCCTCTGCTGCAAGTGTGTCGGCCTGGGCTTCTCTCATTGCATCTGCTAGGCTTTCTGTGCTGTCATCCCAGCCTCCTTCATTCTGCCTTGAAACCCTCAGAAGGCTGCTGGGCCCCTGGATGGGGACCGTGGTGGCTCTGAAGACCAGCAACCCAGATGGAGTGCAGCTGTGGGGAGAATGGTGGCAGGTTGGAGCCACCATTGCTCTGGTAGCTATCTGTCCTTCTTGCCTGCCTCCTGGACTCCTCAGCCCAAAAAAGTCTAGCAGAGGGAACTGGTTCTTTCCTGTCCTGGGAAGGTCGTGGTGGACACAGGTCTGGAGGATGACTTTCCTCCCTGTGTGTGTGAAGGGCACCCTCACTCAGGCAAACTCTGCCTCTTGCATCCATCCCTCCATCTAGCCGAAGCCCCTCGCTGCCTGCTGGGACTGCTCCCCACCGGCTGCACAGCTCTCCAGACACCCTCCCTGGGGACCTTGAACCAAAAGCCATAGGGATTAGCTTCTTGCCCTGCCTGGTGCACCTGCCCGTCTATCAGAGTCCATGAGAGTCACCTTCAAGCAGCTGTCACCTAGTCCAGAATGCCAGCAGTTTCTCGGCGGTACCTCCGGGGGCCGTGCCAGTGGAGGGAGCAGGCCTGCTCTGCAGCTGCCTATCAGATCAGTGGGTCCTGTCTGTGACTTTCTGGGCTTGAATGCTGCCCTTACCCTCAGTGCAGGCTTGGGCCTGTGATGGCACCTCTGGGAGGCTAGATCTGCTAGTGCTTAGGGGTGAAGGGTCCCTCATCCTTTCTGCCTGTGGGCCTCCAGGGCAGGACAAAAGGATGCAGTTAGATAACCTCAAGTGCCTATGTCCTTTCTCTTGGCCACACCCGAGACAGTCTGGAGCCCAGCCAGACATGGTAGGGAATGGCCTCCAATGCTGACATGGCGGCCCTCAGAGCCTGGTAGTGAGGCCAGTCTTCCTGGGGCCGGCCGGAGCTTCCCAACACATCTCCAGCATGAGCGGTACCACTGCTTTGATTTCCCTGTCTTCTCTTCAAATGTCCTGGCTCCTGGGCCCACAGCACTGCCCCCCCCCCAAGGTATAACTGGTTGTTTTCACCCTCTTTGATATTTCTCTCCTTCCCTCAGCTGCCAAATTTCCAGCGGGCCCTGTTCCAGCAAGTGGTCGGATCCTGCAAACCCTGCAGTGATCCCAATCTGTCTGTGGCTGAAAAAGGTATTGTTCCCCTTCCCAGGTGGCCTCCCCCCATGTCTGTCCCCATCCTGAGCGTCTGACTCTTGTCCCCAAGTACCACCTGGCCGAGGCTGCACCATACTTCAACACCCAGGCCTGTCTGTCTGTCCAAAGTCCTGACCAACTCCTGTGCTCACTGTTAAACCGACGCCTGGCATGATGCTACGTTTGGATCCTGTTAGTCTGTGGCTCTCCCTCCCCAGGGCCCACCCTTTGAGAGGCCCCAGCTGCTGCCTGCCCTGAGCCCACTGTTATGGACACTTTGGCAGTCACTCCCCTGGGCTCCTCCCAACCAGCCCCAGAATTCAGCAGGCCCTACGGCCTCTTTGGTCACTCTCAACTTGGGCCCTCAGGAACCTCTCCTTGTTGCTCAGAATAGGCATACGGCCGAACAAGCCCCTAGAAAAATGGGAAGAACCAGCTGTGGCAAAGTGAACTCCCCCAGAGACAGTTCTCTCCAGGGGAGCCCCGGGTCCTCTGAGTCCAGTCCTCCTGCAGCCACTTGGGCTGGCGGCTGCTGTGAGTCCATCTTCTCCATTGTGAGCCCATCAGCGTGGGCATGAGACTAGGCAGTTAGAACAGAGGCTCCTTGGCTCATTCATTCGACCCAGTGTTCTGCCACAGCAAGCCGCTACAAGCAGCAGGCTCGGACCCACAAGGCCCTGGCCCAAAGGCCCGCAGATGGGGATCAGAGTGCAGTTGAACACAGAGCAATACCTATCCGAGGACTGCGCTACCCCGCCTGCCCCCCAGCTCTGGCCCCATCCTGGCCCTCCTCCCTATAGCATCCCCTCCCTCACCTCCCTCTGTTGGGCTTCAGGACACACTCAGTCCCTGGGAGTACAACCTGCTGTCCCGTCAGAACTGGTCCCTCCAAAGCCATCATCATGTTGTCATTGCACCTCCTCACCAACTGCTGTCTGCTGTCCCCACTGTCATTGTTCCTCTGTCACTCACCACAGAGGACAGGCCTCTGTGTCTTCATTAAGGAGACCAGACATGGGGTCCACAGCCTCAGTGGCTGGTGGGCATCAGCACCAGGTGCTCAACCACAAAGGCCATGGAGATTTCCGGCTGAAGATGCCTCCCCAGCCTCAAGGCAGCGTGTCCCCGAAACATGCAGCCCCTTGGACCTTGCCCCTGGTACAGAGGCCTCTGGAGCCAAAATCCACTGTGCCTTTTCTTCCCCTGAGATGTGGAGCCATCTGACAGCTAGCTGAGAGCACAGACGGGCTCAGAACTCAAATGGGTGCCGGGGGGGCAGAGCTGGGCCCTACACCAGCTGGACACAGAAGAGCATCAGGCATCAGACCAGGCTGCGGCAGGAAGCTGGGCACGCCCGCCCCCAGGTGTGGGAAGGAAAGGGGCTGAGCCCACCTCGGGCATGCCCACGCCACAGCGCCAGCACTTCGAGGCAGCCGCTGAGACATCCACCTAGTAGGAGCACACAGGCCAGAGCGATGACTCCCGTAGCCGCTGCCAGGATCCTCCAGGGCAGGAGCGGCACGCACTTGTCACCATTCTCTTGTCATCAGGATCCTGAGTCGCACAAGGACTCCACCTCTCTCACTCGTGGTCATCTCTCTTTGCCAGCAACTTTCAGCCCAGACAAGCTTGCCCTCAGGCCTGTCGGCTGTGCAGCAGGGACCTCAGGCCAGCCCTGGACCTCTGTTAACAGGACACAGAGAGAGAGGAATGGCCAGGCCACAGCAGGGGTTGCCCTCTCCTCTTAGGCTGAGTCACTCCAGCTTCGATTTTCCACTAGCCCCAGTGCACCTGGGCCACGCAGCAAAGATCCATGCGCCTTGCAGCTCCCGGACATCAGGCTGCAGGGTGAACTGGATGGCTTCTCGGTCGCGTGGATAGGCTCAGGCAGGCGCGCTTTGTAAAGCCCTGCGGCCTCGCCGACTTTCTTCCCCCAGAGCCTCCCTGCCCGCAGGTTACTTTGGGCTCTTGGGTGAACTTCTGCAGCCCTGCAGTTCTTCTAGGGCCTTGATGTGCACGGAGAGCTTGGGCTGTCAGCACCCTTTTGGGGAAGCTGCCCAGACCCACCTCCAAACTTCTTAATTTCTAAGATTCGGTGGATCTTTTCAGTGCTGAGGACCCAGGAGCTCCTGCCCTATCTTGCAGAGAGCCTGTGGGAGAAGGGGCCTGTCCTGTTCTTCAGGAGCCTCGGGCTCCCTGAGGAGGACTTCTGGCAGAATCCACCTGGCGCTGTTCATCAGATTCAGAATTCTTCCTTTCGGGCAACAGCTGAGTGCCCGTCCACCCCGTCACTGCCTCGCCCCTCCTGCCACCAGCCGTCCACCATCCCACGGGACTGTGCGGTCCTGAGAACTGAGTCTGTTCAGACAGTGGAGTTCTGCCTTGGGTTCTGCTGCAGGCCCCCACTCCGGCTCCAGACCAGTGGGGAGGAAGAGGAAGGGCATCACCACTTGACCTCAGGCCCCTCCTGACCATATCCTTCTTGAAGGCTGGAGTCCAGCTTCTTCCCTTCCAGAGCCTCTCGGGTCCTCGCTTTCCCTGCTCAGTACCTGGAGCAAGGAGAGCCCAGACCCCAGACTCCTGAGGCCCAGTTTAGCTACAACTGCCTGAGTACAAAGCCAGCGGCCAGGTGCGCCGTTTCTGAACTGGCTGCCCTGCCCCTGA
This sequence comes from Neogale vison, assembly GCF_020171115.1. Lineage (NCBI taxonomy): Eukaryota > Metazoa > Chordata > Mammalia > Carnivora > Mustelidae > Neogale > Neogale vison. Next base: position 203,988,973 of record NC_058096.1, on the reverse strand, counting down.
CAGCCCAAAAGGGAGATTATGCTTCCCGGCTCCGCTGGAGTAAAAGCACATTTCTTGGTGGTGGTATCGGGTCTCCAGGAGGAGCTGGCTAACAGGATTCACATGTCCTCTGCTGCTCTGCTCTGGCAGAGGGCCCCTCGGAGCCTGAGGTCTACCATTCCTCGTTTCATCTTCTTCCTTAAAAGTCAGTCATCCCAGCCATGGCTGGGGGACGGGGAGCAAGTATTCTGGCACTGAGCGCCTTCCTTAGCACAGGTGGACACTCTTTGCTTCCCTTTGTCCAAGGCCACTCTACCTTGCGTCTGTGGCATGTCGGTGCCAGGAATGGGACCTTTCTCTAAGGCCTCAAAGCACCACTGGTTCCACAGTCCTTCCCCTTCTTAGGGAAGCCACTGGTCCAGCCAGACCTGAGCTACAACTCTTGGGCTGTATACTCTTTCCTCCAGCAAGCACCCTGAACACCGGTCCCTGCCTGAAAACCCCTTGTGCTTTCCAAACTCAGTCAGCGGGCAAAGCTTGCTTGCTACCGCAGGCCGTCTGGGACCCAGCCCCTGCCCACCCACCCCCAGCCGGGCACTAGCTCTAGGAGGAAGCGGTGTCTGCCTCCTGCCCTCGGTGCTCCCTGGTTTTCCCACTGGGCCAGGGCAGTCAGGGAGCCCTGACATGGCTCTGGGGAGGAGCTCTGTGGCTGCCTTCTTCTACATTCTGTCTCCTCAGCCCGTTCCACTCCGCTCTGCTCATTTCTTCTGTTCTCTATCCTCTTCCTGGCAAGTCCCACAGGCTGCAGACATTCATTCCTTGCTATCCTCTCAGCTTGCCTCCCCCTAAGTATTCTTCAGATGCCTACTCCCTCTGGTGCCATCCTCGTAAGCAGCTTCTTTCTGTCCCTCTCCTCTGGGCCACAGCATCTCACTTGGCCAGCTTTTTGGCGGGCTGGCGTGTCACTCCTACACGTGCTGGGTACATAGTGCACACCTGGAGAAGCCAGAGGCCATAGGATAGGCTTCTCCCCGAGGATGGCTCAAGAAGTAACCTCCCTTCCTGCCATCTGTTTCCACCCTTCAGCGGTGCCAGCAGCCCCCAGCAGCTGGAGCCTGGATAGTGGAGCCCAAGAGGCCCAGCCCTTCCTGTCTGCCCACATGGGGCACATCCTGGCCCCCCCAGTGCCTCCCCGAAGCCTGCTGCATGGTAAGAAGACCTCCAGCGGGTCCCCGAGATAGTCCCTGGTTTCAGACTCTACTCAGGGGCAAGGACAGCAGACCTCCAAACTAAGAAGATGGGCCATTCTCTGGGCTGACTCAGCCAAGGAAAAACCATCCCCCCCCACGGGAAGGATCCTGCTGGGCTTTGGGGTCTGTGAGGTTTCCAAGTACAGCAGGTGAGCTCAGTCAGGCCTTCCCAGCCAGGGGGGCCGAAGACAATGGAACCGACTGTGCCAAGCCTGCTACCCACCAGCTTGCCGGAGGGCTGCCAGTTGGCGGCGGCCTGTCATCCTGTGGGCTCTGATGTACTCGACCTTCTTGACTTTCTGTGTGGCACAGGTGTCTTTTACTCCAGCAGCCTGTTTTGGAGAACTCCAGTGAAAAGAGAGGTTTTCCTGTGGCCTTCAACACTGAGAGGTCCCCAGGAACCTCTTCCCACGGCTGCCCAGATGGCCCAGCAAGATGTGCCCACACAGCCCCAGAGGGGTCCCAGCTGAGGCTCTGGTTCTATTCCCTTTGCAGGTCATTACTCCCTACACTTCGACGCCTTCCACCACCCCCTGGGTGACACCCCCCCGGCCCTGCCTGCCCGGACTCTGCGCAAGGTAATGTACTGAAGCAACAGCCCCAGCGGGGGTGGGGGTGGTGAGCGGAACCTTCTGGTCTGCTCTGGAATCAGCTCTACGAAATAAGCCACAGCCCTCCCTGGTCCCTCCCGGAGTGCCCAGCCCGACGGAAGCTAGGGGTGCCCAGGGCCCCACGCTTGCAATGCAGATTACTGATGTGTCCTGGAACCAGTGTGAGGGGGCCAGGGAGGTCAGGGGGACAGCAGCACACGGTGCCCAGGGTGCACAGGCAAGGGGCGGTGAGGGGCTGGGGGGCTCCTGCTGGTGTCACCAGGTAACGGCACACAATTCAAGAAGGCAAGAAATACTCCCATGGTAGATGGTAGATTATTTTAAACTGGAGTCCAGTCAAAAGCAAGAGGCAGAGGCCGCAAAGTCTCATGAAAACTCACTCGTTTTTCTGCACATTGGAAAAGATGGACTCAGTCACAGGTTTTAGCAGCAGAGCCCATTCATCTGGCCCATGGTCCTGGGGCCTCTTTCTGCTCTGCCCACTGGCCTGCTGACCCAGCCTTTCTGTCAGCACCCCAGAGCCACGGGGTGCAAGTGCCTAGTGCTCGGGGCAGAGCCATTTCTGCCCACAGAGATGGTGCTGATTCTGGGGCTCCCCTGGCTTGCTGGGAATGGGCTGCCGAAGAGACCAGTGGGCAGCCAGTGAGTGTGAGCACCGGGCCCTTTCTCCACGCAGCAGGCCGCCAGCTCGTCCGCAGGAGAAGTTCTAACATGCCCACCCTTTGCTTTGCAGTCTCCTCTCCACCCTATCCCGGCCTCCCCCACGAGCCCCCAGTCGGGTCTGGATGGCAGCAACTCTACCCTGTCGGGCAGCGCCAGCAGCGGCGTGTCCTCCCTGAGCGAGAGTAACTTTGGGCACTCCTCGGAGGCCCCTCCTCGGACCGACACCATGGACTCCATGCCGAGCCAGGCCTGGAACGCCGACGAAGATCTCGAGCCACCCTACCTCCCTGTCCACTACAGCCTCTCCGAGTCCGCAGTCCTGGACTCCATCAAGGCCCAGCCATGCCGAAGCCACTCAGCCCCCGGGTGCGTCGTCCCTCAGGACCCCATGGACCCACCCGCGCTGCCACCCAAGCCCTACCACAGCCGCTTGCCAGCCCTGGAGCACGAGGAGGGCGTGCTGCTTCGCGAAGACGCTGACCGGCCCCGGGGCCTGCACCGCAAGGCCTCTCTGCCCCCTGGGAGCGCCAAGGAAGAGCAGGCCCGCCTGGCCTGGGAGCACAGCCGCGGGGAACAGTGAGGGGCAGGGAGGCGGCGGGGACACCGCCCGCGGTGAGCAGCTTGCCCAGCCACTCCAGGTCTGAGAAGCAAGTCCCCCCTACCCCAGGGAGCCGAGAGGACCGGCACTCAGGAGAGAGCCACCCCGAGTCTACGTTCTACTGCCGTGAACTCGTGTGTTGCCATGTACAGAGGCCACAGCAGCATGAAGGGTTGTGGCTTCTCTTTTTAGTTCATTTTCTACGTTTCCATTTCTATGGGTTTTCCTTTCTTTCCTTTGTGCAGTAGATGCTTTCTTCCTCCTGCAGTTCCAGACCACGTGGAGCTATACGGAGATATTGCACAGACAGAATTGCTTTGCAGCTTTGCAGGGCCTGGGGGTCGGAGCCCAGGCCCTCCCTCCAGGGCAGAGAGGCACAGAAGAACGGAAATTGCACTAGGGACTTCTTCCGCTGCTGCATGGACAGAAGAGCTCATGGTTGTATTCAGGGATTGCAAGGACCACGTGGACTACACGTCACAGGTGGACAAGGGAGCTACAAGACGTTTTGCACAAAAGCCTACCCACCCGCCCACTCTTCCATCCAGGAGTGTGCACCTGAGGGGCTGCTTGGGCCAACCTGCCAGCTCAGGCATGTGACCTGGCCTAAGGCACGCCCAGGGCACACTGCCAGGCTTCCGTGGGCCAGCCCTGCCTTCCACTCTACCTTGGATTTTTCCCTCCATCGCTTTTATTTCTGACCATTTGCTCACTTCCACTCTCAACACACCTCATGCCCTGCAGGACCCCCCCCCTGGCGAATGGATCTGCAAAGGTTATCTCCCACCCTCTTGGGTTTGAGTGGGGGTATGGAGCCAAAGGGACTGCCCTAGGCACCTTCCTCCCCCGGGGTCCAGGAGGCCAAGTGTTGAGAGAAGAGCTGACATGGGAGTGAGGCTGGGGTGTGGCAGGGGCCGGAAATCCTCTGAGCTTTCAGAAGTGGCCAGAATGCCTGTCGTCCAGCTCCTGAATCAGGGATTTTCAGCACTACCTCTGAGCAGTGGGGCTGGCTGCCCAGCCAGGCTTCCAGCCCTGAGGACTCGCGGTCAGGTTCAGCAAGCTCCTGGGTAAAGAGGGTGGGAGGGAGCTCCCCCTTCTGGAAGCAGAGAGCCAAGCAGGTTGGATTATCCTCTTCCAGGTGGCCAAGTGCAGTTGTCGTCTCAGCCCCTGCCCCTTGTCCCTCGCGCCTCCCTCCCCCACCCCCAACATACTCCAGGCCCACGGGGACCACCACTCAGGGTTCGGGGCGGGCATGAGGCTACTTTCTCCAGCCTCCCCAGTCTGTTGGGCAGAGGGCAGTGGTGTCTTTATAGGAAACTCTTTCAGGTCAGGGCATTGATTTTCCTCTTGGTTCATTATTTGGGGGGATAGGGTGGGATGGGAATAGTATCTTACCAGGGTGCTTCTAAGTTACTTAAAAAAAAAAATAGTCTACAGTATTTTTCTTTCATTTGCTTGAGTTCACAACTTTGATGGTCACAAGGCGGCCTTCTCCTTGTTGAGCAGGTGTGTTCTCCTGTAGTTCTCTTCTGCAGGCCTGACTCCGTGGCCAGGCCCCGGGCCCTAGATCCCCACCCCTTCCCTACAGTCCCTCTTTCCAAACAGACAAGGCGGGCCAGGGTGTTCTTCTCTTGTACACAAATGCCAGCTTACTGAACAGGAATGCCAACAAGTAACCTACTGGGAAAGATGGAGGGGCACATTACCCTCAGGGCATCTGGGGGGTGCTTCTCACCAGTGTGGGTCCTTCCCGTTACTGTAAGGATAGCTCCAGGCAGAGTGGATCAGTCATCGCAGCCCCAAGCTCAGAGGGCAGGCCTGGAGCATCTGGTGTTCACAAGTGTTAGAGGATCAGGGGCTAGCTCTGGGTGTGAGACTTCGGTGGGAGGGCAACTTTAGAGTTTAGGGCACTTCTGAACATCAACCCCTGGACAAGGCAGTCATTGCATAAGAACATCGACCTTCTCCACCTGGTGGCACAGGATGGTAGGGCAGGGAGTGTGGGTTGGTTTGGCCTTGCGTTTTCATGCAAGGTGAGGAGGTTTGTTTTCCCTTTCCATTTTCCCCAACTGGATGAAAAGGACATAATCCAAATCCCTTTTGTTGGAGAACGCCAGTCTGAGGGGAAGTGGGAGGCCAGAAATGAGAATCCTCCGAAAAGATTGTGTAACACTGATTTTCATTCTTTCAAGCTTATTTGTAAATACTTATTTGAATGCTGTGTATTTGTACAGGAATTTGAGCAAAAAATGTATAGAGTGTGATGTCCAATTGGTATTCAGCCCTATAAATGTGTTTTTAACCTCCAGCATTCTGTGCTTATTTAAAATAAGACTAACCATTTCTTTTATGTATTTATGTTTAAAAAAGTGATTTAAAAATGATCTTACCTGTACCAGAAAGCAAAGTTAAAAGAAAAAAAATTTGTACTAGTGTCCCAAGAGGTATTTTACTGTATATATTGTGGTAGCATGTTCTAAATCCAACAAGTAATGTGAATTTTAGATGTAAATATCTGCCACTTGATTTTTTTCCCCTTTCCCCATTCCCTTGACTGCTGTGATGTGAATTAAAGATGAATACCTGATACTGACCCACTGAATTCACTGAATGGGAGCAGTCCAAGTACCCCCTCTCCAATCCTCGTCCCCGGGACTCCAAGCCCTTTAGCCTCATAGAAATCTCTCTGCCCAGAGCACAGAGCCAGCCTTTCCAAAGTCCTGCCTTGAGACAGAACCTGAAAGGAGGACAGCCAAAGAGGAAACCCTCTCCAGTGCCTGTCCGCTGACTGGTGGGCCCCCACCTACTCAAGAGGCGCTCCCAGCAACCAGGGATCCCCCAGAGCGTCGCCAGTTCAGCCCTTTAGTTCCCCACCGACGCGGGCCAGCTCTGATCGCACACCGACAGCGCCTAACCAGGCCAGGCGCTTTCCTTGGGCCTGGGACGGCAGCTTGGGGAGGGAGGTTGCTTCCTATGGGAAATCCTCCAACCCAGCGTCTGTCCACCCGAGCTGGTGTCCGGTCAGCCCGAAAAAGGCGGCCTCCAGCCTAATGCGCACCTTCGGGCCTGGTCGGCAGGACTCGCGGGCGCTCCCCGAAGCCTAGGTCCCCCACTCGGGATCGTTTTAAAAAATGGAAAGGACCGTCACCCGAAGCCTGCCCGTTGGGCAGCAATTGACGCAAGAGATGATGGCCTGCGCCACAAGTCGGGACCCCGGAAGGGGAAGTCCCTGCTTCTCGGGCCAGCATAGGGCCCAGAGCAGAGGGTACTGGGGATAATTCTGGCGGCGCGGACCTACGGCCGAATCCCACTCCAGCCCGAAGCTTCCGGCTTCAGGCACCGCCGCTGCCCCTACTCAAGATGGCGGCCCGGGCCGCTTCCGCCGCCCCCGCGGCCACTTCCGGCCGGACGCCCTGGTTCAATCAGCGGCCGACAACTGTCTAGGGCTAAGGGCGGGTGACGCTACCAGCCAATAGGAAAGGGCAGCGTGGAGCCGCCGGTCTGGGCTCCCAGGCGCGTGGACCAATAGGAGCGCGGCGTGTGGGAGGGCGCGGGGGCCGCCCGCCAATGGGGAACTACGGCGCGCGGCCGGGATCTGGAGGTAGCGCCTCACGGCGGGCGCGGTTCAGTCGGGCGGCGGCGGCGGAGGTGGAGGTGGAGGTGGAGGATGTGGGCCACGCACGGGCTGGCGGTGGCGCTTGCTCTGAGCGTGTTGCCAGGCGGCCGGACGTTGCGGCCGGGCGACTGCGAAGGTGCGACGGGGCTGGGGTCCGCGCGCCAAGGCTGGCTTGGCGGCGCTGAACACCACCGAACGGCCGAGAGGCCGGGGCTGGAACGGGAGGGGGCGGCGGCCGGTCCCAGCGGGGTCCGCCCGAGAAGGAGCAGACGCCGGCCTAGGAAACAGCTCCCGGGCCTAGGAAGCTAGTCCGACAAGAAAAAGTTGGGACCAGATCGTGCAAAAAACTTGACTTGACATTGCGATAACGCCGGAGTTTGTGTCCTTTCCCATCACTGGGGCAGAGGCTCTCCCTGGCTCAGGTCCGGAGCTCCTAGGGCCAGCCTTGAGCACCACGCCGGGTCCGGTGGGCTTGCGGAGCCGCACCTCGGGGTTCGGTGTTGTGTTTGGAAATGAGAAGCATTTGGATCGTTTTTGTCTTCGCTCTCCGGTTTGGCCTCTTATGAGGTCACAGTGAGCCCATCTCAAGGACACGTGTTCAGTCTCGGCATAAACTTTGTGGAAGGAGCAGGGAGGAGCCGTGTGGGGGTCATTTGGTGATGCTCGTTCCCCGCGTGCCCTGGGTGTACCAGGGGACCCCAGCAACCCGGAGCCGGGTTCTATCGGCCTGTGGGCACTTGAGAAACCCCGGTGATGGAAAAACTCACCTCCGTGTCTCCTGTTAAAATTGCTGACAGTGTTCCCTCCTGGTGGATTGGGGTGCAACTTGGTGATTGCTGAGCATCTCCCTTCCCCCTCTTTTCCAGTCTGTATCTCCTATCTGGGAAGATTTTATCAGGACCTCAAAGACAGAGATGTCACATTCTCACCGTCCTCTATTGAAAAAGAACTTATAAAATTCTGCCGGGAAGCAAGAGGCAAAGAGAATCGGTTGGTGAGTAGCTGGTTCCCCTCCCTGGCTGGCCCTGCCCACTTGTGCTCAGGAGGTGGGCCAGTTGTGTCAGTGTGCTGGTGTGGGGCTTGAGTGCATTCTCGAGTTGGGCTATTTTTTTTTATCACGTTAGTATTGACTAAGTACCTACTGTGTGCCGGGCACTGGGGGGGAATCAGTGGGGAGAAATGACAGTTGGGCAAATGATGCCATGGGATGAGTGTACTGGAGAAAATGACCAGGGTGCTGTGGCAGAGAGGGCAGATGTAGATGCAGGTAGAATAGTCAAGACTCTGAGGAAGAGCATCTCTGGCAGAGGGAAGAGCCATTGTGAGCAGGAAAGGCCATGTGTAAGGACACAAGAAGATAACAAACTGGGCAGGGGGTGGGGGGGCGGCTAGTGCTGATTTGAGGACAAGAGCCTTACTGATGAACCAAGGACTTTTGTAGCTTTAATTTCCCTGGCAGTCGCTGGTTTGTCTGTCTGTTTAAAGGTCTGAATCCTGGTGACTCATAAACTTATTTGGAGGCTGTCACCTCTGGAACTGGGCATGTATTAAGAGCCCAGGGTTTACACTGACCGAACCTGACTGCCAGTACAGGCAGGGCATGGGAGCATGAGGCCCTGCCAGAGAGAGAGGTTTTGAGCGGTCAGTGTGTTGTGGAGGAGAAGGCCCTCCTGTGGAACCGCCTGAAGGCCACTGTTCTCTCTTGCTGCAGTGCTACTACATCGGGGCCACAGATGACGCTGCCACTAAGATCATCAATGAAGTGTCCAAGCCCCTGGCTCACCACATCCCTGTGGAGAAGGTCTGTGAGAAGCTTAAGAAGAAGGACAGCCAGATCTGTGAGCTCAAATATGGTGAGTGTGGCCAGTCCTTACTGAATCAGCACAGAGCCTTCACGCTCAGGCTTCACGGAGCTGGCTTTCTAGCTGGGAGAGGCGGGTGAGAGACAAGAGCATGGCCAGTGAGCTGCGTAGGTGACCAGTGGTGCCAAGTGAGGGGTCGGGGGTACGGATCTGGCAGGAGAGGCCTCATGGAGGAGAAGACACTCAGCAGACTTCAAAGGCGGCGGATCAGCCGAGAGGAAGAGAGGCAGAGGACACAGTGGAGGACGGGTGGGCAGGGCACAGGGCCTCGCAGGCTGGTGAACATTTGGCTTTTAGGTCTTTAATCTGAGTGAAGTTGGGAACGTGGTTTTGTTTGGTTGTGGTTTGTGGGGGCACAGAGAGGTCCCTCCCCCCCAAGACTGATTTATTTTAGAGAAGAGGGAAACAGGGGGAGAATCTCAAGCTGGCTCCCCACTGAGTATACAGCCCTATGCGGGGCTTGGTCCCAATATCATGACCTGAGCTGAAATCGAGAGTCAGACGCTCAACCAGCTGAGCCACCCAGGCCCTGGCAACACGGGTTTTTGAGAGGAGAAGGGATGTGGCCTGACCTGGGTTTAATTGGCTCATCCTGCTGAAGGCCCAGTGATCTTTATTATTTTGAAGAGAAATGCTGTGTGCAGGCAGGCAGGCCCAAGAGTTCTGGGCGCTGCGGCACCCCTCTTGTCGAACGGATCTCTGGTGGAAAAAAGCAGGCCAGGTCCTCAGAGTCAGGACCAGGAATAGTTATCCTTTTCTATAAAACCATCATATTTTATTGTGACTCGAGTATCCAAAGGCCTGTGTTTGCCCACTTGTGTCAAGGATGCCTAGTCTCCTGAGAGGGACCTGGGGCAGGAGCAGTTGGCTCACAGTCTCTCTGTGCTCACAAGTCATGGGGAGTAAGCTCCTAACCAGGGCCTGTGTGGGGAAATTGGAACTAGGGGATCTGTCTGCTCTGTCACCCTGGAGCTGTCACTCTGCAGTGACTTCATCTCTACTGTGACTAGTTGTCAAGGCACTTGGGCGGGGCGGGGGGTGCGGAGCAACAACACATTTCTTCTGTAAGGTTCGTCCTATAAGGACCACGTGGCCTCTGTCCTAGTCCTGGGCTGCACTGCATGTCCGGGTGGACGCTGCCAGGGTGAGACCGGCCTTCTGGTGAAAGGGCCTCAGGCCAGTTCCCCCAGGTTGGGGCGGTGAGCATGGACACGCAACTACAGGTGTCTGAAATGTCTGTCCCCCTCCAACCAGTAGGGCTGCTTGTTTTGAGGGCTTGGGGGGCTGTGCAGGGGTGACCCTTCCTGGCACTGCGGCTGGGGGTGGGGTGGGGGTATCTGTGGCCACTCCTACCAGCTCTCCCTGCTTTCTCCTCCAGACAAGCAGATCGACCTGAGCACGGTGGACCTGAAGAAGCTCCGGGTCAAAGAGCTGAAGAAGATCCTGGACGACTGGGGGGAGACGTGCAAAGGCTGCGCAGAGAAGTCTGACTACATCCGGAAGATTAACGAACTGATGCCTAAATATGCCCCCAAGGCAGCCAGTTCACGGACTGATTTGTAGTTGGCCTGGTCCCTGCTGCACCTGAGGGGAAAGCAGCTCACCTGCGTCTTCCCCACAGCCTTTTTGTAATTTATTTTTTAGGCGGGCTCCTGACAATGTCAGGCGTGAAGCCTGGAGCTTTCCTGACGAAGCTGGCTCTCCAGCGCCCCCCTTGGAGGATTCACTTTGTTCTGTTGCTGGTTTACTCTAGGACTTCAAAGTGTGTCTGGGAATTTTTTATTAAAGGAAGAAAATTTCTAGCTGTCCTTGGAGAATTAAAGTGAATCTGAAATGGGATTTCAACCCTATCGAAGATCCCACCAGTTTATGCTTTCCAGTTCACAAAGAATTGTCCGATATTGTCACATTCCTCAGCAACCAGGGCTGCAACGCCAGGGCAGGACGGGGGCCTGAGGTGTCGGGGGCGGGGAGGGTGGGGGGAGCCCAGGAGGAGGCTGTGCCTGATGCGCCACCCCGAGGTGACTTCAAATGGGAGTTCCAGGAGAGGAGTCAGAAGCTGTGGGGCTTCGTGCAGAGCACAGGGGATTGAGGGGCTTTCGTGGGGCCTTCTCAGAGGATGACCTCAGTAACTGCCAGTGTTCGGTACCCTCACGTTTCTAGACATGCTCTCGGCCTGGCTACCTCCGCCCACCACTATCCAGATCCGGCTATCTACTTGGTTTGTGGTCTGGTGTCCCAAGCTTCTGATGCCTAATTGGGGTTTTGCAAGACTTACAGGGGTTGGTTTATACAAAGTCAGTGAGAGGGTGCCTTTTGCCTTGTTGATCAAGAGAAGTCCAACCAATGAAGTCTTGTCCCCAGAGTCTGGTTTTTCAGTTCCTCTTCAGGGCTGGCTTTAGAAAACTCCGTTATCAGCATGAGCTCTGACTTGGTGGAGACCCCTCTGCTTCTTGGGTCCGCCAAGACCACCTGAAGGGAAGAACTAAAGCAGTACTTCCCAAGAAGATCTCAGATCACATCGTTTATGCTGCTAAATTCAGTCTGCCTCCATAGGCCTTCTTACCACCTGCTGTGGCATCCACTGAGAGCCAGCAGCAGTCCCACATTTCATATCTTCAACACCAGGTTTCTAGGAGGGAGGCAAGAAGGTTGAACTACTTCTCAGGCCAAGGCAATTAGGTGGGCTATTAAGATCTGACAAGTGCAGTGCCCTGAGGCCCCGCCAGGTACTGGGAAAATCCACACTTCAAGACAGAAGTCTTAGGAGGCAGACAGCCGTGGCCTACAGGCCACACTGAACACAGGCACAGGGAAAACCACCCAACCAGTACTGCTCTAGGCTGACCCCCAAGGCAATCTACAAAGGGTTAACTCATTCTGGGAAGTGTTCGGGTCAGACAACTGTCAACAGGTGTTTCTTATAAGAGCTTTCCCCTTGCATCTGCCTCAGCTGCTCCAGGAGCAGCTTTATTTATGACCGTGGGAGGAGAGAGTTTTCTTCCCCACCCCTAAGCTTTCCTTGCAGAAGTTTGGTCAGGTTCTGCGATGCGCCCAGCAGCTCTCTGGAGATGACACGTTCCCAACGGGGCTTGGGCAACCGGGCAGGCTTCTCCCCACCGCTACACCTCACCTCTGGAGAAAAGGTCCTGGCCCTGGAGGTGGATAGAGGCACTAGCCAGTGAGAGGTAAGTGTGCAAGCTGTGGTTAACTATTGGATTTGGCCTCCTCGCCCTTGGTTCCGTTGGCGCTGCCCTTACAGCCCACTATCTGCTCGGGAGGCCGCATTAGAGGGTGGACCGCTGTAGCACCAAGGAGACTATTCCCATTCGGTAAACGGCAGGTTTGTTGGCTCGGGTTTCTCTGTCTGAACCCAGACGGGCCTCGCCTTTTGCACTCATAGCCCATGGTCGTTGCGGCCTTTCCGGGGGCTGCTGCGTGATAAATAAACGCGGAAGATGTCTGCTTTGTGGGATGTGGGTCCTGGACGGGGCCTAGGAAGCGGCGTGCTTAGGTCCTCTCGCCTGTCTATCCCCGGCCACAGTCGGGAGATGCTATGGAGATGCCGGGTTGGGGAGATGCCACGTAAAGAGACCGCGCTGGGTCAAGACGAAGGAGCCGGGCGCCCAAAGACGCTGCCACTCCCATTCCACGCAGCGTGGACCCCCGAGTCGGAAGCGGGAGGCCTAAGGCCTGCTGCCCGCTGGGGTCGGAGACAGGGCGAACCAGCCGGGTTCTCGCGAGGTCCCGGATCTCCGCGTAGCCCGGGCCCTTAGCCGCGCGGTGGCGCCAGAGCTCGCTGTCTGGCAGCTCTCGCTTGCACGCCCCGGGGGTCACGTGACACGGGGGCGGCGCATTCCGATGACGCCAGCCCGGCGCAGCTCCGCTCCGCCCGCTGCGGGGTCACGTGACAGTCCGGCGCAGCCTGATAACACGACGCCCAGCCCCTGGGCGCCGCTCCCGCCCCGCCCCGCCGCCACCGCCGCGCCGAGTCCTTTTGTCCAAGATGGCGGCGCCGGGGGCGCTACCTCCTCGGCCGCCGCCGCCGCCGCTGTGAGGGGCCTGCGGGCCGCCCGCCCGCCCGCCGCGCCGGCGCCATGAAGAGGCAGAGCGAGCGAGACTCGAGCCCGAGCGGGCGCGGCTCGTCATCGTCGGCCAAGCGGCCGCGGGAGCGCGAACGGGAGGCGGAGGCGGGCGGGCGGCGGGCGGCGCACAAGGCCTCGGGCGGCGCCAAGCATCCCGTTCCAACGAGGGCCCGAGACAAACCCCGCGGTAGCGGGGGCGGCGGGGGTGGGCATCGTGACGGCCGCGGCGCCGGGGACGCAAATCACCGTGCGAGCAGCGGCCGCTCCTCGGGCTCGGGCGCCGGCGGCGGAGGACGCGGCGGCAAGGCCTCCGGGGACCCAGGCGCTTCAGGTGCTTCACCCCGCGCGTCTCCACTGCCACCACCTCCGCCACCTCCCGGGGCCGAGCCCGCGGGTCCCGGCTCGTCGGCAGCCGCGCCCGAGTACAAGACGCTACTCATCAGCAGCCTCAGCCCCGCGCTGCCCGCCGAGCACCTTGAGGACCGGCTCTTCCACCAGTTCAAACGCTTTGGCGAGATCAGCCTGCGCCTGTCGCACACACCGGAGCTGGGCCGCGTGGCCTACGTGAACTTCCGGCACCCGCAGGACGCACGCGAGGCCCGCCAGCACGCCCTGGCCCGCCAGCTGCTGCTCTACGACCGGCCGCTCAAGGTGGAGCCCGTGTACCTGCGTGGCGGCGGCGGCGGCGGCGGCGGCGGGAGCAGCCGGCGAAGCAGCAGCAGCAGCGCTGCCGCCTCCACGCCGCCCCCGGGGCCGCCCACGCCCGCCGACCCGCTCGGCTACCTACCCCTGCACGGCGGCTACCAGTACAAGCAGCGCTCGCTGTCCCCAGTAGCCGCCCCGCCTCTGCGAGAGCCCCGCGCCCGCCACGCTGCAGCAGCCTTTGCCCTGGATGCTGCCGCTGCCGCTGCAGTGGGACTATCCCGGGAGCGAGCCCTGGACTACTACGGGCTGTATGACGACCGCGGGCGCCCCTACGGCTACCCTGCTGTGTGCGAGGAGGACCTGATGCCTGAAGATGACCAGCGGGCCACGCGCAACCTCTTCATCGGGAACCTGGACCACAGCGTGTCTGAGGTGGAGTTGCGGCGGGCCTTTGAGAAGTACGGCATCATTGAGGAAGTGGTCATTAAGAGACCTGCCCGTGGCCAAGGTGGTGCGTATGCCTTCCTCAAGTTCCAGAACCTAGACATGGCCCACAGGGCTAAGGTGGCCATGTCGGGCCGGGTGATTGGCCGAAACCCCATTAAGATAGGCTATGGCAAGGCCAACCCCACCACTCGCCTCTGGGTAGGCGGCCTGGGACCTAACACCTCACTGGCCGCTCTGGCCCGGGAGTTTGACCGCTTTGGGAGCATTCGGACCATTGATCACGTCAAGGGAGATAGCTTTGCTTACATCCAGTACGAGAGCTTGGATGCAGCTCAGGCCGCCTGTGCAAAAATGAGGGGCTTTCCCTTGGGTGGTCCAGACCGGAGGCTGCGCGTGGATTTTGCCAAAGCAGAGGAGACTCGGTATCCCCAGCAGTACCAGCCCTCACCCCTCCCTGTGCATTATGAGCTGCTGCCAGACGGATATACCCGGCACCGAAACCTGGATGCAGACCTACGGGTGCGGGATAGGACCCCCCCACACCTCCTGTACTCAGACCGAGACCGGACCTTTTTGGAAGGGGACTGGACCAGCCCTAGTAAAAGCTCTGACCGCCGGAACAGCCTGGAGGGCTACAGCCGGTCGGTGCGTAGCCGGAGTGGGGAGCGCTGGGGAGATGGGGACCGGGGCCTGCCCAAGCCCTGGGAGGAGAGGCGGAAGCGGAGGAGCCTTTCCAGTGACCGAGGGAGGACAACCCACTCCCCTTACGAGGAACGGAGCAGGACCAAGGGTGGTGGGCCGCAGGTGGACCGGGGCTCTGACCGCACTCCTGAGCGCAGCCGTAAGGAGAACCACTCCAGTGACGGGACCAAGGAGTGCAGCAGCAACTCCCTCAGCAACAGCAGACATGGGGCTGAGGAGCGGAGCCACCACCACCACCATGAGGCTCCAGACTCTTCTCATGGGAAGAAGACACGAGAGAGTGAGCGCAATCATCGGACCGCTGAGGCTGAGGCCAAGCCTCTGGAAGAGCCAAAACATGAGACCAAAAAGCTCAAGAATCTTTCCGAGTATGCCCAGACCCTGCAGCTGGGTTGGAATGGGCTCCTGGTGTTGAAAAACAGCTGCTTCCCGACATCTATGCACATCCTAGAGGGGGACCAGGGGGTTATCACTGGCCTCCTCAAAGACCACACTTCCGGGAGCAAGCTGACCCAGCTGAAGATCGCGCAGCGTCTGCGACTGGACCAGCCCAAGCTCGATGAGGTCACGCGTCGGATCAAGCAGGGGAGCCCCAACGGCTATGCGGTGCTCCTAGCCACCCAGGCGACCCCCAGCGGGCCTGGCACGGAGGGGATGCCCGCGGTGGAGCCAGGCCTACAGAGGCGGCTTCTCAGGAACCTGGTCTCCTACTTGAAACAGAAGCAGGCGGCGGGGGTGATCAGCCTGCCGGTGGGGGGGTCCAAGGGCAGAGACAGCACGGGCATGCTCTATGCCTTCCCACCCTGCGACTTTTCACAGCAGTACCTCCAGTCAGCACTGAGGACATTGGGCAAGCTAGAAGAAGAACACATGGTGATAGTTATAGTGAGAGACACTGCCTAGCCCAGACCTATTTGCAGCTCCGCATTTGTGTCACAAAAAGCAGTTATTTTAAAAATCTGATCACCACTCCCTCCCCACATCCTATGCCCTTGGTTTGAATTCTCTGCTGGGTTATTTTGGTTCATTGGATGGGGGACCAGAGTCCTGACCCCCACCAAAAGTAAGTTCTTAGTTTTTGGCGGGGGGGTTTTGTTTGTTGTTTTTGTTTTGTTTTGTTTTGTTTTTACAGCAATGAGAAAGGGACTCCTGTCACGTTGATTTCTAGTGTACAAGATACTGTCTGCTGTGTTCTGTATTTTTTTTATTTTTTGACTAACTGTATGGAAAGTTGTCAGTAAAGCCTTTGTCAGAGGATGGATTTTTAATCCTGTTCGGAGTCCTGGTTTAATCAAGTTTTTCCTCCGTGAATGGAAGACTTTTCCCCACTGCATGTACACAAATGCCCTACATCAGCTTTGCAGCCCAGGTATAGCCCCGAGTCCTGCTGTGTTGGTGGCTCAGTCCCTCAGCTCTTTGGGCCGAGTCAGGACTACGTTCACATTTGTTTTTACCCTTGGCTGAGAGCAGGTTCACTTTGCCTCTGGACCCTGCCCTGCCTGCCTGAGCAGAGCCCGTGAGCCTAAGCACTATAGCCTTTGGTAGTTTCAGAGTTTTTGTTTCCTGCGCTGTCTGTTCATTCGTTTTGAGCTGTGACTGTCCAACCAGGCCCAGTCTTGAGGCCTTCTGCAAGCAGGTAGTGTTGAGCAGTCGTGTGGTCTTGTAGCCAGGGGGAAGACCACTACAGTACTGATGCCACAGGGACACAGATCAGACGCAGGCTCCCCCTCTTGTTCAGCCTTAACCTGGCTGTTGTGGCAGCGCAGGAATACCCAGCTGGAGGCAGAGCTGCCTCGGACTTCCAGGGACACTGGAGGCCAGATGCCAGAACAGAGGATGGGAAGAAGCTGCTTTTGGCTAATTTTTTAAATTTACCCAGTGTTTGTGAATTCTGGTTCTTTCTTGTTTGGGGGCTAGGCTTTTTAGGGGACACTGAACCCCTACACTGAAGAATTTTTGCTAACACTGTAAGGGAGCACAGTAGGTTAGGAAGATGCTCTTACCTGACGTACCTGTTTCCCAGGCATAAGGTGGGAGCGTGTGCCTTGGCCTCTTGCCCTGCTGCCGAGGTGGGACCACTGGGAGGTGTTTCTGTGGGGAAATGTCACAGGTGCCAAGGTGTTGGGGGCAGTGCTAGTCAGCGCCAATCAAGCCAAGCTGAGGAGGAATATGGAGGCATCCTCCAGCTGGGAGGGAAAGATGGCTAGAAAGAGTAAAATACCGTCATCCCTGATCCCTAATGAGGTCAGAGGGCAAATGAAGCCAGCACCACTGGGGACCAGGGAGGGAACCCAGTCAGTCAGAAGCAGTTGTCACATAGAACAGAGTCCAGATACACTGTTCAGAGTGTTCGTGAGGATCGCTGTCAGAGCTGGGGGCCAACAGCTGCCTCAGTAAGAGAAATGAGGCAACTGGCCAGGAACTCCAGGTTCCGCTGGGCACACCACTCTCTGGGCCTGGTGGCCAGCCCAGCCCATGCAAAGGAACACGGGTGACAGCTGGGATGCTTTGAGATTAACTGTCCTGAGGTAGAGGTTGAAGCTGTGTGGACTGCCTGGAGGATACCTGCCTCCACAGGGAAAGGGGTGGCTTTTTGAGACCTTGGAGATTTAAAATCAACAGGGGAAGGTGCCTGGGGAGGTACTGCTCACTGGGCCACAGCTGGTGCTCATGAGAGAACAGGCACGTTCACAAGAGAAACCAGGAACGAAGGATGCGTTAAGCGCTTTTATTTGAGTTTGTGCTTGCGCTGTGGCCACAACTGCTAGGGGTCTGAGCAAGTCCGTGGGGCACTCGGCCAAGCACAGCTCCGCCATCCCAGGGAAGCCCATACTGCCAGAGGCTGGAGCGGGCCTCGCTCAAAGGGAACGAGGCAGAGCTGGCTTGAAGGCATGTTGGAGGGCTCCCTGCGTTCAAGAAATGCCTGGGTCCCACACAGGCCAGAGTCGCCTTGCCTGTGCAGTCCATGACTTCTCTGGGCTGGTCAGAGTGGGTGCTCAGAACCCAGAATCCTACACTGCCCGGCAGCATCCCCAGATGTAAACCTGCTGGGAATTCTGGTTGGAGAAGACACTTCAAACCTTGCCTTGTCTACTCCTCAGGAATAGGTGTTCTCTGGCCCCCAGAAGAATTAGTTGTGGTAAAGAACCACAGCCCGCTGTGTGTCCTTCCTCCTGCTCCTCTTCCTTGGACCCTCTTCTCCACCATTTCCTTCCTCTGGCTCTTAAGACACAGCAGGTTCTGTGAACTCTGACAGACCAGCAGGGCGGGTGGTCAAGGCTCTGACTGACTTCCGCCTGCCCCAGGGAGCGAGCCGTTGCACTGCAGGCGTCCAGAGCTTCCAACTGGGGGTTTGGTCCTGTCTGACATGTCACTTAGCAAAAAAACAATCTACAGCAAATTTTGCCTCATTGTTTGCTGGTATTGTACATGTTTCTCCTAAGTCACTCCACTCTTAATTAAGCCCCGGTATAGTAAGAAAGAGGGCTGATGTCTCCTGAGCCTCTCAGGGCGTGTTGTCAAGCCAACCAGAACTCCGCTTCCCGTCAGAGGTCCCCATCTCCACCCCAGAGACCTGCCGCACTCCCAAGAGCTGCTGGTAGAGTCGAGGGAGTCCGCCAGCGGCTCAGCTGAGTTCACGAATAGAATAGTGTTCTCACTTCGTGACTTTTAACCGGCTTCCTTTTGATGCATCCAGCACCAGCAGCGCGGGCTACTCCACGCTGGGTGTCAGCAGCCCATTTAAGTGGAGGCACAAAGCAGCATTAAGGGCTGAGCCCTCTGCTCTCTAAAGGACCGAGAGCTACCTGTGTGACGCGAGCCCGCCTCAGTGTGTGACCAACTGTATGGTGCTCCGAGCCCAGCAGGGCTTTGCCAGCCCCTGGTGAGTTTCAGCTGCCTTGTCTTGCTTGTTTACTTCACAACCAGATTTGTCCCCTCTTCTCTCGCCAAAGGGAGAAAAGTCTCTAGCTATTTGATAACTACACAACAGAAACCAAGAAGCTGTTATTTGGGCAACTCAAAGGAGGAGACTGTCCTCTCCTCTTCATTGTGGGAGGAAAGCAGGGCGAGGTGGGTTAAGTGAAAAGGTCAGAGCATGTGGCACTCCCCCGGCAGTACCCCAGTTCCACGACCACAGGCCAGAGCCCAGTCTCTACACGCAGCCTGCCTGAGCCCCCGCTGCCCCAAACTGCCCAGCGGGAAGGAGAGCTCTCGTGCGCTGTTAACTTTCCCTTGAGTTAACAGTAATGACGGTCACCCAACCAACTACTAAACTCCTCAGCTTTGCCAGCATGTTCCTCCACAACTCCCCAGCTCCACCAAATCTGTACTGCAGAGCTGCCTTCTTAAGTCAGAACCCAGGACAGATGTGTCCCCTGTTGTGTGCACAGGGGACCATGCCCGAACACCTCCTCCACTACCCCAGCGTGCTTCTCAGGCACTGACCGATACTCCCTCGGGGGAGGGCAGCAGACCAGGGTTAGACACTGTGACTAAGCTACTTTTCTCCCCAGAGTGCTTTATTTGGGCAGAATGAGTTCCCACCATCCTGGACTCCTCTCAGAAGGCCTCTTCTCCACCAGCTGGCTAGAGCTGCAGGGAAAGGGACCACCACTCCTTGGTAAAAGAGAACAGGGAAAGGCCATAAACAAACAAAGACAGACTTGTAGTTTATTTTGTATTTTTTTTAAATAAATACACTTTACATTAAAGAAAAAGGCCTTTGATTTGTAATTTCCACATTGGGGAGAAAGGGAAGAAAAAAATTTTTTGAAAAACTGAATCACAAAGAAAAAGAGAGGGAGTGAACTTCTATCCTCAACTCCACAAAACCAATATCCACAACGACCTTGCTGCCCCCAAACCATGAAGGTGGGTGAATCTAGGCATTTACTCAGCAAATAAGCACTGCCTTCCTCCCCACCTCTGGCACGAAGGAAATCTCTTAACCTGACAGCATGTGAGGCAACAGAACAGGTTAAAAAATCATATATTATATTTATAATAAAATATTCTTAATCCTTATCAATTTAAGAAACCACGATTTTCCTTTTCATTTAAATACGTATGTAAAAATGCCTCTATATTGTTCTTTAGACATCATTTTCTTCCATAGAAAATGAAGTGCAGGGACAAGAGACCTGGTGGATATAAGTTCACACCCTCAGTTATAAATGCCTGGTGGTTTTTTTTTTTTTTCTTTTCAAATTTTATAAAAAACTATTTCTTGTTCTTTAAGTAAAGAACCTTATACAAAGAAAATATATTGTGAAATAACCCCAGAGACATGTTTTTTTTTTCCCCTTGAGGAAAGAGCTGTCCGTCCTAGGAGAAGGGGGAAGCAGAATAGGGCCTAACCCCTGTTGTCTTTTTTGTGGTTGTTATTGTTTTAGAAGGACCCTCAGGTTCCCGTGAGGCTCCCTAAGCCATAATCCTCTGAATGCAGGGCATGCAGTTCCTTAAAAGCCAGCCCTGGGAGATAAAGGGAAAGGAAGGTGTTCTCAATTCATCTGACTCAGTTTCTCGCCTGTCAAGAATGTCTTCCACATGGTGAATGGCTCCTCACTCATTCAGAGATAAGATGATGTCATCTTCCAAATCAGAGTTGTCAGAGCTGTCCGCTGAAAGGTAAGAGGGAGAGACTAGATTATGCACCAGGATTAGAGGAAGCTTTCAGGAAGGAAGCCCCTACATATACATACATTTAGACCTGAGCAAAGTTAATCACCCGTTTCCAGGAAAAAGAAAACACACCAATTAACTCCTTGGCGCTGGCTCTGGAGAATATACTTGTTGGCAACAGTGGCCATGCCTGGGACCTGTTGCTCCTGCACCTTTCACAGGGCCTGGATGCAATGCTCTCTGCCTTCTAGAGGTTCTTCCTAATCGGGGGGGCGCTGAAGGGGCAGGGCTGAGGGAGAAACAAGTGAACCTCTGCAGCCCTTCGGTCTCACGCCCTTCACATTCTTCCGGGATGGGCGCACAGGCCTGCCTGCCTGGCCCCCTGCATGCATGCGCGTGCACGCACGCACACGCGTGCGCGGACACACACACACACACACACACACACACCCAGAGCCACTAAAAAGGCAGGCTGAGCCCAAGCAAGAAGGAGATTTCTTTTAAACTTCTCAACAACACTTATCAGAAGACCTCATAAAGGCAGAGGCTGTCAACCCAGGATTTATGCCTTTGAATATAATCAGTGGGGAACAAGTTCCCAAAAAGGAAGAGACCAGCGTGTGGCAATAACAGAGGACAAGTACCTAGAAACTTGAGGCCGGAGGCCAGCAGGGAGCAGCCAGGACATCCTCGAAGGTGGCACCATGTCTCCTGCACAGGAGAAGCCCTCTGCTGGACCATCTGCCTTCTCAGGCAGTGAATAGACCACATTAAGTAACACCTCTGGAAGGATCCATTGAGTGAAACTAGGCAAAGGAACCTTCAATATGAGGTACACTATGTCTGGCTGATCAAAACTGGAGAGAAACATGGTTACCTAGCTCCTAAGGATGCTGGTATTTGCCAAGCGAAGATAAGGGAAAGGTCTTGATGCCCCCTTTTGAGGACAGCTCAGGAAGCTGCGAAACCATTTTAACAAGGTCTCCAAGGAAGTGGGCAGACTGACAGTGTGTGGGTCTCCCTTCGGAGAGGGACACCAGTGGTTCCACAGCACTCCCCATCAGCCTCTCCCAGGCACCCGAGAATCGACTCTCAGGAAAGCTGAGGCGAGAACCACCCATGTTCCCAAGCCTTCTTTCGTTCACTATAATCCCCTTCACGAAGAAAACTGAAGTGGATAAAGGAAAATCAACGATCGCATGGCTGTGATACAAGAAAGTCTTGAATGTAAACAAAAGAAAGGTCTGGAAAAAGTGCTTCTGAGTGTAAAAGGACGCAAGCACAGCCTGACTACTGGTGAGGAGTGGGGAGAAGGAACACCTGACGAGCTGAGCTGAACAGCGTGGTCAACGTCCTTGCTGCAAGACCTCCAGAAGGAACTGCCAACAGGGAAAGGTAGGGTCTGGCCCCCCCCAAAGCTGGGCCCGGTGCGGTGTCCTGGGCCGTGGCAGACCTCCAGAGACTCCCCCAGTGCTCCCGCAATCTGAGATTCACAATGCACACCACTGGCCTGAGACCTGGCCACCAGCTGTGCAGCTGCTAAGAGTCTTAACAACTCTGCATCACATGTACGGAGTATAAATGCTGCTGGAAGAGGACAGGGACACAATCTTTACATAAGCAACTATCAGGTGCAGTGTTTGAGAAAACTTTCAGGGCCTGGGCACAGACTCCCACTTGGTGGTCACAGGGCTCCTCTCTACCTTCCTCAGCCTTTCCACATCCTCAAGTGTTGGAGAGACCGGATCCCAGACCCTGATCAGGACATCTCCTGAAAGGCCCTTTGAGGCAAAGGCAACAACCAATCCCTACAATGTTTAACCTGCTGCTCTGTAACATCCAAGCTTTGGGAACAGTAGAACTGACTGGAACAGAGAACACACAAAAGACCTCAGGGTCAAGGTGTTCTCTCTTCCTAGGGCTGCGATTCTGCATCTGCAACCAATCACTGGGTCTCTCTGGGATCCGGGGCCTTGCACAGTTACCGGGTGGCACAGAGATGTGGTTTTCTATAGTCTCAGTCTCACACCTAAAAGGCTCCATAAGCTCAGAAAGGTTAAGAGCTAATGGCCTAGATGATTAATGAAGCAAAATGTCAGCAAACCAAGGGTGCAGAGAATTTCCCTCTGCCTACTCTGATGTAAGCTCCTGGAGGCCGCTCCCAAACACCAGTGCAGGACATGCTATTCGTGCCCCCTCTGCTTCGCCACCTCCGTTCTAGAGCCCAAGCTGAAAAGTCCTCAAGTTGTCAACTATTAGGGCATTTTCACATCATAAATATTCCGACCACAATAAAGGCATATCCTCATTGCTAATGAATTATGGTTTTTCCAGTGCCTCTTGGGCCTAAAAGAAGGAATTTCCTGAACAGGTAAAGGAGGCAGTAATTTTACAGGCCAAATACAAATTTAGTGGCTTGATATTCAAATTACGGATAAAGACGCCGGTGCTACTCTCAGAGCCAGCAGCAGCTCTCCCGGCCTCCCTCGCTGCTTGGAAGGAAACAGAACTTGTACCCCACGCGGCCCTCTTCACAGATGACAAAAAGGGTCAGTAAAACTGCCCCTTTACTCTTGATACTGTCCTATGCGGCCTTGCCCTTAATCCCTCTGCCCTGGCTCTCTGACCACGGCCAGGACAAGGCAAGTCCTCCCCCACTGACTCACCTCAACCCCCAAGTGCGGAGGCTGGTAAGCAGCGGATGAACAGCCAGAAGGCACAGCCTGCACAGAGCTTCCTCAGGACACGACTGTGGCAAGAGGACTTACTTAAGAAAAGTCTCCCCCAAGACATCCTGCCTTCAGTTTGAGGACTACAAGCACAAACACGATTTATCCCGAAGAAAATGCATTTGGGTCACTATGGAACAGAATGTTTTACACAAAGGCTTAAAGAAGTACTGTCGCCCACCCTCTGATACCACACACACGTGTGCGCACACTCCTCCTCCTACCACCAAACACCAGTGATTATAAAAACCAAGCTCTACAATGAAGAGGCTTGGCATAAGGTGGGCCTAGGCCAGCACAAAGAAATCCTGTAAATATCCTATATCAATGTTCTATATCAAATATGCTATTCAATATGGTAACCACACACGGCTACCAAATATGTCAAATGTGGACATGAAATAAGGACATGAATTTTTAATGTAAATAATAATGGCCACATGCAGTTACCGGCTACCATGTTAGGCAGGAACGTGCCACAGGTGCGAGCACACCGGCCTGGTTAGCTATATGAAAATGGCTGGTATCACAGGGATTACTCCCCAGTTAGGGCAGCACAAGAACCAGGACCACAGCAAGCACACGTCTGTCAACAGTGACATACATCTGTGATGCTGCCAGACAAATCCTCTTGAAGTGGGCAGAATATAACTGCAGAGCTAGAAGACTCTTAGAACTAGTAGCTGGTTTATTCAGGATTCGTTAGCACAGTCAGGAGAAAACCTGACCTCAGAAACCTGTCCTAAAGGGAAATTACTAGAAAAATTAGAGCTTTGTACTTCATAATTTAGAGGAAGCAAGGATGACAAAACAAGCCAAAGAGAAACGTTTGTCACCTGGCCTTTAAGAGGCCTCAGGCAAAAACACAGGAAAAGACTCCTCCACGAGAGGGCTTTTACTTTGTAACTTTAGAAAGGAGCAGGCACAGCACCCTGTAAGCAGCTGCCCGTTCCAGCTCTGCCCCTCAGGAAGAACTACCTTTGGCCTTCCATTCTAAGGCTAATCCTCTAAAACAGGAGTCAACAAACTGCGGCCCATGGGCCAAACCAAGCCTACCACGCATTCTTGTAAGTAAAGTTTTACTTCTAAGACACAGCCATGATCACTAACTTACACCTGGTCTCTGGCTGCTTTGACATCGTAACAGCAGAGCTGAGGCTTAAAGGCTTACAAGAGACACATATGGCCCACAAAGCGTAAAATATTTAACTGTTCAACCTTTACAGAAAAAGTTTGCAAACCTCTATTTTAAAGATGAGATAACAGCCTTCTAGTAACACAGTCTGGTGAGAGAGCAGAGGATCAGAGATGTGAAACTGCTTTTTCTCAAGGGACCAGAGTGGTGAACCTACAGATAGGGGCACAGAACCCTGGTGGGGCTTGCCTGCTGGGAGAGTATAGGGAAGGGACCTTCCCCTGGGTGCCAAGGCTCAGCCTCAGGGTCGGCACTAGACTTACTGTCCCCCAGGATCAGTTCCACTTCCTCGTCTGCATCAGAGTCTTCATCCTCCCCATCCTCTCCCTCCTCTAGAAGGTTTGCTAGCTCCTCATCAGAGGGAGAAAAGTCATTGTCCCCATCCTCCCCTGCGTTCTCGTTGTTGTCATCCTCCTCCAACTCCGCCTCCAGCAACTGGTCAGTGTCAAGCTCATCTAGGTCATCAGTGTCGTCATCATCTTCATCATCATCTTCTTCCTCCTGTTCTTCCTCTTCCTGGTAAGAAAGCATGAGGTCCATTAGGAAAAACACAGAGACCTAACCCATGTGGGCCACATGGGAAGTCTTTCCCTTCTTCCCAAAGGACTGGGGAGAAACTGTCAGTAAAGAGTGATAATCTAGGTAATCTAATGAAGATCGAGACAGACACAGGTTCCTCAAGATACTCAAAGCACATCTCAGACAAGGATTACTGGTCACTCCACAAAGGCACTATTGGTCACACAGTCCTTATCCAAGAAAACAAAAAATTCATTCACAGATGTCTCAGCCATCAATATTTTAGATTCCTAAATAACTAATAAAACCAAGGGAGCTCTTCTCTCTTCTCCTGCATCAACCAAGCCAAGTGAAATCAGTTGGGCCACTGGAACAAAAAAGCAATGCTTTAACAAGACAGAGGAAGAACACAGCTGCTGAGTCAGCTCCAAAGCCCTTCAAGGTCTTGCCCTTCATCTTATAACCAAGGAAGTGAGTAAATCTCTAACAGCCCTATCATAAGTATCCAGTGATCTAAATGTCCAACAAAACTGACTGTAATACAGAACATAACAGGCATCTACAATTTCTATTACAAGCCACACACACGAAAACACACACAAAGTATGCTAGAGAAACCGTTCTTCCCTCCATTCTTAAGAGATCTTTCCAAAATCAGGAAAACTACCAAAAAAACCTAATGAAATATATTACTGGCTCTGGGTACCCTGGGCTTTGAAAGGGTACATTCTAGCCTCTGCCACAAATTTCAACTTTGCACTAGAATCCAAATTATGTTCTTTCCTGCTTGAAAGGAAATAAAGACCCCTGTTTTGATAAGGATAACAGGTGTTCCCAAGTAAATGTGACCATCATTCACTTTTCCTTCTGCTTGAACACCAAGTGCCAACCTTGCGAGTAGCAAAAGTATTCTAATTCCTGCAATAATAAAATATAAAATTCATTTAAAACATCAGCCTAATGAAAGTCAAGAAAGAACAAGCCCAACGTATACAGAAAAAAAAAAAAATAGCGTAAAATACATTTTAAAGTGTTGCTGCATGCCAATCAAATAAAACCTAAAATTTTGTCCTTATTTGACCACTAGTGTTCATCAGCTATAATATAAAGTACACTCATATTTATTAGAGTAGCCATGCCTTTATGGACTTTTGATAATTTTGGAACCACCCCTTAGAGACTTTTTGATATGCTGTTTGACTTAAGACTTTTACAATTTCCAGCAGCTACATGGGAAAGACTAACCCCTTTACTCAGTAAACCTAAGACTTGTACAGAAGGGTCTGGGGTCTAGACCACAGCTTGCACATGCTTGAATATGAAATAACATATGACGCCAATAACATATGACGCCTGAGACCACTGTTCTACAGCCTAGGCCACATTATCTCCTCCATACAGATGGCTACTAAGTATTCACTTACTGGAAAGGCGTTACCAGTGCTTGGAGGCAGTAATGACAAACTGAGACACAGACAAGCTCCTTAACCGCTACAAGCTTATCAGCTCATACAAATATTGGAAAAAGGGAGAAGGGTCAAGATTCAGGGAAAAATCCAAAGTGCTTACCAGATTACAATTTTTGCCTCTTTTTTCCAGGCATATTTTCATGGCCTTGACCAAAATTAGTTCTAATCCATTAATAAAGTACCACAGTTAAAAACGAGTACATTAAAGAAAAAAGTATCCAAAACCCTGTGTTTCTTAAGCCTCTATGGGACAATATAATTATTCATTTCGAATTTAAGATGACGTAACTTTTTTACTTTTAGTTTTGATCCTAAAATTAATACATAGTCACTGATTGCACATATGGCATTATTTAAAGAGTGGGACAGGAGAAAATGCCCAGGCTTTGGGATCAAACACACCTGGGTTAGAATCCTAGCTCTGCCAATTACATGGCATGAGAACCTGGGCAATTAACATAAATTTTCAATGTCCCATAACTTTTAAAGGTCCACAGTTGTGTAGGTATGTAACAGGTTACGTGGTCCAAACAGACATCTCTTAGCCAACAGATTTAGGAAAACCATTCTTTTTCATTTCTAAAAACACCAAAGCCTACCTGATCAAGGAGAAATGCAAAGAAGATCCTAAATCAAAAGCAATCCTAGAAAAATAGGTCAATAAGGGTCTGAGCTCTGAACTACAGAAAACGTTCCAAATTCTTCCAGAAGACTACAAATTCAAAACCTTTACTTAATTTTGTAGTAGAAGAAATAGTTTATATGTATTCATCCTAGAAGACCATAAGAATTTATGTGACCATGACAAGGTAAGGGAAATGAGTAGGAAGGGGAGGCTCTACCTGAATCTCAAGTAAAATATATCACTCCATCATTTAAACTCTATGGTTAATGATCAATACTGGTTTAACATGTATTTTGTTACACATGGATATGGTCATAAACTTACTTTCTAAATTTTAAATCATGAAACGCACTCACAAGATCTGTCCAAAATACTGTACAATCTGGGGCACCTGGGTGGCTCAGTCAGTTGGGCATCTGCCTTCAGCTCAGGTCATGATCTCAGAGTCCTGGGATTAAGCTCCCCGTTGGGCTCCCTGCTCAGTGGGGATTCTGCTTCTCCCTCTCCCTCTGTCCCTCCCTCCTGTAGTGCTTTCTCTCTCAGATTTAAAGAAAAAAAAAAAAAAAACTTGAAAGAAAGAAAAAAGGAGAAAGAGGGAGGGAGGGAAAACAAAATACTGTAGGGTCTAATTCTGTAGCTGAACTCAGAAGAGAGTCTAGGAAGTAATTTTAGGAGGATTCTTTGCTGGTTTAAGTACCTGATTGGCAACATGAACCCCTTCCTTTCATATCTAAAGATTTAAAAAGTGATCAAACAGTGGTTTAAAAAAAAAACAAACTAGAAATGATTACCTAATGAAAAAAAAAATCTTGCTAAAATCCAGAATCCTCTCAAACAACATTTAAATAAGGTTTTAGATCTAGGAATATAATGGGGTTTTAAAAAATTCTCTAAGAATTTAAGGCCTTGGAAACAGAATTAGAGGAATGCACGGCCAGGATGTTTTGAACTTCTAATGAATTCTCCTATAGGAAGAATACCAAAACTCTTCCCAATTCCACTGCTAAGCCAATTTCATGGTTGTCCAAAGCCCCAAAGCCCTGCAGATTAACCAACCCACTCCCCTCCTATACAGAGAAGTCAACTGGCCAGAGCTCCCACAGCTGCCCTCTGGTCCCATCTCCACATCTAAACCTTACTTAACCCTGGTCTGAGTAGGAAGCCAACCTTCCACTCATGCTCTGAGCCACAGTCCTCTCCGGATGTTATTACCTCAGCCACCCACCACACCTCCCACACACCCACCTTCACCCTTCTCCCCACTGGCTTCTCCTCTTCTCTGAGGAGGGCCAGGCTGCCCAAACCTAAGCACTTCCCATCCACACAGGCTCCACACTGCTTCCACCCAAACCCTATTCCCCACCTCCAGGGACCTGCCACCACTTGCTCACTCAATCCCTCACTCTCTCTTCTCCCAACACTGGACAGTCCGGCTTTTGCCCACAGCACTCCACAGGACAGCAATTAACAGTGTCTGCTCCAGAGCCAGGATGCCGCCACTGAACTCTACTGATACAATAACTGACTTAGGGATGATTTCCTTCGCCTCATAGGGTTGTTGTTAGCATTTAAAGGGGGGAAAACATGCATGCATGTATGTAAATAATCTCTTTGGAAAGTAGCTAGCATACACAAAGTGTTCAACAAAAGTTTGCTGCTCCTGTTACAAGGACTGCAACCTTCCTAAAGGAACAGGCAGGCCTGGAGGCCAACCAGGGGGCTTCTCTCTGGTGACAGTCCTGGCCTCCACAGGGGCTCATCTGTACCTGGTCTCTTGCGGATCTCCTTTGCACAGAGGTTCCTACAACTTTAACTTCCGCCTTCATAATTTCCACTAATTCCTGAATCTTTGAACTCTCAGACAGCTCCACCCATTTGTACCACAGAAACTTAAAATCTCTTAATTCTAAAACTGAACTCAAAGCACCATTAAAGCCAGCAACTTCTATACTTCTCCCAGTTACCAGGTGAAAATCTCACATATCTTTCACTTCTCCTACTCCAGTGGCTTCACAGCCAGTTCACTACTGTTTCCCACAAATGTAAGGTCCCCAGGACTCCCTCCTGTCCACTCCCATTACCCTCACTGAATGCTCCCTCCTCACGCACATTCTCCCTTTCTCTTCCTCGTCCCCAGTCTCTCCAGCTCTCTATGGTCTTATCCATTTCCAGATCCAAAACCCCAGGAGCTCCATCAACATGGCCCATATTCCAGAAATACAGCCGAAGCACTACTTACTGATCTAATGCCAACTTCCGTGAAACTCAATTTCTTGTTAAAGAGGTGATTTAATTCAATCAGTGGCTCCTACTCAGATGTAATCATCAGAAGCACCTGGGAAAAAGTTTTCCAAAATATTCCTAAACCTCACCCAGGGTCCAGGCTGACAGAACCAACCTTTCTAAGTGAAGCTCACCCAGGTGAATTTCAGAAAGTTTGCCCAGGAACTGTGAAGGCAACCCTAATGAAGATGTCCTCTGAGTACCTTCTGGTTCTAAAGTTCTCCTTTTCTGTAATATACCCTAGCCACAGACTCCCAGTGACAGAACCAAAAAGCTGATTCCAGGTAATCCACTGACCTTCTCTGCTACATCCAACTGTCTTGTTCTCTAGGACTTAAATAATTTGATTTTTTTTTAATTAGGGCATTTGTTTCTAGACCATTCAAAATTCTTCTTGAATACATGTCTCATTTTCAAGAGAAATAGTTTCTAGCTTATATTACCTTCAAAAATACAACCAACCTCTTAGAAAAACAAACCTCTGGTCATGCTTTAAGAACTGTTAATCTAAAAACTATGATAGCTTTATAAAAATGTAATTAAAACCTGAGCCTAAGGGCACCTGGATGGCTCAGTCAGTTGAGCGTCTGCCTTCAGCTCAGGTCATGATCCCAAGGTCCTGAGTTCAAGCCCCACACAGGGCTCCCTGCTTGGTGGAGGGCCTGCCTCTCCCTCTTCCTCTGCCTGCCGCGCACCAACCCCCCCACTTTGTGCTCTCTCTCTCAAGTAAATAAATATTTTAAATAAATAATAAAACCTGAGCATACTCTCTTGACAATTCATTCAACATGTCATATTTTATAAAAGGTAAACTCCTGCTTCTCCTTCTGACACTTGTTCCTGGTGTTAACAATCATTAAAAGGCTCATTTCAGAGTCATAAACACTTGTATTTTTCTCCTCACAGACAGAATCTAACTCAGAGATACTTTAAAAATTTAGGGGGGATGGGACGCCTGGGTGGCTCAGTTGGTTAAGCAGCTGCCTTCGGCTCGGGTCATGATCCCAGCATCCTGGGATCGAGTCCCACATCCAGCTCCTTGCTCGGCAGGGAGCCTGCTTCTCCCTCTGCCTCTGCCTGCCATTCTGTCTGCCTGTGCTCGCTCTCTCCCCCACCCCGATAAATAAATAAATAAAATCTTTAAAAAATATATTTTAAAAAAAATAATAATAATAAATAAAAATAAATTTAGGGGGGGGCGCCTGGGTGGCTCAGTGGGTTAAGCCGCTGCCTTCGGCTCAGGTCATGATCCCAGGGTCCTGGGATCGAGCCCCGCATCGGGCTCTCTGCTCACCCGGGAGCCTGCTTCCTTCTCTCTCTCTCTCTGCCTGCTTGTGATCTCTCTCTGTCAAATAAATAAAAAAAAAAATCTAAAAAAAAAAAAAAAAAAAATTTAAAATAAATAAATAAATAAATAAATAAATAAATTTAGGGGGGGAGGGGAGGGGGGGTGCCTGAATGGCTCTGTGGGTTAAGCCTCTGCCTTATGATCTCAGGGTCCTGGGATCAAGCCCTGCGTCAGGCTCTCTGCTCAGCGGGGAGCCTGTTTTTCCTCTCTCTCTGCCTGCCTCTCTGCCTACTTGTGATCTCTCTCTCTCCTCTGTCAAATAAATAAATAAAATCTTTTTTTTAAAAAGTTAAAAAAAAAAATTTAGAGGGGAGAAAGAGACCTTTCAGGAATCAATGTCCAGGCTTATAGGAGGTGTGTAATCAGTAAAGATTCTTACCATCCACTTCTAGGCAGTGGAGAACACATAGGAAGCAGAGCAGACAGTGTGTCCCAAATTCCAAAATGGAGTGGAGAAAAGAGGGCATTATTCCCTTGTTTTTGCTTTTTTAATTTAAGGTTAACTATAATTAGCTGAAATGTACTGCCTTTTCAAAATCTATGAACAATGATCAAATTAACTAATCTTTGGTTTTATAATTTTCCTACAAATGCCAAAATTCCAATGGATAATATGAGCTTTGATAATGACTGGCTTATCTCTGCTTTCATCAAACACCTGAAGGCTGGAAAACTAGCAAACTTAGGAACCAAATATTTATGGATGTCAAATACATCATGTATGTTTTCATTCAACAATATGTTGATTCCACTCATCTCTTCTTATTAATCTCCAAACTTACTGAAACATAAGGGTAAAAGACAACCATTTTGGGGGTATGTAAATTATATCTCAATACAGCTTTCTAAATAAATATATATTTATATAGGCACTTTATACTGGACCACTTCATCAGGTGGCAGCTGACCATTCATACTTCTAATTTTATTTTGCTAAGGTGAAAAGGCAAATTCAAAGGTGTCAGTCACAGGTGCTGGCATCCCTGAGCCATATAAGTCATACCTGGGACATCTGAGAAGACCTGAGAGCAGATATCTAGACTAGGACAAAACTTTGAATGGCAAATGACTTGTAAGAAAATTAAATCTCTAATTTTAAAATTAAGCACACAAAGGAAAGTAAGTTAAAAATAAAATCAAGCTGGCACAGGGAAGAGAGAAATCTAATGGAGATAGTAAATATTGCAAACACTACTGCAAGGTTCCAGGAGGATGTGTGAATCAACAGAAATCAGAATACAAAGGAAATGTGCTTAGACAGATATGGTATATCCCACTAAAACACCTCTAAATCAAAATCAAAATGCCAAGGGCTTAAGAGTAAAACCAGTTCTCTAAGGAGATCCTCTTTTTTTTTAAAGATTATTTATTTATTTATTTGACAGAGAGAAATCACAAGTAGGCAGAGAGGCAGGCAGAGAGAGAGAGAGAGGAGGAAGCAGGCTCCCTGCTGAGCAGAGAGCCCAATGAGGGACTCGATTCCAGGACCCTGAGATCATGACCTGAGCCGAAGGCAGCGGCTTAACCCACTGAGCCACCCAGGCACCCTAAGGAGATCCTTTAAATATGAAATGCACCAGATAATCCCTAAGTACAGTGGTGTCAGTATGTAATGAAAAAAGCCTTAAAATCCAGAAGCAATGCTAACTTACCTACATTGCCTACAAAGACACCTAGTTCCCTCCCAGCTAGAAGCTTTTAGGTTCTTCCATGGACTGGGTCTTAGGACCACTCGTTAGGGCTCTCTTGAGCCCGCCCCTCTCAACTTCGGCTGTCCATGACAAGAAAGTCACTATTTTTCCTTCCTGCACCACAAATATAGAAGTCCTAACAAATACTGTACCCATGCCCCTTTCTAAACTCTGTTTAACCTCTCCAAAAGGCAAGGTAAACAGAAGCACAGGAGAAGAATCAAGAAGTCCTTTCTCTTAAGTTGTTCCTTTATGGTTGTCTCTTGCTTCCATAGTCAGTCATGAGAAAATTCACCTCTCATCACTTCATGTCTGCAAGAAGAATGAGGCTGACCCCAAGAACAGCAGCCCTCCAGATCCCAGAATGTCTAGGGCAATGCCAGATTCTCTTTTCCTGATCTCCTCCTCAAAGACAATGGGTACCACATGGACTGGACCACAGGTCACAGTCTCAAGACTATTATTTCCACTCCTTATAAACTGTAAGGATATAGGAGGGTAGGAATAATGGTGCTGATAATTAACTTAAACCCAATTCTTGTTTCAGATTTACAGTACAACATGTAACATCCAAGAAGCCTGAGACAACTGATAGGTGGTAATGATCTACAAGTGACAAGGGTAGCGATGAATGAAGCCAGAGGACAAGATGGTCTGTACCACTGTAATATACTGCAAACAGTTCAACAACATCATCTCCTATATCTGTTCAAGGATAAAGTACATCATGTTTCATGACAGCTATAGTGGAAAAAAGAGTGTGCATTAAGGGAGTGGAGTGACTAAGGTAACAAAAGGCCACAAGAATAAAAGAACAGACTATTAAGAAACCAAACCAGGGCAACCACGTGACATTTGGAGGATCTAATACCATTTACAAGCTCTGCTACCAAGAA
Source organism: Neogale vison (assembly GCF_020171115.1). NCBI lineage: Eukaryota > Metazoa > Chordata > Mammalia > Carnivora > Mustelidae > Neogale > Neogale vison. The sequence goes on along the minus strand of NC_058096.1, from coordinate 203,956,138 downwards.
ACACTACCAACATGTACAAGTTAAACAGTACAGCACTCAAGAAAATATGAAGATCCATGTCAAGAATAAACCAAAGATCTCAAAGAGCACCTGGGTGGCTCAGTTGGTTGTGTCCAACTCTTGATCTCAGCTCAGGACTTGAACTCAGGGTTTTGAGTTCAAGCCCCACACTGGGCTCCACGCTAGGTGTGGAGCCTAGTTAAAACAAAAAATTCTCAAGTATCCTTCTGCAGAACTCTCCCTTTTACCCGTATCTCAGAACTCACATGAGCTTTAAACAATACAAGCTCCTCTCACCCATGAACCAAAGAGATCACTGAGGACCCTCTAAGCCGTGCACTGGAAAGCATTAACAACCTCCTTCCACACTAGGGAACGCCTAGAAACACGGGGTGAAGTGTTTTGTTGGGGGTTTTTTTGGGGGGTTAGGGGTGTTAAGATTTTATTTATTTATTTGACAGAGAGAATACAAGCAGGTGGAGCAGCAGGCAGAGGGAGAGGGAGAAGCACAGTCCCCATGGAGTGGGGAGCCTAATGTGGGGCTCAATCCCAGGACGCTGTGATCATAACCTGAGCCGAAGGCAGACACTTAACTGACTGAGCCACCCAGGCACCCCAGGTCAAGTGGTTCTGAACTCTAGAGCCTAACTGTCCTTTTGAATAAATATAGCATTCAAAAACCCATGATACTGCTTCTGGTTTCCAGTGTGGCATGTGAGCTGAAAGTCACCACCCTTAAAACACTGAACAAAATGAAAAGTCAACAACTCTTTTTAGATTTGACAGAGTGGGGTCACTGGGATACCAGTGCCCCCAAAACTGGAGACACCAACAAGAAAATGCAGAAAACTGTAACTAGTCAGAGCATAAACCCAAAAGGATAAACCTCCATAGGTACCAGTGCCAAGGCTGGGAAACCTAAACTATGAACTCACAAATTGCTAGACACAATTCTGAGGATAAATCTTGAGAGAGAAAAACTCCTCGGGGACCCAGTCATCAGGAAGGAAAACACACAACTCCAGTCCACTCTAGCCACCCTGTCCCTCTAAAAGGGGATGGAAAAAACTCAAAACCATGTGTGAAGTTCAGAGTACAGAGGTACAGACTCACTAAAACACTTCCCTTCTCCCACACCTTGCCACCACATTACTAAAGGCCAACTGACAGTTCTTTTTATCCAGCAAATCATATCCAGTTATCAAGAAAAAAATTACAGGCGCCTGCCTGGCTTAGTCATAGGAGCACATGACTCTTGATCTCTGGGTTGTGAGTTTGAACCCCAGTCATCATACACACACTGGGTGTAGAGATTGCTTAAAAATAAAATCTTAGGGGAAAAAAAATTACAAGACCTACTAAAAGGGAAAAACACACAATCTGAAGAGACAGAGCAAGCAATGGACCCAGCCCTAGATATGGCAAGAGTTATTAGACCAGGAATTTAAGACAACCATGATCAAGACGTTAAGGGAGGTCTCTAATGAAAAAACTGGACAGCATGCAAGAAGAGAAAGGCAACAGGAACAGAGACATGGAAATCTGAAGAAAGAACCAAAAAGAAATATAATCAACTAGGGGGCGCCTGGGTGGCTCAGTGGGTTAAAGCCTCTGCCTTGGGCTCAGGTCATGATCCCAGGGTCCTGGGATCGAGCCCCACATCGGGCTCTCCGCTCAGTGGGGAGCCTGCTTCCTCCTCTCTCTCTGCCTGTCAAATAAATAAATAAATAAATCTTAAAAAATAAAATAAAAAATAAAAAAAAAAGAAATATAATCAACTAAAAACACTGTGACAGGGGTGCCTGGGTGGCTCAGTGGGTTAAAACCTCTGCCTTCAGCTCAGGTCATGATCCCAGGGTCCTGGGATTGAGCCCCACATCAGGCTCTCTGCTCAGCAGGGAGCCTGCTTCCCACCCACCCCTCACCCGCTGCCCCTGCCTGCCTCTCTGTAATCTCTGTCAAATAAATAAATAAAATCTTAAAAAAAAAAAAAAAAACACTGTGACAGAAATGAAGAATGGCTTTGATGGGCTTTATTAGTAGATTGTATGTAGCTAAGAAAAGAATCTCAGAGTGTAAGGATTTCTCAAAAGACACCACCAGAACTGAAAAGCAGAGAGAACAAAGACTGAAAAACAGAACAAATATCCAAGAACTGTGGGATGAGTACAAAAGGTGTAACACACTCATAACAGGAATTCTAGAAGGAAGAGAAAAAAAGAACGGAAGACATATTTGGGGGCAACTTGGTGGCTCAGTCAATTAAGCCTCAGAATCCTGATACTAGCTAGGTTGTTGGATCAAGCCTCACGTTGAGCTCCACACTGGGCCATGGAACCCGGTTAAGATTCTCTCTGTCTGGGGCACCTGGTTGGCTCAGTGGGTTAAGCCTCAGTCTTCGGCTCAGGTCATGATCTCGGGGTCCTGGGATTGAGCCCCACATCGGGCTCTCTGCTCAGCAGGGAGCCTGCTTCCCCCACCCCTCTCTGCCTGCCTCTCTGCCAAATAAATAAATAAATCTTTAAAAAAAAAAAAGATTCTCTCTCCCTCTCTCTTTCCCCCCCTCTCTCTAAAAGAAGAAGAAGAAGAAGAAGAAGAGGAAGAAGGAGGAAGAGAAGAAGAAGAAATATTTGAATCAATGATGACTGAAAATTTTGTCAAAATTAAAGTCAGACACCACACCACAGATCCAGGAAGTTCTAAGAACACTGAGTAAGTTAAATGCCCCCCAAAATAACCTACACATAGGTACATCATTTTCAAACTACAGAAAATCAAAGATTAAAAAAAAATCCTTATACAGCCAGAGGGGGAAAAGACCTTACCTACAGAGGTACCACACATTTCCTCAGAAACCATGCAAGCAAGGAGAGAGGGAAGTGAAATACTTAAAATGTTGAGAGACAAAAACCACCAACCTAGAATTTCATAATCTTGTCCCATGAAAGTATCCTTCAAAAGTGGAGAAATCAACTCTTCTTCAGACAAACAAAAATTGAGGGCATTTGTTGCCAATGGACCTATCTTGCAAGAAATGTTAAAAGAAATTCTTCAGAGGGAAGGATAATGATCAAGGTCAGAAACTCCAATCTACATAAAAGAAGAGCAGTGGAGAAGGAAAAAGTAAAGGTCGAATAAACGTTTTACTTTTCTCCTTTTTTAAGAATTTATTTATTTATTTATTTAGAGAGGAAAGAGCAAGTGTGGGTGTAAGCACGAGCAGAAGGGAGGGGCAAAAGGGAAAGGGAGAAGTAGACTCCTGCTGAGCAGGGAGCCGGACTCAGGCTCAATCCCAGGACCCTAAGATCAGGACCTGAGCCAACGGCAGATGCTTAACCAACTGACCCACCTAGGCGCCCCTATTTTTCTTAATGGATCTTTGTACAAGATAATAACAGTTTATCCAAAATAACACCAATAATGTGTGATTATATAAGATTATGAATAAGATTATTAAGATTATTTAAGATTATATATACATACACACACACACACACACACACAGGCTTATGTATGCTTATACATAAATATAATGAAGGACAGCAATAAAACAAGGGAAAGGAGAGAAAAATTAGGATTATTCTATCTTAAGGTACTTGTACTACCAAAAGAGGCAGTGTCATCTGAAAGTGGACTTGGATTGCATGTAAAGGTATATATATAGCAACCTCTAGGAGAACCACTAAAAAAAGTATAACTAATATGCTAACTAATATATAACTAATATGCTAACAAAGAAGAGAGCTGAAACCTAGAAAAATGCTCAATTAAAACCACAAAACACTTATAAAGAGTAGCAGACAAAAACAGGAACAAAAAACAAGGGCAACAAAGAGAAATTAGTAACAAGTACAGAAATGAAGCCAACTATACCAATAATCACTGGGAACGTCAATACTCCAAACACATCAATTAAAAGACATTATCCATGTGGATCAAGAAGCAAGACGCAGGGGCGCTTGGGTGGCTCAGGTCATGATCTCAGGGTCCTGGGATCAAGCCCCACATCGGGCTCTCTACTCAGCAAGGAGCCTGCTTCCTCCTCTCTCTCTGCCTGCCTCTCCACCTACTTGTGATCTCTGTCAAATAAATAAATAGTTTAAAAAAAGAAAAAAGAAACAAGACCCAACCAACTACATGTTGTGCACTAGAAACCCACTTTAAATAAAAACACACATACATTTCAAAAATAAATGCATGGAGAAAGAGATACCATGCTAACATGAATTTAAAAAGCCAAGATAACTACATTATTTTCAGACAAAGCACACTTCAGACCAAGGAAAGTTATCAGGAATAAAGAAGGGCATTATATGATGATAAAGGAGTCAATTTTCCAAGGAAACATAACAATCCTTAACATATACATGCCTAATACAGAGCATCAAAATACAGGAGGAAAAAAAAAAAAAAACAGGAGGCAAAAACTGACAGAACAGATGAATCCATTTACTGTAACTGGAGACTTTAATACCCCTCTATCAGAAAAGAAAAGATACAGGGACTGCCTAAGTGGCTCAGTGGCTTAAGCATCTGACTCTTGATTTCAGCTCAAGTCATGATCTTGGGGGTCCTAAGATTGAGCCCCACATCAGGCTCCAAGCTTAGCACAGTGTCTGCTTGTCATTCTCCCTCTGCCCCTCCCCCCAAGCTTGAGCGCTTGAGCTCTCTTTCTCTCACTCAAATAAATAAATAAAATCTTAAAAAAAAAGAGAGAGAGAGAGAGAGATGGAAAGATACAGCAGGCATAAAATCAGTAAGGACATGGCTGAAGTGATCAAACCATCTATCAACTGAATATAATGGACATATATTGACTACTTTGTCCAACAACTCAATATACATTCTTCTCAAACTCACATGAAATATTCACCAAGATAGACACATTCTGGGCCATGAAGCACACCTTAACAAATTAAAAATAGAAATCATATAATATTTGCTCTCAGACCACAATGGCATTAAACTGAAAATTAGTAACAGAAGTATAGTTAGCAAACCCCAAATACCTGGAGATTAAAAAACATACTTCTGAATAGCATGAGTCAAAGAAATCTCAAAAAATGCTTTGAACTAAATGAAAATGAACACACACTTATAAAATCTGTGGGGTGCAGGGTACCTGGTGCATAGAGGGAAAATTACAGTACTGAATGCGTATTATTAGACAAGAATAGCTTGTCTAAGCTAAGCTTCCACCTTAGAAAACTAGAAATAGAAGAGCAAATCAAATCCAAAGCAAGCAGAAGAGAAGAAGAGAAATCAAGAGTAGATATCAATGAAATTGAAAACAGGAAATTAATAGAAAAATCAATGCAGTCAAAGCTGGTTCTTTAAAAAGAATGATAAAATTAGGGGCAACTGGGGGGCTCAGGTCATGATCCCAGGGTCCTGGGATGGAGCCCCGTGTCAGGCTCCCTGCTCAGTGCAGATCCTGCTTCTCCCTCTCCCTCTGCCCCTCCCCTGCTCAAGCTCTCTGTTGCTCTCTCTCAAATAAATAAATAAAATGTTTAAAAAAAAAAAAAAAGACGATAAAATTGATAAGCCTCTAACCAGGCTAAGAAAAAAACGAGGACACAAATTACTAACATCAGAAATGAAAGAGAGGACACATCAGTATACACCCCATGGACAATAAAAACGTAAAAGAATTCTGGGGCACCTGGTGGCTCAGTCAGTTGAGCTCAGCTCAGGTCATGATCTCAGGGTTATGGAACCAAGCTCCACACTGGGCTCCACATTCCAGTGCTTCTTCTCCCTGCTCGCACATGAGCACTCTCCCTCTCTCTCAAAAAAAACTAATTAATTAAATCTTTAAATAAGGGGGTGCCTGGGTGGCTCAGTGGGTTAAAGCCTCTGCCTTCGGCTCAGGTCATGATCCGAGCATCCTGGGATCGAGCCCCGCATCGGGCTCTCTGCTCTACGGGGAGCCTGCTTCCTCCTCTCTCTCTGCCTGCCTCTCTGCCTACTTGTGATCTCTGTCTGTCAAATAAATAAAATCTTAAAAAAAAAAAAATCTTTAAATAAAAAAATGATAAAAGAATTCTATGAGGGTTGCCTCAGCGGCTCAGTGGGTTAAAGCCTCTGCCTTCAGTTCGGGTCATGGTCCCAGGGTCCTGGGATTGAGCCCCACATTGGGCTCTCTGCTTAGCGGGGAGTCTGCTTCCCTTCCTCTCTCTCTTCCTGCCTCTCTGCCTACTTGTGAACTCTGTCAAATAATAAAATCTTTAAAAAACAAAACAAAAAAAGAATTCTATTAACTGTATGCCCACAAATTTGATAACCTAGATGAAACAGACCAACTCCTTGAAAGACAGACACCATTTTCCAAAATGCACAGATGATCGGAATAGGTGTTTAGCTATTAAAGAAATTTAATCAATAATTAACAACCTTCCAAAACAGTAAGCACCAGGCTCACATGGGTTTACTGATGAATTCTACTAAACATAAAAAAGTATATCAAGGGCGCCTGGGTGGCTCAGTGGGTTAAAGCCTCTGCCTTCGGCTCAGGTCATGGTCTCAGGGTCCTGGGATCGAGCCCCGCATCGGGCTCTCTGCTCTGCAGGGAGCCTGCTTCCTCCCCTCTCTCTCTGTCTGCCTCTCTGCCTACTTGTGATCTCTCTCTCTGTCAAATAAATAAACAAAATCTTTAAAAAAAAAAAAGTATATCAATTGTCTAAAATCTCTTCTAGAAGACAGAAGCAGATAAAATACTTTCTGATTCATCATATGAGTCCAGCATTATCCTAATACCAACTCCAAAGACATTATAGTAGTACCCCCCTCCTTATCCAACAGGGATATGTTCCAAGACACCCACCCCCAGTGGATACCTGAAAATAAGGACAGTACCAAATCCTACATATAGGGTTTTTTTGCTAAACATGCATGCCTATGATAAAGTTTAGTTTATAAATTAGGCACAGTAAGAAATTAGTAACATGTGAATATGGTTTCTCTTTCAAAATCTGATTGTATTCTTGTGACGATGTAAGATGATAAAATGCCTAAATGGTAAGACGCAGTGAGGTGAATGAGGCACTGTGATGCAGGCTATTACTGACCTTCTGACCATACATCAGAAAGAGGATCACCTGTTTCCAAACTGGAGTTGACTGCAGGTAACTGCAACAATGGAAAGTGAAACCACAGAAGGTGAAACTACAAATGGGGGGTGGGAAGGGGGGGGGGGACTACTGCATAAGAAATGAAAACTACAGTCCAACCTCTTTCATGAACACAGATGTAAAAATCCTCAATGAAATATTAGCAAATCATATTGCACACTGTATAGAAAGAACTATACACCACAACCAAATAGGATGTATTATAACTACGCAAGGATGGTTCACATTTTAAAATCAATTAATTTAATTCATTACTTCAACAGGCTATAGAAAAAAGATCACATCAACAGATTCAGAAAAAGACTAACAAAACCCAACACCCGTAACTGAAAATTCTGAGTAAAACAGGAATGGAGGAGAGCTTTCTTCAACCAGATAAAGGACTGTTAAGAAACCACAGCTAACACCATACTTAATGGTGAGAAACTGAGAACTTCCCTGCTAAGGTCAGAATCAAGATCACTACTTTTCAACATCATACTGGAAGTCCTAGCTAATACAATAGGTAAGAAGAGGGGGGAAAAGGGTACAGACTAGGAAATAAGAAATAAAACTGTCAATGTTTGCAGATGATATGACTATGCAGAAAATCCCAAAGAACTGATACTGTAAACTGAATTAAACAATTACAGCAGTGCTGCAGTACACAAAAGTAATTCACAATCTTTCCTGTATAACAGCCTTCCTGCACCGGAGCAATGAAAAAGTGTAAACTAAAATTAAAAACACAGTGTCACTTACATTAGCCCCACCTCTCAAAATTTAATACTTAGGCATAAATGTAACAAAATATGTAAAAGATCTGTAGGAGGAAAACTATATTACTCTGATGAAAGAAATCAGAGAACTAAATAAATGAAGAGAGTCCATGTTCATGGACAGGAAGACTCAATACTGTCAAGATGTCAGATCTTCCTAAACTGATCTATAAATAAATATAAGGCACTCCCATTCAAAATCCCAGCAGCTATGCTGCAGATATCAACAAACTGATTCAAAAGTTTATATGGAGGGGCGCCTGGGTGGCTCAGTCTTTAGATGTCTGCCTTCAGCTCAGGTCATGATCCAGGGTCCTGGGATCGAGCCCCACATCGGGGCTCTCTGCTCAGTGGGAAGCCTGCTTCTCCCTCTCCCGTTCCACCTGCTTGTGTTCCCTTTCTCACTGTGTCTCTTCTACCAAATAAATAAATAAATAATCTTAAAAAAAAAAAAAGTTTATATTTTTTTAAAATATAAATAAAACAGAAGAGAACAACCCAGAACAGTCTACACAATACTGAAGGAGAACAAAGTTGGAGGACTGGCATTACACAACTTCAAAACTTACTATAAAGGGACAGTAACCATTCTATATTTTAGAATATAGACAGATCAACAGAAGAGTAGAGAGCCTAGAAATAAATCCACATAAAAATAGTCATTTGAGGGTACCTGGGTGGCTCAGTCAGCCAAGCCTCCAACTCTTGATTTCAGCTCAAGTCATCTCAGGGTTGTGGGACAGAGCCTTCTGTTGGGCTCTACATGGGGCATGGAGCCTGCTTAAGATTCTCTCCCTCTCCTCCTGCCCTCCTCCACCACCCCAAATAGTCAAATGATCCTCAACAAAAGAGCAGGGGCAATACAATGGGAAAAAAGTCTTCAACAAATCCTATTTAAACTGGACATTTTTTTTCAAGATTTTATTTATTTATTTGACAGAAAGAGATCACAAGTAGGCAGAGAGGCAAGCAGAGAGACAGGGGGAGGCAGGCTCCCCGCTGAGCAGAGAGCCCAATGGGGAGCTTGATCCCAAAACTCTGGGATCATGACCTGAGCCAAAGGCAGAGGCTTTAACCCACTGAGCCACCCAGGTGCCCCTAAACTGGACATTTATAAGGAAAAAAAAAAAAAGAATAAATAAATCTAGACACAGACCTTACACCCTTCAGAAAAATTAACTCAATAAGAATCACAGACCTAAGTGTGAAATGCGAAAGTACAAAACTCCTAAATAACAAGAGAAAATCTAGATGACCCTGAGTTTGAAGACTTTACAGATGCAACCTCAAAGGTACAATCATGGAAGAAATAATTGATTAGCTGGACTTCATGAAGACAAAAACTACTCTGTGAAAGACACAGTCAAGAGAATGAGAAGATAAGCCACAAACTAAGAGGAAATATTTGAAAATAACATTATCATATAAAATACTATTAGCCAAAGTATTCAAAGAACTCTTAAAGCTCAACAAAAACACAAGCAACCTAATTTAAAAATAAGCCAATGGCTGTGACACCTCACCAAAGAAGACCTATAAATGGCAAATAAGCATGTGGAAAGATGCTCCGCAAGATACGCCAGTGGGGAGATGCAATTAAAATAACAATATTGCCTTCCACTTAGAAAAAAGCTTCCTGAAATGGGGGAGGAGCCCAGGACGACTGTGGAGAAAGTCTCCTTCCTTTTGGTCTTGTACCAGCCATCAGGAAGGGTGTCAACTGGTTCAGTTAAATCACTGTCAGAAAACATTTGTAGCAGGCTCATAAAACTGAAAGACCTTAGTTCTTGCCTACTCCAAAAAAATCAAATGACACATTTTGGTTATGTGTAGAGACTGTTCAACTAAAGGAATGTCTATTAATTTTTTAATTTAATTAAGTAGTGATATATACTACTACATACCTATTAGAATGTCCAAAATCCAAAACACTGACAACACCAAATGCTGGTAAGGATGTGAAACAACAAGAATTCTTATTTACTGATGGTAAAAATGCAAAACGTTATATAGCCTCTTTGGCAGAAAGCTTGTCATTTTCTTAAGAAATTAAATATAACTCATCCCATACAACCTAACAACAGCACTCCTTAGTATTTACCCAAAGGAGTTAAAATTTATGTCCACAGAAAAGCCTATACATGGATGTTTATAGGAGCTTTATGCATAGAGAATGTGGTGTGACCCCAGTTGACAGGAAAGATCTGCTGAAAGTCAGAAGTTTAAGAAACTCCTCAGAACGGATGCTGACACACCACATAGGCAAGCACCTGGAATATGACCGTAACTTAAAATCCTCTATGAAAAAAAGACTAAGATTCTGTGAGACATACTATCTACCCACATTTAATAAATGTTTAATTTCCAAAAGTGTCAAAAAATCTTTACTTACAAATCCATTACTATGAAAAGAGACTACACCATAAAACTGAGAAAATGCAAACCAGACCTTTATAAAGCTTAAGCCATTTCTAGGATCCATCTCAGCAGGCTGACTTTTCTGTTTTGTACTGACCCTGAGAATATGGGGGCTCCTCATCCTGAAACCACACAGGGCACTGGTCCCAAAAGTGAGTTCAAGGAAACCTCCAAAACAATTTCTGTGATTGCTAATTAATCCACAAATGGAACTCACAGGACCATCAGGTACTAGGGTTAAAGGTTTATAGCAACAAATATCTGCCTTCTCCTGAGTTTTAGTTATTTTAGTAATTTTATGGATGATACACCTGCACAATATGCCAACAGGGAACAAAGGCTGATATTAAAAAATCTTTATAGCAAAAAAAGAAAAGCATAAGATATTGTTCTATAAAGCATTGTTCAGCAACAAGATATCTCCAAGACTACTGACCTGATCCTCCTCTTCATCCTCATCCTCTGCCAAACGTTGCCTGCCCACTTCATACAGCCTGCACACTGTGTCCATATTCAGAGCATCCATGCTGCCTTGGTTCTGAAAGAGAATACTCAATGCATGAAGAGCAGTTAGTTTTCAAAAGGCCCACATCTACATCTCAGTTAGGACTGGCATCCATGCACCTTGACTCTTCTGATACCCAAAATTATTGAACTAACTCTGAAAATGTTATGCCTGGGACACAGAGAGGGAAAGAAAGCAAGATGAGAAGGCTGATCCCAGAGCAAGGGATACAGGCAAAAGAGAGATCACCATCCTTGGAATGAATGATCTTGCTCTGGCAAGATTCAGACTCCTCTAAGAAAGGGATGACAGTGAACCCGAGATAATTAGAAAATGGGACAGACTGTCCACATTGTTTTATACTGGGATTTTATTACTTCTCTTATAAGACATATCTCCCCATCAAATGAGTAGGCTATCAATAACTACCTTCAGAAATGCATCAACTTTAGAACGTAACTTAGATCAGACAAAATGCCTGTTGTATAACTTGAAAATGATCCTAAAGATCAGAACAGCAGGGTTTCTGCCGGCTCCCTTTACCTCAATGACAGCAAGATAGCAGTCTTTGGTGTCTGTACACAGGTCAAAGATGTTCCGTTTCACATCAATAGTTGCTGGAAAACAGAATGTGACAAGATTCAGGACTGGACTCTTGCTATAACCTTAAAACCAGCTTTTCCTCTAAAGGAATTTCAAGGTGATTGTTCACATATATTTCCATAACTTCTCAGCCTTTCAGTGAAAAATTACAGAAAAGGGAGGATCTTAAATAAGGAAAACCAAAACAGAACAAAATGAACAATGTCTGCTCCTTCATGCATACCTATAGGTTTGTAGTCAGTTGCATTAAATGTTCGAAAGGATGATCCAAAAGGGCTTTTCATCCTCTCTTCCATTAAGTCATCTTCATCATCTGCCTGCAGCATAGCTAATGGGGAGGAAAGGGGAAAGGTAGCCAAGGAGCAAAACACTATTAGAAATCAGAAACATCCCCTATTCACAAGTGCAGAAATATTAATGGACAATCAAGACTTCAGTTTCTTTGCAGTAAATCCACTCTGTCTAGTTCATTCCTCTCAGTGCATCCTCCTTGCATACCCCAAACAGTATCCTCAACCTCTCCTCTAGCTCTCAATAAGTGTTACAGCTATAGGCTTATAACATCACAAGACCACAAAAGCAAAGATTCTTCAAGATCATAATGATATTGGGAGGCTGATGACAGAGATGGGAAATTAATGCAAGAAATTTCTTTCTATACAAGATTTTACTTGCTATCTTCAAAGTAGGGGGCCTTTCACCCTAAATCAACATTATTTTCATTAACAAACTTTGTCACCATTTGTGCTCACATTTTGTCTTTTATGTTACAACCTTCAAATGTTTTCCAATTCACATTTCAGAGACATTTCCAAACCAAAAGTATCAAATTAATGAGGGGGAAAAAAAAAAAGAAAGAAAAAGAATGTAGAAAAGTAAAAAGTTTATTACCTCCATACATCACTGTCCCCGTGTGGTTAAACACCACACGACACTGATCCAGAGCAGGAACTGTGTGTAAAAGATGGAAAGTACGAAGATCCCACTAGGAGGAGAGCAGTCAAGGAAAATTATTTTATATAAAATTTCTTAAGGAACCTCACGGGAAATTCTGAAATATTATTTTTTTCCCCTCTGTGTGAGATATGAATGTTTTGAAGGTAAGTTTTTTTTTTTTTAAAGAAGTAAAATAAAAATGCTTTCTAAGTAAAACAAAAGCATGTAGAATGTATATTATAGAATAATGTCCCTGAAAATCTCCTATGGTATCCTCTTATACATGAAAGCAACACAAATTCCCATCCTCTCAATAGCAACACTTCATCTTGCTCTTATATCTAGCAATTGATTATTTAGTTAATAGATTAACTAACACGTCAAAGGAGAGGCACCAAATTATTACCTGTGTGGATACTTTGACAGGATGTTGGTAGAAAGATAATTTCTGCATCAAAAAGCAGCTAACAAATTGAAAGTAAGACACAGGTGTAAAGGATACAATCTCAGTATTAATGATGACCTCCAGTCCATTCGGATGGAAAACGCCACTGATATTCATGTTGAACTTGTCAAACTTGTGGATGGCCTGTGCAGAGCGGACATCCCAGAGGACGCCATCATTTAAGACAAGATCATCTGTAGGATTAAAGGTGGCACAGTTCCTCTTGTAGTTGTTGGCAAGATCTGGGTTAAACAGAGTCAACAGCTTGTTGCCAGTCTGAATATCATAAATCTTTAGAGAAGAAGGGGTGGGAAGAGAAAAATCAGACCAATCCATCCATTGACAATTCACGAGAAGTTGTGTAAAAATATCTCTCCATGCTTTCCAAATTCCACCAAAATCATGAAAGCCCTAATATTGTAAAATATCTGAAAAGCAGGAAGACTATATCAATCCAAGCAAAGTTTAAGTGCTTTGGTTCCCATTTAAGGTTTGAAAAGTCTCTTTCCCACAAGAAAATGAAAAGAGAAGAATGCAATAGATACGAAAACCCTCTTCTACCCCTACCCCTCTTTTCAATAAACAGAAAATGTTTCTACGATTGAAATGGAGAAATTCATAGGGACTGACCAATAATTACTGATGGAATACTATTAAAAGGGCCACTTTTTGGAAAAAGGCATCAATGAAATACCCTTTCTCCTTAAAAATCTCCCAATATTTTTAGCCCTGCAATACCAGAAGTTCCAAAGTCTACAATGTGCAACCCATGCAGAGACCAGATCTTTCCCATCAGTTTACACATATGCTATAATATTCCCAATCTTTTAAAATAAAATCCTCCTTTAATGTAGGAACAAATAAGGAGACACCACAAGAAAACAAACAAATCGAGATCATGGGACAAGACAACTAGCCTGGTCTCTTCAAAAGTCAGTGTCATGAAAACTGGAGAAATGGTTCTTGGCTTTAAAACATTAGTGAGACATAACAACCAAATGCAATATGTGAGTCTTGGCTGGATCCTGGTTCAAAAAAAACAAAAAGCATTTGAAACCGAACATATCAGGAACAATGGGGAAAACTGAGTATGAAATGGATATCAGATGATATTTGGGAATTAGTATAATTTTCTTATATTTGGTAATAGAGTGTGATTATGCAGTAAAACGTCCTTATTGCTAGAATATGCATTCTGTAAGACTCAAAGATAAAATGTCATGATATCTGCAACTTCCAAATGATTCAGAAACACAAACATATGTATTTAGACAGAAAATGGCAAAACATTACACTGCTGAATCTAGGTGGTAGGTATATGCACAATATATACTCTTTCAACTTTATTTATTTCAATATTTTCAAATGAAAAGTTTGAGAGAAACCCTCCCTTCACACTTCCATATTCCCCTTCAACTTTATTTCAATATTTTCACTCTTTCAACTTTATTTCAATATTTTCAAATGAAAAGTTTGAGAGAAACCCTCCCTTCACACTCCCATATTCCCCACACCCCCCCTTTCGAAGCTACTATACCCCAATTCTGCTTTTCAGCAAACACACTTAAAAAATTTGTCACTACTCACTGTCTCCACTTCCCTGTTCTCACATGAACTTACTCTAATCAGACTGTCACCCTGGTGCACAGAACTAGCTCCTCATGTAGTTAACAGTAAGCTCCATATTATTCAATCAACAGTACCTCTCAATTCTCATCTTTCATACCCATCAGTAGTTTCTGACTCAGCTGATCAAGTATTCCTCAAAAGAATCTTCCCTCACCTTCTGTGGCACATCTTTTTCCTAAGGTCTTCTCCCTTACTGGCCATTCCCCCGGTATCCTTCCCAAGTCTCTCCTCATGTGGCAAATCTGAAATGTTGGCACATGCCAGGACTGTCCCCACAGTTCTCTTCCCTAGCCTCCTTAATGATCTCATCCAGTTTCATGGCTCTAAAGACTACTGACATGTAGATAACTCCTGTATTTGTATCTCCTATCCCAGACCTCTCTCCTGAACTCCCATTTTGTAGAGTCAACTGCCCATTCCCTACTTGAATGTCTAATAGAATAACAAACTGCATGTGTCCCGAATCCCAAGGCCCAGCTGTATCACTTCTCATCACCATGACCACCTGGGCCCCAGCCCCGCTGCAGCCCTCACATGTGTGCTGACATGACATTCTAACTGGAAGGCCTGCTCTTGTTTCTCTCACAGAAGCCAGAATCACACTTCAGGAACTTTACATCTAATCATGTGTCCTCTGCTTACCCTCCAGTATCTGCATCTCAGAGGAAAAGTCAGAGGTCCTAACAACACCCTGTAAGATGCTACTATGATATGTGTCGCCCCCTTTCCCGACACTGACCTGTTCTCCCCTCCTCTCTCTCCCACCTCCCAAGTAAGGGATTTTCCCTTGACATTCCCTGTATCTTAAAACACTTTCCTCCCAGACTGCTACATGACACCCGTACTTCCTTCAAATCACCCAATCAGTGATACTGATTATCCTAGATAAAACACACAAGTCCTCCACACCACCACCGCCACTTCCTACCTCTTACCCTGCTTCTTTTGCTTGGCAGCACCGACATCTAACATACCATATATTTGCTTCTCTATTAACTGTCTCCCCGGTGAGGCTTCATAGAGACACGGACTTACATTTCACCTAAAACTAAGTATTTGAAAATAACTGCTATGCTAATGACATCTCTCCTGAGTTGCCAGATTAGTTCATGTTTGGTCCCATGTAGCTTAGAACTACTTTATTACACTGCTAGATTCTATTTAAAAAGAATATCACTAGGCAATTTGTTGTTGCCCTTAAGACTGTCCTTCAGTCCAGAAGCTTTGAATACAAACAAATGGGCATAATTAGCTTGAAAGCAGTGGATTCTCAAGTACTTACGTGGGCAATGTCTCCTTTTGTACCTATGACCCGATCCTGAGAATGCTTACTGAACTCAACATAGTGATCTTCTGTGAAGGAATGCCTATGGACAAACAACAGAAGTACCTAAGTGATGGACCCTTAGAACATACTCACTCAACTGACTGAAAATAAACATGATTCTCACCCTGCTGTCTGACCATACCCATCTGAGGATTCCCAACAACCAAAGAGGAAAAACTGTACACTTAGGATTAAAAAAAAAAAATTTCCCCCATGTTTGACCAAGAAGCTCCAAAATAATTATAAGAAATTAACAGGAGTTACTTGGTTTAAAAAAAAATGGCTAATAGGCCACACATGTCTTTGAAACATGCCCCAGCAAAAAGTGCCACTATCATATGTGAACATGAGAAAATACACAGATGTGCCACTTTGGATTAGTGAAGGGTGAGTTGTGTGATGGGAGTAGTTAAGAATACTTGTTAAGAATATCCTGGAACTAAAAAGGATACAGTCTTATTAAACATAAGCCACACATGAGGAAGAGAGAAATTAGCAATAACTCACAGCATTCATCTTTTTCCAAAAGGCTTCAAGTTGAAGAATTGGATGAAGGGAATATAAATTAGGTAATTGCAGAACAGAAAGACTAAAGTTATAAAAGTAGTTACATACTTCATATCAAATACTGATTTCATTCCCCAAAGTGCAGACAGAGGCTGGCTCCAAGTAGCAGATGTCAGGAGTAAGGACCCATCCTAAAAGAAGGAGGAGGACCACAGTGGGTAATCACATATTTATATAAAGGCTATTTGCCCTTAGCATTTTAAAATACAAGCTTAAAAAATATTGTCATATCATATAGAAAATAGAAAAGCTCCAAAGAACCAAGAAATGGTTGAAGCTGCTAGAATTTAAGTATGTGCACATGCAATGTCCTAAAAATACCTGAATTTAAGAAAATACTAAATTCTCCTGACCTAGTAACAAAAAATACAATAGTTCCAAGGGTAGGGGAAGAAAAAACTTGGAAAGATATCAAAGGTTGTTCCTCCTTTCTTAATATTTGGCCATATTCCTCAGTCTCCCCTCACCTGAAATATCAGTCAACTGAAAACATTTGCTAGACTTTCTTAGCTTAAAACTCTTAAAATTAAAAAACAACAAACAAACAAACAAACAAAAAAAAAAACCCTGAGTCTTCTTTACTCGAAAATCAGGAAAATTATCCTTGTCATCTTAATAGTCCTGACTTTTAGAAATAACAATAAGGTATCAATTCCATCCACAGAATAATACTAATAAACCATGACCCACTAGAATCCTATAATGCTTTTTTCCTAAAAACTCACAGTACTTTGAAATCTATTCCTGACACAAAAGGAAAACTTCTGTGATCATAGTTGATAGACTCTGTTTCCATCTGAGGCAAATTAAAAAAAAAAAATTACACCCACACACACCTCCCCTTCTTAGAAAAGAATTGGTAAACTTTTACCTGAAGGTCCAAACGGTAAATACATTAGGCTTTATAAGCCATATGGTCTGTGTCACAACTACTCAGCTCTGCCACTATAGCACAGAAGCAGCCACAGACCATGCGGATGAACATGGCTATGTTCCAGTAGAAGTTTATATACAAATAAACAGCCAACCCACAAGCTGATAGTTCACCAACCCATATATATATATATGTTTTCTATATATAAGTTTTCACTTATTCACCACAGAATAAGTGAAAACAACCTGGGGACCCTTACCCTGGAAGGTTCAAGATGTGTGATAGCCGAGTTGTGACAGTTATAGCTGGCCTCCTCCTGTCCACTAAACACATTATAGAGCTTCAACTGCCCAGTGCAGGTGCCAAGCATCAGGAACCGCTCCCGTGCTGAGAATGCACAACAAGTGAAGCCACTCTCATCCTCATTGGCTTCCCTGAACACTGAAATAGGACGGAACCTAAGCAAAAGAGAATCAGAGACAAAGAATGCACAAGGACTCTGAAAAAAAGAAAACTTTGCTAGAAGGATGAAAAAAAAAAACCCAAAGCATTTGTATTTCAAATGGGTTCTTCCAAAGTATCAGAGTGACCTTCAGTGGTTCATTTCTGTTTTAAGCAAGAGAAAAGGACCTCTACTCCCAAATTTAAACAGTAACAAAAATCCCCATGTTTAACACCTGCTTTCCATCATCTTTATATGAGATTTGTGAAGAATCAGAATAGGAGACAACTTGGACCAGCAAAAAAACAAGTTTGGGAGTCTAGTTAGGCACAGCATGGTGCATGGGTTCTAAAAAAATACTAGTTGTAACAAGAACACAGAGTGTCTTAACAATATACAACAATCACACAAGGACCCCATGGCTGGCAAACGGGGGTACAGCCACATTACTCGTGTTCACACAAAGTGACAATCATTGGTATTTCAGGCCAAAAAATAGTCTGGCTTTCTGGATTCATCACTCTATACTGGTATCACCCACACACTTTGATTTAAATAGAAGAATCATTGCAGTTCCCAGGGAGGTGGCCTCTCCTTACCTGCTAAAGATAAGGTGCCTATCAAAGCATCCGCCATCTACCCCTCCATACTTTGGAAATGATGCCCTGCGGTTTAGCCTTGAGGTAAAGTTTATTGGCGCTTGCCGCCTCTGTTTTGGCTCAGGACACTGATGAGGAGTAAAGAGAGAGAAAGGTGGGCAGGTGGCAACTGGGTTCTTGCAGCGAGCATGCTGCTCTCTAAGATACTCTGTGATGATACTGTCCAGCGTAGGTGGGGAAGGAAGATGTCTGTCCAACTGCTTTTTTATGGCTGGGCTTTGGCTGTAGGCGCCATGGTCCGACTTCTGCCGCAACACTCTGATTTTCCTGCCATTGCAGGGTGATGGTCTCTCTCTGATAAAACTGATCCTACCAATCAAGGGGGAATTGCCTGCATAAGATGGGCCAGGCAAAGCTAGTGAACCCTGGGGAGGCCGTGGCTGAGGATGGGCAGGGGCAGGAGGGGCGGAGGCACCCACAGTGGCATGGCTGCCCAGTCGAGTTGCAATGCCATTGGCGATGCGAGGGGTTCGGGGAAGAGAGACAGGAGAAGCAGCAGCAGTGACTGGGGTGAAGGCAGATGAATGAGAGGCAGCAGTCATGGGCAAGTCAGCCTCTTTCGTCAGCACAGTTGCTGTCTCCCCAAGCCCTTTAGAAATGAGATGGTTTCGTATCAACAGAAGCAGCTCTTTCTCAGGGAAGGAAATCCTTGATTGGGCAACAACATCTGCTTTTTGCAGTCGTGCCAGAGACACATCAGTGCCAATGAGAAGTGGCTTTCCTGACACTCGTTCAATGAGCTCAGCGGCATACTTGCAGAACTTGACATGGTCACTGCGCTTGTCCTGCAGAACAGGCTCCTTCATCAGCTGCTGGATCTGGCAGCTGCTGAAAAGAGGCAGTTTGCTGATGATCTGCCGGACAGTGCTACTGCGTGACAGGCCCACTAGGGCCTTGCAGGCCAGAGCCCTTATCTGGTCTGCATCGGTGATGGGCATCTTGATGGACAGTAAGGACAGGAGCACCTTGATGCCATTGTTGGACTGGACCACATTCCACATCTTGGCCAGGGTGTGCTCGCTGCTTTTGGGAGTCTGAGGCAGCTTTCTCCGAGGAGTTCCAGAGATAAATTTGCCAATACTGGATATTCTGTTATCTGGGCCACACACACAATTGATGATAATCTGAAGTGCTGACTTCTGAATTTCAGCATCATGGATAAAGAACTCACCCTCAGCCACTCCCAAAATAATGCTGATACCTACGGGGGAGAAATTCAAAACATTTTATATTATTCCTCATAAAACTAACAGCCAACTTCAATGATTGTTCCAGAGTCAAAATGCAGACTTCTATTCATTTTGTTCTACTTAAAACTATTATACCTTTTTATTTATTAGAGAACAAGGAATTATTTGAATAAAATATAATCCATTCTACTACACTATATCTTCATGATGTAATACCTCATATGCAGTTGTTAAATAGGGGAATGATGTCAGTATTATGTGGAAGTCACAAGGGTCATGTGCAATTTTTCCTGGTAAGGGGAGCAAAAATAGCAGGAATAAATTAATACTTTTAGCAGAAAAGGGAAAAGCCCTCAGCCTGATTGCCACAATGGCATCAGGAACCCTTTCTGCTATATGAAGAAAGTTTAAAAAAAGTGGCTGCACACCTCAGGCTTTCTCCCCCAAAGTGGTGGTGCACCCCAAAATCCACAGCCAGTCACACCACAGTGCATGCTCACCTTAGAAGGAGCCGTTACCAGTCCTGTTCTTAATAAAGTATATTTTCAAACAAACCATACTTTCCTTTTGTTCTTGTGTATGATAGCTTTTGTCCATTCTGAGTGGCTTGCCAATTACTGATTTTGTTAGGGCTTAGATTACAAATCTACTTTAAGTTTTTTATTGTCTTCCCCAACCCATTTTTCCCATAAACTTTATTTTAACACAAGACCCTGCAGAGTACAAGGTTTTCAAGAATGACTATGTCCCATCATAGCACATGTACCTTTCAGAAAATCTGAGTTCACTAACACAACTCCCTTATAAAAAGTGTGCAGCACACAACTTAGATGGGACAAGGCACCCTCCATCCCTACTTTCTGTACTAATATTGCAAATTAAGTAAAGAGACATGGCCAGAATAGCAAATAAAAACAAATCCAGACAAAGCAATCACAAAAATGAAAAGGTACAACCTACCTACAGTGGAGACAGTGGAGCCAGCCTCATCCAGCACATCCACTGATTCTGCCAACTGGAGCTGGATTTTTGGCACAACAGTGAGAATAGCCAGGACATCCAAGGCAAAGCGCACAGTGTCATTCCTGGACAGGAGAAATAATTACTCAAATGGAAACTAGGATAGCCAAAAAAAACAACAGTTAAAAAAGAGAGAGAGAGACATAAGGGATCAGAACTACCTGTGTAGCTCTGTCCCTAGCTATGACATCAAGAAAGGATTTGTAAGTTACCATGATATTACTTCCAAAACAACTGGGATGGGATTTTCACCACACAAACTACTAAGATTAAAAACAAAGGATAGGGCGCCTGGGTGGCTCAGTGGGTTAAGCCGCTGCCTTCGGCTCAGGTCATGATCTCAGGGTCCTGGGATCGAGTCCCGCATCAGGCTCTCTGCTCAGCAGGGAGCCTGCTTCCCTCTCTCTCTCTCTGCCTGCCTCTCCATCTACTTGTGATTTCTCTCTGTCAAATAAATAAATAAAATCTTAAAAAAAATAAATAAATAAAAGTACAAACAAGCATTTATGTGCTATGATGTCCATTATTGCATCATTTAAAATAACAAAAGAATTAGAAAATCTACAAAGACAATAGGAATACGTATTTGTTAAAATTATGATACACTCATTTGATGAACTACTCTGCAGCTACAGACAGGTGTTTTCAAAGAACTCTAAAGGACAAAGGGAAAGGCTCAGAATACAACATTAATGAAATACAAAACATAAGATATAATTTTATGTTGGACAATACCAATTGTTGGGAAAAAGGTAGAGAATGAAAACTCCCATACCCTCCTGAAAATGATATGCAACATCTACTAAATATGAAATGCAGGTGCCCTACAATCCAGATTATATACATCATATCCTCAAAGAGACTTGAAAAAGAGGTCTGTGGTGCCATTCACTTGATAGCAAAAAAAAAAAAAGAATTAACAAGCACTAAACGCCTATCAATAGGATAATAAACTAGTACAGATATACAAGAGTTCAAATAAATATCACATATAAATCTCAGAAACATAAGGGTGAAAAAAAGCAAGTTGCAAAAGATGCATATAGGATAATATTTATATAAGTTAAAAACATAAAGAAGTACATTATTGTTTACATATACACATATGTGTAATATAAAAACATGAAGAGAATGCACTTTGGTCACTGTGCGGAGGCAGGAAAAGGAACCGAGAAAGAAGAAATGCCACCACGTGCCAACCCTGAGTACTGAGTAGTCTCTGTACCTTTTTGTATTTTGAATTATTTCATAAAAAAGGTGAATTTGGTTAAATGCTATGATCTCAATTATGTATACTTACATACATTATGGAAAAAAAGACTGGGGAAATTAACAGTGGCTAAGAATAATTTTCTTTTCTAAGGTTCTGTATATTCTAAACAGAAACAAGTATTTATTTTTAAAAACAAACTTAGGAATGCCTGGGTGGCTCAGTCCATTAAGCATCTGCCTTCGGCTCAGGTCATGATCCCAGGGTCTTGGGATCAAGTCCTGCATCAGGTTTCTTGCTTAGCAGGGAGACTGCTTCTCCCTTTGCCTCCTGCTCCCCCAGTTGTGTTTTTTCTCTCCCTCTCGCTCTCTCTCTGGCATATAAATAAAATCTTAAAAAAAAAAAACTTTTGAAGGATATATTCCAAACATATTTATATTTTCTTAGTAATCCAGATTTGATTTACCACTCAAAAAATGTATTGATAATTTCCTAGTTCTCTATTTAGAGCTTTTATCATTTTCAGCAAAAGTTCAAGTAAATATAATAACCTACTTTAATACTCTAATAAAACAGTGGTTCACAAAAAAAAAAAAAATTAAAAAAACAGTAGTTCACAAAGTGTGCTTAGGGGACCCCAGGGATCTCTGAGGCCCTTTCAGAAGGTCCTGTGATGTAAAAACTATTTTCATATTAACACTAAAATGTTATTTTCCTTTCTCACTCCCATTCTCTTACGAGTAGATATTGGAGCTTTCTAGAGGCTGGGTCATGTGTGAAGTCACAAAAGAATGAATACAGAAGCAGATATGAGATACTGAGCAGACATTTAAAAACCCTGCCAAAATTATCTGGTTTTATTCTGGAAATTATTCATTAAAAAAATGCTAAATATGCAATGAGTTCAAATTATTAAGTAAATTCATGAATAATTTTGTATTTTCTCAGTTTTATTTTCTGTTAACTATCAATAGATTTAACACAAAAAAGTTCTTTGAGGTTCTCAATAATTTTTAACACAGTAAAGGTGTCCTGAGACCAAAAAGTTTGAAAATGGCTGCTCTAAAATATCTCCCTAGATTTAATATCCTGACATTTCTCAAACAAGTCATATGCACCCTAAATAAGTCTGTCTTGGCTTTAATGGCAATGGCTAGATAGAGAAAAAAAGGTAAAGAACCACTCTTTGTAAACTTTGTTGCTATGCTGTCTCCAGATTCTATCATTTCCAAAATACAATTTTCATTTTTATACATCATCCTCAAATAGAACCCACCCAACCTCCCGATTCTATTAACTGTCCTTTTCTGAGCCTCATCCTGCTCTGCCCTAACAGCTCTTAACTGAATCATGAAAATCATAACAAAAGCATAAAATAGGGTTTTTTTCTTATTTACAAAAAAAACAGCTTTATTGAGCTATAATTCACATACTACACAATTCCCCTATTTAAAATGTACAATGTGATGGTCTTTAGGATATTCACAGAACAAAATACAGTTTTATGTGAGAGGAAGATAAACATCACATGTGGCTATTAAGCAGTAGAGAGATATTTAAAGTCTAAATACCAAAAAATACTGGACTACAGTCTCAAGACAGGACTTCAACCCCACCTCTGCAGCTATGTAAATCATACAACTTCTGAGAGTACAGGTGTTGATCCCTGCCTATTATGTAGTATTCATCATCAACCATAAACAAGTACTCTATAAATTAAAAATATTATGCTCCTGGGGCACCTGGGTGGCTTAGTCAGTTAAGCGTCTGCCTTCTGCTCAGGTTATGATCCCAGGATCCTGGGCTCTCCCAGATCGAGGCTGCTACTCCCTCTCCCCATCCCCCACTCATGTTTGCCGCTCTCTCTCTCTCAAATAAATGAAATCTTAAAGAAAAAAAAAATCCTTCTTAATCTAGTTTCTCAGATTCATGCCCAAACTTTCAATTCAGTTCAACAAATGTTTGCTAAGCATATGCTATATACAAACCAACATCAACTTTACCAAAAAGCAAAATCTAATTTCATTTAAAACAGTTCTCTAGGGGCGCCTGGGTGGCTCAGTGGGTTAAACCCTCTGCTTTTGGCTCAGGTCATGATCCCAGGGTCCTGGGATCGAGCCCCACATTGGGCTCTCTGCTCAACGGGGAGCCTGCTTCCCCCTCTCTCTCTGCCTGCCTCTCTGCCTACTTGTGATCTCTGTCTGTCAAATAAATAAATAAAATCTTTAAAAAAAAAAAAAATTCTCTGATCCCACCTTGCATAATAGGTCTTCCAATTACAGGCAATAGAAATAAGCTGCAACAAGAGTTGAACACAAGAAAGCTTGAGGAAGACTTCAGCTGGTTCCCAATACAGCTGCGCTGGGCCATACTCTATCAAAAATTCCATCATTTCCACAATCTGTTCATGAGTATATGAACACGCCTATAAGGAGAGATACATATTATTAAAGCACACTATCACCTGCCTGCTTCTTCTCCATCACAGCTCAATGGCCAACAGGTTATAATAAAGCTGAGTAATAATAGCTTTCAAATTCCACAATTGAGTCAACAACCCACATGTGAAATAATGAACATACATGTAACCTTTTATTTATAATCATACTTATAATACATTTTGCCCAAAATAGGTAACAGAATGTTTGATTTGTTGGTGTACATGTTTCACAGCTAAAGAAAGAAGCACCACATAAAACTGATTTCTTTTCAATTTGCGATTTTTAAAAGCACAATGGAGTATAGATATTCATCCATACTCCAAAACACAGGAAGTAAGTTCAAACATGATAGAGAAGTGGAGAATCCTTTCAGAAAAAAAAATTCCACATAGGAGAATAAAATATCTAGTACTTTTCATAAAAGAAAACCCTTTTATACACACTGCTCTTCATCTTTTAGTTCTAATACCCCAGAGAAGTAGCAACTTAAAACAGGGAGCAAAACAAGTCCCTGGTACACACATTTTCAGGTATTCTGCCTCCACACAGGGCAAGTATAATCAAACATCAGACATCCACATTGGACACTGGACATACCACTGATCGAACAAGTTTCAGGCCTAAGAAACTTAGCTATGGAAAGCTAACAACTTTCCCTTTTAAGACAAGGTCCTCTCACCTTGTATGGGGGTTGAGGATGGACGAGAATGCCACCCTCAGTCCTCTGAAGTGACTGCTTCACTTGTTCCAATTTAATGGCCAAGTGGGCCTCAAAGTACTTGCGCAAGGCCATGCAGGTGTGTTTCCCAGTTTGGCGGCTGGCAAATATTTCATCATCGCTCAGAAGTGCACCCTGGTCTTCCAAATTTAGAATCTCCAAAGTACTGATCTATTAAGAAAGAGATAAAATGGGGCAAAAGGGAAGCAAGCGAAAACAAAAAGAGAAAAGTAAAAGGAAGAAAAGGATTACAGTAAATGTTTATGCTCAACAACACTGACCAATATCAAATCTAATCTGTCTATACAACATGCTAAGAGTAGCCATATAAAAGCAAACCAGTTATTGGAAATAAACAATTACTGAAATTTTACACAGCTTGGGACGCATGGGCCGCTCAGTTGGTTAAGCATCTAACTCTTAGTTTCAGCTCAGGTCATAATCTCTTGAGTCGGGAGACTGAGCCCCATGTTGGGCTCTGTGCTCAGCAGAGTCCTGTTGGGATTCTCTCTCTCTCCCTCTGTCCCTCCTGCTACTGCACACACACACTCTCTCTCTCTAAAATAAATAAATAAATAAATCTTGGAAGAAAGAAAGAGAGCATGAGAAAGAAAGATTACATAGTTTTTAAACATGTTCAAAGACATTCAGTCACAAAACCGTTGACTTTAGGAAGATCAAGATTATCAACACAACTCCCCTATGAGATTATTATATCCAAAACAAGTCTAGGGGCGCCTGGGTGGCTCAGTGGGTTAAGCCGCTGCCTTCGGCTCAGGTCATGATCTCAGAGTCCTGGGATCGAGCCCCACATCAGGCTCTCTGCTCAGCAGGGAGCCTGCTTCCCTCTCTCTCTCTCTCTGCCTGCCTCTCCATCTACTTGTGATTTCTCTCTGTCAAATAAATAAATAAAATCTTTAAAAAAAAAAAAAAAACAAGTCTATAAAGGCATAGAGTTCTCTAACCACTTAAGAGGAAGAGAAACTTGTGAAAACAAGTAGGAAAAAAAACTTCATTCACAAAGGATGACAGGGATGCCTGGGTGGCTCAGATGGTTAAGCAACTGCCTTCGGCCCAGGTCATAATCTCAGGGTCCTGGGATCGAGTCCCATATCAGGCTCCTTGCTCAGCAACGAAGCCTGCTTCTCCCTCTGCCTGCTGCTCCCCTTTCTGCACTCTCACTCTCTCTCTTTCTCTGACAAATAAATAAAATCTTAAAAAACAAACAAACAAACAAACAATGACAGCAAAATTCCTCCAATCAGAAGCTTCCTCTCAGGGTACCTGGCTGGCTCAGTTGGTGGAGCATAGATCAAGTCCCACAATGTGTACAGAGATTACTTACAAATGAAATCTTTAAAAAAAAAAGAAAAGGAAAAAAAGCTTCCACCCCATGACACTACTGAAGGGCAGCAAAGAGAAGCAGGACCCCTATTCCTCACAAGCAGAAGCCACTGAGAAGCTCACCAAATTCACCAGACGACGAAGACCATCATAGCGGTCAAAGAGCTCCAACACAGCCCGGAAGGAGAAGCAAATTGAGAAAAACATGGTAGCGTGGCAGCACCCTGAGGCATGAGAACATTCCATTAACCATAGGGTATAGTTCACCACATCAGACAGAACATTGTGGGGATGCATACAAACCTGCAAAAAATAAATAAATCATAATTTTTTAAAATTTCAGGCAAAGAAACCTTCAAAGGGCATAAATATTCACCAGTATAACTAGGTATCTTTACAGAATTCAATGATCATTACTGATTCGGTCATTCTGAGTTTAAAGCTTAAATTCTAACAAATGAAATTCTGTAACAATCTATTCCAAACCTGAAAACCTAAACTTAGATACATACTCAAATCTGAGCTATATTTACTGAGTGCCAAATTCTGCAAATATTTACATCCTTTAATGCTCTCAGTGCTTGGTTCCACAGGTATTAAGTTCTCCCCCTTAAAAGATGAGAAAGAGGAACACCTGGGTGGCTCAGTCAGTTAAGCGTCCAACTCTTGATTTCAGCTTAGGTCATGATCTCAGGGTCCTGGGACTGAGCCCCGCAGCAGGCTCCAAGCTCACCAGGAAGTCTGCTTGAGGATTCTCTCTCCCTTTACCTCTGTCCCTCCTCCCCCTCGCATATACTCTCTAATATAAATGGATAACTCTTTAAAAAAATAAAAACAAAATAAAATTTACTCCAACTACTCATTTCCTTCTTACCCAAAAGTCATTCTGTGAATGAGCTAGAGTGTCTCCCCACCCAATTCCATTCCCATACTCTAAATGCACTGGACTTACTCTTTCCATGGCATCTTGGTTATAGGACAGGTAATACAAGCACATAGATACACCAGTTGCAGCCATAGAAGGACGAGGAATTTCCAGTAATTTCTGTACTCCACCATGTGCAACAAATTCTGTGGCAAACTTGTTGTGGAGCAGGAGAGATGCAAGGTGCTAAGCAAAAAGGACACATGTCATTGTGAAACGATCTAGAATAATCACAAAATCTCTTCACAAAACATTCAATCAAGCTGCTAAATAAAAGGAATCCTCTGAAATAGACAATCACTCCCTCAAAACAGAAGTAAAACTAGTACTGCTTAAGGGAAACAAAAAACCCGAAGAACTCTTAAGATTCCTTAACATTCCCTTCTAATACCAAAAGTTTTTATAAAGGTGAAAAATAAGAAATGAAAAATACTGCTATAAATAATAACATAATTCCATTACCACTTTATTAGTACATAGCTTCCCTAAAGAATTTTTAACCTTTCTATTTCAATTCTTTTTTTTTTTTAAAGATTTTATTTATTTATTTGACAGAGAGAAATCACAAGTAGACAGAGAGGCAGGCAGAGAGAGAGCGAGGGAAGCAGGCTCCCTGCTGAGCAGAGAGCCCGATGCGGGACTCGATCCCAGGACCCCGGGATCATGACCTGAGCTGAAGGCAGCGGCTTAACCCACTGAGCCACCCAGGTGCCCCTCTATTTCAATTCTTTTGAACATAATCAGCTCTATGTTCTAGTTTTGGCTAAGTCACTGACTCATCATCTAATATAATGACAAACTCTGCCTTCTTTTATACTAAATATGTATGACTCCATCTTCAGCAAATTACCAAAACTAGTAAATTTTTGAACTTTATCAGAAGACACCTTAAATTGACCTTTAAAAGTTTGTTGTCTTTAAGGATGTCTGGATGGCTCAGTAGGTTAAGGGTCGACTCTTGATTTTGGCTCAGGTCATGATCTCAGGCTCTCATGTGATGGAGCCCCCATGTCTTGCTCCCTGCTCAGCCCTCTCTCTGCCCCTCCCCCTGCTTGCCCTCTCCTGCACTCTTGTCGTTTCTCTCTCTCAAATAAACAAATCTAAAAAAAAAAAAAAAAAGTTTGTTATCTTTAAAGCTTCGTTAACTTCCTGTTTAAGTCCCACTAACCTCCCCAGGTGGACCTGATCTTCTGGGCAATTTGAAAGGCAGGAAGTACAAATGTGAGCAGCAGGCTACATTTGATGACTCTGAAACCAGTCTAATGTGGACAAAGCCTAAGAAGAACTAGAGCTCCCCCTCCTGTTTCTCTTACCAAGGTGTCTTCTGGGTGGTGACAAAAGCACAAAGTATAGACAACACAGAGTTGTCTAGTTGTACAAAAGTACAAAAGTTGTAGAAAAGTACAACTAGACATGTATGGAATTTGATACAAACCTTGCCAAGGTCAATGGCAAAAACAAAAGGCATGTACCTTCTTCAGAAGTTTTCTCAATACCCATACTCAGACTAATCCTTATATGTAATTTCAAATCCCTTCCCTCTTTACTCTTGTCTGTTACACAAGTCAATCCCCCAAGAAGTAGCTAAACCACATACGGTTTCCCTCCAACCCTTAGGCCACTGCGTGTAGTTCTTCACACGTCACTACCATTAAGTGACAGTTCCACTGCCAGGATAGGCAGATGGGAAAACAGAGTAAGCAGGTTCAACCTTTACCAATACAAAGCCTATGACCTAGATCACTTCACTAGTGTAAGCAAAGATTCTATTTTCTTTCCTTATGTTGTATCTCCATTTAAGAGCGGGTTCTTCGGGGCGCCTGGGTGGCTCAGTGGATTAAGCCTCTGCCTTCGGCTCAGGTCATGTTCTCAGTCCTGGGATCGAGCCCCGCAATGGGCTCCTTGCTCAGCAGAGAACCTGCTTCCCCCTCTCTCCCTCTGCCTGCCTCTCTGCCTACTTGTGATCTCTGTCTGTCAAATATATAAATAAAATCTTTATTTAAAAAAAAAAAAAGAGCGGGTTCTTCAAATTACTATTTTAATCCATTTTACTTCTACTAACTTCAGCACCTGTCCCTCTTCGTATACAACTGAGTCTTCCTTTTGAATAAAAGAGTACACATCTTTTTACATTTTTTTTTAAAGATTTTATTTATTCACTTATTTGAGAAAAAGTCCAAGCAGGGAGAGGAGTGGGAGCAGGGGGATCTCACAACCCTGAGATCACGAGCTAAGCTGAAATAGAGTCATCAGCCACCCAGATGCCCCATCTACATTATTATTTCCCCATAAGAAAGATCTCTTTTGTCATTTTTCCCTGTTCACCCTTTATTTCATTTTCTTTAATCCCTTATTAAGACTCTGCATGGAAACAGTTGAATAATGAATGACCATTATAATTCCTCACACATAACCTATAGATACAGCAACTGTCCAAATCCTTTCTTCCACTATAACTTATTTAGAACAGGATGCTGCACTGAAAAGCAAAACCTTTGGACTGGAGAGAATTCTGACCTTCAGCTTCATTTCATTGTTCAAAATATAATGAATTTACGGGGCGCCTGGGTGGCTCAGTGGGTTAAGGCCTCTGCTTTCGGCTCGGGTCATGATCCCAGGGTCCTGGGATTGATCCCCGAGTCGGGCTCTCTGCTCAGCCGGGAGCCTGCTTCACCCTCTCTCTCTGCCTGCCTCTATGCCTGCTCATCTCTCTCTGTCAAATAAATAAATAAAATCTTTTAAAAAAATATATATATATATAAAATGAATTTACTCTCTCTCTCTCTCTCTCTCTCACACACACACACACACACACTGCATCCACACAAAGAAATACATGTTACTCCACTATATACCTGACCTCCTCCAAATTTAAAATTTCTAGGATCTGTAAGGCAATTTTTCTCATTTCTATTTCATTTCAAAATACTCTGGAACTGTGCTGTCTGTCCAGTGCAACAGCCACTGGCCACATTGTGGCTAATTAAATTAAAATTAAGATAAAAATTCAATACCTCAGTGGCACTAGCTACATTGTAAGTGCTCATACAACCAGTTGCCACTGTATTAAACAGCAAAGACAGAGAAAATTTCCATTACTACTAAAACTTTTTTTTTTAAGATTTTATTTATTTATTTGACAGACAGAGATCACAGGTAGGTAGAGAGGCAGGCAGAGAGAAAGGAGGAAGCAGACTCCCTGCTGAGCAGAGAGCCCGATGTGGGGCTTAATCCCAGGACCCTGGGATCACGACCTGAGCCAAAGGCAGAGGCCTTAACCCACTGAGCCACCCAGGCGCCCCTATTACTAAAACTTCTACTGGACAGCACAGCTCTGGAATATCAAGAATAAAGCGGTAGCTTTTTTTTCCCCCTTAAAGTTGTAACTTTTTAAAGAGCCAGAAGGAGCATCACTTCTTTTTCAGAGGTGTTTTCTGGAAACATTTCTCAGGAAGAAGAAACCACCCCTTCCTTTGTACCCCGCACATTTTTCCACAACATCTATAATATCTAAAAGAAATCATAGATGGCCTCTCTTAACCAAACGATAGAGACCTGATTAATTTATCTTAATATTGTAAACAGCACAGAAAGGTACTCTGTTCATGAAGTTACCTCCTTGGTAGAACTGTATGACAGCCACAATGTTATTCATTCAACTTCTATCTCTCCAGTCAGATTCCCTTTGATTATCATAGTGGGCTAGACTAACCTGCCCTCCCACATTCAGTGCCTCTACAACCGAGGAAATCACTTACCTCTACTGAACTGGGGTCTGCCTCTATTTCTTTTTTTTCTTTTTTAAAATTGTATTTATTTATTTGATAGACAAAGATCACAAGTAGGCAGAGAAGCAGGCAAAGAGAGAGGAGGAAGCAGGCTCCCTGCTGAGCAGAGAACCGCCCCCCACTCCACCCATGTGGGGCTCAATCCCAGGACCTTGGGATCATGCCCTGAGCTGAAAGCAGAGGCTTAACCCACCGAGCCACCCAGGCGCCCTGCCTCTATTTCTTTACTCATTTTCTGATTTGTATTTTGTTCACGCTAGATGATCCAACATCACACAGGGTGTATATCTTTATACACACACACATACATGTGTATATATATATGCATATGTACATATATATATAAATAAGAATTCAGAAAAAGTGGTGTTGGCTCAGAGGGGGAATACTTACAAAGTAGTTGGATATAAAGTAAGCGATTCCCACATTTAGATCCAGGTTCTACATTAATATTCAATTATTCAATTAATTAAATATTCAATTAATATTCAATCCCCTAGGACTGACCCCTGAATCTCTGTGAAAAAATTTGGTAAGCCTCATTTTTTTTTAACCTAAATAAGAAATTTTCATTTGTTACTATTTTGACAAATCTGGCAACAGAAATGCCCTGAGCAATAAAACCCAGAGATGTTACATATGGAAACACATGGGTGAGTCCATGTCAATAAAACAGTTAGTACACAATATTTTTAAGAATTTTACCCCACTTGGTTGACTCAGTCAGTGAAGCACGCAACTCCTGACCTCAGGGCTATGGGTTTAAGCCTCACACTGAGTTGCGGAAATTATGTAAAAATAAAATCTGAAAAAAAAAAAAAAAGAATTTTACCTTAAGGGCCTCAAATGTAAGCAGGACATCATTTGTCTGTTTCAGGTCAATATAGAACATCATCAATTCCCGTGATCCAAGTTGCATGAATATGGGAAGTAACTGAAATGAAGACAAAAACAAATCTTAACACTGGCTTTATTTTTGTATTTCCTATTCCATTATGAGGACAAAAGATTTTTTAAAATGAGGTACCTCTCCCTCCTTTAGAAAACATACACACTTTTATCAAAAAAGACCTGCATCGGAAGTGACCTAAGACTTTATCAATGGCATAAGACTTCACCAGTTTGGGGCAAAGACTCTTCCATGTTACAGTTAAAGCACATCAAAATATAAAATGCTACCATAAAATATCTCAGAAGTAAGCACAACAGTCCCAAAGTGTGAACGGTATTCTTTCCAATAAGCTCACCTCCTGATATTCTCCTAGGGGGGTCAGATACTGGAGAATAAGCCGCTGCTCAATAGCAGGAGTCATGGGATAAAGGGTATAATTGGTGCCAATCACCCAAGGTGACATTTCTGACCAGCTGCTATTAGACAGCTCAACAAACATGCGATCTGGATCAGATGTTGAAAAACCTAACTTCTGCTTGGCTTTCCTAAAATTCTCTCTGTCACCCTGTTTTGCCGCCTTATTTTTCCTCAATCCTCCTTCTTCGGGTTTGGCTGCTGAGTTCACTCTACTACTGGTCTTGTGGCCTGACTCAAGATGAAAGGAGATCTCCATGTCTCCAGAGGCTTCCTCTTGTTCACCATCCACTACATCTACAGCCATGTCACCATAGTCCATATCCACAGCTTCTTCATCCAGAGGCAAAAGAGGTTCAGAAGAGAGTTTCCGTGGGCTGGGACGCTTGCTTTCTTGCCGCAAAGCCACTTCCTGAAGCTGTAGCTCCCTCAGTCTGCGAAGTACTATTGCCACCTATCAACAGATATTGGGATAAAAGGCTTTATTTCTTCTGCATCTTAATTTAAATGATTCTTAATAAATAAATCTTATTTCCATTTTAAGGACAACTAAATCCTCATGCAGTTACCCCAATATCTGGAAATGGTAAAGATCTGTTCAATATTTTTATCTGATTTCTATAACTTTGTAAAATAAGGAATAGCTAAAAGTCTCATTCCTCATAAAATATCCCAAAAACCCAAACCACATTTGCACATTACACATCATT
The DNA here is from genome assembly GCF_020171115.1 of Neogale vison. NCBI lineage: Eukaryota > Metazoa > Chordata > Mammalia > Carnivora > Mustelidae > Neogale > Neogale vison. The sequence goes on along the minus strand of NC_058096.1, from coordinate 203,923,193 downwards.
TATAACTGATCTATCTGGATCAAGCTACGCTGGACCATCAACACCTGAAGAGGCAGACACCAGACATATCCATGATTTTTTTAAAGTGACTCTGAAGTGTCTTTGAAAATAAAACATGAAGTATGTGGGATTTAAGAAACAAAACAGAAAATCATAGGGGAAGAGAGGAAAAAATAAAACAAGATGAAATCAGAGAGGGAACAGACCATAAGTGACCCTTAATCATAGGAAACAAACTGAGAGTTCCTGGAGGGGAGAGAGATGGGGGAATGGGGTAACTGAGTGATGGGACATTATGGAAGGGGGAAAAAAAGAGTTTATTTTACTTTATTTAAATTATACCCCAATAAACGTGACTAAAAAAAAAAAATGAACGTTTCTCAAACTTGTACCTGTTGTAAACTGTATTGTTAGACACTGCCACCTATGTAGTTACATAATCTATTTTTCAAATTCACCGCTTTTTCGTTTTTTAAGTACTTATGTAGTACTTAATATGTAGTATTATGCTTAGTTTAAAAAAAAAAAAAAGAGAGAAAGAGAGAGAAGTTATCTGTAATTTACTTTGAACTACGTTAAAAAAAAACCGGAATGGAGGATGAATAAGAGGAAAAGTGGATGGATGGATGGATGGATGGGTGGGTGGGTATACAGTAAGTATAGTAAAATGTCCACAAATAATTTAAGTGGTACGTATATAGCTATTCTCTGTAAAACTCTGTTTTGCTGTATGTTTGAAATTTTTCATAATCCAAATGTTGGGAAAAGAAAGGGAATGGTACTTATTCTTTACCGAGTATAAACTATCGTGATCCTCGACAAGATGAAAAATGGTTATTTTCAAGTTAAATAAAGTAAAATCAAAACTTGTAAAAAGTAATCTTGAAATGTCAAAATTATAGCTACACTCCAATACAAGGTAATGAGTAAGATCTACCTATTTGAGTTCAGGTATAAAGAAAGAACTTGCAAATACTCTCCCATCTTATACAGAAACTAATCCTAACATAGTCCTTACCAGCTGTGAATTCTCATCCCTATAGTTGGCAGCAATATCTTGATTCTCCATAGCACCTCCTAGAAGTCCAGTAGAATATGTCCTCAATGGCTGATCAGCCTCTCGGGCCCATTTGAAAAGATTCTCAACAATTCCCTCCTATAGTAAAGGAAATTAAATAGTACAATTCAACAAAGACCATTGTCATATTTAAAGATAAAGCAAAGATTCCAGTCTTATGAAAAAATTTAATAAAATATTTCAGTGTTGCTGATAAGATTAAAAAATGCAAGTAAGCTAAGTGTCCAAGTGGTTTAGTTAAAACAGCTGTGCATTCGTGAAAAAGATTCCTAGTTAGCCATCAATAATCACATAATATAGTCCCCACTTTAGATGTTTAAGACCCAAAATGTTCAATAATCAAGTAGGGAGCACTAAAAATTCTATGTCCTTCTTTGAAGTTCATAATGCACAATTAACATTATTAATGAGAAGTCATCCACCAAAAAGTACTTAACTCCACATATCCCAAAATTATTTTTAATTAGTTGAGAAATAATACATACAAACATGTACAGTCCAAAGAAAATGAAAAGCACCCACGATCTACCACTGAACTTGACAGAGACCTTCCATGTGTTCCTCCTTGTACCACCTGTATCCTCCCTCTCCAAAAGGTACCTACAGTTACTTAATTTTAACAATTTCCTGTTAAACTTCTATTAAATGTTACATACTCTGAACTGTATAAACCACATGGTACCATAAGTATTTTTTTGCAACTTATTACTCAACATTATGTTTTTTACACTCACCTATAGTTACATGTAACTGTCACAAATAGCATTCAACATAAAATAGCCTTTACACATAACTTATAATTTCTCATAACAATCTGATATGATTGTGTAACTATTTGCAGAAGAGAAAACCAAATCACAGTAAGGTTAGGTAACATGAGTTGCAGAGCTGGGGGTCTGATTGCTGGCAGTGTACCTCCAGATGTTCTTACTGCTATTTTGTTAGTTTAAGCAACTACAACTATTTTTGTACAAGCATGTCCCTAGGGTGGACATGTAGGATCGGAACTGCTAAATCACCGGATATGTGCATACTCAACTTTACCAGAGGGTGCTAGGCTATTTTCCAAAGTAACTACAACAATTCACAATTCCACCAACAGTGAATAGTTCTTTTTTTCTACATCTTTACCAAAACTTGGCCACTGTCACAATTTTTATTTTCCATAATCTAGTGGGTATAAAAATAACATTGCAGGGGTATTTGCGTAGCTCAGTCGGTGAAGTGTCTGACTCTTGATTTCAGCTCAAGCCATAGTCTCGGGGTCATGAGATGAAGTCTCGGGGTCATGAGATGAAGACAGAGGTCTCTGTCTCTGCTTCAGATTCTCTCTCTCCCTCACTCCCTCCCCCATCCACCCCCATCCCCACTCATGTACTCTCTTAAAAAAAAAGGGGGAGAGCACTGCATTTATTTGAATTTCCTCATTAATTAATAAGGTTAGGCATATTTTTTATGCCTGCTGACCATTCAGGCTTCCACTGCTATGAAATACACATCTTTTACCAGTGTTTTATGATAAACACAAGTTCTTAATTTTTATGTAATCAGACTTAACAGTATTTTTTTTTAAACTTTGTGCATTTTGTATCTTACTTTTCTCTAGGGTCATGGAGTCATTATCCCATACATTTCTAAACATTTAATCTCTTTTCAAAAAAATTAACACTGAAAAGTACATTTTGAGAAATTTGTTTTGAAATATTTGACATGAAGGGCACCTGGGTGGCTCAGTGGGTTAAGCCTCTGCCTTCAGCTCAGGTCATGATCTCAGGGTCCTGGGATCGAGCCCCGCATCAGGCTCTCTGCTCGGCAGGGAGCCTGCTTCCCCTCCTCTCTGCCTGCTTCTCTGCCTACTTGAGCTCTCTCTAATAAAATATTTGACATGAAAATATATTTAATATATATTATTATTATATTATATTCTACATTCTTATATATTATATATATTAAAATATATTTAATAGCCTTTTATTTCCCCTCTTCCCAAACAGTCTAAGAACCTTAAAATATGAACTCCAATGAGCTCCTATCTATATGTTACCCAGAATTTTTGTCCTCGCTTTTGTTTATTTGGTCAATAGTTCTATGTTTACAAAGGTACTCTGAAGACATTTTCTTCTATTACCTGGCCTCTATTACTGTTGTATCTGAGTTTGCTCTGTTTGATTATTTGTAGGAATCTTTTTTATACTGGTTGCTTTCAAGATCTTTTAGCCTTCCTGAATCTTGAGTGGACATGTGTTTCATTAATTTGTAAAATTCTAGCCTCAACTCCCTGAATACTGCATTTCCCTTTTCTTTTCTATTCTCTCCTCCTAAAACTCCTTTTAGATATACTTTGAACTTTCTAATTCTAATCTCTATATTTCAACTTCTTTCCTATTCTTCAGCTCTTATTTCTAGGGGCTTTATTATTGACTATCCTATCAAATCTCCCAGTTCACTAATTCTATCTTTAGCTGTGTCTAAACTTAACTATAACTCATCTACTAAGTTTTTAAATTCAGGAACCCTAATTTTTATATCCAGTAGTTCTCTGGTTCCTTTCCCAAATGGCCATTCTTCCCCATAATCTTGGACTTTAAGAGTTCTGATACTTGGGGCATTTGGGTGGCTCAGTTTGTTAAGCATCTGCCCTCAGATAAGGTCATGATACCAGAGTCCTGGGATCAAGCCTGCTCAGCAGGGAGCCTGCTTCTTCCTCTCCCCTTGCCCCCAACTTGTGCTTGCTCTCTCTCTCTCAAATAAATAAAATCTTTTTTTAAAAAAGTTCTGATTCTTCTATATCCAATAATTTTAAACCTTATCAAACCATTCTTAAGTGTACAATTCATTGGGATTAAGTACATTCACAATGTTACATAACCATCACCACTACATATTTCCACAACTTATTATCCCAAACACAAACTCTGTACCCCTACTTTCAATAATGGACAGAACAACCAAACAAAAGATCAGTACAGAAACAGAAGAGCTAAACACTATAAACCAATTAGACCAAATAGAAATATTGAGAATCCTCAATCCAACAAGACCAAATATACATTCTTAAGTAAACACGGAACATTTTCCAGGATAGACCATGTCAGGCAAAACCATGGTTAATAAATTAAAAAAGAATAAACTCTTATAAAGAATTTTCTCAGGGCACCTGGGTAGCTCAGTTGGTTGGGCGTCTACCTTTGGCTCAGGTCATGCTCTCAAGAGTCCCAGGATCAAACCCTACACTGGGCTCCCAGCAAACAGAGAGCTTCTCTCTCTGCCCCTCACCCCACTCATGCTCTCTTTCTCTCAAATAAATGAAGTAAAAAAATCTTTAAAAATTTTTTTCTCCAGGGGTGCCTGGGTGGCTCAGTGGGTTAAGCCACTGCCTTCGGCTCAGGTCATGATCTCAGGGTCTGGGATTGAGTCCCGCATCGGGCTCTCTGCTCAGCAGGGAGCCTGCTTTCCTCTCTCTCTCTCTCTCTCTGCCTGCCTCTCAGCCTACTTGTGATCTCTCTCTGTCAAATAAATAAATAAAATCTTTAAAAAAAAAATTTTTTTTCTCCAATCATAATGGAATAAGAAATCAACAACCCAAGGGAAAATGGACAATTCATATGTGGAAATTAACAAACTTTTAAACAAGGGGTCAAAGAAGAAATCACACAGAAATTAGAAAATTCCTTGCAATAAATGAAAAGAAAAACACAAGATACCAAAATTTATGTCATGTAGCAAAAGTGGTGTTTTTAAGGAACAAGAAAAAGAGCAAATGAAACTCAAAGCTAGTAGAAGTAAGGCAATAACAAAGATTAGAGTGGAGACAGTAGAACAGCAAATAGGAAAAAAAAAAGAAAAGAAAGAAAATGAAACTAAATGTTGTTTTTTTGAAAAGATCAAAAAAACTAACAAACCTTTAACTAGACCAAAAAAAAAAAAAAAGACAAACAGGGGACATTATTACCAATTTAGCATAAATAAAAAAGATTATAAAATACTATTAACTACTATACACCAACAAAATTAGTAATATAGATAAAATAATAAAATGAACAAATTCCTAGAAACACAACCAACCAGAACTGATTCATAAAAAAATAGAAAAATTGAATAGACCTATGAGTAGTAAGGAGATTGAATCAGTCATCAAAAACTTCCCAAGACAGGGGCGCCTGGGTGGCTCAGTGGGTTAAAGCCTCTGCCTTCAGCTCAGGTCATGATCCCAGGGTCCTGGGATCGAACCCCGCATCGGGCTCTCTGCTCGGCAGGGAGCCTGCTTTCCCCTCTCTCTCTGCCTGCCTCTCTGCTACTTGTGATCTCTGTCTGTCAAATAAATAAATAAAATCTTAAAAAAAAAAAAAAAAAAAGAGGCGCCTGGGTGGCTCAGTGGGTTAAGCTGCTGCCTTCGGCTCAGGTCATGCTCTTAGGGTCCTGGGATCGAGTCCCGCATCGGGCTCTCTGCTCAGCAGGGAGCCTGCTTCCTCCTCTCTCTCTCTCTGCCTGCCTCTCTGCCTACTTGTGATCTCTCTCTGTCAAATAAATAAATAAAATCTTAAAAAAAAGAAAAAAAAGAAAAGAAAAAAAACTTCCCAAGACAGAAAAACTCAGGACCAGATAGAATCACTGGTGAATTCTACACAAAAAATATTTTTGTGTATCAAATGAATTAATATTTTTTCTCAAACTCTTCCAAAAAATTGGTAAGGGAACACTTCAAACTCCTTCTATAAAGCCAAAACATTATCCTGATACCAAAACCTTACAAGGTAACTACAGATCAATATCCCCTATGAATAGTGATGCAAAAAAACCTCCATAAAATACCAGCAAACTGAATTCAGCAGCATAGTCAAAGGATTATACATCATGACCAATGGATTTATCCAGGAATGAAATATGGTTCAACATAAAAAAATCAACATAGTACACTAATAAAATTAGTGTGAAATCACTGTGAATAGAAAACCATCTGACCATATCAAATGATAACAACAACAACAAAAAGAATCTACTAAAAATCAACACATTTTCATTAAAAAGTACTTAATAAATTAGGAATAGAAAGAAACTTTCTAAGCATCATAAAAGTCAGGTAAGAAAAACCCACCCACACCCATCATCATACTCAACAGTCAAAGACTGACAGGCTTTTTCCCCTAAGACCAAGAACAAGACAAAGATGTCTGCTTTCACCACTTCTATTCAACACACTACTGTAAGTTCTAATCAGAAGAGGCCAAGAAAAAGAAATTAAAGGCATTAATGTTGGAAAAGAAGAAATAAAATTATCTGTTAACAGACAACATGATCTTATACATAGAAAACTCTTTAAGATTCCCCAATGTTAGAGCTAATAAATGAATTCAGCAAAAAGTTACAGCATACAAAATCAGTTTCATTCCTACACACTAGTGATGAAAAAGCCAAAAAGGAAATACATCCAATCATTTAAAAAATACTTGCTTTCTAATATCTTTCAGATAGCTATTCTATTTAATTCTCCTCTTTACTGTATTGTTAACTGCTAATCATGGAGAACTAACTGCTGGTGTGTTTTGTAATGTTTTCGTGAACTCATTTCACCTGGAAATTGCTTTTTCTAGGAGAATCCCTGGTAACCTGGATTATGAGAGCTTCCCCCCAGAGTGATTTTACATTTGCTTTTGCCACTCAAGGAATATCACAAAGTATTTTGCTGTTGATTTTTTGGCTTTGGGGTTCCTAATCCTATGGTAGAAATCTCAAACATGCACCCAAAAAAAGTCATGCCCACAGTTTCTCAGAGATTTATCCACCCCTACCCCTTAGTGTGGGGTCAGAAATTGAGAAACCTGTCATCTCCCCAAGGCGGTAAGCGGGTATTTCTCTTTTGCACTGTTTCACTGAGGGTCCTTTGGGATACCAGTTTTATGCAGGGATCAAGGATCCCAGTTCTAACTCTTCAGCCAAGGTTTTGTATCCTATCCTCAATTATCACTTTGTTTTTACAATTACCTCTTCATTTCTGGTACAGAGGGATTTCTAAGAGTTTATTCAATTTACCCAGAATTCATATGTGCATGCCACAGGAAAGCTGACCGGTTATCCTGGCTGGGCAGTAAGATAAATCTGGGTCTCCTCCTCCCATCTCTCTTGAAACCCAGTTTTTTCTCTCTGCCTCTGAAAAACCTATATTCACAGTTTTCTTCTCACCTCTCATGGAATTCTTTGAGGATTAGTATACGATATAAAACAAATGCTTAGCACAGGGCTCACACTCAATAAACAGTAGGCATTCGCCTAAATGGCTTTTTTCATAAAGCACCTATTAACATTTTAGAGAAGGGTGCCTGGGTGGCTCAGTCGTTAAGCGTCTGCCTTCAGCTCAGGTCACAATCCCAGGGACCTAGGATGGAAGCCCAAATAGGGCTCCTTGCTCAGTGGGAAGCCTATTTCTTCCTCTCCCACTCCCCCTGCTTGTGTTCCCTCTCTCTCTCTGTGTCTCTCTTTGTCAAATACATAAGTAAAAAATCTTTAAAACAATTTTTAGAGGAATCAATGTTGCAGAGTTAAAATCTGGGAAACACTAACTTAGAGATGATACTTTGAGACCTCGTTCTGATTTTATCCCTCCCACCACCAATATTTTAAGACAACCTCAAAGAGGAAAATGTTAAAGCAATACTCAAAAAATAACCCCAAAGGTCCTGATCTGACTGGATTAGTAGCATACACTGACAAACTTAACAATATGAAAAACCTAGTAAACAAACAATATTAAAGTACCCAGTTCTGGGGCGCCTGGGTGGCTCAGTGGGTTAAAGCCTCTGCCTTCAACTCGGGTCATGGTCCCAAGGTCCTGGGATCGAGCCCCACATCGGACTCTCTGCTCCAGACTGCTTCCTCCTCTCTCTCTGCCTGCCTCTCTGCCTACTTGTGATCTTTGTCTGTCAAATAAATAAATAAAATCTTTAAAAAATTAAAAAAAAAAAAGTACCCAGTTCTGAAGAAAACTACAAAAATAACTGTAAACAAAAATAAAATTTAAAGCTATTTGATTATTTCTATTGCTTTAAAAAGTTAAAAGATCAACTTTTTTAAATAGTGGCTGGGGTGCCTGGGTGGCTCAGTTGGTTAAGCGACTGCCTTTGGCTCAGGTCATGATCCTAGAGTCCTGGGATCGAGTCCCGCATCAGGCTCACTGCTCAGCAGGGAGTCTCCTTCTCCCTCTGATCCTCCCCTTCTCGTGCTCTTCCTCTCATTCTCTCTCTCTCAAATAGATAAATAAAATCTTTTAAAAAATAAATAAAATAAGTGGCTAGAAGTAATAAAATCAATTTAATAACTTGCACCACCTCTAAAATAAAAAGGAAATGAAACAGAAAATATAAAATGGAAATGAAATAGAAAATATCAGAATGCATTGCATAAAGAGTAAGCAATGCTCGAGAAACTTCTTTTTCATACATATATGTAATGGGTTGCATGTAAAAACATTACGTTTCACAAAGTATGAGAAACACTATATAATTAGATGTTTTTTAAAGTAGTAAAATATTGATTCACACCAAAAATTTGCATAAAATACTTATGAAGGATAAAGATCATCATGTAATCCAACAGGAAAGTCTCAAAATGTCAAAAAAAGATTGTAATCTGTGTTCTAGGACAGTGGATTCAAGGTTATGTTATTTCCTATCTAATTTTCCATAATAATTCACTTCTCCCAAAAGAAATTAGTTATTAATAAAACTGTTGGGGTGCCTGGGTGGCTCATTCGGTTGAGCTCTTTATTTCAGCTCAGGTAATGATCTCAGGGTTGTGAGATCAAGCCCTGCATCAGGCTCCATGCCCAGCATGGAGCCTGCCTGAGATTCTTTCTCTCCATCCTCCCCTTTCCTCTTCCTCCCCGTCTCTAAGAAAAGAAAAGAAACAAAGCTGTTCTTAAACTGCAGAAAGCTTTATTCAAAACATCCGTTAGTGTTTCTGACATCCAAAGGGTATTCACTTAATTCTAAATACATAATGATGAAACTATAAAGAACCAGAGTTGATTTTCCTACAATGACAACCAAGAAACTTTCACAAAGCAGAGTAAAATCATCTGTAATCTTCTACAAAGCTTGTATAAACAAATAATTCACTTTCATCCCAGTTTTCAATAGAATTCATATTAAAATATTTCTCACAAGCATATAGATATTTTTGGTCTCCCACAATGATAAACTAACTGGAGATTTTTTAATTTAGTCTGTATACAATACTGCAAATTATGTATACTGTATACAATACTGAAAATTATAGCATTAATTACACAATGTTATTTTCTAAAAGACTTTTTGTGATACAATTCTGTAATAAAACTTCAAAAGTTAAATGGAAATCTATTTCTAGATCTTTCATTTGGCATATATATTTAACTATATTAAGACTTCCAGACTGTTTCAGAAAATTAAGTTTTAGTATCTTTGGGAAAAAAAAAAAGAAAGCCACGTAAAAATTCTTAATGCTGAAAACAAAACACCCATATTACTTCTAAAAATAGATCAACTAATCTTTGACGTTTAAAGTATATATACACACACAGTCACTATCAAATTATCACTTTCTGGTCTTCATAGTAGTTATCCTTATTTGAAACTATCAGTTTATTTGTGTCTGCCTTCCCAAATATGTGAATGTAAGCTCCCATCTTGCTAACAAAATATTACCAACACCTAGCATAAAACACAGCACAAAACACGTCTTCAAATATTAACTAAATATAAAATACCAAACAGAAGAAAAGAAAATAAAAAATAAATACCATCAAGACGATGGGCTTCCTCAGAGCAGAAATTCCTTCCTCACTGAGGAAGACAACTCATCAAGAATACGAGTTTGAGTAAGAACATAAAACCATTCTAAAAACATATGATCTTAAGATTTTAAGATATACTATAGCACCTAAGCAGCACAAAAAGTTATTCTTAAATTTTTCTTATTGCTTATCTTTATTTCTTACATTTCTACAACATATGACTATTATAAAAATCTATAATTACCTTAACAAAGACAAATCAAACAGATCAACCTTCAATTTAAAAATAAAATGATGACTTTTCTTTTTATTAAATACCTTTTCTTGAAAGACAACAGCAGTTTCCAGCCCTGGCATGATGTCAAGTAGGAGTCTACAAGCTGCAGTGTTTAAAGGGGGCTCTCGGCTTGTCATCACATATGCGTTCACCAGCTATAAAAAAACGGAGGAATACTTCTATTCATCTGAAATTCAACCCAGTCAAATAATGAAGTCTAATAAACCCTTAATAAATTCCCATCACTCACCTCAGGGGTATTAAGAACCAATGATTACTAACTAAACCTTTATTATAAACCGTTACAATCCTTCTGAGCCATGATGGGATCATATATGATTTCTTCTGTATCTTTAAAATCAAATCCCCCCAAAACAACATATCAGCAACAACAGAATTAAAGCTTAAAGAGTATCAAGAAGAAATCACTCCCTACTTTTTTTTTTTTTTACCCTTTATTCTTACATACACTTTTTCAGAAGGATAAGGCAGGATTCTTGGCAATGGTTAATATAAACTTGAATTTCATACTTACACTATAAATACATTTAATATTACACATAAATTGTAAGTAAACATATTAATAAAACTTTCATTTTAGCATTCAAATACTACTCAGTCTCCACTACTAAGTGGCACTGTGTTCTGTGTTGGGTATACATCAGTGAATAAGATGCAGTCCCACCATCAAAGGGTTCATAATCCAACAGAGGTGACAGCTGGAAAAACAAATATCATTGAGTAAAGGATGCTATAGAAGCCTGTAGGAGGCCACACAACTCCTGCAGAAGAATCAGAGAAGACTTTAGAAGGGAAGGGATTCTAAGCCAGAATGTAAATGACAAGTAGGAGTAGCCGAGGTGTAGTAGGGACAAGAGGAGCGCCAAAGGGCAAGAACTTAAAATTGAGAGGACAAAGGCCAGAGAGAGACTGGGTTTATACTTCAAACCTAGGAATTTAAAATTTATCTTGAGAGCAATGGGAAACCACTAATGGACTGTAACCAAAAGGGTGCCATCACTTTTTGCATTTTAGAAATTTTTTTCTGGGCTATAGAGTGAATAGGTTAGAGGAGAACAAGACAAGATGATAAATCAGTTAAGAGGCGACTATAATAGCCGAGAGAGATGGCAGTGGCTAAACTAAGGTCTGGCAAAAAGGGCGGAAAGAAGTGGAGGGATTTGTAAAGGTTAATGGAATGGGAATAAGACCTGTAAGTTCACTGAATAAGAGAGCTTGGAAAAATAAAGGATAACTTCTAGCTAGGAAGACAAGGACATCACTACTGAGCTAGAGAATAAGAGAAACAAATAATAGAGCAAACAATTAGACAGTTCAAGGTGACTGTGGAGGATATCCAGGTGGAAATACCTAGAAGGCAGTTGTAAATGATCTGAGGTACAAAAGAGACAACAGTAACTGAGAAATAAATCCAGGAGTTAATATAATATAGACAATAATAATAGCTAATACTTACTGAGCCCTCATCTACCAGGTTCTTTCTGTGTTAAGCACTTTTCACAATTAATTTCAAAGATTATAAAAACATTTTACAGATAAGAACTATCATCCCTGTTTTATAGATAAAGAAAATAAAGCTTGGAGAAAATGAAGGTTGTTAGAGGCTTAAGTTGCCTCAAGATCAATGGAGCTGCATTTAAACCCAAAACATGGACCCCAAAACCTACACTCTTAAGCATCATGCACTCTGGCCTCCAAAAACAAAGCTAACAGCTACAACTTACTGAATAATTATTGTGTTAAAGGAGCTGTGTACACTGGGTGTATTTTCCCCGCTCATTTACTTCTCAACAGCCCAGAGTTAGCGAAGGTATCTTTCTTTCCCTTCACATACCCAATGCACACACCACAGTGTTGATGCAGAATCATGCCTCATATATCACTCTTAGTTTTCTATTCAGAAACTCAAGAAAATGTCTATATTCCCAAACTTAAAATTATTCTTGCCCAGGGATGAGCACAGATGCCTTGTGAGTCCTAGTCAATATTCAACTGAACAAAGTAGGCACCAAAAAGAAAACACCTTGGCTAAAACTAGGACTTTGGTAAGAAAGAAATCCAGGATCCATATCTCACTGAACTAATACCAAACCAAAAAAAATCTACGCAATCTATTCCCAATTCTGTCAAGACCTTAGGAGAAAGTAAACTATTTACATACAATAAAGGTATAGCATCTGCTAATGATAATCTCTGGAGAAAAGTAAGAAGCAAACCTACTGCATTCATGAAATCATCATTCTTGAAGAGTATTCTCAGCAAGTGGCCCAGCATACACTCTGGATCAGCTCGACCTACCAAAAAGAAGAGGGGAGGAACAAACAAGGAATAAGTAAGTCATCCCAGTTAAGCAAGTTAAACCTCTGGAAAGGCACCTGGGTTGTTACAAGTACTATTAAAATGCTACAAAAATAAATGGAAACAAAGAAAAGATTCTTTTGATGAATTAGATTTCATAAGAAACATACTCTAAAATTAAAAGTGACAATATAAAAACTCGAGACACTGCTCTCTAACTTCCCCATCACCCAACACATTGCCTACACAGCAATGCTAAATTAAATAAATGTGCACTAGACCCACCCCAGCATCACTAAGAGTACACAAGATCTAAAAAAGAATCATAAAGGAGACTTAAGAGAAAGAACAACTCTGATTTCCAAGCCAGAATAAGGTAGGAAGCAAAACTTCTTTTGATGGGTGGTCTGGAGGAGGTAAGACTCCAAGTCCAACCTTCCTTTCAACTATAAAGCCAACAATACCAGAGATGCATCCTCAAACCTGGAATGATACCTGAGGTTGTAGGGGCAGGGCTCAGGAGAGGAATTCCACTAAAATCAATCACCAACTCTAAAGATACAGTACCCTTGGACATCTTAACTTTCCAAGTTCCTGGGGAAAGAAAGGCCAGAAACCTAGAATCTACTCAACACACAGCCTACAAGTAAAGGAATTACTTAATGATTGGGACAATTATTGGTTTTTAAAACAGATACCATCTACTTTAATCTTCCTGTAAGTTCATTAGAGTGGCAAATTTAGTCAAGGATACAATTTAGGATGAAGGAAAGATGTGAGCTACTGATTCGAAGTTTCTACCAAGCTGTAATTAATATTCCAAAGTAAATCACAAAAAGAAAAGTTGCAGAATGCTATCATAAAAACTAGATGAGGACCAAAGATAACCTAACTTTCTCTGTTTCTAAATGATGAAACTGACACCCTCATTTTTATTTAAAGAAATTATGCCTAATGGCAAACATCGCTTAACATAAGAGGTAGGGACGGAAAAAAAGACTTTAAATTTCCTGCTGAAAAAGTGTATCATTCTGTTTCTCCCTTTTTCCTTATTACCACTGCATCCCTTCCAAGGCTTTTCCAAGGTCATTAAGCATGATCATCTCTCTTTTAATTCTTTTCATAAACCCATACATTAACCCAATTTCTTATTTCACACATTCGTACTTCTTCATGCTCTGATTGCTTTACTGAAGAATTAAATAGGTGAATAATACTCTAACGTCACAAGTGGGGAAGCCTAGAGCAAGAGCAACAGGTATCCCATAAAAAATTGCACACTCAGTCTGAAATGTCTAGCTTACCTACACTTGAGAACAAAAGTCTAAGACAGAAATTAATCCTGTACCATTCAGGTGGGTATACAATGTTCTTTTTTTTGTAAGTCCCACTCATTCTCATATCGCTCTACATACAGTATCTCTTTTTTCCACAAAGGACCACTTCTGACCTTACACGGAGGAAGTTTATATGCAGCAATGGGCCCACATGTGATTTAAGCTTTGCCCACTGGTACTCCACCTTAGAGACAACATAAAATGGCAAGTCTCAAGTCTCATATAACTCTGTATCATACCAAATTCCATGCCAAAGCAGACTGCATTGTCATGGCTCTAATTAGCCTAAAACAAAGCCAAATTATTATGAGATAGCATACTTTAGCTGCTGAAATACTAAAGTAGACATCAAGAAACCTGTTTGTTATTCAAGGTTCCAAGCATCAATTTCAAGGCACTGAATGCATTTTCAACTACATTTCCTCATTAGTAAAAGGATAATTATCCCTTTTTCTCCTTCAAAGAATCCAAGTTCGTAATGGTTTCAAACTGTTGTTTGAAAGATGAAGACACAAAGGATAATCTCTTTGGGGTTAAAAGTCAGAAAGGCAGGGGTGCCTGGGTGGCTCAGCGGGGTAAAGCCTCTGCCTTCAGCTCAGGTCATGATCCCAGGGTCCTGGGATCAAGCCTCGCATCAGGCTCTCTGCTCAACAGGGAGCCTGCTTCCTCCTCTCTCTCTCTGCCTCCCTCTCTGCCTAGTTGTGATCTCTGTCAAATAAATAAATAAAATCTTAAAAAAAAAGTCAGAAAGGCAGAACATTTTCCCTTTTTAGGTAACATACCAATGGTGTCAGTAAGATATACCTATATAATTTAGATCCTTGAAGTTAGTTACTTCTCTTTGATATGTAAATATTACAAATATTTCCATTTTTCCAGGATTTTTTCTCACTACCTCCACCTTGAGTAATATTTTAACAGTAAGATGATCTTACAACTTAGCAGGGAAGATGCTATTTCAATTGTAAATTTTCCTATAAGCTACTTTCTTTTGTAAGAATATTAGAGCCAGGCTTAAGAGAACACAGGTCTCACCAGGATGTCGGTCATCAAATGGGTCTGGATCTCCCTTACGATATTCTTCAGTTTCTTTTTCAATCAATTCAGACATCCTAGCACAAAGGGAAGACAGGGTCAACTCTAGACAAGCATACAAAAAAATGTACCACCACCTACAAAAGTCAATTCAACAATCAAGGTGTAAAATAAAAGCAGAAAGTTAGAAAAGTTATTTTCCCAATGAACACACAGATCTAAACCATCTCATTAAAGAGTGTCCACTCCCAAATACATTCTTCTCTCCAGTTTCCTGTCCCAAAAGATAGCACTACCATCCCCTCAGGAACCTCGGAGTCATCATTAAAACCTGTTCTCCTCACCCCCACAACAATAATTCCTGTTAGCTCTACCTACAAAGTATTTCCTGACTTCAATCATTTCTTTCAATCTAGACTATTCTTATCCTTGCCCAGAACACCATCAACTGCCTGAACTACCCAGAGTAGCCTTTTCTCCAACTTCTTGCTTCAATGTTTGACACAAAATTCATTATCCAACTTCCAAAAATTTATCACACTAACTTCAATTATACCCAAGTACTACCACGGCTTACACTAACCCAGCTTCTGTCTACATCTCTGACTTCTCTCCATTCTCCCTTCATAAAGCTTCAGGCATATGGCCTTCTCTGCTCTTCGAAGAGTCCAAGTTCATACTAAGTACTATTATTTCAGCCTATAATAGTCTTCCCCCCACCTAACCTCCTACCCCTACCCCAAGCAACCAATTATCTGCTTTCTCTCACCAAAGATTAGTTTTGCCTATTCTAAAATGTCATACAAATGGAATCATATATGCTCTTTTCATAACTGGCCTCTTTAGTTCAGCATATTTTGAGTGATCCATGTTGTTTGTTGCATGTACCAAGTCTTTTTTTATTCACGTTTTTGAAAGAAGAAAAATCACATTATGAATACCCTAAGCAAGAATGACACCTTAACCTATTATATGACAATCAAATGCAAGGCTATTATACTCTCCAACATCTACCATGCTCTGTCCTGACTCAAACTCTCCTATATGTTTTTTGTCCACAAAATCATACTTCCCATGGTGGCTCAGTGGGTTAAGCATCTGCCTTCAGCTCAGATGATGATCTCAGGGTACTGGGATTGAGCCCCGCATTGGGCTCTCTGCTCAGCAGGGAGTCGTCTTCTCCCTCTCATACTCCCCCTGTGCTCTCCCTCTCTCAAATAAATAAATAAAATCTTTAAAAAACAAAAAACAGGGACGCCTGGGTGGCTCAGTTGGTTAAGCAGCTGCCTTCGGCTCAGGTCATGATCCCAGCGTCCTGGGATCGAGTCCCACATCGGGCTCCTTGCTAAGCGTGGAGCCTGCTCTTCCCTCTGCCTCTGCTGCCACTCGGCCTGCCTGTGCTCGCTCACTCTCTCTCTGGCAAATAAATAAATAAAATCTTAAAAAAAAAAAAAAAAGTGATACGTCCTAGTCTTAAAAGCTAAGCTCCCTGCAAAAACTCTTGCCTACTCTGGCATATTTTTCCCCATTAGGCCTCAAAAATATTTCTGCTTGGCGCACCTGGGTGGCTCAGTGGGCTAAGCCTCTGCCTTCGGCTTAGGTCATGATCCCAGAGTCCTGGGATTGAGCCCCGCATCGGGCTCTCTGCTCAGTGGGGAGCCTGCTTCCCCCTCTCTCTGCCTACTGCTCTGCCTGCTGATTTCTCTATCAAATAAATAAATAATTTATTAATAAATAAAAAATATTTTTAAAAAATATATTTCTACTTTTCTATCCTTCCCTTTAAACTCTGAAAATTCACTTTGCCACAAAGAGCTACCACATAAAATATGTTTAAAATTACACATTATAAGATCTACTAATATCTTCTGTTGAAACTAAGTAATGTTCCACAGTGGAAGTTAATGGATTCTGGAGCCAGCTGGCCAGGGTTCAAATCATACTTCTTCTACTATGTGTAACTCTGGTCAAGTTACTTAACCTTTCTATGCCTCATCTGTAAAATAAAGGTAATAGTCCCTATCTTATAGAGCTCCCTTGAGGTTTAAGGTAATACATGTTCTCTGCTTAAAACAAAACCTGACATGTAAGAGCTGGATAAGTATTGCTACAATGAAAACTGAGAATCAAAAACAAATAGAAAAACAATTTAAGGTAGATTTGACTGGGACAGGATAGGAAGGAGCCTTCTGGAGGCAGAACTCAAAAGTTCTTTAACTTGATGTAGTTGATAGTTTTGCAAGTAAAGAACCCAACAAGCAAAGTATTATACAATATATATCTCAATAATATAAAAAAACAAATCACAGAACCTGGGTAATGCTCAAATAGCATGGCCCAAAGCCAGTTCCTTTTCACAGAATCAAGTCAAAGTCTTGATTATAATAAATAACAATATGAATAATAAATAAAAAGTCAAATTTATAAGAAGTCACACATATTTTTCTTGGGAAAACTGCCAAAAAATCATGAAAGTTGCAGCCAATAAAAGAAGAGGCAAGCCTGAAATTCACTGCTTTTCAAAGGATATACCAAAACACTTATACCTGCAGCCAGCGTGGGCGTGGGTAAGGGAGAGACTATAGACATGTGAGAGAATTTTAGGAAATACTCAGTGAACTAACACACCCACAATGTGGATGATAGGAAATGCCCCTTTCTAAAATAAACTATACTTTTAATTCATTTTACTGTCTCTTAACACTTCCTGTCTAACCTTGAATATCTTTTAAAGATCTTGCTCCATGTAACTTTATTTTCCATTCCTACCTTATATTCACCCTCCACTCTGGTGAGGTCCATTTCTTCACTGCCACAAAAACATGTCCCAGTTCCTTCTCCAGTCATTGCTTTTTTTCGGTCACATTTTTCACTTTTCCTAGAAAACCCTGACCCTCTGCTTTTCACCAAAGCTACATTCTACCATCTTTCAAGTCCCTATTCCAAAAACTTTACCACATCCTATAGTCTAAGCTTAGCTTTCCACTATCTGGCTATGTTGTTTTTTGCAAATAGCTCCAAGGATAGCTATCATTTAACAATGTAGCTCTCAGCGATACTTTTAGTGACAAATGAGGAAATTAGTTTCAGGGAAGTATATAACAGTTCCCACAAACAAAAGGTCCTCATATATTTGCTGAGTGAATAAAAGAAACTGACTCATTCAAGTTCTTTTCATTCTCATAACTCATGCAATATTTCAGAATCATACTGCCCAATTTAGCACCTCATTATATACTAATTTATACTATTCTGCATTGTTTCATATCTGTTAGTTGCCTCCCAGATGGTTATCTCCTTGAAGACAGAGCCCCTCTAGTTTAGGCTTTACATTACTAAATACCAAAGCACAGGGACAAAGCTGAGGGTCAAATATGATTATGGATGTGAAATAATCTTGAAAATAAAACACTCTCTTTGGTGTATGTACTCAATAAATATTTTTTCCAATTAAATGAATCTATCATTAATGTTATCATCCCCATTTATAACTCTCTCCTCTCACAGTTATACCAATAATCCACATTTTAACTGCACAATACTTAGGTTCTTTAAACTAATTGTGGCTGCATTCAAGTATCTTGTGATTAGTAGTTCTTAATCTCCAATGACTCTACAAATTAAAATCCACTTTCCACCAGTCAGCAATAATACTGTTCCTAAAAAAAACTGTGCTTTTCACATGCTCCCAATATATTGAGAGCAACAAAGCATTTATCCCCACTTAAACTTTCATAAGGTCATAGTTCTCTTTATTTCTATAGAATACATCATTGCACAAACAAAAGGCTTTTTTCTTTGCTCTATCAAAGATTAAATGTTAAAGATCCTCATGTTCCAGTGACCTCCTCCTTAGAAAAACCATGGGCATCCCTCTTCAGCCTTTATTTTTCACTCTCCGGTTTCACACATCATTCAGTAAAATTATGTTCCATACAGTTACTATGTACCAGGCATGCCCAAGTCACCGTCTGAGGAGACAACAATAAAAAGGTGTAGTACATGTCTTTTAAAAACTTTTAACTTAAAAAACAAAACAAAGAAAAAAAGGCCTTACAATTTAGTGAAGTAACATACGCAAAAAAAAAAAAAATTATAGCACAATGTGGTTAAGAGTTAAAATGGGGGGAATTAAAATTATACCACATTTGATATAAACATTTGCATGTGTATACACACACACACACACACACACACACACACAGGAGAATGACTGGAGTATTAAAAAAGAAATAAAAAGAGTGCCCAAACCTACCTGCGGATGTCAAAGTCAGAGAGTTTTATAGACATGATTCTCAAACTGCTTCTTGAAAGGATGTGAGTTTGCCAGGCAGACAGACACACCAAGGAAAGGCATTTCAGGCCAAAGGAACAGCCAAGTGTAAAGACACATAGACATTAGAAAATATGGTACTTTTCCTTACTGAAGGAGACTAATACTATGAGGCAGAAAAAGGAGGTAGAAGCCAAATCATAAATGGCTTCATAAGCCACTCTAAAAAGTTTACATTTTATTCTGTAGAGAAAACAGAGCCAGAGAAGAAGTATGATCAAAGGTATAACAATCAGATTTGTGTGTCAGAAAGAAGACTCTTTCAGCAAAGAGGCGGATGTATTAGAGGAGGGTAAACTGGAGACGGAGAAAAAATTTACACTGCCTAAGAGGCTAGTCAAAACATGATCAATATCTAATGAAGGAAGTGGGAAGGGGAAATGGGGAAAAAAGAGAAAGCAGAAATCCTCAGGGCATGGGGACTAAACTTTCAGAAGACACTGTACACCAAAGTGGAGAGCACAAAAGCACAAACTGTGAATGAGAAAGGAGGCAGGATGAAGATGGTAAGCTCTACTGTAGACAGAGTATGTATAGGTGTCTGCAAACAGCCAGGTAAAGATGTATACATCAGGCAGCTAAGAAAAGGGTCTGAAATTTTTAAAAAGAGGGATCTGAAGTAGAAATAGTGATCTGAAAGTTAACCTAAGAATAATGTTTTAAATCATGGATAGGAATGAAACTATCTAGGTGGACTATCTAGGGTGAAGAGAAAAAAGAACCATCAACAAAACCCTAAGGGTGAAACACAGACAAGAGAAGAACCTACAAAGGAGAATAAGGACCAACAGCCTGAGAAGAAACGTAGAGTGTCAAGAAGTAGTGAGATAAAGACTAGTTCTGAAAGAAAAAATGGATTCAGAATTTGTAGTCAAGATGAAAATGTTCCCATACTTGCCTCCAATTTGTCCCTTTTTTCAAATGAATTTATAAAAAAACATAATTGTTCCTACCTGGTAAGAATAGGTACCATGTCCTGCCCACTGCCATGCTCCTTTTCCCACTGCTCCAGCAGGGTAGTGAGCTCAGCTTTGGAGTCCACATGCACCGCTACTGTAGTCATGGCTTGGCCTAAGGAATCAAAAATATACAGAAATAGCACATGAACACAGACAAATAAACCTAACATACTTCCTACAAAAACTGAAAAGGGGAGAGAAAAGGGATGAGCAAGCAACAAAAACTTAACTCCCAGACCCTTCATTCAGATAATTTTATTTGTGGTACAATGGGAAACCTAGCATTGGGGCCAGGATACTCTTCAAGTCCTTTCACCCCATCCCAACCTCGGTTTGCTGAACTGTCAAATGAGACAAGCAACTGGATCAAAATTGTGATTCTTACCACTTCTAGGACCAGGAACCCCTCTAAGAAACAGACAAAAAGCTAGGGTCCCTTTATCTCCTCAAAAATGCATACAACTGGGGCATCTGGGTGGCTCAGTGGGTTAAGCATCTGACTCTTGGTTTCAACTCAGGTCATAGTCTCAGGGTCATGGGATCAAGCCCTACATTGGGCTCACTGAGAAATTGGCTTCAGAGTCTCTCTCCCTCTCCCTTTCCTTCTCCCTGTGCCCCTTCCCCTCCCTCTAAAAATAAATCTTTTTTAAAGAAATGCATACACCTACATATCACACACACACCAATCCCTACTCTAGCTCTCTGAGGTCTAAAACTTTGAAGCTATGTTTTTTAACAGGAAAGGTGGCAAAAATCACTCCCAAAATATTTTTCTCTTCTAAATCTTCAGGGGAAAATTCTATGAAAGATAAATAATGTGTCCCTGACAATTCTTTCCTTCTTTTTTTTTTTTTTAATTTATTTGACAGAGATCGTAAGTGGGCAGAGAGGCAGGCAGAGAGGGGAGGAAGCAGGCTTCCCGCTGAGCAGAGAGCCCAATACGGGACTCGATCCCAGGACCCTGAGATCATGACCTGAGCAAAAGGCAGAGGCTTTAACCCACTGAGCCACCCAGGCACCCCCCTCTTTTTTTTTTTTTAAGGAATTTATTTATTTATTTGAGAAGTACCTGGATGGCTCAGTCATTAAGTGTCTGCTTTCGGCTCAGTGCTCACTCTCTCACTCTGTCTCTCTCTGTCAAATAAGTAAATAAAAATTTTTTTAATTATTTATTTAAAAGAGAGAGAGAGAAAGAGCAAGCACAAGAGAGCATAAGCAGGGGGAGCGGTAGAGGGAGAGGGAGAAGCAGGATCCCCACTGAGCAGAGAGTCTAATGCAGGGCTCCATCCCAGGATCCTAGGATCATGATGTGAGCCGAAAGCAGACATTTAACCAACTGAGCCACCCAGGTGCTACAGTCCCTGTCAATTGTTAACAAAAACCCAAGAACTAAAGTGGATATCACTACCAACATGAAAGTTTGGAAGGAGCATTATAATAAGCCCATCTGTCCCTCAGGCTCCCTAACATCTCTCATCGCTGACTTCCTAGGAGCATGAGAGGCTGGAGACAGAGAAGTTGCTAGGTTGAGTGGTCAGCCCAGGGATACAGAACAGGGAGCTGAGACAAGCTTTGCAGGAGCTACATGAGAAAGCTGTATGAAGAAAAGAGGCTTATTTATAAAGGGCTCCAAAAGGGGTAAACGAAACCCAAATGTTTAGATGGTTTACAGATCAACTTCTTTGCCAAAGTAGTCTTAGGATCAACATGTCAGACATTCCATCCAAAATTTGTATTTTCACAGAAATAGCAACAATTCTATAAAAACAGTCTAACACTAAAAAGAGGTTACTGACTGATCGAGGATTATTATTGACTCTTCTAAAGATACCTACCATAAGACCAAAGGAAATACTTGTGGAAGATACCATCAACTCTCTAAAATGTAAACATCTGGGCGCCTGGGTGGTTCAGTAGGTTAAGGCCTCTGCTTTCGGCTCAGGTCATGATCCCAGGGTCCTGGGATCGAGTCCCACATCGGGCTCTCTGCTCAGCAGGGAGCCTGCCTCCCTCTCTCTCTCTGCCTGCCTCTCTACTTGTGATCTCTCCCTGTCAAATAAATAAATAAAATCTTTAAAAAAATAAAAAAATATAATGTAAACATCTGTATTTTAATAAAGTAGAGGCAATACTAATAGTGAATAGTGATTCATGTCACCAAAGGAGAACAAATTTTTCAAAAAAAATTTTTTTAATTTAAAGCTTTTTTTTTCCCCCTAAAGATTTATTTATTTATTTATTTGACAGACAGAGATCACAAGTAAGCAGAGAGGCAGGCAGAGAGCGAGAAGGGGAAGCAGAGAGCCCAATGCGGAGAGCAGAGAGCTCTGTGGAGCAGAGAGCCCAATGCGGGGCTCGATCCCAGGACCCTGGGATCATGACCTGAGCCAAACCCAGAGGTTTTAGCCCACTGAGCCACCCAGGCACCCCTAAAGTCTACTTTTCTACAGAGAAGAATCCACATTTTCAGTCTTTATAGCCAGAGTCACAAAAAGGAAATGTTGCAGGTGTGACTAATACGGACCTCTGACTTTAACTTAAAAACCCAGGCTGGGGACGCCTGGGTGGCTCAGTTGGTTAAGCAGCTGCCTTCGGCTCAGGTCATGATCCCAGGGTCCTGGGATCGAGTCCCACATCGGGCTCCTTGCTCGGCGGGGAGCCTGCTTCCTCCCTCTGCCTCTGCCTGCCTCTTTGTCTGCCTGTGCTCGCTCACTCTCTCTCCCTCTGTCTCTGACAAATAAATAAATAAAATCTTTAAAAAAAAAAAAAAAAAAACCCCAGGCTGTATTTTTTACTGCAACTGACTATGCATTTTTTAAAATAACCTTATTTGGAATAATTTTAGATTTACAAAAAAAGCTGCAAAGATAATGGAAAGAATTCACATATACCCCTCACCCAGTTCAGTTTCCCCTAATGCCACCATATTATTTTAAAGTGGAATAATGTCAAAATTAAGAATCCCAACATTGATATAGTAATTAACTAAACTCAACTTGATTTAGATTTCAGCAGTTTTTCCATTCACGTCCTTTTTCTGTTCCAAGATCTCATCGAGGATACTACACTACATTTAGATGTCATGTCTCCCTCACGTACTCTGGTCTATGAGTTTTTGAGTTATTCCTTGTTTTTCATGACCTTCACAATCTTGAGGAATACGGGGGGGGGCGGGGAGTGGGGGCATTTTATGATAAAGATCTAGAAACCATGCAAAGCAGTTAACAGCAAAATTAAGCTCCAAAGACACATCCTGAAAGTGTAAGAGAGAGATGGCTTTACTGGTGAACTCTAATGTTTAAAGAAAATTAACATCAATCTCAAATTCTTCCACAAAATAGAAGGACACTTCCTAATCTACTCCACGAAGCCAGCATTACCCTGATGCCTAAGCCAAATAAAGCTGTCACAAGAAAACTACAAATATTTTTTATCAATACAGATGCAAAAATCTCAACAAAATGGTAGCAAGCTGAATACAGTAGCACATTAACAGAAATATGTATCATGACCAAGTGGGATTTATCCTAGAAATGCAAAGGTGGTTTGACATACAAAAATCAACTAATGAGGGTGCCTGGGTGGCTCAGTGGGTTAAGTGTCTGCCTTCAGCTCACGTTATGATCTCAGGGTCCTGGGATCAGGCAGCATCAGGCTCTCTGCTCAGCCGGGAGCCTGCTTTCCCCTCTCTCTCTGCCTGCTGCTCTGCCTACCTGTGATCTCTTTCTCTCTCTCTCTCTGTCAAATAAATAAATAAATAAAATCTTTTTTAAAAATCAACTAATGTAATATAATAGGATGAAGGAAAAAAATACATGTTCATCTGACTGATACAGATAAAGCATTTGATAAAATACATTACCCCTTTGCGGGGGGGACACTCAAACTGGGAATAGAACTTCCTCAATGTGGTAGAGGGAAAAAAAAAAAAAAACCCACAGCTAACATTATACTCAATGGTGAGACTGAAAGCTTTCTCTCCCAAAATCACAAAAAAGACAAGGGTACCTGCTTTCACACTTGTATTAAACATTGTACTAGAGTTCTAGCCATAGGAATCAGGCAAGAAAAAGGAAGAAAGGGGCACCTGGGTGGCTCAGTGGGTTAAGCCGCTGCCTTCGGCTCAGGTCGTGATCCCAGGGTCCTGGGATCGAGCCCCACATCGGGCTCTCTGCTCAGCGGGGAGCCTGCTTCCCCCTCTCTCTCTGCCTGCCTCTCTGCCTGCTTGTGATCTCTGTCTATCAAATAAATAAATAAAATCTTTAAAAAAAAAAAAAGAAAGAAAGAAAAAGGAAGAAAAGGCATCCAAGTTGGAAAAGAAGTAAAATTAACCTTATTTACACGTGCATGATTCTATACAGAGAGAAACTGCAAAAAAAAAAAAAAAAAAACCTATTACTGCTAATTAAGAAATTTTAGCAAAATTACAGACTACAGATCAACACACTATATACCAGCAATGAACACTCCAATTGCGAAATTAAAGAAACAATTTTATTGGGGCAGCTGGCTCACTCAGAAGAGCATGCAACTCTTGATCTCAGGGTTGTGAATTTGAACCCCACACTGAATGTAGAGATTACTAAAAAATAATAATAATAATAATAATAATAATAAAATAAATTTTAAAAAAGAAAACAATATCATTTATAATAGCACCAAAAATAATAAAATATTAAGAAATAAATTTAACCCCAAAAGCACAAGACTTACATACACTGAAAACTACAATACACTGCTGGGAAAAAATAGAGAAAAACTAAATAAATATATGGAAAGACATCCTATGTTCATGGATTAGAAGACTTAATATTGTTAAAATGTCAATACTCTCTAAAGTTGTCAATAGTCAATGCAATCCCTATCAAAATCTTAATGACATTTTTTTGCAAAAGTGAAAACCAAAACTATCTTCTTTAAAAAGAACAAACTTGGGGGCGCCTGGGTGGCTCAGTGGGTTAAGCCACTGCCTTCGGCTCAGGTCATGATCTCTGGGTCCTGGGATCGAGTCCCACATCAGGCTCTCTGCTCAGCAGGGAGCCTGCTTCCCTCTCTCTCTCTGCCTGCCTCTCCATCTACTTGTGATTTCTCTCTGTCAAATAAATAAATAAAATCTTTAAAAAAAAAAAAAAAAAGAACAAAGTTGAAGAATTCACACTTCTGATTCCAAAATTTAGTACAAGGCTACAGTGATTAAAACACTATGGTATGGGTGTTAGGAGAGAAGACACATACACCACGGCAAAAGAACTCTTTGAGTGAAGAAATAAAAATCTCACATTTACGGCCAACTAATTTTCAGTAAGTGTGCCAGAACATTCAATAGGGAAAGAATTTACTGAAAGACCAGTAGACTGTTAGTAGAAAGTCTAATGGTATTTCAACAAATTGTGCTGAGAAAACTGGATATACACATGCAAAAGAATAAAGTTGAATCCTTGACTCACACCACATTAAAAAAATTAGTTCAAAATGAATCAAAGACCTAAATGCAGACGCTTAAACTATAAAATTCTTAGAGGTAAACATAGGGGTAAATCTTCATGACCCTGAAACTGGCAAAAGATTTTTACTTGTGACACCAAAAGAATAAGCAACAAATCAACAAACAAGATAAATTGGACTTCAACCTTTAAAACTTTTGTGCATCAAACGACATTATCAAGAAAATGAAAAGACAAACCATGAAATGGGAGGAAGTATTCGCAAATCATATATCTGATAAGGATTCTGGATAGGATATATAAAGAACTCCTACAATTCCATAACAACAACGACAACAACAACAAACCTCATTTTAAAATAGGAAGACGGGCACCTGGGTGGCTCAGCGGGTTAAGCCTCTGCCTTCGGCTCAGGTCATGATCCCAGGGATCGCATCCCGGATCAGGTTCCCTACTCAGAGAAGAATCAGCTTCTCCCTCTGCCCCTCCCTACAGCTAGTGTTCACTCATGTGTGCGCACTCTCTCTTGCAATAATTAATCAATCAATCAATCAATTAACTAAAATAGGCAGAGATCCTGAATGGGCACTTCTCCAAAGATACACGAATGGCTAACAAGTACATGAAAATATGCTCAACATCATAAGCCACCAGAGAAATGAAAATCAAAACCACAATGAGATACCACTGACACCTACTAGAATGACTATAACCAAAAACACAGAAAATAACAAGCACAGGCAGGATGTGGAGAAACTGGAATGCACACTACTGATGGGAACATAAAATGGCACAACTATGGAAACAGTCTGGCCCCTTCTCAAAAAGTTTTAAGAGGGCGCCTGGGTGGCTCAGTGGGTTAAGCCGCTGCCTTCGGCTCATGTCATGATCTCAGGGTCCTGGGATCGAGTCCCGCATCGGGCTCTCTGCTAGCAGGGAGCCTGCTTCCCTCTCTCTCTCTCTCTGCCTACCTCTCCATCTACTTGTGATTTCTCTCTGTCAAATAAATAAATAAAAAATCTTAAAAAAAAAAAAAGTTTTAAGAAAAAATTAAATATAGAATTACCATATAACCCAGCAATTCCATATCAAGATATATATATCCAAAAGAATTGAAAACAGACATTCAAAGAAATATTTACACACAAATGTTCAAAGTAGCATATTTGCAATAGCCAAAAGATGGAAACAACTACCAAAAGATGTTCATCAAAGGATGAATGCATATTGGGACGCCTGGGTGGCTCAGTTGGTTGGACGACTGCCTTCGGCTCAGGGCATGATCCTGGAGTCCCGGGATCGAGTCCCATATCAGGCTCCCAGCTCCATGGGGAGTCTGCTTCGCTCTCTGACCTTCTCCTCGCTCATGCTCTCTCTCACTGTCTCTCTCTCAAATAAATAAATTAAAAAAAAAAAAATCTTTAAAAAAAAAAAAAAAGGATGAATGCATAAACAAAACAGTTACATTCATACAATGCCCTATTATTCAGCCATAGTAAGAAATGAAGTACTGATACATGTTAACACTAATGAAAACTTAAAATATGCTAAGTGAAAGCAGGCAGGCCCAAAAGGTTATGTATTGTAGGATTCTACTTATGTGAAACATCCAGAATAAGTAAATCCATCAGAAAGTTGGTTCCTGGTTGCCCGGGGCTTGGGAAAGGGGAAGATATGGAGTGATGGAAATGGGGTGATGAAAATGTCTTGAAACTGAAAGAGGTAACAGTTGCACATCATTAGTCTACTAAATGCCACTGAACTGAACATTTTAAAATGGTTAGTGGTCAATTTATGGTATACGAATTTTACCACAAATTTCTTTAAAGATTTTATTTATTTATTTGACATAGAGCGAGAGACAGTGAGAGAGGGAACACAACCAGAAGGAGCAGGAGAGGGAGAAGCAGGCTGCCGCCAAGCAGGGAGCCCAATGTGGGGCTCGATCCCAGGACCCTGGGATCATGACCTGAGCTGAAGGCAGACGCCCAACCACTGAGCCACCCAGGCACCCCACCACAATTTTTTTTTTTTTAAGTGGAGAAAAACAAGGGCACCGAGGTGGCTCAGTCAGCTAAGCATCCAACTCTTGATCTCAGCTCAGGTCTTGATCTCAGGGTTGTGAGTTCAAGCCCCACACTGGGGTCCATGTGCAGCACAGAGCCTACTTTAAAAAGCTAAAAATAAAAAAATAAAATAAAATAAAAGGGTGCCTGGGTGGCTCAGTTGGGTATCTGCCTTCTGCTCAGGTCACCATCCCAGGGTCCTGGGATTGAGCCCCACATCAGACTCCCTTCTCAGTGGGGAGTCTACTTCTCCCTCTACTGCTCCCCCTGCTTGTGCTTGCTCTTTCCCTGTTGAATAAAAAAATAAAATCTTTTAAAAAATAAAAATATAAAGTGTAAAAAAGAGGAGGATGGGACGCCTGGGTGGCTCAGTCAGTTAAGCCGCTGCCTTGTGCTCAGGTCATGATCCCAGGGCCCTGGGATAGAGTCCCACATCAGACTCCTTGCTCGTCAGGGAGCCTGCTTCTCTCTCTGTCTCTGCCAGCTTGAACGCGCATGCATGCGCTTTCTCTCTCTCTCTCATAAGTAAATAAATAATCTTTAAAAAAAAAAAAAGGAAGATCAGGAGGAAATGCCTCTTGGGACAACTTAAGTGATCAACATAGTAGGGCACATAACGCTGAAGTTAAAGGAAAATATTAGGTTTAATAAAGGTCAACTCAAGAGCATTTATTTTTTTTAAATTATATTATCCCTTATCTTTTTTTTTTTAAGATTTTATTTATTTGACAGAGAGAAATCACAAGTAGATGGAGAGGCAGGCAGAGAGAGAGAGAGGGAAGCAGGCTCCCTGCTGAGCAGAGAGCCCGATGCAGGACTCGATCCCAGGACCCTGAGATCATGACCTGAGCCGAAGGCAGCGGCTTAACCCACTGAGCCACCCAGGCGCCCTCAAGAGCATTTAAATAATAGAATTTTAGAGTTCAATTTAGAAACATATTCTTTTGGCATCATTTTCAAAACCTGCAACGAGGGCACCTGGGTGGCTCAGTTGGTTAAGCAACTGCCTTCAGCTCAGGTCATGATCCTGGAGTCCCGGGATCGAGTCCCGCATCAGGCTCCTAGCTCCACGGGGAGTGTGCTTCTCCCTCTGATCTTCTCCCCTCTCATGCTCTCTCTCTCTCAAATAAATAAATAAAATCTTTAAAAAAATTAAAACAAAAAATCAAAACCTGCAATGAATTACACTTAAGAATAATTATAACTTTGGGAATGATCACTTGCCCAGGAAAAATATAAACTCAGACTAAAATAATATCAATGATAATTCATTTCATTATCAATCAAAGACAATTTATATAAAATGTTAAAGGTTCAGTCATCCCTGCACATTGAACAGTGAAAGTACACTACTCAATTCACCATGTTTTAAAGTGAGCTCTTTAAGTGGTACACGGAGGGCGCCTGGGTGGCTCAGTGGGTTAAGCCGCGGCCTTCGGCTCAGGCCATGATCTCAGGGTCCTGGGATCGAGTCCCACATCGGGCTCTCTGCTCAGCGGGGAGCCTGCTTCCCTCTCTCTCTCTCTCTGCCTGCCTCTCCATCTACTTGTGATTTCTCTCTGTCAAATAAATAAATAAAATCTTTAAAAAAAAAAAATAAGTGGTACACAGAATTTGGCCTATCCAGTAATGACACAATAGTTACCAATTACTGAATATTAATATGGGACAGATTTTGGCTAATTTTTTATGCTACTCTGAATTTTCACAACCACCATGCCATTTTTTGCAGATGACAGAATGGGCTGAGAGAAGTCCCAAAGACCAATCAACTGGTACTTTAGAAAAGGGTTTCAAGCATTCATATGCCAACTCTGCAAATGGTAATACTGTGAGATCGGGATCAAGTTATTTAACTTCTCCAAATCTCAACTGCCTTATCAGTAAAAAGGAAATGGCTATTGTGAAGGTTGCCAGGGTTAAATGCAATGAAATAATATAAAGCCCTACAAAAAATATGTGGAATGTCTTTATCCTAAAGATTGCCTGCCAATATGTTAGGGTGTGTGTATGCAAGTGATTTCCAATGATTCCACAAAATAAGAAATACCACACCTATAGAGAAAATATAACAAAGTATCAATAATCATCAAATCTGGATGGATGAACAAGTGTTCATTTCACTATTCTTTCAACTGTTTGAAAATTTCCATAATTAAGAAGTTGAAAAAATTAAGATGCATTTTCTTGCTAATTTGAACCAGCTCTTAAATATATGTCAAATGAGAAAAGCCAAACGTGTGTGTTGGCACATGCATGCACCTGTCCCTGGAATAAAATAACTCTGGAAGAACACACAGGAAACATAATACCTATTACTTTTGCAAAGGTAACAGCTTTCTGAGGGGTAATGGTAGGATAAAGATTTTCCAAGACAGGTTATTAACCCAGCACTATCATTTTTCTGCTATTTTTTGTAAACTTTTGTAACTTTATTTTTTTTTATTTTTTTTTAAGATTTATTTATTTATTTGTGAGAGAGAAAGCGAGCGAGAGCGAGCACAGGCAGAGAGTGGCAGGCAGAGTCAGAGGGAGAAGCAGGCTCCCTGCAGAGCAAGGAGCCCGATGTGGGACTCGATCCCAGGACCCTGGGATCATGACCTGAGCTGAAGGCAGCTGCTTAACCAACTGAGCCACCCAGGCATCCCTAAACTTTTGTAACTTTAAATCATAAAGTCTGTACTCCCCAAATACATAATACTTAATGGCCTATTCAGCATAAACTACGCCAAAGCCTAAAATGAAGTCCACGTTAAGGACAGACCTCATAAGGTTAAAATCATGAAACAGATGTCTGAAAGCATTCTTCTTTATTAAAAAAAAAAAAAAAAAAAAAGCGGGGGAGGGGGTGAGAAATCCAAGTTTGGAACTTCAAGTAAAACTTACCCAATAATTAATATGACATATAAAATCACATATAACAATTTTTTATTAGTGTCCGTGACAATAACAAAATAATAATAATAATAATACTGATATAAACCCAATTTCATTCACTTCAAACCATGTTGTGGTTCATTCTACCAGATTCCTCCCCTATTAAGTTTAATAACTGTACAACAGGTAGAACAGTAAAACACTGTGCTCAACTACTCAAGAGATTTCGAGGACTTCCTTTATAGTCTCCACTTTCTGTATCTATTAACAACCAAAATACATTACGACTCGAAAATAGATAATACTGTTAGATACCGAAATCTTGACAGCATCACGCAAAAATATACCAAATCAATTCCTAAAGCGTCTACATATACAAGCTTATATAAACCTTAAAGGTAAACTCCAGTACACAGGAAAAAGAAAATTACAGGAAGACACTGCCAATGAACCCCTCACTCTGTACATTAACAAAGCGTGTTGAACAGGAAGATGATGCTAATAATTAAACGTGTATAGTAATTAAAAGGCTTCGCAGAAAAGGCAGAGTAAAGAAAAACTGAGGACAATATGACGTATGTAAAGACGATTCATTTTGGACTCAAAAACAACCATTACACACTCCAAAATTATTCATCAACAAATGCGAAACCCAAGCGCTAACACTTGTGTAAGAGGAAGTGAGACGGAAACCGTCTAGGAAGAGAAGAGTTAAGCAAATGCTTGTCACCCCAGATGAAAACGACTATAATCCCCGGAAATAGGCTCCCGGGAAGCTTGGCGGGCACTCTGAGGTTTGGTTCCACGCTGCAAGATCCACACACCTCTCTCTCCACCCCTCCCTTCCACCGGGGGGGGGGTGGGAGGAGTGCCCGGAAAGCTCCGCCCCCCTCGCCCGGTCAGAAAGCCGGACGGGTGCAAAGGGAGGTGGCACGAGGCCGAGGGAGGGGAGAGCCCGCCCAGGTGACTGGAGCTGGAGGCGGAGACACAGCCCGGGAAGGGGGCCGCCGTACGGCAGAGAAGATGGAGCCCCCCAGCCCGTACGGAACGGAAAATGGAAAGAGTGGGAGGAGAAAGGTTGACGAGGGGAATGAGAAGCATCTCTCCTCCAGGCAGGGGCAAGCACACCCGTGCCCCCCAATCCGGGCGGAAGAGTTACTCTCGGGAAGCTTCTTTTGCGGACTGGGAGACCGTGGAGGCCCCGCCCCCGAACCAAGAATCTGGAGAAGGAAAAGTCCTGTCAGGCCCCGTACCCAGCCTCCCCACCGGCCCGGCCCGCCCCCTCCCCGCCGGCGGCCCAGGCAGGTGCCGCCCCTCCCCCAGTCCGGCGCCCACTCTCCCGCCCGGCCACACGCCCTGTCCTCTCTTGGCCTTCCCAGAGAGCCGTCTGTCTCCTTCCCCCACTCACCTTCCCGGGCGGCTCCGCCGCTCCCCCCTGACCCCGCCAGCGGCCACAGTTCACACACACCGCCTCAGGTCCCGCACTCACTCTCCCTCACTCACACACAGCGCGACCACAGATGCAGAGCGGCCCACATATTATGCGTCACTCGCGTGCTACGTGCCCCGCGCGCGAGCGCGCGCGCACCCCGACTTGGCGCGAGGCTCGGGGCAGTGGGCGGAAGGAGAAATCGAAGAGCCCCGGGGCCTCCTGGGAAATGAAGTTCGGCTTGTAGGGGAGGGGCCTACCAGTCTACATTGGTGCTTGTGTACTAGCTCTCCGCGCATTGACTTCTGGGCTTTATAGTTTTTCCGTATAGATTCGAACTGCTGTGTACTCACTGGCACCTTCGGCAGGCGGAAGCGAATAGGGGCGCACCCGATCCATCCAAGTCAGCGCTACAGCCACTTCACACCTTCTCAGTACCTTATTCAGCTCTCTGTGACAGGGGTGAGCCTCTGTTCTATTCTGTCATTTGCCCCCATTATACCTAGAGTATACCAGTATTTCGGAAAATATCTCCCACAAGCATATTAGAAATCACAACATTCATTAAAGAGAAGACACTGCTTTTCCTTTGTCTTTATGTTCAAGGGCTAACCTGAAGGATCAATAAATATTTATCCTAGGTCTCATGTGGGGCAGAGAAAAGGGAAAAAACTAAAAGACCATAGATTAAGGCAGGGCTCAGAGGTCATCTAAATTAAGTCCTTTATTTTGCAGCTGGGAAAAGGAAGACCAATGACTTGCCTAACATCCCACAACCAAGTAGCAGTGGAACCAGAACGACTCCTGACTCTGACTCAGGGATCTCTTTTTACAGACATGAAAAATAAATGTGACTCTGCAGCCGACAGAATCTCTACCTGACAAGATCCTACCCAGCCTTTCTTTCTCTGGTAGTACTGAGCAAGTTTCTATGCATTGCTATGGAGTCCTTACAAACAACATTTTCACAGGGGTGGGAACACAGGACACAGCAAACCTGCTGCTGTGCTCAGGTTCCGCAACTGGTAAGAAGCTATTAGAGCCTGGATGTGGGTCTCCTGATTCCATTCCTCTCTTTCCAGAAAAGAGACCTCCCTCCTCATTTGTGTGTGTAACTTGGAGTAGCTGCTCAGGCACAAAATTCTAGAATGTGAGGTGACAGTGCCACAGACCTGTCACCTCTCTGCAACCCCTTCACCTGCCATGACACACAGCTCACTTCTCTGTGCTTCTGGAACTTTGCCTGTATTAGTAATGGGTACTACCATTTCCTTTGAATTTACAGCAGGCTCGACTCTAAGCCAAGAGTTTAACCCAAACTTTTTCATACAACCTTCACAACCACCACAGGGTAGATATGGGTAGCCACCCCTACACATGAGAAATCTGAGCTCAGAGAGGGGACCCAACGAACAGGGCCCAGGTTTGTGGACCCAGAGACTGCATTCACAACTGCCTACACCTATCCTCCAGCACTCTTTCAGCTGACTTTCCTGCAATGCCTTCCTGAGCCATGAACCCAAAATGCATGAAGTTGGAACATTTAAGCCTCAGATACCCTCCCTCCTTCTATGGTCTAGCTAGCACAGCAGTGATTTCCCTACCGACTGGGATCCTGAAACCGCTCCTGTGTGAACCCAGGGTCCTGCTCACCAGCTCCTGGCGCAGCCTCACTCTGCCACCAGATGGCACTGCTCCCCTTCAGAAACCCAGGCTGCGGCCCTGGGTCAGTGATGGGATTGAAGAGCAACACAGAGGAGCTTTGGAGAAGAGGGAGGCTGGGGAAGCAGAACAGGAGCTATACAGGGCCTCTAGAGCTGTTCTCTCCAGAATCTTTGCTCCATAATGCCTGCAGCCTCCTTACCCCTGCCAACACACACACACACACACACACACACAGCCACACAACTGTTAGCACACCCAGTCTGCCACTCTGAGAAATGTAAGGGACAGCACCCTGGTTTCCAGGCACCATACACATTCCAAGCATGTGCACTGACACATTCCACAGGACAGGAACATGTGCCCGATACACAGACATGCACACCTATGCATTGACACCAGTCCTCACAGACAACACTTTCACATCTTAGTACCTACAAGCACAAACCCAGACACCTGGCTCGCTCTGACACATCGCTCCTGAATCACTGGAAAGAGATTCCTTGGCCTCTTTGGGATATCTCTGGATTGTCTCCCCCTGCTCTGCCTGTGTCCAGCCCCTCCCTGTGGAGTGCCTCAGAAAGCAGCAGCCACCATCCTGAAGGGCACTAAGTCACGCTTACAGGGCTGCCTGATGGCAGAGAAAGAGAGAGAGCTGCCCATCCCTGGCCCCAACACTAAGGGCTACATACTTGTATATGCTCCACCTGCCCTCACTCCTAAGCATTCCCATGCACTGGAGTACGAAAATCAATAGCATCAAGTCTTCTGGGCCTCAGGATGCTCCACCCTGGTCTACCACCCCTTCTCTGCAGTCACCTACTTTCAGGCCCACTGAACCCAGGTGTTCTCACCAGCCCACCCCCACCTTGGTGACACACAGTTCCTGTGCCTCCTCCTACAACTTCTTGGAGCCAGAAAACAAAGCCAGCAATCCCACATCCACCCCTGCTTCACTGTTGGCTGAACAAGACTGCTCCTGCAAGTGTCCAAGGGTCCCAGGAGCCAGCATGGAGAGGCTTAGGGCTATGACGACGCTCTGGGGACCCTCCCCCAGCTGGACAAAGAGGGAATTCCAAGTCATTCACTTGGTGCCCTCCCCTTGCCTGGGAACCCTGGCAGCCACCTAGAAAAGTGAACACTGCCCCACTGCCCATGCGGTGTGCACAAAAGCCACTGTGTGACAGCATCCACATCCACCACCCTCACCTTGCAGAGGGAGAAACTGGGGCTCTACAAAGACAAGTTCAAACCCACCTTGTCCGGTGGCCACAGCAGCAGCTATCTCTAGAACCCAGTCCCTGCCTCCTATTCCCACAAGTACAACTTCATAGAGGGCCCTGAGACTCAGACGCAAAGTGAAGCAGGAATCCTTCCCAGAGACCCACCCCACCTCCTCCTCACCAGGGTTCCAGCAAGACTGCGGAACCTCCAGAAAAGCCCCGTGCAATCTTTATAACATACTTGAATTTTTTTTAAATACAGTTTATCTGAAATTTATCTGAAAGAGAACTGATCATCTTATATTTTATCTGGCAACCCCCCTGCAGAATCACTGCTCAGCCACGAACCCCAAGGACTCCCCACCAGTGGCCCCTAGAGCCTCTCTTAAATCAACTGCAAAATAGAAGGACATCAGAACAGCTGTCTCCCAGTGGGTCTCATTAAAGATTAGACAGTCCAAGCAGTCAAGGCTCCTTTAGCCACAAGCTGATGATGTTAGTGATATCAGGTTCAAATTCTTCCCTTCCACCCTTCTCTCTTTAACCCTATCACCTATGGTCAGGAATGAGAACACAGTTTTTCCTCTTTACTGGAAAGAGCTTGCAGAAGGAGATGGGTCAGCAGTTGGGTCCAGCTTTGAAGAAAACAGACCTGAATCCTAATACTGGTGCTCCCCTTTACCAACTGTGGGACCATAGCCTAAACCTTCACCTCTTCAATGTCAGTTTTTCCTTGACTGGAAGGTGGGAATAAGATCTTCTTTCTAACATTGAGTAGTAAATGGAGAATGCATGTGGCCCGGCACACAGTAAATGCTAGGGAAGGGATGACTACTCCTATCTCGATTATTCTTGATCTAATGCTGTCCCCATTGGCAATTCTTTGGCTGGTTTCTCTCTGCCCCCTAGGACTGCCTGCTGAAAGAGCTTAGGTTTTCCTCATGTAAATGAGAAATCAGCTCCCCACCAGAAAAATTCTAAGGAATATTTTCGGAAGCTCTGGGAAGTAGAGGAGCAACCAACCTGGGAGATTACCTGTCCATTCTGTGTCCCAGCCCAGAACAGAAAATTACATGGATCAGAGGGTGGCTTAAGAAGATCTCCTCCTAGGGGCACCTGGGTGGCTCAGTGGGTTAAGCCTCTGCCTTCAGCTCAGGTCATGATCTCAGGGTCCTGGGATCAAGCCCCGCATCGGGCTCTCTGCTCAGCGGGAAGTCTGCTTCCCCCTCTGCCTGCCTCTCTGCCTACTTGATCTCTCCCTGTCAAATAAATAAATAAAATCTTAAAAAAAAAAAAAAGATCTCCTCCTAGGCCTCTTCATGCCTCCAAGGGCTACCACTGATAAAGGGTGAAGATAGTGGACCAAGGAGCCCCTTAGATGTGAAGCCAGACATGTCACCCTCCCCAAACCAGCCTGTCCACACTGCCTCCCTGTTGAGACAAAGCCTGAATCTGGAACCCTTGGCCAGAACACTCTTGCTTCTTTACCCTGCATCCTCTTGCAGGATGGTGATGTCACAATCAAGGTAGAGGGCAGAAGGGGTGACCAGAGATGATAAACCCTGGGCTACCTTCACAAGGAACCCACCTAGCACAAACAAGGGCTATAGCATGAAGAGGGTCAACTTCTGGGGCGCCTGGGTGGCTCAGTGGGTTAAGCCTCTGCCTTCAGCTCGGGTCATGATCTCAGGGTCCTGGGATCGAGCCCCGTATCGGGCTCTTTGCTCAGCGGGGAGTCTGCTTCCCCCTCTCTCTCTGCCTGCTGCTCTGCCTACTTGTGATCTCTCTCTCTCTGTGTCAAATAAATAAATAAAAATCTTTAAAAAAAAAAAAAAAAAAAAAAAAGAGGGTCAACTTCTGCCCACCAGTTTCCCCCCAGGAGTTGTTGGATGCCTCAGCCCAGTTGCCAGTCAACATCCCTGCTGACTCCTGGGGCCTGCCCTTTCCAGAGGCTATGCTCCAGGGTAGAGGTTGGGGAACAGGTGCAAGGAAGATAAAGAGAAAACACCCCAACCTCTTTTGCCTCAGGCTCCTGGAATCATAAATTCTTCCAGGAGAAAGAATGGTGGAGTCAGCACTGGAGAGAAAAGACCTTGGATTTTTGGCAATACCTGCTTGTGGCTACGAGACCTTTCTGTGGAATTCAGGGCTCTCAGTCCTGACTCGTTTGAAGGTACACTGGAGACTGCTGGGGCAGACCCTGATGAAGGCTACGGGTCACATAAAGCTTCCATCAGTTCTTTCACTTTGAGAAGCCTGGAGAAGAATGGCTTTGTCTAATGAGAGGAGGCTGGTCTGACTTCCAATTCAGAGGCCAGAGGCCCACCACTACCACCTGAAGTAGCCACCAGCTTCTGGCCCTCCCTAAAACTTGCTGCAGTGGGCCTGGACCTCTGAAAAATATTGCCAGTGTAGCCGGGAATATCCAGTTAGGCCTGGGAGCCGAAGTCATCAAGGGAAGGAGTTTCTAGAGGTAGAAGATGTCTTAGGCTCTCACCATGAGCCAGCTCCTCTTCATTCTCTCAGAGGTGGGGATGTCTCTCCATGAAAAGTCACATGATGTTTCTGGGGGGAGCCCCTCAGCCCAGCTCCTACTTCATCCGGTCCAAACTTGTCACAGGATAGCTTTTTGTGAAGTCACAAAACTGTCTGCCTCCCCACAGGATCAGGGACCAGGACAAGCAGGGATTAGCGGGCATGACCTGGGGTACAGAGGGCTTCAGAAGTGACCTTTGGACTCCAGAGGGAGGTGTGGGGTCTGGAGTGGTTCAGCCTGAAAAGCACGAGGGGGTCAGGCAAAGACCTGAGAATGAGGACCGTTTCTCAGATCTTAGTCATTGCCAACAGGTGAGAACAATAGGAGCCTATGTCTGTGGTCTTTGGCCATCATCCTGTCTGTTGAGACGCTGGGGAAGAGGAGGAACAGAGGGTCCCACACAAACTCGGTATGTAAAAAAGTCCTGATCACTGATGTTCTGGATGTTCCATGACAAAGAAAGCCTAAGACCTCCAAGCTGGGCACCTGATCTTCTTCTCAGTGCAATACAGTCATGGTCATTGACTTGTGGCTGAATATTCACCTGTTTCCTGGGCAAGCATATGCTCTCAAATTCTGCTGCATCGATAAGCAGCCCTGATAGCCTTGGGATGTCCTCACCCATTGGACTGCTCTGAGGAAGAAGAAGGTTAAGATAAGAAATGGGAGTCCCCAGGGGCGCCTGGGTGGCTCAGTGGGTTAAGCCGCTGCCTTCAGCTCAGGTCATGATCTCGGGGTCCTGGGATCGAGTCCCACATCGGGCTCCCTGCTTGGCGGGGAGCCTGCTTCCTCCTCTCTCTCTCTCTCTGCCTGCCTCTCTGCCTACTTGTGATCTCTGTCTGTCAAATAAATGAATAAAATCTTAAAAAAAAAATAAAAAAGAAATGAGAGTCCCCAGAGCCTACTGTATCCAGAGTCTAGAGACTCACCACCAGAGAAGCCAACCCAGAAAAGAAGACAGGAGGGAGAAGAAAGCTTCACTACATCTAAGGTGAAAAGTCACCACTGTTGTGAAAGGGTTGCAGTTTGTATGTGGGAGATGGGGAAAAACAGTTCACTGAAGCTTTGTTTGAAGAACAAATCAACAAAAAGATATTTTCAGTGAAGTTCAGGATTCCCGAGTTCTAGCTCTAGGCCTAGCCTCATATCCTGTGTCTCTTGGGCTGAGGAGGATGCAGCACAAGGTAGAGATGACATGTCCCTGGCCTCAAAGGCCCACAGTCTAGGGATTGAACTGTCTCCCTTAAAGAGAATGCTCACGTCCCAGGAGGTGATAGAGCAGCCAGGAACCGCAGAGCCCTGCCTCTGAGGCCAGGTCCCTACATTTCCTTCAGGGTAAGAACAGACTGGAATCTTGAGGGCTTTTGACATTAGAGCCAAAGCAGCTTCACCCTCCTCTCAGGAACTGCAGGTCTAGTTCTTGGGTTGCTCATTCTATTGAGAGTGGCCCTCCCTCACGTGGCTCCTCTGTCAGCCATTTTTGTCGTAGCGTGGAAGCCATGCCTCCACAGAGGGCCATCTGCTGTCTACTCTGTGGAGCCCGTGAGTGAGCTGTGGGGACAGGCCTGGCCTAAGTAAAAGACTAGAGGGTGAACCAGGGCAAGTTTCCCCTCAGAAACTTACTGGATCTGTGGTTTTCAAATTTTGCTAGTATTAGTTTACTGTAGAATCATTTTGTTTTGTTTTGTTTTCCCTGTGAAATCTTGTACAGTGGTTCATTAATTAGATAAAAAGAGCCATGTTGGGAGTTGCAGGACACAGTGTGGCAGAGCTCCTAATAGTTCTGAAGAATTCCCTAGGGTTCTCAGGAACTCACTTTGAAAACTATCCTTCAGGGACGCCTGGGTGGCTCAGTTGGTTAAGCAGCTGCCTTCGGCTCGGGTCATGGTCCCAGGGTCCTGGGATCGAGTCCCGCATCGGGTTCCTTGCTCAGCGGGGAGCCTGCTTCCCCCTCTGCCTCTGCCTGCCATTCTGTCTGCCTGTGCTCGCTCTCTCTCCCTCTCTCTCTCTGATAAATAAATAAAATCTTTAAAAAAAAAAAAGAAAACTATCCTTCATGTGGTTTCCAGACCCTTCCAGGCTTGACCTGCCGTGAATCCATGACTTCAAAGCCCAGACTTTATGAAGAAAGAGAACAAGCTGAGGGATACCACTTGTAGGGACCACCTCAGAGACCTGCCCTGAGTATCTTCCCCCACCACTACTTCTAGTTCCTAGTTCTGGTTCAGCTTCGTTACAATCCGCCGATACACCCCCAACTCACCTCTCCCCTGGCCATCTGCCCCCAACTTTGACTCTCTCTTACGGATTTTGAAATCAGCATCACAGAGCCCACCTAGGCGTCCTAGGTCAGGAGTACCTCAGGCCCCTTTCTGTACCTGAGTTCAGTAGGCAGGAGGTAAGAGACTCTCAATCCCTGGGTAGCATCCAAATTTGCCTGACTCTCTTCTGAGATCCTCATAACCTCCAGAATTGTCCTCATACTTTTTTGACAGCAGGACCTATTTGATTCCATAGGGGCTGCAAGCCTTAGCTGGGAGCCTGAAGATACCCAGGACAGCTCCAGATGGAGAGCAAACCCTGCCCTCCCCATTTCTTTCCCCCAGAGATGTAAAGCAGAGGGTACTCAAGTAGGATGAGCTCCTCGCCCCCAGACCAGGCTAAGACTAGATTCCAGGGGCTTTTGTTTGTAAGAATCCATAAAAAAACAACATGGCCTTGGCTATTCTACAGAGGACAGCAAAGTCTCAGGATGGTACTGTGGACCTTGTTACAGGGAAATTTAGTTACATTGTACCTGAGAACAAAGGCTGTTGTGCCCTTCTGGTTAGGGAGGCAGGGCAAAGAAGAGCAGATTTTCCCTAGGGCCAGGCATGCTGAAGCAACAAACAAGGCTCTTCAGGGAGCCAGCAGGCTAGTCCAAGGCTGTCAAGCCTGGCTGCACATTGGAATCACCTGTGAGGTTTTTATGACCTCCCAGTGCCAAGACCCAATTGCATCTAAATTGAATCAGTATCTCTAAAGATGGGCCATAGGCATCATTGTTTCCCAAAGTTCCACAGGCTTCGAACTACTACTGGTCTGGGAGGAGAGGCCTGCATCAAACAGGATGTGGATGTGATATTCCTCACCCTGGGCTGGGCCCAGAGACCTGAAATCCTGGGGGTAGAGTAAGAGGGCCTCTGCTGCTATTGGAAGCCATGGGAACCTGTTTTCCACCTACCTACACACCCACTCACCTGCCACACACACACACCAGAGCACCTATTCCAGTGAAAGCCAGAAGGGTCAGTGATCCAGCCCCGGGGAAGAAGAGCATGCACCTTGGTTTAGAATCCTGCCCCTGTGCCTCTTTAGCCATGTGGCCCTGACAACCCTTCTGGGTGTCAATTCCTCATCTGTGAAATGGGGCAATAGTGTCTGCTTTGAGGGTTATTACAAGGAAGTCCCCAAGTCACAGGAAAAGCACCAGAGACTGGGCTGCTAAGCAGCCAAAGCCCAGACTCCCTCTGTCAGCACAGGTGAGGTCCCATTGATCGGCCGTCCAATCCTATGGTTTTTCACTTGAAGACCTCGAAGTCCAGAGGGGAGAAATTTTCCCAGGATACACAAGCAGCCAGAAACCAGTCTTCCTCCAGCCCAGCAGCTTCACATCAAAGCAGCCTTCCTTTGCGGGACTTTAGCTCTCCTCATCCAGCAGAAGTCCATACATGCTTTCTGGGGCTTCTAAAGAAGTCAGCTGGGGGTGTCTGGATGACGTCAGTTAAGTGTCTGCCTTCAGCTCAGGTCAGGATCCCAGGAATCGAGTCCCACATTAGGCTCCCTGCTCAGTGGGGAACCTGCTTCTCC
Source organism: Neogale vison (assembly GCF_020171115.1). NCBI lineage: Eukaryota > Metazoa > Chordata > Mammalia > Carnivora > Mustelidae > Neogale > Neogale vison. The sequence continues at coordinate 203,882,002 of NC_058096.1, read as the reverse complement.
CTCTGCCCGATGCTCTCTCTCTCTCTCTCACTGATAGATAAAATCTTTAAAAAAATAAAATAAAATAAAGAAGTCAGCTGTGATTTTAGAGTCTTATTGGAGACCCCTGACTGACCTTGGGGTGGAGGGTGTTTTCAGCCAATCTGGCCATTTGGTTCGATTTTGGCCTGGGCCCAGGTTAGAAAGGAGAGTGGGCAGGACAGGGTTGGTTTTTCATAGAAGCCTTTTTTGTACTCTTAATAAATTAAAATAAATTAAAAACTAAAACTATACTTGTCACCATACATTTTCCAAACCCATAGGTTGTACAAACATGAAGAGTGAACCCTAATATAAACTATACAGGCTTTGGGAGGTGATGATGTGTCGGTCTATACTTCACTATAGTTCTCTGGCTGTGACAAATGTACCACTTAGGAGGAGGATGTTGATAGTTGGGGAGGCTGGGGGGGCCGGGGGGTTTGGGGGATCTGTATACTTTCTGCTCAGGTTTGCTGTGAACCTAAAACTGCTCTAAAAATGGACAGAAATAAAACTGATAGATGGAGAGAATAGTACCCTTCCTACGGTATCTGCGAGGATTATATGAGCTAATGGACATAAAGGACTTAGCCTGACCCAGGTAATTGCTCAATATGAGTTGGCTTTTGTGTTTTTTTCTAAAGCTGTCTCTGTCCCGTGGTTTCCTCTCAGCTGCCACTCATGGGAGGGAGATGGCAGGAACAGATCTGTCCCACCCTTTATCTCAGGATGCTGAGGCACCAGAGGCTTTGTCACTAGCTCTGTCACAGGGTTCAACCAGTGATGCTACAGCCAGGCCTCTGGTGGCAGTTACTGACCTCTGTGCAGCTTGAGTTCTGTGCTAAGTCCAGGCAGGCACTGAGCACCTCCTTTGAGCAAGGTTCTAGGCTCAGACCCTCAAAGTGTTCTTTCAACAGTCCTATAAGGTAGGGGTGCCTGGGTGGCTTAGTGGATTAAAGCATCTGACTTCAGCTCAGGTCATGATCCCAGGGTCCTGGGATGGAGACCAGAAGCAGGCTGTCTGCTCAGTGGGGAGCCTGCTTCTTCTGGTCCCTCTGGTTACTGCTCTGTCTACTTACGCTCTCTCTGTGTCAAATAAATAAAATCTTGGGGGGAAGAAATAAAAAAACTGTCCTACAAGGTAGGCAACATTGCTTCATTTTTAAAAAATATTTTATTTGGGACGCCTGCGTGGCTCAGTTGGTTAAGCAGCTGCCTTCGGCTCAGGTCATGATCCCAGCATCCTGGGATCGAGTCCCACATCGGGCTCCTTGCTCAGCAGGGAGCCTGCTTCTCCCTCTACCTCTGCCTGCCATTCTGTCTGCCTGTGCTTGCTCTCCCCTGCCCTCTGATAAATAAATAAAATCTTTTTTAAAAATAAATAAATAAATAAAATATTTTATTTATTTGGGGGCGTCTGGGAGGCTCATTGGGTTGGGCCTCTGACTTTGGCTCAGGTCATGATCCCAGGGTCCTGGGATCGAGCCCCACATCCGGCACTCTGCTCTACAGGGAGCCTGCTTTCCCTTCTTCTCTCTCTGCCTGCCTCTCTGCCTACTTGTGATCTCTGTCTGTCAAATAAATAAATAAAATCTTTAAAAACAAAAAACAAACAAACAAAAAAAATAAAATAAAATTTTTTATTTATTTGATAGAGATCACAAGTAGGCAGAGAGGCAGGCAGAGAGAGAGGGGGGGGGGAAGCAGGCTCCCTGCTGAGCAGAAAGCCCAATGCCCTGGGACCCTGAGATCATGACCTGAGTCAAATCCACTGAGCTACCCAGGTGCCCCAACATTGCTTCATTTTAACAGATGAGTAAGCTGTGGCTCATAGAAGTTAACTAACTTTTCCAAGCCTGTTCAGCTATAAGAATGAAGTCTAGAGCTCCTGCTCTCTCCTAGGAAAGGAGGAGCAGGAGGTGAGCATTCATCCAGCACCCAAGACTGCTTGGCCTGTGGTACATACCTCCTCATCCAGCAGCCTATTGAAGATGCCACCTTGGAGGACATTATCTTCTTCCCTGAGGGGCTTGGGTAGCCCCCTGGCCTCTACCAGGTTTATTGGGACTCCTGCCCTGGGGAAGGATGAGCAAACATCTCAGCACCTTTCCTTTGGGGTCTGGAGCAGGGATCCTGGTTCTGCATCCTCCCTCCCGAGGCCTACCTTACTGCCTAAAAAAGCAGTTCGTGGCTCCTTGTGTGAACCCCTTGCCTACCTCCTCTTCAGGTATGGGGAGATGGTAAAGATGAGCTATCCTTCAACATGGTAGCTGGGCATAGTCTGGGAAGGCTTCCTGCAAGTGGCAAGTGGCAAGTGGCAGGGGCAGGCTGCAAAGAGTGGAAAGAAGCAAGTGGAGAAAACCATGGGAAGAGTCAAAACTGTAATTTCCCTCCTCCTGCTTAGAACTGTAGGAACATCTCCTTCCTGATGGTCATTCATTTGCTCATTCTTTCATTCATTCTTGGAGTACCATGTGGTGGACAGGAAACAGGGTCCTGCCTCACATTCACAGCTCCTAGTGTTGAGAGCCACACAAACATCCATATGATGTGACAAAGGTTGCAATGAGCATGTTTTGGGATCCCCAAAGGCTGCTTAAGAAAGTCAGAGCTTTCAGGACAGTTGTATTCAGCTCTTTAAGAATGGAAATCAGCGTCTCCTCAACCTCTGATATGCTTACGGAGTAAATAAATGCTTTTTGTAGAAGCAAAAGTTGACCTTGCTCTCAAAAATATTGAGTATTCCATTGTGCTTGTAACCCTGCATCCAACTGTGGATACATTACTCTGGATATCAACAGTTCTCAACTCTTCTCTGGTTTTTAAAATTATTCTTATTGTACTAAAGTACATATAACATTTAGTTTATCTTCTTAACCCTTTTTTTAAAGGTTTTATTTATTTGACAGAGAGATCGCAAGTAGGCAGAGAGACAGGCAGAGAGAGAGGGGCAGTAGGATCCCAGCTGAGCAGAGAGCCCAACGTAGGGCTCAATCCCAGGACCCTGAGATCTTGACCTGAGCTGAAGGCAGAGGCTTAACCCTCTGAGCCACCCAGGCACCCTGCTTCTTAATCTTGTTTAGTGTACAGTTCAGTGGCATTAAATGTATTGATAATGTGCAACCATAAACACCATCCACAGTCTCCAGAACTCTTCTTATTTTTTTTTAAACTGAAATTCTACACCCATTAACATTCACTTCCCATTCTTTGTTCTCCCCAGTCCCTGGCAACTACCATCCTACTTTCTGTTCTATGAATTTGACTGCTTTAGATACTTCATAAAACTGGAATCATAAAATATTAGTCTTCCAAATGACTATTCTTCCAAATGACCTCCCTGTTGTAACATGTGACAGGATTTCCTTCCTTTTAGAGGCTGAATAATATTCCATTGTGTATATATATCACATTTCATTTATCCATTTATCCATCACTGGACAGGTAGGTTCCTTCCACATTTTAGCTGTTGCAAATAATGCTGCTAGGAATATGGGTATACAAATATATCTTCGAAGGGCTCCTGGGTAGCGCAGTCCATTAAGCATCTGACTCTTGGTTTCTGCTCAGGTCATGATCTCAGGATTGTGAGGTCGAGCCCTACAACAGATTCTGTGCTCAATGTGGGGTCTGCTTGAGATTCTCTCTCCCTCTCCCTTCCCCCCTCCAGCTCATACTCTTTCTCTCTCCAGTAAATAAATCTTTAAAAATAAATAAACTTGGGGCACCTGGGTGGCTCAGTCAGTTAAGTGGCTGCCTTCAGCTCAGGTCATGATCCCAGAGTGCTGGGATAGAGCCCCACATCAGGCTCCCTGCTCCATGGGGACCCTGCTTCTCCATCTCCCTCAGCCTGCTGCTCTGTCTACTTGTGCTCTCTCTGTATCTCTCTGTCGAATAAATAAATAAAAATATTTAATAAATAAATAAATCTCTTTTTGAGACTCTGCTTTCAATTTTTGGGGGTCCATACTTAAGAGTGGAATTGCTAGATTATATGGTAATTCTATTTTTTTTTTTTTTAGAGTTTTTATTTATTTATTTATTCATTTGACAGACAGAGATCACAGCAGGCAGACAGGCAGGCAGAGAGAGGGAGAGGAGGAAGCAGGCTCCCTGCAGAGCAGAGAGCTCGATGCGGGACTCGATCCCAGGACCCTGAGACCATGACCCGAGCCGAAGGCAGCGGCTTAACCCACTGAGCCACCCAGGCGCCCCTGGTAATTCTATTTTTAATATTTTGAAGAACCACCGTACAGTTTCACAGTGGCTGTAACATTTTACATTCCCACCAACAGTGCAGAAAGTGCAGAAGGGTTCCAATTTCTCCATGTCCTTGCCAATACTTGTTATTCCTGTTTATTTCATTGCTGATGTATAGAAATGCAACTGATTTTGTATACCTTGTATCCTTCTACTTTGCTGAATTCATTTATTCTAACAGTTTTTGTGTGTGGAATTTTTAGAGGTTTCTGCATATAAAATCCTATTATCTTCCAACAGGGATTATTTTACTTCTTCCTTTCTGATAAGAATGCTTCTAATTTCTTTTTCTTGCCTAATTGCTCCATCTAGAAATTCCAGTACTCTGTTGAATAGAAGTGGCAAAAGGGGGGCACCTGGGTGGCTCAGTGGTTAAAGCCTCTGCCTTCGGCTCAGGTCATGATTTCAGGGTCCTGGGATCGAGCCCCGCATCTGGCTCTCTGCTCAGCAGGGAGTCTGCCTCCTCCTCTCTCTCTCTCTGCCTGCCTCTCGGCCTACTTGTGATCTGTCTGTCAAATAAATAAATAAATAAATATCTTTAAAAAAAAAAAAGTCGCAAAAGGGGGCATTGTTACCTTGTTCCTGATGTTAGAGGAAAAGCTTTTGGATTTTCATCATGATTTCTGCTGCAGTTTTTTTTTTGTTTGTTTGCTTATTTGTTTGCTTTTTGCTGTGGGCTTTTTATATATGTCTCTTACATTTTGAAGTAGTTTCCTTCTATTACTAGTTTTTTTAGTGATTTTAACATGAAAAGGTATTGAATTTTGTCTATTTTTTTCCTGTAACAGTTGAGATTATGTGGATTTCCCTCCCTTCAGTTTGTTAATGTAGTATATTACTGTATTACCTTGATTGATTGCAGTACGATGAACTATTCTTGCATTCCAGTAATAAATCACAGTTGGATGTAGTGTATATTCCTTTAATATGCTGCTGAATTGGGTTTGCTAATATTTTGTTGAGGATTTTTGCATCAGTGTTCATAAGGATTATTGGTCCAAAATTTCCTAGTATTGTCTTTATCTGGCTTTGGTATCAGGGTAATGTTCACCTCATAAGATAAGTTAGCAAGGGTTCCTTCCTTTCCATTTATTTGGAAAAGTTTGAGAAGGATTGGTATTTGTACTTCAAATGTAAATTTTTTTTTAATTTTTATTTATTTATTTGACAGACAGAGATCACAAGTAGGCAGAGAGGCAGGCAGAGAGGGAGAGAGGGAAGCAGGTTCCCTGCTGAGCAGAGAGCCGGGTATTTGTACTTCAAATGTTGGGTAGAATTCACCAGTGATGCTATTAAGTTCAGGGCTTTTATTTGTTGGGAGATTTTAGATTACTAATTCAATCTCTTTACCAGCTATGGGTCTACTCAAAATTTCTATTTCTTCATGACTTAGTCCCTGTAGGTTTTGTGTTTCTAGGAATTTGCCCATTTCCTGTAGCTTATCTAACTTGTTGGCATACAATTGTTCACAGTAATCTCTCACAATCTTTTTCTTTTCTGAGGATCATTAGTAATGTCCCCACTTCCATTTTTTTATTTTAGCAATTTGAATCAGATTTTGTAATCTTTTATTCTTGGCCAGTCTAGCTAAAGGTTTGTTGACTTCATTGATCTTTTCAAAGGAACAACTTTTGGTTTCATGAATTTTCTCCAGTTTTTTGTTCTTTATTTTACTTGTCTTATAGGTCCTTACCTTGCTATGGATTCTCTCCCCCAGAAAACTGCCATATACCTCAAAATCTACATACATAGTCAGGGTCTTCACAGATCCCTGAAATCCAGGGATCACCACTTACAAATTTTGATGCCAAAGAGTTTGAAATTCTCAGTGATTCCTGACAGATTAAACTGGGTAGAGAGCAAGCCAAGGGCAAAGGACTGGGGCTGACACTGATGAGGACTCTCCAGTGCTGAATCAGTGAGAGCCTTGAACTTTATTATGGTGGTTTGGGTTGGGTCCTTAGCAACTGCATTTCTTTCTTTTTTTTTTTATTTAAAGATTTTATTTATTTATTTGCCAGAGACAGAGGGAGAGAGAGCGAGCGAGCACAGGCAGACAAAGAGGCAGGCAGAGGCAGAGGGGAGAAGCAGGCTCCCTGCTGAGCAAGGAGCCTGATGTGGGACTCGATCCCAGGACTCTGGGATCATGACCTGAGCCGAAGGCAGCTGCTTAACCAACTGAGCCACCCAGGCGTCCCAGCAACTGCATTTCTAACAAGCTCTCAAGGAAGGCCAGGGCTGTTTGTTCTGGTTCCTGCTTTGAGCAACGAGACTCAAAACAACCATACCTTTTCTAGCTCTGCTTCTCTGCCTCTCAGGTGAGCTCCCCTCTCCACAAAAGACATCTCTGGGTAGGCAGGTGTCACCCTGACTCCTCCCTTTCCATGACCCCCACTTTCAGTTAGCAAGACCTAGCCCTGTTGTTTCCTAAACAGCTCTGACTCCATTTGTCCATTTGTGTCCTCCCCTCCTCTCCCCTCCCCTCCAGTTTAGGCCAGAGACATCTCCTGCTCAGGCTACCATAGAGTTCTCACTCCCCCTGGTATGATCCCCTAACCTCCACTCTTAGTGCAATTTAAATTGAAAGTTGTCTTGGACTTTCAGTTGTGGCTTACAAGGACTTTTGTGACCCTAGCCTTGTTCACAACTCCTGTCTTGTTTCTATCTTACTCACGCTGTTCCCACCTCTTAGCCTTTGCCTCTTCTGTTTCCCCTGCTGGGAATTCTTCCCTGTCTTTCACTCAACTCTCACTCCTTCTCCTGACCTGGCCTGCCCTGTGTCCCCTTCCCCTTCTTTTACCCCAGTCTAGGTTGGGAGTCTGCCTGGTCATTCTCACCCCATTTGGGCCATTGTGATGATATCTAAAAACGCTGAAACTCCTTCAAGCCAAAAAAGGTACTGATTGTACGAAGAGAAGGGGGTATTTTTTGGACTCCTCAGGCAGGAGCTCGGTGCTTCCTTTCCTCCCCCTCTTCTGAGACCCTCAGCCCAGTTCCCTCTGACTGGCTGCTTCATAGCTGTTTGTATCACTGAAACTTGACTCCAGACTCTGAGTATAGAGCTCCATTGGCCCATCTGTAATTAGGGTTTCTCCCTGGGCCAATCTGCTACTCCTGGAGAACTGAGACACATAACATAAACATAATCTTTAGACCTCACTCCTGAGGGGGTGGGGAGTTTTAGAATGGGGAGTATTGGCTAAGTAGTCCCCAAACGTGTCTCCTGCAACTCCAATGGCATTAAACATGAGCTTCCCTCTTGGAGTGGTCTAACTGCCTGCTACTGGTCTCCCTCCTCCGGTGGACAGAAGCCCTTAGGACAGAGGCCAAGTTGTAGAACTGTCCTCAGGGTGAAACAGAACAGGACCAATAAATATTTGTGGGTGACAAGAAAGTCCAGAGAAAGGACTGAGATGAGATGAGATTTAGATCAGGCATTCAAGCAGAGTGAGTTTACTAACTGGGAGTAGAGGTTTCGCAAGAGGCATGGTGGCCCTGTGGCCTGAATTGGTCCAGCCACACCTTACTGAGCACTGAATGATTAACAGCACTTTGGGTGACTGCTATGGGAGCAAGGTAAGGCCTGGAAAGGGGCAAGGAGTAGCCAAAGGGGAGATTAGATTCCTAGAGTGTCTGTACCAAGTACTTCCTTCTCTGAACCCCCACTGAAAGTTTGCTGTCACAGGAATTGGCTGTATTACAATTATGTTTGTGTGCCTGTTTCCCCCAGGAGCCTCAGGAACTGTGTTTTTCATCTCTGTATAACAAATCTCCAGGGTTATTTCAATGGAACTGAATCCCCTTACGGCAAATGGAGACCCCTAATATTCTGTCCAATACATGTTTATGGAACCCGATACTGTACTAGGCTTTGGGACTACTGGGATGGACCAACCTGGTCTCATCTGGAGGTGTCAGATATAATTTCCAATAAGAACGAAATAGGTGCCCAGGATAATTGTAAAAATACAGCTGAGTCTGGGAATCCCAGCCAATCTCTTGTTGAGGTAAGTAAGAGCCTCTAATCTCTAGAAAAAGATAGTGGGATTGACTTTATAATGAAGATGTTAGCCTAATTTTTTTTTTGAAGTAAATAAACCTGCACATTCATTTAGCAGTTTGAAAGAATGTTTATAGCCATTTTCTTTCTTTTTTTTTTTTAAGATTTTATTTATTTATTTGACAGACAGAGATCACAAGGAGGCAGAGAGGCAGGCAGAGAGAGAGGAGGAAGCAGGCTCCCTGCTGAGCAGAGAGCCCGATGCGGGGCTTGATCCCAGGACCCTGGGATCATGACCTGAGCCGAAGGTAGAGGCCTTAACCCACTGAGCCACCCAGGCGCCCCTGTTTATAGCCATTTTCTTGTTTCTTTCTCACCATTGCAAGCATGTTACTCCCATTTTACAGATGAAGAACTCATTTCAGAGAGGTTAAGTGATTTGCCCAAATTCACACGCCCTGTGGGAGGAATTGGTTCCTCCCTGCCCCATCCTTGAGGAAGAGCCCCACCCTCTACCTCTAGCAGCTTGGAGGGAGTTACAGTTTCTTCCAGAGAATGTCAAGTTCTCTCCAGACCTTTAAGCTTCCTCCCCCTCTCAGAAAAAGAGCTATTGAATACCCATGGTACTGAAAGCATCATGCCTTCTCCCTTATAATGAATCTACTCTCAGAAAAAGACCAGTGCTAAGTCACTTACCCCCCCAACCCCGAAGCAAATGAATTCTCCTACTTTCTCGTTTTTTAAATATTTGTTTATTTATATTTGAGTTCTTGGAACCGGGTTCAAATTCTGGCTCCACCAGTTACTGGCTGTGAGATCTCATACAATTCAAACTCTCTGAGCTTCAGTTTCTTTCTTTTTTAAAAGTGGAGGTAAAATTCACCTAACATAAAATTAAACACTTTAAGTGAACAGTTCGATATCATTTAGAACATTCACAGCGTTATACAATCACCACTTCTATTTACTTTCGAAATATTTTCATCACCCCAAAATAAAACCCTGTACCCATTAAGCAGTTACTCTCCATTCTACTCACTGCCCCCCACTTCAACCCCAACCCCCACAAGTCCTAGCAACAATCAGTGTGTTTTCTGTCTACAAATTTACCTATTCTGGATATTTCATATAAATGAAATTTATAATATGTGACCTTTGGTATCTAGATTAGTTTACTTAGCATATTTTCAATATGGTATTATATGTTGTAGCATGTAGCAGAACCTCTTTCCTTTTGTGGCTAAATTATATTCCATTGTATGGATATACTACTTTTGTTTACCCATTCATCTGCAGATAAACAGTTGGGTTGTTTCTACCTTTTGGATACTGTGAATAATATTGCAAGGAACAGTGGCATACAAGTATAAGTTTAAGTCCCTGTTCTCAGTTCTTTGGGATATGTACCAAGTGATGAAATTGTTGGGTTATATCATAATTCTATGCTTAGCTTTCTAAGGAACCGCCAAAGAGTTTTCCACAGTGATTACACCATTTGACATTGCTATCAGCAACATACAAGTGTTCCAATTTCTCTACATCCTCACTAACACTTGTTATTTTCTGTTTTCTTGTTACATTATTTTATAATATGGGTATGAAGTGGTATCTCTTTGTGGTTTTTATTTGCATTTCCCTAATGATTAGTGATTTTAAGCATCTTTTCATATCCTTACTAGCAATTTTATATCTTTTTTAGAGAAATGTCTGTTCAAATCCTTTGCCATTTTTGAATCTGGTTACTTGTCTTTTGTTGTTGTTGAATTGTAAGAGTTCTTTTTATATTCTGGATATCAATCCTTTATCAGATATATGATTTGAAATGTTTCTTCCACCCCATGGTTTGTGTTTTTCACTCTATCGATGGTGTCTTTTGATATATACTGGTATTTGACTTTCAAGAAGCCAAATTTGTCTATTTTTCTTTTGTTGCTTATGCCTTTGTTGTCATATCCAAGAAATAGTTGCCAAATTTAATGTCATAAAGCTATTGTCCTATGTTTTAAAATAATTTTATAGCTTTTTAAGAGTTTTTATAGGGGCATCTGGATGGCTCAGTCGTTAAGCGTCTGCCTTTGGCTCAGGTCATGATCCCAGGGTCCCAGGCCCATGTCGGAAGCCCTGCTTGGTGGGAAGCCTGCTCCCCTGCTCTCTGCAGCAGCATATTGTCCTCATCTGTGAAATGGAAAAAGAACAGATGACTTTTCAAGGTTATGTTCCTGCTCTCACTGTCTCTCTCTCTCTCTGTCACATAAATAAATAAAATCTTTTTTTTTAAAAAAGAGTTTTTATAGCTTTTGGTTTTACATTTAGGTATTTGATCATTTTGAGTTAACTTTTTTGTATGGTGTAAGGTAAGGGTCCAATTTCCCTCTTGCATGTAGATATCCAGTTTTCCCAGCACCATTTGTTGAAAAGACTCTCCTTTCCCCCACTAAATGGTTTTGGCATCCTTTTAGAAAATCATTTGACCATGTAATGTAAGGGTTTATTTCTGGATTCTATGCTATTCCGTTGGTCTACATGCCTGTCTTTTTTTTTTTTTTAAAGGTTTTATTTATTTATTTGACAGTGAGAGAGAGAGAGAGATCACAAGTAGGCAGAGAGGCAGGCAGAGAGAGAGGAGGAAGCAGGCTCCCCGCTGAGCAGAGAGCCCGATGTGGGGCTCGATCCCAGGACCCTGGGATCATGACCCGAGCCGAAGGCAGAGGCTTAACCCACTGAGCCACCCAGGCACCCCTACATGCCTGTCTTTATGCCAGTACCGTACTGTTTTGATTCCTGTAGCTTTGCAGTAAGTCTTCAGGATGATCTTCAGCTTTGCTCTTTTTCAAGATTGTTTTGGCCCTTTGGGGTCCTGTGAGACTCCACATGAATTTTAGGATGGATTTTTCTATTTCTGCGAAAAACAAAAACAGAAACAAAACCATTGCAATTTGATAGGGATTGCATGAAATGTGTAGATTGCTTTAGGTGGCATTCACATTTTAACATTATTAGGTCTTCAGTTCACGAACACGGAATGTCTCTCCATTTCTTTTCTTTTCTTTTTTTTAAGATTTTTTATTTATTTGACAGGCAGAGATCACAATTAGGCAGAGAGGCAGGCAGAGGAAGGGAAGCGGGCTCCCTGCAGGGCTTGATCCCAAGACCCTGGGAACATGACCTGAACTGAAGGTAGAGGCTTTAACCCACTGAGACACCCAGGCGCCCCTCTCCATTTATTTGTATCTTCTTTAATTTCTTTTTTTTTAAGATTTTATTTATTTATTTAATTGAGAGAGAGAGAGAGAGAGAGTGAGAGACAGCATGAGAGGGAAGAAGTTCAGAGGGAGAAGCAGACTCCCTGCAGAATAGGGAGACCGATGTGGGATTCCAACCCCGGGACTCCAGGATCATGACCTGAGCCTAAGGCAGTCACTTAACCATCTGAGCCACCCAGGCACCCCTTTTCTTTAATTTCTTATACCAATGTTTTATAGTTTTCAGAGTACAAATGTTTTGTCTTCAGTTTATTACTTAATATTTTATTCTTTTTGATGCTAATGTAAATGGAATTGTGTTCTTAGTTTCCTTTCCAGGTTGTTCAGTGTTCATGTACAGAAATGTTACTGATTTTCATATGCTGGTTCTGTATCCTGCAACTTTGCTGAATATTTATTAGTCCTTTTTTGGGGGTGCAGAATCTTTAGCATTTTCTACGTAAAAGATCATACCATGTGTGAACAGAGAATTTTACTTCTTCTTTTCTAATTTGGATGCCTTTTATTTTTGTTTCTTGCCCACTTGTTCTGGTTAGGGCCGCCAGTACTGTGTTGAATAGAAGTGGTGAGAGTGGACAGCCTTGTCTTGTTCCTGATCTTAGAAGGAAAGGTTTTAGTTTTTCCAACATTGACTATATGATGTTAGCTGTGGGCTTTCCAAATAAAGCCTTTACTATGTTGAGGTTTTGGTTTTTCGGTGTGTGTGTGTGGGGGGGGGTTTTTTTTTTTTTAAATCATGAAAGGACCAATTTGGATGCTTTTCATCTTTTTCTCTCCTAATTGCTCTGGTTAGAACTTCCTGTACAATAGCAGTGGTGAAGGAGACATCCTGATCTTGTTCCTGGTCTGGAGGAGAAAGCATTCAGAGTTTTCAGTACTTCACCTTTGAGTATGACATTAGCTGTAGGTTTTTTTGTTTTGTTTTTTAAAGATTTTATTTATTTTATTTGACAGAGAGAGAGATCACAAGTAGGCAGAGAGGCAGGCAGAGACAGAGGGGGAAGCAGGCTCCCTGCTGAGCAGAGGGCCCGATGTGGGGCTAGGGCCCCGTGCGGGGCTCGATGCGGGGCTCCATCCCAGGACACCGAGATCATGACCTGATCCGAAGGCAGCGGCTTAATCCACTGAGCCACCCAGGCGCCCCCCCCCCCTTTTTTTTTAAGATTTTACTTAGAGAGACACAGCTAGAGAGGGAACACAGCAGGGGGAGGGGGAGTGGGAGTGGGAGTGGGAGAAGCAGGCTTCCCAATGAATGGGGGGGGGTGGAGCTTGGGGCTCCATCCCAGGAGCCTGCCAAGAAGACCTGAGCAGAAGGCAGATGCTTAACGAATGCACCACCCAGGTGCCCCTAGCTGTGGTTTTGTTGTAAGTGCCCTTTATCATGTTAAGGAAGTTCCTTTCTTTCCTAGTTAGAATTCTGAGTGTTTTTATTGTGAAAAGGAACCCTGCCTCTGGGAGTATCTAGAGATAGTGAAGTTACTGAAGTCCAGAGTCCCTCACATTTTCCACTCAGTCTTAACCCAGGACAGTTTAAATGGAGCCTCAGCCACCAAGGCTTTGACTCTAAAGTGATCTGGGAGTGGCCACTGACAGAACTATTGGGAGTTATACTGAGAGGCCAGGAACGACCCATTACAACCTATAGAGCAAACTCTGAAGTCCAGCTAGAATGACTTCTTTTATTTTTATTTTCTTTAAATCATTATTTATTTATTTTAGAGAGAGAGGGAGAGCGCAAGGGGGAGGGGCAGAGGGAGAGGGAGAGAGAAAACCTCAAGCAGATTCTCCGATGACTGTTTAGCCTGATGCAGGGTTCAATCCCATGGCCCCGAGATCATGACCTGAGCCCAAATCAAGATACTCAACTGACTGACCCACACAGGCGCCCTTCTTAGTTTTACTTTTTAAAGTTTCTATTTTTTTTTAAGATTTTATTTATTTGACAGAAAGAGATCACAAGTAGGCAGAGAGGCAGGCAGAGAGAGAGAGAGGAGGAAGCAGACTCCCCGTTGAGCAGAGAGCCCGATGCGGGGCTCGATCACAGAACCCTGAGATCATGACCTGAGTCGAAGGCAGAGGCTTAACCTACTGAGCCACCCAGGTACCCCTAAAGTTTCTATTTTAATCACCTGGTGCTAATCCCAATGAGTACACTCCTTAATCTCTACCACTGCTTCCACCCGTCCACCAACCAACCTCCCCTCTGGTACCCATCAGTTCGTTCTTTATAGTTACGAGGTAGGGTGACTTCTTTCTTATCTTTCTATAGCTCTGATTTTCCCCACGCTATTCTGCTATCCAAGGCCTTACCCTTAAAGTTCTTCTTTGGCAAGTCTTCCATTGCATTACACCCCCACCTGGTGCAAGGGAGCTCTTTCCTTCCCCTTTATTTTCCTATGGCCCATAATATGGAGAAATGACCTTATTCTGTAGAGTATCATAATTCAGGTAAGCTCTACCCAGAAGTTCCAAGGGACCCTCCATCCCTCCCCTTTTATCTCCAGGGCCTCACAGACCTGCTTCAAGGATGGGTCCAACACATACTCGTATTTGGTAAGCATATTTATTGAACTTTCCTGTACCTCTTCTAGGTCTTGGGGATCTTCGTAAGATTGACAAAGTTCCTCATTTCATGGACCTCACAGTCTAATTAGGGGAGAGAGATGATAAACCAATGAAGAAAAATATCTGCACTAAATTCTCTGCAGATTGAAGGGTGCCTGGGCGGCTCGGTGGGTTGAGCCTCTGCCTTTGGCTCAGGTCCTGATCTCGGGGTCCTGGGATCGAGCCCCGCATCGGGCTCTCTGCTCGGCGGGGAGCCTGTTTCCCCCTCTCTCTCTCTGTCTGCCTCTCTGCCCACTTGTGATTTCTCTCTCTCTGTCAAATGGATAAATAAAATCTTTTAAATAGATAAATAAATAAATAAATTCTCTGCAGATTGAGAAAATAGGGTGGTGTAATGGTGACAGGGCAACTACTTAGACTGGGTATGTAGTCGTGGAGGGCTTCTCTGAGGAAGCTGATGAAGATGATAGAACTGAATGGGATTCTTCTTCTTCTTTTTTTTTAAGATTTTATTTATTTATTTGACAGACAGAGATCATAAGTAGGCAGAGAGGCAGGGAGAGTTGGGGGGGGCCGACTTCCTGCTGAGCAGAGAGCCCCATGTGGGGCTCGATCCCAGGACCCTGGGATCATGACCTGAGCCAAAGGCAGAGGCTTAACCCACTGAGCCACCCAGGTGCTCCAGGATTATTCTTTTTTAAAAGCAACTGTTCATGACAGCAAATGTACATGGTCATTTGTCAGGTACAGTAATCTGGGCAGCTTCCCTAGGACAGTTGATCAAGAGCATCTTTCACGCCCTTTCCAGGGCCAGCCCTTAAAGTCATCCCTCAACACCATGCAATCTGGGAGCAGAGTTACAGGCCACTCTTCTACTCTCCAAGATAGTAATCTGGAGTTCTCACTACACACCATGCTGCCCCTGAGTTCTGGTCCTTCTGCCTAGAATTCTCCTTCCCTGAGCCTTCACATGCTTCTTGCTGGCATTGTTGGCATTCAGGTGTCAGCTTACCTCATTAGGTTCTTATCCAATTCCTCCCCTTTCCTGACTGCCTTTTCTTTTTTATTTTTATTTTATTTTATTTTTATTTTTTTTAAAGATTTTATTTATTTATTTGACAGAGAGAGATCACAAGTAGGCAGAGAGGCAGGCAGAGAGAGAAGGAGGAGGAAGCAGGCTCCCTGCTGAGCAGAGAGCCCGATGCGGGACTCGATCCCAGGACCCCGAGATCATGACCTGAGCCGAAGGCAGCGGCTTAACCCACTGAGCCACCCAGGTGCCCCGTCTGCCTTTTCGATACAGGTGTCTCTTTTTTTTTTTTTTTAAAGATTTTATTTATTTATTTGACAGACAGAGATCACAAGCAGGCAGAGAGGCAGGCAGAGAGAGAGAGAGGTGGAAGCAGGCTCCCCGCCAAGCAGAGAGCCCGATGCGGGGCTCGATCCCAGGACCCTGGGATCATGACCTGAGCCGAAGACAGAGGCTTTAACCCACTGAGCCACCCGGGCGCCCCACAGGTGTCTCTTTTATGTTCTTTTCAGCACTCGTTAGAATTTGAAATCATATTGTACTGCTTGTCTCTCCTGTTTAGAAGGTAAGCTACTTCAAGGTAGAGACGTGATTTCTCTTGTTCAGTACTGTGCTCCCCAGATCAGCCTCTGAAATGCAGTTTGGGGACAATAAATATCTGCTGAATGAACATCCACATGGAACAGTATTTTATTAGTTAACACTTGACTAATGAGAACCCTCCAAGTTCAATTTTAAGCATAGTTTTTCTTTCATTTTAGTGTGTGGTTCTAAGAGGGGACTCTGGACCTGGATGTTCTGTACTCAAAGCCCCGCCTTCTTCTTACTTCTCAGTTTCAGTTTTTCCAACTTTGAAGGGATGCTAATTGTATATATCTCACAATGTCAATGTAAGGATTAAATGAGTTAATACCTGTAAAATGCTTACAGTTATGCTTGGCATATCTTATTACTATTCCTTAGCACCCAGCACAGTGCCTTGTACTCAATAAAGAACTGCCAAACATGGAATTTTATAGTATAGCAATTTTGCCTGGCTTTCAGTAGCCACTGGGGTGGATTTCTTTAGATGGGGCACCTGCGTGGCTCAGTCAGTTAAGTGTCTGCTTCCAGCTCAGGTCATGATCATGGGGGCCTAGGACTGAGCCCCTGCTTCTTCCTCTCCCTCTGCTCCTCTGCTCCTGCTCTCTTGCTGGTTCTCTATCTCAAATAAATAAAATCTTTTACAAAATAGAAAAAATTATAATCTAGTATGAAGGAAGAAATTATAATCTAGTATGAAGGAAGTGGTGTGTGAGTAGAAAGTTTAAAAAAAAATCCCAAGAATAAGATGGCTACTGAAGAAAGAAATACAATTATCTGCCACTTTGGAACCTGGTTAAGAGTGATCATGGCTTCTGGGATCTTTGGCATCCAGAAGTGAGGATGGGATGGAAGTTTGGTTGGTGGAGGAAGGATTAAGTTGGCTTCTATGGAATGTGGAGGTGGTGAAACAGTGGAAAGTAAGAGGGTGTTTTTCCCAGGTGTGAGTCCAAGTGATGGAGAAGGCTTAGTTCTATCTTCTGATTAATTATCAAGTTGCTGGTGAATTTTGTCTAATTCTAGGAAGATTCCAGATTTTTTAAAAAAAGATTTTATTTATTTATTTATTTGACAGACAGAGATCACAAGTAGGCAGAGAGGCAGGCAGAGAGAGAGGAGGAAGCAGGCTCCCCACTGAGCAGAGAGCCTGATGTGGGGCTCGATCCCAGGACTCTGGGATCATGACCTGAGCCAAAGGCAGAGGCTTTAACCCACTGAGCCACCCAGGCACCCCTCTAGATTTCTTTTTAAAGATTTTATTTATTTATTTGACACAGAGAGAGGGATCACAAGTAGGCAGAGAGGCAGGCAGAGAGAGAGAGAGGGAAGCAGGCTCCCTGCTGAGCAGAGAGCCCGATGTGGGGCTCGATCCCAGGACCCTGAGATCATGACCTGAGCCGAAGGCAGAGGCTTTAACCCACTGAGCCACTCAGGCACCCCAAGATTCCAGATTTTTAAACCTCACTTGAATGTAGGGTCATCAATAGGCAGGTATGCATGTAACTCACTCTAGGGACTCCATCTAATAGAACCCATTTTCCTACAGGTGAATTGAGGATAATTCTACAAAGGTGGTTGTGAGGGCATAGCTAGTCAGGGAAGCTCCTGGAAGGCAAGGAAACAGTGATGTCACAGAAGGGCAATGGCATCTCGGGAGGAGGGAATAGAAGGGTCTTCCATCACCAAGGGAGCAAGACCTGGCCCTTGTTGCTCCAACATCATTAACAAAGGAGGAAGGTAAGCATGGGTGTCCTTTCTTTTTTTTTTTTAACTGAAAGAATCTTTTTTTTTTTTTTTTTAAGATTTTATTTATTTAGGGACGCCTGGGTGGCTCAGTTGGTTAAGCAGCTGCCTTCGGCTCAGGTCATGATCTCAGCGTCCTGGGATCGAGTCCCACATCCGGCTCCTTGCTCGGCGGGGAGCCTGCTTCTCCCTCTGCCTCTGCCTGCCTCTCTGTCTGCCTGTGCTCGCTCTCTCTCCCTCTCTCTCTGACAAATAAATAAATAAAATCTTTAAAAAAAAAATTAAAAAAAAATTAAAAAAAAAAGATTTTATTTATTTATTTGATAGATCACAAGTAGGCAAAGAGGCAGGCAAAGAGAGAAAGGAGGAAGCAGGCTCCCCGCTGAGCAGAGAGCCCCATGCAGGGCTTGATCCCAGGACCCTGGGATCATGACCTGAACCGAAGGCAGAGGCTTTAACCCACTGAGCCACCCAGGCGCCCCAGCATGGGTGTTTTTGATGGTTGTGTTTTTGGTCCTTTAAGGGGAGATAAACAATGAAATTTCTTTTTCAAGCCTCTGCCCAACTTCACTGGTCTCTTTCTTCTTTCTCTGGTCATCTTTAGGGTTCTTATCTAAACCTGTTTCCATTTTTGAGACCAAATCTTTTTTTTTTTTTTTATTAAGATTTTATTTATTTACTTGAGAGAGAGGTAGCTAGAGAGAGAGAGCATGAGCAGAGAAAGAGGCAGCTATAGAGGGAAAGACAGACTCCCTGCTGAGCAGGAAGCTGGGTATGGGGTTTGATCCCAGGACACTGGTATCATGACCTGAGCCCAAGGCAGATGCTTAACCAATTGAGCCACCTAGTATGCCCCACCTTGAGGCCAAATATGCTTTATATGTCACAGAGGGAGTCCAAACTAAGAAGCCAATTGGGAAAACTTAAGACCCGGAGCAAGGCGACATCAGAGTGTTGATTTGACCTCAGGATGCTGAGAGAAGTGAATGAACTTTTGAGGGATCCTTTGTTCTATACGAATATAGGATGGAGTCCTCTCACGTGAGGGAGCAGAGGCTTTGAATGAGCTGCTTTCTCACCCACAGGCCCGCTGTTTCCAGATGGTTATCAGAATGCCTTTTAGACAGGCAGAGCCCTTTTCCTTATTCCCAGAGGATAATCTAAAAGGAAATATATATGTATATATATGTATATGTGTGTGACAAAATTTCACTCAGGTGTAAAAGACTGATATCAGAGCCATCCTGAAAAGTCCCTTCAGACAAGAGAGAGGGGCATAGAGGCAAAATTTCTTCAGTTTTAGTAGCCACAGGATGGGGCATTTGAGAAGATTTGAAAGCTATAATACTTTTTGGAGCACCTCTGCTGATCTAAATTGCCATCAATAGGTTGGAACACACACACTTGCATTTTTATAACCTAATTTGTTCCGTAAATAACTTTGTCTGATATCTAGAGGTGTGAAGGTCCAGAAGAAAAGGGAAGTGGGGAAGAGATTTTTTTATCCTCTTGATTTTATAAAGAAAAGAAAACAAACCTTCTCAAAAAAAAATCCGTTTTTAGAATTTTTTTCATCATCTTGCCAATGTTCACTTCCTTGGAGGAGGAAGAGGAGGTGGAGGAGAACCTGTGGCTGGGGAGGTGGAGGTGGTGGTCCTGGAGGAGGAGAAGAGGAGGAGGAGGAGGAAGGGGGAGGAGGAAGGGGAGGGGGGAGGAGAGGAGATGTGGAGAGGGGGCGGGGGAGAAGGGGAGGAGAACCTGTGGCTTGAGAGGTGGAGGTGGTGGAGGAGGAGGAAGAGGAGGAGAAGGAGGAGTAGGAGGAGGAGAAGGAGGAGTAGGAGGAGGAGATGGAAGGGGAGAAGTGGGGGAGGGGGCAAGGGGAGAAGGGAGGGGGAGGAGGAAAACCTGTCTGTAGTACAGAGAGCTGACACAAAACACTCCTCTCATCAACTAGAGCCCACGTGGTAGCAACTCCCAACTCGGCGGAGAAGAATCTGCCTCCTTAAGCCCCCCCCCCCGCCCCCGTGTCAGTGATTAAGAAAGCCCTTTCTTGTCCCTGCTTTTCTTTCAGGGAATTCTGAAGATTCAGTCAACAAGAAACGGGACAGGAGGTGGGGGTGGAGGGGGGAAGCCCGAGAGTTAGTGGTGCGCATCAATTTCAAGGGTCCATGAGGGCTGTGCACACCATCTCTGTATGAGACGGTAGTAATAGCAATCATCGATGATCGGCCCCCAATATTGAACCCGATTCCTCCGTGCCAGGCACTTGCATCATCTCATTCAATCCTAACAAGCCTCCCCTAAGTGAGGAATGAGGAGGGACCCAGGTTCAGTTGAAGCACTTAGGGGCCAGCATGCGTCTCTGGTGGCGGGGTCCAAACCCATTCTGTCGAACCGACCCCGGAACCGTTCCCAGGTGGATCCAGGCCTGGGATTTTGGTGCCGCCTTCACTTCTGAGACGGTCATCCGTAGCATACATAGATGGCTCTATCCAGGGACGAATCACGGTCCACCCGGCACTGGGGAAGGACGGCCTCCGGGTGGCTCTCAGCGGAACTTTACTGTCGGCGGCGCGTGTTCCCGTCCGGGCGGCCGGGCGCGCGGGCCGGGCGGGGGACGCATTCTGGCGCGGACCGCGAGCGGAGCCTGCGAGCGCCGCCGCCGGAGGAGACCGACGCTTGCCCGGAGCCAGCCCGCGGCGCCCGGGCCTGGCCGGCCGCTTCCCGCCTCAGCCGCCACCCCCGCCTCCGCCGCCGCAGACGCCGCCGAGGCAGGAGCCGCGGGACGCTCAGCCGCTTGGCCCTGCCCGGCCCCGCGCGGCCCTGAGCCGCGGCGCCGGAGGTGAGTGCCGGTGCCGGCCCCCGGCTCCCGACTCGGGCCGCCGGGACCCGCAACAATGGGGGCCGAATGGGGACGCGGCCCGGGCCCATGGCGCTCAGCGGCCTGGGGCAGCCAGCCTGTCCCAGCGGCCCGGGCCTTGGGGCGCTGGATCCCCATTGGGGAACTCCAGTGGCCGGAGCCTTGGAGAGGGTCTTGGCTTCGACCCTGGGCCTCGGTGGCTTATATTTTGTATCTTGGTATCCAGGAAAGGGAATCACAGGGGCACGGAGTCTTAACTCCTTCGGCGTGCGCTCTTGACGCTTGATGCGGACGCCCTGGAGGCAGACCACAGTGGGGTGGATGTGGGGGGGGTTTGCGTTTGGAATTCTAGGGGCCTCAGTGTGCCTGGTCCCTCAGGGGCATCGGGATGTGTCTTCTCCCTACCCCCAGTCTTCCGAGGTCTGTGAACTTGGCGGACTGGGGTCTGGCTGGGGAGAAGAGGCACGAGGAGTTTGGCTTCTTGGGGGAAACCAGTGATTAGTTCCTGGAAAGGCAGAAGCTCAGCTGGGCACAGAGGAGTTGAGCAAAGAGCTGGATTCTCCAGGGCCCAGATGCATCCTGGCGTTGAGGGGTTCTTGGGCAGGGAACTGAGTGTCACAAGAGTGCCGCGGTGAGTAGTGTTGGCTACCTTGGCGTTAGGGTGAGGCCGGAGTTGTGATTTGGGGAGTGTAGAGGAGTGTTGGTAGGCTGCCGAGTTTGGTAGGCTGCTTTATGTGGGCCATGGTGGTGGCAGCCTGGGAGATGAACAAGAGAACTTCGCAGAGTGGGCTTCCCGATAGAGAATGACCTCTTCCTGCGGGGGAGTGGGTGACTCAGATCTGTTAGAATTCCTGTGCTTGCTAGTGGATGTGACACTATATTAGTGCCTGGGCACCAAGGTAGATGGGGCTGGAAAGGGCTTTGAGGGGCTGAAGGAGTTCGTTCCTGAGTATTGTGAAATCATTCCTTCTCACTCCGAGTCAGAATGGTAGCTGTCATTGACAGTATTTTAGGCAAAGAATTTGTTTGTGGTATTTGGATCCAAAGCTTTTCTTCTGTTCATTTTTTTTTTCCTCCTTTTTTTGAGTTGTGACTCATACTTTCTTTTCAGCACTGTGGCTATTGTTTGTAATGCTAGACAAACTTAGATACTGTAATATATGTAAATTCTAGGGGGTTTCAGTCCAATTCTTACAAATCTAAATTAATTTAAGAGCCTGTTTTCACTAATTTGTGTGTTATTGTTAAATGTGTGCAACTCTAGAGGGGGATGTGAAGACCCTAACAGTTGATGTTGTTAAATACTCTTCATATCCCCGAATCCATGAAACATCCATTTTCTCCTACTGCCATGAAGTCATTATGTTGAATCTTTTAAATCTTAGTGACTGCCATTTGAACCCTCACAGGACATTCTCTTCACTGGAAGTGTTATCTACCTTCAGTGACTTTGGTCTGTACACTGTGTCTCATCTGTATTATTATTATTTTTTAAAGATTTTATTTATTTATTTGATAGAGAGATCACAAGTAGGAAGAGAGGCAGGCAGAGAAAGAGGGGAAAGCAGGCTCCCCGCTGAGCAGAGAGCCTGATGTGGGGCTCAATCCCAGGACCCTGAGATCATGACCTGAGCCGAAGGCAGAGGCTTAACCCACTGGGCAACCCAGGCGCCCCCTCATCTGTATTATTTAAAGGGCAGGGTGCAAACTCCGACTCTGAGGCTTGCAACTGTTCACCAGAGGTCTGTATGTAGCGTTCAGACAAAAGTTGAATGAGGTATTAAATTCTAGATGGAAAGGAAAAAGTATCAGAATCGTTGCACCTTTTGAGTTTATTTAGAGTGTTAAGAGGCACTGGAGTCTACTATAAATTTTCAGGTGAAATGTGAGGTAATTCTGTCTGTAGTTGTACTAATAATTATGGGGATTGGTCCCCCCCCCCCCGCTTAGCCTTGTAAAAAAATCATGTATTTCCCTTCAGTTCTTTCTCTTTCTTTTAAATTTTTCTATTTTATTTATTTATTTATTTATTTATTTTTAAAAGATTTTATTTATTTATTTGACAGATAGATCACAAGTGGGCAGAGAGGCAGGCAGAGAGAGAGAGGGGGAAGCAGGTTCCCTGCTGAGCAGAGAGTCCGATGCGGGACTCGATCCCAGGACCCTGGGATCATGACCTGAGCTGAAGGCAGAGGCTTTAACCCACTGAGCCACCCAGGTGCCCCTAAAGTTTTCTATTTTAAAACCTTAATTCTTCCATAAACTGGTTAGTATCTGTTGAATTATTCCAGATACTATGTTGGGCATTTCCACAGTGGTGATATTTTTGACATTTTGTTAGTAGTTCTTAGTTCAGAAGTGGCTGTAGGTCTGTGAAGAAAGAAGTGATTCAGGTATAACAAGCTTTTAATCAGTAAAGCTGTTGAATGAAGTTTTTATACAGTATTAATTTTGGTGATAATTGATTATCTTAATATATTTCCATGAAAAAGTTTAGCTATAATGTGGTCACATTAGTGTGGGATTGTTTTAGCATCATTTTATTTAAATATACCTGTTAACTTTAAGTATTTCTGTAGACAAACCACAGGTAACATTTTGTTTCTGTGTGTGTCTGGATGAACAGTGATTTATAAATACTGTATATGTGCTTGGGTTCCCCAGGAAGCCGTCACACTTTCCTTTCCACTGTGGTTTGGGAGCATGAAGGCGTTGCTTACCCCCTTTGTCTGGTTCACTGTATGTAGGCTGGGAGTGTCTGCTGATCACTTGGAGTGCTGTCCCCTAGAACAGGAGGAATAAGATTGAGGTAAGGCTCAGTCTATTTGAAATTGCTTGCCTCTTGATAATCACTGCATAAAATATCATGTAAATTGTATTTGAATTTTTTTAAATTGTTAATCTCCATTCTGATCTAGTAGAATGAAATTCTGTCCTTTCCTCTCTTATCTATCGGTATTTATGTTTTTGGCTAAAAATAAATGAAGAAATTTAAAATCAAGGCACTCACATAAATTCTTTGAAATAACTTTCATTTTTTATCTAAAATATGCACTTGATCAAGGAAAATAAAAACAGTTTACATATGTTGTTTTGAAAACAAAGTGATTGTTGAAAAATATTTTTGACTACCTGTTAGACAAATGGATAGAGTTCAGAAACTCTTGGAAAGAAGGCTTAAAGTTTTTGTTCTCTTTAGGAAAATTCTGAAGTGCCTAGTACAATAGGAAGGGCATGTCTTTAGAGTCATCCCACTTCTGCCTCTTGCTTGCTTTTTGACCTGGGCAAGCTGTTAACCTTTCTGAGCCTTGTTTTTTATTTTATTTATTTTTTTTTCATCTGTAAAATGGGGTTAATATAACCTCTGCAGATTGTATTGAGGACTGGAGAAGAGGCACAGTGCTTTGTGGGGGGTGGGTGGTTAGTGCTTGCTGTTAGTAGTAGTGTATCGATGTTAGTAGCTGTTATTGTAGTTAGAAGTAGTAATGGGGGCACTACTCTCAGTAGTATTAGTAGTAGGAATATAGCTGGGTGCTCTGCATAGATGAGGGGCTCAGTTTCTTTGGTGAAGAAAGTAGCCTGCTATCTCCACCTGCTTGCACTCTGGACAGGTGAGAATTGTCGAGGTAGTCTTTATCTGGTACTGGTGGGCAGGAGTCCACACTATAAAGTCCAAGGTCATTTCTGGCACTGGTAGGTTTTTTTCCTGGCAGTTTCTGTGGAGAAGCCAGGAGGTAACTGTTCAGCATGTCCTTGTTTTGAGAACGGTAAGTAAGTATTCCCATTGACAGAGTGCTAGGGTATGCCAGGCAGCATGATGTTCTTGTAGGGCATGGTCAGGATGTTTCCCTAGGTTTCGTCTTATCAGAGACCTGATTTTGTCTTTTTGCTAGGAAGACTCCAGATGCTGGAGAGATTTGTCATCTTTCTCTAATTTGGGCTATTTTGATAGAATATAGCACTCTGTTCAGAAATGTTTTTGATGAACAGAAGGTTCACAGCCTTTGTTACAGAATTGTTCAGTTTTATTTTTTCCCTATGAGAGGAAAAAAAGTCCAGAGAAAAATAATATGAGCCAGATAGAAGTGATTAGAAATAACTGGCCCTAAATCTCTTCCAGCTCTAGTCAGATCTCCTCTCCATTCCAGCAGGTCTCTAACTCCAGTTAAAAGTAAATAATATTCTTTTACCTTAAAATACAGTGAACATCTAGATTCTGGTATATCTCTATTTCAACATCTCACAAGGACCTTTATGACCCAGCCTCTTCTGTATCTGCCTTTCTAGTCCCTCCTCTGCAACAATTCCTTAGGCACTTGAGGCTCTAGTTATAGTGAACTCCTTGAGGGTCCCCAGCATGCTCAGGCTATACCTCCTGCTAATTTTCCTCTCCATTCTAGTGATTTTTTCTGACTCCTAGGCTTGCATTTACCAGAAATCAAGGCACTACCATCTCTTTTTTTTTTTTTTTTAAAGATTTTATTTATTTAGTTGAGAGAGAGAGAGACAGTGAGAGAGAGCACTAGCGAGGAGAAGGTCAGAGAGCGAAGCAGACTCCCCATGGAGCTGGGAGCCCGATGCGGGACTCGATCCCGGGACTCCAGGATCACGCCCTGAGCCGAAGGCAGTCGTCCAACCAACTGAGCCACCCAGGCGTCCCAAGGCATTACCATCTCTTAAGGGACTCTTCAATTCTTTCTAGATTAAGCTGAATGCCTGTCTTTTGTGTGGCCATTGAAATTTGTCCCAGCATCTTTCATAATTACACTGTACTCTTTTTTTTTTTTTTTTAAGATTTTATTTATTTATTGCCAGAGACAGAGGGAGAGAAAATGAGCGAGCACAGGCAGACAAAGAGGCAGGCAGAGGCAGAGGGAGAAGCAGGCTCCCTGCCGAGCAAGGAGCCGGATGTGGGACTCGATCCCAGGACCCTGGGATCATGACCTGAGCCGAAGGCAGCTGCTTAACCAACTGAGCCACCCAGGCGTCCCTACACTGTACTCTTAACTTTTGGTATATTTGTGTGTTTTCCACACTAGGTTGTGACCTAACTTGAGAGCAGACCCTTGTCTTGTTTATCCTTATCCTTATATTCTAATACCTAACCATCTCTAGCACAGAGTGGCTACTCAGTGAATGTTTGTTGAATGAACAAATGAATGACCTCTGATATGAAATGACAGGAAATCATTCCTTGTGGAGTTGGTGGTGATGAGAGTTCTGATTTTATGGCTGCATCTGGTCCTGGCTGAAACAACGTTTCTTCCTTTGTACTTCCAGGTTGCTAAAAGCAGTATTCTGTTTGAAAATGTGTTGCTTAATTCCATACGTTCATGGTTTCAGGCTGGGGGGCTATTACTTGCTTTCTGTAGGTCTTGCAAAAGTTCGCTTTGGAAGAAATAAAAGTTTTTCATTGGTATTATCTAGCTCTTCCTTTGGCCATTTACTACTGTGAGCACTTTGTCCTCATGTGTGAAGAAGAATGGCAGGTCAGTTTGGGTCACAAGGTCTCCAGACAACTAGTGGGAGTGGGTAATGGATTTAACACCAGGTGTGTGACTTACTGGCTGATGGACTTAGGAGTTGAGCTTAATATCACCATTTTCAGGATCCAAGATTATTTGCCCAAACTTTATTCAGGAATTTGAACTCAGTGACTACGAAATTATCTGTACTAGTTCTTTGCTCAGCCTAATACTGTACTAACACTGAAACTGATGAATTAATTCTTTGTTAGGAAGCTATGTGTTCTGAGTTACTAAACCAGTAATTTAGGAATCGTGCTGATTCATTAAGTCACCCTTTTGGTTCTTCATGGTAAAATAACTTGAGAGTGTACTATCTAAATTACTTTGATTTAATTCTCATGATTGATCCGATCACATAGGAATCCCACTGAAGACCAGGTGTGAGGAACCTTATTAAAACCTACATAATGCTGTTCTTCTTTCCTGCAGCTGACAAACATAGCAGTCTGCAGAAAAGAAAAGCATGAAAAGTAACTGTAGTTAGATTAAAGATAAAAACTGATATGAGAGGGGCACCTGGGTGGCTCAGTGGGTTAAATCCTCTGCCTTCAGCTCAGGTCATGATCCCAGGGTCCTGGGATCTATCCCAGGGTCCTGGGGTTGAGCCCAGCATCGGGCGCTCTGCTTAGCAGGGAGCCTGCTTCCTCCTCTCTTTCTGCCTGCCTCTCTGCCTACTTGTGATCTCTGTCTGTCAAATAAACAAACAAACAAACAAAAACCTGATATGAGATAAGGAAAACTGAGACAAAGTATAAGACATTAAATATGGCAGGCAACTGTGAAATTGAAGATAGTTTGTGAGCAATGTTGAGATTTTGATCATAATGCAGGTTAGAAGCGGTAAAAACAAGGATCATTTCAGCCAACATAGATATATTGGCAGTACTAGTGCCCACTTATGGTTTTATAACACCATTAATGAAAGTTGTATATAGGCAGAAATGAAAATGTTTGCTTTATGATAAGTATACCTTGCACACGTACCATACTATAGTTCATAAAACACTTTCGTGTACATTTCCTTTACTTTACCCTCCCAACAACCCTGTGACGCAGGTAGCTCCATTTTACAGATGAGGAAGAAAACACAGAGGTGAAGTGGCTTGCTTTTGAAGTGCACAAAGCCAATAAGAATAAGTTGGGACTTGATTCCAGGTTTTCTGATCCTAAGTTTAGGACCCCTTTTATGTCCTCATAGGATGCTATTAGGTCTTCAGTTTGGGGGGATGGTTACTCCTAATTCCAGGCTTCTGGCCTGTAAAAGGTACACCCGAAGAAGGTAGTGCTCTGTTAACAGTAGCCCAGAAACTCTAAAGGGCTGGATAGGGGAGGAGCCTAAAGGGAGCCCGCCCCCCTCTGCAATAGATCACTTAGTGCTCAAGACAAAAACCCAGAACCAGGTGATGTTTTTGCAATACTTGACACTAGCAGTCATCTTTCTCCTAATGTGATGATGTATAGAAATTGGATTAAAAAAAAGTTTGGGAAGAATTTTTTTAGGTGTGATTCTAACTTGAGCTTAGGCTCTTTGCCCTCATTGTGCTTTCTAGTTCCACTGTCTCCTCCACACCAGGTTTCGCTGTTTCACCCACCTGCACTGAGCTTGGATGCCAGTTTAGCACGGCCCATAGTTTCAGTGCTGCCTTTCCTGGGTCTGAGAACCCTTTACTTGTACTCTTGCCATCCCTAAACTTTGTCCTCTGGGTTCTTTTGCTAACCCTAGGCTGCTCAGTGTTTCTGGGAATCTGGAAAATTGGATGGCTTGTTGACAACAGTTCCCGCTGCCCCACTTGAGTTGAGCTCTGACTGCTACTCATGGTCTTCCTGTGCTGCCTTCTCAGGGTCCCATTTCCTTCAGTAACTGCTTGCATGTTTCCCAAGGCTAATTTTTAAAAAAATTTTTTTCTTCTTTTTAAATTTTTAAATTTTTTTAAGTAATCTCTGTACCCAGCGTGGGGCTCGAACCCACAACCCTGGGATCAAGAGTCTTAGTTCTACCAGCTGAGCTGGCCAGGCACCCCAAGGCTTAGTTTTTCCATAGGCCCTAGATCTGCCTTCTGTCTCCTGCATTCCTTTTTTTAAAGATGTTATTTATATATTTGACAGAGAACACAAGTAGTCAGAAAGGTAGGCAGAGAGAGAGGGAGAAGCAGGCTCCTGCTGAGCAGATCTATCATATATTGTAATAGTTACATAGTATTATATTGTATATTTGTATCAATTTTTCTAGTCCCCTGGTGATAGACATTGTTTCTGTCTTTGCTGCTACAAGCATCCTTGTATGTATGTATCTTTGTATACTTCTTTGTATACATTGTATACATCTTTCTGTATACTTATGATAAAATCCTACAAGTGGATTTTCTGTGTCAAAGGATATGCATGTTTAAAATTTTTCTAGGTAATACCAAATAACTGAAAATATTATATTTATAGTTCTCCTTTAGCACTGAACATTATCAAATTCTTTTTAAAAGATTTTATTTTTGTATTTTTTTTTTAAGATTTTATTTATTTGACAGAGAGAGAGATCACAAGTAGACAGAGAGGCAGGCAGAGGAAGATGGGGAAGCAGGCTCCCCGCCAAGCAGAGAGCCCGATGTGGGGCTCAATCCCAGGACTCCGAGACCATGACCCAAGCCGAAGGCAGAGGCTCAACCCATGGAGCCATCCAGGTGCCCCTAAAAGATTTTATTTATTTACTTGACAGAGATCACAAGTAGGCTGAGAGGCAGGCAGAGAGAGAGGGGGAAGCAGACTCCCTGCTGAGCAGAGAGCCAGATGTGGGGCTCCCAGGACCCTGGGACCATGACCTGAGCCAAAGGCAGAGGCTTTAATCCACTGAGCCACCCAGGTGCCCCAATTATTTAAAAAAACAAACAAATATATAAATATATATATATATATATATCTATATATATCTAAGATTTTATTTATTTATTTGAGAGAGAGACAGTGAGAGAGAGCATGAGAGGTAAGAAGGTCAGAGGGAGAAGCAGACTCCCCATGGAGCTGGGAGCCTGATGCGGGACTCGATCCCGGGACTCTGGGACCATGACCTGAGCCGAAGGCAGTTGCTTAACCAACTGAGCCATTCAGGCGCCCCTCAAATATTTTTAATCTTTACCAGTTTGAAGCTAATTTTGAACACATTTTTTTTAAAAAAGATTTATTTATTTATTTGACAGAGAGAGAGAAAACAAGTAGGCAGAGAGGCAGGCAGAGAGAGAGAGAGAGAGAGAGAGAGAGGAGGAAGCAGGCTCCCTGCCAAGCAGAGAGCCTGAAGTGGAACTCGATCCCAGGACCCTGAGATCATGACCTGAGCCAAAGTCAGAGGCTTAATCCATTGAGCCCCCCAGGCGCCCTTGAACACATTTTTAAAAAATCCTGGATAACATTTTCTTACTGAGGAGGAAGAACATCTTTTCATGTGTTTATTTTGTATGTATTAATCGATTAATTAGTTGATTAATTAATTAGTTGATTTATCAGTGTCTCCTTTCTAGCCTCTTCCTAACCTCCTCTCCGCTTTTGATTTTTATCTACATGTAAGGTAGAACCATAGTAACTTAGCTCTGGGTCTCTCATGCCACCCTAGCCTTCTCCTTCCTATCTCTGTTTCTTATCTAAAATGCAATTTTACTGCCATTTCCTTACCACCTGTTTTATCTATGTCTCTCAATGCTTTGTGGTCTGGCTGCTGGTCTTACATTTCTCCTGGACACTATTTCTGAGGTGAATTCCTTATTGCCAGGACAACAGTTTTTTTTTTTTTCTTGATGTCTGTTCTCCCTTGTTTTGACCAACTCCCCACTCCCCAGGGGAGGGAAGCCACGCATGAATGGACTTTTTATTATGGAAAATTTCAAACATAGACAACAACAGGGAATACAGTATATGAACCCCGTGTACCCATTTTGACAATTTTGACAATTATCAACATTCCCCCCAATTTTTTCCTTCAGTTGTCCTCCCCACTTTTTGGTTGTTGTTGACATATTTCAAAGCTAGGCATATTTCAAAGCTAAATCTCAGACGTTGTCACTGAGTGTATATCTCTTACTGATAAGAACATTCTATTTTTTCTTTAAAGATTTTATTTATTTATTTGCCAGAAAGAGAGCATGCACATAGGAGCAGGGGGGAGGGACAGAGTGAGAGGAAGATGCAGACTCCCCACTGAGCAGAGAGCCCGATGCGGGACTCGATCCCAGGACCCTGAGATCATGACCTGGGCCACCCAGGTGCCCCAAGAACATTGTATTTTTTAAACATCATTTCGTGCCATTTTCTACCTTAATAAAAATGAACAACATGTCCTGAATAGTGAGGACTTGATTTATTTTATTTTATTTTTATTTATTTATTTTTTTTTTAGATTTTATTTATTTATTTGACAGAGAGAAAGATCACAAGTAGGCAGAGAGGCAGGCAGAGAGAGAGGCGGGTAGCAGGCTCCCTGCTGAGCAGAGAGCCTGATGTGGGGCTCGATCCCAGGACCCTGAGATGATAACCTGAGCTGAAGGCAGAGGCTTAACCTCCTCTCTCTCTCTCCCTGCCTCTCTGCCTACTTGTGATCTCTCTCTGTCAAATAAAATTTTAAAATAAAAAACAAAAAAAACAAAACTTTAAAGATTTTATTATTTGACAGACAGATCACAAGTAGGCAGAGAAAGGAGGAAGCAGGCTACCCACTGAGCAGAGAGCCCAATGCGGGGCTCTATCCCAGGACCCTGGGATCATGACCTTTGCCGAAGGCAGAGGCTTTAATACACTGAGCCACCCAGGCGCCACAGGACTTGATTTTTTTTTCCTTCCTTCCTTCCTTCCTCCCTTCCTTCCTCCTCTCAGTCCTTCCTTTTTTTCTTCCCAGGATTTGATTTTTTTTTTTTTAAAGATTTTTTATTTATTTATCCGAAAGAGAGAGAGATCACAAGTAGGCAGAGAGGCAGGCAGAGAGAGAGAGAGAGAGAGGAGGAAGCAGGCTCCCTGCCGAGCAGAGAGCCAGATGCGGAACTCGATCCCAGGACCCTGAGATCATGACCTGAGCCGAAGGCAGCGGCTTAACCCACTGAGCCAGGATTTGATTTGATTGCCCCCAGGATTTGATTTTTAATCCTGGCTCTATGATACCTGCTGTTTAAGTTGGGTGGTTTGTGAGCTTGTTTTTTTCTCTTGAATGGTAGTGAGAATAATTATGATAATTCCATCTCATAGGATTGTTGTGAGATTGAGATTATCTCATACTCCCACATTAAGTGCTTAGCACAGTGCTTTACCTATGTGGGGCACAAACGTTTTTCATCTCACCCTGTCTTTATTTATCCATTCATTGATTCAGCAGATTATTTTTTGAGCATGTATATTTTAGCTGAAGAGGAAACACTGACCTTGGCTTCTAGGATTCTACATTGTCTTGATGCTCTGCCTAGTTCTCAGATGTGCTTTTGTAAAAACCCTTCCTTTTGGGGCGCCCGGGTGGCTCAGTGGGTTAAGCCACTGCCTTCGGCTCGGGTCATGATCTCAGGGTCCTGGGATCGAGTCCCGCATCGGGCTCTCTGCTCTGCAGGGAGCCTGCTTCCTCCTCTCCCTCTCTCTGCCTGCCTGTCTGCCTGCTTGTGATCTCTGTCTGTCAAATAAATAAATAAATAAAACCAAAAAACAAAAAACAAAAACCCTTCCTTTTGTCCCTCTGGATATGGATGTAACCCAGGTTTGTTGTTTTCTTCTTTCCCTGGCCCTCAGAGACCTAGCTCTTTCACTTCCACCGCTTCAGGGTGTCCAAGTGACTCAGTTCTATACCTGTGGTTTCTTTGCAAAGCAGCAAACCTACATTTCCTCCTGACTTTTGGACATCTCTGTCTGACCAAGGGGATGAGTATAAAGTGCACTGAATTGAGTCTGCAAACCAGGGCTGCAACTCCATCTCAGCCACTAACTTCATGGCTTGGGCAGTCAGAGTCACCTCTCTCGGTCTTGGTCAAAAGGATGGAAGGGCTGAATTAAGAGTCCGAAATGAAGTTCTAGCCAGCTTTAAAGGTCTATCAGCTAGGAAAAGGTGATTTTAGAAATGTCCTCAGCATAGGTGGAACCATAGCCACCATTCTGCTCCCCAAACAAGTTTCTGGCTTCCCCTACCTGCCCACTCCGGGGAAATCCAGGCTTTACCCTGTGGCTTTTCCCTCTTATTTGTCCTTAACATAGGACTGGTTACCTCATGGCTAGATCTTTAGGTGATTTTGATTCCTGGCTTTTCCTGGAACACACCGGTGGCTGCTTTCAGCTTTACATCTGTATTCACATTGTGTCCTTTAGTTATATTCATGTTTCCTCTGAACCTGTGTTATGGCCATTGAAATTATGACCATCTTTGTGGGCTTAGTTCAGATGACAGATTCATCCCCATTGGAAGTGAGTCCTCCCTCTTCTGACTCTCATGACTGGCAGTATATCAGTGACATTTCACCATGTGCCTGGTTTCATATATTTGCACAAGTTTTAGTTTATTATTATTTTTCACCTTCTAGTTTGTAATCCCCTTTAGTACAGGTACCACATTTACATTGTGTGTAATTTTGCATCATGTGCTATCTAGCACAATTCGTTGTCCTGATAGTTTTGCAATAAATACTGATTGAATAAGTGAATTAAAGTGGACTTTGCTTCAAGGTAAGAACATTTACAGAATTTTTTTTTTAAGATTTTATTTATTTATTTGACAGAGAGAGATCACAAGTAGGCAGAAAGGCAGGCAGAGAGAGAGAGAGGAGGAAGCAGGCTCCCTGCTGAGCAGAGATCCCGATGCGGGACTCGATCCCCGGACGTGAGATTATGACCTGAGCCGAAGGCAGCGGCTTAACCCACTGAGCCACCCAGGTGCCCCCAGAGTTTTTTTTTAAAAAGATTTTATTTATTTATTTGACAGAGAGATCACAAGTAGGCAGAGAGAGAGGGGGAAGCAGAGTCCCTGCTGAGCAGAGAGCCTGATGTGGGGCTTGATCCCAGGACCCTGAGATGATGACCTGAGCCAAAGGCAGAGGCTTAACCCACTGAGTCACCCAGGTGCCCCCAGAAATGTTTTTAAACCTGGTTGTTAAAGGATGTGGTAATTAGTGAAGAAGGCCCAGCCTGTGAAATGGTACCAGTGGTACTAATTTAGGTACTAATTCCTTGATTCCAATTCGAAGAATCCTCTGCTTTCCTGTCCTCTCTCAGAGTTGCGAGATTTTTCTCTTGGATAATATGACTTAGTTTCTTCAAAACATCTCCAGTAACATTGCTGTCATTATGGAGTAGCTAAAGGTAATCAACAATTATTGAAAGTTAACTTATTAGATACAAAGGAATGCATTAATTTTTTTTTCGCTTAATTTTAAAAATCTCATATGAAATATGCACTTTTTAATTCTCATTTTTTTTTTAAAGATTTTATTTACTTATTTGACAGACGGAGATCACAAGCAGGCAGAGAGGCAGGCAGAGAGAGAGAGGAGGAAGCAGGCTCCCTGCTGAGCAGAGAGCCCGATGTGGGACTCGATCCCAGGACCCTGAGATCATGACCTGAGCCGAAGGCAGTGGCTTAACCCACTGAGCCACCCAGGCGCCCCTTTAATTCTCATTTTATAAATGAAACCTAGGTTTAGAGAAATTAAGTAACTTCTTTAGTGTCATTTTATTTTATTTTATTTTTTTTTAAAGATTTTATTTATTTATTTGACAGAGAGAGATCACAAGTAGGCAGAGAGGCAGACAGAGAGAGAGGAGGAAGCAGGCTTCCCACTGAGCAGAGAGCCCGATGCGGGACTCGATCCCAGGACCCCGAGATCATAACCTGAGCCGAAGGCAGCGGCTTAACCCACTGAGCCACCCAGGCGCCCCTTTAGTGTCATTTTAGATACAAAATGGCAATGCTGGGACTGTGACCTAGGCCATCTCATCTCAGAGTCTATATTTTGTATTTTATTTTTTCGAGAGCCCATATTCTTAATTGATTTACTGCTTTCCTCTCCAAAACACATTTATTGCCAGTTAGCTCTTTGATGTTTATTTTTCACTTCCCTTATCAAATACCTTGCATGAATTCCTTTATTTTTCCTTTCTAAACCAGTTCTCCTGTTCTTCCTGATTTTGGTAAAGGGATGCCATTGCTCTTGCAGTCATCCAGACTTTTTTTTTTTTTTTAAAGATTTTATTTATTTGACAGAGAGAGATTGCAAGTAGGCAGAGAGGCAGGCAGAGAGAGGGGAAAGCAAGCTCTCCGCTCAGGACCCTGAGATCATTACGTGAGCCGAAGGCAGGGGCTTTAACCCGCTGAGCCACCCAGGCGCCCCAGTCATCCAGACTTTAATCCTCAGAGTCCAATTTAATTCCTCCCTTTCCTTCCTGTGCAGAAAATTCTGTTGAGTTTTCCTTGGTAATGCCTTACCTCTGCTCCATTCTTTCTGGTTTCTTTGCTTTTCCCTTAACCCAAGCCCTTCAGGTCTAGTCCTGGATTGTGACAGCTGCTTTTCCTTCCTCCATTCTCTCATCTTTGCAGTTCTGGAAGGACTCCCTTTTGCCCATCTTTCTCCACTTAAGAATCCTTCTGTGGTTCCTGAAGCTGGGATTTCTAAAAGCCAGTTTCAGCTGTGGGACTTCTTCAAAGCGTGTAAAGTCTTCAGAGTAAAACTATGAGATAAGTGCTATTACTTGCAGTTTAGAGATGACAAAATGGAGACTTAACCAGACTGAGTCACTTAGACAAGATCACTATTGGTGGGAACTGGGAAACTGTGTATTTTTAATAAGTTCTTCAGATTCTGATGCCCTGAGAAACACCAGGTTTAAAATGGAAACACCAGGCAGCCTTCAACTCCTTTTAGAATTCCTTCCCTAAATGTCTTTTTGGTTCGAGTGACCCCTCCATAAGTGACATTTCTGTAGCATTTGACTCTTGATTAAGCCCGTCTTGCTAATGTTTTTCCTGAATAACATACTCCCCTGGCTTGTTCTTCTCTGCCGTCCACTATTCTTTACTCCCTTGTGGTTTGGCTTTTTCTTGGCTACCCTTCCCCCTCTACACATATTCCCTGAGGCTCTTGCATATTTGGGGCTTCAGTTACCTAAGTTTGGCAGGAACACCTAAGTCTGTATTCTCTAATCCCAATTCATTTTCCATCTGCTTCTGGCATTTTACTATTTAACAACACTTACCTACACCATTGTTTAAGCTGGAAACCTGGGCCACGGATAAGAGTTTGGAGTTAGAAGTCTAAGTTGAAATCAAATTCTACTACTCTTCTAGCTGGGTATAATTGGGATAGGTCACTTAATGTCTCTAAACCTTAGATTTCCTCTTTGTGGAATGGGGATAACATTACTTAACACATGGTATTATTGTTACGATATAATGAGAGAATGTCAATAAAACATTTAACAATTTCGTTAATATTTATGGAGCCCTTCCTATGTACCAAGGACTGTGTTGGCTGCTGGGGAGATAGGATGACCAAGGCTCTCTTTTTGGGGCTCCTGTTGGCTACTGAAGCCTTACCGGTTTTGTCTTCTCAGTCTCTAATGTTTCTGCTTTTCTCCTTTCTCATTGTCCCTTCTGTGGTTCAGAGTCTCCCCACCTTTTGCCCAGCGTTATAGCAGCTTCCTGCCTAATCTCCTTGCCTCCACGCAGCCACCAGAGTGTTCTTTTTATTTATTTATTTTTTAAAAAGATTTTATTTATTTATTTACAGACAGAGATCGCAAGTAGGCAGAGAGGCAGGCAGAGAGAGAGGAGGGAAGCAGGCTCCCCACTGAGCAGAGAGCCCGATATGGGGCTCGATCCCAGGACCCTGGGGATCATGACCTGAGCCGAAGGCAGAGGCTTTAAACCACTGAGCCACCCAGGCGCCCCTTTATTTGTATTTTTACTTATTTATTTTATTCGGGAGACAGAGCAGGTGTGTGCAAGCATGGGGAGGGGGGCTAGTGGCAAAGAGAGAGAGAGAGAGAGAATGAATCTTTTTTTTTTTTTTTTAAAGATTTTATTTATTTATTTGACAGAGATTACGAGTAGGCAGAGAGGCAGGCAGAGAGAGAGAGGAGGAAGCAGGCTCCCCGCTGAGCAGAGAACCCGGTGCGGGACTCGATCCCAGGACCCTGAGATCCTGACCCGAGCCGAAGGCAGCGGCTTAACCCACTGAGCCACCCAGGCGCCCCGAGAGAGAATGAATCTTAAGTAGGCTCTACGGGTAGCCTGACTTGGGGCTTGATCTCACAACCCTGACATCATGACCTGATATGAAATCAGGAGTTGGACACCTAACTGATTGAACCGTCTGTCCAGGCGCCCCCACAGTGCTCTTTTTGGGAATTTAGTTGATGCCACTTACCCTTCAGTGGCTCTCTTTAGGGGCATATAGACTATGGGGAGGACTGCATGGAGTTAGCTATTGAGTCCACTTCTGAGCTCAGCAGAGAAGCACTCAACAGTATAATAGTTATGTCTGCCAGAAATAGAGACAGGAAAGTGTTGCCAAGTGCCACATATTTGCCAATCCTTGTATAGGACAAAGTTCAGACTCCTTAGCAAGGTCTTCAGGACACTGTTGGGTCAGGATCTGGCCCATCTACTTCTCATCTCTTTCAGTCTCTTTCTTTACTCCCAACCTGTGCACAAGCAGGGGGAGTGGAGGCAGAGGGAGAAGCAGATCCCATTGAGCAAGGACCCTGACGAGGGAGTTAATCCCAGGGCCCTGGGATCATGACCCAAGCCAAAGGCAGGCACTTAACTACCTGGGCTGCCCAGACTCTGTCCTTTAACATTCAGATCTGTTGCCTGCTCTGGAAAGCCTTGCCCAGTCTTTCCAGGTAAAATTATTTCTTTCTCTGTCCTATAGAGGCTTAGTTTGTCAGTCTGTCCTTCCTTCCTTCCTTCTCCTTCCCTTTTTTTTTTTTTTTTTGAGAAAGAGGGATAGAATATGTGTGCACAGTGTGGGGGGAAAGAGCACAAGGAAAGAGGAAGAGAGAGAATCTTAAGCAAGCTCCATATCCAGTGCAAAGCCTGATGAGGTGCTCGATCTTACGACCCTGAGGTCATGACCTGAGCTGAAAGAAACCAAGGGGCAGATGTTTAACTGACTGACCCATCCAGGTGTACCCCCCCACTTCGTTTTTAATTCACCTATCATAAATTTCACCATTTTTAAAAAAAAGATTTTATTTATTTATTTATTTGATGGAGATCACAAGTTGGCAGAGAGGCAGGCAGAGAGAGAGGAAGGGAAGCAGCTCCCCACTGAGCAGAGAGCCCAACTCGGGTCTTGATCCCAGGACCCTGAGATCATGACCTGAGCTGAAGGCAGAGGCTTTAACCCACTGAGCCACCCAGGCTCCCCTACTATTTTTTTAAAAAGATTTATTTATTTATTTGACAGAGATCACAAGTAGGCAGAGAGGCAGGCAGAGAGAGAGGAGGAAGCAGGCTCCCCATTGAGCAGAGAGTGCAATGTGGGGCTCGATCCCAGGACCATGAGATCATGACCTGAGCCGAAGGCAGAGGCTTTAACCCACCCAGGCGCCACAATTTCACCATTTTTAAGTCTTTAATTCTGAGGCTTTTAGTACATTTAC
Source organism: Neogale vison (assembly GCF_020171115.1). Classification (NCBI taxonomy): domain Eukaryota; kingdom Metazoa; phylum Chordata; class Mammalia; order Carnivora; family Mustelidae; genus Neogale; species Neogale vison. Next base: position 203,844,546 of record NC_058096.1, on the reverse strand, counting down.
AAGGTTATACAACCATTAGCACTATCTAATTCCAGGGCATTTCATTGCTATGAAAAAGAAACATACATTTATTTATTTATTTATTTATTTAGTAAGTAAGTAAGTAAGTAAGTAAGTAAAGAGAGATCACAAGTAGGCAGAGAGGCAGGCAGAGAGGTGGGGGGGAGGCAGGCTCCCTGCTGGGCAGAGAGCCCGATGCGAGGCTTGATCCCAGGACCCTGGGTTCATGACCTGATCAAAGGCAGAGGCTTTAACCCACTGAGCCACCCAGGCACCCCAGAAACCCTTATTTATTTATTTGTTTGTTTGTTTAAATATTTATTTATTTGACACAGGGAGACACAGCGAGATAGGGAACACAAACAAGAGGGTGTGGGAGAGGGAGAAGCAGGCTCCTCGCTGAGTGGGAGCCCGATTCAGGGCTTGATCCCAGGACCCTGAGATTATGATCCGAACTGAAGGCAGCCGCTTAATGACTGAGCCATCCAGGCACCAGAAACCCGTATATATTAAATTACCATTCTCTGTTCTCCCTTTCCCCTATCTCCCAGTAACCACTAATCTACTTTTTGTTCCTATGGATTTGCCTCTTCTGGGAATATCAGATAAATGGAATCAGACAGTGTGTGGCCGTATGTGACTGGCTTGTTTAACTTAGCGTGATGTTTTCAAGGTTAATCCATGTCGTAGCGTGTGTCACTACTTTATTCTCTTTTATTGCTGAAAAATATTTCATTCTATGGATATGTTAATCTGTTCATCAGTTGAACCTTAGTTGTATGTTGTACTTGCCAGATTGCTCAGTGTATGCTTACATATCTATGCCAGTTGATGGGATGATCCTGGAGGGTTCTAGTCCTCACTCTGTGATGAGGATTCCCTCTGTGTGTCTTCAGTGCCTACCAGTACTGGTCAGTAGTACATGTTTAATCAGTATTCAGTGATGGTTTGCTTTTATCTTCCTTTCCAGAAAACCTGACACTTTCTGCCGTTTCAGCATTACTCAGATCCAAGCTGTGATTCCTGTGCAGAGAATGTCCTTTCCTTCCCTCCTCACTTGTCTAATTCTGCTGTGCTTCAGGGTTGTTTCAAGGTCTGCCTCCTCCAGAAAGCCTTCCAACAGCATTTAAACCTCAGATGTTGTTGCTTCCTTTTCTGAACTTTGGTGCATTTGGGGTCTCTATTATTCATTAGCTCTTAATAAATATAATCTCAACACTGTCCTTAACTAGATTGACAGTAGGCCCACCAACACTGAATCCTTTTTTGCACTCCCAGTAAAAAAGTATTCTAATTATGTAATGGAATTACATCTAACATTTTACCTTAAATTGAACTATTCTTTGCAAAAGGAAAAAAAAAAAGAGCAAGAAATAATGACTTAAATAGTGAGGTAATTTCTTCTCACCATTTTACTGAGGGAATGAGTACCCACAGGCAGTATGCAGGTAGTGTCATTATAGTTAATATGACAAAATCTGTACATTTCAAGAATTTTTGACCATTGGCAGAAGAGAAATTTTTTAGGTGGTGTGGTGATGAGTTAAGTATTCTACCAAAAGAGAAGGAGAAGGAAAGAAAAGAAGAAGGAGAATAATAGTAATGGGGAGCCATAGAGACTTGTTTATGTAAAAAGATGTGTTGGAAATGATAAGCAAGAGGATGAATAGGGAAGTCCTGCAAGCTGGAATCTTTATAAAATTACTGGACTGGTCCAAGCAGCAAAACATATGAGGGTTTAATTTCTGAATACCACAACCTTTTGGATTTGTTTCAGTGTATATGTCTACAGTAATATATACATGAAACTATAGTGTATTTACGTGGGCAGTTGCAAAGCCTTTTCAAGGGTGACTTTATTGATGATCTTTCGCTTTAGGCTTTCATGGGAGCCTTAGCTAAGATAAGGCACTTACAGTAGGTACCCAGAGAATTTTTGGAGGCAATATGAGAGCGTGGTCGGTCACTGGATGTGGATATGAATAGGGGCAATCAACAGCCTGAAGAATATGGTGCTACAAAGAATGGAGATGAGGCCAGGGAGGATCTGTTTGCTGATTGCTTGGCTTTACGGAGAAAGAATACACGTATAAAGATGAAATGCTGATTTTACAGTTATAAAGTCATATCTATTATAAAACAAAAGAATAAAAAAGAAAACTTTTTTGGTAAAACTACCACCCAGAGATAAAAATGGTTAACCTTTTGGTGCATTTCCTTCATGTGTATATCTGTGTGTTTCCTGTGTTATATAAATACTTGCATGAGTGTTATTTTTTTAAATGGGGGTTTAAATATTAATAAGGTTTTTTTTTTTTTTTAGACAAAATTTATTGTAAAAATGGTCTTGAAATTCTTTCCCTGAAATTTGCTCTGTATGTTCTCAGAGAGACTCTTCCCCCTAAAGGTTAGAAGCTTCTTTGACAGAACCATCTGTTTCATATATTGGTAGATTTATTTGCTCATGAACCTTACCAGGTCTGTCTTTGAGCTCTGGTTAGGGCAAGTTGGAATTTACCCGATTGACCCAACCAGTGCTCTTAGCCCAAATTCCTCCATTAGAGAGACCTGTGACCTGGTCTCATCAGTCAGATGGCCCCTGCTAGGCTTGTTTTTCATCTATTGACACCAGAGTGGATATTTCAGATTAAATGTTTTTTGAAACATTTTAGATGCTTAGAGGAAGACTTGATTTTTTTCTTAAATTAAAATTAAATCAAAATCATGTGCTAAGACAGCATCTTAAAGAACAATTCCACGTCAAGGGCATTTGGGCTCATTTTTCTCCCTTGAAGACTCACTTCCCATACTGTTATTCCATAAGTGAAAGTGGCAAAGAGTGCCTTTGTGAGGTATAAAATCAGTGCATTACTTACGAGAAATCAAATCTGTGAAACAGTAGTAGCACCAATAAAACAGCCTATTGAAGTGGAAACTGTTATTCTTTCACATTTAACATTTTAAAATTTTGTATCCACTGATATTCTTCCTTTCCTAGGTTATGGCTCTCAAGCTATTTATCTTCTCATGAGGAATCTTGAATCTTCATGTAGGTAGAACATTTGGTTCTTACTGCTTACATAAATCTTATTTCTAGCTTAAAGGGAGAATATCTCTGTCCTGGATATTTTTCATTTAGTAACTTTGGTGTCTTACACTTGGCAACTTTTGCCTCACCTGATGGCTGCAGATCTGAACTGATACATTCCAGAGCCCATTTGGTTGCCTTCTTCTGTGAGTGGGACATTTGGTGTGCGTTATTCTCACTGTCTGTGTGTTCTTCTTTCCCCTACTGTTTTATTCAGTCATTGTTTGTAGACTTGGTTTATCCAGTTTTGTCTGGATGAAATGCCTATTTTCTGGGTTTGGGGCCAATTTTTTCCTTAAATTTTGGGTAAAACTGTACAGTATCCCAGCTGCTATCTGAAGAGATGAGCTCTCCAACTGCAGTTTTATTTGTTTAGAAACCAGATAGCACATACTGTGGTGGAAGATGTTATACACTTACCAGAAGGAAAAACAGTTCCCTAAGTGGAACATGGTTGTCTATATGAGAACCAACATACTGCTGTATATTGGACAGCCTCACCTCCTGGGGTTTTCAGATGGGCTGGAGCTGCAGTAAGACTTGTGTTTTCATGAGAGACACTGTAAAATAAGTTTCACATCTATGTAGGATTTGTTTGCATTGTGCTAGGTTATTAGGTACTTACTGTGTTGCTGGGTCATATGCTGTATGAACCCTTATTGCACCTGATGTGTAGATGTGGTTACCCCAGATGAGGAGAAGGTAAATAATTTGTTTCAGTTAACTGGTACCTTTAACCTGGGTCTCTTGACACTGCCCTGTGATATACCTACTGCCTCTTCAACATTGCTGATAATAAAAGCTGGGATATACATGACATCTGGGTCTCTAGCCTGGGCTGGTGTCTAAGGAGGAGGTGACAGTAGCACCCTAGGCACTGGTTAGGGAAACCTAGAAGAGAAGCCTCCGGTGTCTTTTACTCTTTCATTGAGACTTGAAGAACAGTACCTCGTTAGCGGTTCATTTTACCTCCTGAATGGCTCTCAAGTCTGGCCTTTCCTTTTTAACTGGTCCTGTTTCCTGTCTTTTACTCCATCTTCACATTTCTTCCAGCACATTTTCTTTTCAGGCCATGTTTTGAACTGAGCTTAGTGGACCTCTACTGCTACACAGTATTCTTTGTTGACTAGTACCCCAGGAGGCTGTATCCTTAAGTAATGGCTTTGGTTTCTTAGGGTGTTTGAGCTTTCCAAGTACTGGTTCTCAGTCATGACTTCTGTTCGTTCTCCGAAGCTTTATAGAACAGCCTGATCCAAGATCTCAGAGCTTCTTTATGTCAGGGTCCAGAAAATGTGCATTTTATTTTATTCTATTCTTATTTTAAAAAAGATTTTATTTTAGAGCGAGGGAACGTGTGTGCGTGCGTGCGCATGCATATGTGGGAGGAGCAGAGGGAGAGGGAAGGACAAGAGTGCAGAGCCTGTGGGGCGTGTCTTGACCTCGTGACCCCAAGATCATGACCTGAACCAAAATCAGGGGTCAGATGTTTAACCTACTAAGCCACCCAGGCACCCCCAGAGAATGTGCATTTTTGTGAAAAAAAAAACAACAACAAAAAACCCCAAAAAACCTCTTGGCTTATAAAGTCACGGTCTTCACCGCACCACCCCGCCCTGGCTCGTTTGTTTATCAAAAACCACAGGGGTAAAAAAAAAAAAAAAAAAACCACAGGGGTGGCTCAGTGGGTTAAGCCGCTGCCTTCGGCTCAGGTCATGATCTCAGGGTCCTGGGATCGAGTCCCGCGTCGGGCTCTCTGCTCGGCGGGGAGCCTGCTTCCCTCTCTCTCTCTCTCTGCCTGCCTCTCCATCTACTTGTGATTTCTCTCTGTCAAATAAATAAATAAAATCTTTAAAAAAAAAAAAAACCACAGGGGTCAGCAGTTAGAATGTAGTAGTAGTGTTGTATTCACTTGATCATTTTGCTGAGAAGGGGTTATTCCTTTTTAACTCCTTTCTGTGTATAAGCATGTGGTAGTACATTTGGTGAGTTTTAACTGATTAAGTCTGCAGATAATGAAAGTATTGACTTTCCCTGGCACTGGAAAAGGCTCAGGTGTGGAAGGTTTAGTTGCTAGGTGGTAGAGTATCGGCTTGTCCTCTACAGATCATAATCCCTTTCCTTTCTCTCATGTTCCTCTCAGTACCCTAAATATGCTGTGCTTATTTTCAAATCTTCCTTAAAAATTAATTACAGTAGCCCCTCTTTACCTGTGGGGTGTATGTTCCAAGAGCCCCAGTGGATGCCTGAAGCTGCAGATAGTACCAAACCCTGTATGTACTGTGTTTTTCTTACACATACATATGTACGATGAAGTTTAATTTTATAAATCAGGCACAGTAAGAGATTAACAATAAAAATGATAGAACAATTATAACAGTATACTGTAATAAAAATTATGTGAATGTGGTCTCTTTCTCTCAAAATGTCTTACTGTATTGTGTGATGATGTGAGATGATAAAATGCCCATGTGATGAGATGCAGTGAGGTGAATGATGTAGGCATTGTGACGTATTGTTAGGCTACTACTGACCTGATGATATGTCAGAAGGAAGACCATGTGCAGATAAGGGGAGGATCACTGTACTTCTTGTCAAGTTTAGAGGCAGCCTAGAGGAGACATCTTTTGGAAAGCAAAATTAAATAATTGATTCATCTATTGATGTGTCTTTCAGGATTTTGAGTCAGCTGGCTCTAGAGTCTTTATTCTGGTGTTAATGCATTGTATAGAGAGGTCTTTTGAAGTGTTTGAAGCTGCTGCCAGGCCTTGGTAAGGACTCAGAAAATCTACAGGCCAGGGGTATCTTTTCCAAAGCAATGAAGGAATTTGTCTCTGCCTTGTGCAGGAAAACAAATGCCTACTGTGGGCCACGGTTAGCAGATTACAGTAGACTTGGAGTCCTCCATAGATGTTACTGAAGATAAGAGATTTGTTATCTAGGATGCCTAACTAAATGTAAACAGAGCAAGGAGTTAGAAATGGCCTATATGCGGTATAAGAGGTGCTCTTGGAGTTTTCCTTTCCTGGGTCCCTGGCTGGCTCAGTCGGTAGAGCATGAGCATTTTTTTTTTTTTTTAAAGATTTTATTCATTATTTATTTGACAGAGAGAGATTACAAGTAGGCAGAGAGGCAGGCAGAGAGAGAGAGGAGGAAGCAGGCTCCCTGCCGAGCAGAGAGCCCGGTGCGGGACTCGATCCCAGGACCCCGAGATCATGACCTGAGCGGAAGGCAGCGGCCTAACCCACTGAGCCACCCAGGCGCCCCGAGCATGAGCATTTTGTTTTTTGATCTCAGGGTCTTGAGTTCAGGCCTCACATCGGGCATGGAGCCTACTTAAAATAAAAATAAATAAAGGGGCACTTGGGTGGCTCAGTTGGTTAAGCGTCTGTTCAGCTTAGGGTTATGATCCCTGTGTCCTGGGATGGAGTCCTGCATCTGGCCCCCTGCTCAGCAGAAATTCTCCCCACCACCCCCTTGTGCGCACACATGTGTGGGCTCTGTCTCTCTCCCTCTCAAATAAATAAATAAACTCTTACAAATAAATAAACACAGTGTCTTCCTTTCCTTTAACCCTCTAAAGTGGGCAATTAATATCCATGCTTATTAGTACAGCATGGATATTGGCTTCTTGTCTAAACCAGAGACAGCCTATTGAAGAAATTAGTCCAGATGTGATACTATAATAGGGGAAAGAGAGTTAAAATGGGGCAGTTACAGCTTTGCAGAAGCCTGTAGTGCCTGTTATTTATACATTTATAATAGGATGCTGTTAAGAAACCATTTTTCATTTGAGGATCATGTGTTTGATGCCTTTGTACAAATCCAAATGAGAGAAGCTTTATTTCTTCCCATTTTGTTGATGGTAGTGTAAGGTATGGAACCCCTGAGGCAGTGTCTAGAGGTGAGAACAGGGTGGCCTTTTCACTCCTTGTATGCTACTTGGTCTAATTGTCAGTCTCAGATGCTCTGGGAAGACAACGAAAATTGCCAGGATTGAGCTTCAGGAACATGTATAAGTACTGAATTCCTCCGTCCTTCTGATTCTTTACTAATTGAGATTAAGGCCTTTTTTCTGTAGAGTTGCTTAACACCAGTACCCCCAGGGCACCAGTTGTCTTCTTTTTAAGGAGAGGAGGTTTTGAGGTAGTATCTTGGCAGGTGACTGTCCTTCCCCAAGAGTAGTGTGTCCCCCTCCCCCCCGCCCCCGCCAAACCTGACACCATCCAGCACAGGCAGAGCAGGGCCTGCTGTGCTGTTTTTTTTTTTTTTTTTTAAAGATTTTATTTATTTATTTGACAGATCACAAGTAGGCAGAGAGACAGGCAGAGAGGGAGGGTAGGATTGATCCCAGGACTCTGGGATCATGACCTGAGTCATGACCCACTGAGCCACCCAGGTGCCCCCTCCTGTGCTGTTTTAACCCACTGAGCCACCCAGATGCCCCGGGCCTGCTGTACTGTTTAATTGGCAAGTATGTTCTTCCTTCAGTGTGTTTATGTCCATCAAATGTTGATTTTTTTACTTAAAAAAATCATTACATATTAATCCAGTTAGATTTAATGTGAGAATTTTAATAAGTGATACAGTTTCTGCAACATAACATGCCTGTGGAAGCTCAGCAGATCATTGCCACAAGCATGTGTCCTCAGTAATTAATAAAGGTGATTTAGGGTTGGGTCACCAGCTGGAATGATGTGATGAACCTCCCTTTTATAAGAGCTGGAACTGATTTTTTTTTTAAAGATTTTATTTTTATTGTTTATTTTAGAGAGAAAGAACAGGGGAGAGGGGAGGAACAGAGGGAGAGTTAGAAGCAGACTCTATGCTGAGCATGGAGCTTGATCCCACGGCTCTGAGATCATGACTTGAGCCAAAACTAAGAGTCAGATGCTCAACTGACTGAGCCAGCCAGGCGTCCCTGGAAATGATTTTTTTTTTTTTTAACTAATTTTTAATGCCAGAAAAGTGACTTTTAGTGGTTGCTGCTTGTCAGAACTTTTATTTATTATTTTGGGTGGTTGTTGGTTATTGTTTATTTTGTTTATTTCAAACATACAGAAGAGTATTCAGAATAGTATAACAAAAATGCTTATGACCCTCCAGCTTTAACATATCTCAATATATCATAATCCTGCTTCAGATATTCATACTTAAAAAAACAAACCAGAGTGAAGATATTTAACTTCTTAGTCCCATTTACTTTCTTACCCTAGCAGTAACACTCTTGTGAATTACATGTTATTCCCATGCATGTTTTCTTTCTTTTACTGAATGTTTCCTTACAGCATTGAGTGTTGTTTTGTATATTTTAACACCTTATATAAGTGGTTATTACCTTCTATTTATCTTTCTATAACTTTTTCACTTAATATTATGTCATTGAAGTTTATCCATAGGGATTTATGTTATGTTCTAGTTCATTTATTTCAAGTTGTATAATATTCATTTGGATGAGAGGGCTATAATATATTTTTGCATTTTCTTTTTTTTCTTTTTGAAAGACTTTATTATTTGACAGAGAGAGGATGAGCACAAGCAGGGGAAGCAGGAGAGGTAGAAGCAGGCTCCCCACTGAACAGGAAGCCTGATGCGGGGCTCAATGCCAGGACCCGGGGATCATGACCTGGGCTGAAGGCAGATGCCTAACTGACTGAGCCACCCAAGTGCCCTGATTTGTGCATTTTCTTATTTTTTTTTTTTTAAGATTTTATTTATTTATTTGACAGAGAGAGATCACAAGTAGGCAGAGAGGCAGGCGGAGAGAGAGGAAGGGAAGCAGGCTCCCCGCTGAGCAGAGAGCACGATGCGGGACTCAATCCCAGGACCCTGAGATCATGACCTGAGCCGAAGGCCGTGGCTTAACCCACTGAGCCACCCAGGCGCCCCTGTGCATTTTCTTATTAATGAGTATTTAGATTGCTCTTTTTTCCCCCACCCATCCTTACAATGATACAACATAGTTTCAAAATTTACTTGTATACCTGTTCTAGAATTTTCCTAGGAGCAAAATTTATGAATCATAGGGCTGGGTATCTTTAATCTTGCTAGATATTTCCAGTTATTTCAAGTATCAATTTATACTTCCACCAGTTGTCTGTAGGCCCTTACTTAGTAGCCTCTCCAGCACTTTGTACTGTCAGACTGTGGCAAAAACTTTATCTAATATGTGTGAAATGTCTTTTGATCATTTGAGTTTTCTCTTCTAAGAGTTACCTAGTCTTATTCTTTATCTTCTTGCTGGTTTTTAAGAGTTCCTCATGTATTGTGGATACTGATCCTTCACTAGTTCTGTGCCTGCACATATCCCCCAGACTATCTATTATCTTTGCTTTGTTTATGATATTTTCTTGTGCAGACGTTTTCATTTTTGATATAGTAAAATGTATTGATCTTTCCCTTTATAGTTTATGCATTTTGTGCCTTGGGATTTTGATTAGAAATGCATTGAGTTCATAGGGAAAATTGACATATGAGTCTTCATCTTGGAACACATCACATCTTTCTGTTATTTAGATTTCTTTAAGTGAGATTGTTACACTTTTTACCACAAAAGTTTTAGCTACGTTTCCCTAGATTTATTGCCAGATAACATGGTTATTGTTGCTATTACAAGTAGTATTTTTAAAATTATACTTTTCGTCTAAGTGGGTGTTGAATGCATATAGAAATAAGATAGATTTGGGGTGCCTGGGTGGCTCAGTCACTTAAGTGCATACCTTTGTCTCAGGTCATGATCCTGGAGCCCTGGAATAGAGCCCTTTGTTGGGCTCCCTCCTTAGTATGGAGTCTGCTTGTCCCTCTCCCTTTGCCCCTCCCCCTGCTCACGCATGCCCCCTCTCTCAAATAAATAAAAGTAAAATCTTAAAAAAGAAGGTAGATTTTCCTATATTGTTCTTTCATCTAACTGCCTTACTAAGCTCTCCTGCATTTCTAATAGTAGTTTAACTATAGATTTTTTTTATGTAGAATAAATAGGATCCTCTATTGTTGACAATTTTCTTTCTTTGAACTTATCTTTATGCTTTGTGTATGTGCGTGTCTTGTCTGTTTGTTAGAAACCCTAACAACTTGGGGGCTTTTAGGTGGCTCAGTTGGTTGAGTGTCCTGATCTCATGGGTGAAGGGATTGAGCTCTGTGTCAGGTTCTGCACTCAGTGTGAGTCTGCTTGGATATTCTCTCCCTCTGCCCCTTCCCCTGCTTGAGCTCATTCATTCTCTCTCTAAAGTAAATAAATAAATCTTAAAAAAAAAAAAAAGAATCTCTGACAACTTGATGTTGATAAAAATACTGATAGCATGAAACCAGATCTTGTACCTGAGTTTGTAGTGTATGCTCCTAGCCATACTAAATGTGTTGTGGCTTTTGGTAGATTCCTTTTATCCAATGAAAGAAGTTTCATCTGGTTTGTGAAGAGTTTGTTTGCTTTTGTCATCATGAATTTGTTTTAAATTTTATGAAAGTTTTTTCTGCCTCTTTTCAGATAGTATATAGTTTATCTCCTTCAATCTGGTAGTTTTATTATCAGAAGTTTTTATTAGTAAACTAGTTTTAGTCTTACCCTGTTGACTCTTGCTTTTGTTTGGTTAGTTTCTCATGTGTTTGTACTTTAGGATTGTGAGTTCATCTTCAATAAGGCTTTACCTGTGAGTCTTTTTTTTTTTTTTTTAATTTATTTGACAGAGAGAGATCACAAGTAGGCAGAGAGGCAAGCAGAGAGAGAGAGGAGGAAGCAGGCTCCCCGCTGAGCAGAGAGCCCGATGCGGGACTCGATCCCAGGACCCTGAGACCATGACCTGAGCCGAAGGCAGCGGCTCAACCCACTGAGCCACCCAGGCGCCCTTTACCTGTGAGTCCTATGTGGCCCAGGTAGAGGTATGTCCTAGAGATGTTTTACATTTACTTATAGGTGATTGGTGTATATCACTTGCCTGGGACCACTTTATTTTATTTTATTTTTTTAAAGATTCATTTATTTATTTATTTGAGAGGGGGAGGGGTTGAAGGAGGAGAGAGAATCCTAAGCAGTGTCTGCACTCAGCAGAGCAGGGCTTGATCTTACAATCCTGAGATTACCACCTGAGCTGAAACCAAGAGTTGGATGCTTAACTGACTGTGCCACCCAGGTGCCTCTCCCATCCCCCACTTTTTTAGAGTAGGCTCTGTGCACAGTGTGGAGCCCAATGAGGGTCTTGAACTCCTGCCCCTGAGGTCAAGACCTGAGATGAGATCAAGAGTTGGATGCATAACTGACTGAGCCACCCAGGCACCCCTGGACCACTTTAGTTTTGATTAATTTCTTGGACCATGTAGATTGGATACTTTTCCCCTCCTCCAAACCAGGTTGACATAAGCTTTTATGTTGTCTTGTGTATTGGTGGTTAGATTTTTTTCTACATCATTCTTTACAGAGAGTATAACTCTTTAAGTTCCTGTCTTTTTTTTTTTTAAAGATTTTATTTATTTATTTGACAGAGAGATCACAAGTAGGTAGAGAGGCAAGCAGAGAGAGAGAGGAGGAAGCAGGCTTCCTGCTGAGCAGAGACTGATGCGGGGCTCGATCCCAGGTCCCCGGGATCATTACCTGAGCTGAAGGCAGAGGCCTAACCACTGAGCCACCCAGGCGCCCCCTCTTTTTTTTTTTAAAGATTTTATTTATTTATTTACAGACAGAGATCATAATCAGAGAGGCAGGCAGAGAGAGAGGGGGAAGCAGGCTCCCTGCTGAGCAGAGAGCCCGATATAGGGCTTGATCCCAGGACCCTGAGATCATGACCTGAGCCGAAGGCAGAGGCTTTAACCCACTGAGCCACCCAGGTGCCCTAAGTTCCAGTCTTTATATAGAGGTTGTAGACTTTACTTTTTAGCTTCTTTGAACCACAAGGCATTGTTTCTTAATCTGACCTCCACCCACTCATAGGATTGGCACCCTCTTCTTCTAGGATTGACATAGTGTCAGCTTGCAAGAATATTTGTCTATATTTTCAGTTTGCCTTTCATTCTTATCCTTTGGTCTATTCTATTGTTTTTGTTGTTGTTGTTGTTGTTGTTGTTTTGTGAAAACAGCTGTGCATTTAAAATAAGATAAGTGTTATATATAATTTTATTCATATTTCTAGATGTTTTGCAGTGGGAGAATTTGCAGGATCTCCTCTCTGCCAGGGTGCCAAGCAGGGAGTCCTTGTCCAAATTGTTAGATGGACCTTGGTCATTGTGGTGCTGCCTTGTTGGTTTCTACTGGAAAGCTCTAGAACTGTTAACCTGGTATCATCTTCTGGTCCTGCCTACCTTCATGACTTTTGTATACCCAGTATTCAAGTACTCACTCTCAGTTAATAATTTCTTTCGCAGATTATTTTATAGGTTTTGGGGCAAAAGTGTAATCAGTAGGGATGCTATAAAATAGCACACTAAATCTTGGTTTTTGCTAATCTTGAAATTTGAGGGCGCCTGGGTGGCTCAGTGGGTTAAGCCGCTGCCTTCGGCTCAGGTCATGATCCCAGGATCCTGGGGTCGAGTCCCGCATTGGGCTCTCTGCTCAGCAGGGAGCCTGCTTCCTCCTCTCTCTCTCTGCCTGCCTCTCTGCCTGCTTGTGATCTCTCTCTGTCAAATAAATCAATAAAAAAATTTAAAAAAAAAACTGAAAAAAAAAATAAAAAAAAAAAAAAGAAATTTGAATGGTATGTATTTCATAGTTTTTGATCAAGATAACCACAACACGGGGCGCCTGGGTGGCTCAGTGGGTTAAGCCACTGCCTTCGGCTCAGGTCATGATCTCAGGGTTCTGGGATCGAGTCCCGCATCGGGCTCTCTGCTCGGCAGGGAGCCTGCTTCCCTCTCTCTCTCTGCCTGCCTCTCCATCTACTTGTGATTTCTCTCTGTCAAATAAATAAATAAAATCTTAAAAAAAAAAAAAAAAGATAACCACAACATTATAATGCATTGTAAATTTCTTGGTGGGACAAACATGTCATTTTTCATTTTTTTATTGTTTTGTATTCATTTTAAATTATGATTAGATTTGACTTGGTATTTGTTATTTACTCAAATGCTACAGACTTCTTTGGTGTCCCAAAATAACATTATTATTGATTCTTTCTCTTTTGGAGTCAGGTAGTCTTATGGCTTCTTGCTCTGTATCATTCTTTGAGGCATGTATTTGTATCACTCCCACAGTGCCTGGCATAGTGTCTTTATTATATCATAATATTGGACCATAATAATTTAGACTAATTAATTGCTAACCTTTCTGTCTTTTCCTTTGACCATTCTTTGTACAGAATAGCTATCAACTACTTTTTTCTTTAAATTATTTCCTCAGACTTTTTGTTCATCTCAGTCTGTGCCCTTTGTCCCTTCTAGCAAGAGAGTATTGTGGCCCTAAGATTCTTGTGTGTATTATTTTGGTCTCTGTACTGCCTGTATGGTGTAATGGAATTATGGCCTTGCCTCCACGGAATAAGCATCTTTATCTGAAGAGTGATGAGAGATAACTGGTTTGGTGTATGCATCCACACAAGCAATGTTTCAGTCTTTGAGAGATAGCTCTTCTTCCTAAGGGTCAACATCCATTATTTTCTGTTTACAGAGATGAGGTTTTTCTGTAGGTTTTCTTCTTACTAGCAAAATCTATAGCCTGAGTTTTGTCCAGACTTCATGTCCTTTTCCCCAAAAAAGATATACAAGTACGAGTTTGAAAGAAGCAGCTTTTTTTCTACTAAAGTATATTGCTTTAGGTTAAGTCACACTCTTTTTCCCACTTAGTTTTGCTGATTTTCAGATGTCATTGTTTTCATCAATATTCATGTCCATCGTTAGACCAGAGAGAGATGTAGCGCAAGTGTACTTAACTAAGTGGTTCAGTGGTGTGAATCTTAAGCTACTTCTTTCTGTAACGATGAAGTGCATGTGCACATGCTTATGTGTGCACATGCGCGTGCGTGTGTGTGTGTGTGTGTGTGTGTGTGTGTGTGTAGGAGCTTAAGCACTGGACACTGGTTGAATAACCTTGGCCATAAGTAACAGTGAAACATGTAATCTAGATAGATTATGTAAGTCTCCTTAGAAGACTTCAGAACTGGGCCACGTCTACACAAAAAGGGAGGGTGAGATGGTGAGTCCAATTTCTACCTGCCTGTGGGGTGCTATTTTTTTATGACATTGACTAGACCTAGAGCCTTCCAGAGGGAACCCAGGTGAGACTTGCCTCAGAGATGGTTCCAGTTCCTGCTGGGCTCAGGGGAAGAGGGAGAGAGGCCTATCACCTACTTAGAGGACATCCTGTTTTCACATAGGGATGCTGGGAGGCTTAATTAACCCTTTTAACCCTACATTTTTGTGTCTTAAAGGAAGTTTCATACTAATTTGTTACTAATTAATTATAATCTGTACTTGGAAATATTTCGTACTTGTTAAGTGTTTAAATCTTCGGAGAACTAGAAATAGATGTTTTTATTCTCTTGTTAAAATGTCTTTTAGGGGGCGCTTGGGTGGCTCAGTGGGTTAAGCCTCTGCCTTCAGCTCAGGTCGTGATCTCAGGGTCTTGGGATTGAGTCCCGCATCGGGCTCTCTGCTCAGCAGGGAGCCTGCTTCCTCCTCCTCTCTCTCTCTGCCAGCCTCTCTACCTAACCTGTGATCTCTGTCAAATAAATAAATAAAGTCTTTAAAAAAATGTCTTTTAGGAGGAGGTTTTTTAATATGTTTTTACCACTAAATACTTCATTGTGTATTTCCTAAAGACATTATTTTTTAAAGATTTATTTAGAGAGAGAGCAAGCACATACATGCACAGAGTAGGGTGAGGGGCAGAGGGAGAGAGTGGAAGCAGTCTCCCCTCTGCATGGGGAGCCTTGACACTGGGATTGGTCTCAGAACCCTGAGCTCATGACCTGAGTGGGTATCAAGAGTCAGAGATATAACGGACTGAGCCACCCAGGATGTCCTGAGGCTATCTGGGGACCCCACCCTAAGTGGCTTCATTGCTACAAATTTAAGTGTGATCAAAAGGGGGCTCAGTGTAAACAACAAAAGATACTCCTTCACTCAGTAAATTCCAAGGATTTGGGGAGCTCTGCCAGGAACCAGGGGAAAAGACTAAATACATTTTTGTTTTGTATCACAGTTACCATAGGGGTGTGTATACCTGACTAGCATTATCATTTATTTTAGAGCCAGAAGAGTTTACCTGTGTCCAGGCACCTGGACTAGTTGGCTGGCTTAGTTGGTAGAGCATGCAACTCTTGATCTCAAGGTTGTGAGTTTGAGGTCTGTGTTGAGTGTGAAGCCTACTTAAAAAAAAAAAAGATAGTAAGAAGAGTTTACCTTTTTTTTTTTAACCTATGTTTTTAAGGAGCTAACCATACAGCGTGCCCAAGTCACTTGGCAAAGCCAAAGAGAAAAACTTGAATAACCATGTAAATACAATGATGTTAGTATATTAAGTTTTCCTGTAGACTGTTTTGAAAATATGAGTATATGTCACAAAATAGTAGTCATCTATTAAGACTTTTATTTGTAATTGATGCCAATCTAGGAAAAACGATAGCATGCAATCTGTATACTGTATAGTTATAGCTGTTTTAAAATGAATGGCAGTTGAGAATCTAAAATGATCAATATCAACTCAGAAAATTGTGGTTATTATTTGTATTGTAGAAGGATTTATGTAGAGTTTCTGTTATAGTCTTATTTTTAAAAGCTAGGATGCCAGGGTTGCGCGGTTGGTTAAGCATCTGCCTTTGGCTCAGGTCATGATCTCAGAGCCCTGGGATTGAGCCTTACATCAGGCTCCTTGGGGAGTCTGCTGCTCCCTTTCACTCTCCATCTTTCTCAAAAATAAATAAAATCTTAAAAAAAAAAAAAAAGCTTTGATTTGTCAAAATGCTACTGGCACAGAACTTTTCAGGATTGTGTCTAGTGGATAGGTTGACTAGATACAGAGAAGTCTTCACTAAAGGTTGTGTGAATGTTTGCAGGGCTGTGAAGAACAAACCATCCCCTCTCTGCTCAGCTTCTGTTTGTCTGGATTTGTAGGCATCCAGCATGAGCTCCATGGCTCAGTGATAGAACTCCTAGGAGAAGGGAGGGGCATCAGAGGGCTTGGGCTTTGGGAAGAGACTGATGAGAGGGGTGTGGGGTAGTTGTAGTGGAAATTGGAGGGACGGGACACCAGCCACGGTTTGGCTTCTCTCTGAGGCTCTTCTTAACCGCCTAGTAGATAAATCCAATGTGCTCTTAGGCTGATCTGGACTTAGGGCTGGCTTGGGCCTCAGTAGGCCAGACATGTTCCTTCCTTGTAGACCCTTACCTCTCTTAATCTCTACTTTAAGAATTGAGAGCTGGGTAGAAAGAGATACAGGGCTCACAAGTTAAATGGTAACACATTTAGCCAAAATTGCTTTTGCTCTTGCTTCATCCTCAGTATTCAGAGGTCCTGGGACCTTACTTTCTTCTTCTTCTTTTTTTTAAATCACCCTCACATTATACTGATGGTTTAAAATGTTCATGTGGCTCACGCACACATGTGTGTCAGTTGAGAGAGAGGAAGAGAATTTTTCAGAGCCCAGGTTCCTCTGGGCAGTAGTGGCTGTGTCACCTAGCCTTCTCACAGCCAAAGCACACCCCTGCTTCAGCTCCTGTCTTCCTCACGCAGTTGTCTGTCACCCTCCCTCCCCCCTTTTTTCCAGCTGACTCCATGGAGAATGAAGTGAGTCTTTAATTTACTTCCCTCAGCAGTGGCCCTCTGGAGTTTATTTCTACTTATCAAAATGCCTGGGACTGACCCTGCAGGGATATGCTGCTCAGTGACCTCTTGGGTGATAGACCCAAGTCGGGGAGCTTTGGGGGCAAACACAGGGAACCTCAGTCCTTGGCCATTTTACAGGGCATGTGAATAGCAGAGATTCAGTAATAAAAGTAAAAAATTGACTTTGCAAATGTAATATTAATTTCAGTCACTGAGAAAGTTTGGACTTGATGGTTAATTACATTTGTAAAATAACCTGTGTATATCATTAGTAGATTAAACTTGTACTTTTTATTTGAATACAGCATTAAATTAAATATTTTATGTTTATGTAATGTGGTCCTGTTTGTTACATTCTTTCTAAATACTGGTTTTTCTTTATGATACCTAAAAATAGGGACTCTAAGACAATAGGTCTCCAGCTTTTTGGTCTTAAATCCTTTTATACTTTAAAAATTATTGAAGATCCCCAAAAGCTTTTGTTTATATGGCTTATAATGATCAATAGTCACTGTATTAGTAAAGTAAAAGTACCAATTTCTTTAAAATATAATAAACTCATAATGTATTAACATATTTTTTAGTGAAAAATGACTATAGTTTCCAAAATGAAAAAATTAGAAGAGTAGAATTGTTTTACACATTTGAAAATTTGAAAATGTCTGATTGAATAGAGACAGAGTCTCAAATCTGCTTCTGCATGTTGTGACTTATTGTTTTGTTGACTTACTATGCTGTTAAAGTAGATGAAAAATGTAATTGGAAAAGGGAGGAGTGTTTTAGCAGCCTTTTCAGATAATTATGTGGGTATTCTTTGATACTGTAACCGAAACTGACAAGTGGTAGTTTCTTCAAGGTTAATTGTAATATGGAATTTGAAACTATATCAAGGAACTTTTTGTATTCTGTTATATTAAAATCCATTAGTCTGTCTTGCACTTTTTTTTTTTTTTTTTTAAAGATTTTATTTATTTATTTGAGAGAGAGACAGTGAGAGAGAACATGAGTGAGGAGAAGGTCAGAGGGAGAAGCAGACTCCCCGTGGAGCTGGGAGCCTGATGCGGGACTCGATCCCGGGACTCCAGGATCATGACCTGAGCCGAAGGCAGTCGTCCAACCAACTGAGCCACCCAGGCGTCCCAGTCTGTCTTGCACTTTGAATGGCTCTTTAACCCATGCATGATTTTGACTTTGTGGCTCCTTTGACCCTTCTTGAGGATCCCAGGGGTCTCTGGACCACTCTTTGGGAACTGCTGTCATAGAATCTGGAAGGGATCTTCAAGATGAATCCTGGTCTGTCTCTCTCTTGCCCTCATCTAAGAGGGGTAAGGAAGCTGAGGGAGAACTGATTTGACCAAGGTCATGCAGCCAGTTTCCCATAGAGCTGTGGCTAGAATTTAGGTTTCTTGATGGATGCTGTAAACATGGCTCCAGTGCCTCTGTTGTGCTTGGTGCTGAGTCCCTGAATCGAGTTCCACTGCATTGCTTTTTAGAGAGAGTTGTCTCTTGTGGCCCTGCTCCTTGGAGTCCTGAATGTTTTGTTCACCTTCTCTTCCTTATTTTGTCTTAATTAAGCTCCATATTGCCAAAAGTCTCCTTAGATTTCTGAATAAAATATCTTGAGCTGTGTCATTTTCTAGCTCTATGGCTGCTTTGTGTATGTTAAATGTGTTTTTTAAGCAACCGAAGGATAATCAAAAGGTGTTTGGGCTACGTGTATGCATCAGGTTTTTGTCTTGCCTAGGAAAGGGGTGTGTGTGTGTGTGTGTGTGTGTGTGTGTGTTTAAGGGAAGGTGTTTTGAAATAACTTCAGAGATCCATAGTGGATCTCTCAGCAGGCTGGAAAAATCCAAAGTACCCTTTGAGTGCTAGAAATGGACTGAACTCTTGTTTTGTTCTTTAGTCTTTGAATTATATAAATTGCTTGACTAGTGCCGTTCTTTGAAGAAGTGTTGCCTAAAGTTTTTAGACTGAATGTTTTTTGTGCTCTTAAAGCTCCTCCCCCTGTAAATTAGCACAAGTGCATGGTTTTGTTTATACTCTTTCTTTTTTCTTAAGATTTTATTTACTTGACAGGCAGAGATCACAAATAGGCAGAGAGGCAGGCAGAGACAGAGATGGGGGGGGGCAGGGAAAGCAGGCTCCCGGCTGAGCAAAGAGCCCAATGTGGGGCTTGATCCCAGGACCCTCAGATCATGACCTGAGCCGAAGACAGAGGCTTATAACCCACTGAGCCACCCAGGTGCCCCATTTTGTTTATACTCTTAATGGAAAAAGAAGTGTGCATGGTACTCACTGTGGAATTGCTTTGAGATAATTTGGGGAAATTTAATACAACTCAAGGTCACCAAAATTAATGAGGACATGTCAGTTTGGAATTATTTTTTTAATATCAAACATAGCATCAGGATGCTGCCAAGGACCAGAACGACATCTCTGAAATTGCATGGGCTGCTATGCTGTGGTGAGGAAGTGTGTGCCACAGTTTTATGATTTCAGTGTGGACTCTCCAAGCATTGTCTGTTTTGTGAACAAAGGCTTTGCTAGTACCTGTGTGTCTTTGTGTTTTTCTGTTCTGTGTATTCTGCTCCCCAGGGGTGTGTCTTAGGGCTGTGCCCGCATGATTAATTTCACTGATTCTTGGCCAGGCACTGCTCTATAGACAGGTGTCGATGTTTTTGAACTTAGCAGGACAGAAGAAACTTTTCCTTCACTCTCAAGATTGCTGTAAAGGACTGGAGTGGTATTGGCTGTGGGTTTCTTCATAATTATAGCCTCCATTAGGAAACCCAATATATTAAACTGTAGACATTAACATATTACTTAGGGATTGAGTATTTACTTTTCAGAGTGGTTCTTTTTAGAGCTTCTTTAAATAGCTAGTTCTCCAGTTTCATTAAAATAGAATTTGATTCCCAGAAATTGCTTTGTAGGAATACCCATCCTCATTAAGGCACAGCACACCCATAATCTCTCCTACAGCTCCTCTTCCCTGGAGATTGAGACAGTTTCACATGGGTTGGGGGAGCAAATGAGGGAGATGCATTTTTTCCTTAACTTTTTTCCTCTTGTCTGCCTTATAGTTCTGAGAGCTAATTTCTCAAGTCAGGGCTACCTTCCTTGTGTTTGAAAGGCTGTGCCCACTTGGAAGTGTTTGTATGTGTGGGTGGAGCCCCATACAGACAAAATGTAATTGACTGGACTGCTGCCTGCTAAGATCAGCTTTTCCCCTGCCAGTTTCCTTTTGTTGCTTTTTTGAAGGAGTTCAGTAACAGCAAAACCTGCCTTTTACCTAGTTGGTGTGGTTCTGAAGAGTAGAGAAAAGAATTCATTGTGTCATCCCTGTAATGAGATTTAGTGACTGATGAAGGGTAGGGAAAGAGAATAACTAAATTTGGTGGGATTTAAATCTGTCACTTTTCGGTTTATTCTCTGTTTGGGGTATCTGATACCTGGGTACTATTTTAAAGTTCTTTTTAAAGTGTTTTTTGAGTAGGGGCCTCGACCAATGTCTCATATTCTAATAATATGTGTGGTTGTTGATGTTTAATTGATGTTTGCTTCTATCTATCAGGAGCTTGGGGCTGAGGTTGTTTTGAAGATGTTCATTAACTGAGGGTTTACAGGAGGCTTCTCCTTGTTACTGTTTACCTCTAAGTGATTGTCATTCTTCCACTACCACACAATTTCTTCTCTAAAATGACAGGCATTCAGATTACCTAGAGGTACTTGCTAATTAAAAATTGTCCTCTAAAAGCTGCTCCATAATCAGCCAAACACACTGTAAGCAAAACACTTATCTCAAGCAGTCTAGGATGAACCAGAGGGGTTATGCTGATTACAGATATTGACTTCCACTTAGAGTAGCTGCTGTTGAATTATCATCATACTCATATTCAGAATAAATTTCACTTACAAAGCTGATGACATCTAATTGATTTATTGCTTCCTTTCTAAAACCTAATGAACCTAAAGACATAGGATTGTTACTCCCTCAGAAATTTGGAATCTGCTTTGTCACTCAGTGAATGATAGTTCAGCATTAGTTATATTAATTTCTATTTGTGGAACACCTTTATTCCTTGTGCCTTAACACCCTTTGTAGGTGTTTTGGAAGTGCATTACTAATGCAAAAATTTAAATTTTATTACTAAATCATTTTACTGCTGTTTTTTGCTTTCATTGCCTTGAGAGGCTAAGTACATGACCCATAGGGATACACACTCATAATTCCTATGGTTGTTAAATAGACAGTCTTAAATTCTAGTTTTCCAGAACTAAAGGATTCAGTTACTTCATTTTGTTTCTGTTTCTTTTTTTTTTTTTTTTAAGATTTTATTTATTTATTTGACAGAGACAGATCACAAGTAGGCAGAGAGGCAGGCAGAGAGAGAGAGGAGGAAGTAGGCTCCCTGCTGAGCAGAGAGCCTGATGCGGGACCCTATCCCAGGACCCTGAGATCATGACCTGAGCCGAAGGCAGCGCCTTAACCCACTGAGCCACCCAGGCGCCCTGTTTCTGTTTCTTTTTAGGAGAACATAAAAGTTCTACTTCAAATTGTGTCTGGACCTTAATAAGAGATTTCAGTTCTGGAATAGTTTTTGTGTTGAATAATTAGAGACTTGTGTTTTGGTTTTTATTTTAGGAGATGGGAGGAATTTTAGGATAACCTGATTGTGGATGTGGTTGTCTGTAGCAGTTTGTCTTAGAAAAGATTATTTATTTTGTGCTCCTTCCCCACATTTTATTATGAAAAATTTGAAATATATAGAAAAATTGAAAGAATTGGTCAGTGAATCTTTATGTTAACATTTTGTTAGTGCTTGCTTTATCACAAAGCAGTCTGTCTAGCTTTCTCTTTGTCTTTTTTCCCCATCAAGAAGAAATGACCTTTGGGGCGCCTGGGTGGCTCAGTGGGTTAAGCCGCTGCCTTCAGCTCAGGTCCTGATCTCAGGGTCCTGGGATCGAGTCCCGCATCAGGCTGTCTGCTCAGCAAGGAGCCTGCTTCCTCCTCTCTCTGTCTGCCTGCCTCTCTGCCTACTTGTGATCTCTCTCTGTCAAGTAAATAAATAAAATCTTTAAAAAAAAAAAAAAAAAAAGAAATGACCTTTATAGCTAATAGTAAAGTAGAACAGTCAAGAGAGAAAGAGACAGACAGACAAACAAGCGCAGTACCTGGTGTATATTAGACATAATAGAGCAAGTTGACAAACGAGGGAGTGAACGTGAATGAGTGAATGATCTGAATAGGACATGCTTCCAGGTCCAGGATATATACAATTCCCACCTAATTCCCTGCCCTTGGGGATTTACTGTCTGGACTGGAAGTGAGAAACCACAGAAGGCAAAGCACTTTGCCAGGTAGCTCATATGAAGGCTTCAGTGAAGGTCAGCATGGTCAAGCATGGCTGCTACTGGAGTTCAGAAGAGGAAGTATGACCCCAGAACACTGGGGCAGTTGACCGAGACTTCTTGGAAGAAATGGAGCTGAAATTGGGCTAAGAGGTAAGGCAGAGCCTGAGAACAGAGAAGGACACAGGAACATTCTGAGTCATGGGGAGTGTGAGGCTCCCCACATACTGGGGAGGAGTGGCAGTGTGGTGCCTGCTGGAAGCCTTGCATTCAGGTGATTGGAAAGTATACTGTCTTCCAGATGGTGCTCGGAGGCAGCTCCAGGCAGGACCCACTCCCTCTTCCCTGGACTCTCCTAGTTACTCTCATTCCAGGGCTCTGTCCATGCTGCTCATTATGCCTGGAACACTTCCCCTCCGAATGTCTGTGTGGCTCCCTCTGCCCTCTGGCCTCTGCTCAGTGAGAACTCCCCCAGTCTCCTTCTGGCTGTGCCAACTCCCCAGCATGATTTGTTGCATTTCCTGCTCTGTTCCCAAAGCCTAGTGGTAGTGTCTGTGACTGTATAACCTTAATGTGTATATGTATGCATATATAAAGATACAAAAAAAATTGAAGGAATGAACAAGTGGGAGTTCTGATGCATAGAGTGTGTTTGTTTGGTCACTTTAAGACATTTTCTTGTCCAAGCAGCGAAGACTAGCTTGAGCTGGGCAGAGAGTCACCCAACGTATATCAGGGTCAGTGCACTTGTGAGGAAGGTTGAAATTTGGGTATGGTTAGTTTGCCCCTCAGGGCATTCATCCTTGGCATTTTCTCTTTGAAAGACTCGTGTTCCTAATTGAAGTGCTTGGTGATGCTGATGCCTCTTGTCCTCCTTCCAGGACCCCTGCAGTGGATCATGAGTTGGTAATGCCCACTGAGGACCTCTGGGAGCCATGTCAGACGAATCCGCCTCAGGGAGCGATCCAGACCTGGACCCGGACGTGGAGCTGGAGGATGCGGAAGAGGAGGAGGAGGAGGAGGAAGTGGCAGTGGAGGAGCACGGCAGGGATGACGCGGAAGACCTACTGGATGGTGAGTGGCTCTAGCGAGTGACATAGGTTGCCTTATTTTTTCTTCTTTCGGGTTTTTTGCTGGGAGAGCATGGTGTTTCCAGTTGCATTTCTTAGGTCATCTGTTGTGAGAAGGTAGAGACTGGGAACACAGCAACAGTGAACTCATATGCTGTTTCTCAAGAAATGGCTTGTTGTCCCTCTGCGTAGACCTCACTCCAGTGCTGGATGAACCTTTAGCATTTAACTTGTCTTTAACAGATGTGCAGATTCAGATTTGCAGATTTGAGAGTAGAGAATTCTTGCCCACATCATGGATGAGTCAATGGCAGAGTTCTTGTGGAGAGACTTTGTGGTCTGGGGTCATGAATTCATGAGGTGACCACAGGTAGGCATGAGGGTAGCTGTGAGTTTCCTGAAATTATATTTACGGTTCTGCTTGTATGGACATGAGAGAATTATGTGGGGGAGATTTTCAGATGATAGGCTCACAACTCCAGAATGTTTATTGCATCTCCTGTAGTGCTGCTCTGCCTCCTAGCCACTTCCAGTGACTGTAAATTATTCCTGATGAGAGAGAACTGCACCTCTATAGCTGGTAGGCACCCCTCTGGATTCCTGTTTGGCTCACCCCTTCCTTTGCTCACAGCTTAATTGCAGTGGCATTGACTTTTTCTTTTCATCTTCAGTCTAATGTCAGGTCATCCGGGCAGCCACAGGGCTTCTCAGTTAATTCCAGGCTTTCATCGCATAGGATTTAGTTGTTTGTAAGATTCCTATTGACTGAGGAATAAAGTTTTTCTCTGTTTATAACAAACCACCTTGGTAGGACGCAGCATTATACTGGGTTATCTCTGCTTGCATCTGAAGGAGCCTAGGAAGATGTGCTACTGCTTTTCTCCAGATTCAAGAAGGATGAACATGGATCCTCTTTCTTTGCTGAAGTACTATCTTCAGTTCTCATTCATCCTACCAGATGTTATATGTATGGTTCGGGGATCAGTTTTCCCTCATTTAAACTATCTAGGAGTCTCTGCCCCACTTCTACTTCCCCTACCTCTGGCAGGGAAATTACCATTTTATTTTATTTTATTTTTTCTTGATATTGTTTGCTGTCCACTGCTTGTTTATTCAGTTGGAGTCTCCCCAGTTGGTTCTGAAGTTCCTTTCTATAAAGTAGAATAAGTAGAAGTAATGGAAGATAGTGCTGGAAGGGTATACCACCAGACTGCCTTGCTTGGCTCTCATGGTTCTTAAGATGGCATTAGAGTCCCCAGGTACTGCATCAGTTTTTGCTTTTTATCATTTGGGTTCTTAGAATTATATTTTCACATACCCCCTAGAATTCTTAATCAGGTTTAGATCAGATTTAGGATGCTACTGGTAGGTATGGTGGATATATACACATTATCTTCCCTCTCAGCTTTTTGGAATTCTGCCTTCCTTGTTAGGTTCTTAATTATTAAAAGAAAAGCAGATGCTTCTCTGGACTTTACTATTATTTATTTAAAAGTGGTGAGAATTGTAATTTGTCTCAGAATAGTGTAGCTATGCAACTGGAGTGTTTTTTTGTTTGTTTGTTTAGATTTTGTTTATTTATTTGAGAGAGAGAGATAGCAAGAGAAAGCATGAGTGGGGTGGTGGGGAGAGGGACAAGCAGGCTCCCTACTGAGCAGGGAGGTCAGTGTGGGGCTTGATCCCAGGACCCTGGGATCATATCCTGAGCCAAAGGCAGACACTTAACCACCCAGATGCCCCTGTAACGGAGTTTTTAAAAAAGATTATTTATACCATTCTCAGATGAAATAATTTTTAAAAATTTGAAATGAGTTATTTTTGTTACTTATGAAGTTCAGAGTGTTAGAAAAAAATGTTCTGTAGGTGCTCTCTTCTTCTCTTGCTCTGCTAGGGTATGTTCTTAGATTTTGATCAAGGATCCTTTTGATGTTTCACAGTGGTGTTAGAGCTTTACTCACCCAAGCACTCCCAAATGGAAGTGATACTTCTGTTACTTGTGGCAACTCTGCCACTGTTTTAGAGCTTATAGTTTTCCTGGTTCTCTTATTTTGCACACACTGCAATTTTGCTGAACCATCTGAGACCTGCCCATTTCTTCAGTCTTACCCTTCCTGCCTTGGCTTGCTGGTCATCCCACAGTCTTAATGGGTAGAGCAGCCAGCTCTTCTAAAATTAGGAATAGCTATGAATAGTTTTAGCTGGTATGGTGTGATGTGGCCTTTTATTGTCTTAGAGCAGTGGTTCTCAATGTAGGATGATTTTGCCTCCCAGGGGACAGTTGACAGTATCTGAAAACACTGTCATGACTTCCATAAGGTGAGGGAGGAATGCTGCTGGCATCTTGTGGGCAGAGACCCGAGATGCTGCTAAACATCCTGCATTGCATAGGACAGCTCTGCCCTACACACAGTTATTGTCCCCAAGTATCAGTAGTGCAAAGGTTGAGAAACCCTTTCAGAAAGGAATCTGTTACTTCATCTCTTTTTATTTGAAGTTTCATTTCTACTAGATGACAATAACTCACTTTTGTAGTGCTTCCTCATCATTTACACAAACATCTGAACTATCATACTCACCTTTTCAAAGAATTTTCTTTGGTGATTCCCTCTATTTGTGTTTGTTTTCTTTATAATTTCTGCTTTATAATATTCTTCCTCCTACTTCTTTTGGGTTTGTTTAGCAATACTACCAAACTTCTTTTTCTTTTCTTTTTTTAAAAGATTTTATTTATTTATTTGACAGTGATCACAAGTAGGCAGAGAGGCAGGCAGAGAGAGAGGGGGAAGCAGGCTCCCCGCTGAGCAGAGAGCCCAATGTGGGGCTTCATTGCAGGACCCTGAGATCATTACCTGAGCCAAAGGCAAAGGCTTAACCCACTGAGGCACCCAGTCACCCATTACTTCCAAACGTCTTAAGAATGTGCTTACCAGGGCGCCTGGGTGGCTCAGTGGATTAAGCCGCTGCCTTCGGCTCAGGTCATGATCTCAGGGTCCTGGGATCGAGTCCCGCATCGGGCTCTCTGCTCAGCAGGGGGCCTGCTTTCCTTCCTCTCTCTCTGCCTGCCCCTCTGCCTACTTGTCCTACTTGTGATTTCTCTCTGTCAAATAAATAAATAAAATCTTTAAAAAAAAAAAAAAAAGAATGTGCTTACCAGGGTGTGCCTGGGTGGCTCAGTGGGTTAAAACCTCTGCCTTTGGCTTGGGTATCTGGGATCGAGCCCCGAGTAGGGCTCTCTGCTTGGCGGGGAGCCTGCTTCCCCCCCCCCCCCCCTGCCTGCCTTTCCACCTAATTGTGATCTCTGTCTGTCAAATAAATAAATAAATAATTTAAAAAAAAAAAAGAAAAAAAAAAAAAGAATGTGCTTACCAGGGCGCCTGGGTGGCACTAACAGACAACTAACTCTTGGTTTTGGCTCACGTCATGATATTAGGGTCATAATATCAAACTCCTCATCAGGCTTTGTGCTCAGCAGGGATTGAGATTCTCTCTGCCTTTCCCTCTGCTCCTCTCACTCGTGCTCTCCCTCTCTTTCTCTCTGTCTCAGATAAATAAATAAATCTTTTAAAAAAAGAATGTGCTTATATTTGTTCCCCTAATAAAAACAGTTAAAACTATTAATTGCCCTCTAAGTACTGCTTTAGTTCATCCCCACAAGCATTTTGACACAGTTTATCTTACTTATCTTGATAATCCTAGGTGTTAGGTAGGGCAGATACACTTTAGAGATAAGGAAATTGAGGCTTAGAAAGGCAAGTGACCCACTCAGTATGACTTTGCAAGAAAGTGGCAAAGCTGGGCCTTTGGTTTCCAACGTGGTACTCCTTTTTCAAACCCATGCTGTTTGTGAGACCATAGGTTCATATCATTCCCTTGCCTATAATGGGTTGCTTTCTCTCTTAGTTTGTGCTGTGAAGGAAGAAATTGATTAATACTATTGACAGAGATCAGAAGTAATAGCATGAGTAAAGGCATAGTAGAAAGGCAGGTATGACACATGCTAGATAATGATGACCTAACTTACTTGCTATAGAACTGGACACATTAGGGGAATGACCAGAGTGAGACTGGAATGATAGTCTGGAATCAGTTTAGGGGGTAGTTTAGAATTTGTTTTAGGGACGCCTGGGTGGCTCAGTTGGTTAAGCAGCTGCCTTCGGCTCAGGTCATGATCCCGGCGTCCTGGGATCGAGTCCCACATCGGGCTCCTTGCTTGGCAGGGAGCCTGCTCCTCCCTCTGCCTCTGCCTGCCATTCTATCTGCCTGTGCTCGCTCTCTCTCCCTCTCTCTCTGACAAATAAATAAAATCTTTAAAAAAATAAAAAAAAAGAATTTGTTTTAAAGGCAGCATGGGAATTGATGGAAGTTTTTACCAAGGAGAATTCATTAAACCTTTGATTTTTAAGAATGTTATTTAGCAGTATACAGAAGAAATGGCCTGTAGATAGTGAAGACCAATTAGGTCTGTGGTAAAACTTTATGGGAGGGATTAATGAGATTTGTGAACTGTTGGGATCAGTTGACCTACATAGGAGGAGTAAATGGTCAGATTTGTTATAGTAAAATTTATAGGACTTGGTGACTTGTTGCATATGTGGGGCAGGTTGAAGATGGAATAGGTAAAGTCTGGGAGGAAGATGAAATCTTTACAAAGGCGGAAGAATGGGGTAGATAGGAAGTAGTTGGGGGAGTTAGAGTATTTTTAGCTTTGCTGCATTATATGGGGCATTGTCTCCCCCTTGATATTGACCTTTGAATGTTGACTTGTCGGATAGTAGTCTGACAGCATGGAGGCTTTGTCTCTTGGGGAGCACCATGATTTGGTTTTTAAAAAGGTGGGGAGAAGACAGTGCTTTCCAATTTCTAGCATACTGGGGGGCTCTTGGCGTGTTATAAGACATTTTGGATTTTTTTTTTTTAAGATTTTATTTATTTGACAGAACAAAGCGAGAGAGCACGAGCAGAGGGAGCAGCAGAGGGAGCGGGCAAAGCAGACTCTCCGCTGAGCAGGGAGCCCTATGAGGGGCTTGATCTCTGGACCCTGGGATCATGACCTGAGCCGAAGGCAGACGCTTAACCATCTGAGCCACCCAGGCGCTCCTGGATTGCTTTTTCATTTCCCTGTTTTTCTTCTCTCCTAATGCATGTGTTGGATTTTCTCTATTCTCTTGGAATGGTGGGAGAAGTTAGGTGTTAGCACCTTTGGGGCCTATCATTATCAGAGGCAGAAGTTCAAAACCTGGTGCCTGTGGTGCCAGGGTGGCTCAGTCGGTTAAGCATCTGCCTTTTAGATCAAGTCATGATCCCGGAGTCCTGGGGTTGAATCCTGCATTGGGGGGGTGGTTCCTGCTCAGCGGGGAGTCTGCTTCTCCCTTTCCCTCTGCCCCATGTACCCTGTGCTTGTGCTCTCTCATCTCGAATAAATAAATAAAATCTTTAAAAATAAAATAAAAAACCTGGTGCCCCTGGAATTGGCTTTCCTTATGCAAAAGTAGTTTTTCTGGCCCAGTATTTTCTTCTAGCTCAGCTTCAGGTCCAATATCTTGCCCCAGATAAGGTATTTTGAAATATTTAGATGAAGAGAACTCCTACAGTAATCTAGCTTTTACAAAAAAAAAGTTTGTTTTCAGTTGCCATTTAATGTGTTTCAGTGAATGTGAAAGTGTGG
The DNA here is from genome assembly GCF_020171115.1 of Neogale vison. Taxonomy (NCBI): domain Eukaryota; kingdom Metazoa; phylum Chordata; class Mammalia; order Carnivora; family Mustelidae; genus Neogale; species Neogale vison. The sequence continues at coordinate 203,815,630 of NC_058096.1, read as the reverse complement.
CATGGCTGGTTCATGTCAGAGTCCTGTGTGTATTTGGCTTTGTAAAGAGATTTTCCTTTGCCTTGGCGTTTTGTTGGCACTTTTGTTTTTCTCATTATTACTGTGCTCTAATCCTACAGTGGATTCTTCCTTTCATGGCTTTAGCAACCATAAGTGATAAAGTTTAGATCAAGAGATATTTCCAAGGGTTTTCCTGTCTATATATATGGCAAAAATCTTAACATCTGTTTCCCCAAGGTAGCTTCTTATACCCCTGCAGCAGGGAGACAGGAGAGAAAAGTAGCAAGAAACCTGGGCCTAAATATGCCCTTATAGGTTGCACTGGCAGAGGACATGCTTAAAATTAAAAAAAATTTTTAAACAAGAACATCATGTGTTTCTTATTAACATCTGGATTAATGGATCCAATTCCTGATTTCACTCATTCTGCAGGTGTATGATGAATCTTAGTTAATAGTATGATTCCCCTTCCACTATGTATTTGTTGTAGGCTACCTTTATTCTTGTGAAATATTTGCAAGGAAAATCCAGATTCCCCATTCTTTCCTACGGTATGGTATTTTTACTTCATTACTTGTGCGGGTTTTTTTGGTCTTAGCCTGGTTCTCCATCAGGGTTCTGGGGCCACCAGTACTCTCTTCTTCTGAGAGCATTCTACTCACCCAAGCTGTTTGCCAATGTTATGAATAGCCTTGTTAAGCTAAGACAAGAGTAGGGTTTTTCCAAAGGAATTTTACTGGAGAAAAGACCAAGCCCTACCCAGAAACTGCAGGCTTAAAGAACTTACTAGTTGGGGCGCCTGGGTGGCTCAGGGGGTTGGGCCCATTGCCTTCGGCTCGGGTCATGATCCCGGGGTCCTGGGATCGAGTCCCGCATCAGGCTCTCTGCTCAGCACTGAGCCTGCTTCCTCCTCTCTCTCTCTCTGCCTGCCTCTCTGCCTACTTGTGATCTCTCTCTGTCAAATAAATAAATAAAATCTTAAAAAAAAAGAACTTACTGGTTATTCTAAGAATGATTGCTTGCCAGAGGGTTTTATTTCCAAACTTGCTTCCCCAGGTTGCAGTAGGCATATTGGGAGTTTATGGAGCTTCAGGATGAACATGACAAACTTGTTAGAGTGCCAATTTTATCAGGAGATCGGGGGAGTGGTGTTGGGGGTTGAGACTTTTGTACTTTAACTGGTAAGGAATTAAAAATATTTTTGTAGTGAAAATTAAGCATAGAAACCGCAATTCATATGCATTTTTAAGGTAAAATGGGATTTTTTTTTCAAATAAATTTTAGAGTATGAGTGCTTTTGTTTTTGTTTTTAAAAAAATTAAAAAAAATTATTAATTTATTTGACACAGAGAGAGAGCAAGAGCACAGACAGGGGGAGCAGCCGGCAGAGGGAGAGGGAGAAATAGGCCCCTGTGGAGCAGGGAACCCAATTTGGGGCTCAATCATAGGACCCTGGGATCATGACCTGAGCTGAAGGCAGATGCTTAACCAACTGAGCCACACAGGTGCCCCAGTTTGAGTGCATTTTGAATGGTACCCTGAGAGTCCCAAAGGGATAAGAATATTTTCTGTGGGTATTTAGGACTCCTCAGTAGAAAAGTTTGAGAAGTCCTGGTTTAAGTTAGTCAAGATCTGGGCACAGACTGCCTTGATGGGTACATCTTTTTAGAAGGTGAAGGCTGCTTTTTTGTTTATTTTATTTTTGTCTGTTTTACATGACAAATCAGGATACTGAGATACTGGAATTGAAACTAGATATGTTCCTTCTGGAACCTGCTTCATGCTATCTTGTTGACAGAAAGCTAACCTCCTGGATGTCAACTTTGGCCTTAGGCTGACCTCCTTCACTTTGGACCACTGGGTAGGGAAAGCTGATCATCTTCTCAACCCCTAGATCTCAGACTCTTCTGCAGGGAGTTTGCTTTTTGCTTTTTCTCTGACCCCATTCTATTTGTCTTCTTTGCTTACAATGCAAAGAATCGGGTAAAGTGTTCTAGGCAGAGGGCCAGGGCAAAGCCCTGGTGTGGGAACAGATTTGCTTGTTTAAGAATCAGGAACATAGAGGCCATGGTGGCTGGAGGATAGAGAGTAAAGGCCAGAGTAGTCTGGGGTGAGATAGGAAGGGGCCTGAGCATATAGGGGCAGTGGTGGCAGTTTGAAATATACCTGGAATCCTGGGTTTATTTGTTTGAGTTCTGACTGTTGCACTTTTAGATTCTCACTGTGAGTTCTAGACATAATCAGTAAATAGTAGCAGTCTGCAGGCTGCAAGTCAAAGAAGTGTGGGGAGCTTCTAGAAATTTGTACTAGGTCAGAATGGGTGGTATTGTTTCATAAAGAATTGTACCTGGGAGGAGTGAGTTCAGCAGCCTAATGGGAATCCTACCCAGTGTTCTCTTCCTCCTATGGAAGAGGGCCTTCACAAGGCAGCATAAGTTATGGAGTTATAGTTTTCACCATTTATTATGGCATCTCTGTCACATAAGACATCCTTACTTTGAGCCTAGATTTATTTTCTAAGAATAGTTTTAAAGAAACTTTATGAACCTGTGATTGCATAATGTCCTAGGTCTAGATCCTTCTTTGGAGAGTGTGTTTGGAATTTGAATAATATTTCAAAATCTATAATGCCAAATGGCTTGTTGACTTTACTGTTTAATAACTTTGTGATTGTGAGTAACATATGCTTATTAAATAAATATTGGAAATACACAGTATTATAAAGGACACAAAAATCACATGTAATTCCATCAGCCAGTGATAGCAAGATACTTCGTTGTAGTTTTCCCAGCCTTTTGCTATGCAGATGTGTATTTTTCCAAAACTAGAATCCTATTGTGTATCCCTTTTTGCATGTGCCATTTAAAAGTCTTCATAATTATAGTGACTTTGTAATTGCATGGCATTTCACTTATTTTTACTTTTCTAAGCTTTTATTTATTTATTTATTTATTTGGCAGAGGCTTAACCCACTGAGCCATCCAGGTGCCCCCTAAGTTTTTATTTTTAAAAAATAAAAAATAGGAAAGCGTATAACACCAAGAGTGAACCCTAATGTAAACTATAGGTTTTGGGTAATAGTAATGTGGCAATGTAGGCTCATCCACTGTGTGTTACAGATGGACCACTTTGCTGGATGATATTGATAATGGGGGAGGCTATGCATGTATTGGGGCGGGGGTATATGATAAATCTCTGTACCTTCCTCTCAGTTTTTCTGAGAGGAAAACCTAAAACTATGGGAATATCCTATGCCTCCAGTCTTTTATCCAGTGTTTTCAGTTTCCATTGATGATTCCTGCTTGTATCACTTACTAATATGGTAGCTGCAAAATGGTGATTTTTGTGATTCTATATTCCTTTTACATTTATTTGTATTTTTTGGTAAAGATGAGCTCTCCCTCCCCACTTTATTTTTCTTCATCCTCCTCCTCATTATTATTATTATTTATTTTTTAAAAATATCAATATGGTCTCAGATCCTTTTTTGAAAAATTCTGTGTGATAGAGGCACCTGGGTGGCTGAGTCACCCATGGTTAACCATCTGACTTCCACTCAGTTCATGATCTCAGGGGTCCTGGAATTTAGCCCTGCATGGGACTCCATGCTCAGTGGGGGTCTCCCTCTCCCTCTGACTGTCCCCCTGCTCATGCTTCCTCTTTCAAATAAATAAAATCTTGAAAAATTCAGTGTGATAGTATCCATTCCTCTTGTTCATTTTGATGCTCAAATCGTCCCAGAGTTGGCTAGAGGACGCACCTTACAGCTAACTTCACTGTTCCTTTGGACGCATTCCCTATAGTTTGTGAGCACTTCCTTTTCTTTGTGGCACAGCAGTGTTCCAGACCTTGCTTGTATTTTCTCTGTTCCAACCTGGGAACTGGCTTTTTCTCCAAAGATTGTTGGTTTCTTTTAGAGGGAAATGGTACTTAGAAGCTAAGATCTGGGCTATACACATGCTCATTACTACTGGAATATCATTGATTATAGGCTCTTTTGGTCTGTAGAGCCAGGAAATACATTTATTTAAAAAATTGTGTTCATAAACAGTGCTCTAAACTTTAAAACTTCTATTTCCTATTTGTATCTTCCTCCCACAGTGATAACTTGGTTTTCAGCATCAGTGTATTTATTAATTTGCTTAGTTTTACAGTAGGTTCAAATAATTTCAGATGTTTTCGCTACAAACAATAAATCTAAAGTTCAAGAGTTTTTTTAAAAAAGATTTTATTTATTTATTTGCTGACAGAGATCACAAGTAGACAGAGAGGCAAGCAGAGAGAGAGGAGGAAGCAGGCTCCCTGCTGAGCAGAGAGCTCGATGTGGGGCTCGATCCCAGCACCCTGGGATCATGACCTGAGCCAAAGGCAGAGGCTCCAACCCACTGAGCCACTGAGGTGCCCCAGTTCAAGAGTTTTTTTGCAGTTTTTTTTTCTTTTAATATATCCCACTAAGCTTATTTAGTTAGAGTATTGTATAGTTGGATTTTTGTTTTTTTCCCCCCAGCCTTATTAAAGTTTAATTGTGCTATGTATATATCCCTAAAACTATCATCAAAATCAAGATAATGTGCATATGCCTTACCCCTGAAAGTTTCCTTATTCCCTTTTGAAGTCCTTCCCTCCTTTTCCTGCCCTCTAACCCTGTGCCTAGTGAACCACTGATCTGCTTTCTGTCTTTATTGATTATATTTTGGTATAAATGAAACCACATAGGGTATTCTCTTTGGGGGCATCTAGCTTCTTGCACTCAGCATAATTAAGATTCATCCATGTTGTGTATATCAGTTGTTCATTTCTTTTCATTTCTGAGTAGTATTGGATAGTATAGATATACCCCAATTTGTTTATCCATTCTATGTGGGTTCTTTCTTCCTCTCTTCTTCCCTCCCTCCTCCTTTCTTTCTTTCTGTGTTATTATAAAGGAAGCCACTATTGAACATTCATATACAAGCCTTTGTATGGATATGTGCTTTCATTTTACTTGGATAATGGATTTTGTCATCTTTATTAGCTATCCAGGTCATGGGGAATTGGATAGAACTGAGTGAGAATAGAATATAGTGACATTTTGCTAGAGACTTCCCTTTAGATTAACCATTAATGTTCAGTGAATAAGATTATTTATCTGCCTGTAGATCCAGGTGACTGTTTTGTAGCCCACAGACCAACATCTATTTACAAACTCTCAGAGTAAACTGTTAAATGCATTAGTTGAAGTGAAGTTGTTGTTGTTGTTTTTTAAGATTTTATTTATTTGAGAGAGAGAGAAGGAGGGGGTCAGAGGGAGAACCAGGCTGTTTGATGAACAGGGAGCCAGACATGGGGCTCAGTCCTAGGACCCTGGGATCATGACCTGAGCTGAAGGCAGACACTTGATTGAGCCACCCAGGCACCCAGAATGAAGTTTTTATGAGAAAGGTACCTAATAGAGTCTTTTAGGAGCCAAATTGTTTAAAAAGTTGTGTAGTCCAGTGAGTCTCAGTGCCTAAAAGAGTGGTGGGTCCCAAAAAAAGAACAGAGGACATCAGGAGAGCAGTACAGTGTGTGAGTGGCAGAGGAAAGGAATGCATTCATTTAGTCATTCAGTAATATTTCTTGAGCACTTTTTGCTAGGCAACGTCATGGGTGTTGGAGATAGAGCAGGGAATAAAATTGCCTCTATACAGGGGATTTCTATTTATTAGGTAGAGACAGATGATAAATACATAAACAGGGTGTCAGAAGGTTTTAAGTGCTATGAAGAAAGGGGGACTAGGTAAAATATAAATGTGGTGTGGTTCTATTTTATGTAGCATGGTCAAGAGAGACCTTACTTGATCAGGTGACTTTTGAGTGAGCCATGAAGGAAATTAGGGGGCTAGACTGGTGGTTGTCTAGGGAAAGAGCATTCAAGACAGATAGGATAGCAGAAGCAAAGATCTAAAGGCAGGAACTTTCTTAATGTGTGGAAGAAACAAGGAGCCATAGTAGCTGAAGCAGAGTATGCTGGAATGAGGGTGATCGAAGAGAGACCATGGGATCAGACTGCATGGGCCTTATTATGTGATGTAGGAGCTGCTAGACCGTTTGAGCAGAGGAATGAGATCTGGTCTAGGTTTTAAAAGATCACTGTGACTGATATGTCAGGGGCAGGCTAAGGGAGATAAGGTCAAAAGACTAATTAGGAAGATACTGCAAAATCCAGGCAAGAGGTGATGGTGGCTTGGTGGTTAGTAGTTGAATTCTGGATATGTTTCGAAGAGAGAGCAATAGGATTTGTTGATGAAGTGGATGTAGATTGTGTGAAAGAGAGAAGATAAAGATGGGTTCCAAAGCTTTTGGATTGAACAACTTGAATATGCCATTTTCTGAGCTTGGGAAGATTGGGAGAGGCATAGATTAGAGATAGATAAAACTTTAGTTTTGGAAACATGTTAAATTTGACATGGTTTATGTCTCCAAGTTGAGATGTCTAGAAGGCAGTTAGATTATGGAGTTGAAGTTCAGAGGAGAACTCTACATTGATGATAAAACGTGGGCTATATCAGTATGTAAATGTATGCATGGGACAGGATGAGATCATCCCAGAAATAAGAGAAGTGGCCTGACTAAGAGCTGGGCACTCAAAGGTGGGGAGGGGGATGAAGATGGTCTAGGAAAGAAGACTGAGAAGAAATGGCCACTGAGGCAGTAGGAAAGAGAAAAATGCTATGGTAGCCCTCACCCCCCCATTGTATTTCACAGAAGCTGTGATCAACCATATTACTTAAAGGCTAACAATAGCTAGGATAGTGTGAGGAGTAAGAATTGACTGTTGGATATTTGCAATATTTGCAAATCAATCAATGTGATACATCAAATAAGAGAAAGGATAAAAACTGTCATTTCAATAGATGCAGAAAAAGCATTTGACAGAGTACATTCATTCATGATAAAAATACTCAATAAAGTAGGTTTAGAGGGAACATTCCTCAACATAATAAAGGCTCTATATAAAAAAAACCCACAGCTAATATCATCATCAGTGGGGAACAACTGGGAGCTTTTCCCTTAAGGTCAGGAATAAGACAAGGATGTGCACTCTCACCATTTTTGTTCAGCATAGTACTGGAAGTCCTAGCCACAGCAATCAGAAAACAAAAGAAGTAAAAGACATCCACTTCAGTAAGGAAAGAGTAAAATTTCCACTGTCTGCAGATGACATGATACTATATATAGAAAACCCTACAGACTCCTCCAGAAAACTACAAGAACTAGTAAATGAGTTCAGTAAGATCACAGGATACAAAATCAACATACAGAAATCAGTTGCATTTCCATACACTAATAAAGAAGCAGCGGAAGGAAAAATTAAGAAAAGAGTCCTGTATACAATTGCACCAAAAATAGTAAAATACCTGGAAATAAACTTAATCAAACAAATGAAAGACATGTATTCTGAAAACTGTAAGTTACTGATGAAAGAAATTGAAGACGACACAAAGAAAAGGAAAGACATTCTTATACTCATGGATTAAAAAAAGAACAGATATTATTAAAATGTCTATACTACCCAAAGTTATCTACAGATTTAATGCAGTCCCTATCAAACTACCAATAGCATTTTTATGGGACTAGAAAATATAATCCTAAAATTTGTATGGAACCAAGAAAGACCCTAAACAACCAAAGCAATCTTGGGAAAAAAAATTTTTTTTGAAGGTATCACAATTCCAGACTTCAGGTTATATTACAGAGCTGTAATAATCAAACCAGTATGGTACTGGCACAAAAAATAGACATACAGATCAATGGAACAGAATAGAAAGCCCAGAAATAAACCCACAATTATATAGTCAATTAATCTTTGACAAAGGAGGAAAGAATATGCAATGGTAAAAGGTCTCTTCAACAAATGGTGTTAGGAAAACTGGACAGCTACATGCAGAAGAATGAAAGTGGACCACTTTCTTACACCATACACAACAATAAACTCTAGATTAAGGACCTAAATATGAATAGTGCAACCATAAAAATCTTAGAAAAGAGCACAGGCAGTAATTTCTCTGATATTCTTTCTGGATAGGTCTTCTTGAAGGCAACGGAAACAAAACCAAAAATAGACTTTTGAGACTTACTCAAAATAAAAAAGTTGCACAACAAAGGAAACAGCCAACAAAATTGAAAGATAGCCTACTAAAGGGGAGAAGATATTTGCAAATGACATATTTGATAAAGGGTTAGTATCCGAAGTATAAGAATTCCTACAACTCAACACTGTAAGAAACCAAATAATCCAATTTAAAAATGGGCAGAAGAGATGAACAGACTTTTCTCCAAAGAACATATCCAGATGGCCAACAGACACATGAAAAGATGTTCCACATCATTCAGCATCAGGGAAATGCAAATCAAAATAATAATGAGATATCACCTATACCTGTTAGAAATACTAAAGTAAAAAACAAACAAGTTTTGGTGAGGATGTGGAGAAAAAGGAACCCTCGTGTACTGTTGGTGGGAGTGCAAACTGGTGTAGCCACTGTGGAAGACAGTATGGAGATTCCTCAAAAAATTAGAACTACCTTAGAGTCCAGGAATTGCAGTACTGGGTATTTACCCCAAAATTACAGAAACACGAATTCAAAGAGATACATGCACCACTATGTTTATTGAGGCATTATTTATGATAGTCAAATTATGGCAGCAGCCCAAGTATTCATCAGTAGATGAATGGATAAAGAAGATGTGTGAACACACACACACACACACACACACACACAGGAATATTATTCAGCCACAAAAAAAGAATGAAATCTTGCCATTTGCAACAACATGCATGGATCTAGAGAATATAGTGCTAAGTGAAATAAGCCAGTCAGAGAAAGACAAATACCATATGATTTCACTCATATGTGAAATTTAAAAAATGAACAAAGGAAAAAAAAAGTCACAAACCAAAAAACCCAGACTCTTAACTTTAGAGAACAAACTGATCCTTACCAAGGGAAGGTAGGTGGAGGTATGGGTAAAATAGGTGAAGGGGATTAAGAATAGACTTACCTAATTTTTAAAAAGATTTTATTTATTTATTTGATAGAGTGAGAGAGCACAAGAAGGTGGAGCAGCAGAGGGAGAGGGAGAAGCAGGCTCCCCATGAGCAGGGAGCCTGACACAGGGCTCGATTCCAGGACCCCAGTATCATCATGACCTGAGCTGAAGGCAGACGCTTAATCCACTGAGCCATCCAGGTGCCCCAAGAATAGACTTATCTATTTTTTTTTTTTTAAAGATTTTGTTTATTTGAGAGAGAGCGTGCATGAGCAAGGGGAGGGGCAAAGGGAGAGGGAGAAGAGGACTCCCCACTGAGCATGAAGCCCGATGTGGGGCTTGATCCCAGGACCCCGAGATCATGACCTGAGCTGAAGGCAGCTGCTTAACTGAAAATGCCACCCAGGTGCTCCAAGACTAGACTTTTATTGATGAGCACTGAGTAACATATGAAACTATTGAATCACTGTAATGTACACCTGAAATTAATGTAACACTGTTAACTACACTAGAATTAAAATTAAAAAAGAATAATTAGCTGTTGGATTTAGCAGCATGGGAATCCTTGGTGTCCTTGATGAGCAGTTTTAGTGCCCATGACAGGGGCTTAAACAAGAACAGGTGGAGAGAAATTGGAGACCCCTAGTATAAACAATGTTTTGAGGAGTTTTGGTCTAAAAGGAAATGAAAAAAGCTATAAATGAAAGGGTATCTGAGATTAAGGAAAGGCTTTTTTAAAAGTTAAAAGATCTTATCCTTTGTTGACTTTTTGCCAGTGGGGCTTATTAGGTAGGGAGGGAGAAATGGATGATGCCGGAGAGTTGGGGGGCAGTACCTACTGGCTCAAGCCACACCTGAGAAAAAGCCTTTGCCTCAGTCATAGTGTTTGATAGAGAGGAATGCCCCTCAGGGCAAGGTAATCCTCTGCATCTAAATTTTTGTGATCTTGGGCAAGACCTTGCTCAGCCTTTAGGTTCACTTCCACAAGATGAGATTCTGCCACCTGAATCTAGATCTGTTTTCTTATTCTGGATGAAGACAGAGAAGGATGTGCATGTTTTTAGGAACAAAGAAGAATCACCAAAGCAGAGAAAAGGGCTGTGAATCAGCATGGAAGGCCAGTTTAGCCATGTGACTGAATGTAATACAGACAGCTTAAATAGCTCTCTGTTGCATTTCAGCATTTTTTTCTCAACTTAGTTGACCAGCACCATTCCTTAAATTACGGATTTAAGACAGTGGTGCTTGGATGGCTCAGTCAATTAAGCATCCTACTCTTGGTTTTGGCTCAGGTCATGATACCAGGGTGCTGGGATCTAGTCCTGCATCAGCCTCAGGGCTCAGTGTGGAGTCTGCTTGTCCCTTTCCCTCTGCTCCTCCCCCTGCTCACTCACTTGCTCTCTCTCTCTCTCTCTCAAATAAATAGATAAAATCTTTTATAAAAATTACAGATTTAAGGGGAGCCTGGGTGGTTCAGTGGGTTAAGTCTCTGCCTTTAGCTCAGATCATGATCTCAGGGTCCTGGGATTGAGTCCTGCATCAGACTCTCTGCTCAGCAGGGAGCCTGCTTCCCCCCACTGTCTCTCCCTGCCTCTCTGCTTGCTTCTGATCTCTGTCAAGTAAATAAATAAAATCTTAAAAAAAAATTACAGATATAAGATTTTTAAAAAACTTTTTGTTTGAGTAGGCTTCATGCCCAGCGTAGAATCCAGTGTAGGGCTTGAACTCAAAACCCTGAGATCGAGAACTGAGCTGAGATCAAAAGTCATATGCCTAACTGGCTGAGCTACCCAGGTGCCCCAGGACAGATCTTTTTATTCTGTGTTTGTTCTCTCCTCCTCCTCTCCAACCCCAGAAAGTTGTATCACCTTTTCCCGAGACAACTTGAATATTTTTAGACTGATTTTTCAGAATAACCTAAATCAAGACTTTAGGTTGACTTTTTTTTTTTTTTAATTTGAATTTTACATAGCTAATACACAGTGCTGTATTGGTTTTTGGAGTAGAATTCAGTGAATCATCACTTACATATAGCACCCAGTGCTCATCACAACATGTGTCCTCCTTAAGAATGCAAACTGGTACATCCACTCTAGAGAAGAGTATGGAGATTCCTCAATAAGTTAAAAATAGAACTACCCTATGATCCAGCAATTGCACTACTATATATTTACCTAAAGGATACAGAAATACACATTTGAAGGGGTACATGCACTCTTATGTTTATAGCAGCATTGTTAACAATAGCCAAACTATGGAGAGAGCACAAATGTCCATCAGTTGATAATAAAGAAGGGTGTGTGTGTGTGTGTGTGTGTGTGTGTGGGTGGGTGTGTTCATGTGCTCACATGCACACACAATGGAATATTAGCCATCAAAAAGAATGAAACTTACATTTATAGTGATGTGGATGGAGCTAGAGTGTATTACGCTGAGTGAAATAAGTCAGTCAGAGAAGGATAGGGTGATTTCTTGTTAGAAATGAAGTAGTGTCAATTTTGATACAATTTCCTGTCCTCCTTTTCTGCGTGCTAGGCTTAAAGACACAAAGGGGCAAAGTTTGGGTGTGCTGGGGGCAGAAGATTGTTTTGTAATCTGCATCAGGAAAGCATGTCAGATACTGACCCAGTTGTTCAGAGTGACTTTGAAGGACCCGTTAGCCCTCCTTCCCAATAATCCAGGGAGTGGGAGCTTCTGATTATAGGTTTAATTTGCATTTCTCTGATTACTTAAGTTCTTGGCCTTTTTCCATATGCTTATGACCAATTTCACTTTTGTAAAGTGTCTCAACACATTTTTTGGAGCACTTTTCTTCCCTTTCATCTATTTCTTACTGATTTATAGAAATTCTTCGTATCTGGATATGAACCTTATTGGGTACACATAAATACCCATCTTTCCCTTCTGTATTGCTTGATTTTTTTACCCTCTTGTGTTTTCTTTTTTTAGGCAGTTTTTATGCTCCTTTTTATTTTTTTTATTTTTTATTTTTATTTATTTATTTTTAAGATTTTATTTATTTATTTGACAGATAGAGATCACAAGTAGGCAGAGAGGCAGGTAGAGAGAGAGAGAGAGGAGGAAGCAGGCTCCCTGCCTAGCAGAGAGCCCGATGCGGGACTCGATCCCGGGACCCTGAGATCATGACCTGAGCCGAAGGCAGCGGCTTAACCCACTGAGCCACCCAGGTGCCCTATGCTCCTTTTTAAATTTTATTTTTGATGAGTAGATATTTTAATTATAATGAAATTGAATTTATTTTTTCCCTTTATGTTTAGTGCTTTAGGGCTACCCCAAGGTCATAAAGATATTCTCCTATTTTCTAGAAGCTTTAAATGTTTTACCTTCACATTTAGGTCAGTGATCCATCATGAACTGATTTTTGTATGGTATGTGGTCGGGGTCAAGGTTCATCCCTCTCTTCCCCAAATACGATTATCTAATTGATCCAGCATGCTGCATTGCATTTTCTTGTACCTTTCATTGTAAACTGAGGCACAGTACATATGTAGCTCTGTCTCTGAACTCTGTTTTCCTTCCACATAATTTCCATGAAGGGAAATGGGAGTAGAGGAGAAATTATGCAGAGTGGTGGCTAAGAATGAGAGCTCTGGAGACAGATCAGCCACTTCAGTTCAAACCCTCTCTTTACTACTTAGACCTTTTTGAGCAAGTTTTCTTTCTGTAAAATGGGAATAATTGTAGCATTATCTACTTAAAAGGGCTGTTTTGAGGACTGAATAAGTTAGTGGTATGTACGTGTGTATGTATGTATGTATGTATGTATGGAGACTCCATGCCTGGCACGGAGTCCATGCCAGGCTCAGACTCAACTGAGATCAAGATCTCAGCCGAGACTAAGAGTCTGACACTTAACTGACTGAGCCACCCAGGCACTGCCATGTTTCTTGTATTTGTGACATGAATAAATCTAACTGGTAACAAGCCTTACTGGTGGAGTGAGCCCCAGTGCTCTGGGAGCAGGGCTGGTGACTTGGAGCAGTTATTGTATGCCCTCGGGCATGACTGGGGTACAGTGTGTTGGGTCCATATCTCACAGGGCTCACCACAGACCTGGTGCTGGGCCCACAGCCATTCACCAACTGCTTTGTCTGTCCTGACTTCAGACTTCCCAGCAACCTTCCTGAAGGGAAGTTCTTTAAGTATTTCCTGAATTGTCTTCTGAAGTCTTAAAGTAGTCTTCGGTCCAGTTCAGAGTATAGAAGCAGGATGTGCTAGTTTTACATAAAATTCCCCAAACAGCGTACCAAGAGAGAAAGCAGCAGTTATTAACCTTTTCTCCACAGGTGTATTGACAGGCACTGAAGCCTAGCAGTGCTGGGCACACACTGAAGTAAAAATAAAAAGGAAGAAACCTAGGAACGCTTTCAAGAGGCTAACCTTTAGGCAGACACCTGAAAGAGAGTATCGGTTAGAAGTAAGTTAGAATCTAACATGTACTTGTTAGATAAGGAGATGGGGAAAGGAGGGACACAGCATCCTGCTTTGGAGACTAAAGAGCATGGAACGGAGGGTTGTGGGTGGAGGGAGGTACTTGGTGGTCAGAGAGAAGGCAGCAATCAGGAAAGGCCTGATAGAGATTTTATCCGAAGGGCACAGGGGACAATTTTAAAGTGTTTTTAGAAGATCCTGGTGGTTAGAGACTGACTGGAGCAGATTCAGAAAATTCACTCTTTTCTGCAGTGTGGGTTGAGGTTGGCGGGGAGCAGTCAGGAGGCAGGGAGACTCTGGAGGCCAGAGCAGGAACCCAACCAGGTAGTACAGTGGTGTGGAGAGAAGAGGAGAGGGATAGTTAGGTACCTTCTTCAGGCACAGAACTCATGACTAAATTTGAGGAGAGAAGAGGAGAGAAGGAAGGATGAGCCTTTTTTCCCTTGAGAGTGACCGGGTATGGTGGAGCTCTAAAGAGTTGCTACTCTGTGGGGTGCAAGGTGCTGGGAGAGCCACTGTGGAATGTTCTTTCACCATAGAGACTTTGTACTTCCGTTCTTAGCCTTTCTTTTTATTTGTAATTGTCCCCTTCACCCATCAGGAAGCAAGGCTGCAGGGTGCTTCTGGCTAAGTACACATTTTCTTTGCATTTTCTACAGCCCCACAGAAAACTTTTTTTTTTTTTTTAACTTTTTAAAAAAAATTTATTTATTTGACAGAGATCACAAATAGGCAGAGAGGCAGACAGAGAGAGAGAGGAAGAGAAGCAGGCTTCCCACTGAGCAGAGAGCCCGATGCGGGGCTCGATCCCAGGATCCTGGGACCATGACCTGAGCCGAAGACAGAGGCTTCAACCCACTGAGCCACCCAGGTGCCCCTGTTGTTTTATTTTTAAAATGATTGGTCAGAAAGGATCTTACCTGTCTTTCTCTGACCAGAGTTACTCTCTAGCCTTTTGCATTCATGGAGTTAACATTTAAGGTTGCAACCAACAAGACTGTTCCGAAGGTCTGTGGTGTGCACTAGTTTACTAGTTTTTGCCAAGGTGTGACTTTCAGTGATGCTCTCTTGAGGCTGGGCAGCGGGGACTGATGATTGGCCCTGCCCTCCACAGCATCTGCTCCTCAACCTACCCTGTTCTCTGCTCTCAGATCAGAAATTCTGATCATTAAGAGTTTGAAGGGATCATTTAAATGTTTCAGTTATACGTGAATGCGTTTTGTAAGAAAATCATGTGCTGTAGCTGGGTTTCCATTTTATGAAGGTATCTTCTTTTTCCTCCTGTGCTTTCTCACCATGATGTCCGTTGTGAAGTCTGATGGACTCTGTGTTTGTGAAACTCCGGTCTTTGTTCACAGCCTCTTCTCAACTAATGAATCCTTCTGGGAGTTTTGTGGTTTTGTTTTTTTTGGGGTTGTAGCTTCAGTGCTTCAGCGTGTTCATCAGTAGAATGGAATAGTAAAAAGAGTTCTGTTGATTACCCCGCCTCCCCATACAGGTTACTAGCATGCTTTTGTTTGTCCATTGGACCAGTTTTACTGTCTTCTTCATTTTTGGTTAACAGGTGCAAGAACAGATTTTGGAGGATTATCACCTTGAGAGGTGTACCCAAGCCCTCTCAAAAGAAACGAAATGAGCTGTTGGTATTTATTTCTCTTTGCTCATTCCCTCTTGAAAGAGGCAGCACTTGGGGCTACTGGGTAGCTCAGTTGGTTAAGCGACTGCCTTCGGCTCAGGTCATGATCCTGGAGTCCCAGGATTGAGTCCTGAATCAGGCTCCCTGCTCAGCAGGGAGTCTGCTTCCCCTCTGAGCCTCCCCTTTCTCATGCTCTCTCTCTCTCTCTCTCTCTCATATAAATAAATAAAAATATTAAAAAAAAAAAAAAAAGAGGCAGCACTTGTGCCATCCTAGTTTCCTCTTGCTTGTTGTGGATACCCTTAATGGGGCTCTGACGGAGTTTGCATGTTACGGAAAGATTAATATGTTCTTCTGTGCTTCTGGCATCATTTAAAAGTGGATTTCCAGGTGGGGGAATGGGTGTGGGGCTTTACCAGCTGAGCTCCAGAGGGAGGAGCTAGGCTTGTTCTCTTCATTCTTCTTTTAAAATCCCTACTTTGGGAAAGCGGAGATCCTGTTTGCCCCTCTAAATCTCAGCTCTCAGGCTCAATGGGAATGCCAGGAGATTGCTTTCTAGCCTCCTTGAGAAAGTCTTGCCAGTTAGGAGTCTCGATGAAGAGGAGGAAGCCCAGCATGGACTGACTTGGCTCTTGAACCAGCTCCAGTTCTGACACCTCTTTCTGGTTATATAACATCAAGCAGCTGCAGCTTCCGGAACCACTTTATTCCTTGTAGTGCTGAATGGCAGGTGGAGGAAGCACTGACCCTTTAGTGATTCCGAAGTTACCAGGAATAATTTTTTTTTTTTAAAGATTTTATTTATTTATTTGTCAGAGAGAGAGGGAGAGAGAGTGAGCACAGGCAGGCAGAGAGGCAGGCAGAGAGAGAAGCAGGCTCCCTGCCGAGCAAGGAGCCCGATGTGGGACTTGATCCCAGGACGCTGGGATCATGACCTGAGCCGAAGGCAGCTGCTTAACCAACTGAGCCACCCAGGCGTCCCACCAGGAATAATTTAAGCTTGAGTATTTAATTCTATTTTTATTTCTCCCTTGTTTGAATCACTCATACTTTGGGAAACAAGCAAGGAAACATTCCATTGCTTGTCTTCCCGTTAAGATCCCTAGCCTGTTCCTTTTTACTGGAGAGATGAAGAGACCTTTGGAAGTAAAATTTTGAGGAAAGAGTAGCCAGTCTATTATCACTTGAGGCCTTTAGCAGAGTCTGGAAGGAAGAACCCCCTCCCCCAATCTCCCACCCCAGGCAGCTGGCCTTAGGTGGCTAGGTGCTTCAGTCACCAGGTGCCTTGGCTCAGCTATTGCTCTTGGATGGGCTACAGCTGGTTTTAGATAGGCTTCAGCTCTTTCTACACCTTCACACTCTGGGCACTGGGGTTTCTTTTCCTTAATGTGTTCTGATGGCTAGGTGTGGGGTTGGTTCCAGAATTCTAGGGGATGTCAGGATGGTATAAATCAGGCTGAGTGTGTGATTCAGCATTTGTGTTTAGCTTGAAGACTTCTGTTAAGGAGAGACAGAATTAGTGGATGTTTTCTCATGGCTGATGGAATAATAAAGTTGGAGAAAGTGGGGAAATACTTCAAGAACTAGCGTAAATTTCTGAAGTAATGATTTCAGTTTCAACTATTAGAGGTACTGAAATTTTTCAGAATTATAACTGTTCTTTGTTATATTCTGGATATACTAAACCTTTGTTATTTATATTGTAAATAGCATCTAGTCTATGGCTTATCTCTTAACATCATTCATAGTGTTCTTTGTTGTAAAAAAAAATCTGTAATTTTATTGTAGTTTAAGCTTTTCCATCTTTTATTTGACAGAGACACAGTGAGAGAGAGAACATAAGCAGGGGGAGTAGAGGAGGGAGAAGCAGGCCTCCCGCAGTGAAGGGAGCCAGATGTGGGGCTCTATCCCAGGACCCTGGGATCATGACTTGAGCTGAAGGCAGATACTTAACGACTGAGCCACCCAGGTCCCCCTCTATTGTTTGAGAGTCATTTCTTTCATGGGTGAAAAAGAAAGAGGACATAGGAGAGGCATATTTTAAAGATTGAAATGTGGTTTTCATCATCCTCTTTTGTTTTATTTGGATTTTTAAATTTTTATTTCATGAAATTATTTTAGATATTACCTTGTCTATAAGACTTTTTAGTAGAGCTAGGCATTTGCTTTCCATTTTCTCATAACTCCTTAAATGTTATTCACAAATTAGGCTAGACTCCTTCAAGGTAACAGCCTTAGTCTGTCTTCTTTTCCACCTTTTGCTCAGAGGTTCCTGCTTTCCTGTTTTGCTGAGAGCCCTGTAATTCTTACCTGTGGTTGCAGAGGTGGCCAGAAATCATCATGATGCTGAGTAGAATCAAAATTAAATCGGTCTGCAACACAGGGCTAGAATTTCAGATTGGTTGAAAATATGTGTAGTTGTGTTTACAAGTGAATGTTTCTTTATAGTTTTTGTCTTGATTGTGCTAAAAGCAGTGGTTCTCATCAGGGATTGGTTTTGTTCCCAAGGGGACATTTGGCAATATCTGGAGATATTCTTGGTGGTCACAGCTGGGAAGGTGTGACAACGAACCTGGCTGGGGATGCTGCTGAAGGTCCCCACAATGCACAGGGCAGTCTTCTACAACAAAGCATTATCCAGTCTAATATGTCGACAGTGCTGAGGTTGAGAAAGCTTGGGCAGCCCTGGTATCTGAAAATGTTTTGCATTCGTTCTCCTCCCCTTTGAGAGCCCAGTGGGAAGTCTGGCCATTTCTTTTCTTCATAAGTATTAGGTTGTGTCATGAGTTAGTCAGAATGGTATTGGTTCACTTGTTAAAAATGTGTTTAATTTAGGATCTGCTAATGCTCTTTAGTATTAATACTATGAAGATTTATTCTTCCAAGGAAGTATGATGATAATTTTTTTTTCACTCTTTCTGACTTCCATGACTATTTTGAAGGTGAATCGCATTTTGGCTTGCATGAGTTTTAAACTTTTTTAGGCCTGTTGGCAAATTTATTGGCTTACCATGACATTTGTACAGTACAGTCAGAGAACGCTTGATCCCAGAGAACTGTCAATGTGTGTCTACATATGATAAATAAACATATTTAATAAGATCTGGTATACTCGGGCGCCTGGGTGGCTCAGTGGGTTAAGCCGCTGCCTTCGGCTCAGGTCATGATCTCAGGGTCCTGGGATCGAGTCCCGCATCGGGCTCTCTGCTCAGCAGGGAGCCTGCTTCCTCCTCTCTCTCTCTCTGCCTGCCTCTCTGCCTACTTGTGATCTCTCTCTGTCAAATAAATAAATAAAATCTTTAAAAAAAAAAAAAAAGATCTGGTATACTCTTTTTTTATTGCTGGTGGATTTTTTAATTCATACATATTTTTCTCTAGTAGTAATTTGTTAAAGATTCATTTTTAAAT
The DNA here is from genome assembly GCF_020171115.1 of Neogale vison. Taxonomy (NCBI): domain Eukaryota; kingdom Metazoa; phylum Chordata; class Mammalia; order Carnivora; family Mustelidae; genus Neogale; species Neogale vison. The sequence continues at coordinate 203,797,122 of NC_058096.1, read as the reverse complement.
TTATTTTAAAGAGAGAGATTGTGTGCATGCATGTGAATGGAGGGAGGGAGAGGGAGAAGGTGGAAGCCGACCTCTCCCCACTGAGTGTGGAGCCCGCCATGGGGCTTGATCCCTCGACCCTGAGGTAATGACCAGAGCCCAAATCAAGACTGGGTTGCCTGAGCCACCCAGGTGCCCCTCTAATAGCAACTTTTATAAAAAACAAGCTCATTAAAAAAAAATTGAAGACAATTTTTGAGCCTCTCTTATGTAGCAGGCATTTTAAGTTTGGCTTTAGAGATACAGTGATGAATGAGATGGACAGAATCCTTGCCCTAAAGGATCTACAGTCCAGAAGGAGAGACAGATATTAAGTGTTGAATCAAATTATTAAAATAACTTCAGATTTTGGTAAGAACCATGTAGACCAAGGGAGGGAAAGAGCCCTAGGGGTAGGGAGGAAGGGTCTACTTTAGCCTGGGTGGTGGAGTGGGGGTGGGGCTCTCTGAGGGTGTAGCATTATGCTTGTCTTTTCAAAGAATGAACTTTGTTTTTGTTTTTTCTCTTCAAGTAGTTTTTCTCTATTTCATCCATTTGCTCTTACCGTTTTTTGTTGTTGTTTTTGTTTTGTTTTGTTTTTAAAGTCAGCTTCATACCCATTGCGGAGCCCAGTGTTGGGCTTGAACTCAGAACCCTGAGGTCAAGACCTGTGCTGAGATCAAGAGTTGGATGCTTAATTGACTGAGCCACCCAGGCACCCCATCTGATCTTATATTTATTGTTTTCTTCCTACTACTTTCTTTAGGTTTAATTTCCTCTTCTTTTTCTAATTTTTTTTTTTTAAGATTTTATTTATTTGTCAGAGACAGAGGGAGAGAGAGCGAGCACAGGCAGACAGAGAGGCAGGCAGAGGCAGAGGGAGAAGCAGGCTCCCTGCCGAGCAGAGAGCCTGATGTGGGACTCGATCACAGGACGCTGAGATCATGACCTGAGCCGAAGGCAGCTGCTTAACCAACTGAGCCACCCAGGCGTCCCTCTTTTTCTAATTTTTGAGAAGAAAATTTACAACATTGGTTTTCACTATTATTTTTTGACACTGGTTTTAGGCTGTGGATTTACCTTTAAGTATAACTTTAGCAATATTGCAATTTTTTTTTAAAGATTTTATTTATTTGACAGAGATACAAGTAGGCAGAGAGATAGGCAGAGAGAGAGGAGGAAGCAGGCTCCCTGCTGAGAAGAGAGCCCGATGTGGGGCTTGATCCCAGGAACCTGGGATCATGACCTGAGCCAAAGACAGAGGCCTTAACCCACTGAGCCACCCAGGCACCCTCACAATTTTTTTTTTTTAAAGATTTTTATTTATTTATTTGACAGACAGAGATCACAAGTAGGCAGAGAGGCAGGCAGAGAGAGAGAGAGAGGGAAGCAGGCTCCCTGCTGAGCAGAGAGCCTAAGGTGGGGCTCGACCCCAGGGCCCTGAGATCATGACCTGAGCCGGAAGGCAGAGGCTTAACCCACTTAGCCACCCAGGTGTCCCTATCACAAATTTTAAAAAAATCAGTGTTAAGTGTGCCTGGGTGGCTCAATTAAGTGTCTGCCTTCACCTCAGGTTCATCCCAGGACCCCGAGATCTAGCTGCACATAAGGCTCTTCACTCAGCACGGAGTCTGGTTCTCCGTCTCCTGCTGCACCTCCCCCACTCATGCTAGCTCACGCGCACATCTGCGCACACTTTCTCTCCAATAAATAGATAAAATCTTGTTAAAAAATCAATTTTACTATACAGTTTATATATAGTAAAATTCATATCTTTGTATAGATTGATGACTGTTGACAAATATGATTGCCCTGATCAAGATACAGAAAATACCCATTTTCCCAGAAAGTTCTCATGCCCTTTTGTAGTCAGTTTTCTGGGCAACCACTTTGAACTCATTTCTGTCATTATAGATTGGCTTTGCCTGTTATAGAATTTCATATACATGGAATTATTCGGTACATATTCTTTTGTGCTTAGCCTCTTGCTCAGCATGGTGTCTGTGAGATTCATCTCTTGTTGCACATGTGCCTAGTTTGTTTGTTTTTATTGTTGAGTAGTATTCCAACTGCAAAAAGTTGAATACAATTTGTTTATCCATTCATGTTTAATCTAATGATTAAACGTGATAGACGTTTAATCTAATGAGTAAACCTGTTCTGACAATTCTGTGAAGCTGACTTGGTTTCTAATAATTAGAGGTAAGTTTTCAGGTTCCCTTGGATAAAATACTAAGATATGAATTGCTGTGGTAGGTATATGTTTAACTTTATTAGAAAACGCCAGAATGTTTTTCCAAAGTGATTGCACCACTTTACACTCCTGCCAGTAGTATGTGAGAATTCCAGGTGCTTCATATCCTTGCAAGCATGTGGTATGATCATGTAATCAAGGGTAGGGGTGCAAGAGCACCTGGCTCCGGGGTCCCAAACAGAGCAGGTTTGGCCACTTGCTACTGACAAAATCTAAAGGCAGAGAGACTAACTGTGGTGAAACAAGAAAGGAATTTATTTTAGTCATGCCAACATGGGGTAGATAGTAGACTAGCATCCCAAAGCGGTCTCCAAAGTGCTGAAAATACTTCCAGGTTTATATAAGGAAAATATGGGACAAAGGTTAGTGGGTATATGCAGGTGGGCAGTGAAGGTCAAGTCAGTCATTGTCTTGGGGTCAATGACTGCCAGAGCTCTTGCTGGCTCAGTATAGTCTTTATTGCTTGAAGTGTGGTGGTTTTGGTTCCCATCATGGAATGCATTTACCTGCAGGGTCTTTTGCCTGAGGTAAGAGATAAGCTGGAAAGAAGAACTTAATCAGTTAGAAATTTTGAGGTCAAAATGGAAGTAGTTGAAGTCCCCTTTCAGTCATTATTATTATATGTGCTGCCAAAGCAAGCATATCAGCCAGTATTACTAATTTTAGCCATTCTAGTGATTATCAAGTGGCATCTGATTGTAATTTAAATGTGCATTTCACCTCTTTTGTGGAATATCTGTTCTCTTTTGCTTTTCTTACTGGGTTGTTTGTCATCTTCTTACTGAGTTATAGAATTTTTAAGGAATATTTTCTAGGGTGTCTGGGTGGCTCAGTTGATTAAGTGTATGACTCTTGATTTCAGCTTGGGTCATGACTCAGGGTCGTGAGATCAAGCCCTGTATTGGCCTCTGTGCTCAGTGCAGTCTGCTTGAGATGCTCTCTCTCCCTCTCCCTGTGCACCCTTCCCCTCCAGCCCCAACACACACATGTACTCTCTCTAAAGATTTTTTTTTTTAACTTGACAGACACAGCGAGAGAGGGAATACAAGCGGGGGCAGTGGGAGAAGGAGAGGCAGGGTTTCTGCTGAGCAGGGACCCTGATGTGAGGCTTAATCCCAGGACCCTGGGATCATGACCTGAGTTGAAGGCAGTTGCTTAACAACTGAGCAAACCCAGGCACCCTGAGAGAATATATTCTAGATACAAATCTTTTATCAGGTATACACACACACAGAGTTAATGTTTTCTATGAGACTATAAGACTGTGACTTGTCATTTTTCTTTTAAGGATACGTTTTGAAGAGAAGTTTTTAATTTTGATGAAGCACACTTTATCAGGTTTTTCCCTCGTGGTTCAAGCTTTTTGTGTCCTGCTTAAGAAATCTTTACTTGGGGCACTTGGTTGGCTTAGTGGGTTAAAGCCTCTGCCTTCAGCTCAGGTCATGGTCCCGGGGTTCTGGGATCTAGCTCCGCATCGGGCTCTCTGGTCGGCAGGGAGCCTGCTTCCCCCTCTCTCTCTGCCTGCCTCTCTGCCTGCTTGTGATCACTGTCAAGTAAATAAATAAACTCTTAAAAAATTTTTTTTTTACATAACCTAAAGTTGCATCTATTTTCTATTAGAAGTTTTATAGTTTAAGCTTTTATGTTTAGGCCTTGATCCATTTTGAATTGTTGTTTCTGTATGACATGGAATAGGGTGAGAATTGTATCCATTGAAGAAGGTGTGCTGGAAAAATTTTCTCCATTGGATTACTTTGGTACCTTTGTAAAGAATCAGTTGACTATAAATGTGCAGTCTAATTCTGGACTGTATTACATTAATAACTGTATCCTTACTCAAAATCATCATTATTGTCGTTTGAATCAGGTAGTACAAGAATTCCAACTTCGTTGTTGTCTTTTTTTTTTTTTTTAAGATTTTATTTATTTATTTGACAGAGATCCCAAGAAGGCAGAGAGGCAGGCAGAGGACAGAGGAGGAAGCAGGCTCCCTGCCAAGCGGAGAGCCCAACCAGGGGCTTGATTCCAGGCCCCTGGGATCATGACCCGAGTCGAAGGCAGAGGCTTTCTGAGCTTCACTGAGCCACCCAGGCGCCCCTCGTTGTTGTCTTAAAAAGTTATTTTGATTACTCTAGGATCTTTGCATTTTCATAAAAAATTTTTAGACTCCTCAATCTCAGTTGCAGCAGATAGTGGCCAGGGTTAAATAACAAACAGGGTGGAGGCTACATTGCCTTTTACGCTAGCCTTGGAAGTTACAGTGTCACTTCTGTGTTATTCTTTGGTTATAACTAAGTCATAAGTGCACCCAGATTCAGAAGAAAAAAATTAGAATCTACTTCTCAATAGGAGATGGATCAAGGTCAAACTATAGTAAAGCATTGGATAAAAGATACTGGTACATTCATATTTGGAAAATACTGTCTGCCACATTCTACCCTCTGGCCACAGTAATTTACATCATCCCACATGTAAAATACACTGCGCCCTTTCCTCAAGACCTCCAAAATTTCATCCCAGTCCAGCATCAGCTTATAGTCCAAGATCTGGTCCTCTAACTCAGATCTACGTGTGAATGTGACTTCCAGTTGTAGTTTTCTTGAGTTCACTCCTTAAGTACAGTTTCTCTTATCTGAAGACTTTTATGAACTAAAGAGACCAGTTTTCTGTCTCCACCAATGTAAGATGTTTTGGGGATAAGGTAGATACTCTTATTCAAAAGATGGGGCAGAGAAAGTAGGGGAGAGGGAAGGGAATGAGGCACACAGCAGTCACTGATCTATAGTAGTCCTAAAATTCCTAGGTGAGCACATTTTGCTAGTTCTTTGATTAGAACTCAGTATTTCTCCACGGCTTTTGGTGTTATCCTCTAGAATCTTTGTTCTGTCTTCTGAATAATCCTTTCATTTTACAAAAAGTAACATGGATTATAGTTGAACCCCAGCTTGCTGACTGCCTCTAGAAGTTTGAGGGTCGAAACCCTTTTTTCATTTTGTATTGTTTATATCTCCTCCATTTCAGGCTCATGCATTTCCTTTATAAACTTGTGTATCAGTATAAAACCCACTTCATTAGACAAAAGCTATACTCACAAATCTCTTCAAGATAATTTCTTTTCTGGTTGGCCTTCCTGGGAGGCTGATAAAAGATAATACTCTAAAATTGTTCTGAGTTTTTTTTTTTTTTAAAGATTTTATTTTTTAAATTTATTTGACAGACAGAGATCACAAGTAGGCAGAGAGGCAAGCAGAGAGAGAGGGGGATGCGGGCTCCCTGCTGAGCAGAGAGCCTGATGCGGGGTTTGATCCCAGGACCCTGGGGTCATGACCTGAGCTGAAGGCAGAGGCCTAACCCACTGAGCCACACAGGCACCCCTAAGTTTTGTTTTTTAACCAAGAAGATCTGCTAGGCATGTCTGCAAAATCTTTAGGAGGCCTTTTGTCTGAACAGGTCTATGAATCACTACTTTAGATATTTCTGAGATCATAACAAAGGATCTTAACAGATCGTTTGATTGAATTTTTCTTGACTATGGATATTTTTTTCCCGTTTCTTTGCATATCTGGTGACTTTTGATTAAATAAAATGGTATTTGCACATAATATATTGTAGAGGCTCTGCATTCTGTTATCTTCCTCTAAAAAGTGTTCATTTTAAGTTTATCAGGCATTTCAGTTACTGATTGATTCCCTTGAACTTGTGAAGCCTTGGTTTTGTGCCATTTCAGTACCAGTCTGTGAAAAGCCCAAGGTGTTTACCAATCTAATTTGGTAGGACTAAATCTCTAAATTCTTGCAGACCATGTCAGGGCTTGGTTTTAGTCTTTGTTAAGGAGGATGTAATATAGGTCTCACTCTAGAGAGGTTCTTACTCCTAGGGACAGCCTTTCTTTTGTCTCAGCTGGATGGTAGAGGTGTTATATAAGATGTTAATGAGAACTTTCAACTCTGGCAAGTCTAGCATTCTCCAGTTTCCCTGACATTGCTGTTTCCCTAGCATTGCTAGACTTCTAGTATCTCTGTTTTGCTCTTACTCTGGCCATATACATACTCTGAATGATTTCACATGTTTGAAATTTGTTGATGTTTGCTTTATGGTGCAGTAAAGGGCAGTTTTGATAAATGATGCCTACATAAGCTGTTGAAAAGAATGTGTGTTTTGTTATTGTCCAGTGAAGTGTTCTAAATATGTTTGTTAATTCAGGTTTGTTAATTGTTTCATTCAGTTTTTGTATGGCCTTACTGGTATTTTTGTCTGTTGAATTTTATTCTTGAAAAAGGCATGTTAGTCTCTCATTATGATTATAGATTTCTGTATTTCTTTCAGTTTTGATGTATTTTGAGGCTAAGGTATTGTGTACATATAAATTTGATACTGCTATGTCTTTTTTGTATGTTGACCTTTTGTCATTATGAAACATCCCTTTTTATTTCTATTACGCTTCTTACCCTAATGTCTCTTTCACCTGATATTAGTATAGATATGTTAGCTTTTGGTTAGCATTTCTTAACATCTTTTTTCAACTTTTTTTTCTATTCTCTTTCTGCTTTTTTCCTGTTATTTAATTTGTTTTTCATGATAGCACCGCTTAGTTGGGTTTTGCTTTTTTTAATCCAGTCTAACAGTTTTAGTCTTTTGATTGGAACCTTTAGTTGATTTGTGTTTAATGTAATTATTGATACAGTTGTGTTAAAATTTATCATCTTGGTATGTATGTATGTATGTATGTATGTATGTGTTTATTTATTTTTAAAAAGATTTTATTATTTACTTGACAGACAGAGATCACAATCAGGCAGACAGTCAGGCAGAGAAAGAGAGAGGAGGAAGCAGGCTCCCTGCTGAGCAGAGAGCCCGATGTGGGGCTTGATCCCAGGACCCTGGGACCATGACCTGAGCTGAAGGCAGAGGCCCTAACCCACTGAGCCACCCAGGGAGGGAGAGGGAGAGAGAGAGAGAATCTTAAGCAGACTCTGTGCTTAAGCAGAATCTTAAGCAGACTCTATGGAGCCTGTTTTGGGGCTCTGTCTCATCACCCTGAGATCACAACCTGAACCAAAACCCAAGAGTCAGACACTGACCAACTGTGCCATGCAGATGCCCCACCTTAGAACATTTTAAATGTTTACCTCTTTCCTGCGTTTTATGTTATATATCCTTATTTTAATTCTATATATTTTAAGTGCCACAACATGTTTTTCTCTAGTCAGTGCTTATATTTTCCACACATAGACCTTTCGTTGTTCTTTTTAATTTTTAGGAGTTTATTTGACCAGACATCAAATCAAGCAGTGCCAATTAGAAATGGTTAGGAGCACTTCCCTTTTTGTTGTTTTTCATTCCCTCCTTCATTTCTGTTTTTTGTCTGAGATAATTTTCTTTCTGTCTTTGGTATTTGTTTTTGGGTATGTTTCTTGGCAACAAATTTAATCTGTGTGTTGTCTGAAAGTTGCTTTATTTTGCCCTTGTTTTTGAGTGATGTATTAGTTGGTACAAAATTCTAGGTTGCCAGTTATTTTCTTTAAAAAAGCTTAGAAACTTTCCATCATCTTATAGTGTCTTTTCAGGTCTCAAGAATCCATTGTTATTGTTGCTCCTTTGAAGGTATTGTGTTCTCTCCCACTCGTGACTGCTTATACAGTTTTTTTTCTTTATTAGTTTTCAACACTTTTGCTATATAATCTCCCTAGGAATTTTTTATTGTTTTTGGTTTTTTTCTGTTTATCGTACCTATAATCACCAGAGCTTCTTGATTCCACTTACTGTATATATTGTTTCTAGAATATGTCTTTGATTCTTTTTCCTTTTTTTAAATTTTATTTTTAAAATTTGAATTCAATTAATTAACATATATTATTGGTTTCAGAGGTAGAGGCCAGTGATTCATGATTCATCAGTTTTATATAATACCCAGTGCACAGTATATCATGTGCCCTCCTTAATACCTATTGCCCAGTAACCCCATCTTCCCACCCACCTCCCCTCCAGCAACCCTCAGTTTGTTTCCTGTGATTAAGAGTCTCTTACGATTTGCCTCCCTCTCTTGGTTTCATCTTGTTCTATTTTTTCTGCTCTTGCCCTATGATCCTCTGTTTTTTTCCCTTAAATTTCACATATTTGTGAATCAGTGAGAATTGATTAATATATATTCTGATTATCTGGTGGCATTATCCAGATTATCTGATAATATGTATTATCTAATTATCTGGTGACATTATCCTTTCATTTATTTTCTCCATTTCTTCTTTTTTTTTTTTTTACATGTTTTATCAGTTGTTTCTTATTTTGTAGTATCTAGATCACCAGTGATTCTGGTTCTGTTGTCTGTCCCTCTTAGTTTTTGATCATTTGATTTTGTCTCCTGGCATAGCTGGGAATTTTTCATTGAATGCTGGACAGTATATATAAAAACTTATGAGGCTATAGATAGTATCTTTAGAGAGGGTTTCTTTTTCTTCTCCTTAATCCATCAGGATAAAGCTGAATAAATGCTGATCATAGTTTAAGAGATTTTGTTTACTTCTGGCACACCCCTGTTTCTAGAGTGTGGCCATCCTGTAAGTTCCAACTGAGAGTCTGGATGTTCACTGGGCCCATCTGCTCTGATGGTTCCTAAATTCTAATCTTATCTTCTCTGCACCTCATGCTACAGAAACATCAGTTCTACTTTTCAGTGGTTTTATTCTTAGCTTTTCAACTTCCCATCTCACTCAGCTTTAGAATGAAGTAAATGACTTGAATGGAAATAAACTGAATTTTTTGCTCAGTTCTGCCTTTCCCATTTCACCAGGCTGATGGTCCCTCATGTCTTCAAGTTTTTGTCATTTTAGTCCAATGAAATTGTCAAAAGTTCTTCTGGTTTCTTTGCTTCTTATTAATAGCCTTCTGTTTAGGTGACTCTCACCTTGTTCCGGCAACCAGACTTGGTGGAAGAGGGGAATGAATGGAAGTAGAATGCTGGCTCATCTCTTCTTGATTTCCCTTTCTCTGGACTCTTGTCCCTTCTACTTCTGGTCCTTTCAGCATCTCTTCAGTGCCTTCAAAAGACTTTGTTGTGGTGGTGATTTTTAAATTTGATAACATATTTCTAGCTGTTCATAGTGCAAGTGTTGGTTTGCCTCAAGCTATTCCACCTTTGCTGGAAGGAGAAGCACCAAGCCAACATTTAAAAATATGTATATATTTTTATAGAGGTATAAATCATCATTTTGAAGTGTATAATTCAATGATTTTTAATATATCAAGGTTGTTGAATCATCACCACTTTAATTTCAGAACATTTTTCATCACCCCAAAACCCCTTTATCCATAAGCAGTCACTCTCATTATCCTCTCTCTCAGTCCCTGGCAATGACTAGCCTACCTCTGCCTGTAGAGATTTACTTGTTCTGGACATTTCTATAAATGGAATTATACAATATGAGGCCTTTTGTGTCAGACTTCTTTAACTTAACATAATGACTAAGCCAACTGTGCTAAAATGTGTATAACATAAAATTTACCATTTTAGGGGCACCTGGGTGGTTTAGTGGGTTAAGCCGCTTCCTTCAGCTCAGGTCATGATCTTAGGGTCCTGGGATCCAGCCCTGCATTGGGCTCTCTGCTCAGCGGGGATCCTGCTCTTCCCACCACCCCGCCCCGCTTGCCTCTCTGCCTACTTGTGATCTGTCAAATAAATAAATAAAAATATTTTTTAAAAATTTACCATTTTAGCCATTTTAATTTTGTATTTTTTAAGTAGGCTTTATGCCCAGCGTGGAGCCCAGCACAGGGCTTGAACTCATGACCCGGAGTTCAAGACCAGAGCTGAGATCAAGAGTAGGATGAACAACTGACTAAGGCACCTAGGCATCCTATTTTAGCCATATTAAGGTGTAGAATTTAGTGGCATTAAATAAATATACATTGTTCTGCAACTGTCACCACTATCCATCACCAAAACTTTTTCATCATCCTGTATTGAAACTCTGAACCCATCAAATCATTCCTCCATTACTTTTTCTTCCTAGCCCTTTGGGAACTACCATAATACTTTTTGTCTTTATGATTTTAACTACCTTAAGTACCTCATACAGATGGAATCATATATTGTCCTTTTGTGACTGAATTATTTCACTTAATATAATGTCCTCAAGATTCACTCGTGCTGTAGCATGTGTCAGAATTTCCTTCCTTTTTAAAGGCTGTGTACTGTTCCATTGTTTGTATATGTCATGTTTTGCTTATCCCTTCATCCATCAGTGGATACTTAGGTTGTTTCCACATCTTAGCTATTATAAATAATGATGCTGTAGAACACAGCTGTAGGTCATGTCAAGACCCTACTGTCAGTTCGAGTATACATCCAGAAGTGGAATGGTTGGATCATATGGCAATCCCATGTTGTAACTTTTTGAGGGATTGCCATACTGTTTTCCATAGCAGCTGTGTCATTGTACATTTTTGCCAACAGTGCTCAAGACTTCCAATTTCTCCAAATTCGTGTTAACGCTGGCTCTTTGTTTTTTTTGGTGATAGCCATCCTATATGGCTTTGAGGTGATATGTTATTGTAGTGTCAATTTATGTTTCCCTAATGATTAGTTTTTTTAAGCATCTTTTCAGGTGCTTATTGGCCATTTATAGATCTTCTTTGGAGAAATGTCCGTTTATATCCTTTGCCATTCTGAATCAGTTTGGTTTTTGTTGTTGAGTCTTAGGAGTTCTTTATATATTCTGGATATTAATCCCTCATCAGATACGTGGCTTGCAAATATTTACTTCCAATCCATGGGCTGTCTTTCCACTCTCTTGATAGTGTCTTTTCATGCCCACAATTTTAAGTTTTCATGAAGTCTATTTTGTCTTTTTTTTTTCTTTTATTGCTGTCCCCTTGGTTTCCTATCCAAGAGATCATTGCCAAATCTAGTGTCATCAAGTTTTCCCCTTATGTTTTCTTCTAAGTTTTGTATAATTTTTAGGTTTTACATTTAGATCTTTGATCCATTTTTTAGTTAATTTTTGTATATGGTATAGAGTAAGGGTCCAATTTCATTCCTTTGCATGTGGGTATTTGACTTTCCCAGCACTGCTTACTGAGAAGACTGTCCTTTTCCTGTGAATGGTATTGGTATTCTGGTTGAAAATCCTTTGACCATATATGTGAGGGTTTATTTCTGTGCTCTCTGTCCCATTTCAGTTGTCTATATGGCTGTCTTTATGCCTGTTCCACATTGTTTTGATTATAGTAGCTTCATAGTAAGTTTTGAAATCAGGAAGTGTGTGTCCTCCCTTGTTCTTTTTCAGAATTGTTTTTGCAAACAGAATTGTGCTGGAACACAGCTGTTCTTGTTCACTTATATGTTTATGTATGGCTGCTTTTGAGCTGCTCTGGTAAAGTTGAGTATTTTAACAGAGACATATGACCCACAAAACCTGAAGTGTTTACTATCAGGGTTTTTATAGAAAAAGTTTACCAATATTGCTCATTTCCCCAGCTGTAGTGGATTGTACCGCAAATAAAGGTAAAAAAGGGAAAAATAATTTGTAAAATATGTTTATGCCACTATAGATACAAATAAAAACTAAGAAATAGTCTGAATGACAAAGCATTCTGTGATATACTGATACCTTTCATTAAAATGATGAGTATGTGGACTATGTCACTATGTCGAAGAAATATTTATATGTATGTAACACATGGCCAAAACAGAACACAAAATGATGTGTATTCGTTGGTTACCGGCGCAAAATATGTGCATATATATTAACAAATGTGGAAAAGTTGAGATCTAAATAGTTTAGAGATTCGTGCTTATTATATTTTATCTTCTGTTAAGACTTCTAAAATTAAAACAGTCGTGAAGTTTTTTTTTTTTTTTAAAGATTTTATTTATTTGACAGACAGGGATCACAAGTAGGCAGAGAGGCAGGCAGAGAGAGGAGGAAGCAGGCTCCCCGCTGAGCAGAGAGCCGGATGCTGGGCTCTATCCCAGGACGCTGGGATCATGACCTAAGCCGAAGGCAGAGGCTTTAACCCACTGAGCCACCCAGGCGCCCCAAAACAGTCGTGAAGTTTTATTCTGGAAAATCTCAAATGAAATAGAAAAAGAGTAGTAAAATGAACCCTGTATTCCCAGTATTCTCTTCAATAGTTGTAAATACAAGGCTCGTCTGGTTTCATTTGTTCCCCCCCACCTTGGATTATTTGGAAGTAGATCCTTAAAGTTGTAACCTTTTATTTGTAAACTTCAGAGTGTTTTCACTCTATCTTCTAGCATTAAAGTCCTAGAAGCAAAAACAAAATAAACACGATACCATTATCACACCTCAGTATTTTGAATCAATAATTCCTTATATCATGAAATATGCGGATAACCCCTGATTATCTTTTAAAGATTATTTTTACTGTTATTTCATTAAAATCCCTTTAAATCCCACATTTAGTTAATTTGTCTTTCAAATCTTTAATCTGAGTTTTTCCTACTTCTTTTTGGTGTTATTTTTTTCCTGCAATTTATTTGCAGAAGAAAAGGATTCACGTGTTACTCTGGTTTCATACATTTCTAGATTTTGCCCATCGTATCCTTGTGGTCTTGCTTAACAAATTTAACATAATTCTTTTGTTTTCTAAAAATCATGGATATTATCTTTATTACATTGTTAGCTGATTAAGATACATCAATACATTATCCTCTGGTTTTTTGCTTGGAAATCAGCCACCTGGATGTTCTAATACTGCTTTTATCACGTCTTGGTGTCTCGGCTAAGAAGGCCTCAGTTTGCCTGGAAACCCACCATAGGTACTGTACTGGCTGCTGCTGAAATTGCTTCGGGTTCAGTTGACACTCTTGGCTTCTTAGGGGGGCTGTCCTTCTGTGTTTGACTTGGACTTCCACCTCTGGTACATGCCGTCCTGTAGTCTATCTCAGGTGTAAGCAGTCCCTGGCCTGCTCCATCACACTGCTGGTCGCTCCTCAGAACAGAGTGTCAGTCATCTCCTTTGGCCACTCCAGTCTGTCTACATGGTCCTTCTTCCCTGTATTTTTGCAAACCAGTAGTGAGATCTCAAGGTGTGTTGAGATTCAAGTAATGTTTTGGCACATGCACATAATAGTTGTGGTGTATACATCCTTTTGCATCACATCAGGCACCATGTGGTAAGACTTGGAATTCACTGAGCTTTGTTTGTATAGTTGGGATTGGGTGGGAAGAAGAGAGAGGCCCCTGAAAGTGTACCTTATATCCCCAATGAGTGAGACATAGAGATTTTTCTTGCATTGTTCCTCGTTTGCCTAGTCATATTTCTTGTGACGATGTTCATAACTCATTCCTGAGAAGCTTATGTAAGTGTTTGTTGGTGTTTATATAACTCTGGTGATTGCTGCGCACAACTGGCTCACGTGAAGGAGAAAGTTCAGAGGTATTTGCGACCAGATCTGATTCTATGATCCTGAATTTGGGTGGTAATAATCATTTACTTTTAAGCCACATGTCTCTCTACCTCCTTTTTGATCCTTTTCTCTTTTTCTTAAGCGGCGTTTGGTGGATTATATTCCAGAATTTTTGGGAGGACTATCTTTGAAAGTTAAATTAATGATTTTGATAATAGGTTGTAAATTCATATGGTTCATTTTTCAGAAGATAAAAAAGAGCATGCAGTGGAAAGTCACATTTTGAATTGGGAAAGAATTAATTATAGAAATTTTGAAGTAATAGTTTAAGAATAGTTTAAGATGTGGTCTATATTATTATGTTATGTAAAAACCAGAAAGTTCATAATAAGCATCATGAAGCAGCAATGAAGCACTTGTAAGACATTAACTTACATGACAACAAACTTTAAATATTAGTACATCTATAAACTAAAGCCCTTTAACAAGTAAACAGTAGTTGTTGAATCCAGAAGCTGAAGATTAATTCAAAGAATACTGGTTGGTAAGGAGCTGGTTTAGATCTAAAGCCTCTGTGTAAAGGGAAAACCTGTGTCTGAACTAAGTGTACATAAGAATTGTATATACTATAATCATTTAAAAATTGCTACTGTACTTGGCCACATTCAACGCTGGGTCAGACAGGAATTCAAAGCTAGACTTTATAAGTTGGAATGTTTGATTGTGAATTTGTCTGTAATACTGAAAGGTTATCAGATTCTTTTCTTCCTCCTCCCAGAAACATCACACTCTGCAAGGCAGAAACCAAAAAAGGAGGTAGAGCAGTTGGCAACAAATTCCCAGTACCCAGTAGATCAAGTTCAGACCCTTTATCTTGCCCTGTATACTCTGACTCTGTCCTCTCTGCCTACTTGCTAACCTTGCTTCCAACAGTTCCTCCAAGTGGTTACTCAATAAATTTGCTTGTGAAATAGAAACAAAAGGCCTTCAGGCCAGGAGAACATCAGATTTCATTATCAGAACCAGGTCAGAGGACCTAGCAAAACACCAAGCTGAAGTGTGCCAACCCAGCCTCAATTGTAATTGTGTAGGGCAAGCTGCAGTTTTTGGAAGTAGCCATTTAGCAAGAGATGTCCCCTCTTAGGGACTCTGCTCTCCAGCAACATCTTCCTTTGGGAGGAAGAATGTGATAGCCTCCCCCTTTAGGAGGGAAGAATTGAGGGCTGTGAGTTAGGAGAGAGGTGCCAGTAATATTATGTGACAATGCCATGGAAGTATTAGTTCTTTGGAGGCGTGGGGGCCGTGAAGCAGTGGTAGTTCTTCTTAAGGAAAACAGAATTGCTGACCTTTCCTTTTACGGTGCTTCAGGTGGAAATAGGAGAGGACCGTTTGAGGGGAGGGTAGCCAGTCAGACTTGCAGCTCTTTTGGAGCTTCTCTTTCAGTTCTCATGTCTGTCTGGACACACAGGCAGTAAGCACCTTACGTTTTCAGTGTGTGGAAGATGTCCACAAGCCAAGGCTCATGTTGCATTCCCAATGCTTCTTGTCACCCCAAACTCTTGGTGTCTTTGAGAGGCCTTTGTAAAAGGCCTGCTGTGGATCCTGTGGTGACAGAGAAGGGGCTGTGATGTTTTAATCTCTTGCTTCTGTTAGTGGTATTGCCTTGTCCCCTTATGAACATTTCTTGTTTGGTGCCTCTCTTAGCCAGTTCCCCTTTGCTCTTCAAAAAGCAGGTCGATACCTAAGTTTTAGGTAGATACCTAAAAACTTCCAGTGGTCTCTCAGTGTGAGGGCCAAGGAAGCTACTTCCACTGCTGCTGCAGGAGAGTGAATCACCCCTGGTACTCACATGTGAGTGCGTGTGCATTTGTGCACACATGTCCACACCCACTATCCCCCTCTAGCCCCACATTTTACATTGGCCACATTAGCTTCCTCTCCCTGCCCAAACAGTTGTCAGTAGAATGTAGAAGGCTAGGAAGAAAGGGCCTTGGAAGTAGTCCTCCCTGGGACAGGGATTGACATCTGTGCCAGCATCTAGGAAGGATCTTGAGTCTACACCTCAGCCTGCCTTGGTTGAGGAGTTCCTGAGGAGAGACAGGGAATGGTTGTTGGGTCAGAAGGCCCTTCTTGCTGCTGATTTGCCTAATTAATTTTAGCCAGTATTGAACTGCCTGTATTTTCCCAACTATTCCTCCTTGTCTAAAGTATCCATTCCTTTTGCTTATGTTCCTGTATCTGCCTAGAATGTTCTTTCTTTCCCTTTACTAGTTGGTACCTACTTATTTATTTTATTTATTTTTTTAAAAGATTTTATTTATTTGCCAGAGATAGAGAGAGAGAGTACACACAAGCAGGCAGAGAGGCAGGCAGAGGCAGCGAGAGAGGCAGGCTCCCTGCCGAGCAAGGAGCCCAATGCGGAACTGGATCCCAGGACCTTGGGATCATGACCTGAGCCGAAGGCAGCCGCTTAACCAACTGAGCCACCCAGGCATCCCGGTACCTACTTATTATACTAGATTAAACCCAAGTTTCACCTGTTGCAAGGAAGCACCCTGCACCCCTTACCCAGCCCTGGGCAAGCCTGGATTGGGTATCCTTTCCCCAAGTGTTGTTGCTGTTAGGTGCTTACCTCACATGTTTCCCCATCTGGACCATTCCATTGTGCCTTGGTACAGGGCCTGGTAATTAAATGCTCCTATGTGTGTTGGGCTAAACTAAAAGACAAGTGGCAGGAGAGGCAGCAGTGGCTAGTTTGTGGTAGTCTCATGTGGAGATTTAGAATGAAGATGTGGCCTACAGTCTCATGTGGCTGGGATTGTGTGTGTGTGTGTGTACATGTGTTCACACATGCAAATGTGTATTTGTAAGAAACACTCATTTTGTGAGAACAATGCTGGTTGTATCATTTCTGCATCTCCTTTTGCTTTCTTATTTCTGATCTTTTAGTAAGATATACAGTTAAAGTTTGAATTTTCCACATAAGTAGATACTGCTCCCCAGCATGGCTGACTAAGCCCTGTTGCTTTGTTTGCTCCTGGACTATTCAGTGTAGTCAGGAGTATGAAGTTCCACAGAGTGGCAGGACCTGGGTTTAAAGAAGAACATTTTCCCTAAGAGAGCTTTTGACATCCCCATTTTACAGATGTGGGGAACTGTGGCTCAGAAACGTTGAATCCATGAGCAAAGAGCTAGTAAGTGACAGAGCCAGGATTCAATACTAGCCTGACATTGCCTGACCATGAAGCTTATTCTGTTAACTCTCTGCTTCTGTTTTCCTGCTTGTTTCCTATATACCCACAGGCAAGCTATTTCTTTCTTTTTTTTTTTTTTTTTTTAACTTTTTAGGGCTTTGGTTTCTCAAATTTAGAATGAGTGGAGCAAAATTCACCTTGCCATTATCATAAGAAAGGAGATAAGAAACCAGATAAGAAACCAAACCCATTCCTTGTAGCTGGAATGGGAGTAGTCCTAGGAAAAGCAGCAGCTGTTTTATATGGTGTTTACTATGTGCTGAACATAGTTCCAGTACGTTGTTTAGGCTCTCTCACATAACCATCTTCTCAACTATCAGGCTGAGGAATAGCATGACAGTTGTTACTCCCTTTTTATAATTGAGGAGCAGATAAGAGACAGCAGGTGTTCACACCCCAGAAGTCTGATTTCAGTGTCCATAATGAACCCTATGCTCAGTTATCTCTCAGTAAATGTTAGTTCCCAACTCCATGCTGTTGTAGAACCTGACACCCACGTAAAAGAGACCATAAGGAACCCACAGTGGCAATAGGGGCTATATACCAAGCCACAGAAGATAAGCAGTGATGGAGTATCTGGAACACTTATGATTTTTTTTGGGGGGGGGAACACTTAAGATTTTGTGACTTGGCCACTGGCTGATGATATGTTATTTTTTGGTGATTAGGTGCATACAATGATGACCGATGATATGTCTGTCTTTTTGTTTGGGGACATTGGCTTACTGGTTCACTCACTGAAGTCTATGGCAACACGGTCTCCCTTTACCAAAGCCTACAGTGTTCAGTTTTTCTTACCCCATTGGCACCTGAGTCCATACTGATATAAATAAATATATATTGATATAAATATTGATTTATTTATAAATAAATGTTGAATATATAAATGAGGGAGAAGGGGCAGATCTTCCTTAACAGAAGAATTCCAAATAATGAATGTTGACGTGAAGAGGGAAATAGAAAACCACTATTAGAACACCACAGTAATAATTTCTCAAGGTAAGATCCACTGATGGATGTTAAAACGAGTGAGTAAATTTTAAGAAACTGGATATTTGCATTCTCAAAGCCTCATAGCCCCTTACCACCCCAAATATTTGCATGTGATTTTGACGTATGTCCAGAAATTCTCTGATGCCCCCTCTCAGGAAATAGTGCTTAATTCTCTTTCCCTTGAAAAAGGGGCTGGGCTTAGTGATTCGCTTCTAAAATATGGAAAGGGGAAAATAGTGATTTTATAGTGGAAAAATCTGGCAGACACCACTTCAAACAAGTGATTAAGGTTAATATCACCAGTAATATGATACATGATAGCATGTATCCTGATAAGATGTGATAAGTATCCTCATCTTCTTTCCTTTCCTTTACTTCTACAGTATTCTTCCCCCACATTCTCATTATGAGAATACATCTGATGCTCAAATTAGGGGACAGTCTGCAAAACACCTGACCAGTACTTTTCAAAAAACTGTCAAGGTCGTGAAAGACAAGAATAGAAACTGCCACAGTTCAGAGAGACTGAGGCATGAGAGCTAGATACAATATGATATCCTGAATGGAATCCTGTAGCAGAAGAAGGACATTAGTGGAAAACTGGTGAAACCCAAATAAAGTTTAAAGTTAAGTTAACAGCATGGGGAGCCTGGGTGGTGTGCTTGGTGGAGCATCCAGCTCTTGACTTCAGCTCAGGTCGTGATCTTGGGTCATAGGATCAAGCCCCACATCGGGCTCTGTGCTCAGAGAGGAGTCTGCTGGAGAGTCTCTCTCCCTCTCCCTCTGCGCCCTGCCTCATGTTTTCTCTTTCTAAAATAAATAAGCACATCTTTAAAGTTTAGTTAAAAACAAACAAAAATTATCCCACCAAAACCCCAGACTTCCTGAGTCCTTCCTGCCTGAGATCCAAGTGGCATTGATCAGCGCATCTCAGTTATAGCATTTATGTTCTAGCTTTAAATTGCTCTTACCTTTGGGAAAGACTTTTTAGTTGTATACTTCTTGTATCTGGGAGCTCTGGTGGATTTGGAGACAAGCTTATGATCTATGTGACTGACAAAGCCTGCCCATCCCGTAAACAGAATGCTGCTCAGCAGACTGAGGAAGACAGGTATGCACATGGACCCTCCTACGCCAGCCCTAGTCCTTGTCAATGTTTCATGCCTCAAATGACATTCCTCTGCCAGACATTTCCTCCTTTTCTCCCCTCCCTCAAGGCAGTACCTTTTAGACATTCTCACCTTTCAAGGAAGGCTTCACTCATATTTCACTTCTCATGTAATTCCTTGTGTGATCACACCACAAAGTATTGTCTTTCATATTCCTGTGACCCTAAGGCAATTATTCTGGATTTAGCTAATTATCTCTGGCTCAAAAAATGATGTCTTATATTTTTAACTTCTTTAGATCAGTTAACCTGCCCTTCCTGTGGTGTTTAGCACACCTTGCTTTATTATGTCTAGAAAACAAACTCCTTGCAAGGAGGAAGTCATATAAACATTCCTTGAAGCATCTTGGACAGTGTTTGCCATGTCGTAAGCCCTCATTGACTGGCCAGTGAATTGAAGGAGTGAACACTTTAAGACATCAAAAGGAGGAATATTCCCTTTGTTGGCAGATGAGACACAAGTGAGTGTGAGCTGTACTTGGAACCTTTTGTCTCTTTCAGAGCATTCTGAGGCCATGAAGCTTCCTCACTCTGATCAGAGTGCTAAATTTAGCAAGAGTGATGGCTATTTGTTGTGAGCCTGCCCTGGAGCAGGCTTGGTTCTAGACATGCACACATGTACATGCATATACATGAAGACATGATTTAGTCCTCATTGTAACTCTGAAATGTAGGCATCACTGTTCTCATTTTATAGATCAGTCCACTGAGATTCAAAGAGCCATAAGTCACTTGCTTTAGCTTACCAGTTAATAAGTTGTTCAATTGAGATTTGAACCCAGGTGTGCCTGCGTCAAAACCCAGTTTTCTCCCCATAACGGTTAGTCCCTGTACCTCTGTCTCCTTGTCTTTTCAGACCCATCCCTGGAAGACATGTGTGGCACTGAATGTGCCCAGCTGGAGGAAGATGGGCAGCGGCCACCGCGGTGCACTTCAACTACCTCATCTCAGTCTGAGCCTTCAGAGCAGCTTAGGCGCCCCCAAGGCAAAAGCCTAGCCTCCGAGGACCCCAAAAAGAAGAGAGCTCAGAAGCCCTCCCATATGAGGAGAAACATACGGTGAGTTGTGCTCAGGGTGAGAGGCGAAGGGAAGGAGGAGAGGTATCTTCATTTGAAGGCTGTCACTAGCAGCACTGGTTTGAGCAGGAGAGTCCCCTTTCCAAAGAAGAAAAGTGTAAGCTGTGTGCCCCAATTAATAGTGGAGATGCATTTCAGGACCACCCCAGGCTGTCAGACATTGTGGGGCAAAAGTGGCGGGCGCTCAGGCTATGCTGGGGAGTTTCCTACTCTTTGGAGACCCTGGGGGCAACCCAAGTATGAGAGAGTGCTCTTGTTTTTTCCGTTATTTTCCCCTTACGTTCCCTTATGTTTCTAAACAGGAGGAGATCAAAGAAGTTGAATTCTCATTTTCTTAGAGCTCAACTTCAGTTGGCAGGAAACTCTCTGGTCCAAAGCAGGGTTTTTCCCTTGAGCTAAGTGAATGGAAGATGTGAGCTTCCTTAACTGTCTAAATCCCCCACAGCCCTTCCTTCTGTCATAGCCCTTCCTTCTTTTCCCATTGAAAGGAGATCAATGAGATCTTTTCCTTCTCCTACCCTCATCTTTTTTTGTTTTTAAATGTAATGATAGCTTAAAAATTTTACTCAGACTCTGGGAAATAAAGATGCAGAATCATCTATAATCCTACTTTCCCAGATAACAACTCTATTTTTTAATATTATTTTTCATCTTGATAAATCACAGATTACTCTGTTTTACTCTTGATCTGTTGTGTGCAAAGATGAGTTTTCAGGGACTTGTCGTAGAAAGTTAAATAATATGAAAAAATGTTAGCCCAGAATCACCTGAGCCTGGAAGTCCCTCCCACTTTTTTTTTTTTTTTTTTAACCTTACCTTTTGCATGGGTGTGTGGGACTGATGGGTCTTCTTTTCCTCATGCCTCAGATCTGTGAGGTCAGCAGTGAACTCTTTAGCTTGACATTACGTTGACCAAATCTCAAACCAATCCAAGTGCTCACTCTTGTAATGTTTAGAAAGCTGCTCCGAGAGGATCAGTTGGAGCCAGTTACCAAAGCAGCACAACAGGAGGAGTTGGAAAGAAGGAAACGCTTGGAGCAACAGAGGAAGGATTACGCAGCCCCCATTCCTACAGTTCCCCTGGAGTTCCTTCCTGGTAAGCAGTGGAAGTGGCGGGAAGTGTAGGGAGAAGAGGCCTTGGGCACACACAGAAGTGTAGATCTGAAATAAGACTGTGGCCTCTCTAGAATATTTTTTAGTCATTCAGTTTCTTAGGAGCACATGATTAGAAACATCTAAAAGGTTAAGAAGGGTAAAAATGTACCCCTCAGGGGTCCTGGCTGGCTTAGTGGGTAGAGCATGGGACTCTTGATCTCAAGGTTGTGAGTTCAGGCCCCACTTTGAGCATGGACTATACTTTAAAAAAAAAAAAAAAAAAAGTGCATGTGTGTGTTTTTAATATACTCCTCAGATTGATATTATTTAAATCTTTACTCCCATAACTTTGAATCTTAATATGCCAAGGGATTAGGATCTTTTTTAGTGGTCAGGGGGGTCCTAGGAGATAAGAACCAGTAAAGATAAGGGAAGTTTGAAAGGGGACTGAAATATTTGAGACACCCCTCTTCTTCGCTCCTCAGGGGGTAGTTCCTTTGAGGGCAACAAAAGAAGAAGGCTGTTAAGTCGTTCGGAAGCTACGTCTGAGCTAAGTGTGGTTTTGACATTCCCTTCCATCTTTTCTTCCCTAGAGGAAATTGTCTTAAGAGCAAGCGATGGGCCCCAACTGCCTCCTCGGGTCCTTGCCCAGGAAGTCATTTGTTTGGACAGCAGCAGTGGCAGTGAGGATGAAAAAAGCAGTCGAGATGGTAAGGTTGAGCCAGAGGTGCCTCCACTTCCTCCCGACTTAGTGCCCACCCTGAGCAATTGGCTGTACCTCTGAATAGAAATCAGTCCTTCCCCATTAATTGGGTTTGGGGTCTGACTGTGACAAATGTTCCTGAGTCTCCTTGTAAATGCAGGGTTTTCCCTTGTCTTAACTCGAAGCTGGAAGAGGGAAATAATAAAACTCAAAATACAAGTGATGACAAGTTGTAACTTTTTTGCCATGCTGTAATGCTTTAGTGACGAGCAGTAAATTATCTCCGCTCCCTGGGTTTTTGTTCTGTTTTGTTGGCTGTCTCAGAAGTTATTGAACTGAGCTCTGGAGAGGAGGACACTCTGCACATTGTGGACAGCAGTGAGTCTGTCAGTGAGGAGGATGAGGAAGAGGAGAAGGGTGGCACCCATGTGAATGACATCTTAAACCAGCGTGATGCTCTGGGGCGGGTCCTCGTCAACCTGAACCACCCTCCAGAGGAGGAGAATGTCTTCCTGGCCCCGCAGTTGGCACGGGCAGTGAAACCTCATCAGGTACCACAAATCTTGACGCTCCTCTTTGTTTCCTTTCAGCTTCCTTTCTGAGAGCATCACCTGCTGGTGGTTTTTAGCATCACAGCCTGTGAAGTACTTGTACGGTACCTAGAGCCTCGATTGGAAAATTGGAAAGGCCTGATCCTTCCTCCTAGAATTTGATGTTTCAAATTTCTTTTTCTTTTTTCTTCCTTTTTAAAAAATATTTTACTTGTTTATTTGACAGAGAGAAAGGGAACATAAGCAGGGGGAGTGGGAGAAGGAAAAGCGGGCTTCACACTGAGCAGAGAGCTCTGTGCGGGGTTCAATCCCAGGACCCTGGGATCATGACCTGAGCCAAAGGCAGACATTTAACGATTGAGTCACCCAGGCACCCCAGTGCCTCAGAATTTCTGATGAATGGGAAGTGCAAGCCTTACGTTTGCCCTATTGTGTAGAAGGTGCTACATCTCTTGGTTTAATGATCTTGAGCTTCCTCTGTGAGAGCTGCAAGACTGATTGAGATGCTGTCTGGAGGGCAGTGCTTTAATTAGGAATTGATTTGATTCTGGAAGTAGTTCCAGAAGAGATTTAAGAGTCAGAAGTCTGAGCAACTTTCTGGTAGGAGGGAACAGAGTAGTTTGTGTTGACCCAAAGCCCTGAACCAAGACCAGTGAGTGGAAGTTCCTTGAAGACAGAGGTTGACTCAACACAAGAACTCTTAATAAGAACTGCTCCTCATGGAATGGGCTAGGTAAGCAACCAGGGACTGAGTGAGAGACCCTGTCAAGAATTTGGTACTATAGATTTTTGCCTTAGATGTGTCATTGTACAAGGTGAATGATTTTCTGTTTTCTCTAGGAAGACTGTCACCAGCCAATAGACTAGGCAGGGTACAGGGAAACTTCGTAGCCATCTACAACTGTCTGGTGTGGTGTCTGCTCATTTATTTAATTCTTACTAACTCCAGGATGAATGAAACTAAAGCCATGGTCTTTTTTTTTTTTTTTAAGATTTTATTTATTTATTTGAGAGAATGAAAGAGAGAGAGCATGAGAGGGAAGAGGGTCAGAGGGAGAAGCAGACTCCCTGCTGAGCAGGGAGCCAGATGTGGTACTCAGTCCCAGACTCCAGGATCATGACCTGAGTCAAAGGCAGTCGCTTAACCAACTGAGCCACCGAGCCATCCGTTAAGCTATGGTCTTTGCCAGCACCTTTAACTATTGCCTGTGTTTGTCCCTTGTCAGATTGGTGGGATCCGGTTCCTGTATGATAACCTGGTTGAATCCCTGGAGAGGTTTAAGACCAGTAGTGGCTTTGGTTGTATCCTGGCCCACAGCATGGGTCTGGGAAAAACTTTGCAAGTGATATCCTTCATCGATGTCCTCTTCCGCCACACGCCAGCCAAAACTGTTCTTGCCATTGTGCCGGTAAGAGTTGGGGAAGGCATTATGTAGTCAGCCCTCTGAGGAACTCTGGGTTAATGCCTTGCTAGGTACTGAAAAGCTCAGTGAGCTCAGCTTTGAGCTTGTTTCTTAAAACTCTCTTCCTGGACTTGGCTTTTTACCAGGTTAATACTCTTCAGAATTGGCTGGCAGAGTTCAACATGTGGCTTCCAGCTCCTGAAGCCCTTCCAGCTGACAATAAGCCTGAAGAAGTCCAGCCTCGCTTCTTCAAAGTTCACATCTTGAATGATGAGCACAAGTAGGTGGCCTACCTTCTGCTCTTTGGTTTTAAATTGTTGTGGGGTTTTTTTCCTTTTAAATTGTTGGTGGGTTTTTTTTTTTCAAATTTTTAAAAGATTTTTTGTATGTATTTGACACAGAGATCACAAGTAGGCAGAGAGGCAAGGGGGGGGAGCAGGTGCCCTGCTGAGGAGACAGCCCGATGTGGGGCTTGATCCCAGGACCCTGAGATCATGACCTGAACCCAAAGGCAGAGGCCTAACCCACTGAGCCACTCAGGCGCCCCTGCCCTTGCCTTTTAGACTTCTTTCTGGGGTCTGGATATCAGTGCAGTCTATTTGCATGTGAACCCTGTCTTCTCAGATTCTTTTTGGTTTCTTGATGTGCCCCTGCCCCTTGTTACTCATTTTTTTCTCTGACTGACTTTTTAGTAAAGTCAGGTAGCCTGGGAAATTCCTTATGTTCTGCTTAAAGATGCCTTTATATCCTTAAAAATGCATACATCATCCTATTTTTTCCATGTGGACAGTAATAAAATTCAACATGATGAAATGAAACTGTCCACCTTTTACATTTCTCTTTCTTAGAAGCCTAATCAGCAGTCTCTTTTCAGCACTGATCTACAGTTGAACTTTAATGGTACAACTTCCAAGCTTTGAAAAGTACAAACTTTTGTTTTAGATCAAAATAAAATTATTTATCTTTTCATTTCATAAATTCAACTTGATTTCCCAGATTCTAAAGCTATTTCTTGGTTCAAGCCAACTATCCATATTCTCTTCTCCCTGCCCCTACTGGCATGGATAATTGAGAAGATAGACTTTGTTTTCTACAGAGGCTGTCTTTTGTGATCTTTGTTCACACACATCTAAGTGAGGAGACTGAGTGGCCCCCTGGGTAGTTGATCACCTGCTCTTGTTTCTTGGATTTCAGGACTGTTAGTCCACATGCAGTTAATGAATTATAGCCCGGGCTTAGTTGTTTAGGAGTGAAGGGACTGTGCTGAATGTTGGCTCTGCTGCTCTTTCTCCTTTATGGTTTGTCCTTGGCTCTTTACTCACCAGGGCCCGGGCAGGTAAAATGAAGAATATTGTCCTTGCTTTTACTACCTTGTATTTATTATGGGAATAAATTGAAATTCTCTCTCAAATGTAGAATTGTAGCCATGCGTGTATATCCAAGGGAGTTGTCACTTCTTCTTTTCTTTTCTTTTTTTTTAACAAGACCAGGAAGGGGTGGGTGGGTGGGTGTGGAGGGAGAGGGAAAGAATGAATCTTAAGCAGGCTTCATGCCCAGCATGGAGCCCAACACGGGGTTTGCTCTCACAACCCTGAAACCATGACCTGAGCCAAAATCAAGAGTCAGACGCTTAACCAACTGAGCCACCCATGCATCCCAGGAGTTGTCGCTTTTGCTTGCCTTGTGCCATTGCATTTCTGTTTTTCTGCTGTTTAACTGTCATTGGTGAGCCAGTCTATCCTCAGTGACATGAACATCTCTGGGATGCTAGGAAAGTCCTTGGGCAACTGGCTGACCATTGCGATGCTGCCACTGCATGTACATCAACATGGCTCTGATTATGAGCAGTTCTTCTGGGGAACAGTGGAAGCAGTAATTTTTTTCTCTGTTCACTCTTGCAGGACAATGGCAGCTCGTGCTAAAGTGATGGCTGATTGGGTGTCAGAGGGTGGGGTGCTGCTGATGGGGTACGAAATGTACAGACTCCTCACCCTGAAGAAATCCTTTGCCACAGGTAGATCGAAGAAAACCAAGAAACGTTCTCACCCGGTCATCATTGATCTGGATGAGGAAGACCGACAGCAGGAGTTTCGGAGAGGTGGGAACCTGTCCATGGGGTGTGCTTAGTGTTTAGTGGGTATCGTTTCAGGAAGAAGAAATAGTGTTTGTAATGGCACATTTGAAGATTATCGATGAATTGTATTGTCATGAGCCAGAATTCCTGGTCCCTGAGATAGGTGGGGTGGCCTCCACTGGCTCTCAAAAGCTGCTGCTTCCCTTGCCTGCTGTGGAATTCTGGGTGGGCCATGCACAGGCTGGCTCAGGGAGACTCTCCTGCCCATTTGGCTCTGTTTCTCTGACAGAGCAATTGGGAGAGTGCTGGTCCCCCTCGCCTCATCCTAAAGGTGTTCTGAGATAGCATCAAGAAAATATTTATACAGTATTTAAATCACTAGCATATGGAGTAGTGGTAATATTATGAATTTATAAAAGAATTTATCTCCTTTTTTTTAGTGAAAGCCATTCTAATAGTTGTAGTTCTGTTCTCTCTTCTAAGGGGTTTTTGCCCATTTGGGACAAAAAGGGGTTTTTTTTAGGTTCAGAGGCTGTTGCATTTTACAGGTCTCTTCATCTGTAGATTATGTTTGTTCTAGGTTTTCTTCTGTGGTAGAGCTGGTATGAATTTGCCATTTAGCAGTGACTGGCAGGTAACTCCAGGAAGATTTTTTCCTTTAGCTAACTCCCCACCAGCCAGCCTGCAGATGGTTTCACGACGCTGACAAGGGTGAGGGCCGACCGCAGTGTCTGGATGATTCCCATCAGTCTCACCTAGACCCATTTGTAATCCTAGTCTGGTACTCTGTAAAGTCACGCTCTCTGCCACCCAGTTGGCATAAGCCCTAGGAAGGCAAGGTGTTTTACCTTTAGCCTAACAGAAAAAAAGAAAAAAATAAGAAAAGGAAAGAGGGAAAAGAGGTATTTACGGCAAGTCATCAGTCCAGGTTAACAAGTCACACCAGATGTGCAGGAGCCTGGATGGTTGGCTCCCTTTCACTAATGGGGGCTGACTCTTGCTTTCCTGCTTCCTTCATTTCTTCTGTCTCCTCCAGGGTGCACCCTTACTTCTCATATTGTTGACTAAGAGCAGGCCCTCTCACCCTCTGACTCCGGATCCTCTTCCCTCCCTAGAGTTTGAGAAGGCCTTATGCCGCCCTGGCCCTGATGTGGTGATTTGTGACGAGGGACACCGCATCAAAAACTGCCAGGCCAGCACCTCGCAGGCCCTGAAGAACATTCGATCTCGCCGTCGGGTGGTGCTGACTGGGTACCCCCTGCAGAATAACCTCATTGAGTACTGGTGCATGGTGGACTTTGTGCGCCCAGACTTTCTCGGCACCCGGCAGGAGTTCAGCAACATGTTTGAGCGCCCCATCCTAAACGGACAGTGTATTGACAGCACGCCTCAGGATGTCCGCCTGATGCGCTACCGGAGCCACGTCTTACACAGCCTTCTGGAGGGGTTCGTGCAGAGGTGAGCCGTCCCTAGGGCTCCGTCTTCTGAATCCTCAGAGAGATCATGTGTAATGGGAATATAGAGCTGTCCCAAAGGGGGACTATTATAACAAGAGGGCCCCTTTCTAGTGGGTGATAGTAAAACTTTCCTTTTAGTGAATAGCTTTTCCTGAATAGCACACAAATGATGGATATCTGCTGTTTCAGTCCTCTGAAAGTTTGGCCTAGAAGTGCTTCACTCAGAAGTTAATCTTTGAAATTTCTAGAGATACCTGCCTCACTTGCTGAGAAGCAAAAGAGAGCTAGCCTTCTGCTGACTTGGCAGAAGCATAGAAGTGCTGCTTCTCAGCGGCATGGCCTCACCAGTTTCAGCACCTTGGTAGATATAGTTAGGGTAGTCTAAAGCAGTCTCCTTGTTTTTCCTTATTAAGATGGCATTTGTGCAGAAAGCTGAGAGAAATAGCCCTGAATCCGGGTAGGAACCTGAAGTTCCCTGTCTTTGCCACCCAGTCCTCTTTGCTCTAATTCTTATCCTTAAAATGAGTTTCCTCTGATGGTCATTAAACCAATCCTCATTATTTTAAGGCTGCTGTGAATGTGGAGATCCCCAAGAGGAGGTGGGGCAGAAACGCAGAGTTCTCTTGTTTCCCTGCACTGACCCATCCTGACCACAGAGGCTTGACAGGTCTGATCCCTGCCTTTGTAGGAGAGGCCACACTGTGCTGAAGATTCATCTCCCTGCCAAGGAAGAAAATGTGATCCTGGTGCGGCTCTCAAAGATACAGAGAGATTTGTACACACAGTTCATGGACCGTTTCCGAGACTGTGGTAGCAGTGGCTGGCTGGGGCTGAACCCCCTTAAGGCTTTCTGTGTGTGCTGCAAGGTATGTTGAGACCTCAGAGAATGCTGACATACAGATGAAGGATGCACATGGTCCCAAGGGAGTTCTTCCTGCTGGGAGTCCTTGATAAAGGAAGAATAAAGTGAGAGGGGCCACCCTTGGTTGTCTGCATGGGAGCATGGGGGAGCCCAAGGAGAGATTGGTGGTGTGTGTGGCTCAGTTCCTGGGGGGAACCACCCATAGCCTAGGATGTAAATGGTGCTCCTTGCAGTTGGGCAGTTCATTTGTACAACTTGTTTTACCGAACTTGAGAAATCATTTCCTTTCTCACTGATTTTTTTTCCCTTGGGAAAAAAGGGGTAATGGAAGAACATTGTTGGGCATTTTGACTGCTAACGTAATCAAGATTCAAGATACATATAGCTTAGACAAGTTTTTGGGGTACCCTCTGTTTGATTCTGTGTTTAATGAGATTGAGATCTCTTTCATCCTAGTAATACTTGAGATGGTTTGGGGACAGAAGGGCCCAGGTATCTTGAGCACAAAGCTCCATGAACAGGTGGATGAACCCTGACTTGTCTTTAGTATGTGCTCCCTGTTGCCTAATGAGGGACCTGTTTCTTTGACAGCTCTCAGCCGACCTGTTGGGTATTATTCCCGATTGACCACTGCTTTAATAAGTCAGCTGAAGGTGTGTGTCAGGGGACAGATGGGATTTCAAAAATTTTTTTTTTTTTTGTAGCCACAGTCCTAGACCAGGGCCAGGAAGCTACAGCAGACATGGTCTTTGAGGATGCTACAGTGCCAACATGCCCTTCCTATTACCCCACCCCCACCCCCACCCCTCCAGCCCCCTGCACCCCAGGAATTCTCAACTCCTGCCAGGAATAGTCCCTGAAATGACTTCTGGTTGGTCATCTGTAAGTCAGATACCTTTGTCCATAGGGAGAGATTAGTCTTGTTTCATATAGTAGTTGGCTGTAGCCGTGCAAAACAGGAACATTATTATTCTTATTTAAAAAGGAAAGCAAGGCTTTTGACACAACCTTTCTGATTGTGTACCAAATATATGGGCATGTCCATTGGTAGGAACTCTTGCACTCGTGTTAAATGGCAATTACAGTTGGTTAGTTAAAATGAATGTGTAGGCTCTTTGGCTATGAGGGGGTTGGAGATACTTTGATTTTTGGTGTGCCAGTGTATGCTGTGGGAGGTGTGTATTTGAGCAAGTGCGCGTTTCCAGACTATTGGAATACCCTTAGATTGTTCTCTGCCCTGTGCCACTTCTCCTTTAACTTGAACCTCAGATCTGGAATCACCCGGATGTGCTGTATGAAGCCCTTCAGAAGGAGAGTCTGGCCAATGAGCAGGACCTAGATGTGGAAGAGCTTGGCTCAGCGGGAACTAGTGCTCGCTGCTCATCACAGGGAACAAAAGGCAAGGGGGAGGATAGCACCTTGGCCTCCTCAGTGGGAGAGGCAACGAACAGCAAGTTCCTGCAGGGGGTTGGCTTTAACCCTTTCCAGGAGCGAGGCAACAACATTGTCACGTATGAATGGGTGAGTCAAGCAGATCCATCTGCTCATAAACCACTGCTGAGAAGGGATGATATGAATCCTCTGTGGGGAAAGGGTGGGGGTTGCTCAATGTACTGTTCTGCCAAGGTCTCTGAAGGGAATTATAAAGGTTGTCCACACACTTCTTTGGGAGGAATGAATTTTATTTCTAATGTTCTGGCATGGATGTGCTCTAAGCTGCCTCATTTCTCTCTTGCAGGCCAAGGACCTTTTGACTAATTACCAGACTGGGGTCTTAGAGAACTCTCCTAAGATGGTACTGCTTTTCCACCTGATTGAGGAAAGTGTGAAGCTTGGGGACAAGATTCTTGTGTTCAGGTAGGAAGAGAAATTCTTCTATGACATCATATATCTGTAGTAGAGTGATATAATCCCTACAGAGTGAGACCATCTGGGGTCACCACAGCTCCCCTTCACCTTTTTTGTCTTCCTGCTTCTACAGCCCAGTGCAGCTTATGAGGACCTTCTTGAATTTCATCTTTTTCTTGGAGTTTATTTTGTCTAATTTGATTTCTCTGCAGAGAACAATTTAAAACACTAGGCTGACATTGGAGGTCAAATTATGTCCCAGGTCAGATCTGGCCTTTGGCCTGCCTGAGAGCTAGTTTTTACTTTTTTTTTTCTTATTTTTTAAGATTTTAATTATTTATTTTAGATAGATAGTGTGTGTAAGCAAGCTGGGTGGGAGTGGGGGCAGCCAGAGGGGAAGGGAGAAGGACAGACAGCCTCCCCACTGAGCATGGAGCCCAATGTGGGGCTCAATCTCATGACCCTGAGATAATGACCTGAGCCAAAATCAAGAGTCAGACATTCAACCAACTGAGCACCCCTAGTTTTTACATTTTTTTTTAAAAGATTTTATTTATTTATTTGACAGAGAGAGATCATAAGCAGGCAGAGAGGCAGCAGAGAGAGAGGAGGAAGCAGGCTCCCTGCTGAGCAGAGAGCCTGATGCGGGACTGGATCCCAGGACCCTGAGATCATGACCTGAGCCGAAGGCAGCGGCTTAACCCACTGAGCCACCCAGGGGCCCCTAGTTTTTACATTTTTAAAGTGTTTTTAAAAAGAAGAAGAAGAAGAATATTTGACAGACTCTATGTGGTCTGCGAAGCCTAAAAATATTTACTCTCTGGCCCTTTATAGAAAACATTGATTTCTTGTCTAATCTGCTTTGGTCTTTCCCCAGCCTTGATTTATTTTTTTAATTAAAAAATTTTTGTGGAGGCACCTGGCTGACTTAGTCAGTAGAGCGTGTAGTTCTTACTTTCAGGATCATGAGTTCAAGCCCCACATTTGGCATGTAGCTTACTTTAAAAAAAAAAAAATTACTTATTTACTTGTTTATGTATGTATATATGTATTTTTATGCTTTGTGTATAAGGTCAGATAAGTAAAATGATCTGTTCTAGAGTCACATTCTCAGACTGGCCAGAACTTTGATGTCCGTCAAGGCATGCCTCCTCAGGGAAACAGACATAAAGTCGATTGTTTGTTGTTGTTCTGATTAGATTATACTCTGATGAGAGCTGAATGGCAGCAGCCTGGCTTGGCAGCCTCGCAGAGTGAGGGTTTCCATGGGTGACACACTTTGAGAGGATAGCGGTGATTCTACCTGGGGGGAGAGTCTAGTGTTTCACTGGTTTCAAGTATCACTTCTGAGGAGACTGCCTCTCTATATAATGTGAAAGCAGCCAAGTGATTTCTGTCTCCTTAGTAAGACTGGTAATATTGATTGTGGCTTATAATTAGATCTAATGTATATTCATGCTATGTTAGTTTTTAATGTTGATGCTATTTGTTACTATGCACTGAGGTTAAACCCCAGAATTTTTCAACTGAGGAAGTAATAGGGTAGCAGATTTAGTGGGCTGGTGACAATAAGTGTGTAGATGACTCTGCTCCCATTCTGAGATAGGGAGAATATCCTTTTTTTTTTTTTTTTTAAAGATTATTTATTTATTTATTTGACAGAGAGAGACCACAAGTAGGCAGAGAGGCAGGCAGAGAGAGAGAGAGGAGGAAGCAGGCTCCCTGCAGAGCAGAGAGCCCGATGCGGGACTCGATCCCAGGACCCTGAGATCATGACCTGAGCCGAAGGCAGCGGCTTAACCCACTGAGCCACCCAGGCGCCCTAGGGAGAATATCCTTGGTGGTTCTTTGTGGGGTTGCCTCTCATGGGGTGCAGATTCTGGGAACTCCCACTGTCTGAAGGCTGCAGATGATTTTGAGCCTATTGGGGAACAAGACTCCGTTGGGTCTGGGAGCCTTCTGAACCAAATGTTGTCCCTTCCAGCCAGAGCCTTTCCACCTTGGCTCTCATTGAAGAGTTCCTAGGGAAACGAGAAGTGCCCTGTCTACCTGGTGCTGATGGGCAAGGAGTACAGAAGTGGGTACGAAACGTCAGCTACTTCCGTGAGTTCATTGCTGCTTTGTTGCTGGAATCTTGGCAGGGTCTGCTTAAGGTTTCTCTTTAATTCTCCACCTTTTTATTTTCTCTTCTGTTCTCCATCAAATGCATAGGAGTAGCTGAAGTAGCCAAGGAGCAGGGATATATTGAGAGCAAGCTGCTGTGTGTGAGCACTGTACTAGGGGCTGCAGAGCTTGGGCAAGATAGGGGGAGAGCTGAGAAGTAGAAGGCATAAGCCTTGTCTTCATCTGACAATTCCAGGACAAATACAAAGTAGCACTGGTTGAAAGCTAAAAGGTTCTAAGGAGAAGGGAATCATTGTGGAGAGGATGGTTGGAGAAGGCTTCCTGGAGGAGGTGGAACTTGCAGTAGACTTGCAGAGATGGGAGAATCTGAGTTAGTGTGGCCCAAAGGTCATTCTAGGAAGAAGGAGCAGAGTGAGTATAAATTAGCTCAGATCACACATTCTCTATAGTGGAGATGGTGCCCCTAAAGAGGTGAAAATTAGTTCTGAGGGAACAAA
Source organism: Neogale vison (assembly GCF_020171115.1). NCBI lineage: Eukaryota > Metazoa > Chordata > Mammalia > Carnivora > Mustelidae > Neogale > Neogale vison. The sequence goes on along the minus strand of NC_058096.1, from coordinate 203,764,374 downwards.
ATTTTTTTTTTTTTTAAAGATTTTATTTATTTATTTGAGAGAGAGAGACAGTGAGAGAGAGCATGAGCGAGGAGAAGGTCAGAGAGCGAAGCAGACTCCCCATGGAGCTGGGAGCCTGATGTGGGACTCGATCCCGGGACTCCAGGATCACGCCCTGAGCCGAAGGCAGTCGTCCAACCAACTGAGCCACCCAGGCGTCCCCAAAAAATTTTTTTTTTTTTTTTAACTTTCCAAAGTATAGAGCACAAATAGGCATGCAGTAAATATATAGAGTGTATCTGTGGTATTTAAAATTTCGTAAGGGACATGTTCATTGGGGAAAGAATGTATAAAAAGGCTCTTTAAGGGGACAATAATGAAAAACAAAAGTTGAGAAATACTAACCTCAGGTACTTACTGTCCAGATATTGACATTTGGGCCAGATAATTCCTTTTTGTCAGGGGGCTGTCCTGTGCACTCACTGTAGGATGTTTAGCAGCATCCCTGGTCTCTACTCATTAGGTGGCAGTTGCTTCTAGTGATAACACCTAGTGATACCAACCAAAAATCTCTCCTCACATTGCCAGATCTCCCCTGTAGGGTGGGAGGGCAAGGAAATCACCCTTGTTGGGAAGCACTGGCCTAATGGTAGTATTTAGAGAACAGAGGGGCAGGGGTTGGTAGGAAGACCCTCCAGCACAGGGTCTAACCCATAACCTTGTGATGACTGTAGGCTTGCCTAGTGAGTTGATATGCTGAGCAGTGCTCAGAAATTTTGGGAACTCAGGTTGGGAAGGTAGGTTGGGTGCCATTTGAAGAGCTTCTAGTACCAAGCAATTAAACTAAGACTTCCTAAACAGTAGCAGTCCAGTTCTCCATGTTCCATCTCCTTAGCTTCGCCCATTTCTCTCTTTTCCCTGACAAGTGTAGCCTCCTCCTCTCTTATTCATGCTGCTTCTTAACTGAAGGTTACTTTTTCTTCTTTCTTTGAGCTTCCCTCTTTTCAACCATATACCCCATCCCACTGCTCCAGATCTATTCCTTTTAATGTCTCCTTAGAGCAAGTTCTTAATCATAGGGGCTTGTAACAATGCAAATTCCTGATGGAGGGATAGCATCCATATCAAAACACAACTCTTGGTCTTCTGCACTCACCAGGATTTATAGGACTGAGGCAGAGAGGTCACCCTGAGCCAGTGTTTACCAAGCTTCCCTATTTAGGGTGATTCTTATGCACCCTGAAGTCTATGAACCTTGGCCTTAGAATTGACCTAAGATACTAAAGGGAACAACATAGTTTATAATCCTTGTTGCGGATGGGCATATTTTTAAATTTGAAGACTCTGGGTCTCACTGTAGACCCATAGAATGTCTGAGGGAGTGGAATCTGAGTATTGAGTCTATTTCTTTCTTTTGTTTTTAAAACACATTTGCCCAATGATTTTGCTATGTACCCCTGCCCTCATCTGTCCATTTTTTGTGGTTTTCCTTCTCTCCTAGGGCTAGATGGTAGCACCCCTGCCTTTGAGAGGGAGCGGCTCATTAATCAGTTCAATGATCCCAGCAACCTCACCACCTGGTTGTTCCTTCTGTCTACAAGGTGAGTGGATCCTAAGAGGGGAGATCAGAGGATTGTGTTCAGGGTAGTTGGCCACATAGGCAGATACCCAAAGGTTCATCCAAGTTCTGTCAGAAGAGATCTGCTCAGGTATGTGACTTGTTTTTGAGGTCAGGGAGGAGACCCAAAAGGAAGTTGTGTTAGTAGGGTAATTATGATAGTGTCATGAAGTTCTTTGAGACCTTCACTAACAATGGTCATAATTAGCTTTTCTTTCAGGAGTGTTCTGAGTCTTGGATGATGTGATTAATGTGAAAGTGCTTTAAAAAGTGGAAAGTGTGAAAAAAAGGAAGGGGCAGTGTAATGTAACTGTAAAAGACTGATGGTGTTCTTTTTCTCATGCCAAGCAGCTTGAAGGTTGTGCTGTATTCTGCCATCACAATGCCCTTGATGAGTATGAATTGTCACTTTTCAAGGCTGGTAGACTAAACATACCAGAAACATCTGCTTGTAGGCGTCTCCCTTCAGGTGACATTATTCTGGGGCCAGGATGCAGAAGCCTCAACCATTACAGAGGAGTGGAGAGTGGGTTTTCTTTCTGAACTGGTAGACACTTCTTTGTTGGATTTTTCAGGGCGTATTGTTCAGTGCTTAAAGAATGTACTATTCATCAGCAGGACAGTAGAATCCTCCATTATGTTGTGCTTAGGACAAAGGAGATAATATTGGGGCAGGAATCACAGAGTGAAACCAATTTAAAAACTGTCTTTAAAACTAAAAGTTCTGTGATTGTTGGCTTGTGTTTTAAAGGGCCGGGTGCTTAGGTGTGAATCTGATCGGTGCCAACCGAGTGGTGGTATTTGATGCTTCCTGGAACCCTTGCCATGATGCCCAGGCAGTATGTCGGGTATACCGTTATGGCCAGAAAAAGCCCTGTCACATTTATCGCCTTGTGGCTGATTTCACCCTTGAAAAGAAGATCTATGACCGTCAGATTTCCAAGCAGGGCATGTCAGGTGGGGCATCTTTTAGGCTCAATACTATCCTTATTTTTTAAATTATTTTTTAAAAGATTTTATTTATTTATCAGAGAGAGAGAGAGAGAGCATAAGCAGGGAGAGTGGCAGGCAGAGGGAGAAGCAGTCTCCCTACTGAGCAAGGAACCTAATGTGGAACTTGATCCCAGGACCCTGGGATCATGACCTGAGTTGAAGACAGACACTTAACCAACTAAGCCGCCCAGGAGTTCTGATACTATCCTATTGTATCAGTGGTGGGAGGAGAGGGGCAGGTTGTGGGAACACAGGTAGTTTTTGAATCACAGAAAGTCAGTGGATCCTCCCATCCCATTGCAGTTTAAATAATTGCTTTAAGAGTGGACTGACCTCAGCTTGTTGAGGGCAGGTGTAATGAAAAGAGCTGAGCTAGGTGTGTAGGTTTCTTACTGATATTTCCATTTGACCAGGGTCTAAGACCTGGGCTTTGACTTTTCAAATATGGGATGGCCTGAGATGGTTTAGATACTAGTGACAATTAAGCCAGCCACAACCTCTCTTCTCTCCCAGTATTTGTAGCTGTGCTTTTGGGGTCTTCTCCGCCATGTAGTAACTTTCTCCGTGTCTTCTCCCTTCCAGATCGAGTGGTAGATGATCTTAATCCAATGCTGAATTTTACCCGGAAGGAGGTGGAGAACCTGCTGCACTTTGTTGAGAAGGAGCCAGCTCCCCAAGCATCCTTGAACATAAAGGGGATCAAGGAACCAGTCCTGCAACTTGCCTGTCTGAAGTACCCTCACCTCATCACCAAGGTAAGAACCCGGAGGGAGTCTTATCTGGCAGACCTGTTTCCTTCATCTGAGGGGTTTTTTTTTTTCATGCAGAGGTCTTGAACTCAGCTGATTCTTCTCCTTACCCCATGTAGTCCCCCAGCCACCTATTCCCACCCCAGTCTTGTCCTTGGAGTGCTCAGCTCAGCCATGTGGACTAATTTGGCCAGTGTGAGTTTTTCCTAGCAGAAAGAAGGGGTGAAATTCTAGAAATGTATTCTGTTAATTCTCTGAACTCTCCCATCCTTTTGATACAGAAGGCAGACTTGGGTTTTGTAAAGGTATGGCTGGGTTAGAGTTGTGAATTACACTCTTGACAAAGAGACAGTAAACCTGCCTGTGTGTCTGTGAGCAGGCTGTTGGCAATTGCTAAAGATAGCCCTTTGTTGTTGTCAGAGGAAGCTTCATTGTGTATCAGTCATGTTGGCACAAAGACTGGTAATTAAATCAACATCCTCCTGTGTCCCTAGGAGCCTTTTGAGCATGAGTCATTGCTCCTTAACCGAAAGGATCACAAGCTGACCAAGGCTGAGAAAAAAGCAGCAAAGAAAAGCTATGAGGAAGACAAGCGCACATCCGTCCCCTACACCCGCCCGTCATACGCTCAGTATTACCCCGCCAGTGACCAGAGCCTGACCAGCATCCCTGCTTTCAGTCAGAGAAATTGGTGAGTCCCTGAAAGGGGAGGAAGGTCTGCTACTGGGCCAGACCCAAACCTTTTGGCTGGTTCTGTTTTTAAACAAAGGGAGAGCCTGCAACTCACTCATTGGCTGTTGTGAACTGACAGGTTTTGCTCTTGGTTGAGGTGCCAAAGCAGTTCAGCAGCCTTGGTGTTTTAAGTAGTGGCTCTGGCTGGAAGAGTGAGCCACTGGCCTTGTGACTCAGAAGAGTCTTTCTGGACTCCTGGAGAAGGTGCAGATTTCCTAAGACACAGAGGCCCAACCCTCCCACACAGCTGCCTTCATATCCATACTGCTTTGGTCATACATCTTGCTTAAGCAGTGAAGTTCAAGGGTGAAGGGCAGGTCTTTTGTGAGTCTTGGATTGCAGTCAAGAAATTCTCCTGCTCTTAATGGGATTTCAGTTTGTGGTTGTACCTCGATCCTGAGGAAAAAATTCTTTTTCTTGAGTACAACTTTTAGAACTGTTGAGAGTATGAACACATTGGAAGTCAGTTGCTGAGTGAAGAGAGAGGCTCTTTGTAAGAAATTACAAAACCACCATCTGTGTTTAATTTTTTTTTTTTTTCGTTTTAAGACAGAGTACCTCGTAAGCCTTACCAGATTAGCCACTTGATTGAGTGGTTTGTTTAAAAACTTTATTATCTTGAATTAAAGATGATTATATTATTTAAGGGGAATGGATTTAAAACTGTTTTCTTTCTTTCTTTCTTTTTTTAAAGATTATTTATTTATCAGAGAGTGAGCAGAGTATGTTAAGAACATGAATGGGGGCGAGGGGCAGAGAGAGAGGAAGAATCCGGTTCCTGGCTAAGCAGGGAGCCCCCTGGTGGGGCTCGATCCCAGGACCCTAGAATCATGACCTGAGCCAAAGGCAGACGCTCAACAGACTGAGACACCCAGGTGCCCTCAAACTTTTATTCTTATGAAGATTCCGTGTTAAAAAAAAAAAACAAAAACTTGACAAATGAGATTCTAAAGGAACTGAAACCATGTAAATTTTATGGAAGACTCCAATATTTGATGAGTAAATTTGCTGCTTTTTATGTACAAGGTGCTCTCCAGAAAACGTTACTCTCTTTGAAAACCTTCCGACTTTATTTCTGTGTCATTTTCTAGGATACTGTTGCCTGGGAATGTTCTCCTTTCTTGTACTCCACCCCTTTTATTCTCTTTTCTGGCCTTTCCCATGTAACAGCAGGAATGGACAAAGCATGAACCCAGTGGGAGAAAAGCCACGTTGCGGGAAGATATGACTAATGGGCTGGTCTCTTGAGGCGATGTCAGCTCCTTTTCTGGCCCAGCTCTGGCCCTGTGGGAGGCACTAGCCTCTCACAGGGCTTGATGAGCCATACTATGATCCTGCTGATTCCTCATCCTGTCTGGGTGTATATGAGGAGGGTTTCCTTCCCAATTTTCCTTGCTTCTGCTCCTCCAGAGTAGGGGGCTTGGGCTAGGTTCCTGTTATCCTGACTTTTACCCTGATTTGACTTTGGATCCTGGAAAGAGTCCCACTGACATCGGACCAGAGCCCCTAGCTCCTGCAAAGCCACCCTGGGCACATTGAGGAATTGGGACCCAGATGTGGTAAACTTGCTGTGCTGTGTGGCCTGTCTGGGAATGTGGGAATTCAGACAGGGGCCAGAGGGCTGCCCATAGGTGCCTGTAGCAACTTCAGAGCAACATTCTTAAGTTAGGTAAGGAAGAATATGCCAGTTCAAGGAGGTTCTCCCCCAAAACTAAAGACCAAAGGAACAAAACTTCAGAAAGCTTATAGACAGGGTCTTAATATCAAAAAAATCTTAAATCAGGAGTAGCTTTCTCAAGGTGCCAACTTCCAGTTGAAAAGAAGGTAGAGAGTGAGGAGTGCGTCACTGACCATGGGGTAGCATTTTGGCACGCTGGCGTAAGACATGCACAGCCAGTGCCCAGGCTGGCCATGGCCATGTACCATTCAGATGCCTGGATCTGTGAACAGCTTTTTGGTGGCCACTGCTTTTGTGGTAGTCATGACTTAGAGGGGCACTTTGGACACGGAGCCCATGAAAGGAGAGAGAGAGAGAGAACTGTCTGCATTATTTATTGAAACTTGAGGTTCCAGAGAGTAAAGATGGTTGTAGTTGGGCAGATGCTCCCTCAAGATCACCTGAATGTGTGGCATCACGTGGCCCTTTCCCTTGGGAAAGTGGGAAAATTCCATCCATTTGTCTTAACTTGGCATACACTGTGCTTTGAAGAACTTTTCCTCCCTTATTGCATCTTTACCTCTTCCTAACTTCCCTCCAAGGACTAATTCCTAATGTACATAAACAGTCTAAATTCTAAAGGAGCAAATGTCACCTCACATCTCTAAAAAGGTATTATTCCACCAACATCTTTTTCTTATTAGATTCTGAGAGGCTTTATCCCTTGCTGCCATTTGGTGTTGGTCCTGCCCCTATTTTCCTTTTGAATTGGCCATACTCTGCAGATTCTTTGATCCTTCTCAGGAGCGAGTGAGGCTACAGAATGGGGGTATCTGGAGAAGTTCTGCAGCCTTTGCAGAAAGGTAAGTAAGGGCCATTCTGCCAAATTCTCTTAGGTATGTGTGTTCTTTTCTCACAGGCAGCCAACACTGAAGAGTGATGAGAAGCCTGTGGCCAGTGTTCGCCCTGTGCAGTCCACCCCCATCCCCATGATGCCCCGGCATGTCCCACTGGGAGGCAGTGTAAGCTCTGCCTCCAGCACAAATCCAGCTATGAACTTCCCGATCAACTACCTGCAGCGTGCGGGGGTCCTTGTGCAGAAGGTGGTCACCACAACAGGTTGGGAACTCCTAGGTTCTCTTCCAGGGCTGTCTGTCCCTTTACTTTTTTCTTTCAGGAAGTGTTTATTAACACCTTTTGTATTCTAGGCCTTACTACATTAGCACTGTGGGTAAAAACAGAGAAGATAGTCCTTGATCTTGAGGAATTTGCATTCTAATGGAATATCTTAAGAATTATAACACAGTACTGGGTTTTCTTAAATATGATGTGTGGGATAGACTCTGAGCATGGCAGAGATTGTGGAAATGTCACTGGGACATAGGGTTAGGCTGAGAGAGGTGTGCATGTGTTGAGTCCTGCCTGACTATAGGGTCAGCTGTGTATAAAGGATGACTGTCAACCTCCCTACTTAACTAGGAGACCTGAATGTCACTTGCTCCCTTGTTTGTGAGCTTGATATGGGTTGAGCATGGTGAGCCTGTGGTTGGGGGCTGGCAGCCTATCTCTGCAATTGGTTCTGTGATTCAGGGTAATTGGGAAGGAAAGCATTTTGTGGAGCTGTTTCATCATATTATCTAGAAATATTCATGGTACATTAATTTTAATAAAAGTATCTTTGAGTATGAAATATTTTTGAGTATGAAAATAATGTGTCCATTGTAAAATCATTGTGAAATGGGAAAAAAACAAAAAGAGAGCCTCTTGAGAGACGACTTCTCTGCTGATTCTTGAACATACATTTTACTCTTTAGTTAGGTGTGAAGCAATGCCAGCAACGAAGAGAATGTGGCTACTTCGGGAGCCTAAGGTGATGTGGAGCAAATGGATGCAGATAGCTTAGGAAGGAGGAAAATAAGCAAACGTAGAAATAACCACGTGAACTAGAACTTTCTCCACACTAAAACTCTGTGAGTTTTTAATTAAATCAGAGGAAATTGATCAGAAAGATAATTGGATTTCTAAAGAGTTTCTTGTTTTCCGAGTATTCTTTGCCATACAACTGTGAGAGGAGGCCTTGCTTGCCTCGTCCTCCTTGGTTCAGACCTCCGCTCCCCTGAGAGGCTTTAGGGAAGTCACTGAGGAACAGGGGTGGATGTGGACTTTGCATCTTCTTTCCCTCTCAGTCAGGTAACCTAAATGTGCGGTCTTTGTCTTCACTAGATATTGTTATTCCTGGACTCAACAGTTCCACAGATGTACAGGCAAGAATTAATGCTGGTGAGAGCATCCATATCATCCGTGGGACAAAAGGTGAGAGCCTGACCAAGATGCCCATCCTCTACCTTTGGTTCAGTGTGGGGCTGGGAAGCGGAAGATGCACATATGGCTTGGGCTGGAGGAAGGATAGGAGTTATCCTATAAAAGTGTCACATGTGAGAGAAGCATGAGAAGAAGACATTTCTAGGTGCTTAGCAGAGTTGGGGTGGGCCCAAAAGAGATTTGTCAGTGACTTAAAAGGAGAGAGTTGGGGTCCCTGTGTTCCCATATTTTACCATTGTTTTTATGGAGAGTCTTGAGGTGGGTTTGGATAGATGCTATGTTTTATGTCAGTCTCAGCCTGTTGATAGTGGTGCTATCAGCTAGAAGTCCCTCACCACTCACCTAGCAATTGTGGCAAGCCCCCACAGACATTTGCCAGAGCCACTGTCATGGCTGGACTGGGACTTGTGGTTCTTACTATGATTGCAAGATGTTACCTCAATAGCAGCCATCAGTGAACTTTGAAAAAACAGGGTTAATATTACTCATCACAGATCCTAGAGGGTACACAGCACCCCAGGGCCACACAATGAGGTCATGGGTAAAGAGAGATTGTGGGTGAGAAGACCTGGGTCTATGTTAGAGTCCAGAAGTTGGGGTGGTTAGAGGTATGTGGGTTTACTCTTTATTGGTGAATTTAAAACATAAGAGTGGTAATTAGGGCATGGGAAGGGAAAAGCAGGGTCACTCGAGGTTCAGTTTTCTGGATTATTCTGGCATTTCTAAAAGGGGAACTTCATGGATGGGGACAGCCTGGTTCCTTATCTAGTTGTTCAGCTAGTAGCTGTGTCATACAAGTGGTTTGTTTATTCGAGATGGATTACCTTGACCATCAAAAGCTTCATTTCTAGCACTTGAACTACACACAGGGACACCAGAAGTGGAGGGAGGGAGCTGTGGAATGGATTATAAACTAATGTGTATGTTAGTGTGTCATCTTCCCCACTTGCTCAGAGTGGGGTTGAGATCTCCCAACTAGGAAGTACATTGGGAAGATGAATTAGTACATGTGTGTTACAAGACATATTTTGAGTGTGGTAGTTTAAGATTGATTTATTTATTTTAGAGAGGGGTAGGGAGGAGCAGAGGGATATGGGGAGAGTCCTAAGCAGACTGCCTGCTGACTGTGGAGCCCAGTGCAGGGCTCAATCCCATGACCCTGAGATCACGACCTGAGCCAAAACCAAGAGTTGGATGCTTAACCAACTGTACCAACCAGGTGGCCCTTGAGTGTAGTAATTTAAAAAGCCTGCTGCCTCTGGCCTCCTTACAGTGGGAGATGAGATTGCTGGAATGAGAATTACGGACCATCTGGTCCAGATGTAATTGTCATCTGTAATTGTCAGGATGTAATCTGAGCCTATCATTCATATCATCCTTTACTGTATGAGGCTCCCTGAGGTTCTTTGTTCAGCAAGGAGCTTTCGCCCTAGCCTCTTTTGGGTCAAAGGTACCTTCAGGCTCTGGGAAAAGATGCCATGAAGCACATGACACACAGAGAAGATTATACCCAGCTCCCTTACTAGGCTCTTCCTAGCCTAGAGCATGGGTCAGCAAACTATGGCCCATGGGCCAAATCCTGCCTGCTTCCTGTTTCTCTACCTGTGAGCTAAGCATGGGTTATACATTTTTAATTGGTTAAAAAAAAATAATATTTTGTAGAACCTGAAAATTATATGAAATTAACATTTCAATGTCCATAAATAAAGATCTTTCGAGCACAGCTGCCCCCCACCCCATTTTCATTATAGTAACAGAGTTGAGGGTTGTAACACTTTGGCCCACAAGGCAAAAATATTTACTAATTGGCCTTTAAGAAAATGTTTGTTGACTTCTGACCTGGAGGCAGCCCTGACCTTCCAGGAGATTGATCAAAAGATGGAGAAGGTAGTTTAGTGTCCTGTGGGAATAGAAGGCTTTTCTTGAGTTATTCCTACCAAGGGAGAAGAGGATGTTGAGGCAATGAGGCTCTTTCCCCTCAGATCAAGAGGAAGACCCCTCAGATCAAGAGAGTACTTCGCCCAAAACCAAAGCAGCCAACTGCTGTCTGTGCTAGCTACCCCTTTATTTCCTCCATTTCATTAACCTTTCGTGGTATTTTCTGGCATCATTTTCTGTCTGTCCCCTCCAGAGGTTGAGCTCCATGAGACCGGGCCCTTTTCTGTCTTGTGTTCTTCAGCGTCTAGGACAATGCCTCATACATGGTAGTTGTGCCGTGTTTGTGGAATGAATGAATAATATTGGGTCCACAGCTCAGCCACTCCACTTGAGAGAGGGTGTGAGACCTAATTTTATAGCTGTTTCCCAGCCCATGGTGCCTAACTCTGGACTTTCCCAGAGTTGGTTGATTGCATGTTGGCTCCTAGCAGTCTTCCTCCTATTTCTTCTAGGGACGTACATCCGCACCAGTGACGGGCGGATCTTTGCTGTCCGGGCAACAGGCAAACCGAAGGTCCCGGAAGATGGTCGGATGGCTGCCTCAGGTACAGTGGCTTCTACTTTCTGTTGACCTGCACAGCACTTTTTGTTTGGTTTGGTTTGTAATTACTTTATTTTTGTTTGTAATTACTTTATTTTTATTTTTATGTTTTTTTAAGATTTTATTTATGTATTTGACAGACAGAGATCACAAGTAGGCAGAGAGTCAGGCAGAGAGAGTGAGGGAAGCAGGCTCCCCAATGAGCAGAGAGCCCGATGTGGGGCTTGATCCCAGGAACCTGGGAACATGACCAGAGCTGAAGGCAGAGGCTTTAATCCACTGAGCCACCATGTGCCCCTGTAATTACTTTATTGTTTGAATAATGTGTACATGGTTCACAATTCAAAAGGCATAAGAGGGGTTAAGTGAAAGGCATGTTCTCTCTCTGCCTCCAAAACCCCCAGTTATCTAGTGCTCCTTTCTGGCAGTGCTGCTCTCATTTGCTTTTTTCAGAGATTCATCACACACATACAGGAATGTGTGTGCACGCCTGTGTCTATCTGAGTCTCTGTGTTAAATATATATACATAAGTTTTCTCTATATTTTTTTTTAGATTTATTTATTTACTTAAGAGAGAGGGAGCAGGTCAAAGAGTGTGTGTGTGGCACATTAACAACGTAAGGAGGTCCAACCAGGTTCCCTTCTACAGGAGTGGTTCTCATCTATCCTGTCATATAAGCACTACACCGCTCTTGTTTCCGACTTTTATTACAGCAATTTCCACACCTACAGACAAGTTGAAAGAACAGCACCTATGTACCCCACATCTAGATCCAATGACTGTCACTGTTCTCATAAACTTTCTTCTGTCTCTCCCTTCCTCTTACTGGAACTATTTGGAAGTTGAAGATGTCATGTCATTTTACCTTTAAGTACTTCAGCACACATCTCCTAAGAGTAAGGACATTCTCTTCCTAGCCAAAATATCATTATCACACTAAAACAAAAATTTACACCATTATCACACTAAAAGTACTACCTAGTATCCAGGCCATATCGCAGCTTGTCCCAGTCGTCTTCCAGGGCTGTGGATTTGGTTTTGTTTTTAAACTAGGGTGGACTGCTGTTTAAACTTAATTTTCCTTTTGTCTCCCATCCTGGTCACTGGTTGTCTCTGTCCCTTCTCAGGAGGAGTCCAGCTCGTTATAAGAATGACCTATTAGCATTTGATATTCGTTATCTCCTAGGATTCACCTTGGTTGAGTTTCACAGATTGGGGAACTGGGGTGCAGAGTTACACGTCTTATTTCCTAGATCAAAGGATTTCTTTCTTTGTGACTGGGAAAACTTGACTGGAGGATGTTGTTTGGACATCAGATTCTTTGAATTTGGGGGATCACAGGACAAGATTTTTTGTTTTTTGATTTTTTTTTTATGGAATTTTTTTTATACCCTCCTTATCTCCCTGGCCGTTCTGATTCTCATTTACCTACATTTTATTCCCCAGGTTCCCAGGGGCCTTCTCTCGAATCCACAAGCAATGGCAGACACAGTGCCTCATCACCCAAAGCCCCCGACCCTGAGGGGCTGGCCAGGCCCGTCTCTCCAGACAGCCCGGAGATCATCAGTGAGCTCCAGCAGTATGCAGATGTGGCTGCCGCGAGGGAATCCCAACAGAACTCCCCAAGCTCCAATGCTGCCCTGCCTGGCCCCCCGGCCCAACTTGTGGACAGCAGTGCTGTTCCTGGGACAGCTCTCGGGACTGAGCCTCGACATGGGGGTCATTGCCTCAATAGTTCCCTCTTAGTGACCGGCCAGCCCTGTGGTGACAGGAACCCGGTGTTGGACTTACGGGGCCATAAGCGGAAGTTGGCCACACCACCTGCTGCCCAGGAGTCAGCCCGCCGGCGGTCCAGGAAGGGCCACCTGCCAGCCCCCGTGCAGCCGTATGAACACGGGTATCCAGTTTCTGGCGGGTTTGCCATGCCACCCGTCTCCTTAAATCATAACCTCACCGCTCCCTTCACCTCCCAGGCTGGGGAGAACTCCTTGTTTATGGGCAGTACCCCCTCCTACTACCAGCTGTCCAACTTGCTGGCAGATGCCCGCCTGGTGTTTCCAGTGACTACTGACCCTCTGGTGCCAGCAGGCCCTGTCAGTTCCTCTTCCACGGCTACCTCAGTCACTGCCAGCAACCCCACCTTCATGCTCAACCCCTCTGTTCCAGGGATACTACCCAGCTACTCACTCCCATTCTCACAGCCACTCCTGTCCGAGCCGAGGATGTTCGCGCCTTTTCCTTCCCCTGTCTTACCCAGCAACCTTTCACGGGGCATGTCTGTCTACCCAGGCTACATGTCCCCACATGCAGGCTACCCAGCTGGCGGCCTCCTCCGGTCCCAGGTGCCTCCATTTGACTCTCACGAGGTTGCTGAGGTGGGGTTCAGCTCTAATGATGATGAGGATAAGGACGATGATGTGATAGAGGTCACTGGGAAATAGCTGGGGAACCCCTCTCCACCTCACTTGGGGTCCCCGGCAGGTTGCCCACCAAGCTGAAAGGCAGCAATCTGGGCTTTCTGAGAATAGGGCACTTGGCAGGAGGGAAAAGGAAGAGGACAAAGAAAGGTGGTTGACCACAATGGCAGGGCTCTGTTGCTATTTAACATAAGAGGAGAAGAAAAAAAAGAGCCAACAGAGCAGCAATAGCGGGAAATCAGGGACCCAAAACAGGAATGGAGGGGCAGGGCAGCCTGCCTCTCTTCCTACCTGCCTTGCTTATGCTGTGTGCTTGCTTGCTTGCCTGCCATCTGAGTGTAAAAGCTCACATCCCATTTCTGTCTTTGGGAACATTCTCTCCCAAGAGAGCTGCCTTACTGGGTGACTTAGCTTGGCCTAGAGAGGGGAGGGGAGGGAAGAAGGATTAAGTGAAGGAGGGTGGGCAGGGAGAGCAGATTGAGGTTTCATGTGAAATGGAGTCCTTTTAGGGACAGGAAAGAAGCAAACCAGGTATGTATGTTTGTGTGCGTATGTGTGTATGTGTTTATGTCTATATGTGTATGTAACAGAGCAGGGGTGGCGGTGGGAGGGGAGGGTGGGAGAGACGAAGGGGGAAACTAAAAAATGAATTTATCATTTTTTAAATGGAAATTGGTGTGTGGTGGTTCATGGCAACTATTAGTAAGAACATCATGTTGAGCCCAGGAGAAGAGCCATGGAACGCTTAAGTTTCCTTCTAGTTGGGTGAGGAGAAGGCCCAGCTAATCCAAGTCCCTGGTCTTTATAGCCACATCTGTTTTGGAATTTGGGGGAAATTAGGAGAGAAAATGGGCATTACCAATCTCTGTGTCTTTCCCCAGTGGTTGTCTCTGAGCAGATCTCCCTTCACAGGGTGTGAGATTTGTGTGCAGAGGCTGGGACAGGCATACTGCGGTGTGTGAGCAAGAAGTCATGGAGTGTGACCAGAATAGACCTTCACAAGGATGGAACTGAGCCCCCACCTGCCTGTCCTTGTGGCCTTGCCTTTCCTTTGCTTCCCTGCTAGAAAGCTCCATGTTAATTTATTTTTTATGGGCAATTATTTATTATTTGGACTTTCCATGTATCTTGTTTTGGGGGGGGGTGGATTTGGGGACGGTAGGAGCTAGGAAGGGCAATGTTAAGATCCCCCAGACCCCATAGGGGTAAATAAATCCCAGGTAGATGGTGAATTGACCAAGGAAAGAGAGTTAGGCTTGACCAAAGTTTACACTAAATGACTATGTTTTCGGGAAACGGCCTCTCAGGAAGATCAGAGAATCTTGTGACTGGATAGTTAGTGGGGGTGAGACTCATTCCACAGAGATTGAAACTTGGGATCATGGAGTTTGCTACTGGGAAGTCAGTGACCCCAGATTTGGAGCTGTGTCCTCCTGGGATGACCTTAGAGGCAGGCCCTCTGTACTGAATAGTGAAGCTGTGCATACGTAGGTGACTGCTGGGTTGGAAGAATAGACTATTGATTTCTTACTGGGAAATGTTTTGGGCTCCCCAGCCTATCAGATGATCATTATGGGATGGGTGTCTGTTATCTCTGTCCTCTTTGAAGGAACACGGGGCAGCCCTTCCTCTGTAGGAGCCTTAAGTCTGACTTTTGTCTGAAAAAATACATCAGTCGTTCTTGGTCTCCTCTTTCTTGTTGCCAGTGGCAGGGGAGGGGGCACCTAGTCTTTAAGCATAAACACTGGCTGTCTTCCTATTGACTCTTTTTTCCCTCCTGTCACCAAGACTTTGCTAGGCAGTTCTTTATGATGAACAAACCTGTCTGGCTTTAGAGTTTTGCCACCTATTCATGGGTCCTTCCTCACTGAGCAGGTGCTGCACCTGCCTCTTACCAACCTCGGGGGCAACTTAGCCAGGTCACCCCTCATAGTAGCTGCTTCTGCAACCCTTCTGACCAGCCCGCTTCCATTGTTGGAGGGCTTTAGCACATTCTGAGGTATTGTCCTCAGAGAAGAGACAAAGAGATGGCTGATGGGGCTGCATGCGTGTGTGTGTGTGTGTGTGTGTGTGTGTGCGTGCGCGCACGCGCACGTGCACGCACACGTGCGCGTTTGTGTGCTGTCTGGTTGCACCAAAAGTGGAACTTCCGGAGCTTTCACTCTCTGTTTTCATAGGTACCCTATCAGACACGTAACTCTCCTACTCATAGAAGCCTTAGATCTACAATTTAGCTATGCAAATTATTTTAATAATTTTAAAATAGCAGTTCCAACCAGTGCTTTTTCTTCCCAATGCATCCCAAGAATGGATGCTGAAGGGACTCAGTTGGAGTGAGCTCTCAGGTTTGAGACTGGTGCAGTAGGAGTGAGCTAGCCTGGATCTCTGATTTGCAGAGCACACTCATAACCTGGGCTACAAATGATAGCCTCTAAGGCCCTTGTATACTAGGATCCCAGAGACTGTGTGTGTGTGTGTGTGTGTGTGTGAGGGATGGAGGAGTATGTCTGTGTTCACCTCTAAGAAGTCCTAGCAGTAGGCGCTGAGAATCTGGGAACTGTCAGCAAGGGATTGAAACCAGTTACTGGAAGGATGGGCCTTTGAAAGTACCAGGAAGTGAATGGGTATTCTGAGAGGCAGTATATACATGTTCTCTACTCACTGATTCCAGGGGCTGGGTCTTGCTTCAGGTCAGAAGAGGCAATAGTTTTGGGAGGCTGAGCTGGCTAGAGAAGGCTTTCTTTAATATGTGCAGCTTATATTGTATAGGGGGTATGGGGTGGGATCATGGGAACTTGAAATGCTACCAGTTTCATGCTGTAGGTTTTTGTTTTTTAATCTGAAAAACACTTCTTTTCTGCTATCTCTCTAGCAGTTTGGTGGTAGGCAAGTGTGCATGCACACTAAATATGTGTGTGAGGGAAGCAGGAAATGTCTCAGAGCCTTAGAACCATGTTTTACAGCCTCTTTGAGCAGAAACACTTGATGGTGGCTTCCACCTACCATCCAGGCCTGAGTGAGGGAAGGGTGGTATATGGGGGGGTGGTAAGAGGAGGGGTCAGCAGATTAGGCCCCTCAGCATTTTCCCTCACCATTGTCTTCCATAGGATGTTTTCAAGGGACTCTCAAGCCCCACCCATCTGGTTTAGCCTAAATCCTCATGCTAGGGAATATAGTACTGCATAATGATTCAGGATTACCATTTGTAATGATACTTGGTTTCCTTTTCTCAATATTGTTGTGGGTAAAAATTGAGCCAGAGACAAAGTAGCCATTTCAATAAGAAAGTAAGTGAACCATGTTGGATCAGATCATTGGATATCTACCAAATCCTAACCCCCTTCAAGTTGTGCTTCTTGAGCATCTCTTTCTGGTCCTTGGAACTCTCTTCCCTAGGAATTAGTGTGTGGTATCTCTCTGTATACTTGTGATTCACAACTAAATATGAAATTCCCGTCTCCAGTGTGTTAAGCAAATTGCTGGGGTAAAGTTTTGCTGATAGGTTGAAACACTCAACCATACTTTAGCAGTCTGGGTGAGACTGTCGCTCCCAAAGCTGTCAACAGAGCAAGGCCCTCTGTCTCAGTTGGTTCAATCCTGGCATTGCTTTGGAACGGAGTCCTCATCCCATGGGGAATGTCTGGTGGGGGGAGGGGGTTTTACATTCCTTATTCCTAGTGTTCCTGGCCATGACCCCCTTTCTCCCACTTCCCAGTTTCCTGGTCAGAAAACTGGTCTCCCTTCTGAGCCATGGCCTGTGCACCCAGCTAAGTCATTTTCCCCACAGTAAGCCTCCTCTGAAAGAAGAGCTCTGCCCCTCAACAGACCCCTCCCCCAAGCAGACTTTCTGACCCTCCTCTGACTTCTACCCAGGAAATCTGCACCTCGAGGCCTGAGAATGCTGCGCTGTCAGTCACCTGCAGACTCTGTCCCCTTCTATTGACTCTTCTGCCCTTTGTGTTCCGATGTGACCCCTTCATGTCTCTTCTGTGCCACTAGCTTGGCCCTAGGCCTTTTATGAATACCCAAGTCTTAACGATGAACTTCCCAAGCAGGCAGTGTCCAACTTCTTCATTTTTCAGGGACCTGAGTCTGCCCCTTTCCTCTCACAGGTTGGTTGGATATAGTCATCTATTGGCATTGGGAAGAGGTAGCCAGGTAGGCTGCAGAGTCTAGTGCAGAGGGCTGGAGGAGATTTGGGTACTCTGTTACCACTACTGGGATGATATTCAGAAGAGGGGACCTCATACTGTGACCTGACCCAGGACCCTCCTCTGGAAGAGAGCTCAGCCCAGGTGTGTGTGCACTTGTGTGTGTGTGTGCATGTGTGTGTGTGCGTGTGCACATGCAAGATAGTGTGCACTCATGCACACGGGTGTAAACTGTTATCTGGTTGTGTTACTCAGGGTGGGCTGGGGACTCATGGGAAAAATCCCCCTCAGCCTGCCCAAGACTGATTTTTTTTCCTGTACCCTCTCCAGAAGGGTCAGGGGAAGAGGGTCCAGGTGGGTTGAGGGGGTCGCAATGGATAACCACTAAAGGCCACACTGCTGCCGGGAGGAGTGGGGGGATATGAAATGGCCCCAGGGACCTGGCACCTGGCTTTGGTTTTCCGTCTTCTTTCCTCAGGACGCCCCCTGAGGCCCGGGACCTGCTGCGCCTGGCTTTGAGGAGCATCTGTGGCTGGGTGCTCCAGCTGCTGGTGTGATCATGGGCTTCCCTCCTCTCTCAGCAGGGCAGGTGCTCCTGCCCCAGAGACTGGGCAACTGGCTGTTTCTATGACGTATTTATTTTTACTTGTGTTTCATGTCACTTTTTTAAAAAAGCAAACAGAACAATTGTAAGTCAGTATAACTGCCTATCAGTTTTCTTTATTTCTCTTTTTGTAAAATAAAATTTAAACTCAAGAAGGCAGTGTTTTTTGATCAAGGAATTGTCTGAACAACTGTTCAGCTGGGTGGTGAAAAGGATGTAACTTAGAGTATAGTGGGTATTGAGATGACACAGGGTGGGTAGGGTGGGGTTAGGGAGGGAGGAATAGAGGGCAAACTGCTGACAGGCTTTGTTGCAGTGGGGTTCGCTAGGCTTTTTCTGCCTTTGCTCACCTGAAGAAGACCGCATTTCCAGGCTCAGAGGAAACTGAAACAGACTCAGAGTGGCCTGAGGCTAGATGGTCCGCAATCATAGCAAGTTCTGCTGGGACACCCCTAACCAGACTGGGGATTGGGTGCAGCATCAGTGAATTTCAGCAGGTGGGAGATGGCTGGTAGCAGGATCTGCAGACCATCTTACAATGCATAGTCCTCCACCCTTTGTCATCTGAGTTAGTGGGTCTAACCACAGCCTCACAGAGAACTATCCAGGCTTTGGAATATGAGGAGGAAGGGAAGGTGGGGGTAGTCTACCCTTTGTCTTTCCGAGTTTGGTCCCTGTAAGGCAAGGAGCCCTAGGGAATCAGTCTCTGGAAGTTTACTGAGCGAGAATTAAAGAGGCTCTGGGGATTTCTTGGACAGAAAAAAGGAGGAGACTAAGGCCAAGTCTGGGCTCATAAGAGAATATATGCTCTTGGGGGCTGGGAGTGCACTGCGTGTTGGGCAGATGGCAGAACAGGTCTTACTAAATTGAAGAGGGATGAGGAACGCCCCTTTTGGCAGCTTGTCTTGGCTGCTGCCTCCTGGTGGCTAGCCGAGGTCTTGCAGAGATCCCTGCCAAGGGTTGGGGAGGGTGGCTTATGGCCAGCCGCCTCAGTCATAGGCAGACTCTCCATTCACAGCAGAGGTGGTGAAGCTACTAAGGCACCCCCTGAATTCTGATGCAGGCCTCTGGAATTCCCAGCCAGCCTGAAGGAAGTGGTTTCCTGGGAGAAACTCCTCAGATTCTGAGAAACAGAAAAAAGGACCAGCCAAACACTGTGGGCAGAAGCTGTCTTGTCTCTGAACCACAAACTGGCCCTTATCTCATAGGAAATGTTTCCAAGCATATATATCGCCCACTTGCCTGGAGCACCTGAAGGGTCTGATCATGTATTTGATGTTCATAAGCAGAAGAACTGCCACGACCCTGCCAACCCAGCCCTGAATGCCTGTGAGGGGCCAGCTGCTGCTCCTGCCAGTGTTTGCCCAGAGAGCTGAGGACAGGCTTGGCCCAGTGGATGAGGGTCATCATTTCCTGCCTGTGGAAGGAACTGTGTGAAGTAGTGAGAAAGGAAGCCAGGATTACGAGGGCCTCTGTGTGCCCCATCTGCACTTTGCTAATGCAGTAGTGGAGTTCACGCTAAGACGATTCCCCTTCTAAATACATGTCCTCTGTGTCAGGAGCACCAAGGTAGCTCTTGGCCTAGCTGGTCTTGCAGCCAAACTCAGGAGCACAGCTGTCCCCGGGGCCTCTCAGGAAGGCAAAGTTAGATCCTTAGGGCTCTAGAAGAATACTTTGTAGGTCCTCAGAAATATGAGGTGAAGATTCAACCTATGTTCAAGGGGCTTACACTTGACCGGAAAGTTACCTAATATACCTTAAGCTAGATGGGCAGACCAGTCTCACCCATGAGCCTGGAGGGGGGCGGTTCTTGGGGAGCTCCAAGAGGACGAGGCTTTGGTTTTGTTTACTCAGTATCCCCAGCCTCTAGAACTATCCTTGCAGGGATAAGTAAATGTTGCGTGGATGAATGACCACTCCTGTGCTCTGGTTGGGGGTGGGGTGGAGTGTTGGAGACGTGACCGGCATTTGCGCTGTTCCAAAGGTTGGATTCATCCATTCGCTTCTTCCCTGAGTCCAAGTTGGGCGTCGGTTTCCTCAGTTGTAAAAGGGGGACAAGTGGCCCTGCCTTGCTGAGTTCCCAGGTCTCTCGGGAAGCTTCAGTGAGAGAAAGTGGCAAGACGAAGGGTGGTACAGATACATGCCAGGGGCTGATACTGCTGTGCTGAACTTCCCAAGCCTCTTCAAACGCTCCACTCCGGCAAGGGCTTCCTTGGACCCCAGCCTGGCTTTCCGCTGTGGGCGACCAGGTTGACTTGCCTCCGCCTCCCACTGCTGGGACCGGGTAAGTTTGTGAGAGGCAGGAAGGTGCTCAGTGGGCTCCGCCCCTGACGGCTGGGGGTGTGCGAGGGGCTGGTAGCCACTTGGGCGCCGCTCGTTGCCATGGAGACCGGGCGGGGCAGTCCTCCGCCCTCCGGGTCCCGCGCGCACGCGCCCACGGCCACGGCCACGTCCCGCCGCGAGAGGGGGCGGAGCGAACGTGCGCGGCGGGCGCGCGCAGGCTCCGCGACCTAGTCTGGAGCCGCCTTCGCGGATCAGCGTCCGCGGCGGGCGGCCGCTGAGGTGAGGGCCCGGCCGGAGGAGAGGCGTCCCGACGGGGCGGCCCCACGCTCGGTGAGGGCCTGGAACCTCCGTCCGCCTGGGCGCGACCTCAGGGGCCCCGGCGTCCCCTCCATGACCCCCGCGGCCCAGGCCGCTCTTTGCATCTTGTCTCGCCCGCAGCTGGCCCCGACCGGTCCAGGGGCCCGAACGCGACCTTGGACAAGTCTGCCACCCCGGGTCGCCCCTGCTTCGGCCTCCGGTGCAGGGCATGTCCCGAGGCAGTGAAGCCCGAGCGGGGGGTGGGGGTGGGGAACTGAGGCAAGAACCGTACTTTAACTCCGCCCCTGCCCCTGGAGGCCGCCCTCGCAGCGGTGGCTACAAACTTTAGCGTCTCATAAGTTACGGAGGTGTGTAAGGCCCGGTGAGGTTGTGACTGAAAAGAAAGGGGCTGGGTAAATAACCGAGGTGCGGGTAAGCTGGGCTGGAAGCCCAGAGTGGGAGGCGGCGCACCTCGTTCCCGCGCAGGCCCCTCGGAACCCCGGTCTTTCGCTCCCCTATGGCACCGAAGTTTAAGGGCTCGGTCCGCTTCCGCGGCGCAAGTGAGCAGCTCCAGGAAGTCGGCGCGGGACAGAGGACCCAACCCCTCGCCGGAACCCGGCCAGAGGCGACCACTCCCCTGACCCGAGGAGAAACAGAGGCCAGAAGGGAACAGACTCCCCGATGTCAGCGGCAGGGGCTGTTTTAGAGCCCGGCGCGGTGGCTGGAACCCTCCAGGAAGAGGGCTCTCCAAGAACAGGGGCCTGGCCCCAGTAAGAGTTCACGTTATGAGGCCTGGTTTGGCTTCTGATTTCCGTAAGGGGTGTGAGGACGAGGGAGAGGAGCAACCTTGTGAAGACAGTTACTGTGGACGCTCTAGGGGGCTTTCCCTGAAAAGGAACAGTCAAGGCAGGGTGCCCAGCTCAGTGGTGATTTTCTCTCTGCCCCCAGCACAGGAGCGCTTGGAGCACTTGGTCCCTGCGGCGCTGGATGCCATGAGTTGCTAAAAGTGAGCCTGTCTTTTCAGGTGAGCTTCCCCAGCCCTTCTGCCCTTTCTCTTGAGTATGGGGAAATTCACTTTGCCCCGCCTCCCTCCTGTGCAGACCTAAGCTCTGGGGTTCATTTTCCCTGTCTTCTGGGTAGTGTAGGAGGTGAGAGGAAGAGGGAGGTGAGAACTAAGTTGCCTTGAGGAGAATGGGGAGTGACCTACCTGAGAGGGTAGGTCAGAGAGAGATGGTCACTCTTGAGGCAATGGGGAGACCTACCTGCTGAGTGACAGCTTCCAGCTGAGAGCTGTGGGTTCAGAGATGTCCCAGCATGGATTCGATGCTTGAACTTTTCTAGAAACCTTGTCACCAGGAAGGAGGAGATAGAAATGGGGCCTGGAGTCAGACTACTTGGGTTCCTATTGCCTGCATTTTGGTCCAGGGCTCTATTTAGTACCTGTGTCATCTTGAGCAAGTCTCTTAACCTCCTGATTCATACCTACCTTGTCTTGAGAATTAATAAAGTAGCTGTGTTTCAACATTTAGATAGTGCCTGGCCTATAGTAAGTACTCGGTAAAAGATTTATCATCATCGTCACCAAAGAAAACAGGAATGAAACTAACTGGAGGCAAGATGAGTAGGACAGCAAATGCATCAAAAAAAAAAAAAAAAAAAAAAAAAGCACAGCTGTGAGGCAGTTGGGTAAGAAGACTAGTGTGATATATCTCAATTTTATGATATCAGAGATGTAGGAGTTTAGTTGCCTCTTTGTGAGGCTAACACTGTGTGTACATTGACTCCAAAGACAATATTTCAGTAAAAATTTTGATACCCGAAACCCATAGGGAACAAATTATTCCATAGAGCTAAGTTTTCCATAGGGCTTAAATGTTGACCTTCAGTTCTCAAATCTTTTAAATTTTACATGTTAATTTTAAGATTATTTATTTATTTGACAGAGATGACAAGTAGGCAGAGAGAGAGGGGGGAGCAGGCTTCCTGTTGAGCAGAGAGCCAGATGCAGGGCTCAATCCCGGGATTCAGGGATCATGACCTGAGCCGAAAGCAGAGGCTTTAACCACTGAGCCACCCAGGTGCCCCTACATGTTAATTTTAAATACTTGGGGTGAGACTGTTTCTCCAATGGGTCACATGTTTCCCTTCCTCTTTAAACAGTCTTCTCTGTGTGGACTCCCCCCACTCCCTCCCCAACCCCCGGTGACTCAGGTCAAGCCTTCTATATAAGAAGGTTAGGCTTGTGGCCCCATGCTTCATGGAGGGCTGAACAGTCTGCCTTGAGTGGCTCACACACCAGCTCTGTTGTGTTCCTGGGCCTCTCTTAGATAGCTTCTCTGCCTTTTTTTTTTTCCTTCCTTGAAATGAGTGTCTTTATTGCTTGTACCATATAGAAAGGAGGAATGAGGAAAGGCCAGTGGGGAGGAGGGACAATTGTCAGATAAATGACATGAACACAAAAAGGAAAAGAAAAGACCCCCTCACGGCACCCCAGGATGCCTTTCTGTGAACTACCTAATAGAGGAGGGGGGGGTGGCAGGATCAAAATTACAAAGAATAATTCTGAACACCTGGAGATGCTGGTGGAGAGAAGGAACAGTGCAGCAAGTGGACCCAGCTGTGACTCCCCCCAGGCCAGCATCCCCTTCCCCATGGGATGAACTGCTTGGGCCAGGGAGTAATTGTTTTTCTTGATGTGTTTCCATTTCTAGCAAGCTTTTCTTCCTCCTCGTAGTTTCTAACCTATGGGCTGGCAAAGTGGCATGTAGCTTGTTAGCACCAATGGTTCAAGTCTGAGAAGCGCAGTGCTGGACTTTGTTCTGGCTGCTCAGGCTGATTTGATCTGATCTTCCCTTGGTTCTAGTTGGGTGAGGTTGCTGGATAGCAAGATTCCGAGGGCCAGATGTGCTTAGCAAAGGAAAGTTTCCTGTGAGAATCTCTTCCTGTGGCACATTTTCCCCCTGGGGTTTTTTTTTTCCCCTCATGTATTCCCTATTCGTTAGTAAGTGATTGTACCCTGGCACTCGCCCATGGCAGTGGTCCATGAGGCTTGGGGAGGCCAAGAAGGCAGTGTGGCAGTGTGTGGGAAGGAAGAGGTAATGTAGGGAAAAGGCAGGCTGGCTGATGTCTTACCCATCTTGAGGGAGGTTGGCCAGGGCTGGGAGTATGTCCCTGGCTGACTCACTCCTGTGCTTCTCTATGACTCAGTTTCCCCAGGTGTGACCAAGGCTGCCAGCTGACAGGCAGAGCTGTTCTGAGAGCCTCAACAATTGTGATTAAGAAATAAAGAGGCTTGTGGCTACAGTCATCCTTTGTAGCTCTCTTCTAGGTCACTGTGTGTGTAAACACCCTGGCCCCTCCCCGCCCGGGTCAGAGCACCCAACACACAGCTGAGATTGGGCCAGAAGTGCCTGGCGGGCAAGTGGGCACATTGGTCAGAGCAGGCTACCAGCCTTCTCTCCCTCCTGTCTCCTTTGCAGCTCTCTTGGGGCATAGTGTCGGGGGCACAGAGCCATGTCTGACCTGCTCCTCCTGGGCCTGATTGGGGGCCTGACTCTGCTGCTGCTGCTGACACTGCTGGCCTTTGCCGGGTACTCAGGGCTGCTGGCCAGGGTGGCGGTGAGTGCCGGCTCACCTCCCATCCGCAATGTCACTGTGGCCTACAAGTTCCACATGGGGCCCTACAGCGAGACTGGGCGGCTTTTCACCGAGAGCTGCAGTGTCTCTCCCAAGCTCCGCTCCATCGCCGTCTACTACGACAACCCCCACATGGTAAGGAGCCTCCCATGCCCTGGCTGGGGTTCTGCCCCATGGATGGACATGGGGCAGGGGTGTTGTAGCTTCCAGGGAAGGGGTGGGAAAATATGTGAGCTGGTCCTACACACCACCTCCTCTCTGAGCTTGAAGCTCCTTCCAGATTTAACCCGGACTCCTGCTCCAGACATCCTTTTTCCTTGTCCAGGTCTGGTTCTCAACTCATGGCTACCCATGGACTTCTGACTGCATGGGGTCATACTACTGCGTGTCCCTAGTTTGTGCCGGGGCTTTGGTCCCCTGCCTCTTCTTGCTGTGCCTCCCTCTTTCATCCCCATTTGAGACCAGTGCTGTAAGGCCAGGCTGCTCAGATTCTACCCTTTCTTTGGAGCCATACCTTACTGTTTCTGTGCCTTCCCTCTTTCAGCTTTCCTGCTGTGGCTACAACTCCTCAAGGGTTGAGACAGCAGGCCCTGGGCATGGGGCTTAGAATCTTACCTCTTCAGTCATTCTGGTGACCCCTGCCTCAGTGATATGGCATTTCTTTGGATGTTAAGCTGCCTGGTTTGGAGAGGAATGGCCCCTCCCTCTTAGGCTTAAGTGGGAGTCAAGAGCACTGGAGCCCAAGTGGGGTGGAGGGGGCAAGTGGAGCCACGTGAGCTGCCCCGAATGTCTAGGATGCTGGGGTCAGAGATGAGCCCAGCATCACTGGCACCCTGTGGGCGTCTGGCTGTACTTACAGACTGTAGTGAGTCAGGGCTCACCAATGTGGCCTCTTGCCATGCATGGGGTGGTACTGTCTGCAGCTGCATGGGCTGGCAGCTCTACCAGGAGTCCAGCCTTCAGCTCTGAGCCTTGGAATCCCCAGCTCTGGATTCCTTGCCTGTAGAGCTCAAGTAGGCAAGGCCTACAGCCTACCCACTGTCTGCTAGCAAGCCTCATTAGAAACAAGGGTGGGCTGACTCTCTGTGCTGGGTTCTGCTTGACAACTAACCAAAGATGAGCACACCTGGCCCTGCCCTTGAAGAAGTTCATGTAATTGGCAAGTCAGCACCATACATATGGGTCTGTCATAGGCACTGTACTTGATGCCTGCAGAGCTTTGAGCTTTGGGTTTGGGGAAGGTACCCCAAGTTTGCCTGAGAGGTTCACAGAGGAGGTGGACTGTAGCTGGGCCTTCTCCCATGAGTAGAACTTTGCTCCGCCAGGAGGGGCCTCCTGACTTAGGGAAGTACGACAGTAAAGGCTTGCAGACATAGGATGACAGGGGAAGTGTGGCCAGCGGACATGTGGTAGGCAAAGAAAGTGGTAGAAAGGTTTGCTGGGCCAGGCATTGTGTGGAAGAGCAGTCTGGGAGGCAAGAGGCAGCACAGTTTGCCCCTCTGTTTTAGGAATCTAACTGGATGGCAGGTGAAGGAGGGGAGGAGATGAGGCAGGGAGGCCATTGAGGAGATTGAGCTAGGTCCAGGTGAGAGGTGACATTGACCTGGTTGAGGGATGAGTAGACAGTGAGGATTTGAGGTCACACGGTTGGGAGACGGCGCTAAGTGGGAGTCAGGAGCGCTGGAGCCTAGGTGACACGGGGCAGGAGCTGGGCTTTGGGAAGCTCCTTGACCAGACGTTAGACTGCCTCCTGCAGAACTCTATTCTGTAAGTCCCTAACCCTCCTTCCACACCTGGCCCAGTTCAAGCCCTCTGTAAGGCCTCAGTGGGAAGGAGAATAGCCCTTGCAGTTGCCTCATTCCTCAACAGCATGTCCTGTTCCTAAAGCAACACATTGGCTCTTGGGCTGGAAATGCTAATTCCAAGGTAGGAAAGAGCCAAGGTAGCAGTGTACCTTGGGATCAGTGCTGGTGGCTGACCCAGGAACAGTCAGATAGAAGAATCTTGGCATGGTGTGCTCTCCCCATGGCCTCATGGCCCAGCCACTGCCTCCAGGCAGCGCACCATATAGCCATCTTTGGCAGGGTGGGGGTGGGGGACGGTGGGCTTGGGTGTCCAGGGTTGGTTGGGTGCAGCCTGACTTGGGTGTCAGTCTGGGCGTGGGGGACGCACAGCCTGAGGATACAGCCTTAAGGTTGGCAGTCCTGGGTTCTGATTCTGTTTCATTACTGTCAGACTGCGTGATCTTGAGCATATCACATAATCTCTCTGAGCCTCTCTTTCTTCATCTGTAGAGCTCTGTTAAGATATCTGCTTCATATGTTGTCTGGCAAGAATTAAATTAGGTGATATAGGTGAGGCATTCATCCTACCACCTGGCCTCCAGTAGCTGTTTAACAACAAAAACAAAAAAAGGGTGGACAAGACGTTCATGCTAATTAGGTGCACTGAGGCGTTAGGCTGAGCATTATGACCCAGGGCTAGACCCTTGGCCTGGTTGTGGACATCTGGCTGGCTCAGAGGATGAGTGTACGGCTCAGAGTGGTCCCTCTGGTCCTATCCCTCTCAGTCCTGGGTCACTCCAGAAGATAGCTGTGTCCCCATTCAGAGCTAGGTCATACCCTGACACCTGGGATAGCTCAGGATGCTTAGTCTCCACCTGCTGTGGGAGGTGGGCAGTATATTCTCTGCCTAGCAGGGATCCTCACAGAGGGTTCAGGGAACCATGGACCCCAGACTTCAGGTGCTCATCGCTATCCCAGACTCTCTGGTCTATAAGGACCTGGGGCCCCAGGGTCCACACTGCTGATGTGATAGAAGAGGACACTGAGGATCAGACAGCAAGAGCTGAGGTATTGATCTCACATAGTTCACTCACACTTTTTGCTGTTATTTAACAAATGTTTGAGCACCTAATCTGTGCCGCGCTGCTGGGCACTGGGGCACTGTGAAGACCAAAGGGCCCAGCCCTCAGGGCCTCTCAGTGTAGGGGTATCAGGGGAGTCTGGATGAGAGACCCCATCCAGTCCTAGGGAAGCGTAAGAACCCAAGCCTTCTCCCTAGGCTGCTTCCCTAAGCAGTGTCCAGCCTGGGGCCCTGCATATTTTGGTTCACAGACAGGATGCAGGCTGAGCTGTTGTGTGGCCCATCCCCATACCTTCTCCCTCCCCAGTGAGCACAGTGGGAGCCAGAACCTGCTTCTGTGTGAGCGTAGGGAGCAGTGAGGCTATTTCAGGCTCTGTGAGTAGAGCAGGGAGTGACCAGGTGAGAGACCGGCTATTAATGCTGCCCTCCCCATGAAGTGTGGACTGACAGCTCTCTAGCCACTCCCTGTCCAGGCCTCAGCACCTGGCCTCATCTGGACAGGGAGAGGCTCGTTTCTGAGAAAGGCCTGGCCTCACATGGTCTGGCTGTGGACCCAGGAGTGACACAGGAAAGGGTGGGCACCACCAAGGCAAGGCCCTGGCAATCACTGTGGGCTCTTTCACGTCAGGTGCTGTTCAAACATACATACCTCATCAGCTCTGTGTCCTGGAACGTCAGCATATATGTGTCAGTCAACTTTAGATCCTGGAGTTCCTTATGGAAGAAGTTTCTGGAACTGGTTCTTGTTGGGCAAGAGAAAGGATTCCATTCTCCATCCCTGAGGGCCTTTGGAGAGGGAGGAGGAGGAATGAGGGAACGTGACAGGAAGTGGACTGACCCTGGTAGTGGCTTATAGGTGTTCTCCTCTTGGGCCCAGCGTTCTTGGAGTGCAGCCATTTCCTCTAAATACCAAGGGAAGAGGGTGAGTTCGAGTCAGTCACCGATCTCTGCCTGCGCCGCAACCCCCCCAGTGTACATGTGTATATGTGCTGCCGAAGCGAGCACCCCAGTGTACATGTGAATACACGCGTGCTTGCACATGTGCGCATACACATACATCCAGTTCTGTTCTTGTAAAACTGGAAAAGAGTCAAAATTGCTCTGCCCTCAGCCCTGCTGCTGATGTGGGGTGCGGGGTCTGTGGCCCCATCCCTCTGAGAGCCTGGGGTGTTGGAGGAGAGGGAAAGAGCTGGGAGGACCCGAGTGGCTAACTTGATCCTAGCCAGCTCTGGCCTGTGATAGCCCTTTCTGGGTCAGCTGCCCTCAGTGTGCCCATGGAGCTGTCCTGTGTGCCATCCTGGCCCTCCACCTTCTTCTCCACCCCTGCTGTTCCCGCCTTCACTGCTGTTTGGGCCTTAAGCAACCTATCTGCTGCCCTTGTGGGGAGCCTGGTTGAGGCAAGTGGGGTGTGGCATCAAGTTCCGTTTACCTGGCGGAGGCCTAGGAAGGGGTGTTTGCCCCAGGTATGGGGCAGATGGGGGAATTGGTGGTTCCTGGGTTCTGCCTTTCGTAAACTAGACCGTATTGAAGCTCCTTTTTTCTCCTAGTCCACTGAGAGTCAGCCTGGGACCACCACATCTGCATGGGCTTAGGCTGGTAAGAGTGTTGATTTAGGCCTGTGCCACACTTCCTTTCCTCTTTTGTGTGTGTGTGTGTGTGTAGATGGGTCTCCCCTGCGATCCCTAGAGGCACTGAGACCATATGGAGCCTGGGAAGGAATGAGGGATTGGGATTGCCCAGGGTTGACCCCTCAACAAGGGCAGTGGGAATGAGGGCTATCTGGTGTTTCCAGGGACCCAGGCCATTCCCTATCCCAATCACCCATAATGATTTTCATCCAGATTGAGTCTGGGCTTTTGCTCTTTAGCAGGTTAACTGTGTGGGGGAGCCCTGGAAAAGCACAGCCCTTTCTTCCCAGCAGAGCTGGCTTTGGTAGGGAGGAGGGTTGGGGTATGGGAGGAGAGGGCTTTGAATCTTTCTGGGTTTGAATCAAGGCTCTGCTCCTTGTTAAGAGTGTGATTCTGAGGGAGTCACTTGGTCTTTCTGAGAGTCCCTACCTCAGGGGTTTTGTTTTTCTGGGGACTAAATAATAAGGATAAGGCCCCAAACCTGGCCCCCAGTAGATGCTTAGCACTCTTGGCACCCCCTCCCCTGGGCCTCATGCGCTAGGACTTTTTACTTTGGGGAACCCTGCTTGCCTGCCTCTACCCTAGCCTCTTGCAGGACGCCTGGGCCGTCAGAGGAGTGCAGCATAGGGACACACCATTATGCAGGCTTTGCCTAGCCAGGGCCTGCTTCTCTGGCTCCCATGTGGCTTTGGGTCCTGTGGTGCAGCTCTGGAGCCAGTCTGCCTGTGTTGGAATCCAGACTTCA
The DNA here is from genome assembly GCF_020171115.1 of Neogale vison. Lineage (NCBI taxonomy): Eukaryota > Metazoa > Chordata > Mammalia > Carnivora > Mustelidae > Neogale > Neogale vison. The sequence continues at coordinate 203,735,217 of NC_058096.1, read as the reverse complement.
ACACTGCCTTGCAGTGTGGCTCTTTCTGAATAGCTTTGCCGTCTGGGTCTCAGAAACAGAGTGGATGACGGTAGCTATTGCACAGCGCTGTTTGGATTGAATGAACTGACAGGTGGAAGGTAGCAACTGGGGCAGTCAGGGAGCACGCTGTCAGGTGCCAGGTGTTGTTAGGATTATGCTTGGGGGTGAAAAGAAAGAAGCCCTGAAAGACTTCTAAGTGAGAGTTCCCAGAAAGCCCCTTTGGAGGTTGGCATCCTGCATACTCCCCTCCCCTGCAGCCTGAAATATAGGTCCTGTCCTCTGGCCCTGCTGTCTGTATCACCCATGTCTTGACTAGTGTGGACCGGCTTTTGCCTTTGGAGACCTGCTTGGGGAACTTGGACCTGTGGGGCTTGGTGTATTGACCTGCAGCACCCTGAACGTTAAATGAACCCACCCTCCAGTAACGAATAGCTGTGGCTGCTCTGTTCCCCCTCAGTGAAGGCCAGTGAAGGTCACTGTCCCTACTTTTCCCCTTACCTTGAGTAGCTCTGGGCTGGGTATGCTGGCCAGGGAGGTGTTGAAGCAGCTCGCCGGGCCTGGATCTGCAGGCATCGCAGCTGGACTTCATCAGATGTTGCAGGTTATGGATCAAGGGCTGGCCATTTCTTTTTTATTTTTAATTTTTTTTTATTTTTTTAAAGATTTTATTTATTTGACAGACAGAGATCACAAGTAGGCAGAGAGGCAGGCAGAGAGAGAGGAGGAAGCAGGCTCCCCGCAGAGCAGAGAGCCCGATGCGGGGCTCGATTCCAGGACGCTGGGATCCTGACCTGAGCCGAAGGCAGAGGCTTTAACCCACTGAGCCACCCAGGTGCCCCAAGGCCATTTCTTTTTTAAAGATTTTATTTATTTATTTGACAGGGGGCAGAGGGGACACACAAGCAAGGGGAGCGGCAGGGAGAGGGAGAGCAGAGGAGGGAGCCCAGTCGAGCGGGGCTCAGTCCCAGGACCCTAGGATCATGACCGGAGCCGAAGGCAGATGCTTAGCTGACTGAGCCACCCAGCGCCCCTAGGGCTGGCCATTTCGACTGAACCCAGCATCTGGGTTTGGTCTGGACCGACTGACACCATTTTTCCTTCCTGAATCCTGGAAGATACTAGCCTTGTCCAGTTTCTAGATGTACTGAAGTCTTAGCCAGGCAGGGACTCTCTTTTCACTAGAAGCTTTAGGTTCCAAGTAGACTGCCCTCTTCTCACATGCCAGGACTGAAGAGGCCTCACAGTTCTTGTTCTGGGCACAGGTTCCTAGAGAAATGACTGATATAGGGAGGAGAGTGAACAAGTCGATGGAACTGGGAGGCCCAGGCTGACTTCCTAGGATCAGGCCCAAATAGAGGCATTGCCATCAACCAAGGTGGGTGGAGTTTCTAGCTATCAGGACACTCCCTTTATCTTGTAGGCCCCTGACCTCAGTGGGCCATTTCTCCTGGAGGTGGGCGTGGGCTCTCCAGGGAGCCCAGGGAATCCTTCCCCTGCTCCTGACCAGCCTTGCCCCTCCCCAGCTGGTCTTAGGGTCTGTTCCATCTCCTTGCCAGTGCCTCGTTCAGGTGCGGAACTCCAGCAGCTCCAGCTGGTACAGGGCTGCTTTGCAGGTAGTGGGCTTCCTGAATAACTTCCTAGGCTGCTCCTTAGCCACTGGCCAGGGAAGAATGGGGCAGGAGGTATCCCACTTGTGGAATTGAGGGGTTGCTCATGCAGAAAGGGAGCACCTGAGGCTGACACACCTCCAGGATCTCAGGAGTCCCATCCCTTATTAGCTTCCTTTCCCTGTGATGGGAGTTCCTCTTTCAAGGTAGAGGAAGAAGGGCTTAGCTCACGTGCAGGGCCCGTGTGTGCGTGTGCAGGTGTGCGTGTGGTGTTGCTGAGATACCCCAAGAAACTTCCTGTGTGCACAGGATTCTGGACCTTTCTGCCTAGAAGCCTGAAGTGGCAGGGGAGAGATAGAGGAATCATCAGTTACTGTGCAGCACAAGACCTGTTGCTTTGGGTGGGCATTTGGGATCTGAGAGGAAGGGCTGCTTGGCAAGGAGTATTTGAGGAGGAGGGTTGAGCTGAATCTTGAAGGATGGGCAGGAGTTTCCCAGGCAGAAGGGACTCTGGAGTAGGGTGAAGAAGATCATTCCAGGCAGAGGAAGTAGTTAGCGCAAAGGCAGGAAGCATGGGAGGACGTGGCATGTTTGGGGAGCTGCAAATAGTTCCGTGTGGGTGTGTGCGGGGTTGTGGTAGGAGAGGAGGCCGGCAAGGCGGGCTGGGCCAGAGCCTGGATTTGTCCCTCCCTCTGCCACTCAGATGCTTAGTGGACACTTGCCCACCTGGGTTCTGGCCCCTACTGGAGCCTGGGGATGCCAAAAAGAGTGCTAGGCGAGTGTGTGGACAAATCCAGGCACTATTGTATGGACCACTTAAAACAATGTTGAATGCTGGCCTCGAAAGTTTCATCCTAGAGCAGAATTGGGAGCCATTGAAAAGTTATAAGCAGGGTGGTCATAGGTGTTGTGCTTCTTGGGGATCAAGGAGGATGTTGAGCCTGGGAGGTCCATCCATAAAGGCTGCTGAAGTGATCCCCTAAAAGACCCAGGGACTCAATCCCAGGAGGGCCAGAGATGATCAGTCAGGTGGCTTTCCATCTATTTCTCCATCTAAGTTATATTGAATGTTTCTTTTTTTTTTTTTTTTTTTTAAGATTTTATTTATTTGAGAGAGAGAGACAGTGAGAGAAAGCATGAGCGAGGAGAAGGTCAGAGGGAGAAGCAGACTCCCCATGGAGCTGGGAGCCTGATGTGGGACTCGATCCCGGGACTCCAGGATCACGCCCTTGAATGTTTCTTTTGTACACGATAAGTCGCTGGGGACTCAGGATCTCCGTAACGCATTGCAGCAGACACCAGGCTTCTCCTGCCTCAAGCCTTGGGTGTGAATGGAGCGGTTGCACCATCTATAGACAAGAGATGGTACTGCGTTTGGCTCCAGCGCCTCTGCCAGGGTAGGGTGGGAGGACTGTCAGGCCAGGGATGTGACTGCTACCAGGTAGAGTTGATGGAGGCAAGAGTTAACAGCGAAACATGTGTCTTTGGTGGGGGGCACCCAGCTACCCTGAAAGACTCCCCAGGAGAGCACTTGAACCTGGAGAATGGGCAGGGAGGAACTACGTGTTGGGAGGTTTGGGTGAATGGGCCAGGGCATGGCTGCAGGCCAGGAGTCACTTATTTGGCCTCTGCTGTAGCTGCTAATAACCAACAGCACTTCCAGTACTTGCCGAGCACCGCACCAGGCCGGGCCCTCAGATGAAGTATCTCATTCAATTTGTCAATTCTGCAAGGAGCTTGAGCTCCAAGAAACCAGGGGACTTACCCAGAGCTACATGATCCACTACTCACTCCCAGTCCTGTGTGTCTCCAGAAGTTGTGGTCCTGACCACTGCACCGTATTGCCTGCCAGTAGAGTCCTGGGCTAGACTTAATGACATAGGATTCAAGGGGGCGGCAAGGGGGCCCTAGCTGCGGAGACCTAGCAGTGACCCCCAGGGACCACATGGAGGTGAGAACCTGGAGTTGGTGCTTAAGTCCCAGGCAAAGTTAGACTCCAAGGACAAAGCTGGGCTGGGCTGAGAAACCCCTAGGGTATTGTTGACAGGGCTTGGCGAGAGGGCAGAAGCAAGAACACATAAAAATGACTTCATGGTGCTGGGAAGGTAGGCCAAGAGAAGCAACTGGAGGTAGAGGGAGTTTGAATTTAAGCATTAGTGGGCCCCAGATAGTGGGAGAAAGGGACCTTCAAGTTGAGGGAAATCCAGGATTGACAGCACATGGTCTCTGATGAGTGTCTTAGATTCAGTATTAGATACCCCTGGGGATATCAGGGCCAGTTGTAAACTCAGGTGGCAGGAGATGAGACAAAGTGAGGCCCCTTGATGCCAGAGTAGAGGTGAGTGCTGGGCCTTGCAGGCCTGGGGCCAGGCCTAGGAAGTGTTAGAGACTCACATGGAACCCCACCCTCTTTGGGTTTATGGGACCCAGGAGAGGGAGGGCAACTAGGGAGGGGAGCAGAGTGCAGTGACCTATAGGTACTGGGAGCCCAGGGAAACTTGAACAGTTCTGGGAACCCAGAACAGCCCAGGGAACCAACAGTCTCTGGCTGAGCCAGGAAGAGACTTGGCAAGTGTGGCAGGGTTTGGGATGGGGCATGGGTTGGAGAGGAGGTCTGGGGGTTCTGGTGATGGTGGCTGGCCCAACCTGAGGGACTGGGAAAGAGGATCTCAGTTTTGTCAGCAACCCAGAGTTCAGTGTGGTTCCGCTTCCGGACCAGTGACCCTCCATAGCACAGGGTCTGGCATATTTGGTAGAGGCATAAATGAAGGGATGGATGAATTCTGCAGCAGGATGCCAGAGGCTGGGGCCACAGATAAGTTCCAGAAGGAAAATACTGTTCTCCATCATGGTATCTGGGGCTGTGGCATGTTGGAGCTCATGGTTCTGCCAGACCTGAGCTGGCACAAAACCCAGGTAGCAAGAGTTCTGAGAGCCTCCTTCCTTTGCCTAGTGCTGACACCCCTGTTCTTCCTCTCCAGGTACCCCCTGAGAAGTGCCGCTGTGCAGTGGGCAGCATTCTGAGTGAGGGTGAGGAGTCTTCCTCCCCTGAGCTCATCCAGCTCTACCAGAAGTTTGGCTTCAATGTGTTCTCCTTCCCAGCACCTAGCCATGTGGTGACAGCCACCTTCCCCTACACCTCCAGCCTGTCCATCTGGCTGGCTACCCGCCGTGTCCATCCTGCCCTGGATGCCTACATCAAGGTGAGAGACAGGCCCAGTGTATGTGTGTGTTGGGGGATAGCCAGTCCTTCAGCTGGGAGATGGGGAGGACTGCTCAGTCTGGGAGGAAAAGTTGCCTTCGGGAAGGCAGCACCCCGGGGCCCCCAGGGAGCAGGCGCCTGTGGAGCTAGGAAGACGGGCAGATGCTGCTGGCATCTATCCCAAATGCCAGAGACTTGTGGGTGCCAGAGCATCTACTAGGAGCATAGGGAGCTTGTTCACAAACGTAGCCTGGTCAGTTCAGCTCTGGCTTGGACCAGAGACATTAGGTCTCAGCCCCTGCCCCAGGCTCAGATGGATGGACAGGTCCACCCTGACCCTTTCCTGCTTGAGGCCCACAGAGCAAGAGCCCTGAGGCTTCCCGTGGGTGGCAGGCCCCAGGTCTTCATGTGTGGTCCTGGGCCTGGCCACTGGATAGGCTTGTGCACCTGCTCCCTGAGCACAGGGCTGGGCAGCAGCAGCCCCTATCTCCTTTGGTTCCTGATCTGGTCAGTGGTCTCTGTGTCCACAGAGATTTTTTAAAAATTTTCCCTGTTGCACATCCCTCCTCCTCCAGAACATTTTGTAAACTTGGATACTTGGGAATGACCCAGTTGGGCTTGAAAGCAATTGTTTATTCATCCATTCAACTTGAGTTTATTGAATGTCTATGTGCCATGTACTGTGATGGACACAGTGTGAAATGTTGGTGTATGAAATACACATTTACAGCAAGTGGTTAGAGACAGGTAATTAGTGTCAGACAAGAGGCACCTGGCTGGCTCAGTTGGTGGAACATGCAACTGTTGATCTGATGTGAGTCCGAACCCCACACTGGGTGTAAAGATAACTTAAAAATAAAATCTTTTAAAAATATATAAAAATAAAAATAGAAAAATAAAATAAAATAAAAATATATAAAAATAAAATCTTTTTTTAAAATGTCAGACAAAAATGAGATACATGCTAGAAAAGAATGGTAAGGAAGGGCAGGGCACCAACTTGGATACAGTGGTCAGGGACAGCCTCTCAGAGGACGTAATCTCTCAGGTGGAACCCTGAAAGAGCCCTTGGAGAAGGGGGTAAGAAGATTCCAGGCAGAGCAGAGTGGGAGCAAGATGGTGGGAAGTCACTGCAGTGTTCCAGCCTGGAAAGTAACACGTGATCTGAGCCTCTTAGCCACACATGTACAAGACAGGAGCTCTCATCCTGCCCAGGGTGGGCCTGGATCCCGGATCCATGGGGCCAGTGGAGGTGCTTATGGGGCTGTCAGGATTTCCACGTGAATGGTGGTGGCTTGAACTGGGGCAGTGGCTGCAGAGATGCCGAAGAAGTGGAAATTTACCATCTATTTTGAAGGTAGAACTGGTGGACTGATGCATGGATTGGAATGGATTGGACTGTGGAGGGGCTGGGAGGGTAACCAGCTCTGGAGACTGTGTAGTGCGGAGCTGCCTGAGAAACAAACAGGAGAAGAAAGGAGGAGTTTTAATTTGGTGGATTCAAAGGAATCTGAGGGCTCTCCAGAGCAGCCTGCGGGAGGGTCCCTGGTGATGGAATGGGAGCTCAGACAGATCTTGGTTAAGTAGGCAAAAAAACTGGTGTCAGGGCTGGGGAATGAATAAATGGGTCACCAGCTGTGGCCTTGGTGGTCAAGGACAGGAAGAGAAGAAACAGGACAGCTGTCGCTGTGGTAGGGCAGAGGCACTGGGAGAATAGAGGTGGAGTTCCTTTGTGAGCTGGACGGTGGCAGCCAGAAGGGTGTTGGGGAGGAGGTGCTTGCCTGGGGGTGAGTTGGGCTGGAGGCTGAGGGCAGGGTGACACAGGAGGTGGGCTCTTGGCTGGTGGTAAGGGCAGGAAGGCAGACATTGGCACCTGAGGCCCATTCAGCGTGTGTCCTAAGGGGGCCTCAACCGTTTCACCCAAGAAAGGTTACTGGGCAGTGTCTCCAGTCCTGTCGCTGCTGTCTTCAACTCAGGGTTGGAGGAGCCCCCCTTGGGAAGAGACTTGCTGGGTACCAGACCTCAGAACAGGACATGTGGCATGTGGTGTGGTGGCGAGCAACTCAGCCACCAAAGCCTTTTCCTGGCTTCAGGGGTTTATTTTTAGACACCTTTGTCCAAATTTCCCGGCCCCTGACAGCTTCACAAGTTGCCTGGTTTTGACGTCACCTCTTTGATGAAAGCCCTTCCTCCTTCTTCCTCCTCCTCCCGTGGGAGCCTGTCAGCTGTGCTCTAGGCTTGATTCTCCTGGGGTGGGGACTGGAGCAGAGGGCTACCATTCTCTTTCCTGCCTTTGATGAGGAAGCTAGGGTACAAGAGAGCAAGGGGCTTCGCCAGAGATGTCCGTCAGGCACACTGCTGTGGGCTTGGCCACCAGCTGGGAGAGTGAGAGAGATGCCAGGCTGCCCACAGCAGAGGCATGGCCCAAGGTGCTCTGATGGTTTCTGGAGGCAGAGGTCATCTCTGCCCCTGTGTTTAGCCTGATCTTGTGTTCTGGGGAGCTTACCACGTGAAACAAAGGGGCTGAGCCTGCAGTGGCCGGGGGTGGGGGTGGCCCTGTGCCTCTCTCAGCCTGGGAAACAGAGAGAGAGAACATAAAGCGCTCTCCCACACCTGCCCTCTTCCCCACTACCCTGGGACCAGAGGAAAGACTCTGCTAATGAGACCGTGGGCTCTTCTGACTCTCCCAGCTCTGACAGCTGGCCGCCTTTAAGTGTGCACGCATGCGCGCGTGTGTGTACCCTTCTTTTTCCTCCACCTCTCTGTCTTCCCTCTGGATCTGAGGCTGGGTCTGCTGTGGAGGTATTTCAAATGGAATGACGGCAGCCATCTGCTTTCTGTCTCAGGAGGCGTGAGGGGTAGGGGAGGCCTGTAGCCCCGATACCAGAAGGATGGGAGAGGGCTTGGCAGGCTTGGCAGGGGGCAGGGGTGAATGATCTCAGAGCTTTGGGTGGGGAAGGTGGAGAGCATCTGCTGTCCTGGTAGTTGCAGACATGCCTGAGACTGGGGCAGGATTGACCTCATGAGACAGAAAGGTCCTGGGGGTCACTGTAAGGAACCCAAAGAGAAACAGTTGTCAGGTTTCTGTGGGGATTCTAGAATGATGTATAGATCCCAGCTTTGTAATTTGTGTTGCAGCCTCTGACTCTCTGGCCAGCCCTCCCCAGCTTGGCAGCCCGGCCAGCTGAGCTGGAAGGGCTAAAACTCTGCCGTTCTTCACATAAACCACTGGGGGGCTCCAGGCAGAGCCATCTGGGACAGTGTCTGTGTGAGGGGATGCCTGGGTACCATGTGACTATCATTTTATGTGGGAGATGCCCCAGCTTTGTCAGGCTGCTCCACCAGAGTCCAAAGAGGTGGCATCCTTGGGCAGGAGGAGATCACCCCCTGAGCCCAGGAAGTGGGATCTGCTGGCAGCTGCAGGAGGGAACTGAGCTTCCTTGAAATTGTAGGAAATGGGACCCAGGCAGGTGTCAGCCCAGAGCAGTAGGCAAAGGCCCCAGAATTCACTGCAGGGTAGAACCAATCTTTTTTTTTTTTTTTTTAAAGATTTTATTTATTTATTTGACAGACAGAGATCACAAGTAGGCAGAGAGGCAGGCAAAGAGAGAGGGGGAAGCAGGCTCCCTGCGGAGCAGAGAGCCCGATGCAGGGCTCGATCCCAGGACCCTGGGAATCATGACCTGAGCCAAAGGCAGAGGCCTTAATCCACTGAGCCACCCAGGCAACCAATCTTAATGAGTGTCCAGGGAAGACTTGGGTTACCTGGAGCAGACCAGGAGAGTGAGAGGTCCGGGGATCCCTTGTGCGTGAGAGGCCCCCGAGCTCAGTTCCTGCCCCACAGCTCTCTATAGCAGTTGGCGCGGAGGTCATTGAGAGTGTTAGACTGCCCAGCCAAGACCCCATACCCGACTTCCTCTCAACAGGATCCCTAATCTTCATAAATCCCCTGCCCCAGGGTCTCTGCTTGCCAGGAGTTCTCAGGGGAGGGTCCTTGTGGTGGTTGGATATCTTCTCCTGAGTTTAGGGAGACACAGGGCATTGCCCATGTGGAAGCTGGTTAGCTGGGAAGGGCGGGCAGGTGGGGTAAGACATTGTCTCTTCCTCCATAGAATGGTAGAGAAGCTGCGGGAAGTAGGGTCCGGGTGGATATAGTGAGCTGGTTGGTTTGGGGCAGTCTTGATGGTAAAGTTCTGGGACAGCTGGGATGGTGAGGTTGTCTCACTAGGGGGTTTAAAATGGGCAAGAGTCCTAGCTCAGAGTTCTCAGACCTCTTTGGGGCAGGAGCCTGGGGCTGTGTTAAGGGGTCTCCGTGGCTTGGCTGCCAGGTGTTAGGGCTTGCACTTGTACCGGTGCTTGCTTCAGCTGGAGTAGCTCTGGCTCACAAGGTCGTGAGCTTTTTGGAGGAGGACATCTGGAATTTAAGTGGTTTGAAACCTCTGTCCTCAGAGAGATACACAGCTGGACAGACGCCCCTCCACGCCTGGCCCGCTGCACTTCTGTTGCAGGTCTTGAGGACACTGGCAGCTGCAGTGTGAGTGGAGCCAGGGGGCAGCAGGGCTCATCCCCTGTGCAGGCAGGGCCAGGCCCCCCAGGAGAAGCCGTTGTTTCTGGGGAGCATGACTGACTGGGAGTTGGACCTGAGGGGAGCCCTGCAGTTCTCCCTGGGCTGGTGGTGACTGAACTCTTGAGTGGTGGGTGACTGGATGGTGTTGTCACAGGGCAGCCAGCTGGGAACTAAGGAGTAGGGGCCTCAGCAAGGCACCTGCGGGAGTGAGTCAGCCTCTTGAGCTGGGGGCATCTGTTGCTTCCTCCCAGCAGCATGGTCAGAGCCTGGGGTCCTGTCCAGTGGCTCAGAATCTTCTGTATGTGCTTCCCCTTAACCTGCCTGGGTAACTTTGAGGGAGTCAGTGGGAGGCGGATTTGAGCCCAGTCTGGGGCTAGAACACCAGTGGGGAGCAACATGACCCTCGCAGTGGGAATCCAGGTGAGGACGCCCCAGTGGGCTGTGAAATCTGGGGTCATCTCTCTCTCCATGCCCATTACCTTGCTGAGCAAACGCGGGAGAGTTCAGAACTTTATTTTTCATAAGGAAGCACCCCCCTGGCAGGACGTCAGCTCAGTTGCTGACCCAACAGTTACTTACTGAGCCCTCTTTTATGCAGCATTGTTCAGGGGATGGGGGAAGCAGCTAGAAGGCAATCACAGGGTCATAATCAAAGCCTACGTTCCAATCATTGTAACAAATGGGGAGATGGAGGTCTGGGGAGGGGAGGTTACCCAAGGTCAATGGATGAAGCAGTGGCTGAGTCCAGACTGGGTGGCCTGGGCTGAGGCCACTACTTGCTTTTTGACACTTTGCCCTGTCCATGAGTGGGGCTGGGCCCAAGGGGTCCAGGACCTGTCATGAACTTGGGATACACTTGTGATGGTCCCCAGGTTGGGCCTGGGATGGTAGTACAGTGGACCAACATTTAAGTGTGACCCTCTGTATATAGGCCTGGTGGGCGTAGTCAGGGCTGAAGCTGCTATTCTCGGAGTCAGCTTAGGGAGCCAGAAGCGAAGGGCAGGAAGGGCCTGGCTATCGTTCGCCCAGCAGGCGCCCATTAAGGGAGACCTTGGCGGTTGCTCTGGGCACAGGAAGCAGCTGTTGCAGGTGCCTTACTGGGGCTCCAGGGCCAGCTCACTTGCCAGTGCTGCCCCCTGCTAATTGGCCTGTCCCAGCTTAGTGAGGAGAGTACTCTCAGCAGTGCCAGGCCCTGGGGCTGAGTGATGGGCCTCCAGAATTCTTTCCTCGCCCATTTCCCCCTGCCACAGAGGTTAGCCATGCCCAGGGAGAGTGGGGGTGGAGGGAATGGATTCACCAGGGAAAGCAAAGTCACCTTTGGAAGACGGTGGCATTTGGGCTCGGCCTTGAAGGAAGGGTAGCATTCTCCAGGTGAAAAGGCAGGTCAGGCAGAGTCACAGATTTGGGTGTGGTTTTTAGGTACCTTGTGGTACCACATCCACTGATGGTGGCTGAGCAATTGAATGACTGCTTCCAGGCTGGGCTTTGGAATAGGACTTTAGCATAGGGAGATGGGGAGGGAGAGCTGGAGGCCATGGAGCTGAGGCTCAGAATGACTCTCTACTCCCAGATGCTCTCAAGCCAAGAGAAGCCCCCCACCTTATCAGGGCTTGGCTTCCCTTACTCCCCTTAGGGAGCTGCCCCTGGATGCTGAGGTGGGGGAGTACCTACAGGAGGCCAGGTCTCTCACTGCCAGTCTAGGACCTGCAACCTGTTCCTCAGTCTCTCTGACTTCACCTCTCCCCACTCCCCTACCTCAGGACTAAAAACACAAAGCCAGCCTTTGCTGGGGCGGGCGTGGGAGCCACCACTCTTGAAATACCAGCTCAGATGTGGTAGCTTGGCAGCCCTGCAGGACCCTGGGGGCTGAGGCTTGCCTGGATGGTACTGTGGGGTGGGGCCGTCACGGATCCTGAGGGAGCCTTCTTCCCCAGGCAGATGGGAATTCCGAGGAAGGATTTTGTTGCTTTTCTCTGGGAAGCTTGGTATTCCAGGAACAAGGGAAGGGGGAGAGATTTTGAGGAGGGGTCTTTTCCTCCAGAGCGGAAAAACTCTGCGCTTTAGCAGAGGCGTCAGATCAGGAGAGGTTAGCTGTCTGGTTATACCAACAGGACACCTAAAGCTCCAGGAGTTGGGCTTTCCCTGGGTAGGGGGGGGGTGCTAAAGCAGAGGGCAGAAATCAGAGGTACCAGTTGGAGATGAGAAATTCAGGGCCGCCTTCTCCTCATCTACCTCCTCTCCTTCACCCTCTCCTCTCCATCCTTCTTTGCCCACCTGTCCTTCCCCTCTGGCACTTCCTGATGCCTCTGGCTCCCAGGTGCTAGGCTTCATGGTTCCATCTGCACTGAGCAGCGTTCCTGCTGTTGGATAATCAATCAGTAGCATTCTCGGTGGCCTGTGAACGGCACGGGGCTCAAGGTCCTTGACTGCACAGATGCTGCAGAGAATGGCTGGGTCTTGGAGAGGGGTGGGCTGTGGAGCCTGCCATGGTAGCAGCAGCATCTGGGAGTCTGTGGCTCCCCTCCCAGATCTGGAAGGGAGAGTGTGGGATCCCAGGCCTGAGCCCCCAAGTCTCCCAGAGGGTACTCACCCTCAGGCTCCCTGTCCCTGGGTCCTGCTCCACAGGGGTCCAAGAAGTCCAGAGTGGGACTGAGCTAAGGTTGGGCCCTTGCGAAGGGAAAGACTGGGCTTGGTGTGAGGTCGGGGGCTTCCGGGTCCAGATAGATACTAGGGTGCTTAAGGGCCTGGGTCCCCTGCACCTGCTTAGAGGGAATCACCCCTGCCCTGCTCCTCAGTGCCCCAGCCCACCCTGGTCTGATGGCTGCCGAGGCCCCCTCTTGAGCTGCCCAGGAAGCCAGGGCCAGGGTGCACAGGAATACGAGCAGAGGTGTAAATTGCATGGCAGGCTGTCAGCTCTGAGGTGAAAATGAAAAGTCTTGAGGCAGTGGTGCCAACAGGCACAGCGCCCTGCTTCCCCAGCCCATTCTCCCTCACACCTTCCCCCTTTTGCCGTCTTCCCCAGCCTCCTGCCCAGGCCTGGCTCCTCTGCCGTCCCCTCCCCTGCCATGGAGTGGGGGCCCTCCACATAGACCTGACCCCAAGAGGGCCCTCATCTTTTGCTTCTCTTACATTTTCTAACTGGCTTACTGGTGCACAGAAAACTGGGCTGTGCTTGTTTGTTAATTTTGCGATCTTAACACTTGTGGTAATTTCTCCAATTGATTCCTTTTGGGTTTTTCAAGTATATAATTATCTTATCTTTCAGTGATGGTGTTTTTATTCACCTTTTCCAGTTTCTCACTTCTTTTGGGATCATCTGTTCCAATCTCTTTATTTTACAGTTGGGAATATTGAAACCCAAGGAGAAGCTACCTATTTGTCAGCAGCGAGGCTCTGGACTCCTGCCCGGGCTCTCTCTGCCACTTCTGCTCCCTCACTTCCCTCTGCAGCAGCCCCATCTCTCTCCTTGTCTCCTTTGCCCATCATTTTCGTAGCTCCGGGCCCTCCTACCAGGGGGAGGGTGCTCACCAGCCCTTCTGCAGGCTCTCCCTGCTGGCACGGCAAGGCCCCCAGAGCCGTCTCCTGCTGTCACCTCCCACCCCACAGACAGGTTTAGGTTCTGGGCCAGAGGCTGTCTGGAGGCCCAGTGGGGATGAGAGGCAGCCAGGGAGAGGGAAGTTGACGGAAGTTCCTGGGCAGAATAATAACAGTGTGCCACATCCTAGCTGCAGTGGCGCCTGCTGTGCCTCCCCCATCACTTTGCACGTGCGATGCAGACCAGTTGCCTGAGGGGCCTCCAGGGTCTGAGCCCCCACTTGCAGGGAGCGCTGTGTACGGGCGGGTGCACGTTGGTGTCTGTGTAATTAAAAATGAGCACGCCTCGCTTCTCCCAGTGAGGACACGCCACCACCTCGGGTGGGATGCAACAGCTGTTTGTGCGCTGTGTGGCAGCCCAGCTGTCCAGCCTGCAGTGGAGGGATGGCTAGGACCGGGCAGCCCAGGGTGAGCAGGGAGGCCCAGGGCCTTTCATGCCAGGAGGCAGGAGGTTAATAAGGGGCCATGATTACATAGAGATGACAGAAAAGAACTCCTCTTTTTCTGGGGCTTAAGTGGAGTTGGGGGATGTAAGACCCAGTCCTTGGCCTGCTCCCATTGCCTCATCCTTTTGGGGATTGGAGGCCACCTGGCTTCGAGCAGACCCAGCCTCTGGGCAGCCTGGGAATGCTTTCCACCTGGACCTGACCTTTTCTGCTCTACAGCCCCTCCCCACCCTTCGCCAAAGCCAGGGCATGGGTTGCTTCGCTCCCAGAAGGGAGTAGTTAAGGTCTTCTCTCTCCCCCCTCCTCCCTTCCCCTGATGTAGTATGAACTCCCCGGGGCAGCACTGTGGGTGTTGTGGGGAAACCTTAGCCATCTGAGCCTCTGCAGGAGCTCTGAGCTATGTGGGCCAAATCTGTGCCCCCCACCCAGGAATGAGTCCAGCCTGAGGTGCGAACAGAATGTGTGGTGTGTTCCCCAGATAGCTGAGGCAGCGGCACCATGGTGGCCTTTGTGTGCCGCTCATTCCCTTGTCTGCCTGCACCCCTGGCGGTGGAGGGGTAAGCCCCTGTCAGTGCAGCAGGGGTATTGGGGGAGGTGCTGCAGACTGAGGTCCCTTGGAAATCCCTGCATTGTGGGTGGTGTTCCAAGTCCCCATCTTGTTTCTGCTGTGGAGAGCAAGACTTGGAGATGTGTCTGAGGGAGTAGAGCTCCTGTATCCCACTTCTAGCAGTCGCTGCTGGCACCGTAGCACGGTGACTTCTTCCTCTTAGGTGGGGAGCATTGTGGATGTCTGCATCTCTCCTTCCTTAGAGAGAGACCTTGTGGTCCCCTTGATTCTGTGCAAGAGTGAGTTGCTCTGGGTTGTGGCTTCATATAGATGGCCAGTAGCTTCAGTGGCCAGAGCAGGTTCCCCTGTCCTGGTGATGCTTCCTGGAGCGTCTGGCTGTCTGGGCTGTGGGAGGGGGTATCCTCGGGGCTGGAAGGATGCCAGGCCCATCCACACCCCTTTCCCCAGCAGTACCAGCCCAGCGTGGCATTGACTTGGTGTCCTTGGCCCTTGGCAGTCTGTTCTCCAAGGGCTCCCTGGGGCTAGCTGAGGGAGAAGCAGCTGGTCTTGCCTTCCTCCAATGATTTTCCAATATTTATCAGCTCATCGACATGAGGCACAGGCCACAGCTCCTGCTGTGTACCGAGGACCTGAGAACTGGCCCATGGTTACCCTCTCTTCCCTTAGAGTCTGTACCTGGCTGGGAGGGAAAGGTCTTGTCCTATGCCTTGTCACTTAGGGACAGGGCTTATGGCTAGTCCTGTCCCTCTGCCCCTGCCCCAGTCCCAGTTGGGCTCATTATTGCTCTGGGGCAGAACAGGGATGGTTGGGGGGCGATCTTGAGGCGAGTCCGCACAGACAGCTATAAACCCCTTTCTTGCCTGTGGGCCTAAGTTGGAGGTTTGCACTTCTGCCTTCTTCCTGCTCCTCTCCTTTGCCCCTGAGTCTGAATTTTGACAGGACCCGGCATGTGTTAAAATGATTCGAGGCTAAGCTGTCAATGAGATTTTTAATTAGCTCCATGCCTCCCTCCACTGGGGAGGGCCTGGGCCCCCAGGTGGTAGGGGTAGGACGAGGCTGGGCTTGGGTGGGAGGCTGCTTCTGCAGGGGCCTGGGGGCAGGCTTGGGCAGCTGGCACTCCCTGTGTGGGATGCTGCAAGGAGGGAGAGCTAGGCAGGGAAGGAAGGGCTGTGTAGCCAGACCAGTTTTCTCTCTCTCCTCTGTCTCCCCTGTTCCTCTGTTCTCCCCAATGGCTTTGAGATGAAGGCGACGGCAAGGATGGAGGATGCAGTTTCCATGGTAACGGGGCTGTCCACAGCCAGGCAACTTCAGAGCCGGGCTCTCCGGAGGGGGCAGCTGTGCAGAGCAGTGACAGAGCTGCCTCCCGCCTGCCAATGAGGGGGCTGGCAGAGCAGGTGGTAAGGGTGGTTGCCTGGTCCTGCCCACCCTGATGCCCAGCCTAGAGGAGAGAGGGAAAAGAGGACTACTCCCTCCTATTATCCCTGTTACTTCCAGAAGGGAAGCTTTAGGAAGGTGGCTTGACTGTTGATAAGGGCTGGGGTAAGGTTCCACTATCCCTGGAATTTCTTGGTGGTCACAGGTTCTGCTTCCTGGGAGCATCCCCAAAGCCAAATGTCTACGGCCCTTGAGAGACAGGCTACCAGATTGATGACCATTTAGCAAATTTCCTCTGGACTATTAAATGCTCAGAGAGGGCATGGGCGTGTTGGTGAAAGCCATGCCCTGATTAGGTTTGGGGGTATTTTTCTACCCTCTAGCTACTGGGGAAGGGCCTGTACCTTCTCCCGGGAACCCCCTGACCCTGGGCTTGGTTACATGGCTCAGTTCACTGAGTGGAGCTCAGGTTTTGCAGATGCTCATTCCCAGGTGCTGGCAGTAGGGAAGCTCCAGAGCCTGGTAGCTCCTGCTTCCTGATATTGTGTTCTTGTTCAGCCTCCCGAGGACCAGGACTGGGTGAGTGTGTGGGCAGCTGGAGAAGCAGAGACAGCTGTCAGTGTGTGCAGAGATGGGAGGATCTGGGCATGTGGATTTGTGAGGTGGGATGAAGAACACCCAGGTTGGCAAACAAAAACAAAAACATAAAAAAACTGGCCTCAAAGTATTAAAAATAGGGGCACCTGGGTGGCTCAATGGGTTGGGCCTCTGCCTTCGGCTCAGGTCATGGTTTCAGGGTCCTGGGATGGAGCCCTGCATCAGGCTCTCTGCTCAGCGGGGAGCCTGCCCCCACCCCTGCCCCCACCTCTCTGACTACTTGAGATCTCTCTATCAAATAAGTAAATAAAATCTTTTTTAAAAAGTTTTTAAAAATAATGACTTTCCTTCACTGATCCTGGGATGTCAGGGTTGGGGTGTCCCTCTCTGTGTTTGAGCACATTGAGACTTCGGGTGCAGGGCCTTGCTTGGGTTACCCATGCGGTCAGGCTAGCTGAGCTGCAGCCAGACTTTGGGCAGGCCACCCACCTCCCTTGTGGGCTCCTAGACATACCCTGTCCCCCAGTGGCTGCTGAACACCCTGACTCATAAGCCTTCAGGCTCACCTTTCTTCTTGTCTTTGCTGGGGGGTTCATTTTGTACCCTTCTCTGCTTTAATTGGAAGGGGTCCTCAGCTCTAATGTTGGGCAGGCAGGTGGACAAGTGGAGTCCTAGAGTGGCTTCTCCCTACCAGGTGCTAAGTCTTTCATTACTGCTAAGTGGAAGGCTCATTTCAGAGCTCGTGGTGAGCGCTGGGCGGGTGCTATAAATAGTTGTGTTGTGAAGGTTGGCGGCTGAGCAGCGACAGGGCAGGGGCCTCACAGTCATCCTAGTGGATAATTGCGCTCCATTGCAGGAAAGGGGGGCAGGCCGGGGAGCAGCATGCTCTTGACCCCTGTCCTGATTGTTCCTGCCTGCCTTGGTGCAGCTCTGGCATGTGTCTGTGCGCCGTTCCATACACACTGGCAGAGGGACACCTCAGGCTCTGTGGCCAGGCAGAGGGGAGTGCCTGTCTCAGGACTCAGGGCCCTATAAACTGGTACTTCAGCCAGATGGGTAATGTCCAGTGCTAGTTCTGCTTGTCCTGCCTACTCCTCTAGCCCAGGATCTACCTCTTCCTCCTTGGCCGAAAGTCTGGGCAGGTGCCAGAGGGCAGGGAACCAAGCACATGTGATAGTCTTGGAGGTTGGCTTAGACTTGAACTAGGAGAAAATGGGAGTGAAAGAAGGGTTTCGCTGGCCTGGAGCCCCTGTCCATGGTCCGTCAGTAATATGTCTCTGAGGGCAGGGGCCGGAGGCCTGAGGGTTAGGGGCCCTGGCCTTTCCTGAGATATCGGGGTCAGTCAACATTGTCCAGGGTGGGGAGGAGGTCACAGCCAGGGGATGCTGAGATGGGAAGTCTAGCAGGTCAGAACTTGGCTTGGCTGGGCTTGGGTGCCTGGGGCCATAGTCCCTGGGGTCCCTGTCCCTGGGGTAGTTGGAAGCTAAGCATCATGACTACTTGAGACTAGTGCTTTCTGGAATAGCCTTTTGGTCAGAGGTATGGATAGGTTGGTTTAGTGGTGCCAGGGGCAGTGCACTTGTCTCAGGGTGTTGTCCCAAGGACTTCTGGGTCCTTAGATCATTGCCTCCTGGAGTTTGGGGCCCTGTCCTTAGGGTGCTCTGTGTGTGCCTCCCTCAGCAGGGGTTTGGTACTTGGGGGAGATTGAGGCAAGAGGCAGAGCCAGCCCTCTGGGAGGGAGTGAACAATAGATAGTTCCTGGGGCCTTTTAGGGGTGGGTGGGTCAGAAGCCCTGTAGTGTTCATTTCACCTTCTGCCACTTTCTGACAAGGAGCGGAAGCTGTGTGCCCACCCTCGGCTGGAGATCTACCAGCAAGACCAGATCTATTTCATGTGCCCACTGGCACGGCAGGGAGACTTCTATGTGCCTGAGGTGAAGGAGACAGAGCGGAAAAGCCGGGGGCCTGCGGAGGCCAGTGACACCCAGATGGATGGCACAGGTATGGAGGGTGGGGCCCTGCGTGGAGCCTGTCCACTGTGGGTGTCCAGACTAAGCTTGGCAGAGGTGGAGGAAGGAGACCTGCCCACCCCACAACCCACATGAGAATTGCCTGTTTCTGGATACGTGGATCCATGCAGATTGGGTTCACACATGTTAGCCCTGGCAATACAGATACAAAGACCCTGCAGATGCAACGAGAAGTACCTTTGGAAACAGATGCTCCTGGGACCCCGGGGGATGGGGCTACTCAGGAAAGGCATCACTTGGGTGGGGCTCATCAGAAAATAAGATTGGCCCTGGATCTGGAAGGTAGAGAGGAGAGAATAGGGTGTTCCCAGTACAGAGCCCTACCCAGAGGCAGCTGCTTTCTCTCTGCTGAAGAACAACCAGAGAGCGTGCCGAAGGGTGCCAGGAGATCAGCCCCTTGCCCCTTACACCAGAGCTAGCCTTCGTCCTCCAGGTCCAGGCCAGCTGGTAATTTGCTGGCTTTCAACCCACCTCCCTGCCAGGCTGTCCCCAGGAGCAAGAGGGCCTGCTAGTAACATCCCAAGGGGCCCAGCCCTAGTCCGTGGTGATGGAGGTCCATCACCTGTGGGAGTGGTACACCCCCGCCAGTGGATAGCTGGGAGGAGAGCGGCTATCCCTCCTTCTGTGGGAGACTTCCTCTGTCCAGCCAATCTTCAATAACCAAGGTCATCCTAGAAAGGCATATGTTGTGGCGGGGGGTAAGGGTACTGAGAGGCAGTCACCACTCCCTAGAGGCCGTGTCCAACACAGTTAACTTCATCTGCTGTTTAATTACCTCCGTGGGGCACTGTTCCCACCCGCCTGGTAATGCCCGGCAGACATTCTTCAGTGCGCCTACTGTGAGCACAAGACATGGCACAAGGTCAGCAGGCCCAGGCAGTCTCTAGGGCAGGAAGGGGGAGTGTCTTGACCTTCTTTCGACCTCCCTCTGCTGTCTACACTCCCGTCCTCAGCCCACCCCCCCAGCTTTCTCCCAAACACTGCCTGCCAGGGGTATTGAAGAACTGCTTGGCACCCGCTACAGCTGGCTGCAGCTGGCTGCAGCGTAGCTCCCACACCCCCAGTGCCTTGGCCTGTCTTCCCCACTAGCCTGCCCACCCACTCCCTGCTGGGCAGGGGGGTCGTGGAGTCTGCCCACCTCTGACAGCATCTGCCCTGACACCCAGGGCAGACTCTGAGTATGTGCCTGCCAGGTGCATGCCATTTGCACAGCAGTGTGTGCGGGGTGCCTGGCTGCCCAGGGCTTGGCCTGCCCCTGACTGCCTCCCCACTGGGGCCCCCGCTTGGGCTAGGAGGTGAAAGGGGGTGATTAGCTGCCTTATGCCTGTTATTACATTGATGTATTATTTAGCTCCAGAGAGGCAATGAATATTTGATCTCCTTGCACTGGCTGTGGGCAGTGGGGGAGGGAGGGACAGGGGTGAAGGTGGCAGCTTCATTCTCTGCCCCGGCAGCCCTAGAGACATAGGTTCTGCCCTTCCTTGCCTGGCCTTTTCTGTCCTGGGACAGGGGCCCAAGACTCTGGAAGTTCTGGTGCAGACCATGGTGGGGCTGGAGGGATGCCACTTCCTTGCCTTGGACTCATTTGCCAGAAGTGTCCACATGTCCCCTCAGGGGCTGGTCTCATCTGAGCATCCTGGGCCCCAACCTAAAGGGCCATCCCTGGACTCCATCCTCTGACCGTTCCTAGCCCTGGAGCTGGGACAGGGAGGAGTCAGCCTCCTGGCAAGCAGGCACGTTCCCATACCCAGGTCCCAAGAGAGCCATTGGGTAGGTGGGCTGGTGGAGCATGACAGTTTAATGGGGCCTGGGAGCCCCATTTCATTTGCTTCTTTCAGGCCTGCAGCCTCTGGAGCACTGATTATCCCCACTGAAGGAGTGAATAAGGGGCTGGAGTCATGCCCTAAAGTCAGAAGGAATCACCCATAACTCAGGATATAGCCCAAGCTCACTCTTAACTGCCTTTATTCTGGGAACCATGACTGGGGCCCCAGCAAGAAGAGGGCCCTGGGCCAGTAGGCTAGCACTTCCAGAGCCTACCTCACCTCTGCCAGTAGACCAAAGGGATATCTTCTTAGGGCCAAGGGAACTGAAGGAGCAGACCCCCAAATTCCCCCACCCTTATCAGTCCCCATCTGAGGCACAGTGGAAGTTCCAGGTCAAGTCCAAAAGCTAAGCAGTTCCCAGCTGCTCCTGGCTCAGGCTTGCATCACCATGGAGACAGGATCTGGGGAAATTGGCCCACCCCTCACCTCTGTGATGTTTGACAGCTGTCCCTCTCCCTCTCACACAGAAGGGGGTGCATATCAGCCTTCTCTCAATCTGGATTCCTACACAGGGGGCCTGAGCTCTTTGTCCCTTCCTTTCCCTACCTCCCTCCCCCAACTGTTGTTAGTACCTCTGATCTGTGGAGGTGAGTTGAGGCGTTGCTCCTGAACAGGGCAAATGAAGTGTCTACTTGCCTGGAGGATGTGTTAGGCGTGGGAGGAACATACTGGGAGGGATCTGGACCCTCAGCCCTGTCTCAGGGCTCTCCAGCTGCCAGCACAGTGCTCTCATGGTCACCTTCTGCTGCTTTGTGGCTCAGGAACCACCAGTAATAGTGGGGATAATTAAGGGCTCTTCTTGGGTGGCCCATCCATAGGGGATGAAAGCCCCTAAAATGCTTTATCCTGGTATCCTCCTTCCTTGCAACTGGTTTCTTTGGACTTCTCTATCCCACTTCTCTCTGCCCTAGCTGCCTCCTCAAACTAGGGCTCAGTGGGGCCAGAGGCTGAGGCCAGCTGCCTTCCTGGATGTGGCTGTTCCTTGGGGAGCCCTGCATGGGGGAGGGGGCAAGAGAGTAGGCCTTCTGGTCCATTCTCCCATCCTCATGCCTTATGGGCACGCTAGCCTTGGACAAACCTTTCTCCAAGCCTGAAATGGGATGTGGAGGAGGGGACATTACTTGAATCTCTTTGTTCTACCCTTAGCTCTCCACCTCAGGGCTGAGTGGTCCTTAATGGACTCTTGGGGGGTTGGCGGGGCAGCAGGCTTTGTGGGAGCACAGGGAGTTGTGAGGCTAATTCAAGGGGAGGGGAGAGGAGTGCACAGCAGGCTGTCCTCTCTCCCTCCATCCCTCCCTTTGCCCTGTCAGTGCAGCTCTGGCCAGGGCAGAGGGCAGAGGGCAGCTGGAATGAGCCTCTTGAGGTAGGGACCACTTTATTACTCATGAGCACACTGTGCATGCTGATTCCCCAGCAAGTGGAGGTTGTCTGTCCTCTCCCCGGAGGAGAGGATGGGGGTCCTAGCTAACGTGTGCTCCCTCTTCTTGGCTCAGGAGCTGATACGACGAGTGACACAAGTTCTGTGAGCCTGGAAGTGGGTCCTGGTAGCCGGGAGACTTCAGCTGCCACACTGTCCCCTGGGGTGAGCAGCCGTGGCTGGGACGACGGTGACACCCGCAGTGAGCACAGCTATAGCGAGTCAGGCGCCAGTGGCTCATCCTTTGAGGAGCTGGACCTGGAAGGCGAGGGACCCCTGGGAGAGCCAAGGCTGAGCCCTGAGGCTGAGCCCCTGGGGACTTCCAAGTGGCCACGGGAACCTAGTACTCCTGAGAAGGGTGAGGAGTAACCCTAGGCCTGCATCCTCCTGGGGTGCATTTGCTAAGGAACTGAGCAGACTCTCCAGCCCTCTTCCTCTTTCACCTCTCAGGCCCAGGCTGGGGCCAGGGGTCCCAGGGGGGACATGATTTCCACTGCCCCAGGCTCTCGCTAAGCCTTCTTACCGCCCTCTCGGCTCCCAGGGCTAAAGGAGCCAAGGACTGTGTTCTGCACCCAGACCCCGGGGCTCCTGCCCCTCTGACGTGTTTTTTCAGATTCACTTTAGAGCTTCCAGGACTCAGAATAAAGCAGATGGTTTTCTCGTTTCCCCTGGACCTGGGCTGTGCATTTGTGTGTGTGTGTGTGTGTGTTCACCTCGAGGAGCCCTGTGCAGATAGACTGGGAGTGGGCAGGAGCACCCCAGCCCAAGGAGAGGAGGAAGTGTGGCAAGGGACTCTGGGCTGAGAGGAGGAAAGGAGTATTGAAGGCCCCCCACTCCCGGCTTTGTGGCCCTGGGTAACAGCTGTTCCTTCATTGAAGCAGCCCCAGAGGCTCCCCCAGGCTGCTGGGAAACAGGCAGAGCAGATCAGGGGAAGTGAGAACCAAGCTTGGGGGGTGCCCTTCAGGGCTTGGGAGTGGGGAGCTCACAGAGCCTGCCTTTGCTTCCAAGAGATGCCTTAGTCTCTGTAGCTCGAGTGTGCCTGCACTCATGCTGGTGTCTGCTTAGCAGGTGAGACCATCCTCACTGTGCCTGCCCATGTCTATGTACCTGTGTGTATACATGCACATACATGCACACGGGCCTTTGGTTCTGTGTGTGTAACCATGGCTGCATCTGCTTGCGCTGGCCCTGGCAAGCTGTACCCCAGCAGGCATTAGGATGTGGTTGGGGCTGGGTATGGCTGCATTCGTGTGGACGGCTGCGTGGTGATGTGCCCAGAATGCTGCTAACTGTGTGGGCCCCTGCTACCAGGGCTGCGAGACTGGCTGGCCAGGAGCGTCACTCTGGGGGCTTTGTCCATACACAGCTATCTGTGTGTAGCTATGTGTCTGTGTACAGTTGTACTGCTCTGTGTTCATGTGTAAGGCTGTGTGCTTTTCTGTGTGTCCACATGTAAAGCTGTAGGTCAGTTCAGCTGTGTGTGTGAGTTTAGCTATCTGTGTGTAGACACGTCCATATGTATGGCTCTGTGTACGGGACTGTGTGTCCATGAATACAGTTGTGTGTCTGCATGTAAATTTATGTGTTACTGCTGCGTCTGTGTGCACAGCTATGTGTGAGGTTGCACATACTTCTGTGTGTGTGGCCGTGTGCGTACGCACAGCTCTGTAAGGCTGGGTGTCTTTGTGCACACAGTTGGGAGTCGTGGCCACATGTCTGGGGGCAGGTCCGGGTGCTGCAACAGGGCTGCTTAGTCCCTTGCTGTGGTCTGCAGAGTGCGCCTCTGGAACTGGTGCTGGTCTAAAGCCCTGAGGTCTTCTGTGAGGCTACCTCAGTGAGAGGGCTGGGGTTGCTGTGCGGCTCCTCTTCCCTCAGCACCCTGCTGCTACCAGCCTCTCTGTTCCAAGGGCCCAGCTCCTCACTCACCGACACCAGGCAGCAGTTGCTTTGAACTAGCCAGAGCTGGAAGACAGTGTATCTGTCTCCAGCCTTGTCTGACAACCCTGAACCCTCATCCTGCTGTCACTTCACCTCGCATTAGCAGTGGGGTTTGGGTTTGTTTGGTTTGGGTGTATTTGTCTGTTTCACAGCTGTGCTTTTCCCAGCACAGTGGGGCATTGGGTTTCTGTGTCTAGGGACAAAGCCTGTCCTTCCTTGGTGATACCTTTCCTCTCTAACTGCGACACGCATATGTAGATGTATGTGCCAGAGGGACCTGGGCTTGGCATGTGCTCATTAGCATGTGTCTGCGCTAGCTTTGCCTCTAGTGACACCTGTGGAAGAAAGGGCAGTGCCTGGGAGCATAGGCAGGGATGGTGTGCGCCTTGGCACCTAGTGTGTGTGCAGGCTCTGGGGCTAAACCCAGGTGCAGGCCCCTCTCCAGACCCTTCAGCACAAGCAGTTGCTGGTGTATCCACCACCTTCTACCCAGGGGTGTCCTCCATTCTGCTGCAGGAGGGAAGAAGAGTCAAGAGCATCTTCTCAGAGCTGTCCTCCCTCTGCTTGGGCTCCAGCTCCCATTCCCTCCTACGCAGCAGCCAGTTTCAGGAGCCTCTTCTCCACTCCCCTGCCCTCCCAGATCCCCCTGCCAGCCCCAGCATGTTCCCTTAGGGTTGACCCTAGCCCCTGGCCCTGCAGCATCCCCCATACTCCCCAGGTTGATATATCTTTGCCATAAATGCCCTTTGTATGTGAGGGTGAGGATTAGTGAGGTTGGTGGGAGAGGAGGTCAGGGCTGGGTGTGTGTGTGGGGGGTTGGGTAGCAGCTTTAAAGGTCATCTGCAGGAAGAGGAGGCCCCATTCTCCTCTGACCACCCACCCCCATCTCTTCCTTCTAGTGACTCAGGCCCCGCGCTCTCACATGGGGCCAAAGACACATGCCCCCACCCCAAGCCTGGCATGTGGACTGAGCTGCAGTCTGTGGATTGAGAGAATGGATGTGAGGACAGGGACAGACTTGTCGCAGCAGGCTAAGCTACCTATCTCCCACATGCCCCCTTCCCTATCTCCCAATGGCACCTTGCAACCCTAAGGCTAGCCCCTCTGCTCTCAAAGATGGGAGCCCATAACACTGCGTGCACCTCCTGGGGCTCAGTGACCTTCGTAGCCCCGTGTCCCATGCCCGCTGCTCTGTGGGCTTCATGCGTTCTGACCGAGGGGTGGAGGGGGCTGATAGGCACCTGCTCCTGCGCAGAGCGGGAGTGCCCGAGGATTCAGCACCACGCGGTGGACAGCTCCGGGACGGAAGCCCCGCGAAGACCCAGGAGCCGGAGGCACTGGGCAAGGAGCGGTGCAGGAGTCTGGAGGGAGGCGGAGGCCCGGTTGGGAGCGGGAGATCCGGAGTGGGGAGGAACGGGGGAGGGGCTGGGGGCGGGCCGGGGCCAGGGGCGGGGCGGGCCGCGATTGAAAGCGGCCGGGCGAGCGGGCGGGCGGAGAGCGCAGAGCTGCGGAGCGAGGGAGCAAGCCAGCGAGCGAGAGCTGGAACCCTGCGCCCCCGGCTCCTCTCCGTTTCTCTCCGCGCCGGAGTCGGGCACGCCAGGTAGGGTAAGCCCGTGGTGCCGCGGCCGTAGCCAACCTTATCGATCCTGACCCCATGTCCCGGAGACCCGCGGAGCCCTCGAGTTCTGGGGCTCCCGGGCCGGGGCGTCCAGACAGTGCTGCCGGGAGCTCCTGGAAGCGGGAAGACCGCCCCAGGCATCCCGCCTTTCTTCCCCAGAGAACGCATACCCTGCCTCACGTTCTTTCGTTCCTCCTCTCCTTTCATCCTTTGGTCTGTCTTTCTGTGCCTCTGTCTTTGTGTCAGCCTCTGGGGTTCAATCACTCCCTACCCAGATTTCATTGCCCAGGCCCCCTGGCTGCGCCCCTCTGGGGTTCCGTGTCCCTTCAGGGTATTGTCCCTGTCCAGATTTTGGTCCTGGCTGCCCCTGTGGGAGGCTTGTGGTCTTGACCAGTTTGGGCCTCAGCCCCCATGGGTCCCTTCCCCATCTGTCCTGGTCTTCATGCTTGCCTCTCTCTCCTGGTTGCCTGGTTGAGCTGCTTCTTTCTGGGTACCCGCAGGATCCCAGTCTCCCTGCCATGGCATGAGGGGGAAGATTAACCCTGAGTTGCTGAGGGGCAAAGTGAGGAATCCCAGTCTCTGTGGCCAGGACACGGGGTCCTTGAACTAATGGCCATCTTCAGAAGAGGCCTTCTTCAGCCTCAGTTTCCTTCTCCTAGACTTCCCAAGCCTACATGATTGTGAGAGCCTATGTGGGTTGGCATCTGGGAGCATAGGTGAGATACAAACAAAGCGGAGAGTGGAAGAGGAAAGGAGGAGTCCCTGAGGGCTAGGGCCAGGGCGGACAGGATGGGGAGAGGATGAGGATAGGGAGATTAGAGATGGTGACTTTTTCTGCTTGGATCTGAGCTGAAGAAAACACAGGGGCATAAAGTCTCAAACAGCATTCTATGCAGAGCTAAGCTGTCCAAAAGTCTCACCTTGAGCACTGTTTTTCAAATTCTGACCGTATGAACTGCCTCTGACCCTGGACACATGTATGCTCACATCTGATCTGCTTTCCCTATTGATCTATGATCTAAGATCTATGGCCACTTCAGTGTCCCTCCCTGAGGCCAACCTCTCCACCTCGCTGTCAAATTCCCATGGCCCAGAGTCTCTATTACTTCCACAGGGGGCTCCATGGATTTTTAAGAACTAGGGGCTAGGACCCTTGGGTGCTTACCTGGACTCGGGTCCCTCTAGGAGTTGGAAACTACCCTTTGGAGACTTTTCCTTTCCTCTTCCCTGGTGGGTTTCAGCCACAGTGGCCCATCTCTGGAAATGCAAGGCTCAGGATAGGGACTAGACCCCTAAGTTTATACTCTACCCTGGCCCCTGCTGCAAAGGCCTCGACTTAGGGGTCCTGGGAAGTTTGTGCAACGTCTTGGGAACTCTTTCATTCGTAACAGGATTGGTGTTGGTTGGGGTCTTCTGACTTCTGTCTTGTCCTCTATTTTCTGCCTCCCTCCCTCTATGCTGAGTATGCAGTGGACACAGAGCCTATCTATAGACCCAGATCAGGGCAAAGCTGAGAAACAGGCCAAGGGGTGTCTGGGAGCTTCTCAGCCTAGTTTGTGATACTACGTATCCCTGGATCCCTAGAAAAAAGTTCCAAGGGAGGGAATTGGGGAAGGCAGAGTTAGAAGGGTAGCTACTCTTTGGGTTCCACTTCTCCCTGTTTGTCTGTCTGTCTCTTTCTCTGCAGGAGCTGGGCCCCTTCTTAATTCTCTTCCTGCCTGTCCTTTCCTGGTCCCTGTTTCTTCCTTTCTTTGCCTTTGCTGCTTCCACCCTCATCCCCTGGAGGCCCAGGTCTGCTGGACACATCCATCCCCTTTGGGACTATGGGATCACTGCTTGGGCTTCTGGCACTGCTGCTGCTTTGGGGCGCTGTGGCTGAGGGCCCCACCAAGAAGGTGCTGACCCTGGAGGGGGATCTGGTCCTGGGTGGGCTGTTTCCGGTACACCAGAAGGGTGGCCCAGCAGAGGAGTGTGGGCCTGTCAATGAGCATCGAGGGATCCAGCGCCTGGAGGCCATGCTTTTTGCACTGGACCGCATCAACCGTGACCCACGCCTGCTGCCGGGTGTGCGTCTAGGTGCGCATATACTCGACAGCTGCTCCAAGGACACACATGCCCTGGAGCAGGCACTCGACTTCGTGCGTGCGTCGCTTAGCCGTGGTGCCGACGGCTCACGCCACATCTGCCCCGACGGCTCTTATGCCACCCACGGTGATGCTCCCACTGCCATCACTGGTGTCATTGGCGGCTCCTATAGTGATGTCTCCATCCAGGTACGTGGGGGCTGCCCACCTAGGGGCTAGGGAGGGAATCTGGAGGCGGGGCCCAGAGTTCCCTTTGAGCAGGGGCACCAGGCTGCCACGCATTGGAAAAGGGGCTAGGAGCTTTTCCTTTGAGTAGCTTTTTGTGGAATACTAAGAAAGTGCCCCTGTCGCATAATGGGGCTTGATTTTTAGAGATTGTGTAAGGAAAACACCCCGGTTCTATCTCTCTCTCTCTCTCTCTCTCTCTCTCTCTCACACACACACACACACACACACACACACACACACACACACACACAGACATCTGAGGTTAAACAGCCCTGGGAAGCTTAGTAGCCAGGCCTCTTGAGTCAGAGCTCCAGGTTTGAACCCCGGCTTCCCTATATACTATGTGACTGGACATTATTTCTCCTTTCTGTGCCTCCATTTCCTCCTTAGAGACTAACAGGACTCCGAATGTTTGCCACTCTTAGGGTTGTGGTAGAAATTTACATGCAAAGCATGTATCAGAGGCATGCTTAATATTAGCTGCTGTTATTAGTACCCTGTTTTATAAATGGGGAAACTGAGGCTTGAAGAGAGACAGGTGCTGGCAAAGTGGAGACATTCCCCTCGGGCTCTTGCCCAAGGACCTCCAGCTCTGTCATATCATCTCTCCATGGGCTAGAAAGGGGTGGAAGATAGAAGCCAGGAGCAGCCCAGGGAAGAGAAATGGGTGGGGACCCCAGAGGAAGAGAAGCCGAATGTGTGTGGCAGGGGGAGGGTCCCCTAGGGTCTTCAGGGTGTCCAGGATTTGAAGGGATGGCAAGGTGAGGAACCCTCCCTCTTCCTGCTTTCTCATGAGAGGTAAGCGGAGGGTACTGGCCCAGCTGACACCCCAGGGTCACCTGGCTGCTTTAGTCCAGGGGGGATCCTCCCCCTCCTGGACCGGGTCCCCCTTTGTAGGTGGACCCTTACCTGCCTGGTGCCCAGAGTGGGCTGCCAGATGAGGCCAAAAATGGGATCAGAGTTGGGATTTTCAAGGAGGGCCTTGGCTGGAGCTTTAGCTTCTTTTAGGAGGCCGGCTGAGGGCACTGCAATCAGAGGCAGGGCCGGGACCCCTGACCTGGAATGCTTATTCAGGAGAAATGAGGCAGGAGTCTGAACCATGGAGGTAGTTTCTGGCCTGGGATCAGGGATGCCTGCTCATCCCCCTACTGCGGGCAGCCAATTACCAGTTCTGCTAGTCCCAGCTAACCGGAGGTGGCCGGTAGCAGCCTAGCCAGGTGTGGCTGTGCCAGCTCCTACATCTGCCACCTCCCATCTGATGTCTTCAGGGGCCTTGGAAGTGCTTTCCTAGCACCCCTCCTCTCCATAGTTCTCTACAGGGCTCCATGCATCATCTCCAGGAGCTCAGTTACCTTCCTCCCACCCCAAGCTGTCTGCCTCCTGTAGCAGGGCCCACACTTCAACATCGGCTTGCTTTTTCCTTGTCTGAGTCAAAACAAGGCCCAGCCCTTCATCCTTAGGCTGCACCTGCCTGTTCATCATTCCTCCTCATTCCTGCCTCCTGCCCAGATCCTTCTCATCTTCCATATGTCAGGCACTGTGGCCTCACAGGCATTCTCATTTTTATCTGCTCAGCAACCTTGTCAGGCATGAATGAGAAACTGAGGCTCGGGGAGGTTTGCTAAAGTTCCCAGGGCCATAGAGGCAGAAAGTATGAGAGGAGAGGGCACTGAGACTGTCACAGTAATGACCTGTGCCCAGATGCAAAGACAGGACCTAACTCCCTGCCGTGGAAACTGGGCTTTGTCCTGCTCTAACCTACCCAACACACCAGGTCCTTGTCTGGACCCCACTCTTGGGGGCAGCAACCCAGGCAGACAGTGGTAAGCAGGAAGCCTTATTTATTTTGAGCTCACCTGTCCAAAGGAGACCAACTCCTGGCCTCTCAGGCCCATAGGGCCCTCAGATCTGGGCCTTCTTTCTTGGGGAAGCCTTTTCCTTCTTTCTCCATCATTCCATTAGGATGGACTCTGGAGAAGGGATAGCTTTTCCAAATAGGTAGAGAACCTAAGAGCCTTGATCATCCCATATGCCAGCTAGTGTCCCCCGCCCCTGCCCTGTGCAGTCAAGTGCCTGCCTCTTCCAAGTTTCAGGATTCTCTTGCCTCCCTACTTTTGCGACTGCTAGGCATCTGAAGGGGGCAGTAGAGGGGTCCTCATGTGGCTCCGTAGCCTGATGTCTCAGCCCTAGGTCCTCTCTCCCAGCCCTTGGGAAGGGGTGGAAAACTCCCTGGCCCCCACTCCAAGGAAAGACATATCAAAACAGGATAGAGGTTTTTGGGGTGAGGGAGATGGCAAGGCTGACTACATAGACACTTGATCCCAAGGTCGAGTAGCTGTGAAGAGCACATCTGTCTGAGTTTGATCTGATCTCTGATCCTTGCCGGCTCTGCCCCTCCCCCAGGTGGCCAACCTCCTGCGGCTGTTTCAGATTCCACAGATCAGCTATGCCTCCACAAGTGCCAAGCTGAGCGACAAGTCCCGCTATGACTACTTTGCCCGCACAGTGCCCCCCGACTTCTTCCAAGCCAAGGCCATGGCTGAGATCCTCCGCTTCTTCAACTGGACCTATGTGTCCACTGTGGCATCTGAGGGCGACTATGGCGAGACAGGCATTGAAGCCTTTGAGCTAGAGGCCCGCGCCCGCAACATCTGTGTGGCCACCTCGGAGAAGGTGGGCCGTGCCATGAGCCGCGCGGCCTTTGAGGGTGTGGTGCGAGCCCTGCTGCAGAAGCCCAGCGCCCGCGTGGCTGTTCTGTTCACCCGATCCGAGGACGCTCGCGAGCTCCTCGCGGCCACCCAGCGCCTCAATGCCAGCTTCACCTGGGTGGCCAGCGATGGTTGGGGGGCGCTGGAGAGCGTGGTGGCCGGCAGCGAGGGGGCTGCTGAGGGCGCCATCACTATCGAGCTGGCCTCTTATCCCATTAGCGACTTTGCCTCCTACTTCCAGAGCCTGGACCCCTGGAACAACAGCCGGAACCCCTGGTTCCGGGAGTTCTGGGAGCAGAGGTTCCACTGCAGCTTCCGGCAGCGAGATTGCGCCGCCCACTCGCTGCGGGCGGTGCCTTTTGAGCAAGAGTCCAAGATCATGTTCGTGGTCAATGCGGTTTATGCCATGGCCCACGCACTGCACAACATGCACCAAGCCCTCTGCCCCAACACCACCCAGCTCTGCGATGCGATGCGGCCTGTCAACGGGCGCCGCCTCTACAAGGACTTTGTGCTGAACGTCAAATTTGATGGTAATGGGGCTGGCCAATGGCCACCAGGCTCTTGCCCTCTGGAGGGTGAGAGGGAGGGGCCCTCAGGTTCCATTACCTGGCTAAGAGAATGTAACCTACAGCAAGTCAGGGAGCCCCCCAGGGGGGGCTCAGCATAGCCAGGACAAGGATGGCTAGACAGGGGGCACTCCCACCGGAGCTGGGACTGGGGTTCCTCTTTCTGGCCTGGTCCTACACTTGGAGGGTCTCTAGTTCTTGCTTGGGTCTTGCTTTGGGTCTTTCTCTTCCTGCCTCTTTATCATGCAGGGAGCAGGGACTGGGGGCCCTCAAGCTGATTCTTGGGCAAGAAAACAGCGAGAGTCAGAATAAGGGTGGGTTGAGAGTGAGCAACAGGGGACACTCCATTTTCTGGGAAAATTCTATTCTTTGACCTGATATTTTTAAGGTGGCCACAGTCTCTTCATACCAAAATTTGTTTTTATAGACATTTATTTATTAATATTTTATTTATTTATTTGAGATGGAATGAGTACACAAGTGGGGGGAGGGGAAGAGGGTGAAGCAGGGTCCCCACTGAGCAGGGAGCCCTGATCCCAGGACCCCAGGACCACGACCTGAGCCAAAGACAGATGCTCAACCGACTTAGCCATCCAGGTGCCCCTATAGACTTTTAAAAATATATTTATTATTTTAGAGAGAGAAAGTGCACATGAGTGGGGGCAGAGAGAGAGGGAGAAAAGCAGCCTCCCTACTGAGCACGGAGCCTGATGCAGTAGGGCTGACTCTCACAACCTGAGATCATGACCTGAGCCAAAATCAACAGTCAGACACTTAGCTGATGAGCCACCCTGAAGCCCCACATACCAAAACTTATTTTAATCAGCCTTCCAGCTTTATGAATGATAAATGCCTCAGAATTGTCACTATGCTGTGGGAAGCATCACTGTGGGTGCAGTGGGGAAGGGCCAGGGCTCCCAAAACCTAGTGGCCAGGGTTAAGACAAATAATAATTCCAAAGAGATCGACATTCGGAGTTGTGGGAAACTGGAGGAGAGGTTGGGATTGGTTCAGGTGCCTCAGGTTGCTGTTAGAGCAAGGCTGCATTCAACCTGCTGGGCTGGGTGGGATATATGGGAGGGCTCAAGTTGGATGCTGAGGACTTTGAGGCTGGCTGGAAGGAGCAGGCCAGCCTTCAGGCTGTACCATTCACCATGGGCCCTTAAGCACATCATCTGCTAGTGTGAACCCCAACTTCTCAATGGGACGTGGGATGACACGGGTCCTGCTTCCTCCTGAGCTTGGCTGGGAGATGTGAGGTTCCTGGGCAAGGGGAGATGGGGAATGGAAGAGTCTCATGAGCTGCCCACTGAACACATCCTGGTGAACATCAGTGGTTAGAGGTGATCACTGATGTTGGGGTTCAGCTAGCAGTGGGGTCAGTATTAGGACTAGAGGGGCTGGCTTATTATTGGGAAGATTAAGTGGGGCCAGGACTAGACCTGAGGCTGAGTTCAGCTGTGAGGGAGTTCATATTAAGTCTGGGGAGAGGGCTGTGGTGTGTATTGTGATAAGGTTGGGGTCTGGATTAGAAGGTATTGGAGACTATGTATAAGGCTAGGTTTTGGGGAGTCATGGTTGGGGGTTGGTATGGGCATTAGTTTTGAGGAGATGCCTGGGCTTTGAGGCTGGGATTCTATTTGGGGTTTAGAGTTGAGATTTGTGGTAGTTTCTCATTTAGAAAAATGGCTGTTGGGGGGAAAGCCAGCTTTAGTGTTGGGGTGAGGCTTGGAAGAACGAGGAGTGGCCTCAGGTCTGGGGTTTGGGTTCCATGTAGGGTGACAGTTGAGGTCACATCAAGATTACCCACCAATTCCACCTTCTCTTCCCTCCCCAACTCCAGCCCCCTTCCGCCCGGCCGACACGCAGAGTGAGGTTCGCTTTGACCGCTTTGGTGATGGCATTGGACGCTACAACATCTTCACGTATCTGCGGGCAGGCAGTGGGCGCTACCGCTACCAGAAGGTGGGCTACTGGGCAGAAGGCCTGACCCTGGACACCAGCCTTATCCCGTGGGCCTCACCCTCGGCCGGCCCCCTGCCGGCCTCTCGCTGCAGTGAGCCCTGTCTCCAGAATGAGGTGAAGAGCGTGCAGCCGGGAGAGGTCTGCTGCTGGCTGTGCATTCCGTGCCAGCCATACGAGTACCGGCTGGACGAGTTCACGTGCGCTGACTGCGGCCTGGGCTACTGGCCCAACGCCAGCCTAACTGGCTGCTTCGAGCTGCCCCAGGAGTACATCCGCTGGGGCGATGCCTGGGCCGTGGGACCCGTCACCATCGCCTGCCTGGGAGCCCTGGCCACCCTCTTTGTGCTGGGGGTCTTTGTGCGGCACAATGCCACGCCAGTGGTCAAGGCCTCGGGCCGGGAGCTCTGCTACATCCTGCTGGGCGGTGTCTTCCTCTGCTACTGCATGACCTTCGTCTTCATTGCCAAGCCGTCCACAGTGGTGTGCACCTTACGGCGCCTCGGTTTGGGCACCGCCTTCTCTGTCTGCTACTCAGCCCTGCTCACCAAGACCAACCGCATTGCGCGCATCTTTGGCGGGGCCCGGGAGGGAGCCCAGCGGCCACGCTTCATCAGCCCGGCCTCGCAGGTGGCCATCTGCCTGGCACTTATCTCGGGCCAGCTGCTCATTGTGGCCGCCTGGCTGGTGGTGGAGGCACCGGGCACGGGCAAGGAGACAGCCCCAGAGCGGCGGGAGGTGGTGACATTGCGCTGCAACCATCGGGACGCCAGCATGCTGGGCTCACTCGCCTACAACGTGCTCCTCATCGCACTCTGCACGCTCTATGCCTTCAAGACCCGCAAGTGCCCCGAGAACTTCAACGAGGCCAAGTTCATAGGCTTTACCATGTACACCACTTGCATCATCTGGCTGGCCTTCCTGCCCATCTTCTACGTCACTTCCAGTGATTACCGGGTAAGCTACTGGCAACGAGTGGCAGTGGGGGGTGGGGCAGCACTGGACCTTCTATTTTCCCAGTCTCTTGTTTATTCTTTTGATCATTCTGAGGCTCCAAAGAGGCTGAATGCTCACCCAGGGGCACACAGTTGGGACTGGACCCCAGGGGGAGGTGGGAAGGTTGAGTGGGGCCTTAGGCAATGGCCAAGGAGGTGGAGGAGTTAGAGCTCAGATTTTGGGACTTAGATGTCACCCTCTAAGCTCGAGGAGATGTGTGTGCTCATATATGCCTAAATGAGCCTTCCTACTCCCCTGAGGGGCTGGCTGCAGAAGGGGAGAACCAGTCCAGTGGGTGGGCAATCAGGGCATCAACTAAAGAACTAAGTCAGGAAATGTTGCTGACTTGTTTAGGTTGACAAATGTCCTAGTAAGAGCAGGCAAGAGGAAGGTGTGTATATGGTGTGTGTGTGTGTGTGTGTGTGTGTGTGTGTGCATGCATGCATGCACACACACACACACACACGCGTGTGCACATGCAGAGAGAATCCTAGAGGGCTTCTTGGAAGAGGAGTCCTTGAACTGGGCTCTGCAAGACAGGGAGGTTTGAAGAGGTTGGATGGGGAAGATAGTGGGGGGCAGCCAGTACAGAGGCTGACTGGAGCAGAGGGTACGCATTGACCCCCTCGTTGAGGAGGTGAGGCACAAATGGAAAGTGGGCGGAGGTGAGGGTAAGCAAAGAGGGAATGGGGATAGCGGGGCTATCAGACCATGCAGCCCAAGAGGGCACAATGCTCTGAACCCCCTCAGAGCTGTGCAGTGTGACCTGGCGCCCCCTGGAGCAGGGAAGGCAGAGAGGGTGAAGCCCAGAGTAGCAGCAGATCTGGGATGGAGGGCTGAGGAAGTTGAAAGCAGGCGGAAACTCTACCCCAGTTGGTGGCTTGCAGGCAAAGTTCCAACTGGCACTGAGTGTCTCAGTAGGTCTCCCCAGCTTCAAGGGGCAATGGCTGCTTCAGATGGGGTGGTCAAGGAGGGCCTCTTGGAGGAGGTGACAGGTGAGCTGAGCTCTGAACAATAGGAGGATCATCTTGGTGAGTCCTCACGATGCTGGAGTAAACTCCATGGCTCTCCCCATTTTACAGACGAAGAAACGGAGACTCAGGGAGGTTCAATCCCTTGCCTAAGGTCACTCAGCTTGGGAGTGTAGAGCAGGGTCTGAACTGACAATCTTAACAATTAAAGGAGCAGGAAAATCAAGACAAGAGCCCCTGCAAAGGCCCTTTCCCCCAGGACAGAGGTATGGTGGGCAGTGCTGGGGGCCAGGGCTGCTGGGCTTGGCTGCTGTTGCACCTGCTGGGCCACCTGCCTGGTTGGTGGAGGCCAGCGCTGGGGAGGGAATCTGCTCTGACTCAGCCTGCATTTGCATATGATTTGCATTTGCATGCCAATCCTAGGTGGTTAAGGACCAACCTGGACACGCACACAGTACCCACGCGTGCACACAGGCTCCTACGCACACACTCCTACACACACACACACCTGCACACATATGCATGGAGAGACACACTTACACACACACCAGCATACACACTCCAATGCACACACATGCCCCTGCTCCCCTGCATGTTCACCCCCTCAGCTGGAATTTTCGTCTCCCCAGGAAGGTGGTCCACAGGCTGATGCTGGGACTGTGCCCACCTTCCTAGAAATCCTTTGGGGCTTGGTGAATGGACCAAGGCCCAGCATTGGATGCTTACCCTCCCCCCACCCCTGCCTCCTGGCACCCGCCCCCACCCCCAGCTTGGGCATGGGTCCTGGGGCCAGACTCATCCTTGACTTCCCTCATCCCAGGTACAGACCACCACCATGTGCGTGTCAGTCAGCCTCAGCGGCTCGGTGGTGCTCGGCTGTCTCTTTGCGCCCAAGCTTCACATCATCCTTTTCCAGCCGCAGAAGAACGTGGTTAGCCACCGCGCACCCACCAGCCGGTTCAGCAGCGCCGCCACCAGGGCCAGCTCCAGCCTTGCCCAAGGTCAGCGTTCACCCCCGAGCAGTCCTTGGTCCGCATCAGCTCTTCCGCCGGGGGGGGGGGGGGGGGGGCACTTCTTGGGTTGCTGGGATTCTTTGGCTGGAGGCGGAGGGCTCCTGAGATGAGGCTGGCCAGGAGAGGGAGGGGTCACAGGGGAGGAAGCCTCCTTCCACACTCCTGCCTCCTCTGCTGCCCGTTCTCCGGGAAGGACAAAGGGCCTTGGATTGGCCCCAATCTCTGCCTTCCTTTCCTAGGGTCTGGCTCCCAGTTTGTCCCCACCGTTTGCAACGGCCGGGAGGTGGTAGATTCAACAACATCATCGCTTTGAGGACCCTGCATTCCTGTCCCGACACAGCTGCTCCCTGGGACCCGGTGCAGATCTGCATCCAGGCCCAGGAGGAAGTCAGCTAGAGCACTGCAATAAGGCCAGTCCCGTGCCCGCCCCCAAGCCACTCTCCCACTGACTCCAGCCCTTCAGAGTCAGAAGTCAGGGTCCTTGGCCCAGGAGCCTCTGCAACAGCCACCAACTGTCCTTGCAGCGTGTCCCCTCCTTGCTAGGCCCAGACTTGGAAGGGAGCAAGCCAGGGTCTACTAGGCCCTGGAACAAGAAGGCTGAGGACTGCTGGCCCCAATTCCCAATCAGCAAAGGTGCTTCCAGCCCTGCCCCTCCCTCCTCCTAGGGCCTTTTTAATTTTTTACATAAGTTATTCCGGAATGGGGAGGAGGGTTCTTGTGGGGAGCATCCCTCCCCCTGCATAGTAGTTTGTCCTGTGGTTTATTTTGTACTATCTGTAAATAAAGTGTCTTTATTTAAAAAAAAAATTCATTCATTGCCTTTGGCCCAGGGAGACCCCTCAGTGCCCTCCAGAGCCTCCCGACCTTCCTTTCGACAGTATTTGTTAACTCTGCTCTGTGCCAGATGCTAGGATCCGGGGGCGAGCAAGACAGATGCAGCCTTACATGATGGGGAGATAGAAAATGAAAAAGCCACCCTCTGAAAGGAATCACAGCAGAGTGGCCCAGGAACCAGTGGACTGAGGGCAGGGGCCTTTGGTGGACCTAGGCTCATCTGACCGTCCAAGGGAAGACCTGGATGGTGAGGGCAGTGGGGCAGGAGGGGCAGCGGACGGTGACCGGTAACTGTGGGCTTTTCCACACTGGCCTACCTGGCACTTGGAGGAGCCACCGGTAAGCACAGAACTAGGCTGAGTGTTGGTATGGAAGGAACCAAGGGGAGACACAGAGCTGAACCTGGCCTGCTCAGGTAGCCCATACAAAGCCGGAAGGAGCTCATGAGGAGGGAGGAGATGAAAAGCAGGAAGAACAGAGGCTGGGCAGCTGGAGAGGCCATCCACTGTTGGACTCCATGAGAGGTGGGAGAAGGAGCCTTTCTCTGGTCTTGGAGGAGCTCTCACCCAATGGCGGGGCTGTGGAGCCCAGAGCCTTCCAGCAGCACCCAACCCCCTCGCCGCGTTGCAGTCTGGGGCTCACCAGCAGACGGCACAGTGGCACAGCCTCGGCCCCCCAAGCTCAGCCAGGCAACCACTGCCCTCCTGTGGCGTAGGAGGCAGTGGGCGCAGATGCCAACCAAAGCAGATCCTGGCAGCCTCTGGGGAACCCCACACCGCGGTGTCGGGGAAAAGGGCCTGTGTTGGATGATGGGCAGGCCAGGACATAGGCTATTTTGAAGTTAACTCATTTGCATTTACAGGCCAGCAAGGCTGTGGAAATTTGGGTTAACAGTTTAAAAAATGTAAACAGAAAACTGAAAAAGAAAATTGTAGGAACAGCATTTCCTCTCCAACAGATTCCTGAAGTGTAGGGTACCACAGAACATACAGAATGTCTAGTTAAATTTGAGTGGCATATAAACAACGAATGATTTTTTAGTGTAAGTATGCCTCCTGCTATATTTGGGACATACTTATACCAAACATTTTTGTGATTTATCTGACATTCACATTTAACTGGGCATCCTGTATTTCCCTTTGCTAATTTTGACAAGCCTCTTAGAGTGCATCTTTTCCAGACTTCTTGTCTTGCATGGCCCAGGCCTGGGGGTAGCCCTCAGTGGCTGAGCACCCGGGCAATGTCCCATGGGACCTGTGGTGCTGGACTCTGCTTCCAGTGTGGCCTTTTCTGAGTCTTTCTGCCAAAAGGAACCAGGAAACATTTCCTCATCTTCCCAGGCCCTGGACAGGCCAAGGTGGGCTCTGACGCTTTTTGCACCTGGAAAGCAACCCTCCTTTCTGTGACTTCAGCTATTTACCTTAAAATGGGATAATAATAATAATAATAATAATGGTAATAATAGTAGTAGTAGTTTTCAAAAGGTAGTGATTAACATGGTTCAAGGCTAAAGAGGTACATGGGATATTCAGTGAAGAATCACCCATCCCCTGCGGGCAGGAGGTGGATCCAGAGTTCCTGAAGGCTGGTCCTGATGTCTGTCTGCCACACCCCTTTCCTTCCACTGCAGCCCTGTGCCTTGCCCTGCTCATGCCCACAGCCCTGTTGGCCCAGAATCTCCAGACCTTCACTCCTCAACTCTCAGTCCTTAGCACAGGCTACTCAGACCAGGCCTTTCCAGCTCCCCCTCCCCCCACCGTATCCTCCTCCCTGTCCTGACTGGCCTGGGCTTCTGTCTCTACTCTTCTCCTCAGTACCACGTCCATGTCCCACGAAGCCCTGACTCCCTGTCTGGGAACCTGGTGGGGGATCAGGGATCCCTTCTGGTTTGGCCCTGCTAATGTGAGGCTCGGGAGTCCTCCAAGGAGAGCCTGGCCCTTTCTGGGGCCTAACAGCAGGGATGTCAAATACGTGGGGTTCTCTCCGCCCAGATAGAGCCGCCCATCATGATGAACTGATTGTCCTTGAGGTAACCAGGAGTCTGCTTGGCTTGGGCAGTCGAGTTTACTGTGGGGCATTGTGGCCTCTCCCATGGCTTGGCTCACACCCCTCTCTGCCCCTCTGCTGCCCCTTCACATGTCCCTTGTGCTGGTCCTGTCTGGGGGAGGGGGGCTGGCTCTGTCTCTCAACTGGGAGGCCCTGTGGCCTGGGTGAGGCCTGGGTGAGGCCACTCTTTCACTGCTCCCCCCTTCATGGCACAGAGGGGAGAGTGAGCCCTCTCCAGAGGAGACCCTTGAGATAGGATATTGAAATCTAAGAAGTCAGTGATGTATTGAGCAAAGGTGTTGGAAACAAAAGAACAGAGTGAAGGGGATGATGTGGAGCCGCGGGAAAAGTTCAAACTCTCCCACATCCCCAGGGTCCTGTGGGGAAACTCACCCCAGAGCTACATTCCTGCCAGAGTTCTCTCTCCATTCCTCTCAAACCCCCTGGGCTGCTCTCGCCTCCTCCCCTGGTGTTGGGGTTCATGAGAGGTAGAGGGAAAAGAAGGGGTCACTGAGGGTCTAAAAATAATCTTCCGAAAATGTCCCCACTCCAACCTCTTGCAGAAAAGGAAAGGAGTCTGGCCTCCCTCCCCCCAGGGGCCAGGAGGCCATTAAGTACTAAAGATGGGGTGTCCTCAGTGGGGGAAGAAAGAGAAAGGTGGGAGTCAAAGGGGGGTGAAAAGCTGGGTGGGTGCAAAGGGAGGGGCAAGAAATGGAGGAGGTATGGGGGGAGCCAGTGGCAGCTGGAGAAGAAAGGAAAACAGAAGCTTTGAACCCCGAGGGCTCACGCCAAGAAGTCAGGTTTGTTTGTTTGTTTGTTTAAGAAAAATCACTTTATTTTTTTGTTGAAACAATATACACTCCCTATAAACAGTTTAAGCATTGCAGAAAAGTAAAAAAAAAAAAAAAAAAAAAGTATTAGCTCCAGTTCCATCATTCAAATATAACCATCATTAACATTTCTGGTATAGCAGCCCAGACATATTTCCATGCATTTTTACAGCTAGGAGGAGGGATAGAAATACTTTCATAAAAATGGGATCATGCCATATGTCTATTTTTTTTAGTGAAAATTTAATTTTACTTGATTCTAATTGAAGAAAATGAATCTGAAGTAAAATTGAAGGAATTCGTGAACTTCACAGACATTTCTTCATCACATAAGAGATGTTTCCCCTGAAGGATCCCCATGAGTTGGAGAGAGAGAGTGACATTTAAAGATAAACATGCCAGGGGTGCCTGGGTGGCTCAGTGGGTTAAGCTGCTGCCTTCGGCTCAGGTCATGATCTCAGGGTCCTGGGATCGAGTCCCGCATCGGGCTCTCTGCTCAGCAGGGAGCCTGCTTCCCTTCCTCTCTCTCTGCCTACTTGTGATCTCTCTCTGTCAAATAAATAAATAAAATTAAAAAAAAACCAAAAAAACAACAACAAAAAACATGCCAGTAGTCTCAGGGAATCTGAGGAGAGTTTGACCTCGCCGTTGACCTTGCCCCATGAAGGAAAGGAGGGTGGGCCCTTCCCCAAGCACACAGCATCTCTCCAGGACTGTCATCTACACAGCCATGATGCATATCACACGGAGGCAGACACCCACAGGGGCCCCGTGGCTAACACAGTTCAGCCATGAGGGCCCGGCTCTCACCTGCCTGCACTCACATCGGTTCCCATCCCTTGGGTGTGGTGGCGTGAGAGGCCATGTCTGGGCGTCTGAGGGCCCTGGGGTGCATCCTTTCTCCAGGCAAAATAAAACGGGTGCTGGGCCATCCTCCTGGTCACATCTGAAACCCAGTCTGGCAGCCTTCCAGCATTATGATGTTTTTATTAACCACATTTTCATTGTAGACCCTATGGACTGGCTCCTTGTTGAGAAACTGAGAACATTAACATTAGCGAGTAGTTTGACACTGTCTAGTTTGATCACGTCCAAATTCTGTTTGGTAAAAGGAGGTTACTTAGGCCACACTCACTCCTTGTCCCATGCATGTATCCACAGGTCGCTTCCTGTCCTCTTATTTCAGCCTCCACATTCCTGAGATCCAACTCTGACTTACTTTTTTATTTGACAGAGATCATAAGTAGGCAGAGAGGGAGGCAGAGAGAGAGAGGAGGAAGCAGGCTTCCTGCTGAGCAGAGAGCTCGATGCGGGGCTTAATCCCAGGTCCCCGGGATCATGACCTGAGCTGAAGGCAGAGGCTTTAACCCACTGAGCCACCCAGGTGCCCTCTGACTTACTTTTTTTTTTTTTTTTTTAAGATTTTGTTTATTTATTTGACAGGCAGAGATTATAAGCAGGCAGAGAGGCAGGCAGAGAGAGAGAAGAGGAAGCAGGCTCCCCGCTGAGCAGAGAGCCCGATGAGGGGCTCGATCCCAGGACTCTGGGACCATGACCTGAGCCAAAGGCAGAGGCTTTAACCCACTGAGCCACCCAGGCGCCCCGTGACTTACTTTTAATTGTTGGAATTTTATTAAGCAGTTTTTCTTTTTCATGGAAGGTTCGTGGCCCCCATATTCCGAGTTCTTTTATATTTGACAAGGCCCTTTCCCCCAACTTTCCATGAATGTTATTACAAAGATTTTGTCTTGTTAGCTTATTTTACCGATTTTTTTATTTTACCAAATTTTAATGTAATTCAAGATCTCCTTGTCTCTAATGATTACTTCCCCTCTTTGCTATGAAAATTTTATCTACATTAAAAAAAAAAACATAGAATGCTTCCATGAACCCTGTAGCTACCTTTTAGAATTATTAATCTCTGGCCAATAATTTTTCACATAGATGTCCATTCTTTTCCTCCCACCACCTCCCGAATTTTTAAATGTAAAATTCAGGGTGTAATCTTATCCTTTTAATTAAAATAATATACAACACTTATTGAGCATATACTGTGTTCTGGACACTTACTGTACAGAAATATGTTATTGCACATATTGTACTTATGTTGTTTCATTTAATCCAATGTTAGGTGCACTCTCTTAATAGACCTATTACACAGTCGTGCGTGAAACAAAAGGGTTTTTTTTTGACAAATGCACCCATTTCACAGAGGTAAATCCCAATGACTTTTTTTCACAAAGTGGACACATCTTTTAACCCAGATTAGTGATGGGGGTATTTTCTTCTTAACTTTTTTACTTGAATAAAAACGGGATTCAGCGCATGGGATACATGCGCTTTTTTTTTTTTTTTGGATACATGCGCTTTTTAAAATATGTTGATGTTATATTATTTCATTTTGATATCCTTTTATTTTTATTTTATTAATTAATGTATGTATTATTTATTTTTATTTTAAAAGTTTTTTTATTTATAAGAAGATTGTGACGATAATACCGATAGTTCCTCCATGCCCAACACCCAGATTTGACGTGAGTAAATTAGTAACAAATAGTAACATCAGTTACAATTACTGGACAAATGTTGATACCTTCTTATGAACTAAAAATCCATAGTTGATTCAGATTTCCTGGTCTTCCGCTAACACCCTTCCTCTGTTCCAGGATCCCACCCAGGATACCGCGGAGGCTGCAGCTGGAAGGGGGTTTGGGGGGTGGCGGGGGACCTCAGAGGTTCAGGCCCCGCCCACCGTCCCATCTTCCCAGCCATTTTCAAGGAGGAACCCTGGAACAAGCAGCCGCGTGGTCCTGAGATCTCCAGAACCGGGGGGTGGGGTGTTTGAGACCGAGGGCTAGGACTTCAGATCACGGACACGCCTGGACGAGCCTGTAAGTGTGCTTGCTTCTTTGTGTGTGTGTGTGTGTGTGTGTGTGTGTGCGCGCGCGTGTTTGCTTCTTAAACTTGTCACCTACCACTTTGGAGCGGCCTGGCTCTTCCGTCCCTCTCTCCTTGCCCTCCCTGTCCGCCACCAATTTTCCACCCGACAGGCTTTTATTTTATTTTATTTTTTTAAAATTTGTGATTTTGGAGGGGCACATGGGGTGGCTCAGTAATTTGAGCCTCTGCCTTCGGCTCAGGTCATGATCCCAGCGTCCTGGGATCGAGCCCCGCATCGGGCTCTCTGCTTGGCAGGGAGCCTGCTTCCTCCTCTCTCTCTGCCTGCCTCTCTGCCTACTTGTGATCATTGTCAAATAAATAAATAAAATCTTTTAAAAAAATTTGTGATTTTTAAAATATATATGTATACCCTCCCTCCCCCAGTTTTACTGATATAATGGACCCAGATCACTGTGTAAGCCTAAGGGGTAGAGTGGAGTGGTGCTTGGAATACCGCGCAGTGATTAGGGCAGTGAATTTAGTTAGCATCCATTACCTGGTGGACAGAACAGTGAAAAGAAGAGGCGGGGGGCTGGGTGGCACAGTGGGTTAAGGTGGGATTCTTGATCTCAGTTCAGATCTTGATTTTGGGGTTCTGAGCTCAAGCCCTGCATTGGGTTCTGCGCTGGTCATTGAGCCTACTTAAACAAAAAACAACTCCCGCCCCCTTGTAAAAACCTTTTTTCCTTGGGACAAGATCTCCTGGGATCGGTTCTCCTAACAGCTTCCCTCTATGCCCCATAGCCGATGCGGTGCCTGATATCCTAGCACGCACTTACCTTCCAACTGGAAGCCTGTGCCCTCCACCACCTTCCTCCTGACCCACACTCTTTCCCTCAGAACTCGGTGGACCGTTTCTCCGTTTTCTTCTAGCCTTGAGTGTTGCTGTAGGGAACACTGATGCTCGTCTGATTTTAAAAATGAATATGAAGTGGTATCTACGTGGTATAAAAAGCACAGATTTAAGGGGTACGAGTCTGTTGATCAGGTAAGCGTCACACAAATCTAGAAGTAGAACCTTCTCGTTACACCTGAACCTACCCGCGCCCCTCCACCCCCACCTCCTGGAGACAACCGTTGTTTGATTCTGATCAGCATTGTCCAGTCTTGCCTCTTCCTAGAGCAGATCAGTGGAATCACACTGTATGTACTCTTCTGTCTGACATTTTTCCTTGGTCTGTTTACATGATTCATCCATGTTGTTGTGAGAGTCAGATCTTCGTACTTTTTTTTTTAATGGCTCAATAGTATTCCATTGTACAAAGGCACTGTAATTCCCTTATCTGCTTTGCTGTTGATAAACATTGGAATTTTCCAATTTTTAAGGCTGTTATAAATACATCTACTTTGAACACTTCTGAGCAACCATTTCTGTGGACATAGGTTTTCCATTTTTTTTCTAGTAAATGCCAAAGAGTGGAATGGCTGAGTCATAGAGTCAGTGTTCTTTAAAATCTCTATTGGAAATTTCCAAATGGTTTTTTTTTTTTTAAGATTTTATTTTTTTATTTGACAGAGAGAGAGATCACAAGTAGGCAGACAGGCAGGCAGGCAGGCAGGCAGAGAGAGAGGGGGAAGCAGGCTCCCCGCCAAGCAGAGAGCCCAATACAGGGTTCCATCCCAGGACCCTGAGATCATGACCCGAGCTGAAGGCAGAGGTTTAACCCACTGAGCCACCCAGGTGCCCCTCCAAATGGTTTTCTCAAGTGATTGTGCCATTTAACAGCAATGTATGAGAATTCCAGACACTCTTTGCCTCTTGTCAGTCCTTTTAAACTGTAGTGGATATGTAGTGGCATCTTATTGTGGTTTTAAT
The DNA here is from genome assembly GCF_020171115.1 of Neogale vison. Lineage (NCBI taxonomy): Eukaryota > Metazoa > Chordata > Mammalia > Carnivora > Mustelidae > Neogale > Neogale vison. The sequence goes on along the minus strand of NC_058096.1, from coordinate 203,691,416 downwards.
TTGTGTTTCTCTGGTAATTATACTGAGCATTTTCTCATATTCTTTTAGGCTGTCCTGTATTTTCTTTTTTGAAGTACTTCTTCAAATCTTTTGCCCGAGTTTATTGGGTGATTTATTTTTTAATGTTGTTTTGTAGGAATGCTTTATGGATTCAGGATGAGTTCTTCATCAGGTAAATGTAATGAGAATCTTTACTCTGTAGCTTTGTTTTTAATTATCTTACCCTATTAATGAGCAAAGAAATTTTGTCAAAATGCCATTGGTTGATTTTTTATTTGAAACTTATGTAACATTGTGTATCAACTGTAACATGCTGAAGATCTTCCATTCCTGTTTCTGAATTATTTTTATCATGAAAGGATGTTGGATTTAGTCAAAAGCTTTCACTGCATCAGTGCAGGATCGTGTGATTTTTTTCCCCTTTGTTCTGTTAATGTGTTGTATTACATTGAAAAATTTTTTTGAATGGTTTTTATATGTTGAACCACCCTTAAATTCTGGGGCTCACTTGGTCATTATGTACAATCTTTTTAATGAGCTTTTGGATCTACTTTATTAGTATCTTGTTGAGGATTTTTTTTTTTTAATTCATTTGAGAGAGAGAATGAGGAAGCAAGAGAGCATGGGCAGCAGAGGGAGAGGGAGAAGCGGGGAGCCAGCCCCAGGGCTCCATCCCAGCACCCTGGGATCATGATCTGAGCCAAAGGCAGACACTCAACTGACTGAGCCACCCAGGCGCCCCTTGTTGAGGATTTTTGCATCTGTACTCATAAGGGATATTGATCCACAGTTTTCTGTTCTTGCGGTACTTGCCTGGCTTTGGTATGAGGGTAATATTGGCCTCATAGAACGAGTTAGGAAGTGTTTTCTCCTATTTTCTGGAAGAGTTTGAAAAAGATGGGTGTTAATTCTTTAAATCTCTGGTAGAATTCACCAGTAAAGCCACCTGGTCCCGAACTTTTCTTGTTGGAGGTTTTTGATTACTGATTCAGTCTATTCAGATTTTCAGTCTATTCAGATTTATCAGTCTATTCAGATTTTCTATTTTTTTCTTGGGATCAATTTTGATAATTTGCGTGTTTCTATGAATTGGTCCATTTCATCTATGTTATCCAGTTTGTTGGAGTATAGTTCATAGTATTCTTTTATAAGTCTTTTTAAAGCCACTTTATTGAGGCTTTATTGACATACAGAAAGTTGTACATATTTAATGTATACAATCTGATTAGTTTGTAGATAAGTATACATCCATAAGACTGTCACCAAAATCAAGGTCATAAACTTGCCCATCAGTTTCAAAAGATCCCTTCCAGTCTCTTTAGTTATTTATTAAATTACATTTTTTTTCTTTTGTGGTAAAAGCACTTGACAAAAACATCTATTTTCTTAGCTAATTTTCAAGTGTACAATACAGTATTGTTAATTACAGGCTCTATGTTCTATGGTCCATCTCCGGAATTTACTCATCTTGCATAACTGAAACTTTGTACCCTTCGGCTGACACCTCTTCCTTTCCCCCCTTCCTCCCAGCCCTGGTGACCTTGTTCTACTCGCTCTCAGTCTGACTATTTTAGACTTCTCATAAAAGTGGGATCATGCAGTGTTTGTCCTACTGGATCTGGCTTATTTCACTTAGCATAACACCCTCCAGGTTTACTCATGTTGTTGCAAATGACAGAATTTCCTTCCTTTTTATGGCTACTAATCTTCCAGTGTGAATGTGTAATATGATATATATCATGTTTTCTTTCTTCTTCTTAACTGAAGTATAGTTAACATACAGTGTTATATTACTTTCAGGTGTGCCATATAATGATGCAGCAATTCTGTTTTTTTCTCACTTCCCCACAATGACTCAGCAATTCTGTACATTAGTCAATGCTCAGTATAAGTGTCCTCCTTTTTTTTTTTTAAGACTTTATATATTTATTTGCAGAGAGAGACACAGCGAGAGAGGGAACAGAAGCAGGGAGAGTGGGAGAGGGAGAAGCAGGCTTTTCTGCAGATTAGGGAGCCCAGTGCCACATTTAGTTCCAGGACGTTGGGATCATGACCTGAACCGGAGGTAGACCCTTAACGACTGAGCCACCCAGGTGCCCCCATAAGTTTATTCTTTTTTTTTTTTTTTTTAAAGATTTTATTTGTTTATTTGACAGACAGAGATTACAAGTAGACAGAGAGGCAGGCAGAGAGAGAGAGAGGGAAGCAGGCTCCCTGCTGAGCAGAGAGCCCGATGCGGGACTCGATCCCAGGACCCCGGGATCATGACCTGAGCCGAAGGCAGCGGCTTAACCCACTGAGCCACCCAGGCGCCCTCCCCCCATAAGTTTATTCTTAATCTCCTTTATCTAACTCACCCACCGCCACCCCCACAATCATGAGATTGTTCTCTGTATTTAAGAATCAGGTTTTTAGTTTGTCTCCTTTTCTTTGTGTTTTTTTTTTTTTTAATTTCCTAAATTCCACATATGAGTGAAATCCTTGGTATTGTCTTTCTCTGACTGACTTGTCTCACTTAGCATAATATCCCCTAGGTCCAATCATGATGTTGCAAATGGCAGAATCTTGTTCTTTTCTGTGGCTGAGCAATATCCATTGCGCATACATACCACATCTTCTTTATCTGTTCATCCATTGACGAATTCTTGGGTTGCTTCCATATCCTGGCTATTGCAAATAATACTGGAACAAATATACAAGTGCATATATCTTTTCGAATTAGTGTTTTCCTATTCTTCAGATAAATACCCAGTAGTGGCATTACTGGATCATATGGTAATTCTATTTTTAATTTATTTAGGAATCTCCATACTGTTTTCCACAGTGGTTATACAAATGTGTATTCCTACCAACAGTGCATGAGGGTTCCTTTTTCTTCGCATCCTCGGTGGCACTTGTTAATTCTTGTCTTTTTTATTCTAGCCATTCTGACAGAGGTGAGGTGGTATCTCCTTGTGGTTTTGATTTGCATTTCCCTGGCGATGAGTGATGTTGAGCACGTTTTCATCTACCTCTTGGCCATTTATATGTCTTCTTTGGTAAAATATCTATGCAAATCCTTTATTTGTTTTCATTTTTGTTGTTGCTATTGAGTTGTAAGAGTTCCTTGTATGTTTTAGATATTGACCTCTCATCGGATAGATGGTTTACAAATATCTCCTCCCCTGACATGGCTTGCTTTTTCAGTTTGTTGATTGTTTCCTTTATTGTGAAGACACTTTTAGTTTTATCAGGTTTTTTTCTTTTCATGCCTATGGTTTTGGTGTCATATCAAAGAAATCATTGCCAAATTCAGTGTCCAGAAAATTTTCCCTATGTTTTCTTCTAAAAGTTTTATTGTTTCAGCTTCTACATTTTAGTCTTTATTCTATTTTTTAGTAGTACTATTTACTAAATAGTACTACTAAAAATTATTATTTTTAGTATTATTTATTATTTATTTAGTATTTTTATTCTATCTATTTAGTATTTATTCTATTTATTCTATTTAGTCTTTATTCTATTTTTAGTGTTCTATTCTATTTTGAATAGAATAAAAGTTGATTTTTTAAAAAAATATTTTATTTATTTATTTGACAGACAGAGATCATAAGTAGGCAGTGAGGCAGGCAGAGAGAGGGGGAAGCAGGCTCCCTGCTGAGCAGAAAGCCTGATGTGGGGCTTGATCCCAGGACCCTGAGATCATGACTTGAGCCGAAGGCAGAGACTTAACCCACTGAGCCACCCAGGCGCCCCAGTTGATTTATATAGATAGATAGATAGATAGATCTAGATTGATCTATCTAACTATATATATCTATATATCTAATACCATTCTTTGGCATGTGGATATCGGTTTTCCTATCAGCACTTATTTATTTATTTTTTTTTAAAGATTTTATTTATTTATTTGAGAGAGAGAGACAGTGAGAGAGAGCACGAGCGAGGAGAAGGTCAGAGAGCGAAGCAGACTCCCCATGGAGCTGGGAGCCTGATGCGGGACTCGATCCCGGGACTCCAGGATCACGCCCTGAGCCGAAGGCAGTCGTCCAACCAACTGAGTCACCCAGGCGTCCCATCTATCAGCACTTATTGAAGAGACTGTCTTTTCTCCCCATTCCGTATTCTTGGCTCTCGTGTCGAAAACCAGTTGCTCATGTATGTGAGGGTTTATTTCTGGTCTCCCTGTTCAGTTCCATTGACTTACATGGCTGTTATTACGACAATGCCATTTTGTTTTGATTACTGTAGCTTTGTCATGTAGCCTATAATCAGGGAGTATGATACCTCCAGCTTTGTCCTTCTTGCTCAAAGTACTTTGGCTATTTGGGTTCTTTTGTGGTTCCAAATGAATTTTAGGATTGTATTTGTTATTTCTGTAGAAAATGCCATTAGGATGTTGACAGGGGTGAAACTGAATCTGTAGATCACTTTGGGTCATATGGACATTTTGACAATATTAATTCTTCTAATCCATTAACATGGGATATTCTTGCATTAATTTCTGTCTTTAATTTCTCTCATCAGTGTTTTGTAGTTTTTAATGTACATGCCTTTTACCTCTTTGGCTAAGTTTATTCCCAGGTATTTTATTCTTTTTGATGCTATTGTAAATGGGACTGTTTTCCTAATTTCCTTTTCAGATAGGTCATTCTTAGTGTATAAAATTGTTTGTGTAAAAATACTGGCCTGATTTTTTAAAAAGATTTATTTTTTCATTTATTTATTTGAGAGAGAGAGAGAGAGAGTGCATGAGTAGGGGGAGGGGCAGAAGGAGAAAGAGAATCTCAAGCAGACTCCCTGCTGAGCATGTGGGGGGGGTGGGTAGGGTGTGGGGGGAGGAGGCAGGACTTAATTCCACAACCCTGAGACCATGACCTGAGCTCAAATCCAGAGCAAATCAAGATCATGACTGAGCCACCCAGGCACTGTCCCCACTTTTGAAAAGATTTATTTAGAAATGCAACTGATTTTTATTTGATTTTATATTCTGCAACTTTACTAAAAGTGCTTATTAGTCTAGCAGGTTGTACGTGTATATATGCCTCTGTGTGTGTGTGTGTGTGTGTGTGTGGAGTCTTTAGGGTTTTTAACTTATGAGATCATGTCATCTGTAAAACAGATAATTTTACTTCTCCTTTTGGATTTAGAGTCCTTTTATATTTTTTTTTCTTGCCTAATTGATGTGTCTAGGACTTCTGGTACTATGTTGAATAGAAGAGAGAAGAGTAGATTTCCATGCCTTGTTCTAAATCTTAGAGGAAAGACTTTCCCCTTTTCACCACTGAGTATGATGTTAACTGTCGGCTTTTCATAAACGTCCCTTATTGTGTTGAGGTAAATTCCTTTTATACCTAATTTGTTGAGTTTTTTTTTTAATGATGAAAGTCTGTTGAATTTTGTCAAATATTTTTCTGCATCTTGAAATGTGATCATGTGATTTTTACCCTTTGTTCTGTTAGTGTGGTATCTCACACGACTGATTTGTGTATTGTAGGGTCTTTGCCTTTCAGGGATGCAAAGATAAATCCTACTTGGTCATGGTGTATGATCCTTTTAATGTGCTACTAAATTTGGTTTAAGGTTTGTTACTTTTCTTTTAAAGCTTTTTTAAAAAAATTATTTATTTGACACAGAGAGAGCGATCACAAGTAGGCAGAGAGGCAGGCAGAGAAAGAGGGGGAAGCAGGCTCCCTGCTGAGCAGAGAGCCTGATGTGGGGCTCGATCCCAGGACCCTGAGATCATGACCTGAGCCGAAGGCAGAGGCTTTAACTCACTGAGCCACCCAGGCACCCCAAGGTTTGTTACTTTTTAAAAAGATTTTATTTATTTGGGAAAGAGAGAGCACAAATTGGGGGTAGGAGCAGAGGACAAGGGAGAAGCAGACTCCCCACTGAGCGTGGTGCCTGGTGCAGTTTCAGGGTCCTGAGGTCACAACTGGAGCCAAAGTCAAACGCTTTACCGACTGAGCCACCAGAGCACACTTGTTTGCTAGTATTTGTTTGTTTGTTGAGGAGTTTTGCATTTATATTAATCCAGAATATTGGCCTGAAGTTTTCTTTTCTTGTGGTGTTTTTGACCTTTGTATCAGGGTAATGTTGACTTTCTAAAACGAATTGGTGAGAGTTTAAGGATTGTTATTAATTTTTTCTTTAAATATTTGGTAGAACTCACCCATGAAGCTATCTGGTTCTGGACTTTTATTTGTGAGACTATTTTGATTGCTGCTTTGTCTCCTTATTGGTTATTGGTCTGTCCGGACTTTCTATTTCTTGGTTCAGTCATGATAGTGTGTATGTCTCTAGGAATTTTTTCATTTCTTCTTCATTGTCCAGTTTGTTGGCATATAATTATTCATAATAGTCCCTTATGATTCTTTTTATTTTTGTAGCATCAGTTGTAAAGTCTCCTCTTTTACTCACAATTTTATTTATTTGAATCTTCTTTTTCTTAATTAGTCCAGCTAAGGCTTTGATTTTATTTATCTTAAAAAAAAAACAACCCTTAGTTTCAATATTTTTCTATTCTGTTTCATTTATTTCTGCTTTAATCTATTTTCTTCCTTCTACTAATTTTGGGTTTAGTTTGTTCTTCGTTCCTTGGGGTATAAAGTTAGGTTGTTTGTGATCTTATATTTTAGGTAGACATTTATTCCTATAAATTTTCCTTGTATAACTGCTTTTGCTACATCTCATAAAGTATGTGGTATTTTCACTTTCGTTTGTCTCTCAGTATATTTTCTAATTTCCTTTTTTATTTATTTTTTGGCCCAATGGTTAAGAGTTTGTTGTTTAATTTTTATGTATTAGTGAATATTCCCCTTTTCTTTCTATTATTGATTTCTATTTTTATTGCTTTGTGACTGGAAAAAGATACTTGGAATGAGTTCACGCTTCTTCAGTTCAGTAAGATTGGTTTTGTGACCTAGCGTACTATCTCTCCTGGAGAATATTCTGAGTGCACTTGACGAGAATGAATATGCTGCTGTTATTGGGGGGAATGTTTTGCATACATCTATGAGATCCATTGGGTCTGTGGGGTTGTTCAGTTCTGCTGTTTCCTTATTGGTTTTCTGTCTGGATGATTTATCCATCACCAAGAGTGGGGTATTAACATCTCCTACCTCTGTATTATATTGGCGTGTGGTGGGTCCACTACAGGGGCATGAGGAGCAGTACTCCTGCCAGAACCACAGGTGGGCTAGATGGCTTTGGGTCTGTGGCAGTAAGCCCACCACTGGGGTACAATTCTTTTAATTTTAGAGTCAGTAGTAATGGACTAATTTTCTTTTTTTAAAATTTTAGTTATTTATATCTCTTTTTTTCTCTTGGTAAGTCTGGCTAAAAGTCTGTCAATTTTGATCTCAAAGAACCAATTTTTTGTTTTATTCTATCATTTTTGTATTCTCTATTTCTTTTATCCCCACTTGAATCTTCATTATTTTCTTCCTTCTGCTGTCTTTGGGTTTAGTTTGCGCTTCTGTTTCTAGTCCTAGGAGATGTAAAGTTGGGTTATTTAATTTGAGACATTTCTTTTTAATATAGACATTTTATAGTAGTAATGGTAAGGCCATTGCAGCTCTTTTGTTTATTATTGATTAAATATTTTATTTATTTATTTGACAGAGAGAAAGAGAGAGCACAAGCAGGGGGAGCAGGAGAGAGAGAAGCAGATTTCCCGCCAAGTGGGGAGCCCAATGTGGGACTATATCCCAGGACTTTGGGATCATGACCTAAGTTGAAGGCAGATACTTAGCTGACTGAGCCACACAGGTACCCCAGTGTTTTTATGTATTTTTAAGAAGACATTTTCTTAGTGGTTATGAGGGAATTACTGTTAACATCCTAAATTTATAACAATCTGATTTGAATTGATACCAATGTAGCTTCAGTAACTTACAAAAATTCTGCAAAAAGCTCCATTCTCCCAAAGTTGTTATTGCCACAAATTCTTTTCTTTTTTTTAAAGATGTTATTTATTTGACAGAGAGAGAGGCTGAAAGAGAGGGGACCCAAGCAGAGGTGGAGGGAGAGGGAGAAGCAGGCTTCCCGCTAAGCAGGGAGCCCGATGCTGGGCTCAATCCCAGGACTCTATAGAGTCATGTATAGAGTCATGACCCGAGCCAAAGGCAGATGCTTAACCAACTAAGCCACCCAAGTGCCCTGACTGGTTAGTATTTTTTAAGGGCAGTCTATTTGTGGTGTACACGTCCAGCTTTCTGGGAATGTCTTAATTTCTCCTTCACTTTGGAAAGACAGTTTCGCTGAATATGGAATTTTTGGTTGACAGATTTTTCTTTCAGCCCTTTAAAACTATCATCCCATGGGACCCCTGGGTGGCTCAGTTGGTTGGATGACTGCCTTTGGCTCAGGTCATGATCCCGGAGTCCAGGGATCGAGTGCCGCATCGGGATCCCAGCTCCACGGGGAGTCTGCTTCTCCCTCTGACTTTCTCCTCACTCATGCTCTCTCTCACTGCCTCTCTCTCAATAAATAAATAAATAAAAATCTTAAAAAAAAAAAAAAGAGAAAAGAAAAAGAGAAGGCTTTCCCTTTTAAAAAAAACCAACAAACAAACAAACTATCATCCCACTCCCTTCTGGTCTCCCTGGTTTCTGATGAGAAATCTGTTCATTTTACTAAGGGTCTTTTATGCATGATGAATTTTTCTTTTGTTAATTTCAAGATTCTCTTTTCGTCATTGGCCTTAGACAATTTAATTATAAAGTGTCTCAGAGTGGATTTCTTCATGTTCATCTTTCTTGGAGTTTATTGAGCTTCTAGGAGATTTAGATTATTTTATTTTATTAAATTTGAGAAGTTTTCGGCCACCGTGTCTTCAGATATTCTGTTTGCCCATTTTTCTCTCTCCTCTTAATCTGGGATTCCTGTTATGCCTATTTCAGTATTTTTGATGGTATCTCATTCTCTTAAGCTTTATTCATTTTCCTTCTGTTCTCTTTTTATCTCTTCTCCTCAGACTGAATGATTTCAGATGGCCTATCTTCAAGTTCACTGATTATTTCTTCTGCCTGCTCAAATCTGCTATTGAAGCCCTCTTGTAATTTTTGTTTTTGTTACTGTACATTTCAAATCCAGAATTATTATTTGGTTCCTTTCTATAATTTCTTTCTCTTTGTTAATATTCTTTATTTGTTCATACATTGTCCCATTTTCTGTTAGCTCTTTGTCCATGGTGTCCAATTGCTCTTTGAGAATATTTAAGACAGTTGATTTAGAGCCTTTGTCTGATTGGTTCAGTGTCTCTGCTTCCTCAGGGACAATTTATGTTCATTTTTTTCTGTGAATGGGTCATACTTTCCTGTTTCTTTGCATGTTCTGTAACTTTTTTCTGAAAACTGAACATTTTGTTTATAATGTGGTAACTCTGGAAATTAGAATTTTCTCTCTCCCTAAGTTATCTTTTTATGGCTTGCTGTGGGCTATAGTTGTTTGGTTATTTACTTTTCTAAATTATTTTTTTAAGTCAGTGTTCTTAGTATGTGGTCTCTGAAGTCTAGCTTCCTTTAGCTGTGTTCAGTTAGTGATTTATTGGAAAATTTCTTAAATGCCAGGAGAGAGAAGAAACAAAGAAAGAAATGGGACTCTCCTGGTTTTTGCAAAGTGTTTCTGCACATCCTTCAACACTTAGCCGGGCCATGTAGAACTCTCCCTTAGCCTTCCCTTCCTATTTGCTCTTAGCTTAGAGATCAGAGAGAGGTGAAAGCTTCAGGTCTTTGCAGGTGTTTTCAGGGCATGAGTCTTGCCCTGGTCACGAGCACAGCTTTTTAAATTTCCTAGTATACCCAGGCACTTTGAATGCCCTAATTTCTGAGTGAAACTATCCCCAGATTTTCCTCTGAGGCCTTTAGCACTCTATTGTATGCTTCAACTATAATCTTTCCCCTCAAGTAGTTGCTTCAGTATCATTTGTTAAAAAGACCCTACTTCCCTCACTGAATTATATTGACACCCTTTTTAAAAATTACTTGACCATATGTAAAAAAAAATCAGTTGACCATAAATGAGTGGGATTATTTCTGGATTCTGTTTTGTCTCATTGATGTGTTTTTTACCCTAACAAACACCACACTGTCTTAATTACTGTAGCTTATAGTAAATGAGGTCAGATCAGATAAGCCCTTCAATTTTATTTTATTTTTTTTTCGAGATTGTCTTGGCTGTTCTAGGTCCTTTGCATTTCAACATGGGTTTTAGAATCAGCCTTTTTGAGTTTTAAAAAAGCAATCTTCTGGAATTTTGTTTGGGATTTCATGGAATATATAGATCAGTTTATGGGAAACTAAGCAATATTGTTATTCAGTGCATGAATATGGTGTATCTTTTCCTTTGTTTCAGTCTTTAATTTCTCTCAGCTATGTTGTATAATTTTCAGTATAGGAGTCTTCTATTTATGTTGTATCTTGGGCATTTTATTTTTTTTAACGGTTTTATGTATTTATTAGAGAGAGAGCACATGAGTGGGGGAAAGGGCAGATAGAGAGGAAGAAAGATGAGCAGACTCCATGATGAGTGTGGAGCCTGAAGCTGGCCTGATCCCAGAACTCTGAGATCATGATCTGAGTCAAAGTCAGATGCATAACTGACTGAGCCACCTGCATTTGATTTTTGTGATGTTATTGGAAATGCTTATTTAAGTTTAATTTCAGTTTGAAGTTTGTTGTTAGATACAACTTATTTTTTTTACTGTCATAAAATATATGTGATATAAAATTTTCCATCTTAACCATTTTTAAGAGTACATTTCTATGGGGTTAAACATTCACATTAAGTAACCATCTCCACCATCCATCTCCAAATCTGTTTCATCTTCTCCACCTGACTCTGTACACAATAAACACTAACATCCCATTCTCTCCTGCCCCTCCCCCTGGAAACACCATTCTAATTTCTGTCTCTATGAATTTGACTACACTAGAAGTTTCATATAAGTGGAATCATACAGTGCTTATTCTTTTGTGACTGGTTTATTTCATTTAGAATTATGTCCTCAGGATCATTCATATTGTAAATTATGTCAAAAATTATGACGAAATTATTTCATTCGTCTTGAAGGTGGGGTAACATTCCATATATGCTATATTTTGTTTATGCATTCCTCTATCAATGGGCACTTGGGTAGCTTCCACCTTTTGGCTATTGCAAATATGTTGCTATGACCATGTGTGTACAAGTATCTGTTGTATTTCTCCTTTCAGTTCTTTTGGGTATATACCCAGAACTGGACTTGCTGGGTCATATGGTAATTCTATTTTTAATATTTTGAGAATTTCCATACCATTTTCTACAACAGCTCTACCATTTGCATTTCCCCCCCCAAGCAATGCACAAATGTTCCGATTTCTTCACATCCTTGCCAACACTTGTTATTTTGGCTTTTTGTTTCTTTTTTTTTTTTAAGATTAAAAAAGAGATTTTATTTATTTATTTGACAGAGAGAGAGAGATCACAAGTAAGGAGAGCAGCAGGCAGAGAAAGAGGGGGAAGCAGGCTCCCTACTGAGCACAGAGCCCAGTGTAATGTTTGATCCCAGGACCCCAGGACCATGACCCGAGCTGAAGGCAGACACCTGAAGACTGAGCCACCCAGGTGCCCCGGTTTTTGTTTCTTAATAAAACTCATCCTAATGGGTATGGTGTGGTATCTCATTGTGGTCTTGATTTGCATTTACCTAATGACTAGTGGCATTGCACGTCTTTTCATGTGCTTGTTGGCCATTTGTATATCTTCTTTGGACAATTGACTTTGGACATGACTATTCTAAACTCATGTATTAGAATAGGTTTTTAGGTAGATTCTTTATTATTTTCTATGTACATAATCAGGTTGCTTAAAAATGCAGACAGCCTTAGTACTTTAGTTCTAATCATTATGCCTTTTATTTTTTATTAACAGACTTTCCTTTTAGAGCAGTTTTAGGTTTATGGAAAAATTGAGCAGAAAATAGAGTTCTTATGGGCTCTCTGCTGCACATAGTTTAACTTATTAACATCATGTCTTGGTGTGCTACATTTATTATAATTGATAAACTGATATTGATCCCTTGTTATTAACTGAAGTCCATAATTTAGAGTTCACTTTGTATATGTAGCTCTATGGTTTTTGTCAAATATATAATTTCATGTATCTGCATTTATACTATCATACAGAATAGTTCTAATACCATAAAATTTTCTGTTTTTCAACTATTCATCCCTCATTTCCTCCACCAAACACCACCCAACTATTTACTCTCTCTGTAGTTTGCCTTTTCCGGGATGTCATATAGCTGGAACCATGTAGTACGTATCCTTTCCAGACCACTTTCACTTCACCATATGCGTGTAAGTTTCCTCCCTCTTTTTCGTGGTTTGAGAGCTCATTTCTTTTTCTCACTAAATATTCCATTGTGGTGTGGATGCACAGCAGGAGGTCTCTCAGTTCACCCAAGGGAAGGACTTCTTGGTTGCTTTCAACTTGACAATTGTGAATACAACTGTTGTAAACATTCAAACGCAGATTTTGTGTAGACATTCAACTCACTTGAGTAAATTCAAAGGAGCTCAGTTGCTGGATCCTATGGGGAAGCCTACTTTAGTTTTGTATTAAACTACAGTGTCTCCCAGAGTGTATTTTTTTTTCTTTTTTTTGCATTTTGCCTTCCCACCAGCACTGAATGAGAGTTCCTGTTTCTCCATATTTGGTGCTATCAGTGTTTTGGTATTATCAGTGTTTTGGACTTTAGACTTCCTAATTATAGATGTATAGGGTGATTTCATTTTTAAAATTTAAAATTTAATTTAAATTTAATTTTAAATTTTTAAATTTAATTTTTAATGTTCGATTTTTTAATAACATATGTTGTGACACATCTTTTCATAGGCCTATTTGCCGTCTCTACATTGTCTGCTCAGAATTTTCTTAATTTTTAATGAGTTGTTCATTTGCTTAGGGTTGAGTTTTCAGGGTCCTTTGTCTTTTTAAGATAACCAGTCTTTATCAGATGTGTCTTTTGCAAGAATTTTCTTCTAGTCTGAGGCTTATCATCTCATTCTCTCACCAGTGTCATCTACTTTTTTTTTTTAACTTTATTTATTTGAGAGAGAGATAGTAAGAGCATGAAGGGGAGGACAGAGGGCGAGGCAGACTCCCCGTGGAGCTGGGAGCCTGATGTGGGACTTGATGCCAGGACTCCGGGATCATGACCTGAGCCGAAGGCAGTTGCTTAACCAACTCTGCCACCCAGGAGCCCTCACCAGTGTCTTCTGCAGAAGAGAAGTTTTTATTTTAATGAAGTCTAGCTTGCTTGTTATTTCTTTCGTGGATCTGGGAGTATTGTACTTCTGTGGTCCATTTTGAGTGAATTTATGTGACGGGTGTAAGGTCTATGTCTAGCGTCACTTTTTTTTTTTTTTTTACATCATTCGTTGTAAAAACTTTCTCCATTGGATTGCCTTTGGTCATTTTTCCAAGTTCAGTTGACTGTATCTGTGTGGACCTATTTCTGGGCTCTCTCTTCGGTTCCATTGATCTACTTGTCTGTTCTTTCAACAGTACCATATTGTCTTGATTATTGTAGCTTTACTGTAAATCTTGAAATGGCTCAGTGCCATCTCATTTTGGGTTTGCCATGTGGGACAGAGAGAAGCAAAACACAAATCAGGGTGGAGACCTGAACGGTGGGATCAGAGCTGAGGCTGGAGATGGGTCAGTCTGTGAGGGGCCTGAGAGCATGGGGTAGGCATCCTGGGAGTAAGGAGATGAAATGCCACCTGGGAATCCTGTTTCAGGACTGGAAGGGACCAGAAGGGGATGGACCCTCACTGCCTGAACTGTCTTCTTAGGAGCCCAGTATGCAGACCAGTCTGAGGGTCAATAAATTTCTTTGTTGATCAGGCCTAGGGCACCTATCTCTTGGGGACACAGTGTCACCTGGGGGAGGAGCAAGAATAGGGATACAGAATTCCTCAGAGTCCCCTCAGGCCGCCCCAAGGCTGCCAGCATCACTGCCTCCCCCATCCTCACTTCTGGGGTTGCAGTATATTCTCAGGGAGAGTTTCTTGGCAGCCCAATTCTCAATGGCAGCAGGGAAGAGAAGGGAGGCTCTGTGATGTTCCGGGAGGGTGTCTGCCTCTGAAGGCCCTGCCTGCCGCCTCACCTCTGCGAGGAACTATGGGTTGTTTCACCCGTCTAGGCCAGCTCTGGCGGACCTGGGTGCTAACGGGGGTCCTGTCTGTGGACTCCCATCCTACATCCCATTCACTTCCTCTGCCTGCGGCTGGGAAGGCCTCAGTCGGTTACGAGGCTGCCTTTGGCTCTGGTCGTGATCCCAGGGTCCTGGTATCGAGCCCCACATCAGGCTCCCTGATCGGCAGGTAGCCTGCTTCTCCCTCTCCCTCTGCCTGTTGCTCTGCCTGCTTGTTCTTTCTCTTCCTCCCTCCCTCCCTCTCTCTCTCTCTCTCAGTCAAATAGATAAATACAATCTTAAACAAAACAAAACAAAACAACAAAAACTCAGCAGTTTCCAAATCATGCCCAGGCCTCTCCCCAGACCACTTAAACAGAATCTGTGGGCGGGCCCAGGCGTTGGTGTGTTTTGTGTCCCAGAGGATTCCAGCATCCAATGCAGGTTAAGAATCAGACACTTCGAGCCTTGCCAACCTTGGGTTTAACCACCTCTCACCGCAGCGGTGGTGGCTGTAGGCACAGTCAGGCAGAATTCTGTCCTGCTAGGATGCAGACCTAAGTAGCCACCTACCACTTGCTCCTGCAAGGCGGGCAGGTGAGAGCCGTGCCCAAAACTCCTGAAGGGGCTCCTCTGGAAAAGCAGATACCCGGCTGCGCCATGGCCACCTGCAGCTACTGAAGGCCGGTGTCCAACTGATCCTGAATCCCTACACCTGCCACAGCTGTGCCGGAGACACTGCCCTGAGCCCCAAACACACGCAAGCACCCCAAAACACACACAGCCCTGAAGAGAAGGAAATCCTTACCCACTTGCCAGGCCCATGAGGACCTCCCCAGCTGGTCCTCCCACCCCTTGGGCAAGGCCACCCATCACAGACCCCTAGGGAGGGTCACGAGCCTTAGGCTTCTGGGAGGCAGCTTCCAAGACAAACATCTGAGGGACCTTGAACGTCAGAGCAGAGGCTGTGAGAGGCTGGTACAAGGAGGGCTGAACCTAGAAGCCGCCTGTTCGCAGCAGACTCAGCCCTCAGAGGCCCCTTGACACCCCCTTGAGGCCAACCTTGCGGAGGCTGTGGCAGTCGGTGGAAGGACTGGGGCCAATACAGGGGATCTTGGGGGGACTCCAGGACAGCTGCTTCTGAGGATGTGGTAAGACTTAGAGGATGATCCCCAAACCAATGACTTCCAGTGGTCTAGGGACAGTCCTTCCCCCTGCCCACCCCGGACTCCCTCTGCCTGTTTCCTCAGCCGCACCTTCTGGGGCTTTCTCTCCCCTCCCCCTCCGCTTCTGGTTCTCCCCAGAAATGGCCAGCGGAGGGGAGGGAAGCCTCATCTCAGCCCCTGGGGGCGAAGCAGCCCACACAGCTGCTGTTCCTCAGTCCTGGCCTGGCCTTCCCCCAGGGATGGCTCTGGCGGACTAGCCCCCAGGAAGGCACAGAGCCTGGCGGGCTGTTGCTCAGCTGGGTGCCCTGTCCTCCAGGCTCCCCGCCAAGCCTACACTGGCCCCGGGGGCCCTGCCAGGCACAGGACTGTGGAATCCTGGCTTTCCCAGCTGGCTCTGGCTGCAGCCTCTCTGGTGTCCTACCCTGAATGGAGAAGCCAGGGGAGGGGCTGCCAAAAAATTAGGCCCAGCACAGAGCCTGGCTGAGCCAGGCTGACTGAGGTGTCAGAGCCCATCCTGGGCCGTGGGGGTCTCTCTGGGGTGCAAGAAGACTCAGGTTTGCAGTAGGTGCCAGGGTCTAGGGTGGCGTGCCCTGGGACAGGCTCTAGACCATGACTTTGGAGTGGATCCCTCTTTTATGGGTCTGATTTCCAAAGGGCAGGACTGCGGTCAGTAAGTGTCTTTATTGGAAGAGAGATCCAGTCTCCTTGGCTCTGCTACGTCCCTAGGTCAAGAGGATTTCGATGTCAAGCTCCAGCCGGCTGGCTTTGACCTCATAGCGGCCCCGGATCAGGCCCCGGGTTTGGCTGGTGTGCCAGCGCCAGTGAGACTGAATGACGCAGGCCGCCTGGCGCGCCTGGAGAAACCGTCTGCGGGCCTGCCACATTCGGACCTGCGCCTGCACCTTCACCACTGCCCACTCCTGGCAGGTGTAGAGTCTTAGTGCCAGGCGCCGTCTCTGCTCCAGCATCTTGGCCTGCACCGACCTCCACCAGCACTGGATGACCCAGGCCCTGAGGGCTGCATGCAGTAGTGACCGGCGCACCATGTTGCCACGCCACCATGACTGAATCTTTATGGCTGCCTTCTCCGACTGATCGGGGGAGGGAAGAACACGGACATGCTCAGTGGGACGCCCTCCCCTTGCTGTCCCCATCTGTGGGGCTGGGAAGAAAGGGGTCCCGGCCTAAGTGGCCCTGCCCCTTCATTTCCAGGCCCATCCGTCTGATTTCCAGTCTCCCACTCATTGGAAGTCAAGGCTCATCATCCGCGGGGCAGACCCCTGCCAGGTGGGCCTTACTCACATTTTGAGTGTCCATGGCCCCGGTCTAAAGAGTCCACTCATCTGTCAGTTAGGACACCTGAGTCTTTAGCCCCGCCCTCAACTGTTAGTCAAGCCCCTCATGAGACCCCGCCCACCTACACACAAGGTTCCCCCTCATCAGGTCCTGACCCTACACATTTTTGCCACATCTCTCTCCTCTCGACTCTTGCTCGTGTCTCCTCCCGGACTGGCCAATCCCCTCATTTGGTGGTTCCTGTCATCTGGGGGGGCCTGCTCTTATCTCTTGCTTGTGGTATATTTCTCAGACCCCAGTGGCATCCTGAGTCCTGATCTTCCTATGCCTTCCGGTCACGTCTTTCTGCTCCTGCTGGTGGGAGCAAAAAGAGAGGCACACAACTCTAATCCATAGCAGGTTTGGATTTCCAGAAGCTCAAGTGGCAGAGTCCGTGGGAGGGCCTCCAAGCACTGTGTTTGCGGGCAAGTATGATTTCATGTAATATTTGGGGAAGCAAGGTCCCTTAGCTGCAACTGGAGAGGGCCTCTGTCTCCACCTCTCTGGTGCCTCCTGTCACCCTTCTATTGGGTGGTGTGGAATGGGCTGCAGCCTCTTTTGGGACATGACCAAGGATATGCCTGCTTGCTTTGGGTTTAATGAGGCAGATTTATGGGTTTCACAGTCACCCCTGGGAATAGACATGTCCTTGCTAGGCATTTCATTAGAGATGGCTTCCTAGAGGTTTCCTATCTGTTACCGTGCCATGGAATGAATTTGGGGGGACACAGGGTGCTACAGTGATAGGACAGATATGAACGTGTCCCCCAGTGCTTGGCACCAGAAGCAGCTGGGCGGGGGAGGAAAAGGGAGGTTTGAAAAGTGTGGAGACAAGAGCCAGTCTGTAGAAAGCTCTTGTTATCAGATATGTAAAACCATAAATGGAAGAGGCTGTTCTCACTGACGCCTGATTAAAACTGAAGTTCTGTCTTGTTGGGAATATACTTGATAACACAGTGAGACAATTATAAAGCATACCATACTTCTTTCTTATTTTGGTGTGAATTCGGTGAAAGAGAATTGATCAGAATTCCTGTGATTCCTTACACCAGTTAGAAGGCCAAAATTAACAGAACCAAGAAACAACATGTGTTGGAGAGGATGTGGAGAAAGGGGAACCCTCTTACACTGTTGGTGGGAATGCAGGTTGGTGCAGCCTCTTTGGAGAACAGTGTGGAGATTCCTCAAGAAATTAAAAATAGAGCTTCCCTATGACCCTGCAATTGCAGTCCTGGGTATTTACCCCAAAGACACAGATGTCATGAAAAGAAGGGCCATCTGTACCCCAATGTTTATAGCAGCAATGGCCATGGTCGCCAAACTATGGAAAGAACCAAGATGCCCTTCAACGGATGAATGGATAAGGAAGATGTGGTCCATATACACTATGGAGTATTATGCCTCCATCAGAAAGGATGAATACCCAACTTTTGTAGCAACATGGACGGGACTGGAAGAGATTATGCTGAGTGAAATAAGTCAAGCAGGGAGAGTCAATTATCATATGGTTTCACTTATTTGTGGAGCATAACCAATAGCATGGAGGACAAGGGACGTTAGAGAGGAGAAGGGAATTTGGGTAAATTGGAAGGGGAGGCGAACCATGAGAGACTACGGACTCTGAAAAACAATCGGAGGGGTTTGAAGTGGCGGGGGGGTGGGAGGTTGGGGTACCAGGTGGTGGGTATTGTAGAGGGCACGGCTTGCATGGAGCACTGGGTGTGGTGAAAAAATAATGAAGACTGTTTTTCTGAAAATAAATAAATTGGGAAAAAAAAAAGAATTCCTGTGATTTCAGGGCATCAGCTAGGGGAGCTGCTATGAACAGTGTGGAAGGCAGCATGAGAAATCGCATTTTACACATCCGGTCCATCCAAAATAAACACACTTTTATCAAAAATGACATTGCAAAATCGTCATATGAAGAAGTACTCACAGGTTATGCTGCAAAAAAATGTTGGAAAACCATGTGGAACAGTGGTTTGATATAAGCCTGTGTAATGCTTTGGTATTTGCCGACTTTCGAAAATTTACGATTGATTGCGATTTCTTTATTTGTCCTACATATTCACTTGCCTAATTTTAAGCCTGTAATTTTGCATTCTTTTTCTTAAAGTAGGCCTTCCAAATTATATAAGCTTCAGGTCCCACAAAACCTGGCTCTGCCCTGCCTTGTGCAGCCCGGTCTCCTGGGAGCTCAGGGAAAGCTGTGTTTCTAGGATTCAGAGTTAGGACTGGAAGTGCAGACGCAGGTGATGCAGAGATGCTGGGAGTCCTTCGGGGTTTGGAAGGCCATTCTGGCTCTGGCTTCAGCATGTGTCCCAGCATTTATTTTTCTGCATGTGGGTTTACTGGGGGCCCACGGTTTGCTGTTGGCCTGTGCACTGTCTGCAGCTCCTATTTTTGTGTATTTGAAGCCTCGCCTGCTCACTTGTCCTCATGGCCATGGCACTGGCTATTGGGGTGTCTCACAGGTTCTGACCCTATTGTCAACCACCCAGCCACTTTTGCCTCATGTTAAAAGTCCAATAGGCAAGGGGCGCCTGGGTGGCTCAGTAGGTTAAGCTCTGCCTCAGCTCGGTCATGATCTCAGGGTCCTGGAATCGAACCCCCCATCGGGCTCTCTGCTCAGCGGGGAGCCTGCTTCCCCTTCTCTCTCTGCCTGCCTCTCTGCCTACTTCTGATCTCTCTCTCTCTCTGTCAAATAAATAAATAAAATCTTAAAAAAAAAAAAAGTCCAATAGGCAGGGGGCACCTGGGTGGCTCAGTGGGTTAAAGCCTCTGCCTTTAGCTCAGGTCATGATCCCAGGGTCCTGGGATGGAGCCCTGCATTGAGCCCTGAATCGAGCCCCGCCTTGGGCTCTCTGCTCAGTGGGGAGCCGGCTTCCCCTTCCCTCTCTGCCTGCCTCTCTGCCCACTTGTGATCTGTCTGTCGAATAAATAAATAAATAAATAAATGTATATCTTAAAAAAAAAAAGTCAAATAGGCAGAAGACCCTATTGCTTCCTTTAATGACCGTCAGTCTGGGTGAGCAGAGCTCTGGTATCAGTCTCTCAAAGGCCCCCATCGCTGCACTGATGGCATCAGACATCCATTCATTCCCAGCCCAGTCCGCCAGGCTGGGGCTGAGGCCGGTGTTCTGAGGCTCAGTCCATCTGGTCCAGGTTGCCAGATCCTACTATTCCTTGTGGATCTCTCCCTTACTCCAACTCTGGCTTGGTTGGGTTGTTGCAAGAATATTCTGGCTTTGTCTCCTGCTTAGAAGTCCCTGGAAGAACCTGCTCATCGCTTTTATGTTCACGCTTCTGCAGATATTCACAAAGAGGCAGCTGGTGGGGCTGAGGGGTCAGATCACAGAGCACGAGCCTTGGCCCCTGTTTCATCAGTTCTCTCCTCCCCAGCTGCCGGCTCTCTTCTGCTTGAATTCTTGCTCTGATTATAAGTATGGTTTACCTGTTGCTTGAATTTCAAATAATGCAGAAACATAGAAGGTGGAAAGCGAATGTTCCATGAAATCTGTCCCCAAAGCTCGTCCTCCAGAATTTATACCATGCACAGATGAGCTGAAATTTTCTATTTAAAAATATTTATTTATTTATTTTTAAGATTTTACTTATTTATTTGAGAGAGCGTGAGAGAGAATGCACATGGGAGGTGGAGAGGCAGAGGGAGAGGGAGAAGCAGGCTCCCTGCTGAGCAGAGAGCCCGATGTGGGGCTCAATCCCAGGATCCTGGGATCATGACCTGAGCCAAAGGCAGAGATTTAACCCACTGAGCCACCCAGGCACCCCCCAAATAACTTATTTTTAACTCATACATTTGAAGCTGAAATTTCCCTCAGCAATCCTTTTTTACATTATTACTGCTCCCTGCTTGAAGGGCATCCTGAATGATGATTTATAGATGCATTACATCCATGTACCTAAAAGAAATGTAAGACTGGTTTTGGGTGTTTTTAAGTATCTTTTTAAGTTGGTTGAGATAACAAAAATCATAGAACATAACATTGACCATTTTACCCATTTTTAAAGTGCATAATCGAGTGGCTTTTAGTACCCACACGGTGCTGTACAACTATCTACTTCCAGTTTCTGTCTTCCACATGTTTTAATTCTAATTTCGTCCCCCAGATAGAAACCATGTAGCCATTACAGAGTCAGTCCCCATTACCCTTCTGTCACCCCAGGCCCTGGTGACTGCGAATCTGCTTTTAGACTCTATTTCAGGGGCACCTGGGTGGCTCAGTGGGTTAGGCCACTGCCTTCAGCTCAGGTCAGGATCTCAGGGTCCTGGGATCGAGTCCCGCATCGGGCTCTCTGCTCAGCAGGGAGCCTGCTTCCCCCCACTGTCTCTCCCTGCCTCTCTGCTTACTTCTGATCTCTGTCAAGTAAATAAATAAAATCTTTTAAAAAAAAAGAAATAAACTCTATTTCAGATGTTGCGTATAAATGGAATCCTAGACCACACGCCTGGCTTCTTTCACTTCGCGTGTGTTCCAGGTTCATCACGGTATACGTGGCATGTGTCAGGCCTCCATTCCTTTCTACGGCTGAATACTGTTCCACCGAGTGGATAGACAATGCATTGTGTGTCCATTCATCAACTGGCAGGTAACTGAGTGGTCTTCCCTCTTTGGTGATTATGAATACCATTGCTGTGACCACTTGTGTATGAGTAGGAGTTTGAACACCTGTTTTCAGTGCTTTTAGTTACACTCCCAAGAGCGGAATTGCGGGGCCATGCGGGAATTCTGTGTTTAACCCTTTGAGGAACCGCCCGACTGTTTTCCACAGCAACCGGGCCATTTTGCGTTCCCACCAGTCTCCACATGCTTGCCAACATGTGGAGACTCGTTATTGACCATTTTAAAAAATTATAGCATCTCATTTGGGGTTATGGTTTGCATTTCCCCACGATAAATGACATTGAACACCTTTTCTTTTCTCTTTTTTTAAGATTTTATTTATTTATTTGACAGACAGAAATCACAAGTAGGCAGAGAGGCAGGCAGAGAGAGGAAGGGAAGCAGACTTCCTGCTGAGCAGAGAGCCTGACGTGGGGCTCAATCCCAGGGCCCTGAGATCACGACCTGAGCTGAGTGTTCTGAGTTGAACACCTTTTCATGGGCATTTGTATATTTTTGGAGAAATGTCTATTCAAGTCCGTTGACCACTTACTTAATTGGCTTCTTTGTCTTGTCGTTGTTGAGTTGTAAGAGTTCTTTATATATTCTGGAAACTGAGACCTTATCAGATATATGATTTGAAAATATTTTCACCCATTTTGCAGGTTGTCTTTTCACTTCCCTCATTAATGTCTTTTGATGCACGACAGTTCCTAATTTTGATGATGTCCAATTTATCTATTTTTATTCTGTTGTTTGTGCTTTGGTGTCACAGCTAAGAATCCACTGCCAAATCCAAAGGTCATGAGGATTACTTCCATGTTTTCTTCTAAGAGATTTATAGTTTTATTTCTCACCTTTAGGACTTCGGCTGTGAGTTAATATGTGTATATGCTGTAAGATAAGAATCCAACACCATGCCTTTGCAGGGGGTTACCCTGTTGTCCAAGGACAATTCTTTGAAAGGATTATTATTTCCCCTGACTCTTGGTAGCCTTGTTGAAAATCAGTTGAACATAGAACTGTTGGTTTATTTCTGGTCTTTCAATTCTAATCCATTGATCTACATGTCTGTCTTTATACCAGTACCACACTATCTTGATTATTGTAGCTTAGCAATAAGTTTTCAAATTAAGAAGTTTGTGTCCTCCAACTTTATCTTTTTCAAGGTTGTTTTGGTTATTCCGAGACCTTTGCAATTCCACATGAACTTGAAGATTAGCTTTCCACTTCCATTTAAAAAAGAAAAAAAAGGCAGTGGGAATGAGAGGGATAGTGTTGACTCCGTAAATCAATTTAGGGAATATTAAGTCTTCTGACCCACGAACACAGAATATTTTGCCATGTATTTAGGTTTCCTTTGATTTCTTTAAACTA
The DNA here is from genome assembly GCF_020171115.1 of Neogale vison. Lineage (NCBI taxonomy): Eukaryota > Metazoa > Chordata > Mammalia > Carnivora > Mustelidae > Neogale > Neogale vison. Next base: position 203,668,749 of record NC_058096.1, on the reverse strand, counting down.
TATTTTATGGTTTTTTAAAAAGATTTTATTTATTTGACAGAGAGAAATCACAAGTAGACAGAGAGGCAGGCAGAGAGAGAGAGAGGGAAGCAGGCTCCCCGCTGAGCAGAGAGCCCAATGCGGGACTCGATCCCAGGACCCTGAGACCATGACTTGAGCCGAAGGCAGCGGCTTAACCCACTGAGCCACCCAGGCGCCCCTATTTTATGGTTTTAAGTGTACAAGTCTTGCACCTGCTTGGTTAAATTTATTCCTAGGGATTTTTATTCCTTTTGATGTTACTATAACTACAATTGTTTCCTTAATTTCATTTCTGAATTTTCCATTGCTGGTGCATAGAAATACAAATGATTTGTGTGTGTGTTTATTTTGTATGTCACAACTTTGCTGAATTAGTTTATTAACTGTAATAATTTTTTGTGGATTCTTTCGCATTTTCTATATGTAAGATCATGTGAACTGCAAGTAGGGATAATTTTGCTTCTACTTTTCCTTTTGGGATGCATTTTGGTTCTCAATTGCCGTGGCTAAAACTTCTGATACAGTGTTGAATAGCAGTGATGAAAGCAGATATCTTTGTCCCTTCCTCATCTTAGAGAAAAAAAAGTCTTTCACCATTAAGTATGATGTCAGTTGTGGGTTTTTCATAGCTGCCCTTTATCAGGTTGAGAAACTTCCTTCTACTCCTAGCTTATTGAATTTTCTTTCTTCCTTTTTTTTTTTTAACCATGAAAGGCTATTAGATTTTGTCAAATTCTTTTTCTGTATCAATTGAGATGATCATGTGATTTTCTCCCTTTATTCTATTTACATAAATTTTCACATGTTGCATCTACCTTGCTTGCATTCCTGGGATAAATCCCCTTAGGTCACAGCATATAATCCTTTAAATATGCTCTTGGATTTGATTCCTAGTATTTTGCTAAACTTTTTGCATTGCACTTGTAATTATTATTGGTCTTTAGTTTTTTGGGGTTTTTTTGTATGGTCTTATGGTTTCTTTGTCTGGCAGTGTCTTATGGCAATACTGGCCTCAAAGAATGAGTTAGGAAGCATTCCCTTCTCTTCACTTTTTGGGAAACATATTAGGATGAATGGTATCAGTTCTTTAATGTTTGATAAAATTCACCCATGAAGTTGACTAGTCCTGGACTTCTCTTTATTGGAAATATTTAAATTACTGCTTTTTTTTTTGAAAGATTTTTATTTATTTATTTGACAGAGAGAGATCACAAGCAGACAGAGAGGCAGGCAGAGAGGGAGATAGAGGGAAGCAGGCTCCCCGCTGAGCAGAGAGCCCGATGCGGGACTCGATCCCAGGACCCCGAGATCATGACCTGAGCCGAAGGCAGCGGCTTAACCCACTGAGCCACCCAGGCGCCTCTTTCCTTGTGATAGGCCTTTTCAGATTTTCTGTTTCTTCTTCCGTCAGTTTTGGTTCTTTGTGTGTGTCTAGGAATTTGCCTATTTCACCATGGCTATCTAATTTGCTGGCATACAGTTGTTTATAAGATTCTCTTATGATCTTTCTTATTTTATAAGGTCCCTACTTTCATTCCTGATCTTAGTAAACCAAGTCTTTTCTCTTTTCACTCGTCCAGTCTAGCAAAGGGTTTTTCAATTCTGTTGGTCTTTTTAGAGAATCAACTTTTGTTTTTATTGATCTGGTTTTTTTTTTTTAAGATTTATTTACTTATTTAAGAGAAAGAGAGAGCATGAGCGGGAGGGGCAGAGGCTCTTGAGAGGGAGAGAGAATCCCAAGCAGACTCCATGCCGAACATGGAGCCCAACTCCGGGCTTGATCTCATGACCCTGAGATTACAACTCAAGCCAAAAACAAGAGTCAGATGCTTAACCGGCTGAGCCACCCTGGCACCCCTGTTGTTTTTCTACTTTCTATTTTGTTCATCTCAGGAAGGGAAGCAGGCTCCTCCACTGGGCAGAGAGCCTGATGCAGGGCTCCATCCCAGGACCCATGACCTGAGCTGAAGGCACAGGCTTTAACCCACTGAGCCACCCAGCTGCCCCGAAGAGTGTTTTTTTTTTTTAAAAAAAAAGATTTTATTTGTTTATTTAGAGACAGCGTGCATGTGCATGTGCATGAGCTGGGGGAGGGGCAGAGGGAGAGAAAAAGAAACTCAAGCAGACTCCGAGCTGAGTACCAAGCCCTTTACAGGCCTTGATCTCATGACCCTGAGATCATGACCTGAGCCAAAATCAAGAGTCTGATGCTTAACTGACTGAGACACCCAGACACCCTTAAAGTGTTTTTGATTTCCACAAAGTGGTAAATTTTCCAGATTTCCTTCTATTATGAATGATTAATTTTTATTAATATTCTGCTATTCCTGTATATTTCTGTTATCATTCTGCTCTGGCCAGAGAAGATACTCTATGTGATTTCAGTCTTTCTCAATTTATGGAGACTTGTTTTGTGGCCTTACATATGGTCTGTCCTGAAGAATGTTTAATGTGCCCTCAAGGAGAATGTGGGTTCTGCTGTTGCTCGGTGGAGTGTTCTGTAGAGGTCTGCCAGGTCTGATGGCTATTTAGTGATGTCCACATCTTCCATTTCCTTGTCCATCTTTCGTCTAATTGACTTATTGATTAGTCTCCAACTATGATTGTTGAACTTTCCATTTCTCCCACGGTTTCTGTCAGTTTTTGCTTCCTGTATTTTGGGACTCTTGTTATGTGCATATATATTTATAATTATTACATATTCTTGATAGATTGATCCTTGTATCACTATATAGTGTCTTTTTTGTCTCTTGTACAATTTTTGTCTTAAAGTTTACTGTGTCCAATGTTAGTATATCTACCCAAATCTTTTTTGGGATATGGTTTGCCTGGGATATCTTTTTCCATCCTTCCACTTTCAACTTGTGTTCTTGGATGCAAAGCGAATGTCTTGTAGACACAATATAGTTAGACTGTGTGTTTTTTTGTTTTTAATTTTAGAGAGGGAGAAAGGGGGAGGGACAGAAGGAGAGGGAGAGAACCTTAAGCAGGCTCCATGCTCAGTGCAGAGCCTGATATGGGACTTGAACTCACAACCCTGAGATCATGATTTGAGCCAAAATTGAACCTTGGACACTTAACCAACTGATCCCCCAGGCACCCTCTTTTGTTTCATTTTTGAATCTATTCTGTTGTCCTCTGCTTTCTGATTGGGGAGTTTAATCTCTTTAATGTAATCATTGATAAGAAAACTTCCTTCTGCCATTTTGCTGTTTGTTTTCTATATGTCATATCCTTGTTTCTTTTAAATTCCTCTCTTATTGCTCTCTTTTGTTTTAGATTTTCTAGTTTACCATTTTGATTTCTTTCTTATTTCCTTTACTATATATTTTTAAATTTTTTATTAGTGTCACTCTGAGGATTACAATGAGCATCTTAAATTACAGCAACCTAGTCAAATTAATACAGTTTAGTTTCAATAGAATATAAAAACTTTGGTCTTATATCGCTCCACCCTATCTTATGTTGTTTTTGTCACTTTAATGACAAAAACTTTATTTTACACTTTTTTGTGTAATGTAAAAATAATTTTACATTATTTACACTTTAATTTATTCTTAAATATTTAATAGTTTGTTGTTATTGTTGTGGATGGAAAGTTTTATCCAACCCAATTTCCATTTGATTACTCTTAAAATGAAGAAACATCACTGATTTCTATATATTTATTTTATATCAGGCCACATACCACATTTTCTTTTTTTTTAAAGATTTTATTTATTTATTTGACACACACACAGAGAAATCACAAGTAGGTAGAGAGGCAGGCAGAGAGAGAGGAGGAAGCAGGCTCTTCGCTGAGCAGAAAGCCCGATGGGGACTCAATTATGACCCAAGCCAAAGTCAGAGGCTCAACCCACCAAGCCACCCAGGCACCCTCAAATTTTCTATTACTTCTCATCTATTGCTTTTTCTCATTGGCTTCTCTTGGAATTTCTAGGTATATGATCATATTGGCACCAGAAAGAGATAATTTTTATTTCCTTTTCAAACTTTATACTGATCTTCCCAATCTATGCGTTTGCTAATACCAAAACATCATGTATAATAGGAATGATAGAAGGCATCCCTGTTAGATTCCTGATTTTATTGGTCATGGTTTTCTTTCCCCCCACCATTTGGAATGCTCTTTGCCTCAAACAAAACAAAATAAGTTTTCATCAATTTTAAGTAGTTTCTTCCTATTCCAGTTTTACCCAGAGTGTTATTAAGATCAGCTGCAGAACTTAATAAGCATCCTTTTAGCCTATGCTGATTTGATAAAAAGGCTGTTCCTTCTTCCTTTAAATTGTTCACTAAGGACATATGCTAATTCTTCCTGATGATTGAGACATTCCTAGAATAAACTTTATTTCATCTTATTGTAGTATTCTTTTGACATATTGCTGGATTCTATTGGTAATTTTTAAAATATTTTATTTATTCATTTGACAGAGAGAGAGAGAGAGCAAGCACAAGCCGGGGAAGCAGCAGAGGGAGGGGGAGAAGCAGGCTCTCCACCAAGCAGGGAGCCGGATGTGGGGCTTTATCCCAGGACTCTGGGATCATGACCTGAGCTGAAGGCAGACGCTTAACTGACTGAGCCACCCAGGTGCCCCGTAATGTTTTATTTTACATTATTACATCTATAATGATGAGTGAGATTGGGCTATTACATTGGCCAGCAAACTACTGCTTCCTCCACCCCACGCCCCAAGACCAGGCTAAGTCTGGCCCAGTGCCCATTTTGGTACAACCCACAACCTAATAATGGTTTTCACGTTTTTTAAATGGTTGAGGGGAAAAAAAAACCCAACCAGAAGAAGAAGAATATTTTGTGACACTTGAAAATTATATCAAATTCAAATTTTAGTGTCCATAATAAAGGTTTATTGGAACACTACTGCACTCATCTATTTACATAATGTCTGTGATTGCCTTTGAGCTCTGACACAGAGCTGAGTAGTTGCCACAGACACCGTATGGACTGCAAACCTTAAATATAGACGATTTGGCTCTTTACAGGGAGAGTTTGCCAACCCTGGTCTATCTAGCTTTCTTTATGGGGCCTATCTTTATCAGATTTGGTGTTAATGCTAAGTTGGCTTCATGAAATGAATTGGAGACTTTTCCCTCTTTTTTTCTGTTATGTGGAGTCATTTAAATAGATCTGAAATTGTCGCCTTTGTAAATGTTAAATAAGACTCAGCCATGAAACCATCTGGTTCCCAGGCAATATTTAATACATAATAAATATAATCTTCTGTGGTAATTGAGCTGTTCAAGTTTCCAACTTTTCCTGGGTTGATTTTGATAATTTATATTTTGCTAGGAAATCATCCATTTCCTCAATAGTTTAAAATTTGGTTAGCCATAAAATTGCACAGAATATTCTCTCCAAATAATTTTAATTTTCCCTACACCTGTAGTCATGTCCTTAGCTCTCATTTCCTATCTTCTATATTTATACCCTCTCTCTTAAAAAAAAATCTGGCTCATAAAATTCATCTATTTTATTAGTCTTTTTCAAATAACAGCTTTTAAGCTCATTTATCTTTCCTGTGTTTTTTTTTTTTTTAAGATTCTATCCATTTATTTGACAGAGAGAGATCACAAGCAGGCAGAGAGGCAGGCAGAGAGAGAGAGGAGGAAGCAGGCTCCCCGCGGAGCAGAGAACCCGACGCGGGACTCGATCCCAGAACCCTGAGACCACGACCCGAGCCGAAGGCAGCGGCCCAACCCACCGAGCCACCCAGGCGCCCTCCTGTGTTTTTTTTTTAAGGGGAGGGTTCCTGTTTCAGTAATTTGAACTTTTCTTTTTATTTTTATCTTTTTAAAGATGTGACATATATCTATATCTACACACACACACACACACACACACACACAGGAATACTATGCAGCCATCAAAAAACCAAAATCTTGCCATTTGCAATGACATGGTTAGAACTAGAGGCTATTGTGCTAAGCGAAATAAGTCAATCAAAGAAATATAATTATCATATGACCTTACTGATATGAGGAATTTGAGAAACAAGAGAGAGGATCATAGGGAAAAATGAAACAAGACAAAACCAGAAAGGGAGACAAACCATAAGAGACTCTTAATCTCTGAGGGTAGCTGGAGGAGAGGGTGGTGGGAAGAAGGGGTGACTGGGTGATGGACACTGGGGAGGGCATGTGCTATGGTGAGTGCTGTGAATTGTGTAAGACTAATGATTCACAGACCTGTACCCCGAAACAAATAATATGTTATATGTGAATTTTACTTTATTTTATTTTTTTTTAAAGATTTTATTTATTTATTTGAGAGAGAGAGACAGTGAGAGAGAGAATGAGCGAGGAGAAGGTCAGAGAGCAAAGCAGACTCCCCATGGAGCTGGGAGCCTGATGTGGGACTCGATCCCGGGACTCCAGGATCACGCCCTGAGCCGAAGGCAGTCGTCCAACCAACTGAGCCACCCAGGCGTCCCTATATGTGAATTTAAAAAAAAACATATTATTATCTTCTTTGTCCTCATTTCTTTTGAATTCTGTTTTTTGTTTCTGTTTTCTTTTGAGGGATGAGTGCTGGGCTTCCGTATTTTTGGTCTTTCTTCTTTGATAATTGGAGGGATTCCAGACTATGGCAGTCCCTCCAACCCAGGCTTTGTAAGGAAGTAATCTCTTTTCAGCAAAAAAGAAGAAGTAGTCTTCTTTTTCTTTTTGCTCTTTTGGTAGTTTGCAATTCTATTTTGGTTTTGCCTTCCATGGAAGGTTTTCCTTAATTTTCAATGAGATGAGACTTTAAAAATTTTTAAACTGATTTGTTTCTGAGATAACTAGACATGATCACTGATTATACTTGTAAATGAAGCTTTTCTAGTGGGCCAAGTGTGTGCCACTCCTTTGTAAATATTCTATGGATGTATGAAATAAATGATTACTCCATTTGAAAAAATCTAAAGTTCTACATGAGTCTCATGAATTTTGTTTGTTATTATTTACTCAGTTCCCCCCATGCCCTTAGTTTTGGCTACTGATGTTGAAACCACTTACAATAATGATCGTATTCTCCTGCCTTTCATACTTCTAACAGTTAGTTAATTCTTCTGTCCAGAACACTGACAACTAAGACAATTTGAGGGGGATGGAGATGGGAGATTGTCAGTGATACATAGATAAGGAAATTGTATTTTCAAAGTTTTAAGTGTTCAGCTCTAAGAGTTTTTGCGAGTGAACTTTTTGGCAACAAAATCACATAAAAGGAAATGTTTCAAAACATCCGTTTTCCAAAAACATTTTCCAAGGCATCTTATTTTGGCCAATGGAGGAGCTCCCTCCAGAGGCCAGAAAAATTTCAGCACCAGAGTTTCATTTGGTGGCTTGTGCTTGTGAGTTAGTAACATTTCTGTGAGGGTTGTTTGCAGAAAACTTTCTAATGGACTTGCCCTTGTTGGTGAGAGTTAGCGTTGTCAAAACTAGGCAGTATGATCCCTAAACCCCTTAGGGCACACCAGTCACAAATAGCCATCTGTCCCAATTCATTGAAAGCACATTTATTTGTTTGTTTGTTTGTTTTCCCTCCCTGGAATGGGACCTCTAGGCAAGTGGGGACTTCCTCTCTATCTGACTCTTTGCTTTAACAAATACCTATAATATTACGTGGCACATAGTAGGGGCTCAATGATTGTTACATGGATGAATGAGTGAATCTTTGAACAAAAGTTCTTTGCTTAGTGTTGCTGGGAATCCTTGACCAGGCCCTGAGGCCCAGGGAAGGCACTTGTCTGGGTGGCTTCATGGCTGAGTGGTCTTTGTTTGATGGGATGGATTTATTTATTTATTTATTAAAGATTTTATTTGTTTATTTGACAGACAGAGATCACAAGTAGGCAGAGAGGCAGGCAGAGAGAGAGGGGGAAGCACGCTCCCTACTGAGCAGAGAGCCCCATGCAGGGCTCGATCCCAGGACCCTGAGATCATGACCTGAGCCGAAAGCAGAGGTTTAACCCACTGAGCCACCCAGGTGCCCTGCAGTGGGATTTATTTAACTGGTTTAGATCAATGTATTCACTCAACACTTAGTTACTGAGCACCCACTCTCTGCCACAGACTGTTGTTGAGGCCAGGGCTCCAACAGTGAAAAAAGCAGGCAAGACTCTTGTACTTCTGGGACAGTTATGGAGAGAGTATTTGGATAGTAGTGTTCATTATGGGGAAAAGTCAAGCAGGGGAAGACAGAACATGCTGGGTGGAAAGGAGGTCTCACTTTTATATGATGGTCAGAGAGTGGGGGAAGTCACTTCCAGGTTAATGAGGTGGGGAGGAGGAGCTTTGTAGATACCTCGGGGATGGAGAGATGTCAAGACTGAAACAGGAATGTGCCTGGCATGTTTGGGGGACATCAATGAGGCTGGTGTGGCAGAAGCGGAGCAAGAGATGGGGAGGGGGAGGAGGACAAAGTCAGAAAGATAAATTCAGGAGACGTGCCACAGAGATGTGAAATGCCTAGGGAAGATGGTTGAGATTTTTCCAGCAATGAGAAAGGACCCTGTGAGTCAAGGGCGGAAGTGGGGCTGGGCTTTTCCCACAGACATCTCTACTTCCAAAGATGGCTTCCAGGCTGCCTTGTCAGATGCTTTCCTTGCAAAAATTCTGATCATGACCACGAGGTGACCACTCTTAATGTGGTGATGTGGCCCAGATGTCAGGAGATGGGAGGCATGCTGGGATGGCACAATTTACTTAAGGAAGACCGCAGAACCAGATTCTTGCTGAACCAAGTTGAATTAAGAAGAGGGCACCTTAGGGGCGCCTGGGTGGCTCAGTCAGTTAAACATCCAACTCTTGATTTTAGCTCAGATCATGATCTCACAGTAGTGAGATGGAGCCCCACATTGGCTCTTCGCTGCCTATGGAGTCTGCTTAAGATTCTCCCTCTACCTTTGCCCCTCCCCCCTTAAAAAAGAGAACATCTTAGCCCCCGAAGGTCATGGCTGGAGGGACCATTACTCTCTCTCTCTCAGCTCTCGTCCACTGGGCATCTGGTCAACATCACCCAGGCGGCCTCCACCACCCTCACTGACCAATGAGAACTTGGAAATGAAAACTCTCAGAACCCATCAGCATCTGCTGATTCCAGAAAGGAATGGCCTCCCTTTGAGATAATGGACTTTCTGGACCCTGTTATGATTCCCTGTATCTTCATCCTGGTTTTGTTGGACTTTTTTTTATATCTTTTCACAGATTGCTCATCGTGCTAAACTTCCTAGTGGGATTGGTGATAGACATTGCCATTGCTCTGGACTCTGCTGGCTAGGAGAGTTCGGGCCTCTGCTGCCCCTTGATGAATGACATTTTCAGCTGGCTCAGCTCCAGGTGGGGAGCCTGGCTATGGTCCAGTGCCCTCAGAGGGCCTGATCACCCGCCTGGGGGTCACAGTATGGTCGCTCAGCCAATGCTGCCTTAAGATGAATAGGGCTCTGGCCCCAATCTGCACAACCAATGAGGGTATCCAGTGGAGTGGCCCGGGCCCCTGAGACATCTTAGTGGACCCACGAATTTCCAGGGATGGAGCTGTAGAGGGATGATCTCCCCATGGCAGGCTTGCAGATACCCACATAGGTTACGAAGGCAAAGGCTTGAACCCCAGCGAATCTAGTCTTGGCCAGATGCCTTGGGATCCTTCTGGAACAGGAGAGGATGGGGGGCTTGTGAGGAGCTGCTGTCTTTCCTGGAAGGCTATTACGAGACATTTGGGTTCTGGGTTCTGATGAGGAGCAGGGCTCTCTGCCCACCTCTGCACCCCCAAATAGAGCTGTGGAATATAAACCAGTCCACAACAGCCTACATCAGGCTCCTCAGCGACAACTGAGGAGGTACTGGTGAAGAATGAAGCTAGGTCCTTAAGGGATCACACATGAGAGGGCACACATATATTCATGCTGAATGAAGGTCACGAGTTAACATCACTACTGCCTGAACAACAGATGTGCTTTATTGGGGAAATGATTTTTTTCTGTTGCTATGCTTATGCACTGGTGGGTTGGTTCAGTAACAAATACGTGAGACTTGTTTGAAAAATAAATTAAAAAATAAGTAAAACAAAAATAAGTAAATAAATAAATAAATAAATAAACATAAAATTCATATGGGATCTCAAAGAACTCTGAACAGCCACGACAGTCTTGAGAATGAACAAAGCTGAAGGACTCACTCATGCTTGATTCCTGATTTCAAAAATTACTACCAAAGTTTTTCTTTAAAGTAATCAAAGCATTGTGATACTGGCATAAAGACAGACCAACAGACTAGAACAGATAGCCCACATATACGGTCCTCATGAGTATGGTCAACTGGTTTTTGACAAGGATGCCAAGACCACACAATAGGGAGAGGACGGTGCTTTCAAAAAAAAAAAATGGGGCCAGGAAAACTGCTTTTCTAGATGCAAAAGAAGTAATTGGGACCTTACTGAACACCATATAAAAATTAATTCAAAGTGGAACAAAACACCTAAATATAAGACCTAAAACTCTCTTAAACTCTCAGAAGAAAACATAGGGCAAAAGCTGTACCATGGGTTTGGCCATATCCAAGAAATGGCACCAAAAGGCACAGGAAACAAAAGAAAAAAATAGACCAAACTGACTACGGTTTTGTGCATTAAAAGATACTATTATCAGGTAAAAAGGGACCCCCCAGAATGGGAGAAAATGTTTGAAATCTTGTATCTGGTAGGAGATTAATATCTAGTATATATGGAGAACTCCTAAAATTTAACAACAACAAAAAACAACCCAATTTAAAAATGAGCGAAGGACCTGGAGAAGACATACAGATGGCCAATAAGTCCATGTAACGATGAACTCAACATGACTGGTCATGGGGGATGTACAAATCAAAACGACAGTGAGACACACCTCACACTCATGAAAGTGGATACTAATTAAGGAAGAAAAAAACAGTGGGTGAGAATGTGGAGAAATCAGAGCCTTCATGCATTGTTGCTGGGAATGTAGAATGTTGCAGCCACCCTAGCAAACAGTATGGAGGACCCTCAAAAAATTAAAACTAGAACAAACAAATTAAATTAAAAATAACACCCAGCAATCCTACTTCTGGGTATATACCTCAAAGGATTGAAAACAGGTCCTACATGGGCCAAAAAACCAACGAAGCCTCAAGGACCAAACAAGGCACCCATCTCAGGCTTAAGTGCCCTCAAGTACTCTCCTGTCCTCATCCCCTGAGGGCCTCAAGGTCACGGTCAGGATGTCTACTCTAATAACCGCCAGCTCTGAACTCTTTCTAGTTCAGCTGAGCTTCTGGGAGATATTTTTATTGGTTGAACATTCTTAATCAACTGAGCGTGGACCCATGGCAGGACCTCTTTCCATGACTGGACACCCCAACCATGACTGGACATCCTGTAAGGTCCCCCAATAATGGGTCCATGATTAAAGGAGCGAGACTGATACAAAGCGAAGGTCAAGCAAAGCTTTATTTTGCGCCAAGCATCAAGAATCAAACCGAACGTTCGGGGCCTCTCTCAGCTTCACAGACTAGCTTTTAAGGGCAAAGGCCATGTGGTTGGGCCTGGCCACGCTCAGGTGGCCAATGAAATTGTAACAGAGAAAGCTGCACAGTCATGTTGGGGCACATATAAGTGACCAATTGAATTACAATTTACCCTAGTAGATATCTGAACCAGCCTATCACCTGGGTCAGAATTGTTGCCCAAAAGGTGGCCAAAGGGTGGGGCCCATACTCCTTGGTAACTAGGGAGACAGTATGCATCCCCCTACTGATCGGATATCTCCACCTGGCCTGACCCACCTTGTATTTGGGCTTTGTTATCTAGGACTGGTTTCTGGGACTTGTTTTTAAGTAAGTCGCCTGGGGGAAGGGGGACAGGGACAGTTTAAGTTTTAAACAACAACGTTATTGTTTAACCAGATGGAAGCGCTCTGGCTAAATAGGTCCTTACACGTCCCAACCATAACTGAACATCTTCATTAAGGCTAGACATCCCCACCATGGCTAGACATTCTCCTAATGTGTAGATATCTCCGTATGGCTGCACCTGCTACCAATAGGAGGTGTAGACGTTCCCCCTCATGGCTGGGCACCTCCCGTGGCTCGGTCTGCCCTTGCTTGTACCGATAAAGGGTGTCTGCACATTTAGCAATATCACGGATTTGAGAAGGGACCACTCCCCTCCTTTTTCCTTCTTCCTCAGGCAAGTTCTGGTTTTTCTAGCCCCTGTCCCCAACCTCGTATTGTCTTGACCCTTTCTTAGTATGTGGCCAAGATTTTTATGTCTTTGCATAAAACAGACAAGTCCCAGTGGTGCTCTGTTAGGTATTGGCATTTGGCTTATCCAGCTGCACCGGCAGTTCCTCATGCCCTTCCCCCAGCCTTCAGCTTCCCCTCCTCTGTTATGCTCAGGTAACACTCTATTCCTTTGCCTCTCTCTCTTAAACTCCTGTCTGTAGGACTCTTGCAGTTGCAGATGATAGAAAACTGACTTGGCTTAAGCAAAAAAGAGACTTCACTGCCCTACTTAAAATGTAGGGGGTATATTAGTTTATGTGGCTGCTGGAACAAATTACCACAAACGTGGGAGCTTAAAACAATAGAAATGTGTTCTCTTGCAATTCTGTAGGCTGGAGCCTGAAATCGAGGCATCAGGAGAGCCAGATCCCCCCCCAAACACCACCACCACGAAGTTCTGGAAAATTCCTTCCCTGCCTCTTCCAGCTTCTGCTGTGATCTCTGCTTCCATCTTACGTCGCCTTTCCTTCTGTATCTCTCTCAAAACCCTCTCAGCCTCTCTCTGATGAGGCAGGTGTGTGATGGCACAGAGGTCTTACCCAGATAATCCGGGATAAACTCCTGACCCTTCACTTAATCCCATCTTTCATAGCAGGAGATAACCTTCCCAGGTTCTAGGGATTTGACATGGTTATCTTTTGGAGGCCAATTTTCTTTTTTTTCAAGAGCCACTGGCTGGCCCCCAGACAGTGTTACCAAGTCCTTTCTCGATTCCTGTTACGTTGGTATGGTCTACAAAGCCAGATGGAGCTTGAAATAGAGGAGGCCATGTCATAGGGTGCCATAGCCTACTCAACCTGATGACCACTTAACGGAAATCCGTAACATAGAAAGAGGGGCCTGGGTCAAGGCCACCTGCGGCCCCTGCTCTTGATGACAGAGCTGGAAAATCTCCTCTCTAAAATGGACCCTAGGGTTCAGGCTCACTGGGATGCCAGTAGGGACAGGGAACCTGGCCTAACACCTGTCCCCAAGGAATATGGGTCTTGGGCTTTACTCTTCTGTATCTCCTGTCCAGGCATCCCCTCCACTCAGGGTAGGAGAACAGAGAAGCCAGCTGGGAAGGCCAGGCCAGGAGCTGAGGAGCAGCCGCCTGCCGCCTCCCTCCCCAGGGTCCACGACACGAAGCGTTCCTCTCTTCTGCTGCCTGCTTCCTGGGAAAACCAGGCATGGAAGCCTTGAAACAGTAGCACCGTAACATCAGGCATATTAGAAATCATGATAAATGTGAATCTGTCACATTCATCTAGCAAAAATATAGACACCTGCATTTTGTCACTCCTCCCGCCCACCTCCCAAGCTGTTCCTTAGGTGTTGGGGGGGCGGGGAGCACTCCTCCTGCTCTCCCGCCAGCCAGCCCGCCTGCTCCTACCCTCCCCTTCTGGGGCTGAGCTACTGCAGAGGGAGCGCCAGGCTCACATGGGGGAGAACCGAATACGAGTGGCTAGAGACCCTGAGAACAGAAACAAAGGGAGACTGAAGAGTTTGAAAAGCTCCTCCCAGACCAGCTTATCTTGCTTCTGGAGGGAGTATCTCTTGAAGCAGAAGACTGAAATGGCCCCCTCCAACTCTGCAAAGCCTCGATTAGACCAACATACCACCTCCCCCAGCAGGAGGCAGAGGTTCGCCACCGGGTGTGAACTCATTGTTAAGTTCAAGTGCACAAAAGCGTACAAAGATGTGGAGAGAGTCCTCCAGGATGATCAGGCCACGGGCATGTACCTCTCTGGGAGCTGCCGGGGAGCGGTGAGCGAGGAGGCCAGGCAGCAGCAGGTGGCCCGCGGGTGCTTTGAGCTGACCAAGGAGCAGATGGGTGGACCCCCAGCTGAGGCGGTGAGGGCCCAGATGAATCATCACAGTGCGATTCTTTCACGGGGGCCAGGATCGCACTGACCCTGGGCATCCGAAGAAGGGTCATCAGCAGGCGGCAGCATCCCTGCTCTGGTCCTTCTCTTTCCAGATGCTGCTTCCTGGGACTCACTGATGGCTCAGTGCTTTTGTCGGCTGCCCTGAACTTTCCCCCTCAAGATCTGACTCTGCATTGGGTCTTTTCTGGGACGTGAAAGCAGTTCTTTTACACAAATGCCGAAAGCTGTCCGAGATACAGGGGGAAACCTGCTGAACATTCTGCATTGATCCCCTTAGCATATGGCTACACTGGAGATTTCTAGAATTCCAGGAGGATGCAGAGACTCTGTACCCTGGAACCCGGGAACACCATTTCATATTCTTCTCTGGGTCATTTCGGAAAGGTTCTGCAGAATTATTTTGATTGACAGGTCTGTTGTTTAGATGTTTCCAAAATGGTAATACCCTTGGCAAAAGGGCACGATAAGGAGGTAAGGATCCAAGATGTGCTCATAATAAAACGTAAATGGATTAACGGATAATGGATTAATATTTTTGTAGTTCTGTGTGCATCTGAATTTAATACTGTTTATTTTTTTTATTATGTTCAGTTAGCCAGCATATTGAATTTAATACTGTTTTTAAAAAAAGAGAGAGAGAGACATGGTGTTACCCAAAGGGTATTTTTGGCAAGCTGGTACCGCTCCTCCCCGGCCCACACGGGTTTGTCACTTTCCTGGGGAAGGCGCGCTCCTGCGCTGATGGCACCACGTGCTTCGTGGTGCTGTCACTTTTCCCGCGCGCACACACACAGAAACCAAGATTCCCAGAACTGTCCAGAGGGAGGAGGGTATGAAAGCACGAGAAGCTGTTGCGGTCAGGACAGTTCGGAGGTGGCCGGCGGGCTGAGCTGGACGAGAGTGACCTGAAGCCCGGCCCCGCATGCTGGAGGAAGGGTGGCTTTAACAGTTTCCTTCATTAGAGGCTCTTGGTCTTCAGAGTTCTTTCAGGGTGATTGTTATTCTAGAAGGTTCCCAGGGCGGGGGCGGGGGGGGGTTGCTCTCCACTATGATTGTATGTGCTCTGTTTACCCTAGCGGTATAAGAATCAAATTCTGATTTTTAATTTGAATAAATATAAGAATGCTGGGGGAGGGGGAAGACACCTGTATTTTGTTAACAAAACGTGATGAGAAGTTGAGAATAAGGCGGTGGATGAACACAGAGCAGGAGTTAAACGTGTCCAGTCGCTGTGTTGTACACCCGAAATGAACGTAACCCGTGTGTTAACTGTGATTCAATTTGAAAGAAGCGCATATAATCTGGAGACATTTCCACTTCAGATGATGGTGTGCCGAATCATTAGAATTAATCCTTTTGCTGAGAAGAACTGGAAAACTGATCAAAATATTTTTTTTTAATTTTTGCTTGAATGGGGCACCTGGGTGGTTCAGTTGGTTAAGCATCTGCCTTCGGCTCAGGTCATGATCCCAGGGTCTTGAGATCAAGCCCCGAATTGGGCTCCCTGCTCATCGGGGAGCCTGCTTCTCCCTCTCTGTCTGCTCACCCCCCGACTCATGCTCTCTGTCTCGCTCTCAAATAAATAAGTAAATAAAATCTTAAAAAAAATTCTGCTTGAATGAATTGAAAAGTAACAATATAGTAAAAAGAAACAAACAAAAAACACTTCTGGGCTGTGATCTAAGCTAAGAAAGAGATCCGGAGACGCAAGCCTTGCATTTGGGATGGTCCAACACCTACGTCTCCAAACAGATGCTTCCCTGCCTTCCCTCTTCCGTGTGTCCCAACCTCTTCCTGCCTCTTCTAGCCAATCGTTGTCTTCCCTTCCCCCTCACTTCACTACCTTCACACTAACACCCTCCAGCCTTAAATGGCCTCCCCCTCTCTGCATACCCCCTCACTAGGACTTTATCAAGTGTTTCTTTATGGTGTTTGATGAGTTTTCATGATTCTGTTTTCCCAGATAGCCACCACCCAAAACAAGATGCAGCAAATTTCTCTTTTTTTATGCTGTTTGCTGGCAAAACCTCTTATACCTTACCCCAAGTGTAAACTCCATTTGGAATTATCTTACCAATAGTTTCATTTTGCCTGTTTTCTAACTTTTTATAAGTGGAATCATCGTGTAAATGCTCTTGGATGTCTGGCTTCTTTCATTTAGCGTGTTTTTGAGGTTCACCTGTGTTATTGTGGGTGTCAGACATTTGTCCATTTTTATTACTTTTATTTCCTTAAATGAATATACCACAATTTCTTTGCCTAGTCACCGGTTGATGCACATTTGAATTGTTTCCAGCATTGACCTCTTTGAATAAATTTGCTGTGAACAGGCATGCACAACTCTTTTGCAGACATGTGTTTTCATTCTTTTTTAAAATTTCTTTTTATTTATTTGACAGACAGAGATCACAAGTAGACAGAGAGGCAGGCAGAGAGAGGAGAAAGCAGGCTCCCTACTGAGGCTCTCTGCCCAACACGGGGCTCGATCCCAGGACCCTGGGACCATGTCCTGAGCTGAAGGCAGAGGCCTTAACCCACGGAGCCACCCAGGCGCCCCTTGTGTGTAAATATCTAGGCACAGACCCACTGAGTTCTAGGGTGGATAGATGCTGAACTTCAGTAGAAACTGTCCCTTACCTTCCTGCCAGGAGTGTCATGAGGATTCAGCTGTTGTATGTCTGCCAATATTTGGCGTTGTCGGTATTTTTTGTGTTAGCCTTTCTCTAACATGTTCCGGGGGGGTGGGGATCTTATTGTGGTTCTGATTTTCCTTTTCCTCATGACTGATGATGTTGGGGAACTTTTCATATGCTTCCTAGCCATTCATAAATCTTTAAGGAACTGCTTATTTAAGATTTTGTTGCCAACTCATTCTTTCTAATCATTATTTGGTTCCATTGTCTGATTGAAATGAAACGCATCTAGTTGAATTCTCTTAATATTTAAATTGTCTCAAATTTGTGTTTTTCTCCACCAGCCTGAAATGACTGTGTCTATAAACTTTTGTGTCCATGGGCGGTATTTTCTGCGTGCTGCCTTTTTTTTTTTAATTAAATATTTTTATTTATTTACTTGACAGAGAGAGATCACAAGTAGGCAGAGAGGCAGGCAGAGAGAGAGGAAGGGAAGCAGGCTCCCTGCTGAGCAGAGAGCCCGATGCGGGACTCGATCCCAGGACCCTGAGATCATGACCTGAGCCGAAGGCAGTGGCTTAACCCACTGAGCCACCCAGGCGCCCCATGCTGCCTTTTTTGCCAACTTTTGGGCACTTAATGGTAAGAAAGAGCGGGCAAGGACTTCCATATTTTCACCAAAAGGAACTCAACTGTCTGGAACCATCCTGGAGCCCGAGTCACAGGTGCCCTTATGACATCACATCTCTGTCTCTTCCTCCTCTCTTCCTGCCAGGCTGCGGCGGGGAGAGTACAGACCTGGGAGCAATGGAACCATCATGCTCCTATCATGGGGAATTTAGGGGATTATAGACCTGAGGGACTTTGAACCATCCATATCCAAGTCATGGGCATTCGGTTTTGTGTAAGAGAGAGCCACCCAAAGTTGCAGACAGGGGAAGGTGGATTTCCACAGTTAACTCAGGATGCGAGGGGCACCTGGGTGGCTCAGTGGGTTAAAGCCTCTGCTTTCGGCTCGGGTCGTGGTCCTGGGGTCCTGGGATCGAACCCCACATCAGGCTCTCTGCTCAGCAGGGAGCCTGCGTCCCTCTCTATGCCTGCCTCTCTGCCTGCTTGTGATCTCTGTCTGTCAAATAAATAAAATCTTTAAAAAAAAAAAAAACCAACTCAGGATGCGAGTTCTACATTGAGGGACTCTGGGCCAGGCAGGAGGTAGAGTATGTGGTGGACTTAACATGAAGTTGTACACCGTTCTAATGATAGCTTTCTCCTCTGAACTCTGATTACAGAAGAATGGCAATGCTTGTGAAATCGTGATAGAAGATATTGAGGAAACCACTTTGAGGAAAGAGAAAGAGGAAGAGGAAGAGAAAGTGGAAGAAAAAGTGGAAGAGAAAGAGGAAGAAAAAAAAGAGAAAAAGAAGAAAAAGAAAAAGAAAGAGACTCCACCCCCACCCCCACCCCCTCCACCTCCACCTCCACCTCCCCCACCCCCACCACCAAAGGTAGGTCAATGGAGGCCCTCAAAGTTGAGCGTGACTCTTATTTGCAAGGAGTGTTGGGTTGTCTTCTCTGTGCCCCATAGCATGGCATGATTCTGGAATCTGTCACCGGGACCAGGTTCCATTTGTGAGCACAAGGTTGGGCTGTGATTGATTCCTCAAGAACAATAAGCATAAGCCAGAATGTCCCAGGCCAATCGGGATGAACGGTTGCCCTACCCAGAGCTGGAATGAGTAGGGCAACCATTCATCCTGATTGGCTTGGGACATTCTGCTTTATCCTTGGTTATCCTCTCCTCCGAGTTCCTTCTCGGTCGGAGAAAGGTGGGTGACTGAGGCGCAGAGACTTGGTAGTAAGGACGGGAACCCCTGACAAGTGGGACTCAGACCCTGCCCAAGCTGGGGAGTGGGGCAGTGAAGCTGTGTTCGGAGAAGGCATTGCCACGTGCAGGGAAAGCCGAGTATAGAACTGTGTGGGAGTGTGCGTGTACACGTGTGCACGTATGCGTGCTAACTGACGTTTAAGATGTGAGAACCCCATGAAGTGTAAGTGAGAGATAAATGAGAAGGACTCCACACTGCATGGAGCAGGGAAACTTGTAATACTGTGACTTGAGGGAGAGACACAGCAGGTTGTGGGTTGAGCTGGATGAAGTCAGGCATGAATGCAAACAAAGGCTTCCACTTCTCCAGCCACTTCAGTGGGGTGGAGGGGAAGGAATACGCAGCCCAGGTAGGTGGCCAGGCCCAGGCCCAGGTGGAACGTGGTGCATAGCGTGCTTCTTCCAGACAGGCCAGCCAGGATAGCTAGTGCCAGAATGTTCCATTCTACAGTCCAGGAGCCTGAGCCTCGGGGGTCCATCTGAGGTCCATTGAGAGAGAGGCGCAGAGACCAGACACCTATCTGGTCTACTGGCTCCCTGCCCAATGCTCCTGAACTTCTGAGAAAGTCCTGCTTGGCCTGCCCTGGAGCTGAGGTGGGTGGGGAACGTTCCCTGAGGATCCTTTGTTTATCTTTGCCACCTCTCTCCCCCCCAAAAAAGAAGCATCCTGACCAAGAGCAGAAAGCCATAAAGATCCAGGCGTGGTGGCGGGGCACCCTGGTGCGCAGGACCTTGCTGCACGCGGCCCTCAGAGCATGTATCATTCAGCACTGGTGGAAGCTGATGCTGACAAAGCTGCTGGAGAGGAGAAAGAGAGCAGCCCTCGAGTCCTTCTCGCGACGAGAATGGGCAGTGGTCCAGCTGCAATCCTTGGTCCGCATGTGGCGCGTCCGCCAGCGATACTGCCGTTTGCTCCACGCTGTCCGCATCATCCAGGTCTACTGGCGCTGGCATAACTGCCATTCCCGTGGCTTTTTCCAGGGCACCTACGACCTCACGGCATCCCATCTGGGTCTTGAACTTGAGATTTTTTTGGGCTCACAGATTTGTCGGATTACAGACTGCATCCCCTTCCCAATAAAGAACTGATCGGGTCTGCTCCAACTCTGCGTCAACGGGTCTCTGTCAGGCCGGCCCCCGGAGGTCCATGTGTCAGCAGGAGGTCAGGGAAAATGGCTGCAGAGACTAGACCTGGCACAGTCTGCTCAAGGAGGGGCCCAGGAGTCTGAGCATCTGGTGCTGGAGGGTGGGGCCTGAAACCCATGAGCCTGGGGGAGGAGACCTGGGGTCGCAGGGCCACCCACTCAGCCAACTCCAGGGAGACTCCTTCACAGTGTGGTCCATGCACATGGCGCCCCCTGTGGCTGTGCCCCATGGAGGGTTCTTCATTGTTCGCTGTCTTCCCACCACATTTAGAACAAGCCCAGAAACCCTCCTGGGGTCTCCATAAGCCTGCATGGTCCCGGCCTGGCCATGTCTTCCTGGCCCCCTCCTTTCAGATCGCCCCCGCACCTCCACATTTCCATCTCAGCACTTTGCACTTGCTGCCTCCTCTCCTTAGATAGCCTTTCCAGGTGGGGCATCCCCTCCACTCACGTGTGTCTCCGCCCCATGTTCCCTCCTCAGGGAGACCTTCTTCGACCATCTTATTGAAATGACTTCCCCACCCTGTACTGTACGTTCTAGTACCTGACCCTGCTTTCCTGCTTTCAAAGTCCTCGTTGCTACCCAAGATTATCTTACATCATTTTCTGTTTTCTATTGCCCCCAGTAGAGAGTGAGCTCCAGGAGAGCAAGACTCTGGGTTCAGTGCTGTTCCCAGAACCTAGGTCAGTAGTTCTCTCTTCTTCTCCCTCTCTCTTCCATACACACACACACACACACACACACACACACATATACACATACACATATATATATGGGACAAATAACATATATATATGTATACACACACACACACACACACACACACATATATATATGCTATTCTACATATTCTACATAATAAGCCATTTTTTCACCCTTAAAAAAAAATCCCTTTTGGGTTTGGGAGAGACTGTCCTTCCCAGGGCCAGCCAGTCCTTAGAGATAGCAAAGGACTCATCCCAGAGCATGCTTTTCATCCGCAAAGGAACCAGTGCAGGGCCATACCTCCTCTTTCTTTGTCCTGTACACCCCAGGGGGCCATAGTCCTCTGCTTTAATCGTCCTAAACCAGGTGTACCAAGCATCTATATAACTTCGTGGCCACAGAAAATACTCAAACCAGCCAATCCTACACTGTTCACCCTATCCTGCCTTGCCTTTCCCACTCCAACAAAAGCCATGGGAAAAGCTATTTTCTCAGTCCTGTCTTCTGCCGCCCGACCACATCTGATGCCTCCCCCGTGACCCTGCATGACATGGGGTGACCTCCTCTTTCAGATGCTGGAGTATAACAGATTTTGTGTTCTTGTGCTTCTATTCTGTTATGGTTGCACCTGACAGACCATCACATAAAAGGACACAGAACATGAATCTAATTTAAGTACAATCCACGTAACCATTTCTAGATTCACCACATAACCTTAACCATTAACGTAAGACTAACAGTTCAGTGGCATTTAGTACGTTCATGGTGTTAAGCAACGACTATCATCTGTACCAAGTTCTAAAACATTTTCACCATCCTAAATGAAAACCTTGTGCCCCTGAAACAATCACTGGAATTCCTCCAGCCAATGGCAACCACCAGTCTGCAGCCTGTCTCCAGAGATTTCCCTACAGGACACTTTCGGTATAAATGAAATCATAAAATATTTTGTGTCTGGTTTTACTTAACATGTTTCGGAGGCTCATCACCCTGTAGCATGCATCAGTACTTCATTACTTTTTTTAAAAGATTTATTATTTTATTTTATTTTAAAGATTTTATTTATTTATTTGACAGAGAGAGATCACAAGTAGGCAGAGAGGCAGGCAGAGAGAGAGGGAAGCAGGCTCCCTGCCGAGCAGAGAGCCCGATGTGGGACTCGATCCCAGGACCCTGAGATCATGACCTGAGCTGAAGGCAGCAGCTTAACCTACTGAGCCACCCAGGCACCCCAGATTTATTATTTTAGAGAGAGGGATGGAGAGAGAGAATCTCAAGCAGATGCCCCGCTGAGCATGGAGCCCAGTGTGGGTCTGGATCTCATGACCATAAGATCATGATCTGAGCCAAAATCAAGAGTCAGATGCTTAACCTTACTGAGCAACCCAGGTGCCTCGTTCTTGGTTGCTTTTTTATTTGGAAGATTTTATTTATTTGAAAGAGCAAGAGCACAAGGAAGTGGCAGGCAGAAGGAGAAGGAGAAGCAGGCTCCTGCTGAGCAAGGAGTCCAACATGGCTTGATCCCAGGACCCTGGGATCATGACCTGAGCCGAAGGCAGAGGCTTAGCCCACTGAGTCACCTACGTGCCCCTCTTTGTTACTCTTTATGGGTGATTGATATGTTTTGTCTGGCTATATCAGCTTTTGTTTATCCATTCATCTTTTGATAGACATTTGGATTGGGTGCACCTTTTGGCTTCTGTGAATGATGCCACTACGAATGCTTAGCATTTACACCATTTTACATTCCCACCAACGATGTACAGGCTCCAATTTCCCTACACTCTTGCTGATACTTGTTATTGTCTTTTTTTCAAATTCTTGCCGACTTAGTGGGAAGTGGTACCTCACTGCAGTATTATTTGCACTTCCCTTGTGATGAATGATGTTAGGTATCTTTGCATGCTTTTGGGCCATTTGCACACCTTTGGAGGAACATCTGTTCAAGTTTTGAAAAGAAACTTTTCATTAGGTTGTGGCTTTCTTTTGTGGTTTCAGTAAATACTTATGTAATGAATGAGTACATGATCCTACCAGACCATGGATTTGTGGTTTCACTATGGTTCACCCCCTACTTTCTAGAAACACATGTCCTACCATCCCTGAATGAATCGCTTCGACAACCATCTTCGAACTGTCATGCCCAATAGACACATTATTCTAGGGCTACATGAGTTATTATCCCTCCCTGATAACGTTCCCGTGTGTGTGTGTGTGTGTGTGTGTACCAGGTGGTGGAGGGAGGATCTACTGTTGTCTCTTCATTTCAGCTACAGATCCTTCCCCGTTGCTTTTCATCTGCCTATGTGTCTCTGTCTATCCCTCATAATTTCATCTTTCACTATATAATTATCTGTTTATGTTCCTCAGTATCTTTCTCCTTCGGTCCAGGCCTTCCTCTCTACACATTTCATAATGTCATGTCTCCTTGTCTCTGTCTTTTCAATTCGCTGGATTTTCTGGATCTGTATGTTTCTGGTAGAGATCGTTAATAGTTAACCTGCCAATCCTCAGACACAGTTCTGCTCTTCTAGACCCTGCTTACTCCTTATCCCTAAGAACTCCACAAAGATGAGAGGGACAGGTCTCATGGAGGGCACCAGCATGGTTGCTCCTGGATGATGGAGGCATCATCCATCATCCATCATAGATCAGCCTAGGATATGTGCAAGTACTTAGAGGAATGTCAGAATATTTTATGCCTATGGTTCAGGGATGAGCGCATGGCATAAGTCAGGCCAGTGAGTCTCCATTCTGGTATGGTTTTGGAACTCTTAGGATTGCCAACTATAAAGATTATGAAACCAGAGCTGCTACAGACACCACATGGAAATAGCTGAGAATGGAGTTGACACAGAGGAAAGTAGATCCAACAGGTGCCAGGAGAGAAAGGAAGCTCTGAGGATTGCTTTGGGCCTCTGGATCCAGCCATGCCTGAAGCTACCACTACCTATACTATGGGAATTCATTTTGTGAGACAATCAACCTTCATTTTCACTTAAGTCAGTTTGCTGAGACAGATAGCAAAAGAATAGGAGATCTCAATAGATTAATAAACACTCGGATTGAATTTTATGTGAGCTGGTTTTCAGAAAGTGGTTTTCAAAAATTAGTTTTTTAATTAGAAACTTGGCAGAAGGTGTGCCTAGGGAATTCTTGACAGTAAGTGTGGAATTATCTCTCATTTAATGTGCCCAAAGGACCAAAGCATTCTTGTAATGCTGTGTGGTGTGGTGAAATGGAAAAGTGTTGTGGATTAATGGGTAATTCTTCCAATTATCTAGAGTCAGAATGGCCAGAATATTAATCTAAGCATGGATTGGTCACCTATGAGCCAAATGTGGAGTCTTTAATTAGCCTAGTTCAACAAGTCAGCAGGAGGGAGCCATGGGCAACCATCAGCTATTTATGAAACAACTGTATTAGGAATAAATAAAATATTCCCATCCTTCCCTTGCCCTCTACTCAGCTTACACAAAGTATATGTGTGGCAGCCTTCACTTCCAGGATAACCTCTGAGCTCTACCTCCTAAAAAGAGTAGGCAGTCATCCCATGGACATCCTATTATATGTGTTGGACCTAGGAGAGAAATAGACCAATGCTTTTCAAACAGTAGCATATGTACAACCACGTAGAGGGCTCATTAAAACAGATCCCTGGGACCCACCCAGCACTTCTGATTCAGTAGAGCGTCCCAAGAACGGGTATCCCTAATAAGTTTCCAGGTGATGCTATGACTTCTGTTCTAGAGACCACTTTGAGCACCACTGGGGTGGAGCGTAACTACATGGTCACTGTGAATGCCAACACAACCAAAGTAACAAACTTCAAATAAATTGGAAGTTTATTTCTCTTTCCCAAAGAAGTTCAGAAATAGGTGCCCAGGCCCAGTTGGAACTTCACAGGGGGAGGAATCCTGGCCCCTTCTAACTTGCTACATGGCTATATATACCCAAGGTCACTTCATGATCCTGAATGGCTCCTGAGGTTTCTTTTAGTTACTGTTTTTTTTTTAATATTTTATTTATTTATTTGACAGAGAGAGATCACAAGTAGGCAGAGAGGCAGGCAGAGAGGGGGAAGCAGGCTCTCTGCTGAGCAGAGAGCTCGATGTGGGGCTCGATCCCAGAACCCTGGGATCATGACCTGAGCCGAAGGCAGAGGCTTCAACCCACTGAGCCACCCAGGCGCCCCCCTCCCTTTTTTTAAAAATATTTTATTTATTTATTTGACAGGCAGAGATCACAGGTAGGCAGAGAGGCAGGCAGGGAGGGGGCCCTGAGATCATGAGACCATGAGATCATGACCTGAGCTGAAGGCAGAGGCTTTACTCCACTGAGCCACCCAGGCACCCCTCTTTTTGTTATTGTTTTGTTTTTTAAGGAGGCTCCACACTGTTGGAACCCAACCTGGGGCCCAAACTCACGACCTTGAGATCAAGACCTGCGCTGAGATCAAGAGTCAGAGCTTAACTGACTGAGCCACCCAGACACCCCAGCTACTTCAATTTTAATATTCCCATCCAGTCTAGCCAGCAAGGAGGAAAGAGGAAGAGAAAGTCATACTCCTTCTCTTTTAGGGCATATCCTTGAAGTTACACATACCACTTCTTCTCTCTCTCTCTTTTTTTTTTTTTACAAATACTTTTTTTTATTATGTTAGTCACCATACAGTACTTCATTACCTTTTGATACAGTCTTCCATGTTTCATTCTTTGCATATAACACCCAGTGCCCATTGCAACAGGTGCCCTCCTTAATACCCATCACCCTTACACATGCCACTTCTGTCCATAACTCAAAGACTACAAAAGAAGACTAAATAAAAGGAGAAATATACCATATAGTTATTGATAGAATGAGTTACCATTGTAAAGTTGTCAGTTATCTCCAAATTTATAAGTTAAATTCAATTCCTATAAATATCTCATGAAGAGTTTTTGGGAACTTGACAAACCTATACAAAAAAAAAAAAAATCACATTGAATAAGTGTCCATAATTAGTCAAGACAATTTAAAAAAAAAGAGACTAGGAGGTAGGAATACCATAAGTCACATTAAAATGCACCACAAGAATATAATAATAACAACAGTATGTAATTGAGGCACCAACCACTAAGAATCTGAGATGAGGAATAAACATTTTTTTTAAGATTTTATTTATTTATTTGACAGAGAGAGAGATCACAAGTAGGCAGAGAGGCAGGCAGGGGTTGGGGGGTGGGGAGAGCAGGCTCCCTGTTGAGCAGAGAGCCCAATGTGGGGGGCTCGATCCCAGGACCCTGAGACCATGACCTGAGCCAAGGCAGAGGCTTAACCCACTGAGCCACCCGGCACCCCGAGGAATAAACATTTAAATAAGAATTTGTTTTTCAAAGTTGGGAGAGCCTGGTGGTGGGGATTAAAGAGGGCACGTATTGAATGGAGCTCTGGCTGTGGTGCATAAACAATGAATCTTGGAACACTGAAAAATATAGAATTAGATTTTTAAAAATTTTTTATTTTTTATAAACATATAATATATTTTAACCCCCGGGGTACAGGTATGTGAATCGCCAGGTTTACACACTTCATAGCACTCACCATAGCACATACCCTCCCCAATGTCCATAACCCCACCCCCCTCTCCCAACCCCCCTCCCCCCAGCAACCCTCAGTTTGTTTTGTGAGATTAAGAGTCACTTATGGTTTGTCTCCCTCCCAGTCCCATCTTGTTTCATTTATTCTTCTCCTACCCCCTTAACCCCCCATGTTGTATCTCCACTTCCTCATATCAGGGAGATCATATGATAGTTGTCTTTCTCTGCTTGTCTTATTTCGCTAGAATTAATTTAAAAAAAAAACAAATAAAAAGAATTTGTTGTATTTCCCCTTCACCCCATTCTCCTCCTTCATGTGTATAGCTGGACAATAACCCTCTTCCACCCTAGCAGAAGAGAAGTTTTATTTTCTGCATAAGCTGAACCAGAGAGCATCTAGACTCTGGGATTTCAGTCTTGGCTGAAGGCAGAGGTGAAGCTCCGTACCAAAATGGAGGGATTAACTGAAACTTCACAGGCCAAACAGCAAGGCCTCCAGCCCTCTCTGCTGGATCACCTGCCTGTAGGCTTGCACTCAGGCTTCATTCTACTCTCTGACTCAGTGTTCCAGGATTCCCCTCTGGGGCATCAGTTAGTTATTGCCACACAAATGCTGCATAGCAAACTGCCACAGCCTCAGTGGCATACCACAGTAAGCAGGTTGCCCTGGGCAGTGTTTCAGTGGGGGAAGCTCTGCTCCACATGTCTCTCATCCTCCTCTTCGTACCAGTAGGCTACCCGTCACTTCCTTGTTGGCAATGGTAGAAGTGCAAGAGGGCAAACATAAATTGGCAAAGACTTCTGAAGCCAAAGTCAAACTTGCCTTTCATCATTCCACCTTACTCTGGGGGCCAAAGCATGTTGCACTGTTAAACCCAAGGCACAGGACGATAGCTCTTTCCCCTTATGGGAAGAAAGTACAAAGTCCCATAGGAAAATATATGCACCTAGGATGATTAAAGCAATCTATCACAAGTTCCAAAGAATAAAACAAGTGAATAGTGGTATTTGGCCCACCATCCCACTGAAACAAAACCCAACTCTGCCTTATTAACCTACACTGAGTGGTGCCAATTAGTAAGCCCTACTGATGCACACTGAGCTTCCCTCTGGCATTCTAGTGCCATGCTTATACACATGAAGAGACAACCAAGGATTATAAACATGAGAGGCAGAGATAAAAACAAAAACAGAAAAAAGGGGAATTAAATTAAATAGAGACAATATGGGAAACAGAAGAAAAAGTTTTAAAAAACCAAACAAACAATTAAAACTAATATTCCTAGTAGAAGATAACAAATCAATGAAACAAGAATAGTGTCCTACAAAAGGAGAATAGTCTGAGGACAAGAACGAGCTCTTGAAAGTTAAGACTCTTTTAAAAATGGAGAAAATCTTCCAAAAAGTAGAACAAAAAAACAGAGTTAGAAAATAGCATAGGGGTGCCTGGGAGGCTCAGTTGGTTAAATGTGCTACTCTTGATTTCAGCTCAGGTCATGATCTCAGGGTCATGGGGTCAAGCCCTACATCAGGATCCCTGCTAAGCATGGAGTCTGCTTGTTCCTCTCCCTCTGCTCCTCCCCTGCTCATGTTCTCTCTCAAAAATAAAAAAAAAAATAAAAAATAAAAATTGTGTAGAATATATTGGAAAATAAGAGAATCGATCAATGGTGAACTAGTAGGATTTCTATAAGTATTAAATTGAGAAAATTAAAAGGTAGAAATTATTTCTTTTATTATTTTTTAAAGATTTTTATTGATTCATTTGACAGAGAAAAAGAGCAAGATAGCATAAGCAGGGGAAGCAGCAGAGGGAGAGGGAGAAGCAGGCTCCCCATTGAGCAGGGAGCCCATGTGGAGCTCCAACCCAGAACCTTGGGATCATGATCTGAACTGGAGGCAGACACTTAACTGACTGAGCCAACTAAGCATCCTGGTAGAAATTATTTTTAGACACCAATACAGTAAGGCTTCCCAGAGTTGGGTCATACAAATTTTATAAACTAACATGCCCCATACAATGATCTCAGAGAGGCTGAGAACAACATACCTATTGGGTACGAGGGATATGGGATGGTTAGCTCAGAGATTAATTATATACCAGGATTCTCAGAGTAGAACACATTAGTGGCATCACTGTTTAAAGATTCTTCTAACATGGGTTGCCTGGGCATCTGCCTTTGGCTCAGTCATGATTCCAGGGTTCTGGGATCAAGCCCTGCATTGGGCTCCTTACTAGGTGGGAAGCCTGCTTCTCCCTCTCCCATTCTCCCTGCTGGTGTTCCATCTCTCCCTGTGTCTCACACTATCAAATAAATAAATAAAATATTTAAGAAAAGAAAAAGAAAAAGAATCATATATTGGCTTGTTAGGCACCAAACAGCGAGAGAACAGAGGGTTACAGCAGTTAGGAGGGTGTAGAAATTGGCTGAGGTACCTCCATCCTAACCCTTCCTTGGCCCCTTCAGTTCAACCTCCATATTCACAGTGATCCTCATTCCCACACATTGAGGAAGGGCACAGTGGCAGAGAAGGCAGGACGCAGAAAGCAGCCTGAGCCCATATGCCTTTCTCAGCGTTGGGTGAGCTGCTGTCCTCAGTGGTTGATGACAGGAAGGTCCTGTGGGTACGCTGACTAGAAGTCACCCTTGGGAAAGAACAGACTCATGGGGGTTGTGGTTTCACAAAGAACATTAGCCCATCCCTGGCAGGAGGGAAATGGGCAGATGTTTCCTCTTAATCCAACAACTTTGAGCCTGAAGAAGGCCACCTGGTCCCTGGGTCATAGTTGCCCTTGTGACATCATGGTCATCTCCTCCACTTCCACCCTTTCTGCCTCTGACAGGACCAATGGAGCGGCAACCAGAGGGGGTGTGAACACGGAAAGACTGCCCCAACCCATGGGCAATAAATGCTGCGTAAGACAGTCAGGCACCCCCCTCCCTGGGGATGGGGAACCGGCCCATGGCAGAAGGACGCACCAGATGACTTCAAAGGACTCAGAAAAAATGGGGAGGTAGGGCTTTGAGGACTCCGCCCAGAAGCTGGTCCCCACTCATGCTTTCTTCCTATATTCTGATTGCAGAAGTCTGCTCCAGATGAGGATGCACTAGAGAAAGAAAGACTGAAGGTAGGTGGCGCCCAGGAGTACGAGAGAACCACAGATCATTGATCATCTGGCCACAGAGTCCCCAGAAAAGGGGAGGATCCATCTCTGGTCCCACAGCTAAGGAGTCACTTCAGTGTGTCTCTCTTGTCCCCATAAATTCCCTCCCTGTTGTACGTGAGCTGTGTGGAGCTTGAAGAGACAGCAGCAAGGTGGGGAAGCTGGGGCACAGCAGAGGGCACTGGAAAGCTGGAAGGATATGGGGGTGACCGAGAGGTAGTAATGGAAATTAAGAGAAGTGAGGTAAGAGCGAGATCTCAAAGGGTCATGGCATGGCGTGGAAGCCTCAGGAGGCAATATCCCAGGAGGGTATTGGGGCTGAGCTGCAGGCCATAAACACAGAACGGGTCATCGTCAGAGGAACTTTCGGTCCCTCACACCCATGCCAGGGTCTCTGGATCAGAAAGTGTTTCCACTGATTCCATGAACCTGGGAGGACCAGAGAGGAAGCGTTTCCCCATTGTGTAGATGAGGACCCCGAGACTCAGAGGATGAGCCCACGTGTCTGTGGCCACAGACAAGACAGTAGAGACAAAACCCCACCCCGGACTCCTGGGTCCCCAGAACCACCTGGGGGAAGCCTGGTTGTTAAGAGAGAAGATGAGAGCTCCTCCGTGGCAGACGCCAGCCTAGTGGGCTTTCACAGCGCATTCACGCAGAGTCCTCTGCTTTGCTTGGTCAGCGGCTACGCAAGAAACGCCGCAGAGCCCAGATCAAGGCGGCCAGGAAAATCCAGGCCTGGTGGCGTGGCACCCTGGTGCGCCGCACCCTGCTGGCGGCCGCCCTCTGGGCCTGGGTGATCCAGAACTGGTGGAGGGCGGTCCTGTGCAGGCGGGTTCTGCAGCGGCGGCAGGACCTGCTGAAGATCTACGTCATCCAGGAGGAGGCAGCCGTCAGGCTCCAGTCCTGGGTTCGCATGTGGCAGTGCCACCGACGTTACTGCCACATATGGCACGCCCTCTGCATCCTCCAGGTCCCAAAAAGCTGCTTCGCCTTACAGACCGATGACCATCTACAGGACCAGTACGACGTCCCTCCTGGGCAGCCTGAGTTCCATATCGAAATCCTATCGGTCTAAAAGTACTGCATGGTGGAGAACCGGCTCCACCACCCCAATAAATGTCTGACCAGATTTTGTGTGTCTCAGTGACTCGCACACCACGAAGCCCCCAAGGGTCCTGCTGTCCCTCCTCTGCAGAGGGAGACAGCTGTCTGTCCCCCGACTCCCACCCCTTAGTGCCTATGGCCCCTGCTTTGGGCTGACTGTGCCCGAATGCCACTGACTCTGTCCACATCTGAAGTTGGCACCTGAGGCTGTTGTCACACATCCAGAGCCAAGTCTTCAGTTCCATCACCCTGGAACCATCCTTGTCTCCTGAACTTGCAGCTGGCTTTGTGGGGGGGCAGCTTTATAATCCCAAAGACTCCGGACACCTCCTCTTATGAGAGTGGCCTCTGGATCCGTGCTCTCTCAGCCTGGCATTGTGGGCCAGCTGGGGCTCACAGCCATTGGCTCTCTCTCTCTCTCCCTCCCTTTCTTAAAAAGATTTTATTTATTTATTTATTTATTTATTTATTTATTTATTTATTTGACAGAGAGAGAGAGAGAGATCACAAATAGAGAGGCAAGCAGAGAGAGAGGAAAGCAGACTCCCTGCTGAGCAGAGAGCGCAATTTGGGGCTCGATCCCAGGACCCTGAGATCATGACCTGAGCGGAAGGTAGAGGCTTAACCCACTGAGACACCCAGGTGCCCCCTCCCTCTATTTTTTAAAAAATGTTTTATTTGACACACAGAGAGAGAGTGCATGCACACACAAGCAGGGAGAGCTGCAGGCAGGCAGAGGGAGAGGGAGAAGCAGGCTCTCCACCCATCAAGGAACGTGATCTGATGTGGGACTCAATCCGAGGACCCCAGCATCATGACCTGAGCTGAAGGCAGCCTCTTAACCGACTGAGCCACCCGGACGCCCCAGACATTGGCTCTCTATTTGGCAAGCCCCCAGACTGAAGTCAGACCTTTGGTTGGCTCTCTTGGGAGCCAGACAGCCTGGAGAATGCACAGGAAGCTGGTTGGCCTTAGTGATGGCTGGGCGCAAGGTTTTGCAAGTTTTGTGCTAATCTGGATGCTGTTTTCATTGGGAAATAGCATATATCGTGCTGATGAGGAAACTCAGCCCAGCCTCCATCCTCAGGACCAGCCTCTGCAGGGTGCTGAAACACAAATAGGGCTCCCAGGGCTTTCCTTCTGTGCCACCACCTGTGGGCTACCATTCTCAGTGACGTGAACGTTGTCTATGACATGCCAAGCCCTCTGCCTCTCACCTCCAGTGATTTTCACTTCCATCCTACATGAGTCACTCTCTCCTAACTGCACCAGGGATTCCTGCTTCTCCAACTGCCTGTAAGGAAGTAGCATTATTATTAAAATGTTCAATCCATCGTAGACCAATTCTTCTGTAAAACACAGAAAGTGAATTCTGAGAAAAAGAAGTGGAAAAGGTATACATATGAGTATGCAGCTTGTGTTTAATGGTTAGATTGAACCTACATCAAACTGCTATTTCAACTTGATATACAGATTTCTAAGTGCTTCATCTCAATGTTTGTACCTAATCTTGGTGGTAATAAATGCTCACCATTGGGGTGCCTGGGTGGCTCAGTGGGTTAAGGCCTCTGCCTTCGGCTCAGGACATGATCCCAGGGTCCTGGGATTGAGCCCCACATCGGGCTCTCTGCTCAGTGGGGAGCCTGCTTCCTCCTCTCTCTCTGCCTGCCTCTCTCACTATTTCTGATCTCTCTGTCCTGTCAAATAAATAAATAAATAAATAAAATCTTTAAGGGCTCACCGTAGTTCCGGTGGCATTGCCATGGTTCTTGTCATAACTGACCACAGTGACAAGAGTGCTGATTTTTATCATCTTGGTCCCTAACTTTTGCTTTCGATGCTTTAGGGCAGAAGTCAGAAAACTATGGCCTAAAGTTGAGTGGTCGTGACAGGGACTGTATTGACATCAATCCTAAAATACTATCTGGCCCTTTACAGAGAGTATTTGTCAACCTCTGTGCTACAATCATTGATGCTTTTGCATCGTTGCAAATGTTTCTTCAGTTCTAATCAGGACTTTGCAAAGATTGACCTTACCAGCGTTTCGCTGCCCTTGTGCCCAGCTTGGATGCCATTCTTTGTTGAGGATTCTCTTACAATTTTTGCCACCGTTGGCCCTCTCTCTAGCTCTGTATGAACCCGACCCTTCTTCACCTACTTCATCCTGCACCAGAAGAGCTGAATTTCATTGGTGAAGAAAAAAATCACCATATTGCATGGTTTGGGTTCATAGTCACGACCACAGATGGACAGAATTCTCTGTAAATTTGCTTTTTGACCTGAAGAGTTCACGCTCTTTCTTTTCTCCCCAAATGGGCAGTACTTCCTCTTTTCCTTCTGACCTCAAATGATGATGTTATTACACACTTAACTGAGAAAATGGCAGTGGACTGGCCCCCCATCTCCTTACCATCTCACCCCCCATCTCAGTGCCATTCCTATCACACTTGTTACCTTCCTTGAGTTGAAATGGGTTGTCTTTGCACCACCCAGAGCCACCCCAACACATTGTTCTTCTGGTTCTCTTCTTTTCCTTTTGCCCACTATCAACGCTTGCCTTGGCAACGACGTCTTTCTGTAATTTCATTTGTTACTCTAAATCAGTTTCTACCTTTTCACCAAATCATTTCCATCAGCATACAGTGTCCCCCACCATTAAAAACACCATTCTTGGAGCGCCTGGGTGGCTCAGTGGGTTGAGCCTCTGCTTTCGGCTCAGGTCATGATCTCAGGGTCCTGGGATCAAGCCCCACATTGGGCTCTCTGCTCAGCAAGGAACCTGCTTTCCCCTCTTCCTGCCTGCCTCTCTGCCCACTTGTAATCTCTCTCTCTATAAATAAGTAAAATCTTTAAAAAACAAAACAAAACAAAACCCCATTCTTGACTACCTCCTATTCTGGTTCTTTGCATCTCCTCATAGCAAAACATGTTTCCACTGTCTCTCCTTTCACTCCTCCATTCTCTCTTGAACTCACTTCAGTTGTACTTCCCTTCCCCCCACCCCCACAGAATCTACACCAGTCAAAATTGTTGACCGAGAGAGACTGCAAAAATGACCAGGGTTACTGCCCTCCTTGTATCCATACCCCTTTGCCACATGATTTTGTAGCTTTATCAATTAAGAAACAGAGTTTGTCAATTAAGAAACCTCCTTTTGTATCTAGGCTTCCCTGTGACTTTCTTTGGTCACTAGTATGCAGTGAAAGCAATATTGTGCCAGTTGCAAGCCTAGACTTCAAGAGGTCTTGAAAAACCATCCACCATGTAAACAAGGAGACTACGGCTGTAGCATGAGACACCACACAGGACAGAGACGAGCCATCTCTGATGAGGCCAATCTTACACCACTAGCTTCTATCACACCTGTCAACTGACCACATATTTTTCAGCGGGCCCAGCTGAGAAAAGAAACACCCAGATGAGGGGTGCCTGGGTGGCTCAGAGGGTTAAGCCTCTGCCTTCAGCTCAGGTCATGATCTCAGGGTCCTGGGATAGGGTCCCGCATTGGGCTCTCTGCTCAGCTGGGAGCTGCTTCCCTCCCTCTCTATTGCCTACCTCTCTGCCTACTTGTGATCTCTCTCTGTGTGTCAAATAAATAAATAAAATCTTAAAAAAAAAAAAAGAATCACCCAGATGAGCCTAACCCATTGTTACTCCACAGAACTATGAGCTGTGTAAATGGTTATTGTTTTAAGCCTTTATGTTTTGGGTGGTTGGTTAAACAACAAAAACTACACCCTCTAAAATCACCAGCTAACTTGCTTGCATGACAATGGTGAGTTTTCTTTCCTCTTCCCTCTCTCTGCACCAGACTACAGGTTGACCACTCTGTCTTACTTGAAACACTCTCTCTTTGGCTTCAGAACATTGCACTCTCCTTGAATTAAAATGAGTTGTCTTTGATGAATGGATAAAAAGATGTGATGTGTGGGGCACCTGGGTGTCTCAGTTGGTTAAGCCACTGCTTTCAGCTCAGGTCATGAGCCCAGAGTCTCAGGATCGAGTCCCGCATCAGATTCCCAGCTCCATGGGGAGTCTGCTTCTACCTCTGACCTTCTCCCCTCTCATGTTCTCTCTCTATCTCTCTCTCTCAAATAAATAAATAAAATCTTTTTTTAAAAAAGATGTGATGTATAGACACAATGGAATATTATGCAGCCATCAAAAAATGAAATCTTGCCATTTGCAATAATGTAGATGGAACTAGAGGGTATTATGCTAAGTAAAGTAAGTCAATCAGAGAAGGACAATTATCATATGATCTCACTGATATGTGGAATTTGAGAAACAAGACAGAGGATCATAGGGGAAAAGAGGAAAAAATGAAACAAGAAGAAACCAGAGAGGGAGATAAACCATAAGAGTCTCTTAATCTCGGGAAACAAACTGAGGGCATGGGAGGGATGGGGTGGCTGGGTGATGGACCCTGGGGAGTGTATGTGTTGTGGTGAGTGCTGTGAATTGTCTAAGATTAATGAATCACAGACCTGTATTCCTCAAACAAATAATACATTATATGTTAATAATAATAATAATAATAATAAAAGGATGGGACACCTGGGTGGTTCAATCGGTTAAGCCACTGTCTTCAGCTCAGGTCATGATCCCAGGGTCCTGGGATCAAGTCCTGCATGGGGCCCCTTGCTCGGCAGGGAGCCTGCTTCTCCCTCTGCCTCCTCTGCCTGCCTCTCCCCCTGCTTGTGCTTACTCTCTCTCTGACAAATAAATAAAATCTTTAAAAAACAAACAAACAAACAAGTAAAGGACAAGAAAAATTGCAGTAAGATACACATAACATGAAACTTACATTGTAATGATTTGTTTTTAAGTTTTAAAGTTTAAGTGTATGGTTCTGTGGCGTAACTAAGTCTATTCAAATTGTTGTACAACCATCATCACTATCTGTCTCAAGCACTTTCTTGTCTCCCCAAACTGACACACTGCACCCATTAAACAGTCTCTCCATACCTTCCCAAACCTCCCCGCACCACCCTCGGCAATCACATTTCTCCTTTCTGTCTCTCCGAAAGTAGATACTCTAGGTTTCTCATAAAAGTAGACATAATACAGTATTTTGTAACTGGCTTCTTTCACAGAGCATAATATTGCCAAGGTTCATCCACGTTGTAGTGTGTGTCAGAATTTCCTCCTTTTAAAAGCTGAATAATGGGGGCTCCTAGGTTGGTTGGTTAACCTACCTAGTTAATCAACTAGGTTAGTTGGTTAAGTGTCTGGCTCTTGGTCTCAGCTCAGGTCATGATTTCAGGGTCTTGAGATTGAGCCCTGTGTCGGGCTCCACACTCAGCATGGACTCCATTTGAGATTCTCTCCCTCCCTCTCTGCCCTTCCCCCTCTCGCTTAGGCTTGCTCTCTAAAATAAAATAAATAAATAAAATCTTAAAGAAATAGAAAAAGAAAGAAAGAAATGAGTTGTCCTTGCCCCATTCCCAAGTCACCCCTCCACTTTACTCTTCTGGTGCTCTTCACTGGCTGCTTTTTCTGAATTTTATCAATGGCTTCTTTGCTGATGAACCTCTAAACTATGAGAGGTTCAGTCTTAAAACTTCTTTTAGTTCTGCTTAATGTGTACTCCTGGATAATATCATCCAGTCACATGGCCTTAAATATCTGTTATATCCTGATGACACTCAAATCTATATTGCTATCCCTGATACTGCCTTTGAATTCTATACCAAAGGTATGGCTTCCTACTTGACCTGTTGTTTTTATGTCTAATGGGTTTTTTCTTTCTTTTTGTTTTTTTTTATTTAAATTCATTTAGTCAATATAAAACACATCATCAGTTTTTGATGTAGTGTTCAATGACTCATTAGTTGTGTATAAATAACATACAGTGCTTTCTTTTTTTTTAAAGATTTTATTTATTTATTTGACAGACAGAAATCACAAGTAGATGGAGAGGCAGGCAGAGAGAGAGAGAGGGAAGCAGGCTCCCTGCTGAGCAGAGAGCCCAATGCGGGACTCGATCCCAGGACCCTGAGATCATGACCCGAGCCGAAGGCAGCGGCTTAACCCACTGAGCCACCCAGGCGCCCCCATACAGTGCTTTCAAAGATAATGTGGCAGAAACAGGATTTTCATTCCCCACCTTCTTGATTCTATACAAAAATTGGTTCTCCTTGTGTCTTGACCATCCATCAAATCTATTTGTTTTAAATTCCTTTCTGAACCCTCCCTTTTACTTATCTCTATTCATTCCCATTCACATCAGCAAATGCAGTTGGCTGTGTCTCAGTAATATGGTAATATCTGAAATATAGCAGATAGTAGGATAGGAGAAACTGGACCTTACACACACTGATCTTGGGAATGTAAAGTGGAATGGCTGATGTGGAAAGAGTTTGTTGGTTTCTCAAGAGCTAAATATAGAGTTACCATAAGACCCAGCAAAACCACTCTGAAGTATATATCCAAGAAAACTGAAAACATAAATAAAAACAACTACAAAAATTTCATAGTAGAGTAATAGCCAAAAAAAGTGGACCTAACCCAAATGGGTGAATTGTTAATCAAACCATGGTACGTCTACTATTCAGCTGTAAAAAGGAACCGACTACTGATACATGCAACAAATTGTATGGGTCTCAAAGTAGAGTGCAGACCTAAAAGTGATGGGACAATTGAGCTCCTAACTATGGGTAATTTAGGGGATTGCTGACCTGAGGGTATTTGAATCATCTATATCCAAGGCATGGGAATTGGATGTCATATAAGAGAGAGTCACCCAAAGTTGCAGGCAAGGGAAGGTGGACTTCCACAGTTAACTGAGGATGCAAGTCCTATATCTAGGATCTCTGGGCAAGTCAGTAGTGTGTGGTGGACTTGCCACACAATTGTATGGAGAAGACTTACTGATATTTTCCCCTTGTAAACTCTAATTACAGAAGAATGAAATCATTAAGAAGGACCCAGATGAAACCACAGCGATGAAAGAAAAAGAAAAAGAGAAAGGGAAAGAGAAAGAAAAATAAAAAGGGAAAGGGAAAGAGAAAAAGAAAGAGAAAGAAGAGTCTCTACTTCCAACTCCATCCCCTCCACCAAAGACAGATCAATGGAGGCCCTCAAAGTTGAGGGTGACTCTTATTTGCAAGCAGTGTTGGGTTGTCTTCTCTATGCCCCATAGCATGGTATGATCCTGGAATCCGTCACCTGGACCAGGTTCCATTTGTGAGCACAAGGTTGGGCTTTGAGAACAATAAGCATAAGCCAGAATGTCCCAGGCCAATCGGGATGAACGGTTGCCCTACCCAGAGCTGGAATGAGTAGGGCAACCATTCATCCTGATTGGCTTGGGACATTCTGCTTTATCCTTGGTTATCCTCTCCTCCGAGTTCCTTCTCGGTCGGAGAAAGGTGGGTGACTGAGGTGCAGGGACTTGGTAGTAAGGACGGGAACCCCTGACAAGTGGGACTCAGACCCTGCCCAAGCTGGGGAGTGGGGCAGTGAAGCTGTGTTTGGAGAAGGCATTGCCACGTGCAGGGAAAGCCGAGTATAGAACTGTGTGGGAGTGTGCGTGTGTACACATGTGCACGTATGCGTGCTAACTGACGTTTAAGATGTGAGAATCCCACAAAGTGTAAGTGAGAGATAAATGAGAAGGACTCCATACTGCATAGAGCAGGGAAACTTGTAATACTGTGACTTGAAGGAGAGACACAGCAGGCTGTGGGTTGAGCTGGATGAAGTCAGGCATGAATGCAAACAAAGGCTTCCACTTATCCAGCCACCTTGGTGGGGTGGAGGGGAAGGAATACACAGCCCAGGTAGGTGGCCAGGCCCAGGCCCAGGTGGAACGTGGTGCATAGCGTGCTTCTTCCAGACAGGCCAGCCAGGATAGCTAGTGCCAGAATGTTCCATTCTACAGTCCAGGAGCCTGAGCCTTGGGGGGCAATCTGAGGTCCATTAAGAGAGAGGCGCAGAGACCAGACACCTATCTGGTCTACTGGCTCCCTGCCCAGTGCTCCTGAACTTCTGAGTGAGCCCTGCTTGGCATGCCCTGGAGCTAAGGTGGGTGGGGAATGTTCCCTGAGGATCCCTTGTTTATCTTTGCCACCTTTCTCCCCAAAGAAAAGGAAGCACCCTGACCGAGAGCAGAAAGCCATAAAGATCCAGGCATGGTGGCAGGGCACCCTGGCATGCAGGACCTTGCTGCACGCGGCCCTCAGAGCATGTGTCATTCATTCAGCACTGGTGAAAGCTGATGCTGGCAAAGCTGCTGGAGGACAAATGACAAACAGCCCTAGAGTCTTAAACACAGCAAGAAAGGGCAGTGGTCAAGCTGCAGTCCTTCGTCCACATGTGGTGCATACTTCGTTACTGCAATTTGCTCCACACTGTCTGCATCAACCAGGTCTACTCATGCTGGCATAACTGCCATTCCCGTGGCTTTTCCCAGTGCACCTACGACCTCACAGCATCCCATCTGGGACTTGAACTCGAGATCTCTCTGGGGTCACAGATGTGTCAGATTACCGACTACATCCTTTTCCCATAAAGAACTGATCAGGTCTGCTCCAACTCTGCGTCAATGGGTCTCTTTCAGGCCAGCCCCTGAAAATGGCAGCA
Source organism: Neogale vison (assembly GCF_020171115.1). Classification (NCBI taxonomy): domain Eukaryota; kingdom Metazoa; phylum Chordata; class Mammalia; order Carnivora; family Mustelidae; genus Neogale; species Neogale vison. Next base: position 203,629,756 of record NC_058096.1, on the reverse strand, counting down.
GAGACTAGGCCTGGCACAGTCTGCTCCAAGGATGTGGCCGAGTTCCTTTGGGGTCCCTGGTGGAGAAGGATTCTGAGCCTCTGGTGCTAGAGGGTGGGGCCTGGAACCCATGAGCCTCCCCATTTGCCATGGGGAGGAGAGTTGGGGTCACAGGGCCACCCACTCAGCCAACTCCAGGGAGACTCCTTCACAGTGTGGTCCATGCATATGGTGCCCCTGTGGCTGTGCCCCACGGAGGGTTCTTCATTCTTCACTGTCTTCCCATTACATTTAGAACAAGTCCAGAAGCCCTCCTGGGGTCTCCATAAGCCTGCATGGTCCCGGCCTGGCCATGTCACCCTCTCCATGTCCCTCCTGGCCACCTGCTCTTCAGATCACCCCCCATGCCTCCACATTCCCATCTCAGCACTTTGCACTTGCTGCCTCCTCTCCTTTGGTGGACTTTCCAGGTGGAGAATCCCTCTACTTGTGTGTGTTTCTGCCCCATGCTCCCTCCTCAGGGAGACCTTCTTCAACCATCTTATTGAAATGACTTCCCCACCCTGTACTGTATGTTCTAGTACCTGACCCTGCTTTCCTGTTTTCAAAGTCCCCGTTGCTACCCAAGCTTATCTCACATCATTTTCTGTTTTCTATTGCCCCCAGTAGAGGGTGAGCTCCAGGAGAGCAAGACTCTGGGTTCAAAGCTGTTCCCAGAACCTAGGTCAGTAGTTCTCTCTTCTTATCCCTCTCCCTCCCATATATATTTCATATATATATACATATATTATATATATACACATATATATTATTATATCATATATGTATATATATATATATATATATATACATATATATTAGCTATTCTACATATTAAGCCATTTTTGTCATCCTTAAAAAAATCCCTTTTGGGGTTGGGAGAGACTGGCCTTCCCAGGGCCAGCTAGTCCTTAGAGATAGATTTTCATCTGCAAAGGAATGAATTCAGGGCCACACCTCCTCTTTCTTTGTCCTGTACACCCACAGGAGGCAATATTCCTCTGCCTTAATCATCCCAAGCCAGGTACCAGGCATCTAAGCTTTAGAATGGGATCAAACTTAAGGTTTTTTTTTAATCAACTTTAAGTAGATTTATGGATATAAGTTGTGACATGTATGCTTCATGGTAACCACAAAGCAAAAACCAGTAAATATCCAAAAGATAAAAAATAATACAAGCATACCACTAAAGAAAGTCCTCAAACCACAAAGGAAGAGAGCAAGAAAAGAAAAACAGAGAGGAGCTACAAAAATAGCCAGAAAACAATAAACAGAATAGCAATGAGCATGTAACTTTGAATAATTACTTTAAATGTAATTGGACTAAATTCTCCAATTAAAGGACACAGAATGGGTAAATGGTTAAAAATAAAAAAGGAGACCCAACTATATGCTTAGATGTAAAGAAACACAAAGACTAGAAGTGAAGGGAAGGAAATCTGTGCAAATGGAAACCAAAAGAAAGCCTGAGTAGCAATACTTACATCAGACAAAATAGACTTTAAAATAAAAACTGTAATAAGAGACAAAGAAAGGGGCACCTGGGTGACTCAGTTGGTTGAGCTACTGCCTTTGGCTCAGGTCATGATCCTGCAGTCCCGGGATCGAATCCCTCATCAGAAGCCCTGCTCAGTGGTGAGTCTGCTTCTCCCTCTGACCCTCTCTCCTCTCATGCTCTCTCTCTCACTCTCTCAAGTAAAAAAATAAAATATTTTTTAAAAAAGAAAGAGACAAAGAAAGGTGTTACACAATGATAAAAATTCAATCCAACAAGAAAATATAACATTTATAAATATTTATGCACCCAACACAGGAGCACCTAAATAAATAAAGCAAATATTAACTGACATAAAGGAAAAATAGACAGCCTTATAATACTATTAGGGGACTTTAACACTCCCACTTACATCAATGGATAGGTAATTCAACCAGAAAATCAATGAGAAAACACTGGCCTTAAATGACATGTTAGACCAGATGGAATTAACAAATATACAGAACATGCCATCCAAAAGCAACAGAATACATGTTCTTTTCAAATGCACATGGACTACTTTCCAAGATAGATCATATGTTAGGCTACAAAACCAGTCTTAATAAATTTAAGAGGATTGAAATCATATCAAGCACCTTTTCTGACTCTAATAGAAATTAATTACATGAAGAAAACTGGAAAATTCACAAATGTGCCAAAGAAATCAAAAGAGAAATTTAAAAATGCCTTGAAAAAAAATACAATACAACATACCAGAATTTATGAGATGCAGTATCAATAGGTCTAAGAAAAAAGTTCATAGTGATAAATGCCTACTTCAGGAAACAAGAAAAGTATGAAATAAAGAACTTAACTTTGCACCTCAGTGAACTAGAAAAAGAAGGACAAAGGAGGCCAGAGTTAGTAGAAGAAAAAAAAAATAACAAAGACCAGAGCAGAAATAATGAAATAGAGACTAAAAAGACACAAAAATATCAATGAGAGATGGTTCTTTGAAAAAAAATAAACAGAATTCATAAGCGTAAACAGATTCACTGAAGAAAAAAGTAAGAAGGACTCAAAATCTGAAATAAAAGGGATGTTACAACTGATACCACAGAAATAAAAAGGATTATAAGAAACTACTTTGAACAGTTATACAACCTTGAAGAAATTGGTAAATTCAGGGTGCTTGGGTGACTCAGTCGTTAAGCGTCTGCCTTTGGCTTAAGTCATGATCCCAGGGTCCTGGGATCGAGTGCCACATCAGGCTCCCTGCTCTGTGGGAAGCTTTCTTCTCCCTCTCCCACTCCCTCTGTTTGTGTTCCCTCTCTCGCTGTATCTCCCTCTCTGTCAAATAAATAAATAAATAATCTTAAAAATGAAAGAAATTGATAAATTCCTGGAAACATATAACCTACTGAGACTGATCATGATGAAATAGAAAATCTGAACAGACTGATTGTTAGCAGAGATTGAATTAGTAGTCAAAAACCTATTTGGGTGTCTGGGTGGCTCTATCAGTTGAACAACTGACTCTTGGTTTTGGCTCAGGTCATGATCTGAACAGGAGATCAAGTTCTGTGTCCAGCTCCATGCTCAGCAGGGAGTCTGCTTCCCCTCTCACTCTCCCTCTGCCTCTCTCCCTGCTTTCCCACTCTCTATTTCTCAAATAAATAAATAAATCTTAAAAAAAAAAACAAAACACACCTCTCAACAAACAAAAGTTTAGGACCAGACATCTTCACTGGTGAATTCTACCAAACATTCAAAGAAGGATTAATACAAATCCCTCTCAAACTTCAAAAAATAGAAGAGGAAGGAACTCTTTCAAACTTATTTTATAAAGCCAACATTACCTTGATGCCAAAGCTAGACAAGGATGCCGTAAGAAAAGAAAATTACAAGTCAGTATTCCTGATTAACGTAACCGCAGAAGTCATCAACAAAATATTAGCAAACTGAATTCAACAATACATTAAAAGGATAATATACCATGATCAAGTGGGATTTATTCCAGGGATACAAGGATGATTGAATATCCAAAAATCAGCTAATGTGATACACCACATTAACAAAATGAAGGATAAAAATCACATCATCTCAACAGATGCAGAAAAAAAATTGACAAAATTAAATGTTCATTTATTATAAAAACTCTCAACAAATGGGTTATAGAGGGACTGTACCTCAACCATAATAAACACCATATATGCCAAGCATACAGGTAGCATCGTACTTAATAGTGAAAACCTAAAAGATTTCCCCTAAGGTCAGGAACAAGAGAAGAATGTCCAATCTTGCCACTTTTATTCACCATAAAAATGAATACCAAAGTCCTAGCCAGAGAAATTAGGTAAGAAAAAGAAAAAAAGGGCAAAAATTGGAAAGGAAGAAATAAAACTATCACTATTTACAGATAACATGGTATTATATTAGGAAACCCTAAGGATTCCATCAAAAACTGTTAGAATAAACAAATTCAGTAAAGTTACAGAATACGAAATAAATATACAAAAATCTGTTGTGTTTCTTTACACTTATAATGAACTATCAGGGAAATTAAGAAAATAGTCCCATTTACAATTGTATCAAAAAAAATAAAATACCTAGGAATAAATTTAACCAAGGAGGTGAAAGACCTATAAATTGAAAACTACACAACATTAATGAAAGAAATTTAAGAAGACAAATAAATAGAAATATATTTCATGTCCATGGATTAGAAGAATTAATATTGTTAAAACATCCATACTACCCAAAACAATATAAGATTTCAATACAATCCTTATCAAAACTCCAATGGTATTTTTCACAGAAGTATAAAATAATCATCATAAAATTTGTGTAGAATCACAGAAGACTCTGAAAAGCCAAAGTAGTCATGAGAAAGAAGAACAAAACTAGAGGCATCACACTTGCCGATTTCAAATGATATTACAAATCTATAGTAATTAAAACAGTATGGTGTTGTCATAAAAAGAGACACAAAGGTCAAAGTACCAGAATAAAAATCTCAGAAATAAACTCAAATACATATGGTCAATCAATTTACAACAAAGGAGTCAAGGTTATACGATGTGGAAAGGACTATCTCTTCAATAAATGATGTTGGGAAAATTAGATAGCCACATATGAAAGAATGATACTGGCCCACCATCTATATATCATGCACAAAAATTAACTCAAAGAGTTAAATGTAAAGACTTGAATGTAAAACCAGAAACCATAAAGCTCCTAGAAGAAAACATAGGTGATAACCTCCTTGACATAGGCCTTAGTGATGATTTTTTAAATATGACACCAAAAGTAAAAGCAACAAAAGTAAAAATATATAAGTGAGATTACTTAAAAATTAGAGCCTGCACAGCAAAGGAAACCATCAATAAAATGAAAAGGCAACCTACCGAATGGGAAAAAATAATTGCAAATCATGTATCTGATAAGGGGTTAATATCCAAAATATATAAAGAACACATACAGCTCAATAGCAAAACAAAAACAAAAGTAACAATCCTTAAAAATGGGTGGAAGACCTAACAGACATTTTTCCAAAAAACATATGTAGATGGCCAACAGGTACGTGAAAAGATGTTCAATATTATTAGTCATCAGGGAACTGTAAGTCAAAACCACAAGAAGAGTGGGGCCTAGGTGGCTCAGTTGGTTAAACGTTAGACTCTGGTTTTGGCTCAAGTCCTGATCTCAGGGTCCTCCACAATGCAGAGTCTGCTTGTCCTTCTCCCTCTGCTCCTCTCAGCTTGCTTGCTCACTCTCTTTCTGGAATAATTAAATAAAATCACTTAAAAAATACACAGTGAGGGCGCCTGAGTGGCTCAGTTGGTTAAGCAACTGCCTTTGGCTCAGGTCATGATCCTGGAGTCCTGGACCAAGCCCTGCATAGATGAATAGATTTCATAGATGAATAAAAATCTTTAAAAAAAAAAAAAGAAAAACAAAAGAAAAACTACTGGATTGTATAGTTTTAAATAGTGAGCTTTATAGAATATAAATTATATCTAAAAAAAAAAGACTGGGGCGCCTGGGTGGCTCAGTGGGTTAAGCCGCTGCCTTCGGCTCAGGTCATGATCCCAGGGTCCTGGGATGGAGTCCCACATCAGGCTCTCTGCTCAGCAGGGAGCCTGCTTCCCTCTCTCTCTCTCTGCCTGCCTCTCTGTCTACTTGTAATCTCTGTCTGTCAAATAAACAAATAAAATCTTTAAAAAAAATAAAATAAAAAATAAAAAAAAAAAGACTTTACAGGGGTGCTTGGCTGGCTCAGTCAGTGGAGCATGTGACTCTTAATTTCAAGGTTGTGAGTTCGAGCCCCACGTTGGTTGTAGAGATTACTCAAAAATAAAATCTTCTAAAAAAAAGACTTTTATAGAGAAAAATTGTGAAACCTTCTAGAAAGACATAAAATAATTCTTTTTTTAAAGATTTTTATTTATTTTATTTGACAGACAGAGATCACAAGTAGGCAGAGAGGCAGGCAGAGAGAGGGCGGGAAGCAGGCTCCCCGCTGAGCAGAGAGCCCGATGCAGGGCTCGATCCCAGGACCCTGGGATCATGACCTGAGCCGAAGGCAGAGGCTTTAACCCACTGAGCCACCCAGGCGCCCCAAAATAATTCTTTTTTTTTAAGATATAAAAGAATTCTTAAGCAAAGAGAGGAATAATCCGTGGTCTTAGAAGGAACTCAATATCACACGGTAGCCTTTCTAACCCAAATCAAAAATCCTAGCGGGACTTTTCAGGGGACTAACACTGACACTATGAAATGCTTGTTGGAAATATCAGTCCAATAGGCTTGAATATTTGTCACATTGGAAATACCTGAATATGTAAAGTTTTTTTTTTAGAGTTTGGATATGAATCTACCTGGTCTTGGGGACTTGTTTATGGTGGATCTTTAATATCCTTCTCAATTTATCAAGTTTTACATATTTCTTCAATTAATTTAATTTACATTTTGTTAGGAAAATATTTCCTCTTAGTTGTCAAATTTATTATTTTATTTATTGATTTATTTATTTGACAGAGAGAGAGATCACAAGTAGATAGAGAGGCAGGTGGAGAGGGGGGTCGGGAAGCAGACTCTCTGCTGAGCAGAAAGCCTGATGTGGGGCTCAATCCCAGGACCTGAGATCATGAGATCATGACCTGAGCTGAAGGCAGAGGCTTTAACCCACTGAGATGCCCAGATGCCCCATTGTTACCATAATATTCTTATATTTATTTAAATCTCCTTGTGATTGTCTTGCCTTTCTTGTTTCATTTTTGTTCTCTTTCTCCATTACCTAAGTTCATGGAGCATTTATCTTTAATACTGGTCTTTTCAAAAATACCACCTTTTAAATTTACTTTCCACCACCCATTTTTGTTTTCTATTTAATTTACATTTTTGTTTTTACTTTACCACTTTCTAGATTCATCTGTTCTCTTTCTTTCTAGTTTTCTATGGTATATTGAGGCACTGAAATTTTAGTCAGGGGAAGACAGGAAAGGCTAAGTCTGAGAAGACACTAGAGAGCTATATGGAGATACAGGAGAGTGGTCCCTCCTACTCTCCTGTGTGGCTGATAATGAGGAGGGATGTGGATGGGCCTCACTGGAGGAGAGCCCTGGTTTCTCAAGTGCCATATCTTTCCACTCTGAGCCCTGGTACATCTCTGACAAGAGGAAAGTAGACAGGAGTAAAAATTCCCATGGAGCTTGTTCTGAAGAAGACTCAACTCTGTGGTAGATATCCTAATCCTTATGTCATAATGCAGTTGTGAACTCAGCTGTCCCCCTCATTTTACTCATGCCAGACTTTGGGAAGTAGAGAAATCAAGGCTAATGAACCATCTAAAGACAAGCCATGGGGATCCAATTTTGTGTAAGAGACGTTGCCAGATTTACTAGGCAAGCTAGAAGGGGGTGGAAATCACCAGGGACTTCACAGGTCTTGGGAAAAGAAGGGATGTTGAAGCACGGGGTATCTGAATACAGAGCCATAAAGAGTAAACAACAGTCTTAACTCATCCATTCATTTCCCATTTAATTCTGATGACAGACTCATGGCAATTTAGTTCTAATTGTAGTTGAAGATGCTGATGAAGTAATTGAATTGAAGAGGAAGAAGAGGCAGAACCTCGAGGTGGGTAAAATCGCCATTTAGTTAGGAGATATCCAGCACATTTATGTCTGTGTCATGAGGGTGTGGAAATGTGCTTTTTATGGATCCAGAGTCTAAAACAATCAGGTGTCAACTCAATATTGGCTCATTTTTTCCTCCACTCCCTTCTCTGCATGGACTCTCTGGATCTCGGTTAGACTATGGCATGAAAAGTGAATGGAGGGAATGAAAGCCATCAAGGAACAAATGGATCTGGGAAATGAGAATGTGAGGACTCTGAATTAGAGAGTATAATGTTCAAAATATGGGCTGGAGTAGAAAATGGGATGAGGGTGCTGAAAACCCACCACCGTATTGAAGTACATTGTTGTGGCAGTGAGAAATCAATCAATGATGGTTGGGACTAGAATTAGCGAAGACTACCAGGCAAAGGAATTATGAGGTCAAACCTCCCAAAGCCAATAAGCACTGAAGAGGTAGAGCATGACTAACAAGGTCCCTCATATCCATAATGCACCCTTCTAGCTACTAATGGTTTTCCCTTTATCCATACACCTGTGAGACCATCAGGAGGAAGGTGTGACTCTGAGAGCAGAGTGATCTGCCCATAGTGACAGAGGAGGGCTCACCACCCAGGTCTTCTGGCTCCCAGGCAGTGTCCTAACTCCCCTAAACACTTCAAAGAAGAGATGATGGTTAAGAGAATCTGGGCCCCTTCCAGGAAGATCTTGGAAGTTGATGGCAGGAAGTTCCCTGAGTGGTCTCTCTTATCTCCACCTAGAAAAGTTTAAAAAAAAAAACAAAAGCAGCCACAGAGATTCAGGCCTGGTGGCGTGGCACCCTGGTACGCCGGACATTGCTGCATGCAGCCCTCAGGGCCTGGATCATTCAGCGCTGGTGGAGGCAGACCTTGGTGAACCTGCTGCAGAAGAAACGAAGGGAAGCCCTGGTTACCTACGCAAATACAGTGAGAGCGGTGGTCAAGATCCAGTCTTTGGTCCGTATGTGGCGTATCCACTGGCGATACTGTCAGGTGCTCAATGCCATCCGTGTCATCCAATGCCACTGGGAATGCCAAAACTGTTATACCTGTGCTCTCCTCCGGGGTCACTGTGTAGTCACAGCCACTCACCTACAGTTCCACATTGAGATCATCAACCCCTAAGGGCTGGCAAGAAGGGGTACTGGGTCTCCTGTCCCCAGTAAAGATCTAATTGGGTCTGGTATGTCTCGTGTTCTCTCCCAGCTAATGGAAATGTTGGGTCTTGGGCCATGCTACCACCTCTTCTTCCTGGGAAAGAACTTCAGTGAGGTTTTCCCCGTGTGCCCATGGACCCCATTCTGGACTCACGATGACCAGATGCTATTTACTCAATTGTCAAAACAGAAACTGGGTCCTAGACTGTCCTGATATATGACAGAGCCAGGAGTCTCAGTTCCCAGCCCCATTCCTTTCTTCTCACCTGGGAATCTGAAAATAGCTGGGCTGCTTCTTCCTGAAGATTCTGAGTACCTCTGCATGTGGAAGAGACCTGAGAGTGTTCTCTGTCTGCCTGGGGTTGAGGTTGGTGGGGATACCTCAGACAAGGTATTTTTGACAAGCCCCTAGAGAAAATGCCAACATTTGCCTGACTCTTTTGGAACACTGCAGTGCAGCTCCAGGTGAAGGACAAGAGGCTGGTCTTAGTGATAGGTATGGCTGGGCAGGCTGATGAGCTGAAAATGTAAGGGCCTGGTTGGCCAGAGGGAGCCATTTTGTTGCAGTGAACTTAGATTGACCCTGCCCCTCCCAGAGGAACTTACTTGCAAAGCCTAGATACAAGAACAGGTCAGGCCAGGTGAAGACATCCAATCAGTGGGGTGCGCATATATTTACTGAGGTGAGTTTAAATCCCATTGGCCACCTGTGTGTGGGCGGGGCTCAACCACCCCTATAAAGGTTCCTTTGCAGGGTTGAGGAGGAGTAGGAGAGTTGGGAGAGTCAGGAGAGCCGTCAGAGCCGCCAGAGCTGTAAGAGCTGTCAGAGCCCTCAGAGCTGACAGCTCTGTCAGAGCCGTGAGAGCAGCCAGCGGCCCCACCAACCCAAGCCGCAGCCTCGCCAAGCAGCCTTGCTGGAGCAGTGTCATTCCAGGGAGCAGCTTCATTTCAGGAGCAGCTTCCTTAACGTGAGGCCTCCTCGGTGAGCCGCCTAGTCAGGACCAGCATCGTCTGGGGAGAGGCCTCGTCTGGAGCAGCCCCGTCAGGGAACGGCCTTGTCCAGAGTGGCCACGTTGGGAGTGGCCTTGCTGGGGTCGTCGTCATCACCTTTTCGTAAGGGACAGCCCTGACCGGTCAGTTTGATTCTTGATGCTTGGTGCGAAATAAAGCTTTGCTTGACCTTCGCTTTGTATCAGTCTCGTTCCTTTGATCACAGACCCTAACAGTATGACCCTAGGGGTTAATGGAAAGCAGGAGTTCATGGTACTACAACTCTATCTCCACAATATCCTTACCCGAATCCTTTTCCCTGAGGGCTGAGATACAAACAGAGCTCCCTCTGATATTACCCCATCCCTGCTCTCATCTCCATTTTTGGTGATTTTACCATTGGCCTGATGGTCCTATCAATCTCCTTGCCTCTATTTTTGCTCCCATCCTCAACCACAGGGACTCCACAGGGACTGCACTGATCAACATTATCAATATTCCAGCTGGCCAAATCCAATGATTTTTTTCTCTGTTTTTACCTTATGCATCCTCTCTACATCAGGCTACAAAGTTAACTACTACTTCCTTATTAGAATACATGCTTTTGTAAAAAGGAAAACAACAAAAATCTTACCATTTACTCCATAAATACTTTAATATATATTTAATAAATGAGAACTTTGTAAAAAAAAAAACTTTGTAGGGGCGCTTGGGTGGCTCAGTGGGTTAAAGCCTCTGCCTTCGGCTCAGGTCATGATCCCAGGGTTCTGGGATCGAGCCCCGTGTCGGGCTCTCTGCTCCGCAGGGAACCTGATTTCTCCCCTCTCTCTCTCTGCCTGCCTCTCTGCCTACTTGTGATTTCTCTCTGTCAAATAAATAAAATCTTTAAAAAAAAAAACTTTGTAAAAAAAAATAACCTCACTATTACTTCTTTCAACATTCACACTAATACCTTAATACTGTAGACTATGTATATGCACCCTATAACTTAGCTTCAAAATACATAAAGCATAATTCCCCTATGCCCCATTGTAATCAACCACTACTCCACAACAAGTAGAAGTGTAGAGTTTTTGTATGCAATTGAAGGTAAGTTGTCAATATCCTAAAATAGATTGCTGTAAGTATAAGATGTTTTACGTAAGCCTCATGGTAACCACACAGACACACAAAAACCCTCTAATGGATACACAAAAAATAGAGAAATGAGTTAAAATATGCCATTACAGGGGTGCCTGGGTGGCTCAGTGGGTTAAAGCCTCTGCCTTCGGCTCAGGTCATGATCCCAGGGTCCTGGGATCAAGCCCTGCATTGGGCTTTCTGCTCAGCAGGGAGCCTGCTTCCTCCAATCTCTCTCTCTGCCTGCCTCTCCGCCTACTTGTCTGTCAAATAAATAAATAAAGACTTGAGCCAAAGACAGATACTTAACCAAACTGAGCCACCCAGATGCCACTGTCTTTGACTTTTAACAATTTGATTATAATGTATCTCAGAGTAGTATTTTTTGCATTGATCTTGCTTGGGGTTTTTTGAGCTTCAGATACCTTGATGTCCATATCTCTCCCAAAATAAAGGGAGTTTTCAGCTATTATTTCTTTAAATAAGCTTCCTGCCCCTTCCCCTTCTCTTTTTCTGGGAATTTTATGATGTGTATATTTGTTTAGTTAATGGAATTCCATTTTTCATGTAGGCGTTCTTCAGTCTTTTTCATTCCTTTTTTCTCTTTGTTTCTCTAAATGGCTAACTCCACTGTCTTTGAGTTCCCCGATTCTTTCTTCATGTGATCAAGTCTACCATTGAAGTTTTCTATAGATTTCCAGTCTTCCATTGTATTCCATAGCTCTAAGATTTCTGTTTGTTTCTTTTTTATGGTTTCTATTTCCTAAACTTCTGATTTTGTTCATTGTTTTCCTGGTTTTGGTTAGTTGTTTGTGTTCTCTTGTGTTTCATTCAACTTCCCCTTTTTTTTTTTTTAAGATTTTATTTATTTATTTGACAGAGAGAGAGACAGCAAGAGAGGGAAAACATGCCGGGGAGTGGGAGAGGGAGAAGCAGGCTTCCCACCCAGCAGGGAGCCCGATGCAGGGCTAGATTCCAGGACCCCGGAATCATGACCTGAGGAGAAGGCAGATGCTTAATGACTGAGTCACCCAGGTGCCCCTCATTCAGTGTCTTTAAGGTAATTTCTTTGAATTGTCAGGCAGTTGCCGACCTCCATTTCTTTGGGCTCACTTACTGGAACATTATTAGTTTCCTTTGTTGGTGTCATGTTTGCCTGATTCTTCTTGGATGTGTATAGCCTTGTGTTGGTGTCTGTGCATTTAAAGGACCAAACACCTCTTCTACTCTTTACAGACTGTTTTTGGCAGGTAAAGACTTTGACCATTGGTTCCTCAGGCTGGTGGGATTACCTTCAGAATCATAGTCAAGCTGGGTTGGAGCTGAGTCATGTGGCCTTTGCCAGGTCCACAGCAGGGTTCACTGTTGGATCTGTTGTCAGAGACCTGGACAGGCATAGATCCTATCTGATCCCTGCATGGACATGCTTGCCATTGGGACCTAGTTCAGTAGGGGTGCTGCTGAGACAAGTGTCCACTTCAGGTCCACAGCTGGGTCTGCAGACCACAGGCCTGATAACCAGGTATATGGATGAGTGTGGCTCCCTCCAGGTCCCTCTAAGAAGGCTTGTGCCAAAATACTGGGTATGCCCTGGACAGGCAGAACTAGGCCCAGACCATGGCTGAGAGGGTCTGGAACTGATTCTCAAGGCTGCTTCAGTTGTTCATAGCCAAGATTGAGGTCTACAAGCCTGGCTCTGAAGGCAGATGGCTGTGTCTTCTAGTTGGTCTCTGGGTGGGCAGGACTGCTCATGAATTGTGACTGGGATGGGCTATAACCAAGTCACAGAGCCATTTCATGAATCTGCTGTCATACCAAAGTTGACTACCCTGTTTCCAGGGGCACTTACAGACGTTTCTCCTAGTGGGCCCCTAGGCTGGCAAGATATCCTAGGGACTGAAGCTGGGAGGAACTAGAACCAAACTACAGGGCCATTTCAGGATGTCCTGGGGTTCAGAGGGGCATGTTTCCCACTGGACCCCTGGGCTCCGGGATTGCTTACAGACTGCTGTGGGGAGGAGCTTGACCTAAGGGCCATTTCAGGATCTGTATCAGACCAAGTTTAACAGGCTTTGCTCCAGGGGCTCCCAGGCTGTGGCTGAGAAGGGCCAGAGCTGGGTCACAGGCCACTTCAGGGTCACAACTAGGGCCAAGGTCTGTGGGCCTGTTGCCTGAGACATAAGCACAAATGACTCCTCCCAGGTTCCTTAATGTATGGTGTGATTGTAGAATCAAGGCCAAACGGGGGTGCAGACCTGTTTCTGGGTGTGTAGACAGGACCATGTTTGGTGAGTCAGCCACTGGGCATGGGCCAACATTCTCAAAATGGACCTCCTTCGTCTTGACTCCACTGAGGTTTCACAGTGTCTTACCTGGATTCCAGAGCTCCCACAAAGTATTTTTATCTATGAGTGGCTGCCAAATTATTGCTGCTGAAGGGCAAGATGAACAGGGAAACTCCTTTTCCACCATCTTGATGATGTCACTGTGCTAGAATACATATTTTTTTTAACTCCCAAAACAAAACAGTAAAAAAAGAAACAACCCAGCTAGAAAATGAGCAAAAAACAATTGACAGTCATTTGCAAATATCTTCTCCCATTCCGTGGGTTGCCTCTTTGTTTTTTTGACTGTTTCCTTTGCTGTGCAGAAGCTTTTGATTTTGATGAAGTCCCAGAAGTTTATTTTCGCTTTTCCCTGGAGAGTATATAGATGGCAAGTAAGCATTTGCAACAACATGGATGGGTCTAGAGAATGTAATACAGAGTGAAATGAGTCAGAAAATGACAAATCAAATACCGTAAGATTTCACTCAGGTGGAATTTAAGGAACAAAACAAATGAACAAAGAAAAAAAAGAGACAAACCAAAAAATAGGGTGCTTGGGTGGCTCAGTGGGTTAAGCTTCTGCCTTTGGCTCAGGTCATGATCTCAGGGTCCTGGGATTGAGCGCCGCATCAGGCTCTCTGCTCAGCAAGGAGCCTGCTTCCTCCTCTAGCTCTGCCTGCCTCTCTGCCTACTTGTGATCTCTGTCCATCAAATAAATAAAATCTTTTTAAAAAATAGACTATTAAATATAGAGAATAAACTGACGGTCACCAGAGAGGGAGTCAAGGGGAAGAGGGATGGGTAAAATAGATGAAGAGAATTAAGAGTGTATTTACCATATAAGCGTTGAGTAATGTATAGATTTGTTGAATCACTATATTGTATGCTTGAAACTAGTATAACACTGTATGTTAATTCCACTGTAATTCTAAAAATAAATAATATTTTAATATTTAAAACTTACTGTAACTTTGGTTTGTAACTCTAGTTTTTTGCTTTCTACACAATTTAAGAGACTAATGCATTTAAAAAAAATTATTAGTCTGGGGTGTCTCAGTGGCTCAGTCCATTAAATGGCTGCGTTTGGCTCAGGTCATGATCCCAGGGTCCTGGGATGGAGCCCCACATCAGGCTTCCCTGCTCAGTGGGGAGTGTGCTTCTCCCTCTGCCCCTCCTCCCACTTGTGCTCTCTCTCTCAAATAAGTAAAATCCTTTTAAAAAATAGGATCAGGGACGCCTGGGTGGCTCAGTGGGTTAAGCCTCTGCCTTTGGCTCAGGTCGTGATCTCAGGGTCCTGGGATCAAGCCCTGCATCAGGCTCTCTGCTCAGCAGGGAGCCTGCATCCCCCTTTCTCCCTGCCTGCCTCTTCCTACTTGTGGTCTTTCTCTCTCTCTCTGTCAAATAAATAAATAAATAAATAAAATCTTTTTTAAAAAAATAAATAAAAATAGGATCAAATCTTTGTAAATTATATATCTGAACAGGTATTAAAATCCAGAATATATAAAGAACACCTATAAACAACAACCACAAGCAAAAAAAAAACTGATTAAAAAATGGACAAAGGATTTAATAAATATTTCTTCAAAAAAGATCTACAAATGACCAATAAACATATGAAAAGATATTCAACGTTATTAATTGAGGAAATGCAAATTAAAACTATAATCAGCTACCACCCCACATCGATAGGATGGCTACTATAAAAAAAAAAAACATTGTCGGCGGGGAGAGAGAGAGATTTACAAGTGTTGGCAAGGATGTGGGGAAATTAGAACCCTTGTGCACTGCTGATGGGAATGTAAAATCGTACAGATGCTAAGGAAAATAGCATAGCAATTACTCAAAAATTTAAAATCAAATTACTGCATGATCCAGCCATTTCACTTTTGAGTATATATCAAAAAGAATCAAAAGCAGAACCTCAAAGAGATCTTTGTACACCCATTTTTTCACAGCAGTATCATTCACCATAGCCAAAAGGCAGAAGCAACAAAAGTATCCACCCATGAATGAATAGATAAATAAAATGTGGTCTATACATACAGTGGAATGTTATTCAGCCTTAGAAAAGAAGAAAATTCTAACACATGCTACAACATAGGTGAACCTTGTAGACATGCTAAATGAAAAAAGCCCATCACTAATAATAATAATAGTCATAATCATAATACTGTATTGTTCCACTCAGATTAGGTTTTTACAATGATCAAATTCATGGAGACAGAAAGTAGAATGGTGGTTGCCTGGGACTGGGGGAAGGGGGGGAATGGAGAATAATTGTTTAATGGGTACAGAGTTTTAATTTTCAAAGAAAGTTCTGGAGATGGATGGTGGTAATAGTTGCATATATACTTATGGCCACTGAA
The DNA here is from genome assembly GCF_020171115.1 of Neogale vison. Classification (NCBI taxonomy): domain Eukaryota; kingdom Metazoa; phylum Chordata; class Mammalia; order Carnivora; family Mustelidae; genus Neogale; species Neogale vison. The sequence continues at coordinate 203,614,142 of NC_058096.1, read as the reverse complement.
TATACTTATGAATATACTTAATGCCACTGAGCTCTTTACTTAAACATTGTTAAAATGATTAACTTTATGCTATGTATATTTAACCACAATTTTTAAAAGATGACGCAGTCCTCCATGTTGCACAACTACAGAGGGCGCCATTTATATGGACCACACCATAAAGGAGTCTCCCTGGAGTTGGTCAACCTGGCAGACGGAAGCCCTAACTCTCCTACCCATGGCAGACATTGCTAATCAATCTGTTCAAAGGTCCTCTTCATCCAGCACTAGGCTCTCAGAATCTTTCTACACACTAGGCACCAGACAAAACTTGCCACTTCCTGAGAACTGATCTATGAGATGCCATCATGAAATCAATGACCTCTCTGAAATCTGACAAAGCAAGCTGGGGACACAGGTATAGCAGACCTGATCATTCCTTTATTGGAAGGGGTATGCACTGTTGCACTCTACAAGCCTGTGCGCCTAAAGAGATTTCAAGTTGAAGATTCAGTTGGCTTTCTTTGAAGATGTAATGGCCCTGAATAAAGCCACGGGAACGGCAATTATGCCAGCGCCAATAGAGTTGGATGATGCGGACAGCGTGGAGCAAACGGCAGTAACGAAGGCGTACGCGCCACATGCGGACCCAGGATTGCAGCTTGACCACTGCCCATTCTTGGCGTACATAGAAATCTAGGGCCAGTTTCCTCTTCTTCTCCAGAAGCTTCACCAGCATCTGCTTCCACCAGCGCTGAATGATACATGCTCTGAGTGCCGCGTGCAGCAGCGTACGGCGTACCAGGGTGCCCCGCCACCACGCCTGGATGAACATGGCCGCTTCCTCTTCCCTGGTGATCTTTTTTTGGGGGCCTTGAAAGATAAAACGGGACACTTCAGAAACTCATGCTTTTGAGCCCTAAGGTGTGCCAGGAAGAATCCCTGGTCTCTAAGGACAGCCATCCCTTTCTCTGATATCCAGCAGAGCCATTTTGGGAAACAGCTGGACCCAGGAGACCAAGTAGGTGTCCTGCATCTGCCACTGTCTTGATGGACATGGACACACCATCTTCACCCTCTGAATCTAAGGGTCTCCTTCTGCACTTGCAATGTCACCCAGTTTTGCATGGACCTGGTTGGCCAGTCTAGAGCAAGAACACCATGATCTGGAGGTGAAAGAGATTCAAGTTTTACCTGGACCTGACCATTTACCAAAGATCCATGTCTCTTGCCTCAGACCCCTCCCATCTGCTGGAGAAGCAGCATCTTTTCCTCCCCCTGCCCTCTCACTTCTGACTTCAGGTTACACCCACAACCTACTGTCTCCCGTATGCCTCACCAAAGTGTTAAACGGGTCTTCTGACTTACATAGTTTGTTAAGAGCTTAAACACCAGTTAACACATTCATCAGTACAAAGATACACATGCACACACACACTTGTAGACCCAATCTTCCTGTAGCTCTACCTTTGCATTCCCCAAACACCAAAACAAGTCCCCACCTTGTAGCTCCCAACCTTATGTAATCTGAGTTCATACTCTTTGCCCACCTCCTTGGCACAATCCATACATCTTGGCCAGACCCACATCTCAACCTAAGGAGGTAATGGGGGAAAAGGATAGCCGAGGAGGAGCCAATCCACGTTCATTCTAACTCTGTGTATGGTGACTATTCATCTCAGTTTGCCTGGCACACTGGGTTTATGTCTGCTTGTCCTGGAGTAATGTTGATAAGTGCCCCTCTCACTCACGGGAAGCATCTCTCTTTAGATAATTTACATGGCCACAGAGTTTTGGGGTATTCCACCAGACCCCAAGGGTCAGAGATGTCACAAGTCAAGGCTCTTCCCAACATAGTAGAACCTGGAACCATCTACCCATGGAGGAGTAGGGAGGGTAGTAGCAGTGGTGTGGGCAGGATTGTCAGGGGCAGAGTTACTTCCCCCATCTTCCTTCTGCTCCTTCAAGCTCTGTTCTACCAATGTGACTTCATCATCTTTGACAATAACTTGGAAAAATTGCTGTCCTGTAGTCAGAGTTTAGAGAGAAAAACATTGGAGAAAGTAAGGGTGCTCTCCCCATCACTAGGTGCCAAGTCAACCACACAGCTTCCTGGCCTTTCCGAGGACCTGAAAAGGCATGAAAAGGAGGTGGGGGAGTCCCATCCAGACGTATCTATGGGAGATTTACTGCCCTCCCAGAGAGCTTGGGTGCATCTGACTATCTCTTATAAAACATTAAATCCCTATGACTTGTGCTGGATGGTCAAATCCCACTCAGGTCTTCATTTTACTAATTTACCCATGGTTAGGGGCAAGATGGTCCCATCACTCTCAGGTCTGGTCTCCTCCAGCCACACACTGGCAGCAGAAGTGGAGGAAGAGAGAGAGATATGATGTCATAAGGGCCACTATGACTCAGGCACCAGGGTGGTTTCCAGCAGTTGAACCCCTTTCTAAGAATAACCTGAAGACCTGCCCTTTCTTTCTTACCAGAAACTTTGTATCCAGAGTTCTGGATACAAAGAACAACACCCCAAATATTAACTCACTGACACAAAAGTGTATAGTGATACTCATTAAAGCCTGGCTGGCATTTATTACATGGATTTCAGATCATTTAAACAATGATAGTCCAAATAACAGAATGAGTGTGCTATGTACTGATATAGAAAGGTTATATAGATATAGAAAGATTAGCAATCATCAAATCAAGATAAACTCAATATAAACACATATTTATACACATGTGTCATAAAAGCATTATTTTTTAAAGGAGGTGACGATAGGAAGATATAGATAAAAATTAGCAATAATCATCTCTTATGGAGAACCCAGAATCGGGAGAACAGAATAGACTCCCTCATTGCAGCTAAACCTCTTATGTCTGGCCTAAATCTCAGTCATCTAGTTATCAGGTCTCTGGGAGAGCAGGACCCATACAGACCAGAAAATTCATGAAGTCCCCAGAACCAGCCAGCGTCTTCATCTCAGTGTCAAGGAGCATCACATACTCTTCTGTCTTCCTCTTCCCCTGAGAGCCCCAAGGTCACAGCCAGGAGATGCATGAGGGACAACCACTCTACAAGAAGTGCCCCACTTCTGCCTGCGCCTGGACTCTGAAGACCCATGTAGTCATTGTGAGGACCTGGTTCCTTCTCAGGGTCAGAGCCCCAGAGATCACTGAAAAGTACATTTGCAATGTGTAGAGTACATATGGGGAGACAGTGTGGGATCCAGAGGGATGTAGAGAAGACACACACTCTTTTCCCCCATCCTCTACCACCCTTTCTAGATTTCTCTCACCTTTGACAGCATTTTTCCTGGTCTAGGCAATTTGACTAGAGGGAGAAATTATCCAGCCCCTCATCCCTGAGGTGTCTGATTCTCTATTTGCGATAGTTCTCAGGCCATGATTGTGTTCATCTACCATCACACCTGGGCAGCAAAGCACCAACAGATCTTCCAGTGAATCACCCAAGCAGTATCCATAGTCTTCCCTACCTACACAGTGTGGCAGCAGCCCCCTCGCCTTCTCCTGATGAGTAGCGTTAATTATCCCTGCCAGTATGGTGACTCCTTTCATTGCCTGATTGTCTCTTGGCTAAGGATTCTGAAGGGACTGAGTCTCAGCCATAGCTTTAAGTTTAATGGGACTCTTACTCTGACCCTCTATGACTGCTTTCCTCCCTAGAAACTAGAACCTCCAATCGAATGGAGCCTGCAAAGACACAAAGCCCAGATTCCCACAAGTATGACTGGAAGGGGTGCTCACAGATGTACTACCACTGCCACATCGATTCTGAGACATTGATTCTGAGATATATACATGCTACCCATTAGGGACCCAGCACTATGTAATGTGCATTGATCAAGGGCTTTAGTTAGCAAACCATGCGTGTAGGCTAAATCCAGCCCACTGCCTGTGTTTGTTTGTTTATGTATTTGAGAGAGAGAGAGAGAGAGAGAGCGAGAGCATGAGTGGGCTGAGGGGCAGAGGCAGAAGCAGACTCCGCTGACCAGGGAGCCCAGTGTGGGACTTGATCCCGAGATTCCAGGATTGTGACCTGAGCCGAAGGCAGATGCTTAACCGACTGAGCCACCCAGGTGCCCCCCTCCCACTGCCTGTTTTTATACATCCTGCAAAGAATGGTTTTTACATTTTTCAGTGGTTGAAAAAATTAAGGAATAAAAAAGCTCCTGACACATGGAAACTACATGAATTCAACTTTCAGTGTCCATAAATAAAATTATATTGGAACATAGCCATGCTTATTTGTTTAAATGTTGTCTATACCTTTTTACATTTACACTGCAATGACAGATTTGAGTAGTTGTGACAGGGACAGTATGTGGCCTTCCCATCACTTCCCGCTGCACCTCAACACACAACAAATTGCAGTAGTGCTGTTATAACCAGAGTTTAGTGCCCCCCGTATCCCTGTGCTTTGATTTACTTTTTTTTAAATCACCATACATACATATCCATCATGTCAAACAGGAAAGGAGGGGGAAAGTAGACTGTAAATGTCACATCTTTAAGGCAATAGCAAAGCATTACAGCCAGGCTAAAGGAAGACTGAGCAATCCACAATACTCCTAACTCACAAGAAAACAATGATCATAAAATTAAGAAATTTTAAATGGAGTATCTAATCACAGCAGAATTTCTTTACAAAAATAAAAGACGAAAACAAGGCTGCAAACAACGTTAGTTTGCAGATTGCTTGTTTGTTAGCCAAACAAGAAAAGGTGTTTATTAGTGGTGAGCTAATTAGATCATACTTAATTGCAGCAGCTGGAAAAAAATGTGACAAAAATAAACTTAACACTATTAACCTTTCGATGAGACTAGCTGCTCCTAGAGCTTAAGACACTAAGAACAAAACCAATAGTCAATTTAAGACAAGGCAAATGATATCAAGTGGCTCATGGCTCCTTAATGAGTTGGCAGATGGTACCAACACAGCCCAGCTGTTGTTCATTGAAGGGGTGACTGCCACGTTGGAAAGGGCCTGAAGAATTCATCTTTATGAATGATGTATTTGCATGAAACAACAGTTGAGAATATTTGTTGAAGGAGTTGAAAAAAACACTAATTCAATACCACGTGAAGTGGAATCTGCTAGGATGTGATAAAATTACAACGTGGTGAAAATATGAGTGAAGAAAGCAAAAAAAGGTTTAGTTGGACAAATTTACAAAGTTTATGAAAATATAAAGGGCTTAACAGCATTTTGTTACTCATTATTTTATTCACCAATAGGTACTTTATGGAAAATATTTTAGTCTAATGTGTTGCTGAAGCAGTGATGTCAATGATTAAGCTTCACTTGCCCTTGACTTAACGATCATCAGTTCTGTAAATTTTCTTCAGAAATGAGAGTGGAGTAATCTGATTTACCAAGCACACAGCAGACCCATGGATTAACACAGCAGTAGCAGCAGCTACATAACACTTGCTAACTTGGAGCCTGGTCTGTTGGGTCCATATATTGCCATGTCTCTGCCTCCATGACCAGAACCCATCATTCCAGTACTAAAGTGAGTGACAGGAGCTGGGTGACATCAACCAGCCCAGTCATTTTGTCTCCTTCACTGTTTAGTGCCTTTTCTATGACAGATGTTCCCTGGTACAAAAATTTTCACTATGTGCACATTTCCATATGTCCAGCTCTCTGCTTCCTGCCCAGACTTCCTTGTCTCCAATGTTCCAGTCTTTGTATTGTCAGGAAATTGACCAGTGCTGAAAAGTCCATATATATTCTAACTCAGGCCACTTCTCTTGCCACACAAAGTGGATGTACAACCTGAAACTCTGCCCACTGAGAGGACTTTCCCTCACCACCTACTGTCTTTCAAGGCTGCCCTTGAATAAGGTTGTAGCTCAGCTGTTGTTTTGGGATGACATATACATACTAAGTTTAACAAGCTATAAATCAGGCTCAGGTGTTTTCCTTATTTCATCTGGTCCCAAGGGGTTCCTTATAACCCCACATGAGTATGAGCTGAGAGGGGTTGGTTGGGCTAGCTGTCCATGTAGTTTGCTCCTTCAGTTTCCCATTTTCTGTCATCATTGCTATCTATGAGGTTAGGGAGAATTGTCCCATGTCTTCAGACTCCAGGGTTCAGGGGAATTTGAGAATTCAAGATTTGGGGGACCATCAACCCAAATGATCTCATCCCTTGTGTAGGGGTTCTATTCCTTCTCCTGCCCTGATCTTGGCAGAGCACCCTACCTTGATGGAGAATTTAATCTTCCTAAGAGGTTGACCACTCTAATATTTAAATCCTGGGCCTGGCCTTCAGCTTTTTCAGTCCTTTCATAACAGATGAGAGGTTCTTTATATGCCATCAAGAAGGCCCCCTGGTTTGTACACTTACCTTTTAATTGCCTGTTACTTGTTTTCAGCCTTTTGTTATCTTTTTCTAGAGCTTTATGGAGCCTAGAAATAGCCAACCAATCCTGTATAGTTAATTCCTCCATACTTTTTTTCTTTGTTAATGCATTTTAAAAGATTTTATTTTTTTAAGTAATCTGTACACTCATTGTGGAGCTCAGACTCACAACAACAAGATCAAGAGTCACACCCTCCATCACCTGAGTCAGCCAGCAGCCCCAGCTCCTCCGTACTTTCCAAATGCCTGCTGTGTCACACCAGCTAGTGTGTGCCTCCTATATATGATCCCATTCATGTTTGAAAGGGTTACCATTTAAACTAACACACTGTGCCCGGGGCAATCTGTGCTGCAGTTCCCACTGATATCTGGGTATTTCTCACAGAAAAATCTTGTTTGTAACAATAAATTTTACTGAGACATCTGGGTGGCTCAGTCAGTTAAGTGGTTGCCTTCATCTCAGGTCATGATCTCAGGGTCCTGGAACTGAGCCCTGCATCGGGCTCCCTACTCCGTGGGGGTCTGTTTCTCCTTCTTCCTCTGCTCCTCTCTGCCAGCTCTTGTGCTCTGTCTTTCTTAAATAAATAAATAAAATCCTTAAGGAAAAAAAAAACAAAAACAAAAAAAACAAGGTTGCCTGGGTGGCTCAGTCAGTTAAGCATATCTGCCTTCAGCTCAGGTCATGATACCAGGGTCCTGGGATTGAGCCCAGCATTGGGCTCCCTATTCAGCAGGGAGCCTGCTTCTTCTCCCTCTCTCTGCCACTTCCCCTACTTGTGCTCTCTCTGACAAATAACTAAATAAAATCTTAGAAAAAAAATAGGGGCGCCTGGGTGGCTCAGTGGGTTAAAGCCTCTGCCTTCGGCTCAGGTCATGATCCCATGGTCCTGGGATCAAGCTCCGCATCAGGCTCTTTGCTCGGTGGGGAGCCTGCTTCCCTTCCTCTCTCTCTGCCTGCTTGTGATCTCTCTCTCTGTCAAATAAATAATAAAATAATAAATAAAATCTTTAAAATAAAAAAAATTAAAAAGAAAAGATGAAAAAAAATAAATTTTACTGATATCTGTGCTCATCACTACCTCTTACGTCATTCTCCTAGATTCATTTTTCTTTATCATGGAGCTCATTTCCCAGAAGTACTTTCAGAGATTTTCAATGTAGACTTTTTTTTTTAAGTAGGCTCCATGTCCAGCATGGAACCCAAAACAGGGCTTGAACTCATGACCCTGAGATCAAGAGTCAGACGCTTAACCAACTTAGCCACCCAGGAGCCCCCGATGTAAACTTTGAATTAATAAAAATGTCTTCCATTTTGCCCTTACACTTGAATGCTGTTATAGGTGGTATATCATTCAATGCTTATTACATTTCTTTTCTTTCAGAACTTTGAGGATGTCACTCCACTTTCTTTTCATACCCAGGCTTGCTGCTGAGAAGGCTGCTGTCATTCTTTTTTTTTTAAGATTTTATTTATTTATTTGACAGATATCACAAGTAGCAGAGAGGCAGGCAAGAGAGAGAGAGAGGGAAGCAGGCTCCCCGCTGAGCAGAGAGCCCGTTGCGGGGCTCGATCCCAGGACCCTGGGATCATAACCTGAGCTGAAGGCAGAGGCTTTAACCCACTGAGCCACCCAGGTGCCCCTGGGTTGATGTCATTATGAAGTTTATTCCTTAGTGGGTAGTTTGTGGATTTTGTTTTCCTCTTCAAGTGTTTACATATATTATCTTTATCAGTTACAAGATTGTGCTATGGTCTGTTTTGAGCTCCATCTCTTTTCCTTCATGTTTTTTAGGGCAATTGAATCTCTTGAATGAGTTCTGGGAAACTGACAAATACCTTGAAGGTTCCTACTCTTTTTTTTTTTTAAGATTTTATTTATTATTTATTTATTTATCAGAGAGAGAGAGAGAAAATGGTGAATGAGAGAAAGAGAGCAAGCACAAGCAGAGGAAGTCACAGGCAGAGGGAGAAGCAGGCTCCCTGTTGAGCAGGGAACCCAATGCAGGACTCGAGCCCAGGACCCTGAGCCGAAGGCAGACACTTAACCAACTGGGCCACCCAGGCACCCCAAAGATTTCTACTCTTCATCCCTGTCCCTGTGCTTCCTTTTTTCAGAAACACTAACTCAATGATGACTAGAACTTCTGGATGGGTGTTCCATTTTTAAATTTACCTTTTCTTAACCTTTTCATTTCTCTGCATCTTTCCCTTTTCTGCTACTCTTCAAGAGGAGCTCTTTTGTCAAAGTTTCTACTCATTAACTTTGGTTTTGTCCATTCTGCTATTCATCCCATCTATCAAGTTAGAATTTTAACACTGTTCCTTTCTAAGATCCATAAATAGCTCCTTTTAATAATGGTTTGTTCTTTTATGGCTGATATGTCTCCTTCCATCCACTGAGTATATTAATTTCACTTATTTAAGTTGCCTTCTTAGTCTTTTCCCTTGACCATTGTGTTTCTCATTGTTGGGTGTACGGATGCTTTTTTATGCAGTTGGTTTACTTCAAAGTTTGGTGATTCTTGGTCAGAAGTTCACCTTTGTTTTGCAATTTCCTCGTTGCCTGTTGATTGACATGTCCATGGATTACAAGGAGATATGGGGTAGGATCTCATAGTGAATGATCTCCTGGGCAGGAGTATTGCTGTGCAAGGGTGTCACATGGCATCAGGCCCCGCCACACCTCCTCAGACCAACACAGCTCCTCCGTGGAGATAAGCCCTCTCTTGCCAAACAGGTTCAGCTAGAGTTGGCTATTCCTCCTATGGTCATATCTCTACTGGCCTCCATGGTAGCCAACAGCCCCTGCTGCCTCCTGAACCAGCTGCTTCCAAGCTTGGAGGGACTGCATGACCACTCTCTTCTTTTGTAGAAGATCTTTTTTTAGAGCTTTGATATATTTTCTTTCAGTGTTTTCACATCTACCTTGTGTCCTGTAAGTAGTCCACATAGTTTCTATCCATTGAAGTTCCCTTCCTAAATTCTTAGGTACTATTAGAAATATTTTGGGGGCACCTGGGTGGCTCAATCATTAAGCATCTGCCTTCAGCTCAGGTCACGATCCCAGGTCCCAGGATTGAGCCTTGCATTAGGCTCCCTGCTCAGCGGGAAGCCTGATTCTCCCTCTGCTGCTCTCCCTGCTTATGTTTCTTCTCTCACTGTGTCTTTCTCTGTCAAAAAAATAAATTAAATCTTTTTTTTTAAGATTTTACTTATTTATCAGAGAGAGAGAGAGAGAGAGCGAGCACAGGCAGAGTGGCAGGCAGAGTCAGAGGGAGAGGCAGGCTCCCTGCAGAGCAAGGAGCCCGATGTGGGACTCGATCCCAGTATGCTGGGATCATGACCTGAGCCAAAGGCAGCTGCTTAACCAACTGAGCCACCCAGGCGTCCCTAAAATCTTTTTTTTTAAAAATATTTAAAATAAATATATTTTTGTATTATTCCTTTGAATTTATACCAAGAAGTTCTGAGCCTGTGTTCAAACATTTTGATCCATTTTCTCATGGACATTTTTTTTTTCAGTTTTCTTTATGGTCTTGTTTCCGTAAGGTTTGAGGTAAAAATGTTCAAGCAGATTTTAGTAATTGACTGACAGTTTTCTTCTACAGATAGTTTATCTCTATTTTTAAATGGAAATTTTAGTTTCCTCTCGGCCTTTCCCTCATTTTCTTCTCATCCCTTCCTGAACAATTTAGTCTGAAAGTTATTAGACTGGTCAGTGCAACATAGGTATAACAGGGCAAGAGATACTGTGACAAAGGACAGGGCATGGATCCCAAGAAGGAGAAGAAGGTGTTGGAATCAGAGGGCTTCCCAGTTTGGAACTCGGGCAAGGTGGAGAAGAGTCTGAACATGCAGGTTCAAGGTCATGGCAGTAGTGAGTATTATACCATGGGCAGGATGAGCATTCTTAGTGGTGTAGGAGGACAAAACTTGAGCACAACAATGAGGATATCTGTGCAGAGGGTGTCCTGACATTTTATGTCAGCCCATGTTGTGTGAGAAGGGCATTCACACAGGACAGCAACTAATGTGGGATACATGAAGAGGGTAATGGCCTCTCAGGGTGTCAGAGCTCAAGCAGGGTGAGGACAATGTCTGCAGAGCCAGCAGCAGTCATAGATGATTGGTTACATACAGGGGAGATCAGATAATAAAATTTATTAAGGGAGCAACTGGGTGGCTCAGTCAGTTGAGTGTCTGCCTTGGACACAGGTCATGATCCCAGGGTTCTGGGCTCAAGCCTGCATCAGGCTCCTTGCTCAGTGGGAAGCCAGCCTCTCCCCCTCCCTCTGCCTGCCACTTCCCCTGCTTGTGCTCTCCCTCTGTCAAATAAATAGATGGAATCTTTGAAAAAAATTACTTAAGTATGGTGCTGGCATAAAAACAGACACATAGATCAAATAAACAGAATAGAGAACCCAGAAATGGATCCTCAACAAAGCAGGAAAGAATATCCGATGGAAAAAAGATAGCCTCTTTAACAAATGGTGTTGGGAAAATTGGACAGCTCCATGCAGAAGAATGAAACTGGACCATTTCCTCACACCACACACAAAAATAAACTCAAAATGGATGGAAGACTTCAATGTGAGACAGGGTTCTATCAAAATCCTAGAGGAGAACACAGGCAGCAACCTCTTCGACCTTGGCTGCAGTAACTTCTTGCTAGATGTGTTCCAGAGGCAAGGGAAACAAAAGCAAAAATGAACTATTGGAACTTCATCAGGCTAAAAAGCTATTGCACAGCGAAGGAAACAATCAACAAAACTAAAAGGCAGGGGCACCTGGGTGGCTCAGTCAGCTAAGTCAGTTAAGTGTCTGCCTTCAGCTCAGGTGGTGATCTTGGGGTCCTGGGATCGAGCCCATATTGGACTCCCTACTCAGTGAGCAGTCTGCTTCTCCCTCTCCCTCTGCCCTTCCCCACTGATGCTTGTGCTCTCTCTCCCTCAAATAAATAAATAAAATCTTAAAAAAAAAACTTAAAAGACAACCTATGGAATGGGAGAAGATATTTGTAAATGACATATCAGATATGACAGAGTCACCAGAGTGACAGCCTAAGCTTGTTCTTTTAGTGGGCCCTTTATCATCACCTAGGCCCCAATTCCACCCCAGGTGGCAACGTTTTGTAGGAAGTGACTGTCGGAGGCCCCAGCTCCAGCAGCCTCTGCTTAGACTGACCCGGAGAGAGGGTGAGGGAGACATGGCCAGTCCTTCTCAACTCTTGATCTGTGACCTGACACTCACTAGAGGGTTGAGCTAGCAGTGGAGTGCCTTCTTTCCTATCTCCACCCCCGTGGAACCTCCCACACTACCAGATCTGAAGGGGAATACATCCTAGCCTCCATTCAGGGTAAAGCACAGAGGTTAAAGTGGGAACAGGGACTGGGGTTATGCACAGTCCAGTTTGGGTCTCAGATTCTGACTTGGAGGCTATGTATGAGGATACAGTCACCAGTTGGGTAGGGAGCTGTTTAAGGCAGACAGGAAGCTATTGAAGGAGGCCATTGAGGGGACATGGCTGCCCATTGACTTGCAAGCTGGACCCAGGCGACTGATGGTTCCTGCCTCCTTCCTTGTCCTTGGAATGTGCATGCCACCCACCATCCCACAGTGAGAGCCATTTTCAAGGACACAATCTTGAGAGAACCATGTGGTTTTGAGAACATCTGGACAATATATGTGACTGAAACCTGTTAAGGCCTCTATGTAAATTTTGAAGATCCTGACAGGCCGTGGGCTCCTGGGTGACTCCATTGGTTGAGAATCTGACTCTTGGTTTTAGCTCAGATCATGATTTCGTGGGTTGTGGGATCGAGACCCAAGTTAGGCTCCGTGCTCAGTAGGGAGTCTGCTTAAAGAGTTTCTCCCTCTGCCCCTCCCCCACTCCCTCTCTCTAAAATAAATGAATACATCTTTTTAAAAAAAATATTTTAGCAAGTGAGACCTACTCACCTTGCAGCCACCCAAGCGAAGCTTCATATGCAAGTTCACTTGCTTATTAAATTTGCTACCTGCCAATCTAGAATGGCCTGCTTCCTCCGTCTGTCTCTCCTTGCCCTCTGTGTATGGGGGCGAGTTTATGAACCAATGGGAGCCAGGATCACAAAGTCTGGGATGGGTGGGCTCCTTTCAGTCATGGGGGTAAGAGAGCAAGCCCCGAACAACTAGACCTAGGTGGGTGAATTCTTGACAAATGTGCTGCCATTGCCATCACTAACCACCACCCTCCAGACCTCCCTTATATGCAACTTTGGGGAGGGGCACCATTTACATGAAGGATGTTCGAGTTGGCCAACATGGCAGACCTGTTCCGCCAACTCTTCTACTTATGGCAGACCTTGCAAATTAATCACAGTCTACTCAGTCTGGAAAGAGTTTCAGAATTCTTCCCTAGAATCCTCGGACAACCCCTGCCCATTCCTCCACGCTAGCATATGAGATGCTAAGTATCTGCTATCATTTTCCCTGACCTCCTGGAACTTGTCAAAGAGAAAGTCTGGGGAAGACCACTTCACTGTTTTATTGGGAGGGGAATACACTCTGACACAATGCAAGGCCCTGAGCCCAGCAAGATCTCTAGCTCGAGATGCAGATGGTTGGCCGTGACTCTGTAATGGCCCTTGATGAAACCCCGGGAAGCACAGGAGTGGCATCTCCAGTAGGCCTGGATGATGCGGGCAGCATTGAGCAACCGGCAATAGCGCCTACGGATACGCCACATGCGAACCCAGGACTGCAGCTTGACCGCTGCCCACTCCTTCCGTGTAAAGTTCTCTAGCGCTGCTCGCCGCCTCTTCTCCATCATACTTGTCAGGATTTGCTTCCACCAGCGCTGAATGACCAATGCTCTCAGTACTGCATGCAGCAGTGTCCGGCGTACCAGGGTGCCCCGCCACCAGGCCTGGATCTTTATGACTTCTAGATTACTGGTAGAGGGCTTATCTTGTTGTTCTGGGAGCTTGCGAGAAAAAAGAAGGGACATTCAAAGAATGTCCCCCACCCACTTGAGTCTTGGGCATGTCAGAAGGGGACCCTGATTCCCTATCAACAATAAGTCCTTCTTCTGGAGCTCAGTAGCACTGGACAGGCACTGGTTGGAACCAGAAGACCAGGTAGGTGTCCTATCTCTACCACTCTCAGGTTAATGGACATGGACACATGTTGATCTCTGAATCTCAAAGTCCTGCTCTATAAAATGGGGGTATGTCTGCCCTGTCTACCCGGTTTTATATGGATCAAGTTGGCCAGCCTAAGGTCAGACTAGGACAAGATCTATGGGTCAAAGAGTTACATATTCCACTTGAATGTGACCAACTAATCAGGACCCATGATCCCTCCCTTCCAACCCCACCCACTTACTAGAGAAGTAGTATCCTTTGCTAATCCTGTCTTTTCATCCTTGATTCCAGCTCCAAATCACATCTGGCTCTCTTCCTCTATCATGTTATAGTATTAAGTCCACCCCCATAAAGTTCTACCTCGTATCTCTTTCCCATCCTTATTTCTCTTGACTTTCACGTTTTAAGTCTTCATTAACAAGCAAACATATGTGAATAAGCTCAAATAAACACACACATACACCCATGCACTGTTGATTAAGCCCAGCTTCCCGCATGTTGACCATTCTGTTCCACAAACACAACCCTTATATTCCTAGCCCCAGCCCTGTGTGGCCTTGGGGGAGGGGCTCTTACTTGTTTATCTCCATTATTAGCACCACCCTCTTCCCCTGTCTTGGTGTCTTTATTTGTATCTACATCTTCAGCCTGAAAAAAAAAATGAGGAAAGAGAACAAACAAGATGAGTTTATTTCTGTTCTTAGCTCTGTATCATGCAAAAAACACTAGCCTCAAGCACTAGGACACAAGGACCAGAGGCATCCAATCAGGTTTCCTCCTACCTCCACCTTCTTCTCTGAGGTCAGTGATTCTGGGGATAAACTGGTCGGTTCCTCTTTCTTCTGAGGCTCATCTTGAGTTTGTTCATTAATTTGTTCAGGCTTCTCCTCCTCCTGAAATCAGCAGTTAGGGAAAAGGCAAGAGTGAAGTTGCCTTCCCTCCCTGTCTGTTCCGTATCCCACACATCCCCAGCTTCTGGGGCTTTCTGGAGTGTTCATATGCCAGGGGATCCCCTCATCTTAATTAAGAGATCTATGGGAACATCTCTAAAAAGACTGGTTCCTGTGTCTCTCACTTACTCACCATTGGTTCTACTTGGATTGGGTTTAGATGGTTCAAATCCCCTCAGGTCCTTGTTCCTCTAGCCATGGATAGGTAGATATAGTGGAGAGAGAGACCTATGATGTCATAAGGGCAGTTATGACTCAGGCACAAGAATGGCTCCCAATAGTTGAGCTCCCTCCAAGGAAAAGACAAAAGTGCTATCCATTCTTTTCTGCTGGAAATGGCCAAAGCCCCTAATATGAAAGCAAGAACCAGAAATATAGGCCCATCGATGTAAAGGTGTATAAACATAACCAGTCATTGGTAATATCCCCAACTGTTAAAATTGAGAATCAATTTATATAATATCCCTGATTGTTGGGGCACCTGTATGGCTCAGTGGGTTAAAGCCTCTGCCTTCAGCTTGGGTCATGATCCTGGGGTCCTGGGATTGAGCCCCGAGTCAGGCTCTCTGCTCAGCAGGGAGCCTGCTTCCTCCTCTCTCTCTCTCTGCCTGCCTCTCTGTCTACTTGTGATCTCTGTCTGTCAAATAAATAAAATAAAAAATATTTAAAGATAATAATATCCCTAATTGTTAAAATTGAGGATTGATTTAATGGTTAATAATATGCAGAGAATACTAACAAATTATAACTGTAAAAAAAATAATTAATTTAGGGGCACCTGGCTGGCTCTGTCAGTAGAGCATGTAACTCTTGATCTCAGGATCATGAGTTTAAGCCCCATTTTGGGCATAGAACTTACTTACCAGTAAATTTAAAAATCAAAATTTAAAAGAGAATAATGTATTTGATCTATAGGTACTGATGATGAAGTGTACCTAAGATATATTTATAAGTAAAAAAGTTGAAGATCATTATGATCCCATTTATGTAAATAAAACCATCAAGATACATAATTATACATCTATATTGTAAGTGCATATAAAGGGGAAGAAGGTTATATATACCAAATTGCTACCAATGATTATCTTGGAAGAGCTGAATTGCTGATCCATCCATACAATGCTCAGGGAACTCTATGAGGCTCCCAGGACCAGCTGGGGCCCCCATTTCAGACTACAGTGGGCTCAAGTGTTCTCCTATCTTCTGCCCCTGAAGGACTGAAGGCCATATCTTATGGGTGAGGAACAGCCACTACAGAAGTTCTTAGCTTTGTTCTTATTTCTGAATGGAAAAGACACTTGACACTACCCTAGACACTAGGTGGGACCCTCCCTACCCCAGGATGCTCCTGTTTTCTGAAAACCCACCTGGGTAATGTGAGTAGCGACTTTGAGAGTCACAGCCCCAGGTGTCACTGAGAGTGCATTTGCCACACCTTCCAGAACACTGAGATAAGTCTCATGACTGAGGAGTGGGAAGGGGCTAAGAGAATAGCAGGTAGGGTTCAAAATGTATCAAAGGAACATGGGTCATCTAACCAGACTCCATCAGGAAGCCAGCCCACAAGCCACTGAGGATACCTCATGGGCAGATTCCCCAACTAGCATATGGACATCCCTAGTACTCCATGTCAATCACCCATATACTCCTTTATCTATGGCTAGCTCCCTGTGTAGGCCCCTGAAGGTAGCAAGTAGGAACCTTTGCAGATGGCTAGTAAATACCCATAGAAAGCCAGATGACTCTGTGGAACTGAGAAAGAACACAAATTGAGCATTCAGCATTGCCCCGGGGGAAGCAAACAGGAGGCTATCAGAATCCAGCCTGGCTTTGCAAGATTGAGAGAAGACATACGATCTTAAGGATCCCCTCCAGAAGGAACAAGAAGTGTGGAGCAGGTGTATATATAGAAAAACTCCAAGAAAGCTTCAAAATCCTAGCAGGGCTGACAGAGAAAATGGTAGAAAGCTTATTTAAAGAAATAGTAGCTGAACACCTGAAACTAATGTAAATTGTATGCCAACTATACTTCAATAATTTAAAAAAGGAAGAAAGAATAGCTGAGATTATACGAACATGGGAAGACATTTGGCCATCCAGTTCATGGCCATCCAGTTCATTCAATCCAAATTCAATCCAAAGAAATTTTGTCAAAGACATGTTGTAGTAAAACTGTCTAAAATCAAAGATAAAGACTTTCAGGGGTGCCTGGGTGGCTCAGTCGGTTGGCATCTACCTTCAGCTCGGGTCATGATCCCTGGGATCAAGCCCCACACTGGCTCCCTGCTCCTTGGGGAGCTTGTTTCTCCTTCTCCCCACTCATGCTCTCTGACACTATTTCTGTCTGTCTCTCAAATAAATAAATAAAATCTTTAAAAAAAAAAGACTTTTGGAAGAAACAAGAGCAAAATTTTGTTACAAACAAGGGAATCCCCATAAGGTTATCAGTGGATTTCTCAGCAGAACAGGCTGTGAGAAAATGATGTATTCAAAGGGATGATATATTCAGAGTGCTGAAAGAAAAAACAGCCAACCAAGATTAAAGAAGTCCTTTAGAAATGAAGATGAGAAAAAGACTTTCCCAGATAAAAAGCTGAGAGTTCGTCTCTCTCACCACTAGAAATGCCTTATAAGAAATTCCAAAAGAAGTTCTTCAAGCTGAAGTTAAAGGAGGCTAATTAATAATAGAAATATATGAGAATATAAAGCATACTGGTAAAGTTAAGTATATAATCAAATTCAGAATATTCTAATATTGTAATTTGGTGGTGTGTTAATCACTTAACTCTAATACAAAGATTAAAGAACAAAAGTATTAAAAATCACTATAAAAAAAAAAAAAAAGGGACGCCTGGGTGGCTCAGTTGGTTGGACGACTGCCTTCAGCGCAGGTCATGATCCCGGAGTCCCGGGATCGGGTCCCACATCGGGCTCCCAGCTCCATGGGGAGTCTGCTTCGCTCTCTGACCTTCTCCTCGCTCATGCTCTCTCTCGTCTCTCTCTCAAATGAATAAATAAAATCTTTAAAAAAAATAAAAATAAAAATAAAATAAAATAAAAAAAAATAAAAATCACTATAGTGAGGCACCTGGGTTGCTCACTCTGTTGAGCATCAGACTCTTGGTTTCAGCTTAGGTCATGCTCTCTTTTGTGGTGAGATAGAGCCCCACACTGGGCTCTGTGCTCAGCAGGGAGTCTGCTTGGAGATTCCCTCTGCCCCTCTCCCCACTTGTGCACATCCTTTTCCTCTTTAAAATAGTAGATAATTTTTTAAAAGATTTTATTTATTTATTTGACAGAGAGAGATCACAGTAGACAGAGAGGCAGGCAGAGAGAGAGAGAGAGGGAAGCAGTCTCCCTGCTGAGCAGGGAGCCCGATGTGGGACTCGATCCCAGGACCCTGAGATCATGACCCAAGCCGAAGGCAGCAGCTTAACCCACTGAGCCACCCAGGTGCCCCGATAATTTTTTTTTAATTACTATATCTACAATAACTTGTCAGTGGATACACAATATAAAGAGATGTAAATTATGACATCAAAAAAATTGGGGAGGAAGAGTAAAAGGGTAGTTTGTGTATGCAATTGAAGTTATCAACTTAAAATAGACTATAAGATGTTTTATGTAAGCCTCATGGTAGCCACAAGGCAGAAACCTATAGTAAATACACAAAGGGATAAAAAAAAGTAATCAGGGGCACCTGGGTGGCTCAGTGGATTAAAGCCTCTGCCTTCAGCTCAGGTCATGATCTCAGGGTCCTGGGATCAAGCACTGCATTGGGCTCTCTGCTCGGCAGGGAGCCTGCTTCCTCCTCTCTCTCTGCCTGCCTCTCCGCCTATTTGTGATCTCTGTCTGTCAAATAAATTTTAAAAATTAAATAAAAATCTTTAAAAAAAAGAAATCAAAGCATACAACTGTAGGGGCGCTTGTCTGGCTAAGTCGGGAGAATGTGGGACTCTTTGGGTTGTAAGTTTGAGTCCCACATCGAGTATAGAGATTACTTTAAAATATATATATTTTTAAAAGATTTTATTTATTTATTCATCAGAGAAAGAGAGTACAAGCCGGGAGAGTGGCAGACAGAGCAGGCAGAGGGAGAAGCAGGTTCCCACTGAGCAAGGAGCCCAACACAGGACTTGATCCCTGGGATCATGACCCAAGCCAAAGGCAGATGCTTAACTGACTGAGCCACACAGGCATCCCCAAAAAAAAAAAATCTTAAAAAAAAAAAAGCATACCAACTATGGAAAAAAATCCAAAATATCAAAGAAAGACAGCAAGAGAAGAAAGGAATAAAAGAACTACAAAAGAGCCAGAACACAATTAATAAGATGGCATTAGTAAATTCTTACCTATGAGTAAGTACTTTAAATGTAAATGGATTAAATTCTCCAATCAAAATACATAGAGTGACTAAATGAACAAAAAGAATGACCCAAGTATATGCTTTAATAGAGACTCACTTCAACTTTAAGGATACACATAAGCTAAAAGTGATGGAGTGGAAAAAGATATTCCATGCAAATGAAACCAAAAGACAGCAGGGTACACACTTAGACAAAATAGACTTACGTTATCTGATTTCAAGACTTCCTGTCTTGGGGCACCTGGGTGGCTCAGTGGGTTAAAGCCTCTATCTTTGACTCAGGTCATGATCTCGGGGTCCTTGGATCGAGCCCCACATCAGACTTTCTGCTCAGTGGGGCACCTGCTCCCCCACCTCTCTCTCTGACTGCCTCTCTGCCTGCTTGTGATCTCTCTCTCTGTCAAATAAATAGGTAAAATCTTTAAAAAGAAGAAAAAAAAGACTTTCTCTCTTGAAAGACTATAATGTTACAGTAATCAAGACAATGTGGTTTTAGTGTAAGAAGAGACAATAGATCAATGAAACAGAATAAAGAAGCCAGAAATAGATAAAAATTTACACAGGTATGGATTTTTTTAATGTCAAGATAATTCAGTGCAGAAAGGAAATGGATCTTCAGTTTGGGGGTGGTAGGAATCTTGACACTTATCTAAAATTACAGACAACACACACCCACACAGGATGGATCACAGACCTAAACAAAAACTAAAGCTAAAACGGTAAAGCTTATAGAAGAAAACCCATAGGAATTATTTTGTGACCTTGGAGTTGACAAAAATTTCTTAGGGCAGAGAAAAACACTAAGTAAAACACAAAAGTTTGATAGGATGGACTTCATCCAAATTAAAACTGTTCATGAAAAGACAACATTTTTGAAAGTCAGCTGGGGTGCTCACTTTAGCAGCACATACACTAAAATTGGAACATTACAGAAAAGATTAGCATGGCCCCTTTACAAGCATGACACACAAGTATGTGAAATGTTCCATATTTTTCCAACATGGTGATCATAGTCAACAATACTGTACAGCGTGTTTGAAAGTTGCTAAGAGAGTAAATCTTAAAAGTTCTCTTAACAAGAGGCCCCTGGGTGGCCCAGTCGGTTAAGCATCTGACTGGCTCAGGTCATGATCTCTGGGCCCTGGAATCGAGCCCGGTGTCAGGCTCCATATTCAGTGGGGAGTCTGCTTGTCCCTCTCCTTCTGCCCTCCCCCATTTGTTCTCCCTCAGAAGAATAAATAAAATCTTGAAAAAATTATGTTAATAATAAAAAAAGCTATAACTATGCAATGATAGATATTGTGATAAACATTTTGGAGTATATACAAATATCGAATCATTATGTTGTACACCTGTAACTAATATAATCTTGTATGTCAATTATACCTCAATTTTTAAAAAAGTCACAGACTAAAAAAAAAGGTCACAAATTGAGGAAAAGAACACACACACACACACACGGAGAGAGAGAGAATGTATATATTGTGTTCATATATAAATGCATGTGCATATATATATAAACAAATGTGTATATACAACATGTGTATATATATATATATATATATATATATATATATATATATTTGACAAAGATCTCATATCCAGGATAGAAGATCTTCTGCAACTTGAGAATAGAGATAAGCAACCCAATTGGCAAAAGACTTAAATCAATACTTCATAGAAGAAGATATACTTCTGGCTGATTCAATCAGTAAAGCATGTGACTCTTTTTTTAAAAAAAACATTTTATTTATTTATTTGACAGAGATTACAAGTAGGCAGAGAGGCAGGCAGAGAGAGAGGGGGAAGCAGGCTCACTGCTGAGCAGAGACTGATGCTGGGCTTGATCCCATCACGCTGGAATCATGACCGGAGCTGGAGGCTCTGGTGCCCTGAGCATGTAACTCTTGATCTTGGAGTTGTGAGTTTGATCTTCACATTGGGTGTAGATTAAAAAATAAAAATCTTTCAGGGCACCTGGGTGGCTCAGTCAGTTGAACATCCGACTCTTGATTTCAGCTCAGTAAGTTATAATCTCAGGGTTGTGAGATCAACCCCCACATCAGGCTCCACACTGGGCATGGAGCCTACTTAAGATTCTCTCTCCTCTCTCTCTGCCCCACCCCCACCCACCCACACACACATGAACAGTTTCTCAACATCATTATTGATTAAGGAAAAGCAAAACTTAAATCACAATGGGATACCACTACTTATTAAAATGGTTGAATTAAAAAAATTTTTTAGACTGTTGGTGGGAATGCAAGCTGGTGCAGCCACTCTGGAAAACAATATGGAGGTTCCTCAAAGAGTTTAAAATAGAGCTACATGAGGCACCTGGGTGGTGTATCTCCCTGATATGAGGAATTTTAGAGACAAGGCGTGCGGTTATGGGGGGTAGAGAGGGTAGAGAGGGAAAAAATGAAACAAGATGGGATCGGGGGGAGACAAACCATAAAAGACCCTTAATCTCATGAAAAAAACTGAGGGTTGCTGGTAGGTGGGGGGTAGGGAGAGGGTGGTTGGGTTATGGACATTGGGGAGGGTATGTGCTATGGTGAGTGCTGTGAAGTATGTAAGCCTGATGATTCACAGACCTGTACCCCTGGGGCAAATAATACATTATATGTTAATAAAAATTTTTTTTTTAGAAATTGAGAACCAAACATTGGTAAAGTGGAACAACCAATTTGGAAATTAGTTTGGCTGCTCCTGATAAAATTAAGCATACACCTACACCTACTCTGTGACTCAGCAATTCCATTCCTAGATATTTACTTAAGAGAAATGAAGATGTATGTTCATAAAAAGACTTGTACAGGAATGCTCATAGCATTAAATTAGTAACAATTAAATACTGGAGACAACTCAAATATCTATACACAGAAGCGTGGATAAATAAATATTATGAGTTTACTCATAAAATACTATTAATCCGTAAAAAGCAAAAGACTAATGATAGATACAAACAATGACACTGACAAATCTTACAGACATCATGTTGGGGGGAAGGCCTCCCTTTGTATACATTGTTTAATTCCATATATGAAGTTTTTTAACATGCAAAACTAATAATACATAGTGATAGAAATTGAACTGTGGTTGCCCCTGGGAATTGGGATGGATTAGAAAGAAGCACAAAGGAATTTTCTGGGGTAATAGAAGTGTCTTCTATCTTGTTGAGGTATGGATTTATGGGATATATGGATTTGTCAAGGTTCATTTATTTTTTAATTTTTTTAAGATTTTATTTATTTATTTGACAGAGAGATCACAAGTAGGCAGAGAGACAGGCGGGGGGGGGGGGAAGCAGGCTCCCTGCTGAGCAAGACCCCTATTCAGGACTTGATCCCAGGACCCTGAGATCATGACCTGAGTGAGCCGAAGGCAGAGGCTTAACCCACTGAGCCACCCAGGTGCCCCTCAAGACTCTTTTAACTGAACATTTAAAATTTCTTCATTTCATTATACATAAACTATACCTTGATTTTTTTAGATGAAGTTAAAATAAAACCATTTTCAGAAAAACAAGAGTTCAGAGAACAAAATTGCTAGCAGATTCACACTATAAGAAATGCTAAAGGAAGATGCCAAATGGAAGCCTGCATCAGCAGGTAGAAACAACAGTCCAGAAGTAGTAATGTTGGGGTGCCTGGGTGGTTCCGTGGGTTGTCTCTGCCTTCGGCTCTCTCAGGTCATGATCTCAGGGTCCTGGGATCAAGTCCTGAATAGGGGTCTTGCTCAGCAGGGAGCCTGCTTCCCCCCCCTCTCTCTGCCTGTCTCTCTGCCTACTTGTGATCTCTCTGTCAAATAAATAAATAAAATCTTAAAAAAAAAAAAGAAGTAGTAATGTTGGATAAACAGAAAAGACCACCTTTTTTAAAAAACACTTTTTATTTTAATTCCAGTATACTTAACCTACAGTGTTATATTAGTTTCAGGTATACAATATAGTCATTCAACAATTTTATACATTGGTCAGCGCTCATCATAAGAAGTACATTCCTTAATCCCCTTCATGTTCCCATCATTCCACCCACCTCCCCTCCAGTAACCACCAGTTTGTTCTCCATAGTTAAGAGTTTATTTCTTGATTTGTCTCCTCTCTCTTTTTCCCCCCTTTGTTCGTTTTGTTTCTTATATTCCACATGTGAGTGAAATCATGTGGTATTGTCTTTCTCTGACATTTCACTTAGCATTATACTCTCTAGATCCATCCATGTTGTTGTAAATGGCAAGATTTCATGATTTTAAGGCTGAATAATATTCCTGTATGTGTGTGTGACATCTTTTTTTTTAAAGATTTATTTATTTATATGAGAGAGAGCATGAGTGGGAGGATCAGAGAGAGAGGGAGAGAAAATCTCAAGCAGACTGCATGCTGAGCATGGAGCCCGATGCAGGGCTTGATCTCAGGACACTGAAATCACAACTTATGCTGAAACCAAGAGTCAGATGCTTAACCAACTGTGCCACCCAGCACCCCACATCTTCCTTATTTATTCCTCTATTGGTGGACACTTAGGCTGCTTCCATAATTTGGCTATTGCAAATAATGTTGCAATAAGCATAGGCGTACATATATCCTTCAAAATAAGTGTTTTTGTATTTAAAAATTTAAAAATTTTGTATTAAAAATTATTTATTTAAATTCAATTTAGTCAACATATACTATATTATCAGTTTTAGGGGTTGGATTTAGTGATTCGTTAGTTGCATGTAACACCCAGTGCTCATTATATCAAATGCCTTTCTTATTGCCCACCACCCAATTACCTTATCTCCCCATCCACCGCCCCTCCAACAACCTTCAGTTGGTTTCCTAGAGTTCAGCACCTCTTATGGTTTGTCTCCTTCTCGAACTTCATCTTATTTTATTTTTCTTTCCCTTCCCCTATGTTCAGCTCTTTTGTTTCTTAAATTCCACATATGAGTGAAATTAATGGTATTTGTTTTTCTCTGACTGACCTATTTAGCTTAGCATAATACCCTCTAGTTTCATCCATGTTGTTGCAAATGCAAGATTTAGTTCTTTTTGATGGCTAAGTAATATTGTGTGTGTGTGCGTGTGAGACATCTTTTTAAATTTAATTTTTTTAAAGATTTCACCCATTTATTTGACAGAAAACACAAGCAGGGGGAGGGGCAGAGGGAGAGGGATAAGCAGATTCCCCACTGAACAGAGAGCCTGATGTGGGACTTCATCCCAGGACCCTGGGACCATGACCTGAACTGAAGACAGCCACCTAACCAACTGAACCACCCAGGAACACCTTATATCTCTCTTTTTTAAAAAGATTGTATTTATTTGTTTGAGAGAGACAAAGCAAGAGCACTATGTAGGCATGGGCAGAGGAAAAAGCAGACTCCCTGATGAGCAGGGAGCTCAATGCCAGGTTCAATCCCAGAATCCCAGGATCATGACCAAGTCAAAGGCAGATGCTTAACCGACTGAGCCATCCGGGTGCCCCTATACCACATCTTCTTTATCCATTCGTCTGTCAAAGGATATCTGGGATCTTTCCATACTTTGGCTATTGTGGACAATGTTGCTGTAAACATTGGGGTCCATGGGTCTCTTCAAATCACTAGGTTTGTATCCTTCAGGTAAATACCTACTAGTGCAATTGCTGGGTCATAGGGTCTTCTATTTTCAACTTTTTGAAGAAACTCCATACTGTTTTCTAGAGCGCCTGTACCAGTTTGCATTCCTACCAACAGTGTAAGAGGGTTCCCCTCTCTCTGCATCCTCAACCAACATCTGTTGCTCCCTGAATTTAATTTTAGCCATTCTGACTGGTGTGAGGTGATATCTCATTGTGCTTTTGATTTGTACTTTCCTGATGCTGAGGGATGTTGAGCACTTTTTTCATGTGTCTGGTAGCCATTTGTATGTCTTCATTGGAGCAAAGTCTGTTCATGTCTTCTGCCCATTTCTTGACTGGATTTTTTGCTTTTGATTGTTGAGTCTGTTAAGTTCTTTATAGATTTTGGATACGAGCCCTTTATCTGATATGTCATTTGCAAATATCTTCTCCCATTCCATAGGTTGTCTTTTAGGGTTTTTTTTTTAGATTTTATTTATTTATTTGAGGGAGAGAGAGCACAAGCATCAGTGGGGAAGGGCAGAGGGAGAGGGAGAAGCAGATTCCTCACTGAGTAGGGAGTCCAATATGGGCTCAATCCCAGGACCCCACGATCACCACCTGAGCTGAAGGCAGACACTTAACTGACTTAGCTGACTGAGCCACCCAGGTGCCCCTGCCTTTTAGTTTTGTTGATTGTTTCCTTCGCTGTGCAAATAGCTTTTTAGCCTGATGAAGTTCCAATAGTTCATTTTTGCTTTTGTTTCCCTTGCCTCTGGAACACATCTAGCAAGAAGTTACTGCAGCCAAGGTCGAAGAGGTTGCTGCCTGTGTTCTCCTCTAGGATTTTGATAGATCCCTGTCTCACATTGAAGTCTTCCATCCATTTTGAGTTTATTTTTGTGTGTGGTGTGAGGAAATGGTCCAGTTTCATTCTTCTGCATGGAGCTGTCCAATTTTCCCAACACCATTTGTTGAAAAGACTGTCTTTTTTCCATCAGATTTCTTTCCTGCTTTGTTAAGGATCCATTTCTGTGTTCTCTATTTTGTTTCTTTGATCTATGCGTCTGTTTTTGTGCCAGGGCCATACTGTCTTGATGATTACAGCTTTGTAATACAGCTTGAAATCCAAAATTGTGATGCCTCCAGCTTTGGTTTTCTTTTTCAGCATTACTTTGGCTAATTGGAGTCTTTTCTGGTTCCATACAAATTTTAGGATTGTTTGTTCCAGCTCTGTGAAAAATGTTGATGATATTTTGACAGGGATTGCTTTGAATATGTAGATTGCTTTGGGTAGAATCGACATTTTAACAGTATGTTTTCTTTTTTTTTTTTTTTAAAGATTTTTTATTTATTTGACAGACAGAGATCACAAGTAGGCAGAGAGGCAGGCAGAGAGAGAGGAGGAAGCAGGCTCCCTGCAGAGCAGAGAGCCCGATGCGGGCCTCGATCCCAGGACCCTGAGATCATGACCTGAGCCGAAGGCAGCGGCTTAACCCACTGAGCCACCCAGGCGCCCAACAGTATGTTTTCTTTCAGTCCATGAGCATGGAATGTTTTTCCATTTCTTTGTGTCTTCCTCAATTTCTTTCATAAGTGTTCTATAGTTTTGAGAGTACAGATCCTTCACTTTTAGTATTTTTGTACTCTTTGGGTACATATCCAGTAGTGCAATTACTGGATCATAAAATAGTTCTCTTTCTAAATTTTTGAGAAACTCCATACTGTTTTCCAAAATGACTGCACCAGTCTGCATTCCCACCAACAGTGCACAAGGGTTCCTTTTTCTCCACATCCTTCCTGACACTTGTTGTTTCTTGCATTTATTTTAGCCATTCTGACAGGTGTGAGGTGATAATCTCATTGCAGTTTTGATTTATGTTTCCCTGATGATGAGTGATGTTGAACATCTTTTTTTTTTTTTTTAAGAATTTATTTATTTGACAGACAGAGATCACAAGTAGGCAGACAGGCAGGCAGAGAGGAAGGGAAGCAGGCTCCCTGCTGAGCAGAGAGCCTGATGCGGGGCTCAATCCCAGGACGCTGAGATCATGACCTGAACCGAAGGCAGAGGCTTTAACCCACTGAGCCACCCAGGCACCCCGTTGAACATGTTTTCATGTGTCTGTTGGCCATCTGAATGTCTAGAAAAGACCATCTTTTGAAATTTCTTTAAAATACCATTGAGTCCAGGGGTGCCTGGAGTAATCTCTCTGCCTGCCTCTCTGCCTACTTGTGATCTCCCTCTGTGTGTCAAATAAATAAATAAAATCTTTTTAAAAAATAAAAAATAAAATAAAATGCCATCAAGTCCAGTGCCAGCAAGATGGAACAAGGGTACTACAGCTAATCTTTCCCAATGATGACAACTAAAAATTCTGGATAGAATACAGAAAGCAACTGGACTCTGGAAAGTGGACAGTAGCAGATGGATTGGGGAAGAAAGTCTTGAAGAACAATCAGTTCTGGTTTCCATGTCATAACTGAAGGCAGCCCAAGATGCAGAAGTGCATTAGTGTGGTTGGCAAATAACCTGAGAGAGAGGCCCCTCTGACTAATTCTTAAGGAAAACCATCATTTAATGTTAGAAGTGTCAGACAACAATGTTGAAACAGTTATTATAACCATCTTCCATGATGGTAAAGGTGAATCCTTTCTAAATGAATGGAAACATAGTTCTCAGAAGAGACATCAAAACTAAAACGAAACTGTGGACTCAGTCAGTTAATTGTCTGCCTCCAGCTCAGGTCATGATCCCAGGGTCCTGGGATTGAATCCCGCATCAGGCTCCTTGCTCAGCAGGGAGACTGCCTCTCCCTCTGCCTGCCAATCTCCTTCCTTGTGCTCTCTCTCTGACAAATAAATAAAATCTTTAAAAAAAAAAAAACTAAACTAAACAGAAGTGGGCTACCTGGCTGGCTCAGTTGGTAGACTGTACGACTCTTGATCTTGGGGTTGTGAATTCAAGCCCCATGTTGGGTATAGAGATTACTTAAAAATAAACTTAAGAAAGAGGAGTCACGTGGAAACTTAACTGTAAAATACAATATCTGAAATAAAGAACTCATTGATAGCCTCATCGGCAGAATGCAGATGACAGAGAAATCAGTCAGTGAGCTTGAATACAAAATAATAAAAATGAGAGAATCCAACCAGAGAGAAAAAAAATATTGAGAAAAAAAATGAAAAGAGCCTCAGAAACCTGTGGGACAATAGTAGAAAGTCTAACCCTGACGTTATTGAGTCCCAGAAGAAAGAAATTGATGTAGAAAGAACTTGAGGAAAGGCTAAGAACTTTCCCAATTTGTGAAAGGCATACATTTACAAATTCAAGAATCTCAGCAAACACCAAAAAGGACATACTCAATCAATGACAAAAAGAAAAATAAATAAATAAAAGCGAACGAACTGATTCAAAAATGGGCAAAGGACTTGAACAGACATTTATCCAAAGAAGATATCTGAATGGCTAATAAGTGCATGAAGATACTCTACATCACAGTTAGGAAAATGCAAATCAAAACTACAATGTGATACCATCTCAAACTCAGTAGAATGGTCGTATCAAAAACAAAACAGAAAACAAGTGCTGGTGAGCATGTGGAGAAATTGAAACCCTTGTGCACTGCTGGTGGGAACGTAAAATGGTGCAGCCATTCTGGAAAACCATATGAAGGTTCCTCAAAAAATTAGCAATGGGATTACTATATGTCCCAGCAATTCCACTTCTAGGCATACACCCCAAAGAAACGAAAGCAGAGTCTTGAAGAGATATTCATGTGGCCACATTCCTAGCAGCATTATTCATGGTAGCTAAACACAGAAGCAGCCCAAGTGTCCAAGTTTAGGGATGGGTGACAAAATGTGGTGTATGCACACCATGGAATATTATTCAGCCTTAAAAAAGAGAAAGGAGATCCTGACACCTGCTAGAACATGAACACACCCTAACGTTACACTAAGTGAAATAAATCAGTCACCAAAAGGCAATATTGTATGATTCCACTTCTATGAGATACTTGGAGTAGTCAAAGTCATGGAAAGTAAAATGGTGGTTGCCAGGGGTTGGGGGAAGGGGGCCAGGGGAGCTACAGTTTCACAGGTACAGAGTTCCAGATTTATGGATGGTGATGACCGCTGCACCACAACGTGAATGTACCCAATGCCGGAATGGTACGCTTCAATATGGTGACATCAGTGGGGCACCTGGGTGGCTCGGGTCATGATTTCAGGGTCATGGGATCAAGTTCTGTGTCCATGCCCAGCATGGAGCCTGCTTAAGATTCTCTCCCTCTTTAACCACTTTAAACACACCCCTCCGGGGCGCCTGGGTGGCTCAGTGGGTTAAAGCCTCTGCTTTCGGCTCAGGTAATGATCCCAGGGTCCTGGGATCGAGCCCCGCATCGGGCTCCCTGCTCCACAGAGGAGCCTGCTTTCCTTCCTCTCTCTCTGCCTGCCTCTCTGCCTACTTGTGATCTTTGTCTGTCAAATAAATTAAAAAAAAAAAATTTTAAACACACCCCTCCTCCTGGCTCGCAAGCAAGCTTAGGAAAAAAAAAGCCTCTGCTAATTGATAAGAAAATTATGACATCAGCATTAAAAAATGGTGACAATGGTAAATTATGTTATGTCTTTTAATCAGAAAAAAAATTATAAAAAGATGTATTCAAGAAAAACTTGCCCAGACAGATCACAATCAAACTGCTGAAAATCAAAGATAAAAACATCATAAAAGCAGCCAGAAGAAAAATGATGTGTTACTTACAGAGAAGCAATGATTCAACACTGTGGATTTCTCTCAGTAGGAACGTGTCCATAGCAAAGGGGTTCGTGTATGGGGGTGCGTTTCCGTGTTTCTTTGCCATGTCTCTCAGGAAGTGTGTTTATACTATCATTGAGCTCAATTTGAGGCAGAACACAGGAAGTGAATTCCATTATCATCTTCTGATCTAGAACAGGATTTGGGGGGGTTCAATCTGAACCTGACGCCATCTGGCCCCAGAGGGATGCAGGCAGGCAGGAGCAGGTCTCTCTGTTGGTGGACCTCCTGAGCAGGGGAGCAGAAGAGAAGTCCTGTGACTTCCTCCCCTGAGGGGACCATGCTGCCCCCTTGGGAACCACAGACTCAGTGGTTGAGCCCAATGGGTTAAGAAAAGCTTAGAGCAGAATCCTTAACATTCTCATTTCCCATTAAAAGGAGACTTTACTGCACTTGGACACTACTAGTCAGCCTCCTCTGGCTTTGCCAGTGGCAGGAGTGAATCATCCAGTGGGTAAAATCAGCAGGAAGAACATTCTTCTGACAGCCTGGCTGTCATTCAGACCAAGGGCAGAGCTATTCCCAACTCTGACACCTGTCCCCAGGCAGTAGGCAGTACAGTGTCCCACCCCACCCGCCCCAGCTTCCTGACCTGGCTGGGGTCGGCCTGACTTGCAGGCCTAGCTGTCATTTCAGTTCTCCACAGCCAGCCCTGACACGTAACTGGACAGCCATGGCTTCCCAACTGAGGGTCAGCAGCTTCTGACACCTAGCAGCCCGGAGCCGGGGGCGGGGAGCTGGACTAATAAGGTCACAGAGGATACTCAAGGCCCGGGAGCTGGCTGAGGTTTCCATCCCCAAGTTCCATGGAAAAGGATAAAAAGCCCTCAGCCAGGACACCCGGGCGGCTCAGATGGTTAAGGGTCTGCCTTCAGCTCAGGTCATGATCCTAGGGTCCTGACATGGAGTCCCACATCTGGGTCCCTGCTCAGTAGGTAGCCTGCTTCCCTCTGCCTGCCGCTTACCCTGCTTGTGCACTCTCTCTCTCTCTCTTACACTCTCTCTGACAAATATATAAATACAATCTTTAAAAAAAAAAAAAAAAAAAAAAAAGCCCTCAGCAATCGAGTCTCTGGGAGCCCTGTCCCTCCCTGGCCTCTTCCAGCCCATAGTCCCGCCATCACCCTCCTTCCCCACCCAAGAAGCTGCAAGAGACAAGGCCCAAAGGAGAAAGCTTTTAATACAAAGAGGGCAGGGCCTGGTCTGGGAAAGACTTAAATAAAGGGGAGAAGAGTCAGGAGCCAGCAGCGGGGGGCCTGGGGGTCCTGTGGAGCGGGATGATGCAGACAGAGTTCCGGGCCTCTTTGATGCGCCACCAGCGGCCAAGCCTACAGGGGACAGAACGAAAGGAGGGGCTGAGCCCAGGCCCAGCCCCACCACCCCACCCGGTGGGCTGGCCAGCACCACCTTCCAACCCGCCTCCCTAGGGTGCCTCATACCTGTGCTCCTGCCCCACCCCAGCCACCAGGAAATGCCCCGAGCTGGAGAACTTGAGGCTGTTGATAAAGCCCACCTGAGAAGAGGGCGAGGCAGGGGAAGACGTGAGCAGATGTGAGAACAGATCCATCCCCCAACCTCCCTCCACTGCGGACCCACCCCACAGCCCCAGCCTCACAGCCAAGGGCTTGGCCTCGGCAGGCCCAGCTTAAATCCCTGCTCTGCCTCCTGCTACCTGGGTCAGCCCCTGACCCCTCAGGTCTTCAGCCTCCACACCTATGAGATGGACGGAAAAAAGAGTGCTGGCCTCCCAGTGAACTTGTGAGGATTTAAGGAGACCGTGTACACCAAGTACATCACCTATCAGGGTGGCCCAGGGCCTAGCTCCCGGCTGCGGGGTCCTGGAGACCCCATGACGATCACCGAGCCCTGCACAGTCACCAGATGTCATGGACCGTCCTGCCACTCTCCCTTAGGGTGTCCCATGCCCACAGGCTCTGGCTGTGAGATAGCACCAGGCTGCCCGTCACCTCCATGCCTCTGCACACGCTGTCCCTGCCTTGTCCCAACCTCGTTCCCCTGCACCCAGGACAGGGTGGGGAGTGGAGGAGAGGAAGAAGGAGGAAGGGTTCCTGTCAGGCCCTGCACTAAGAGCTGGGACTATGAAACAGAGAAGTCCTAGCTGGCCCTGCCCTGAGGAGCCTCCCTTCTGGCAGGTAAAAACAGTAAGGGCCTAAGTCCAGGGGCCACAAGCTCCAGGACCTCAGCAGTGAGGCAAAGACAAGCTGGGCATTCAAGTCCCACTTACCAGGGGAATGTCGCAGAGCGGGTCAAGCCGCCGGAAGCCCTCCCCGCACTGCCAGAGCTTCACGCAGGAGCTGTGGGAGCCTGGGGGTAAAGACAGACAGTGAGCACCCCCGCCCCAGTGCCCCACTACCACCCCCCACCGTCACCCCATCCTCCTGGCCTCAAAGGGTACCCACCTGTGGCCACCAGGTCCGTGTTGAGCAGGGCTGCCACCGATGACACCCAGAAGGGCTGCTCCAGGCCCTGCTCCCCCCGCAGCCCATGGGCCTCACGCTGCAGGGCGAGTGGCCGCTTCTTGGAGAGGCCCCACAAGGCCACGGAGCTGTGGACAGAGAAGATCATGGGTGAGGGGCTGGGGTAGGGCAGACAGGCCACTGGGCGGAAAGAAATCACACCACCGCTCGGACAGGTTCCAGGAGGCGAGGCCAGGAGCAGCGACAGCGGTGTGAGGCATCAGAAAGGCAGCTCTTACCCATCGTCTGCGCCTGACACCATGTGCTCCTCGTTGATAAGCTGGATGCTGTCGATGGAGCCCCTGGCGAAGAGCAGCAGTGAGGGGCATGGCCCCTCCCCCAGCCCCGCTCCCCCCACTGGGCCCAGTGGACAGCCTTACTGGTGGCCATAGAAGACAAGCTGGGACTCCTCAGGGATCTTCCACACACGCACCGTCCCGTCCCGGCCCCCGGCCGTCACACAGCACTCCCGGCTCAGGGCGTCCAGCGCAGCCACGGCATCCTGGTGCCCGAAGCTGGAGGGGATGAAGGGGGCGGAGGGATAGGATGGGGGTCACACGTGCACTGGCGTGCACATCCACACACCCTCTCCCCGCGCACACTCACAGCGTCTCCACGTAGGAGTTCTCCGCCACATTCCACACCTTCACGGAGCGGTCGTGGGACGTGCTGTACAACTGGTGGGTGCCTCTGCGGAATGCCAGACCCTAATACACGGAAAGGGGGCAAAAGGGGACCTGGACTACAGCAGGCAAGGCGGAAGTCAGGTCCAGGGAGGACTTCCTGAAATCAGGTCCCAGCACTCAGCTGCTGTCAAGGAGCCATAAACTGCTGAGCGCCACCCCCACCTCCCACCCAGAGCAAGCTCGGTCTCTCCCAGTTCTCCCCCTTTATGTCCTTTATGCACTGCACCGAAGTGCAGGTTGCTAAGGATGGCGACCCTCTGTCTCATTCACCCCATCACCCCAGCCCGGCCCACTTAGTCGCTCAACAAATGTCCACAGCTCCTACCGACACAGCGTCCCGGTGTCCTGTGAACGTGTACAGGTGCCGGCAGCTCTGGGCCTCCCAGATGAGAATGAGCTTGCTGCGGTCACCCGAGGCCTGTGGGGAGGAGGGCAATGGTCACAGGCACACAGCGCGCGCCCCGGCCTCTTACCCGCCCCCGAGGCCAACCCTGCCTTACAAGGTATTTGCCGTCAGAGGAGATGGCCATGCAGAGGATGTGGCTGTCATGGCCGGGGGGCTGCCCCTCAGCACCCTTCTTGGCTCGTGGGATCACGTGGAGCTTCCGTCCACTCTCCACACTCCCTGACACCGGGAGAGAGAGAGGCTACTGGGATGGAGGCTGGGACTGGCTGGCAACCCCTCCAAGGGCAGCACAGGCCAGAGATCAGGCGGAGCCACTGGGAGCCCCTGCACAGCCCCCTCAGGCTCCTTGTCTGTTACACGGTGACAATAACCCCAAAGGGCAGCCGCGAAGCCCCAGGGAGAAGGAAAGCAGGTGCTTTACGACCAAGGCTACAAGTTCTTCCAGTTTCTCCTAAGGGTGGGTGAAGACAGCGCTCAGCTGTCGAAGGGAGGACCCAGGAAGAGCAGAATGCAATCCCGGGGCTGCACGGAGCCTCAGGGAGCCCACAGCCCCACTCCTAGCCAGAAGCTTCCACTGGCACCCAGAAAACACCTCCTTAGGAGCCAACTTACCACCAGAAGCCTCCCCCATCGGGCCTCAGTCTGCCCTGATGACTCCCTCCTCACAGACCAGCCCTCCCGAAAGACCACTGGGGCTGCACCCCCATCCAGGTGCTCACTCACACTTGATAATGGTGCAGTCTTTGGCAGCAGAGAAGATGGCTGCGTCATCAGGGGTGATGACCACGCACGTGATGGAGAGCTGGTGCCCCCGTAAGACTCGGATGTCGGCTGGGGCTGGGGCCTGAATCTGGGCAGGAAGGGCTGGGTCACTGCCACAGGGGGCAAGAAGGCCCCTAAACACACACGCGCGCACACACATGCACACACCATCCTTTCCCACCACCCTGCAAGCATCGGACCCTTCCCTGACCCCATCTGCCCAAATGCCCACCATGTTCCAGAGCAAAAACCCCACAGCCTGAGTCCCCAGTTAGGCCATCTGCTCACCAATCCACGGGTGCCCTATGATTCACTCCAATCTTACACCAAAGCGCCCTGCCTGCTTACCTCCTTTGCCACCGACTTCTGCAGCCTGCCCCGCTGCTCCAGCTGCACAGAGAAGAGAGGGGTGAGCTCCCAGGAGCAGGACTGCCCCCTCCCCTTCTCTCCCACCACCTTCCCTCCACAACTCACCACGTCCTCCTTCAATCGCCCAGCCACCTGGTCCTCCTCAAACTCCCGGGCCTCAGCCTTTTCCTCCTCTGTGCAAGGACAGACCAAGTCTGTCAGGTCACCCCGGGCCAAGCCTCCACCTCCTCCTTCCCAATCCCACCCTACCACCACCTCAGTCCTGGGCCTCACTCGGGCTGCACCCCACAGGAAGTTCGGGCTGCCTTGGGCAAAGGAGACGGCCCCTCCCGCCTAACCAGTCTTTACTGAGAGATCAGGCTAAAGCCCCCTGAAGGTCTGCCCCACTCCCCCACCGCAGGAGGCCCGTTAGTCTCCTAGCCACCCTCCCCCAGGGCAGCCAGCACACGCAGCTCGGGCAGCCCACCAGGTACCTGCGTCAGTCACCCATCCAGTGGCGGGGGCCGCAGCAGGCAGTTGTGGGCTCACCTGCCCAGCGCATGCACTCACCTTGCTGCCTGAGCTCCTCGAGGTAGAGCTTGGCTAAGCGCAGCTTCTTCTCCTGGGCTGTCTCCTCCAGCTCCTCGTCGTCCTCCTCCTCAGTCCTCCTGGGAGGCAGGCTGTGGGCGGGAAGGGGCTGCCTCTGTGACGGCCCAGCCTGCCACTGAGACCGTGCCTCCCCGCTGCTTCTCCTGCCATTCACTGACCCCAACCCTGCTAACCCTCAGGGCCAATGATTACCCATGCAGAAAACTGAAAGCCATTGACTTACCAAACTGAAAAGACCTACCCAGTGCCCGATAAGAGGGTGAAAAGGCACCCAAAACCCAAAAGGATCACTGCAAAATCTCTCAACTCTAGAGGGAGAAAGCAGGTTCCACGGGCTGCTGAGAAAAGGTCTCATACACAGTGTAGCTGGAATCAACAGCAACACTGAAAGCAGGCCGACAGAGGAGCCACACACACAAAATCCTCAAGGACACTGTGAACCCCTGGAAGCCCACACCAGTTAAACCACCGACAACCAGCGAAGACACTGTCAGATGCACAAGGTGCCACAGGACTTGTCTTTTTTAAACCTCACTGAAAGATGAAGGCCGTGCTCACTACACAAGAGGGTAAGCTAAGAATGAGAAAGGCATGGGAGACAGGGAATAGGAGAGCCCACATGGAAAGCTGAAAAGGCAGATTCCAGAATCACGAACCCCCTAGACCGCAGAACAGCAACCAGTCCAGATCTGATAAAAGGACCCAAGATGCAGACACTCTGGGACATCAGTCTCACCCCCAATGCTATGGTACCAGCCTCTATCTTGAGGACGGGATTCCAGGTACAACTTAACTGGTCTTGGCTTGACCTCGTGCTGGTGAAGGTGCTGCTTTCCCTTCCATGCCCCATCCCTGAACTGGCTGGGAGCATTCACTTCACTCAAGACACAGCCTACCAGGACTTGCTTTTGGGAGCTAGAGGTGGGTCACAGGAACTGTCCCCTGATCATGTGCCTGAAGATACCTACTCCCTGTCAAATGCCCCAACCATTTCCCAAGACCCATTTATGACTTCGCCCATTCCCAGAAGGGACCTTGGAAACCAAGGCTAAACCAGGCCCCAGAGACCCCTCAGTACCTGGTGCCCAGAAAGCCTTCAGCCAACAGGGTTGGTGCTACCTTTCCTTTATCCAGCTAAGGTAAGAACTTCTCCCCCGTTTACCTAATCAATCCATTATTGAGGGGTTCACACACAGGAGACGGAACTTTAAAGAAAAGCAAAGGAAGCAAACGCTGTATGAGTCCACTCATATGATGTTCTGGAAAAGGCAAAACTCTAGGGTCAGTAGTTAGCAGGGGCTGGAGGTGGGGAGAAACTGACTACAAAGGAGTAGGGGGGGATTTCTGGAGCGTGATGAAACCCTTCTACACCTTCATAGTGATGGCAGTTACACAACTGTGTTTGTCAAAACTCACAAACCGTACGCTAAGAAAAGCGAGCATTACTGTATGTAAGTTATGCCTGAATGAGAAAATGAAAAGGAGGAGGAAGAAGAGGTGGAGAAGAAAAGGAAGGAAGGAAACTACAGAAATGATTAACTCAAGTCAGAATGCAGAGATGGGGCTTCTAAGTTTCTGCAAATGGTCTATCTAGCTCCTAACCCAGGTGGTGGGCACACAAAGCTTCATCACTTCACCCTTGCTCCCTTTGTCCAAACACATTTCATTGAGTCCTTCTGTATCTCACAGTTCACAACACATTTTTTTAAAAATTTAAAAAGTATTCTGTGGGCGCCTGGGTGTTCAGTGGGTTAAGCCGCTGCCTTCGGCTCAGGTCATGATCTCAGGGTCCTGGGATCGAGGCCCGCATCAGGCTCTCTGCTCAGTGGGGAGCCTGCTTCCCCCCTCCCTCTGCCTGCCTCTCTGCCTACTTGTGACCCCTCTCTCTGTCAAATAAATAAATAAAATCTTTTTTTTTTTTTTTTAAGTATTCTGCACAGGGCCAGGCACACCCACCCACAGTGACCTTAAAAAGTAAGTATATATGGGGGCACCTGGGTGGCTCAGTGGGTTAAAGCCTCTCCCTTTGGTTCAGGTCATGATCTCGGGGTCCTGGGATCAAGCCCCAAATCCAGCTCTCTGCTCGGCAGGGAGCCTGCTTCCTCCTCTCTCTCTCTCTGCCTCCTCTCTGCCTACTTGTGATCTCTGTTCAATAAATAAATAAAATCTTTAAAAAAAAAAAAAGTAAGTATATTTAGTCTTTCTGTGAGCAGGTCAAGGCCAGCATGTGCTCACTGTTAGAAGCTGAATTTCCAAAGCCAACTCTTAGGGAAGGCACCAGGATACCCTGGTATGACAGCTTCTGTTCCACAGGCTCAGGCCTGACACTTTCTTAGCCTCCTTTGAAACCCTGAAACATGCCCCACCCCTAGCACCTGCAGAATGAGGAAGATATTCAAAGCCCTCCCCCACCTGGACAGGGCCAACACCTAGCCTTTCCATCCTCTTCACCTCCCACTCCCACACACATAAAGTCCTAGACTTTTCTCCTCCTTGCCTCTCCCTGAGGGATTCCTCCTCATCTCTCCAAGCCCTATTTAAATGTTCCCTCCCCAGTCTCCAGAATACAGAGCTGTAGATTACACATCCCATCACAACACATTTTGTCTTCACCTGCCTGCTCATCTCTGTATTCTCAAGAGTAAAGCCAGTGCCTGGCGTATGTTGAAAGCAACTGTAAAACTGTGGGAAAACAGATGAAGAACTAGCAAGCATTTCTTGCATCCCTCTCCCCTTACCAGCTGGCCCAGCCTGTGCTCAGGTCCCGGCCATGAGCCAGGGAGGTCTCACTGGTCTCCCCTTAGGACTGGGGATTCTCCCCCACACAGAGACCCTGCAGGGAAGTCGATGAGACTTCTCCATCTCCTTAAAACAAGTCCTACTCATCAGGGTCAGAAGTGGAAGAATAAGAGGCAAAAAGGCAGGAGACATGGGTTCTACACCCAGCTCTGCCCTGACTCCCTGGGCCTCAGTGTTCGCTTCGTCTGGGAGGAAGGGAGCTCACCTCTCACTCTCAGAGTCACTGGAGATCTCCTCATTCATCCTGCCGCCTCCCTTGGACTTGCCCCGGTCCCCGGCAGAGTCGGTCTGAAAATTAAATAATCCTTTCATTGGTCAGAGGTCCCAACCATCCCGGCACGCAGGAAGCGCCCCTTCCGATCTCTCGAGGGCCGTGGGCCTAGGAAAGGCGGTGGTACCCCGGCTCAAGTGCAAGTTCTTTCAGGATTTAGCCCACGGAGAGAGGGACGAAGCTGACTCCAGCTGGGATGCCGAAAAGAGGGCTGCGGAGGAGCCCGGGGCCCGGGTGTCCCGTAAGGAGTGACGGTGGTCAGCCCCAGTAAGCGGGGCCGACTATGGCCCTCAGAAGCTCCAGGCTCACCTTTCGCCGCCGCTTGCCGGTCCCTGCACCCGCCCCCGGGGCCGACCTTCCCCGCTTTCGAGCCGCGGCTGCTGCAGACATGCTGCCGAATCTGAATGTAGCGGCCACCACGGAGAACTCACGTGGCTGCTAAACCCCAGAGGTCTGGCAAGACTCCGCGCCCGGATAGGCTCCCACTGCCCCGCGGGTCCCGCCTCCCATAGCTCCATTGGGTCCTTCTCTGTCACGCCCCGCAAGCGCCCATAGGATAAATACTCGTGGCCACGCCCCCAAGAGTTCCTACAGGCTCCGGCGCCAGGCTCCAGTAGGAAGCAAGCCTCTTCAAGAGCTTCCGGCCCAGGGCTAAAGCGCATGCGCCTTGCTGCGGGCTGACGTCCAAGGGCGGGTGGGACCAGAAGGGCCTTCTCTGTGTTTGCGGTCTTTAGACGCTGGGAGGCGTCAGAGATGCAGGGTTCCTTGTCTCCGACGGTGACTCCTCCCTATCGGGGGCTGGAGCCAGGATGAACCATCCTGGCACAAGATAGCCGGGAGGAATCTAGGCTGCCAGGAGAAGGGGAGGCAGTGTCTGCAGCTGGGCCCAAGGTCATTGGGCAACCGGCGGACACGTATCGCGTGCCTCAGGCCAGACAAGCGGCGCTAAGGACGCGTCAGTCCCCTGGGCTGCTCTGGCTGTATCCTGATCAAGTGTCCACCGGTCCATGGGACAGGCTGCTGGCCTCCGCCTGCCCAGCCTCTGACTCACTTGACTGGTGGCCAGATAGCTGGAAAACCACACCCCCACCCCGCGCTTCCCCTGCTTCTATCTCTGGCATTTGTAGGGAAATCACTCCCCAAGTCATGCCTAAGTTTACAGAGGGTTGCTAGAGAAGGCCCTAGAACTGCAACTGCTGTGGGGGTCCTGATACTAGCCCTGTGGCTGCCATCTCTCCCAGGTCCCTGCTTCTCTTAGGTGAGTGCTCTGTGATCCTACCTACAGCCCTCTGCAGGGCAGGGCAGGGCAGGACCAGGTGTGACTGGTGCTTGCCCTAGGGCAGTTCAAGGCCACTGGTCTCAGACCCTGACTGGCACCCCAGAACTTTTGGACCCCTTGGGAAGGGTTTCTGGGCCACTGGGTACCAAGTTCTACAGGGACAGATCTGCCCCAAGAGTGTGGCTCTTGGGAGCGGCTGTCCACTCTCCTCCATAGTTGGGATGACTCAGCCCAGTAACCATGCCAGGTCCATCTGAATCAGCTGAGAAAGGGAGGAGCAGGCAGTAACCAGAGGGAGGAGGAGCCCAGAAGCAGGAAGAGGTTCTATTTTCACTTTCCCTCCCTCTTCAGAGCACTGGATTGCTAGAGGGTAGGGAACCATTCTTCCTTGCCCCAAGTGCAGACTGGACGGGGGTCCTGGCCTGGGTCTTGTGAATGGGGAAAGGGAAAGGGAACTGATGCAGAGAGCTGGTTTTGTTTCTGGTCTGGGTCAGGGAATGGGGAAATGGGAGGCAGTGGGAGTGGGCTGTCACCAAAGGGCAAACCCAGACAGGGGCAAGTTGGTATTATGCCAGTCAGGTGGGACGCAGAGGCCATGAAGCCTGAGGGTCCCCTCTGTGCCCCAGAAGAGCCATGGCTCCAAAGCGCAAGTCCCAGGTGCCACATGAGGGCCCTGACAAAAAGCAGGGGCGGCAGGGGGCAGAGGAGGAGGACCACTTCCACTCCACTGCCGAGGCTCTCAGAGCTGCGCCCACAGAGAAGCACACAGTTCGAGTGGACCCAGCATGCCCACTCAGCCACAGCCCCGGAACCCAGGTAAGCTGTAGTCTCCATCCAGAGTTGGCGCCTACTCCTTTCAAATACACTCAGACCTGCTCCCCTCCTCACTGGGGCTTGGATCTGGCCAGGTAGCTCAGGGTCCCAAGTAAGCTGTGTCCCCCACAAGACCCCAAAGGTCAGGCAGAGTTATGTCCTATCATATCCAGGCAGGTCATTTCTGCTCTTCAAACTCCAGGGCAAGCCCCTGAGCTTCTCCAGCCTCCCCTGCCACACTTAAGGCAGGACTTTGACCCCCTCAGTCTTCCCAGGACTCACCTATATCTCCTAAAGCAGCCCCACAGGGCCATGTCCCCCTGAGATCCCTTGCATGGCAGTGTTGTATTCCTGTGAGACCCCCAGGGAAGAACCAATGTCTCCTTCTGATTCCCTGACATAGGGCACACCCACATCCTTCTAGAACTTCCCCCAACTGTCTGAGTTTAATCATGTCCCCTCAGATAGGGTCCCCCAGGGCAGAACCATGACACCCTCAAGCCTTCCCTGACAGAGCCTTCTCTGATGCCCTGACTCCTGTCAGCATCAGACCCCTGTCCATGTGCAGGCAGGTACCCTGTCCCACCCAAAGGCAGCCCAAGTGGGCCTGCCCTCCCCATGCCCCTCCGGCCCTAGGTGCATGAAGACTATGCCTGCACCCTCAACCAGACCAACATTGGAAGCAACAACAACAAGTTCTACATCATCCAGCTGCTGGAAGAGGGTGACCGCTTCGCCTGCTGGAACCGCTGGGGCCGTGTGGTAAGTGCCACCACCTTCCTCCCCGAAAATCTCCTTCTCCCCACCTCTCCCTGCTCGACACATGCGCCCTGCTCCCCAGTGTCTCCACAGCTTACTTGGCTGCTGACTGTATCCCCTTTCCACCTGTGACTGCCCCGGAGGCTCTTGGCACGGGGCCCCGCCGAGCAGAGGCCCGCCAGTGCTCATAGCCAGCCGGTGGCAGGCACATCCCTGAAGGCTGTTGGTTGCAGGGAGAGGTGGGCCAGTCAAAGCTCAGCTACTTCAAGTTACTGGAGGATGCAAAGAAGGACTTTGAGAAGAAATTTCGCGACAAGACCAAGAACAGCTGGGCGGAGCGGGACCACTTTGTGGCCCACCCGGGCAAGTACACGCTCATCGAAGTGCAGGGAGACGATGAGGCCCAGGAAGCCGTGGTGAAGGTGACATGGCCAGGAGGGTGGCAGGGCCTGGGACAAGGGAGGGGACTGTAGCTCCTACCACTATCCAGTTGTGTGACCTTAGGCACAGACCTCCCCTCTCTGGCCTCAATCTGACCGATCTTTCTCTAACGCCAGGCTCCGCTCTGGCTATGCCCCGCTGCTCCCACCATCCGTGGCCTCTCCCCTTAGGTGGACGGCGGCCCAGTGAGGAGCGTGGTGCAACGTGTGCGGCCCTGCTCCCTGGACGCAGCCACGCAGAAGCTCATCACCAACATCTTCAGCAAGGACATGTTCAAGAATGCCATGACCCTCATGAACCTGGGTGAGGGGAGAGGGGCCAGGCAGGGTGGCGGGGGCCCTGGGGGACCTGATCTGAAGGGACATGATTAAACTCAGGCCGTTGGGGCCAGGCAGGGCGGCGGTGGGGGAGCAGGGCTCTAAGGCTGAGTGTCCCCTGGCTCTCTGCCCACCCCGCCCTCAGATGTGAAGAAGATGCCCCTAGGGAAGCTGAGCAAGCAGCAGATCGCACGGGGCTTCGAGGCGTTGGAGGCCCTGGAGGCTGCACTGCGAGCCCCGGCGGATGGTGGCCTCAGCCTGGAGGAGCTGTCCTCCCACTTCTACACCGTCATCCCCCACAACTTCGGCCGCAACCGGCCCCCGCCCATCAACTCCCCTGAGCTCCTGCAGGCCAAGAAGGACATGCTGCTGGTGAGGCTTGGGGGTCGGGCAGGCAGTGGGGCAGACGGACAGATGGGGCAAAGGAGATGGAGGGGACAGATGGTCAAGAAGGCCCAGGGAGGTGGACGGAATGGGCAGCCGGAAGGACAAAGGAGGGGAAGGTCAGACTGATTGATGGGGTGGGGTGCACAGGCAGACAGACAGGTGAGGTGGCCACCATCCCAGTCATGTGGGAGGGAGGATGCTGGCAGTCACGTGGACCCACAAGCCACCTGGGCCCATCACTCTAGGTGCTGGCGGACATCGAGCTGGCCCAGACCCTACAGGCGACCCCCGAGGAGGAGAAGGTGGAGGAGGTCCCACACCCACTGGACAGAGACTATCACCTCCTAAAGTGCCAGCTCGAGCTGCTGGACCCAAAGGCACCCGAGTACAAGGTGGGCCCGTCCCCAGAGTCACTGTCCCTCTGCCCATCCACCCTCCTGGTATGCAGGGGAACTGCCTGCCCTTGGCCTTCTCTCCCTATGCCTGCAGGGCCTGAGGAGAGCTCTGGGACCAGAGGTGACAGTAGGGGTCTGTCCACACATCTCCCACCCTTGGCAGCAAGCTTCTGCTTTTCCTGCAGGTGATCTGTACCTACCTAGAGCAGACTGGCAGCAGCTACAGGTGCCCGGCTCTTCAACATGTTTGGAAAGTGAACCGAGAAGGGGAGGTGAGGGAGAGTCCCCGCCAACCCATTTTCCTCACTACCTGTCCCTTACGGAGATGACTTTGGCTTATATGCCCATCAGCATGTTGGGCTGGCAACTCATCAGCTTCTGCCAGGCCCAGGTCTTCTTGTGCACGCGTGTGTGAGTGTGTGTGATTGGCAGGAGGGGCCCTGGGCCTCAATCACACCCTCTGAATGGCAGGGAGAAGCACCTGAGCTTGGATAGCGTGACCCTCCCTGTTCCCCACCCCTCACCCCCCAGGGAGACAGGTTCCAGGCCCACTCCAAGCTGGGCAACCGGAAGCTACTATGGCATGGCACCAACGTGGCCGTGGTAGCTGCCATCCTCACCAGTGGGCTCCGTATTATGCCTCATTCCGGTGGCCGCGTTGGCAAGGGCATCTATTTTGCCTCAGAGAACAGCAAGTCCGCCAGCTACGGTGAGCTTATCCCACGGGGCCAAGACCCCAGCCAGCATGGGACACGTGGGGGGACTAGCACTTACGCAACTCACAGTGGATCCAGGAGAGGAATCTTTGGCTTGACCAGAGTGCTCAGTGGGGCATCCTGGGGACCGGGGGCGGGGCAGGGTGGGGGGACTCAGAGGAAGTGCAGCTGCACAGAGACAGGTCAGATGCCAGGACAGCATGCCAGGCACAGATGGGGGGTGAGGAGGGGTGGTGAAAGAGGAGGCTTGGAGATCAAGGAGCTAGGAGGTAACACAAAGCCTGGGGGGCTGCAGCAGGTCAGGACCTCTGCACACAGCCTCACGATAAAGATCTGAGATATTGCCTGGGGTGTGCGGGAGCAAGGGTGGGCAGGACTGATGTTCTAGGGTATCCAAGCTTGCCT
Organism: Neogale vison; assembly: GCF_020171115.1. Classification (NCBI taxonomy): domain Eukaryota; kingdom Metazoa; phylum Chordata; class Mammalia; order Carnivora; family Mustelidae; genus Neogale; species Neogale vison. The sequence continues at coordinate 203,571,050 of NC_058096.1, read as the reverse complement.
AAGACCAAAGGGTCCACCAGGAGGGAAGAGGAGCCTAAGAAGGAGTAGAGGGTGGTCTTGGGAGAGCCAGTACAAGAGGGGTCCCAGGGTAGGGGGTGGAAGATGCCACTGGAAAAATCAGCAGAACATGGCAGAGAGAAAAGGCGTCTCCCTTGGATTTGGTCACTGGGAGCCACTGCTGACTTTGGAGTTGGGGGGCAGGGGCTGCAGCCAGAACAAGGGGGTGTTTTTAAGGCTGCAGGAAGAGTGGACACTTTTCTGGGCTGGGTCAACAAAGCCAGAGGAAATAACTCAGCAAAGTGGGGGCCAGGGAGGCAGGTAGGAGGGCCAAGCTCCCCATGCTGAGCTTCCCTGGGTCTCCCAGTTACTGGCATGTCCTGCGGAGCCCACCAACTTGGCTACATGTTCCTGGGGGAGGTGGCACTGGGCAGAGAGCACCACATCACCGTCGATGATCCCAGCTTGAAGCAGCCACCCCCTGGCTTCGACAGTGTTATTGCCCGAGGCCACACAGAGCCTGGTGAGTTCCAAAAACCTGGACGGGCCTGAGGATAAAGGCCTGGGGCTGAGCTAGGGGACCAGGACGCCTTCAGGAAGGAGGTGGGCAGGCACGACGCTGTGGAGAGGGGGAGAAAGAAGTAGGCTTCCTTACTAGTCATTTACTTTATGGCTGGACGAACATTTGATGCTTCAACATATCACTCCTGGGCATCCAGGAGGGCTTCAAAGAAAAGGTGTCAATCACTGAGCATTAAAAGGTAAGTAGACATTTCCCAGGCAGAGAAATGGGACAGATATTCCAGGCAGAAGGCCCAGCCTATGTGGTGGTCTGGAGATTGCAAGGTGGGAATGAGCAGGTGTTCCCCGTGGCAGAAGTGGACAGCATAAGGGGCAGAACTTACTGGTAAGGCCAAGGATTGGGGACCCTTGAGTCACCCATGGCCCTTGTTGTGCCTTGCAGATCCAACCCAGGACACGGAGCTGGAGCTGGATGGCCAGCGAGTAGTGGTGCCCCAGGGCCGGCCTGTGCTCTGTGCAGAGTTCAGAAGCTCCCAATTCTCCCAGAGCGAGTATCTTATCTACCAGGACAGCCAGTGTCACCTGCGCTACCTGCTGGAGGTTCGCCTCTGAGCTCGCTGCCTAGTCCTGTCCGCGGGGTCTGCTGGAAGCTAAACCATCAGCCTTAACCTTCCTGCCCACCCCTGGTGCCTCCAGATCTCCCTCTTGTGTCCCAAACAATGATCCCTTCCCCAGTCCTTGCTGGCCCTGGCATTGCCATGGCCCCAGATTCTCACCTCCTAAGGTCATGGGTGTGATGGACTGCTGTTATTACTGGGGCACAGGTACAGCCGCCAGTTCAAGGTAGAGGAGCACAGACTGAGAGTGGGTGGAATCCCACATCCACCTGGACTGTCCACCTTGACCCAGATCATCTGTCTGAGAGGTGCGAGCACCAGGGGAGGCTGAACTTCAAGCATACATAGCAAGTTTATTAAATATTATATCCACTCACTCCCTGACCTCCGCTTGTCTGTGCCACAGCTGCACTAGACATGGGCCTCCTTCTCTCACTGGGGACCCACCATAACACAGAGCACTCCAGCCCCACTCTAGGGAGCGAACAATCACAAGGGTGATGTGGGACATGGACACACACACACACACACACACACACACACACAAAACGTCCATCTATGTCCATGTCTGCAACACCTGGCCTCCTGATGATTGAACCTTCAAAGGGGACGCTGACCAGTTCAGAACTATTGGATATTTGGGGACCCACCTGGTGATTCTGCCTTTTAGCCCAGACAGCTTGGCAAATCAAACATTCTTCAGGTCTCGGCACCGAACACCCACATGTATCTTATATGCGACCGTTATTAACAAGTTTGGCATATAGCCAAGGGGTACCGCTCTACAATCATGACAGGCATGCCAGCCACCCCCTCCCAGGTAACCCTATCCCCAAATGGGAGTACGGGTACTGGAGAGCAGGTCCGGGTCCGATCTGGGATCACACACTGCATTTAGTTGTTATGCCTCATGTCTAAAACCATTCTCGGCCCTTCTTTTCCCTTCATAACTTTGACATTCTTGATACGAGAGGGGACAGACTAGTTGTACAGAATATCTCGAGATCTGAGTTTGTCTGGTGTTTGGTCATGGTCAGTTTCGCGCATTGCATTTTGGGCACAATGTGACCTACGTGATGTGTCTTTGGGGCATTATACCCACGGGGACAAGTCCCATTCTCGGTGGTGTTAATTTCGATCTCTCGTGGCATCCACCAGCTGTCTCCACCTGAAAGTCAACCGTTTTTCCTGTTTGTAATGAATCCGTAAACCGTGGGAAAATATTTTGAGATGTAAGCGCCCCGTCCTTCCTGGATTTTCACCCACTGGCTTTAATATCCATCGATGATTTTTAACTGAAATAGACGACTTAAATAAATTTTTGCTAAGATGGTTGCAAACGGTAGTTACCTAACTCCCTCATCTCTTTTTAATCACTATTCCCTTTCTTCATGACCCATATGGACTTGTGGATTCTTACGCAATGGGTTATAATCCATTACTGTAATTATTCTGATCTTCAAAATGTCCCAGATTTTGCCAGCAGAAGGTTTTTCGTGCTGACTTTCAGATCTACATCATTTTTTGAGCACTTCCTTCCTTTCTGGCATCACAAAATGTTCCAAGCTCATCTCGTGCAAACCTGAAATCAGCCATTTCTCCAAGGAGCCCTGGCTCCCTAGAGCAGGAAATGGTATTTAACATCCAAGATTTGGGCAGTAGGTACGTTCCTTGGTACTGCGGTGTCATTGCTTCCAAGGCCTTGTAGCAAAGAGAGCCAGCATATAAGTATATGCAAATAAGGGAACACATCTATCCATGTCTATTTCTCCAATTCCAGTCCAACACAGAGTTCTTCCATTCTCCCCCAAATGTATACTTAAAATGCCTCCTTTCTGTCACAGGAACAACCTTGGTTTCCATCAACCTTAATATATTTACTTACTGCTTAATCCCACACACAAAGGAGTTTCAGAATTACTACATCCATACCATTGTGAAAACTGAAGTTTATAAGCTGAGCTCATGATGTACTGAATCTTTCTTAAGACTTATCTTTTCAGCTGAAGGTCAATGGTCAAAGGCACAGTTTGGGCACAAGTTCAAATGTTACTTGGATGGGCCATTTATTTCTCTTCGGTATGGTTGTTCTACACTTGAAGTATATAGGGAGGTTCATTTGTTTCTGTTTATAATTAACTCTTAGGGGGTTTTCCTCGTCTTCTTTGATGGTTTTTTTCAATACATAGAACATTGACATAGTTCCAGAAAGTCTGATCTTTTGGACAGAAACGTGTGCTCACAAGAGTGTCCTCCACTAGCCTTTCACTCCATTCCCACCCACCTGCTGTAGTTTCCGGTTTATCCTTCCCACATTTCTGTCTTTTTTTTTTTTTTTTTAAATCCTTCCCGCATTTCTTTGTGCAAATTAGAACAAAACAACAACGACGATGACAACACCAAAACACCAAAACAAAACAAAAGCAAAAAGCCAAAAAAACAAAAGCTACAAAATGTCCTATCATCCCCCCCATTTTTAACTTAGTTGGAATACTTCAGAGGGAGCGTAAACTCTCCACCCCACCATAGTCTCCATCCCTCCCTATCGCCTTGCCCCAGTCCACTCTTCTCATTTGCTATTCCCACTTGGTCCTGCTGAGCCCTCCCCAGGCCCCAGGCACTGTCCCAGGCCTGCAAGCCCAGCTGGGTAGAGAGAAGAGGAAAATGGGAAGGCATTGGATTTCCCCTTATTCTGAGCCAAGACCTCAAAAATCCAGCTTCACCTCCTAGAGACGAAAGCCCATGTTTAAGTTGTGGCCAAGCACAGAAATGGTGCCTGTGTAGACAGAGCCCAGGAAGCAAGTGACCTGGGTTCCAGGTACAACTCAGCTGTGTGATCTGGGACACATTCCTTACCTCTCTGGACACTACCTTTCTCATCTGAATAATGGAGAATTGGACCAGGCCCTTCAAATTCCAGCAGGAGAGGTGTCAAATCTGGAGGCCCGTGCCCTGGTGGCTACCACCTAGCTCTGTACAATGCTGATCGTCTGCCCAGGGTGGGTTCTAGGGGCCCAAAGACAAAATCCTGGCTCTCGGGCACCTACAGGCAGGGACAGCAGGCTCTAAACAAGCACGTGCAGAGAGCAGAAATTCACTGAATGGGGAAAGTGCCCCGAAGAAAAAGAAAGCAAGGTAAAGAATTAGTGATGGAAGGCGGGGGCATTTTAGGAAAGATGGTCCCCAATGGCCTCCTCTCTCAAGCAGCACCCTGAATTAGGTGAGGGACCAACAAGTCCTGGACAGATCTGAGGGAAGCGTGTTCTGACAGAGGAAACAGCACACATGGGAAGATCCTGAAGGGGAAACCAGTTTGATCTACTGGAGGACCAGCAAGATGACTGCTATGGCTTGGAAGTACAGTCAGCAAGGACTGTGAGGTCAGAGGGGTGGAGAGAAGGCTACCTGAGCACCGAGGAGCTGAGAGTCTAAAATGATGATGGGAAGCTCTTAGAGGGATGACAGCAGGGTCGTGACATGATCGGATTTGTTTTTAAAGGGAACCACTTTAGCTACTCTGTGGCGTGGACTGGAAGGTGTGTCAGTCAAGATCCAGTCAGTGGGGAGGTGGGTGGGGGATGGAGTAGCTGGATGATGGGCATGGAGGAGGGCATGTGATGTAATAAGCACTGGGTGTTACATGCAAATGATGAATCATTGAACTCTACCTCTGAAGTTAATAACACACCATATGTTCATTAACTGAATTTAAATAAAATATATATTTTTTTAAAATCTGGTCAGCAAAACTGAAATCACCCTCGGGATTCCAGACAAGGGGAATGTGATAGAGGAGAGAAACTGAGCTATCAAAGGGGATGGTGGGATGAGCCAAAGATTAGCAAAGATTAGCTGCTACCACCCTTGGGCAGGAAGGATAATTGGAAGGCAATGGTATTCCACTGTGCAGAGGCCCAGCTCTCCCTGCAGACCTCTAGCCACAGAGGGGGCTGCCTGAAGGAAAGAGAGGCTGTCCTCCGCAGAGGTACACCCAGAGCCCCAGGCTGAGCATGAGAGGGAGAATACCTTGGCTTCCTCCCTCCTTCCACCTTCCAGTCTTCCGCTGGTAACTTCTGTTGGCTGAATATGCCCAAAAACCAATGGCAAAGGAACCTGGGAAGTACAGTTCCCTGGAGGGCGGAGCACTGGGGAAGACTGGGGAGGGGTCTGGGGACAAACAGGCAAATGACCAGAATAAGGTGCAGTCGCAGAGGCCAGGAGACCAGTTGGGAGGATGCTGAAGTGGGTCAGTGTGAGGTGGTGGTGGCTGGGACCATGGGAGTTGTGGTAGAGCAACGTGACCGGATTCACAGATACTGATGGATTGGGTGTGGGGTCTGGGGGAAGGGAGGCATCCGTGAAAACTTCTGGAGTTTGCTGAGCTGGGGGAGACTGCCAGGAGCATGTTGGGGAGGACTCAAGAGTCATGGTTCTGTTTTGGATATGGGACATTTATGGGGCCCGATAGTCAAAGTACTAAGGGAGACGATGGAGAGCCTGGGGAGAGAAAGGAGCTTCAGATACAAGCCAAGCCATCAGGGTATAGGTGGGGTGTTGACGAGAGACTGGGTGACTTCATATGCCCCATTGGAGTCACATGGCTTTCCCTGAGCCAACCACGTTGGCTGTGGAGGATGTCATACACGGACTGCCCAGGACTGGGTTTTGTGCCTTATCAGGAGAACAGAGGGTAGGGATCTTGCCCACCCAAATCATAAGCTCTGAGCGTTGGGGATGGGTGGTTTCCTAAAGAAAACTCAGGGTGCTCCTAGCAGAAGGGGACTGGTTTGCTAACAGCAAAAAGAATACCAAACAAAACACAGCAGTCAAGGGGCACCTGACTGGTTCAGTAGGTAGAGTATGTGATTCTTGTCCTCAGGATTATGGGTTCAAGCCCCATGTTGGTTATAGAGCCCACTTTAGATAGATAGATGTGTAGATAGATAGATAAAAAGTACTCAGCAAGACATTAAAAAAACCCAGCAGTTTGAGATGGTTAACTACACATAGCATGGTGGGCATTTTGTAATGTATAGAATTGTCAAATCACTATGTTGTACACCCAAAGTTATCTGTAATATTGTATGTCAACTATACATCAATTGAAACAAAAACTGTGGGCTGCCTGGGGGGTTCAGTCAGTTAAACGTCTGTCTATCCCAGGACCCTGGCCATGATCCCGGGGTCCTGGGATGGAACCCCATGACAGGCTCCCTGCTCAGTGGGGAATCTGCTTCTCCCTCTGCCTCTGCCCCTCACTGTCCCCTGCCCCCAGCTTGTGTTCCAGGTCTCTCGCAAATAAATCAATAAAATCTTTAACAAAACAGAAAACAGCTGTTTCCCCAAAGCCTACTTTCATTAACTCTACATGGTATCATGAAGGACCTATTCTTTGCCAAGCTAATCCGGGTTGAGAGCCTACTATGCGCCAAGGCCTATGATTTTTTCCCCCTCACCTTACCTAGTTTCCTCTCTGAGACAACTAGCCCTCCCGGAGCCCTCCCTGCTTCAGCACTTGTCTCGCTGGTACCTCAGTTTCCCCTCAGGACAAAGGCTGAATGATCTGATTATTCCCGCTGATGGAGATGAGAGGGGAGAGCATGTGGGGGGCTACTTCCCACTACAGGGAAAAACAGAGCAGGGTGGGGCAGACTCCAAAGCCCACATTCTGATGTCCTCAGACTAGACTCCAGCCTGTGCCTGCTCTGGGCCCCCCTCCAGAGGCACCCGAAGCACTTCCACAGCACAGCCTCCCACCAGCAGCTGGCAGCTGCTAGGACCCAGGGGGCTGGTGCCAGGCCCTGCTCCTCCCTTGCCAGCTCTGTGTCTCTAAAGGGCAACAGCAGAGTGTCAGCCAGTACCATCTCCAGCAGAGGCTGAGTTGCCGGGACAGAGGAGAGAGCTGAAGTCCCAACCTTGCACCTCTCCATGGGGCCGGCCAAGACCCTGTGAGAGGATGGCAGCCTGGGCAACGGAGCCAGCGCGGCGGCTGCCTCTGAGGAGAAGGGCCAGAGGAGCAAGGGACAGGTGATGGGAAGGGGGGAGGGCAGATGCTCCGTTTCCCTCTCTGCAGCCCAGCACGGGGTGAAGCCTGAGTGCTCGAATGGCCAACACCACAGGGCTGAACACCTCAGAAGTCGCAGGCTCAGTGGGGTTGATCCTGGCGGCCGTCGTGGAGGCAGCAGCCCTACTGGGCAACGGCGCGCTGCTGGTCGTGGTGCTGCGCACGCCGGGACTGCGCGACGCGCTCTACCTGGTGCACCTGTGCGTCGTGGACCTGCTGGCGGCCGCCTCCATCATGCCGCTGGGCCTGCTGGCCGCGCCGCCGCCCGGGCTGGGCCGCGTGCGCCTGGGCCCCGCACCGTGCCGCGCGGCGCGCTTCCTCTCGGCGGCGCTGCTGCCCGCCTGCACGCTCGGGGTGGCGGCGCTCGGCCTGGCGCGCTACCGCCTCATAGTGCACCCGCTGCGGCCCGGCGCGCGGCCTCCGCCGGGCCTGGTGCTCACCGCTGTGTGGGCCGCCGCGGGGCTGCTGGGCGCGCTTTCCCTGCTCGGGCCGCCGCCCGCGCCGCCCCCTGCTCCCGCGCGCTGCTCGGTCCTAGCGGGCGGCCTCGCGCCCTTCCGGCCGCTCTGGGCGCTGCTGGCCTTCGCGCTGCCCGCGCTCCTACTGCTCGGCGCCTACAGTGGCATCTTCCTCGTGGCGCGCCGCGCGGCCCTGCGGCCCCCGCGGCCCGCGCGCTTCTCCCGGCCGCGCTCCGACTCTCTGGATAGCCGCCTCTCCATCCTGCCGCCGCTCCGGCCTCGCCTGCCTGGGGGCAAAGCCGCCCTGGCCCCGGCGCTGGCCGTGGGCCAGTTTGCAGCCTGCTGGCTGCCTTACGGCTGTGCGTGCCTGGCGCCCGCCGCGCAGGCTGCAGTGGCCGAGGCGCCCGTCACCTGGGTGGCCTACTCGGCCTTCGCGGCTCACCCATTCCTGTATGGCCTGCTGCAGCGCCCCGTGCGCAGGGCACTAGGTCGCCTCGCCCGTCAGGCGCTGCCCAGGTCCCCGAGGGCCTGCGCTCCGCGGACCTGGCACCTGCGGGCGCTTCTGCAGCACCTCCGGGGACGGTCAGAGAGCCCTGCCCTGGGCCTTTCCGAAGCACCAGAACAAGCCCCAGATTTGCCAAGAGGGGAGAGCCTGAGCATGCCGGGGGCCACCTGAAAGGAGATCAGTCTCCCATGCTGAGCTGAGACTGGAGAAGGGATGGTAGTATCAGGAGCCCTCCAACCTCCTACACAGTTCCCTGCAGGTGTCCTGTCTGGATTCCTGGCTCCGGAACCGGGGAAAGGGGGCCTGCAGCCTACCAAGAGGCTTCTGGGAGATAGGAATCCTGGGTTCTGGATCCCTACTCTGCAGAGTCTTGTATACAGACCTACTCTTAGCCAGACCCGTGTTCCCATCTGTACCCTGGACTGTCTCTAAGGGCTCCTTCGGCTTAGGTGGTTTGGACACTCATGGAGAGTCCCCAGCCCAAGGAAGGAGAGGAGGTGGGCTGAACCATGAAGAGGACCCTAAGGGCTTACAGCCAAAGGGATGGACGAAGCAGGGCAAGATCTAGGTAACAGCCACAGCAGGAGGAACCAGTGGAGAGACACTCAGAAGGACTTCCCGACATCTGCACCAGGAAGAGGTGGGACAAAGATACTGGAACACCTCTGCCAGCCTCTGAAATGCCCAGAAGGCAACTGGATCAGTGCGGTGCCAGAGGCAGGAGGCTGGACAACAGGATGCAGAAGGGCCCTGAAGCCCCAGAACTGGCATGTGGAAGGGGCCAAGACCCAATGGTGGATTCACAGATGGGGTCCTCTGGGGACTCGGCCACACCCATTCTCTGGAGGTTTTGCCAACACCCACAATGTTTCACAGCTTCCTGGTCTCTGAGAATATTTATTCAAAAACAGGGATTGAAAAAACTGTACAGAGTGTCTGCTGCTGAGAATTCGGCCCCTGCCTCCATGCCACTCCCCCAGCTGCCGGCAGGGTCCCCTCTTTGGGTTGCCCTCTGCCAAGCCCAGCCAGTCCATTCCAGTCAAAAGGGTATCAGTGGAAGCAGCAGGAATCTGCAGGGAGGTGGGGAGAGAAGCATGGCCCCCAGCCACCCCCACCCCCGGCCCTCCTCCCTGATCCCCACAGGGGGGCCAGTAGGCTGGGAAGCCCTAAGGGATGGGGAGTGCATGAGTGACCCTCTGAAGTGGGGGCACTAAGGATGTTCCCTGCATCCAAGCATAGAGCTACAGGGGGTGGAGCCCCGTACCCTGGGGCGGCTGCGGCTCCCAGACCCTGGGCCAGAAGCTGCTCCCACTCCAAGAGGAGGAACTCCCACAGACCCGGGCTGGGTGGGGGGGTGCATCCATGCGTCTGGGCATTAGTGGCATTTGGGACCCCAGGGTGGAGTCTCCTTGGGCAGGGAGGGTGCAGAGGCAGCCCCCTACCGGTGGTCCTGCCTGCCCCTGCGCCTGTGCCTCAGCCGGCCTCAGTAGGGGGAGAATTTCTGCCGCTCAGCTTTCTTGCTCCCATTGGCTGCTGCCATCTTGGCAGTGTAGGCCGCCAAGCCCGGCGGCGGCCCTGGGGAGGCAGGTGGCAGAGCCAAGAAGGGCACAGGCTTGAGGCCGATGAAGTTGGAGAGGGAGATGGCATAGGGTGTGCCCAGCAGGCCTGGGGGAGCTGTGGGCAGGGCCGTCAGGGGCGGCGAGAAGGGGGCAGGCAGGTCTGTGGGGGCTGAGCCGGGCGTCCCCCCAGAGGTAGACTTGGCCGTTTCTAGACTGGAAAGAGGGATATGGGGGGAGATGAAGGGAACAGTGGAGGTAAGAGAGGGGCAGTAAGGGTAAATATGGGGGAGATTAGATGAGAGGCAAAGAGGAATCAAGAATAATGAATGGTGAGGGGATACTGGGGGGGGATGGGAATGGCAGAAGAGTAGTGATAAGCAGGTATGGTACTCAGTGAGGGGAGATAGGGGTAGGGTGAAACCCAGGGGAAAGAGACAGGGACAAGGGAAAAGAGGACACAAGGGACAGGTGTGGAGGAGATGGGACCACATGGAGTGGGTAAGGCGAGGGTTCGGGGAGACAGAGGACGTACCCAGACAGAGACAGAGAAGGGAGATCAGCTCTCCCCACCCCAATCGTGCCTTTTACAGGCACTTGAGCCCTGTGACCTGGACCACTCCTACCCCACACTCACCAGGCAGTGATGAGGTACTGGGCCAGGGCGATGGAGACAGGGGAACCAGTGATGGTCACGTGCCTCTCGCCAGCACCTTCCGCTTGGTTCCCGATCTTGATATGTGCCCCTGACATTTGTCGGATCTCACTGATCTTGCTGCCCTGGCGCCCGATCACGCAGCCAATCAGCTGCGGGGAGAGTGGAATTCAACCCTGGGTCAGGTCTAGATCCCAGGAACCACCCCCACAAACCACCCCATCCTCTGCTCACATCATTGGGAACCAAGAACTCCTGTGAGCTGGTCTGTGTGCCGGGATCCAGTCCTGGGAGGGAGGAGAAGAGGGATTGGACATGGCACTGGGCCTTTCCTGCCTCCCCACACACACTCCCAGGGGGGTTGCCCCTGCCTCCTTCTGCAGGGCCGCTCACCTGGCACCATGCTGGGGGAGGCAAAGGGGACTGCGTGGCCTGAAAGCTGCTGGAGCTTGGTGACCTGTGCCAAAGAGGGTCAGGAGTCAGAGGAAGCCTGGTTTCGGAAGGGGTCCCTGGGGCTATGGTTACTCACCTCAGCGGGGGTCACAGCCCCATACTGACCCTGGACGGAAAAGCCCTGTGAGGACAAAGTGGGGGAAAGAGGGTGACTGTGACAAGTCAGAGCAATTTGGCCAATCACTCCTCCCACCCCGTGCCAGCCCCCAAGTCCTTCTTCCATCCCTCCCCCCACCTCAACCCCCTTCTCCAGGAATGCTTCCTACCCATCCTACTGTCCCACCTCACCTGGTTGGCAGAGAGAAGAACGGTACCTAAGGACAGGCTCGGATGATATGGGATAGTAGCTCCTTTGGGTGGGGACTGGAAGGCACAAAAGGGGGAGGCCCTATCAGGCCCCTCCCTAGCCCCTCTGACCTCCCCAAGGGCCTTATGTTCCCAAGACCCTCACTATGACCCCCAGGTAAATGCATCCCAACATTCTGGAGCTCTCAGTCCATCCCCGAAGCCCAGCCTGGCCTCCAGCTGGTGCCACAGGTATAGGGTTAGGGAGCCTGACAAGGCCGGATGGCAGGCCCATCCCCGTCCCCTCTCCCTGCATCAAGGAAGCACCTCCAGGATAACAGCGCAGATCTGGCGCACACACAGGATGATGGCATCAGGCACCCCGGACACGGTGACAGCACGCTCTGTAGAGTTGGGGAGCAGGTCTCCTGCTACCTGTACCTGGGCCCCCGTGGTCTGCAAGCAGAGAACAGGGACCACTTCTGGCTACCCTCAGAATCCAGGCCAGGGCTGCCCAGGCTTTGAGCTCCCCAGGGGACAGGATGCCGTAAGTCTGGGGAAGGGTTGGACTCCCTGAGGGTGGTATCCCCCTTCTCCTCACTTCTCGGATCTCCTTGATCTTGGTGCCAGCCTTGCCAATCAGTGAGCCACACTGGCTTGCAGGAATGACGAGGCGCAGGGTCACCGGAGGCCTGGAGACATTCCCACCATTTGCAGGAGCGGCACAAAGGTCCTGGGCAGGAAGACTGTGGTTTGGCTCTCCATGCCCCTGCTGCTCCCCCTCCCGTGGGAGAACCTGCCTGCTGGGGTGTGAAGGGGAGAAGCCCTCCCCAGGTCCTACCCTAATGAAGGAACCTGGCCCACCCTGGGTTTGGCCTTCCCTGCCACCTGCAGCCCCTGTGTGGAGCCCCGGCCCAGGGAACCACTCCCAGCCTCCCAGCCCAGCCAGCCACAGACCTCATCCAGCTTGAAGGCGATCATGGAGACCGCATGGAAGACAGCCGCTGTAGACCCTGTGATGGTGGTGATGCGCTCCGGGCAAGAGCCCTCAGAGATGGTGATCCGGGCGCTGCTCTGCGGGGACACACAACGCCAGGCGGTGGGGCTCCTTCTCCACTTCCTTGCCAGGAACCTGTCTGCCTGCCGCCCTACCAGGCCCCAGCCCACCCCTGGAAACAACTACCTTCCAAGGGTACTCATTACTCATCCCAAATGGTGGGGAGCAGGGAAAAAGGTGGGGCAGGGATCTCCCCTCCCCTCCAAACCAGATGCCCTGGGCAGCTCTCCCAAACTCCAGCCTCACCTGCTCCCGGATTCGCTTTACAGTCTCTCCTTTCTGTGGGAGAAAAAATACGGAATGGCTCTTAGCCGGAGCGGTCACCACCTCCTGATGGCCTGGGGCCTCAGGTGGAGGTCTGCACAGAATAGAACTGGGCACCTACCTTCCCGATTATGCTGCCGACCTCCTGCAAACAAGACAAGAACACAGTCAGGGGGAGTGGTGCCCCAGGCCCAGCCCGGGCCACCAGGATGGGAATCTAGCAGAGACAGGACACAGGAGCTCACGTTCCTGGTCCGCCCTGCCTTGCTGTGCCCCGCCCCCACTCACCTTCCCATGCATCAGCATCCGCAGGGTGAGGGTGATGCTGAGCTCTGGCTCCTCCTCCAGCCCCGCATCGGAGCCGCTCATCCTGTCAAGCGGGGCTGGGGCCACAGCGGCCTAGGAGTGCGTCCACGGTGCCTGGCGGCTCTGGCGGGGGCGGGGGTGGGGGTAGGGGGTGGGCAGTGGAAGAGGGATTAGAGGGGAGCTCCCATCTCTTTTGGGTCCCCTGCCTTTACATGGGGACCTCAGTGTCAGACTGATCAAATTCCCACAGAAGAGAGACAGCATAGATCGGTTTCAAGTGTCACCCTGATTGATGCCCCTGTGTGCCACTCACTTGCTGTGTGACCCTGGACAGCTCATTTCATCTGCCTGAGGCTCCGCTTCCCCCCTACCCCATCCACAAGAAGAGACTACCAGGTCCTACCCCGAGAGTCATGAGAATTAGAACAAGCTGAACACATATGTGAGAGGCAGCCAGTCGCCATGGGTCTCCTTCCCTCCTTCCCTTTCCCCATGTACACTGGAAGAAAGAATTAACTATGGGAGTCTGGGGTGGGGACTCCTCTCCGACCTCTTAGAAGAGGAGGCCCCTGGAACTGGGCCTTGAAAGCATGATTAAGTTTGAAAAGTTAATTCAAATAAGAAGCACTTGCATCCAGGGACCACAGCCTTCCCCCCACCAGCACCCCTCCCCACGAGAACATGGGGTTATAGCTGGCCAGGAGACTGGAGCAGCCATGGGGAGCCATGGGGAGGCCTTGAAAGGAGGGTAGAAGTGAAAAGAACAAGGTTCTAGGAGGGTCCTCTTGCCCCAGCCTTCCCCTTGCCTGGCAAAGGCTTGTGGGGAGGGGGCACAAGGGCAGGGAGCCCCAGGTCTGTGGGACCAGTCAGTAAAGCAGAAGATCCCTGCAGACAGCTGTGAGCAGGGTTCATTCAGCACGTAGGGGCGAGGGGGCGTGGTGTCAGGAGACCAGCAGTCTGTACAGGGCTGCTCTCCTGCTGGCTGCAGAGGTAAGAAGTGGCCACATTCCCAGTCTGGAACACTTTCCACTGTACCAGAAACAAGGCCACTGGCTCCTGGTCTCAATTTCCTCACCCATGAAATGGAGAGAATGCTTCCCCTAGGGACTGGGTGATGGGTAAGAAAGGGATTTGGGGGCTGGGAAATGTCAAGGCCGTTAACTGACAGAGGAAGGAGGAGACAGAGATTAGCTTCTGGGATTAACCCAGCCGCCAGCCCTCCCTACCCGACCCCTTTTCATGCCCCAACTTAATCCTGAACCTTAATCCTGCTTGGAAATCCCTCTTCTCCAGTGGCTGTCTCCCACCAAGGCTCAGCTTTGATGGGAACTAACAAGGGTACCAGAACCCAAGGAAGAAAACGGAGTGGGACCAACTGGTGCCAAAACTAAGCCAAGGCCAAGCCCTAATCCCGCAAATTCCTTCTGCCCAGGAGGGCGTGGGAGCCAAGGATGCGTGTGCCTGCCTAGAGCACTCTGGAGACCTCTGGGCACCTTCTTCTTCAGTCCCCTACCCTCTCCTGAAATGAAGGTCAAGGGTGTGGAGCACTGTCCAGTCCCCTGTTTGGGACCCCCTTGCTAGCCAGAGCTTGGGCATGGAGTAGGAAGGGGGTGTTCCCAGCCTGGCTTTCTCAGGAAGCCCAAGGAAACCACTGTATGACATGAAGCCTGTTCCTTCATCTGTACCATTGGGTGACAACGCTGTTCCCTCAAGCCCTAGGTAACTTGTATCCCCAGCACCTGCTCCTCCCTCTGCTTGAGTACTGTCCAGAGGCTCTTGAGAGGTCAGAGGTCAACAGTGGATACAGGGACTGGGCTCTGTGAGCATCCTGGCCAACCTCATGCTGGCTGCCCTTGCAAACATTCCCCCAGCTGCACGCACTTCCTCCAGCAAAGCACTTGTGATGACGTGCTTAGTTTCTGTCTCCCTGGACAGCCAAGTCCGGGAGCCCCTTAGAGCAGCAGCCAAAGCCGCCACCTTCTCCTTGTGTCCCCAGAGCTCAGGCCAAGAGCCAGACGGGAGAAGGTGTTCCGAACATAATGGTTAGCTGAACAGATGAATTCACCAAACAGAAGGGAACCTGATGCCAACAGAGGGTCTCTAACCTGTCCAAGGTCACAGAGAGGTAGGCAATGGTGGGACCAGCATGGTCCTACCTGCTAGCTAGGGGCTCTGGCTACCACAGGCCTCATCTATCTTCCTTTTCTGGCTCTTCCATCTGGGTCTGTCAATGCTCTTCCTGGAGGGAGGTTCTTCAAAGGTGGGGAACAGGCTTTAGTAGTTCCTAAGACCCCTGCCTCACTAGTACGTGGGGGTCATGCTTGGAAAGGACTGACAACTTGCCCAAAGCCATGGTCTTAATCTTCAGAATGTTCTGAGGCTCACAAGCTCCTCTGGAGTAGTAAGCAGTGGAAGATCTGACACTGTCCCCATACCATTTCCCCATCGCCTTTCGGGTCGTAAGCCTCAAGGAGAAAAGGGCAAAGGGGCTAGAATGTGGCCAGAACTAGAGTTCCTGCCCCGAATAAGATACCTGGGTCTGCAGCAGAGCCCACTTCCCCGAATTTCATGGTGACCTTGGCCAGGCCTTCCTCTGACCTGGACCTCAGTTTACCCTCCTGTGCTATTTATGTATATGTGTGGGACTGGAGGGGAGAGGGTGTGTGTGCTGGTGATGGTCCCTCTGTGTCCTTCCTGTTCTGAAGGACCCTCAAGATCTCTCCTGTTTTTAGGAGAGAACAGGAGTTCCTGACACAGGTCTCCCAAATTACTCTCCTAGGGACCCTAAGAACAAGCAGCCCTATTTGGCATGCTGGCTCCCCTCCTCCCCTCACCCGAGTTTTCAGGGAATCATTTGCTGGTGGGCCCTGGGTCCCCGCTGGGCCACTTACACGGCAGCCACACGTCATGCCACACTGACCTCCAGCTCACCTCTGGGGGTGCCCAGCCCCCTCTGGTCAGCAGGGCTCCCTGGCAGAACACACCAAGCTCAGACTAGGCCTCTGCCTCTGACCTCGGGTGTTCCCTCCTGCTCCCTAGGCCCCCTCCCCAGACCCAGTGCCCACTCCTTCTGTCCCTGGCTTCCTGCCACTCAGGCTGGAGGGGGCGGGGAGGGGGGTGACAGCTGTGTAAGCGATGGCGGCTGCCCCTTCCTGCCCCTCCCCCCCAGCTGTCTCTCTCTCATGACAGCTGCCCAATCAAAGGGCCGGGGGCTTAGCCAGCTCCCCCCCACATGCAGGGATCAAGTGTCCACCCTGGCTTTGTTCTGGAGCAAGAACAATCCGGGGGAGGGGAGGGCTCCTGGGGCTAGGCAACTCAAGTGGACTGGCCCGCCTCTTGGGGGATTCCCTTGGCTCTGCTAGCCAGCGTCTGGACCAACCAGGCCTTATAGACCCACCTGGGGTAGGGAGAAGGTGGTGGGGGGTGGTCTCCAAGTTCATCTCCCACCTCACATCCCCCGACATCCCCCTTAGCACCATCAGGCTCCAACCTAGCAGCCTCCTACTCCTAGTCCAAAAGCAGCCATGCAGGCCACACCCAGTGATGCTGGGGAATGGCTCAGGACATCAGACGAAGCAGGGTGTGGCAGGAGGTGGACACTGGGCATGGAGAGATCAGCACTGAAGGATCCTGAACTCCGCTGCCTGCTCCCTTCTCTGGGTGTGCGCCCCCTTCCTGATTACCCAGCCATCCACAAGAAATGCCCTAGTATCCTCCGACCCATGCACCCAGCCTCTCAGCCTTATAGCCTCCCAGCATTCATGCCACCTTTTGGGACAGTCGGCGGGGAGGAGAGGCCTTCAGGGAGCAGCGTGGGGTCCATGAGTTCCACCCTCTGGTTTCCCGGCCCAAGGCTGTCCTACAGACTCAGTGTGAAGCAGCAAAGGGAAGCGCTGACAAGTTGGCTGGTGTCAGAAATGCCACAGTCTCCTTAGAGCATCATTCAGCAACCCCTCAAGAGTCCTTACAGCCAAAGGAAACTGAGTCAGGCCCAGGCCAAACTGTACTCCAAGAGAAAGGACACAACTTCTTGGTTGTGTCCCACCCACTGACTGGTACCCATCCCCTCACTGCCTCACCCAACTTGAAAAAGTTATCTAGCTTTGATTTTCCATGCTGGAGACAGATCATTCTGCCACTCAACAGCCATCTTTGGCTCCCCAGTACCCAAGGAATAAAGCTTGATCACCACAGACAGGCACTCAAGGTCCCTCATGATCTGGCTGCTGTCAGTTTCTCTTGTCTCATTTCTACCCCTTCCCCCCTACACACCAGGCTGCAAAACACGTCTAGTACCTCCAGGCCTCTGGACATTTGCCCCGGCTCATTCCAGCTTGAAATGCCCATCCTCCTCTGTCAAAATCCCTCTCAAATGCCACCTCCTCTGTGAAGTCTTCCCAACCTTCCAAGTCAGATATAATCACTCAGGCATCTGTGCCCCAGCTCAGTTCAAAGGAGCCCTAACAGGCATTTTCAAGCCTATCTTTCTATTATCCAGGAGGGTAGGAGCTCCTCCAGGAGGGCGGGAGCCAGAACCATGCTCGCTCTGTGTGTAGAGAGAAGGGCCTGGAGGCTTTAGGGACCTGAAATGGGGCTGAGGGTCCCAGGAAAGCAGAGAGTATGGTGAGAGAAGATCCAGGGCATGGGGGACCAGCCACATGAGAGATCCAGGATCTGCTGGGACAGAATTCCCAGTTCCCATTCCTCAGTACCCCCAGCCCCTGCTCCTGCTGTTTCTTTGGGTCTAGGGGCTCCGCAGTCATGTCACTGGGGTAGGGGATTTGTGCAGTGCTTTGAGACTCTTAGGGGCCCAGAATGGGTTTACCCATGTGGAAGCGAGGCTGGAGGAAGAGCTGGGGAGTGGCACGGGTTTCACAAAGTCAGAACCCGAGGCCCAGAGAGGGAAGTACTTGTTTATAAGGCTACATGAAAGGCAACTGGCGGAGCTGGGAGAACAGGGGTCCACCTGTGCGGCTCAGAGCTCTTTTCTCAAGAGGTCAATGCCATGGGGCAATGGTGATGGAAGCTGGAGGGGAGGGGGTAGGGATGGGAGCAGGGAGGGTGGACAGAGCCTGTGTGGGGACACAGGGCGGGGCAAAGCCAGCCTCCCTGTGGCCTGGGCCTGCCAGGGTGTGTGGGCCGCCTGCTCCCAGCCCCCCACCCTGAGCATGCAAGAAGAACAATCCCCTTGTGTTTGGGCAGCCTGAGCCTGCATGCTGATGAAGGCTGGGGGGTGGGGGCTGGGATGGGGGTGCTTTGGAGGTTGATGGGGCTCCAGGGCCCAGAGGGAGTAGGGGACCTTCAGATGGGAAAAGCAGGGTCCCAGGTGCTGGCCCTGAAGGAATGAGGGTAACCCCAGGAAAGAGTGAAGGCTAGAGCTAAGATTTAAGCTCCTGGAGAGTCCCTGGGGTCTAAGGGCTCTTTGTAGGAGAAGGAGGGCCCTTAGGGACACATGCCCTGTTGGTCCAGCATGAAGGTAAACACTGTGGGTTTGGAGGGGACCAAGAGCCCACATTCTGGGAGGAGGGAATGCAGCTGGCCCTGGGTGCATCCCCTTGAAGACCACTCCCCAGGGTGTTGGAGCCGGGCGGAGCACTGGGTGCCACAGGTCTCAAGATGGCGGGCCTGGGATAGGGGAGTGAGGAGGTGGGCACCTCCCTCTCCTGGCCAGGCAGGCATGAGGGCCAGGCTGAAGTGAGTATCCAGAGACACCCCCTGTCCCCCAGGACTTCAGCTAGAAGCTAGGTCAGAGCTGAGGGGCTGAAGAGTCACAAAGCCTAAGGGACCACTCTTAGTCCCAAACTGTCATCTCCACACACCCCTAGTCTGGAGGTTTGTCTGCCTGCCCCCCCCTCCACGCCCCAGCCAAAGACTGCAGAGAATGGGAAGGGGTGTGTGCTGAGCCAGGAACTGCAGGGGAATGGCTGATGGGGATAGAGATGGAGCAGAACCAGAATCCAAGGCAAGAGGTCGAGAGAAAAGCAGGTCCAAAGAACAGAAAGAGCAGGTGGGATGTGGGCCTCAAATCTGGGGTCTCGGGTCCAGGAAGGCCCTCCTTGGTGCTGGGGGCTCCTCGGGCAGAGCAGCGCCCCCCACCTGTGCAGGCCTGGGCCCATGTGGGACAGGGAAGCGTGTTCCTCTCAGTCTCCCAGTATCCCAAAGCGGGACCCCGGCCTGTAGACTCCGGCGCGGGCTCCCCGCCCCCCCCCGGCCGAACCCCCAAACTTCGCGGCCCGCGGTGCCCCGCCCGGCCCGCGCCCTACCTCGCTGAGGCTGTCCTGCGGCGGCGGCGGCGGCGGCAGCGGCGGCGCGGCGGCTGGGCCGCTCAGTCCCACATTGTCCCCGGGAGAGGCGGCCGCTCACAACTGCGAGTGACATCAGCTGCGAACAATGAGGGGTTTGACAGGCGCGGAGCCCGGCCGGCCCGGAGCCCGGCTCCGCGCCCCCCCCACCACCCCCCGGCCCGCCCGGCCGGCCCCTCCCCGCCCCCTCCCCGGATCCGATTACAGCGCGGCGGGCCCGCCCCAGCCGCCCCAGTGCCGCAGCCGCCCGCCCCGCCCCGCGCGCCGCGGTGCGCCCGGAGCGGCGGCCGCTTCCGGGAGGGCTGGGGCGACCCTCCCCTGGCAGCTCATCCCGGCGCCGGGAGCTGGGGGCGGGAGGGGGGGGGTCCCGCCGCCAGCGCCCGGCCAGCCGCGGTCCCCCGGCGCCGCGCCGGGCCGCGAGCCCCTGCGCTCTCCGCCTGACAGAGCCGCCCTCCGGGACCTCCGCCGACACCCCGCGCCCCTATCTCGGCCTCGGGCCCGCCGCCAGGCCCCGCGCTGCCCGGCTCCGGCTCGGATCCCTCGGAACCCCGACTTCTGCCCTCCGCCCGGCCGGGTTCCCGGCTCTGCTCGCTTCTGCGCCATCCATCCCCTCGCGGGGCTCTCCCCCAACAAGACCCGCGCCCCTCAGCCACCCACGGCTTCCGCGAAGCCCGGCCCTTGTCCGCCCGGGACAGGTTACCGGACCGACTGGAGGAGGGGCCTGAGAGCGGTGTGATCCCTTGCACCCCGCCCCGCCATTCTCCCAAAGCTACCCGCAGAATGCCTTTTTGGGGCTAGGGTCGCAAGGGCCGCGGCGCAGCTGTGTACTCGGCTAGAGAATGGGGGGAGTTGTACGGTCCCCAAGCCCTCTCCCTCCCCCACAGTACCCTTTAGGGAACAGATCTACCTCCCCCTCTCCTCTGTAATCGGCTCAGCCTGGTCCCACTGACCTCCACCTCCCCCCACAGCTGAGTCTCTTGGCACCTGGGTGTGTGTGTGTATGTGTGTGTGGGTGGGTGGGGAGGGGAATCCAATCTCCCTTCCCCTCCATCTGGCCGGGTGGACAAAGGGCAGGGGGACCATCTGGTCCCGCCAGGGTGGGGGAGGGGCCTACCGTGTTGGTCCCCAGGGACGGGGGAGGGGCGGCGCTCCGGAGACAGCAAGAGCCTGCGGGGTCTAATTGCATCACTTTATTTCACCGACCTCCACTCCGCTCTCCGTCTCCCCAACCCCCAAACCTCAGAGCAGGAAACAAGCTTGGTTGAGCAGATCCAGGCCTAATAACCTGGGGAGGTGTGGAGCACCCAGAAAGAGGAGGGAAAGCAGGGAGATCGGAGGTTCCAAGGTCTGGGGCCAGCTGCAACCTGTGGGTGAATGGAGTTCAGGGCTGGCTACTCCTAAGCCTGGCAGAGCGTCTCCTGCAAGGAGGGTCCCCACCTTCCTGGACAGTGGGGGGCTGCATGGTTGGGAGGGTGTGTGTGCCCATGTGAATGCTTGTGTGAGAGCACAACATTGCATGCAATGCATGCAATGCAAAGCTGTAGGTGACAGTGTGCGTGTCAGTCCAGAGTTGCCTGTACCTATGGGGTTGCTCCCAAGTGAAGGGTCGTATCTGGGAACATGGATGGCTCTATATGGGTAAGCATGCAAGTAGGCATGGATGTATCTGTGGTCTAAGAGGCAGGAGTAGGAGGTGTGAGTGCCCTGCAGGGCAGCCCAAGGAAGAGGCTGGAGGCAGGATGGGAAGGCTGCACAGGGGAGAGGAAGGAGAGCAAGGGAACAGGAAAACCTATAGGAGAAACCCATCTAATGGATTACCCTCCACCAGATTACGTCTCTTGATTCCTGAGGCTTTTCCTCTTGATTTCACCTCCTTAGTCTGTCACTGCAAGAGAAAGAGGAAGAGGAGAAGACAGATCCTAGAGACAAGAACCCAGATAGACAGACACACCTGTTGCATGTATGTGATGAGCAGGAACCCATGGAGGGAGGAAAGAGACAGAGAGAGCCCAAGGCAGGCCAGCAGCCACCCCCATCTGCAGGGCTGGGTCTCATGCTAGCCCCTGCAGGAAATCCAGCAGCCCCGTGTGCCACTCCTCAGGTTTGTCAAGGTAGCAGGGGTGCCCTGCCCCCTCCATGACCAACACCCGGTGGTTGGGCAGCTGCTTCAGGTGCTCAAAGCTGGTCAGGCCCATGGGGTCCTGGTCTCCATATACTATAAGAGTTGAGGTCTAGAGAAATGAAAGGGAAACAGTAAACAGGGATCTACCACACCAGCCCCAACATCCTAGAGGGGGTCAGCTCTAGTTCCACCACCACTTCAGTCTCTACCTGGGGCCACCCCAAATGAAGGGGAGGGATA
This sequence comes from Neogale vison, assembly GCF_020171115.1. NCBI lineage: Eukaryota > Metazoa > Chordata > Mammalia > Carnivora > Mustelidae > Neogale > Neogale vison. Next base: position 203,549,650 of record NC_058096.1, on the reverse strand, counting down.
AGCTGGCCCAGTGGGTGGTAGGAGAGGCCCCAGCTCCTTGGAGGCAAAGGCATGGATTTTTGTCTACTCTGGCACACAGTTTAGCACAGGCCAAGGCACAGGAATCTGCTGCTAAGTAAACCAAAAGGGCAGAGTTTGGTAGTTTAGCTCCCCCCAAGAAGACACCCCTCCGTTAATCTGCCCCCAGTGGAGGAAAGGCCCCAGGATGGACCCTTTCTTGCTCAAGGCAGGGGCATCTCAGCCTCCCACATGGGGATACCTTCACACTGGCATAGTCCGCAGCATTGATTTTGTCAGTGCAGATGGGGGCCACTGGCACATAGCCCCGGAGCTGGGAGCCAGGGGCCGTGAGGAAGGGCAGGGAGTACATGCCGCTCAACGATGGGCTGATCACAACTGGAGAGCCCAGGTCCAAGGCATCCACCACAGCTGCCAGGAAGCTGCTGGGGACCAATTCCCCGATAGGGGCAGGGGCTGCTGCTTCCTTGGAGCGCCCCAGGCCTGCAGGGATTCAGGTGTGGGAAAGACAAGAGCATTGAATGGGGAAAATGGAAGAGACAGTCCCTTCCTCCAGGAAGCCCTCCTAGGTCAATCTCTCAGTGCCAGGTTCCAGCAGCACACAGTATGCCCAAGCTTATTCCTACAGCAACCTAGATCTATCCTATCTGTGGCAAGCACAAGGCATTTTCCTCTATGTCTGTGCCCACCTCTCCCAGCCATAGAGTGTCCTGGAAAGGATTGGTCTCTTAAGTCCAATACAGCTGGGGCCAAGCCTCAATTTTCCACTTAACTATCTAGGCAACCTTAGGAAAGTCTCCTCACCCCTCTCTCAGCTGCTCAGTTTCCCCATCTGTTAAAAGAGACAAAAAAGTATCTGCCATTTCAGGTTGCGGTGAAAATTAAGTGAATTAACTGCTTAAGAGGCACCTGTCTCAGGGCTGGCAGGGTGGACAGGGGTGGAGGAGCTGGCTCTGCACACGTACCTTCCCTCCAATGAGTCAGGCCCCACCTACCCCCAAAAGATTAGCTCAAGACCTTCATCTGGAAGATCATCAGCCCAACCCATGGTCTGAACCAATCCCATCTGGGCCTGGAGGCCCACACTTGGGCCCTGAAACCCTGCCAGCCATGGCCTGTGAGGGGAACAGGTCAGCTCTGCTGCCCCTTCATACTCGGCTCCTTGGGCTGGGGCCTACCAGTCCAGGTTATGACGGCCGTTCTGGGGCTGCTCCTGCCCTACCACTGAACCCAGTTCTGGGCTTTGTCCCTGGGATGGTGACTGGGGGCTTGGCCACCCACCAGGCCCCACCCCGCCCCCACATGTGTCAGGAGACTCAGTCTCACTCCTTAGGGCTTCCAACAGAGGCTACGGTTATGGCTCTGTCGAAAGATTTTAATTCCACTTGGCTAAGTACTGATTCTTAGGTGTTGGGTACCGACGACATATGCACGTATCTCAGTCCCTTCTCACTAGAGCCAACCCCCCAAATCTGTAGCTCTCATTACAGAGGAGGAAGCAGGCTCAGAGCCTCTGAGACACCACCCGGGCTACCTGGTTAGAACCAGCGGGACGGTGTCCAGACCACACCCCGATCGAGACCTGAGAAACTGGAAGGGCCTTGCCGAGGGCACTGCACCCTGTCAAGGTCCTCCCAGTGCCCCAGGGCCTAGGCCTCGGTGAGGCCCCCCACAACCCCGGTCCAGAAGTTTGCCCCAGAGGTACCTGGCAGGTCCACGGCCACAGCCCGGTAGCCAGCCTGAGCCAGCCTGTGCAGCGTGCCCAGGTTCTGCCAGGTCTCGGAGGAGAAGCGGATGCCGTGCAATAGCAGAATTGAGAAGCGGGCAGCCTGCCCACCGCCTGGCCGAGCCTCCCGGAAGAAGAGGCTCTGGCCCTGCACCTGGGTGGTGCCCTCATGAAGCTCCACTCCGGCCATCACCGCGGCTGTACTGGTGGCGCACCTGCGGTCCAAGGCCAGACTGATGAGGAGCCACAGAACCCCCCCTACCCGATGGGACAGAGAGGGCAGGGGTCCCTCTGGGAGTAGCAAGGGGGCCTCCAGGAGGCTGCCAGAACTCTCCACATGCTTTCGGATGAGGAAGACCGAGGTGTTATTTATGCCTCCACCACTCAACTGTGTGGCACTGGGCCTCAGTTTCCTCTTCTGAAATAAGTGGCAATAAAACCTACCTCAAGAATGAATGAGTTAAAAAAAAAAAAAAAAAAAAGAATTGACAAGTGAGGGTGCTTGCCCTTGAACTCAATACATGGAGCTCCCGTTATGATTATTGTCCTCATTGTTATTCTCCCTTTCTACGAATGGGGCACAATACAATACAATACAATAGTGCTCAGCTCCCAGTGGTGGATGGGATTAAACGAGCTCCTGCATGTGAAACGCTGGACACGGTTCCTAGCACAGAGGGAGTTCAGTTAAGTGCTCAAGCGACAGTAAGCAGCTATTTTGCTTATGGACCTCTTTCTCTTCAAGGCACTGTTACAGTTTGTAGGTTGGCACCGCAGGCCGGAGGGGGTCGGGGTTGGAGTTAAAAACCTATTTTTCAGAGGCGGAAGCTGGAACGCAGAGCTGGGAAAGGCTTTGGAGTTCCGGCCCGCAAGGAATGCGGAGTACCCGGCGCGCCACCCGCTGGGGCCCAGCGCGCTGACGCACGGTCATCGGCGCCGCGGCGGCTCGCTCGGTCCCCTCGGCCGACTTCGGTTCTGGCTCGCTGGGCCCGGTAAGGCGCACTCGGGAAGGTTGGGGGCAGACCCGAGGAGGGGACCTGGGGAGCCGAGATGGGAAGGGGAGGAACTTGGGCCGGGTGGGAGTGGGATCTCACTGGACAGAAGAAGAGAGGTTGGGGGGCGGGGGGCACAGGGCCGGTACCTGGGGAGCTGCGTAGGATCGCGCAGTTAAGAGTCAGGCGAGTGCGGGCGGCGACTGCGGCCCGGGCCTGGGAAGCGGGGAAGTGGCCCAGCCGAGGGCGGAGACCAGGCCGTGCTACGGGACGCCCTCTTGTGGCCACAAGCCGTCACAGGGCCCGTCGCTGCCGCTAGATCGTTCCTGTCCCAGCAGCCTCGCTTTCCCCAAACCCCTCGCCACCTGATGGGTGCGGCCCCAGCAGCCTGCCCCAGATGCACACGATGAGGCTTGCGGAGAAGGGTTCGTGCGTCCCCACCCTGCCCAGGCCCAGAGTTGTGCGCGGGCAAGCGGTGAAGCCGGACCTCCGTGAGGGTGAGGTTCTATCCAAAGTCCAGCCAGGTGACCTCAGCCGTTTTCACAGCGTCTCCGAACCTGTTTCTGGGCTTGCAGAATGGGTGTAATGTTGCCTTTTTGTCAGGGTGTCTGTAACAGAGGGAGTGCTACGGGCCCTGCGCTGCCTCCCTGTACCGGCCTGGCTGCCACGCCTGGCTCGGCCACATACCGCCAGCAGGCTAGGTGCCATAAAGAGCAGTGAGAGAGGCCCAGAGGCCACCCCGGGCTGTGATCGAGTGCGTGTGCCTGTGTATGTGCAGGGGTGCGGGAAGCGGTTGGACTGAGACCAGGAGCCGCCAAGTAGCTATAACATCTGACATTGAACAGCGAGGCCTCCTCTCCAGACACTGTGCTACGGCTTGACCCATCTTTTGCGGCCCTTAAGACAGTCCTTATCCTTACCCCCTCTGTACACAGACTGGCTGACCCACGATAGAGACCGCCTGGTGGGAAGAAGCCGGTGGCTCTCCCCTGGCCTTCGGACTGAGAACAATCCGGAAAATCGGGACAGTGGGCCGGGCCTACGTGTTTTGGGGCACCGCCTAGAATGCCCCCCTCCGTGGGTTTAGGAGGCGCGGGGGCCTGCGACTGCGGACTGCGCAAGCGCGCCTCCCCGGCCGCGCTCTCTGCCGCCTGGTCCCCGCAGCCGCCCGCAGAGCGGCGGAGACAGCGCCATGGTCGCGGCGCTGTTTGGCTGCTGGTTCCGCGTGGGCGGGGCCCGCGCTGGGGTGTCCGGCCCGGTGATCCCGGTCGGCCCGGTAAGTGTCTCCGGGGAGTGAAGGCTGCGGGGTGCCCGGGGGCGGGCCGTCCTGGCTCCGCCCCTTGCCCCCAGGGCCCTGGGGCAGAGTCCTGTGGGAGTGGCCGCTGCGGGGGGGGCAGCGAGTGTCCCTGTGTTAGTGTGTTTTGCGTGTGTTGCCCGGGCTTTGGTCTGCGTGCGTTCTCGGGGGTCTGGATACACGTGTGTCGATATGGTGTGTGTCTGTTTCTACGTGCCTACGTTGAGGAGGATGTCGGTCTGTCTGTACGCCTGTGTCTGTGTATGTCTGCTGTGCGCATTTCTGTGTACGTGATTTGAGGGTGTGTAGCTACGTGTGCCTGTGTATTTTTGAGGCTACGTGTATCTGTTTGCCTGTACGTGCGTGTTTCTTGTATGCAGGAGCAGTTTGGGGATTGTGTATATGACTGTGTGCTGGTGATTTGAGGGTCTGCATGATTTTGAAAGCGTGTGTGTCTGTGTGTGTGTGTGTGTCCGTCTGCTTTCCTGATGGCTGGCTGTGTGGCTGGTTTTGAGGATACGTAATTAAGGGGATCGCTTGCTCGCAGGCCAAGTGTGTCTGCCTGTACCTGCCGTGCCAGGAATAGCTTGTGCAAAAGAAAAGCTGTGGGGACAAGACTGTTTGTGTGCACGCGTGTACTCCTGTGTGTCATTGTCCACACGTATGCCAAGGACCTTAGTTGGGTACAGCCAACCCGACCCCACGCTTGTCTGGTGCATGCTGAGTTGCCTGAGTTGCAGGCTAGCTTCCCCCCACCATGGTCCAGTGCACCAGCTGCCTAGGTTGCCAAGGCAACAGCCAAAGTCCCGCCTCTCCCTCGCAGCAGGCTTGCCACAAGGAGAGGTCCGCGGGGATCCTCCCACCGGTGGGAGCCTAGGCTCAGGGTGCTCTGGAGGTTGCTGTTCCTGGTCAAAAGAGAACAGCGGCCTCTTCCTTCCTTAAGCTCCTGGCTCTTCACTGGCACCAGAAGGGCTGCCACTGCCCACCCACCCCGGGACTGGGAATCTGGGGCTGGGGGCTTGGGAAACACTGCCAAAGCTCCCAGGAGAGGAGAGTGGTGCCCAATATGTTTCCAGCTGGGCCAGCACCCACTTGGCACCCAATAAAGATGTGTTCACTGGAATCTGTGAATAAGGCAGGTGTACTCATCCTAGGCCCGAGAAATGATGACAGGACAGCCCTGGGTCAAATCCACTGTATTCCTGAAATATCACAGGAAATTTGAGAGGGATGATGCAAGGTGATCCTTTTCCCCATTTTACTGACAAGCTGAAGACGCATAGCCAGGAAGTGGCAAGGCAGAGTCTCAAAGGTAGGGCTAACCCTTCTGTCTGGGTCCGGGTCCTGATGTCTGTCCTCTGAACAGGCAAAGGACCCAGACTACAAGAGTCCGTCGGGTGAGGGAGCTTTCGTCTCTCCAGCCTCCATTTCGAGGTGTACCATGTTCCTCCCTGGGCCCATTCATTCTGCTCATGCCTCGGCCTTTCTCCATCCCAGATGTTCTCCATGAGCCCTCCTCCCACTTAATATCAGCTGAGATAAAGCACTGCGTATTTCCATCAATTGGAAGACACATTCTGATTTAAGCACTATTATATGAAGTGTGATTAAAAAAAGAAAGAAAGAAAGAAAGAACCTTGTCCAAACATGCTGCCAGTGAAATGGGGCTTTACACATAGTCTTTCCCCTTTTATTTTCTTTAAAAGATTTTATTTATTTATTTGTGTGATAGAACACAAGCAGGGAGAGCCGCAGGCATTGGGAGAAGCAGGCTTCCTGCTGAACAGGGAGCCCAACACAGGGCTCCATCCTAGGACCCTGGGATCATGACCTGAGCTGAAGGCAGACACTTAACCGACTGAGCCACCCAGGCATCCCCAGTCTTTCACTTTGATGACTCTGACTACTCTGTCTACCAGCAAAGCTCCAGTTCATTCCTCACCTCCCAGCCCTGTGGTTTCTTCCTTGGCAAGCTGAATGTAGCCTGATGGTTAGCAGCCCAGTTCTGGGTTCAAGTCCCAGTTCCTCTACCTGCTACTCTGCATTTTGGGCAAAAGAATTTACCTCTCTGAGCCTGTTTCCTCATGTGGAAGAGAACTATAATCCTATCTGCTTCCCAGTGTTCTTATGTGGATTTGTGAGTCCTCGTATGGGAAGGGCCAAGCACAGGATCTGGCTGTCATAAGCACTGGTTTTAGCTGGCACAGTGATGATGGTGGTTATTGAGCATCTGTGTGCCTCCAGAAAGATCTCAGATGCTCCTTCTCAGGCTTCAGGGGATCTGAGCCCTTGCCCCTGCATGTGTGGCATAGTTGGATATGAACCCTCAGACCCCTGCTCAGAGCAGGACAAAGGGCAAGGGCTGAGCTCTTCCTTTGACTGAGGGCTTCTGGGTGGGGCTTGAGGGTGGGGTCCAGGGGACCTAGTGGGGACACAGCCCCAGCCTCTTCTTCCTCTCCTCTCCTCCAGACTGTGGTACAGACTTCCATGAGCCGGTCCCAGGTAGCCCTGCTGGGCCTGGGCCTGCTGCTCATGCTGCTACTGTACGTGGGGCTGCCAGGCCCCCCTGAGCAGACCTCGTGGCTCTGGGGAGGCCCCAATGTCACAATCCTGGCTGGTATCACCCCTGGCAACTCCCCCATCTTTTACCGCGAGGTGCTGCCGCTCCACCGGTCACGCAGGTGGGTGCTGACCTCAGGGTGTAGTGGAAGGACTAGGTCCAAGGGGAGTCCCTGTGTGGGACCCCAGCTTAGCTCAGGGTGCTCAGGGCCTGGGAGGGCAGTGGGAAAAGCCTAGAAAGAAAGAAGGGCGGCCCACTTCCAGACCCCAAGGACACACACTCCCCTGTGTGCCCACAGGGTGGAGGTGATGCTACTCCACGGAAAGGCCTTTAACTCGCACACGTGGGAGCAGCTGGGCACACTACAGTTGCTGGCGCAGAGGGGCTACCGGGCCGTGGCCCTTGACCTCCCAGGTGAGAGCCCCCGCTCCGGGGTCTAGGGAAGCAACATTCGGCAGGCACGAGAGGGCAGCTTCCCAAGGGAGGACTTGGAGGGGTAGAAAAGCCTTACGGTATGGCTGGGTTGGGGGGATTTGAACCCCAGCGTCTGGACAAGCAGTGGCAGGTTGCAACACAAGATGGCAATGCTAGAAGGTCTGTGTCTTTATTTTCTACCTTGAAAGCTAGAATGTGGACTGTGGCATGTCCCAGAGCATGGGAAATAGAAATAGAAATGTGACTCACTTCCCAAGAGCTTGCACGGAGAGATCTCACTGGACTTTTTATGATAAACTAGGTAGCTTTTCAGTTTTTTAGCTGTGCACATGATTTATGCTATCATTCTTGTCTTTAAAAACCAAGAGAGAATGACGTCCTCAGAGACCATGCCAACCTTTCTCTCCCAGCAGTCTGGGGGTACCCAGGGGGTTCCCCCTGGGCATTTCCCTATATAGAAAGACAGACAATACTCAGGATTGTGTGGTGAGGGTAGAAACATGACTCGTGTCCTGTCGGCTTAGCAAATCTCTCTGCAGCTTGGTTTTCTCCCCCTATACCATATCTCATACAGCAGGCCAGTCACTATGAACATCTGCCCATTCCTCCACTGGTAGATACATAAGTTGATTTAGAGTTTCCAGCGTCAGTGGAAATGCTTGAGGCATGAAGCTGAAGCAACTTTGGACATGTTTCTTTGAGCGTGGAGGCAACAATTTCTATAGGGTAGCTACCGAGAATCATTATGGGTCAGAGGATGCACATTTTTTTTTAAATGTTGACAAATATTACCTTACCCTCCAAAAATGCGACATGGATTTATACTCCCATCAGTCATGGATGAAAGTGCCCATTTCCCCACATCTTCCCCAACACTGTATATTGTCAGTCTTTTTAGTTTTGCCACTCTAATGAGTGAAAGATGCTTTTCTAGTGGACCTATCCTATTACCTAAAATAGCTTCCAGGAAGTTTGGGGGTAGTACTGCCCTGTGCCTCTGCTCCTTCCCCCACTGTAGGGGGAGGCAGGAAGTCATGGGTTCCTTTCCAGCCTCCCTCAGCTGGTGCCTCCTGCTGTTCCCAGGTTTTGGGAACTCAGCACCTTCCAAGGAGGCAAGCACAGAGGCAGGGCGGGCAGAGCTCCTGGAGCGAGTGCTACGAGACCTGGAGGTGCACAATGCCGTCTTGGTGAGCCCCTCTCTGAGTGGCCGCTACGCCCTGCCCTTCCTGATCCGAGGCCACCACCAGCTGCGTGGATTTGTGCCCATTGCACCCGCCTCCACCCAGAACTACACCCAGGAACAATTCTGGGCCGTGAAGGTACTGGAAGGAGGGTTTCCAAAGGTCCAGCTTCCTATCCCTGGCTCCAGTCATGGGGGGGAAGGACTCAGGTCTCAGTTGGAGGACATATGGCCTCATCTGGATAGAAAGAGGTGGGGCGTTTGGGAAAGACTTCCTAAGGAGGTGGCAAGAGGGTCAGTCGCCGTCAGGCCCCAGGATCACAGCCCCTTGCCTTGCCCTGCAGACCCCGACTCTCATCCTGTATGGGGAGCTGGACCGTATCCTGGCCCGAGAGTCACTGCGGCAGCTCCGCCACCTGCCCAACCACTCTGTGGTGAAGCTGCGTGATGCAGGCCACGCCTGCTACCTCCACAAGCCGCAAGACTTCCATCTTGTCCTCCTGGCCTTCCTTGACCGCCTGCCTTGAGTTCACCCACTGACCAGGCCCCAGGCCTGGCCTGAGCTGGGAGAGTCCGGACCAGTGCCCTACCAGGGAGGCAGCCCCTGGGATTGGAGGGTGGAGACCAGTGGGCCGGGCCCAGTTGGGACCTCTCATTTCATCTCACAGGCACAATAAAAAAAAAACACATTTTTTTGTCATGGCTGGGGAGTGGCAGGTCCTGTTTGCTGGGGTTGCAGCAGGTGGGGTGGGAGTGAGAGGCAGGTCCGGGACTGCTTGGGGGCTGGGAGCTGGAGGGAGGCTTCAGCAGCCCGAGATGGTCTACTTCTTAGCTAGCTGCCCTCACTACTCTGTGACTGTAAACCGGGCATGATGGTAATACCTGGCTCAAAATTTGGTTTTAAAATTGACTCAGTCTAGGTATATAGAGCACTTGGTCTCACGGGGCTTGTGGGGGTCTGGGGGAGCGGGTGTTACTGTTGTCGTGTGACCACTGGGGTTGGTAGGAAGTCCAGGGTCTAGCCGTTGTGCCAGTGAGTCAGGAATGCCGTACCTATGGCCAAAGGGAGCAGGATGTGTAGGGATAGAAGTGGGGAATGTGGTTTAACAATTAACACAGCACTGGTGGTGAACTGCCAAGCCTGCTTGCCCCTGGGTATGTATGGGTCAGCAAGCAGATCAAACTTAAACCCCAGGAGGATTGGGATGGACCCCCCTCCCCTTCCCTTCCCTCCCAGCCTGCCTCCTCGGAGCACAAAGGTTGAAGTCTTCAGCCCTGCCTCTCCCCACACTGACTCAGCCCCTATAGCAGGGGGCAGAACTGGTTGAGAGTACAAAGGACACCCAGACACCCAAGTGGGCAGCTACAACTGTGTGCAGCCTGGGGGTGGCCAGTGGGACACCTGTGCCTCTTTATCCTCCCTCTCTGGTGGCTGCAGGAGAGCCAGGGAGCCTGGCACAGGGTCAGCCAAGAGTATGCCACATGCACGCTCTTGTGCTGCTCAGCCCCTCTCACATGATCATACAGCCATCTGGTTACATCTTCTCACCATGACATCCTCTGTCACACAGACGCTGCCACACCAACCACATCTCACACTCGCGTTGTCACACACATGCACGCTGATACACACTGTTGGATTACCTCCCACAGTGGCACACTCGCATGATCTCACACGAAGTCACACATGTGCCTCTCCTCTGCCCCTTTATCCTCCGTTCCTGGCACGTGTCTGGCGGCCTCTCTGACCCTGCTCTGTACCCACCCACCCCACCCCCCGGCGACAGAATCCTGTGGGTACATGGAGCAGCCAGCCTTCTGGAACTTACAGGGGACAGTTATTAACCAAAAACCTGTCCACACAGGGGGCTGGGGCAATCAGCGGGGACCTGCCTGAGGAGCTGAGACACGGAAAGGGAAGAAGTCAAGAGATTCGCGGGAGGGGACGGGGGAGTAGGCAGGGCCAGCTCTGGCAGGACTTTGTAGCGCTGTACCCCAAGAGGGGCGCCTGAGCGGGCAGACTCCCCCTCCTGTGTCGGAATCCGCTCTCCTCTCTCCCCCGCCCCATCTGGAGATTGCGGGAGGTAGAGCCCTCTCCCGGCGGGACTACCCGCGGCTCGCAGACTAGTCCAGCGGGGCGGGGCCTGGGGGCGGGCTTGGGGGCGGGGCCTGGTAGGGCCGGCAGACGGCCGCCGGGGCGGAGCTGGCGGCGGCGGCGGCGGTGGCTGACCCCGGGGAGGATCGCAGGATCCCGTAATCCGAGAGGAGGTCGGAACCTGGGGCGGGCGAAGACGCCTTTGTCGTCGCGGCCACGGGGTCGTAGGTGGCCCTTGCTCGCAGTCTTCGGCCCCGCCCCGGGATCCGGTCCGGCCACGTGGTGGGCGGAGGGGGCGGTTCTGAGCCCTCGACCTCGCAGGACCCTGAGCCCTGGGCCACAGTCCCCGGCTGGCGCTGAGAAGCAGGCGCCTGCCCAAGACCAGCAGAGAGCGAGGTGGGACCCCGGAGAGGGGTAAAGGGTCTGGGGTTATGTGGCATAAAATCCGGGCAGTCGGGAAATTTTTTTTTTTTTTTAAAGATTTTATTTATTTATTTGTCAGAGATCACAAGTAGGCTGAGAGGCAGGTAGAGAGAGAGAGAGAGAGGCAGAAGCAGGCTCTCCACTGAGCAGAGAGCCCGATGCGGGGCTCGATCCCAGGACCCTGGGATCATGACCCGAGCTGAAGGCAGAGGCTTTAACCCACTGAGCCACCCAGGCGCCCCGGGAAAATTTTTTTTGAAGAGGGTAGGAAGAGCCCATGTCTGGGTTCAGAACGGGCTCAGCTACTGTCTAGCTGTCTCTGAATCTCTCAGCCTCAGCCTTCTCCTCTGTCTGTAAAGTAGGCAGGTATGCAGAGGCACAAACTTCCCGGGGCTCTTTGGCGGATTCAATACGGAAATGTGTTGAAAGCGACTAGCACACCTCCTGAAACAGAATGGGGGCTCCGAAAACAGGGGGTCTTCTCCCTGTGGGACGTGCGGGGAAACGCCCTGGGGCAGGGGCGTGAGTAGATGGAGTCCACGGGGCCGCAGCGGCTGGGAGGGGTAGGTAGCCACTCGCTTTGCCCCTAGCTCACCCTGCGCAGCGCCATGGCCAGCGAGGGTCGCGAGGGCGAGCACCCGTCCGTGACGCTCTTCCGCCAGTACCTGCGCATCCGCACGGTCCAGCCCCAGCCGGACTACGGTGAGAACGCGGCGGTTCCAGGGCCTGCGGTGGGGTCCCGGGGAGGGGACTGCCTTACACCAGACTCCAACCACTGTCACCCAGCTGAGTCCCACTCTGTTAACCTCAACTGGCACCTCCACGCCCCTAGCGGTTCCCCAGGTCAGCGGACTAGTGGCTGGTTCGGGAACAACTTCGCCTCACTACCCCGGCTTTGAGGACGGGTAGAGGGGAGACCAGACAGCTCCAAGGGAAGGAGCTCCAAGAAGCCTACTGGGCAGGACAAAGACCACAGCCCTTAGGAAATCAAGCTTGGTGGCTGGGAATTGTGGACATGGATCCAAACCCCTGCCCCGTATTTACCAGCTGGGGCACATGGGGTGAATCTCATGCCTGTGCACCAGTTTTCCCATCCCTAAGGAAGAGAGCAGTCACTCCTGTTTCTAACTATGGACTTCCCACCTGACATTCCACAAAGGGTCACTGACTGGCCAAAGATATCTTCTCCCTTAGAGACAGAAATGCAGGTGTCCCCGAGGGGTGTGGAACTGCATTGCGGAGGCAGCAGCCTGTTTCAGGATGGGCTCCCCTCTCTGGATGTACCCCTAGCTTTCCCTGGGCTGGTGGGAGGTGGGGGTAGGCAGAAGCAGCCCCAAGACTCTCTGTGTCCCCAGGGGCTGCCGTGGCCTTCCTTGAGGAGAGAGCGTGCCAGCTGGGCCTAGGCTGTCAGAAAGTGGAGGTGAGCCTAGGGCCCGTTATGGGGAGGGGAGGTGGCATCGGGGCACCCGCTCACCTCCTGGTCCTCTCCAGGTGGCACCTGGCCGTGTGGTGACCATTCTGACATGGCTGGGCACCAACCCCAGACTCTCCTCTGTCTTACTCAACTCTCACACGGACGTGGTGCCTGTTTTCAAGGTGTGTGGGGCGTGGGAAGCAGTGCAGGCCTTGGGGTACACATATGACTCAGACCCCCCATTGGACCCCAGAGAGCCTCAGGGGCTTGTCTTAAACTGACTCCCCATCTCATAGGACATGACTATGTTCAGGCAGCCTTTGCCCAGGGGTCCGTTCTGTGCCCGGGGTAGTAGTGGGAGCAGAGATGAGGGACTGCAGTCTGCTGCACTCTTGGCCCGCTTCTGTCCCCTTCACCACCCCACTTGTCACCTCAACCCTAGGGTAGGCTTCTAGATCAGAGGCACAGTTGAGCAGAGTAGATTAATGACTAAATTTGGGGCCTCTTCTCATCTCTGCCCCAGGAACACTGGAGTCATGACCCCTTTGAGGCCTTCAAGGATGCTGAGGGCTACATCTACGCCAGGGGTACCCAGGACATGAAGTGTGTCAGCATCCAGTGAGTGTCCTCCATTTCCTGTCCCCCACAGTGCCCCTTCTGGCTCACTGAATTGACCCAGGGCCTGGTTTGGGTGTGATTGGAGAATCTCAATGCCAAGGAACACCCTGACCCCTTATCTTGAACAGGAATTCTCACCTTGACATGGATGGGGAGACTGAAGGACAGAGTCCCCTGCCAGGCTGTGGCAGAGCAGGCTGCAGGGGCCCAGGGCTCCAGCCTGCCCGCCCAAATATCTGGTGGCTCCCCCAGCACCTGGCTTATACCCTGTCACTGCCCCTCAGGTACCTGGAGGCTGTGAGGAGGCTGAAGGCTGAAGGCCACCATTTCCCCAGGACCATCCACATGACCTTTGTGCCAGGTAGGAGTGGCTTGGGGAGAGCCAGTTTTCAGAAGCAGGAGGCTTTGGTGATAGGGACAGATCCTTCATCTCGTGTCCCTGCTGCTTTGACAGATGAGGAAGTTGGGGGTCACCAAGGCATGGAGCTGTTTGTACAGCGGCCCGAGTTCCAGGCCCTGAAGGCTGGCTTTGCCCTGGATGAAGGTGAACAGGCTGGCAGGCCCCTGAGCGGCTGAGAGGGGACAGAGAGGCTGTTAGGGGCTGGGCCACTCCACGCTCTGAATCCCCTCTCCCTCCCCAGGCCTGGCCAACCCCACTGATGCCTTCACTGTCTTTTACAGTGAGCGGAGCCCCTGGTGTGAGTATGGGCTTGGAGGGAGGGCATCATTATGCACTGGGATGCCAGGCCAGAAGGGGAGAGGGGCCAGAGGGGCCTCCCAAGAGTCATGCAGCATGTCGGGGCCTGAGTAGGCCTTGAACCCAGAGCCCCTCTCCACCTGGACTTCTTCCTGAGCTTCTGAGGGAAGCCCCCCATGGACAGAAACCAGCTCTACACCTTGCGTTCTAAGGAGAACAACCCTGCCAGATCAGCTTGGGATGAGGGGAAGGCTGGGGCCCACCCCCAGGCTGGTCACTTTTCCAGCCCCTCCCATGCTGAAGACACCCACTTCTCCCTCATCTCCCAGGGGTACGGATCTCGAGCACTGGGAAGCCAGGCCACAGCTCACGCTTCATCGAGGACACGGCAGCAGAGAAGCTGGTGCGTGGCACACAGGGAGGGAGTTTGGGAATCCCCGAGGCTCTCTCCTGGGGCCACACTCACATCTGACCTCACACTCTCCTAGCACAAGGTGGTGAGCTCAGTCCTGGCTTTCCGGGAGAAGGAGAGACAGAGGTGAGGCAGCCTGGGAAAGAGGATGGGGGTCTGGGGGGTGGCCCTGCCAGAGAAGGGAGGCTCTTCATCTGCTGTTCCCCCTGCCGCCCCTGCCCCGCCTCCCACCGCAGGCTGCAGTCAGACCCCCACCTGAAGGCTGGGGCTGTGACCTCCGTGAACCTGACCAAGCTAGAGGGCGGCGTGGCCTATAATGTGGTACCTGCAACTATGAGCGCCAGCTTTGACTTCCGTGTGGCACCAGACGTGGACCTGAAGGTGCCCTCTCCGCCTGGGTTTGGAGCGGGGAGCCGGGTCTTCAGTCCTGGGCTGGAGGCTCAGGGAAAGCCGGAGAGGTCAGCTCATCTCCCTTCTCATAGGCTTTCGAGGAGCAGCTGCAGGGCTGGTGCCGGGCAGCTGGTGAGGGGGTCACCTTCGAGTTTGCTCAGGTATCAGCTGGGACCCACGGTCGGATGCTGTGGGAGCTGGGGAGCCTGGGCTTGCTGGGTGTGTGTCCTGGTGGCAGTGGGTGCTCAGCTACATCTGGGTGTCTGTAGCTGTGAGGGACACATTTTATTCAATAAGCATTCATGGTGCAGGTGACTGTTGAGTGCTGGGGATACCGTAGAAGTGAAATTAGACACAGTTCACGGCCTCATTGTTCTTACAGCATGAAGAGACGAAAAGACCTCAATTAAACATTTATATACTACTACTTTTATATGAGTCTGAACACACTCGGTTTAGGAAGGGGTGGGACCCCGCACTCTGAGAACCTGTAACAAACAGTTGGCCAGTCTGAGAGGTCTGGGAGAGCCAGGTCCTAGGTCTCCTAGGTCTCCTATCCTAGGTCTCTAGGAAGAGACCTAGGATAGGAAAGCTGGACAGGAAGTAAGTAGATGGAGGGCAGGTCCCAGACCTGTGGCCTTTAAGGGACTGAAAGAGGGCCTGTGGCTGGACCGGCCGACTGGCTATCTGGGTAGGTGGCTGGAAGCCGCGGTAGAAGGTGGGGCTGAGTGGGTGTGTGCCTAGGCCAGGCTCAGAGTAGCCTGTGAAGAATAGGGGAAGATGTCCAGGCCCTGTCTTGATCCTGCTATCCTGCCCCCATTCCAGAAGTGGACGGAGCCCCGAGTGACATCTACTGATGACTCAGACCCCTGGTGGGCAGCATTTAGCGGGGCCTGCAAGGACATGTGAGCACATGGGCAGCCTTTCTCTTCCCCTTTCCTCTTTTCTCCTCCTACCTCCCTTCCACCTTCCTTTGCCCCTTCAGTTTCTCCCTTGCCCTCTCCCCTCTCTGCCTCCTCATTCACCAGGCTCCTCTCTCCACAGGAAGCTCACTCTGGAGCCAGAGATCTTCCCCGCTGCCACTGATAGCCGCTACCTCCGTGCGGTGAGCTGTTTGCAGTGGGTGGGCAGGGGGTGGACCTGGATGCTGGCCCTTCTCCTCATGGCTTCTCCTTGCCGCCCTGCAGGTGGGGGTCCCGGCGCTGGGTTTCTCACCCATGAACCGCACACCTGTGCTGCTGCACGACCATGATGAACGGTTGCACGAGGCCGTGTTCCTCCGTGGGGTTGACATATACACACGGCTGCTGCCTGCTCTGGCTAGTGTGCCTGCCCTGCCCAGTGATGGCTGAGTCCCAGGCTCCCCAACCTCTACCCCGGGAGCGTCCACCAGACCAGTGTCAAGGCAAGGATCCCTCTGCCCCACACTCAACAATAAAGTCTGCGTGTGGACAGGGCCAGTTCTGCAGTACTGAGAAAAAGGACATTCATGGAGCAGGGATTCTGTTATTCTCTGGGGCCATGCGATTCCCATCTTCATTTCACAGATGGTAAAACTAAGCCTGGCTCTGGGTACTTCCCTACGACCCCATGCTGCTCTGTGCCCTACCGCACACTCATCCACTACCACCCAGCCATGTCTGTGTCCAGCATCAAGGGACCATAGTTCCTGTTCTCAGTGGCCGCTACACCTTTTTCTGACTTAAAAGGTCGGGGATACCATTCTAAGGAGGAAACCAAAGCATAGATCTCAGGGAAACACTTCTGGCTTTCTGGGAGCAACTCAGGATCCCGAGACAGGACTAGAGCTGAAGGCCAGCTGAGCCCTGCCAGATGTGGGGCAAGTAGAGGGAAGCTGAGACGCCACAACTGCTAATATTCATCAGCCCCTCAGGATGACAGCAAGGGGGTGTAGCCCCTGCTCTGGTGTTGGGAGCATGAGTCACAGAGGAGCAGGAGCGCTGGTGGACCAGTCAGTTCATCTGAGGGTCCCTATACCTCGGGCAGGATCAGTGTGTGCTGAGTGGCCGAGTGAGGCTTTGGTATGTCAGCCCTGCTCAGTGGGGCTCTGGGCAGGACCAAGAGTCACTATGGCTCCTCTAGCTGATCTGATCCAGTCCTGTTTGGACCTCCGCAGGCATGGGGTGAGACAGAGGGCAAGGGTTTGAAGTTCTAGTTGTGGCCAAAGGAAGTCCACAGCCGGGTTCTGTGTCCTTCAGCCGCTGCTTGTGCCAGGACAGGACTTTGGCCAGCTCCATCTGCTTTGAGCCCTCCCAGCAGCCCCTGGGGGCAGGCTTCACTGAGCCCCTATAGAAGCTCTGCTAGAATAGTTTGCCCAATGCCACATAGTTTGTAGGTAATGGGAATCAAGATTTGAGATGCAAAAACTAGGGACTTGTGCTTTCTATACAAGGGAGGTGCCATGTGGGAGCTAGAGGCTGATAGCAAGCTGATTGTGACCTTAAGCAAGCCTAGCTGAAGCCCCTGACCTGGGTGGGGTCTGGCCTCCCTCTTCAGACTGCAGCAGGAGGACAGGGGAAAGGAGTCTTCATGCCATCATGGGGACTAGAACACAGGCCTTACTGGAAGCCACCTGACCTGATGATCTCAGGCTGGGCCAAACTACCTTCAGGACAGAAAACCTGATCCTGGTTCAAGACCCCACCTAACTGACACTGCTTGGTGTTGGGCGGTCGGCAATCCAGAGCATGCCAGGATGACAGTCAGGAGCTAGCAGCCCAGCCCTGACTGTGCACTTTCTGGGGTCCTATATGGGCTGCCTGGGTCCCAGTGCTACTTCCGTCCCAGAGCTCCACGATCTTGAGTGTTCCCTTCCATATGAAATGGAGAAGAATACCTACTTTAGAGCAAGAGGGACCATTTATCATGGGATGTTACCTGTTGCCTCCATTTTTAAGATCTGGGAGTGTGTGCAGGTGCAGCGGGTGGGGAGGGGCAGGGGAGAGCGCAGGCCCCTTCCTGAGCAGGAGACCCAACTTGGGGCTTGATCCCAGAACCCTGAGATCATGATCTGAGCCTGAAATCAAGAGTCTGGATGCTTAACCACCTGAGCCACCCAGGTGCCCCAGGAAGTGCAACCCTTTCGGAACCCCCCATGTGCCCAAGGCTGGTCCACACATTATAGGACAACCATACTCAAAGACTGCTTCTGAGGACTGCATGACCAGTCTCTATACCAGTTGCTTCGCTAGCTGCTCTACTCTGCAGATGAAGCAGCTGATCCAGGGGGTACCGTCAGGTCTGGCCCAGTTGTGCTAGTTAAGGCGGTGCCTCCACAGCCCTGTGTCCCAGAGGCCCCAGCACAACCCAGAGTGGTGGATGCTGGCTGAGTACACTAGAACAGCCTAAGTCCGGACCGCCTCAGGCCAGAGTCCAAAACTCATCAGGGTCCTTCTCTTTATCCCCAGGGTCAACTTTAAGGCTTACCAGGATATTTGGGACTTCTCTTTCTCCACCAGACTGTCCAAGCCAGCTGACTATGTGCCCCAGCCTCCTTAAAGCCCTCCACCATGTCTTTCACTAGGTCCTTTTCTTGTACTCCAGGGCCCCATTTCCCCCAACTCTCACCCACACTCCAGTCCCTGGACCACAGACACAGGCCAAATGACAGATCCTGCCGCAGGTTTATTTGTACAAATAGCACAGGAGGACACCAGCCCCATGCGGATAGAAGCCCAGGGGTCATACCAGTCCTTCTGTCCTCACACTGGCAGACAGAAGCCTCTACACTGGAGCCTTTGTGGGGGCCTGGGCACCTTTGGGAGTCTGAGCTGCAGCAGGAGCAGGAGCTGGAGCCGGAGTCGCAGCCGAAGCCTGGGCCTTGGTTTGAGCCTTGGCCTTGGACTTTGGCCGGCAGAGCCTGAGACCCTTGGCAATGCGGGCACGAGCACGTTTCCCGAGCTTGGGGTGAGCGATGTAGGCAAGTCGATTGAGCTTGCGGCTGCCGCCCTTTGGGATCTTGGGCTTGACCTCCTTGGGCTTGACGAGGGCCTTGATAGCCTCGGCACGTGCACTCATGGCCTTGGCGTTGTTGGCCTGCATCTTCTTCAGACCCTTCTTGTTGTGCTTCTTGGCAAAGCGCATGTTCCTCAGGAACTTGGGGTCTACCTAGAAGGCAAGGCAAGATAAAGGCTCTAAGTGCATGTGGGGCCTCAAGCCACTGCTGGTGGCCCTCTCCACACCTGTACCGAGGAGACTACTGGGCTCTAGCCAAGCCCTACTGGGGGCATAGACAGCATTACGTCAAACTTAAATGCTGAGATCTATATCCCTTACAAACTACCTGTAGAGAAACATGCACTAAACACCCAAAGCCAACACTCCACTCTGCTGATGCCACACACAGACCGTTATTTTCAGGGCTACAAGCCCAGAGCCCAATGAAGCTCAAATGCAAGCACACAGGGAAAGAACAAACACACGAAGGCTGCTGCCTCTGCCAGGCCTGCAGGGCGGAGGCTTTCCTGACACCCCTCAGGGTCACCCCCACCTCTTTAAAAGGAAGGAGTCAGTTAAGCATCAAGTCTGGTCTAATAGATATATAGCAAATGAGACTGAAAAAGAGACCAAGACGGGGAAACCGAGGTCCAGAGATTTAATGGTTCATTCCACAGACCAGAGACCAAGGGCACAGGGGAGAGATAGGACCCCGATCCGTTTAGACCCTCCAGCCAATCCTTAGAACTCCTCGGCACAGCCCCCAAGCCCAGCCCTGACTGGGTCTGATCAAGGCCGCAGGCTGGTAGAATGCAAGGCTCTAAGAGTTACGCAGCACTTCCCTTGAAGTGCTCTGGATAAGCAAGGAGGACAGTCCAACTACCCTCAGGAGGCAGGTTACACCCGAATGGGCAGTTACAACCTGGGCTGGGAAAAGTCAAGGAAAGATTTGTTAGTTTTGGCAGAACATGAAGTGCAGGCCAAAGCTGGCTGGAGAGAAAACCTGTGGGCTTTGGTAGTCCGGGGAAGACGAGGGACAGCTACTAATGTTGCTGCTCAGTTGGAAACAGATACAGGAGAGACTGTGGCTGTGCAACCGGGGCCAAGCGGACACCCCTCTCACTCACCCCCTTAAGAGATTCGTATCTTTGGGACCGGGGTTTCTTGATGCCGTTTCTGTGCCATTTTCGTGCTGGGAGGGAAGCAAAGGAATTAGACCAAACAAGATTTGCTCCAGTGAGACCACACACCACCACAGCCGGCCAGCCTGGGAAAAGCATCACTTCCCAGAGCACCTCTCCTCGAGGTCTGCACCAGCTCTTATCCCGGCTGCAAAGCCCTGGGGGCATCTCAAGAGGACCCCTGGCTTCTTCAACTGTAACCCAAACGCTATCCTGGCGAAAACAAAACCAGCCCCAGGCCCACAGCGTCCCCTTGCCCTGCCCCAGCACCACTCATCTTTGCCAGGGTCTGAAGGGACACCGAGGCCGGGCGGGGGAACTTACACTGGTTGTGCGTGGTGTGGTTCTTGGACTTGGCCATGTCTGCACCTGGGGGAGGAGAGCGGAGATCAGGGCTGGGGGTTTCGCAGGGCTGGCTGGGCGCTGACCTGGAAGGACGTGAGGCCAGAAGCCAGAACGCCGGTGCAGCACGGAGGCCTTGAATCTGCCGCTTCCCACCGGCCTCCACTTACTCAGCACGACCCGACACGATCCCGACTTCCAGAGCTCGGCTAAGCCGGCCCTGAAACCAACCCTCCCTCACCACACTGCGTTCTACCCCAAATCCGAGTTCTCCCTCTTCCATCCACTCCTCGAGAATCCACAAGGTCCACCCGCGCCCCACGCCCTCCGCTCCCCACAGTCATGCAGCCGGCCTCCCTGTCCTTCCCGGTTTTGCGTCCGGCCGCCGGCTGGGAGCCGCGGATGGCTCCAGATACCGCGGGGCCAAGACTCACCGAAGCCCGCGGCTGCTGAAGCGCCTTGGGCCGGAAGAGAAAGGGAGAGAAGAAGGCCGCGGTGCAGCACGGGAATAGGGTCGTCGAGGCCGGAAGGTACTTCTGGAAAAGCTTCCCCCGGCGCTTGGAAGAAAAGTTCCGAAGCCCGGGACGGTACAAGCCGATGCAAAGGCGGTGCTACGACCCTGGCTGTGCGCTCTTCAGGTTTTACCTACATTCATTCCTCCTGGACCAAGCTCCTGGGACCCGGTTCTCGTGAAAGGTCCCGGAGGCGAAGGGAGTCCTTGAGGGATGCGTGCTAGGCAAAGAGTGACAGACTTGTGTTCTCCCAGCCCAGGCTGCTGAGCGGAGGATGGACTGTAGGGGGCAGAGGTGAGGCAGGGGAGCTGTGACGAGGCTGGTGTTCCGCTCCACGAAGAGTGAGGGAACCTGGAACCCAGCCGGGGCAGCGGGTGTGGAGGAGAGTGGATACGTACCCGGGACCTGGGATGCAGACGATCAGGGAGAGGATGGAGGCCAGAGTGGCCCTTAAGTTTTGGGGTTTGGACATCTGGGTGAATGCTGGTACTGTTCACAGAAAGGGGAAGGTTGGGAGGGACAGGGCTTTTATTGCTTTGTTTCGAGGAGGCCAGTGATCCAGATGTTTCCGTTTAGATGCATTAAATCTGAGATGCCTGTTGGACATCGAAAATGAGTTAGGCTTTGCCTCCTGACAACTCTCCTCTCTTCCCCCCACAGTTCAGTCTCCACACAGCAGTGGGGGCTGAGGGCGTTGTTAAAGACACAAAGCAGATCTTGTCATTGAAAGTCTTCAAAGGCCTCTCCTTGCTTTGGAAATAAACTCTTTACCTCCCCAAAGCCTGGCAGCCCTCTCCTGATCATTCCCGTCTCTCCATCCAAACCCATGGGCTTTTTTTATTTCCTGCCAAACATGAATGCTTGTTCCTTTTTTTCTTTTTTTTAAGATTTTATTTATTTATTTGGGAGAGAGAGATCATGAGCAGCGGGGAAGGAGTAGTGCAGGGAGCCTAATGCAGTGTGATGCTGGAGCTTCATCCCATGACTCTGAGATCATGACCTGAGCCAGAGGTAGACATTTAACTGACTGAGCCACCCAGGTGCCCATGTATCCTTGTTCTGACTTCAGGGCCTTTACACTTGCTATTCCCTCCCCCTGGACTACCTTCTCACTGCTCTTTGGATGGCCTGCTTTCTTGGAGAAGCCTTTTGATAGGGCATCTAAAATAAATACACCCAGGGGCACCTGGGTGGCTCAGAGGGTTAAGCCTCCTCCTTTAGCTCAGGTCCTGGTCTCAGGGTCCTGGGATTGAGCCCCGAATCGCATTGGGCTCTCTGCTCAGTGGGGAGCCTGCTTCCCCCTCTCTCTCTGCCTGCCTCTCTGCCTACTTGTGATATCTCTCTCTCTCTCTCTCTGCCAAATAAATAAATAAAACCTTAAAAAAAGTATCTTATAAAAAATAATAATAAATAATGATAAAATAAAATAGATACACTCCACTCCATCTCCCCAGGTGTTTTTTTGTGCTCTCATTCTCTTTGCTTCCTTCACAGAATTTTCCAGACTCTAATCCTGTTCTTTATTTACTAGTGTATGTGTCCATTGGCACAAGTGCCATGAGTTCAGGACTGGTTGGGTCACTTTTCCTTTCCCCCTGCTTGGCATAGCATTGATGCAGAATAGGAATTTATTAACCACCGGCTGGATGGGCATTCTTCGGCAAGGTGGATTCGTGGAGTGACAGGAACATACTGCAGAGAGCCGGGATGTGGAAGGGGGAAGGAGGATGTGGAGGCAGGACATGGCAGTCACTCCTTACCAAAGCATTCCTGAGAAGGGGGAGAGAAATCTGGCAACTGTGAGTCAGGAGAATGAAAAGCAGGCTCAGATGCTGGCAGGGGACCCAGTGCCAAGAAACAGTTGAGGCCAGAGGGAAGGTGTCTGGAGGAGCATTCCCAAGGGCTGCTGAGAACGGATGGGAGAGCCAGTGGGCAGAGGTGGGGACTGTGGGAAGTAGGGGTGGCCCCATGCCGGCAAGTCAGGACCTCAGCCCAGTGAGTGGGAGAGGTGGACGCAAAGGGTGAGACAGAGAGAAGAAGGTTTGACTGCTGCACCCTTGAGAGAGAGGACCAGGCAGGTAGGGGCCAGCGGAAGGCGCTGGAATGACTTTAGCGGAACTAGGTTGCTCCATCGTGTGGCCTTCCGGCTGAGCCCTAGCTCCCACAGTGAGCTCCTAAAAAGTGGATAGTGACACCTGCTCGGAACTCAGTTTTGCCAGGCTGTTAGGACAGTGGCAGAGCAGGCAGTGAGCAGAGAGCCATAGTCTGACAGGGGAGGCAGATTCAGGACAGGTGATGGCCATACGTGAACACTGGAGCTGCTAGAGGGCTTGGCCCAGGGTGGGATCCCAGCTGCTAGACAAAGGGGGAGCAGTGATGAGAGCCAGGAGCTTTGACAGTGATCTGAGGGGACTCATTCAGGGGCCAAAGGGGAACATGACCTTGGAGCCATTGGCTGCTATGCTTTTCAAGGTAAGGAAAGACGGCAGGGCCTGCCCTATATATAAGGATAGTTTCCTCTCTCTCTCTTCCCTTCCTTCCTTTTTTCCTTCCTTCCTTCCTTCCTTTTTTCCTTCCTTTCTTTCTTCCTTCCTTCCTTCCATAAAAGCTCATTTGGGACACCTACGTGGCTCAGTTGGTTAAGCATCTGCCTTCAGCTCAGGTCATGATGTTGGGATCCTGGGATCAAGCCCTTCATTGGACCCCCCGCTCAGCAGGGCAGTTTGCTTCTCCCTCTGCCTCCCCCAAAACCGTTTATGCTCTTTCACCCTCAAGCTTTCTCAAATAAATAAATAAAATCTTTTAAAAAAAAAAAAGCTCTTTTGTAACCTGATTTTATTCATTCAATCATAATTCATGGACATCCTTCCCTGTTCATGAAAATCCCTTATAATCCTGTTTTATTTTACACATTTAAACACATTATTATGGGAGCACCTGGGTGGCTCAGTCGTTAAGCGTATGCCTTTGGCTCAGGTCATGATCCCGGGGTCCTGGGATCTAGCCCTGAATTGGGCTCTCTGCTCAGCGGGAAGCCTACTTCTCCCTTTCCCACTCCCCCTGCTTGTGTTCCTTCTCTTACTGTGTGTGTGTGTGTGTGTGTGTGTGTGTGAAATAAGTAAATCTTTTAAAAAATGAAAATAAAAACATTATTCTGGGAGACACCTGGCTGGCTCAGTCGGAAGAGCATGAGACTCTTGCTCTTGGGGCGGAGAGTTCTCTGGGTGGAGAGATTACTTTAAACAAACAAACAAACTCACCCCACACACATTTTCCGAAAGAGAGATCAGTAAACATCACTAAGATGTCAAAGGAGTCTCTGACACAAAAAAGCTGAAAAACTTAACCCTTCCTCCAGGGTCCACACACTTCTACCCTCTGCGAGTGAGCAGCTCTTGACTCCATCCACGTGGAGGCCTGGGTCCACCTGCCATCCTCTGTAGCCTTGGGCAGAGCCACTCACTGGACGTGGCCAACTATCTGTCCACCAGGCCCCTTGCCAGTGCCTTGGGCACAAGATGGAGAGGTGAGGCCCGGAGACCAGACAAGCCTTCCACTGGGCAGGATGTGACCCACCTGCGCCATGTGACTGGCAGTGGCAGTGTCTCACCCAGGCCTTGTCCAGAGCTACAGCCCAACTGCAGTAAGGAGGATCCAGTGGGGCCCACTCAGCAAAGTAAGAGGGTCGGAGACATCCGGAGTTGTTTTCGCTGCGCCTAGCATCGTCCTGGGTACAGGGAGGGCCTTGGTAAATATCTGAGGAATTAAATGTACACATTTCACAAATCCACACGGATGGCAGAATCAGGAGGCAGGAAGCCAGGCAGCCTGGAGGGATTTCACAGGGATAACAGTCCGTTCTTCTACCAGGTCGGGTCTTGGCTCTCTCAGCCTCAGTCTGAGTATAACCTGGGGACAAACACAATAATTGTCTCACGGGGTGACACTGGATACTTTGAGCAAAGCACTGGACACTGCGCTGAGTATGCATTAGGTGCTTAATCGTTGTCCGTCCCACCCATGCTTTTTCTCCACAAGGCCTCTGGAGGGCGGACAAGGCTTAGGGAAAGAGTGTCAGTGGCAACTGAGTGCTAAAATTGAGGACAGGCTCCAAGGACGGGGGAAGTGACAGTCCTCAGGCGTCCTGGGTCCCCCCCAGTCCTGCAGTTCCAGAGAGATAAGGACCTCCACTATGCCCCAATAAGAGGGACTGCGAGTGGATTATCAGAACCAGGATATTTTCTCTGTGGAAGACTAGGGAACAGAAAAGAGGAGCCCCCTAACCACTGGGTTGGGCTTTGGATCTGCTTAGAAATGCCCAAGTGCGAGGCCCCTTTGGCCCTGGGTGGCTCCAGAAGGCCAAGATGTGACTGATAGAGGCAAATACAAGATCCAAGGAAGAGGATCAATTCTGCAATCAGAATTTCCCCCAAACCACGGAGCAGTGAGTTCCCTGGTATAAGAAGTGTGCCAGCAGTGCTTTACTTATTGGGGATGGAGGCGGAAGTATGGGATAGAAGGATGGGGAATATAACCCTTAAGTTCACTTACCTCTCGGAGTCTGAGATTCAAAGCTCCTGGAGAAGGAAAGGCGATGTACAGGGTTTGACTCCAGGCTGCAGCTCAGGACCTGGCAGGAAGAGAGGACAGTTCATATGGAGGCTTGGAGGTGCAGCCCATCCCTCACGTCACTGGGTATGCCTTCAACAGCCCCAGGCCACTGATTTTCAGCACCCACTCCCCCCGCCCAGGAGTGTTCCGGCAACTGCAGTCGGGAATGTGAGCCCGTTGTCCACACGGAGGCAGCACGGCCCCAAGGATGGAATATGCAGCGGCTGACAGGCTGGAGCTCCCCTCTCCTGGGAACCCTCTGAGCCTCCCCGAACTCTCTCTCTCTCTCTCTCAAATACACCTGCTTCTCCACCCCGCCCCCAACCTATGGATTGAGGCTCTGTCTGTCCATTCTTGGCAGGTGCTTCAGGGTGGGTTGGGTCCCCGTGACTCCAAGCGCCTGGTGGTGATGGGGGTGAGGGTGGGGTGTCTTTCCCAAAGAGAGCTCAGGGCAGAGAAAGGGAAGCCTGTGGGTCCTGCCCCTGCCGGTCCACCTCAGAGTGACTGGAGGACATGGTTTGGGCATCAGGAGGGTTTGGGTTCAAATCTGCTGCCGCTCACCAGCAGAATGCCTTCGCATCGCTGAGCCTCAGTCTCCCCATCTGTAAGTGAGGGAGAGCCGCAGCCAGGGCTGAGCAGGCAGGAAGCCTCCCAGAGCCTGCCTGTGCATTCCTGAGACCTCACAGCAGTCTTGTGGGGAGACGAGGTTCTCATTACGGTAATTCACAGATGGGAGAGACAAGAGTCCTTGGGCATGACTTGCTAGAGGCAATGGAGAGCTGCTGTGGTACTGATGTCCACCAGGACCCAGAGGAGGATGGGATGGTGTGTGCCCGGTGGGGCCATAGAGGGAACCCCATAACACTCACCCCCCCAGGATGACCTGGGAGAAGCCCATGGCCTCTACGGTCAACAGATGCCCCAAGTGGGGGTCCCTCTGGGTTAGCTCCTGCCTCCTCTCAGACCCACTCACCCAGAACAGGCCTAGAAAGGAGGGCATGTGGTGGTGGTGGCGGTGACCCCGGGAGGAGGCAGGGGTCAGTCGACCACAAGCAGGCGGGGACTGGCAGGATATGAATAGAGGGGAGGATCAGCGGCTCAGAGAACTGACTGGCGGGGTAGGGGGTGGGGGCGTGGAGTAGGTGCATGTGAGGGGGCTGGACAGGCCAGGACTGCACCCCCGAGTGCCTCCCCACCCCACATCCACACCGCCCCACTCCTGCCTCTGAGGTGGAAAACACAAAACAGCCAAGGGAACTCCTTTTGAACAAAGAGGGTCTGAAAAGGAAGAATGAAGCCGGGGAGCTGGGAGGCACCCTTTCCTTTCCCTCCCCAGCAGCCTCCAGGGAGCCAGAAGCATCGTTGCCATGGCAACCACAGCCCCTCCACTTCCCCTTACCCTGTCCTGCCCGGATGTCCACCGTCCAGGCCCAGGCTAAAGAGAGGTCGGGGGTGGGGAGCATCTTCCCGTCAGGCTGAAGGACAGAGAGGCCATGAGGGTCTCAGGAGGGTTGTACCCCATGGGGGTGGGGTGGGGGAGGTCACTGGAGGGCTCTGGGCTTACTCTTGTCTGCTCCCCATTTAGGGCTTCAGGAAAACCCTCTCCGAGGCCCCAGCACATCATGGATGGAATGAGGGAGAAGGAAACCCAGCCCTGTTTAGGGAGGCACAAGGGACACCAGAAAGAGCAGAGCTGGGGATCTGAGGAGGGGCACACTCAGGAAGCCTGGGGACCCTAAATGGCAAGAAGGACTTGTGGCCATAGGCAATAAGCTTTGGTCTAAGCACTGCCCTTTCCCACCTGTGTCACTGGGTAAACCCTTCAATTTCCCAGGGGCTGCCCCTCATTCCCCTTCTACCCTTCCTCCATGTAAAATAGGTTCAGCCACTCAGGCTGGGGGGGATGCTTGCCGTGCAGCAAAGAGAAAAGATGACCTCGGGCTCCACCCAGGAGATCTGTGGATGGACTCCAAGCTTGAAACCCCTTATGTCTGCTAGGCCAGGGCTGCGCCCACGATCACCACGAGCATCTACTGTGCACAGAGCCTGGAGGGTTGGGAGGAGAGGAAGCTGTAGGCACAGCACACCAAGATGCAGAACAGAAGGGCATCTGGGTGGCTCAGTGGGTTAAGCCTCTGCCTTCAGCTCAGGTCATGATCCCAGGTCCTGGGATTGAGCCCCGCGCGCGCATCGGACTCTCTGCTCAGCAGGGAGCCTGCTTACCCCTTCCCCTGCCTGCCTCTCTACCTACTTGTGATGTCTCTCTCTGTGTCAAATAAATAAATTAAAATCTTTTTCTTTTAAAGATTTTTATTTATTTATTTGACAGAGATCACAAGCAGGCAGAGGCAGGCAGAGAGAGAGAGAGGGAAGCAGGCTCCCCGCTGAGCAGAGAACCTAAAGCAGGGCTCAACCCCAGGACCCTGAGATCATGACCTGAGCGGAAAGCAGAGGCTTAATCCACTGAGACACCCAGGCACCCCAATAAATAAAACCTTTAAAAAAAAAAGATGCAGAACAGAGGGGTCCATCCAGGCCAGGAGACTCTGGAGGTTGGAGGAGGAACCCAGACGTCTTCCTGGCAGAGGAGGCACGCTGTTGGGCTCAAAGGCAGGGAAACCAGGCAGAGGTAGGGAGGGGCTACGGGGGTTCTCTGGCACCAGATCCCAGCTGATCGGGGCCTCCCTGAGCTGTACCCCCAAAGCCCTGAGTCCTGGCCCACAGTGGGTATCCCTACCTTCCTGGCACACCGCCCTAAGTCCAGGGCTCCAGCAGGGAAAGGGACCCCCGCCAGGGCCTGGAGCCAGGAGCTTTACTTCACTCTTCCTCAGTCCCTGCTTGTCCTCGCCATACCCTCTGAGCGGCTTCTTTAGCTACTCCATGCTGCGGATGAGGAAACCGAGGCTGAGACAGGTGAAGTGACTTGCTCAGGGTCACCAGCTTCTTCTCCTCAGTCAAAGCCACTTCTGGAAGCTCTTCCGGGCTTGGACCCCACTTGAGACTCTGGTGGCGGCTTGGGGAAAGGAGGGCGGTCATCTGAGGGGTGACCCTGCGGTAGAGTGGGCTCTGGAACCCGTGGCAAGCGGCGGAGAGTTGGGGGCGGCGCCTACCTTATGCCCGCAGGACAACATGGGGGAGTCCTGCTTCTGTGTCCGCCCCATGCTTGTTCACTGGCTGGTCATCACATTCCGCCCCAGCCCTTCCACTGGTGAAGGTTGGAGAGTACGACCCAGATCCCGCGGGATACTTAGCAGCTGGGGGAGCTGGAGCAAATCCTGAACCCCTGTGGCTCAGCGTCCCCTCCTGTAAGACGGGGATGAGGACACTACCTACTGCTGGGTTGTGGTGAGGCCCCGGGGACCCATTCCAGCCAAGCACCTACCAGGGCCTGGCCTGTGGTCTCTGTCTGACTCAGTAGCCCTCCTGGGACCAGATCTGAAGCAGCCAAGAGGCCAGGCAGGCAGCACTGGGGTCCTTCCCTGCGCCCCCCCCCCACCAATCCTCCCTGGAAACAGAGCAGCTACCCACCCTCCAGGGGCCCTGCTCAGAGGGCGAGAAAGAGGAGAGCGGGGCTGCCCTGGGTTGCCCCCCTTACTGTAGGCAGGGATGGCAGGGCCGGGAGCTGGCAGGCTGAGCGTTGGTGGTCGTGGTGGCTGGGAGGGGCATACGGAGACCCCTGCCACTCTTGGCATCCAGGCCACAGCCCCAGGAGCCCGAGGGTGAGAGCCCAGTGGACCTGAACGGGCCTGTCTCTGTGCGGCCGCCCGCCTGGCACGGGCCTGGCAGCTCTGGTTTTAATCGTTTTCCACCAGCAGCTCCTGGAGGTGCGGGGGCGGCTTCCCCTCCACTTGCGTCTCCTGGAGGATGAGGCTTGGCTAAAAATAACTTGAATTGCTGTGCTCCCACCCTAGCGGGAGGAGGGGCCTGGGGGCTGCGGGGGTGGGAATGTGGCAGCAGCCGGGAGAGGGGGTTCCCTTAGAGGAGATGGAGAAAAGCCTTGCTGGTAGGTGGGCAGGGCTGCAGGATACTGCAGGGGACCTGGCCCTTTCTCACCTCCTTCCCCGAGGCCTGCTCCCAGGGCACACCCAGGGCACAGTGCTCAAGGAGCAGAGCTGGGGGCTGAGGCGGGCCCTGACCCCTGGACTCACATCGGAGAGGTGGTGGCAGCGGCTACTTCCAGCACACAGTCTGTGTTGGAGGATTCCCCCCACCAACACACACTTTCAGGACACGGGTCCCTTCCACTCATTCCTGCCTAGACCGGAGCGTGGATCTAGACTCCTGTCCCCTATTTCTCCCTTCCCTGCCATGTGACACTGAGCCTCACTTGAAGACTGGGTGCGAATATGAAGCCCTTGACTCCCGGGCCTGCTGAGGCCTCTCCCTGTCCCATCTTCTCCATCAGTCTGGAGAGGCGGCCTTGGGCTCCCTGAGGGACCGTCCTCAGAGAGGTGGGGGCTGCGTCGGGGTCCAGCAGCCAAGTTTCTTGATACCCTGTATCAAGAATGGGGTATCAAGAATGGGGAAATTCCACCCATAAACATCTCTCAAGAGCCCACAGGGTACTGGGCACTGTTGATGCTGGACGGGGTGCAGCCGGAGCCAGATAGACGGGAATCCAGGGGCTCAGGGAGCTTAGGTCTCTAGAAGGCAACCTTCATTCCAGGCTTGCGTCGTGTGATAGATCGCATGTGGCCATTATATTATTATACCCTGTGTCTCCCAAATATTCTTTTATATTAAATATTATATTTAAACAGGTAAGGAATAAATACAAATGTAATTGCTCTCTCCCTAAAAAACAAAACAGAACAAAACAAAAAACAAAACCAAAAAAAAAAACAAGAAAACCAAAGTGGATGGGCTCAGGGGGCTGGCCTCCTCTCTCTGCCTTCTCTCACTGATACTTCATCACATCCATCCAGTAGGAGTCCCAACCCTGCACCCCTATCACCCCTCCAACCTCCAGTCCCAGGAGAACATGCGACAAGGTCATTCTCTGACTCTTTGGCAGGCAAGGGTCAAATTTGGCTTGGAGTACCAGACTGGTAGATGGGGCAGGAGACTTGACCTCTGGGAGAGCCAGAGCCAGTGGGGAAGATAAAATGCGATAGAGAGGCGTGCAGAGCCTGGGAAAGATCCCTCCCTTGGCCCAGGCTCTTGCGCTACATTAATAGAAGCAGAGGATGCAGAAGATAGGAGGTTAACATGTCTGCTCTGTCTCAAGCACTTTATCGCCAC
Source organism: Neogale vison (assembly GCF_020171115.1). Taxonomy (NCBI): domain Eukaryota; kingdom Metazoa; phylum Chordata; class Mammalia; order Carnivora; family Mustelidae; genus Neogale; species Neogale vison. Next base: position 203,519,552 of record NC_058096.1, on the reverse strand, counting down.
TTGGAGGGCTCGGTCGGCTGTCTGTTCATCCATACGTCCATCCATCCATTCACCTGTACATGTGATACCATGAATTCATGAATCCATGAAACCAACTATCTATCTATGACAGAACAATGGCCCTCAAAAGATGCCTACCTTCTAATCTTCAGACCCTGTGAATACGTTACTTAACATGGCAAAGGGGAATTAAGAGTATGGGTGGAATTAAGGTGGTTAATCAGATGACCTTAAAATAGGGAGATTATCCTAGATTATCTGGGTGGACCCAATGAAATTACAAGGGTCCTTAAGAGTGGAGAGGGAATCAGAAGAGAAAACATGATGGCAGCAGGAGAAAGACTTATCCCAACATCGCTGGCTCTAAAGATAAAGGAGTGAGATCATAAGACAAGGAACGTGGACAGTCTAAAAGCCGGAAAAGCAAAAGAGGGGAGTGAACCTTCAGAAGGAACACAGCCCTGTCAGCAGCTTGATTTTAGCCTCGTGAGAGTCATTTCAGATTTCTAACCTCCAGAACTGTAAGATAATAGATTACTGTTGATTTCTGCCGCTAAGTTTGTGGTAATTTGTTAAAGGCACCAGAGAAAATGGATACATCATCCAGTGATCCAATCCATCAGGCAACCATCTGTCCATCCATTTATCCATCTGTCCATCCGTCCAACCAACCAAGCACTCCTTTAAGAAATATTCACATTAAAAGGGTGTCTCCTTTGTGGCAGCAGCCAGACCGTGAAAGAGAACAGTGGTCACCTCCCGGGAGCTCCCTTCCCACCGAGGGAGACAGGCACAGGGTGACCATCTGGGGCCCTAAGCATACCGTGATGGCATACGAGGCACTTGGGAAGGATTACGGGAAGACTCATGGTAGCAGGAACAGGACAGGAAGCACAGCGAGACCACTCTGAGTCGACAGGGGTGGGTGCATATCCGTGGGCACGCACGTGAGTGTGGGTGTCACGGTACTCTGGCTCTTGGCAGGAGCCTGGAGACCCCACATCCCTACAGCCGTGGCCACGCAGCAGATTAACGTGGTTAGTAGGAAATGCCTGGGTAGCCATGGCGATCAGTGTTGTGGAGCACAGGGGCAGTCACACCGGTGATTGTCAGGAAGCCCAGGCCCTTGGAAAGGGATGGAGACGAAGGGGCTTTCGGCCACCTTGCTTCTAGACTATGCTGCCGCTTCTGACCTCCAGCCACGCTGAGTCTTGCGATAGAGGAAGCCCACAAGGCCTTCCAGGCCACTTCACCAGGGCTCCCAGCTCAGCCTTGTGGGACAGATGGGGAAACTGAGGCTCGGGGAGGGGCAGTCTAGGGCACATGCCTAGAAGGGGCACCGCTAGGCCCCCACCCACATTTGGCTCCGGTGTCCTCTGCAGAGTGAGTGCATTCTTATTTTCCTGGCTTGAAAGATGGTTTCCCACAAGACTAAGAATGGGACCAGGGAAGGAGCACAGCTCACGGAGGCAGGAGACCTGGCTTCAAAGCTAGGGGTGAGGGTGGCAAGTCCAGGTTCAGCCCACACCTGGAGTCCCTGCACCAGGGCTTCACCTATGACCTTCACCTTCTCACCTGGTCCTGGGTGGCTCCCTGAGGGCCATCCTAATGCTCTCTGTCCCCCAGGGCCCTGGTACTCAGCACAGCGCCCGCTGGATGAACACTGTATTCCTGGAATGCCCAGAAGCCTCAGGAAGGTGACTGGCTGGCTGAGCCTCAGTTGCTGCATCTGTAAAGGGGGATGGTCACAGCAGCTCTAGGGAGGACTCGGCATGTGTGGGAAGGCCCCAGGACCTACCACACCATCCGCGCTGCTGTCGTGATTCTATGAACTCTTCTGCTCCTGGGACGCCGGGTGTGCTTGGTTGGCGCAATGTGTGACTCTTGATCTCGGCTTTGTGAGTTGGAGCCCCACGTTGGGTGTAGAGAGGTACTTTAAAAATAACAATCTTAAAAAAAAAAAAAAAAAAAGGAAGAAGAAGAAAAAGCAATCTTCTGCTCCTCCACTCTGACACCTGTTCCCTCTTCCCAACTCTCCCAGCCCCTTTTCCCCCACGACCACCTGCCTTCATGACTCAGCGCACAAAGCTTCCTTCCAGGAATGTCCTTCTTCTGTCCCTCTGCTCATCCAAAGCCTGTTTTGCCTTTTGCTTTCTGCAAGGGCTCCCTCCCTGCTTCCTTCTTTCCTGGCTGTCACTGACCTCCCTGCCACTCTGAGTCAGTCTCTCTCTCTCTCTCTCTCTACACACACACACACACACACACACACACACGGGACCATGCCACATTCCTCTCTACTCCAGTCCACTCTGCTCCCCTCGTTACCACCACAAGCAGGCTCTTCCTGAACCACAGGTCCTTGAGGCCCCTGGTCTCCCGGAGCCTCCCCGCTTCATTCTGCATGTTAGTGCCCCTGCGAGGTGCCATTCACAAGCCCAGAATCTGGAAGTTCTGGCACATCTCAGTGACGCCCGAGGACAGAAAGTCAGAATGTGGGGAATCAGGATTGCTTCTGACTTTCTGGGCTGTGGGACCCGTTTCACAGATGGAGAGACAGAAGGATCCGAGAGCAGGTATGCACGGCTTACCTCCGATGATATGTTTTGTCTCATTTTATTCCCACGGTAACTCTCAAGGGAGGCTGTCTCCACATCTCCCTTTCATAGATGAGGAAACTTGGGGTCTCAGAGGTCTCAGAAGCTCACATAGCTACGAAGTGAGGGAGTCACTTAAAAATACTCAGTGGGTCTGTACTTCACAAATGTAGCAACAACGAGAGCTTCTGGATGATTTCTGCCTACAGAAGAATGCTGGGATGTTCTGAGCCTCTCCTGGCTGTCTGCCTTCAGGCCTTTCTGAGCATATCCCTACGGACCACTTCCTATCTCATACCTGCCCCAGAAGGCAGGTCCCTGGGCTGTCCCACTGCCTGGAAACACACAGGGTCAGGGTCTCTTCAGGATTCTGGTCTCACTACCCTCCCCCCATTTCTTTTGGAGAAAGAAAAGTCTGGAGGTGGAGCTAGGCTGGGAGATGGGTTTGGCATAACTTTTGGCAGCCAGGGAGATGAGCTCCCAAATGCAGGGTTCAGCCTCCCCCCCCCCCCCCGCCCACCGTGTGGTCCTGCCTCCTCCGGGCCTCTCTCTTACCCTGCTGCTGTGGTTCCGTCCCGGCTGGACCCAGATCTCAGCCTAGCAACTTGACCTCTCTGGGCTGAAACTGGTTCCCTGTGCAGCAGGCGCTTTCGGGCCTCCAAGGCCCCCAGGGAAACAAGGGAGGGGACTTTCAATCCTACCACAGAAACCAGGAAAGGAAATAAGTCAGGGAGGTAAGCCAGTTCCTCTCTGAAAGCCGCCCCCGAGCTACTGTGGAGCACTAAGAGAGGCGGCCGTACTCCCAGACCAGGCTTCCTCCTCCAGGCCCTGTCTGTGAAGGTGGCATCTCCCAGCATGCTCAGGTGGAGGGACAGTGCCTTTGCCTCAGCCAGCCCCACTGTGTCCACCGGCTTCCCTGCTCAGGCCCCAGGGGCCAGGCAGGTGTCGCTGCCAGGCGCATGCCAGAGCTTTCAGTGGGGAAAAATCCACCTCAGGACCCCACAATCCTTGCTTGCTCCCTCTGCTGAGAATAGCGCAGCCCTCACCTGGCTCAGCCTAAAGGTCATTGCCTCTGGGAGGCTCTCTAGGACTACCCCAGCGGAGCCAGGCCCCTTTCTCCACACTTCCCCCCAACACCACAGGCTTTACTCTGTTCCTGCTTTGTCCAGGTCCCTCTCCTGCTCTGAAGAGGGGGATTCCCCAGGGGCAGTTTTGGTCCAGCATGCCCTGACCTGGCTCCCAGGAGAGCTCTCAACCTTGTCTTCTGGGCCGTTCCTATTCCCAAACGCCATCCGGTATATTTTCTTTTTCTTTTTCTAGATTTTATTTATTTATTTGACAGAGAGAGAGAGAGGGAGAGAGGGAAGACAAGCAGGAGGCGTGAGAGAGGGAGAAGCAGGCTTCCTGCTGAGCAATGAGTCTGACACTGGAACTCGATCCTGGGACCCTGAGATCATGACCTGAGCCGAAGGCAGGTGCTTAACGACCGAGCCACCCAGGCACCCCATCCAGTATATTCTCCCCAGAGGAGCCAGGCAGAAGGGGGGGGTCAGTCATGTCATTCCCCCCCACAACCACTTGGACCCCACTTTCTGAGTCTTTGCCTTGCCCTAGCAGCCCACCCGTCTTCCCCGATACCTCCCGGGGCTGCAGAGGCATCCCTCCCATTTCTTCCAGGACTGACCTTGTCGGGAGAGATTGTGGGTGGGAAGGGCTCAGGGCTGGAGAGGGGGGCTACAGAGGATCCCTGACAGACATCTCCGCTGCCTCCCACCCCCGCGCCCCACCCCCCCACGGCCTGTGATGCATGCCCGGTGGGGGAGGGGCGGCATGGCAATGGCTGCTCCTTGGTCCAAATCCAGGTCACTCCCAGCCTGCTCAGCAGCCGTCGGTAATTACGGGCCAGCAGGACGTGGGCAGGCGGGTGGCAGGAGGCCTAATTGTCTGATTTTTCAGGTAATTAACGGGAGGCTGTCTGGCCTGTCCCCACAGGGCCCAGCATCCGCCACCCCATCCCCTGGGCAGCCCCAGCCGCCTAATGAGGCCAATTACGAAGTGGTGCCCAGGCCCTCATTAGCCACCTGGAAAGGTCATGTGGAATGGCACCAGGGGCAGGGCTCAGCCAGCCGTGGTGGAGGCCAGGCCACCCCTGGAGATACGGGTGAGGACGCACTGGCTGTAGTTCTCTGCCATTCCCTGGGGCAGGGTAGCCCTATCCTGTCCCACACCTGAGACCTCACTTGTGCCCCTCCTCTCAGGACAGCAACTTTAGGTCTTTTCATCCCCTCCTGCTTTCCAGCAAGGTGGCCGTGGGTGTGTCACCCCATCTGACTCTGTTTCCCAAATTATTGATGAGCGCACAGCAGGTGTCCCATGTGCGGGTACCCACCTTCTTCCAAAGGTGCTAACTGCCTTCCTTCACTCTCAAGGAAAGGGAGCCCAGAGAGGGTTGGACCTGAAGCCACTGATATGTCCAGAGCCCACTCTGCAGGGTTCCCGGAGACAGCAGGGATGGCCCACTGGGATTCACCCCAAGGTACTCAGCATCTAGGCAGGCAGTCCTGGAACGGGTCGATAGCGGCAGTCAAGTGCAGGTCGGAGGCCTAGGAGGGAGGCCTAGGGGGGCTGGACCTTCCCAGGCACCTAAGCCGAGTAGAGGTGGAGAAGAAGGAAATCCCCCAAATCCGCAGCAAATGGGAGGCTTGGAAGATCCTGGGGGAGCTGAAGGGCCCCTCCCCAGTCCCTGGATGCTGCAGGACTCCCAGGGAAAATCGGATGGGTGCGTGCCTGTGCCCCAACCTGCCACCCGAGGCAGGAAGCCATCCTTTCCTAGTTGATGCACTCCATTCTTGAACTAGGAGAGCACAGTGCCTTCAGATGTGGAGTTTTTGGCTTCTGTGGCTCCTCTGTTTTTAAGAATTCTGTGACCTAATTCCATGCTGACAAATTCCAGGCTGTTCTGTCTCCTGTAATCATCGACTAATGCTACTTTTGGTCCTACTGCCAGCCTAGAATCTAGGTCAAGGGTTTCCAAACTCTGTCCCCCAGGGGCCCTTAGGTAGGAGCGGAGGGAGAGGCTTTCCACCCTCCAACGGAAGCAGCAGGGCTTTGATCTCTGATGGAATATTGGCAGCTGCTCCTGCCCTGTGCGGGGCATACACAAGGATGGCATTTCATCTTCATAAAGGCCTGTAAAGAAGGTAGCATCACATTCCCATTTTACAGAAGAGGATGCTGAGACCACTGGAGGCCGAGCAGCATATCCTAGGTCTCACAGCCCGTGGGAAGGACAGCCAGGACTTGAACCCACTTTCTAGTGTGAGCCCCCCTGTGATGTGGGTTCCACAGCTGGAAAGAAAACAGGGTATGTGTTGGGGGGGGTCACATTTACCATAATTTTTTTTCCCCCAGATCAGGGTGGGCAGGCATGCCTGCCTCTCTGCCCCGGGGCAATGTGGTCCCAGCCCCAGGTTTCCCAGGGCCCCTGCACCCCACTACATGGTGTCAGTGTGCATGAGGGTCCATCTGCCTGGATGCTTCCCTTCCCTCTGCCGTGGGCGCTGCTTTCCCCGCACTCCAAACCAACAGGATCCAGCCCTGAAATAGCATATGTTTCTAGCCTCTGCTCATCCAAGTCATAAATCGCCTGGTGTGATGTGCTCCTGTGTCAGCTTGCTTCAACACTCAGGGTGGGGGAGGCTGAGCGAGTACAAGGGGCATATGCGGGGCCTCCTCCACATGGAGAGACAAAGCTGGAAGCCGGGGTGAGCCCAGGACGGAGACTCAGGAAAGGAAGTGGAGGGCCCGTTCTTGCCAGGTCTGGGGCTGGGTCTGGGGCTGGGCCTGGGGCTGGGCCTGGGGCTCAGCCTGGGGTGGGAGTCAAGGGCTGATGGCCCAGATTCGATCTGGGCCTCAGGGTTCAAACAGACTGGAGCCCAGGTCAGAGATCAGAGGGTTAGGCCTCCATCTTGTCCAGCAGCCAAGGTCCAGACTTTGCTTGGAGCCCAGGGGTCAGAGGGCAGGAGCCATTGATCAGAAGTTGATGAGGTTGGAGAGCCAAGCACTGTCTCAGCTCAGGGTGAGGACTCAGGCTGATGTAAGTTCAGAGGTCAGAGGTCAGGATTGGCCTGGGGCTGAGGGCCGCAGCTGACCAAGGAGAAGGTTCCTGAAGACCCAGAAGCCTTCCTATTTCCTGGAAGTGAATGGGACAGGACCGGTGACAGAGGAATGCCTGTGACGATCAAGACTTGGGATTGGGGGGGTGGTGCCCCCAGGGATTGAACGAGACTACGAACAAGGCCATCCATCCCTGCTCCGGGATGGGCATCTCAGCAGCGCGTCTCTGACACTCACATGATCTGGCCGCTTCCATGGTGCTCACACCCCGGGGGGTCGGTGGTTGGCATTCAGTGCTGCGTTTCTACCCTCCCGGCTATGTATGGCCAGGGTGGGGCCTAGGGGAGCTGCTGGCGAGGATGTGTCGTCTAGGTATGTTACATGCCTGCTGTGGATGTATGTCCCTTCCCGGTCTCTGTGGGGGCACGGGGTGGGGTGGGGGCGGCCCTCCTCAGAAGTGCGCCCAGGCTCTGGGTCCCTGCTCATGGCCCGGGGCCCTGTGGCTTCCCCACCTGCCCCACCCACCCTAGCCTCGTCCAGGCAGGTTTTCCAGGCCTCCATTCCGACAGCTGGATTTTCCCGCCTCTTCCTGTTCTGGGCCCAGCACGGACAGATATTTGGGGACAAGCCCACACAGCAGCCAGTGGGGAATCTGGGGGCGGAGCGGGCAAGCAGGAATGAGAGGCCGGCGGGCAGAAGAGAAGAGTGCCAAGGAGGAAGCCTTATCACAGGCCTCTCTGTTCTCATCTCCCACGGGGCCTGGGCACAGACCTGTCTCAGGCCGTTCACCCGGCACTGGGGCCCTGACCCCAGAGGTTCCCCCCTCCCCAGGGCACCACAGGGAGATTCAACCAAAGTGGGGCAGGGAGGAGCATATGGGAGGGGGCGGCAGCTGGAGGTTGGTGGGAGAAACCCGGGGAAACAGGAGCAGCAGAGAGCCCATGAAGGCCGTGCGGACAGCTAGAGGGCTGCCCTGCCCACCCAGGATGCGAGGCCTTTAGGGTTTGGCTGTGAAAGTCCCGGTCACCTCCTCCAGCTGAGCTATTAATACCCAACTGCGACCCACGCACCCTTGTTGGGAGGACGCCGAGTTCCTCGGGGGCTAAAAACGGTCTGAGATGAGGGTGAGCCAGGCCTTCTCCCTTTCTTCTTGTCTGAGCAGATGGGGCCAAAGGCCAGGCTGGCCTGGAAGGGGGCGGGAGACAGGGTTGGGGGTGCCGAGGGGGACAGAGCCCTGGGACTGGCCTGAGGATTCCAGCTGGGAGCAGGAAAGTGCTTGGCCAGGCCAGGCCCCTGGAGACCTTGCCTGGACATATAGGGCGGGGGCTTGCCAGGGGTCTCACCTGGGAGGGGACCACCACCTAACTCTCCTCACCCCCACCCAGATCTCCTCCTTCCCATCAGACCTCAGCTTGGTCTGCCCCAGGCTGCAGTGGGGCTGAGAGCTACCTGTCTGCCGCTGCCAGGAGGGGCCTGGAGGGGAAAGGGAACTCTGGAGGGAAGGTTAGAGCCTCTGGTGGCAGCCGGGTCCCCTAAAGCAGAGCCATTCATGTTTCAACTTCGTGTGCGAAGTTTCAGTTTTTCACGGCATTCTCTGAGGTGGGCATCACTGGTAGCCCCATTTTATAGATGAGGAAACTGAGACTCAGTCATTTCTCTGGAGTCAGAGCTGGATAGACCTGGTTTGTCAGACTCCAAACCCTACCCTGTGTTGCCTCCTATTACATCATTATAAAAGGAGGTTTCTGGTTTGTTCTGGGGATCCATGAAACAGCTGTTTCCTTCAAAAATGCCCCAGTTGCTACAGAGTTCCAGGCCCACTGGCATGGCTGGAACCAAGCACTGGAACCTGCACGGGCGCCCTTCTCCTGCACTGATGAAACCCCTTCCAGGGACTGACAGCCGCTCCTTCATTCTTGGGGCTCAGGGGCACATCATGGGTCCCGTGCTGGTTTTCTGGGCTCAAGGCCACCAAAGGCCACCTGTTCCCTGCTGTGTCCCCCTCCTTTTCCCATGGCAGAGGCTCCAGGATCCAGACGCAGACCCCAGCAGAGTACTGACTTGGCTGGGAAAGTCCAGATGAGAAAGTGGCTGAGAGGTGTTAGCCCCAGAGGCCCCCCGCCGGAAATCCCGACAGCTGCCTGGCTCGCAGGACCTGGGCACTGGGCCCTGACTCCAGGCTGGCTGTGGCTGTGTCAGGTGTCCAGAGGAGTTGGGGGAGGGGATGGCTAGAGCCAGGGGCAGCCTGCCTGTGGTTATGGAGGCTCTTGACACCTCCCAGGCTGCCAAGGCAGAGAGGGGCCAAGGGTTGGGGGAGGGGCCCTGCCCTGGCCTGGAGGGTTTGAGGAGGAGAGATGGGCCCTGTCTGAGGGTGGAGACAGACCCTGTCCTGAGGGTCTGAGGGCAGAGGCAGGCCCCATCCTGAGGGTCCAGGAAAGGAAGCACAGTCCTGTCTTGGGCTGGGGAAGAGACCTCTAGTCTTGGGATCTAGTAGATGGGATATATTTTCTAGCAGCTGGTGGGGATTGGGAGGTTGTCTCAGTCTCCCAACAGGGAAGGCTGCCTGCCATCTGGGCTGGTGGGAGAAGCTCCGGACTTGCTTCTCCCCTGTCCCCATTCAGCCGGCAGGCAGGAGGCTCTGCATTTCCCCAGAGTTTCTCCTAAGCAGCTGGAAGGACATGGCTCTGCAGGATAAGACAGGGGTCCTCTGGCCTCGGGCTGACCGCACAGCACCTCCAAAAGAGAGGAGGTGAATGAGCCCTGCCTGGACTTTTCCTGTCCTGAGGGAGGGTTCTACCTCTGCCCGTGGTATCAGGCCAGGCTTAGAGAACTGGTTCCGGGGGCGCCTTTCCCAGAATGAGCCCCACTGCTCACTCATCCCCATGCTCCCTCAGCTCCCCTAACGCCCATGTGCTCACGTCTAGAACTTCCTCCACAGGCATCTTCCTGGATTAATAAGGATGCCTCCCCCATCAGGCCTGGAGTGTCCCTCTCCTCCCCTCCCTGTTTCCTTGGAGCCCCAGCCAGCCAAGCCTGACCTTAGGAAGGCTTTGGGCCTCCATTTCTCCTCTCCCATTTTCCTCTCAATTCTCCTTCCCTCCTGGCTCCAGTTCACGGACCAAACCAGCCCCTCCGCCACACCAGCTCTGGGGCCTGCTCCCACCTCGGCTGTCCTTGCTGCTCGGCCGGGGCACCGACTGCCACCTCTTTGCTCAGTCTCCTCCCCTGCGTCTCTGTCCCTTCTGTCCACATTTCTCTTTGTCCTTTGCTGACTCCGACGTGGCTCGGTCTCAGTGTCCATCTTCAGTTCTCTCTCCCCTTCTGGCTCTCTCCCACCCAGTCTCCGATAGCTCGGCCTTCCTGTCACTGTTGCTCTGAGACCCTGTCCTGGTAGGGTCTTCTCTCCCCCTCTGGCCAGGATGCCTTCTGAGACATCTGCTCCGACAGCCACTTGCCGGGCCCCTGGGAAGAGCTCAGACGACACTTGTGGTCTTGGCTCTGGCCCAGCTCCAGGGGAGTGGCTGTGATTCCCAGAAGGCAGGCGGGAGAGATAGACCAGAGGGCTGTGTGCTCGCCTGTCCCTCGGAGGGTCTCCCTCTGTTCAGGCCACTGGCCATGATCTGTTCCCAGGACCCCGACTTCCTGCTCCACTTGGGCTGTGGGACCCTGGGCGGGCTCTAAGCTTCCATTTCCTCCTTCCCAGGGCCCACTGCGCCTGCTGCAGCAGGTGCCACACGACTAAATGTCAGCACACTTGGCAGGTACTTGGCACCGTACCTGGCACATAGCAGTACTAAGAGAGTCCCTGTTACTGTGACTCTAACTCCCCAGGGTCCCCAGAGCCATGATGGGTGGAGTGGGGGATGGGCTGAACCTAGGCCGCTTGTAGTCTCCCATGTCCATCCCGAGTCCCACGCCTGCCCCCTCCTCTGGGGAACAGAACACATCCCCCCACACCTGGGACCTTCCTGTCCTCAGAGTAGGTCTGAATTGCACACCGTGGTGCTCACCAAATTAATTACTGCCGGCTTGGGGATATACTTTTTTAAGAAGACATTTTCCAGGGGGAGAAACACGCAGGAGCTATAATTAGTTGGTAAAAGGAAAGAGAGCGGCGCGTGTGAATCACCAGCTCCAGTGACAGACTGTCAGAGCTGAGCAGAAGTTTTGGGAGAAGCTGCTGGGGTGTGGGTGAGCTGGGGACGAGGTGCGGGCAGGCTGGAGTCCTCAGGCACAAGGCACATTCACCTGTCACCCCAAAGTCTTTCTACTCTCCCCCATCCCAGACTTGTCAACCCATTGTCTTACACAAGGCCCAGCTTCTCTGCTCCCCTGCAGCTCCTATCTGCCTGTCCCCGGGGGCTTCTGCCCACTTCATCCCAAGGCCACGGCCGGTCCCTGCTGATGCGGACCTGGGCAGAGACCCTACAGCTCAGGTGAGGAAGGAGACACTGTAGAGGGTCTGAGCTGCCTGGGGTTCGAAACCATCTAGTCCAACTTCTCATTCATTCATTCGTTCAATCACTTGCCCATCAAGTGCTGAAATACTGTGTGTGCCTGGCCTATAGACAAGCAAACTGAGGCCCAAGGCTACAGATCTGTGAGTGGAGCAGCCTCTCTGCCCATCCCGTCACACCAGCTGTGCCAAGCCAGACCCACTGAGGTGACCAGGACCACACTTCCTCTTATGGGGCCCATATTCCAATGTGGGAGGCAGCCAGGAACCAGGGCAGAACGCACAGTGCCATAAAGCAGGGAGCCCCAGGCTGCGGGAGCCTGGAGGTGGCCTTTGATCCAGGGCGGTGGTCATGGAGGGCTTCACAGGGAAGGAGGTGAAATGTGTTCAAAGGCTGGAATTGGCACCATGGCCCCATCATGCCTGGAGGGAGAGGAAGTGACTCTATGGCTGGGCTCAGGGAGCAGCAGGTGTCGGGTGGGGGGGCGGTGGTTGCTGGGGAGGGCAGCTTCTGAGCCAGCTCATGATGGTGCCCATCCCCCCATGTTTCTTCTGAGCAGCCCAAGAAGGGGCATGACCTGCTGGGTGCCCCTAGGGCACTGCGTACCACACGGCCCTGGCCCTTGGGGGACCTCTGCTAGCTCTGTTTGATATCTGGGATCCACTGACTCAAGTTAAACTGTGTCTGAGCAGTCAGTGGCCAAGGAGATGGGACCCAGGTTCCTCCCTCCCTCTCTTTGGCCGAGGGCTGGCTACCCAGTCCTCTAGGGGGGCTCAGACCAGACCTCAGGGGGGTACACTAGAGCCGTGTGGTCTGGGCCTGAGAGCAGAGGCCCCAGATCTCCAGCGAGAGGACACTTCCTCCCCTCGGAGAGTATGGCATCATCCAGCCCACAGAGAGCTCCCTCCTAACCCCAGACCAAATTAGCCTTCCAAATTACAGGCTGCATAGCCTCCAAATTGAGGATTGGGTGGGAGAACAGAGGCCCAGCTCTCCTTCCCACTTCCTGCTCCCCAACAACTCTCAGTTGGTCCATCCGTAAATAACAGGACCACGTTAGGAAAGAATTCTGGGTGCGCACATTCTCCCACCTCAGGGTGCAGGGATCCCCAGGTCCCAGGCCCCAGACTAACATCCAGGCTCAGGACTAGCCATGCTCTCCTGGGACTGGACAACGAGCTTGGAACCAGGACATCTAGTCAAAGCCAGTTTAGAGTTCTGAGGACGTTTTGGGGGTTACTCATTCATTCAGTACTTTCTGGAAACATTCTCTGTGCCAGGTCTTGCGCTGGGCCCTAGACGCTGGGCGGCGTGGAGCTGACAGACATGTGACCAGGCAGGCGTGGGACAGAATGAACAGGCTTGTGGTGGGCGGGGGGGGTTGCCCAGTGGCTGTGGAAGCCTCTGGTGGGGTCAGGGAGAGCTTCCTAGAGGAAAGCGGTTTATAAACTAAATCTCTCCTTGGCCAGGGGAAAAGATGGGGGGCAGTTCCAGAAGGAAGAACATCATGTTAGTGCAAAGACCAAGAGCAGAGCAAGGGGGTGGCCTCGAGAAGTGGGTGGAGACCCTGGTCTGATCCGACTTCAGGGTCTTGTTGGCCATGCTGGGCGAGTGGATTTTATCAGCGGTGCGAGGGAGGGGGCAATCTGGGAGCAGGGGTGAGGAGGAGGATGGGGGTTGTGTGCAGAAGCAGAGATGGACCCATAGTCCCAGCCTGAGGGGTCCTGGTAGGTGGAAAGGGGACTGAGGGGGGTGGTCTCGGGGACCTCCTACACTGGCCTCCCTCAGACCTCTCCCAGACGGCCTCAGACCTTTGGAGAAATAATCCAGCTGGCTGCAAGGAAAACACAGGAGCATGACTGTATTTCTTTGGGTCCTGAAAGGAGGGTGATTTTCTATGTTTTTGCTAATTAGTTTGGGATTTTTCCTGTTTTTGTTTTAGAAGAAAATTATTGTAGATGCTGAGAATAAGGTGCTGAAGGCACGGAGTGAGCTCGCCCACTTTTGTGTGGCAGAAGAGGCAAGGGAGGCGGGGACATGGAGGGATGGAGGAACAAGGCCACACAGGTGCCCCCTCAGCTCGTGTCCCCCGGGGGAGCAGGAGAGGGTGGGGTGGTTTCCAGGGCTCAGGGGAGCAGAGGACACTTGGTGGGGGGTTTCTCACAGTGGGAGAGGAGGAAAGGAACTGGAAGCTCCTCCAGCTTCTGGTCTTGCTTACACACTTCTTGGGATGGAGAGCTCACTGATTCCCATTTGCCTGGGGTAAATTTGACCAGCTGCAGCTCTTTGGCCGTTCTTCCTGAGTAGCTTCCAGCTCCCACTCAAGGTTCTCTGCATCCTAACCTCTGCCCTGCCCTCGCCCATCATCTTCACCCCTGCCTGGGGTGAGGCCGGGGCCAGGGTAGACTCCATGGGCAGGGCCCTGGGCTTCTGTAGCAGTCGTCTGGCCTGTTGTCCAGCACATTCTGAATGGCCCTACCTGGCCTGGCTGAGGACATGGGCCAATGGGTAGAGGAAGGCCCCGACAGACCATTCTAGGGGCACGGAGGAACAGACAGGCCAGGCAGCAGATCAGAGCACTCCCTCACTCGGTAGGCTTCTGCATCTGGTCCTAGGATGCTCAGAAATGAATGAATCACCAACCTGAGCCCTGCCCTTGGGAGCCCATGGCCTGGAAAGGCACGGGGAAGACAATAGACCCCAAGAAAATGCCTGCGTTGCCAGCCCTACCAGCAAAATCAGCTCCAGACTTTTGGGAGCAAAATCCTACATAATCCAGCTTCCACCCAGCCACAAGAGAGGGACCTCTAAGTCACCTCTGGCCTCCTGCTCCCTGTGCTTGAGCTGCCCGGGGCTCCCAGTCGCAGGGCCCCGGAGGCCCTGTGTGCTCTCTGTTCCCTCCACCCCCCAACCCCAGCCTCTCCTGGAGCTCAACCCTGCTCAAAGCACTGAACACTCTTAGGTTTTAATGGTCTCTCTGGCCCTCTGGCCTTTTCCCAGGTTGTTCTGTCTGCCTGGAAAATGTCCTCTCCCTTTCCCTTGCTAACTCCCACTCACTCTCCAGACTCAGCATCCCAGCCCTCTCCTTGGGCAGCTTTCCCGGGTTTCAGACCATGACGGCCCCCTAGTGCAGCCCCCTGCACTGCCCTTGGAGCACTCATGGAACCTTCCATCAGATCTTTAATCATGTGCTTATTTGATTGGCATCTGGCCCCATCCTGGACAGCAAGAGGGGCAGGTTTCTCTTGGTCCCTTGTCCCTTGTCCCTTGGTCCCTTGTATCCTTTTGCCTCATCCCCAGCTGAGCTCAGACCCCACGCTTAATCGATACATGTTGAGTGATGAATAAATAGATATAAAAACCAGTTGTTTCTATTAATAGAAACTTAAGTTCAGGCCCATGGGGCTGGTAAGATTGGAACAAGCCTGTGCTGGGACTTTGCAAAGACTGGTACACAGGCTTCTAAAATGTAACCAACCCCTTGCCCTCCCCAACCTGGCTGGCCTTGGCTGGTTCCAGGCAGCCTTAAAGTTAGCAGGCCCGGCCATGTGCTGGGAGCTACCTCAGCACTAAGAAAGTACAGAATGTTTTTTCAATGAAACATTATATTTGGATGCAAGAACCTAAGGTATCAAAGCTTCCTGTGACGCCAAGATTCATTCATCAACAGATATTTCTCCAGCACCCACTGCGTGCCAAGGGTTGGCTGAGCCCCAAGGATTTGGCGGTGGACAGACAGACCTGCCTTTGCATCAGCCTGAGGCCAGGAGCAAAAAGCAGGATCCGTGGACCTTCCTGCTGGCCCTCTGGCCAAGGGAAGACATTTACTCCCACAGGACGTGCCACCTCTGAGCATAGCTGTTGTCTGCACAGAGGCACAGACTGACCCTGTCCTGGGGGTCCCTGGAAGGCCCAGGCCAGCCGGGGACCCTGGAGACTGCAGTCCTTTTGCTGGCCAGGTGCAGTCCTAGACCAGGTGGCCTTACACTCTGGGGCCAGTGTTCAAGCAGCAGTGAGAGCTGGGATGGGCCAACGGGCCCCACAGAGGCAGGCTCACTGCCTTCCCCTTCCCCAGGGTGCTACTCGACGGCCTGTGCCTGGGATCCAGCCCCCTCCCACACTCCCCAACCCCCTCAACCCCCAATCCCCTGTCACCTTCTGCCGAGGGTCACATAAGGGGCAGGTACAGGTCACAGCTCAGAGCAGCCCCTCCCCGCTCCCAGATCATGGCTCAGTGAGTCCTGCTGTGTAGGTGTGTATCTGGGTAGGGGACACTCAGGGGACAGAGGGGGCTCGGGAAGAACAAGGCCTTGCGGTCCCCTCACACTCCCCCAGACAGGGCCTTGTCTTCTGCTTCAGACCAGAGGCCCCAAGGGCCTTCACCAGGAAGATGACTGAAAATGAGACCAGAGCCCCCATCCCTACCTGACAAGACTCTCGGGTCAATGGCCTGGACCCTTCAGTCGCCGTGCTGACGTGCTGAGCAACCAGCCCTCACCCAGCTATGCCCTGCCAGGGCAGTGAGGGCTCTGAAGGACACACTCGGCTCTTCCTGTCAGGACAGTGGGGCCATTTATCAGGGAGATAAGCAGTAGCCAGAGGGCAGAGTTGGCGGAAGGAGCTGTCTGCAGGAGATAACCTGCGGTCACCCAGAGGACACAGGAGGGCTTCTGTCCCCAACCTCAGGCCACCCAGGCTCTGCCCCAGACCCTGCTCAGACACCTGCCCTGAAACCTGCCAGCCTCAGACATCTGACCGTCTTGCCTCATGGAAAAAGCTTCTGTCTTCCAAGAACAAGGAGCTCGCTGCGTCGTTCAGGCATGGAGTACGCCTCCCACTGCAGGGCCCCTGTGATTCTGCCTCACCTAATTTACAGATGGGGAAACTGAGGCAGGGGGGATCCTCACAGCACTGTGTTAGTGAGTCCTTCCTATGTCCCAGGTACCTTCGTGCATGGCCTCTGTCCTGTCTCCTCTTTCCTGTGGAGCAGGCATTGCCTTATCTGGCTTTTCCAGATAGAGGCAATGACCAAAGAGTGAGGTCCCCAACCCAAGGCTGAGCTGCTGGGAATGGGCTCCACTAGGATTTGAACCTGGGGCTCTCAGAGCTGCCTCCAGAGCCTGAGCTGGCTGGCTGCACAGTACTGTCTGCCTGGAGGGGCCAAACCAAGCCACTGGGCAAAGGTCAGCTCTGCAATTCCTCTGCCCAGCTAAAATCTGACACCCCCAAACTGTCAGAGTTTTCCGAGGCTGTTCCGCTCACTCTAACTCCCTACCCTGACACTCAGTAGGGCTCAGCAAATATTTCTGAAATTAAGAAGTCAAAAATGAGCTGCCACAGCGGCATGGATAATGATGTTTCCCCCACTTCATGAGCTCCCGGAGTTGGTCGGGCCCACACGAGGGGCTGTTCACACTGGTCTCGCTATCTTCCTGCCTGGGACATGCCTGTCCATCCCCTGCTCGATCATAAAAGATAGGGTCACCCTTGGGAACCAAGGTGAGCCCAGGACTTGGATTGCAGAGATGGGGAGGAGGAGGAGGCAGAGGAGGAAGGAGGAGGAGACGCCCCTTCTCCTGGGCTGGGGGTCGGACTCATCATCATGCCCCATGGAGGCACCTCTGCAGCCCTCGCCAGCAGAGGCTCTATGGGCTAGTGTTTTCAGCATGTTGGAGGTCTGGAGGTCTGGTCTGGGGATGAACCCCAGCTCTCCTCTCTCAGCCCCAGTGTCCCAGGCAGTGATTTATTTGATCCAGAACTGCAGAGGCTTTTTTGGAAAGTGTTGAAGGGAGCATGCTAGGGAGCCTTGGAATTCATCTGGCAGGCCCTGGGGTGAGGAGGGTGGCTTTTGAGAAGACTGGAGCCCCATGACCCATGACCACCTTTCAAGGTGAGGGGGTTCTGGGTACCCTTTAGCCTGGGCTATATATGGATGGTGCGGGAGAGGGTCCTGGGGGCTGAGGAGGTAGGCTGTGAAAGTGACAGTTGTGCAAAAAGGAGACCACAGGGGACCGTGTTGGGGAGGGGAGGATGACAGATAGGCACAGCATTACCAGCTTCATCCCCCAGCCCTTCAGGCGTCCCCCATGTCCAGGGGGGCCCTGCCTTCAGTCTGGCCGGGGGCATTGGAACTTCAGGTGTGGAAGGGCTTTTTTCCCTCTGACACTGATTGGGACACTTCATGTCAACCCAAGAGAAGATAAGTCCTCAGGAGATAAGCACCAGGCTGCCCCCTGAACCAGCAGAGACCAGTCCTGGGAGGCCTTCTCCAGAAAATTTCCCATCTTTGGAAGAAGCCCTGGGGGTGGTATATGGGAAGAGGGGCAGGGGTTGGCAAACCCCGCGCTGAGCTGGGCCAGCCTCTCGGGGTATAAGCCAGACGTGTGATAATAATATTGATGATTTAAAAAAAAAAAAAAAAAAACGGGGTGCCTGGGTGGCTCAGTGGGTTAAGTCTCAGCCTTCTGCTCAGGTCATGATCTCAGGGTCCTGAGATCGAGCCCAGCATCAGGATCTTTGCTCAGCAGGGAGCCTGTTTGCCCATCTCTCTGCCTGACTCTCTGCCTACCTGTGATCTCTCTCTCTGTGTCAAATAAATAAATAAAATCTTAAAAAAAAATCTTGGGGAGTAGCACTGCTGAGCTCTCCACACCCCAGTCAGAGCTGAGTTGAACCCCCCTGCCGCTCTCCCATTTCATTTAAATCTCATTGTGAGGTTCGCACAATTACTCATCCTTGTTTTACAGACAAGAGCCAAAGCCTAGAGGGGTTAAAATCCTGGCCCAGAGTCACAGAGCATCAATAATCCTAAAAGCACGTGTGTACACCCTCAAAGGGCCATGACGCTTTTCCAGGGCATGTCCCATTGCTAGTAAGCACACTCCTGACTGGGGTATCTGGGATCTCAGAATCCTTAATGGATGGGGGAGGGGTGATCCCTGGGTAACCCAACATGTTCACCAATCAAGTTCATGCTCAGGACAGGACCTCGAGGAGGGGGGCGTGGAAGCAGGCGCAGAAAGCGGTCCAGGCCCAGCGTCGGGGGCAGGTAGTCGCAGTTGACCCAGACGGACCCCATTCACATACGTTATGTGCTGTGTAAGCCCCAGGCCAGCACCGGGACACCTTCTTACACACACGCTGGGGGCACCCAGATAGGACCCGAGGCCCACACCTCCCGGCGCCTGGGCATGCCTGTGCACACAAGGACTGCTCACAAGGATCCTGCCACAGTGCTCTTGCGCATTCTTTCTCTCTTTCTCCCGTCCCCTGACCCCCTCCCCTCTTTCTCTGGGTTCAGTTCCAGGGTGTGGAGTCCTGGCTGGGGCAGGAGAGCTACCCTCCCCGCTAGCAGCTTCCTGCCCCCTCTCCTCCTCCCCTCCTCTGCCTCCCTCTTGCCTGCTCCCACCACCCTCTCTCTTCTGAGAGGTTCTGAGTTCCCCTCAGTGGCACCAGCCACACAGGCGACAGGTCACCCTGCCTCAGGCACACACAGTCCTGCCTCCCATCCTGGAGTCCCTCATGGCCTCCAGGCATCCATCAGCGGTCAGGCTGGCCTGTGGCGTCACCAGAAGTGATGGCAGCGTCACTCAAGCTGGCCTTGAGTCGCCATCCCCCTGTGGCAGCCCTGGGCCCGGGGGGAGTTTTCGGAGGATGGAAGCTTTCGGGGGGGGGGGGCGCAGTGCCTAGGGTGGGCATGGAGGATGGAGAGAGAGTGAGAGTGGAGGGGTGAAATGGAGGTTGGGGTGAGGCAGGGGCAGGTCTGTGCCCCTGCAGATAGGACTCCCACGGGGCAGGTCATGGCCCCTGTGCTTCTCCATCTCTGCCTCTAGCCCCAGTGCCTGCCCGGCTGTTTCCTATGGCCTGAGGACACAGAGGGGGCAGGAAGCTAGGCAGCTTCTGGTGCAGACTTCCTGTGGTCTTGGGCCGGTTAGGGCACCATGCTAGGCTCAGTGTCCCCATCCATTAAATGAAGCAACATGAAGATGTCCTAAGGAGAAGACACAGGTCCTGGAGATGCCCACCAAGAACCAGGGGGACAGCGACCAACCACCCCAAACACCATAGGCTTACCCAGAGCCAGGCCCCTTCCCTCCCTGCCTCCAGCTCCTTCGCTTCGGTACTGTTGCTCTCCTCTGCTGCTCTGAGCCTAACTCAGAACACTCACTTGGCAGGGGTTCGGGAAGAGAAGGTGAGGCTGGCCCTTCGCTTGCGGTCTCTAGGTCTCTAGGCTGGAGTTGGTGCCTGTTCGCAGCGGTCGCCCAGGTCCCCAGTGCTGGCTATTTCTGCCCTTGCCTGGGTGGGGGGGCACGGAGGGAGTGCCTTCTTGTTCCATGACTTCCCTGGGAGCTTGGTCAGCTCCCATGTGCAGGTTGGAGAGTTGTCCATCCTCCTGGGCTGAAACTTGGGGGTGAGGCAGGGACTGTACTGTTGCCCCAGGGGCAGCCTCAGTCTGGACCAGGTCCCATTCCTGGCCTCCTGGGGTCTGCTTGACTCCTCCTGAGCTGTGATCCTGCCTGTCTGTGCCTGGCCGGGCTGAGCTGCATTAATGAGCATTGAGGATGAGGGTCTCCTGACAGCAGGGCCTGAGGCTCTGGGGCATGTCCCCTCAGACTAGACCCAGGACCTCTGCCACTGCCTGCACCACCTCCCTCCTCAGCAGTGTAGGAGGTTGTTTGGGACCAGGCCCACCCCAGACTCTCAACAAGCTAGTCTAATACCAGCGTTTGCTTGGTCTGCTTCCTCTCTGTTCCTGTAACCCAGACAGGGCCCATGCCCCTACCCACACCCCATTCCTGCCCTCAACCTAAGGTGCAGCAGGCTGCCCCCTCGGACAGCACTCCCTCACATCCTCACTCCCATCACTCCTTGAGAACAAGGTGTGTCTCAGCCTTGCTAAGCCTCAGTTTGCTCATCTGTAAGATGGGGACAATGATGTCCATGTCATGGGATTTTTGTGTTGCTAAAGTGAGATTGAGCGTATTTAATGCTTGGTGCAGGGTCTGTGTAAAGCAGAGCTGCACTACAGGGGAGGGTCCTCGTGATCACACCAGGCCAGACATAGCTTATGGGAACCTCAGAGGTATCAGTCTGACATTCCCCATTCCCCCGATGTGGAATCTGGGACTTTGCAGGGTTGCCAACAGGCGCGAGGTCACCCAGCTCTAGCCTGCGGCCACAGCTCCATGCCTGTAACCCGCTCAACCCACACAGAGAGGTCCTCAGCCCAGGGTGACCAGTTTTGTCCCAGCTTTTCAGAGCTGTCTCACAGAGGGTCTGAACCTACCGGTTGCGAAGCATAGCTGCATGGCTCAGTGTGGCCCTCCAGAGAGGGCTCTGCTGGAGCCCCCTTTGCCCACCCCCAACACACCCCTCTCCCAGGTTGGGAGGGGCAGCAGGCTGTGGCTGAATTCATTCCCCTTCTCTCTGTACTGTATGGGGATCCCTGAGGTCGGGCAGAGACTGCAGCAGCCAGGACCTGGCCTGGAGCCGCGGGGCTGCCGGGCCAGCGGAGGCTGCAGCTCCGTTTTGGAATTCCAGGCACATCCCGATGCTGCCGCAGAAGCTGCGGGGCTGAAGCCAGGGCCCTGGCTGCACGGCCAGCTGATAGAAGCCAGAGCAGAACTGCCCCTGCCCCACAGCACCTATGGCAACACTGTCAGCGGGGTGGGTGCTGTGGGTTCTTAAAGGACCCCCACCCCGCCTGCTCTCCAGCCTCCCGGGGGCCTCCTCCCCACGGCCTACAGGATCACAACTCAGTTCCATGGCTCAGGGCCTCAACCTCCTTTCTGTTGCTCAAAAGATGGGGGCAAAGGAGCCCTCCCTACGAGGCTGAAATGAGGTGATATGTGCCTGGAACAGAGCCTGGCACACAGGGAGGGGAATCCATGCAGGTGCCTCATCCCTGACTCAGGCGACCTGAGAGCACTAAAGCAGGTGTCACGGCTTAAATGTTCCAAGGTAGCCTGTGGTGATGGGGGTCTCATCACCTGACTGCTGAGTTGTCCTCCTGGTCCCACAGCTTGTGTTTCCATCCCACAGACCCACACAGAGTGCACAGGCCAGAAGCTCCATTCTCCTCCAGTTGGGAAAACAAAGGATTTGCAGGTAGCAGGGCCTGGAGGCAAGGAAGGAACAAATGTCCTCTGGAGGTCCTGCCCGGCCCTCACCGTCTCAGGACCTAGACAGGCAGGGGAAGCAGTGGGCTAACGCCATGTGGATGCTGGGGAAATGGCCGAAGAGGGAGAACATGAGGGCAGGTCCCAGTGATCACCAAATGGGTCCCTGTGGTGCAGGGGGGGGTTGCTGTCAAAGTGGCCACCAGCCCCTCCTGGAGGACATCAGCCTCACGCCTTCCCAGAAAGTCTGGGAACTAAGCAGGGAGTGGCAAAACAGCTGTGTGAAGCGCAGAGCCCACCCTGCTCACTGCAGCCCTCACCAGCACCCACAGGCCGGGCATGGTCCCCCAGTGGCCTCCACGGGGGATGGGGGTGGGGGTTGGGCAACGGGTATAGGACTCAAGGTGAAGTGTGAGCAGGCTCCCCAGAGGAGGGGAGCTCTGAAAGCCCCATGACTGGGGAGACAGGAGGCTTGAGTTCCAGAGAGGAGAGAGGGAGGGCCGGGAAGGGCCATAGATATGGGACATAGGCCCAAGCAGTGGGGAGCTGGTGGGCGTGACTAGAGCCCTTCTTCCTGTGGGAGGGAACGACCCACCCAGGAGACTCTGGACACCAGTCTCTGGGACTGATGTGAGCCAAGGATGGGTGGCTTCTAGGGTCACAAGACTCAGGTCCTGCTTCTAGACGTGGTGTCCCCTCCTCTCACCATGAGAGGAAAGTACAGTGTTCTTCCCCACAGCTTGCTGAACTGCCATGCCCCACCCACCTGTAGCCCCAGAGAAGGCCTGGTCTGCGGAGTCCCACAGAAGCTTCTAGACCCCCACAGAGTACCCCAGCTGGAGGGCACCAGAAGGACCATCCTGGGAGTAAAGGGAGGGTTCTGCTTCATTGGTTCATTGGTCGAGGGCCTCTGAAGCCCATCAGAAGACACAGAACTCAGGTTCCTGAAGGAGTCTGTTTGACAAAGGTGGCCCATGGACCGGCTAAGTTCTGATGGCTGTATGTCTGCAGCCCTTCGTCATACAAATGCGGGAACTATATGGGGAACTCTCCAAAGATCACAGAGCAAGTTAGAGGCTAACTGCTTCTACTTTCCTTCAAGCAGAGATTTTCCTAGGGCAGTTTCCCAGACCGGGAACTGTGGGGTTAAAAGTTATGTGTATTTTTAGGCCTTTTTTTTTTTTTAAGATTTTATTTATTTATTTGTCTGAGAGAGAGAGAGAGAGAGAGAGAGAGATCACAAGTAGGCAGAGAGGCAGGCAGAGACAGAAGGAGAAGCAGGTTCCCTGCCGAGCAAGGAGCCCGATATGGGACTTGATCCCAAGAGGCTGGGATCATGACCTGAGCCAAAGGCAGTGGTTTAACCAACTGAGCCACCCAGGAGTCCCTATTTTTAGGCCTTTTGACTCAAGTCCTCAAATGGCTGCCCCCAGGTGGGTGGGCGGTGAGGCCAATCCGAAGGGAAGGAGCTGCCCCACCCCCGCCCTGGCAGCTCAGTCTTAACTGTGGCATGAGACTGAGTCACCTGAGCTCCCCGTCCTATGGTAGAAGAGCCCACCTGTGGGGACATCCAGGCCCACAACCTCACCCGGCCCCTAACCTGGACTGAACTTCCCTGGACCTCAGTTTCCACCCTTATAGTAAAACGGGGACCCGGTGGAGGAGTTTGGAGAGCTCATGGGAAGTCTCCAGCTCTGAGCAAGGGTCCATGCTGGCCCCAGACACCCAGGAAGCAGAATGCTCCTGGGAAAGGGAGGGTAGCTGAGCCCACTGGCCACTGGCTGAGGGCCCAAGACTACCCAGCTCAGAGTTCAGGCTCAGAGCTGCAGATCCCTCGTGGCAGCCTCAAGCTTTCTGTTCCTGAAGGGACACAGCTCAGGGGTTACCTTGGACTCGAAGTTCTGTGGAAATGTCTGTCCTCAGAATCCAGGTTTTGGGCTTTGGGGGCTGGAGTTACAGTAGGGACTCAGCCCTTAAGTCCTCCCAGGGTCCCAGGCTCGAATAGGCTGGGGGAGGCCTTGGACACGAGGGATTCGGGGGCTAGGGATCAGGAAGATGGGTAACCTGGCACCCTCTAGCCCCACCCCCACCACATGCTCCTGGGAGCCCAGAAGAAGGGGTGCCAGGGCAGGCAGGCTCCAGGGAGGGCTGGGCTGGGCATTTCCTGCCAACGGGTGCCAGGCTCCAGTCCCCTGAAGGCACGATTCTTTAGTCTTAGTCAGAGGAAGTGAGGCAGGGCAAATGGGCAATGTGTGTGCAGGGCCGCCGGGCACGGCGGGCAGGGCTGGGAGGACGGCGGCAGTCAGAGCCAGGGAGCAGCCCGGGCCCTGCACCTCCCTGACTGCTATGCCACCACGGCTGACCTCGAGAGCCAGCCGACCATCCCTCACCCTGGTAGGTCCCTGGAGACCAGGACCCTGCAGCAACCAGCTCCTGATTCCAACTCCCTCTTACCCAGGTGCTGAGGCTCTGCTCTGTTGCTCACCTCCCATGTGGCTTACACTTGTCACTTCAACCCTCTGAGCCTTGGGTTTCTCACCCATGAAGTGGGAAAATTGGGGAACCCATATGCCCCTGGCCTTCCCCTGCCCCAACATCAGTTTGGCCCACCCCCAGTGTCCTGTGGAAAGAGTGGGCAGTGTAGAGTCTCTGCCCTGCTTGAGCTGAAGGGGTAGTCCTGGGACCTCTCAAAAACTGGCTGCTCCGGGCTCCAAAGTGGGTCAGTCGTTGAGTGTCTGCCTTTGGCTTAGGTCATGATCCCAGAGTCCTGGGATCAAGTCCCTCATCAGGCTCTCTGCTCAGTGGGGAGCCTGCTTCTCCCTCCCACTCCCCCTGCCTCTGTTCCCTCTCTCGCTGGGTTGCTCTGTCAAATAAATAAATAAAATCTTAAAAAAAAGAAAAAAGAAAAGAAAAGAACTAGTTGCTCCAACAGTTTTTATTGTGTAATTATGCCCAACAGCGATCCCCCCTGTTCTCAGTTTTGGCCGAGCTCTCTGCATCCCCACCTTTGGCTGGGTGCCAGACCAATCAGCCTCCCCGCCCTCCACTGGTTGGTGGTTGATCAATACCGCAGCTGCCTACAGGCTCAGGCTGTGGGCACCTGCCCCAGGCCACTCCCCAGCACCAGCCCCTGCTTCCGAGTGTGCCTTGGGCCCCTGATGTCTGGGTTCTCAGGCTTTTCTATGACCCGGCTCTGACCACAGTGGGTAGAAAAGGCAGTTTCTGTCTTGGCCCATGGTCTGGGACCTCTTCCCCAAGGTCCCACCCCTCTCCCACTGGAGAAGCTTAGCAAAGCCTGGCCAGATAGAAAAAAGAGGATGCCTGGGGGTTCAAGACTCCAACCTCCAGCCTCTGACAAAGGGAGGTGGGAGATTGAGGCTGTGCATGCCAAGAGAGAGCCCTGGTTGTCTTGGCCTCTCTACAGACAGGTGCTCTTGAGGAGCTGAGGCTAGCTCAAGAACAAGCAAAGGTGGCCTTGAGCTAGCTCACACCACGGAAGGTCCCTGGGAGCAGAGGCTAGGAAGGGGCCTGGTGAAGACTGAACTGGAGAGTTCCCCTTGGGTTAGGGTCCCCTCCCTACCTCTGCTCTCACGAGGCTGGAGCAGGGACACAGGGGGGACGACTTAACCCTCTGGCTCCCAGTCACCCAGCCCCCTTCCCACAAATATGGGGACCGAGAGTCCAGGAGGGAAAGAACCGGGGCACGGCCTGGTGCCTTCATAGTGGCTGGCTCTGCCCCAGCTCTAAGCTGAAAGGGAGAGGTAAGGAAGGCCAGGAGGGTCTCCGGGACAGCCGGGACCAGGCCAGGTGGAGTGAAGGTGCCGGGCTCTGGCCAGGCTGGGTAGTCGGCTTCCCTGCCCTGGGCCTAGCCGGGTGGGGGCAGCTGGGCTCAGGCTGGCGGGCTGTTGATCCAGCCCAACAATGATGAAATGGTCCCTTTGTCCTGCGGCGCCAAAGTTACTGTGACTGGAGGAGGCGTGACGTGAAAGGGTCATTGTTCCCACTTGGGCGGCCACTCAGGGAGCTGGAGGACCGACCCAGAGCGGGCTCCATGCCAAGGCTGCAGCCCCGCCTGCGGCCTGCGGCCTGCGGCTGTCAGAGTGGCCTGGGCTCTCCGACTCCTACCCGCGGCCACCACCCCTCAGGGCCGGACTGAACACAGGGTTCCTTCTGCACAGCGTCCTGTCCCCCTCCCTCTTCTGTGCTCTGCAGCTGGAATGATACTGGGGATCATGAATGGGATGCACCCGCCGTGTGGGGGGCTCTTCTCTTTCCATACATGGAAACCGTGTGAGGCTGGATGCCTGTGGGCTTGAGGGGTGAAGAAGGTGTTTTGTCCTGGGGCAAGCAACCTGTCAGTGACATTCACATCCTAAGGCTGTGGCCTCAAGGAACCCCTCCCCCAACCTTTCAGATGAGGGGAGAGAGGCCCAGAGAAGGGAACTGGGTGGCCCTGAGCCACACAGCAGGAGCTGTTGGCTGATGGACCTCCATTCCCGCTGGACCGTTGAAGCCCCCTCCTTGCCAGTCCGCTTCTGCCACCCCCTCCAGTCCCTTCTCCCCTGAGCAGCAGACCCTGAGATCTTTCCAAAACCCAAACCTGACCAGGTCCCTCCTTGGCTTTCAACCTGTCATGGCCTCCCCTATCCAGCACCAAAGGTCAAGCTTTGGTGCTGGCGTTCAAGGCCTTCACTGTGCCGTAGCTGTCAGACAGGGAGCTCTGTCTATAGTACGGAGCATCCCTCAGCCCCTGTGTGGGAGTACGGAACCCAGCAGGGACTACTTTCCATCTCCAGATCCAGCCTTCATTCCTTGCTCCCGCAGGTCCCGCCCCCTCGAAGAATCCCCTTCTCCTCCACGGCTCGTCCAGGTCCCATTGCCTCCAGCCACTGGGGTCCAGGAAGCCAGGCGAAGGTGGTCAGGAGGGGTTTGGTCCAGGCCCAGACTGGAGCCTCTTCTCCTCACCTCCGGGGCCCAACTGGCTCCGGGGCCTAGAACTTAACTCTCCTCCCCGACTCGCCACTGCCCCCAGCAGCTGGCATCAGGTTCAGCCTGACCCAGGCTAATTAAACCCCCCCTCAGCCCAGGCGAGGCTCTGGCTCTAGCTCTAGACTTTTTTCCCTGGAGGGATGGAGCTAATTAACCGAGAGGGTTTAATTAATCAATTAGCGTGGCCTCCAGACCCCTCCACTTAGCTGTGGCAGTAGCAGATATTTATAAACAGGAGTTCCAGAGCCTTCTCTGGCTGGCTGGGACTGAAAGAAAAAGCAGGCGATCATGGTGGGCGCAGAGGCTGTAAGAGACCCAGCCAGCGGCGCAGAGGGGTCCAGGGCCACCTCCTGGGTACCACCATAGGCCTCAGCAGCTGCAAAATTGCAACACTGGGCACGTGAGTTTCCACAGTGAGGTGTGTACCCCGGATCCACCTCCACGGGCATGGGTCACGCAGGTCTGACATCCAGAGCCAGGCAAGTTTCCAGAAGTGCCCCCAGACAAGGGCCAGAGAGCTGATGATGCCCAGCTGGACCCAGCACAGTGGCTAGTAAGGTCTCCAGGAGATGGGGCTGCACAGAAGTCCATGGGAGCTAGAAGAGGCCCCAGAAGCCCAGCTGAGGGAAGAGGTTGGGAAGGCTTTCTGGAGGAGGAGGCATTTGAGCTTAGCTCAGGGAAAGAGTAGGAGAGGTAGCCAACTGAAGGGGCTATAGGTGATGCGAGTATTCTTGCAGGAGGAAATAGCATATGCAAAGCCCCAGGGGCAGGAACAGAAGGAGGTTCTCCACCACAAGACATCCCCTTCTCTGGGAAGCCTCCCAGATGGCCTTACCTGTTAGAATTGGTATCCCCTAGTCTCTGCCCCTCCAGCCTACACACTCCAGGACAGCGCAGATTCAACACTCCTCCCCAAGCCTCCTGACCTACTGCCAGCTCTCCTCCTCAACCTCCCCTGCCCCGTCCTGAAGAACCCACAGATGCATCCCAATCCCTTCAGAAAGGGGGCTATAGACTCCTTCCTCTGAAATGCTGCTTTCCCAGGGTTGGCACAGTCAGGAGCCCAGGTGGGATCTGAATTGGGTGGGGTCAAGGGCTCAAAGCTAATCTTCGCCTCTTTGGCCTGGGTTAGTTGACAGGAGGGACTCCCGATCTAGCCAGACCTGCACCCCGACCCCAGAGGGGCACCTTCCAGGCTTTGCTGCTCTGTCTTGGCTTCTTCCTCAGTTCATCGGGGATAATCTAGCACCTTCCTCTGAGGGTTGCTGAGAGGATCTGTTGAATTTATCACGTAAAGTCGGCCGGGCACCCTGGCCCAGAGCAATGGTCATGTATGTGCTTTGCTATTATTACTCTTACTGCCAGAGGAGACATTCAGCAAAATTCCCAGGCAGGGCGGCCATGAGGGACCGCTGGAGCTGGTGACCCAGGCAAGGGCTCCCGCTGAGGGATGGTTCAGCCCCCAGTGCTTTGCCGGGCCCCTGCTGGTTGACCAGCACGACCGACCGACATTCGGCTTCTCTGAATCAGCTACATCAACACCCAAACATAAAAGGTAAACGATCCTGCTTTCCTTTCAGAAACCAGTCGGCAAAACGGAGACGGGTGTTTGCCCCGGAAATGCCACTTCTGGGCACGAGGCCCAGAGAAAGAGCCTGAAGTCCAGAAAACACTACACCTAGAGTCCTGGCCCAGAGGTCCTGATGGGACAAGGAAGACTAGAGACAACCCGAGTGCCCAGCAACCAAGGAGGGGAGGTGGTGCCCAGCCCCTCTCTTTCTCAGGGCCAGGGGAGAGAGCTGCGAGGCCTGGCTCTAGGGATCGGAGGGAAAGCGTGACTCTGTTCCTGCTGTGCCGTGACTTGGAGGGCCGTCCTGAGCACCACCCCTTACCCTCTGCGGAGGAGAGAAGAGAAGCAGCTCCAGCCAGTCCAAGGCCTCAGGCACCCAGGGGCAGGAACAGAAGGAGGAGGGGAGGGGCTGAGGATGGGCAGGACTTGGGAATTTGGGGGGCTGGTGAGGAGGGACTTTGGACAAGCAATATGGGGTAACAAACAGTCTGAGCAAAGAAATAGAGTGAGAGGGAGGGGGTGAGCTCAAGGCCCTTTCTGACAACCCCACGAAGACATCTAGACTCCCAGATCAAAGCATCCTTGGGCAGGCTGGGACAGGGATGGGCAGGCCATAGCGGTAGGACCGGGCACCAGGGCTTACCTGGGAGCAACACTCTAAATTTCTCCGCCTCTCAGGACCAGGGGACACTGTGAGAGAGTCCTCTAGGCAGGTAGATGGAAGGAACAAGTGTCCTTAAGGGACTGTAGCAAAGGAGTCTACTGGAGCAGAGAGGGGCCTGGCCTGGCCCATTCCTCCCCAGCCAGGCCCCTTGCCCAAGGCTCCCCAGCCCTGAACTCCAGCCTTCTCCTTGTAGGTGGGATATTGGCTCCTAGGCCACTCCTGATGCCAGGCTGTCCAGCCCTTGGGATAGAAGTGAAGGTCTGGGCCATAATCCCTAAGTTCCGAGTCTGAAGGCTGGGCCCATCGGAGTCATTCTCATTTGTCACCTGTGCAAACAGGGAACCTGGGGACTGGATAAGAAGGAAGCCTGTCTGAGATCACCCAGCCAGCCATCAGCAACAGCTGGCCATGGGAGGTGGCCCCTGGAGGGTGGTCACAGGTAAAGTGGCATCATCATGACTCACATTCCCAAGGCCTCACTGGGAGGAAGGCCCTTCAGCCTGCTTTCTCCTCTTGGACCCACCATTCTTTATTGTTGTTGTTGTTGTTTTTAAAGATTTTATTTTTAAGTAATGTCTACACTGAACATGGAACTCGAACCCACAGCCCCAAGATCAAGAGTTGCATGCTCCCTCAACTGAGCCAGCCAGGCACCCTGGGACCCACGGTTCATGTCTCTGATGTACAGAAGAGAAAAACAAGGCTCTGAGAGGGGCCATCAGAGCTGTGCTGTCCCAGGAAAGTCTGCAGTAGGAGGGAGGACCATGGTGACCCCTGACTCTCTCTGGGTATTTGATGTGTGGCTAAACATTATGGGGGGCAGGTAAGGGGGAACTCAGACTCCAGTGGCCAGGGTTCCACATGTCCTGGCAAAGACCCATGGTGGTGCCTTTCGGGTCATGGACGTGGAGTCAGACAAGCTGGGAATTTCTTTTTTTTTTTAAGATTTTATTTATTTATTTGACAGACAGAGATCGCAAGTAGGCAGAGAGAGAGGAGGAAGCAGGCTTCCTGCCGAGCAGAGAGCCCGATGCGGGGCTTGATCCCAGGACCCTGGGATCGTGACCTGAGCCGAAGGCAGAGGCTTTAACCCACTGAGCCACCCAGGCACTGCAGGAATTTCTTTTTTAAAATATTTTATTCATTTATTTGACAGAGAAAGAAAGAGAGACAGAGCATAGAAGGAGGGGAGCAGGAGAGAAACAGGGAGCCTATTGTGGGGCTCGATTCCAGGACCCTAAGATCATGACCTGAGCCGAAGACAGATGCCCAACCAACCGAGCCATCCAGGTGCCCCAAGTGGGACCTTCTGTCCACACAAGAGGCCCTCCCTCCCATGAGCTGTCTCCCTCCCTGCTCGTTCTGCAGATGTGCCTCACCCTCTCCTTGTCCATGGGGGTCTGCCCTCCCCACCGAGTGACCAGCTCAGCCTCCTCTCTGTCCCCTGTTCTGCACATTCCCCTTGAGGGTGTTCTCCACGTAGCTAGGGGATCTTTCTAGTGACAACCAGTCACTGTCAGCCCTCGACTTAAAGCTTGTTAGGGCTCCCTGGTTCTCTGGACAGCACCTCGTCCTCCCTGGCTCGTCCAGCCCTGGAAAAGGGGCTGCACCTTCTCCTTTGCCTGCATCAGGGGTGTAAGGACCATGGGGCCATGGAGCGGGTCAATGGAGCTCCTACAGATGTGCAGAAGCCACAAGGTAGCTGATGCCCCTGGAGGTAGCCCGGGGAAGGGGGTTGGCTGCCTGAGCAAAGGGTGTTATGGGAGGCACTGGAGTCCCTGTGGAGGCTCAACTGACCCAGTCAGAGACAATGGGGCTGAGGCCCCTTGAGAATTGTTAATGATGGTCTTTAATGGCCCTGCCTGGGAGGGGATGACCTCACCCCACCCGCGCCCTAATGAGAAGAGGCTGTAGTCAGAGGCAGGCGGCTCCTCCATCACTATGGGATCTGCTTGGGCTTGTCCTGTCTGAGAAATGAGGGGGCCGTGGATATGTGTGTGTGTGTGTGTATGTGTGTGTGTGTGCGCGCGCGCACGTGCACACACACATATGACTCTGGTCCTTCACAGGGCCGGATAGAGAAGGCTCCCAGCCCGAGGTGGGAGGCTGGACCTGGACGAAAAGACTCAGGGCAGCAGTGTGGGGAGGCCTAGCTTCCTCCCTGACTCACTCTATGACCCTATCTAAGCCTCGCTTTCCCTATCTGCATGGGGTTGGAGGGAGCAGGGCCATTCTGAACCGTCTCCAGGCTTTCAGGTCTGCCGGGTATCAGGAATCAGATGGGACCTACCCCAGAAGACCTCTGGAAGGAGGTGAGAGGGCTGTGTTCCAGTGGGGTCCAGAACAAAAGGGGAAATAGATCAATCAGGACCCAGATTACCCCTGCGCAACCCAGGCTCCAGGGACACCTGGCTCCCACGTCAGGCTTTCCAGCTTCTGTTAAGAGTTTGGTGTGGGTGCTCGTGTCCCAGCCATGTCCAGATTGACATGGAAGGTGGCCTGAGATAGACACGGTGTCTGGAAGGAGGTCTGAGTGTGTCAGGCAGCAGGGGGGTGATAGGGGAGGGCACAGGTCCCAGCACGGGTTCTATGTTTGCATCCCAGAGAGAGGCCCTGGCGGGGGGAGCAGCCCCTCTCCTAAATGCTGCCTGCCCCTTCCCCAGGCTCAGAGCAGGGCTACCCTAGGAAAATGTTCATCTCTTTTGTGGTCAACTTGTCAGACGCCCCACAGCAGGGACTGCTCCATAGTGTGGCAAGTTCTTTCTCGTGTCCAGCCTTAGTCACTCCTGCTGTTGCACCTGATTCATTTATCAGAGGACAAGCTGAGGGCCCCATTATCCTGCCACCCAGCCTGACATCACCAAACTGCCCTCAGGCATGTTCCCACTCCTGGGGCAGCCCAGCCGACACAGGAAATGGCTGTGGGATGAATGTGCCCATGAGTGAGTGGCTGAGATCTTCCTCCCATGAGAAGGCTGGGAAGTGGCTAAGACTTGGAGGGAGGGGGCTGCTCCTGGGGCCTGGGCTGAGATGGAGACAGAAAAAGGAATCCAAAGGGAGGCAAAGAGGGGATCAGGAGGAGAGATGGGACCGAGAACACATGGACTAAGCAGATCCACCTCAGAGAGCGAATGTTCCAGAGCTCAGGGGACACTTGCATCAAGGGCTTCAGCCAAAGGTGGCCTGGGTCCAGCAGAAACCGGGTAGAATAACAGGAGCTCAGAGAGGACTATGAGGTGGGAACCTGGGAGCCACGGAACAGGCATGTTCCCACTCCTGGATCATCGGGAGTAAGCATGGCCCAGCCCGGAGTCACAGAGTGAGGACCCCCAGTCCCAGCTGCCCAGCTGTGACCAGGTCCCCAGTCCCCACTGGAGAGAAGCTGAAGGAAACCCACAGCCAGGCATGGTGCTGAGGTTTGAACTTCCTCAAATGAGGACATGGAGGGTCACTGAGGCCGCCTGGTCTGAGGTGGTCCAGGAGGTCAAGCCCCCTCGTCCTCTATTCGAGGAGCCACCATGGGAGGCAAGGCTACCCCCCCCCCAGCCTGTGCTTGGGCACGCTGGTACTGCCAGGCACTCACTCGGCCTGTCAAGAGCCCAGCCCCCAGCCCAGCACCCGCGGGCTTCCCCAGCCCTGGCCAAGGGCAGCAAGAGGGAACAAAGGCCCAGTCTCTGCCTGCTCGGGCCCCCACCCCCTCACCCGCCCCTGGCACAGAGGGACCAGGGCCGGAGGGAGCACCCGCCTCTTCGCCGAGGCCGTGAGGAGCCCCCGTCCCTCTCCTGCGGGCCTGCTGACTGCACCAGTGTTCCCCCATTCTAGAGATGGGCAAGCTGAGAGGGGCAAGGAGCTGGTAGCCACAAGTCTGGGATTAGAATCAAGGTCCCTTTGTTTGAAGCTGGACAGCCCAGCTGGGAGTTGCCCTTACCCACCACCCTACCTGCGGCCAACCCAGTGTGGTCACAGCGGAAGGGATAAAACCAGAGGAGAGGCAAAGATGAGGAAACGGAGTCAGCAGCTAGTCCCCGACGGGGGTTCCCTCCATCCGGCAGAGGCAAAGGAGACATAAAGCCTTCTGGAGCCTCTGTTCCCCATTCTGGAGCTCCATTCCACATGGAGCTATGCCCCGACAGAGGGCCTCACACCCCCAGGCCATGGCCACCATCCTTCTCCAGTCCCCTTCCCTCTTTCTTGCTCCTTGCTTCCACCCAGGTCCTGGCCTGGAGCCTCCAGGGGGGGGCCTGCATGGTGAGGGGGCACTCACTGGCTCCGGAGAAGCCAGGCATGGTCCCCGCTTCTCCTCTGCAGGCCCAGACCAGGAAATGAATAGAACCTGCTCCTTGTGCCCCAAATACAGAAGGCACTGGGTATCTCGTGCCATTGGTTCTGCTCAGAGATGGAAATAGAGGCTAAGGGAGGC
This sequence comes from Neogale vison, assembly GCF_020171115.1. Taxonomy (NCBI): domain Eukaryota; kingdom Metazoa; phylum Chordata; class Mammalia; order Carnivora; family Mustelidae; genus Neogale; species Neogale vison. Next base: position 203,486,624 of record NC_058096.1, on the reverse strand, counting down.
TTGAGGGAACTGAGGACCGCCCAGCTCCTGAGGAGCAAAGTGGGGCTGATCTGTCACCAGCCAGGTTGCAAGTCCCACTGGCTTCCCAGGGACTGTGGGGGTGGGGGAGGGTGGGAGTTGGGTGGAAGGCTGAGGTGACCAATGCACAGCCCCCGTTCCACCCACAAGAGCAGCAAGAGGAAAAGGTCAGGGCCCCGAGGGCCTGGTCAGGAGACTGAGGCCCTGGGGCAGCTCTGGCCAAGGCCCAGTGGACAGCCCTGAGCCATTCAGGGTGAGTGAGGGCTGGCTCAGTTGTATGACCTTGGTCCACAAAAGCTCTCCAAGCTTCCATCTCCCGTCGACCAATCAGCAAAAGCCCACGGACAAAAGTCGCGAGGTCCCTGCCTGTAGTGTGTCAGGGCTGGGGCAACGCCACCCCTCCCTTCCTCCCCACCAGGCTGGGCCCCTCCTCCTCCTGGCTTGGCGGACTTCACACAGAACAGGTGCTAGGACCCCTCCCGCCTCTCCTCCCCACCTCCCTCCCCACTGCCAGTCCCTTATTGGACATCACACTTTGTTTTAAAGAAAAAATAATATTTATTTGCAATATAAACAAAGTCCCGTTGCTGGTTCGGGATATATATATATATATGTATGTGTGTGTGTATATGTAGGGTCACAAATTTTCCTTCATAAGGTCATAAAGCAAAACTGGCCACCCTCTTCGCATACTCTCACGTACACAAATCTGATGCATCTTTCTGGGGTTTTCTTTTTAAAGGTAAAAAAGAGAAAGAACCATGTACAGCATGGAAGCTTTTTGTCAATTTCTCGACTGTGGCAAGATTTTAATCCGCTGCCTTAAAGAATCCCTGAAAACCGCCCCGTGAGGTAAGACGCAATGGGGCAGAGCTTCCTCGGCCTCGCTCTCGGGCCAAGTGCTGGCTCACTCAGGGACCCCGGCCTGACCACTCACCTTTCCCCGGGCCCCTGTGCAGTCCTGACACCTGGTGGGACTGAGGCTGGAGAAGGAACGAAACTGGAGGATAACGGAATCCGTGGCTTTGTTCTGTGGATCCTGGGGGGAGGAGGGTGGACAGAGTCCCACACCCCTTTCTCTTGTCCATCCTTGCCCCTTCTGCCCCTGCCCTGTTATTTTCCTGGTGCGAGTTTCCTGGTAGTAGAAGGCATGGGCAAGAGGAGTGCAGGGCCAGCTTCCATGGGACACGGGGGCTCCGAGTGGCAGCTGGACCGAAGCATCAGCCAGGGTAAGGGACAGAAACTAGGAGGCGGGGCTGGGCCTCAGCCACCCAGGCTCCCCCGCACCCCCGCCCGCAGCCGGGCCTCCGCTCTCAGTCACAAACAAATGGGGAGAGAGAGAGAAAGACAGAAGTAGTGGGTACATAAAGAAAGGGCCCGGGGCCCAGACCCTCCTACGGGCTGAGCCCAGAGGGCTAATGCTACTGCTTGGCATCCCCCACAGCTCCGCCTCCAGTGGGCCCGCTGCAAGGCCACCCATCTCCTGCCTCCGGGAGTCTGCCCAGTCTGCAGGGGCCGCTGGAGGGCCCAGAATGCAAAGGCCACCCGGCAGCCCACCCATTGTGACTTGCAGAGGTCATCACAGGCAAGTGCAGTGCCACGGGGGCTGGGCCAAGAGATGTGGACACGACTTGGGGGGGGTGTTGACGCCAAGAGAGCAGCAAGTCAACCCTTCGAGAAGGGCCTGCTGCTGCAGAAATGGGAGGCTTCACACATGTGCAAAACGCATTTGGTCAAGATCAACACGGGGTTTGTCTTTTCCATTAAAAACAAAAACAAAAACAAAAACAGTAATTGCTTTTTGAAGTAGTAATAAAAACAAAACTGAGAACATCTCTCTCTCTCTCTCTCTCTCTCTCTCTCTCGCAGGATCAAGGAAGGGATGAAATACTGGTTTATACAATCCACTGTTGCATGTAGCCTGAAAATAACACTTTTCATTAAAAAAGAAAAATCAAGAAGAGCTTGAACACTTGCTGTGCTCCGGGGAGCTTGGATTACCTGCCAAAAGTAAAAAGTAAACTCAGGTCCGTGGATGGGTCTTTAAAAAACAGCCCAACTGGCCGGCCCATCTGCTGATGGAGTGTCCTGGGACAAAGATGAGGCCTCGCTGGCCTCCCGAGGCCATGTGTCCCAGAGCTCAGGGCCTCTCCAGAAAGTCCTGTGGAGGGAGGCCTCGCTTTGTGGTCCGCCCGCCCCAAGGCGGTGAGGGAAGCTCGGCCACCCGCCCACCGGGGGCCTCCGGGCACTGGCCAGGTCCGAGGCTGCCTGGGTTCTGGCTGGACGTAGCAGGAGTGGGCCACCCACCTGGCCCGAGGAGCTGGGGGGGGTGGGTTGGGGAGGGGCCGGCCCCCGCCACCTGTGCCCCAGCCTCACGTGGACTCAAGGGTGTTGAGTGGGAACAGGTTGTGGTTGGTGGGCGTGGAAAAGTAGAGCTGCTCGCTGGGGGTGTGGTTGTCGCACGGGCTGCTCAGCCCCAGCGTCCGCTCGAAATCCAGCAGCTGCCCCATGAAGTTGAAGTTGGGCGAGATGTTGGACTTTTTCCTCTTGACGAAGTCGTAGGCGTCATTGAGCGACAGATTCATCTTCTGCATCAGGTAAGCCACGGTAACCGTCACCGAGCGGCTGATCCCTGCCAGGCAGTGCACCAGGACACCACACTTCTTGGAGCGGGCCTCGTCTGCAACACACAGGCATGGGTCAGGAGGACACCTCTGCCAGAGAGCCGGCGGCGGGGGGCTGGGGCATAGAGGGCAGCAGGGTCACTGGCTGGTGCTGCCCAACACTTGAGGGACCTGGTGAAGGCCCACACGGGTGGGACAGCCACTTGGGGTGGAGGTCAAGAGCGTGACTATGGAGAGGGCTCTGCCACCCATCAGCTTCGAGTCACTGGACGTCCCTGTGCCTCAGTCTCCTCACCCATAAAATGGGCCCCCATGTTCCCAGTGCTCTTACAAGGACCTGAGCCAAGAGAGGGCTCTCCAAACCCTGGTGCCTGTGATGGCTAGAGTCACGGCTTGTCCCACTGCTACGACAGCCGAGTGCCCAGCCTGTGCTGAGCTTCTCTCTCTTGCTGAGGGTGTCACCTGTGTCCTTTCAGGCCATCTGCACCTGAGATGGTCAGCAAGTTCATTTTATAAATGAGATTCACAGGCACAAAGAGAGTGACAAGCCAAAGGCCACAGACAGGCTCCTCCTAACTCCTGGCACATACCACGGTCAGTCCTCGACTGGTAGCAGAGGCCAAGCTCACTCTTCTGGTGCGGCTCCCATGGGGATCCCCTGAGGGCCTCCTGGGAAACAGGCCTGAGGGGAACCCTGGAGAGGGAATGGAGGGCCCCTGCCCTACACCCAGCTCTGCCCTGTCCCCTGCCCTCAGCCTTACTCCTGAACAGCCAGGGATTGGGAGGAAGGCCACACCTGAGGTTTCGCCAGGAAGGCTCTCTTAGGTGAGTCCCCTCCCCCACCTCACTTACTAGACTTCCCCCAGAAGGCCCATGCACCAGCGACTCTCCCACCACCACCAACCAGGTTCTGCCCACCCTCCCAGCTTCTCCCAGTGTCTCTCTCAGTCTCCTCAGCCTGACACACAGTAGGAGCTCAATAAACACTAGCTAAGCCACTGAACAACTCAGTCCCGTAATCGCTCCTCCCCTAGGCTCTAGGGCCTCTATGCCACAGCTGTGCCAAGGATGGAGGTTAACAAGAGGCAGCTCTCTGAGGCCCTCCAGGTCCCTAGCTCTCTGATTCTGAGCCCACTGGGAGCCAGGCATACAGCTGGCACTCAATCAGTGCACTCCCACAAGATGATGCACAGGTTCTCAGGCTGTTCCGCCTCTGATGCTCATTCCCTCTGGCCTGGCAGAGCTTCCCCTCCTCATCTCCGTGAGGGCACCCAGGGCTAAGCATGCAGTAGGCACTTAATCCAGATCCAGGCACTGCCTGGGGGTGAGAGTAGCTGGGGAAGAGAGAGAAGCTGCAGCCTGGTGCAGAGTGGTGCGGTCTGACCTTGAGACTTAGGGCTAATGGGGCAGTGGAAATAAGCCCCCCAATGGTGACACACCAGGATATGGGGAACGCCTGGTCCCCAAACCCACTCCCGGGTGATTCAAAGTGAAACTGCTTCCACGGGCTTTATTTTTAGCCTTCTCAGGGTGTGGCTGAGCAGCGTGGGGCTTGGGGCTTGATCTAGTCCCAGCGAGTCCTGGGGGGTGCTCAGGCCTCTATTCCTTCACTTGTCCCCCTCCCCCACTCCTACACCCTGTTCTGTCTCCCTCCCAGATGCAAAGGGACCTTCAAGAAGGATAAAGGCACCCATGAGCCAGGCTCAGTCCTGGGAGCCTGGGATCCCCCTTCTCTGCTCCCCTGTCTTGTTGGGGAGAAGGAGTGAACGCTCAGGCAGGACCCAGAGACCTCCTGGCCTTGTCCGTCCCTGGGCAGAGCTGGGAAGCTCCCAATAGCCCTGGTCACAGCCCCTCCCCCAGGCCTCAGCTTCCTTCCTTCCTCCCAGCCAGGCACCTAGTTTTGGTTCCCAGTAAGCGGATGAGGCGGGGAAGCCTCCCACTTCCTGTTATTAAAGCTAGCCCGGCCCAGCTGACACCAAAACGCCCTCCACTGGACACAGCGGCCAGCGGGAGAGGACTGCCCAGGCCACCTCCTCTCTGCCACTGGAGGCTGGGGAGAAACACGGGGTCATCAGGCTCCGAGAGCCAAGGGTTTACATTCATGCTGATCTGGTAGCCCTTCCCTGCACCCTGGGTAAGAGCTGGGGCCAGGAAGATGACCTGCTAACAGCTTCCAGCTGGCCGCAGAGGAAGCAGGATGGGGAGGTCGAAGATAAAGCAGCTCATGGAGCTTGAGTCAGCTGGGGCCATCGGGGGCTGACGGTTCTAAGCGCAATAGCGGGACGTACTGCTCTGAGGGAGGTCTCCTATACTCCAAGCAAGCCCCACAGGCTGCCAGGAGCACCCAGGGCCCTACCAAGTCACTCTGGCTCGCCACATTCCAATAGCTGCCCATCTGGGGTCAGCCTTCGGCTCCAGCACCACCCTTTAGCCCCCTCAGGTACAAAATAAAGCCCAAAGAGGCACAGTGGCAGCCCCCTCCCGGAAAACAGGTGTGCTGAGGCATGAGGACGAGCAGGCAAGACCTGTGGGAGGTCTGAAAGCTGTGATGCTTCAGCTGGCCGAGCCCAAAACAGCGGAGCCACAAAAACACAAGCTGGACAGCAGGGTCCGTGGGTGAGGCGATGGGGGGGGGCGCATCCAGGACTCAGGGGACCACTTGGGTCCCAAGGGCCTCGGTGACTCACAGCAGGCATGGGTTCGGCCACGGGCACATGCCAGCACAAGCAGGGCACGCACAGGCTTCGACAGGCCCAGAGGTACCCAGCCAGGCGCCAGTGACACCCAAGTCCCATACACACCTCGACACAGCTGCCCACCCACCCCGCCCAGAGCGCAGCAGCACCTACCAATGAAGCTGATGGCCTCGGGGAAGAACTGGGAGAGGTTCTGGCTCCAGTGGTCCGAGATGGGGATCTGCTTGTAGGTGAACTCGCCACCATGCTCAAAGGCGTTGGGCAGGTTAGGCGTGACATTGAGGATATACTTGATGCCGTACTTGCCGAGCACGTCCAGGTTAGTGGAGTCCTTGGCGCAGCCGAGGTAGAGGTAGGGCAGGATCTGGACGGGGAAGGCTGGTTGGCTGGATGGCACAGGGCTGCCATCCGACTCCGTGGCACTGCTGGGCAGCTCTCGGTCGGACTCCCCGTCTGAGCAGTCAGAGCTGATCCGTAGGCCCCCCAGGCCCAGCACGGAGGTGGGTGGTGAGCCACTGGGTGAGGATGAGCTGTCCACGTTGGTCTCGCAGTGCTCTGAATACTCTGTCTGGAACTTGTTGAAACCACCTGTGGCCAGGGTAAGAGGGCCTGGGTGAGAGACTGCCCATGCCACCGGCCAATGTCCCCAGACCAGTGGGCTGCCCACATCAAGCACCTTAACACCGACAACAGCCAACGTGGGCCCTGCCAACTGGGTTACACGTGTACCTGCTCCTGTGTTCTCTACATCCAGCTTATGACCCCCGACAGAATGGGAAACTGAGGCCCCAGGAGGTGAAGTAACACGCCTGAATGCCATATCCTGACCCATTAGGCTTCAGGGCCCCAGCTCATTTCTCTTCCACAGCCCCCAGGCACACCTGGCACCCATGGGTGCTGAGTAACGGCTCAGTGGTAAAGGAAAGAAGACAACCCCGTCTCTGGCCAGCACCTGTGGGTGTGCAAACCCCTCTCACAGAGGGGACTGCAGGGGCCAGAGCTATTGTCTAGGTCAGTGAGAGGCACAGAGGTCCTGGGCCTCCTGCCTGGGAGTCCGGTCCCTGCCCCCCACCCCAACCACAGTCAGGGAGGACAGTGTGAAAGTACTGGCTAGCCCTTCCCTCCCACAGTGGCAAGTTCATAAAAGGGGTCCCAATCCACCTTTCCCCCCCGCTTAGATCTCAAGGACCCTAGTTTTGGAAACACAGGGGGAGGGCTGCTGGGGCTTTACAGAGACAAGAAATGGGGAGCGTCTTGCAGCTAGGCATGGGCCCTGCGCCCGAGGGTGCCGCAGGCTTCCCCTCCCCTCCCTGCCTGCACGCCCGCTGCCAGCGAGAGGCCATTTTGGAATGTTAATTGGAAACACCGGCTGCAGGCACTCGCCCCCCAGCTGCCTCCCCCTTCCACAAGCTCAAGGGTAGTAGGCTGGGGACTTGGGGGTCCCAGACAGCCATGGCAGGGGACCCTGGTTACAGTTCTGCCCCAAGTGTTTCCAAGAGGCTGTGATTCCCAAGTAGTGAGCCCAAAGCCCAGATGCCCAGAGTTCCCCAACCCAAACGGTCCCTATACCTTAGGGGCGGGGATAATGCTGCCAAAGGTTCCTATATCCTGACTCTGGTCTCCCAGGGACATGCATTCTAGACTGGAGCAGCAGGACCTGGTGTCCTGTCGCCTTTGGGGTCCCAGGAGGCGGCCCCTTCCTCCTCTGAGGGGCTCAGCAGGAGACTAGGCGCTGCCATGGCCCCAACAACAGGGGAGAAAAAAAAAAAAAAAAAAAAAGGAAAGCCCAGGTTGGCAAAAGTTTCTTCAGCCCACTCGAATTGTGTCGAGGACGGGATGCAGAAGGGACCCTCGCGCCAGCCTAAACCCTCACCGCGGGGGCCGAGCTCCCGTTAGAGGCGGATGCGAGCCGGGGGCGACGTGGCGCCGGCCGGGCAGGCGGAGCGCATGGAGAGAAAGCAGCCTCCGGCGGGGGCGTCAGGGAGCCGCGGGAGAGCCCGAATCCCGGACGGGGGTCTCAGTGCTGCCCTCACCTTGGAGGTAGTAGGCCTGGCAGCCGTCGTCGCGCAGCTTTTGCAGGAGCAGGCCAAGCACCGAGGCGGGAGCGCCAGTCTCTGGCTGCCACTCGGCCGTGGCCTCGTCGTAGAGCAGCACGGTGGCCGCCTTGCAGCGCGTGGCGAAGCGCTCCTTGTCGGCGTGGTTGGGGATGATGGAGCGGATAGGGAGGTTGCCCTTGCGCAGACGGCGCAGCATGAGGCCCGGGATGGCCAGGTTGATGGCCGTCTCGATGTGCGACGACTCGAAGAGCTCGTGCGGCCGGCAGTCGAGCAGCAGCAGGGACGCGCCGCCGCGCGCCTCCAGCTCCTCCTGCAGCCACTCGGCGCTCTTGCAGGGCATGGCCCCCGCACCCGTCGCCGCTCCCGCGCCGGTGCTAGCGCCGGACCCTGACACCGCACCGGGCTCCGACCCCGCACCGGTGTCCCCAGCAGCCGACGCCCCCGAGGCCGACATGTGCGCCCGCGCTGGGGGGCCGCGGAGCTGGTTTTTCATGGGGAGCGCGGGCGGCCCGGGGCAGGGGCCGGGCAGCCCTGCCCTGGGACGGCGCCCCGGCCGCGCGGGCCCCAGCCGCGTCTCCGGGCGCCCGCCTCCCGCCGAGCTGCGCGCCCGCCGCCCCGGCCTCCCGGCCTCCGTCCCGCCCGGCCCTCCGCGCGCGCCGCGGCCTGACAGCCCCAATTAAACGGCGGCTCCGGCGGCCGCGCGCCGAGGCGTCCTCGGGGGGGGCGGGGCCGCGGGGCCGGCGCCGGGGCTTAAAGGCGCCGCGCCTCCGCCGCCCCTCCCCACGGAGTACGGGAACGCGCTCGCGGCCCCGTGCACTCTGAGACCTGCGCCCGCCCGGGCCCTCGCCCCACCTCAACCCCGACCTAGCTAAGACCCGCCGGGGTTGCCCGGCCAAGACCCTTCCCCTATGCCCGCGCTCTCAGCGCTTCCGAGTCCTACCGTGAAGGGCTGCCCTAGGGACGTCCTGCGCCTCGCATCCCCTCCCCACTTTTCCCTGAAGCAGAGCCTCCCCAGGGATAGGGCGGTGGATGGGGGCGGTCACGCTGAGGCAACATCCCCCTCCTCCTGTCTGTCAGCCCCACTCATTCATTTTCTCAGCGAGTTCATTCAACAAATGGAAACTGAACGCCTACTACGTGCCAGGCACTGTGCTTAGGATAAGGTCACCGTTTCAGGCGACCGACTGGTCCCTAGGATGGCCACAGGCTCTGAGACCTGAAAGGGGATCCCACCCCAGCAGGCCTGATGGGTAATCAGCGAACAGGGGACTAGAGGACTAGGATGACCCAGGGCAGCCCCACACTCCGCAGGCAGGAGCGGAAAAATCCTGGAAAGGGCCAGCCCCAAGAAGACAGAGCTAGCCCTTTAAGAAAGCTTTACAAGCTGGGAGGTGACAGGCGCCGAGTGAAGCGCCACGTGACTTTCTCTCCGAGGGGCGGGTGGGCGGGGAGCTCTCCTTTATCAACCTCTCTCCTCGCCAACCTCCTTCCCAGTGCGCCAACCAACTTTCGCGGTAGGCGGGAGCGCGTCGCGCAGATGGCCAATCGTGACTGAAGGAGACGGTTGGGAGGGAGGGTGGCTCGTCACCCGTTCCACCCGGCGCAGGGAAGTGGGCGGGGTCTCCGCGAGCGCGGTGTGTCCGCTCGCAGGCGGGCGGGGCGGAGGAGGTGAATGGAGCCGCAGGTAGCGCAGGAACAAAGCGGCTTGACTCGAGCGGCGCGCGTGCGCACGGACTGCCGCGCTTTCCCTACGGAGCCACTCTCGTCTGCCGAGGAAGGGAGCTAAGGACCGGGCACTGGGGTCCGCCCGGTCCGTTGCCAGCGGGCGGAGTGCCTCCACTTCCTCGGGGTTTCCATCTCCCACTCTGCCCTAGGCTGGTTAGCACACAGCCACCTTGCCTGGACAGAGCCCAGCAGGCCCGTCACAGATCTATCCAGCGATGAGGGCACTTCTCTGAGGTCAGACCCTCGACTGGCAGTCCGCGTGCTGGTGGTCAGGGACGGCGGCAGAACTGGAAAAGGAAGCCTAAGCAGACCCACACTGGAGGGGACCTGCTGGCTGATGAATCATTCCTCAGCGGGCTTGTTGAGGGCTGGCTGGAGCTTCGGGGACAGCAGGGCCTGGTGAATTGGTTACTGCTCTCACTAGTGGGAAATGGGATCCTCCACTGTGTCCCCGCAGTCCCTGTCTCCCTGGACAGAGGAGGGAGGCCGTGCCACCCCTCCCATTAGCTCATGATGGCTCCCTCATCTCCCCTTCAGGACTCCTCCAGGGGAACCGTACAGGCTGGAGGAGAGACCTGTGAGGATGTGAGGAAATGGAGAAACTCCCCGGGAGGTGGGTGCATCCTCCAGCGCGGAGGAAGAGGCAGGGTTCAGATGCATCCAGGAGGAGGGAGGCACCTGAGGAGAAGGTGACAGTGAAGCAAAGGAGTGGAAGAGAACTAGCCTGGCTGTAGGAGCTGCCTGCGGGGCCCTGGACCCCCATCTCTCAGCTTGGAGGCATAGCCCAAAGCCTTGGTTCTTAGGTGGAAGCCCCGCCTCCAGTCTTGAACAGCTAGACACAAGGCATAAAATGGATCATATCCGGGATGCCCTGGGTGCATATGCGTGAGTGTGCACGTGCATGCAAGGGGGGGACACAGAACTCTCTGACTTACAGAGCACAGCAGGAACTCGCCCGTGGTCAGACAGCAGGAGGCCAGGACCACCTCTGCCCAGGACCTTGCCCTACAACTGTGAGTCTCCCTCCAGAATGCTGGGAGACATACCTGGAAGAGGGAGCCCTGTGCCCTGAGCAAGGTCTCGGGATCAAAGACATTTTTCCTCTTCAGGAATGTGGCCTTTCCTGCCCTTCAGGGTTCAGGCCCTCCCCCATCTGCAGCCCCCAGGAGAGGTGCCCCACCTCCCCCCTACCCCCAGAATAGGTCCAGGTCCCTGGGGGTAAGTTGGAGGTGGAGTATGGGTGGGCTGTCTCAGGGCTGTCCCTTTCTCCCACACACCTTCAGGCCTTTGTACACCCTACCCCCATGGCCTGGACATTTTTTGGCTTCACCCTTTGCCAGCCTTCTAGAAGATCCCAGTTCAGTGTCACCCTCAGGGAGGCCTCCTCTGCTAGAATTAGCCCCCTGCTCCATGCCCCTGGGACCCTTGCCCCCAATTTTGCACTGGAATTATCACTGTTGTTGTCCAGCAACCCCACCAGACTTTCTCCCTTTGGATACCCAATGGCATATCTACCTCCCCAAGTCTCACCCCTTTTCCCCCAGGTGCTAGGCCTGAGCCCATGAGGCGTGTTTGGAGCTACCTTCCCTATCTGCTCATATCCAGCCCCAGAACCAAGCAGTGAAGGGGACTTCCGGCACGACAAGGCTTGGCTATGATAGTGGGATGTTTGATGTGAACTGAGCCAGATGTGAGCTGGCGTGCAGCCCCCCTGCCGTCCACCCCTCCCCCATCCACGTGGCTTGGTGACCCAGGAACTATGTCGCCAAGAATAATTTAAGCATTGGGGCGCCTGGGTGGCTCTGTCAGTTTAGCTTCTGCTTTGGGCTCAGGTCATGATCCCAGGGCTCTGCTCAGTGGGGAGCCTGCTCCTCCCTTTCCCTCTGCCCCTCCCCTCTGCTCATGGGTGCACAGTCTCTCTCTCTCTCTCTCTTGCTCTCTCTCTCAAATAAAATCTTTAAAAAAATAAGAATAATTTAAGCATCTTGGAAGCAGACTTTCCTTTTCCTACCAGTGTCCATGGATTTCTTAGAGATGGGCAAACATGTTTTGAACAGCACATGCCAGAGGGAAAGGAGGGGAGGAGAGTCTGTTCCTCCTATCCTTAGGAAACTAACACAAATTTCAGGTGAGCTCCTGCTGCTTGCAGGAGGGCAGTTTGCAACGGTGATTGATTTCACACCCCCCCATGAGAGCTGAGCAGGGGCTGGGGAGAGTTCCGGCGACTCTAGCCCATCTGTGTCTGAGACCCAGATTGGGGGTCACTATGCTTGTCCCAGAACCATGGGACAGCTTCTTCCCCATCCCCCAGTGAGGTGCCTGCCTAGGTTGCCGTCGGAACAGGTCATGTCTAAACCAGGCCAGAAGTGAACCGTGAAAGGCCTGCCAACTCTCTTGCCCTGGGCAGAGCTCTGGCTGTGCACGCCTGAGCTTGTACATGCACATGCACTCAGGTAAAGACACACACATACAGGCCCAAACACACATAGACCTACCCTGTATCCACATATGCTCACAGGCAGAAATACACAACATGCATGTGCGCGCACACTCTCCGTTAGCTACACACACATACACAGTAATGTCTGTAATGTCTGGACATTTGCCATTCTTGTTGGAGGGGTACCCACAGACCAGTCACAGAGGGCTTGTTACAGGCTATTGGCTATTGCTTGGATCTCTGTGGTGACAGGTTCTAAAGGAAACCAAATTCTGCCCCTCCCTTCCTTCCAGGAGGGAGCCACCAGACCCTGGGTGATGGCAGTGTGGCCTGGAGAAGCTATTGCCTGGGACAGCTCTCAGGTTGGGGAGCCACATGCCTATTCATCTTCCCCCCACCCTGCCCAGGTGTGGGGTAGAGGGATAGGAAGGATAGGGCCCTGGGGAGCAGGTGAGAAAGGGTCAAACCCAAGAGAAGCAGAGACCAAGAGCTGGCAGGTTGGAACTCTCCAAAACTCCCTGGAGGAGATAAAGGGGAAGAAGTGAGGAGAGCCAGGCCACTGTGGAGCCTCCCCACTGAGCTTACACGTTTCCTGCCCTAGGCCAGGGCGTGTGCAGGAAAGGGGATTGGGACCTCAAAGGGAACTAGACCAGCATAATCACTCCCTCTCCCAGCTTCCCACAACAGCAGAGCAGGCCCTTAGCTAACCTCCCCATGTGTGTCCCCCACTGGGGCCAGCCTGAGGAGCCAGACTAGAGGACAAATCTATACTACTCTGCCTTGCTTTGTCCCTGGCAGACATTACTAGTCAATCACAGTACTCCTGATTGCTGAACCACCCTCTGGCCTCAAAACCGTCCTAAGCAGGCATGACCAGCTGATTGATTGTGGTAGACAAGGGAGATAAAACCTATTTGCTAAAGCCTCAATTCACAGCCAGGCCAGCCATGGCCTCTCTGTCCCCAGCCCTGGCTCACGTCACCCTGGCCTCCTCCTGCCCCCTAGTCTGTGCCCAGACATGGCACCCCTGCTTCCACACACTTCCTCGTCCTGTGCCCCCTGCCTTCTGAAATCATCTGCAGCTTCTGAGGGGTGTTGACCCCAGGAAGTCTTCCCTGCCTGACCTCAGCAGAGTGTGCTCCTTCTCTGATCCTCCAGGTGTTGTCCCTGTTTTCTACCCTCTCCCCACTTAAGGGCAGTTGAGCTGGAGGGATCTGGGGGAGAGCCGATCCAGCCAGGGAGCATCTGTGTGACTTCACCTGTGTGAGCCCCTGTTGTCACTGGAGTTCCCGAGGTCCTGGCTTCTCACCCAGAGTCCTGCCCCTCCCCTTCCACTCCCCCCCGCCAGGCCTTCCTCCTGGCCTGGCCCTCTGTCCTCCAAGCTCTCCTCAGAACGAGGGGCCCCGTAAGGGAGATGGGGGCCTCCTGGGATGCTCTCTGCTCAGGATGGATTAGAGACTGATTTCAAGCAGGCCTGGTTTCTGTCCCGGCGCAAAGGTCACACCCTGTGCTGCCCTCCTCCTTCGTCCTACAGCGTTTTTCACATCCTCAGCCCTACGTTCTTTGGCGATACCCCAGCGAGACCAGAGCAGGCCTTGTCTGTTCTGCAGGTGGGGAAGCTGAGGCCCAGGAAGGGAAATGTCTTGCCCAAGGGCCTGGCTCCAGGCCCAGCCAGTTACTCACCCATTGGGCCTGAGGTGAGTCATGGTGGCCCAGGTGATGGGAAGGAAACACATAAACACAGGCAAGTGGGAAGGGCCGTCTTGGAGGCGGGGTGAGTACCTGCCTCGGGCTCCAGCTACAATCTCCCACACGCAGACCCCTGTGGGCTTAGTGGGCAGGTGCACACCTGACTGTCTCAAATCACGTTCCCTTTTGGCTCCCCGTCCAGCCTTTAATCAGCCCTGGAAAGGCTGTCAACGCATTTGACGGATGGGGACACTGAGGCCCGCGGTTACCAGTCAAGCTGTGGCAGGGGCTGGGCCCCAGACTAAGAACCCAGAGCTCCTTTCCCCCAGGGGAGAGGTTCCCAGCTGGCTCTTATTGTGACTCCCGGCCCCTCCCACGGGAGGGGACCCAAGCACAGTCCACAGGGACTGCTTGCTCTGACTCCTTGCTCTTTCCCATTTCTGGAAGGTGGGGGCAGGGGACAGACTGGAGGTATGTGAACCTATTCACCCCATAACAAGAGGGGCCTATCTATACCTTGCACATAGCATCTATGCTATCAAACGCTCTTCCCATGTCCCAGGCACACCTGGCCGATCCATCCCATAAGCCGATTTCCGAATCCACCTTCACTGACCGTCACAACGTAGTCCCGGCCCTCCTCCCTCTCCCTGGCCCACCTTGCCAGCCTCATTCCCAGCACTTGCTCCGTTCCCCTAGCTGCAACCAGAGGCATCTTTTGAGAATGTGGAATCAGACTTGGCCTTCTCCCGCTCCGGAGCTTCCCATCATCCTGACAGAGTCCCAACTCCTCTCCGTGGCCAGTGTGGCCCTTGATGAAGCGGCTCGGCCCCTCTCCCCACTGCCCTGCCTCTCCTCAAGGGCCAAGATTGTCTGCCCCCACTCTCTTTCCCTCACTCTCCCAGCCCAGCCCTGCCTCCTTTGTTGTTCTCCTGCACTGTCTCTAGGGCCTTTGCACTCACTGGTCCTTCTGCTGGAAACTTCTCCTAGTTCTTGCCTTTAAATACCTTCTTACCCATTTGTCTTCCAGAGCTGGAGTGGGCATCTAGGAAGTGGCTGAACCAGCATTAGAACCCTGGCCTCCTTCTAGACTTTGTGTTGTCAGCCACCAGCCGTGATTTCAAATGCCTTTGGCTCTCCCCTGCACACTGGAAGCCTCCCACCTCCATTTCCCACTTGGGCTTCTCAGCCTGTCCTGCATGACCTGCTGGAGTCACTCAGTGAAATTACCTGGAGCCAGAAGAGGCTCCTTGCTGTCGAGGGATGGATTCCTGCTCTCAGTGTGCTTAGCAGCACCTGGCCCCCAACCTCCAGTGGCAGGCCTTAGTTTCCCTGTTTCAGAGAGGGCTCCCCTTCCCTGCCATCCAGGTGTGGCCCATCCTTTCTCCAAAGGTCGAGCCAAAATGTCCACCTCTTGGTGGACTCAGAGGGCACTGGGTCCCCAGCCTGCGTTCCAATCCTACATATACCACTACCCACCAGCTGGAGGAGGGGCTGGCCTGGGGGTTAGACTCAGCTGGGAGCCCCACCCACTGACACTGAGGTCATCCCTAGAGGGCCAACAGCAGCTCAGCTGCCTCAGGAAACCAGGCAGGCCGGGCCAGCTTTCCTGGGTGTTCAGAAGAAACAGCAGCGGGGGAAAGAGCCCACGTGAGCTCAGGACCACCCAGTCCCTGCCCCAAAGCCACATATGAAGGCCAGAGCCCTTTCCTTCCCGAAGTCTGTACTCTGAGTTGATCCCCCCTCCCTCTTGTGAAACTTGGAATTTGGGGGTACCCAGGTCACCCAGGTCCTGAGGGATGCGAGCCCGGGCTTAGGGGGAGTAGGAGTCCTAAGCCACCCGCCCATCTGTTGCCCTGGCCACCATGTTGCCCTTGGCCTCCTGCTCCAGGCTTCTGACCCTTCTGAGGCCACATCTGTCCCAAAGGGCCTGGAACCCTGCGCCTGGAGCAGGGGTGGGAGGCAGGAGGGTGTTTTCGACAGGCACTGCCGGCCAGAGCAAAGGCCAGAAGTAGTGATGGAGTCAGGAGCGGCTGCCTGACTCCCGCTCTGTCCTGTCCGAGTCTGGGTCCCGTTCTGTCTTGGCTGAACCAGCCTCTGGTTTCCCCGTCGGAGAACCAGCATGGGCAGGGTCCTGACGGTAAAGGCGTTCCAAGCTTTGAGGCTGAGAGGGTGGAGAGGCTGGGAATTCCCAGGGTATCTGGCGGGCGGAAGTGCCAGGGGCCTGGGCTGGGTCTGCTGCGGGTGGGCCAAGGGGTGGAGACTGTTCGGTCTCTCTGTAGCCGCCAGGCCTAATTGCCTCATTAGTATCTGCCTGCTGCCTGGGCCTGTCTGCTTTCCTCCCCACCGGCCCACACAGCCCTGTTTTTCAGGAATCCCTCCTACGAGGCCTTGGTGATGGTGACCACATGATCATGATGAGGCCGGGGGAAATGGCCTGGGACCGAGCTGTCCTGGGCCAGGCGCGAGGTTGTGGGGTTGAGGCCTCAGCACCCGGTGCCGTCCCGCATGGGCTCAGCCGTCTGGCTGCCTAGGCTGGACAGCACCAGGGGCAGCACCAGGAAAGGGTCTAGAAGACTCCCCTCCCTGGCCTGGCCCTATGCCGCCCTATTCCGGCCACAGGGGCACGTGCCCTGGAACTTGGCAGAATCCATCCCCACAAAGGTTAAGCTCTCCTGCGGGAGAGGAATCTAATGGACTCTGACTCTCAGGGCTCCAAGCATAATCCAAGGCGTGAGTGTGCCGTGCGTGTTGCGACAGGGCGGGAGAGGAGGGGTGGTGGGTGGAGACTGGGGTGGGGGGGAACCTGACCAAGAGAGACCTGGTTCCAGTCCTGATTCCACCACCAGCCTCTCCTCTCGCGGCCTCAGCTTCCTCCTCTATAAAGTGGGTGTGTGCTATACCATGCCAATTGCGAGAAGGCAGGAGGAAGCCCACTCCTGGAGGGCCCAGCCCAGGGAGGAGCACGTATCCCTGGGCTCAGCCCTCTTGGCCCTGGACAGTGGGGACAGGGCTCTGGGGGCAGGCGATGACCACCCCAGGGAGGGAAGCTTCCTGGAGCAGAGGGATGAGAAGGGGCCTGCGGCAGCTGTGCCAAGGAGTGTGAGCAGAAGGGGCTGGAGCAGAGAGGCCGGCCCCACAGGGAGGTGAAACAGAGACAGAGGAGACAGAGCACCATTGCTGGGCCTGGTGCTGGTGGCTGCCCTGTCCTGAGGCTGATGGTGGGGTGGGTGCGGTGGCGTGGACGCTCCCAACACCTGGGGCCTGCCGGTGCAGGTCCCATCCCGTGGTGCAAGGCCCTGCCCGCCGGCCTCATGCCTTTGACTTTGCGGCCACACCTGCCCACCCACCTGCCTGCCCCCCCATGATGAAGGGCGGGGAGGGAATCAGTGTCCTCAGGATCCTAACACTGCTCAAACGTGATCCCACCTCCAAGCCTCGGCACACCAGCCCCCTGCTGCTTTCTTTCACCCTTCCTCAGCTGTCATCCCCATTCAGTTCCCACCTTTCGCTCAGACCCAGCAGACAATAGCCCCTGCTCTCTGAACTCAGAGAGCCTTTCTATCAGGGGGCTTTGACCCAGACCTCCTGCCTCCTCAGGGCTTTTCCCAAAGTGGGATCCATGGAACACTGGGCCTCTCCAGTACACCTTGATATAAAAGGTTATGTGGGGCACCTGGGTGGCTCAGTCAGCTAAGCATCTGCCTTCAGCTCAGGTCATGATCCCAGAGTCCCCAGATGGAGCCCAGCATCAAACTTGCTCAGCGAGGAGCCTGCTTTTCCCTCTGCCTCCCCTGCTCCCCCTACTTGTGCTCTTTCTCTCTCTCTTTCTCTTTCTCTGTTAAATAAATAAATAAAATCATTAAAAAAAAAAAAAGTTATGTGGTCAAATGTCTGGAAAACACTATGAGCGCTGTGGCCCAAACTGCCTGGCACAGAAGTGTGTTAAAGGCTCTGACAAGTCCTGCCAGGATCTAGCTGGGTTTATTTTGTTCACCTGGCATTTCCCAAACTCTGGAGACCACAGCGGGGACCTGGGTGGCTCAGTCTGTTGGATGCCCAACTCTTGATTTCCGCTTGAGTCATGATCCCAGGGTTGTAGGAGCAAACCCCCCATCGGGCTACACGCTCAGTGAGGTGTCCGCTTGTCCCTCTCCTTCTGTCTCCCTGCCCCCTCAAATAAGTAAGTAAGTAAATAAATAAATAAATAAATAAAATCTTTTTTAAAAAAACACCAAAAAATGCTGGAGACCACAGCATCCGTTGCTGACATGACCTTCACTATCCGCTCACAGGACTATGCCCTCAGCGTGTCCTTCAGGGGAGAAAGTGGCTTTATGTTGCCCAGTGGCTTCTCACACATCTCTTCCCTGGAGTGTCCTTCCCATCTTCAGATGGAAGCGGAGGGTCAGCAAGATGATCACGCGGAGCCCCACGCTCTTCCAGGCTGCTGTAGGACCCTGCGGTCTATTTTCCACCTCAGGCCCAGCCCATATTGCCGCCCCTCCTCAACCCCAAACCGTGGGATCAGAAGCTAGCCTGTTGCCTGGTGGGGAGGCGACGATAAATAGACACGGTGGGGGGTGGGGGCAGGCTGGAGAAGGAGGAGGTGAGCCAGACACCCAGCCATGCCTCCCCCAACCATCAGGCACCAGCCCTTGGCCCTGACCAGCTCTGGTGGCTGCTGGCTCAAAGCTGCTCGGGGCAGGGCTGGGGTGGATGGGGAGGCTGCTGTGTCTCAGCATGGGAGCCATGGACAGGGCCCCCTCCGCAAGCCCAGGCCAGAGTTGGGTTACGAGCCCTGAGGGTCTCCTAATGAATTCCACATGTGAGTGGATGCCTCGGAGAGGAAACGAGGAAACGGGAAGGGGCTGGGGTTGGGGAGAGGGACCTGAGAGAGGATTGGAAACATGTGTGGAGGAGGAAGAGGAGGCAGAAGGGGGGAGAAGGATGACAGCAGCAAGAGGAGGAATCTTTATCTCCAGAAGTTCTGGTGCCTACCTCCCCACCACGAGGTTGGCTGCCAGGATCCCAGGCCCTCTAGGAGGCCCCAGGCTATCAGGCCCTTGGGGGAGTGGTAGGAGAGACCCTCTTTCAAGTGGAGAAAGCCCTAACCTCCTAGCCTTGCTTGGCTGGGGTTCTGAGCCATTAGGGGCAAGATAGAACAAGCTCTTGGGCGGGGGGGCTTGAGGAAGCTCCCTCAGAGCTAGACAGCTGGCCAGAAGCAAAATGCTCCTTGGGATCCAGCCCCTCTTGGAACTGTAGGGAGCTTCCCCTACTCCACCAGAGAGCCCTGGGGCGAGCAAGGCCACTGACATGTCAGCCCTGACCCCCACCTTTGCTGCTCTTGGCGAGGCGGTGGGCAGGGAGGCCTGGCCTATCTATAGGTTGGCTGTCCCCGCCCCCGTCAGGTGGGGGCAATGCACAGGCACCTAGACTGGCCTGACAGCTGGAAGCCTCATTAGGAGAAGAGTGTGTAGGGAGCCATGTTGACGTGTGTGCATGTGGTGGGGGTGTTGTCCAGTGAGAGAGACCCATGGTGGTTTGTGCCAGAGTCTGGGGGCTTTGTGGGGTACAATGCATAACGGCTCCCGCCCCCCCACCCAGAAGCACTGGTTTTGAGCCCCAGGTTTCCAGCTGGCCCACCTTCAGGACTCCAATGCCAGGAGCCGAGCCCTTCAGCCTCTGCCTCCAGCCTCTTCTCCAGACCATGTACTGGAGCCCAGCAAGGACAAGGCCTGCTCTTAGAGCTTTGTATGAATTGTCTCAGTGAATCTGCTCAACAGCCCTATGAAGCCACTCCTGCTCCCATCCCATGTTCTGGATGAGGAGGCTGAAGCGCAGAGAGGCAAAGTCCCAGCATTCCTGGCAGCAGGAACAGAGTGGGTGCAAAGGCTCCCTGGGGCTGAAATGCGCCAGGTATGGCCAAGGCTGCTGTGGCTGGAGGAGCATGAGAAGGGCAGAGGGTGGCAAGAGACGGGATGGGGGCCAGTCAGGATTGAGGAGGGCCTCAGGGCTGTGGTCTGCACTGGGGCCTCCACTGGCCATGGAGGATGCTGGGGGACCACTGGAAGCAGCTGAGCAGGGATGGCATGGGCTATCTTCCCGGTTCTTGCTTATTATTTATCACTTTTTCTTCTGATTGCCTAGCAGCCCCTGGCCACTCTGATGAGAACAGATGGGGGAGCAGAAATGGGAGACCAGGAAATGATCAGGCATCTCAGCGGGTTCTGGCTCCTTGGGGCTCACATAGCCAGGGGGGCTAGCTCTGGGATGGCCTGAGTGGTAGGCAGGCCCAAGCTTCTGGGGGAGGTTGAGAGGGCCCTCACCTGACCTGCACCACCTGAGGCTCCCATCCCTCACCAGAGGGGCCTGTGGAGCTGAGGATGCCTCAAACCAGAGGCACTTATCCCCCAACGGGAGACTTTAGAACATCTCTCCAGAGCCATGGGCATTCTTATAGGGGATCACAAATGCCTCTCAAACACACCCTAACTATCAGGGGTGCTAGA
Organism: Neogale vison; assembly: GCF_020171115.1. Lineage (NCBI taxonomy): Eukaryota > Metazoa > Chordata > Mammalia > Carnivora > Mustelidae > Neogale > Neogale vison. The sequence continues at coordinate 203,466,863 of NC_058096.1, read as the reverse complement.
CCCAACTCTAGGACCAGGGCAACCCCAGGAGCAAAGGTCAACTTCACGGTTTGAGCTAAGAAGTCCATGGCAGCAGCCCAGAGGCTGGCCTCTGCGACAGAAAGCACCTTCTGCTTGCAGGTAGCAGACGTATGTGACAGGCTGCCCGGAGGGTCTGGAAGGACTAATTATACTGCTTTTCTGGCTCCAAGTTTTACAAGCTTCTGAGGAGCCAGTCTAGGAGCAGTTGTCACAGAAGAAAGATTCTGGGAGCTGAGCTGGGAATGGGGGGCGCGACTTGGAGCAGGAGGGCATGCCTTTGGGTGCGGTCAGGGTTTAAGGGGCTCAGTGCAGAGGTGGGGTGGGGCATCACAGTTCTAGAACTAGGTGGTTCTAGAGAGATGTGCCAGGGAGAGCCAGGGCAGGGAAAATTCTGGAAGAGGCCAGTTGAGCAGAGCATCAGTGGGACACATGAGCCCTCCTTGGCCAGACCTGAGACCAGGAGAGCAACATGGGCTGGTTAAACACAGGCTGCAGCGCTCAGGGACATCCACGGCCCTGAAGGCTGTCCTGATTCCAAAGCCGAGTCCAGGCACCCAGCAGGAGGAGAATGGAGCTGGACCACGGCCGACGTCAGGATGCGAGGCAGAATGACACTGCTGGTGTGAGCCCTGGCTCCTGTGGGCCAGCCCCCTGCCTCCTGGCTACCCACGGAAGGTGCCCAAGTCCCACTTGCAGAAACACACACTGTGCCTGAAGGAGAAGCTTAGAGCCAAGAAAGGGAAGCTGCTGTAGCACAGGGCTTCCTTTCCTGCCCAGGTTCCCTACCCAGGTGCTCAGATCTCTTAGGTGGTAGGAGAGTGGGGGTCAGGAGAGGCATTCCTGCTGCCAGAAAGCACTCCTAGGCAGGTGGGGCTCAAGGTGGCCTCACCTGAAGGGAAAGCTCTCCTTGGCCTTGCTCTATAAATAGGTTCTTGGGAGACTGTTTGCGCACAGCGGCTCCCAGCCCCAGAAGGGGCTGGCAGGAAAGCCTCCTAATGCCGTCGCCCCCGGCTCTCTGGCCTGGCTCCAGTCCTATCTTGAGCACAGGCTGGGCCCTCCTCGGTGGGGAGTCAGGGACAAAGCCTCTAGAAGACTTCCCCAGAGTGGCCAAGCCAGTGAGCCTAGGTTGCCTCGGCCTCCTGGCTGGGGTGAGCTAGTGCACATCAGGCAATGGGACAAGGCCCTGCGCCAGGGCCCGGTGCCCAGTGGAAGTGGAACGGCACCCTGGGCCCCCTCCGGCCTGCCACTGCTGTCTTGGCCGGGGGTCCCTCCTCAGCAGCCTGGAGCGGGTGGGATGGAGCGGGGGTGCTCAGTGAGAAGCCCTGGGGGGATTTCTGGCCCCCTTAAATGGCCACACACCAATTAAGGCAGGAGCCATCAAGGGCCCATCTTGAGCACATCATCTAGGAAAATGAGGTTAATGACAGTGAGCCAGGACAACAGGGCCAGTGTGAGTCACCGCGCTCTCGCTTGCTCAGCGGGCTGGGTTTCCGGGATTCCGGGTCATCACAACACCCACCCTCTAGCCCGTGCTGGCCGGGGTGGCGGCCTTGGTGACAGCCAAGGAGGTGGCCTTAGAGTGGTTGCCTTTGGGGCAGGGGAGGGACTGCCTTGAGCCCCTCTGCCCACCAGCTGGCCCAAATCCCTCTTGCACCCCTAGGGATGTCCAGGGCAGGGCCCACTGCATCAAAAGATTGTAACTCTCACCACCCAGAATTCTAGAGCTAGAGGGACCCTGGGACCATCAGCACATGGACACAAGGACTAACTTCCGGGGAAGGGGCCTGACCTGCTGAAGTGACAGCATCCCAGGCTGGTGGAGGGGGATCACACAAGGACCACAGTCATGCTCTGTGCCAGTCACTGCTCTGAGCACTTCATGTGCCCGATTAGACCAGCACTCTGTCAAAAAAGTGAATTAAAAAATCTTTTAAAAAATAAATAAAAATAAATCACCAATCAGGGGCGCCTGGGTGGCTCAGTGGGTTAAGAGTCTGCCTTCAGCTCAGGTCAGTATCTCTAGGGCCTGGGATGGATCCCCGCATCGGGCTCCCTGCTCAGTGGGGAGTCTGCTTCTCCCTCTCCATCTGCCTTCCCTCCAACTCGTGTTCTCACTCTCTCAAAATAAATAAAATATATTTTTAAAAAGATTTATTTATTTATTTGACAGACAGAGATCACAAGTAGGCAGAGAGGCAGGCAGAGAGGGAGGAGGAAGCAGGATCCCCGCTGAGCAGAGAGCCCGATGCGGGGCTCGATTCCAGGACCCCGGGATCATAGACCTGAGTTGAAGGCAGAGGCTTTAACCCACTGAGCCACCCAGGCGCCCCAATAAATAAAATCTTTAAAAAAAGAAATCGCCAATCACCGACACCTGTTCTTTTAGTTCACGTTAGGAAAATTGGGCCATGAGAGGAGGGGGTGGTGGCAATTACCACTGTATATACCTAACAAAGCCCCCTAACCTCACCTCACCCTTCTAGCAAACAGAGACAGAGAGATGCAATTTGGTTTTTACAGAGCTCGGTTATCAAAATCCACAATCAGGAGAGATGGTGGCTGAGCAGAGGCATTTGCATTTCCAGAAGGCTGCTTTTGAGCTTGGCAGCACCAGCGGGAGGACTGGTAGGAGCCCCTACTACAGGGGAGCTGCTGGCGAGGCCTGGCAGGGAGACACCATCACAAGAAAGGCCCTGTCCCGTGGCCCCCAACCTTGCCAAGCTGCCTCAAGCCCACCCGGGCTCCACACTCCTCTCTTGCTTATGAGGCCCCCACAGCCGACCAGCCCAGTGTTGCCCAAGTCAGGGTCCTGTAGCACCTCCACGGGGCGGGGAGTGGGGGGGTCAGAGCACCTTAGGGTCCTCTGTCCCCTTTCTCTCAGGGGCAATCTGGGCTCCTAGGTCCTCACTCAAGAGCAGTGAAGTCCCAAGTCAGGCCCCACGGGAGCAAGAAAAGGAACTCTGGGCAAGAACTTGGCCCCTTCATAGCTTTGGCCTGTGTCACATGCTGACCCTCAGGCTTGGAGGAGGTGGGTCTCTGCGGTGATTCAAAGACAAGCGCTGCTCTCCGAGAACCATCTTGCCCCCCATTTCGATGACTGCCTCCAGGCGGGTGTGTGAGTGTGCAGGGAGCCCGGACAGGAGGGCCCTGCCTCTCAGACAGCCTGTGGCTGTCTCTGGGAGAGCCCAGGGTGGGGCTTCCAGGGACCCAGAGACACCATTGCCCCCAGGCCATTTCCCAAATCCCTGACAGGCTCTCAATCCACATTTTCTTCACAGAGAAACTCACAGCTCAATCCTGGCGTAAACCGAAGGCAGGGAGACGGTAACCTGGCTTGGCCAGAGCAAGAGCAGCCACACGCTGCCTGGAGACGTGGTTCTGTCCTGTCGTCCCCAGTGAGGGGTACCATCTGTGTCCCTGCAGATGACCTCCCCCTGGACTGGTGGCTCAGATCACCAGAGCCCCAACGCTGGGGTCTCTAGCTTCGGGTCTGGAAGCTCCCACAGGTCCAGCATGGGAGGGGATGGCCAGACTGGCCCCACAAGGGCGTCCTGAGCAAGCTCCCTTAGCGTTGCCCAGACTCCCTAAGAGCCTTCACGCAGGGGGAGCTCCTGACCTCCTGAGCAATCTGAGCGCCTTACCTGCCAATTCAGACCCGCAGGCCTGCCTGGCAGTCTCTTCCCCACTCACAGAACTCCGGGGGAGGGGGTCTACCTCCTAAGCCCCTGGAGGGGTACTTACCAGCCCTGCCTAAAACAAGAACTTGAGGCTCAGAGAGGTTATGTGACCGTGTCAAGGCTACACAGCTGGCTGAAGCCTGACCCTGGACTGTGGCTTTTCCCCTACCAGCTGGGAGAGGCAGCTTCCCCATTCTTGCCGTTCATCCAGGCTCCATGGAGGCCGCCTCCGTGTCGGTCCCAACTCCCAGCCTTCAGGCTCTGCTCCCACCTGGAAGCTGCAGAGGCTGGGAAGCTCATTAGCTGCATGGTACCAACAGCTCCTGAGAAGATCTAACGCGGCACCCCCCGAACCCCCAGGGCACAGCAGGTATGTTGAAGGATAAATACCTCCCTGGCTGGCTGGGCCCCAAGAAGCCAAATGCCAGAGACACGGACGGCACCCAGACACGTGGAGGGCACTCGCCCGGCTCTCCCTGTGCAGTGCACAGGAAGAAGCCTGTGGGAACCCTCCGGAGAACGTGGAAATGCAGCTGCCTGAGTCCTCCAGGACCCAATTGACGAAACTGGCTGAGGCCAGCCAGAGGGAGGTGGGTGCTGGGCTGGGGCTCCGGCTGTCCTGGCTCCCCCAGTTCCCTGAGCAGATGCAGATGAGTGTCCCGAGTGCCCAAGGTGACCTGGTAAAGGCCCTCGAAGCCACTGCTTTCATTCTCCCTTTAGGGACCCTGAGGAGTGGGGGGGACACTGATGAGGTCTCACTCAGAATGAGCCACTTTTATGACAAGCTCAATAAAGTCCATTTTAATTTCAGATTCCTTCACCCTCAGGTGTCCAGAGGAGGAAGCCACTGGGCCCCAGTGAACACGTGTGGGGCAGAAATCCAGGCCACAGTGAAGCCACCACCACCCCACCGCACGCTTGTTCCTGGACTAACCTGACTCAGATGGCCCCCATGGAGCCTTTTGTCATATTTAGAGGAAACTCCTGGCTGGCCCAGCCAATGGGCAGTCAGTCCACTCCTAAGCTGTCATGGGTGGGAAGAGCCAGGCATTCAGCAGAGAGAGGGACAAAACCCCATAAGGTGGCCTAGGGGCGACCTCTTCTGGGGGGAGGGTGTGTTGTGATCTTCGGGTCCATGAGGACTCTAAGGTAGCAAACATTTTCAAGTGACTCCTTCCCATTAAACCAAACGCAGTCCTCTGTGTCTGTGCGGGCACTGCCCAGAGGGGCCTTCCGCTGGCAGGTGGCAAGCCTCCGGGGGCAGAGCAGGTGGGGGACAGAAGTGCCTAACCCCAGGGTCTCGGGGGCGGAGCTGAATCCCCTTCGTTTATTGACCCAAGTCCCCCAGTACAAATCCCCCGCCTGCCATCCCCCACCCCACCCCCCCAAATCGAGCGAGCTCTTGATCCTGGCTCCCCTGATCACGGTGGTGTTCTCTGCATGATTAGCTGCTGGTTCTCCAAGCACTGCTTCAGCCTGTCTTCCGTCAGCGTCAGCCGCTGCTCCAGGATGGAGACTGTCTGTAAGACAAATGGCACAGTCAGGCCTCAGAGGACAGAGGGGCTACAGGGCTGCCCTGGGGATCCCCTCAACCAGTCCTGCTTGGCTGCCCAGCCTGTCGTCCTGCTGCCAGGTCCCGTCTCCGGTGGCTGCTAGGGATAGTTCCAGCCTTTGCGTCTCCTCCTGGTTCTGCGTGGCTGTCCTTTGATGTCTGCAGGCAAGGGGAGGACACAGGGAAGGGAGGCAGCGGGTCCCACAGCCTTGGTCATTCCCCAAGACAACCAAGAATCATGATGCCCAGCCCCGAAAGTCTGGCCTTTAGATGGGAATCCAGAGCAGAACCACTTCCTCATTTGGACTAGGCTTCTGTCCACAATCAACTGGAGATCATCACCCTTCTCCATTCCAAAGGTAAGAAAACAACACCCCCAAATGAAGGCACCCTATCTGGGTCCTGCCCACGTCTCAGACCCTTCACACCTCCACACCTGGAGGGGCTTCCCAGGCTGGGAGGTGAGTGACTGAGCAACTCTGAGCCTAGGAGGGCCTCTGCCTGTCTGAGTCCAATGAGGACCACTGCAGGAATAGGTCCTCTGAGACACAGGCCCTAACTCCATCTCTGAGCCCCTTTTTTCCTCTGTGATGGAAGGACAATGCCAAGGTCACAGGAATCCTGGAGCCTAGGAGGTGACTCAAGATGGTGGTCAGCATTTCTTAGCTTGATCCATGCTGGGAACGCTTGTCATCATGTTGGCTTCCAGAGGCTGAGTCCGTGGCTCCCTGTCCTCTCCTGCCTACCCAGCATGGCTGGCCTGTGGACCTAGCCGTCTGGCTTGCCAAAAGCCGGTAGTCCCACGTGCCGGGGAGGCATGTGCCTCATGGGCCGGGGCCAGTGTTATAGACATGGCTGCTGGACAAGGCTGTAAAAAAACATGCCCACCTTCTCTGGCTTGGGACAGAGTGCTGGCAGAGGGGTAGTGCTGTCTGGGAGCCCGTGTGTTCCCCACAGAGCAGCTGGCTCACTGCCCTCAAGGACTCCTGCCCAGGGCCTGCCCACCAGTCACACAGCCAAGCCCAGCCCTCACCAGGCTGGCCATGATGGCTGAGTTCTCCTTCACCTCCTCCCCAAGGACTGGGTGAGTGCCAGGCCTGCACCAGGCCCGGGGTGAATCCGCCATGAGCGAGGCAGGCTTGGTCCCTGTGCTGTGCAGCTGACAACCAGCAGAAAGGGATCAGGTTAAGAAACAATACTTTCTATTAATTTTGCCCATTTGTCTATGGGCTTTCCCAAGAGGTTCTGCCACCTTCCCTGAGGCTCCAAGGAGGCTCTGGGCCTTGGTCCAATGAAAAGGAAACTTTCCTTTCATACATTTAATAAACCATTGAAACATTTTGGGAAGGAGTTTATCCTCTCGGGCAGCTATAAATTCTCACAGCATCCCGCACGGATGTCGGCTGCTCACGGAGGCTGCTCCTCAGGGCGGCTGGCCATTTCTGAGGGAGCTGACCTGGGCTGCAGGGGCTCTGAACCCGGGGGTACAGGCCTGAGCCTGAAAAGGAGCACTGCACCCCAAGAGGCAGAGCCGGGCTGAAGGGAACAGTCACACTCCCCCTGTTCTGGCCAGAAGCCGCTGAGGGGTCTGTACCTCGTAAAAGGGGCGGCGGAAACAGCCCCTGGCTGGCCCAGAGCAGCATTCCTGGAAGTTTCCACTGGCTGCTGTGAAATGCGCGCTGAGCCAAGCTCCAAAATCCTTCCCCATCCAGACTTTTTCCGATGGCCCTGGACTCCAGGTCACAGTAGGGGAGCCGGCCTGCTCTTCCTCGTGCCCACCCCCTCCCCGCCCTTTTTAACTTTCCACAGGGACAGAATCCGCAAATGTGGAGGCAGTGGGTGCGGGGCGAGCGTCAAAACCGGGGGTGCCACGCATTTCACGAGGCCTCCACTTAGTTCCACGGGGGGCCCATGCTTCTGCTCGGTAGAAATACGGCCATTTGTCCATATTATACTTCTTTAAACATAACTGCACACCCATCTCTCCCTTGCAGCCCTTGGAAGGAGGGTGCCGGCTGGTTGTCCGGCTGGTTGTGGGCCCTCCCCTGGGGAGCTTTGAGGACGTGCTTCCTGGCCTGTTGCAGACAGGAAGGCTTCACATCCACGACTCCTCAAAATCTGCAGCTCCCCTCCTCCCTGTGGTTCTCCCGCCTCTCCCCTTCTCCAGCTGCAACCGACTCTGGAAGAGTCATCATCTCTGCTTGGTCTCTACTTCTAGTGCCCCCCGGCTCTGCCCAGATGCTGAGTGACAGTCGCCATCCGGGGATGAGGTCCACCAGGCTCTTCGCACTCACATTTGATCTCATCCGACCCCCGTCTGAGCCGGAAGGATGGGCCAGGGAAAGGAGGACGATTTTTGGATTATCTTTATGTTAAATGTTGTCTGGTGTCCTCTGCTCCACAAGTTTTCCTTAATAATCCTACTCTAATAAAGCATGGGGTGTCGTTTTCATGGAAAATGGTGTCTCTCAAGGTCAAGTGAAACCTAGAAATCCCAATGCCTGATATTGCTGATGTGCCTTCCCTCCGCCACGGAGGAAGATCTCCCCTGAGACCAAGTGGGTGCCTTTGGGGCACTCAAGGAACAGAGGTCAAACATGCTCAGGGTTGGCAGTACAGACAGCAAGAGGGCAGGTGGGCCATCTGCAGTGACTCAGCCCAGGCCACTATGGTGCCACCAAGCCTCCCAGCTGCTGGGGCCTCTGGCGGAAGAGGAAAAGCATTGGGGATAGCACATGGGTGGGCGAGGGCGTCCCCAGCAAGGACTGGCTCCAGGCCGTACTGCATGGCCTTGTTCACATGTCAGGCATACCACAAGCCTCAGTAAATACGTGCTGCCTCAGCATTCAGAAGACAGAGGCCGTAGTCCATTCTTCCAGCTGCCCAGGGCCATCCATGCTAAGCAGGCTGCTCACCCCGCCTTGCACTCTGGGTCCTGCCACATGGTGCCCAGAGATGAGGCCCACCTGCCCCAGAGGGTGGGGAGGCGCACTACTGAAGCAAACAGCCCCACAGTCTTCCAGACACCGTCACCCCTGCCTCCAACCCACCCTCTCACCCTCCTTCCACTCAGGGCAAATGAGGTCTGGCCTTGCAAGCAGCCCCGGGGCCCACAGGCCCCTCCCCTTTTCCTGTGCAGAGGAGCGGTAGGTCGGAGGTCTGGTCCCAGCCTCTCCCCCTTCTAAGTCCCACAGCTTGTTAAGTCCCCAAGGAGGTCTGGTGGCAGATGCCAATGAGGGAAGCAGCCCTGACTGACCCAGCTGTCTGCAGGCCTCTGCCCTTGCAGCAGGGCAAAGGGAAAGTGGAGAAGCGGCTGAGGAGGCCAGGGTTCTGGCTGCTGGGCGGACCTGTCTGGGCAAGGTGACCCATGTCCTAGGCCTCCTGCATGCTGGGGTCCAAACTCCTTCGGAAAGGTCCCTCTTGTCTGTGGACTGTGGAGAAACCAGGCAACTCATTCCCTCTCCCTGGGCCTTGTGCCATCCGGGCAGCTTACTCGAGTCCCCGCTGCAAATGGAGTGAGGAGTCCAGACTTGAAGGGAGAATGGTGGGAAGACCCAGGACAGGCTCGGGGGAGCCGGGGGTGGGGGGTGGGGGGGTGGCGGTCATCCTCATGATTTCTGACACACTCGGCTCCAGGGGCCGCTCTTGGCAGCTGCCGTTCACGGAGAGCTCATGATACGCCAAGCACTCCTCAAAAACCCTCCAGGGTGGGAGGCTTCATCATCCCCATTTTTCACATGAGGAAACCAAGGCACAGTGCTATTAAGCAGCTTGCCTGAAGTCACACCGCTTATAAATGACAAGCCAGGGCCGTGAACTAAGGGGGCCCAGCTTCAGAGTTTGGGCTAAAGCACCGTGACCTGCACCTTCGCTCTGTTCCCATGGTGAACGAATAGGTGAGGCCTGACCTTCCTCCTCCCCTGCTCCAGCCATGCCTGAAGGGTAACAGCCATGTAACCCCAGGAGACCTGTGTGTCCCCCACCCAAAGCCCAAACTCAGGCAGTCTAAGGAGAACCTCGTGCATCTCTGTTCTTATCCATCAGAAGACACCTCTGTCCTGCCCAGGTCACCTGGCCCAGTGGCTCCAGTTTAAATGGGAACGAACAACCCCCCAGTGTCACCCAGCAGCTCCTCACACCATCAGACCGCCCTCAGAGGTGGCTTCCAGGCCTCAGATGCCCCCAAACCCCACAAAGCACTCTCTCACCTGACTGGATATTTAGGTTTGGAATTATCACAAAAGTCACAATTTTGGCTACAAAAAGGTAATGTTATATGGACAAAAGGGACATTATCAACAAGAACCTTTTAATAGATATGTGATGAGAAACCACCCGAAAACTTGAATTTTAGATGCTTTCTTTTACTGGGGGCCGTGTCACTCAGCATAAATGATCAGTTCCCAAACACGCCATGGAACTCACCCCATTCCCTGCTCGTGCCCCACCCCTCACAACACAGGGCTTGACTACTCTCTCCCTGAACCACAGTGACAGGAACCAGAATTCAGACCCCACTGGGGCGCCTGGGTGGCTCAGTGGTTTAAGCCTCTGCCTTTGGCTCAGGTCATGATCTCAGGGTCCTGGGATCAAGCCCTGCATCAGGCTCTCTGCTCAGCAGGGAACCTGCTCCCCCCCCACCGCCTGCTCCCTCGCCTGCCTGCCTACTTTTGATCTCTCTGTCAAATAAAAAAAAAAAAATAAATAAAATTCAAACCCCATGCCTGGACCCATCACCCCTCATCTAACACCCTCCACTTCCAAGGTCACAGCCTTCACCTGCCGGCTACAGGGGAGCTTCATGGGCGGGCAAGGTCACAGGAGACCCAGAATTTTCATTCTCAAAGTCACACCTGGTCAGCAGGTCACCTTGGAGGGCTTGTTTCTGAACCACTTTCTGCTGCTCCTGTCACTGGTGATTTCCAGGATGCCACAGCCCTGGTCATGGGAAATAGTGCCCTTAGGAACATTCCTGCTTGCTGTTGAACATATTCTGTTGTTTCTCTAGACTGAGGCCTGGCACACTCAGCTTGCTGCCCACTTTTGTAAATAAGGTTTTATTGCCATGCCCACCTATTTACATACCGTCTATGGCTGCTTTCTGGCAAGGATGGGGTTGCACGGTTGTGACAGAGACCCTCTGGCCCACAAAGCCTGATAGCTACTGTTAAGAAAGTTTGCAGACCCTTGCCCCAGACTCTCTTCAGGCTCAGCCTCGGCACGTGACTCCCTGGGCTGACCTAAGTCACCGAGGTTGACAAGGGCACACACAGACTCGGCAGGAGCCATGGGGTACACACCCCATCCAGAGGCCAAGCACTAAGTAGCAGGATAGAACAGGAGGGTGTGCTGGGAAGAACCGAGGGGTCTGGGTGGGGGAAGGGAGGGGTGAGCAAAGGCTAAGAAGGAGTTCACCAAGCAAGCAGGCAAGGAGGGTGCTGGGCCCAAAGGATCAGTGAGCACAGAGCCCAGAGTTGGCAGGGAAAGAAAGGAACAGGAGGGACAGAGCAAAGGAGGGCCCTGTGCAGGAATGAGGAAGGGCCTCATGGAAGCAGGAGATGGGGCAAAGCGCTGCCGGCCACACCAGGCAGCCTTGCCTTCAGCCTTAGAGCACAGGATGGTGTTTGGTGGTCCTAGGCCGAGTGGGGAGCAGACCCCTCTGGCTGCCACACGGGGATGCTCTAGGGAGGACCTGCATGACCCTGGTTAGGCGTGTTAGAGGCCTAACCAGACACACCCACAAGGTATGAACTTCCAGCACCCGGTGGTAAGTTGGTGGGGGGGGTGGGGTGGGAGAAGGGACAGGACGGTACCGCAAGAGGTGAGAATGGGCTCCAGAGAGGACAGGTTAAGTGTGAGGCCCCTCTGACCCCTCTGGCCCGGCGGGGGACCAGAGCCAGCAGCAAGGCTATTTTGTTTTGCTAACATCATCTTCACTGCTGGGGGCAGAGTGGGGGACACAAGCAGGGAGAGCAATGGACCCATAAGCCCCTGGGTCTCAGACAGAACCAGGGGCACAAGGATGTCAGGGACACGGCTGAAGCCCCCTGGAAAGCAGCCTGGCCCCTCAGTGGTTGACAAAGAAGGGACAGCCCCACACAGGGGACCAGACAGGGAGGAGGGTGATAGAGGTGTTGGGGACCAAAACCATGAGCACGAGGGAGTCCAGCTCCAGCTGGAGCAGGGAACTGTTTCCAGCCTGACTTGGCTGCCTGAGCTCTCCAGAGGAAAATCCTCCCGGGAGAGGCCGAACAAGGGCATCTCACGCGAACCCTCATTTTCCTGCTCAGGGGACAGCAGACACTGATCTGTCCCCTGTCAAGTCAACATTAACAGGCGAGCGGCTTCTCTCACTCACAGTTCAAGACGTGTAAGACGGTTCATGTAACACCCTGAAGGGCCTTCTGAGTGGGGTCTAAAAATAACCAATTTTAAAGTGACAGGCTTGTATTTTTAGTCCCCTAAAAACCTGAGTGATGCTCAAAGAAGCCACACCAAAATGCCAGTCCTCAGCCACACGTCTGGCACCCAGGGCCCCCAACTCCAAGTGGGAGACAACACAGCACAGGGGACATTTCCACAGACACCATGGCTCCATACCTCATATCCTTAGACGGCTTCTACTGACAGGCATCCAGGTCTCCGATGCCTGCCTGAGGCCATGGGGCTCTGGCAGCTGGAACAGCAGAGCCCAGCTCCCCCTATACTGTTCCCATGCCCCCCAAGGGCTCAGATGGGCCAGTCTAGGTGCCCTATGAGGGACAGTGCCTGGTGTGTGCATCTCCACTAACTTCTGAGGTGGCCAAGAGGAGGCCCCGACTCCTGGTGTGTGACAGGGACTCAGGAAACGGTAGTGCCGTCAGAGGCCAAAGTGGGTTTGCAGGGCATCTGCCTGAGCGCGCTGCCCAAGCGGGCTGGTGCCAAGGCTGGGGAGCCAGGATGCTCCCACGGCCTCTGCACAGGCATCATGTGAAGGTGAGAGTCCAGTGCTCCCTGAGAGGACTCCCCCACCCTCGGAGGCCCCGCTTGCCTCATAGAGCAGTGTGCAGTCCTCTGGGGACCACTCTCTCCCTACCAGTTCTGCCATCGTGCTTTCCCTGGGCTTGGTGGGCTTCTCCTCTTTCCCTTCTGCCTACTTCCTGGCCCCCAACTTCCTCACGGCATGACCTCCCCTTCTTTCAGCCCTGCTGGGTTCTTATTTCTCCCCAGACTGGTTTCCTATTGAGACCGGCTTGTCTTGCATTTTTTTCCTCAGCTCCTTCCCCCAGTCCTTGTTTCTACCTGCTTTTCGGGTCATTTTTCATCCCCTTTTCACTTGTGTCTGGAGACAAGGCAAGAAAAGGAGCAGGATGTATTCACACAGAGTGAGATCCAAGTGAAATCCAGGACCCTGACACGGCTCACCTACTCTGGGGCTGACAGACCTGGTTAGGAGACCTCCAACTCTGACCAGGGCTTGGGAGGCCTTTGTGAGGAGACAACACAAGATGGGCTGAAGGAAACGAATTCCAAACCCCAGGTACAGCAGGTACAAAGGCCCTGAGGCACAGAAGAATATGGTGCACTTGGAACTATCAAGGAGCTCAGTGTGGTTGGTCTGGAGTGGCTAAACAAGGAAGAGAGTATGGTGGCCACAGGCAAGGTGGAGGAGGGGCCCCAGGGCCCTCAGCCACAGGGGACAGGAACAGGGAAGCCTCCACTCCCTGGCACTGCCTTATCGCATTCACAGGTCTGAGCAAGTTTCAGAGTGGCCAGTTCTCAAAGCTGATTCCAAAGCGAGTCTGGGGAAGAGGCTCAACCCAGGAACTGACCGTGGCCAAGTGGTGCCTCAGCTGGAGGTGAGACGGAAGGGAGTGACCTGGCACTTCGGACCACAGACCCAGGGCAGACCCTCCGAGCCAGGGCACCTTCTGCAGCTGCTCCTCCGCCCAGAGCACAGCAGCTACCTCGACCTTTGCTGAAAATCTCTCTCTTATATAGCCTGCGGGCAAATGTAGCAGCAAACCTGGAGCCCAACTTCCATAAAGCCCTGAGGGCACCACAGTACACCAATGGGGCCCTCTGGACATCCCCACATCTGTCAGGTCTGTCAGCTGCCGCCAGCAAGAGACTCTGGCTTGTGAGGGGGCTTCTAGGCACTGGCGTGGCTGCCACACCTGCCCTGTCTGGGCTGGCTTCTGGCGAAGCAGCTCGGCCACGACTAAGAGTGAGTAACGTTTTGGAAGGCGGGAGAAAGATGAAGGGAGACCAACCAGCCGTTCTATGTGCAGCACTTCTCAGCTATCCGGCCAGTTCCTCACAGAACGCTCCTGCATATGGAGGCCGTGTCCCAGCTTTTCCCACAGCAACCCCCTCTTCCCAGGCTTCTCTCCCACGGCCCCCCACCCCAGCCAGCGAACTTCTCCACATCTGCCTCCTGCTCTCAGTAGAGCTCTGGGTACAGCACGGGGCCCCTCCCAGGCCTCCCAGACCGTGGAAGATAGGTGGCCCAGAAGTGACACCCCCCCCACCCCCACAAGCACTCTGCCAGGCTCAGGACACAGCGGTGAGGGGAACTAACTTGTCCTAAGACAGCAGTGTAGCTGAAAGCCAGGAGACGGAGCCACCAGTGCCTGAAGGGGGCAAGACGGGCAGTGAGGCAAGAGGGCGAAGTGGTTGGGGTGGGGGGTGCCACTTGTGCAGCTGTGTGCCAGGGCCACGGAGTGGGGAGAAAGTCGGAGGGAGGGAGGTGAAGTATGCAGGGCGGAGGCAGCCCGGGGCAAAGGCCCAAAGGCTGGGAGAGGGCAGGGGGAGTGGTGAGCACAGGGGGGTGCTGGAGGGGGGGGGCTGCAGGAAGGGCTGACCGGGTGCAGGAAACCAGTCCCGGGACTGGACCGTGCTGTCTGCGACCCCTCTGGCTGCTGAATCAGGCTGGGCAACGCCCTCACCTCAGGGCTCTGCTCGAGGAGTACCCTCACCGGATCCAGGCAGTTTACCCCTGCCCCAGGGCCTCCCCCTCTGCTGCCTCAGCTTCCCGGGACTCCTGGGTCACCCTTCCCCTCCACCTGCTTCTCCCATGTTACTTTCCTGTGCAGGAGCTCAGGGTTAAAGGCTGGACTCCAGGCCCGCGCTGCCTATTACCACGGCTCTCTCTGACCAAAGCCCCACTCCAGCCCTCTTCCCCCTGAAGACCTCCGGGTCTCATCCCACTCTCAGTGCCTGTCCTCCTCCTCCCCCAGGATGTCCTGGCCACAGCACGGGGGCGGGCCCTTGGAAAAATGCTGCCATGGTAACCTCCGGTCCCCAACTTTATCCTGTGGTAAGAACACAGGCTCCAGGACTGTTCTTCCTGGGTTCAGATCTGAACTTGACTCCTAGCTTGCTGAGCAGCCTTGGGGAAGCTACGGGACTCAAGGTTTCAGATTCCTCATCTGTACAATGCATCTCTCTGGGCTCCACTGTAATCCTGTACTAACAGCTCATATTTATGTGGCCCTTGCTCTAGACACAGGGGTGTACTATGGGCAACATGGCTCCCCACCTCACAGGGGCCATGGCGGAGCTCTGGGCTGCGGGGGCCTTGCGCACAGATGGGGCTGGATGGGGCCCTGAAGAAGGCAGCCTGTGGTCAGGCCTGGTAGGGACTGAGCCATCAGGGCACGTGGTGGTCTGGCTGCTCCTTAAAGTTCTCTTGTGACGGAAAGTTCCTTTTAATCATTTCCAGGCTTGTGGTTGCTTTGGGCTCCTCCAGGCGGTCTCCCACAGGGGTGGGGGCATCCCAGCCCCCGCCCCCCACCCCAGAAGCCAGATTACTGGTGGTAGTGTCCCAGGCGCCCTGGGGCTTCGGGAGAGGGCACAGCTGCCCAACCACACCACTGGGGACCCTGGTGCCAGGCTGCGGGAAACATCCTGGCGTTGGCCATTGGCTCAAGGCCCCTGTCTTGACTATGCTGCACAGAATGTCGAACTTTCCTTTGGTTTCATTGCAAAGATGGAAAAATGTGGAATTAATCTCCCCCATAGCATGGTTTTGACTTCACTCAGATTTTAAAGATCTAAAACAGATGCAAGAAAAGGGGAATCTCTTTGCTGTGGGGTCTTGTGAGCTATCAAAACAAAGTGGGTTTGCCAGGTTCAGCGCCTGCACAGCTCTGCCTCGTCTCCTGCCAGTTCCAGCTTTGTCTGCTGGTGTATGTCTGTGTGAGCACACACGTGTGCATGCGCACACGCAGTACCCTGTCTTGGGGATGGTGCCCTGGCCGGCCAGTTGTCCTATGTCTGCGGGGTGAATGTGGGCTGGAAGGGCCAGCACACCTTCCTGAGAACGGGGCTGCTGGTCTGAGCCCTGCCCTTCCCACCAGCCAGGGCTCTAGCTCTCTGGCCCAGCCTCTGTCCGGCGCCCCATCATCTGTGGCACAGGGGCCCTCAAGTTGAAGGTGCAGATGCTGGCCCTCGACAGCCTGTTGACCTCCATCAATCTAAATGTCAGCTTCACGAGGACGGGGTTTTTGTCAATTCTTGCTCACCACTGTCCTCCTGTTCCCAGGCACAGCTCCTAGCACACAGTAGGTGCCACACAGGGCGCTGGATGGACAAATGCCAGGCCCTGAGCACCACGGAGATGCAGAGAATTTGGGTCCTGCCCCAACCAGCCCAGGTCCCCATGAGCCCGACTGGCTGGTAAGGAACCCGCTCCCCTCCCTCTAGCTTGGGCCTTGGACCTGGGAGGCTTGAGGGAACGGTGGGGGAGGGGTTGGAGGGTAGGTAGGATGGAGGGGCCCCTGTCAGCTGGCCTTGGTCTCAGCAGGATGTGGGGGTGCACAGAGTGGGTTGGGAGTCCAGGAAGCAGCCCACTTCCTCCCCTTTCCACCTCAGACCTCATTTGATGAGGGCAAACAGCTCTGAGCCCTGAACTATAGAGGGGAAGAAGGAGACTCCCTCTCACGCTGGCGTCCAATAGACTAACTTGTCTAGGATCACACAGAGTCGATATACAATAAAATGTGTTTTTGAAGAAATTCTTCCCAATCTCTCCAGGCTAGGCAACTGTCTTTTTAACCAACCCTTTTCACCCCCCAGTTTGCTGCTAACAACACAAAATGAGCCTTTGTCCCTCGAGCCCATAGGTCTATGTTTCTGTTTCACATTATCTCGGGGATATAGGATTTCTCTGACGTTTCTGCAACCCCCAACCCCCACCTCTACGGAGGATTAGCTCTCCTCGAGAAGTACATGAAACACTATTTTCTATTGGTGGATTAGCCATGGGATTAAGGAATCTTGGCTAATTTACCTTCCTTGTGGCTTAAAAGCAGCTCCTTTTAAATGAACACAGACTTTTCCATCTTACTACTTACCCACAAAAGAGAAGCTATTAAAAGTGGGTCCACTCACCACCATCCACAAAACCAAATGCTCCTGGGACCCATGGGGGGCTACCTGCACCAGGACAGAAGATCTGAGCTGCGTATCCCACCCACACTGGCCTGAGTGCAAGGCCATCTCTATGTCAGTCCCGGGCAGGCCACCAGGGAGGCAAAGGGTCTAACGGGGACAGCCCCAAAGTGCAGGATGCTAGTCACTGCTGGGCCAGAGGCTCTGCTGTACTCTGACCCCAGGGTGAGTCAGGGCCGAACATGGGGCGTGAACCTTGGCTTTGACCACCTCCTGCATTCTGTTTCTTTGGAAGCTGACTTTTCCAACAATCCATAAATGAACGTGCTAGTTAATTTACCACAACCCAATAAAATACAATCATCCCAAGTCAGACAGACTGTCAGGTAGTTTGTTGGAGGCCTCAGGACAGCCTGGCAAGTCAGGCGGTAAGTCCCAGCCCAACAGGACCAGCTCAGGCAAGAAGGGCTCACAGGATTTCCCTGCCCTGCCGAGGACCCACTGATCCATGGTAGGAAACGTAGCCTGTCATCTTTAAGGTTTTCTGGAGCCACCAGCTGGGCCCAAATCAGAAAGGAGGCAGGCATGGACCTGCTCCTCCAAAAGCCATGCCTCCCTGAGTTTAAAGCATCTTTCTGCCTTTCCTCCCCCATCAAGGAGAGGATCTGTACTGGCCGTCCAGGCCCGGAGAGGGCCCTCCGAGGGGCAGGGGGAAGGAAGGGGCCGGCCTGACTGTAGCTCTCCCTGCCCCTGCTCTAGCGGCGCCTCATTTGGGATAGTGCCAAATGGCCACAGGGTCAGCTGTGACTTGGTTCATCGCAGAGCCATGTAGGCCTATATGGCACTGCTTGTCCAACCAGAACATAGGTCCCTATAGGTCATAGGTCCCTTCTCGTGGCCAGCGCTTAACCCTTCCCCGGAGGGCCCCTGGGTCCCAAGAAGAGTGCGAGCAAACAACCTGCAGTCCCCTTCTCCCTTCTAGAGTAATCCTGGAGTCAGTCTGAAAGAGACGCCCCTGCATGGGCCCTGTTATCCCACTTCAGCCCCTGCTCCCCTACCCCTCCCCCCGCGCCGCCCACCCCAAGCAGGCTTGGGGCCTCACAGGAGAAATCTCCTAGGACCGTGAACATACCGGGCCCCGGAGGTAACCACAGCCATCCCAAGTCCATCTGGTGGGCGGGGGGGCCTTCGATCTGCAGCCTCTTTGGAGAGGAATGCTTTTTGCCACAACCGCAGACGGCAGAGAGGACAGAGCTGCCATGAAGCCTGCCATGCACTCATGAACGTGAGCTTGGCCTATCTTTGAGTGCCTTGAGCAGCGCCAGACTTTGCTTTTTGCAAAGCCAGAGGGGCCTGTGGATACATGGCCCAAAAGAGCAACAGGGTGGGGGAAGGGCCAGGGCCCAGCCCCTCTGCAACCAGCTGGAGTCAGACCCCAAGTGTGCCTCTGACACAGGCCACAGAGTGTCCTGTCCCCAGGAAGCAGCCTCTTGACAGGAAAAACAAATCTCGTCTCCAAACTCCCAAGTGGAGGGAGCGCAGGCTGTCCTGAACTTGATTTTGGCCCAATGGCAGCTTTTGAATGTCTGTACAGAGGACAGCTAGACCCTCTCTGGACTAGGTAGGCCTAGCGGTCAGCTGTGCTGATGTGGAGAGAAGCACCATGTTTGTGGGAACCTGCAACCACCACTCCAGGCCGCTGCCATTGGGGGGCTGCACACACTCTATAAACAGGAATCCTGGCAGGGGTTGGGGCAGCAGGGAAGGCTGACTTTCATTCTACACCCTCCCGAAGAGTTCGGTCCAGGCACACCTGGGAGGGCCGGCCCCCAGCTAAAATGGCACAACTGCTTCAAAATCGAGTCTGTTTGTACAAACAACAGTTCATCTGCCCAGGAAAGAAGTATACCAAGAGCCCCCGAGAGGGGTCAGGCGGGCCCTGCGTTCGCACCCTCCCTGCCAGCACGGAACTAGGTGTCTCACCCAAGCAGCCCATCAAATAGGGAACCACCAGGACCATGGTGGGGAGGGTCGGGATGTCTCAAAATAAACAGGCCACTTCCCAACTGTCTAACTCCCCAAAGCATACAGACACAAATCCTTGGCCCTGCTGAGTTAGGTCAGCAGAGTTACAACCTGGCTATTTCACGAACTCAAATGTCAGAGGCCCACACTGGCGGGGCTGGGTGGGTCTGCCCCCGCCTGCTTCCCACCGCATGCATGTTCTAGTCCCGGAGCCCAGCGGCCCCTGGTGAGTCACAGGAACCTGAACGTGACATCACAGCATTGCTGTGGCCAGCCCGAAGCACGGGTGCCATAAAAAAAACATAGCTGGAGCAGGAATTTCATGGTTTGGTATTTTTAAAAAGCAGCAAGATGTGAAACTAGAGTCGAAAATAACTCTGCTGTGGGCTTCAGAGGCAAAACCTCCAAGCTGTTTGTTGGGCCCATGCCCCTCACTGTAGCTTCCCCAGCTCCTGGGTACTGTCTGCACCTCAGCGCCCTACTTCTGGCCCTTGAGGAAGATCCAGGGACTCTGCAAAACCCAGAAAGCACCCGAAGCTCTGTCATACAGGAGTCGCAAAGGAAGCAAAGGGGGACAATGTGGGAGGTGAGTTCATGCAGCCAGGCCAGTGATGGAAAGTGGCCCCTAGATCACCTGACACAGGCCCACAAGAACATGAGAGAAAAGGTCAGGGCCTCTGTCTGGATACAGACCCCCAAGCAGGCAGGTCTGGCAGCCACGGGGCCTACCCTGGAGTCCTTCCTCAAGCGGAGCAGAGATAGGAAGGTGACTCATGGAAAGAAGGCCCTAAGGGAAGTCCTGGCCCCACGTGAGGTGCTGACCTTTGCTGCCTACCACATAGGAAGGCAGATGGGCAGTGCCCAAAGTCTCCTGTCTGTAGAGAAGGAAACCAAGGCTTACTCAGATCTACACAGACAGAAAGAGGCAAAGCTGGGCCAGAGCAGTTTTTTTCTGGACCTCACAGTGCTCTAAGGTTGAGCCAACTTTCTCAGGAAGAGAAGACTTGGGACAGGCAGTGACCCCGTGGTAGCCATAGGACAGGTGTGTGTTCTCTCCAGGGTGTGTGTTGTGTGTGTGGACAGGGTCACAAGAGGAAGACGGGGCACCCACTCAGCCCCGGCAGCTCCTGAGAATTCCCATCTGGGTTTGGAGGAGCAAAAAATTTCCAAAGAAAAACCTAAATCCTGGTGCCTGGGTGGCTCAGTTAAACATTTGCCTTTGGCTCAGGTCATGATCTCAAGGTCCTGGGGTCAAGCCCCACTTTGGGCTCCCTGCTCATCAGGGAGCCTGCTTCTCCCTCTACCCCTCCCCCTACTTAGGCTCTCTCACTCTCTCAAATAAATAAAATTTTAAAAATTAAAAAGAACAAAAAACCTAAATGCCACTATTAGGAAACACATTTCCCCCAACAATCATTAGGATAACTGGATTCAAAGTATAGCTATCACAGTAAGTATACGTCTTTGAAGAGCTTCAGTCTTGGCCAGATGCCTGGGTCCAGGTTCAAGGCTCCCATCTCTAATGGGCCCCATGACCCATCTCGGATTTTCAACAACCCCTTGCACCCCGGTCCCCCGTCACCTCCTGGACTCCCCTCCCTGGACCTGGGAAAGGAGCTCTTCTTTCTCTCCCTCTCATCCTACTGCCAAGTCAGACCACTAGAGTCTCACTGGCAGCTCAAGGGCATTCCTGGGACTCAAGTCCAGCAGCTGCGGAGGCCTGTGGAATGTCCACTCCCTACACTCCTGTGTTACCTGGCCAGCCTGGTGCTTTCCCACACTCTCCTGGGAGCACATGGACTTCGTGCTGTGCTTCACAGAACAGCTGGTGCCGGTCTAACACATCCATTTAACCAAGGGCTTCCCAACGGCGCTCGGAAACATGAGCTGGCTCGACTGTCCCAACTTTGTAAGGCTCTGGGGAACAATGTCACCTGATGAATGAGGGGGTTGGTCCTCAGATCCGGGAGGGCAGGTGTGTCCAAGCTGATGGGCCGGTGGTCACTCTGCTTCCCACAGCTGGCAGGGGAGTGTAAGGCTAGACAGACCCCAGCTGTTCAGAACACGGCATCCAGCTGGGATCGGGGTCCCAAGGAGCACAGTGGAAGAATCCGTGAAGCCCCAAACGGCAACCTCAGATGGGTAAGGAGGGGTGTCTTCTACACAAAGAAGGGTCAGGGCAAGGGGGTGTACTCTCTAGCCTGGGACCTCAGAACTACCAGGCTCTGTGATCACAGAGCAACAATGTCTGGCCTTAACTTTCAGGTTAACGTTCGGCTTGCAGGTGGACTCCTCGAGGAAGCCAACCCTGACTACACCAAAACTCTCCAGCAGGGGAAGCTGGGGAACCCCAGCCTACAGTGGCTTGAGCTCAGGATCACCCAGGATCCTGGAGAAGTCCCAGGCTGAGTGGCCCCAGGGGCTGGTCCAGGCCCAGCAAGCCATTACCCACACCCTATCCACGACTGGCATGGTGCTAGCTGCTGGGCACCAGGCTGGAGGATGACATGAGGGTCAGGTCAGAGAGCCTGTGGAAAGTTGCAGGGCTCAGATAAACAGCGGGAGGAGGCAGATGACAAAGAAGACATGATCCCTACCCTCTGTGGACTTCCCATCTAATACAACACCATAGGGAGGACTGCCAGGCCAGGCCAAAGAGAACACTCACGCGGGAGATGGACAAAGGCCTATGAACCTTGCAACCATTCCAAAGTTATCGCCCCGAACGGGTACACTTTTGAGGAACAATGTGTACCTGTTTGAAGAACAATGTGTACCCGTTTTGAAGAACACTTTAGAGAAAAGACATTCCTAAAAAAATAAAATGGTACAACCTCAACTGGAGAGTCAAAGGGCTGGATTTTGGATGCTGTACATGGCCCAAGGAGAGTTTGCTTCCCAGGCAATGACGAGCCTTTTGAACGCTTGCTGGCCCCAGATGCAGAGAGAGCTCAAGCAAAGAAGGGAACTCGCCGCCCCCTCTGCGAGGGTCTGAGGCACGGCTCCTCCGGGCAGGGAGATAGGGGGGAACTGGGGGAAGTGTTTCTGGTGCTGCTGTGATCCCCCCACCACCGCCACCAGGCCCTAATGACGAGGGCAGCACACGGCGCTGCTGGGGACTGTTCGCAGAGCCTCACACGAGCTAACACATCTAATCCTCACGACAGATCTGTGAAGTGGCTACTCTTATCAGTAATGGGTTCCAGATTTGGAAACTGAGGCACAGAGGTTAAGCACCTGGCCCAAGGTCACCAGAACGTACACCCAAGCAAGCTGAACCACTGTTCTCCATGGGTGCGCTCAGCCGCCTGACCTCTGGGGGCCACTGAGGAGGACTGAGATTGGTCCTGGGCCTTCAGACTGGCACAAATGGGCCGTGAACATCCAGAGAGGAGGAATTAGTCACTGGGCCACCCCAGCCAGTTGAGCAGAAAGGCAGGTTCTGAGGACTGAGGGCTTCCGCAACGGAGTGTCCTGCTCATGTCACCCAGGGGCAGAAGGCTCTGTGACTCACTCAGTAAACATTTCAGCCACTGCAGCCCCCACAGTTCTTCCTTGGAGGATGTTCTGGGGGATGGAGGATGGAAGGACCCAGAAGGCAACTTCCCTCTCAGAACCCTCTTTGAAGTAGACTTCCTTGTCAGGGAGGGAAGGGGCAGTGAGGGGGTTGGGACAGAGGGGAATAGCATGATTCAGATGACTCTGAGGTAGGAGTCCTTGTGGGGGTAGCTGAGAAACCCCTGCCCCTCCAGAGTACAAAGGTATGTCAAGATGGCGAGCAGTGCTCACTGACGGGGTCCTGTGTGAGACCAATACCCATAGGCAAAGGAGGCTCAGAGCCCGGCTGAGTGACCCACATGGATAGCTCAGCAGGGTAACCTGGCTCTGGGCTTCAGAGGTGGGGCTGCCCACAACCACACTGGTCCCAAGAGAAAGGAACACCCAATCCCACAAGAGACAGCTCTGGCTGTAGCTCGGATACCTCAGCTAGAGCCCCAAATGGAAGAGAGGAGGTACGTCTGGAAAACAACCAGCAGCCAAACTCAAGGACAGCACACCAGTGAGCACAAATGCACCTCCTACCACTTGGAAACTAGGCTGAGGCCTCGACTGGGGGCTTCAACTGTGGAAACCAAGAATCATCTTCAGGATATGTCAAGTCCATCAGGAACATTCAGGAATGCACACTGTTTGGCAGAGCAGGTGCCTGGCTGACGGGCCTGGCATCTGGTCGGGGGTGGAGTGCTGTTTGGATCTGCAAAGGGGCTGGATGGTGTGAGGTAGGACGAGGGTGCCACACAGCCATCCAGACCTGGGGCCAGAGGCCCAGGCCACCTGAAAGCCTTCATTATTCTCGGCGATGGCGGTTTCTCACAAAGTTACTATCACACTCCAAACTGCTAACACGTAACAAAACCTCCCGCGTGCACCCCTGAAACAGTGACGGGAAATGCTTCTAGTGCTATACTCCAATGAAGCGATCCAATGAAGCTATTTTTAACCGTCTTCTCAGACTTAATTTCCAATTTTATCCTATAAAGTTCTAATTGATTCCACCTCCCCTGATCTCTCACACTTGACAAGGCTGTGAAGAACATGAGGCGGGCTTGGCGGTTTCTGACGCGTGTGAGATGGGGGATGTGCATGTTGCTCATACCTCTCTCAGCACAGGCCTTCTTCTCAAGGGTTAACAGGCTTCCAGAAATGTCTGTCTGATGTGCCTGTCTTCTCCACCCCCAGCTACCCCCAGCCCCAGCCACTGACGCCAGACCTTTCCCTTCAAAGCTCCTTCCTTTCCTGGGCCCAAGATGTGCAGTGCCAGCTGGGATGCCATGACACGCCGTGGGCCACATGACATGATAGAGAGCTTTTCTCACTTGGCCAGGGATCCAGAGGGAGGGAAAGGATGGTACGCCACTTCAGCTCTATTTCTACCAGGGACTCAGGGCTCCCTTGTCTTCTTCCCACACCCTTGGTCTACCCACGAGTTGGCACAAGAGAAGGCAGTCTGCGCCCACAGCTGAGGTGGGGAAGGGGCCTGACGACCTTTAAATCCTGCCTTGGCACGCCCCCCCACACCGCATGCCAGCCACGCTGGGCTTTGCTTGTTGCTTGGATGTGCCTGTGGCCCCCTCCAGTCCTGCAGGCAAGGCCACTCTCATGCCTGCGGTGCCAGCAGCCACCTCTTGCCAGGGCACTCTGTTCTTAGGGAAGCTGTTGTACTCCAATTCTGTATTAACAACTGCCAGATGTATCTATGCTCCAGAGGCCTGGGTCCATGTCTACCTTGGTGATGACGCTGGTCAGCACCACCGCTTATGTTTACTGAACAGTTCCCTTGAGCCAGGTGTCAGCCAAATGCTTCCCACAGATTCATCTTCTTTAATCCTGACCATGAACAGGACCTGGAGTCCACGAACACCGCACATCACAGAGGAGCGCACCAGGGCTTGGGGAGCCAAAGGGATTTCGCCAAGGCTGCTTGGAGGATAAGAGCAGTGCCAGCTCAAAGCCAGAGCCTGGGCTCCCAGATGCCTGACTCACTGCTCACAGCTCCCTGGCACACCCCTGGAGGGTGCCCACCCCGCGATGAGCGGGATGAATGGACAGTGTTTCTTTCAAAGCTCTGCTGTGGCCCAGGCTGGCCCTGGGAGGGCACACCCTGGCAGGACCAGCACTGGGGATTTTTGGGGTCCAGTGGCTTGGCCGGAGCTCGGATGGCTCTGAGAGCCAGGACCTCAAGGCAGGCACTGCAACTTTATTAATTTGGACTGGAAAGTAGATCCATTATGATGATGATTATTATTTTTTAAAATATAGCACCTGCTGCCCAACTTCAAACGGCCCAAATGCCAGGCCAAGTGGGGTGAACGCATGTCCTGGCCTACCTGGGTAAGGACGTCCAGCTGGCCCACGATGTGCTCCAGTGTGCTGGTCAGCGTCTGGGGCATGCTGGTGGGCTCCTGGGGTTGGCTCTGCACCGACTCCTGACTCCTGCCTCTGCCTGGAGGGATGGGGAAATCCACTTCCGGCTAAGGACAATGAAAAGAAAGGGAGTCCTTCAGTCCTCATTCAGGGCTTAAAGAAACACGGAAAGAGGAACAGCCCCTCCAAAGGATAAAGTGGAAAACTACCCACAACCTGGAAAACATGAGTTCTAAATACTGGTGAGAAACGCAGTGTGGTGGTACTCCCACATCCGGGCCACGCGCCCCCTTCCAGGACTTCCTTTCTGAGCAGAGGCCGTGAGTGAGGAGTGCCATCAGAGCACATGGCAGTGAGGGCTGGAGGAGCCTGGGGGGAGGGGCAGGTGGGCCGCAGAGTGCCCTCCGCTGGTTCCTCATACAGCCCGTACCCCCAGTAGGCCCCCTCAGAGTCTGGAGACCCTGAAGCCCAGGCTGGCTCTGATGTCACCCCTCTTCCTGGCAAGGCCCAGGCCCATTCCCCACCCCCAGTGTGGGCTTGGCCTAGAACTGGGGGGATGTTCTGACCCCACCCTAGTGCAGAACCCCTGGGAAAACAGGAATTGTGTGTGAGCATCCAGATGGCTGGTGGGAATCCTGTGCCTGGTGGGACAGGCACCCCGAGTTGCTGTAGAGAGCCTTCCGGAGACGTGAGGGATGAGTGTTCCTGCCTGAGAGGCTTCAGTCCCCAAATGCAGAAGCCTAACCTCTGCACCACTCCCCCACCAAATACACACTCACAATCACTGGGTGCAGGTGATTCCTAAGGGGACCCATCCCAGTCCAACTTGGGTCTCCCCAGATTCAGGCACCACTCTTGTGTACGTATTAGCACTTCTCTTAACCCATGAACCGCTGTGCGCATGTTCAGCAGGGTGGAACTCCCAGAGCCACGCCGTTCCTGAGGACACAGATGGCAGATGCCCCAGTTTTGGTCTTAGAACCTTCCTCTGTGGACTTGCTCCCTGCGGGAATGATGTGCTTAGTGAGACTGACACTCTCGGCTGGCCCCAAAGCCCCAGTAACCCATAAAGGCAGCCACACGTGGGGCTCAGGGTTTTAAGCCATGACCTCAACAAATTTCTAAATGTTACCACATCACCCCACGGCTTTGCCAGTCCTCCAGGGCTCTCTACTGCCTTTGGGAGAAAATTTGAGCACCTTGACAAGGAACCCCACTCCAGGCTACCTCCTTGCACAACTCCCCTCCTGCCTCTGCACCCCCTTGCCCAGATCCCAAGGTCCTCCCCTACTGGAAGGCCTTCATCCAGCCTTCCTTCCCCTGACCCCAGCACCCTAGCCTCTAATCGCTTTGCAACCCAGAACGCCTGATCAGCAGCGCCTCTGTGCTCCCGAATGCCTGTGCCTGCCCCAGCCCTGCCCGGTTCCTCCAGCCACTCCATCTCCAGTGCCAGGACACACGAGTGAGCTGAATCAATGCCGGCCTGTCCATAGGGCCTGCTGCCTGTCCATGGGTCTGTGTGCCTCTCCCTGTTTCCTGCCTATGCTCATCAGTCCTGTCCCTTCTGAATCTAGGATATCACTGGGCTCAAAGCTTGCCAGCTACCCATGTGCCACAGAGCTACGGCTACTCTATCCAGATAGCAGAATTTACTGGCTGTGACTGGGGCTCCCCGAGGCTGCCTGCACATGTCCCACCAGCAGCTGGCTTGCATCTCTGAGTCTGCCCATCTCCTGGATGGACCCATAGTAGCCCAGCCCTAGGAAGATGCTCTGCTCTGGCCAGGGTCACCGGGGTGGGCATCAGAGTCCTAGAAGAGAAAGACCACAGGGGAGGATTCCCAATCAGCCAAGGAGGGCAGTGTGGCTCCTGGACCCTACTGCCTATTTTGCTTTAGTTGGAAAGTGTTCTAGTCTCAAAGATAGCAAACTCTCTCGTGCATGCCCATTGGAACCTGGAGAAACACAGGCTCTGGAGGTTAAAGAGAACATGAAGGTTAGACACAGAGCTCGAGGGGTGTTCTCGAAAACAGGAGCAATGCCAAGCACACGAGCCCATTGTGGGCGTGCCTGCTGTGTGCTATGTGTGCCCACCAGGACTGGGGCCCTCCAGAAGCCAGTGCGATTGGCTAGCATAGGCCCTGACAGGTGTGGGGTTTTCCTTCTGGTTTGTAATGCAAGTGCTTGACTTCTTGACTGCCCAGGCATCCACTTCAGAGAGGCATCCACTTGAAGAGGGCTATCTTGAATAAACATGCTGCCCGCCCATGACCAGATGAAGAGCTGGGACACCCCCCACCACAGAGGTTCCTTGGTTTCCGAGGTCTTGGCAGATTTAGGTAACTGACCATATGGCCATGTGGTTTTTTTCTTAAAATTCCCACTCTTATGTTTAAAATTCACCAATAACGAGTGAGCCCTGAAAACCCCCAGGCCTCTACCCTCAACCCCAATAAAAGTGGAACCTCAGGTGCTTGCTCTCTCTCCTCTCCCCTCACCCTTGCTGTGCGGCCTCACGTGTGCTGTGTTATTTCTAGGTCCCTTCTTTTTTTTTTTTTTTTTTTTAAGATTTTATTTATTTATTTGACAGAGAGATCACAAGTAGGCAGAGATCAGGCAGAGAGAGAGGAGGAAGCAGACTCCTTGCTGAGCAGAGAGCCCAATGTGGGGCTCGATTCCAGGACCCTGAGATCATGACCTGAGCTGAAGGCAGAGGCTTAACCCACTGAGCCACCCAGGTGCCCCGGTCCCTTCATTTCTTCCAAAGGTTCCTGATGGTTACTGCTGAAGGGTGTCTTGTAATTATATTAAGAACTATGAGGGCGGGTTCAACCACAACGTTGGTCATCGACAGGTAGCGGCACACAGTTTCAGATCCCAATGCCTATGCAGGAGTCCACCCCAAAAGGAAATGTTCCAGAAGCCTTGAATAGCCCTCACCTCACCACAGCTGCCCCAGGCCCAGGCAGCAATGTCAGGAGACCCGGCACAGTGCACTGGGGAAGAGCTGGGATTCAGACAGGCCCTGGCCGACATTTGAGCTCCAGGACTGATAAGCAAGGTGGCCCTGGGCAAGAAGCTTAACCTCCCTGGGCCTCTGCTTCCTCATCTGCATGATGGGGGTGATGATTGGGCCTACCCCGCAAAGGGCTGGGCTGTGAAAGGCACTTCTCTGAAATCACTTGCAGGCCCTTCTTGAGAAGTAGCTCCAGCCCTGCACCCCTGCCCCGAAAGATTCCCCCCCACTCCACCCCCGCCACCCTTCCAGACACACACACTCTTCCTTTGGACAGTGAGTCCCTGTGGCTCCCTCAGGAAAGGCCATGAAAGTGAGGGTGGGAGCCAGGTAGCCCTCTGTCCCGACAGCCAGCATCCTCCAGGAGTGGCCAGACGGGTGCTGCCTGCTGCCTGGGAAGGATAGAATGGAAATTCTGAGTGTTTCTGAAAAACGGCCCAGAAACTGACAGCCCCGAGCTGAGTCCCTGGGAGCACAGTGATGACGGCGAGTTGGGGGGACCACCGCTGACTCACAACAGGAACCCTTCTTCTGAGCCCAAACAGAGCCAGCTCCAAAGGTGCACTGAGGACAGCAGCCACGCACCGAGCCAGGGAGGAGGCCTTTGGAGGACATGGCTGTGGGAACCGCCATGCTCCCCTGCCCACTCTGACCTCTCACAGACTGTGACCAGGTGACAACAAAGGAGATGGAAGCTCCGAGAGCAAATGACCATTGGGAGGGCCCCAGCCTCAAGCTTCCCCCACAAGCCCAGGGTCCTGCCTGCCCCAGGCTATTCCTCTGGCCGCACCATCTGGTCCTTGTCTTTCCTCCCCCAGGACGCAGTGCTTTTCTGCTTCCCGTCCATCCTCTTACCGGTGGACATGACAGCACTGCACACGCCACCGGGCCAGCACATAAAGATGGCAAGAGCCGTTGTCCCCTTGTTACCTACCACGTGCCAGCATTTACACACATTTAATCCTTACAGTGGCCCTTCCTTCACAGCAGGCATCATTAAGCTTATTTTTCGGGGGGTGGGGCAGGCAGCAGGCTCGGGGAGGTTAGAGATCTTGCTCAAAGTCACCCAGGAAAGGAGAAAGCTGGGACCAGGACCCACGTAAGAGGCCATTCCCTGACATGAGGCAGCCTCTGACAGGTGACACGGCCTGTGGTTTTGCCTCCACATGCCTGCCACACAGGTCCGGCGTCAGACACTGTCTGAGTCACTCCCCCACCCACCTGCCCGGCACAGAGCTGAACATGGAGTAGGTCCTCCACACGCACCCACCACTTCCGAGAGCCCAGCTCACCACGGTGACATTCCTGGGTAATGAAACCTTGCCAAGGCCGGGGTGGTGGGGGGTGGGGGGAGAAGCTGCGGCCCCACCCCGCACAGCGCTGCAGCCCCTCACCTGCACTCCAGCTCCCTGGAGATGCAGCGTTTCCCAGCGCTGGGTGAGCAAGCGATAAGCAGAGATAAGGAGATGACGAACGGGAGTGGGAAGGGACGCACGTACTGGGCTGTGAGTAATGACAGTGACGGAACAGCCGGGGCAGCACGTGAGGGGGAAAGGCTATAAGGACTCTGCCCCGCTCAACATCAAAGGGTCCCAGGAGCCCTGCCCGGCGAGTCTCAGTGACGATGACATCAGCACATACTGTGTACCTACACAGCGGCACCGAGCGGACAGCTTTCATTTTTGCCATATACAAACCTCCTAACGTCCGAAGAAAAAAAGGTGAAGACTCAGAAGAGACAAATCCCTTTCACTTTGTGGATCTCTCACTTGGGGTCTGCATGTGCCCCCTGGTATGGTCCCCTGGTATGCTCCCTGGTATGGGATCCTGAGCTCTCACAGCAGGTTCATCTTCTGCTTGCCTCAGTTTCTACTGCCGCCAGCCTGTTATAGGCTACCAGGAGCTCAGCATCATGCACAGTAGAAACTGCAGAAATATTCGACTGATCTCGGCCACTTAACACATGGTCACCAACCCATACATTTTTTTAAAAACAAAACAGCTGGCAGGTCTTCCTTGTGACAAGAAATCAACCCATCTGGACTGACTATGGTCTCACTGGTTCAACATCAAGCTGTAGATACAGGTAAGGAGTAACACTAAACTCAGCTCAACTCCCGATAAGGCTATCTACTTCTGTCTCTACTATCCTAAACATGATGTATGGGCATTTGATCAAAAATTATGACACACACAAAAAGGCAAGGGAAAAAACCCCACTGTCCGATAGCATCAGCAGGAACGCCTGGCTGCCTCAGTCTGTTAAGCATCTGCCTTCGGCTCAGGTCTCGATCCTGGAGTCCCGGATTGAGCCCCATATTTAGGCTCTGCACTCAGCAGCGAGCCTGCTTCTCCCTCTGCCTCTCCTCAACATCAAATGTGATCACATGTGCATGCTCGCTCTCTTTCAAATAAATAAAATCTTGGGAAAAAAAAAAGTTATCAGCAGAATCAGATGACTTTGACGCTGGTACTATCAGACATGAAACTTAAAATAACTCTGACTACTATGTTAAAGGTTGCATTGGAAAGTGTGGGTAACACACACAGACAGATGGGGAATTCCACCAGAGAGGTAGAAAGTCTAAGAAAGAGTCCGTGGAAATGCTAGAAATCAGAAACCCCGTAACAGAGAGGAAGAATGGCTTTGACAGGCTAATTGGTAGGCTCAGCCTAGCTGAGGAAAATGAATCCATGTCCTTCAACACTGATCAGTTCCTCAAACTGACACAGTAAGGGGGGAGGAAAAAATCCCAGAACAGAGTATCCATAAACGTGAGACAAGACCAAACTGTCTGACACGTGTGACAGGAATCCCAGAAGGAAAAGAGAAAAGAGACATTTCTTACAGAGCAAGTTTGCTAGTGGCAAATTTTCTCAGCTTTTGTTAGAAAAAAGTCTTTATTTCTCTTTCATTTTTAAGAGATATTTTTGCTAAGTACAGAATTCTGGGTTGACACTTTTTTTTTAAAATACTTTAAAGATGTTACTCCAATGACTTCTGGATTGTATAGTTTCATAGAAGTATTCTTCTATGGTTCTAACCTTTGATCCTGTATACAATGTCACTTTTCTGCCTATCTTCAAGATTTTCTCTTAATCTTTGGTTTGTAGAAGCTTCAATGTAATTTATACAGGGTTTGGTTTTGGTTTTTTGTTTAGCCTTTTGTCCTTTTTCTGAGCTTTTTGGGTCTGTTGTTTGATCCCTTTCATTAATTTTCAAAAATCCTTGGTTACTATCTTTCCTATAGCATGAAAAAAATCATGAAATGTGTTATTCCTTTCCTACAGTTGTTCTAACAAACGGTCACGCTTGGTGACTTAAAACAATAGAAATTTATTCTCTCTGTGTTCTGGAGGCTGCAAGTCCAAAATTAAGGTATCAGTAGGGCCCCTGCCCTGAGAAAGCACTGAGAAAGAATTGTTTCTTGCCTCTTCCGGCTTCTGGCGGCTCCAGGATTCCCTGGCTTATGACTGTGTTGCTCCAGTCTCTATCTCCATCTTCACAAGGCCTTTTCTTCTGTGTAGCTCTTGTAAGGAGACTTGTCATTGGATTTAGGGCCAACCCAACAATCCAGGATAAAACCTCATCTCGAGATTTAATTTCATTGGCAAAGACCTCCTTCCCAAATAAGATCATGTTTGCAGATTCTGGGGGTCAGGGCAGACATATTTTTGAGGGGGCCACTGTTCAACCCACTACAAAATGCTTAAACATAAATCTAACAACATATATGCAAAATCTGTATGCTAAAAACTACATGTTTTTATGCTAAAAACTACAGTACACTGATGAGTAGTAACAAAGAAGACCAGTACCAATGAAGAGATATATCATGTTTGCATACTGAAGGCCCAGTGTTTTTGAGATGACAGTTCTCTCTGAAATCAGCTATAGAAGCATAGAAACATTACCTGATTTCAAGACTTAGTTTAAAGTTACAGCAATCGAAGAGAGTGTGGTACTGGTAAAAAGACAGACACATAGATCAACGCCATCCAGAAATACACCTACAGATAGCCGGTCAATTAATTTTTAACGAAGGCATGCAAACAACTTAGTAAAGACAGTTGCTGGAACAATTGGACATCCATATGTAAAAGAATGAACTTTGGTACATACTTCATACCACATATAAAAAATAACTAATTCAAAATGGATCACAGACTTAAATGTCAATCCTAGAACTATAATATTTGTATAAGCTTTTCTTCTAAAACATAGGTGAAAATTGTTATGGTCTTGGATTAGGCAAAAATTTCTTAGGTATGACACCAGAAGCATGACCCATAAAAGAAACCGCTGATAAAATGAACTTCATCAAAATTCAAAACTGCTCTTTGAAAGACACTGTTAAGAAAATGAAAACACCAACTATAGACAGGAAGAAATTATTTACAAGTCACATATCCAGTAAGGACTTGTATCCAGAATATAAAAGAACTTTCAAAGCTCAATGAGAAGACAACCTAATTAAAAGAAAAAACAGGGGCACTTGTGTGGCTCAGTGGGTTAAGCCTCTGCCTTCAGCTCAGGTCATGATCTCAGGGTCCTGGGATCGAGCCCGACATTGGGCTCTCTGCTCAGCAGGGAGCCTGCTTCTCCCTCTCTCTCTGCCTGCCTCTCCGCCTACTTATGATCACTCTCTCTCTGTCAAATAAATAAATAATATCTTTTAAAAAAAGAAAAGAAAAAAAATCCCCAAAGATTTGAACAGACACTTCACCAAAGAACATATGAAGATGGCAAATGCACACATAAAAGATGCTCTCCATCATTAGCAGTTAGGTAAATGCAAGTTAAAAATCACAGACTCCCGGGTGGCTCAGTCAGTTGGGCGTCGGCCTTCAGCACAGGTCATGATCCTAGGGTCCTAGGATCAAGGCCCATGTCGAGCTCCCTGCTCAGTGAGGAATCTGTTTCTCCCTCTTCCACTGTTGCTTCCCCTGCTCTCTCTCTAATAAATAAAATCTTTAGAAAAAAAAAAATCACAGTAAGATACCAGTATACACCCAGTAGAATGGTCTAAAGTTAAAAAACCTGACCATACCAAGTGGTGGTGAGGAGGTAGAGAAATTCAAATTCAGACACTGCTGGGGAGAACATAAAATGGTACAACCACTTCAGAAAAGAGTCTGACAGTTACTTGAAAGGCTAAACATACACTTGTTATGTTCCAGCCATTCCACAGCTAGATAGGTACCCGAGAGAAAGGGAAATACATGTCCATATAAAGGTAAGTATATAAAAGTTAACAGCTGGGGCGCCTGGGTGGCTCAGCGGGTTAAAGCCTCTGCCTTCGGCTCAGGTCATGATCCCAGGGTCCTGGGATCGAGCCCCACATCAGGCTCTCTGCTCCACAGGGAGCCTGCGTCCTCCTCTCTCTCTGCCTGCCTCTCTGCCTACTTGTGATCTCTGTCAAATAAATAAATAAAATCTTTTTAAAAAAAAAACAACAAAGTTAACAGCCAAAAAAAAAAAAAAAAGTTAACAGCAGCTTTACTTGCAATAGCCAAAAATTGAAAATAATCCAGATGTTCACCAACAGGCAGATAAACATTCGATGGAGTATTACTCAGCAATAAAAAGAAATGAACTGGGGCACCTTAGTGGCTCAGTGGGTTAAAGTGTCTGCCTTTGGCTCAGGTCGTGATCCCAGAGTCCTGGGCTCAAGCATTGGGCTCTCTGCTCAGCGGGGAGCCTGCTTCCCCCTCCCCCGCCCCCCCCCCGCCCCTGCCTGCCTCTCTGCCTACCTGCAATCTCTGTCTGTCAAATAAATAAATAAAATCTTAAAAAAAAAAAAAAAAAGGAATGAACTATTGACTCATGTAACAACATGGGCAAATCTCAAAATAATTAGACAAATGAAAAAAAACAGAGAGATTATATAATTACATGATTCCATTTGTATCAAATTCTGAAACACACACACACTGACTGATCCGTAGTGACAGAAAGCAGATTAGTGCTTGCCTATGGGTGGAGGTAGAAGGAGTAGATTGATAGAAAGAGGCAAAAAGGAATTTTAGGGATGATGGGAATATTCTGTACTTTGATCATGGTGGTGATTAACTGTACACGTCTGCCCAAACTCAGAGAGCAATTCATTTTTTAAATATTTTATTTATTTATTTTAGATAGAGAGAGCATGCAAGCGGGGGAAGGAACAGAGCGGGAAGGAGAGGGAGGGGGGAAGGAACCCCAAGCAGATTCTGCGCTGAACACAAACCCTGATGTATTGGGGCTCGATCTATGACCCTGACATCATGACCTGAGTTAAAATCAAGAGTCGTATGTTTAATTGGCTGAGCCACCCAGGCGCCCCAGCAGTTCATTTTTTAAAATGGCAAAAGCTAAAGTGCATGGCTGGTTCAGTCTGTAGAGCATGCAATGCTTGATGTTGGGCATAAAGCTTTCTTAAAAAGAAAAAAAAAAAAAAAAAAAAAGAACAAATAAAATGGTGAATGCTACGATTTGTATGTTAATAAGCCTGACCTAAAAAAAAAAGAAAAAAAAGATGGGCACCTGGGTGGCTCAGTGCATTGGGCCGCTGCCTTCTGCTCAGGTTGTGATCCCAGGAACCTGGGATGGAGTCCCACATCAGGCTCTCTGCTCAGCAGGGAGCCTGCTTCCCGCCCCCTCCCCCATCCTGCCTGCCTCTCTGCCTTCTTGTGCTGTCTGTCAAATAAATAAATAAAAATCTTGGGAAAAAAAAAAAAAAAAAGATGTTGTTTTAACTGAAGTAGCCCTAGAAGCCCAATCTGCCCATCACGTAACACTGCACTCGATACTACCCATCACGGCCACTCGGTACTCAAGGTGAAGATCACTAACTCTCCACTGGACATTACCAAAGGGCAAACGTCCAGGCTGAAGACTCCAGGTGAGGCCCATGAGGCCCATCACTGGTCTGGGGATTACAGTTCCCAGATGCAGAAAACCAGCTCACGTTTCAGTGCAGCTCAATTCTCAAAGCCTCAGTTTCCCTGGTCGTCAGCAGAGGTCCCCAGGCAGCGTTTCTGAGGCAGTGGCCACCCTCTCTTTGGAATGTCAGGCCCCAGCTGCTCAGAGGTCCCTATGTAGCTTGATAGTCAGCAGCAAGCAAGGTCTGCGCATACCTGGCCAGCAGCCAGGAGTGGCTGGAGATTTACCATGAAGATGCTGTGAGTTAATGTAACCCAATGGCTGCTCTGGTAAGTGGTGTGGTCAATTATTAACACCTGCTCAAGGTGGAAATTTCTCCTTTTCTTTTAATCTCTAACACTGGACCTTGCCCCCTGCTCGGCCTGTTCTGGAAACAAACTCTGTCACAGACAAAAGTACCCAGAACTAGTCCACGGGCCAGACTCTGGGCCAGAAAGGGGAGAGGAAGGTGACTTGTGCCCCAAATCTGGGCTGTCTCACAGGGACCCAACTTGTACAGAACCGAACAACAGTCTGGCTGGCCACAGCCCACTAAAAACACCAAAGCGTGTCACTGTGTCTCCAAAGCAGGGCTAAGCACGAAATTGGAAGAAATGGACAGACACACACACACACACACACACACACACACACCATGATTAAATCTTTCTCAACTAAAATCTTTCATCTGACTGCTCACTGCATAGTCTGCTAAGTGAGGGTGCACAGATTCACGCACACGCTTCTTATAGTCTTTGCCTCGGGCCTCTGGCTCTGACAATTTGCCCTCATGAAAAGTTAATGGGTGTCTATGTCTGCCTGCCTGTTTGCTAAACCTGATCCCAGCCAGGAGCGCAGAAAAGAGGACAGAGCTCACTGGAGCTCATGCTTCTCTCCAGCTCTTCAAGTGGAAAAAAGGCACGGCCGTTTTCTCGAATCAGAGCTCGGAAGAAACCTGGTACTGTATCCACTGCGCATATTTGTGGACTAGATACACAACAGCCTTGTTTGCCCTATAATTTAGAGTTCCGGCCTGGGGTCCAACAAGAGAGAAAATTTCTGGTTCTAAACATAGCCCTGAACCCAAGAGGAACACTGATGTCTTCAAATCATCTAATTGTTCGACAATCTTGCCAATGTTCTTCCAAGCCAGCCTAAGTATGAGTATGGGATCTGGTTACCGTGTTGGCTTTTATCTAGAGTACGAATGTGCAGGGTGCTCTCGTGTGTTCCCCGCAGCAGGCTCCCAAGGAGGGCAGGGTGCTGGGTCATCTGTGTGCACAGAGGGAGCCAAGAGGCTCAAGGACACAGGGTCTGCGGCCAGCAGAGCAGCCTCTGAACGGAATTAAATGTTCTATGACAACGGGTCACATTTGGGTTTAAGAGCCATCCCTTGACACCAGGCCCCCACCGATCAGAAGAGGACAGGGTATCCTCTGAATTAAGAATTGTGAAGGGGTTGAAGGATGGGTCTGAGATGGATGAGGGATCCACATGCTAACCCACCCTGGGACTCCAGGCCCACTCCCATACCAGTCCTCTCCTCAGAGAGTGGTCCCTTGGAGGCAGATGGCATCCCATCACACCTGCGTCCCCCATAGACCTGCCTGGCACATGCGAGATGCTAAATGCACAAACCAAGGAACCCTATCTCCTCACCCAGGCTCAAAGCAAGACTGAGGCCTCCATACCCAGGCTCAAACGACACTCCTGGGCGCCACCCCTGGCGACCTCCAGCTGCCCACTGCCAGCCACACTCTCCAGGAGTTTCCAAATATCTCTCCCCACACGAGAGGGCTGATGTATAAAGCCAGAGTTTTCAGAGGAGTGAAAGGATTGCCCTGAGAAGCAGGAACGGGAAAGTAACTCCAACGTCCACATATGCCCTCCAGGGAAAGCAGTGGAGCTGAGAAGGTCTGTTCACCACAGCGGCATATTCAGGTGAGGGGAGCTGCGGGGGGAGAAAAGAGGGAGGATGAGCTGAGGTTGGCAGGGGGCAGGGAGGAAGACCTGGCGACTGCAAACAGGTAGAGGCCATGGGAGAGCAAGAGGGCCACCATGCAGCGAGAACTGTCCTTAGCACAGAGGGGGTCCCTGACCCTCCTCCCCAAAGGGGTGCTGAGGGAACAGGAAAACACCCCAGGCCTTTAGGGACTGACACCCTCCAGGCCCTCATACTGGGTACAGCCAGAAACACACAGAGGTGGGTTGCAAGGCAGAGTCAGGGGCCAGGGCCAGGGACCAGAAGGAAGCAGGCAGGGGTGGGGTGGAGTCGTCCACTCCTAGAGCAGGTAAGACCTCTGGAGCATTAGCACAAGCCACACTACTGACAAGCAGAGAAGCCACCCTGCAGCCTCCACAGCAGTGAGCAGCGCCCCTGTGACACCATTCCCTCTGAACAGGACCCGCGTCTTCCAGGGTCAGCTCTTGTTCAGCTCCGTTCCACAGATGTGACCACAGGCCCACCCCCGGCTGGGTGCTGAGGGGCTTAGCACCTCCCTCGAGACAGAAACACCTACCCTCCCTGTGCAAACACCTGAACCGGGGCACCCAGGGAGGGAGATGAAGCCCAAGGACTGACTAGAGATTTTCTTTTAAAAAATTAGACTGCTTTGAACTAATTTTAGACTTAGAGAAAAGTTGCAAAAAATAGTACAGAGAATTTCCATATATCCCTCCCCCAGGCTTCCCCAGTGCTAGCATCTTACATAACCATTAGGATAATGCTCAGAGCAGGAAATTAACCTTGGGACAATACCATTAACCAAACTAAGGGCCCCGGCTGAGCTTCACCAGTTTTTCTAATGTCCTTGGATCCTGCTATTCCAGAATCCCAACCAGGACGTCCCCCTGCACTGAGTTACTTCTCCTTGGTCTCCTGCAGTCTAGGTCAGCTCCTCAGTTTTCCCTTGTCTTTCATGACCTTGACACTTTGGAAGAAGAGTACTGATCAGTTCTGTTGTCAAACGTCCCTCGGTGTGGGTCTGTCCAGTGTTTTCTCATGATCGGAACGAGGTTTTCCATTTTTTGATGAGAATACCACAGAAGCGAACCACCCGACACCGCAGAACTCATGTGGACAGGACGTATTATCAGTGGCGCTGACCTTGACCAATGGCGATGACCACTCTGCCAGGCTTCCCCAGTGCGAAAATACATCTTTCCCTGTATAGTTAATCTTGGCTTTTAAAATGTGGCTTTTAAAAAATTAATTATTTTTATTAACATATAATGTATTATTTGTAAAATGTGGCTTTTTAAAAAGGGAACGTGTCGCTGTCATTACGAACTCCGCGCTGTCAGCCCAGCCTGCTGATGGCCACAGCTGCCCCACAGATGAGAGGCAGCTAATGAAGATGAGCGGCAGAGCCGACGTCTCTGGAAGACGCCGAAGCTCTCGGTGACAAAGAGGAACAGTAGCGGTTTATTTATAGATCCACTTGAAGACAGCTCATTGTAACTACTGGGGTTGAATTTTTAAAACCTCGGGAACAAAGGCTGGCTATTTTAAACTCTCCTTGCACTTAGTTCAATGGAGAGTGTTAGAGGCACTGACCACACCCGGGCATCACTCCCAAGCTCGGCAATTCAGAATTTGTGTAGCATCTCAGGACACGAGCACGGCCTGCCAAGGCAGATAACCACGGCCAGCTCTGCCTACCCTAGAGGCAGCGGGCCTCTTCTGGGCCAAAGCTCTCAGCCCCAGGGAGGAGTCAAGGGAGGCTGCATCCTATGGGGTCTCTCAGCCTCCCCCTCCTGAAAAATTAACTTGCACACAGCTATTGTGAACCAAGGTTATATCACCTCTCTCCCTGCCTCCCCCTACAGGCTGCAAAGAGGGACAGCGCCCTCCAGCGGATGCCTGCCCAGGACAGCCGGCACTAGCGGACCCATCTCCAGGCCGGAACAAGGGTGTCCTGGAGCTCGTGGTATAAATGTCCCTGAGGACAGCGGGAGAGTGGCACCCCGGAGCTTCTCTTGCCCTCAGCCCAAATACACCTCCAGCCAAGACTGCTCAGTCTCTCCAAGCACCAGAACCATGGTGGGGAAGGGAGACATGGGTTTTTTCAAAGCCTCCCACGTCCTTATTTGAGCAAAAAGCACAGAGCCATATTCTTGACACAATGTGGAAAAATGTGAGTATGGACTAGGCATTTGATAGTAAGGGATTATTAATTTTGTTGGATGTGACAAGAGCACTGCAGTTATATAACCAAGAAAAGTCTTTATTTAGGGTAAAATAATGTATCTGGGATTAAATAAAAATACTCCAACTCTTCTAAAAAAAATGGGGGGAGGGAGATGAGCAAAATAGACCAGCAAAACGCTGAAGCTAGACGAAAAATCCAGGGGAGTCTGTGACACTATTCTCGCTACTTTTTGTGCTTGCTTGAAATTTTCCACAATATAAAGGGGGTTTTTGTGTTTTGTTTTACTTAGTAAAAAAGAAGCTCCCAGGTGGAGCTGAGGCCAGGCGAATGAGACCCCAGGAAGAAGTTGAGGACATGTCCCCAGCCTGGTGTCCCGGCATTTTCAAGCACAGGATGCAGATTTGTCGGAGTCCGTCAACATTCAGGCCAGTCTTTGGCATGGCCATAGAGAAATCCCCCAGGGGCACCACAAGCATTCTGTGAACCCTGCAGCAATGTCCAGACCATCAAAGAAACTAATTTTAAGATAATCTCCATGGAAACCATCTATTCTGATTTTTGCCATGGTAACCGATGAGAACATAAACACAAGCGCTATCTAACACCCTTACACCACATGGGCCAACGCTGCCATCCAATCTGGCAAATTCAAGCTGCAAAAGGCTTTTTTCCAGTGAAAATGAGAAGTACTGAAATTTCTAGCGTAGACATGCTGATTCTACCACCTCCGCTGCCCGGTCACTGCCCCTACCACCCCGTGCACCTGCCCCTGGAAACTGACAAACCAGGCCAGAAAGGGGTTTCCTTCCTTTAACCTGGGACCGTCAAAAACACTAAAAGAAAGAGCCAGAGCCTGCCTCTTGCCTCAAAGGCTCAACCCATGCTGCCCACAGACTGCAAGCACGTGTCCACTGAACCCGGATTTCTAGAACATTCTGTGTTCTGGTGACATACAGGGCGCCAAAAAGTGACCAAGTACCTAGCCCTCCAGGAAGACCACAGGCCAGCGAATAACCAACTACAGGAAAGAAGGGCTGCTCCGAAAGGTGGGGCAGGAAGGATTCACAAGCTGTGGGCCTCCCGGAAAAGGCTACATGGAGGAGAGGTCATCTGGGAAGAAGGGAAATGCGGGAAAAAGGAAAACCTCCAATGGTTATGAGACCCTTGAAGAAGGTAATAGAGCTCTGAAAGGTGTGTGTGCGTGCCCAGTTTACGCTCCATGTCCAAGCACGCAGAGCCAGATGCAAGGGTCCCCCGGGCCTCGTGTGGGTTCCGGAACTAGGTTCTTGGATCTTCCTGACACCATGAATGTCTTACCATGCCTTGCCTGGGGTTTCCGAGAACATGTCTGCTGTTGGCTTAAGTCATTAAATAGGCTTTCCTTCCTAAGAATCACGCTACTCTTCTCTAGATAGTGACCTACCTGTTGGTGGAACAGATGAGAATTTTCCAGTGGCAGAAAACTACCACTCCAAGGGGCTACTCTGAGAAGGGTGTACAGCCAAGTCCCATCCTACAGCCCCATCCTCTCACTGCCACTGCTGTTACCGCTGTTCTGGGACTTGCTTCTGCTCCTAATACCTGGAGGCACTTCCCCGGAAAGCTCCTTGACCTGAGGCCTGAGACGCTGAGACACCAGCACCCAGGTCATCTCAAGCTCAGGGGCCAGAGACTCTCGCCTGCTGGCTTCCCTAGAGGCCCCGCAGGCTCTGGAGGGGGCGGGGGGGATGATGGAGGCACACACCTGCACAGGCACAGGAGGCAGCGGCACTGAGGATAATAGGCAGGTGACCACAGAATGCGGGTTTAAGAACAGGTCACTGGACTAGTGCAGCAGCACTAATGGACGGAACAGGAACCGAGACAGGAAGACCGGCGGCAGAGGCCCACAGAGGGCTGCCCTGGGTACCATCCTCCCCTTAGTGCATCCTGGTTGGTAATAAAACCAGACGTCTGTAGAGCCCAATGGGTGCCTCTAGGTTTAAAGAGCCCACAGGGGAGCACTGGGATTTCTTTTACCACTAGACAGAGATTAGAACTAAAGCCATTATAGCACTTTTCCTCTCTTGGAAAGAGGAGGACTACAATTCTCCAAATTGGGCTGAAAGGAACCCCAGTTCTCCAAATGCTTCTCCCAAACTATAGTCCCCATGAACTATGGAAAGTTCCCAAGATGGTCAGAGACTCTTCTTCCTGCTACATCCCTGCTCAGGAAGCTATTGTCACAACTGGCTAGACTGTTTTCCAGTAGACTAGCGACTCTTAGAGTGGGTCCCGGGACCATCGACATGACCTAGAAATTGCAAATTCCTTTCCAAGTCAGACACTCGGGATGGGACAAGTTATGTTTAACAAGCCCTCGGGGTGATTCGGAAGCACAATGAGGTTTGAGAGCCACAGCAAGAGGCTTATTGCAATCCACGTGAACTGGTCAAAGGCCTGTCTCCTGGCTGCGCTGCCAAAGGCAACTTCCTCCTTCCAGTAAACACAGTCATTATTGAACATGCGCCTGGCTGCAGCCCTGACCCACCTCCCAGGAAACTCAGTTGTGGCCTCTGGAAGGAAAAGGAGTGGGGATCCGGCCTGCTTCCCAGGAGCAGATGCAACAGGCCAGAGCCTGAGGGAAGGGTCCAACCCCCCCATGCTGGTCCCCAGGCCCAAGGTGCCCCTCTGCAGGGAACATTGGAATCTTTGGTTCTCCTACACTGGGCGCAATCAAGTTACCCTCTCCGGCCACTGGGCAAGGATGCCCAGACTCCAGCAGGAACTCTCTTTAAGAATTGTAGCTTGGTAACAAATACAGAATCTTCTTTGTTTCAATTCTCCTCTGTCTTCCCGCTTAAACTAAGAAGCCCAGAGCACTTTTCATGACTTCTACGCCGGTAAAGGTGAGGAAAATGCAACCAGAGTATGAAGTGAGGCCTCTTGTCTGGGGCCTGCTGCTGCCCAGAATCAGCAAAGGCCGCTGCGGTCACCCTACCCCCACGCCGGCAGGAGAAGCTTTTTATGTACTGAGCCAGGAAAATGGAGAATGCCCGAAGGATGTACCGTAGGCTGGTGGGAGGAAATCCGAGTACAGAGAAGCAATATGGACTGCCTGAGGTTACAGGAGAGACTCAACACGTCAGGCTAGGCTCCAGCTTCCTCTTGGATCAGCAAACAGGGGCAGTACAGCTCTTAAACCGCCAACCAAGTGGTTATAGGCTGTCGGGAGTCTGGACCCCAGGAAACCAACCCTCTTCCAAGATGCGTAAGTGCCTGGGCCCGTCCCGACTCACCTGCTGACTAGAGCCCTTTTTACTAACTAGTCCTGGGAAATTCAGAGCCAGAACCAGGGTCGGCTGGAGAAAGGAGAGGTTCCCTTCTAAGGCACATAAATCCGGACTTCATTCTTGCCATAAACACCCACAATGCCTCGTCTGCCACGCATCCCCTCAAATGCATACCTCTCCCCACTACTGAAGGCAAATGCCAGCCAAAAATCTACGTTCTCAGCGAGAGACTCCAGTCCTCCGTGCTCCATACAGAGGGACTTCCACAAAGCAGGTAGCAATGGACCCCGTCCTCTGCCTCAACTCTGACTCCTCAGGCTAGATGCCTGGGTTGAGAACCCAGGAGCCTCAGATCTTCAGCACGGGGTAAGAGGCAGTGCCGAGACTGGAATCGAGCCCGAGAACCCCTACATCAAGTCCCACCCATGGTAGCACCCCAAAACAGAAAGTGGAAGCATGGGTGTAGGAGGCGGCTGGGGCTTCACCCTCAGAACGGAGAAACTAGAAAGAAGAAACAGGCCATCCTCAGGGAACGCTGAACCCTCGGGTCAAGCATTCTTGGCCAACCTTGCCACCTCCTCCTGGGACAGCTCTAGCACTGAGGATCTGGATGGGGGCGGGGGGCCAAGGGCAGCCACTGCTTTGAGGAGTCATGGGGGTGGTGGAAGAAAAGAAGCCTGTTTCCATTCACCTTATGGACTGGCTTTTGGATCTGGGAACACAGAGGACTTGGATCTCTCATCAGGAAGCAGAACTGATTCCTGCAAGGGTCTAAAACCCTTACAGGACCTCACAAAGGCGACCTGCAGACAGCAGTCGACATCAAAAATTATTTCTGTCAGAATCGCTCCCTCTGCTGCATGTTGTCCCCCAGCTCGGCAAGTGGGGAACACACAATCAGCCTGACTGGGCAGGGGGCTCATCCTGCTCTCGGTCTGACAGAGGAAGGAAGAGGAACATTTTAAAAACAGCTAGCTAAAGCTTGGTGAGTACTTGCCATGTGCCAGGCACGGTTCCAAGTGGCTGCCTGGCATGCACCACCTCGTGAAATCTCATAAAGGAAGGCCTGGCGTCCTCCCATCTGAGGTTGAGGGACCCCAAAATTCAAGGTTACTGTCTGAACTGGGAGGGCAGCCAGGCCCGAGAACGCAGGAAGTGGTTTTCAGTTTTCCTGAATTACCTGGAATTCTGCGCTCTTCCCCTCCCACACCGCTCGGCACAACCTTCCTTCGCAATTACATAATAGGCTCTCAGGTGTTTGTGGAGGAAAGGCAAGAAGAGTAAATCGGAACAAATGCATCTTTGCTGTTAAAAGTGGTTTTAAAAATGCTTCTGTGGTTGAGGCAGAAATCAGTCCTATGGCAGCTGGGCTTGGGGGAGCAGGGGCCAAATCCAAGGTCAATCCCTGATGCCTCATGGGCTGGCAGGAGGGAGCTAAGAGGAGCTAGAACCTGAGTGGCTGAGTGCCGAGAAAACAGAGAAGGCCGGGGACTACAGCTCAGGACAGAGGTGAGCACCAGACCCTTGAAAACAGCAGCAGGAGCACCTGCTGCCTAAGACTGGCAGGGCCCACCCCCTGCCCCCACACGTGCCCCTCTGGGAAGTGCTCATCTGCCCGCAAGCAGCCATCCCGACCTCCCTCTGGCCTTGTAGCGTGTCACAGGGCAGAACACGGAGCTTCCCGGCCACCCCCAGCTCAGCCATTGGGCTGGAGCCCTTCCTCTGCAGCCTTCCAAGCAGAGAAAGCTCCCAGCCACAGTCCTAAACTCTCTCCTCCACAACTCAGCCAGGAATAGAGGGAAAATGGAACCCATTATTCTCATTCTGAAGGGCTGGGAAATGGCTTGTGCTTTTCAACATGAAATGTGCCTAAAAATAAGCTGTGAATTTCAACCAGAGGTTGAAAATAGCTCTGGCAGTGAACAGAGCTCTCTGTTCAGAGTGAGCTCAAGGATGGCCTTCATTCCAAGAGAGAGAGCTGAATGCTACAGTCCGAGCAGGGGTCCAGGGCAGGGGGCTTTCCAGGGCACAGGGGCTGTCACACGCTCACAGGGCTGCCCTGGCCATGGTCCACAAGGGGTCTGCCCTCCGGCTTTAGAATGCCATCCTCCGTGACACACACAGTATCTGGCCTGCTGGCTCCCTAAGATCCTCAAATGCCCAGGTGTGTGTCGGGTAGCTTTAGGGCCCCAGCCTCTGGGGAGAGACAGAGCTGGAGGGGGAGGGGGTCAGAAGGTTCAAGAGCGCCTGGGGCATGGGCTGAGCCAGGCCACCCTGGCCAGCCACCAAACCACTCACCA
This sequence comes from Neogale vison, assembly GCF_020171115.1. NCBI lineage: Eukaryota > Metazoa > Chordata > Mammalia > Carnivora > Mustelidae > Neogale > Neogale vison. Next base: position 203,422,648 of record NC_058096.1, on the reverse strand, counting down.
GTTACTATCTCAGGGCCAGAGAAGCCGGCAGGCAGGAAGGGCAAGAACGCACTCCAATGGTAAGTAAAAAAAAAAAAAAAAAACGAGTTGCTAAAGGTCTTTTTTTTTGTCATTTACCGTCACCTCTGGAAGATTCCAAAGTTTGACAGGCTGAAACGACATTTCTATAAAATAGGCTTCTGTAGAGATAGTCTAGAGACCTGAGCCATGGCTGCCGGGTGAAGCCCAAATCTGGCCCAATCGAGCAGGGGCAGGAGCTCCAGAGTCATCGTGCTCGGGGCAGCCTACCCTCCACACTGTGGCCGTGCTGTTTCTGCCAGAGATGCCCCTGACCCACCTGATTCCTACCCTCCTGCTGTTGCATTCACTGCCTTTCTGGGATCACTCCTGAGGCTGGAGTTAGGGTAGCGATTCTCAGCAGGGGGTCATCCTGCATGCACTGCACCCCTCCTCCCCCGGAAGCGATCTGGCAATGTTTGAAGACATCTGGGGCTGTCACAACAAAGGGCCGGGAGATGGTACCGGCAGCCAGTGGGGAGAGGCCCAGAAGCTGCTGAGCATCCTGCAAGGCCCAGGACGGCACCCCCTGCAGCCTTCATAGGGCCTGGGTGGGGTCCTTGGGAGGGGCGGGAGCTCATCAGATGCACCAGTTCCTGGCATGTGGCTGCAGAGGACCTGGGCTCCCCGGGGAGTGGTGACACTCAGGCCAACCATGCGATAGGTGCCAGGGAAGCCCTGGGGCAGGAAAATTGAGACCGTACTTGTCAGCTTCCCTTCCCACCACAGGGGCAAACCTAACCGCGGGGTAGGACTGGGCCAACGGGCTCCCCTGGGCGAGGGGGAGCTGGAAAAACTCTGTGGGTGACAGTGGTGATGGCTGATGGCTTACAACAGGGTGAATGTTCTTCTCGCCATTCAACTGCATGCTTCAACTAGTTCAGAAGGGAAATCTTATGTCATGTACATAAAACGGAACAAACCAACCAAAAACCTCGTGTGCTCGCTTCGGCAGCACATATACCAACCAAAAACCCCTTAGCCCTCCTCTTGGCCTGGGAGTCCTGAGATCAGAGACACTCCTAGCCACGTAATCCAGGTGGTGTGTAGCCTTGGGCATGGGGGTTTGTCTGGATGAGGGCCCACACACTGCCTCGGCGTGTAGAGGAAAAGCCATAAACAACAATTTTAGGACTAATAAGTCCAGTCACTGTGTGGATTAGTAAAGTTCACCTATGTCCCACATGGAGTCCTCAGAACCTGCCTGCGGGAGTACTCAGGTCCCACTGTAGAAATAGAGGTGTGGGAAGAATGCGTGCTTCGTCTGGGACCACACGGCCAGGATTCAGACCCAGTTCTCTGACCCCAGAGCCCATAACCTTTCCCCTGTGTAAGCACCACGTGGTGACGTCCAGGGGAACTGTGGCCATAGCTCCGTCGTGGGCCAGCAGGCAGTATGGGAACACATGGTTTTCCCGAGTACCAGTGAGCTAGTCTCCCATCCTTGCCAAACCCTGCCCTGTCCTGCTGGCTTCCCCTACCCTGAAGGCCTTCGTGCCAGAGTATTAAGCCCTACAGCTCTGGGTCACAAGGATGCTCCATACCCCTTATCTGAGCAAGACTGAAGGGACAAGAGGCAGCTTGTCCAAGCCACTTGCCTAATAACCACAAGAAGAAGAATATGGGATTCTCCCCTTGCTGCTGATTACTAACCATTCCCAAGAGGCAGGTGGCCGTGCCCTCTCCTGGGATGGGGGAGAGCTGCTGGGCAGCCCTGTGCCACCTAGTTTCTAGCTCGGTCAGCCTTGCTCAGAGGGGCCAGTGTGGTGAGCCCCCAGGTCCAGGCATCCCAGCAGGTGACTAAGCCCCAGGCATCTCATCTGAGAATGAGTAGTAACTTGACCCGTCCAGTCTGGGCTCGGCTCACTGAATGCCCAGTACATGAGGGAGCTGGAGGGGAGAAGGTCCTCACCCCACAGGATCCCAGTCCTGCAGTTTGAGAATTGCCTTTCTAGGCAGAAGACCAAACAGTAGCAAGCAGGCCACAATGCAACCCAGTCATCCCCACCAAACCCCAAAGCTGAGAATCGGCTACAGTTAACAAATGTGGAAGGAGAATAAAACCTCCCAGGGCCACCCTTGGAAGAAAAGCTTTAAATCTTAACCCTACCTATTCCTAGAGGTAGCTCCAACACACAGAATGGGGGTGTATGTGCGCGTGTGTGTGCGTCTCAGGCTGGGGTGGGGGATCCCTCTGCTGGAGCCAAGGCAAGCCCAGGATGGACTCAGAAGCTTCCTGGTTCTATTCTGGGCCAGCCTTGACTTGCTGGGGGCCTTGGGCAAGCCGTTTCCTGTTGTTCAGGCTGGTTTCCGTGGGTGGGAGAGGCTACACTGCCTCCAGGGTCCGGGAGGGAGAGATTTAAACACCCTGCGGCCACTAGGGCTTAAAACCCTCAGGGCTCCACACCCTTGACTTGACAACTTACTTCAGCCACAGGGAAATGCAACCTTATTCAATGAGATCATGTCAGTTATCAAATTTCCCCCCAAAAGTATCTGTCAAAAATTGCCGTTAACTATTTTAATTTAGGAACACTAAATGCCCTTTTACCAACAAAGATACTAAAAACTGTTTGTGGCTGAGGAACTTCCTTTCCAGGGTTTAAAAAAAAAAAAAAGGGAAGTGAAAGCAACAAGGCTGGGCCTTTCCCATCCGTCCCAGCTGTGGCTCAGGCCCCACGCCCTCTAGGAACTCTCGGTGGGTCCTTGGCCGGAGGCTCAGGCATGGGACAGGTCCTTCCTCTCCTCAACCATTAGTAGCCTGCGCCATGCAAACACTCCCCCCACCAGACAGCACAGGACCTCGCACCCAGTGGTCCTCACGTCTTGTTTGTACACTCTAGATTTGAAACAAAATGCAGCAAGTGCCAAAGTATGATTTGCCATTCACCATGACCCACCAGAGTTTCAGGGCTCGGGACATGCCTGCTGAGCCACTTACCAGACTCCCAGAGGACGTGGCCAGTGGGGCTGGGGGCCTGTGCACTTTTAGGACTTCTCCATAATCCACAACATCAAAGTTACTCTTCCAGACCATCACCTGCGGAGAACAACAAGCAAAGAGACATCACACCAGCCCTACTTCATTGAAGAAATGAGCCCAGAGGTGACCCCACCCCCAACCCCGGCCAAAATTGCAAGGCAGTCCCCACCTGACAGCCCAGCTCAACTCTGGGACCTGCCCCACCTCCCAAACTTTTTGGACGGGCCACCATGTAGGCTCACTGTGTGCTGTCCCTAGGCCTTTGCCCTTTGTTGCCCCTTCCTGGAGTGTCCCAGCATCAGCGTCGCTAGCTGCTTGTGCTAAAGTGTCTGCTTCAGCAGCATCTTCTGAGAGACTGTCCTGGTCTCCTGCTAATTTTTATCACAGCCCTCTAGTGATTTCTTTCAAAGCATCAGACTCAACAATTACTCAATTTCTCTGTCTCTTGTCCTCGTTTATATTGTCCCTCTCCCCACAAAACAGAAGCTCCCAAGGGCCGCGGCCTGGCCTTAAGTTACAGCAGACCACTGTGGTTAAATTCCTGGGTCCACCTTTTACTGTGTGGCTCCAGGCAAGGCACTCAACCTCTCTGTGCCTCCGGTTCCTCATCCGTGAAGAGGGGATGATGTTACTTCCAACCTCACAGGAGACAGCTCGGCAGACACTGGTAGCCAGGGAGCCGTGAGTAACACACCCATCACTCCCCGCTCCGCCTGAAGGAGCGTCGCCTCTTGAGGCTCCCCCAGCAAAAGGCTGGAAAATGGCCCTGCTGGGGAGCAAGAGAGCTCCTGCTAGAAGGTGTCAGCCCCAGGTGGCTGCCCTGCACCAGGGTCACTTACAATGTGTCAGGAGCTACGGAGTGTGGCTGGTGCTCAGCGGAGGCCCCAGAGAGTCCCGAAGCCTCGTCAGATGTGAGCTCACCACACCTGAGAGGCCTCCCTGCTTGCGAAGCAGCCACGAGCCTGTTCTGTGGGAGGCCGCACCCCACTCCCAGGGCAGCCCACCGCTTACTGCCCCCTGACTGACAGGCACTGAGGCCTTTGTTCCTCCTCCTGTTTACAAACAGAATTAGCACCCCTCCCACCCTGTTTGTAGGGCCCAGTGTAATCGCACTGGTCCAGCTGCTGACTACACTCCCGGGAGGGGGACAGATTCGCATGTCTCTCCGCAAAGGCTCTTGGGAGTTGACTTTCAGAAGGCAGCCAGGGAGCTGCTCACAGGGACGGCCTGAGGAGGGGCCAGAGTGGGCAGAAGCCCGACTTTCTACTAGGCTGCCTCTTGTACCCTGTGACTTTCTTTTACCAGGACTATTTATAGTGTGACTTTACTGTACGACTTTTCCCTTGTTTAAGCAACGAGCCAGGCCTCCACACTCGGGGACAGCTCAGGGGTCCCCTGGGCCTTCTTCCTCCCTTGTTTGGTTAGCACAGGAACTGGTGCTGGGACGGGAAGATGCCCACGGTCTCTTATCCAGGCCATGCCACAAAAGCCTCCAACCACCTTCTGCTTTCCTAGCAGACACTCAACCTGAATCTGTCCATGGGGCCGGGGGGGGGGCTCACTGGGAGGCCAATGGGACTTTCCTGGGCTGAGCAGTCAGAGCTGTGAGGCCCAGCCCCAAGCGAAGGAACATTCTGGGCTGGAGGCACCAGGGCTGACAGGCAGAAAGCCTTGGCACAAAGGGTGACAAAATGGGACAGGACCTCCTTACATGTGTCTTCCCCCTGCAACCAAACAGTTTGAAAACAGGGCCCCTCAAAGAGCTCCTAAGTGGAGCACCCCGGGTCTGAGCACCTCAGCCCAAGTTTTAGCCTTCATGGTCACTCAAAGCCACCAAGGAAGCTGGCAAGAACTGGCCCATCCTCAAGGTGCCTTGACCTCCTGTTCCCTTCTGTAAGTATCAGCCAACGTTGCTCACACCGTTCTTTACTTACTTGTTCATCAGAACCTCCAGAAGCAAAATACTCCCCTGTTCTTGAAAAGGCAACAGTGGTGGCGGGGCCCTATCAGAACAAACAAAAAAGAACAAACACCAAAGGTCACTCTAGCTTCTAAAAGCACAGGATGAAAACCAGCTCATGAACAAGAGCAGTGGGAGGACCGAGGGCTGGGCCTCATGGAGCCCCTAGTCCTCCCCAAGCTTTCGCAGAGGCACCTGTCGGAGCTCAGCCTCAAACATCAAGGCTGAGTCCTCTGTTCCCAAGCAGCGCTGACAGCACAAAGGCCAGGCCACAGGGTCGTGGTGGGCAGGGAGGAGTGAGCAGCACAGTGCACACTGACAGTTCTGCTGGGTTGACATCACTGTCCCCACTTCCCAAGGGTGAGCTGGAGGTCAGAGAGGTGCCCTGACTCATCCCGGGCCTAGCATCGGCTCCAGAACCTGGTCCTCCTGGCCAGGGGCCGTGCTTCTCCCCCACACCGCCCTATAGCCAAGCAGAGAAGTGCATGGCCCCAAGCAGGAGCCAATGAGCAGAAGCAGGGTGCTGTCAGGGAGTCCAGGGGACACAGGAGGCCAGAGCAGGGCAGGAAGGGGGCTGGGGAAGGGATTATCAAATGTGCCTGAGCACAGGAGTGACAAGATACATCCCCCTAATGTGCACATCACCTGCCTTATGTTAGGACCCTGGGGGGAGAAAGGCCCACTCTGGCTTTCTGGGGCTAAAGGTCTGGATGACTGTGGAAGGGGGATGCCAGACCAGTGCAGGCAGCGCTTGGAGGGCCCAGAGGCACATCCAGGCTTGGAGGAGCAGGGCATGATCTCCTGGGAAAGAGGGAAGGCTCTTTCCCACACGCCTGCCATCCACAGCAGAAAGATGCCCGAAGCAAGTCTGTTTACATGACACAGTGAACCAATCCCTCCTAGCCAAACAGTCCTTCTGCTAGTACCTGGCATCCCTCAAGCAAAACCAGAAAAAAGAGATTCTCTCCTAACTGATGACAGCATGGCCTCTGTCACAAAGGCCATCTCTGTTCTTCCAGACCAGAGCAGAGAGCAGCAAGAGACCCAGCTGCCCAAATGGGTGCCTCTGGCCATGGGGAACACTGGGATGCACCTTCCACTTGATACCAGAAAAGACCAGACAAGTTATGGGCTAAAACAGGAATCTGTGGTCACAGAACAAGACAAGCTTCTGCCTGCCCAGAAAGGATAGGCAAGCAGAAAGCCAACCCCCTGGGCCCAAGCATCCTCAGCAGGACAGAACATTCTTCCACTTCCCGAATCTACCCACAGCTCCTCCTCTCCAAGATGCCCATAATGAGGATGCTGAGGAAGAAAGTAGTATGGGGCCATTTAACACTGCTGTGCACTAACCCACTTAATCTTTGGAGGATGGTTTGCATGCTGACCCCTCCCTACAGGTGACATGTCCCAGAAGGGAGACCCAGGCCTGAAAGGTCCTGCCCCTTCCCCCTGCGCCTCTCCCTGCCTTCTCTCTCAGGTGGGACTCCAAGTGCCCTGGGGATCAATGCAGCCAGGAGCCCTACATGGCCATCCAGTAGGACAAAGGAGATCCATCTTTATGACTGGGAATGATGTCAATGGCATCAGTTGAGTGCAAAATGCCAGTTGCAAGGAATCATGGGCTGCCAGTGCGGGGCTGAGTGCATGAGGGTGAGGGGCAGCTCGAGCATCCCTGAGATACTCTTTCAGGGTGACAACCCCCAAGGGTGAACAGGATTCTGGGGTGGTGGGGGGAGAAAATTTCAGATGACTCTTACTTGATTCTTGGAAATCCTGTAATTTCCCAAACTTTGAATTCTTAAACAATGAGTATGTGGCGTTGCTATGTTAATATAAAAACAAAACAACAAAACTATTTTCATTCTGAGGAAAAACAAAGAGGGGAGAGGGAAAAGAGAAGGAAACCAGGGCACGGGAGTGTCAAAGGAGCTGGGCTCTTTGCCTGCCTGGAACTCATGGAGGAATAGCCAGTTTCCACGAGGTCACAGCAACTAAGGAACCAAACAAATACTCATCAGTCTCCTTTCCCGCTGTCACTCAACAGATGCCAGATGCCAAGCTGGGGACAAGGTGCCGGAGGCCAGCAGTAGCAGCACCCCTGAAGAAGGCAGCCGGCAGCCTGTGGCTTGGTGGGGGGCTGGGACCAGAGAGCAGGTGCTGGAGGTTTCCCCAGAGTCCAAATGCCCAGACACTCCGGGGCTGGTGCCTGCAGCAGGCAAGCAGTAAGGCAGCAGGACCCCAGTCCTCCCCGGTAATGCCCATTTACCCAGAGGATGCTTGGCTCCTGTACCTTGCCGTTCCCAGAGGGAACACCCTTCCACGGAGGCTCTCGCCTGTTTGAGGCCCACAACGAGAGCTCTGCTGTGGGCCAGAGCCAGCAGGGACTGGAAGGCAGCCCGGGCTTCTCCACCACTGACAACCCTCATCCCACCCCTTCTAGGGCCCACACAACCCCCCGTCCCCCCACCGACCTCACCAGACCCCCCGCCCTGCACCGCTTCCTGCCCTCACCGGTGCTCCAGCCCCATCAGCCTGCTCACTGCTCCTCACCACAAGCTCCAGAGGGTCTCATCTTGCTTCAGGATCTTTCGTCGACTTTCAGCATTGACCTCTTGATTCGATTTTTTCCAATCTTTCTCACAGTTTTGAATCAACTCATTTAAGGCTACACGTGTGCCTCCGATTTACTACTTTAGCTACACCCCCAAAGTTTACAACATGCAATACTCTCACTGGCGGCCACCTCCAGACGGTGTTTCCACTGATTCTCTTTCAGCCCAGCAATCATTTAGGCGGGCATTCTAGCTTCCAAACCACCGTGGCTTGGGGCGGGGGGGCGCGGAGTCCCTTTTATCACTGACAACGATCAGATGGGATTGCTGTTCTCTGAGATCTTTCTGCCTTCAGGGTGGCTCACACTTTTCAGTTAGTCACTCTCGGTGCATTAGTTCACTGGCTTGGGCCAGGGATGTCACCGAGTGGTCTCTGCACCCAGACAAGAGGGGCCTCTGCAGTGACTCCCGAGCGTGACTCTGAGCTCTTGGCTGAGACTTCAGCAGTGTGCTCTGATTTCCTGAGGCGCCCACCTGCCTGACGTCCTGGTCCCCATCCGCCTGCAGGCCACATCTGCTGGCAGAGACCCTTCACAGGGTCCAACCAGATCCTTCCCTCCCTCTCCAGATCTGGCCAGTCAGGCTTCGGTGAGATGATTCTACTAGGTCGTCACAAGCACAGGACACAGCCTGACCTCCCACCCAGTCACTTTAACGCATACTGTCTCTGCCTTGACAACCTCCAAATCCAAGGGACCCACAAAATCTGCTTTCTTTGCTCTCGCATGGCAAAGCATCAAGCATCAATCAAGAAAGTTTAAGGGGAAAAAAAAAAAAAGGCAAAACAAAGGAACCCACAGTGTTTAGATCCCATAGGTCCTGCTGATTCTCCCTCTCCAGCCCTTGTAGCTTGTCCAGGCCCTTCCGCTCTCCTCATACCCTTCCACCTGACTCCCCGAGGCCCCTGTGCACTTGAAACTTTGACCACGGTGCCCACAACAGCTACACTGCCGAAGACCCAGCACAGTACCCCACCCACCACCACCTTCCAAGGCTTCTGAAATGTTTTTCACTGGCCGCCAGCAAACAAACAGGAATGTCACACCATATGTCTCAAGTCAGAGGTAAAAAAGTGACCATCTAACAAAGATATGGAGACCAGGGAGGCCTGAGAAGCCCCTGGCGTGGGAGCTCTGGTCTCTGATGTGCCCAGGCTTCTCCTTCCACAACCCCCACAGCAGGGACGCTCCTGCACTCGCTTGCCGGCACCTGCCGTGGCTGACTCTTCTGTATGAGTAGTGACCCTGTGGACAAGGAGTGGCCTCTGGGAGGAGCTGGGGGTCAGGAATGCTGAGGCTCTCTCCTGACCTTGGCCAAGGACGCGGGTTCCCAATCCTCAACCCTGGGCTGGTGGCAGGGAACAGAAGGCCAGGCTGACCTCTCGGCTAACACAAGTTGAAGTAAATGAGCTTGTTCTCCCTCTTGATGTGCTCTCATCCCTCCCCGGAGGTGCTCAACTATCCAAACTGGGTCTACTATCCAAACTGGGTCTGAGCCTCCCAGGCATAAAAGTAATTCTCCAAAGTGAAATGATTACACCAGGGCCGCAAAGCACTGGAAGAAACAAAGGGGGCAGGGCACTTTCTGAGAGCTTCCTTCCACCTGGAGCCGCCTGAGGGGCAGCCCACGTGCTCCATGCCACTCTGTCACGCTGCCCCCTCTCCTCCTCAACCCTGCACCCCCCCCTTAATGCCACTTCCCCAGCCCCAGCCTCGGTTCTGGCATGGCCCAAGCTCCCAGTGACCTTGATGGACCCCATACCCTGAGCCTGTGATTTCACAAGCACCAAGCCTCGGAGCACAGCCCCAGGTGTGGACAGCAGCCCTGGGTTGGGGTTCTAGGCCCTCGAGCCAGCCGGGGTGCACGGAACCACGTGCCCATTGGTCCCCGTGCAGCTCAGTCACTCTGCAGCAGCACGAATGCCAACTGCCTAGCCAGAAACGCCAGATTTAACTCCCACCCACGTCCCGCCCACCATCCTCTCCCAAATAGCTCTGGGGACTTAAACCAAATGAGCATGGCTCAAGATTATGTTTCAGAAAATACAGAAAAATAAATCTGCATTTCTAGCACACTGCTCCCACACTTGCCACACGGAGCTATGGGGGCCTTGCGCGGGGCATGGGGCTGCAGTACAACAGCTGTGCTCAATGGGAAAGCTCTTCTTTCTCTTGCTCTCCCCTGCTGCAAGGTGAGGGGTGCCAGAGGAGACCCCTGTATGCTGACATCCCCAAGTCTGCACTGGGTCCAACAAGAAGCAGGGACCCCTCCTTCTGCTTAACTGTCACCGCCATGGCTGACCCTAGAGTGAGACCCTCCGGAGCCTCCGAGAGGGCAATGGCACCCGGCCAGCCTCCTGCTAATATACCTGGCCCATCCTCCGGGAGGCAGGCCCTAGAAAAGACAGCCTGATGGGCGGGACTACTAAAGGGCCTGGCAGGCAGACCTGTAGACCAAGGCATTAACAGGCCACACCTACTCAGAGCAACTGGCCAGGACAAGTGCGCTGAGGCAGAAAGCCTGTGCAAGGACAGGTTATCAGGAGCTGTGTGGCCAAAGAGAAGCCAAAGCAAGAGGGTGTTTTAGGGGAGATGAGGATGAGCCCAAACAAAACGAAGAGCTAGATAAACCCCTGAAACACCCTGTGGGTGATGGAGGGAAGGGAAACAGGCACTCCCCAGCCCCGAGAGGGCAGGGCTGGTGGCTATGGGCCGGGCCCATCAGAGACCCCTACCAGGGACTCCTTTTCCTACAGAGGAATGCCCACGCGGCCTGCCAGGACCGTGCCCGTAACACAAACGTTCAATGGCCTTTTAACGAGCGCTCGCCTAGAGCAGCCTGGGATCTTTCCTAAGAGCTAAAGTGGAAAAGGACCAGTATCTGTAAAGACCTACCATGCCAGGTGCTGGGGAGTGTAGACACGTGCTCCCCTGTTAGGAGACAGATGCAGCAGTTCTTACAAATAAGGAAGAGCTCAAGGTCCTGCCCAATGTCCCAGGGTAAGAGGCGAAGCTGGAATGGTCTGACCTTGACAGCCTTCTTCCTGCCTCCTGAGGCTCAGGCTTTTCGGCTGAACTAGGTGGGAGAGGAGCCGTGGCTTTTCGAAACCAGAAACAGGTGGGTACAAGCTGTTTGTTCCTGGAGATATTGGGGTATTTCCTTAAAAAAGCTGAGCACCATCACCCGCCAGACAAGGCTGTGCCCCGCCCCCAGAATGGCTCCTAGCACTCTCCTCAAAGACGCTAGCAAACGAGACTGGTGCAGGCTCTTTACTAGCTCAGTCCGCTGAGAGAAACTGCCCTGGTATTCCTGGGGACAAAGGTGGAGGAAAGAAGGCAATGTGCCCCATCCAGGCTGCCAGTGCCCTCCCTACTGCGTCCACCCTGCACCTGGGGTGGGCAGATTGGCTGAGGTAGAGGGCTCCCCTCAGCCTGTCCCACCAGCCCCACCAGCTGCCTCCTCACTGCTGAGAGCCCTCACAGCTGGACCAGCAGAGCTGCTGAGGGCCTGGGGCCCCCGGGCTGCAGAGAGCAAAGGGCCTGTCCAGCTCTCGGCCCAGCACCCGGTGCTCAATCACTCGAAGACACTCATGTGGCAGCAGCCTCTGAAGAGCCCCCACGGGCCCTAGCAGCAGCCAAGGAACCATTCCTGGGGGACAGCCAAAGTGGCACTGAGCTCCCATGGGACAGAAGCCTCTCTCGGTCCCCAGCTACCTCCTCTGAATGAACCTTCGAAGCTCAGAATATTCGAAGCTCCCAAGGCCAGGACTGCAGGAGAGAAACACCAGAATCCTTGAGGCCCACAATGAACTTAGGATTGACATCCACCCCTAACCCCACAAAAGGAGCCAGTTTCACATGGGCCGATTGGCGCTATGGCCGACTGTGTGCTAGACAGCAACCAGCAAACTGCTGCTGTGGCCAGACTCCTGGGCTGACGAGCTGTCCTCAGTGCAGCATGGAGACCCGGGCTGTGTCAGGTGATCCTGACCTTAGTTTTGGCACTTGACAAGCACCTCCATCCCGGTGCCCTTGTGCCTTTAGGAGACCATGAAATGGCCTATCAGACTTCTAGCCTCAACCCAGATCAGAGTGTCAGCCCCACAGCACTGCCTGCCCTGAGCCTCCTTCTCCTCCCTGACCCTCCCTCACTGCTCCCCCAAAGGGGCTGGCTCAGGCCTGGCCCTCACATGGGGACAGAGAGACACTTCCCTGGCATACACCCAGAGCGCCCTCCCAGCCAAGGGCTGCCTCCCGCCGGCCTCAGCCCCCTGCAGCTGGCTCCTTTCGGCAGGCCTGACCCTGAGCCTGGGCTGTCCCTTCTCGCAGGTGTGGAACTAGAAGCACGAGGAGGTGCGTTCCACTTGGCAGAACAACTCGCTGGCCTTCCCTCCCACAACTCTTCCCTCCCATGCCTGGGGACTGTCCCAAGGAGGGCTGCCAAGTCCAAACCTAAGTTTCATGGGGTTCCCTCCTGCTGGACCAGAATGAGGTCACGCCGCAGGCAAGGCTGGAACACAAGCGGTCACAAAGCCTGCTGGCCTCCTACACCGACCGGGAATCGCAAAACAGAGCGAAATCACAACTCGACAGCTAAAAGCCATACGTGTGAGGCAAGTGAGTAAGGTGGGAACTGTGGAGACCTGAACACCAGTCGTCGCCCTGCCACCTGAAGCTGTGTGCAACCCCTGCAGTTCCCAACCGCTCCCTGGGCCTCGGCTGCCCCCACCAGGATCGGAAGTACTTTCAAATCCGCCGCCTTCACCTGCAGGACAGAAGCCCAAGGCACCGACGATCCACTCGGGAGCCCAGGGGCTGCTCAGTCCCATGCTTCAGGAAGTGGCTGGTGGTACCCGGGCCTGATGGGGCACTCAGCCACCTCCTGGAACAGAACGTGAATGCTCAAGTCCCCGAAGAGTCCAGGTTCACAGCTCCCCGGAGAGACGGGCCAGGGAGCGGACTGCACAAGCAGGGAGCCCAGGAGGACAACACGCCCGCACAGGGCTGTATGAACTGCCAGCTGTCCCTCAGCCTAGTTCCCACATCTCCAGGTTCCACAGCCAACAAACCACTGCGCAGTTTCCCTTGTTCCCTGTGTCACCTCTACAGGAGAACGTCAACAGGTTTCCTTTACGTGCTCAATGCTGTGCCTGAACATGGCACTAGCATTCTAGACAACACATTTAAGGCTTATTAGGCTGAGAGGTGAGTCAACAGTTTAAAAAAGAACCCTCACACACACACACAAACGCACACACACACATCCCAAAAGCCCTAGGTGATCACTTGGCATGCCTCTGTTTGCGTGATGTTTCTGGATATTGCTTTTTCTTTCTGTGGGGAGTTGGAGGGGAGAGCACAATTCATGTGGTTTTAAAATATCCTCCTGGTTATTGAAGAGCCCAAACCGGTTATACATGAGTCTGAACAACCGATTTGCCAAAGGGCAGACAGGGTGGCTTCCCAGCAGTCGCCCGGAGGCCAGATACTACACCTAGATGGGCCGGCCGCTGCGGGGAGGGGACCACCGGTCCTGCACTCCAGACATGTGACAGGGAGCACAAGTGGTCACCATGGGCTGAGGGGAGCAGGCAGCCTTCCAAGTCCCAAGAGAGCAGAAGAAAAGGCCCACACTCCCCGCCCCCTCCCCAAGCCATGGCCAATGGTCCCCACATGGCCGACTCAGAGGGCAGGAGAAACCAGAGCCCCCGCCTGGACACCTCACACCTTGGTGCCGGCACGAGATGCATGAGCACAGCAGGCCTCCCTCAGCCCTCAACAGTCCACCCCTGCTCTCCTCTTTGCCTGCCTCCCTCTCACAAGTGGAGAAGGGGATGAACTGAAAGAAAGCTCTGGTCTCCGCACTCCCTGCCCCCTTTGGTGGTGGCAGTTATGTCCCAACTGGAGACATTCCAATGACTGTTCTGCTCAGCCACACTTCCTGACTGGGCGCTGGAAGCGGCCCACCTTCCCATGGCCTGCCCACAGGGGCTAGTGCTGGTCAGTGGCCGCCCACGGAGTCCAGGCCACTGGCTACGCTGGCAAAAGTCACTCTGAGAGAAGGTCTCTGCTCCCTCCATTCAATTCCAGGAATTCGCAAACATGCGCGCATGTGCACACACACGCGCGCGCACACACACACATACACGAAGATTTTCTCCCTTAGCCCCTGCCTGAGAGACACCTGTGGTTTCTGTCTCCAAAGACATCGTGTCTGGAGAACCCCCAAGAGACCTCCATTCAGGGCAGGGGTTCCAGGCCTCTACTCAAATGTTGGACCCAAGGGACACTGGAGGTCACTGAGGGACAGATTCCATGCAGCCCCCTGGGGGAAGTGTGACCATGTCCAGATGCCTCTCCCACCCCCAAAGTTAACCCCTGGACTCCCTTCTCAGCTATAGTACCAGCCCCAGCACTTCTGCCAGAGGTCATAGGTTCTGTGAGGGGTGAACCTGTTTCTGCATCTTACCCCATTGCCCAGGCTGTGAGGGGACCACAGAAACCATCCCCAGCGGGGATGCCAAGGGAACGGCCACTCCCTAGACCCACATGGGCCTCAAGACTGCACCTCCGCCTCCCTCCACATCACCGAGCGCCAGGCTGATGCCCTCACCTGATGCCCGTGGAGTGTGTAGAGCAGCCGGCCCTCCATGAGGTCCAGAATCTTCAGGGTCGAGTCACTGGAGGCGGTGAGCAGGTAGTTTCCAGACGGGTGGAAGGAGAGGGCATTCACCGCTGCGCTGTGCACTAGAGGGGGGACGTCAGTCAGGTGCTGGCAAGAGGCCCGGGGATGCAGCCGGAGCCTGAAGATGGGCGACTGGGGCCAGCCGAGGCTTGGCTCGGGGCCAGGCCAGGGTGGCCACAGCTCTGATGACAAGGGGAGCCCCACAACAGCCCCTGGGAGAGGTAGAGGACTTGTCCGTGCCCTTGTCACATGGGCTCCCGCCTGCCCTGTGTCTCCTGATGCCTGTCCTCAGCGCATGGAGCAGTCGAGCTGGAGCAGAACGGAGTGCTCAAACATAGCGTCCACTCTGTCTCTCTGACCACTACTTAGGGGAAACCGAATGGGGGATCGGGGCAGGCGGGCAGATGGTGAGACTCACACTCCGGAGCCAGTCAGGCCTGGCTTCCGATCCCGCCTCCCCACTGTCCCTCACCGTAGGACCCTGAGCAAGCACCCTGACATGCTATGTCCACTTCTCCTACTCTACCTCAGCACCCATGGGTTGGGGTGCAGTGGGAAGGGGCCTACCATTGGCCTCTGTCCCTGATCGGTCTCTCTGCTGCCCTGGCTGTCACCCACAGCTTCCAGGTCCTGCCGCTTTACCCACTCCATAACTCCCCCTCATCTGTGTGACTCTTTCCCCCAGTGGCCCGGCCTGAGCCCCCCCCCATCCCAGGGTGCGCAATCCAGCCACCCCGGCCCGTCAGCTCCCCAGCTGTTCCACACAGAGCTGGGAGACTCTTGCCCATTTCCAGCCCCGACCTTGCAGCTCACTGCTCAGTCACCTCCTCCAGGAAGCCTCCCGATCTCATCAGAGCCACCCCCTTGAATTGTCCCCCCAAAGCACCACGAGGCTCCAGTGGGTGCACTCTTCACCGCAGTCTTTCACGTTTCGGTGTAGCTCTTTGACTCATGGCCAGGTCCCCCATGAAATTATGTGCTCTACCAGGCAGGGGCTGTGTCAGGTCCTGGCCTCCCGGCTCAGCGCCTGACACTGAGCAGGACTCAGAAAGCGGCTGGTGAGCTGGACCCAGGCAGGCCCTGTGGGGACAACAACGTGACACCGGCTACCTTACACCTTCTTAAAGAAGTTGCTTTAAGAAGCCTCAGTGCCGGGGCGCCTGGGTGGCTCAGTGGGTTGGGCTGCTGCCTTCGGCTCAGGTCATGATCTCAGGGTCCTGGGATCAAGCCCCGCATCGGGCTCTCTGCTCAGCGGGGAGCCTGCTTCCTCCTCTCTCTCTCTCTACCTGCCTCTCTGCCTGCTTGTGATCCCTCTCTGTCAAATAAATGAATAAATAAATCTTTAAAAAAAAAAAATAAAAAAAAAGAAGCCTCAGTGCCTTCATCCGTGGGCCAGGTCGGGGACACCAGTGAGGGTGAGATAACCGTGGCCTGCCGAATCAGAACTGCTACAAACAGAAAGACAAATTCTAAAACCAGCCCCTCAGCCTGGCCCTGGGAGGTTGCGACAACCAGCGTTAGGCCAGAAACACACCCACCACAGGTCGGCCATCCGCAGAGCCCACAGGGGTACAGGGAGCCCCCCCAGACACCAGCCCAGCTAATGTGCCAGCATGCCTGGGGAGCGTGGGTACAAGTTCCCAAGCACACTTAGGGGAGACAGCCAGGGCTTTACATAACAGTGTTTCCGTCTGAGTACTCTCCAGCACCAGAGCTCTGCAAGCCAGCCTGCAGAGGCACTGACAGGGGCTCCACAGAAACAGAGGACAGAGCCCTCAGCCTGCCGCTCTCCCCACACTCGAGGCTGTTGGGGGTGGGCGAGGTCAGGGTTCTCAGTGTTTGCCAAGACTTGGGGCATGGAGAGCCAGAGAATTCAGCCACAGCTGACCCCATCGGAACTGAACAGGCAGGAGCCAACCACAAGCAGAAGCAGAAAGAACGTTCGTAACAGAATGTGACTGCCAGTACCCACATGTGGAAGGGGACACGCACATGCAGAGGGAAGTGGACAGAAGCTCCAAACAGAGACCTTCTATAGAGTCCTCTGGGGAGGACAGGAATATGAGACTTCTCATTTTTATTCTGTATACTTCCAGATTTTTTTTTAATTTGAGAGAGAGCGAGAGCACGTGTGTGTGCAAAGCAGGGCGGGAAGGCAGGCGGAGAGAGAGAAGCAGGCTGCCCGCCAAGCAGGGAGCCCAGTGTGGGGCTCGACCCCAGGACCCTAGGATCATGACCGGAGCCGAAGGCAGACACTTAACCGACTGAGCCATCCAGGTGTCCCAGATTTTTTTTTTTAACCATCAGAATACATTCACTGTGATTACACAACTGGGTGAATGATAAAAAGTGAATCTTTCCCTCCCCCCAAAGAGTGAGTCATGCCCAGGGAGGCAGGAGCCCAGTCTGGCTCAGCACCCTCCCACCAGCCCTCTAGGTCGGGTGTCTACAAGCTAAGAGCTAGGGCCCTGTGCTCCCGAGTGGCCACTGATGCTCGCCAGATTGCTGCCTCACGCTGGTAGTGAAGTGGGGTGGGAGGAGGGGAGCCCCGTCACCCTTAACCCCTCAGCCCCCCAGCGGGACAGCTCTGTGAGGCAGCCTGCCCCACCTCTACCTCCCCAGGACCCCTTCAAATGCTGCTCCTGGCACGTCTACCTCCCTGCGCCTGTGGCCCTTGGCAGCCTGTCCTGGAATGAACGCCACCCCACCCCAGCCGAGGCAAAGCTGGCAGAGCAGCAGTGGGGGCAGGAGGGTGTGGATCAGGGGAGGGCGAGCTCACGGAGTCCAGGGCTTCCCCACACTGCCAGGGCGGCTGGTCAGGATGTGGATACCATGCAGGGCCTCCCAGCTGGACAGGTCTACCCCACAGAGAGAATCTCCCCCAGAGACGGGCACCAGAAGTCCTGCTCCATTTTAAACGGCAGGAATATCAAAGCTCTCCTTGCTGGGATGAAAACAGCTGGAACCATTTACTCCAGAAGAGCGTTCAGCCTGGGGGATGAGGATGTATGAGATAGCAGGACCCACTGCCTGGCCCTCCCCATGCTCCTCCCTCTCCCACCGCCCCACCAGCCTGGGGCAGCCCTTGCCGCTCCATGGAGGTGGGAGACACATTCTAGGGAGGCCTCATCCAAAGAATCAACCCTGCACAACAGTCCCCCAGGGAGGCTCCCGCCATAAAGTCCCAAGCAGTGACTGTCCAGAACAATCCACTTCTGATCAAGCTCAAAGCTTGCAGGCCCTCTTCTTGCTTCCAATGCAGCGAAGGGGGGAGGGCAGGGAAGACATTCCAACCCATGGTCAGAAACACACCAACATCAAGATTCTACACGTCACCAGGAGCCCAGAGAGGGTGGGATGGAGGCCGTTGCAGACCCTGACCCTATGCACTGGGAACTGGCCATCGCTTATGGGCAGCACGTGGCCTAAGGAGAGTCCTAGGTACCCACAATCCCGCTGCCTACACAGCCCTGCATGTACAAGCCCTCCACAAACCCAGCCCACTCTCCAGTGGGCTCCAGACGGACCAGGGGGCCCGGAGAAGTCCCAGGCACCCACACAAAGCTACCCAGGATGTAGCTTTGTAAGGAGGTAGCTTTGTAAGGCAGGCACCACCAGGCCGAGGCCCAGTCCACCACCCTCACAAAGGGCTCGGCTCTCTTCACCCGGGGCGGCTTCTCACAACGTGCCACTGGCGTCACCAGCGACCTTGGGTTTCCAGGGGCCACGGAGTCACACAATGACAATGCTCTGATACCAGCAGGGAAGGGTGCTCAAAACCTGCCTCAGTGTGAATGTCCCATAAATGCCCACTTAGGGATGCCATGTGGGAAGGCCAGGTTATGTGGGACAGTGCTCTGCCCTCCTGACCAATGCTTTTTCTCCAAATGTCAAGCAAAGAACACAGGCCCGCCCCACTGACTGCACAGCCCCCTGAAGACCCTCCATGACCACATCTGGGGTAGGGTGGAGGGGTGTGGTAGGAACCAGGGAATAGAGAACCTGGGACTCTGAGCTCTAACTAGAATGTCGGGAGAAGGCTGAGCCACAGTCTCCCAGGGACCTCAGGAAGCAAATCACGAGATCTAACATGGTGTAAGGAAGCCAGCATGTGGTCGCTACACTCAGAGGCCTTCCGTTGGAGATTCAGATCCCCAGCTTCCCAGCTGCGGGACCATGGGCAAGCCTCAAACTGCCCATCTGTGAAATGGGGAGTAGCCCTGTCCTGTTCGCCTACCCCCCGCCCCCAGCCCATCACTGGATGGCGGACCCGCACGTGCCTGTGAGCCACAAACCTCTTTGTGAGTTCCGGATGGGGGTTGCTGCTCAGATGTCTGAACAGCCTTAATGTGGGCTCAGAGCATATGGAGCGGAACCCACCTCCGTGGGGCCCAGCACCCCCAGGGCTCCAGCAGCCCCACTGTCTCCTTGCTGAATTGGGAAACCAGAACCGAACCGTTCCCCACAGTGACAGGCTAGAGCCAAAAACTCCTTGCCTGAGACAAATGGTGCCAGCTGCCTGCTGCTGCCCGAATTAAGTCCCGAAGACCCAGCACAGGACAGGAAGTGTCCTCTGTGATGCACGCAACCACAGGGCAGCTGGACATGGGCAGGCTGGGCTTGCTGACCACACACAGTACCAGGAATCAAAGGGTCTCAGAAAGGCCCGACAACCTCACATGCCCCAAGCGTATCCAGGAACGCCTGGTACTCATCCAGAGTCACCAAGAGAGACATGAGGGGTCACGGCAGCCTTAAAAACATTCCTCCAGGGGTTGGGAACCGAAAAGAGTTCAGGGATGTGCTACCAGAGTGCCAGAAGTCCTTCTCGGGAACCAGCCTCCAAACAGATGCCCCAGCTCCTCTAAGGATGAGGGAGCAGCTGCCATGAAGGGGCGAGGGGGAGCCTCACAGGAAGAAAGTTCGGCCATGGAGCCCTTAAGGGAAGCCGCTGGACCTAAGCAGACCTAGCCATGCCCTCAAGCAGCAGAAAGGTGAGGGCTCCATCCCCCAGCCAATGTCCTCAGATCCACCAGGCTCTCCTGGAGCCCTAGAGGGTGAGCTTAGAGCCAGTGGAATGAGTTTGCTGCCCCATGTACCATGCACCATGCACTGGGCAGGGAGTTGAGGAAACCCGGGGTATTCCAAGCCACCCAAGGCGTCTGATCCATATTAGGGTGGCTTAGGAATAAGACACCGGTGGTTCTGTCACAGGAGCAAAGGACAACAGCAAAAAACCCACTGAAATCTCTCCGCAGGGCCTGTCAGCCTCTCACACCTCCCGTCCCCTTAGGGCTTGGCTCCTGGTACCACCTGAGCCCTCCCACCACCTCCCCAGCCCTGCCAGTCACTGACCTCCCATGCCCACCCACTGCCAAGACTGCCCCCTCAAGAACTCCAGGGACCTCTCTCCAGCACCCGGCACCCTCCTCGACTGCCTTACATCATTCCTCCTCCCAATCACACTCTTCAGGAGACGCAGTGCTCCTTCGTGCCTCTGGCTCTGCCCCTTCAGCCCTCCCATACTGGGAGAGAGGGCTTCTACCCCTCACTCTGGCTGCTTTGTGGACCTTCCATTCTGCAGCTCCTCGATCGCAGGGACCCAGGATATGGCCTCAGTCCTTCTCAAGCCCCCCGATTCCTGGGCCCAGCTGGCTGCTCAACCCACAGCATGACCTCCTGACTCCAGTCAATCTCCAAAACCTATCCCTCTGGGCCCCATCCCCGCCCCATTCAGATACCCGGCCCTCACTCAGACACTAGGTGCAAGCAGCCCATCCACCAGTCACCCAAATGCATCAACTTCCCCCCCGCCCATGCAGACTTCCCAGCACTGCTGTCCGCCCAGACAGACCTTCACTCCTCGAGCAATGGGACCAGTCCCAGCACGGCCAGCCAGAGTGCATCTTTGGGACCATAGGTCAGAGTATGGCATTCAAGGTCCTCCCCAATGGGTACCTGCTTGTGTATTCTACAAACCCAGACCCATGCTCCTGATCCATCAGAGGTGAAGCTGGACCCTCCCAGGGTCGCCTAGACATCCTCTCCCCTCAGTGTCAAGACTTATGTGGTGAAAAAAAATTAAACAAAATATTAAAAGAAAAATACTTCTATGGTACAAACCACATTTCCAGGACTCACGTGGATTCCCCCAACAGAGCTTCACAAACCCCATAAGGTATTATTACCACCCCAGTTACAGATAGGAAAGAGCCTATACTCCCAACCTGCAGTGCCTCATTACCTTCCCTTCCCCATTCTCCTGACCCCACACTCAGGGGTACCTTCCTGCCCAGCGCTCCTCCACACCTGCCAACCTTCCCCTAGTTAACCATGCAGATGTGCCCATTCTCTAACCCAGGCCTGGCCCAGAGCAGAAGAGAGGCCTCTAAAGCCTGAAGGAGGGGAAGGAGACTTGTGGTCTCCAAGTAGAGGGCAGACGCATAGCTGCTCTATTTTGGAAGCTCCGTCTGGGACAGTGGCTGTGACAAACACGGGGCTCTGGGGAGGAAGGAACCAGTCATGCGGCTAGCCTCTGCCACCTGGTGGTGGTGTAGGGCAGTGCAGGCCAGACTCCCTACTCCGGGATCTCCAGGACCCAGACTTGGCAACTCCGGCATCACGAACACAGCACCTGGTTCCAGACCACCTTGTTACCCTACGAACACCATCTGCGAAGGAGATCCCATCACTGTTCCAGGGGGCCCAGAGGAGTCAAGTGACCTGCCCAACATCACGAAACTAGGAATGCAGAGACTGGCTGCAGAGGCCACCCTCCACCATGTGCTTTTTAAGACCAGGAGCCTCTCCCTCTTCTTGGAAGATCTTCTCACATCAGTTACCTCAAGAAAGTGCCATCCTCAACATCTGAGAATCAGCTAAGGGCTCAGAGCGGGTAGAAAGGAGAGCTCTGAACCCCAAGTCCCACACCTTTGTCCAGACACATCCTCCCCATTTTCAGGTGTGAATTCTGGAACGTAGCCCGTGGATTTTAAACTTAGCCCCAGGGGCACCTGGGTGGCTCAGTGGGTTAAAGCCTCTGCCTTCGGCTCAGGTCATGATCCCAGGGTCCTGGGATCAAGCCCGCATCGGGCTCTCTGCTCGGCAGGGAGCCTGCTTCCTCATCTCTGCCTGCCTCTCTATTTTTATTTATAAAAATAAATAAAATTTTAAAAAATAAATAAACTTGACTAGTTGACTAGTCCCAAGTCAACGACCACAGGTCCTCAAACAACTCCAGCTCTCCCCCTCCCCAGTCTCGGCCACGGGCCCACCCACCATTTTGCCCCTTGCACTTTGCCCCAGTTCCTCCCATGGACCTCGCCAGCTTCCTTCCCTGGCCCCATCCCCACAACTGAGGTGGCTCAGGGCCCTGCCCAGTCACACCTGCTCTCAAGACAGTTCCATACTCCAGTACCCTCGGCTAGCTCATCCTAATCATACCAAATCCGTCCCTCCCCCACCCCCGAGCTGGAGCCTGATGTAGCCCATGTTGACTGCCGGCCACTCTGCCTCCCAAGGGCTACCGCTGGATCAGGGCACACAGCCCCGGGGCGGTCTCCTGAGCCTGGTCTCTACCCTAAGTGGATCCTCCATCTGGTTCATGGCTCTGTATCTATGGAGGACACCATGAGGCCAGAGGTGGCCAAGATCGCATAAACACTGACTTCCTTTGACAGACCTGCCCCCTTTGCCTTAGGCCAGTAGCACAGGCAGCCCCTGAGAAATGGCCCGTGAGCAGGGCCATGGTCAGACACCCCCCACGAGCTCCTCGTCTCGCCCTACAGCATGTGTAAGATTCCCAGAGGGCTTGGGGGACACCAGCTAGTGCCACGATCCGCCTCCAGGCCAGTGTTCTGAGCCAGTATGGCCACACACAGACTACAGACCACGGGAGATCCCAGCAGGCCCAGGGCTCTTCCCCACTGACCGGGGCCATCCTCGGGGCCACTTCAGCACCAGACTGACAAGCCCGCTGCCTGCTCCCACGCAGCCCTGCCATGGCGGCGCACGGCCACTCACGTTGATAGTGCTGTAAGAGCCGGTGTGTCCGCACGTCCCACACCTTCACCGTGTTGTCCATGCCGGCGGCGGCGATGCATGTGCCGCTGGGGTGGAAGTCCACGGAGGTGACAAAGCTGCAAAGAAAGTGGCCGCCACAGGCTAGAGAAGGACCATCCGGGCTCTGAACAGACCCCAGACATCCAATCCTTTCCTAACCATGCACATCTGCTCGGACTATTCCCCAAACACAGAAGACCTCCCTTTTGCCCTGTTTCTTCACCAGGGGCCAAGAGATAGCAAGGAGAGGGTGAGAACAGTAGCTAGCAGGTACTGGACGTGGACTCACCAGGGAGCAAATCCCAGCAGCCACTTCTAAATACAAATAGAGAAAGTGGTCCTCAGCCAAGAGGTCAGCTGATGACTCAGGGTGTTCTGAGTCAGAGCTGGAGCCCTCATCAAAGCAGGAGGCAGGGCAGGCCCTGCCCACTGAGGCCCAGCCCCAAAGGGCCAGCAGGACCCCAAGGCCGCTGGCTGACCTATCTCCAGGAGACAAGCTAAGGTCCCCCAGTATGCCCACACGCGACACCCAGGCTGGCATCGTGGCTGGCTCTCCAGAGGAGCTTGGCCCTGGGCTCCCAACTGCCTACTGGAGGAGGGCAGAAGCTGGGGTTCATCAAGGAGAGAACAGAGGAGGTCCAGCTCCAGTGCAGGCCCCTGCCTCTCCTGATGATGTGGCACAATGGGAACCACCACCAAGAACTTACAAGAACCTGACAAGCCTGTCATTGATAAAACCATCACCATAGGTAAGTAACATACTAATGTGATGTGGGGAGGTCTGGGGTCACCTTCTTTAAGAGAGACAAGTCACCAGTCTGAGAACTGGGAAGTGAAGGGAAAAGAGCGGCCCCAAGCATCACATGCCTTGAAGTCAGCCCCTCATATTTGTGGGGAGGGGGATGAGGCTGAACCTCCTGCTCACAGAGGAAAGAATCCAGAGACAGAGAGGGGCAGAAACATGGCCCCACATAAGGCCACTGGGGCCCCTTTGTCCCTAGGTCCATGCTCTTCCTGAACACCTGCAGGAGGATGACAGCGTCCAGTGACTTACCTGCCGTGCTCACAGTAAGAGTGGACACACTCCCGGCTCGTCTTGTCCCACAGCTTGACAGTCTTGTCATCGCTGGCAGACACGATGAGCCGCCCGTCGGGGGAGAACCTGAACCAGGCAGGGCACAAGTCACACCACCACTGTGGACGCGGCACGTTGTCCTCCACAGCCACCTTCTGCCCTGCCCACCCCGATTCCAGAACCAGCCAAAGCAATGCGCCCTGCTCCGGTCCTGAGCAATCCCGGGCAAGCGGCTTTCCCTCTGGGAGATGGGTAAGAACGGGACCTACCTCGCGGGGAGCAGGGAGCAGCGTCGCTCACATGAGGCCCCCAGCACTGCACATGGCATGTGGCAAAGTGTGCGCTGATGGCTCATGCTATTAGCATGAAGGTGTCCCGAAGCCACCATCAGCATTGTTATCCTGTTCCCAGGACCCCTGAGTTCACTTTTGACTTGGAGCACCATCTAACGACAAAAGTGTGTGGAGGTCCTAGGGACCCACCCACAAAGGTTGGTGTAGGTTCCACACTCGTTTGCTGGCCTGGCCCCTCCTATTCTCAGGAGCCCAATGGTGAAGCCTCTCGGAGCAGTCAGGGACCTCCCAGGACAAAGGTGCCCTGAGAACAAGTAACTTGCGTGGGGTCTCCAGAAGAACACTGTAATAGGCCCTGATCTCCGACTCACTTTGTTTCCCAGGGTCCCCAGCCCTCCCAACCTCTTCCTCTGGAGCGCGGAGATCTACAGAGAAAGGATCAGAATACCTAAAAGCAGGCTCATTTACATCCACGATCCTTGGCCCCTGAAATGTCCTCTGGGTGACTTGGCCCCCATCCCCACAGCACTGCCCCCCCACAGCAAAGGGAGAGCTGGCCTCCAGACCAGCCTCCTCAGAAGCCTCCACCCCCATCCAGCAGCTCAAGCAAAATCAACTTCTGAGCGGTAGACCGCAGGTTCAAATCCCAGCTCTGCCACTAATCCAGCGAGCGCCCAGGGGCAAGATACTGCACTGTTCTGAGCCTCGCTGTCCTCATCTGCAAAGTGGGAATGACCCCATGTAGCCTGCAGGACTGCCGTGAAAAGGGAAAAGAAATCGTAGTGAGGTAGAAGCGACATCACCTTGTCGCTCTTGCTCCAAAACAGCCCCTGCTGACGTGCTTCCAGCCACATCAGCCCAGATGTGACACACTCAGTCGTGGCTGGCAAAGAACTCACTTGCCACGTGTGAGCTAGAAGCTCCTCAACAATTCACAAAGTGACAACTTCTCTGCTCCCATTTCACCCATAAGGAAACTGAGGCTCAGGAATATGGAAGAGGAACTAGTGTGCCCAAGGTCATGCTACACTGGTGCCCAGCAGCGCCTCAGGGCCCTTCAAGGCCCGGGTCCCTCCGAGGGACCTGGGCCAGGACGAGGCTTACCTGGCACAGCGGACCCAGTTGATGTGCTGGCTCAGGGAGAACAGGAATTTCTGGCGATGAGTTGACCACACCTTCACCGTTTTGTCATCGGAGGCCGTCACGAAAGACTGGCCGTCGCTGCAGAAGTGGACACTCCTCACTGTGGCCGTATGGGCACGAAACACGGTAGACTCGCCTTTGCTGCGGGGACAAGTACTTCGACTCAGGAAACCCAGAGCGGTGACCAGAGGGCCCGTGAGCACCTCGATGCTCTCCCCACCCCACAGGGGCCCCTCCCGACGTCAGTGCAGGCCTGCCGCCCCAGCCCCCCGACAAGGAAGGCCAGAACCACCACCCACCCTGCCATGCATGAGCAGCATCAGATGGGAGCCCTGCCGAGATGGCAGCGGTAAGCCCCGAATCCCTCTCCTGACCCGGCGGGGAGGGCCCCAACCGGAGCCCCAGCTTCTGACGGCCCCTCTTCAGAAGTTGGGCTGATGTCCCACCGAGAAAAGTCCAGAGCCAGGGGACTCTGGACTTGAGTGGGGACAGCTCTGGCACCAGGGCCCCAGGCTCAGATAAGCCCTTCCAAGTCTGTAACTCACACATTGGGTATCCAGATCCGGACGGTCTTGTCTCGGGAGCCTGAGGCCAGCAGGTGTCCCGAAGGGGAGAAGTTCACACAGGTGACAGCATCCTTGTGGCCCGCAAAGCGGTAGGCGCGTGACTGGGGCTTCATGTGCCAGACCATGAGGCATGAGTCCATGGAACCACTGGCTGAGGAAGGAGGGATGCTGTGACCCTCAGCTCTGGTGGGCCTCGAGCCTCTGAGCAGGACGATGGGGTGAGGGGACAGGAGACAGACCACACTTCCAGCGACTGCTAAGCTTGGGTTTGGAGCAACGATGGGCTGTCAGCTCTCCAAGCAGCAAGCCCGAGCAGCAACAGGGGAGTGTAGCCAAGAGATGCCCTTCACATGCCAGCCTGAGGCTGCAACCCAGCAGGCCTCTGACAAAACTCATCCCCTGTGGGGACCCACATAGTCACACCCGAAGGGTAGTAAACAGCAATTCCTACAGCCCAACCCAATGGCCTTTTACCATTGAGAGGGGCCAAGTTAATCAGAAACCTAGAGATTCCCCAAGATAGATCAAATGACTTCATTTGTTCTTCATCTATAGTGACCAGCAGCATCTGGCAGGGGACCCTGACCATGGGATGAAGGGGGAGTCTTGTCCATAGAAAGAAGAAAGCAGGGGCACCTGGGTGACTCAGTCGTTAAGTGCCTGCCTTCAACTCAGGTCACGATCCCAGGGTCCTGGATCCCAGGGTCCTGGACTCCCTTCTTAGCCGGGAGTCTGCTTCTCTCTCTCCCTCTTTCCTTCCCCTCCACTTGTGCACGCGTGCACACCCGTGCTCTTTCGCGCTCTCAAATAAATAAATAAAATCTTAAAAAGAAAAAAAATGCATTAAAAAAAAGAAACAAACAAACAAGAAAATGGCAGCCATGACGCTGTATAAGAACCCCCAAGCGACCAAGAAGCAGGATTACTCAGCTGCTGCACAAGGGTAGGGAGTATGTGGCTCTGCTCTTTGCCCTTCTCACTGGATGCCCCCATACTGCTGTGGACAACAGACTTGAGGACCCAAGGAAAAGGAGCCATTGTTTAGGGCCATTCCACCAGCCAGACCCAAGAGATGGCTGGGGTATATGCAGTGAAAAGCCCAGACCCTGGGCCCCCCTCCCAAGGCTATGTGCCCTTGGCAAGGCCCCCAGACTCTCTTGAGTCTCACACTCTGCATGCAGAATGCAGTTCACAGAGACACAGAGCCCAGCACCCAGACAGTGGCCAGCTGAAGCCAGATGCAGGTCTAGACAAACCACCTGGGTCCTCACAGTGTCCTACTCCCCTCACACCACACCTCCCAGCTAGAGACTCCGCCTTTAGGAAAAGATGCCTCCTCTTACCCAACTGCTTCGTATTGAGACTGAAGTCCACAGAGGTAACTGCATCTCGGTGGCCCTTAAAATGCCTCTCCAGCGAGGGGTCCTCCTGTTGGAAAGCCAGGGTCAAATGTGTGAAACTTGAATGAAGAAGGGGCTTCCCCAGGGGTCAAAACTCTTCCAAACAGCCAGGAGGGTTCACAAATGCTCAAGGCACGATCCTATATATAAAACTCCTTAGGATTTTTATATAGCTAAATAACTATTTTCATATAGCTAGATAACTATAACTTACATATAGCTAAAAAACTAATAGAGCTAATAAACCAGTTAAGCAAGGTTGCAAGATCAGTATATAAAAATCTATCGTGGGGCGCGTGGGTGGCTCAGATGGTTGAGTGTCTGCCTTTGGCTCAGGTCATGATCTCCAGGTCCTGGGATAGAGCCCCATGTCCGGCTCCCTGCTCAGCTGGGAGTCTGCTACTCCCCATCCTCTGCCTGCCTCTCCCCCTCTCAAATGAATAAAGAAAATCTTTTAAAAATAATAAAATAAAATAATAAAAATCTGGGCCACCTGGGTGGCTCAGTGGTTGAGCGTTTGCCTTTGGCTCAGGTCATGATCCCAAGGTCCTAGGATCGAGCCCCATGTTGGGCTCCCTGCTCGGCGGGAAGCCTGCTTCTCCCTCTCCCACTCCCCCTGCTTGTGTTCCCTCTCTCACTGTCTCTGTCATATAAATAAATAAAATCTTTTAAAAAAAAAAAAAAGGTGACTTTTAGGACATGTGAGTATTTCAACAAAGCAATTTTTCTAAGAGAATGAAGAAGAAATGGGGGCCTTTCAGCAACTCCCATTTCGGGAATCAGATTCTGCACTTTCAATCTCACTGGCAGCCAGTGTTGGCCAATGAATCCAAAGGTCAGCCTGGACAGGCCCCAAGGGGCAGTGCCACCATTCTACTGAGGTCAAGGAAGCAGCTGTTCAGGACACAGCTTAGGAAGACATGGAGAAAATATTCTAGAGACTCTTACCACCCAACAGCAGCTTCTCTTAGTACTTGAAGAGTTACAGTCCTGCCATGCAAACATCTCCCCTTCCCTAAATATCAGAAACCTCAAAGAAGCATTTTGGGCACACCATGGAGCCCAGCAAAACCTCCTCTTGGTAAAAAAAAAAATGTCCTTGGGAACAGAGTAAGACCGATGCCACCTCACAGAACTGTAACCAGAACAAAGGCCCCCAGGGCCCTGTGCCCAGCTCCACCCCCAACACACCTGCCCCAGTCCCCCTTTCAACAAGAAAGGGAGTGGCAGCTGGGAGAGGGCCCCCAACAGAGCAGCAACTGCTACATCTGAACCTCTTGGGAGAACAAGAATAAGATAATGTCCACCTCTAGGCAAGTTCAGTTCTACCTCTGACCAGGGGGTTCCTGAGACCTCCCAACACCCTTCCCATCTCCTCATCCCACCAGGCTCTATGGTTCCTCATCTCCCCGAAAGGTGGTTTATATACGGAAAGAAGTGGGGAGGGATTTGTGGAAAGGGCTAGAATAGGGATCAAAAAGCCTGGATCCTAAGTCTAGGCCTTCCGCTCTCCAGAGCACCATCTGATCTTCCGGACTCTCAACCCAGCCCAAAGACCAGACATGTTTACACAATCTCTCAAAAAGAGGGGTTTGGGAGTGCTTCCCTCTGGAGGAACCTGGGACTCAGGGCGCCCAGCCCAGAACACAATGCACACCTGAGCTGTCCGGTCCGAGCAAGTGTTCGCTCAAAAAAGCCCCTACCAGCCACCCAGGATGGTGAGACTCAGGCCAGTGAGGCCCGGATCTCCAGTCGAAACGTACTAGTACTAGCGTCTCCTCAGCTAGGATGAGAATCCAGGGAGCAGGGACTTGGTGGTCCGCCGCAGCAGTCCGCAAAGGGTCTGGCGCGCAGGAGGTGCTCACTACGTGTCCCGACCCAGCGACCCCTGCACAGACCGTCAAGCGGCTGGAGAAGACTGGCTTGGAACCCGGCGTCCCAGAAGCCCCCTCGCAGCCATCGCCCGGGCCAGGCTCCTACAGTCCCAGCGGGGAGACTAAGGCCGGGCAAACACCGCCGGCGAGAACTTACAGGGCAAGGTGCAGCCATGGTGGGCCGGGGGCGCCCAAGGCGCCGGAGAAAGCTGCGTCGGCCGTTGCGGCCCGTTCAGTTTCCGCGCCCCCAACCGCCGCCAATAGCAACGCGGTTCGCGTCGCCACGCCCCGCCCACGGCGATTAAAGGAGACGCAGCGCGTAGGCTTTTTGACCCCAGGCCGGAAGCAGAGCTGTGTGGCGAATTCCGCGGCCTCCGCGCACAGCTCCTCCAGGCCAGCAGCCCACGGACGTAGCGGCCAAAGATCTCCGTCCACTGTCACTAATCCCCTGAGAAATGATAAAACGCAGGATGAGGCGTTCACGCCGCCCACCCCTAGCTCGGTTTACGAGGCCACGAGCACAGCCTTCTGGGAAATGCAGTTTCAAGACAGCGGCCACCTAGAGTATGTAGGAAAGTGGAACTACTTTTCCCAAGATACCTTGAGAGCCCGGCGGGATTAACCAAACGTTGAAAAGGCCTCAAGGATCCCGGAAGTGGAGGACACGTGCGTCATTCTTTGGGCGTTCTCTTAAAGGTCCCTTGAAACCAGGTAGTCGCCCAATGCCTTAAGAGCCAATTAGTCACCCCTCGGAGATTGTTTAAATGGTCCGCTCCTCCGAACTTAAAACAAGTGTCAATTTGAAAGAACACCGGTCACTTGGAATGACATCCGTGGGATTCTCCATGGATGGAGAAACCTAGGTTCTATTCTTTTATTGTCCTGCCTCATTGTGTGACCTGTTACCTTGGGGGGAAATATCTCTGCCCAGGCCTCAGTTTACCCATTTGTAATACAGAGAAGTGTGAGGCAGCCTGGGCCTCTCCAGAACCCTCGGCCCTGAGAAGTGGTTATAAATGACATGTTTAAAAGAAAAGGAGGGACGCCTGGGTGGCTCAGTTGGTTAGGCAGCTGCCTTCGGCTCAGGTCACGATCCCAGCGTCCTGGGATCGAGTCCCACATCGGGCTCCTTGCTCCGCAGGGAGCCTGCTTCTCCCTCTGACTCTGCCTGCCACTCTGTCTGCCTGTGCTCGCTCTCGCTCGCTCTCTGACAAATAAATAAATAAAATCTTTTTAATAAATAAATAAATAAAAGAAAAAGAAACATTTCCAGATATGTCTCCTGAGGCAAGAGAGCCAAAAGCAAAATTAAACTATTGGGACTACATCCAGTTAAAGAGCTTCTACACAGCAAAGAAAGTAATTAACTAAGGCAGAAGACAACCTACTGAATGGGAAAAGATATTTGCAAATGACTATCTGCTAAACGGTTAGTGTCCAAAATATATAAGGAGCTTATACAACTCAACACCAAAAATGCAAATAATCCGATTAAAAACGGGCAGAAGACATGGACATTTCTGGGATGCCTGGGTGGCTCAGCTGGTTAGGCATCTGCCTTCAGCTCCTGTCATGATCCTGGGGTCCTGGGATTGAGTCTGCATCTGGCTCTTTACTCAGCAGGGAGCCTGCTTCTCCATCTGCCTGACGCTCCCCATGCTTGTGCGCGTGCTCTCTCTCTCTGATGGGAAAAAAAAAAAAGACATGGACATTTCTCCAGAGAAGACATCCAGATGGCCCACAGACACGTGAAAAGATGCTCAACAGGGACGCCTGGGTGGCTCAGTTGGTTAAGCAGCTGCCTTCGGCTCAGGTCATGATCCCAGCGTCCTGGGATCGAGTTCCTCATTGGGTTCCTTGCTCGGCAGGGAGTCTGCTTCTCCCTGTGCCTCTGCCTCTGCCTGCCGTTCTGTCTGCCTGTGCTCGCTCTCTCTCCCTCTCTCTCTCTGACAAATAAATAAAATCTTTAAAAAAAAAAAAGAAAAGAAAAGAAAAGAAAAGATGCTCAACATCATTCATCATCAGGGAAATGCAAATTAAAGCCACGATGAAATACCACCTCAGAGCTGGAATGGCTAAAATAAAAAACACAAGAAACAACAAGTGCTCGCAAGGATGCAGAGAAAAAAGAACCCTCATGCCCTGTGGGTGGGAAGGCAAACTGGAGCAGCCACTGTGAAAAACAGTATGAGGTTTCCTCAAAAAATTAAAAATAGAATTGATGAAGTTCTAGAGCATAGGTGAGGTTCGGTGGGGTGAGGTCCGGAGCTGATGACCAAGAAAGAATTCTTGAGACATCTTTGGTGCAAAATGGTGGTTTATTAAAGCACGGGGACAGGACCCGTGGGCAGGAAGAGCTGCTGTCCCAGGTTGTGAGGGATGCCAGGTTTTGTACCACTGGGGTGGGTGAAGTAAGGAAAAGGGAGGTTTCAATAGAACTTTCATATGCTAAAGAGGACCTACAAAGATACCAGATACCAGAGGCCTTGCCATTGCCAAGGTTGTTTTGCCCTCTAGCAAGGTATGAACATTAAGATGGGTGGGAGATTCCTAAAGAATGTCACATATGTCCCACCCAGGGTGAGGGGGTGGAGTTGGAGGGTGTCAGCTTTTGTTTTGTCCTCGGGCAGCCTTCTGTTCCCTCATCAGAACTACCCTATGATCCCATAATTCCACTATTGGATATTTACCCAAAGAACAGGAAAACACTAACTCAAAAAGATATATGCCTCCCTTTGTTTATGACAGCATTATTTACAAAAGCCGATTTATGGAAGCAACCCAGGTATCCATCAGTAGATGAATGGACAGAGAAGATGTGGTGTGGATGTGTGTATATATATCCTTGGCCATAAAAAAGAATGAAATCTTGCCATTTCCAACAGCATGGGATAGTCTAAAGAGTGTAATCCTAAATGAAATAAGCCAGACAGAGAAAGACAAATACCATATGATTTCACTCATATGTGGAATTTAAGAAACAAAACAAATGAACAAAGAAAAAAAGAAACAAACAAAAAAAAAGACTCTTAACTATATGGAGAACAAACTGATGGTTGTTATCTGAGAGAAGGTGGGTGGGGAGAGGGATGAAATAAAGGGGATTAAGAGTACCCTTACCGTGATGAGCACTACACGACATGTAGAATTGCTGAATCACATGTAGAATTGCTGAAACTAACACTGTATGTTAACTCTACATCACCACTGTATGTAACAGGGTAGGTTAACTATTCATAACTGCTGTATGTAACACTGTATGTTAACTATACTGGAATTAAAATAAAAAATAAAAGAAGATAAATAGGAGACATTCTAAGGGCCTGGCCACCAGGGGCCATCCCTGCTCATTTTATGTTGTTGGAACACCCAGGCAGTCCTTGTTCAGACCTTTTACCCTGTTCTGGGCATCTTCCCAACCTGGAACTGACCTGGACCGGATGTTTTGCAATATTCAGGAAGCTGTTGCCTCCCTGGACAGGCCAGTTTGGCCACACTCCAACACTGATTAGGATCTGGCCAGGCGCAGAGATTTCTCACTACATCCCAAGACCTAAGATGGTATCTCCATGGGTCTCCAAACCAGAGCAGATTCAGAATCTGGCCCAGGTGGGTAGCTGGCGTGTAGAGGAATGGGTCTCTCTTTTGGATCTGGAAAGTCTGGGGCCAGACAGAAGAAACAGATACATTTAATCCCATCTTCTCTGTGATTTGGCACAGAATTGGTTTCTTCACATTACAAGTGTTCAGGCTCTAAAAGACACTGAAATTCTGCTTGAAACAAGTGTTGTATCATTTACACGCCCTGAGGTTGTTCCACACTGTTCAAAGAATGATTTTCAAGTCTTCCCGCCAACATTCACAACTTATTCAGTGATTCTCTTGCCTGCTGTCTAAACACTTAAAGTGAAAAAGATAAGGAAGGGGCGCCTGGGTGGCTCAGTGGGTTAAAGCCTGAGTTGACCCTGGGATCCTGGGATCCTGGGATCCTGGGATCGAGCTTGGCAGGGAGCCTGCTTCCTCCTCTCTCTCTGTCTGCCTCTCTGCCTACTTGTGATCTCTGTCTGTCAAATAAATAAAATCTTAAAAAAAAAAAAGTTAAGGAAGAAAAAAAAATACAGAAAAATATATCCATTAAACTTAGAATTCTTTTCTTGCTGTTATTAGTAGTGTTTTTGGTTTCGTTTTGTCTTTTTCTTTTGTTTGTATAATTTTAGCTGTGAAATATCCCTGGTCTGTTGGAGCTCATAAGCTACAAAACCAAATTTAGGGAAACCCTTTGGTAAAATGATTTTCAAATGTTGAGCTCGCTCAAAGTAACAGGCACTAGAAGATTTTACTCATTCTCCTAAGTCTTTCCAGATCCTACTATCTTCTATCCTTACCCACGGAAGAAGAGCTGGGGATGCCCCACCCGTCCTTGCTCATGTATTCTCCAAAAATTGCAACACCACATTCTCCCAACGCCACGGAGACAAGCCATGATCCACCACTGACACAACCTGTATAAACAAAGACTAGGGCCTCCACCTTCTGACTGAGCAGCCCCTACCCTGTGCCACCTCCATCTGATTGGACTCCGTTTCTATTTAAGTCCCTCATATTGGGGACAAGTATGCTCAATGTTGGAAGAGCCAACATTGTTGGCCTCCATGTTGGGGGGACCTCCATGTTGAGGGGGGCTGGAAGAGAGCTTTTTCAAACCCCCTTGTGGCAGGAATGTTTCTATCCTGGTATACAGCCCATGGGTAGACACCCCTGCAAGAGACTCTCTCCCTTTCATCACTTCCAGACCCCCTGCCCAAGAGCCAATGTCACCTCAGGGTGAAGCAGAGAAAGAAGGAGGAAAGGCAGGGATCACACCCATCCACATAGCCCAATCCAATCTGCCCCTGGAAAGCCCCATCTATTCTATCACCCGGCCCTGCACTGTGGCCTGGGCTTGAAACTCTGAGCATGGCAGCTCAGGGCTTGTCCCAGGGTCAGACACATCTTGGGACAAGCCCAGACCCCGCCACCTCTAAGCTGGGTGATCTAGCAGGAGTCACGCCATTATCTCTGAGTCTCCATGTCCTTGATTATAATCATAATCTATCTGCCACAGTGGGGGAGGAGGGATTCCGTGAGCCACTAATTAATGTACGAGCTTGATACGGAGCTGTCACTTAACACATTTGACTTTTTCCTCTGACTTCAGTCACATCACATGTCTTCTCTGCTCCAACCGTCTAGCTGATACCTCTATGCCTCTGCTCCCACCTCTCTCCCCTGGGCTGCCTCTGCTGCAGCCACATGGTCCTTCTTGCTGTTCCTGGAATAAGAATGTGCGAGACACACTCCCACCTCAGGGCTTTTGCTCTGGCTACGGTCTCTGTGTCCACTTGGCTCACCCTAGAACTCCCACTGAGAATTTGTTCCTATGTCACCTTCTCATTGTGGTTTTCCCGGCCACCCTACTTAAAACGCCAACCCTCCTTCCCTCTCCCTGCTTTATTTTTCACCAGTGACTTTGCCATACGACACATCGGACTTCTTGGGTTGTTATCTTCTCCCCTCTTAGAACATCAACTCCAGGGAAAGGATGTGACTATATTCCTGCACCCAGGACGGAGCCCAGACAGAGTGGGCTCACAGTAAATATTTGCCAGTGAAATAAATGAATCATGACAAGATTGCTCATGGATGGTTACAGAGCCTCTGAAGGGCAGGACTTGTTCTCAGTGGGAGAGAAGGGGAAGGGATTAGGGTAATCAGGAAAAGCTTCTCTGTGGGGACGGGAAACCTGAGCTTTAATGGGGGGGGGGTGTTCGGACACACAGGACAATTCCAGTGCAGGGAATAGACTAGGCAAAGGTCTGGTGGCAGGGTTGAATGCGGGGTATCGGGAGAGCAGGGATAAAGCAGGTGGCCTCAGAAGTAAGGCTAGACTATAAGGTCACACACACATTGACAAGAATTGTGGGGATTGGGCTCAGTGGGTCAAGGGGCTGACCACATGTCCCCTCCCAGGGCTGAGAGGAGCCAAAAGAGCCCTCTCACAGATGAGGCTGTGATGTCAGGACTTCCTCTTGTGGGAGTGATGTCTGTAGGAGGGAAATCCCATGGCAATTCTGGGCCTCGGTCATACCCGCTGTGGAAATAGTGTGCCTGCCCCTGCTGGCCAAACTTCTCTAAAGACAGGCTGAACCCTAAGCAGGGAGGAGTCTAAGCCCAAGACTTTATCCTTCCTCAGCCCTCCTCCTCCATCCAACAGCACTGGCCACTCTGGTAAGAAGCCCACACTGGGGGCACCTGGAGGGCTCAGTGGGTTAAGCCGCTGCCTTCGGCTCAGGTCATGATCTCAGGGTCCTGGGATCGAGTCCCGTATCAGGCTCTCTGCTCAGCAGGGAGCCTGCTTCCTCCTCTCTCTCTCTGCCTGCCTCTCTGCCTACTTGTGATCTCTCTCTGTCAAATAAATAAATAAAATCTTTAAAAAAAAAAAGAAGAAGCCCACACTGGGGCATCCCTTTGGGTGAATGTCCACCTTGAGCCTGTCCTTCCATATTGCAAACAGTGAACGGGCATGTCTAGAGCTGCTATGGAAATTCCTGGGGGGCAGTGATGTCAATGAATCTGGGACCAGTTTCCAGGAGGTGTGAAGAAACAGAGCTGGTTGGTGGCCACACCACAACCATCCACTCAAGTCAGATGGGGAAGCCTCTGTGTGCTGAGTCCTTCTATCCACATCACATGAGCGTGACCAGTGTCCTCCCTCCCATAACCCCAAGCAACCCCTTGGGGGATGGTTTTGTATTGTCCAGGAAAAAGAGAAGGGGCCAAAAAAGCCCAGCTGGGATAGAATAAATCCCACAAAGCTGAGGCCCGTTGGCCTTGGCTCCCTCCCTAGGGGGGCTGGGGTGGGTTGCAAATGCCATAAAAGGTCTGAACTCAAACCTGAGAACCTTCCTGGTAGATAATTCGGACAGGGCTTCTGAGCAACAATGTTCAGCGCCCGCTGCTGTTTAGAAGCTCTGCAGGTGGACCCAGCACTGGTGTCTAAGAGCTCCCCAGGTGAGTCCTTGGGCCAAGACTGCCCTAAACCAGAGGGACTGAGAGAACTTCCTATGATGATGGGAATGTTCTCTAACTACACTATCCAATACAGTAGACCTTGGTTACATGTGACTATTGAACCCTTGAAATGTGGATCCTGGGCCTACACAACTGAATTTTTAATTGTATTTAATTTTCATTAATTTAAATGTAACAGGCGTATTACCTAGTGGCCGCGGTACTGGACAGCACAGCCTTAGGCTACGAATTGGCTCCATGGTCTTAGGCAAGTCACTGAGCCTCTTAAACTTCAGTCTTCTGGCTGTGAGGAACATAGGCTCAGTCCGCAGTAGCCAAGGGAACTCTTTGTCCCCATGCCCCACTGCCCAGCAGCGGGAGAGAAGCAGGAAAATCTGGCAGGGTGTTGGGAGACACCAGTCCAAGCCTCGGGATGTGGACCAAGACAGTAAGACGCAAGCCACAGCCCCCTCGCGCCCCATAGCAGGACTTTGCTGGCTAACCCCAGAGCATTTGGAGTGAGAAGATGGGGCCAGACACCTGAGAATCAGAGGATAATCGGATTTCCTTCCTCCAGGGGATCCTGAATTGTGGTGCAAGGGAAGGGGTGACCAAGAAAGCAACTGACAACTTTAATTTACCACAGAGTCACTCCACACCACATGTCACATGAAATCTTAGCCCCAACCCCAGGAGCGATACAGCATTTTGCCCATTTTACTGGTGGAGAAACTGAGGTACAGAGTAAGTGGGAAGCGAGGATTAGAGCCTGAGAACTAAGAACGTTGAAATAGTTTGGATCTCAGATGAACTAAAAAGGGCCTCGGGGGACGCCTGGGTGGCTCAGTTGGTTAAGCAGCTGCCTTCGGCTCAGGTCATGATCCCAGCGTCCTGGGATCAAGTCCCACATGGGGCTCCTTGCTTGGCGGGGAGCCTGCTTCTCCCTCTGCCTCTGCCTGCCTCTCTGTCTGCCTGTGCTCGCTCTCTCTCCCTCTCTCTGACAAATAAATAAAATCTTTAAAAAAAAAAAAAAAAGGGCCTCGGGACTTTCACTCCTGAGGGTGCCTGGGTGGCTCCATCAGTTGTGTCTGACTTGATTTCAGCTCAGGTCAGGATCTCAGAGTTGTGAGATCAAACCCCGCGTCAGGCTCGGTGCTGGGTGTGAGTCCGCTTGAGAGTCTCTCTCTCCCTCTCCCTCTGCCCCTCCCTCACTCCCTCTCTGGGGGGCAAAAAAAAAAAAAAAAGACTTTGATCCCCAACAGTAGAGATGGGGACCCAAAGTGTCCCAGAGTGGCCAACCCCACATTAGAAAGTCCTTTGTTGTCTTGTGTTTTATTGTAAATGGGCAAGTAAATTTAGTGTCTGCTTCTCTTTTAATGTCCTTTTAATATAAAATTAATATTTTGAGGATGGACCAGTTGACACCAAGTCACACTGAGACTCAGGACTAAGTCCCAATGTGCCCCGTGGTTTCCTGACCCCCTCCACCACCCATCAATGTGAGAGGTGGGCTGTAGAAACCTCTCTCAGCAGGTCATCCAAGGAAGTGAGCCTGCTCCTGGGGCGTAGGACTCAGGGTTTCCAGAATCCAGGATGCAGATGGTTTAGATGCCTATTCCTAGGTCAGCTACAGAGCCTGACTCCATGGGTCTGGGTAATTCTGTGATGGTCCTGGTACCTTACCAAGAAGCCCTGGGCGCAATGGGGCCTGGACAGCCCTGCCCTCCAGGGGAGCTCTCACCCATCTCCGATGCTCTGGCTAGGGACCCAAGACTAGACAATTCTCAACTCTGACCCTAACTTGCTCTGTGGTCCCATCTCGGACCTCAGGTTCCCCATTGTCCAGTAAGGACATCCATAGGGGACTTCTAAAGCCCTTCTGGTCTCAGTGGGTATATGTGGTTGGGTGGACTCCCCAAGGCAATGGGCTGGGAGCACGCCTAGGCAGGCCTCCTTGGTCTCCCCCTCCTCGTCATGCCACACTGGCTTCCCAGACTCCAAGCTCAGACCCTTCTGGGGCTTTGCACTGGCTGTTCCCTCTGCCCGACCTATCTTCCCCGAGATCATGCCTGTCTCAGGCCTGGACCCTCAGGCCTCCGCCTGAACAGTAATTCCTCAGAAACATGCCTTCTGACTCTCTCCGCTTCCATCCCCCTCGGGCTTGTGTGCCATTGCCTTCTCATGCATCTCCCCCCGGTTTATGAGCTCCAGGAGAGCAGGAACCCCACCCCTTCTGGTCACAGGGGGTGCTGGACACTCATCCCTGGCCTGACAGAGGGAAATGTCACCCAGACTTTGACAGTTCAGTCCTTGGGGTCACTTGGGCCTGAGTGATTCACCAGCAAATCCTTTCAAGGCCCCCAGTGATGCTTGGACTCATGGAGGGACTTTCTGTCGGGTTGGGAAACAGGTAACTCAGTTCTGCAAGCATCTGTCAAGTGCCTGCTTTGTGCCTAGCCCTCTTCTGTTATGCAGAGTCAGGCGTATAATAGCCCTTGTGCCTGGCTCCTCAGAGGACTCAGAGAGGGAAGGAACCATCAAGTAGGCTAAGGTCCATGAGTATCCTCCCAGGGGCTCCAGCTCAGCCCTGGGGTGTCCCTCTGTTGACAAGATGGGCGCTTCCAGGAGGAGGTGGATGGGGAAGCGGACTTGAAGAACAAGCAGGTCTTCCACAGAGAAATGGCATCGCAGGCCCCAGAAGAAGAAGGGCTGGGTTGGAAGAGATCCACAGCTCCTCCAGGCTGAGGTGAGCAGGGACAGGCCTGACTGGTGAGGACTCACCTCCACTGCCTAGCTGACCGCGTAACGGAGGGCCAGCCACTCCCACCGCAGCGGCCAGGAGCCCAGAGGTCCACCCAGGGGACAAAGACCTTCTGTGGTGAGTCATCGTCAGGTTCTGGGTAGGTTCATCCCCTACGGGTCAGTCACACGCTCAGGGCCAGAGCAGCCACCCCATGCAGGGGAGATACTGAGTTCCAGAGAGGACGGGGCTTGTCTTCTGTTCCTTGTGGCAGGGCGAGAAGGGGTTTGGCGAAGATGTGGGATGATTACACTTGGCAGTCTGTATTCCCTGGGGCTGGCCCTATGCTCCCTCACATTAAACCCTTCCATGGCTCCCTGCCCTCAGAATAAAGCCAGGCTCCCCACAGAGTCTCTGCCCTCCCCTGCTCCAGGCTCGCCGCACACCCCACCGCACCTCATGGGCCAGACCCTCCCCAGCCTTGTGCTGGGTCTACACTGTTCCCTCTGCCTGTACAGCCCCTCAGGGCAACTCCTACCCTCTACCCTTCGTTCAAATGCCCTCATCTTCCATGAGCAGAACGAACAAACAGCTGCTTTCCCTCAGGCCCCCACAGGGCTCAGGCCGCTTAGACTCCCTCAGGCCAGATTCTCCACTTCCATGCCTCCCAGAGGGAAGATCTTGTCAGTTGAGTCTAGTCCCCTCTCTAGGGCACTGGACACAGGTGTATGCATAGCTGGGTGTGTGTTTGTCTGCATTGTGACTGAGGGTGTGTGAGTGAGTGTGTCTGTGTGTGCACACGTCTGGGTGTGGCTGGCCATGTGTGTGTGCCTGCGTATTTCACTGTAGATTCTTCCAGAAACTGACCCTGAGGACAGATTCAGGGGTAACTCATTTATTTGGGAGGTGATTCTGGGAAACAGCGTAGGGAGAAGGAAAGTGAAACAGAGAAGGGAAAGCAACCAGTGAAGGGTGTGTTATGAAGCAAGTGACTGCTGTGGGTGACGGGGGCCCAGTCACACTGGAGCGCTCTTAGATGTGACACAGAACTGGCCTCGGGGCTGTCCCACCTGAGGATTAGGGAGTCACCGTTTATGGCACCATCATGGTGGAGGCCTGGAGCTGCCAGGCTCTCCTGGGCCAGGCCTGGGGCCTTCTGGGGGAAGAAAGCCCCAGTATAGGATCTTGGACGCCAGCCAGGAAGTCAGGCTTGTGTGTGTGACAGGGGTCAGTATGGGTCGGGGGGCAGGGACATGAACTGTTGCCCTGTGTGTGTGCTGGTGCCCTGCTGGGGCACATGGACACAGGGACTCCGATGACCTCTCTGTGCAAACTTCTGCTGGTTCAGGAGAGGTGAGTGCATTGGGCAAATGTTGGCCTTGCCCTCCTTCCCTCTCCCAACCAGGTCGGCTCAATTTGCCAAATCATGCCAGGCCTGTACCAAATGAGGCCAAACAGACTTGCGCTTACTTTGGGCTGTGGCAACTTCCACCCTTGGGCCAGGGTAGAGGGTCAGGGGGACCAAAGCAGGTGTAGGGCTGGGAGCTCAGGAAGGCCTGATCTCAGAGAAAGCAACAGGGCTAGAACCCAGGCCTCCTCTGGCTGAAAGTTGCTGCCCGTGGGAGCCTGGACAGTAGTGGGAAAGGCCCCGCAGACTGCACAGAGAAACCTGGCCTCTGTCCTCTAAGCAGTGGGGGACACTAGAGCCTTGATGTGCCAGCGAGGGGTACAGTCGATGCTCCCCTTCGGGAGGACCACTCTGTGAGCCTGGAAGCCCGAGCGCTCAGAGAAGGCACTTAACTGGGCAGATTGGACAAAGCCCTAAGTATGACAGGTGACTGGGCCAGGGCTCAAGGACATGTGCACGGGGTGACACTGGCCAGCAGGATACTCCTTTTTGGGGAGGGCTGGTATCCAGTTACTGTCTGAGCAACGTTTAGGAATTCAAGAGCTGCAGGACAGAGCTGGGGTCAGGGAACTACGGGAACGAGGAAAGGGGAACTGCCGGTCTCATCAAGGTGGTCTAATAGCCATCGGGTGAGGAGCTGGGGTAAGACAGGAGTCTGAGTGACCCAGGGGAGTGGTCCTTGGCAAAGAGAGAGCATGGAGGTCCCAGCAGGGGTCAGCCCTCGAAGAAACCCCTTCAGGAAAGGGAGTGGTCAGGGAACAGAGAGGCCCGGGTGGTTCAGACATAGGGAGCAGTGAGTAATGAATCCGGCTGCGGGGAGATCAGGACAGCACAGGGACGTGGCAGGAAGAGCAGTGGGGTGCTGGGCTGTGGGACAACCAGAATCCCCACATTAACTGAGGCCACTGTGGCGCCCGGGGGTTGGGGGGATAGGGAGATGTGCCCCTGAAGCCTGCTGGGGAAGAGAAGGAAGGAGGTTAGGGCTGGAGCTTGGGGAAGCCAGGACATTGGAACAGTCTAGGAGCTAACAAGGAAGACAGGAGACCACCAGCAGGGAGGGCATGGGATCTCCCCAGGGGCTGGGGGGGGGTGTGCTTTAGCAGGTCAGGGGATGGAGGCAAGGAAGAAGGTGACAGTTCTGGGGTCCGTAAGGGAAAGGCTGGAGCTGTGCAGATCTGGGTTCTAATCCCAGGTATAACACTGACTTGCTGTGTGACTGTGTTCAAGAGCTTAACCTCTCTGAGCCTTGTTTCCTCATGTAATAGAGATCCTGTGGCGTTCGTAACAGAAAACTGGGTATACCAGTTTCCTAGCACTGCTGTAACAAAGTACTACAAACTGGGTGGCTTAAAACCACAAAAATTTATTCCATCGTAGTTCTGGAGGCCTGAAGTCAGAGGCTGAGGTGTTGACATGGTCAACTTTCCTTCTGAAGACTCTAGCGGAGGTTGCTCCATGGCCCATTTAGGCTTCTGGCAGCCCCCAAGTTCCTCAGCGTTGGGCCACATGACTCCACTCTCTGCTTCCTTCTTCAAGTGGCTGTCTTCTCTATGTGTCCAAATTTCCCTCTTTTTGCAAGGACATCAGGCATGGGATCAGGGCCTACCCTCATCCAGTTCCATCTCATTTGACGTGATTATATTTGCAAAGACCTTATTTCCAAATAAAGTCACATTCCCAGGTATGGGGTCAGGAAGGGGATGGTTAGGACTTCAACATGTCCCTTTGGGGAACACAACCTTAGGGTATAGGGTTGCCATGAGGATTGAAATACAGACCTGGTGCACAGTAGGCTCTCAATAAAGAAAATATAGAAAAAAGCGGGGCAGGTGCGCGGAGATGGTGGGAGCTCAGACTGGCAGACTTTCCTTGCGTGTACCCACGTACTCACACGTGCACGCTTGTGTGTGCCTGGGTGTATATGAGTGCCCGGGAAGCAAAACACTGCTCAGGGAGTGACACCCAGCCCGGAAGGCCGGGACAGGTGGCCCAGGGACCTCAGTCCCCTCAGTCTATCCACCAAGCAGAGCCACTCAGAGCAAGGCTCGGGGCCTAATGTCAACTCACTGGGCAGGGAGCCCAAAGCCAAAGCCTTGCTTGTCAGAAAATTCCTTGGGACTCCTGAACAAGGCCACCACTGACATCATGTGCAAGTTCGCACGGTCCTTGAGGGGGGCTACTCAAGGCCACCCAAACACAGCCTTGGCATGAGGGCAGAGAGTCACAGGGGTACAGCCAGCATGGCAATTTTCGGGGAAGGCAAGACACAGAATCAGACAGCCCCGGGGACCGCAATGAAAATCCTGGGCAGCCCTCCCCCACCTTACGGAAGAGGAGGTTAGAGGAGGGTCTACCACTGCCCCACCCCCTCCCCGTAACTCCTCTGCACCTGTCAGTCAAACAGGTCCAGCTAACCCTCCTTCCCCTAGCTGCCCACTGGGGTCACCTGCAGGTCAAGCCAGAGTCAGTGAAGTGTGCAGCGGAGAGAACACACCTGGCCGCAGTTCCTCAGAACCTTCTGGTCTCTGTCACAGAACACCCTCTGAGCTCATCAGGATCACTGGGGGCAGCAGAGTTTGTCAGCACTGCCATGACCTCTGGGAAGAATCACCAGGAACACTGAGTACTCCAAGGATAGACACTGATAAGACTCTTGGAGCCAGTGACAGAGCCCGGCTGTCACAGGGCCACTCCCCACAGCCTCAGCCCGGACACCTCTGTCCACCTCTCCAGCCCCTCCCTGGGCGCCAGTCCTGAC
Source organism: Neogale vison (assembly GCF_020171115.1). NCBI lineage: Eukaryota > Metazoa > Chordata > Mammalia > Carnivora > Mustelidae > Neogale > Neogale vison. The sequence goes on along the minus strand of NC_058096.1, from coordinate 203,379,981 downwards.
CTCAGACCAGAGAGCCACATCCAGAGTCCACCTGCGAAAGAGTTCCCTGCTGCTCAGGGCTGCCTGGCCTCGCACGCCCCAGCTTTAGCCCTGCTGAGGCTCTGAGCTGCTCTGGCTCCATTTACTTAATAGTCCCCCCCACCCCACCTCCTGCCCTCAACCTCTGCTGAGCACTGTGCACGGTGCTGGGAACAGTCACGAGACAGCACGGCCCCGGCCTCATGGAGCCAACATCCAGCGCTGTGGAAACCGCTGTGGTTCCCAGGGGGTCTCTTGGAAGAGCAGGGGTACCAGGCTGGGTGAGGGGGATGAGAAGGAAGGGGTGGGGTGGGGGTGGGTTGCCCCTCTGGGGAAGATCTGGGGAAGGAGCATTACAGGGCAAAAGGAACACCCACAACAAGGGCCCCACGTGGGGATATTTGCTGGGTCGGCTTCAGAGGGAGGGTGTCTGCAAGGTGGGTAGACCTTACCGACTCTGTGAGGACTTGGTTACTCCTGAGCGAGAGGGAGCCACAGGAGAGCTTTGAGCAGAGGAGGACCTCTGGGGTTTGACTTTAAATAGATCCCTTTGGTTGCCCTGAGAGAAAATCGGTGGTTTTCCCTGTGATGTCCTAGCAGAACTTGCAGAAATGCAGATTCCCTGGCACCTTGCTTTATCTGGAATCCTTGTGCCCCTCAAGCCTCATTGCTCAAGGTCTCCCACCCCACCGGAGGCTTGGAGAAGAGAGCAGGGTGGAAAGGAGACCCACGCCATCTCCCCACCCAACCCCCGGAACCCAGTTGCGGCACACAGCCTGACAGGGGCTCTGCCAAAACCCACAAGTGTGAAACCAGTCTGCCTTTGTTCAGCCCCGCTGAATTATATAATAGGCTTTCCTAACTAACTTGACCACAGAATTTTTTTTTTCCCCAGAGAACACTGTTAAACGTCCTGCACCGATGCTACTCCGGGTGCACTTTGGTTTATTTTCTCTGGGTTCCTGCGTTGAGCCTGATCCACAGTGCCCTCTCAACACCTGCCCTTTGGAAAGTACACGAATCTCTCCGTGGTGACCCTGACCACCAGTGGGTTTGGAGATTTCCAAACCCACTGGCTTTTCCCGAGCTCTGGGGAGACATACTGACTTCTGTGTTGCCCCAGAACCCCAGGGGTCTGAGAAGATCAGGAACAAGAAGGGGAAGAGAGGCTGCCACTTGGCCTCTCCAGTACAATGACTGTCTCTGGTGCTGAGACACCCTGCTTGAGCTCATGGCTGAGTTACACGGCAGCTTTTCTAGAAGGTTCTTTTTGCCAGCGGGTTGCTCATAGAAGTCTTGGGTAAGCCCCCAGAGGTCAGTCTTACTGGCCCCTTGGTTCTAAGCTGGGCGCCTCCTCCTCAGGTCCTGGAAGACAGCCAGGTATCAGGCCTGCGTGAGTGGCCCCTGTGAGGTCTGAGGCGCAGCCGGGCTCTGCTTTGTTTCCCAAGAAACTTCAATGGGGGCCCAGGTCATTAGTGAGAGGTATTTGCCTTAAAGTTTGAGTAGAGACTCAGGAGCCAGATGGCCCCAAGGAGCCCATGGCTCAGGAAATGCCAGAGGGACCACACGATCGTAGCTGTCCCTATCACGAGTACCAGAAAAGACTTGGAGCCACCAGGTCCATGCCCCCATTAAACAGGTGAAGAAATTGAAGCCCCAAAAGAAGAAACTGTTATTGTCGCTCAGCTTGACTATGATGCCCCAGGGAGCTCCCTGAGGCCACACAGGCCCGTTGGGGACTTTTCAGAGTTGCACAGGGCCATCGGGGGATTTGTGAGTAGGAGGGTCACCAAAAAGGCAGGCCAAGGGAGGGACGGTCAGGGCTCATGATAGCCTTGGCTTCATCAGGGATGTGGCTGGGGGTAGGGATGGGCATCACATCCCATCCCAGGGAGCTAGTGAGCCCTTGCGGGGAGGGTGGGTAGCGGCAGGAAGGAGGATGAAGCAGTGTGCATGACTCTGTGACCCTACACTCCACACATGTGCGACACCATGTATGACAATGTCATGGCAGTGGTCCCCTGCAGCCATCCTGGGGTGTCTGCCTGTAACAACATGACTTTGCAGCTCTGGAGGCTGTAAGCGTGTGTGCTGCTGTCCCTCTGATCAGAGTGGCTGGGTGTGTGGCTGTGCAGGAGGTGTCAGCGACCCTGACACCTGTGGGCCTGGGACCTCTGGAGAGCTATCCAGTGTGTGCCCCTCTAAATGTGACTAGCGGCTTGCTCCGGCAGAAACTTGGCCCTAAGAACTCACCGACGTGAGGCGTCATTTCAGAGCTATCAGCAAAGACACGAGCCAACTGCGGAAAGCAGATTTTGTAAATGTAGCTAGCCGGAGGTAGAGGGAGAGCCTTCCTGCTGCATGGCCCATAGCTATCCTCTGATGTGTCAGCCCCAGAAGGCGGCAGGGGAAAGACAAAGAGAAGGGGTGAAGGCCTGGGATGGGGAAGACTGGGCCACCTGCCCGGTGGGCTGTCCTGCAGTCCCCACCCCAGCTTCGCTCCATGGGACTCAGTGGGCTCCTGGCCACAGACATGGTCCATAGACCAGGCTCAGGATCAGAAATGGCCTGACCCAGGATAAGCACAGAGGGAGGCGGGAAGGAGGACCACGTGGACACATGCGAGGATCCGTGTGTTCTTGTTCGGGATGAGAGGAGGTGTGGTGCCAGGATGCTCAGGACGTGGGCACACACAGATCTCCCCAGGGCAGGCTCCTGCAAATGCCCAAGCCAACAGGTGCCTGGTCAATGACCTTGAGAACTCCCCTGCCCATCTCTGGGCTATCTGCTAACCCACCATCTGCTTCTTGCTTTCCACACTTGCCTCTCTGCTGACACAACCTGCCCTCAAACTGCCTCAGAGTTGGGAACCCACCCGCACACATGCATTCACACCCAGTCCACAGAGAATCCTCGTTTATCTACCCATTCCATTTCTTAATTCGTGCATGCATTTGTTCGTCCATCCATCCATCCATTCAACAAATGCTCATTGAGGAACTCCTGTGAGCCATCAGCTCTGCTGACCCCCTCCACCAAGCACCCCTCCACCAAGTCAGTGCAACGAAGGCAAAATCCCAACGAACCTCGATGTGAGTAGCTCAGAGAAGAGGAACCTCGGGGCTAGATAGGATGGCAGCCGTTGGCTACAGGGAAGCACTGAGCAGGTGTCACAACCCAGAGGCTGAGTCAAGCCGGATGGGCTCTAGAGGTTGGGTAAATGTCATGGGTGGCCTCCCCCTCATGTCAGCACCCCCCGCAGCTGGGTATGGCACTGCCACTCTGCCTGAAGCCCAGGGTCTGCCTCAGCTAAGACTGAGCCCCAAGGTTTCAGAGCCGTCCCTCAATCCCAAACCCCACCCAACAAGGTTCATCTCTAGCCTGGCTCTCAGGACCCCTCCACTGGGCCCAAGGGGCCTTGGCCGCTCGTCATGCTCCTTCCCACCAGCTGCACCAGACGCTGACTTCATGGAGGGTTCAAAGGACCTGGAGGCCTTCGAACTCTTCCCTACTCTCCCTCCTCCAGTCCTTAAAGGTCTAGGGAGCCTGTCTGAGTGCTTCCTGCCTTCCCGAGACTTCTCATCCATGCCCCCTTGCTCACATCGTTGTTGTAATAGTAGTAATATAATGAAACATACCCAGACCTCAGTCCTGGGCATGATGGCTGGTGGCCTCCACCTCCCATGTTATAAAGTGCATTGGCCAGAGCTGAAGGCGGCCAAGAGCATGGATCCCGCAGGCTGGCTTTCTCCACTTCTAGTCATCACCTGGTTGGCTCCTTCTCATCCACCAGGACTCACCTCAAATATCCCCTTCTCAGAGAGGCCTCTTCAAGCCCCCAAGTAAAGCAGTCCCTGTCCTTGTCACTCAGACCACCCATGTGAGCGCTCACTCTGTGACCACGTTTGCTTGGGCTTGTATTTAATATATATATACTGAATATATATTTATATTAATATATGTAAGTTGTATATATATGTATATACAGTCTGCCCCACTAGAACATCCCATGGAATAGGACTATATATGCCTTGCTCTGTCTTAAAACCTAGTGGGTGTACAGTAAGTATTTGCTGAATCTATAAACCTATCCACCCATTTCCTGAAAGCTATCTCACTTCATCAAGGGTCTGAGGCTGCTTATTACAAGAACACATGCAATTCATTATGAGAGGAGAAAACAAAGATTTTGACCTGTGACCTAGTGATGTCCTTTCTAAATATTCCACGTCCCCATACGAGGAAGCATGTTCAAGAACTTGTAGGGGCAACCTACCAGGAACCACCAAAGGACTGGTGAGGGGCTAGGCCAGGGAACTAGGAACAGCAGGACAGTGGGGTGCTATGCAGCCATAAAAGGCTCTCTGCTCACCATGGGGCCCTCTCCAAGCTACAGCGTTAAATACAAAAAGCAAGGAACAAAGAGGAATATGTTTTATAAATGGAGCTCAGTTATAACAGGCAATTAACGGGTTAATGTTGAATGAATGAGCAGAATCTTTCCGGAAGAACCCAGGAAACCTCGGGAACAGTAGCTGTGTCTGGGACAGACCCTGATGAGGAAAATTTCTTTGTTTACCTGGTCATACTATTTGCATTTTAGTCATATGCAAATATTATCTACTCAAATAAGTTTTTGTTGTTTAAAAACACAAGAAGAATTCTGAGTGCTCACATAACAATCTGGATGTGAGGCTTTTCTTGAGAAAAGGGAAGAAGGCCTGGCCGCACTAGGTTGTGTTCCTGGGGATACAGTGAGCAAGGATGAGATGTAGGAGGGCCCTGGGCGCCCACTGCCCTTCCCTATCTGGCCCCCGTGGGTCCCTGTGCTGCCTACCCCAAGTGCATGCTGCAACGGGCCTAGCTTGCTAAATCTGCAAGGGGGAGGCAGGGCTAAGGAGCCTTCCCCCAAGAGAAGGGGTGGTTCTTTGGCTATCGCTCCTGTGCTGATCTCACTCCAACCACTCCAAAGGCCACAGTAGGGCCACAGCAGTTCACAACGGCGGCATGTCACAAGCCTGCTAGTCTTGCACAAGAAGCTGTTAACTTAGTCCCAGCCAGGCCCCAACAGTGCCTCTGGTCTCACCTCCCCCACCTGGTCCTGAGGGCTTTTGTTCAGCCCCAAGGGAACCCCTGGAGAGAGGGAGCCACCGGTGGCCCCTTGGGCACCTCCACTCGAGGTTCTTGGCAAGGAGGAGGGTGACAGGGCAAAGACACACTGAGCAGTGGGGAGGCAGGACTGGCCCAAACACTGACCCCAGCTCTGATACTTGGGACATGTCACTTTTCCAAGGCTCATCCGTGGCCACCCGCTAACGCGAACTGCGTGCTGTTGCACAGGCTGATCCCTGCTGCCCAGGGAATCCCTGTGTCACCCTTGCGCGTAGGCGCTGGATCAATCAGGCTTCTCCAGAGAGACAGAGCCAGTAAGATACAGATACATGAAGAGAGAAATTTATTTCATTTTAAGGAATTGGCTCAGATGATGGCAGAGCCTCACAAATCCAAAATGTGCAGGGCAAACCGGCAAGTCAGAAACTCAGGTAGGGTTCTCATGTTACAGCCTGCAGCAAAAGCCCTTCTCCAAGAAACTCTGAGGTGGTTGTTCTTTGAGGCCTTCAGCTGAGTGTATGAGGCCCACCTCCATTATCATGGCCAGGTCAAGTGGACCCATAACATTCCACCATCACAGAAAGTATCACTGCCTTTTTGTGCAGGAGGGAATGGAAGCTCAGAGAGACTGTACCATCTGCTGAAGGCCAGGGAGCACAAAGAGAACGGAGCTGGGAGCCTAATACCTACAGGAGCCCATCTCCACTCCCTAAGAATGGGGCTGCTCATTGCCCTTTCAAGGGCATGTGTGGAAATTAGATGTGGAGACACGCCAAGGGCCAGGCAGAGAGGCAGGTAGTCTAGGAGAGGAGGCAGAAGGGGGCAGGCTCTGGAGTACGGGACAGAAAACCTATAGCCCAGACCCTCGTTCCTCCTTCCAGGCGCCCCAAGGAGAGAGGAGGGCAGCGGGAAGCCTCTGCTAGGCTGTGAGCCATGGTGCGTCTGGGCCCAGAGCCACTGACCCAAGTGTAGGGGATAGAGAGGGAATGTAGTGTCCCACCAGAGTGTGGGTTCTGGAAGGACCCTGAGGCCATGGCTGGCTGCCCAGAGGTCCCTGAAAAGAGGTGACTCCCACTAAAGGTCGGGATGGATGGCTCCTTGGCCTGGCACTCCTGTCTGCCTATCCAAACCAAACATATATCCTAGAAGTAGAGAAGAGCTTCCACTCAGACCTTGACCCTTGACACAGCCCCAATCTCTTCCCAGCTGCCTCGTCCTTCTCAGGATGGAGCACTAGACCAGAAAGTCCAAGGCCAACAGGTGAGCTACACTCTCCACTTGCTGGCTGTGTGAACTTGGGCAGGCTACTGCCCCGGGTATGGGGCTCATCATTCCACTGACCTTGGAGTAGGGTTGCTCCAAGGGGACCTGAGGTTGTGCATATAATCATAGCACCAGGCCGAAACATTGAATAGAGCTGTTCTTGCTGCCATACTTGTTCACTGTGTTATTATCTTCCCTGGCCTTCTCCTAGTTACCCTTGACCACCCAGGACCACTTCTCTGGGGCTCACTCACTCTTTCTCCATTCCTCTGCCTTTCTTCCAGCTCTTCAATGTCTGGACAGAAGGGGTGCTAGGCAGAGCTTTAAATGCTTCCAGGCACCCCATCACTGGGCACCCCTCAGCCTAGCTGCTTGTCCAAGGTGGCATCTCTTGGATACCAGGCTCCAGTTTCGAGGTGGGTGTCCCTCCTTGCCATTCGCTGTCCCAGAGCCCTTGCCCACACTGGTCATAGCCTCAAAAAGAGCTACTTTCTTGGCATCTGTCTCCACAACAACCATGAAGGGCAGGGAAGGAGGATCCTCCATGCTTTGCCTCCAATATGGGCCAGAGGGGCAAGGGTTCAGCCTGTTCTATCCATCACCAGCCCATCACCTCCTGGGGCCCATCCCGGCCTGATCCACATGCAGGAGCTGCCGGTGGGGCATGAAGGACGACAAGCATCAGTCCCTTCCAGAAAGCCTCTCACAACCAGCCCGATCCTTCGCCCAACCCCCTGCCTCTGACTGTCATCTAGAAGCTGTGAGGGCAGAAGAGCCCAGCGTGTGTGGCCTAGGAAGCAGGACCCTGGGGTTCCCTCACAGCCCAAACCTCCCTTGCTATATGACCTTGAGTCCTCTCCCACCTCTGGTTCTTAGTCACCCTAGCTCTAAAGTGAGTTAGGGCTAAAGACACACACTCAGTTATCTATAGAGCAGACATACGGCACTGCTTAGACACCACGTGTCCTTGGGGTTAGGGATCCACTGACGCGAGGGCTGGTAGAGAACTGGAGAATACACTTCCTGCCTGGGCCGGCTCAGGGGCTCTAGGCCTGCTGAGCCCTCAAGAGAAGTTAGAAATCTTTCAATTTAACAATCTCCTGACTGTTGAATGTTGACAACTAATTCACATTTTTTTTAAAGATTTTATTTATTTATTTGACAGATGGAGATCACAAGCAGGCAGAGAGGCAGGCAGCAGGAGAGAGACGGGGAAGCAGGCTCCCTACTGAGCAGAGAACCTGATGCGGGGCTTGATCCCAGGACCCTGGGATCATGACCTGAGCCGAAGGCAGAGGCTATAACCCACTGAGCCACCCAGGCGCCCACTAATTCACATTTTTAAAAAGCCCCGTGTGGGTCAAAGAGAAAGTGTCTGGACCACAGTTTGTGTGTTCTATCCTGGAAGACTAGGTTCAGGGGTCCTCTGGGGCTTTCTGGGAGAATAGAGTTTGTTCTTTGATGGGTGATGCTGTTTCCTGTAATTCCCCCCACCCGACACACACACCTGGAGCATTTGACGGCTTTGCCCCAACCTAGCCCCTTTCTCCCCTAGCTGGTCAGAGTGCACCCCTTGCTCCAAAGCTGGCTTTACAAACCCCAGTCCAGGCCGGTACCTGGTGGGCCAGAACCTAAGAGGGTTCCAAAGGACAGGCCAGCACAAAGCAGCTGTTGGGGACCTCAGGACCCTCCTACCCTGTCCAACTCTTAAATTCTATTTCCTATGGTAATTCCGGGCCCTATTACTATAAACCATGGAGCTCACATTTCCAACTCTCCAGGGCAGAACTGAGCTGTTTCCAGAATCTCTAGCCATTCTCAAGGCTGATCTCCCACTCATTGCCAGCCACCCCAAGGAGCACACCTGGCTCACGGCCAACACTACACAGAGCATCAGTAGCAAAGGCTGTAGGTTTGGCTTCTCTTCAAAACTCTCCTGGGGTACTGAGTGGCTCAGTTGCTTAAGTATCTGCCTTCAGCTTGAGTCATGATCTCATGATCTTGGGGTCCTGAGATCCAGCTCTGCCCAGCTCCCTGCTCAGCGGGGAGTCTGCTTCTCCCTCTTCCTCTGTGCAACCTCCCCCACCACCTCCCCAGGCATACTTTCTCTCTCTCTCAAGTGGATAAATAAAATCTTTAAAAAATATATTTTAAAAATTAAAAAAAAATGCCCCATGTCCATCTGGAGCTCCTTGGGGTGGGGGGCTGGAGGGATTTTTTGCCTGACAGATAGATGTTGAAACTGAGACCCAGAAGAAAGCCTTAAGCTTGTGTAAGGCCCCTTGTCGGCTCCTTGACCCTCAAAGAGGGGCACTACTACAAGCAGCTTCTGGGACCCAGAGTGGAAAAGGCTGAGCTCTCAGGCTGGGTTTGACATTTTCCTTCTGCCTTGACCGCTGGATGAGTGCTGTGTGCAGCAGCCCCTGACGGCGACAGTGACGACAATGATGATGACGATGACGCAGACTGGGCTGGAGGGAAGAAACGGGGGAGGCCAGACCCCAGCATGGGGTCTGACCTTGCCTGAACTCCAGTGGCTTGGGCTCCCCTGCCCAGAAGCAGGGTGATAAGATGAATCTGTACTGCAGCTCTGGGGGAGGCAAGACAGCAGTGAGAGAGAAAAGCGAGGGCTGGATGGGGGGAAGAAAGGAAAAAGAAGAGGCAGGAGGGAGAGGAGAGGAAGAAGGCTGAACCCAGGAGAGGGTCACAGCTCTGCCAGAATGGGGCCCACCCAGACTCTTCAGCAAAAGAGGTGGGCTGCTTTCACTTCCTAGATGCAAAAACAGAGCCAGGATTAGAACTCATGGCTTCAGCACTTGCCCTTCCAAGTCTTCAAGTGGAACCCACATTTCCCAAAATATGGCCCTAAAATGTGCCACCCCCACATTACCAAGAGAGAGGCCTGGCAAAACCGTAGTTTTCCTGGGTCAGGATCAAAGGGGCATTGCCCGGGAATAGGCATTTTGACCAGTGCCTTGGCCATGGTTCTTAAGCCCTGACACCAGCATCTCTGTGGCCTTTTATGGCCTCTGTCTGACCTTCCGACCTCACATTCTGGCTGCATCCCTGAAGTCCAGCTATTTGGGCTGACTCATACATCCCTTCCACCCCCCAACCCCCACCAGGACAGGCCTGGAGCTTCCCACTCAAGGCTTCACTTATCAGTCTCCCGGTCCCATGTAGACCCACCCTTCCAGCTGGCACCTCTCTTCTAGAAGACTTCCTGGTGGTTGGGATCCCCCCTCCTTCAGCGTCTGGGGAGTAATAGCTTCTTCCTCCATCTGGAATTGTTGACAACATTGAATTTCACTTTCCATGTGAGTTTCTTTGTTTCTCAACCTTTCCCTCTATTAAACAGGAAACTCCCAGAGAGCTGGAGACTTGCTGGTCTAAACAATAAGCCTCTGAAATCTATGACTTCACCTGACCCTCCTGCCAACCACAAGTGGCAGGGCTGGAAGAGCTTTACAATGAGGATGACGAGCCTTAGAGACTACAACCTGCCCAAAGCCAAGTAAGATTCAGAGCCAGGGTTGGAAACTATAGTTATTTCCAACATCTAGTTCTTTCTTCTTCTTTTACCTCCGACCACTCAAACAGCTCCGTGAAGCAGGTGGAACAGGGATTATGATCCCATTGCCCAGATAAGGAAAGTGAGGCCCAGAGATGGGCAAAGGACCCAACACCATCTTTACTTTACTTTACTTTACATCTTTATCTTTACTGTGTTTTCACTTTTAGTGACAGCTGGGTCTGAGTCCAAGTGCTGACCTTTCCTCATGTCTCCTCTTGGGCTAATGGGTACTTCTCAGGGGCCCTCAGCAGGATGGGGCAGAGCTGGGATCCGGACTCCCAGGCCAGAACCCTCTTCCTGGGCCCTGGACTGGTCCCAGTGCCACTCTGGACACAGCTTCCTCCTCTGAATGTGGAGATTTACCTTGCCTGCCTCTCAGCTGGCTGGAGATTCAAAAGGGAATTGAGAAGAACCTGGACACATCTTGGTCACTATCATGCTGGGAAAGGAGCAGCCTGCATGGCCCCTTCTTCAAGAGCGGAGGAGGATAGCTCTGGGCCTGGCACAGACCCAGGCCAACGCAGCTCAAGTTAAGCTGGGAAGGGTGTGGAGCAAGGAGGCCAGATTGGCATTCCTGAGAGGGGTTTGCCTAACCTTACCCTGCAGGTGTGGACTGGGGGAGACCCAGAGGAGGAATGGCCCAACACTGAACTTTGGGATGGAGTCCTGAGTCACCCAGTTGATGCCCAGGGTGGCCGGCAAGGGACTTTGGACAGCCAGCAATGGAAGATAAAAATAAGAGTGATGTGGTTTTGGAATATAGGTGAGGTTCAGTGGGAGTGGAGTCCGGAGCCGAATACCAAGAAAGAATTGAGGTATCTCTGCTGCAAAATGGTGGTTTTATTAAAGCACACAGCAGTGGGCTGAAAGCTGCCACACCGGGGGCTTGAATAGTGGTATTATATACTCCAGAGCTGGAGGAAATAAGGAAAAGGGAGGTTTCCAAAAGAACTTTCACATACTAAAGAGGACCGACCTAGAAGATACCTACAAGATACCAGAGGCCTTGCCATCCTCAACTTAGGATTGTTTTCCCCTCTAGCAAGTTATTAACATTAAGATACTTAGGAGATTCCTGGAAGAACCCCCATTGGGGTTGGTTGCGGGGGAGGTTGCAGGGTGCCAGCTTATGCTTTGTCTTCAGCTAGCCTTCTGCTCCCTCTTCAATAGTATGTGTCAAACCCTAACCATGTATCAGACCCTGTGCCTCCACACACCCTCCTGTTCTCAGAGCTGTTGTAGTCCACGGGTTCCATCCAGCCCTGCCCCTCCTGCTCCTTCCTCTACCTCAGGTTAAGTCCCATCATCTCTGACGGAAAGTGCCACAGGTGGGTCTCCTGCTTCTGCTCCTCCACACTCCAAAAACTCTCCCTCCAGGAGTCCCCCGAACACACACGCGCACACACACCACTCCCACAACCACTCCATCCTTGAGCAACTACACCTCCACCTCTTCCAGGAAGCCCTTAGTCACAGACGGGACAGATCCTGCTTTAGACCGTGGCCGGAACCCCCTTCTTTACGCTCCTTCTATATCCAAGGGATCCGTTTCTACAACCCCATAACCCTCCAGTTGTCTCCAGGAGTACTTCCCCTCCGACTCTGCCTTTTTATGCCCTACACGGAGGTGTAGGATTCTGAAGCATAGGGCACTTAATAGGGAAGGGAGAAGGGGCTGTAGGATGAAGTCCTTGATCAACCGCAGCGCCCCCACTCCTAGAGCAGACTATCGGGGAAAGCCCAGGTCCCACTCCACCCTCCCTGCTCCGCCCCGCCCCGCCCCGCCCTTCCTACTCTGGGAGCGCGACGCAGGGCGCCTGCGTGAAGGCAGTCTGCGCCCAAGGCGCATGCGCAGCGCTCCCTACGGCTCTATATTAGGACGACGGCAGTCGCGGCCTGAGGCTTCTCGCCGACAAGGGCAACGGGTTGTTTCTCCTTGGTTTGGCTACCTGCCGCCGCCCCTGCCACCGCCGCCGCCGCCGCCGCCTCCGCCTCCTCTTCCTCCTCCTCCTCCGCAGTGTCCCGCGCAGGTGAGGGCCCGCGCTCTGGGTGCGGCTCCGGCCAGGGAAGCCCCCGCGTGTCCTGCCAGCCCGCGCCCCTCACGCCCGGTCGTCGGGACCCCATCCCCCACTGCTCCCGTCACCCGCCTCCTTGGGTTCAGCGTTCATCTCCCAGACCCTTAGCCCATTGGGCTGCCTCAGTTTCCTCCATTCGGCCCTCTTCTTACATTGCCTTTTAACGGGCCACTTCTTTAGAATTCCTTTATCCCGTTATCTCGAGCCCTCGACCCCCGATAACCTCTGACCTCCCCCTGCCCAGGACCACCACCTAACTCCAGACCTAATGCCTTCGATTTTATACCTCCTGCCTCTCCCCAGTTAACCCTAACCGCGTCCCCTCCTACCTCTGCTCTTTATGTCTCCTCCTTCTCAGTTGTCCTGTTGGAGCTGTGGGGGATGACCTCTGGGAAATCCTTGGCTCAGGGACCCAGAGCCTAGCTGGGTGCCTTCCTCAAGTTTGGGGATGTGAGGACCAGGAGAAGTTCAGGATCCCTGGGAGTCCTCTCTGCCTGGATGGGTGATGGTGGCTTCTTCCCTAGCCTCACTTCACCTGGGTGTATGCCAAGGTGTCTTATCTGTGCGCGTCTCCCTGACCTCCCAAACCTGTTCCCGACTTGTCCCTCGTTGTTCCAGCCCCTTGGTTGTTAATCATCGGCGTTTACTTCACTTGGTAAAGTTGCTTTGCAGGTGCTTTTGTGTAGAGCTGGGAATGAAAGAAGTTGGTGACCTGGGTAGAGTATTGTTACCACTCCTTAGTTGAGTCCCACATGAGTGCCGTCCTTAGACGATTTTCAGACTTGTTATAAGGGTACCATTGCTGTAAACTGCAGGTGACACCTGAACCCAGTGGCCTTGCAGTGGTATTTGCCCGATTATTAACAAGTGTTGATGTCACTCATTGTCTTTCTGTAGGATCAGTGTACCCTCTCGGACATGGAGACTGTTGTTCGCCGCTGCCCATTCTTATCCCGAGTGCCTCAGGCTTTTCTGCAGAAGGCAGGAAAATCTCTGTTGTTCTATGCCCAAAACTGCCCTAAGATGATGGAATTTGGGGCCAAACCAGCCACTCGGGCCCTGTCCACTTCAGCAGTACACTGCCAGCAGGTCAAGGAAACCCCTCCAGCTAATGAGAGTAAGTGTCATTGGCAACAAAGTAGGAGGTGGTGGTGTTTGCATTCATCACCAGACTGGAAGCGCTTCTAGTCCACATTGTGACGAAGGTCACAGTAACCAGAGTATCTCATAATTGTCATCCTAACCCCGCAAGTTAGGCACTTTAATTTTCCCAACTTTAAAAGTGAGACGGTGGCCAGTGTGCCCTTTACAGGTTTCTGGATCGCATGTCAGTGTCTGTTGGAGTTTTAGTGTTCATCAGTACCTCATTTGTGTAAATATAAAGCTGGAATATTTTGGGGTGCATGGGTGGCTCAGTTGGTGAAGCGTCGGACTCTTGATCTCAGCTCAGGTCTTGATCTCAGGGTCACGAGTTCAAGCCCCACATTGGGCTCCATGCTACTTAAAAAAAAAAAAAAACGTTGAAATGTACTATTTTAACCTTTCCTTCGTTAAATATTTGGCCCTTTGGCTTTTTTCTTTTTTAATTAATAGACTTTTTGGAGCAGTTTTAGGCTTACAGCAAAATTGAGTGGAAGCTTTTGGCTTTTAAAGTTGTGACTTAAAAAAATTGTGATTTTCTTCTTTTTTAAATTATTTTTTATTGTGTTAAAATTCACCTAACATAAAACTTTTATCATCTCTTACCAATTGAACAGTTCAGTGGTATTAAGTACATTCATATTACTGTGCAGCTGTCACCACCGTCCAATTGCCAAAGCTCTTCAACATCCTGAACAACTGAAACTCTGCTCCTTGAGCTCTTAACTGCCCCTCCCCACCCCCTGGTCAACACCATTCTACTTTTTGTTTCTGAATTTGACTGCTGAAGGAACCTCAATAAAAAGAATCATACAGAATTTGCTAAAGTAGTGATTTTTTTTTTAACACATGAATCCTTATTTTATATGTGAATTTTTAAATTTTTGTTTTGAATAAAGAGATCAGAGTTGGCTTTTGTTTTGCTTTGGCTCTACCAGGAGAGGAGGAGGCTTTTCAAGTTTCACTTAATCCTAGAGAATAATTTACCTTACAGGCTCTCTTTAGTATATTCTCTGGATGTGTTCCTTATAAGAAGGGAGTGTTTTGTTTTGTTTTGTTTTTTCTGTAAGCAGAAGGGATTTAATCCTTTGTAGTATTTCTTTTCCTTTTTCCTCTTAGGAGTTAGTTTTGTTTTTCTTCTTTTAATTGAACAATCAAAATATTCTTAACAGTTCTGTCCCTGGCATAGAGGAAGTTGAGTGTTACATGGCTTGGTCACTTGGTGGACTCTTATGCAACCATTCAGATGACATTCACAAACTAGTTACTAGCTTAGGCAGACCTTTATAACAAAAAAGGGCAAAATAAGCAAGTACATGTAGAATAAGTAAAACTTTTTTTTTAATTTGTACATAGGGGGAAAAAAAAGAAAATTTACCAAGATGCCTGTAATGGCTATTTTTGAGGGGCAGAACACTGTCTTTCTAGATTTCCCACAGCAAATGTGTATTACTTTTATAATGAATGAAATGAACTTCAAAGCAATTTTTTTTACTTCATAGGAGATTTTAATAAAAACTGTATTGTGACATGTCTCTTCCCCAAGTCGTAGGAAAGGTTAGCTTCTGACTCACAGTATTCCAGGAAGATGCAGAATAAGACTTTACTAGAAGAAGGGTGAATGAATTTGCTCCAGAGGAGAGGGAAGTCATTGTGACTAGAAGCACAGTTGCCAGCCAACTCTGTTAACTCCGGGCACTTTTTGATGCATTTAGATGAGCAAGTAGATGAAGTGTGTGACTGTGATAACCCTGTGGTTTTTTCCTCACCAAACTAATAACTTGAACTCCGTTAGACAACAATCGAAAGACCACACTTTGGGGCGCCTGGGTGGCTCAGTGGGTTAAGCCGCTGCCTTCGGCTCAGGTCATGATCTCAGGGTCCTGGGATCGAGTCCCACATCAGGCTCTCTGCTCAGCAGGGAGCCTGCTTCCTCCTCTCTCTCTCTGTCTGCCTCTCTGCCTACTTGTGATCTCTCTCTGTCAAATAAATAAATAAAATCTTAAAAAAAAAAAAAAAGAACACACTTTTAGCTAAATGTCTTTTGTTAAGAAAAAGTCAGTTTATATGTTAAGCAACAGCAAGCTGCTTTGTCAAGAATCTGTTTCAAAAATATTAGCAGAGAAATAATTGTATGGACACCTCTACCTTCAAAATCATGTCCTGTCATGAAATATGCTATGTGTCTTTGGGTAGATTTACTGGAAATCCTCCAGCTCAAGAACTCTAGGCTAGCTGAAGCTAGAAAACACTACTTTTTGGTGGATTATATGGGAGAAATGTGGTTTGAGAGATAGCTGGATTGTGCCAGTTAACTCTTCACAGGAACATTGTTTCCAGTGAGGCAAATGAGAAAACAGTTCGGAGGCACCTGGGTGGATCAGTGGGTTAAAGCTTCTGCCTTCAGCTTGGGTCATGATCCCAGAGTCCTGGGATCGAGCCCCGCATCGGCTCTCTGCTCACCAGGGAGCCTGCTTCCCCCTCTCTCTCTGCCTGCCTCTCTGCCTACTTGTGATCTCTCTCACTGTCAAATAAATAAATAAAATCTTTTAAAAAAAGAAAACAGTTCAATTATCAGAACCTAATAAAAATAAACTAGTCCCTGAGAAGTGAGGGTAGAGTAAGTATAAAGCTTTTCTTTGAGGCTATATGAGAAACAAGGGGCTTTCTTGAATTATGCAACTAGATCTGATGCTTTGCTTTTTCCATTTCACAACCCCCCCAGAGGACAAAACTGCCAAAGCTGAGGTTCAGCAGGCTGCCGATGGATCCCAGCAGACTCCACATGGCACGCAGTTTCCGTCTGGACATCCCTCCCTTGCCACGAGCCAGGGCACTGCAAGCAAATGCCCTTTCCTGGCAGCCCAGATGAGCCAGAGGGGCAGCAGTGTCTTCCGCAAAGCCAGTCTCGAGCTTCAGGAGGATGTGCAGGAAATGCATGCCGTGAGGAAAGGTAAACACAGAACTGGAACCATTGGGAAGAACCAAGAGGTCCCTCTGGCTCTTTTGATCCTTCAGATTTATGTATGAGCTATTGTTAGAGTAGCATTTGTATAAAAAAACTTCCTCTTTTAGGGCCAGGGAGGAAGGTCTTCAAGATAGGCAGTCAGAGGACTGCATGAGAAAATGTGGGACTTTCTTTCTGGGGTGTGTGTGTATAGGGTGTGACCAGTTTTTATAGTAATTGCTTCATTTCTGAAAATACCCTGCTGGCGTAAGCTGTTACCAGTTGCCTTTTGTTTCTTTCCTGCCATCCGGTGGGATAAAAGGTAAAAAAGAGTGTTCTGCAGTAACTGATGGTCTTGGGACTCCCAGACTGTGGGTCTTACTGATGGTCACTTAATCCACTTGTGGCTCTAGCCACAGAGAACCAGAGTCCCCAGAAAACCTCACCAGCAGAAATGATGCATATGGCTGGAACTGTCTTCTATGAAGAAAAGTGAGATTAGGGTTGGGTGGAGTGGGAAGGTGGGGAAGACCTGCCAGCCAGTTAGAAAGCTTTGGACTCTAATATTCATTAAAGCTGTCTGGTAGCTCTGAAAACAAGACACCACCAGGCATTGGCCATTAAAACAGAAGTGGAGAAGAAAAGCTTCATACACTCAGTTCCTACTAACTTTGGTTATGATCAGCTCTTTTTGGTGAACTAGGCAGTAATTCATTTTTGACAATATTTCTGGAAAGTATTGTGAGCTCCGAATAGAATGTTGGTCCCTTTTTCTTCTTGTTACTTTTGTTACAGAGGTTGCCCAGACCTCAGTGAACCCCAGTGTAATTAGTGTAAAGGCTGACGAAGGGGAGCCAGGTGGATTGCTGAAGAACTTCCAGGATATCATGAGAAAGCAAAGACCACAAAGAGTGTCCCATCTTCTTCAAGATAACTTGCCAAAATGTAGGTCTCATTGTTATTTGCCTGATGCATGAGAGGGTTTTTAACGTAAACATACGTTAGATTAAACAAAATTACGTGGTAAATTGAGGGTTAAAAACCATGTCTCTTGCTTGATGCCGGTACGTGTTCTTGGCCATAGTAAATACAAACCCTTTTGGTAACCTTAATACCTACCCTTCTCTGCCCCAGCCCTGTGCTAAGCGGTTCACACATACAGTCTCATTTGAGACCTTCATGTTCTCGAGATGAAGTTATCCTATAAGTTGCTCGCATGAGCATTAATTTGTCGAGAGGAGATCATGAATACCTTGTTTCACCACGAGAGACTTTCTGGTTGAACAGAAGAGTCAGTGTTTTAGCTCCTGGGGAAAGGAATGACTTACATTTGTCCAGAATTGCTCTGCTGTTAGATGACCAAACTGGGGTCATGGGTTGGGAGCCAGATCTTTTGCCAAAAGCCAGACGTGCTTCCTAACCGCCATTCTGTCCTGTCTTTTGTTTGGTTTTTAGCTGTTTCAACTTTTCAGTATGATCATTTCTTTGAGAAGAAAATTGAAGAGAAAAAAAATGACCATACCTATCGAGTTTTTAAAACTGTGAACCGGAGAGCTCACATTTTCCCCATGGCAGATGACTATTCGGACTCCCTGATCACCAAAAAGCAGGTGTCAGTCTGGTGTAGCAATGACTACCTAGGAATGAGTCGTCATCCACGAGTATGCGGGGCGGTCATGTAAGTAGCCCTCAGCTTTCAGATACCACTGACGTTATTTGGCAAGACATTGATGATTTAGAGGGATTGGATCTTCTATGGGGGCAATATTCAGAAGCTGAAAGTGTGCCATAACAAAATACTATCTTAGCCTTTAAAGATATCTACAGATGGGGCGCCTGGGTGGCTCAGTGATTTAAGCCTCTGCCTTCAGCTCAGGTCATGATCTCAGGGTCCTGGGATGGAGCCCCACGTCTGGCTCTCTGCTCAGCAGGGAGCCTGCTTCCCCCTCTGTCTGCCTGCTTCCTCCTCTCTGCCTGCTTCTCTGCCTACTTGTGATCTCTCTCTGTGTGAAATAAATAAATAAAATCTTAAAAAAAAAATATCTACAGATGACTTTTAGACTGGAATTCACATGTAGGTGGTGGACCCCTTGGTGTGTGATGCTTCAAGTGTATGGGCTCATTGACTACTTGTGTCCGTTCACTTCCTACCACTCCTCAAGTGGGTGCGCTTCCTTCAAGCCCAGGCCTCTTTGCACAGGTGAATGGAGAGGTGCAAATCTAGCAGCACTGGAGGAAAGACATTAACGAGGATGTTAGTTCCTGGCACTCATGTGCTTCTGGAGGTGGCCATGGCTAGAGACACTTGAGAGAGTTGCTTGCCAGAATCTCTAAGGAGGCTTGCTAAAGAGAGTCCAGTCTGAGGTGTAGTAATAGATCTCTCCTAACATTATGTGACTGATTTCCGGAGGGTTTAGGTTCAGGTAACCACCGTCCAAGATATGCCTGTAGAGGCTGATAATCGGGTCTGGAGAGAAGGATGTTTGTCAGAGAAAACACGCCTTAGGAATCAGCTAATACTAAGTACCTAGTGACTGATAAACACTTGTTCTTGATGATCCCTAGAGGTATTTACCATATCCTCACCCTTTTGACACCTGCCACCTCGTCTAAAGGTGAAGTCAGCTGAAACTTCTGGCCCCTGGTTTCACCATGAGAGACTTGCTAGATGAACTTAAGATTCAGTGTCCTAGCTCCTGGGGAAAGGAACGATTCACATAGTGTTCAGAACCATAAGGCTTATTTTCTGTCTGCCCCCCCCCCGTTTTGTTTTTTTTTAAATAAAAGGGACACTTTGAAACAGCATGGTGCTGGAGCAGGTGGTACTAGAAATATCTCTGGAACCAGTAAATTCCACGTGGACCTGGAGCAGGAGCTGGCTGATTTGCATGGCAAAGATGCAGCACTCTTGTTTTCCTCGTGCTTTGTGGCCAATGACTCAACCCTCTTCACTCTGGCTAGAATGATGCCGGGTAAGGAAGCCTGTCCTGGGTGCTTTTAGAGTTTTGGGGTTTCTCGGGGAATAGCAGGGATATTGACAACACAGAGGGCTTCCCAAAAACAGTTAAGAACAATGATAGTATCTGGTAGCATTTCTTCTTGAAACATGAAGTGCTCACTTATCGCGAGAGGTTGCAGTAGCAAATGGTACTAATGAAGGGCTTGTCCTTAACCTGATTGCTTCAGTATTCAAAGAAAATCCTTTGGAGAATTCTCTTACTCATTCATGGTTACCTTTTGATGGAGTTTGGAATGAGGTGGCCAGATTTAAAAGCAGATTGGTTGTCTTCCATTGCATTATTCTACACCTGTGGGTCTTTTCAAAGGAGAAGCACTAGCTCACGATTTTCCCAGGAAGAAACTGGCCAGGAGTCTTTCCTCCCAGGCAAAGTGGCACGTTCAGGGCAAAGTCCGTTGTCCCTATCTAAGAAATAATTTGTCTTTGCTGCAGATGGCAATAAGTAGTGTTTTGTTTTTGTTTTTATCATGTTAGGCTGTGAGATTTACTCTGATTCTGGGAACCATGCCTCCATGATCCAAGGGATTCGAAACAGCCGGGTGCCAAAGTACATCTTCCGCCACAATGATGTCAGCCACCTCAGAGAGCTGCTGCAAAGATCTGACCCTTCGGTCCCCAAGATTGTCGCATTTGAAACCGTCCACTCCATGGATGGTAAGTCTAAGTAGAGGACTGTCTGAAACCTTAAATGAAAAACTAGGCCTGGACTCTTTGAAAATGTGATGTTTATTTTGTCTTGGCAATTTCTTCTTACTCTGCTAGGATTTTGTATTTGGTGGATATTGTATAGGTTTGGGTGAAGGTAGATTTTTTATTCTGGCTCTTACTGGGCTCTGAGACCCCAAGATGACCTAGAAACTGGGGGAAGTTCATTGTTTTCCCCAGTATTAAAAGTAATACCTTTAGAACAGAAGTTATTTTGTTCTGACTCTCTTACCAAAACAGAAATTTGTGAAGTAGCGAGCTCTTCAGCGTAGTCTGTGTTCTCTCCTCAGGAGCAGTGTGCCCGCTGGAAGAGCTGTGTGATGTGGCGCATGAGTTTGGAGCAATCACCTTCGTGGATGAGGTCCACGCAGTGGGACTGTACGGGGCTCGAGGCGGAGGGATTGGCGATCGGGATGGAGTTATGCCTAAAATGGACATCATTTCTGGAACGCTTGGTATGTATATTCTGCATGTTCTGTAATCTGCACTAAAATTTTATTCGAACAAGGTCAAGGACTATCTGGGATCAGGTGAGGAGACAAGGCGATGACCTGTGAAACCTGGGCCACTTTCTAGATGAGTTTCTATCTTTTCAGTGGTGGTACAGGTTAGCAGAATCCCTTGAATCATGGAGGCATGGCTCCCAGAGCCAAAGTAAGTCTCAGCCTCACATGACAGAAATGTTATTTGTTGCCATTCAAGCTCATTCCAAATGTGGTTGTGGTTCTAGCTACATGGCATGGCAACAGCCTTCACTTTCTGTACTTCAGATTGTTGTTGTATTAAAAAAAAACAAAAAAGATGTAGTGCTGTTCTCCTGGAGCATTCGTGAGGACCTGGAGGTTCAGGTGTCGTGAACCACTGACCTCTAGTTTGTATTTGTTCCTCCTGGATGAGAAGGATTGTGTCACAGAGCTAGTAGGTGCTGTCGCCGCGCTGCCTGCTAGCTGTGAATCCTGTCTGCCTGACTCCCCAGCTGTGTGACCTTGGGCTGCTGCTTCCTCTCTCTGCCCCTCAACTTTCTCACCAATATAGATTTCCCCACTACCCAAAAAGTAGAGTGTTCCTTTGAAACCTTGCATGAGCCAAAATGGTGTAAAGCAAAGACACACTGCTCGTAGACCAAGGTCAAAGCAGTGGCCGCTGGCATGCTGAGCGGTTCCTGGGGCAGGGGCTTGGCAGGGCGCTCTCACTGCTTGAGGTGCGCGCTGCCTCTGTCATGGCTAGCTGCCACACACCAGAGGCTATTTTCACTTTTCACCTTTTATCGTAAAAGTGAAAGTCCTCTTCAGATTTCTTCCAGTTAGCGAAAACAAGTACTGATGTAGGTTTCTCATAAAAGTGAGGTGGCCTAATGACTTGTACAAAGTAGGGCAGCTTATAATGGTGGAGATAACAGACCTTACCTCAGTTTTTGTGATGAAGGTAAACGAATTGTGTGCAATTACCATAGACATTCTCTACCTATGAGGACTCTATAGAGTAAAAATGTGAATTAAACAAATCTAAGGATTTCAAAGTTAGTAAGGCAGTTGGGAGACCCAGATAGCACTTAGCTAAAATGCCAGTTCACAGCCTGCACTTGGTAAAGGGAGGGCAGGCCAAAAATAGTATCCTTTGGCACAGTCAGGGGGCCGGGAGCGTTGGGTTGACCAGGAGAGCCAAGGAGTTGCGGGGCAGAGCCTTGCGAGGAGGAAAGCACTCGTTCATGTTTTCATTCCAGCAGCCCTTTTCTTCCGCCGAGCTCCCATGCCAGGGGCTCTGTGAGATATGTATAGTCACTGTGTGTTGGAACAGGCTGGGGAGAGAAATTTTCCACTGTTTAAGAGCTTACACCAACCCCGCCCTGCATGGGGTTCAAGCAGGAATGTTCATTACAGAACACAATGTTAACATCTAGAAGGACTCTTCTGCAGTCCTTAATCCTGAAACTTGAGATACAGATTATACAAAAGGAATTAAGGAGAATTAAGAGCTGAGGTTGGCCCTCAGTCAACCCTAATGAGTTCTGAGTTTTCATGTCTCTCTGGGCAGTGCCGCTTATCAGAGTTCTGTGTTGACTTTGGTAGGAAATAATAGTGGTCATACCAAAACAGCTCACCTCTTAGCTGAGTTACATTCCAGCTCCAGGGTGCTGCTCACAGCGAGAGGCCAGAGAGAGCAGCACACACTGTGCATGCTGTGGCAGGTGACAACTGACAGAGAAGGAAGTCCGGGTGGGAAAGGCAGGGGAAGAGAGGCTGCAGCTTGCTGTTCCGGTGCATGGGGACAGATGCGTCAGGACTGCTGCGGAGACCTGTGCTTTGGTCCTTGTCGGATATCAGCTAGATCCTGTGATTAGGGGAGGACTGTAACCTGCACTCTCTCCCTTTCACAGAGGACTTGAGTCTTCCCTCAAGTACTCAGGCTGGACTTGAGTCTTAGGGCACGTAGAGAGGATAAAGAGAAAAGGCTCTGAGGCTCTGCAGCGTCTTGCTGGGCACATGCTGGGGCCGTTGCTGGAGTAAATGAGACTGTCTCCTCGCAGGCAAAGCCTTTGGCTGTGTCGGAGGGTACATCGCCAGCACAAGTTCTCTGATCGACACCGTACGGTCCTATGCGGCCGGCTTCATCTTCACCACCTCTCTGCCGCCCATGCTGCTGGCCGGAGCCCTGGAGTCCGTGCGGATCCTCAAGAGCGCCGAGGGGCGGGCGCTTCGCCGCCAGCACCAGCGCAACGTCAAGCTCATGAGGCAGATGCTCATGGACGCAGGCCTCCCAGTTGTCCACTGCCCCAGTCACATCATCCCTGTCCGGGTAATGACGCGCCTGGGACTGGACTTGCTGGGGACTGTGCCTCGGCACAGGACCTGGGATGTTGTGTTGTGGTCCACGCCTTGAAGTTGTGCCACGGCAAGGGGCTGTAGTCCGTGGCCCTGTGCTCAGTTTCTGCCTTGGGCTGACTTCACAGTGAGAATGGAGCCTTTGAACCCAGCGGGCTAGGGCAGAGGTTCCTTCTCCCGAGCACTAGCCTTAAAAGAGCTTCTGTCTGAAAAGTTCCGGAACGCTCCACATGGCTAGCTTTGAAGTCTGACTTTTATTCAGTTAATTTCAAAATCGGTCTTGCCCTTTCCACTATGAACAGTAGCCCTGTTGGTGTCACAGTTGAATTAGTAGAATTAATATAGCCAGTATAATCAAAGCCGCTTCATTCCCACGGTTACACACATCCCTGGGTAGGAGGATCAGCTGGTGGCAGCTGGAGTTGCAGCCCGGGAGGGCAGTGAGTGTGAACTCTCCTTCTAATGAGCCCTCAGGTCTCTGGTCCGTACTAAGCACTCCTGAGCCCTTTAAGTGGCAGCTGGCATCACCGCTCGAGCCTGAGCCTCCCAGGGGCCGTGTTCATTAGATCGCTGCTGAGGGGTGGTCTGTCTTGCGGTGACCTTACCTTCTGTTCGCAAACTCAGGTTGCAGATGCCGCTAAAAACACCGAAGTCTGTGACGAGCTAATGAGCACACATAACATCTATGTCCAAGCCATCAACTACCCCACGGTGCCCCGGGGGGAGGAGCTCCTGCGGATTGCCCCCACTCCTCACCATACACCGCAGATGATGAACTACTTCCTCGGTGAGTACGGGCAGAGCGGTGGGGCCTCGCTGGAAGGTTGCACAAAGCCGTCCTTGCGGTGTGCGTAACTGAAGCCCTTCAAAGGCATTCAGATTCGTTTCTTCTCGCCAAGTAATTAAGAATGCTCTCAGATGGTGTAACCCTGTAAAAGACATTTGGTTGTTGGATTCGCTTTAGGCAGTGCAGACACAACTTAGAAGCTCTGAGGGCTCTTCCCTGCTCATCCATCCACTGTTTACAGTGCCCCCTTGTTGGGTTGATTTCAGAGATGCACACGAGTGGCTAGTGCAGGGAATAGAGAGGCCTCTGAAGGCCTGAGTCAGCCCTGGCCCTCTGGAGCTCAGCTTTGTGCTTCTGTCCCTTTCTCTGGTGTATAATCCCTGAGGCAACCCCCTCTTCTCGTAAGAGAAATTGTTCAGTATTTTATAAGGCTGCAGTTCTGTTCAACCATCCCAGCCCCCTCTGTGTCCAAACTCAAGGCAAAGATTGAGGGGCTGCTCTCAGCCATGGTCGCCTTGGCCTCCTGCCACCAAGATGGTTTTGCTGCCTTGCAGGCTCTGGGGCCGTTCTGCCAGGAAGGCTCAGTGTAGCGGAACAGTGTTGGAGCGGCTTCTGCCCTGAAGCTGTGGACAGCAAAGCCAGAGTTGGGTTTTGTTTTTCAGTTTTTACTTATTTTTTTTTAAACAGCTTTATTGAGATATAATTCACATGCCACAAATGTCACCCTGTGTTTTTTTGTAAGAGTCATTTATTTTAGAGAGAAAGAGTGCTCGAGCTCAGGGAGGGAAGGGGGACAGGCAAAGGGAGAGAGAGGAAGAGAATCCCAAGTAGACTCCCCTCTGAGCACGAAGCCCGACAGTGTGGGGCTTGATCTCATGACCCCCAAGATCACAACCTGAGCCAAAATCTAGAAGAGTCGCTGACACTTCACTGACTGAGCCACCTAGGCACCCTTGATTTCACCCTTTTGAAGTATACAGTTCCGGGGATCTGGGTGGCTCAGTTGGTGAAGTGGCTGCCTTCAGCTCAGGTTACGATCCCAGGAGTCCCGCATCAGGCTGCCTGCTCTCGGGGAGCCTGCTTCTTCCTCTGCCTGCAGCATCCCTGCTTGTTCTCTTGCTCACTCTCACGTGCACTCTAGCAAATAAATAAAATCTTTAAAAATACATTTATAAAGTATACAGTTCCAGGGGTTCTAAGTACATCGTGATGTTGTGTAACCATCCATGCTGTCTGATTCCAGAACATTCTCATCATTCCTGAGGGAGACCGTATACCCACAAGCAGCCACTGCGTGATCCCCCCTTCCCCAGCCCCTGTCAGCTGCTGACACCCTCTCTGACCCATGGAGGTGCCCACGCTTTCCTTTCCGTGTAGCACTGCGTGGCTCCTGTGTGTCTGGCTGCTTTGACAGCACCGTGTTCTCCAGGCCCATCCACGTTGTAGCATGAATCCTCCTTCTTTCTAGTTCCAAATGATCTTCGGTGCAGGTACACCCCATGGCGTTTGTGCATCAGTCAGTGGACATTTAGGTTGTTTCTGCTTTTTGACTGTTAGGGAGAGAACACTACGCCAACGTTTGTGTTCGACTTTCTGTGTGGACCTGTGTTTGCGCTTCTCTTGGATGCATACTCCCTTCAATTTTTGAAAACTGTTTCTCCTCACAGAGAACCTGCTGGCCACGTGGAAGCGAGTGGGGCTGGAACTCAAGCCACATTCCTCAGCCGAGTGCAACTTCTGCAGGAGGCCGCTGCATTTCGAAGTGATGAGTGAGAGAGAGAAATCCTACTTCTCGGGCATGAGCAAGCTGGTGTCTGCCCAGGCCTGAGTGTGTCATGACCTCAGTTACTCACTTAACTCCAGGCCATGTCATATCCACATAGTCCCCAGAGGTGTCTTTATATGTGAATTAAGTTATATTAAAATTTAATCTATAGTAAAAGCACAGTCATGGAAATAAATTCGTGTGTAAGTGATGGGTTCTCCTGTTACTTGCTACTGAATCAAAGAAATCATTTTTTTCATCCCTTTGCGCTGTGTGAAGTGACAGACATACACCGGCCCTCTGGCAGCGGCTTCAGGCCCCGCTGGAGTGGCAGCGCTCCCTCCTCCTGCCTCTCTGCTGCCCAAGGTGGCTGCAGCCACTCAGACGCCACTCAGCGGCCCAGCCAGCCACAGCCCCGGCCGCCACCCCCCAGCTCCTCCCCTACCTTCTCTCCCCGTCTCCCCAGCGTCTACCTGCTTATGTCGACCGCTCACAGAGAGGTCAGCTGTCTTTCCTCACCTGAGACTCAGTTGAGTCCTGTAAGTTCTACCTGTAAGCTCCATCTCAGGCCAGGCCGCTTGTCCCCCCTGCTGCTGTGATCCCCGGGGTGCTGCTGTCATCCTGGCATCTGCCCCAGCCTCAATCCCCACCTGGCAGCCCGAGAGAGCTTTTAAAATTTTAAAGCAGTACCCCTGAAACAAATAACACATCATATGTTAATTAAAATAGGTAAAATTCTAAAGCAGATCACGTTCCTCCCCCGCAGAAAACTTTCCTGGGCCTTCCAGTGGCACTCAGGTTGAATTCTAGCTTCCTCACACAGGCTGAGCACATTCTCTGAGGTCAGGACCCATCCCGCTTCATCTGTTCACTCTGCTTCATGTGTTGACGCGCATTCCCAGGCCTCAGCTCCCCCAGGTGCTCCCCACGTCCGGGCCTTGGTGTTAGCCATTGTTTGCTCCCTGGAGTTTGCTGCTCTGGGTCATGGCGTGTCTGCCTCTCTTTACACAGGACAAGGGTCCTGAGGAGAACTTCCCTGAGCCCCCAGGATAAGGCAGCCCAGCCCTGCTGTGTTCTTACCAACACTTGACATCCTCCTATGCTCCCCTTCAAAGCACTGGTCACCACCCGCAATGACTTTGCCCCTATTGGTCATCTACCCTTTCTTCTCAAGAACTTCTATATCCCTAGCACCCAACACAGCACCTGATACACAGCAGGCCCTGAGCAAATAGATGTGGGTTGAATGAAGGAAAGGGGGCTTTCTTCACTCTGGCTACCAGACACCAGGAGACCACCATTTCTCAGTAATAGAGGCCAACCAGGTCCCAAGGTGCTAGCAGACTGAGGTCCTGGTGAGGGCCTTGAGCCCGGCTTGCAAACCATTCCCTGCTATTAAACTCACATGACCTTTCCTCATATGTGGGTGGAGACGTGGGTGGAGTGAAATCTCCTTTCTCTTTCTTCTAAGGCCATTAATCCTATCATGAGGGCCCGACCTCCTGACCTCATCTAATTATCTTCCAAAGGTCCTGCCTCCAAACGTCACTACATTGAGGTTAGGGCTGTAACGCGTGAATTTGCGGGGTACGCGTTCAGCCCATAATGGGGACTAAGGGAAACCTCTGAGTCTCCTTCACCAGAAAGCAGAGGTGAGCTGAAGAAACAAGAAGCAGCTGGAGGACAGAGAGAATGCTTGGTCTTGCCCCCGTCTCTTCTCTCCAGAAGAGCAGCTGTGCTCTCATCCCTGGACAACGGCTGTGCTGGTACGCCTTCCCGGGACGCACCCTTCTCCCGACTGGCCCTGGAGAGAACAGCCAAGTCATGGTCACATCAAACAAAGCCACACATCTAGGCAGGCCACTGGGCGTGATGGAAGTCACGTCACCTTGCAACCAGCACAGGGTTCCTTTCTGCTCGGGAAACATGCCTCACTTGCTTTCCCAGCCCCGTTCCCTCGTGAGCGCCGGCGGGACTTTCCCATTGTCCCCCACGCTCCCACACTGGGAACTCCCTCCACCTCTTCCTCCCAGGGCGACCCTAGCTCCAGTCCTGTCTCTCTCTGAACACTTAGCAAGACACCCCCCTCCTTCTCGTAAGACCCAGACTCGATTGGGTCACTGGGGTCGCCCCCCTCCCTTTTCTCCTCTCTGCCACTCCGGGCGATGAGAACACAGGATGATGGGCCCATCTGCAGGAAGCAGACAGGGTTCGTGAACTGCTCCAAAATAAGGCGCAGGGCTTCTAACTGTTGTGGTTTGGGAATAGAGGGGAGGTTTGGTGGGGTGAGATTCAGAGCCAAAAAAGAATTCTTGAGACCTTTTTGGTGCAAAAAGATGGTTTTATTAAAGCACGGGGACAGGACCTGTGGACAGAAAGGGCTGGGGCCCCAGGGTCTCGCCAAGTGGAGGATTATATACTGGGAGTTGGGGGAAATAATGAAAAGCGAGGTTTCAAAAGGATCTTCATGTTAAAGAAGACCCTCAAGATGCTAGGTTGTTAGCAGGGAGATTCCTGGAAGAGTGTCACACGCGTTGGGCCCAGGAGTGACAGGCTGGGGGAGGTCGCAGGGTATCAGCTTGTGGCTTGTCTTCTGCCAGCCTTCTGCTCCCATATCATAATAAGGACTTGAGTTTGGAAATGTGTGATGTCATAGAAGTTTTCCAAGAAGGGGCACCTGGGTGGCTCATTCGTTAAGCGTCTGCCTTCGGCTCGGTTCATGAACCCTGGGTCCTGGGATCGAGCCCCGAATCGGGCTCTCTGCTCAGCAGGAAGCCTGCTTCTCCTTCTCCTACTCCCCTGCTTGTATTCGCACTCCCCCTGATGTCTCTCTCTGCCAAATAAATAAATAAAATCCTTTAAAAAAAGTTTTCCAAGAAAATATAGATCCTGGAGCATGAAAGTACTCTTGAGGGAAAAGAGAGAGTTGTCATTTCTAATCTTAGCAGGGAGAATTTCCTTATCTTTATGCTTTCCTCCTAACAGGTTTTCCTAAGTCTTGTGCCCAGACGTCTGTCTAGTACTCACTGCCCCCATGACACCCAAAATCACGGGAGGCAACACCAGGGTCCCGTTCCCAGCTTCTCAGGCGTCTGATTCTACCACATCTGCCTCTGAACCCCATTCAGTGCTCCAGGTGGAGGACCAGTCCTGGGGTTACAGAGAACATAGCAAAGCCGCATCCGTTAGCTGCCCTCCGCAGAAGCCCCTTACCTAACAGTGATGGCCGAGGACTGCTAGTTTCTCAGACCTTCACACACGTTAGCACGAACCTTCTTAACAACGGGGACAGTGACCCTGGCCACCCCCACTGAGAGATGAGCAAACTGAGACTCCAAAGGGGGGAGGTCGCTTGCCTGAGATAATCCAAAAGGCAGTGTCAACAGTTAGCCCAGGTAGCCTGAAAAACCTCGCTTTTCATTATTTCCCCCAACTCCCAGTATATAATCCTCCACTTGGCGAGACCCTGGGGCCCCAGCCCTTTCCCCCACCCCTCTTCCCCAGCCTCACAGGGCGAAGTCGCAGCTAGTGCTCGTGGTTGACGATGTCCGGCAGTGTGGAGGTTAAGCATGAGCGCCCTTCCTAGCACAGTGCAGCGGCGGCTGCCTCTCCCCCAGCCCCACCTGAGCCTAGGACCTAGGATAACGGGGATCTACCCCTTCTGATCCCACAGACAAGGGCAGCAATTTTTTCAGCAGGTTGAACCAAGGACCATGGACCCTAAGACTCACTTAAGCCAAGCCAACCGTCCTACCATAGCCCCGTGCTTCATTTTCAAAATGTTCTTCTGAGTCCCAAGCCCCAAAAGAACCAGGACTGTGCGCATGAGTGGGTGGGTCGGTACATGAGGAGTCTTATCTGGGAACTGCCTGAGGGCAGACTCAGCTGTTCTGAGACACAGGTGGATGGAGCTCCCCACACCCAAACTGTGGGGGCCCTGGAGGCGGCCAGATCAGCCCACAAGCTGATGTGGGCTGGGGCCTCCCCTAGACTCCAGCCTGACTGGAAGACAGTTGTTGTTTTCTTTCCTCCCCAGGCACAGGCCAAGGAAGCCTGTGGGGCAATGCCACGCCTCACCCCGCTCCTCCAGAAGCTAATAGACCCTCTCAAGACAGGACAGAGTCCATGTGGGACTTCTAATTGGTGCTCAGACCCTTTCTGTCTGTCTTTCTTTTTCTCCTTTCTTCTCCTTCTCCTCCTTCTTCTTTTTAAAGATCCTATTTATTTGTCAGAGAGGGAGAGTACAACAAGCAGGGGAAGCAGCAGGCCGAGGGGGAAGTAGACTCCCCACTAAGCAAGGAGGCTGATGCAGGACGTGATCCCAGGACCCTGGGATCATGACCTGAGCCAAAGGCAGATGCTTAACCAACTGAGCCATCTAAGCACCCCTCTTTCTGTCAGGCAAGCAGATAACAGGGGCCACCAGCCTACCACAGGAGCCCCTGTGCCCAAGTCAGAAAGAGGAAGTTGGCCTACATTTCTCTCCCAGCTATGACCCGGAGAGGGGGGCAAAGCAATACCCCACCCCCAAAACCGCAGGGCTTCCCACAGTCAGGCCATGTAAAATTAGCCAAATCTGCGGCCAGCATCAACCTTCCAACCCAGAAGCCTGGAGTGGCCAGGCTGGCCCCCACCAGTCCTGAGCCTGCCCAAGCTAGTTCCACTCTCCTACCACCCCTGGCCCCAGTGCCAGCTATCCGGCTACACACGCCTCATCTGCTCCTCAAAGGGCAGGTTCAGTGGGGACAGTGGGGGAGCAGCCCAGAACAAAGCAACCTCCAAGGGTCTGGGCCTGACCTGACCCACAGCACCTCCCCTCCCAACACTCGGCTTCTCCAAACACTGGTGCTCCGAGCAGCATCTGGAACTCCACACTGGATAGCAGAACTAGAAACACACACACATCCTCCACCCTCTCAGCCTCCCACCCCAGTGCAATCAGCGGAGAGAGGCAGGGGCAGGGAAGGCAGGCCCCACCTTTGTACCCAGGTGGTGGCTCACCCAGGTGTCCTTTTGATGTCAGAACAGAGAGACCCAGAATGTACTCTAGTTGAAAACAGAAAGCGATGGATTGTGAGCTCACTCCAGAATCTTCTGTGGCTCCCAGCTCCCTGCTGCGGGGATCTCCCCAAAAGCTTCTTTCTTCCCAACCCGGCCAGCCTCCCTGGCACAGCACAGGCTTGGCCACCAGAGGGCGCAAATGCCCCATCTGAACTCAGCACAAAGCTTCCCCCCCCCGCCCCCCCCCACACTCCCACCGCCACCAAAGGGCATGGACACTGCTGCCTCTCAGGACTTTGCTTGGGGCCAGAAATGAAGCCAGCCTGCAGGGGCTCTGCGCTCAAGACATTTTCAGCCCTGCGGGTGTGGGAGGCAGATCCCGAGGCCAATATCTAACAGAGGGCTGCTTACCCAGTCTGCACCAAGTGCCCTGGTGCAGCCTGGGAAGGGAAGGGGGAGGGCACATGGCGAGGGGTCTGAACGGGACAGGAGACCCAGCTTGTTCTCTGGGAAGGACCAAGACCACATTCAGTGACCTTTCAAACTCCCCTGAGAAGATGCTCGTAAACACAGATGCCCTTAGCACCTTCCCTCCCCTGCATACCTGCCTTCTCTGGGCCCTCCCTTTTCCTGCTTGGCCATTTCTCCCCAACCACATCTTGTCCCTCCTCACTGCAGGAAGGAAAGCTTGGCTGGTGCATTCTCCCTTCTTTCCTCCCACCCGAAATTCCGGTGAGCTCTGGGTGAGCCGTCTGGCCTACCAGTAGCATTTATTGAGCGCCTGCTGTATACCAGGGGCGGGAGCGGGGGAGGCAGAGCAGTGGCGTGGGGCAGAGAGGCCAGGTGGAGGTGGGGTGGCATGCTGGGCTGTGCCCGGGCTATTCGGCCGTCGTAGGGCCGCGGCAGAAGTTCCGGTTGTAGAAGTGGCGGTTGTCCCTAGTCAGGGCCGTGCCCAGCTGGGCCCAGAAGCTGCGCTGGCCGCGAGGTTGCTGGGGCCAGAGGAGGACGCTCTGGCGGCAGAGGCGCTGGCGCAGCCGCACATAGCGGGAGCGGTGGGCATCGGGGCACAGGATCACCAGCACCACGACGTCCTTGCGGTCCTCCAGCAGGCGCTGCTGAGCCAGCAGGAAGCTGGCGCGCAAGAGGCCGCTGACGCTGTCCGTGTGGGCCAGAACGAAGAGCGTCTTGCGGCTGCTGTACACCGAGGTCCACAGGTTCTCGAAGAGCGTCTTGCCAGGCAGCCAGTCGCGCTCCTCCAGACACAGGCGCAGCGCCCGGCGCCCGCGGCGCTCCTCCAGCTGGACCCGCAGCTCGTTGTACACCCAGTCGGCCACTGAGCTCTGCGCCTTGTCGAACACCACGAAGGCATCGTAGGGCAGAGCGTCGGCATCCCGCTGCCGCCCACGCCGCGGCAGCCAGGCCAGGCCCAGGTGGAAGCAGTACCAGAGGTCCCAGCCACACATGTGGTGGAGCATGGGCACAGCCAGGCTCAGGGCTACGGTCAGCAGCGAGAGGCCGAAACAGTCCCAGGAGAGGGCCTCGTCCAGGCAGAGGCGCAGGTCCTGAGCGAAAATGCTGCGGCCCTGCAGCTGGCCGGGGCTGCCACAGCGCACGTGGCTGGGCAGGCCGGGCACGGCGGCCTGGACCTCCAGCAAGAAGTCCACGAAGGCCGCCCCGCAGGCGCAGTGCAAGGGGTTGGCGGTCACGTCCAGGACCTTCAGGGCGCCGGCCACAGGGCCAAACCAGGAGGGCTCCACCGTCTTGAGGGCGTTGGCGCTGAGGTTGATCTCTCGCAGCCCCTCGGCCAGGGCGAAGAAGCCGGGGTCCACGAAGCCGATGCTGTTGCCGCTGAGGTCCAGCCTCTGAAGCAGGGTGCCGTTAGGCAAGGTGCCGTTGCTCAGCGCCTTCAGCTGGTTCCCCGCCAGGTCCAGGGCTTCCAGCCTGGGGAGGAGGGCCAGGCTGCTCCAGTTGAAGAAAGCCAGGTAATTGTCGCGGAGACGCAGCTGCTGCAGGCCTCTGGGCAGGTGGGCCAGGTTGCGGGGTAGAAGGATGTGCAGGCGATTCTGGGACAGGTCCAGCCAGACCAGGTTCCTCAGGCCTTGGAAGAAGCGGAGGTAGAGGTCCCCCTCGGCCCACATCTGGCTCAGGGCGTTGCCGCTGAAGTCCAGGCCCTGCAGTGAGGTGCTGCGCAGCTGCTGGGACACGCGGCTGTGGATGTCGTTGTGCGCCAGGCTGAGGTAGCGCAGGGCCGGCAGCTGCGCCACGAAGCTGAGGTTGTGGCCCACGCCGCGCATGCTGAAGGGCTGGCTGTTGTAGCTGAGGTCCAGGTTCTCAAGCCGCGGCAGCTCCGTGAAGGAGCCGCCGTGGTACAGGTCCAGCTTGTTATGGGACAAGTCCAGCACTCGCAGGTTGGTGAGCGGCGTGAACTGGGAGCCGTTGACCGCCTGCGAGATGCTGTTGTGACTCAGGCACAGGCACTGCAGGTGTGAGAGCCGGGTGAACATCTCCGACTGGACGGTCACCAAGTTGTTCCGTGACAGGTCCAAGGTGAAGCGGAGCACCTTGCAGCTCAGCATGAAATCCTCAGAGCTCGGGGGACCCCGTGGGCCCCGTGGGCCCCGAGCCAGGTCCCCTGGCAGCCGCCGGCCTTGCTCCACCCCGCCCACCTGCCCCGCGGCCACCGGTGGCTCCGCGGCCCCGCTGATGCGGTTGTCGGACAGGTCCACATAGCGCAGGCCCGGGAAGGCCCCGAAGATGCTGAGCTGGGCCTGGCTGATGAAGTTGAGCTGCAGGCGCAGGTGCCGAAGCACCTGCAGGTGGACCAGTGGTCGGAGTGTGGCCTCGCTGAGCGAGCGGAAGAAGATGCCGTGCATGTCCAGCTTCCACAGGGACCGCAGGCTCCCGAAGGAGGGCGCCAGGGGCAGTTGGGCAAAGGACACCTTCTTGTGGTAGTTGAAGGACAGGTTGAGTTTGCGCAGCCGGCCCAGGCCATAGAAGGCCTTGGTCTTGGTGATGCACTCATACAGGAAGTTCTCGCTCAGGTCCAACTTCAGGAGGTTGCCCAGGCCGCGGAACCATCTGGGGTCCAGGCTGTGGAGGGAGCTGTCCTTCAACACGAGGCCTTCGAGGTGGCTCAGATGGCTGAAGGTGTCGTGGTGCAGCTTGGGGAACCCCTTGGGGCACTCCCTGCAGGGATTGCGGGCATGGTCGCAGCGGCGACAGTTCCCGCCCATGTCCAGCACGCGCAGGGCAGTCAGATTGGCCAGGTCATCGGGGACTAGGGTGACGATGTGGTTGTAGGACAGGAGCAGGGACTCCAGGCTGGGGGGCAGGTGGCGAGGCACTACGGTCAGGTTGTTATACTTGAGCGACAGGTGTGTGAGGTTGCTCAGGCCGAGGAGGGCGCCTGGGGCCACCTGCAAGGCCTCCTGGCAGGGGTTCTTGTAGTAGCAGTTGCCGTCCAAGTAGAGGTGGCGCAGGGCGTGCAGGCCTGCGAGGCTGGCGGGGTCCAGTGTCAGGATGTTGGTGCGGCTCAGGACCAGGGACGTGAGGGAGCTGGGCAGGGCGGGCACGGTGCTAATGCCGTTGTAACTGAGGTTCAGTTCCTCCAGGGTGGGCACGGCCAGGAAGGTGTTGGGCTCGATGGTCATGTGACAGGGGAAGTGCATGGGGCTGAGGCCGGCCGGGGGGCAGTTCCACTTCAGGTTGAGACGCCGCAGGCCGGACAGGTGGACAAAGTCGGAGTCGTGGAGGTGGTGGATGCGGTTGGAGTGCAGCCAGAGGCTGGTGATGTTCCCACGGGGCGCGGTCGCCGAGAAGCGGGGCACAGACTTGAGGAAGAGCCATTTACAATCCACCAGGCCGTGGGGCTGGAGCTCACAGGGCAGGAAGGGAGGCAGGGCGCCTGGGGCCAGGACCACGGCCAGCATGGCAGCCTGCACCAGGAGAGACAGGGGATGCAGGGCACCAGAGCAGGGGCCCTGCCGGCCTGTGAGAGTGAGCCTCAGCCCTGCCTCCACCTGCCCCACTTCCTGGGGGCTCCCAGCAGCATCCCCAACCCCTCTCTCCAAGCCCCCCACCCAGGGAGGCTCCTGCCTCTCTGCTCAGCACCCACCCCATCTCTAAGGGTCAGGTCTCAGACCCAGCCTTCAAGTCAGAGCTGCTTCTGAGACTTGGAATCCAGTCTTACAACCAAGAACTTTCACTCAAAACAAAGCTCCAGCCAGACAGGCCTACCGGGTTCTCCCCCACCTTTCCTTTTCCTTCCTCAGGGGCCACTTCTCTTTCCTCCTGAGCCAGGGACATCTGGCTCCCTTCCACCCAGCTGCCCTGGAAAGCCCTCCATGTCCTCCACCAGCCTCCCCAATGCCTCCCTCTGCCTCTGGCCAAGTCCCAGGCGGGCATGAGCGTCTCCTGCTGGGGTCTGGGCTGAGTACCACCAACAGCCCTGGCTGGGGTGGGGGGGGTGGGCACTGCCCAACTCTTCCCCCTCCCCCCACCTCTCCCAGACCAAGCATCCATCCCACGGTAGGTCAGAACGGATCAGACAGGATGGGCAGCACAGGGCCAGACAGAGCCTAGTCCTGGGTGTCCACCTGGCTTGCCCCAGCACCACCACTGAGCCTCAGTCCTCAGCCACCCCAGCCACACAATGGATTCAGGTGTCATTGCTCAGAGAAGACTTCTGCTCTGATGTCTTCAGGGTTCAGTGCGTGTCCCCAGGGCCATGTCGGGGGACAGCCCTTTCACTACTGTCTACAGCCACCAAACCCCATCCCCCACCACTTCCCACTGCCCCCTTCCCCATGGGGCTGAGGGCCCCTGTCCTACCATGACAGGGAGCGGGGGCTTCTCCAGAAGGTCTGGCCTGCAGACTAGGCAGCAGCTGCAGGAAAGGATGCTTGGCACTCACAGCCCCTTCCCTCATCAGCTCAGAGAACAGAGGAAGTGAGAATTAAGAAAAAACCCAGCAGCCCCCTCCCTCGCCCCCACCAGGCCCAGAGAGAAAGGGCTGGGGGGGTGCGCTGACTCAGAGGCCATTTGCATAGGCAGATGGCAAACAGCCCCCTCAGTACTTCCTCTTTCCATTCCCTCCACCCCCACCCCAGCCTAATAGTTCCCCACAGCCCCAGTGGGGCTCACACCCGTGGTCAGGGAAAGTCTGGGGAGACGCAGAGGCCCGAGCCCCGTCTCAGGTCAGTGAGAGTCTGGGATTGGGGGTGGTGGCAGATGTGGCCTGGGCACGCGGACACCCCTGCCAGGGTGCTCCCTGTCCCTAGAGGGCTGGCCCCCTCATACCTCAGCCCGTGGCCCCTGCCCCAAAGGGAGCTCTCTTGGGCCAGAGGCTCCCATACCTACCCTTTCCAGCTCCCTCAGCCTGTCCCCAGAGCTTCTGGGGGCTGGCATGCCTGGGGGTTTGGCAGCATGGGCCTCCCCTTGGCTGCACCTGCTTCCACCGCAGCCTGCCACTTTCTCCAGGGGCATGGCCTCCTCTTCTGCATCCCCAGTGTGCCCAGGGTCCCGTGTCAGCACCTGCCCCATGGCCAGGCCAGCTGGGACGGCTCCTACCGTGCTCCCTCTGACCCAGCTAATCCTGACGGATGACTCCGGCCCAAAGCCTCAGGGTGACCTGGGCCCCTGGCAAGTCCCATTGGCTCCAGCTTCAGAATCTGCCCGTTGCCCACCACCTTCACATTCACTGGGCTGGCATGAGCCACCGTCATCTCTCACCTAGACCAGTGCAGTCACCGCAACCTCACAGATTGCCCTGCTTCCGCATTCACACCCCACGGCCTGTTCACATTTGGCCCCCAAGTCACACTAGGCCCTTATTTGGCTCAGACTCCTTCCCAGCCCTTTCTGGAATCCAAGACACAGTCCACATCATGGCCAACAAGGTCCTATGGGATCTGGCCTCCCATTGCTTCCCTGACCAATCTCCAGTCACAGTGGCCTCCTTGCTGGGGCTCGAAAACTCCCATACAGTCTCCTGCCCCAGGACCTTTGGACTTACTGTTTGTTCTGCCTGGAAACTCTTTTCCTAGATATTCGATTGGCCCCCTCCATTGTTTCCTTTGTATCTTGGCTCACACATGACCCTCTGGAGGCCTTCCCTGAGATCTGGCACTTCTCAGCCCCTTTACTTGCTGCTTTTCGTTGTCATAACTTTTTACCTGTTAACACATCATATCATTGATTTTCCATGGTTTATTGTATATTGTCTTATTCCCCTGCTGGAATATCTGCTTCTTCTTTTTTGTAAGATTTTAATGTATTTATTTGAGAGAGAGAAAGAGAGAGGGAGAGCACAAGCAGGGAGAGAGGGAGAAGCAGACTCCCTACTGAGCAGAGAGCCCAATGCAGGGCTTCATCCCAGGACCTTGAGATCATGACCTGAGCCAAAGCGAGACAACCAGCTGAGCCACCCAGGCGCCCTGGAACGTCTGCTTCTTAATGGCAAGAGTCTTTGGTCTGTATACCCAGGGTCCAGCATACTGCCCAGAACAACATAGATGTTTGCTGGGTCCATGAGTCTCTGGCACTCAGCTCTGGGCAGGCACAGACAGTGTTTCTGAATGATGGCTGGATGAATTAATGAATGAAAAAATAGAGCTTCTGTTGGGAGGAGGCAGGGATGGACACCTTCCTACCCCCAACCCCACCCCCCGCTTTTGGGTGGCTATCACAGCTCGGCATCCAGCTGGCACGCGGGCCCAGGGCTTAAGCCAGTGTGGGGGCAATGCCCTGGTCTTCCTGCCCACCTGGGAACCAGTGTGTGGGGTGGGCAAGGATAGGCCTCCTTCTCTGGGTCCTAGCTGGGGTTCCAGCTCTCTCCGTAACTCTAGGGTCTTGAGCAGGTGCTACAAAAGGCCTCAGGGATGGGACACTGCCCTAAGCCCCAGCCCAAGACATGCTCCTAAGAGAAAGACTGTACCCACTCAGCAGCTGAATCCCAGCCACAGGCTCCTCTGTGCCCATCCTTGCACACCTCCCTCCTGGGATGGGGGGCGGCTCTCACCCCCTTCTCATAGGCATGGACTGAAGCTCTGGCTCCTGCTGAATCCTGAGCCTGAAGCAGACTCTCCCAGAGTCCCTGGGACCAGGGAGCCAGACCCACGGGGGCAGGAACATAAGTAGCAGAAAGGACCAAGGAGCTGACAGAGCTCAGGTCTGCACGCATGCGCAGAACAAAAAGAGTCCAGGAAGCCCAGCAGGCAGAGCAGACCCAGGGTGGCAGCCTAAAGAAAGGCCCAAGGAGATACACAGCCTAATCCCCAAACCTGTGGATCCTTTCCTATACAGGATAAAAGGGGCCTTGCAGGTGGGATTGAGTGAAGGGTCGTGAGGGGGGAGAGTAACTGGAAAGTGGGGAAGTGAACATAATCATGAGGACCCTTGGAAGACAGAGACAGAGGAGGATCTGCCAACAGACGGAGGCCGTGTGACCGGGAAGCAGAGGGAAGCGGACTCCCAGAGAAGGTGCTACTGCTCTTGTTTCAAAGAGGGAAGTGGGGCCAGGAACCAAGGAATGTGGGCAGCCTTTCAGGCTGGAGAAGGTGAGGTAACAGTCTCCCCTGAGGCCTCCAGAAGGAACAAGTCCTGCCAACAGCTGGAGAGCAGCCCTGTCAGGCTTTAGCCTTTTGTTAGATTGACAGGAAATGTTAAGACAGAAATTTGTGTGGGTTTGGGCCACTAAGTTTGTGGTACTGTTATAGCAGTCACAGGAACAAATACACCCAGATGCCCTATATCATGGCGAAGGGGTGCCTGCCTCTCCGGCTGAGCCCCCATCAACAGGGACCCATGTGAGGCTTGTGTACACACACACACACACAGCCATACACCTGTAGCCAGGAGTGACAGGCCTGAGCAGGCTGACAGGCCCCGTCCGAGTTCAGAGGGGCCAGCTATAGACAGTTTCCCAATTCCCAGGGCCAGAGGTAACTCCTCAGGGCCAGACTCAGATGTTGATTTAAAAATATTTTATTCTTTAAAAAATACAGCATTCAACCATCTGTCCTTCAGTGACCCCCTACCCTAGCCCTGACTGAACCCACCCCTGTGTCCAAAGGCTATTGGGCTATGCTAGGACCCTAGTCTCAGTTCCCCCTGGGGGCCAAGCTCATTCCAGGCTCCCTACCCAGCCCCCTTGAGCCAGTCAGGCAGGGTCCCCAGACCCCTTGGGCACACAGATGAGAGGCAGGGACAGCAACAGGGGGAAGGTCACAAAATGCCAGCCCAGTGGCCCTCGGAAGCTGCAAGAATGTTCTGTCACCAGCCCTCCTGCCCCACGGAAAGTAAGCCTACCCTGAAGCCCAGGCTGGGAAGGAGGCAGGTGGCTGGGAGCAGTGGGATGCAGAGCCCCACAGTCCACATGCCGGCATGGCTCAGGTCCGGCCACCTAGCTGTCATCGCCATTCTCGCCGGGGCCACGGATGAGGCGCTTGTGGCCCCGCTTGCCCCCTGGGCCCTTGGGCTTGGCGAAGGCCTGCTTGAAGGCGTGTTGTTTGGGGTGCACCTCGTCGTAGAGGAACTCGGCCGTCAGCTCCGCCCCATCGCCAATCTCGATCTGCATGGGGCAAGACACACATCACCCTGGCTCACCCCCACTCCTGGGGCACCCCCGTGACCTCTCACACTCCAGCCCTGGGATCTTCTCCCAGATCCCCATTTGGAATGCCACCCCCAGGAACAAAGATTTGGGGCCTGCTGCCCTATATGCCTTGGAGACCCCTTACCTGCCTTCCAGACCCAAGGAAAGGAGAGTTGTGGGCGGCCAAGGCTGGGCTTGTCCACACCACCGGTCAGCTGGCCCCATTCCCGCCCATGGAACACGGCACTAACCCCCTAAACCCCAACCACTGCCTTGGGACCCCAGCGCCCCGGTGGAGGGTGGTGGTACCGGCCCTTGGGCAGTGAGACTCTGGGGAACGGGCACCCACCTTCTTGGAGATCTCCAGCTGGAAGTCCTGCTCCACAGAGTCAAGGAGGCGACTCTTGCAGCTGGAATAGAGCATACGCTCCTTGATGCTGCACTTGTACCCCGGCATCGAGTAGATGAACACTGCGGGGGTGAGGGGTTGGGCGTGAGCTGAGCAGGGAGGCCTGCTGAGCCATGCCCCCTGCAGCAAGGCCACCCAGCTCCGGTCCAGAGGCATGGGAGCCCTGCTGTGACCACTCACTCACCCACAGACTCGAGGGGGTCACCCTCATGGGTGTGCTTGTAGAGGAAGAAGTGGTAACGGGCAGCGTCTCGGGGAACCCTTGAGGGCAGCTGGGCCACTTCTGTGGGCTCCGTGTGTACCAGCTCGATTGTCTCCCGCTCCAGGTCCAGCTTCTGCCCAGAGCAAGGGGAGATGGGAGAACATTAGCAGGCGAGGGTCTGGGCCCACCCTAGGGAACAAGAAGTCCCCAAGGGGACAGGCAGGAGCTAGGGCAGAGCCTGTCTGTGGTCTCCTTTTCTCAGGACTCCCCACGCCAGTGGCCATCCTGCCATGGGGGTCCCTGTGAAGAGGCCACACCTGGGCCCCTACCTCTGCCCTTTTGCAAGCTCTGCTAGAGGAGGAAGGCCCACCAAGGGCAGTGGACAGGATTGCGGGGAAGGCCTTGACTGGAGGGAGGTACCACACTATCAGGCTGGCCTATTCTCAGGGGTGAGGCTTCTCGGAGAACACGCATCAGACGGAAGGAACCATTCTGCTTGGTGGGGGAGGCATGGGCCCCTGGCTGGCTCAGTGGGTGGAGCATATGACTCTTGGTCTGTTCAAGCCCCACGCTGGGTGTAGAGCTTATTTTAAAAAAAAGAAAAAGGACAAAAGAAAGGGCAGGGATGCCTGGGTGGCTCAGTCAGTTAAGCATCCAACTTTTGATTTTGACTCCGGTCATGATCTCAGGGCCATGGGATTGAGCCCGAGTCAGGCTCCACACTCAATTCTCTCTCTCCCTCTCCCTCTGCCCCTCCCCATCAGCTCATGCTCTCTCTCAAATAAATAAATAAATAAATAAATCTTAAGTTAAAAAAAAAAAAAGAAGAAATAAAGAAAGGGGGAAGCCTGGCCACTGGACCAGGAGGCCCTGAGGAGAGGGGGCAGCTGGGGGGCGCTGCAGAGGGCGTCTCAGACAGGCAGGGCTCAGGTCTGAGGGGTCAGCATGCACTCCAGGGTGAGTATGTGTGTGCAGTGAAGAGGCCAGAGTGAGGGACAGTATGTCACAGATGTCCCCGCAGGTAAGCAAGGACTGAGCAAGGCAGGGGACACTGTCTCTGGGGTTGCACTCCGAAGAGGACCAGGGAGGGACAGAGAGGGGGCAGGTGGTGAGTACCACTACCACTACCCCACGGAGTAGGGGTGCTGGGCACCCGCCCTCCGCCCCGTACATGGGTCCCAGCAGGACCAGGGCCACGGCACCGTGTATCTGGGGCAGGACGGACACCCACCAGCTGGATGTAGTTGACAGTCTTCTGTCTGAGCTGCTGTAGGGCCCTCTGGGCAGCCGGCTGCAGTGGGAAGGTGAGGCCCTGCAGGGTCTGATGCTTGCTTTCCACACTGATCTCTGTCTTCACCTGGGGGCGGGGAAAGAGTGAGGGAGGCCCTGACCTGCCTGACCAGGGGGTAGCCCTCCTGGAGCACAGGCCAGCCAGCTGGGCCTCATGAGACCTGGAGGGCCTCAGGCCGGGACTTCCGCCCAACCGGTCCCGTGCATCTACCTCATTAATACGGATCTGCTGAAGCTCTCTCTCAGCCGACGTCAGTGGGGCAGGCGCCGCACAGGACGATAGGTGCTTCTGGTACCCAGCAAAGGAGAGGTCATCCTGCCGTGCAGAAGCATGAATGGGCACCTTGGGGTGGGCTGGCAGAAGCCCACTGAGCACGCCAGCTGGCAGACCCTGGATTCTCCCAGTGCTCCCCATGCCTCCCCACGCCTCCCTATGCCTGGCACCCACTTCCTGGGTGACCCTGCTTCACATCCCACCCTCTGTGGGCCTGTGATCCCCACCTGGTGGAGTCTGGCCCAGGGGGCCTACCTTCACAGTCCCAAAAAGCTCATCCTTGATGTGGCCGCCCCCAAACTCCTTCTTCACTGTGGCCCGTGTGGCTGCGTACAGCATCTTCAGCCGTACCTGGAGGGCAGAAGCTGAGCCATGAGACCCCTCCAGGCAGGGCTATCTCTCTGGGGAGGAGCAGAAGCCTCTGGGGCACGAGGCTCTGGGTGGGGACTGGGGTTATGGCTTTAAGCCCATATACCCAGCAGAGGGTGCAGCACAGGGCAAGGACCTCTCTGCCTCCCAGAGCCAGGCTGAGGTGTCTTGGGAGGCCTCCGAGAGAGGCCAGGCTCCCAGCACAGGGCCTTGCCCTCTCTCAGACTCTGGGCAGGACCTGGTGTCTCCCCACCCAGAATCCTCAGGGCAGGGCCTTGGTCTCGTGCTCAGACCCAGCTTCCCTCTCCCCTGATCTGCGGGATGGGCAGGAGTCCCCAGGACTCACAGGAGAATTGTCAGGTGACCAGGCAAGGAAGAGCCATTCGAAGCCCTGGGCGTTCTGGGAGTCCAGGCGGTAGAGCAGATAGCAGGGTTCCTGGGTGTCCAGCAGCGGCAGCACGGCCCTGTCGTAGTCCTGCTCCCAGGTGCCCATCAGCTCCCGTGAGGCACCCAGCACAAGCTGCTCTGGGGGCAGAGGCCGGGTGAGCCAAGGAGTAGCCATCTCCCACGCTCACCTTGGACTGCGGAGCTCCTTGGCTGGGACACAGATCTGCTGTCCACCCCACTATCTTCCCCATGAGCTCGCACGTCCCTGAATGATGAGGCGATGGGACTGAACCCCTGAACGAGTCAATGAATGAACGAGGGCCCAGCACCACCAGCTCCACGACTGCGCAACCCACGCACACAGACATAGGCTCGAGAACGCGTCCGCAGATGCCCGAATGCTGACCAGCACGAGGAGACGAGAACACGTCCGCAGATGCCCAAACACTGACCAGCACGAGGAGACACGCCACTTCTGTTGGCCACGGCCACTAACTGCCCACCCTTCTTAGAACAACCCTGCTGAGGGAGGTGGGAGGGTCCAGCCTCAGGCCACAGCGAGCTGCAGGAGCAAAGAGGGAGACCGGAGCTCCTCCCAGACACTACATAAACGGGTGTCCTGCTGCCACCAGCCAGCGGAAGTCCCCTCCCCAAAAAGTCAGAAACATATTAGCACCTGGGGTCCGCAGGCCGGCCACCTCCCTGGTTAGTGCACTTGGGCAGAATGGGCCACCGAGGCTGGACATCCATTTGATCTACCCAACCACAGGGTCATAGCAGGGCATCAAACACCAGCCCAGGTTGATCACCACATGGCCATGGAGTACCTGACCACCAGGCCCTCCTGATGAAGGCAAGGGGCCTAGCTGTCTGGAGCCCAGACATGTCAGGCCCCCTAGCCCAGATGCCTCTTGGCAGGTCTCGGCCTCCTCACAGATCCTCCCAGAACTCAGATGGGATCAAGGGTGAAAACCAGCAGGCACAGTGGGCCCCACCGCACTGCCAAAAGTGTTTAATTTGTTGCCAATGTTTTCAAAATGAGAAGTTTTACCTAAGAAGTGGGATGGACAGATTTCCTAGAAGGTGCTCAAGGCTCACTCAATAGGAGATGGGCCGTGGCTACCTGTTGGGAGCCTGAACCTTCCTAGGGACTCCCAGGTGCCCCACCAACCACAAAGCAGAACGGAGCTAAGCGCCCACCCAGAGATCCCTCCAGTTAAACACATGGACGTCCTGTCTGGGAGGCAAGCGGGAGGCTGAGGACTAGGGCCAATGAATCTCTCTCTTTGTGGGGCAGGGGGCTTGTGGCTTGTCACCCCAGGAAGCCTTTACTCTTGATCTACCACAGTGACCCTGACCCAGTGTCTGAGGGCATCTGAACTCGGACCCTGGGCAAAACCTAGCATAGCTCTGGCACTGAAGCCTGGGGTGAATTCTGGGTCTGTGCTTTGCACCAATTTAATGGGTGAAAAGTC
Organism: Neogale vison; assembly: GCF_020171115.1. NCBI lineage: Eukaryota > Metazoa > Chordata > Mammalia > Carnivora > Mustelidae > Neogale > Neogale vison. Next base: position 203,336,754 of record NC_058096.1, on the reverse strand, counting down.
AGCTGGGAACCAAGCCCATTTAGGGGGGTCCCTCCAACTGCTGTCTACCGAGTACTGGAAGGATTCATGGTGGGGGGGCCTGGTCCACTCCCAGTGTCTGCCCCCCTCACATCCAGGGACAACCCCTCAGCATGAAGTGAAAGCGGAGGTATCACCACCAAGCCTCAGTCTAGTCCTCTACCTCCTCAAACTCTCCCCCCACTTCAGACCTCAGCTCAAGCTCACCCACCTGCAACCCCTATATGCAAGCCTCGGGTTCCCAGCGTCCAGGCCAAGGCCTGGCCAAGCCCGAAATCCCCGCGTCACGTTCTCAAAGCAAACTGGGCACGAGTCGCTTTGCCTTGTTGCAGGGGCACTTCCCAAGGGCAGGGCCTCTAATTTCTCCTTGGGATTCCCCCCCAAGCCCCTGGCCAGCAGCCAAGCCAGGCCAGCCTGCCGGTCACAGAGGGAGGTCAGTGGCACTTGCCACATGGGGCAGCACCTGGCCTCACTGGTCCCCTGCCCCCAGGCCCAGCCCAGCATCCCAACTGGGGCTCTGATCCCTATGCAGCCTCTGGGGAGCTGGACAGGACCCCCAGGCAGGGCTCTCTTTGCTGCCTCCCCAGCTTTTGACTCCCTGCTGTATGTAACAATCATACACACTTCCACTCCTCTCCTACAAAGCACCTCCCATCCCCAGATGGAAAGAGTGAGGTCCTGAAGGGGCTGGAGGCCAAGGTCCAAGCAGCTCCCAGAGAAGCAGTGCGGTCCAGCCACAGGCCTATGCCCTAGCTCGTCCAACGGGGAGCAGTAGGGGACACTCACCATCCTCAATGACGACTTTGATGAGCCGGACAGAGCCCGCCCGAGCCTTAGCGAAGAATTCCTTCAGCTCCTCGGTGGCTACGAGAACAAGAAACATGGTGAGAGACGAGCAGGCAGGGCGAGCAGGGTGGACTGGGACACGTTCAGGGCCCGCTCTGTCCTGTGGGGTCTGCTGGTGGAGCTGGGAGCTGGGTTAAATAGGGCCCCCCATGTGACTGGGAACCTGACCCGGCCCATGAACAGAAGCTCCCAAATTTAGCCAGCAGTGTGGCCCGCTGGCTCAGATAGCTCTGATGACAGCGGAGGTGCGGATGGGCCAGCCCACTCAAGGGCAGGGCGGGCTCTGGGACAGGCCAGGCCTCCCAGAGCCAACAGCCCCCATCTGTCCCCTGCCCCCTACATAGGCCCAGCACTGAACTGGCCTGTGACACTCTGTCGGATCCACAAACACAGAAATAGGTCGACAAATGCCCCCACTGTCGACAGACCACTGTGTCCATGAACACACACACACACACACACACACAGAGGCACCCATGCCTCCCCTGTTGTGTACGCCATCGGATCCCTCCTCAGTCCAGCACATGTGAACGTAACAAATAAATCCGTACCTGACAGAGTGGAGAAGAGATGCAAAGGCCCTCACACAGGAAAACCCACTCAGCTGGTCAAACGTAAGGGGACACACACATTTAGACATGCCCACCTACACAGAGACACAGTCCCCAGAGTAACAAACACACAGGCCTGCCCACTCGGCCCCAGCCCCTCAACCAGGCTGCCTCACCCTGAAAGGCAAGGAGCCCAGCCCAAGCCCAGCCCTCCCAGAGGAAACAAGGCCCCAGCCCTGAGGCAGTCCAGAAAGCTCCCGGACAAGGAGGAGTAGCGATCAGGAACTCTCCAAAACAGACCCTATCTTGGTCCTTAAGTCACAGAGCGGGAAGGTGACAGCCAAAAGGATCCCAAGGGCAGAGGTGAGGACTAGGGATGTCACAGATCTACCAGTGGTTCAGACACAGATACCAAAGTCCAAATGGGGAAGGGCCCGACGTGGGTCTCTGGGTGTGCTGGGCCAGGCCAGCGTGACCTTGAAGCTACCCAAGGGTCAGAATTCTGCAGGAACACAGCGGGAGGGCTGAGGTCAGAGAATATTTATAGGGCCAGACTGGGCAACTTGGGGGTGTGGGGGGGGCACCTTTAGGAAAACAAACTCTGGTCATGTCCTCAGGGCCCTTCAGGCAGGGTGACCATGAGCCTGAGATCTCGGGCCACCCTCCATGGCTGCTGGGCACGTAGCATTCCAACCGACCCCATGGGATGGAGACACAGCCCCACTGGGCCAGGACAGAGCTGCCTATCAGCAGACCCCAAGCAGGTCCCTGAGGTAAAGCCTGGCCTCTGGGTCTCCACCTTTCCCATAGACCTTGCTGAGCCTCAAACCCATCTATACTGTGGAGCTAAGAGTCCTAAACTGTAGAGAGCCACGATAAGGAGTAAATGGGAAAAAATGTTCAGTAACGGGGCCTCTACAAATAACAATCATTAAATAATCATTAAATTGTATTACTGTAATGATGGCGGGGCAGGCTGTGTTGAGCGGCCCTTTCCACCTGCTCAGACCTTCTGGGAGGTAAAGTCAAGAAGCTCCCCTCAGGGAGAGGCTGCCACGCCCCTTCTAGAGTTACTAGGACAGAGTGACACCCCAGTAGTGGAAGAGACATCCCCCTCCATGACTCCTCAGCCACCATCAATAATCCAGAGGCCAGGCCTGGGACACCTGAGACCCTATCATCAAAGATTCATGCTCTCCCACCTCCCTGCCCCCACCTCTGCTGCCCTGCCCACCCTCCACCCTGCTAAGCCTCAAGTTACAAGTCCCCCACCCCCTGCCCTGCTCTGAGGTCACCAGATCCACACTTATGGCCACGACTGGGCTGGCATCTGGGCATCCAGGGTATTTGATCTCACCTGCCAGCTCCCCGGGCCAGAAAGGGGAAGGAGTCCGCTGCTCGTAGGCAGGAGGGCTGGGGGCAGCCCAGGGCCCAGTGATCCCCTAAGCAGGCCTGTCTCACCATGTGGGAAATGAAGGCGTGAGGCAGGGCCTTGGCCATGGGATGTGTCAGTCCTAAGAAGGGAGGAGGGGCCCTGACTTCCGATGCCCTCTGAGATGGAGGCAGCAGCAGTGACCAAAGGGGAAGGAAGGGGCAAGTCCAGGGGGAGCTGTTCCCTTCTGTGGGGCTGAGTCATGAAGCCACCCTCCAGCTCCTCCAGCTCCTTCTGGAGAGGCTGGCCCACTGGCAGGAGGCTGGCCCTGATCCAGACCCCTGCCTTTTCTGGTCCTGTGGGGCGGGGCCAGGGAAACCCTCTAGCTTGTCTAGCCACCAAGTAGCCACTACGACCACAAGCCAAGCGGACATCCAGGCAGCTGGTCGATGGTGGTAGTGTCCCCGGGCTGGGGATCCTTGTGCGGTGGGAGGAGTGGCTGAGGGCCAAACCACCAGGCTGTCGGCTGTCTGGGCAAGCAGCCTGCACCTTTCCCAAAGGCCAGGCAGGCCTCCCAAGTCAGTGACAGAGGGGGACACTCAGACCCGGGTAGGGTCAGAACACCTGGCTCCTGGCCACTGCTTCTCCCCAGCCTGTGTAAAGAGGAAACTAGGCCCTTGGGGGAGAGGGTGACGCTCTAGGATGGAGAAACTTAGGGTAGGGGGCATTCGCCTGGAGTCTCTAAAGCCAGGACCCTCCCTCACAAACCCTAAATGTGGACCCTCTGGGACTTTCCAACCCTGGCTGGGGCAGTCTCAGGAGATCAAAGTGGAAAATGGTAGGGAGGTAAGAGGTCAAGGTCAGATTAGCAACTCTCCCCATCCCACTTTGAAGGCCCTGTCCCCAGTTTTTCCTAGTCTAACTTGCTCGAACGTGTGAGGGTCCTATGAGGAGCCAAAGGTCAGGGACCCATCCTCACACAGGCACAAATCCACAGAAGCCATACACAGACACATCTGATAACAGGCATCCGTGGTAACAAATGCACACTGAGATGTAGCCCAACTGTGCACATACACACACACACAGACACCCACAGACATGTGCACATAGTCACAGAACACTGATGCCTAAAGATGGTTCCATGCGACAGTGGTCGTTCAATCAGCTAATAGTGCCTGTGCACGAAGCACCCTAGACATAACACAAGCAGGCACATCCAGATGTGCAAATACAGGACAAGTGCACATGCGCGCGCATCCCCCCAGATGTGCACGTCCGGTACGCCCACCACCTGAAAGGAACAAAAATATACAGATGGGTACACACAGGCACACCCACCCCCAGATGGGCATACTGATAGTTCCACTCCAGCTGTGCACCTACACGTACACCCACTCCCAACTATGCACAGTAAGTCGCACGCCCCCAGGTGTGCCCACCCCAGGCGACCCGCGGCTGCAAAAGAGAACAGGAAGCTTCCCCAGGCTGGTACCAGTGAGGAGAGGGGCTGAGCGCCAGGGAGGGGGCGCAGCCGCGAGTGGAGCCCCTCTGCCCCCTGCCCGCCCACCATCCGCCCTCACCGTGGATGCCCGTCTGGTGCGCCATGGCTCCGTGCCCCGCTCCGCCCGCGCCCTTGGAGCCCTCGGCTCAGCCCTGGACCCGATCAGCTCGCCCGGCCCGGGAGGAGGAGGAGGATGTGGCGGCGACCGCCCAGCCTCGCGCAGCTTCCCGGGCGGTGCCGCAGGACCGACCCAGCGCGCCCCGCCCCCGACGGGCGAGGCCGGGATGGGGGCGGGAACTCGGGGCCGCGCGTGCGCGCACCGTGCGCCTTGTTCCGGGTGGGCCCAGCGTCGGGAGTCAGTCGGGGACGCCGCGCGCCTGCGCGGGCCTGTTCGTGGCGAAGAACAGGGACTGCGTGGGGTCGAGCATGCGTGGGCGCACGCGGGGGGGTGTGTCTGTGCGCCCTGAGCCGAGTGGGTGGGTGTCTGGCTGGGGCGCGTCCGGGAGTGCGCGCGCGTCTGTGCGCCCCGGGATAGGTGGTTTCCAGTTGGGGTGGGATCTGCGCCCCACTTATGGCCTTTTATGGCCGGGAGGGGGATTCGTGTGCGGATGTGCGCGCGTATGTTTGTGCCGCAACCCTTTTCCTAGAGACGTTTCCTGTGCGCCTTCAGCGAAGCTCCTCGAGGCACCTCCAGGCTGGCGTGGCTGCAGGCCTGTCCTGAGAGTGGGAGGCCGGACTGACATACCAGGTAGTTAGCAGATGAACCTGTGGCAGCGAGGGCCCAGCCCAGAGAGCAAGGAGTCACCAGGAGGTGAAGTTTGGGTGGAGACCTGGAGGTCAGCCTAGTAGAGCAGAGGGAGAAGTTTTCTGAGAAGAGGAAACTACATGTGAAAAGGCCTAGAGGTTAAAGGAGGGCCAGGGCTTCGCGACTGACAAGCTTCCCAACTCCTAATCAACTTCTGGCTCCGAACCCAGCGTCTTGGCCTTTTGTGGCATAGCCCTGCTGGGACCGGCCAATCAACATAATGTAGCTTCCAGGCCCCTGTGAGTTAGTGGTGAGCACGTGACCTCAGTCAGTCCAATCAGAGCCTGTCCCGGCTTGCTGGGAAGATTGGGAAGGAGGCCACGTTTTGGGTCTTGGGGTTGTTTGGAGTTAATGATGGAGTATGGGGCCTGCCTAGCGACTGGCGCCGGCTTGAGCTACACACTCACTGTCCCACTACCCCACCCTGAGTAAGGAGCATGGCACCCTCCTCTGTGTGCCCCAAGCCCTGGGTTTCTCATTTCCTGAGAGTCCAGCAAACACAAAACTGAAGGATTTTCTTTTTTTTCTTTTAAGAGAGAGAGAGAGACCCTGTGCGGGTTGAGGGGAGGGATACAGAGCGGAAGAGAGAGGCTTAAGCAGGCTCATCGCTCAGTGCAGAGCCCAATGCCAGGCTTGATTCCACAACTCTGAGATCATGACCTGCTCAGAAATGGAGAGTTGGTTGCTTAACGCACAGAGCCACCCAGGCAGCCTGAAGAATTTTTTCTTTTTCTTTCTTTTCCTTCCTTCCTATTTCTTTCTCTCTTTTTCTTTCCTTCCTTCCATCCTTTTCTTATTTTATCTATTTTTCTGAGTGAGAGAGATCACAGAGGAAGAGGGAGAAACAGATTTGCTGCTGAGCAGAGAGCCTGATGTGGTCCCAGATTCCAGAACCCCAAGATCAGGACCTGAACAGAAGGCAGATGCTTAACCGACTGAGCCACCCAGGCTCAGGATTTTCTTGTTTTTCTTCCTGTGCACACCCTGAGGCCTGAGCCTGTGCAGTGTGCTCACGTTGGCCACCCCAGAACTCGCAATGGACCATAAAAACTGGGAGAATAGCTCACGGGCACTTTCCCGACTCAGCCCTGTCCCATCACATCACAGACGGACCAGAGCCAACAATTACATCAACTCTCAGACCTGGCCACCTCCACGGGAGCACTGGGCAATTCCACAGAAGCAGAAGAGCCTCAAGTTCTTGGAAACGGGAATTAACCAAGAAAACAGGTTCATGAAAAATAATATTATGTTCCCCTTAGAAATGTCCATCACTGGATGAACTGTGACTGCCTTAATGGCACGGTCTCCCCTGCTGCCAGACTAACCCCTGCCTGCATCATTCCCTTTGTTTTTATTGCTGCCTGATACCTATATCTGCTTTTTTATTGTCTTCCCTCTACCAGTAGTTAACTTTTTGTCCATGCTGTATCCCCAATACCTAAAACAGTGCACAGCATTGGTAAGTGTTAAGTGATATTTGCCAAATAAACAAATGAATGAACAATTAGTCTTGGGGCACCTGGCTGGTTCAGTCAGTAGAGCATAAGACTCTGGGTCTCAAGGTTGTGAGTTTTCAGCCCCATATCAGGTGTAGTATTTACTTAAAAAAAAAATTTGAGTCTATATGTTGCACCCTTCTATGTACTGGGCACATTTATTTAAGCCTCATGACACCCCTAGGAGGGAGGTGTTACTGTCTTTTACAGTTGAAGAATCGGAGGTTTGGAGAGATAGAGTGATTTGATATAGGTCACAAGGTAGTGAGTGTCCCCAGAAACTTAGTTTCCTTTACTGAAGGCAGTGGAACAGTCAAAAGATGAGAAATCCTATTGGGCAGCGGTCCTCATCCCCTCCATCAGTATCTCACACTACAGTAAGGAGGGTTTGACGAGGGAAGGAAACTCCTTGGGAGATGGGTTCTAGCCCAGTCCTGCTCAGCTTCACAGCCTGGGATGCAGGCAAGGAGCCCAAGGGCCAGCAGAATGCCCAGACTCCAACCCTGGTTGAGATCTGGTTTCAGGCAGAAAGATGAGAAAGCTGCATACAGCAACTCACATGAGCCCAGGATGAACACAGTATCCAGGAACAGGTTGGTTGCCCCTTTCTGATGTTTCCCAACACAGTCAGCCACTGAAATTATTAGAACATACTGTTTTATTTTTTTTTTTCAGGTGGATCCAAGGTTTTATTTTTTTTTTAAGTGAACTATAAAAATACTGAAGAACAAAGGGGAAATTTTCTAGAATCTTCGAGTGAAGGTTTTCTGAGTATGTCACCAAATTCAGCAGCCATAAAAGAAAAAAAATCGATAAATTCCTTTACATTAAAAATTAAAAATCTATATGGAAAAAGCCACCATCAAAACCAAAACACAAACAACAAACTAATTGGCTACCAAAAACATACTTGTATCTCATTTTTTTTAAGATTTTATTTATTTAATTGACAGAGATCACAAGTAGGCAGAGAGGCAGACAGAGAGAGAAAGAGGGAAGCAGGCTCCCCGCTGAGCAGAGAGCCTGATGCAGGGCTCGATGTGGGGCTTGATGCGGGGCTTGATGCGGGGTTTGATGCAGGGCTCGATCCCAGGACTCGGGGATCATGACCTGAGCCAAAGGCAAAGGCTTTAACCCACTGAGCCACCCAGGCGCCCCTTGTATCTCGTTTCAAAATAAAGAGCTCTGGGGCATCTGAGTGGCTCAGTCGGTTGGGTGTCAGACTCTTGATTTTGGCTCAGGTCATGGTCTCAGGGTCAGGGGGTAAGTTCCGAGGTGGGTTCCCTGCTCAGTGGGGAGTCCGCTGGAGATTCTCTGTCTCCCTCTGCCCCTCCCCTCACTCTCTGTCTTTCTCTCAATACATAAATAAATAAAATCTTAAGAATAAATACATCAAGAGTTCTGAAATCAATATGAAAAAAAACCGATGGTTCCTTAAGAAACTGGGCAAAGGATACAGACTATTCACAGAAAAAGAAATACAAATAGGTCTCTCAGAACTAGGGAAAATTGATTATCCTTTCTCACTGAGATAAATGGAAGTCGATCTAGACTTGCATATCTTTACCTATAGGAAAAGATTAAAAACTTCAGTGAAGGGTGCCTGGGTGGCTCAGTGGGTTAAGCCGCTGCCTTCAGCTCAGGTCATGATCTCAGGGTCCTGGGATCGAGTCCCGCATCGGGCTCTCTGCTCAGCGGGGAGCCTGCTTCCTCCTCTCTCTCTCTGCCTGCCTCTCTGCCTACTTGTAATCTCTCTCTCTGTCAAATAAATAAATAAATAAATATTTTAAAAAAAAAAAAAACTTCAGTCAAAAACTGTCATGGTCAAATGATGGAAAAATAGGTTAATGGGAGAGCAAATCGGTGCAACCTTCATGTAGGCAATATCTACAAAACTGTGAACATGCATGCTCCCCTCCTTTTATGACTTGAGGTGAAATACACATAACGTAAAATTAACCAGGGCACCTGGATGGCTCAGTCAGTTGAGCGTCTGCCTTTGGCTCAGGTCATGATCTCAGGATCCTAGGATGGAGCCCCATCCCCTGCTCCCTGCTCAGTGGGGAGCCTGCTTCTTCCTCTCCCTCTGCCTCTCCCCCTGCTTGTGCGCTCTGTCAAGTAAATAAAATCTTTTTTAAAAAATTAACCATCTTAAAGTGATCAAGTCAGTACATTCACTATGTTGTACAACCACCATCTCTAGTTCTAAAACATTTTCATCACTCGGAAAGAAAACGGTATTCATCAAGCAGTTACTCCCCGTTCCTCCCTCCTCCAGCCTCTGGCCACCTGCAGTCTGCTTTCTGTTTCCATGGACTGACTTATTCTGGATATTTCATTTGAATGGAAAGATAAAACGCAAGACCTTTTTTTTTTTTTTTTTAAAGATTTTATTTATTTATTTGAGAGAGAGAGACAGTGAGAGAGAGCATGAGTGAGGAGAAGGTCAGAGAGCGAAGCAGACTCCCCATGGAGCTGGGAGCCTGATGTGGGACTCGATCCCGGGACTCCAGGATCACGCCCTGAGCCGGAGGCAGTCGTCCAACCAACTGCGCCACCCAGGCGTCCCCGCATATCTGGCTTTTTTCACTTAGCATAATGCTCATCTACATTGTGGCATACGACAGTACTTGGGTTTTTTTAATAGCTGAATAATGTTCCATTGCCTGTGTATTCCACAGTTTGCTTATCCATTTGTCCATGACGTTTTTGTCATTTCCACCTTTGGGCTATTGTGAATAATGCTAGTATGAACAACGCAGATGCCTTTGGCCCAACAGTTCCATTACTAGGAACTGATCCTACCAATATGCTCTCACAAAAAAAATGTAAAGCAAATAACTAAAAACCAGCTGAATGTCCACCACTGAGAGGCTAGCTATCTAAAATCTGCATTTTTGCAGAGACTACTCTGTAGCCTTAACAATAAGGCAGCTCTTCAAGGACTAATACTAAAAGAACTATCTTCTATGAAAAAGTCAGGTGTGGCTCATGGTATAGAGTACACTATCACTCGTGTAAAGAAAAGGAGGGGAGGAAGAAAGATTTTACATATATGTAATTGTAAAATTATTTAAAGTGAGATATAATTGACATATCACATTGTATCAGTTTTAGGTGTACAACGTGATTTAATATTTGTATATTTCATGAAACAATTACAGTAAGTTTAGTTAACATCCATCACTATGGGAGTTACAACTTGTGTTGAGAACTTTTAAGATCTGCTCTCTTATCAACTTTCAGACGTGCAATACAGCAGTGTTAACTATAGTCACCAAGCTATAGATTACATTCCCAGAATTTACTTACCTTATAACTGGAAGTTTGTATCTTTTGACCAACTTCCTCCCATTTTGCCAAACCCCGCCCTCAACCTCTGACAACCAACAATCTGTCCTCTGTGTCTATGAATTTGGGATTTGTTTGTTTAGATTCCATTTACAAGTGAGATTACACAGTGTTTATCTTTTTTTCCAGACTTATTTCATTTAGCATGATGCACTCATGGTCCATTTGTGTTGTTGCAAATGGCGGAATTCCCTTTGTTTTATGGCTGAGTAATATCCGTGCATGCACACATGTGCGCATGTGCACTCTGCACTGTCTTCATCCATTCATCCCTCAGTGGACACTGATTGTTTCCATGTCTTAGCTATTGTAAATAATGCTGACGTGAACATGAAGGTGCCCATGGTTTCAAGATGTTGATTTCACTTTCTTTGGATAAATACCCAGAAGTGAAGTTGCTGGATCATAGGGTTCTATTTTTAACTTTGAGGAACCTCCATACTGTTTTCCACAGTGGCTGCAACCCATTTACAATCCTACCAACAGTGCACAAGAATTCCCCCACATCCTCGCCAACACTCATTATTTCTTGTCTTAAGGCAGTTTTTTATTTTATTTTGCTTGAATTTGCACAGAATATCTGGCATCTCTGGAAGGATCTGCAAGAAACTAGTAGTACTGGATGTCTCCCGGGAGAGGAACTGCATGGCCAGGGAGGAGATGGGGTTGTGCGTGGAGACTTGTTACTAAATACACTTTCATACCTTTTGAATTTGGGGTTTTTTTAAAGGCCCTTCCCCCCCAAAGTAATCTCTATGCCCAGTTTGGGACTTGAGCTCATGACCCTGAGATGGAGTGTAGCATATTCTACTGAGCCAGTCAGGCACCCCATCTTTGAAATTTTGAGTTGTGGGACTCAACAAAAACTATTCTCATTGTGAGGGGGAAAAAAATGTAGCATAAAAATCTTTTTCTTTTAAACTTGCTCCTCCCCACCCCCGTCCCCCACATGCTGGCTGAGTTAGCTGAGGAGAGGCATCTGGCCAGGAGCTGGGGCAAGCTTGGGTTCATCTGAACAGTTGGGAGAAGGGTGTTGCCGGAGGGGGGGGAGGATTTGCATGGCCCCCAGGATGGGCTCAGCCTAGGAATGAAGAGAGACCCACCCCAAGGAACCTCGCCTACAATTTCAGACAATAGAGATGGGAGTGCCTGGAAATTTCTGGAGAAAGAAAAAGGCAAACGGCCAATCCAAAAGTCTGGGAATGAGAGGGGCACTGGATTGTAGAAGCAGCAATAATCAAAAGACAATGAAGAGAGAAGTCAGAATTCTGAAACAAAGTATCAGTAAAAGCAAAGGCTTTTGCCCCATGATGGGTGTAGAGCTTACTTTAAAGTGGGGTGGGGCATGGCTTTTGAGACAAACCTTTTCAGACTTGCAAGGACCCAGGGAATTACCTTCCAGTCATCCTTTCTTGGAAAGTTGTTAGAGGATGTGCTTCAGCAAAATGAGGTAGAAAACTAAGATAGTCAGGTTTGGGATCCAAACAAGAGTAGAGGCCGGAGGAGCCTCTGTGGCACTGACAGAACACTCAGGCCACCTTGGAATAGGGAGGACGGGACCACCATAGGACTCCACAGCTATACTGAGCAACAGACCACCTCTGCCACCCAGAGCTTCTCTGAATAGACTTGAGAGGATCAGATTCATCCCACCCAGGGAAGCCCAAGACAGTGGGTTGGAGCTTGTGTCATTTTAGATTTTAAAACCCTCTGAGCCATTAGCTGGCGGGGGAAAGGAGGTCTGCCTCCTCAGGTAGGTCTGCCCCACCCTGGGTCCCTGGTCCCCGGTCTTTCTGTTCCAATGATAGGCCATAGCTCAGGTGTCCTCTAGAAAGCTTTTTCTGACTTTTCCCCACCCCCTTGCCAGCTGGACCAAGCACCATCCATCAGGACTTCACCACCAGAGCAGGGGAGCCCATCTCCATTAGTGCTGTATGCCTGCCCCCAGTGTGGGGCCCCGGTGCACACGGTGGGGTCAGTAAGTTAGCCCCCAGGCTGCTCTGGACTGGAGTCATCTGAGGGAGGGGACATGAGACACAGCTTCCTGTCTCAAGAACAGCCCTCCCTGGGCAGGGGAACCCCCCAGTGAGGCAGGGCTGGCACCCAGAGAAGTAGGGCCTTGTGAACCTGTATGTTCCAGGCTTAGCCGTGGAGGCAAAGGAAGGGACTCCTCCTGGAGCCCTCCCCGGGGACCCTGGGCTAAGGGGCTCAGGGACTTTGAGGTAGCAAGCCTGCCTTTCTGGAGGCGGAAAGGGGAAGAGAAATCCTCTGGGGGCGGGGGGAGGTTCTGAGTCAGCTGAACTGTCATAATGGAAACAGCACACCCTGGGTATCAGGACACTTCTCCTCTGTGGCCTTAGAGACCCCTATGAGACAGAAAGAACCGTCCTGTGCCAGGAGTTGGGCTTAAGTGACAGAAGGGTGACGAAGCCTCTGTTAACAGGCAAGGGAGACACTGCTGCTGACCCCACCGTGACAGCTGGTCAGCGGGGAAGAGACTGCAACATCTCTCCTCCAGCAAAGATGAAAGTCTTTCACTTCCTTAGTTCCAAGTCTGCACTCAGGTTGAAGCCTTTTGGGGACCACGAGTTCCCTTTGTCCACCAGCCAGTGAAGAGCCTGCTGTCTGTCCACAGAGGATATCTTGACTAGGGGGGAGGGGGAAGTCATTTGAGAGGCTGTCCCCTAACTGGGGAGCGGCCTCCCGCGATGAGAAAGGCCAGGGTGACCACCAAGGCCCATCTGGGGGCGGGAGGTGACAGACTACGGGGGTGGTGAATGAAGGCCACCTGGGAGAACCCAGTGCTCTGAGACTTACTCAACGCCTCAGTGTGACACCTCCAAGCACATCCTGTTCCCATCTTCCCCTTGCGCAAGGCTGGGGCCCAGCAGGAGGAGGCCAGAGGCTCTGCTGCGCGGGGCGGGGGACGGCTTGGACGCCCCGGCTGCCTTCGTTCGACCCGGTCAATTCGCTGGGTCGGGGGTGGCCAGGAGGGCCTTTCCCGTGGCCAGGGCCAGCGCCCCCCGCGTGTGCAGCCGCACCCGGCCTGCTCCGGCGGGTGTGTGACGCGGGCAAGCCACTTGGCTTCTCGAGGCCTGTTTTCTTGCCCGTGAAGTGGGCTTGACAACAGCCTCGGCTTCTCGCGGCAGTGACGAGGCTCAGCAGTCCCGGGGGCGCCCAGGCCGCGCGCGCACTCCCCGCGGGAGGCCGGAGTTTGGGGGCGTCACCGCCCCGCCCCCGGCCCCGCCCCCGGTCCCGGCCCGCTTCCTCCTCCCGCCCCGCGCCCCGCGGGCAGCCCCCTGCCGCCGCGCCATGTCCGCGGGCTGGTTCCGGCGCCGCTTTCTGCCGGGGGGTCCGCTCCCCGCACCGCGGCCCCCCCGGCCGCGCGCTAGCCCAGTGCCCTACCGGCGGCCCCGTTTTCTGCGCGGCTCGGGCTCGGGCCCCGGCCCCGCCGACGGCCCGCGCAGACCGGACGCCCGGCCTGTGCGCAGCCCGGCGCGGGGCCGCGCGCTGCCCTGGAATGCAGGCTACGCCGAGTGAGTGCCCCGCCCCGGGAGCCCACCCCCGCCCCTCGGATCCCTACTGCCGTCCCTCGGGCTCCCCCACCCCGCCCCTCGGGTTCCTTCCCGCCCCGGCCCTGCTGGGTCAGCCCCAGAGCCGGGACCAACCTGGAAAATAGCCTAAGCTGAGCGAGTGCCCCCACCCCCGGCCTATGGATAGCTCCCTCCTGTCCTCATCTGGGACTCTTGACAGCCTCCTCCCCCGCCCCACCCTTTTCTTTTGAACTCCGGCCTCCCTCAGAGAGGCTTGCGACTTGGGAAGGACCTGCACCTCTGGGGCTTCCAGGATGAGGCAGGGACACTGGACAGAGTTCCAGCACTGTGGGCCTTGGAGGTACCCCTCACCGGCAGGCATGCATCTCACCCTGGGTTGTGGCCTGTGCTGTTTGGGACTGCAAATCTGGCTGAGATGGGGCGGAGGATAGGCAAAGGAGCTCAGATCTCCCCAAGCAGCAGCCCCCCTCACTTCCCAGCCCAGGTCATCGGGTAGTCTCCCAGGCGATCTGGGCCCCAGAGTTTTGCCTTAGTCTGAGGTTACTGATCAGTTCGGAAACTTAACACTGTCCAGGTGCCTGTCAGGGGCAGCATGGGGTCTGCTGCCTCAGAGGTAGGGCTGGCTCCTTCTGTGTACCAGCTCTGGTCTCTGCCCATGGGGACATGGGTGTGCCCCTGAAGGGTCACTGGTCACTTACCGGCCTCAGGATCATCAATGCAGAGAAATCTGAGTTCAATGAGGATCAGGCGGCCTGTGGGCAGCTGTGCATACGGAGATGTGAATTTGGGGCCGAAGAGGACCAGGAGTGGCTGGCCCTGTGCTCAGAGGAGGTGAGTGCAGCTGGGCCTATGCCCATCTTACAGGCTGGGACCAGGACTGCAAGTTGAGGTTCTTGCTCTAGTGTCCCACTCTGGGCCGGGGGACAACTGGCGAAGCCAGGCAGAGCCTGATGCCAAGCCCTTCCGGCACAGCTCCTGACAGGTCATTACTGGGCCCTGTTTGATGGGCACGGCGGTCCGGCCGCGGCCATCCTGGCTGCCAACACCCTGCACTCCTGCCTGCGCCGGCAGCTGGAGGCCGTGGTGGAGGGTGTAGTGGCCACTCGGCCCCCCATGCACCTCAGCGGCCATTGCGTCTGCACCAGTGATCCCCAGTTTGTGGAAGAAAAGGGCATTAGGGCAGAAGACTTGGTGATTGGGGCTCTGGAGAGTGCCTTCCAGGAATGTGTGAGTGTGGCCTTTGCCTGGGGAAGGGTCCAGGGACCTGAGGGGCATCCCTGCCCACAGCAGTGGTTTCCTGGGATCTTTGCACTGGGAGGACAGGATGGGGTTGGCTTGTTAGTAGTGATCATCGCTATCATCATAAGCCCTCCCATTTATCCAGTTGTCTGGTACGCGCCGGGGGCTTTTGCGTGCCCCATACCTCGTGCACCCCTCTGGTCCTTCTTGGTGCAGGGGTAGCTTTCCCTTCCTCAGTTCTGATTAGGACTTCCCTCCCTCCCAGGGGATACACCTAGATCCTCTGACCACAAGGATCCTGGAGTCAGAGCTAGACCTTGCGTGGGGACCAACAGGCTTGCTGGTGGGGAAGTGAACTCTGGGGTGGGGATTGGGGACAGAGTGGTGTGATGGCAGTGCCGGCAGCAGCTCAGGTGGCTTCGGTTTGCCCCAGGATGAGGTGATCGGGCGGGAGCTGGAGGCCTCGGGCCAGGTGGGCGGCTGCACAGCCCTGGTGGCTGTGTCCCTGCAGGGAAAGCTGTATGTGGCCAATGCTGGGGACAGCAGGTAAGAGCCAGAGGGTAGGCAGGGCGGGACGGGCAGGCGGGCACCAGAGGCACGGGGCACAGTGAAAGGGGGCTGGAAGTGGAGGGATGGAAATGGGGACTGATTGGCTGAGTTGCTTACGTACCTGGTGTGTCATCTGAGTGGACAGCAGAAGCCAGGGAGGGCAGGAGGCCTGAGCCTTTATTCTTCAGGCTGTAGGTAGTCATGGGGGCTTTGAGCAAGAGATTGGCATAGGCAGAGCTGGTCCCTGGTGGCTGGAGGAGGGGCCAACAGGATGGAGGCCATGAACGAGGGCGGAGTCTGCCCCACAGACCTCTCTTTGTCAACCCCATCTAGGGCCATATTGGTACGAAAAGATGAGGTCCGGCCCCTGAGCTCTGAGTTCACCCCAGAGACTGAGCGGCAGCGGATCCAGCAGCTGGTAGGTGTCTTGCAGAGGGAGGCTGTGGAGCCCCAACTTGTGAGTCCCCAGTCACCAGAGGCCACCAGAGAGCCTGATCTGTGCCTGGCCTCCCTACCCGAGGCCTTTGTCTACCCCGAGCTTCTGGCTGGTGAGTTCACCCGACTGGAGTTCCCTCGGCGACTGAAGGGTGATGACTTGGGGCAGAAGGTTTTGTTCCGGGATCACCACATGAGGGGCTGGTGAGCGAGTTGGGCTTGGGAGACAGTGGGGAGAGCCCTGGTGTCCAGGCCCAGTGTGTGGACTTGGGGCTGTCCTCTTTCAGCCTAGGCAGGGTGGGCTCTGTGGTGCGGGGAGGTGAGGGGGTGGGTGGGGCCTGGGTTGATGCTGGGTCTGACCCTGGTAGGAGCTACAAGTGTGTGGAGAAGTCGGATCTCAAGTACCCACTGATCCATGGGCAGGGTAGGCAGGTCAGTGAATGGCCCCCTCTTAAGAACCCCTCTTAAATTGCTTCCTGGAGAGGGGGGAGCTCCCTTCTTCCTTGTTGGGTGGACTGTAGCTGGGGTCACGGGGTTTGCCCCAAGGCTACAGGATGTCTGTCCCTCAACCCAGGGCACCTGAGGGCCACAGTGCGCTTCTGCGTGCTTTATTTGCACATTTGACAGCAAACAGCTGTCACCTCACGTCTCCCTTGTCCCCAGGCTCGGTTACTGGGAACATTGGCCGTCTCCCGGGGCCTGGGAGACCATCAGCTCAGAGTCCTGGACACAAACATTCAGCTTAAGCCCTTCTTGCTCTCTGTCCCACAGGTGAGTGGCCCACAGTCCACACCAGCTTCCGTCTGCCCAGAAAGGCAGACGAGGAGGCTGGCGGGAGCAGGGAAGGGAGTGCTGAGGGACCCTCAGGCTTAACTTGCAGGTAACCGTACTGGATGTGGACCAACTGGAGCTACAGGAGGAGGATGTGGTTGTCATGGCAACTGATGGTCTCTGGGATGTCCTGTCCAATGAGCAGGTGGCACAGCTAGTGCGGAGCTTCCTCCCTGGCAACCGAGAGGACCCACACAGGTACTGTAGCTTCAGCGACACCAGGAAGTAGTTGTGGCCGAGAAGACAGCGCTGGTGATGAACCTGGCTCAGGACAGGTGGTCAGGAGCAGAGAGGGCTATCTCAAACTTCTGGGGGGTGATGGTGGGTCCCCAAAATCTCTGGGTTCAGAAATCCCCAGGACCAAAATCTCCATGGTCCAGTCTGTGGCCATCCCATGCTTGTGGCCTTGCCTGGCCCCACAGCTGGACTGCATTGTTTGGGTCCCCACATGTCCAGCCGTATGCAAGTTCTCCCTGAGGGGTGCCCTTGCCTCTCTGCTCTGGCTCCAAAGTGCATCCGTAGGATGATTCCCACAGGTTCTCGGAGCTGGCCCAAATGCTGATACACAGCACACAGGGAAAGGACGACAGTCCCACAGGAGAAGGGCAGGTGTCCTACGATGACATCTCGGTGTTCGTGATTCCCTTGCACAACCAGGGCCAGAGGAGCGATGGCCACTGAGGATTCAGACACTATACCCCAGAACCACTCTGGGGCCGAGTATAGTCCGGGCATCCCTCCATCAGTCAACAGCAGGCCTACCTGCCCTGCCCCAGACACGATGGGTTGATCCCACACCCCAGCCCATCTCAAGGAGAGCATTTACAGCCAGCAGTCAGAGCTGGAAGAGTACGGAGAGCCCTGCTCCCCAGGTCCCTCTTCAGGCAGGAAGGGCAAGAGCACAGTTATCAGGAACCTCCCTTTACAACGTAGGAAACCCATGTGGGGCTCCTCTGACAGGGTCTTTGCAACTCAACGTTATTCCCAGATGGGGACAGCCGGACTAAGGGCGCTGGCCATGAATGGTAGGAGGGGCAGAAGAGCCTGTTTGAATCTAGGTCTCCAACCCATGAATGTCAGAGTATTTACTCAATAACCTCCAAAGCCTATGGAGGGTGCCTTATGGGAAGCTGTGGGTAGCCTCCTGTCTGCTCAACAGCCATCTTAAATCAGCCCCTTGAGAGACCAGCCCAGGTCCTGTCCGGCTCCCCTCTGCCACTGGAGGTGAGGCCCAGGCCCAGGTGCTAAAGGTGGGGCAGAATATAAAGAGGCAAGAGGAGCCCCCCAGTTTGCTAAGCCGGGAATGTCCCTGATAACTCCCTCCTGGCCCCAGCTCTGCCCCAAGCTGATGTGCCAGCAATGTGGTTTTGTTGCTCCCCGTCCCCTCCCTATTATTAAATGTTTGTGTGCTAAAGAGCTCTTGTGAATCATGAACTGTGGTAAAGCTTGGCATTATAGTACACTTTTTTGCTCATTCTTGTTACTTTCTATACAATCAGTTTTTGCTCCCCCTTGCAAGTCTGCCTATAGTCAGGACTGCATTTTCTCTGAGGGCCTCTCTAGTCATGGGGTGAGCCCCAGTGAGAGAACTGTGGTTCAGGGAACAGAAAAGTCTCTGCCACCATCTGCGGGCCCCTGGGTTGAAGTACCTTCTGGAACATCAACATTAACTTGGTTTTGCATGACGAGTTCAATAAACCAAGAATTAGCTGGAGACAAATCACTCAGTGTTCCAGAGCTTGCTGTCTGATGAACAGCTTAGTTCTCCACCTTCCCCACCAGACTGTCATCACCTAGCACTTGCCAAGGCCCAGGTGGTGGGAGCATTTGTTGAGTTACAAGGCGACCACCTTTATGACCTCAGCCTCACACTCCTACTTTAGTTTACAACGGGGACAAATTCTGTTCAGGCATCTTGCAACCCCAGATGGGGGCCAGGAGGGGCATGGGCTAAGAGGCACCAGAACTGAAGGTAAAACTTACATGTTTATACTATCGGGGAGGTTCTCAAGCCCCCTTTCCTACCCATTAACTCACTTTATTTTTATTTTGTGCCCCCCCCCTTTTCTTTAAGTAAGCTCCATGCCAGTGTGGAGCTTGAACTCATGATCCTGAGATCAAGAGTCACATGTTCTACTGACTTAGCCAGCCAGGAGCCCCTCATTAACTCATTTTAGACTCTCATTTCCTGTACATTCTCCAGGGAAGGGGTAGGGAAAACTACCAAAATTTCTCATTTTTCAGTCCTGTTCCACAGCCCCACAATTCTGGACTTCCGTATGTCCACAGCTAGGTCCTGACACCCCAGGGACCCCTGAAGCACGGGCAGCCTCTCCAGGCCTGCTCCAGTTGGGCAGCTAGCCGAGGCACAGCGCGCCTTACCAGCCTGCAGTTCCACTTCCTGTCTTCAGCAGCCCGGCAGTGTGGGCAGCACCCTGCGCCTGCCTCTCCCCCACATCAACTGCTCAGGCAGCTCACCCTGGCAGCCCACTGCCTGCTCTTGCTCCTCACACAAGGCTGAAGCCCAGGGAGCAGCACAGTGGGTCTCTGGACTGCCTAAGCTACAGGAGTAGCGGCTGCAGGGACCGCCACACTCATCTGCCGTGTCCGTGTGGCTCAGTAGAGCCACGTGATGCGGCAGGCCTCCTCCAGGCTGTGTGGGCCGCCTCCTTGAGCAGTCTGCCAGGAGAACCTATGCGCGGCCTATTGCGCTCACAAGCTGGGATGTTCCCTCCGAGGCTCTTCGTAACCCTTGGCCACCCTCCAATGACCGTGGGCAGAGTGGCAGGCCCGAGGAGGTCTTCTCTGGTTCAAGGGAGCCAAGAAACGGCAGGCAGCTCTGAGGATACTGAGTTAGTGCATGGACTCTAGGAGTTACCAACTCACCAGCCAAGCAAGTGGTTATCAAGCTACTGGCCAGGTCCTCTGCCAGAATAGAGCAGGAGCCTCAAAGAGGCCCCATTCTCCTTGCTCCACGGAAGCCAGGGCCTGGCAGGACAAACTTTATTCCAGCTAGAGGCTGCCAATCTGATCGAGCACTGAGGTAACTAACAATGGGGAATGAAAGGCAGCCTGAGGTACTATGCCAGGTAGTCTGAAAGGCTACTTCGATGCTGGCGCAAGTTGGCTCTTCCCACTCATTTCTGGCCCTGTGGCTGCTTATTAGAGCCTGTGGTTGAGACCCAGGCTGCTACGCGTTGAGGTCTGGGTCTAGGGGTCCTTCCCACCAGCCTCCAGACCTTGGTCACCAGGGAGGGGACAGTCCCAGGGAGCCCGACAATCCATCCACACAGCACTATCATGAGTCCCAGGTGAGTCAGGAGGACTAACAGAAGATAACCCACCCCTCCCTCCAACTCTAAGAACCAGGCAAACAATGCTATAGAAACTCAACAGAGAGGCTACAGCCATAAAATTCTGTTTAAGACTGATAACATGGAAAAAATGTTTATATGTTAAGTACAAAAGGGACATAAAATTGTATATACAGTAGAGTAACAACTATGTAAACACACCAAAAATCTATGCACAGAAATGTCTAGAGGAACATGTAACACCAAAAGATTAACAGTTGTAGCATTTGGGTGGCAAACTGATTCATTTTAAAATTCCCCAAATTTCTTCAATATGCATTAAGTATGATTGCAACAGGGAAGTTTTTTTCCCCTTAAAAAAAATAATAAAAATTAAAAAAAAAGAAAAACAAACAAATAAAACAACACCCACTGGCTGGTGGTTGAGCAGTGCAGTGTCACATACAAATTGGTGGCTTTGGCCTGGACTCTTGAGAGTATGGGTGCGGTCCCTCCTACCTCAGAGAGCTAGGGTACCCCTGGCTCCACTGACAGCACCCCTGCAGCCCCAGCCCCTCTGCCCCCATTATTTCTGCCTTATTCCCACCACATCGTCTCCAGTCACTTCTAGCCTTAGCTGCCCTTGCACACTCAGGAGCCAGCTCTGTAGCCACAGGTCCCTAGAAAGAGGCAGTGCCATGCATATCCCAAAGGATGTGGTACCTCAGCTCTGGACACCAGAAGCTCCATAGAAATCGTCTTCCTTGCTGACGGGCAAGTGGCTGCTGTGGTTACAAGTATGTGAATTATGCAGCCCTTCTTGTAAACCCCCGGTCCCTAGCACTCTCTGAACAGTTACTCTTGCCATGAATTTTCTATCCTGGAGAGCCAGGAGTGGGCAGCAGTAATAGCTCAGATCATCTGGTTTCAAAAAGTCCCTCCACTCTGAGAAGGCAGAGCTACATAGAGTGGGTGGCACTGCAGAGAAGCTGCAGATTCCAGTCTACGTTTTGGAAGATGTATGCCCCTTGCCCTTTAAGTTTTGAGGAACCAGTGAAAAGTAACCGCTAACAAAACGAAACTATAATTGCTAGCAATTCACAGCCTATTCCTGCTGCTGAACAAAAGCAGTTAATGGCTTGCTTCCCCTTAGCAGCTATGGACTCTTGGGTAAGTCATAACCTTGTTGAGCCTGTTTCTCTATCTGCAGGGAACGTGTGACCTGCTTACATGTTTGGGAACTTAGTGAAATAACATGCCACTGGTCCTGCTCTAAGGCGGCCGTGGCAGGGGAAGGAAAGGCCATGAGCCAGCCTTAGCTCATCTCAACCCTGATCAAGACCTCTCCCCCTTCCAAGAGAAGGCAAGGAAAAGAAGCAAGCAGACATACCAGGTAAACAGGAATGGCCTGTAATTGGAAAAGCAGCTTCCAACAAACTGAAAATGCTCTGGTTCCAGCATCTTGTCCCCAGACATCAGAAGCCAGACACAAAAGGCATGCAAGAGTGACTGTCACACACGTGCAGGCGCAGACAGAGCATCACCGAGCAAAAAGGGGGCAAATACTGCAGAAAGGGCCCCAAAGTGCGGCTTGAGGAACACAAGGGAAGTTATCCCAAGACCCTCGTTTAGCTGCCATGGGAACAGCAAATACTTGAAGCTTTGCTTCGTTCTGTCTCCCAAAGGAAAAAGGTAATAGAGAAGACTCACTAACACTTGTGGAAAACACTATCAGCAAGGATGCAGTCTTTCTCCTCGGCTGCCGGACTCCACCTCCTTCTGCTGAACTCTGAGAAGTGACATATTCTATATACATATATATATATGCATACATACATATACATATATACGTATGCACCCACGGATATATTTAAATGAAGGTGTACACACTGTGCTAAAATACAAACAACAGAAACCCCATGTCATTATATAAAAAGGCTAAATATAACATATAACACAGGCCTAGAGCCAGCTCTTGCTTAGGAGCTGGGAAAGGGGTGGAATCATCTGGAGACTCTGTACACAATTTGTGGTGGGCAGGGAAGGCATCAGTGTAAACAACTCAGACTCACTCCACAATACTGGCCCACAGGAAAGCGTGATGTATCTCATGTACAAAAATAGACTCCCACCTTGCTTTTGTACAAAACCAAGCTCGGCAGGCACCCAGAAAGACCGCAGGTTTGTCTTGATGATGGGGATCACATAAGGCTACCGCTAAACCTCCCAGCCATAGGAACTACCTGCAACCCCTACTTCCCTCCCTTTCAGGCTCTTGGGCCATTTCCCACCCAATACTAAGAGCTTTGAGGCATGCCCAGATCACCCACCCTCAGATGACTAACTCACAAGGCTTCCTGGCAAGCAAGGTCCTTCTTTCTGAATCTGTCCCTTTCTTACCCCAAGATATATGAAGACTTATTTCTGTAAAATGTTTGGCACCTAAGTAACATGATGGCTGTGGAATAATGCCACAATGACACAGGGAGACCCAGTAACAAGACATGCAGGGTGAGGGCAAGGGGTGCTGAGCTGCCCTTAGCATCTCAAAACCAGAACTGTGGCTTCCCATGCATTTATGGGGGTGGGAAAAGGGATGTGCAGAATTAACAACTTCACCGGCTCTTCAGCAGCAAATACATTCAAAATTGAAGGCGTCTTGAGGGCCCCAGTATACCCTAATCATGAATCTGGTCACTCCTTTGGAGGAGTTCAGTGCAGTGACAGCTGGAAAATCTAAGTCCTGATAGAACCTGCCACACCAAGAGTCTTTTTGAAGAAGCTCGGCAAAGTACTTTCTTTTGAGCAGATGTACAGCACATCCATGGGAAGGCCATGTGGAAGGATGCTCTCCAGCCTAGTAAATGATCCAATCCATTATCTCAGTCCCCTCTGAGTTCTTTCCTGTTGGCCACCCTCACTGTACACAAACAGCCAAGCAGCACCTAGGTCAGTCATCAATGGTGGGCAACCAGAAGGCCTGCAAGGAGAAATAGAAGTCAACTTTTAAAAGCCAAGCCTCTCTCCTCTCTGCTGAAGGTTCTTACCCCTCTCCACAGCATCATGCTGCCCAAACCCAATGGGGGAGGGATTGTGGCTGGTGGCCTTCCCCCATGACCAATCCATTCTGGCAACCTATGGAGAAACACCCCCTCCATGCGAAAGTAAGCTGATTCTGTCTCCAACACTGTCTACCTTCCACTCCAGTGCCCAAGTGGTAAGGAAAAACAAGAAAGCTGTCTGGGACGGAGATGTCTGGGTAACCTGGACTCATTGCTAATCTGCCAGGTGACCTCCAACAGGCCCTCTCCTTCCTGAGCTGTAAAAAAGTGAGAGGGACTGAACTGGATAGCTTTAAGCATTTCCTTCTAACACTGTTTCCTTAGCTGGAGAAAGAGAAAACAAATAAAAAGAGATAAGGGAGGAACAGTATTCTGGGAAGGATAGAAGCAAAATCCCTCATCCTCAAACACCCAGATAGATTTAAGTGATGCCAAAACAAACTTGAGACTGAGACACACTTCACTTTGTTCTGCCCACCTTGCCTATGAAGAGACAGAGGCATACAGGAAATTCTAAATAGTGAGTTATGATCAACTGTATGAATTACTGAGGAATTCAGCATAAACCAAAGCAAAGGCACACTAAGAGGCTGCAGCCACAAAAGGCTGATTCCAAGTATTTTAAAAGACCAAAAAACGGACGCCTGAATGGCTTAGTTGGTTAGTTATGCATCTGCCTTTGGCTCAGGTCATGATCCTGAGGTCCTGAGATTGAGCCCCACATCAGGCCCCCTGCTCAGCAGGGAGTCTGCTTCTCCCTCTCTTTCTGCCCCTCCCCTCACTCGTGTAGATGCTCTTTCTCTCAAATAAGTAAAATCTTAAAAGAAAATAAAAGGCAAAAAAACTACCAGGCATAGACCCGAGTAGTCTGGGTATAAATCCAGGGGCCATAGCAAAAACTGGCCTGATGGGGTGTCCAGATGGCTCAGTAGATTAAGCCTCTGCCTTCAGCTCAGGTCATGATATCAGGGTGGGATCTGGGCGCTCTGCTCAGTGGGGAGCCTGCTTCACCCCCTACCCCCCACCCGCCTGCCTCTCTGCCTACTTGTGATCTGTCAAATAAATAAATAAAGTCTTAAAACAACAACAACAACAAAAAGCCTATGATCTCCCAGCAATACAGAGGTGATCTCAGATCAGCAAAGAAGGGTAAAAGTAAAAGTGAAAGGTCAGTCCCTAAGCATCCAACTCGATTTCGGCTCAGGTCGTGATCTTAGGGTCCTGGGATCAAGCCCTGAGTTGGGCTCCCTGCTCAGCAGGAGTCTGCTTCTCCCTCTCCCTCTGCTACCCACCCCCCGAAATAAATCAATCAATTGGGGAAAAAAAAAAAGTGAAAGACTAGTCCAAGCGGAGATCAGATTTTAGGTGGATCAGAGAAGCCACCAATTGAGGAATAAGAACCTGGAACCTTGTCACATACCTATTTAGAACACAACTTGCTATGCTCACTAAACCACCCACCACCCTAACTAGAAAGGGCCCCTAAGTGGAAGACATCTCCCATGTTCACATACCATGTTGGAACATGCACTGGCAAAGGTCATGAACTTGGGGTTGAACTGCAAACAGGTAATGGGGCCTGTGTGTTTGCCATCCAACACAGCTACTTTTATACCACTCTCTCCATTCCAGACATGGATCTTGCCATCCTCTGAACCTAAAGGGAATGTAAGGGAAAATACAACAGTCAAGGTGCAATGCAAAGGCAAGTGGGAAAGACACAGACTGACATCTGGAGAAAAGCCAAGCTTCAGGACCTGGCCCCTCATCAGAAATTGAGGGAAGAGAGGCAGTGAAGAAAGGACACTCTGGAAACTGATCTTAACTCTAGTTATTTGTTCCTGAGCAAGTCGCTTCCCCTCTAACTTCAATTTTCTCATGTAAAAAGGGGGCTGAATACCATCACACCCTACCAGCATTGAGCCACTGACAACGGAAAGTAGGGTTAAATCAGGAAGTTAGTACTACTAGTAAGATTGTGCCTAAGCAAGAGCTTAACTCATGCTGATCCAGGAAAGACCAACATTAATGCCAGTTCCTGGTAAGGAACTGCAAAATGAGGATAAAGACATTACACCTTTGGCATAACATGCTATACAGAAATCTAAGAACGTCTATCAAAAAAGTGAGAGTGTATCCTAATTAGTTAGAACTAATAAAAATATGCAAATAAATGCACAGTACCAGAGAAATACCCCCTAACGGGGGGATAAAGAAAGCTTACCGATCATAATAAACTGGGAGTCTGGAGTAAACGAGGCCTCCAGAGTGACAGCTTTGCTGTTGGCATAACCCTAAAAATAAGAACAGCTCTCTTATCACAGCCCTGTTAACATAAAATAATTGCCTGCAAACACGGAGCTAGCTCATAATCACCTTCCTTTCCATGAAACCCTCTCTTCTTTGTGCATAGTGTCACCAATGCTCCACACAAGGCTGCCATCCTTTACAATTCACCCCCATCTCCAACTCCACATTCAATGAGGCAAGAAAATTATTATGGCTAAGAATTAATCTGGGGACACCTGGGTGGCTTAGTTGGTTAAGGTCTGCCTCCAGCTCAGGTCATGATCCCAGGGTCTAAGTCCCGCACTGGGCTCCTTGCTCAGCAGGAAGCCTGCCTCTCCCTCTCTCACTCCCCCTGCTTGTGCTCTCTCTCACGTGCACTCTGTCAAGTAAATAAATAAAATCTAAAAAAAAAAAAAAATATTTTGTATCTGAACGCCAAACTTGGGTCACTATGTGAGAAGTGAGTGTCTCAGAATCCAAGAGAAGTTAAGGTCATGTTCAGAATGAAAATGCAAGCCTGTGCCTTCATCAGTGAGTCCAAGATAACTGCTGGTCTCCATCAACCAGCTGGCATAATTCTCAGCCCAGGAGGCAGAAGCACAGAAACAGCCATGCTCCAAGGCTGTCAGCTCACCCCAAAGGTATGCATCACCACTCCCTTGAATGCATCGATGAGACGGATGAAGCTGCCATTGGTGGAGATGAGGATGAGTTTACCATCATTGCTGAACTTGAGTCCTGTCCACTCACAAGTCCGATCGTACTGCATCTTAAAGGTCGCGAATGGCCCCTGAAACGATAAAGACAGCAACCCCAGCCCAAGGCCCATCAGTGCTCCTCCTGCCAGAGCCAACTCTCATTCCGTCCCTTTAGATTCCTTTTTGACTAAGAAAAGGAGAACTATTGCTCTGACATTCTCTAATGTCTACCACATACCTCGTCCACCATAGAAAGGGCTGTCCTCTTACCCTTCAACACTTCCGTAATACCAAGATAGCTCAAAGACTTAAAAATTTTACCTTATCAAAAGAGCGAAGGTCATAAAGTTTGACCATTTCAGAATTGACACCTGCAGCAAAAATTAACCCTTCTGGATCAAAGGAACAAACAGGTTTGCCTTGTAGATGCATGAGACCCTAAGAAAAAATAAGAAAAAAAGTTAATGAACCCAGGATCCTACCACTATATAATTTACTTCTTCCAATGAAAACTTAAGAAAACACAGATAGGCACCTGCCTATTTAGGGAACGGAAAAAGCCCAAAACTAACTAAAATGAGGCTTTTTACAAACAGGTCTCCATACAACTGGCTTTATCAACCCTAACTGTACAATTCTATAGACACTGAATTCAAATAAAAACAAATCCCTTGAGAATAAAGCTATAGCTCGCGGGTTTCAAGAAAATAGTCTTGAAAGCAAAAAGCCACAGAGCATAATGCAGTATGTGCTGGATTAGGGTATTAGCTTAGTTATGAGCTACCCACCAGAAAGACAGATTTTCTCCAAAGTTTAGAAAGACTCTGGGATCTCAGAATGGAACCAGTACTTTCTCCCTTGGGAGGAAGAGCTGACCACATTGCCTACCATAGAGAACACTCAAAGTGTAACTGTGAGTACCATTACCTGGCAGTTAGGAGACCGGAGATCCCAGAGTCGAATGGTCTTATCAAGAGACCCAGAAATGAAAGTGTCATCCACAGGTGACATGGACAAGGCCACCACCCTGCAATGCATCAAGACAAATAAGAGTTGAAGCAAAACATCTGCAAAAATTGGATGTGAGCTCTAAACCACAGGTACTCGTCTATCTACATACACCTGTTCTCCCAAAACTGCCATTTTAAGAAATGTATGTACACAAGCAATCTGGAATAACCAAAGGCAACTAATATAATGAAAAGCCCTATGAATGAAACTAACAGCAAAGAAAAGAGAAACTTAAAACTACAGCATAAAAATGTTAAGAGTCCAATGTAAATCAAACCACAAGGAGATACTACTTCACAAGAGAAATAATAAGTGCTGCTGAGGATATGGAGAAATCAGAACCCTCATGCACTGCTGACTAGAATGTAAAATGGTGCAGCTGCTTTTTAGGTTTTACAATTCATCAAAAAGTTAAAGATAGATAAATACTGTATGGCCCTGACATTGCACTTCTAGGTATATACCCAAGAAATAGGAAAATGTATGTCTATACAAAAATGTACACGTATGTCTACAGCAGCATTATTTGCATTGGCCAAAAAGTGGAAACAACCCAAATGCCCATCAACTAATGAATGGAGAAGCAAAATGTGGTATATCCATACAATGAAATATTATTTGCTAATAATAAAAAGAAATGAAGCACTGATTCATGCTACAACATGTATGCATCTTGGAAACATGGTTAAGTGAAAGAACTGGACATAAAATATGGCCACACACTGTCTCACTTCATTTACCCAAAATGTCCAGAATAAGCAAAGCTATAGAAAGTAGATTAGTGGTCGCTGGGGACTTGTAGGAGGGGGAATAGGGAGTGACTGCTAAGGGGTTTCTATCTGGGAGTGATGAAAATGTTCTGGATTCGTGGTGACGGTTGCCCAACTCTGTGAATATACTGAAAACCTAAACTGTGTGGATTTATGGTACTAAACTATATATCAATCAACAAAACAAAACAAACAAAAAACCCTCATGATTCCTTAACTAGAGTTTTGCAGACTACACCAACAGTCTCAAACCTGAGTACCATCAGCATCACCAGAGGGTGGACTGAAATGCAGATTACTGGGATCTGCTCCCAGACCCTCTAATCCAGCAGGTCTGTGGTAAGGACAGAGAACTTGCACTTCAAATAAGCTCCTAGGTGACGGTGAGACTGTTGGTTTGGACACCACACTTACTAAGCCACAGGCCTATGCTAATGGCAACTGTATTTCTGATACCGGTCCCCCTTATGGGTACAGCATTAAGAATCGCTCACAAAAAGACACTTCTTCCAAAGGCTCACCCCTAGCTCTCCTGTCCCCTCTGCTTATGTTCTCACTCTGCCACGCCCTGCTCTGAAGACACCTGCCACCTCCCAAGCACTTGGGCCTGGCACTCGAGGAAGGACAGCATGTGGCTCTACTTCACCTGCCTCTCAGAGCATACCACAGACCCAACTGAGGAGATCTATGACCTGTACGGTACCTATGATTCTACAGTCAGTACCACCTATAGAGAAAAGCCCTTGTGAAAACAAACATTTGGATAACTCTTCCTTCTGGATTATGGAAGAATAGTTTCACATGTGGGTTTGGCTATAAAAACACTTCATAGATACATGAGCTGGTGCCATAAATGAAGACTATAAAGGAAACATTGTGCTATTTCATTTTGACAAAAGTTTGAAGTAAAAAAGATGACCAAACTTCACTCATTTGTGAACGGATTTTTTTTTTTTTAATCCGGAAACAGAGAAAATTCAAGTTCTGGATGACATGAAAGGGGTTCAGGAAATTTTGGTTCCACTGGAAAGAATTAAAATTTAAGCCATGAATAGAAAATGAGAAAATGTACTCTTTTCTAAGTTTTTACCTAAAGAAAAATTTCTTGCAATGTAACTCAACTAATATTCATACTAGTTCCTCAATCTAAACATTTAAAGATACTGTAAACCAAAATTTCCTGGGAATGCTGAGGTAGTAATAAAGCAGAGTGAGCAGAATGCATATGGACATGTAATTTTAATGCCATGGTACTCAGGTTAAAAGCTCAGAGGAAGTCTATCTTGGCACAAGGTTCTATGCTGAGAAGTAAAGGGAATGCAATGAGGAGCAAAATCTCAACTCTAAGAAAGTTTAACTGTCTAGTCCAGAAAACGACAAGAAAGGGACAGAGAAGGCTTTCTGGAAGAAGCAGCACATGTAGTGGACAGAATTTCAATGGGAGATGCCTTTACAAAAAAGGTGCCAAATAGGAAAGATGAGGCCAACATTCAGGAAGCAGCACGGAGTTCACCTTAACTCAAGTGTTAGGAGATAATGCTGAGAAAATGCGTCAGAGCTTGAGGGAGGTGAGCCTGACTACAGAGGGGAGGAAAAGACAGATGTGAAGAACCATTAAAGCTTCCAGACACCAACTGTGAAGTGGTCAGAGCTGTAATACAGGATGCTAAAGCACGATGATGAGAGACAGGAAGATTAATTAGGATTTGCCAATAATTCACTTGACAGGGCATGAGCCAGGAGCAGAAGGAAAGGAGAGAATACAGAGCCAAGTGACACATGAGGTTAAACCTAGGCAGAATCAACAGGATTAACAGCTCACTAGATGTGAAAGCAGGGGAAAGAAAGCAAACAGGTAACAGGCTTTGAGTCAGGATAATTAGAAGGGATAGTAATCAAGAAATATGAGGCAAACAGAGAGGAGCTGGCCCAAGGCATGTAATGAGGAGGGATGGCATCCTGTACCTGTCAGGTAGGGGCATGAAAGAAATGCCTACGTGGATGTATATAAAACCTGGAGGTGGAAATTGAATCTGGAAGTCAGGATAAACATGAGCTAAAAATACTGATTTGGGAAGCCATCTGAGTAGAGGTGAATGAGATGAGTGATGGAGATACCGGGAAAAATGTCAAAAGAGGAAGAAAAGCAAAGGTAGAACATTGTTTAAAGTCAAAAGGAGAAAAGAGAGGCCAAGAATAGCAAGAGTAGAACCAAGACAGGAAAAGTAAGCTGCCAAAGGGAAAAAAAGTTACCAAGAAGTTGAGCACCAAAAAAAGCCAAAATAACAAAAACAAACCAAACCCCAAGGCAGCAGATTTTAACTGGAGGCAGCAGGGAAAGGAAAATAAAATGGCTCGGAAAAAGCACCATAAATGACTCTGGGACTGGATTTAAACAGTGAATGAGTGTGAGGAGGTGGAGATGGGAGTACGCAGATTATTCTTTCATGTTTGACAGCTAAAAGGAGTGGGAGAGAGGTTCAAGAAATAGATTCAAAATAAGGAAGACCAAGTTAAGTTTGTAGGCAGAAAGGAAAGGTCTAGTTAAGATGGAAGCAAGCAGAAAGAGGAGGATGGTTCTGTCAAGGAAGAAAGGCTTTTTTTTTTTTTTGAAGGAAAAGGTTCCAAGAAAGAGACAGATGGGATAGAAGTTGAAAAGAACGCATTTGGGATGGCCTTGATTTCCTCAAAACAAAAGAGGCACAAAGTCATCTAACAATCAGAACATCAGAGGGATAATTCGAAAAAATTTTAAACAACTGCAATCAACTTGTAATTACTGACAGTACATTTGTGAACATTAATTTGCCTACAAACAAGTAAAAACATCTACTTGTCCCAAGCCATTCTTTGTTTAGAACTTTAACTATTGTGCCACCTTTCATCTTCAGCAACACAGATCTGCCCTGCCCAATCAGAAGTGCAGCCGGAAACAAGGTGCTCTTGGTCCACATCCTGTCAGGGTTCTGTGCCACTCCAACTTGTACTAGGTTAATGTATATGTGCAAACAAGGAACAAGGAAATACCCTCAGTGATTAAGTATCATCCAAAGGAAAATGTTCAACTTTCAACCCAAACTTGAAAAAACTGAAGGAAAAAGACACTGGGGCAACTGGGGTAGGAGAAAGAAACAAAATGCATTACAAAGTAGAAGAAGGAGGGGCGCCTGGGTGGCTCAGTGGATTGAGCCGCTGCCTTCGGCTCAGGTCATGATCTCAGGGTCCTGGGATCGAGTCCCGCATCGGGCTCTCTGCTCAGCAGGGAGCCTGCTTCCTCCTCTCTCTCTCTGCTTGCCTCTCTGCCTACTTGTGATCTCTCTCTGTCAAATAAATAAATAAAATCTTTAAAAAAAAAAAAAAACAAAAAAAACAAAGTAGAAGAAGGAAACAAGCTTTTGGACTTCCAAAGTATTTCTGCATCCTCATTAAGATCTTCACATGGAACACATTTATGTAAAGTAGGGGCCTGCTAAAATGAGGCCACCAATACTGGAAGAGGCCTCATACATGTAAATGGTCCTTTCATTAAGGGACCATTTGCTTGTGGTTCCTAAATAATAAACATAATTTGTACTACCTATGTTTCCACTGAGTATCTTTAATTCACCTTTTTTCCTAATTAAGTTCCAACCCTGCTTCCACAACCTCAGCTAATCAGGTGTTGACTGTTTTAGGGAGGGTTAAGAAGAGAAGACTAAGAAGGATGCTAAACAGCAGTGAGGAACTAGCTTCAGTTCACTAATCTCTCTACTTTCTTAGTCTCTGGATAACTTCAGGGATAAAAGAACTATCTATTTCTGTAACACTTGGTTCTTACCTTTTGCTATGTCCAGGAAAGTATCTGATGTATTTGTTGTCATGCAAGGACAGGTAACGAATAGTATCTGTAGGAAGACAAATAAGGCATGATGATATCCTATTATTTTTAAAGGAATTACTTTGTGTTTTCATCTAAAAAACAAGGTCAAAGAATTCACTGTTTTCCCTAACTTAAGCAAGGTGTGAATAAATAAGGTTAAGTAATTTCTCTCCACAGTTAAAGAATGGGCACGACAGATTTCACGTAATTCAAAAGCAGAGTTCTCAAGTTGATGTCATTTAGAACAATGTTTAAAATCATTGTTAACCACCATCATTGGCTTCTGCACAGTTACAGTGCAACCTCTCCTGTGAAAATACCCTGCCCACACCACCCCCCCAAAACACAATAGTTTCAGTGCCCACAGAATGGCAAGCCTTGGGACGCCTGGGTGGCTCAGTGGGTTAAGCCTCTGCCTTCAGCTCGGGTCGTGGTCTCGGGGTCCTCGGATCAAGCCCCATGTCAGGCTGTCTGCTCGGCAGGGAGTCTATTTCTCCCTCTCTCTCTGCCTGCCTCTTTGTCTACTTGTGATAACTGTCAAGTAAATAAATGAAATCTTAAAAATAAATAAATAAATAAAAAAGAAAGGCAAGCCTTAAAGAAAAACATTTAGCTGCTGAGAAGCAGGCTCAAAGAATTAAACAGCCAGGCTAAACTGAGGATTAGACAGACTGGACTCTGGCATAACACTTCTGTCCAGGGTTCTCCAATAGTGGTCATCTAACCGTGACCTAAATGTTAACTGGATATACAATTACATGAAAACGAATCAAATGGAGGGGCGCCTGGGTGGTTCAGTTGGTTGGGCATCTGCCTTCGGCTCAGGTTGTGATCCCGGAATCCCAGGATTGAGTCCCACACTGAGCTCCCTGCTCAGTGGGGAGTCTGCTTCTCCCTCTGCCCCTCATCCCCCTCTTGTGCTCTCACTCTCTAATAAATAAAATCTTAAAAAAAAAAAGTCATTAGGGGCGCCTGGGTGGCTCAGTGGGTTAAAGCCTCTGCCTTCAGCTCGGGTCATGATCTCAGGGTCCTGGGATCAAGCCCCACATCGGGTTCTCTGCTCAGCAGGGAACCTGCTTCCTCCTCTCTCTGTCTCTCTGCAAACTTGTGATCCCTGTCTGCCAAATAAATAAATAAAATCTTTTTTAAAAAATCATTAAAAAAAACTAAATGAATGGAAAGAGAAGTAATGTCCTACTACTTTTTAAATTAACCAACTATCCACTGGTCCTTTGTGCATCAAAAGAGTCTATTAATAATAGTAATAATAATACCAAAATAATAATAATAACCAAAAGAACAAATGAGGAAATTTGCGTTAAAGAGATTTAAAAATCAAACTCATGAATATACCAACAAGTCAGAGCAGTGAGATTTTGTCAGTATCAAAGAAAGGAATAATCACAGAGGCTTGTACTTGGGGAGAAAAAGACAAACACTCTTAAAAACCAAGGGATTCTATCTGAAAAAGTAAACAAAAAAGATGGTGGCAGCCAAGGGAATGAAGTGCCATAAAAAACAGAACTGGATAAAGTGCTATGTCCCCCAGAAGACTAGGAATAAGAAGCAATTGTTGAGAAGGAGGCAATAAGAAATGGTGCCAAAACACAAACAGGAAAGCACAAAAAGTACATTCTAGAGGCAAACAGAACACAGAAACAAAGAGGCTGAAAGCACCAAGTCATTACAGTGGTTCACAGGGGTACTTTCTAATAACAGGGCACCCGACTGGGGAGAGGGGAAATCGCACCCTTTGTATGTTCCAAAACGGAATTCTAATATAGTTTTCTTTGAAAATCTTCAAAGTTCTAGAATGACAACTACAAAATCTTCCTGGTTTTTCTACTTCTATTAACGACCCACCTGCCCTAAGGAGAAAAGCCTTCCTCCCCATTACCTGTTCTCCCAGAGATGAGCAGGGCGTCGCCATCCTCTCCGCCCCACTCAGTAGCTGGTGCGCTGTTCCTGGCAAGGCAGTGGCCTGTACAGTTATCTCCTGTACCGGGTGGTATCATAGACCCTCAAACTGTACAAACTACTACCTCAGCCTGGAATCAGGCAAAAGGAAACGGAGCGTTGGAGGAACTCTTCGGGATGCACTCGAGACAGGAAAGGCAACGTCCTCACAGCAGAGGCTTGGCAGCAAAGCTGCAAGTGCTACACATTTGCCTCATTTTGCACCATATTTGGAGAATCCTCTCATTTATTCACCCAGAAAAATACCCCAACAGAAGAAGTATACCAGTCATTCAGATGATCACATAGATATGTTTCCTCAGGATCCTAATGATTTATATTCTTGTCCAAAAGCATCAACTGCACTGCTTACTTAGAAAACCACTTCTGAAATAGAGGCATGAAAAGTAGAAATGATATACTTACTAAAAATCAAGTACAGGCAGAAAAGTCTCATTAAAAAATGAAAAAAGAAAAAAGAAAAAAAGACTTCTGCCCATCTGCCCTGAGATAGGCATAGCCAAAATAGCAGTCTAAGCGAACTCTGTTGGATGACATTAGAAAAATGTAACTGCAGGGGCACTTGGGTGGCTCAGTCAGTTAAGCGTCCAACTCCTGATTTCAGCTCAGGTCATAATCTCAGGGTCCTGATATCGAGCCCCAAGTTGGGTCCACACTGGGTTCCGTGCTGGGCTCTGTGCTGAGTGTGGAGCCTGCTTAAGAGTCTCTCTCTCCCTCCCTTTACCCCCATCATGCTTTCTAAAAAATAAATAAATTTCTAAAAATAACTCTCCACTCTTCAAAGATACTAATCTTATTTAAAAATTAAAAGGGGAGGGCACGCCTGATTGGCGCAGTCAGTAGAGCATACAACTCTTGATCTCGGGGTCATGGGTTCTAGCCCCACATCAGGTGTGGCCATGGTTACTTAAAAGTAAAATCTTTAAAAATAAATAAAAGTGAAAAGGGACAAAATTCGTATCTAAAAAAGTCCCTGGAATCAAAGATAATAAAGGTCAATACACTGTCCTTTATGATACAGACCATAAAAAGTAGGCGTACAACAGAAAACTCTTCTGAGGTCCCTAAATTACGATAGTTCAAGCATTTATGGTTATTTACCACTTGCTGTATGTCAAGTATTCTTTCCTTGTATTTATTCTAAAAGTATTCCTTCAAGTTTAAAGAAATACCAACTATAAATATAATTCATTGTTTCATATACCCACTCTCCATTCTAATCTGGAGACCTTTCATAGTTCAAGTTCTTCAAAAGTACTAATGGATTACTTCCAGCATCCCTTGAGTTGTAACAATGTTGGCACTGCTAACATCACAGGAAAATATTTAAATTAAAGTAACTCTAACCAAAGCAGAAGTAGTCACAAAGATTCCAAGAACTATTTAACAAAAGAAACCATGACCATAACTTCCTAAAAAGAAGGCTTGCTTACCGTCTATTTTGTTAGAGCTGTAAACGACTGTGTTTGCTGCATGGGTATATCTGATGAGGTCCACGCCGTACTTCTTACTGTACAGAGTTCTCTTTGGTCTGACGAGGAAATGGAGAAAGAAAAACCATCAAAATCCTCCATCACCAAAATCTGGGATCATCATATAGAAAGAAGCACTTGAATGACATGGCAAGGATGAGGATTCTTGGGAAACTAACACTGGAAAGAAAGAGAATTTCTTCCAAAAGGGAGGAAATAAATGGAGTCAATCAAGTGTAACAGATTTTCACCTCTGAACACCAAATGCTGAGTTATGAAGTGTAAGTAAATCTGAGGGCTCAAATGAGTCTTTACTATAATGTTCAGAAGTTAAGTTTGAGAAAAAATACATCTCTTTGGGAGGAAAGGTATATAAAACACGTCACACCTTGTAACAAAGAGGGATATGGGAATATGTCATACCGAAGGGACCAGAACTTTTCTTAAGCCATTCATTTAGAAATAAGGTATTTTTTTCAAGAAGAAATGATTTACCAAAACTGAAACCAGATGCAAAACTGCTTGCCTTTCCTAATATAACTGCTGTTGCAGAAGCTATCCATCCTTCCTATCCTGCAAGTCTGAAATACTTACTGAGCCTTATAGAAGGAAGGCAAGGCTAACTCTCCCTAGGAAAAAACTAGTCAGTGATTCTTTTCTTTTTTTAAAGCAAAACACGTATTTTCAAGCTAGAGGTTACCAATGCATTTCAAGATCTTCGGTGTTTCCCTCTATAGAACCTTGAAGATCAAAGATCAAGCTAAAACAGGTCTCAGCAAAATCTGACCAAAAATTTCACCATGTTCTACATTTAGGTGTAAGAGAATTTCATAAATCCTGTACCAATTTTTTTTTTTAAAGATTTTATTTATTTATTTGACAGAGAGAAATCACAAGTAGACGGAGAGGCAGGCAGAGAGAGAGAGAGAGAGGGAAGCAGGCTCCCTGCTGAGCAAAGAGCCCGATGCGGGACTCCATCCCAGGAGACTGAGATCATGACCTGAGCCGAAGGCAGCGGCTTAATCCACTGAGCCACCCAGGCGCCCCAATCCTGTACCAATGTTTACCAAGAGTTCCAATTTTGAAAAAGAAAGAAGTTCACCCTCTCAATGGAACCTAGAGGCTAAACAATCAGATTACTCGAGCAACTTTAAGAAGTCAAATATTTGCACTTTCAATTTTTGTTAATGTCAGGGAGGTCAAGAATTTCGATACATAAACCCTATTTCCAAACAAGACTTCTCACTCAACATGCATTGAATTTTCCACTTTCTCACCTTTAACTGAAAGCTCAGCTAAAAAGATCAGCCCAAAGGCTACCCTGCGGAGTCCCTCATCCTGAGTTCTGCTGTGGGGTTACTGTGTGGTAAATAGTGAGTGAGCACATGCATGCACAGGCATGTGTTCTTGCTCTTAAGAATCACTGACTCTGTTTCTACAAGTAGAAAAAGAAGCTTACTTATCCCAGTAAATCAGTCTGTCTAAAACAGTGAAGATATATCATGAAGAGCCAACATTAAAGGGTGTGGTTTAAAGGAAATTTCAGTTCCACTTATATATGGTCTATTTGTCTCAAATTTATCAAGAACACTAACATAAGATTTGTTCTTTTTTTTTTTTTTAAGATTTTATTTATTTATCAGAGAGAGGGAGAGGGAGAGTGAGCGAGCACAGGCAGACAGAATGGCAGGCAGAGGGAGAAGCAGGCTCCCCGACGAGCAAGGAGCCCGATGTGGGACTTGATCCCAGGACGCTGGGATCATGACCTGAGCTGAAGGCAGCTGCTGAACCAACTGAGCCACCAGGTGTCCCAAGATTTGTTCTTCATGACAGAAATTTTTACCTCATATCACTTCCTAGTTTGAAAGCAAAGGCCTAATTTTTATATTCATTTCACAGGATCTTTAAGAAGCCCATGCACTACATTTTTCCATGAATATTCTGGAAGTTTCTTTCTTTCTTTTTTTTTAAAGATTTAATTTATTTATTTGACAGGCAGAGATCACAAGCAAACAGAGAGGCAGGCAGAGAGAGAGGGGGAAGCAGGCTCCGGCAGAGCAGATCCCTAGAGACCCCAGGCCCAAGATCATGACCTGAGCTGAAGGCAAAAGCTCAACCCACTGAGCCACCCAGGCGCCCCGGGAAGTTTCTTTCCACAAATTATGATTCTTGTGATCAGGTATGAATAAATTATAATAATGCCTTCTCTATGAATAATTTTCATCATCTAGCAGATAGTCATCTTTCTTATTCTTTCAAGTTGGAAAATCACTTGGTGGATGTTAACATGGACAAAATGAACAAAAAACTGGAAAATATTAAGCATAAGGAACCCCGCGTTAGCCATTTTCAAGCTCCCAAATTCTAACATTAGTACCATCTAGTAGAGATACTATGCCTTCCAAAAAAACACGATTCTTCTACCAGTGTTCATTTAGACTTAGACATTGACTTAGACTAGCATATTTTTCCTTCACATTACCACTTAGGATCGTGGACTCTTAAAGGTGAAAGAGGTCACCTAAAGTGATCTGACCACTGTTAAATACCTGGTGACAAGGCCAAACTAGGGCTCAGGTCTCCTAACTACCAGGCCACTCTCTTAACACAGATCACAGTGTCACAATTCACTGATAAGAGAAAACTTAGAAGAGTGTACCCTATACTGTAATATCAACGCTAAATTTTCTTTTTATTTTTTTGACTTTATTTTTTTTTAAAAGATTTTACTTATTTGTTTGAGAGAGAGAACATGAGAGGGGAGAGGTCAGAGGGAGAAGCAGACTCCCCGCTGAGAAAGGAGCCCCATGTGGGACTTGATCCCAGTACTCCAGGATCATGACCTGAGCCAAAGGCAGTTGCTTAACCAACTGAGCCATCCAGGTGCCCCTATCAACACTAAATCTTCTAATTTGGATAGCTGTGCTCTGGTTATGTAAAAAATGTTAAGAAACCCATGCTGAAGCATTCAGAGATAAGGAGCTTGACACCTCCAATTTATTCCCTAATGATTCAGAAAAATATGCTTTCAATACTTACATACAGAGTGATAAAGCAAAAGAGGTAAAATGTAACTGATTACTGGATGATATGGGAGATATCTGAAATAATGTTGTAACTTTTCTGCAAGTCTGTAATTATGTAAAACTGCTACATGAGTGAATAAACCACATTATGTCATGAAATTAACATTTTACTTTTAACAAGACATGACTTCTAAGTCATTGCTCCCAACAAGTAGAAATTATGCCACACATGGAGACAAACTGCTAAGGAATGCTGTCACATGTCACAACCTTCATGTCCTTTGAATGATAATATACATCTCTCCTCAGGTTACAGGAAGAAGTTCTAACCTGTGCACAAACACTGAACATTTAAAGCCTGCCAGCTTCAAATTACTTCTAGCTCCAGGACCCAGGAACCCTGATGCCCACTCCAACTCTGTTACTCTCTCTTCCAATCTGATTCAAATGGCCAGACCTGGACAGAAATCCACCTACTGAATGAATAATGGTCCAGCTAACAATTCTCTCCTCCCCCAAGACCACCACTACAGGCCACTCTTCCGCATACTGCAGGCAGAGTCAGAGCCAGTTACGTAATACTTTTTCATAGGCCCCGCGGGAAAAACTTGTGGAGAAGATAGAGCTTAGACCAAAACAGCATTACTTTAGATAACCAAATTCACAAATTAATGAAGAGACAAGTTCCAAAATAAAGTTTATAGAAGACATCGGTTTTAAAACAACAGGCAGGCACCTGGGTGGCTCAGTGGTTAAGCCTCTGCCTTCGGCTCAGGTCATGATCTCCAGGTCCTGGGATCTGGAGACCCACTTCAGGCCCAGGGCTCTCTGCTCAGCAGGGAGCCCACTTCCCCCGCTTTCTCTACCTACCTCTCCGCCTACTTGTGATCTCTGTCAAATAAATAAATAAATAAAATTGTTTTAAAAAATCAATAGCCAAAAGGAACAGCTGGAGAAAATAGAGAAAACTCCTGAGAATTCAAAAAATATTACCTGCAGCCAGGTAATATTTTTGTCACTGAAATCTGACAAAACCAGTAGCCACCAAATTCAACGAAAACATCCACAAGCCTACTCAGGGAAAAGTGGCTGAGGAAAATCAAATCTAGCCTAAACCAGTTTTTCCTCCAAAGGTGCTCACAGTTTAGCAAGGAGTGTGCCGGTCTACAAAGGGTGAGAGGCAAAGCTGACAGAAGCCCAGATTAAAGGGCAAAATGTGCATTTAAGACTTTACAGATATGCAAGACAGTGGGTCTCCAGAGGTCTTGGGGCAACAGAGAATTTAGAATTTTCGGGATCAGACCCCGAATTCTGGTAATTCCAAGCGGACCATAAAGTGTAATTTAAAAAAAAAAAAGTGTAAGAGGAAACACGAAATTGTTAGAGGATGCTTTCTTTGTTTTCATAGCAGGTTCCCATTTAGGTCGAGATGGGACAGCCAAGTTGGTTTTTTTCTGGCAAAAAGGAAAAGTTTCTGATGCTGTTCAGAAGTTAACTACAAAAGCGGACAGCGGATCTCAAGGAGTAAGAGAATGATTTGGAACAGAAAGGAAGACAGGGCGCCTAAAGAGGCACAACAAATAAATCCTGACAGCTAAGAACTGCAACCCACGCGGCCTTCCGGCAGAAGGCCTCGGGAAGCTGAGGGGCAGGAGATGGGCGGAGTGCCAGGGCTGAATCGAGGTCACTGAGGAGGGCAGAGAGAGCGAGCTGTGACGCTGTTGACTGAGGTAGGAGAGCAGCCTTTGCGGTTCCGCGCGGGGGCCAGAGCTGACAGGCACCTCTGACAGTCGGAGGAGCGGAAAAGCGACCTGCTGGGGCCGAAGTGGGCAGACCGGGCGTTTAAAGGTCAAGGTCAAGGTGGGATTTGGCAAACGACGCAGAAGCGGTTTTCCAGGAGGCCTTAGGCATACAAAATAGTAACGTTGTTACTATCACTCTCGTTATTTTTTGAAAAGAAAATTAAACGTCTCCTGGGCGGCTTAGAAGTGGAAGCGGCCCTGGCCCTGGCAACGGCGAGTGCAAAACAGGCCGGGGAGGGCGGCTGGGCCGGGGCGGGGGCGGGCGGCGGGGGCGAGCGCTGGGCCACGGGAGGGAAGGAGGGTGGGACCGACCGACGTCGTACTCGGGCCCAGGGCCACCGCCGCACTCACTTGCCCTCCTGGCAGTCATAGAGCACGATGGAATCGTCGTCGCTGCTCGAGATGACCGTCTCGCCGTTGGGGCTGAAGTCGAAGCAGTTAATCTTGTCCGAGTTCTCGCGGAACACCTTGGCGACGCGGAAACTCCGCAGCACGCTGTCGGTCAGCTTCATGGCGGCGGCTGCTGGAAGCGGCGGCGGCGGCGCAGGGCTGGGGCGGGGCCCGGCGGCGAGCGGGCGGGCGGGCGGGCTGGCTGCCGAGGGGCCGACCCGGGCGGGGCGGGTGCCGCGCCGGCGGCGAGGGCAAAGGCGGCCGACAGTCGGGCCACCTCCTCCCTTCTTCCTCCTGCACGTGCGACGCTCTTCTGCCCGGACTGCGAGGGCTCGCGGACCGTTCCTCCTCACAGTCACCTCAGGGCCAACCGGCGCCGCGCCGGCTCATTGTGTCCGCCATCTTGGGACGACAGGCAGAAGCCGAGGGCGAGGAGCCTCACCGCGGCGCACGCCGGGAAAAGGGGCGGGATGAAACGGCGGCGCGAGGCGGGGCGGCGGGGCGATGACGTCAGCGCGGCCGCCCAGGAGTGGAGTGGCCGGGTGGCCCGAGGCGGCGATTCCCTGGCCAGCAGTGGGACACGGGGGGCGGGCATGTCCACAGGCTTTCTGGGTGGGCCCGAAGGCCCCTGGTGTCGGGGAGCCATGGGCCTTTGTGCGGGATCGCAGCCCCCCCGAGAGGCTCCCCGCCTACCGCAGGCCTCGGGGAGCAGGTATTGCGGGGGTCAGCTGCGCCACTGGAGGCCTGTTCCGGGGGTGAGTCAGTGTACGGATCGCTGCTGGGTTTTGGTCGTGCACGGCAGCGCCAGCATAGTTTGTTTCAGAGTGGGGTGGGGTTTTTTTTGCATGGTTTTTTTGTTTTTGTTTTTGTTTTTGTTTTAGGTAGACTACACAGATTTTAATAAGTAGGGTTTTGGTTTTTTTTTCCATTTGGATATATACCCTTGTGACTACTACCCAGAAGTTTTCTTTAAATCGTCCTGAAAAACTTTTTAATTGACTCGTAACATGAAGTGCATAAAGTGAACTAATTTTAAGTGTACAGTTCGACACATTTTTATAAACAGTTTAAGTTTACTATCACTCTCGTTATTTTTTGAAAAGAAAATTAAACGTCTCCTGGGCGGCTTAGAAGTGGAAGCGGCCCTGGCCCTGGCAACGGCGAGTGCAAAACAGGCCGGGGAGGGCGGCTGGGCCGGGGCGTATTTATAGCCTCAAAACTCATAGCACCGATTACAAAGAAACTAAGGATTTTTATTTATTTATTTGACAAAGAGAGATACAGTGTGATAAGGAACACGAGCAGGGGGAGTGGAAGAGGGAAAAACAGGCTTCCCCCGGAGCATGGAGCCTGATTTGGGGCTTAATCCCAGGACCCCAGGATCATGACCTGAGCTGAAGGCAGGCGCTTAAGGACTGAGCCACCCAGGTGCCCCTACAAAGAAATTTTTAAAAGGGAAAGTTACCTCGTTCAACAAAATAGGGTTTTAAGTTCTTTGGATTTCTTCCCTCTTTTTCAGGTATCAACATAAACTTCAAATGCAACCATCTTTTTTCTAGGTCAGTATTATATGTTACACATTATTCCATGTTACTAAACCGAATTGGTGGTGGTGTTCTTAGTCAAGGTATAATTTATGTACAGTAAAAACCGGCCTTTTAAATGGATAGTTTTGTAAGTTTTGACACCCAGTTCAGTAAGTTTTGACACCCACCACCACATTCAAAATATAAAACAGTTGCATTATCCTCTTTGTAGTCAATGGGATTGTCTCAGTGGTTTAAGGATTCTTTGCCATAAAGGGAAGGAAAGTTGATCTCTAACAAAGGAAAGCGATACCTGATCACAAAATAGGTACCGGGCACGTTGGCTTTAACTTTTCTGTGCAAGGGGTCAAACTCAGTGCAACCTGTGAGAAAGTTGGTAGATCTCTAACTTGTGGGCAGCTCCTCCTCAAAGATTAATGGCTTGGGGTCTCTAGCAATGGAGACAGGCATGTTTATTTTGCTTCACTAAACTGCAGCGGCTATAGAGGAAGAAAGTGGAGTGGAAAGGCTTAAACGTTAAAATCACTGATATTAGGAGATCCAGAAATAACTTGGATAATGGTAAAAACAGAAACCCTGGGACAGTCGAGTCTTTCTAGAAAGAACTAAGGGATGTCCCTGGGCAAAATGAGAGCTAGGAACCCTACACATAAAGAGAAGTTGTTCTTTGAAGGGACAGGGCAAGATCCTGGCTATGTCTAGGCTG
Source organism: Neogale vison (assembly GCF_020171115.1). Taxonomy (NCBI): domain Eukaryota; kingdom Metazoa; phylum Chordata; class Mammalia; order Carnivora; family Mustelidae; genus Neogale; species Neogale vison. Next base: position 203,294,298 of record NC_058096.1, on the reverse strand, counting down.
CAGTTGCCTCTTGACAAAGAGCAGAACTTGTGGCTACAATTTGTTCTGGGATCTGGCAAAAGGCTGTTTGAGTGAAACCCGAATGGATGGCAACTTTCCAAACTGCAAAGCAATGGAAGAAAAGTCCTCTGTTCCCTGAAGTTCTCACTTCCCTGCAATTCATGCTTCTTTATTAGAGTCGGCTTTGAATGGTTAAATGGCAATAAGAACAGATCTGGTGCCATGTCCTGGAACTTTCGGGAAGTGAATATACCCAATGAAATACCATTTTTTAAAATCCCTCTTACGAAACAACTGAATGTTGTCGGCTGAAAGAAATCTCTGTCGGGTATCTTTTGAGTTTTGTACTTCCTGTACCTTTCCCAGATTTCACTGTTAAGACTGAAGTTTCCTCCCAAGACTTGAGTCCCTCAATTATTTTGGGGATGGAAAAAGTCATTTTTTCATATTTTAAGAGTGTCCTGAAATGGCTCAGCCTGTTTCACATTCCTTGTCTGGCTCCCTGCCCTGTTAGAGTGGGGCTCTCCTAGCTTCCAGTCCAACAGTGCCTTAAATGCTGAACTCTAAAAGGTGACCCAGAAAGACCCACTCCAGTGGGGGATGGGTAGAGAGGAAAGCTGCAGTCAGAAGTGCATCTTAAAGAGCATCAGATTAATTTTTAAAAATTTTTCCTTTTTTAAAAAATCATTTTATTTATTTACTTAGTTTTCATATAAGTAAATACACACTCATTGCCAAAAAAAAAAAAACCCCACTTAAAAAATACAAATTAGTAGTTAAAAAACCTTAGCATCCGGAAGTAACTACTGTTATATTTGTTTTTATTAGGGTGAAACATAAATTTTACCATTTTGGGGGCGCCTGGGTGGCTCAGTGGGTTAAGCCGCTGCCTTCGGCTCAGGTCATGATCTCAGAGTCCTGGGATCGAGTCCCGCATCGGGCTCTCTGCTCAGCAGGGAGCCTGCTTCCCTCTCTCTCTCTCTGCCTACTTGTGATTTCTGTCTGTCAAATAAATAAATAAAATCTTAAAAAAAAATTTTTACCATTTTGATGTAGAGTTTTTCAGACTTTCCCCTGAAATATATTTTTAATGGGCTCATTTATAACCTACCCTTTTAATATAATGCTATGAACATCTTCCAGATCAATAAGTGCAGAACTACATAACCATTGTGAATGGCTACATACTATACCATCATGTGTTTGTAAAGTAATTTTGCCTCTCATTTTATCTAGGGTCCAGCCAAGGTCTGGCTCAACTTATATTTTTAATTAAATAAGTGAATTTAGCCAAAGGATTTCAGATAGTCAATAGGCCCGTTTATCTTTTTTCTATTTTCTCTCTCTTTCTTCTAAGACTTAATTTTTTTTAAGATTGGTTGATTGATTTTAGGGAGAGAGAGACTGAGAACAGTGGAAGGCAAGGGGAGAGGAAGGCAAGGGGAGAGGGAGAGCGAATCTTAAGCCAACTCCATGCTGAGTGTGGGTTCCACCCAGGGTTGGGCTTGACCTCACCACCCTGAGACCATGACCTGAGCTGAAATCAAGAGTCGGATGCTTAACAGACTGAGCCACCCAGGTGCCCCAGACTTAATTTTTTAGAGCAATTGTAGGTTCATATCAAATTTAAGAGGAAGATAGAGAAATGTCCCATATACTCCCTGTCCTCACACATTCAATGAGAAATTACGTGCCTTTTGAACCCCTGTGCATACCCCGTCTTCTCCAACATCTGGTCCACGGGAGCCTGTGTAAAATGAGGAATTTGTCAGGCGTTCACCCAATGGAAAAATAATTTCAAAGGAACTGAAATGCCCACTTGGATTATGTGCCCGGATTGTGTTCAGAGCAGTAACACCACCATTAAATAAGAATGTTTCTAATTGTGCCTCATTATTTTGAATCTGCAACAAAATATAAGGGACCAGTAATGCTCACATGGGTGTATCTAATTCTGTCTGGAAATTGAGATACCAGCCACGACTGTGTGACAAAAGTAACTGAAAAAGGAAATGTCTGCTACTTTAATAATTGAATTAATGTTGCCCAATTGACTTCAAAATTCATTTCAAAAGAGGCTCACGGAGAAGTACATTCCAAGTAGAAGTAAAGTAAAAAGAAAACAAGGCAAACAAAAAACGGGGAAGGGGAGAACAAGCAAAAATGCCAAAGAGAAATGTGTAATATCAAGTTCAATTCACCGGAAAACAGTGTCATGTCATGCAAACAAAGACAAAGGTAAACTGATTGTTTCAGGTTGATTATAACAAAAGTTTGATTGGTTTGGCTTTTAAGGAAAGAGAAAAAGACCACCAGAAGTTTTGACCAAGGGTGCCTGGGTGGTTAAGTTGGTTAAGCAACTGCCTTCAGGCTCTGGTCATGATCCTGGAGTGTCCGGATCAAGTCCCACATCAGGGTCCTAGCTCCATGGGGAGTCTGCTTCTCCCTCTCACCTCCTCCCCTCTCATGCTCTCTTTCACTGTGTCTCTCTCAATTAAATAAATCTTAAAAAAAAAAAAAAGTTTTGACCAAGAGAGAGGATTTATGTACTTCAAACAATTAAGCTGAATTTGTGAAATAATCATGATGAATCTAAAATGAACCTTAATAATAATTCCAGCTAGGAAAAAAAAATTTTTTTTTAAGATTTTATTTATTTTTTCGACAGAGAGAGATCACAAGTGGGCAGAGAGGCAGGCAGAGAGAGAGAGGAGGAAGCAGGCTCCCCGCCAAGGAGAGAGCCCAATGTGGGGCTCGATCCCAGGACCCTCGGATCCTGACCTGAGCTGAAGGCAGAGGGTTTAACCCTCTGAGCCACCCAGGGGCCCCCTAGCTAGAAAATTTTATTAAGATTTAAAAGTTAACCTTTTGTTTGAACTCAGAGTATTTTATTTTACTTTTTAAAAGTTTTGGTTCACATTCTAGTTAACATACATTGTAATACTAGTTTCAGGTATACAATATAGTGATTCTCCACTTCATTACAATAGCTGGTGGTCATCACAAGTGCCCTTCTTAATCCCCATCACCTATTAACCCCTTAACCACCCACCTCCCCTCTGGTAACCATCAGTTTGTTCTCTGTAGTTAAGAGTCTGTTTCTTGGTCTGCCTCTCTTCCCCTTAGGATCATTTGTTTTGTTTCTTAAATTCCACCTATGAGTGAAATCATGTAGCATTTGTCTTGCTCTGACTGACATGTCACTTGTGATATACTCTCTAGTTTCATCTATGTCCTTGCCAAAAGCCGAGATTTCATTCTTTTCATGGCTGAGTAATATTCCATTTTTATTGTCTATATATACATACCACCTCTTTCTTACCCATTCATCAGTTGATGACCACTTGGACTGTTTCATATTTTCACTATTGTAGATAATGCTGCCACAAACATGGAGGCACATGTACCCTTTTGAATTAGTACTTTTGTATCCTTTGAGGAAGTTCCTAGTAGTACAAGTGCTGGAACATAGGGTAGATCTATTTTTAACTTTTTTTTTTAAGATTTTATTTATTTATCAGAGGGGGGGAGAGAGCAAGCACAGGCAGACAGAATGGCAGGCAGAGGCAGAGGGAGAAGCAGGCTCCCTGCCGAGCAAGGAGCCCGATGTGGGACTCGATCCGAGGACGCTGGGATCATGACCTGAGCCGAAGGCAGCTGCTTAACCAACTGAGCCACCCAGGCGTCCCTATTTTTAACTTTTTAAAGAGCTTCCATACTGTTTTCCAGAGTGGCTGCACCACTTTGCATTCCCACCAGTAGTATAAGGGAGTTAATTTCTGTGTTTCGTATGATCATTCCTATGTGTTGTCTTCAAAATAAAACTGCTCTTGCTAATATAAACAGATCTTCTAGTGGTCCAATCCACTAATCACTTTTCAATGCTTACACTCCTTTTCCTGTCTGTGACATTAATGGGGTTGACCACTCCCCAATCTCTTCTCTATGGCCCCTTGACCATTCTGCTCTGACTCTCTTCTTACCTGTCTGGACACACTCCTGGTCTTTTCCTAGCTGCCTAACTGCTCTTTGGCCACTGTATGGTAGACACTACTGGTTGCCTACCAAAGAGTTTCCTCCCTTGGCTCTTTTCTGATGAAATCCTAATTATTTTTCTTTTTTCCCCAGGTATTCCTCCCTCCTCTGGATAGCAATGCATTTTCCAAGAGTTGACCCCAGTTCTCTGAGATAAATCCTGCTAAGTTTAAACCACTCGTTCTCAAAGTGTGGTCTCTGGACCAGCAGCAGCAGCCCTGCCTGAGAACTTGTCAAAAAGTGGCTCAGTGGGTTAAAGCCTCTGCCTACGGCTCAGGTCATGATCTCAGGGTCCTGGGATAGAGCCCCGCATTGGGCTCTCTGCTCAGCAGTGAGCCTGCTTCCCCCTCCCTCTCTCTCTCTCTGTCTACTTGTAATCTCTGTCTGTCAAATAAATAAAATCTTTAAAAAAAAAAAAAAAGGGAAAGCCTTCCTTTAAAAAAAAAAAAAAGTCAAATTCTTAGAACTCACAGCAGACCTACTGAACCAGGAGCTCTGCAGGTAAGCCCAGCAGTCCACCAGCCCTCCAGGTGATCCTGAGACTTTTTCGGAATTTGAGAACCTCTGATCTAAGCTGATCATGATGAGTGGTCTTGTTTCCCTTCCCAGTGATGGGATTAGGCTTACAGGTGTGATGATATTGCCATTCAGAAATGAGCGGAAGTGTCCTGGGGACCGGGCCTTGGAAGGTTTTTTTGCTTCTAAAAGAGATAAAAGGAGGAGATGATCATTCTCCATCTGGCACTCCCTGCTGTGCCGGAGGTGATGTCTGGGCTGCTGTAGCCACATTGGACCATGAGGAAGGCAGCCTAAAGGCAAGCCAGGAGGATGAGAATGGCAGAGCAGAAAGTTGGGAAAGGTCTGTTATGGGTTGAGCTGTGTCCCCCCAAAAGGTATATTGAAGTCTTCACCCCCCAGAATGTGACCAGATTTGGAATTAGATTTGTAGTAGATGTAATTAGTAAAGATGAGCTTATACTGGAGTCGGGTGGGCCCTAAATCCAATATGACCAGTGTCCTTATAAAAAGAGACAGAAGACAGCAAGGTGACATTGGAGGTAGAGATGCAAGTCTCTCCTGTGGATTTCAGAGGGAACATGATTCTGCTAACAACTTGATTTTGGACTTGGGACTACTGGCCTCCAGAACTGAGACAATCAAGTCCTATTATTTTAAGCCACCCACTTTGTGTGACTGTTAGAGCAGCTCCAGAACACTGATCTCCCGTCTTTGTGACCTGCACACCAACCCTACAGCCATCCTACCTTGAGATCACTTGTTATGTGAAATAGCAATTATTCTTTATATTTTAAGCTATGTGGAAAGTCTTTTCCCCCAACTGTATTGAGGTATCATCATTGACATGTACATTACGTACGATGTACAAGGTGATGATTATTGAATACACTTACATATTGTGAAATTAGTACCACAATTGGGTTAGGATTGGCCCATTTATTACATTTTTAAATTTCATGCTACACAACTTAAAGTGGAACGTCTCCTAAACAATATAGCTTCTAAAACTGAGGGCTCCTTATGAATTCCAATTCTTTGAGATAAATTTCTGAGATAGAATGCCCAATGGGGTATTCTTGGGGCGCCTGGGTGGCTCAGTGGGTTAAAGTCTCTGCCTTCAGCTCAGGTCATGATGTCAGGGTCCTGGGATCGAACCCTGCATCATGCTCTCTGCTCAGCAGGTAGCCTGCTTCTTGCCTGCCTCGCTGCCTACTTGTGATCTCTCTCTCTCTCTCTCTGTCAAATAAATAAATAAAATACTTAAAAAAAAAAAGAAGAAGAAGAAGAAGAATACCCACTTCTCCAGGCTTCCCTGGGAGCTTGATTAAGATGGTTTTGGAGGAAAAGTTTCCCCTTCTTTCCTTCTAGATTTGCTGGCTGGTCTAATAATTAAATTGAAATAAGACAAGGGCGCCTGGGTGGCTCAGTCATTTAAGCTTGCTGTTGGCTCAGATCATGATCTCAGGGTTGTGAGACTGAGCCACTCAGTGTGGAGCCGCTCAGTGTGGAGGCTGCTTGGGATTCTTTCCCTTTCCCTCTCCCTTCCCCTCTGCTTCTGCCCCCTGCCCCTCCCCTCGATGGCACCCAAGCTTGTACTCTCTCTGTCTCTCAAATAAGTGAATAAATAAAATCTTTGAAATAAGACAGGTCAACAGGAGAAAAACAAATTTAACTACGTATGTAGGTTTGGGGACCCCACAAAGACGGAGTCAAAGGCATTAAGGGAAGGAAAAATTCTCTACTCCCAAACTCCTCCAGCTGGACTAAGAATTAAGTTGACGTGAGACAGATTAACCGGAGAAAAAAACAAAGTTGTGTTACATGTGCACAGAAGCCCTGTTATGAAAATGAGACCAGGAAATGATCAGGGCAGGCTGTTTTTATACTTCACACAAAGAGAATAAATCTGTGAGGAATTGACAGACCAAAGAAAACTTCACTTTGGGAGCTTCAGTTAATAGGGAATTTTAAGCAGCATTTGGGCTGGGGTCATAAGTTAGTAAAAAGTAAGTGTTGTTTATATAGCCTTCTGGGCTCTAAATTTCCCATCTTTGGTGATAAGGATGTCTCTTTAGCTCCTAGTAAAGGGAGGGCACCTTTCACCAGGGAGATTTATTTCCTGCTTTCCGGGAGGACAGAGGAAGCTCTGAGTGTCCTTCCTACATATGTTGTCTCTTCAATAACTTTTATATAAAATAAGCAGTATGTCCAAGTGGCATATTTTGGGGCAGACTGCCCTGGGCCCCTAGAGTTTCCTCCTTTGAAACTTCCCTGGAAATTTCACACATTCAGAGTTGAGCTGCTAGACTGTTCCATCCAATTGAATCAGTCTCTTAGTCTTGACAATAGGTTAGTTCAGCTGAATTCATTTCTTGGGGGCAATGATGCAGGTGTGTTCTTAAAATTAGGCCTAGGATTCAGATAAGGTATTAAATAAGAGGCATTCCTATAGAAACAAGAGAAAAGTAATGATTAATGATTAGATCAAACTGTAAACCAGGTTTTGAATTTTTAGGCCAGCCAGTCAAGAGTTCTAGATGTCAGGTTTAAAGCATCTTCAGATAGAGAACAAAAAGTGACAGTCTGACAGATTTTCCTGGTCAGTAGTTCCAATGTCTCTGGCAATCTTTGAGTGGCCCACAGAGCAACAGGCATAAAGATTGTCTATATTTGAGCTGTGGTGCTGATTTCTCTGAAGTTTATATAAAGTTGTTCGTATTTGGTTTTCAGGGCTCCGAGAAAATGGGCAGTGTTATCAAATATTTCCAAGTCAAAAGGATGGGAGAAAAGAAAAAAACAGTTTGGAGAGTTGTAGCCAGGAGTTCGAAGAACCTAGAAGTCAGGATCTAGTCCAGTTTATAATAAGCTGTATTAGAATCTAATATTTACACAGGTGTATTATGGGAACATAATTTTGCTCTCTGAAATGACCTTTTTTTTTTTTTTAAACCAAAGACTGTCATCAAATTAGACTTATTTTGCAATTTGCTTGCAAAATAACTCTAGTTTCAAAAAACTTGGCCTTGGGGCACCTGGATGGCTGAGGCATTAAGCGTCTGCCTTCAGCTCAGGCCATGATCCCAGAATCCCGGGACTGAGAGCAGGGAGCCTGCTTCTCCCTTTTCTCCCTGCTTGTGCTCTCTCTCTCACTATCTCTGTCACTATCTGTCTCTCTCTCAAACAAATAAATAAAATCATTAAAAAAAAAAACTTGGCCTGATTCTTTGTAAGTGCAGCAAGAATAGTGATTGGTCATACAGGCTTTTATACTTACTTTGCTGGAATTTTTTTTTTTTAAGATTTTATTTATTTGAGGGCGCCTGGGTGGCTCAGTGGGTTAAGCCGCTGCCTTCGGCTCAGGTCATGATCTGAGGGTCCTGGGATGGAGTCCCGCATCAGGCTCTCTGCTCAGCAGGGAGCCTGCTTCCCTCTCTCTCTCTCTCTCTCTCTGCCTGCCTCTCTGTCTACTTGTGATCTCTGTCTGTCAAATAAACAAATAAAATCTTTTTTTAAAAAAAGATTTTATTTATTTGAGAGGGGGAGAGAGAGAGAGGAGGAGTAGCAGACTCCCTGCTGATGCTCAGGACCATGACCTGAGCTGAAGGCAGACACTTAACCAACTGAGCCACCTAGGTACCCTTGGAAATTTCTAATAAGGAATTTTCTAGGTTGAACTTTTTTTTTTAATGCATCTTTCATCTTAATTATTTTTAAGTAAGCTTTATGCCCAACAGGGGCCTTGATGTCACAACCCTAAGAGATCAAGAGTCAAATGCTCCACCGACAACCAGCCAGGTACCCCTCTAGGTTGAACTTTTAACATCTTGAGGCCAGAAGTCAAGCCAAATACTTGCCATCAGACTTTACCTGCAATACTTACAGATCTGAGTTAATTCCTCTCTTTTGGTCCCCAAAATATCCTGAGTTCTGCACCTGCCAGGAAGTGACCTTCTTTTTGTACCTGGTAAAGGCTGCTAGGAACCCCAAAAGTAATGTACTGGGCTGTTTATCTAAGGGCCTTTTTTGGCTCCATATATTCAACCTCAGTTCCTTAAAGCTATCTGGCCATATCTGAGTCTATGCATGTCTCTCAAATAGACATTCCAAAGCCTTGATAATATAATTGATACTTCCAATTGTGTCCCGTTACAAGGAGAACAGTTTCTCATTGAACTTAGGCAAATAAACACATTGCCATGAAAATATAAGAATTCTTACTGAGAGTTCTGAATTCTGGAGGGATCAGGTAGGGAGAAAATAAAATGTTTCCATTTGGTCACAGAGGTCTCTTATCAATTGCTGTAATCAGGTAGCGAAGAGAAAGTTCCCTTAAACCTGGAAAAATAAAACATTAAAAAAAATCAGGAATGTGGGGCGCTTGGGTGGCTCAGTCAGTTGGGCATTCAACTCTTGGTTTGTGCTCAGGTGGTGATCTCAGAGTCATGGGATCAGGTCCCATGTGGGGCTCTGCACTGAGCTTGGAGTCTGCTTGGGATTCTCTCTCTCCCTCTCCCTCAGCCCCTACCTAGTGCCACCTCCATTCCGCCTCCTGCTCTTGCACATGCACACTCTCAAATAAATACATAAACTTTTTTAAGTCACCAAAGTTTTGGGGAGCCTGGATGGCTCAGCCATTAAACAGCCACCTTTGGCTCAGGTCATGATCCCAGGATCCTGGGATCAGGCCATGCCCTGGGCTCCCTGCTCTGTGGGAAACCTCCTTCTCCCTCTCCCACTCCTCCGCTTGTGTTTCCTCTCTCGCTGTGTCTTTCTGTCAAATAAATAAATAAAACCTTAAAAAAAATAAAAATCAGCAAAGTTTTAAACAAAATTTCATAAAAATACAATCATCTTCCTCAGTCTCTTTAATCCCATGTTATTAATTCTTGTTCTGCTTGAATCCACTTCTTCCGCCAGTTCTGGAAATTCTTAGCCAGTTCAGTTTTATGATCTAAGGGTTATCAGAAACCTATATTTGTTAAAAAGTCTTTTCCATGAATCTCTCTGAAGATCAAACACATTTGTAGGAACCTTTAGTAAAAGCGTCTGAGTAAAACGTAACTCTTTAAATGATAAAAGAGTTAAAAATGGCCATGGTTAAAGATCTGATTAAAGTTCATTACAATGCGATCGACAAGGAAATTCAGTTATGTCTCTGACATACAGCACTTAATGATAATAACATACCACAACATATCGAATTTCTAGGAGTTTCATAAAATTTTAAGAACTCTAACTTGACAATGCTTCCCAGGTAATTCAACATATGAAATAAACCTAATTAGTTTAATCTCTCACAAAATCTTTTAAATGCTCCAGGAGCTCTCTGGAACTAGATTATGGTCAAAAGACTTAATTTTAGAATTTGGTTTTGGGAAGTTTGTCAAAAAAATACTATAAGGTTTGAATATTTGGCTAACCTGGATCAGAGATCATTATGAAACAATATTTATCTATTTAACCAAAGTGACAATAGAAGATTTAAAAGGCAAATACAGAAGGTTGCATTGTTATGAATAAAACTTAGCTCTTTTTTTTTTTTTTTAAGACCGAGAGGAGGGAGGGGGAGCGGCAGGGAGAGGGAGAAGTAGGACCCCACTGAGCAGAGAACTTGATGTGGGGCTCAATCCCAGGATCCGAGGGTCATGACCCAAGCTGAAGGCAGACACTTAACCGACTGAGCCACTCAAGTGCCCCAAACTTAGCTCTTTTATTTATTTATTTTTTAAAAGATTTTTATTTCTTTATTTGACAGAGATCACAAGCAGGCAGAGAGGCAGGCAGAGAGAGAGGAGGAAGCAGGCTCCCCACAGAGCAGAGAGCCCTGAGATCATGACCCAAGCCGAAGGTGGAGGCTTAACCCACTGAGCCACGCAGGTGTCCCAAACTTAGCTCTTTTAATACTAAGAAGATTCAGGGCTTAATCTCAGGATAAATATAAAAAAATAAAACTCATTTTATTTTTAGGGGTGCCTGGATGGCTCAGTCATTAAGCGTCTGCCTTGGGCTCAGATCATGATCCCAGGGTCCTGGGATGGAGCCCAGCATTGGGCTCCCTGCTCTGTGGGGAGCCTGCTTCTCCCTCTCCCACTCCCCCTGCTTATGTTCCTTCTCTCACTGTGTCTTTTTCTGTCAAATAAATAAAGAAAATATATATTTTTAAAAACCCTCACTTTGGGTTTTTTAGCCTGGGTGGCTCAGTGAGTTAAAGCCTCTGCCTTCAGCTCAGGTAATGATCCCAGGGTCCCGGGATCGAGCCCCACATCGGGCTCTGCTCGGCGGGGAGCCTGCTTCCTCCTCTCTCTCTGCCTGCCTCTCTGCCTACTTGTGATCTCTCTCTCTCTCTGTGTCAAATAAATAAATAAAATCTTTTAAAAAAATAATAAATACATTTATTCTAAGTGGCCATTACTGACCACAGAAGTTTCTTTCCAAAGATTCTTTTTTTTTTCATAAATATTTTACAACTTTCTTTTTCTTTTTTTATTTTATTTAAAGATTTTATTTATTTATTTGACAGAGAGAGATTACAAGTAGGCAGAGAGGCAGGCAGAGAGAGAGAGGAGGAAGGAGGCTCCCTGCTGAGCAGAGAGCCCGATGCGGGACTCAATCCGAGGACCCTGAGATCATGACCTGAGCCAAAGGCAGTGGCTTAACCCACTGAGCCACCCAGGTGCCCTAAGTATTTTATTTATTTAATTGAGAGAGAGAAAGAGAGCACGAGTTGGGGGAGGAGCAGAGGGAGAGAGAGAAGCAGACTCCTTGCTGAGCAGGGACTCAGTGGGACTCGATCCTAGGACCCTGGGATCATGACCTAAGCTGAGGGCAGACACTTAACCGACTGAGCCACCCAGGCGCCCCTCTTTTTTCTTTTTAAAGATTTTAATTATTTACTTGAGAGAGAGAGTGAGCACAGAGGGAAAGGGAGAAGCAGACCCCTGCTGAGCAAGGATTCCCAATGTGGGACTTGATTTCCAGGGAATCATGAGATCCCTGAGATCATGACCTTAGCCGAAGGCAGACGCTTAACTGACTGAGCCACCCAGATGATCATATAACTTTCTTTTTACTTTCAGATTTTTTTTTTTTAAGATTTTATTTACTTATTTGAGAGAGAGATAGTGAGAGAGAACATGAGGGAGAAGGTCAGAGAGAGAAGCAGACTCCCCATGGAGCTGGGAGCCCGATGCGGGACTCGATCCCAGGACTGCGGGATCATGAACCGGAGCCGAAGGCAGTCGCCCAACCAACTGAGCCACCCAGGCGTCCCTTACTTTCAGATTTTGTCCTAAGTTTTTCTTCTTTATATAACCAGCCTCACTTTAGGACAAAATTATTTTCTTTTCCCTCAATGAAAATGTGTTCCCATTATTCACATATTTTTCTTACCAAAAGCACCTATCTTATTTTCCTTGTGTATAGAGTTGTTTTCCGTTATTATTTTGAGTCATCTTAATTACTACATTTATTAGAATGCCTAACTCTTAGAAACCTCAATTTCTAGTGAAAAGTTCAGAAGTAAGCAATTGTGAACTGTTAAACTAGAACTCTTTCGATTGATAAAATTATGAATACATTTCATAATTCTGGGACACTTGGGTGGCTCAGTCAGTTGAGCATCCAATTTTTGGTTTCAGCTCCGGTCATGATCTCGGGGTCCTGAGACTGATTCTCATATGGGGCTCTGTGCTCAGCAGGGTGCCTGCTTGAGTTTATCTCCCATTCCCTCTGCACCTTCCCCCACCGCTTGCATGCTTCCTCTTTCTCTCAAGTAAAATAGATAAATAAAATCTTTTTAAAAATACATTTCATAATTTAGAAACATGTGTTTATATAAGGTGTAATCTTTCATTAGAGCTCAAAACCTGTTTCCCAACAGACCCAAATTTATCTTTAGTTTCTTTGTAATAAAACAATAGTCGATAAACCTATGTCCAAAACTCAATGTTTATAATTTTATCTTGTTTGGCAATGAGATATTAAACTTAATTTAATTTAAAATTAAATGATTTAGGGCACCTGGGTGGCTCAGTGGGTTAAGCCGCTGCCTTCGGCTCGGGTCATGATCTCAGGGTCCTGGAATCGAGTCCCGCGTCGGGCTCTCTGCTCAGCCGGGAGCCTGCTTCCATCTCTCTCTCTCTCTCTGCCTGCCTCTCCATCTACTTGTGATCTCTATCAAATAAATAAATAAAATCTTTAAAAAAATTAAATTAAATGATTTAAATTAATTAATCAAATGAATTATTAGATAATAAATGAATTATTTAACTTAGCAAATCTTTAAAGTTTCAAGTTCCAAAAAGATTTGGAGAAACTATTTAAAAAGTTTACCTAAAACTTTTTTATCTTCTTTACATCCATTTAATTTACTTGTTCTTGACAATTATGCTTAGACTACCTATAAAAACGTTGAGACTTCAGGGGCACCTGGGTGGCTCAATGGGTTAAGCCTCTGCCTTTGGCTCAGGTCATGATCTTAGGGTCCTGGGATCAAGCCCCGCATTGGGCTCCCTGCTTGGCAGGAAGCCTGCTTCCTCTTCTCTGTCTGCCTTTCTGCCTAGTAGTGATCTCTGTCTGTCAAATAAATAAATAAGAAAATTTAAAAAAAAAAAGACTTTGAGACTTCAAAGTTAGTCATTCTTTCAAACTACCACTATTGTTTTAAAAAATTTGTAACAGAGATAACATCAGCTTACTTGACTTTAAGTAAACATAAGCAGAATAAGAGTTTCAATTTTCAGGACGCCTGGGTGGCTCAGTTGGTTAAATGTCTGCCTTCAGCTCAGGCCAGGGTGCTGGGATCAAGTCTTGCATCAGGGTCCCTGCTCAGTGGGGAGCCTGTTTTTCCCTCTGCCTGCCACTCCCCGTGCTTGTGCTGGCACTCTCTGACAAACAGATAAATAAAATCTTAAAAGAAAAAAGAGGGTTTTTTTTAAAGATTTTATTAAATTATTTGACAGATCACAAGTAGGCAGAGAGGCAGGCAGAGAGAGAGAGAGAGAGAAGCAGGCTTCTTGCTGAGCAGAGAGCCCGATGTGGGGCTCGATCCCATGACTCTGAGATCATGACCCAAGCTGAAGGCAGAGGCTTTAACCCACTGAGCCACCCAGGTGCCCCAAGAAGAAAGAGTTTTAATTTTCAGCTGATAACTTTAAAGACATGTCTACCTTGATTAAACCAACTTTAAATTAGCTTTGGTACCAAATATGTTCCAGATTATATAAACTTGAAAAACATTTGGTTCAGTTTCTAGATTTCTGAATTTTAGAATGCCCAATCTTTACAAGCACTTGCCCTCAAACCAGCTAAATAGAGCTCTTTTACAAATTAATTTTAGCAAGACCATCCGGAAGTGGACAAAGTATCTCGCATTTGGAGCATATCTGCCTGTTATCAGAGGTGCCATCTTATTGAGCCTTTTAGCAAATTGTATATTAAAAGGCCTACCCCCGTCCCCAATTTCTTCCCCTTTCTTCTCAGGCAGTTGTAGGCTATGCCATTTCAAAGATATAAGATTTATAACTTTAAGGGGCAGAGAAAGAATGTAAATGGTGTTTTCTAAGTATAGGACAATTTTGTTTCAGTATCTTGATCTTTTATAATATTCATAAACATGGCTGTCTTAGTTGGTAGAGCATGTGACTCTTTATTTATTTATTTGACAGAGAGAGATCACAAGTAGGCAGAGAGGCAAGCAGAGAGAGAGAGGAGGAAGCAGGCTCCCTGCTGAGCAGAGAGCCCCATGTGGGACTCAATCCCAGGACCCTGAGATCATGACCCTAGCTGAAGGCAGCGGCTTAACCCACTGAGCCACCCAGGCGCCCCGAGCATGTGACTCTTGATCTCAGGGTGGGTTCAAGCCCTATACTGGGCAAGGAGACTACTTTAAAAAGTATAATATCCATAAATATATAATATCCATAAACATAAACCAAAATAGGTGAGGTTTGTAAAGCAAGGTTGGCTATATTTGCTTCTATGACTGAATATCTGTTTTTATAGATATTGGTACGACAAAGACATTTTTAATTCCCCAAAGAACTGGATCACAGCCTGAATATCAAGGGATTGGTCCAACTTTTAACTAAGTTTGTTTCTTTATATCATGGAGATTTAAAAATCTAACATGAGAATAAAAAAATCTATGCCTTTGTACAGTCTGCTTAAAGCATTTTAACAAAAGCCTTCTTTCTGAGTACTAAGTACAACAGCTTAACCTAGGCTTTTTTTTTTTTTTTTTGACACAGAAGTCACAAGTAGGCAGAGAGGCAGACAGAGGGGGTGGGGGAAGCAGGCTCCCCGCTGAACAGAGAGCCCAATGCGGGGGCTCGATCCCAGGATCCTGAGACCATGACCCCAGCTGAAGGCAGATGCTTAACCCACTGAGCCACCCAGGTGCCCTAACCTACGCTTTTATTCGTCTCTGAATATTGCCCTTTTGCAGATCATTTGTAGGAGGGTCTAGGAGAAATTTTGGTCATCTGTTTCTTCTGTGAAGGGGAAGGGGCTTTTCTTCAAGGGGGCAGAGTGACCTGTGTAATGACCATAGTATAATCTTGGGCCAGAAGAACTCCCCTTAGCAGCTAGTCAAGGTCTCTGTGAGTGGGGTTGTGAAGAGCAATTGGTCTTTCTAAATCCTCTCTAAATTTGGTAGGATCTTTTGAGAGTGGAGGGAAAAGGTCTTTATAATTTAAAAGGTCTGCTGCTCTTCAAGGGATATGAGTTCTTTGAAATGAGAGGTGGTGTCCAATACCTCTGTGAAGGTTATTGCATAGAAATGCCTGAAGCTGGCAGACTTGATTACAGCAAAGTGAGCCCTACTGCCTGTCCCAGGTGCTTCTGCTAAATTTACTTTCTGGCTTGCGGCATTTACAAGATTAGCCTGTATGTTTTGAACCTAGAGATTAGGCTGGAATGCTTTCTGCAAGTCTTTTAGGGAAAGAGAAGTTAAGTTAAAATCGGCAAGTGGGGGCGCCTGGGTGGCTCAGTGGGTTGAGCCGCTGCCTTCGGCTCGGGTCATGATCCCAGGGTCCTGGGATCGAGTCCCGCATCGGGCTCTCTGCTCAGCAGGGGGCCTGCTTCTCTCTCTCTCTGCCTGCCTCTCCATCTACTTGTGATTTCTCTCTGTCAAATAAATAAATAAAATCTATAAAAAAAAAATCGGCAAGTGGGACTGGATTTTAAGAAAGTAAATTTACCTTAGTTGTAGTCATTTATTTGTCTTAAGTCTAATTTAAAAAAATATATTTTATTTATTTGAAAGAGGGTGAGTGAGAGAGCATGAGAGGTGAGGGGAGGGAAGCAGACTCCCCTGCTGAGCAGGGAGCCTGATGTGAGGCTCAATCCCAGGAGCCTGGGATCATGACCTGAGCTTCAGGCAGTCACTTAACCGACTGAGCCACTGAGGTGCCCCAAGTCTTTTTTTTGTCAAGGGAATCCTAAGGCTAGCCATTATTCTAACAAGACAATTGAGATTTCTTTTTTTTTTTCCTCTAAGATTTTATTTATTTATTGGAGAGATTGAGCAAGTGAAACAGAGAGCATGAGCAGAGAGAGAAGCAGACTCCTGCTGAGCAAGGTGCCCAGGATCAAGACCTGATCCAACTGAGCCACTCTGAGCGCAGTGGCTTACCAACCCCTGCCCCGCCCTTTTTTTTTTTTTTTTTTTTTGAGAGGAGTTCTTTTTTTTCAACATAGGGCTTGAACTCATGACCCTGAGATCAAGATCTGAGCTGAGATCAAGAGTTGGAAGCTTAACCGACTAAGCCACCCAGGCACCTTGAGAGTTCTCTTTTTAAAGGGTTTTTGTTTTTGTTTTCCGTCAAATATAGACAATTTAATGATTTATCGTCTCACCATTGATGAATAGGATCCATTAATAGTGACTCAAACCAAGAAGCCTTTTTATTTTATTTATTTTTAAAAAATATTTTATTTATTTGACAGACAGAGAGAGACACAGCGAGAGAGGGAACACAAGCGGAGGGAGTGGGAAAGGGAGAAGCAGGCTCCCCACTGCGCAGGAAGCCTGTTGCCTGTGGCTCAATCCCAGGACCCTGGGATCATGACCTGAGCAGAAGGTAGACACTTAACGATGGAGCTACCTAAGCGCCCCCAATAAGCCTTTCAATGGCTTAACCAAAGATGCAAGAGGCATCTGGAGAGGGCATGGATGATGCAGTCTCCATGATCCAGAAGTTCACTCCCAAAATTAGTGTAAGAACAAAGACTTTCATTGCACAGGAGGTAAGGATGTCTCTGGTCTCCCTTGAAATTGTAAGATGCCTTTAGTTGTAGACCCACTAAACTATGTCACTGGGCAGGTGCTACTGGAATAGAATTTTTCCAGCACTGACAAGCAACAAAGGTTAGACAACAAAGGCTCCTTATGCTCTGGGACCTTTTATGACAAATTCCCCTGCAGGCTGTCATGGGCTGAGCTAACGGAGAGGGCGACTTGTAACTGCATCTCCTGCACTGGCCACCAAGGTGCACTCTGGTAAGTATGCCCTCCCGCAGGCAGAGACCAGAGAGAACGTTCTGGCAGGTCAGAAAGCCAAGCTCTTAGGACACAGACCAAAACAAAAGAAAAACCTCATCCTGTCTTTACATAGAGGATCCACAACAAAGTTTGTCCCAATAGATGCCCTTCTCTGAGGCCAGCTGGAACAGCAATCGTACTGGGCCTCTGTCTGTGTTCTGCCCTATGGGAATTCCTTTTTATGACAAACAACACAAAAGACACAGAGAAAGAAAACAAAGACGATCTCTGGGAGGAAATGGACCAATAACCAAAGGCTACTCTATCAAATTTTTTACAAAGAGTTGCTAAGCCAAGGTTTTTCTTCTACAATATCTTCTGCTAATTGGTATTTAGAGAAAGGGGAAAAAGAAAGAAAAAGATTCTCCCCACTCTGGGTCCATCGGACTCCACAGAGACTCCAGGGAGCTGACAAGGTAAGAAATCTTACCTTTGGCCAGTTGTACATCAGATGTCCAGCATCTCTGAGCTGCTGCTGGATCTGGAGTGAGTGATGTCCGGCGAGTTCAAGTACCCCGCCAACTACGCCAACAGAAGGGATGAAAAAAGTCTTCTCTACTCCCAAACTCCTCCAGCTGGACTAAGAATTAAATTGACATGAGACAGATTAACAGGAGGAAAAAAGCAAAGTTTCATCACATGTGCCTGGAGGCCCCGTTATGGAACTGAGACCTTAAGAAATAACAAAGGTGAGCAGTGTTTATGCTCTTGACACAAAAAGAATAATCTGTGAGGAATTGACAGACCAAAGAAAACTTCACCTTGGGAGCTTCAATTAGTAAGGAATTCTTTTTTTTTTTTTTTTTTGGAATCTGCTTCTGAACTTCTTTTTTTTTTTTTCCAATTTATTTATTTTCAAAAAAACAGTATTCATTATTTTTTCACCACACCCAGTGCTCCATGCAAGCCGTGCCCTCTATAATACCCACCACCTGGTACCCCAACCTCCCACCCCCCAATTAGTAAGGAATTCTAAACAGAATTTGGGGTGGGGTCATAAATTAGTGAAAAGTAACAAGAGCTGTTTATATAGCCTTCTGGGCTCTAAATTTCCCATCTCTGGTGATAAGGATGTCTCTTTAGCTCCTGGTACCGGGAGGGCGCCTTTTACCAGGGAGATTTATTTCCTGCTTTCAGGGGGACAGACCTGGTATAGGTTTCTCTTCAATAACTTTTATTTAAAATAAGTAATATATTCAACTGGCCTATTTTGGACAGTGTGCCCTTGGCCCCTCGGCAGTCAGGCAATGGAGGGTTTTGGGTTTTTGTTTTTGTTGTTGTTGTTTTTAGTTTTTATTTATTCACTTAATTTATTTTTTATTAAAATAAAATTATTATTTTATTTATTCACTTAATCTCTGCACCCAACATGGGGCTCAAACTCAACAATAGTCAGAACAGGAGTCAAAGGCTTCCCACAGAGCAAGCCGGGCGCTCCCGCCTTTGAGGTTTCTTTACTATCCGAGCTGAGGGGAAAAGGGTAGGGGGCGGGGGCCTCAAGGCGAAGGAAGACAATTCACAAAGGGTTGGTAAACAAATGTTTGCCATGCCCTGCAGGTTAAGACTTTCTGATGTAAACAGTAATCTCTGGTAACAGCTCCCTTCCTGGTTTCAGGCCCCCTCTCTGAATTCCGTAGGCAGCTGAGGGAGAGTGAGCAGCTCTTTCTGAGTCCGCTAGGTCTCGATTGCCTTCCGCTAAAACAGTCTAGTTGTCAAAGAGGCACCCTTTACCGGTGGTGTTTCCTTCTCCCCCTCAACTTCTTCTTTTTTAAGATTTTACTTATTTATTTGACAGAGATCACAAGTAGGCAGAGAGGCAGGCAGAGAGAGAGAGGAGGAAGCAGGCTCCCCGTTGAGCAGAGAGCCTGATGCGGGGCTCAGACCCACGACCCCAGGATCATGACCTGAGCCAAAGGCAGAGGCTTTAACCGCTGAGCCACCCAGGCGCCCCCTCTCCCCCAACTTCTTAAACCCAGCCCTCACAATACCTAGAGTTAGGTGACTCTTCTCTGGGAAGGGTGTAGGGGTGTGTGTGTGTGAACAGAATGTCCACAGAGGAGGAGCAGAAGGTTGGAACACAATTGCCGCCCACGGTGAAGACACAGCACGTTTCGGCTGTCACTCTCCGTTCGCAGAGAACCACTTCGTACGTGACAAATTGCTTGATTTGCTAAATGAATGCTTCATTTATTTCACTTACCGCCAAAAGGAAATAATGATGGCCAGGAGTGGAGGAAACATCTGACATTAAATCGATTAAGTTCTAGAACATAGGTGAGGTTTGGTGGGGTGAGGTCCGGAACTGATGACCAAGAAAGAATTCTTGAGACATCTTTGGTGCAAAATGGTGGTTTATTAAAGCACGGGGACAGGACCTGTGGGCAGGGAGAGCAGCTGCCCCGGGTAGTGAAGGATGGCAGGTTATGTACCATGCGGTTGGGGGAAGGTAAGGGAAAGGGAGGTTTCAACAGAACTTTCATATGCTAAAGAGGGCCCAAGAGGTACCAGATACCGGAGGTCTTGTGGCGTTGATCAAGGTTGTCTTTCCCTTTTAATAAGCCATTAACATCAGGATAGTTGGGAGATTCCTAAAGAATGTCACATTTGGGGGCGCCTGGGCAGCTCAGTGGTTTAAAGCCTCTGCTTTCGGCTCAGGTCACGATCCCAGGGTCCTGAGCAGAGAGCCCCCGCATCGGGCTCTCTGCTCAGCAGGGAGCCTGCTTCCTCCTTTCTCGCTGCCTGCTTCTCTGACTACTTGTGATCTCCGTCTGTTAAATAAATAAATAAAATCTTAAAAAAAAAAAAAAAAAGAATGTCACATTTGTCCCACCCAGGAGTGGTGGGGGTGAGGGGGAGATTGCGAGGTGTCAGCCTTTTGCTTTGTCCTCAGTCAGCCTTCTGCTCCCTCATCAAAACGGAAGTTATAAATCTCTTCCAGTGGCATTAAAGGCACCTCAGCAGGGGTTTCATTCAGTGAAACATATTTTCTACTGTTTTTTTTATTTTTCCCTTCTGTTGATCAAATTAATATATACTTAAGAGCATTTTAAACGATTAGAACATTTGATTCCCCCGCCTCCAGGAACCCTGGGCTGATTTCATATAATTCATGTGGCTTGTACCCTGCGTGAATTACAGGCAGTGTTCAGTTCCCCAAGGGACAGCCTGTGGAAGACGCAGAATTGTGGCCCTCAGCCACTGAGTGAGCGCAGCGCAGGGTTTCTAGGTCTCTTGCTTAAAGAGCTCCCCTGAGCCAAGTGGCCAGGATGTGTCTGTCCTAGCAAGGGGACTCAGACGTTCTCAGGACAGCCTCAGCACTGCTCAGGAAGCATAGTGCCACCTCTGCGCGCCCCCCACCCCCGCACCTGGAGTGGAACGTTGGCGCTCCTAACATGTGGCCACTTAATGGAATTCTTCAGAGAGATCCTGAGCTCCAGACCAGGGGAATCTGAAAGGAGGGGATCTTCTCCAGGTAGCATGACCGACTACATGATTTGCACTGCCTGGTACAAAATACAAATATGGGCCCCTTCTTTGAAAAATTTAACAAATGCAAGACAGCAGCAGTAGAATATTCAACAATATTCAATATTCAAGTGCGGAACCCTTCTGACCTTGGTTCCCTGTGTGAATTGCACAGGCAACACACCCACAAAGCCGGTCCAGCTGCAACTTAGAGCCTTTCTACATACATTATTTTTAAATTAAAAAAAGATTTATTTATTTGAGAGAGAAAGAGAGCATAAGAGGGGGAGAAGGAGAAGCAGGTTCCCCGCAAAGCGGGGAGCCCAATGCGGGGCTTGATCCCAGGATCCTGGGATCATGACCTGAGCCAAAGGCAAATGCTTAACTGGCGGAGCCACCCAGGCGCCCCCATACACTGTATTTTTATTTTAATTTTTTAAAGTAGGCACCATGCTCATAATGGAGCCCCTAAGCCCAGTGCAGGGCTTGAATGGAGGACTCGAACTCGCAGGGTCTGAGATCAAGACCTGAGCTGAGATCAGGAGTCAGATCCTTAACCAATTTAGCCACCCAGACACCCCCTGTATGCACTTTAAAATACTTGTTAATTCAATGCCCTCAGTCCCATTTTACTGATGAACACTGGCGTTCTGAGACTTCAAGTAACTTTTCCAGAGTCACACAGCCAATAAGCCTAGAGCCTGGATTCACCTTCTGCTGGAACGTTCCAGCCCTGTTTCTAGGGCAAAGGGTAGGTAATCATTCACATTTTTAAAAAGTCCATTGTTGGTAAACAATGCCTTTTTGTTCTGGAAGGAAGGGATGGGTTCTTCCCAGATAAGCCTAGACTGCCCAGAACCAGGAAGGGCTGCCTAGAGCCCCAGGGCCTCTGCCTCTAAGCCTACAGAACTGTTTCAAAAGGCTTAAAAACCCTTTCTGATCGAATTTACGCAGCCCCCATTGGTCCCTGCAGAGTTGCTTCCGGGTGCACCGTTTGGATCCCCCACCCCTTCTGCCAAAGAAAATAGCTGAGGGGTTTCACTGCCTTCACTAAAAGCCAGCTCTGCCCCTCCCTGCATCCTGCCCCTCTCCCTCCCACCGAGTGGCCCTTCACTACCCCATCCTCACATCGAACTCAGGAGTGCCTCCCTGCGGAGGCACCTGCTTCCAGTTTGGAGCTGAGGACGAAGAGCCTCTGACTTATCTCAGGTTTTATAAATAAATAAATTTTAAAAATCACGACTTTATTTTCACAGCGGACTTTAAGGTGACAGAACGTCTTATAGGTTCTCTTACGGATGCAGTATGATATTCACAGTCTTTCCGCACTGAATCCCCAAACTGAGTGCATCTTACTGGAGAAAAGACCGAATACGTTCCTATTCACTGCTTGATTCTATGTCCATCCTACATTTCTTGCCGGTCCTGAATTCTTGCTATCATTTATTTTTGTCCAGTCACAATTAAAATGCAATAAAGAAGAAAGACTCCGGAAACTGCATGAACTGATGGACCGAAAATCTGCCGTGCCACAGAGACCCAAGACTGAGGCAAAGAACTTCTCTTCGTGGAAGCTACTTTCTGCTTTGTGCTCCTGCCTTGTAGTAGTGGTTAGTGCATAAGCCTCTCCTGGGTTTGTGAATGCACAGCAAGATATTCTTCAGCTCTTGGTGCATCTAGCAGGATGAACACCAGTGAGAACCAATGTTTTCCAGATGATACGATACCAAGAGTAGATCAGGATGCTAAGATGCACCTGAAACCGAGTTGCAACAGGGTAAAGTGTGCATATCAGCCAGCGTAGGCTAGGTCGCGGCGCAATAACAAAATCCACCACATCTTAGTGACTTTTGTTTTGTTTTGTTTTCCCACATCTTAGTGGCTCTAAACATCAAAGGTTTATTTTCCACTTTCAATACCCGTCCTTTGTAGGTTGGCAGGGTGGCTCTTCCCGTCAGTCACTCAGGACTTAGGTTGGCAAAGAAGCCACCATCTTGAATGTTGCTGGTTGCTGAGTCCAAGGGAAAAATGCTCAGGAAGGCCTCACTTGGGCAGTTAACTGCCCCCAAATGAATCACACAGATTCTACTTGCTACTCATTGCCCAGAACTAGTCGAATGACCCTTCTCAAGCACGAGGGGGCCAGGAAGTACTGGAGGGGGAGAGAACGGGTCTTGGGTGGTAAATAGCACTTGTAACCACTGCCCTGGTTTGAGGTTGGAGGACAGCAGGGTGGATGTTGATAGAGGAGCGGGTAGTTTAGGGGGCTGACTGCTGGCTCTGCTGCACTGACAGTACGCACTAGTATTCTAGACCTCCTCAGGCATCTGAAACCTCAGATGGCTGCAGTCACGTTTAATCAGTTTCTCCCTCAAGTAGGACTTACTTATAGCAAAGTTCCAAGTCAGAAAGCCCAAGACTGAGCACTGTTCTCATCTGTATTTGTACCATTCACTACCCCAGTGAGCCTCCTGAGCTTGTGTGCAGGGGTGGGAGGGTGATTTCAGAGTTATAGGGACCAAGTACTTTATCCACATAGAACTCCTGAGATGCAGCACTGTTAGTGGAGATGGGGGCCATTAGTACCACCTTCCCTTGGTCACTGATGACCTAACATCATCACCTCCTCCTCTGCTCTAAATGGGAACATTTAAGTTAAAGCTTAATCCAAATCAATAAATTTAGTAAACCCTCTCTCAAAAGCGTATGAGTACTGTACCCCAGGGCATTGCCTTCTCTCTTTTGGCTTGCTTGAATGATGGGGAAGGCTTATACTTGACTTAAGTGATTCTTTTTTTTTTTAAAGTAAGTTCTACACCCTGTGTGGGGCTTGAACTCACAACCCCAGGATCAAAAGTCATGTGCTCTATTGAATAAGCAGCCAGGCGCCCCTTAAGTGGTCTTTTCAATAGTTTTTTTTTTTGTAAATGCTTTCTTAGGTATAGTCTTTATTTTTTTTTAAAAGATTTTATTTATTTATTTGATAGAGATCACAAGTAGGCAGAGAGGCAGGCAGAGAGAGAGAGAGAGAAGAAGAAGCAGGCTCCCTGTTAATCAGAGAGCCTGATGCGGGGCTTGATCCCAGGACCCTGGGATCATGACCTGGGCTGAAGGCAGAGGCTTTAACCCACTGAGCCACCCAGGCACCCCTCAAAATTTTTTTAAAAACATAAAATAGCACTGCAAAAAGTAACATGTATATAAGCCTTAGTAACATTAGAAAACCATTTTTAATGTGTTTAGAAGTATTATAACTTATTTGTATAAATTCTCTTATCAATGGGTTTTTAGATCCTAACAGCTCTGGCTGAATATCTCAGGTCCATTTGAAGGGGATTAGAATATGCCACCCCAAAACATGCCACTTAGGCATAAGGATTATTTTGAGTTGAAGGCATTTGAGATTAGATGCAGAAAAGGCTCCCTGCCCTTCTCCTTCCTACCTAAAAGCAGGTCATAAATTTCCCATGAGAAAGGAGTCCCGCCTGTACCAGGAGATGAAAAGCCAAGGCCAAGATGAATCTGTACAAACAAATCTTACTACAGCAATCCTTATCTTTCATTAGTTTCCCCCATGTATACTTTCCCACAATTTACTGCCCCGAGAAGTTTGAACTTTTGTCTTGTCACATTTCTCAAATTTATCACTCTTTGTTGAAAATGGTATATAAGCTCTCAGGCCTAATGGCTTCTTTGGGGTTTTTACTTTGTTTCTGTGAGGCCCCCCATATACATAGGAAATAAACTTTTTTCTCCTGTTAATCTGTCTTCTGTCAGTTTAGTTTGCCCCAGAGCCTCAGCCACTGAACCTAAGAGAATAGAGGGAAAAGCTTTTTCCTCTCCTACAATCACTTTATTTTTTTTAAGATTTATTTTCAGAGTAAGAGAGAGAGAGAGAGAGAGAGAGAGAGCGTGCATTCACCTTATGTGGAGCTCAATCTCACAACCCATGAGATCATGACCTGAGCTGAAACCAAGAGTCGGATGCTCAACCGACTGAGCCACCCAGGTGCCCCACCCCGGCATCATGTTTGTCTACACAACCAGTTATTTCCTTGGACTGAAATCGCCTGTCACATTTTTGACATTGATACTTATTTAGCCCAAGTGCACTTAAAAAGATTAAGACAGGGGAGCCTGGTTGGCTCGGTCAGTTAAGCTTCTGACTTCCCCTTCAGTCATGATCTCAGGGTCCTGGGATGGAGCCCTGCGTTGGGCTCCAAGCTCAGCAGGGAGTCTGCTATCTGCCCCTTCCTCTGCACATGCTCTCTCTCACTCATATAAATAAAATCTTGGAAACAATAAAATAGCTAACATTATATATAAAAAAAGGTAGATATATTCATACCTACTCTCAAGGTATGTGTATGCAGTCTCATGAGCCTAATTGTTTTCTTAGACTTAAATCCCACTGCTTCATGAAGGCTTCTACTTCTACTTACCATCGTCTCTTTTCCTTTTGTGAGATTCTTTCTACCTTGGGTCTGCAGCACTTTGCAGCCGAGTACTTCACTATTCTCTAGTTAATTCATTAAAAAAAGAAGGAAATAAAGTGGGGGGACAAAAGAAAAAAAAAGCAATCCCAGCTATAGGGCCCTGCCTGGCTATGCAAGGCAGTAGAGATGCAAATATGAATTAGACCAAGTCATCACCTTCTAAGACCTCACAGTCCAGTGGGCATCTAAACCTGATGTTAAATATATCTTGTGAGTAGCTATGGGATGGGATGGGGGATTTCAAAAATGGGTATAATCCTGCTTACACTCCCAAAAGAATAGCAATGGCACAGTAAGTGGTGTCTGTTCATCCATCTCTGGTAGTAAATAATGAAAGAGGTCCTCAAATACACATTCCTTCCAGCAGTGTGGGACTATCATTACAAAAGCAAAGTAAAATTCCCAACAGAAAAGTACCACTTCTTACTCATCCCAGTAGCTATAGCATTTGACCCATATAGGTCAGGAAATGTCTGTTGAATGGTGGAGGAATGAATAAATTCAAAATGGATAAAGACTTCTTACTACAAGCAAGGAAAAACTGAACATTCAAGTATTTATCATCTCCCCACATCTAAAGAGGGCAGATCCTCCTGAAGGTGCCTTCATTTTAAGGATGGAGTGGGGAAGTTTGGGAAAGAATGATAGGGAATAAAAGGTCCTCTATTATAAACGGAAAGAAAAATCCAGACAAAGTTAGGAAGGAGGTAGGAGTTCATGAGAGCAGAACATGATATGGAGAGATGTGGCAACTGCAAAAGGGAAGGTGGGGGGGCACCTGGATGGCTCAGTGGGTTGAGCCTCTGCCTGCGGCTCAGGTCATAATCTCGGGGTACTGGGATCAAGTCCCGCATTGGGCTCTTTGCTCGGCGGGGAGCCTGCTTCCTCCTCTCTCTCTCTCTCTGCTTGCCTCTGCCTACTTGTGATCTCAGTCTGTCAAATAAATAAAATCTTTAAAAAAAAAAAAAGGGAAGGGGGGCATATGTTTAAGATTTTTTGGAAAGTCTACTGTGTGATTTGTGATGTAACTCCCTTCCTTCCTCCCCAAGAAAACATCAGTTTTAAAAATGCACTCTTTTGTGTCTTCAGAGTCTGGTCAGCACTTGTCTTTCGAATGTGGGAAAGCATCAAGTCGGGCTTGTTATGCCCAAGTTTCGAGTACCAGAGACCACCAAGGAGCCAACACCGATGCCAACACACGAGGGTCTTTATTCCGATTCGAGTCCTGGCCCACGACTGTCACCAGCACAGTGGCACAGGAGCGAGAACCCCAGACCTGCCAAGCAAAGGGTTTTTATGTGTGGTTACCGGAGGCTTATGTGTGGAGGGAAGTGGGGAAATTTCAGACTCCCCTGCAGCAAGCTGATTAGCTGTTGCCGGGGTGTTTGCAGGGTGGGGTATAGCGGTTTTTCCTGTAACTAAAACAGGGTCGAGTTCAGCCCCTGGTCACAGCTGAGATGGATGCCGAAGCTAAGAGGGCTGTACTTGTGCTAACGTTAAACTTGAGGTGGGATGGCTCTAATTTTCTCGGCCTCCACAGGGCTCAAGGGTGCACACAGGCTGGCCCAGGGTCATTCGTTGTTTATACACAGCTCGTGTGTTCAAGGATCACGGGACTGAACTTTCCAAGTCCGAGCTGTTACTAGGTTGGTCAAGAGGGAGAGGGGCGAACACAAAATTGTTGGGGGATTATAGCGGTGGGGAAGAGCCAGTGTGATTTAACCTGGCTCCAGAAGGGGTGGACTGTGGGGAAGTAATTCTCAACCCGTCTGCTCAGTCCTGTGCCAGGCACCTAACAGGAGCAAGGAACGTACGTGCTGACGGATGGGCTCCTAGGGGATAAAGCAGCGGACGGTTAAGGCAATCGATAAGTCAAGGATTGTTGCCCCCACTGCAGAGACGAAGGCAATGAAGCCAATGAAGCCAAAAGGGTATTCCATCCAAGCCTGCCAAAGGTCAGGGCGGAGCCAATCCCCCCAGCCGCAACTCCTTCTACCCACCGCACCGCGTCCGGCTCCCGCCGGCACTCCAACCCCGCCCCTCCCACCACACTTCCGGATTCCGCTCCGCCCACCCGGGAGTACTTCCGGCCCTCGGTCCCGGAAACTGCGGCCGGGAGCCGTAGAGCGGTAAGTCCACGGCGCGAAGGCCCACGGAAGCAGTCCATGGGCCGGGCAGTGGCGGGTCCAGGTGGCGGCGGGCACTTCTTTCTCCGGTCACCATCGGACATTCACGCGGCAGCCACTTCCCTCGCAAAGACCTGAGACTGACGTTACTTCCGGGAGCACGTGCGGCTGGAGAAGGCCGGAAGTGGCTCCAGCCCTACTTGGTGGCGGGGCGGAGTCAAGGAGGGGCTTCGAGGGGTTTCCGAGCTTGGTTCCGGAGTGCTTGGGAGTTAGTTTGGGAGGCTGTCGTGGTTGGAGAATGGCTGGTTAGCAGCTCTGAAATTTGAATTTCAGATAAGCAACCAGTAATTATTTAGTGTAGGCATGTCTCAAATATTGTAAAGAATGTAAGTATTGGAACATACTTACATTCTTTTTTTTTTTTTTTGAACATACTTACATTCTTAAAAATTTCTCGTTTATTTGAAGTTCAAATTTAACTGGACGTCTTGTATTTTAACCCTTGAAGACCCTCCCTTCTCACCCCCCATCCTCTCGTGGGCCCTGGTAGACCGTGGCCAGGCTGGGGTCCTCTAGGCTTGTGTCCATCTGGGAAACAGGTACAAAGTTCACCCAGGCTGTCAAGTTGTTGCTAGATTCTAAGCCGCTTTTGGTTCCTAGCCCAATGGGTCAGTCCCAGGGGCTTCCTGACAAAAGCTGAGCCCATTTTCTGAGTCCCCAAGGCAGCGTCCTCTGTGTTCCGTTTCAGGGCTGGAGTCAGGCAGCCTTGGTCTTACGGGAAAGGTGAGAACCATGCTGGCGAGATGGCTGAGGGCTACAGGTGGCTAAGTTTTTCTAAGTGTGGGATAAAGTGTCTTGAGTTCAGGCTTTCTGTATTAACCTGGCAGCTTCAGAGAGGCCAAGGATGTCAAGGGGGAAGCATTAGTCTTTGATCCCACCTCTCATTTTGCACACAAGGCCCAATAAAGAAAGGAGCCGTCACCGTGGTGGAGCTGGAGCCTGATTCCCAGCCTCCTTCCCGTGCTGTCCACGCTTGCTGCTGCAGTCATCCACTAGCATTTATGGTGGGTGTTGTTAAAGTAGATGCCTTTTTTTAGAGATGATCTGTTTAGGGCTTCATTGTCCCTGAACTCCTTTACAACCTCCTGACCTTCACCCCAAGGCTTCTTTGGCCTTTACCTTGCCAAGGGGGAAAAAGACTATTTGGCCTCAGCTGTAGGAGCCTGGCCTTTCCTGCTCCAGACACTCGGCTCTCACTCCTGTGGGTGGGTGGTACGTATGACCCAAGACTTGTCTTGTTAGAATGAAATGCGAGTTCTCGGCAGGGCTGGGTCTGGCCAGCTAGGTAGGTGGAAGGGTGTTCCTTTCTGTCCTGAAGCTTGGGCGCCGCCTCAATGTGGTGTCTAGGGACTTGTCTAAGTTTCCAGCATGAGCCAGTCTTTGCTGCCACTTCTCATTTGAACCTGAACCTTTTGCTAGACTGGCCTTGGAGTGCTGGGATTCCTCAGGCTGTGTGTCCTGAGGATGTGCTCTGAGCCTGCCTGTCAGTGTTCCTCTGAGCCTACAGCCTCCCGACACAGACCTAGCCTTCCCAGGCTCCCCAGCCCAGATCCACAAGCCAGTGACACAGAGCATACTGCAGGTCGTAAGGCTCAGTCAGTTGGTGAGACGGCCAGCAGCCTCTTGGCAACGGAAGTGATAAAGAGGCAGGGACGCTGTCCCAGAAAGCGGTGTTGCCTCTGAATGAACGCTCAGAAGTACAGGGGGTGGAAAAGGATTGGGGCAGGAGCCTGTGGATAGGAATTGCTGCCTCTGTGAATGATTAACTCTCGGGCCAGAACGGGTGGGCTAGGGGGAGGGCTCAGCTAACAGGACCTTTGGACTCAGGGCAGAGTGGCCAGAGGGCCGGAGGATAACCTGCAGAAGAGGAGGCTATGGTAGGTGGCAGGCTTGGGCTCTGAGAACTGGCATGAGATCAGGCAGTTGAGGGCCTCAGAAAGTCTTGGGCTGGCAGATGGCCCACTGCAGCAGCCCCTGTGGGGTCCAGGGGCCCCACACCCTCAGAGAGGTGGCTGTTGTGGGGGGTGTCTGTCTCTGGTCTTGCTTC
Organism: Neogale vison; assembly: GCF_020171115.1. Classification (NCBI taxonomy): domain Eukaryota; kingdom Metazoa; phylum Chordata; class Mammalia; order Carnivora; family Mustelidae; genus Neogale; species Neogale vison. Next base: position 203,265,009 of record NC_058096.1, on the reverse strand, counting down.
CAGCAGCCTCACTGGTGCTTTCTTTCCCCTAGGCAGCCATGGGTGCCCGGTGGTGCTGAGAGCAGTGGGGCATGGCTGTGGTCCTGCAGGTACTGCCCTGCGTGGCCCGAGCCCTCTTACGCCCGCTCCTCATGGGGAGCCCGGTGGTCCGGCTGGCCAGCGGCATGGCCCTGGCCGAGCAGGCACAGCAGCTCTTCGAGAGCACTGTGGGGGCTGTGCTTCCAGGCCCCATGCTGCAACGGGCACTGTGCTTGGATCCTAGCAGTGGGTTGCTGAAGGTGCGGGATCGGAGCTTTCAGCTGCGTCAAAACCTCTACCTGGTGGGCTTTGGCAAGGCTGTGCTGGGCATGGCCGCTGCAGCTGAGGAGCTCCTGGGCCAGCATCTCGTGCAGGGTGTGATCAGCGTGCCCAAGGGGATTCGTGCTGCCATGGAGCATGCTGGCAAGCAGTAAGAGCCCTGTGGGGAGGCTTCTGCCCACTGTGCCCTGGGAGGGGGAGCTGGGCCCAAACCCAATGCTGGATCAGGCCTCCCTCCCTCACCAGCATCCCATTTGTTCAGGGTCTGGACTGGCTCCGGGATGGGTGTCAGTTGGTCTTCCTCACCCGTACAGCTGAGAAATCAGGTGGGAGGAAAGGAGCCCACCTCATCTCTTGCTGTCTGTTTTCTCTCTCTCTTCAGGGAGATGCTGCTGAAGCCACACAGCCGTGTCCAGGTATTTGAGGGTGCAGAGGACAACCTGCCAGACCGAGATGCACTTCGGGCTGCAGTGGCCATCCGGCAGCTGGCTGAAGGTCTCACAGCTGACGATCTCCTGCTTGTACTCATCTCAGGTGTGGGTGCCAGACTGGCTCAGGACAGTGTAGCAGGGGGTGGTTGTTGTTGCAAATACCAGGTCTGCGAGAGATGGTTGGTCCGAGCCCCCAGGGTCACAGAGCAAGGGAGACAGTAAGGAGCCTGGATGGCTGACCTCTGGGTGGCCCTGGGCAGGTTATCTGGCCTCCTTGGAGCTGTGGGCTCCTCCCCTGACTGACTTTGTTTGGTGACCATCGGAGGGAATATAGGGAGCATGTAACTCAGGGTGTCATCGGTAAATTGTCCCTGCTGTTGCTGCCATCTGTGCCAGTTCGACCTGGGGCTAGAACCCAGGTCTCTAGCTCCTATGGAATCCATCCTTGGTCTCAATATCTCCTCTTGGTCTACTCTATTTCAAGCGCTAAAGGAATAGTTCTTCCAGTGCCTGCTGGGACCAGGTGCCCAGGTTGTGGCGACTGTATACACGTTCTCTTCATGTCCACACGGGGTCACCCTAACCCCAGCTTTCCAGCAGCCCCTTCCCTAATGTGGGTACTGTTTGCCTGCTTCCTTAAGTGGAGAGGTTCCTTTGCAGTCTTATCCCCTCTGCCCAATTTCTTCACTGTCTCTGCAGGTGGGGGCTCAGCCTTGCTCCCTGCCCCTATTCCGCCTGTGACACTGGAAGAAAAGCAGACACTCACCAAGCTGCTGGCAGCCCGTGGAGCCAACATCCAGGAGCTGAACACCATCCGGAAGGCCTTGTCCCAGCTCAAGGGTGGGGGGCTGGCTCAGGCTGCCTACCCTGCCCAGGTATGTGGGTCCCTGCTTCCCTAGGCAGCCCTGGGCTGGTAGAGCCAGACCCACGTGCCAGGGAGACAAAAGCCTGGAATAGCATACAAATTGGCAGGATCCCGGTGTGGGAGTCCACAGGGCTGGCTGGGAGGGCGCCAGAGAGGGTGGGAGTGGGGTGTCCAGATGGCCACATGTTCTGCAGACCCCCAGGAGAGGGGTTAGAATACGTGGCAGCTTGTCCTCAGTGACCGTGGGGTAAGGCACTGGAGGGACTGAGCCTTGCCTCTGCAACCCTTCCCCAGGTGGTGAGCCTGATTTTGTCAGACGTGGTAGGGGACCCGGTGGAGGTGATCGCCAGCGGCCCCACCGTGGCCAGCGTCCACAGCGTGCAAGACTGCCTGCACATCCTCAATCACTATGGCCTTCGAGCTGCCCTGCCCCGTTCCGTGAAGACTGTGTTGGCTCGGTCTGACTCTGACCCTCACGGGCCGCACAGCTGTGGTCATGTGCTCAACGTGATCATTGGCTCAAATGCACTGGCCCTGGCTGAGGCCCAGCAGCAGGCCGAAGCACTGGGGTACCGGGCCGTGGTGCTGAGCGCAGCCATACAGGGTGACGTGAAAAGTGTGGCCCGGTTCTACGGGTTGCTCACCCGAGTGGCCGGAGCCCACCTCACCCCGCCTGGGACTGGGGCCTCCGTGGAGGAGGAGGCACAACTCTGGGAGCTGGCAGCTGAGCTCCAGCTCCCAGACCTGCAGCTCAAGGAGGCCTTGGAGGCCGTGGTGGGGGCTGAGGGCCCTGTCTGCCTGTTGGCTGGTGGTGAGCCCACCGTGCAGTTGCAGGGCTCAGGAAAGGGTGGCCGGAACCAGGAACTGGCTCTGCGTGTTGGAGCAGAGCTGGGACAACGGCCACTGGGGCCTCTGGAGGTGCTGTTTTTGAGTGGTGGTACGGATGGACAGGATGGGCCCACAGAGGCAGCTGGGGCCTGGGTCGTGCCTGAGCTTGCCAGCCAGGCTGCCGCTGACGGCCTGGATGTGGCTGCCTTCCTATCCCGCAATGACTCTCATACCTTCTTCCGCTGCTTCCGAGGTGGGGCGCACCTGCTGCACACGGGGCTGACTGGGACTAATGTCATGGACGCCCACCTCCTATTCCTGCGGCCGCGGTGATGGCATGGATCATGGTTGAGTGCAGAGGAGACCTACGGGGCTGCAACCTGGGGCAGACCAGGGTTGGTCCCCAAGGCCTAACCAGGCCTGAGGGCCCCTTCTGTCCTTGGCAGTGGCTGCTCTGTTGACCCTGGGCCTCTGTTCTGTGCTCGTTCCCCCAGCCAAACTGGCAGATGGGGGCCCTCTCCTCTCCCTCCTCTTGGCCATGACAGCAGCTAACCCTGAAGATTGGGATAAGCCCCTTGGCCTGTTGGCTGTTCCTAGTCTTCTCCCCAACAGCAGGCAGCCCCTCTGCCGAGCTCTTGAGTGTTTTTTCTATGGGGTGGAGTGAGAAGGACTGCAAATAAACAGAGCCACACTATGGGTTCTCTGTGTCTTCTCCCTCAGAGCAAAGACTCCGAGCTGCCGGAAATGGGGTCAGGCTGTAGCCCCAGCACTGGGCCTCTACAGGGGTTCCCCATCCCCCTCTCTGCAGGGCACACTCGGCACTTGTTTCGCTGAAACAGGAGCTTAGGAAGGTAGAGCTTGGCCTCTGACACTCGTAGGCCAGCAGAGACCCCTGGGAGGACAGGCCAAAGGCCTGCAGCCTGTGGGGTCTGAGAGGGACAGGCCAGCTGTCCACCTGTGACCCCTGTGGTCTCCCCATTACAGTCTCCAGGCTGTGCTGCATACCTTGCTGGGTGTGAGCCACTAGCCACGAGGGCTGATCTCGCCTTCTGTGTTTGGACAGCCCCTTAGGGACAGGCCACACTGTTGGTTGAGCTGCCCTTTGTGTGTCCAGTGGCTGTTCCGCGCCACACAGGATTCTGGACCTTGTTTTCTTGTGTCAGGCCCATTTCCTCAAGCTGAAGTCCCAGTTTCTGTAGCTGCTGCTTTGGGACACAGTGTAGCTCCTGGTGCCAGCCTTGCAGTGGGAGTCTCCAGTGCTGAGATAGTGGGTCAGAGGATGGAGGGGGTCCAGCAGCTACCTGCCCCCCTGTTACCCGTTGGCTAGGGAAGAGGTCAGTGGGGGAAGAGAGCAAGAGGAAGGCTTCCTTGGCTAGGCTAGCAGCCTGTGGTAGGAGAGGGCAGGGCTGCCATCCTACCTCTCTCCGGGCCCCCTTGCTCAGGATCCGAGCCCTCCGCTGGCCGCCCCCGCCGTACGCCACGGCTCCAATCCCTATATGAGTGAGCAGTAAAATCACATAGGAATAAAAAGCCATAGAGAACAGCGAGGCCTGGGGCTGCTCCTTCTGGTCCCCTCCACGCTGGCTGTGCCCTCGTCTCCAGGGGTATGAGGGGCTCTGGGCCAGGGCTGGCACGCCCTCCCCCTGGGAAGTGTCTCCCTTTCACCTACTTGGGCTCTGGACAGCCTAGCTGGCACATGGTTCGTGACTTGGGGACAAGCTGAGGCGAGTCAAGTGAACCAGGCTCTGGAGGCCAGGGAGATTTAGGGAAGAGGGGAGAAAAGGGGAGTAGGCACCCCCCGGATACAGGGCACCGCTTCCTTTCCTTCTCAACTGGTGCAGAGTTTCCTCTGATGGCGGGGTCGTAGTCTGGGGTGCGATCCCTATGTGGAGATGCCTGCGCCCTGTTGCTCCTCTGACAGCCTCCCTGTTTCAGTCCTTGCCCTTGGGAGTGTGAGTGTTAGCGTGGGGTGTCAAGTTCCAGGAAAGAGCAGGATAGGAGAGCCGGGCCTGTGGCAGAAGTTTGAGTGTTTGTCTGCCCTTTCCTCAGTGTGTGTGTGTGTGTGGTGGCATGTGAGCACACACATGTGGGTGGCCAGAGGTAGGGGATGGGCTGCTACTTGTGCGCTAGGCCACTTACATGCCTGCTGAGGGGTTTGGGTATGGGTGGGGTCTTGCCAGAGGGCACCCCTGTGCCTCTTTGGCCCTTGCCATATGCCTGTGTTTGTGGGGGCTGGGAGGCCAGGGGCTGGATGGGGCCTAACCCATTAGCTTTGCTCATTTGGTATCCCCAAGATGAGAACAGATATATTTGGCTTCAATCTAGAGGACAATATGAGATAGACGCTGCATGGTGAGTGTTCAATAGGACTTATTATTTGCTCCATAAATTTCAATTATGGGTCAAAATAATTGGTCCCATCCTGTGGCTCTTGGCTTCCTTCTCTCCTGGCTCAGGTTCTTCTTGCCCCTGCGCCCACCTCATTTCCATTCCCTGAAGCTTTCCCTGCTCTACCTGGAGGCTTTTGCCATGCAGGGTGTCCAGCATCCCCCACGCACCCACTGCTGCCACCTTTACAAGCCCTTCCGTTCTCTGTACTTGGCATGAACTAAGAAGAGCTGGGCAGTGGGCCTGGACAGCCCTTAGGTATCGGCTAATCCAAGTCCCTATATTTTATAGCTGGAGAAATGGAGAAGGAAGGTGGCTTGTTTGGGGCTGCCCAGCAAGTCTGCCACAGAACAAGAAGGAGAGCCAGGTCAAGACCTGCTTGCCCACACCCTGTGGGGCTCAGAGAACCCGGAGCCCAGAGAGAGCTCAACGAGAGTCAGGAATCCCCTGTTGACTCCCTGCTGGCCCTCAGCGGCTTAGGGATGGTGATGTAACCACACCTGGCCTGCCCTGGAACACAAAACAGATTTGTCGGTCCCTTTTTGGCTTAGATTTCACAGTTCCGCTGCATGTATGATTTGGTAGAAAACCACATGGGGTTGGGTGACGGGCTTCTGCACAGTGTGTGTGTCTGCATCTGTATGCACATCTGTGCACATGTGTGTGGGGATGTGTGCACACAGCTGTGTGTCCAGCCCCGCATCTGAGCCATGCTCCGCTCTGCCCTGGGGGGAGGACACACAGTTCGGTGTGGTCAGCCTGCTGGAGATACAGTGAAGAAGTTGGGCAAAGAAGCTATAAAGGCTGGCAGAGGCCCACACGAAGGGCTTCATGTGCCTGGCAGCGGGGGTCAGACTTCACATGGACGGTGGTGGCAAGCCTCCTGGGATTTTGGCAAGGAGTGGTGCCAGGAGGCTGTTTCAGGACTCGGAGGCGGAGGCCTTCTTTACTGCAGGGATGGGGGATGCTAGGGGGACACGCCAGGAGGTGGAGGAAGTCCCAACAGGTGAGAGAGAGAGGTGCATCCCGGGCTGGGGAACCCCTCTCAGCTCCTTGCCCCTCAGCAACCTCACCACAGCAGCCTTCTGCCAGTCCAGGTGACCATTTAGGTGTCCACTTTGGAACCAGGGCTAGAAGCCCTGGCTCACACACCCCTCTCAGGGCCTTCAGGGTCTTGCGGATCTGGAAGGCGGAGCAGCTGGCTACCTGGTGGAGGCTTTGGTGAGCGCAGGCACCCTGCCCTCCTGTAGGCTCTCACAAGGATGGCAATGAAAAGACCTGTAAGGAGCCCTGCAGTGGGAGTTGGGCTTTAGTTCCTGGTCTTGCCACCATCCTTTCTCTAGGTCTTGCTTTTCCCTTCTGTCTAATGGGGACAACAACATCCTGTCCTGCTCACTGCTCTGGGGAGGTGTCGGTGGTAGACGGATCTGGGTAGGAAAGCCCTGTGGAAGCGGGGTGCCCTGGAGGGAGGCAAAGAAGGGAGAGGGGCTGGCCTCTTCCAAGAGAAGCTCAGGGAGCTCTCCATGCAGGAGGCCCCCTTCTTCTGGGCAGGGCCTGGGCTAGAGCCAGCAAGGCCTTGGTGCTCACTGACGGAGGCCCCCTGGCACTGGAGTAGTGCTCGCAAGGGATGGTCTTTGAGTTTTAAGTGGCTGCTGGTGTCACCGTGCCCTGAGAGGTCACAGAACCAATGTGGGGGTGGGTGGGTGTTGGCTAGAGCTAGAGTAAGCTGACCTACCTTGGGAGAGGGCCCTCTCCAGTCTCAGAAAAAAAAAAGGTGGGGGGGAGGGCAGCCTGAGATACCTCTGGGTCTGGATCATGTGTGAGGGATATGATGAGGCCCTGACTGGGGTGGGGGAGAACTGGCTTGCCTGCAGGCTAGGAATCCCTGGCAGAGTGAGATAATTCAGGGTGTGCTGGGGTAGGACAGGGGTCATGTAGGGCTAGGGGGATAATGACACTCCACGCAGGGTGTAGCCAATGGCCTGCATGAGAGTGGGGTCATGGAGCTGTGTGGAGCAGAGTCCAGGCCAGGATGGGTGGCCTTTTTCCCTGAGACAGGGATGCCTTGGGGTCAACTGCTCCCCAGGAATCACTGGGGCCAGTCCCGAGGCTTATCCTTTCCCACTTCCCCTGGCTTGGACTGCCCTTGGGCCTGGATGGGTTGGGCTGTGGCAAACCACCTGGGCCCTTGAGACCTGATGCCCGAAGCTCTGATTCCACCTCTCTGTACATGTTGGTCCATCCAGCGTTGTTGCCCGCTCCGTGCGAGGGAAGACGCTGAGGGAGAGTTGGGCCCCAGAAACAAGTGCCCCAGTCTTAGGGGGACAAATGCTCCACACAGCTCTGCCTTATGGGTCACTACCTGCCATGACCTTGTACACGGATGGCTCCCTGTAGGACCTGGACCTGCCCAGACCAGATCACCAGAGGCTGTATCCCCAAGATGCACTCATTGGAGAGCTCCCTGCTGGGCTCTGCATACTCCTAACCTTTCCTGCCCCTCCTCCAGCAGCCAGCCCGCAGAGCCACCCTGCTTGCTTCTCTAGAGAAGTGTGAGCAGCACACGCTCTGTCCCCATGCAGCTCTGCCTCTCCAGCTCCAGTTCCAGCTGAGAAGGGGGCGGGGTCCCGGCACTGGCTTCTGCCCCCTTCCATCCATTCCTACCCACCTGCCCAGCTTCAGGGTCTCTGGATCTCCTGATGGCCTTGGGTCATCTCTAATAACTGCACCTGTAGCCTTCATTCGGGAGCCAGGGCTCTGTCTCCACCTGTTCTTCTCCTTCCCCTGTCCCCCGGCTTCCCTCCCTGTCCAGCTCAGGAAGCTGACCACAGGAGCATCTGGGCTCTGGTCTGAATCCCCAATGTTCACTACTGTGGGTAAAGCTGTCCTGGGGATCCTATCTTGCGGGAGCTGGTCAGAGACCCCTGGCGGAGGGAGAAGTGCCCCTCCCCATATGTGGCTCTGTGGGTCTGGCGGTCAGGAGCTGGGGGTGAAAACAGCCAGCCTGTGGTGGGTATCTGTGGGGGTGCAGATCACTCCTTCTCGGCCCACACCCCACACCTGGGCAGTGGGAGCAGCCCAGCACATCCCTGACCAGCCCCCCAAATCCCAGTGGGGACAGGCACTTTAGGGGTCACAGCCCCGTGGACAGCGCTACTGCTGCCACCCAGCAACCTCGCAGCCACAGCCCTGCCAGAGGAGGATTCAATGCCCTGGACCCCAGGACTGGGCATACACTCAAACCTTCAGGTGTGGCTATTCCGGGCAGCCCAGCCCCCGTCCACCCTGTCCGGCGACCCCACCCCCAAGGGTCCCCGTCAGCCCAAGACCACCCACAGAAGCCAGGCACCGGGCAGGTTTGCCCCCCTCAGCGGCCAACGGCTGCCCCTCTGCCCTCTGCTCCTGCTGACTGCCAGGGCAGCGGGCACTGTGACTGCTGCGCCTGCTGCCCCGGGCCGGGAGGCGCCGCGCCGGACGGCCGCTGTCCCCACCTGCCCGCCCCCCAGGGCTCCCGCGGCCGCGCCCGGCGTCCCGGCTCCCCGCTCACCTCGGCGGCGCTGTCTCCGCACCAGAGGCACTGCAGTGTGGGAACTGTCCCGAGGAGCCAGTTCTCCGCTGAAACAAAGAGGTGGGGGAGAGAGAGGGGGGCAGCGGGAGAGGGAGAGGGTGAGTGAGCGGGAAGGAGCGGAGGCTGGAGGGAAAGAGAGACGGAGAGGGCGAGGGAGGAGACGGGAGGGAGGGGAACGCGGGGAGATCACGCCCGACTCCCGGGACTGAAGGGCCGGCGCGGAAGGGAGAGGAAGTGGGGAGGGGACGGAGGGGAGAGATTGTTCGAGGGGCCGCACGGCGAGGGGCGTGGGCAGAAGAGGGAGCCGGGTGACAGGCAGGGCTGCGGGGCCGGCAGCGGGCTGGGGGCTGGGCCGGCGCGGTGGGCAGGGGGCCCCACCCGTCCTCTGCCCGCTCTGGCACTTGGGTGGGTGAGCAAAGGCCCCGAAGGGGAATGTGGGGGGAGAGGCGGGCCGCCAGGCGAGGGCTAAGGGGCTGGGCTGGCGGGCGGGCTGGCTGGGAGCACAGGGGCCGGGGACAAAGGCGGGAGAAGAACAAAGGTGTCCGAATGGAGGAATCGGCCCCTGCTGACCTCTGGGTGCCGCAGTCCCCAGCGTCCTGGACAGAGTCTTCTGAATGGAGGGCATGTCCATTCTGGGGCGGTCCAGGCTCTGAAGTGGCAGCCGGAGGTCAAGGGGAGAGGGGATGGGCTGTGAGAGTGGGCAGGGCCCCTTCCTTCTGAGGGAGGTCGAACATGCTGGCCGCAGGGACTGACCACATATCAGGATGCCAGTGTCACTGTCTCTTTGGGGGAGGGGATGGCCAATAGGGTCTGAAGCTGGGCCTGAAAAGTGGGTGGGGCAAGTCCCCTTTTAAGGAAAAGCATTTGGGGTCCCAGGAAGGGAGGAGGGGAGGGTAGTGGGCTCTGTGGGGAACGGAGGAGGGACTGGGATGAGGGAGTGGGGAATTGGGGACAAGGCAGAGAGGAGGCTGGAAAAGGGCCACAAGGGTGGGTCCAGAGTCACAGCCCCTCAACAACAGGCCCTTGGTAGCAGAGGCCTCCCTCTCCACACCCCACAATTCTGGGGCTGCCTAATACAGGATAGGCTAATGGGCCACTTCCCTCCTGCATCTAAGTACCGCTGTGCCAGGCAGGGGCACCCAGGAAGTCAGTTTGGGCTGCTCAGGGACAAGTCTATTAGTGCTGTTAGGACTGCAGGGGACAGGGGAGGCGGGGTGGCCTTGCCCAGAGTCGTCCCATCCCTCTCTGGCCCTGGGCATAGTGCTCTGGGCTGGTGCAGTCTCCTCTCATGCTCAGAGGCACAGAATGCCCTCCTAAGCCTTCTGACCAAAGGAAGATCCCCTTGTCTCATTGAAGACTCATAGAAATTCCAGAGCACCTACGTTCTCTGGAGAACAGGAGAAGGGGAAGGAGCCATGGGCTGGCCTGAAGCTGTGACAGGGAGAGGGGAAGACACTCAGTCCCTTGCCTTAACCCACTCTGCACAGAAAGGGTAAGGGCTAGATACCCCTTAGCCACTGCCTAGCCCCACCCCCTACCACCTGCTCAGCCCTTCCAGCCCCACCAAGCAGGGCCACATCAACCCAGCTCCCACTGGTCTAACTACATCTTCCAGTAGCCTGGAAGCCCGAGAAAGGAAGGAAACTACCACCTTCTTTTCTTCCCTCCCTCCCTTCCATCCTTTCTTCCCTCATTCCACCTTTTATTTAGAAATAATTTCAGACTTACAGAAAAGTTGTCCAAATAAGACTAGTCTAAGATACTCATATGCCCTTTGGCCATATTCAATTATTGTTACTATTTTACTTCACCTGCTCTATGTATTGGCTCTGTGTGTGTGTGTGTGTGTGTGTGTGTGTGAGAGAGAGAGAATCATGCATCATTTTTCCTCTGAGCTATCTGAGAGTAGTTATAAGCATGCGACTGAAAGTTTCCTCTCTGCTTCTGTTTCCATCTCCTGGAGTCATCTGAAGGGAGCCCAGACCAAGTTGTATGGAATGAATGAAGCTCTGGAACAGGCAAGGAATGAGTGACATCCCCTACTGGGAGCTGGAAGCCCTTGGCCGAGGCCCCCTGAGAGTTGGGCTGCCGGACTAGACAGGAATCTGTTTCTGCTCCTCCAGCCTGGGAGTCAGGGGGCCCTTGCCCACCGGAGCAAGCCTGTGGTGGTTGCCGGCTGTGGAGCTGGTGGAGGGCGGGCAAGGTGGAGCTGGAAGGGCAGGGAAGCCCATGCTGTGGCCACTGGGCACACTCAGGAGATGGGGGACAGCCTGGCCTGGCCCTGAGCGGGATGGAGGAGACTCAGCTGCTGGAGGCCCTGGCCCCCAGCGCTGAATTCTTGTCTTTGGGCCCTCCCCACAACCCCATGAGGGACAAGGCAGGGAGGGATGGGGCCATCTTGATAGCAGGTCCATGCTGATTGGCTTAACGAGGGCAGGATGGGGCTCTGGTCATACTGGGGTTTACGCGATGGTCCCTGATACAGGGCTGGCATTCCTTCTGTCCCACCCGGTGCTCTCAACTGCTTGGAGTCCCATCTGGAGGCTCTCCTTCAGATGACTTCTCTCTTATCCCTCCTCACCCCCATCCAAAGGTTATAGTTAAGTGTGGCATGTAAAAAAAATCACACCGTGAGGGGTGCCTGGCTGGCTTAGTTGGTAGAGCATGGGACTCTTGGTCCTGGGGTCATGAGTTCTAGCCCAACATTGGGTGCAGAGCTTACTTAAACAAACAAACAAACAAATAAACAAAAAACAAAAGAGAAAACTCCTAAAACGTCTTGTATCAAATGAGTCATACTAATAAACATTTGGGGAACAAAACCGCACAGTGAAAGATCATCTGAGCTCTGAAGCCCAGATTTCCTCTCCTTTATAGATTAAGTCTTCTTCCTCCAGGAAGCCCTCCAGACTTCCTCAGATCTTCCCACTTCACAAGGCGTCTGGGGGAATGCCAGCCCTGTTTGTTCCTTTGCTGGTTCACACTGGTGCTAGATCGGCCTACAGCTTTGCTCTGCCATCAACCTTTCTCCCTCCTGCTGCCCCAGGTCAGCCACCCAACTGAGGTGCCATAGACGGATGGCAGCGGCTTGCTCAGTCATGCCAGGACACTGAGTCTCTCTGATGCCCCTGTGCCCATTGACTGAGAGTCCACAGGCTCTGGGGTGGCTGAGGTGCTGGGGAGGATGTCGGGCAAGGAAAAAGGCTTGTTCAAGACCACCAGCCTGTCGGGCAAAGGCAGGCCTCCAGCTTGGGGCTCCGACCTCACCTATTCAGTGAGGGTCCTCTCCAAAGCCCACTTGGGTGATTGCAGGACCTGCAGAACTGAGGGAGGAATGTAACCCTCGCATCAGTTACCCCCCACCCCTCCCATATGAGAACCCAGGGTACACAGGCCTCCTCCCCCCTGCCCATCCCCCAAAGCGATTTCTGCCAATTAACACATACAGTATTTACTTAATTAGGGTAATGACATAATTAGTGTAAGTTGGGCTCCATCGCATGGCTTCAACATGCAATTAGGAGCCGTCAGCGGGAGGCGACATTGTGGAAAAGCTCATTCAATTCGGGTTCCAGCATGGAGGCGGGAGCAGCTGCCTGTACTTGGGAGGGAGGCAGGCAGCAGACACCGTGTGTGTGTATGTGTGTGTTGGGGGGGAGCAGGGGTGACACTGCAGGCAGCCTCGGACAGCACAGGATGGGAGAGTCAGCGGGGGCAGAAAGGCAGTTTCCAGGGCTGGAGGAGTCCCTGACCCCGCCTCTCCCATCCCTTATGGACTCTGCCAGCGCCGCAACCCCAGGGCAGGGCGGGGGTGACTGAGATTGGGGGTCTGAGCATTCCAAGCCCCTCCTCCCCCAAGCTATCTGCCTGAGATGCCGCCGTTAGCTGAATCTGTCTTGTCTTCAAGGCTTTGCTGCTCACGAGAGCCACTGTCTCATACCCACTGGCTCGGTGGCTGCTCATGGCGGTCCTGTGTGGCCACAGACTACAAGGCCTACTGTTATCCTCATGGGACTAGGAGGGAAACTGAGCCTCAGAGCAAGGGAGATGGTAAAGCCAGACATGGCAGTGCTGACCCTAAGAGGCAGCCCAACATGGCTGGCGACTTCTGGAGCCCAAGCACATCACCCTCAGCCTCAGGGAGTTCTCCTGCCCGGAGGCTCCTTTTCCTGGGAAGGGGCAGGAAATCATGGGAGGGGGTGTGTCCAGAGACGCCTGCCTCCCCTCCCCTCCATAAGGCATGGGATGCGGGGCCATACCTTCCTAAGACCATCCACAGCTTTCCTAGGTCCTGGGAGCAGGGAAGTGAGAGGAGATGGGAGGCAGTGCCGACATTGTGCCAATAGGGAAACTGAGGCTCTGGGACCTCCAAGAGCTGCCATGGAATAGCATTCCAGGTAGAAGGAGCCGCAGGTGCAAAGGCCCTGAGGTACTAAAGGACAACTCACATGACTGGGGCAAGGAAAAGAGAAGGAGGTGGATGAGACCTGGGAGGCAGGCAGGCCTCTACGGGTCAGGGTGGGGCCTGTAGATTTTATTCTGTGTGGACAGGGAGTCATTGAAGTGAAGTGTTTTAAACTGGTGAGTGATTCCCCTCCCTAGGAGTGATTAAAAAAAAAAAAAATCACTGTGGCAGTGGTGTGGAGGCTGGGAGACCAGGGCAGACCTGGGAGAGGATGGCAGCCAGGACTAGGATGCTTGCTGGCAGGGGATAGGAAGATTGCATCTGGGATTTTGTTTGGAAACCAGACCAACAGGACCCCTCCTGACTGTTGGCTGTGGGTTGTGAGGGAGAGTTGTCAGGGTAGCAATTTAGTTCCTGTCTTGGGCACATGAGCCAACCGTGTGGCCATTTTCAGGAGAGGGGGATGCTGGGAAGAATGGGCTGGTGACAGGGAGACTGAGGGCTGGAGGCACCAAGGAAACAGTTGTCAGGCTTAAGTCTGAAGTTCCAGAGACAGTGCTGCTGGAGAGAGAGAGGGAGCTCATCCATACTTAGCGGAGACACAAGACCCAAGGTCCCTGGTCAGCTCTAGGAACACAGAGATTCCAATGAGCCAATCATCTGGAGGTCTCCAGAAGGGCCAAAGCATGGGCCAGTTGGGAAGGACCCTCCTCTCAATGCCTCTCCCACGTCAACCGGGTGAGCCAAGACCACCTCCCCCCACCCCAAAGCTGGAGAAATAAGCTGATTCCACAAACTTGGCTTTCCAAATGGGCTGGAAGGTGTTACCATGGAAACCTCGAAGGCCAGCTGTCCAGGTAACCAGGCCTTGTGCCCACCTTCACAGGACCCCTTCGTGGCTTAAAATGTTCCTTCAGAGTGTTGGGGACTACTTCCCCCTCTAACATCACGAGTTAGCTGTGTGTCCTCAGGTAAGCCCCTGACCTCTCTGGGCAGTGGCCTCCCAATTGAAGGCAGCTGGAGGAGTAATTCCCTTCAGCTCCAGCTGAGGCAGGACAGGCAAAATGATGGGGCGGGGGGAGGGGCTCTGTCCCCACAGGTGTGGCCCGTGGCCCCTTTCTCATTCCCATGCCCAAACTCCAAGTTCCGTGGGGCCCACTCGTGGCAGGCGGGCATCACTCCTGGGTATCCCCTCTGCGGGGCAAGGAGGCGGCTGCCGCTGCCAAAGCCATCCTCCAGGTCCCTCGCTCCTCCATGCCAAGCACATTAGGGAATAATTAAGTAAAAATAGGCCTTCCGACCAGTGTAGCTCATTAAGGCCTAATTAAGTTAATTAGTTCCAGGTGTGGATGGCGAGGCTCAAGTGAGGCGGCGGCTGTTTGCTGTAATTGCATTTTCGAAGAAGCAGCCGTGGTGGCGGGCGGTAATGGTGGCGGCAGAGATGGTGGCTTCCTCCGAGGCCTGGAAGCCCGCCAGGGAGTTCGGGAGGCTGCTGTGGGGCTGTGAGGGGTGGGAACTTCAGCAAGCCTGGACCACCCACAGAGAGCAGTGGCTCAGGGTCAAGGTCAGCCAGGCCCTGGGAAACCTGGACTCCCGACCTTGCTAGTTCTCCTCTCTGCAGGGGTGCCTTGGGACTGGGGTACTGGGGGAGGGATGCACAAAGTCACCAGCAGGCATCCTCCCTGCTCACCAAATAGGGTGGGCCGGCTGTGGCTGGTCCTTTGCATTCCCTCACTCCCTGTGACAGTCCCCAGGAAGACCCTCAAATGGCTTTGCCGAAGGGGAATGTGTGCCTCCTGGAGAGGCAGCTGGTAGGACCTGTAGGAATCCACCTAAGTCACCTTCTCCTTCTGGCCCAAATCCCCACTCGGGTTCCGTTCTGTAGGTGTGTGGCTCTAAGATGCCCTCTCTGTGGTTCAGGGCGGGAGTGTGGGCACTCAAGTCTGGGGCCTCTGCAGGGGACCTGCTGGCCCCTCAGTCTCCCACCCAGATGTCTCCCCAAACCCACTTCCTGCCTCAGTTCCAGGACGTCCCTGCAGCTGTGGTCCCATCCCATTCACTCTGTCCATTTAGCTGCAGCTCACTAGGCCTCCCATCCGTGCCAGGCTGCAGGGCCAGGGCTGGGGACACAAGGCTGGCTGAGGCAGGTTGGACCCTGCCCCCGTGACACCTTTGGTCTCTCTGAGGAGGGAGACCTACTAATGGCCTGGGCCACACAGAGTTGTCAGGCCTTCGAGGAAAGCTGTGGGCGCTGCAGTGACTATGACCCAGGTGAGGAGGGCGTCAGTTTCAGTGCCCGAAACTAAAGGCCTCCTGGTCAGAGGGAATGTGGAGAATGAGGGGCCAATCAGGGAAGGGACCAGTGGGGGGGGGAATGGAGGGGTCTAAGGCTGGGGAAGAGTGGCTGGACTGGAGGGATGCTTAGGGGCGGTGGGAGGGTGGACTTGGTGCACTGGTTGGCTGAAAGGGGGTGGGGAAGGAAGAGCCCACAGCCTCCAGGAGAGGGGCTTTGGGAGTAGGGCTGGGTTCTGAGACCCCCACGGGGGCTGGACTAGAGTGAGGCAAGTAAAGTATCTAGGATGCAAAATTGTAGGCATTGACTCCTAGCCTTAAGTCCCCATCTGTGCCCTGTCCCTGGTCCTCTGAGATTTCTAACACAGTGGAAGCCATCCTTGGGGTCGGGACAAGGGGGCTAATTCTGGACAGGGTGTCCCCCTCTGTCTTTAATCCCTATCTGGGTGTCCTGCCTTCTCCGCTCCCTCCAGGGCTGGGGTAGGGCTGGGATTGATCCCTTAGTGTCTGACATGCTCTGAGCCGGTACCCCATTTCCATTCTGATGCCCAGTGATAGGTACCCCATCCGGCTTCTTCCTGCCTGCTCTCATGGCGGGGGACTCCCTGCCACCCGGGCACCCAGTCCCTTGGCTCTGGGCATTGTAAGAAGTGCTTTGGTGGGTTGCCTGAGTGACTCAGTCAGTGAAGTGTCTGACTCTTTATCCCCATGCAGGTCTTGATCTCAGGGTTATGAGTTCAAGCCCCAAAGATTGCCTCTACACTGGGTGTGGAGCCTACTTAAAAAAATGTTGGGTGTTTTTTTTTCTTTTAAGATTTTATTTATTTTTTTGTCAGAGAGAGAGTGTGTGAACACAAGCAATGGGAGCAGCAGGCAGAGGCAGAGGGAGAAGCAGGATCCCTGCTGAGCAAGGAACCCCATGTGGAACTCAATCCCAGGACCCTGGGATCATGACTTGAGCCAAAGGCAGATCCTTAACTGACTGAGCCACCCAGGTGTCCCTAAAAAAAGAAGTTTTATCCTGAGCTAATACCCTGAGTCTTGCAGTGTTTTCTAGCTAACCGTGGCCTCAGCTCTATCTCTGACCCTTTCCCACACCTCTGGTAGGTCTGCTGATCCCCTTTCCCAAGACAGCTTAACCTCTCTGAGCTTTAGTATCTCAGCCTATAAAAGGGGAAACAATGTCAGTCACCACCTTCAAGAGCTGGTATGAGGAATAACGACAGGATGTGTGGGGCGCCTGGCATGGCCTTGGCCCCAGAAGTCCCCTGCCAGCCTCAGGCGGCAGGCTCTGCTGTGTCCCTCACACACCCAGCCCAGACACAGAGCTAGTCCCAGAGGAAGACGTTCATGGCAAAGAAGAAGTAACATTTTCCTGAGATGGCTGAGTGGTTCGGATGGGTTCTTTGCTCAGTATTCCCTCCAGCAGTGGGAGCAGCCTTGGCCCCTCCTTCTGGCTCCCTTCTTCTCAGGTCTCTCTTTCAGGGGGACTAGCCCTGGCTGAGAAGGAGGGGTGCAGCCCCACCTGGATGGAGGTGTCTGCCAGTAGGTGTCTCTGGGGCACGTCACCTCCTTTCCAGGTAACACTGCAATGGTCGTGCTCACCAACTCCCAGGGGCCTGAGACCTCTGTTTCTTGTCTGAGGGAAAAGAGCACCACTGAGGAGGAACCGACAGTGCAGAGGCCCAGAGCAGTGAGGAAAGGTGGATGCAGGGAGGCCAAGTCCTGGGTGCCAGGGGTGAGGCCAGGAGAGCAGAAGATGGGGGCTATTTGTGGGGCTGGGCAAGGAGCTGGCTTCGTGCAGAAGAGGACTTACTCCTTCTTGCTCCCGCTGCAGGAGGGAGGGCTTGCTGTTACTATAGACTCACCTTGTTTTTACACACTGGGACTCCAAGAGAAGAAGGGACTTGCCCAAAGTCACATAGCGGGTGGGACCTGGGCCGGCACAGACGGCTCCCACCCCCCCGCTAGATCCTGGTGACCAGGCTCCTCCCTCTGCAGTACTTCAATGGAGGGACCACCTCACCTCCTGAGGCTCAGTTTTGTTTGATTTGGGGGCCCGCCTTGAGGTGCTGGGTCCCCCAGGTGGTCTTGGTAACTGTGGCCTGATCCAGGCCAAGGCCAAGCTTTATTCTCTGCTTCATTTTCCCCAGGTGTACAGGAGAGTTAAACCAACTCAGGTTTGGCCTGTACTCTTTTCACCACCCCCACCATGGTGCACCGGGGGAGACAGGTGGTCTGTAGCTCCATGCATGCATGGGAAAGTGAGGTGCAGAGAGGGGACAGGAGCACCTGGGGCCTGGGTCACCCCCAGGCTTGTCGACCCAGCTCTGAGGGTGTGGTCCGCGGCCAGGAGAGGTGGCTGCAGGGTTGGTGGCCAGAAAAGCCCAGGCTTTCTGATCTCCAGTGTTCTGTAACCTGCCCTTCGGCAGCCCCTGCTCTGTCTTGGGTTCACAGCTCCAACCCTGCTGAGGGTATCCCCCTCCCTGCTAATTATGACTGGTCACAAAAGCTGGACCGTGACCAGACAAAGGGACAGGGATGAAAGTGCTGGTTGTCATGGCAACCTGGAGGGTTGCTGGGACCCAGGGGAGGGGCTTGGCTATGTGCCTGGGCCCAGGCATCTGGATGACCTCTGAGCATAAGCCAGGATGGCCCAGGGGCTCTCAGGGGTTCCCCCTCCTGTTCCATACCCACCAGAACCAGGCACACAATGGAAACCTCACCCCCTCTATGGCAGCACCTGCTCCCTGTGCCTCCCCTGGTGGCCCCATTATCCTGCACCTGCTGCCCTCCCCCACACCTGCTCCCTAGCCCTGGTGTTCTTCCCAAGGTGCTCCCTGCCCATCCCCAGGCCCAGCTGCCTGCTTTGAGGGCTAGCCAAGAGGGGCGGTGGGACCAGGAGGGGTCACAGGGAGGGCCCTGGGGAAGGACGGAGGGTCCAACTGCCAAGCCAGCTCTGCCTGCCCAGTGGTGGGTGTGCTCCTCTCAAGGGTTCCTTAGGGGACCTCAGTCTCCTCACCTATAAAATGGGAGCAGTCATTTCTGCCCTCACGACCTCCATGAGTAAGTTTCTCTCTGCTTGGAAGGAGCTCTGAGGCCAGGATGTCGCCAGAGCAGGTCAGGTTAGACAGCGAGGTTGGGAAGAGCAGAGGGAAGGGGTTGTCTTCCGCAATACTCTCAGGCCCGCCCACCTCTGTTAGAACACTTGGAGACCTGAATGCCGTCCTGCATACTTAGGGATCACAGCTTGGAGGGGGAGATGACATTTTCCAGGGGACCCGCAGGGTAGAGGGGACCTAGGCAGGGAACCCATCAGTGCCAGGTTCTTGAATGACTGATCAGGAATATTATGGAATTCACTTCCCACACACATATAATACACACAACAGGAAGAGTGCACACTCCCAGGGGATGGCCTGCGGGGTCTCTGGTGTTCCAGTTCAGGTGGGGAAACTGAGATCTAAGGAACTGTATTGTCTGGTTCTCTGGCATCCTACCAGCAGGTGGTGGAATGGGGGGACAATGGGGCAGGAGAAGTAGGAGGCCGGCCAGCACCCCCCTGCTCCCGGAAATGATTTGGGATCCCCATGGCAACTGGTTTTTGTCTTGTGGCCCAAATTCTAATGACTCCCTATATCCTATGTGACAGCCCCAGGTTCCACTTGTACTTGGGCAAGGCCCTTCCCTTCTTGCCCCCTCAGTTTGCCCACCTGGAGGGTGGGAGCAGATTGCCAAGGAGGAAGCTATCAGCTCTACCTGCTGCCCTGGCTGTTTGAATGCCCCCTCCCCCACCCTCCCCCGGTCGTCACAGGCCGGCCACTGATGGCAGCGCTCACCTCTCTGACAATGAGGAATTTCCTCTCTGGAACAAACCAGCCTTCCTGACCTGTCTGGAGTTTCTTACACACTCCGTCTCAGATGTGTGGCAGGGGCAAAGCTTTTGCCAGGAATGGAGGCATTTGGGGGCACAGCAACTGTCCTGGTGTTCCTCAGGCCATTCCGTACAGGAGACCCCAGGGCAGACCTCGGCATGTTTTGTGTACCCCACTGTGCAGATGGAAAAACTGAGACCTAGCAAGGGAAGAGACTTGCCACTGAGTTGGCAGCAGAACCCTGACCTCCTGCCCTGTTCAAAGAACTTTCTAGGGGGTGGATCAGAATGGCAGGCTGGTTTCCAGACTCAGTGAACTCAGGTTCCCTGGAGGGGGGGGGGGCACTTGGTGGGTGGTGGAGGCAAGATAATGAGGCCAGTCCCAGTCTGCGGAAAGATCATTCAGTTGGTGTTCACTGAGTTCCTTGGGGCCAAGGGGAAATCAGAAGCACTCAGAGCCTAATTATGACAGCTGCCTGTGTAGCTCCTTGGTGTCCAATGGAAATTCTTGTGGAAGATCTCACTGTCTGGGGGCCAATCACTTGGACCCCCTCCTGCTCCTGCTCCTGGAGAGCCAGGCCTCAGCATTCTAGACCGGGCCTCAGCATTCTGGAGCATGGTCTGGAATTGCAGGTCGGAGGAGGGTAGGCTGGGGAAAGGGTATGAAGACTGGGTTGTGTGCAGCTGGGCTGCTATCGGTGGCTGCCATCTCCAGAGGGGTGGCCCCAATGTGGGGTGCTCTGTATCCTAGTCAACCCCTAAGAATTCAGTCCTGATGGACTGGCAGGGCTGCGGGGAAAAGCAGCACCACAGCACCCCACTATCCCCGCTATTCAAGCCCGCCCTCCAGTTGGGTGACCCAGCAGTGGACCAACATCTGGTCACCTGCCAGGTGGTACTGGCCATGGTCCTCTGGGGCCCCTGAGGAGAGTATAAGTGTGTTCTGTGGGCTGAGGCAATCAAGGAGGACTTCCTGAGGAAGTGTAGCCTGAGATGGGGTGGGAAGTTGTAGAAAAACTGAAAGAGGGAGGAGAATCCAGCTGGGAAGCTCCATGGGAGTTCAGGTGGGAATGGCTTAGGGCTGGGGGCCAGGATGAGGACTGAGCCTTCACGGGGTCCTCAAGCTTCCAGTCCCCCAGGACTGAGTCCCTCAGTCCTCCCTGAGATGTGGGCCTTTAAGGTCTTGTCTGCCAAGCTGACCTCATGGATCAAAGGAGAATTAATTTGTCTCCATTTTTATTCATCAGAGAAAATGCTGGTTGGAGCGGCTGAGACCAGCTGACCAATAGAAGAGAGGGGGAAGATCAGAGGAGGCCTAGGGAGAGGGTGGACCCCAGACCTCAACCAGTCCTCTGACAGCCCCTATGCCTGTGACTCAGTTTCTCTCAGGAGCAGCTCAGGGCCCCTGGCCTAGAAAACCAGAGGGAGATCCTGGGAGGCCCAAGGGGCTGCCTGGGGGCAGGTGGGGAGGGATAGCTCTAGTCATCCTGTCTGGATGCCTGTCGCCCTCTGTTCCGGCCGGCCGGCCACGTGAAGGGCTCATTCTATCTCCTATTCACATGGGGCTTTCATCTCTGCAGCCAGTGAAGCATCGCTCCCAGCCTCGGCTCAGGCAGCAGAAAGGCACAGGGGAGGGGCAGTCCGGGCCTGCCATGTCCTCAGAATTCTGCCCTGAAAGGCATGGGCCTGGGAGCCCTGCACAGCCTGCCCGCCCAAGCCCGAAGCTTCCAGCCCACCAGAGATAGGGTAGAGAACCCCTACTCACTCACAAGCTCTTGAAGGAACCCAGTCTTATCTATTTCAATGAGAGCAAGGCTGGCTTCCCTTCCAGCCTATACACGGCAGAGGACTGCCCTCCCACCACAGGAGGGGCAGGGGCCCAGGGTGGGGTCATGGCTCAGCCCCTTGTTCCTCCCTCAGGGAACAGGTAGGTGTGGCAGGCTTCAGGGCAGGGCAGGAAGAGCAAAGCCTGAACCTGTGTCCAACCATTGGAGAAGATGGGGGCATTAGAGGGTGGACATCTGAGACCCATGAGGGCAGGGACTGACCCCAGTGTCCCGCCAGGGAGGAAGAGAGGCAGTCAAGCCCACCGCCCACACCTGTAGAGGGCAAAGTGGAGCTGGCAGGATTGCTGGGTGATGAAACAACCCCTGGCCTGCACACCCCAGGGACACAACAGTGACCATCTCATGGTGGGGGTGAGGGGATCTGTGGGCTGGGCCTTTTGAGAGTGGACCTATCCTGCAGTGGCCTATCCATCTGTCTGGCAGCCATGGCCCCTGTGATGTCATCAACCCACTGCGTTGCTTGGCAACTTTCCAAGATTAGCGCTCTGCCCCTGTCATCCCTGACGTCCCACCATGGGCTGATGTTGCCCTGGCAACCCGGATGGGTACTGCAGCTTTTTGGACAGCTGTACCCAGTGTAGGGAGTGCCAGGAAAAAGCCGAGAAGCAGGTGCCTATCTATAGGCTGAATAGGGTACATGGCCTATCCCCAGATCCACAAAGGAGCCAGGCTGGCCCGAAACAGGGCTTTGAGGGTCTTTGCCTCCTCAAAGAGCTATGGCCACCTTTGCCCCCAATCCCCCTCTTACGTACTTCTTTCCTTCCGCAATGGTCACTGAGCACCTACCATGTAAATGCCAACAAGAAAAGCAAATAACACCACAGTTTGGGCTTCGGGAAAGTTGCACCAGCATTGGGTCTTGAAGGATGAATAGGAGTTGGCCAGAAGCAGGAGCTGGTGGAGAGAGGTGTTCTGGGCGGAGGAAGCAAAGCCTGTGCAAAGGCCAAGTTACTGTCTCCAGCCACAGCTTACACACTGCCTCTGTGCTCCTCATGGCCAGGCCTCTCTGGATTGCCCATTCAACAAACACACTGTAAAGCAGAATCCAGTTCAAATCTGAATGCTTAGTGCTCAGCTCCAACTGGGCACTAAGCCAGCATTACTAAAACAAGTAAAGTTGGACATTTGTCTAAGGAACCTCAGGTCCTACCACCTCCCCCAACACCAACCTGCCTTACCAAGCCTCAGTTTCCCCATCTACAAAATGAGGCCAACTCTGAGAAGGCTCCCTGGGTAAGGGTTCTCAGGTTGAGGTGGTATCGTTTTTCAATTTTCTTTTGGTTTGTAACCCACCTATTACCCTTACAGGAAAAAAATAACCGTTAAGACTAATACACCGGACATCTGTAAACTTTCACATTTCTCAATTGTTAGTATTGGACCGCTTTTGTTTCATCTCCTCTCTATACTTATCTTTATATAAATTTAGCTGAACCATTTGAAAGGAAGTCACAGCAGCGGACGTCCTGACATTTGTCCTGAAATTCTTCGGCCCACATTGGTTAAGACAAGGACAGTCTCCTATACAACCACAATACCATTTTTTCACATCGAAGAAAACTAGCGGAAATCCAATATTTAGGACAGACAGGAGGATCAAAGCCTGAACCCATGCCAGGTCTTTGGAGCAGATGGGCACCTGAGGCCAGAGATGGGGAAGGGGGGTGCAGGAACACCCACTGCCCACCCTGAGGAGCTGAGGAGTTGTAGTCAGTGGTGTGTGTGTGTGTGTGTGTGTGTGTGTAAGCTGAGCCGCCACAGAACAGAAGCGACCCTTTCCGCAGCGACCTAACCATCTGGCTCACAGCTGTGGCTTAGATACAAACTTCCTCAATTATTACCCCCCAATTATTTATATAACTTTAATTTTTATTTTATTTTTACTAGGATGCAATCAAAGTCCTCACATTGCGTACGAGCTGTTTTGTCTCTTACTCTAGGAGAGTCCGGGAGGGGAGATGGGTAACGGAGCCCGGGTTTGACCGCCAAGGGGGCGGTCCCTGTCCCCAACCCACCCTCCGGGTGAGGGAAGCGGCGAGCGCGGGGCGGGAGGAGCGTCGGGAGCGGGGCCCGAGCAGACCCCCGGAGCGTTCGCTGGCGGAAGTACCGCCCGCCGCGATGATGGCCCCGCCCCCTAGCAACAGGCCCCGCGTCCCTCCCTAGAGACGGGCCGCCTGACCCCACTCCGCTCGTTGGAGCCGGTAAGTCGGTGGCGCCGAGGGTCGGCAGGGCGAGAAGGGGCAGGGGCACCTCGACTAGGCGCAGAGGGCGAGGGAACCGGGAGGAGGACGCCCTCCCGGCCCAAGATCCACGTTCCTACATACGAGTCTGCGCACCCGGTTTCCCCAGCCCTGGCCCTTGGGAAAGGAGTGAGGCGCGCTTTTAAACAACCCTGCAGAAAAGTCCTGTACTTACTAGGCCGGTGTTTTGCCCCTCCTCCCGCATGGCGAGGCTGTGGCCTCTCCCCCGTCCCGCTTCCCGCCCTGCGGAAGGCACCTGCAGGGAAGGAGCCCACCTCCACCAACCCCTCAGTCCCTTACCTAACGTCACCTGTGTCCGTTCTTAGTCCTCCCTATCACCACCTGCAAATCCGCAGAGTACTGCGGCACCTGTCTCGGAGTGGTTATAGACATTAACTGATTTTCTTGCTTGACTCACTTCATTTATTCATGGAATCATTTAGCCAGCACTTTTTTGGCACCTACGGTGAGCCAGGCCCCTGTCCAGTCCCGCGGTAGGTCGTGAGGTTTCAGAGATCAACGTTCCTTGAAAATTCCTGCATTTGCAGCTCTCATGATCACCTGGCAGGGCAGACAGGTGTGCACATAGAATACAGGGAGATTTCACTGGAGGGAGGAGCCTATGACAGCTGGGGGAGCACAGAGGGGCTCACCTTAGGTGAGTACTCTGAAAAGGTGGGGAGAACCCCAAGCCTTTGTGGTTATTACTGTCCACAATATTGTTTGCCAGCTAACACCACCAAGGAAAGAGACTTCAAAAATCCTTTAAGCCACACATCCCCTTTTTATATGACACCTTACCTAGAACCTGGTGTGTGAAACAGATGCAGGGTCTTCATTGAATCAGGGGGTGGATGGCTCTGAAGCCCTTCTGCTTAGGCTCCCCTCCCCATAAGCACTCACTTTGCAGAACCTCAGGGCTCCTCTGTGCACAGTTTGAGAACCACGGTTGTGGCGCTTAGGAACATGGACCTTTGGGTCAGCCAGAAGTGAAGACCTCCATTTCCATTCTAGTTCTGCCATTTCCTGGCTGTGTGTCCTTTGCAAGGTCCTTGTCCTCTCTGGACCTTAGTTTCCTTGTTTATGTATTAGAGATGACAGTAATATTTGTTGTGAGGATCCAAAGCCCTTGTTTATTTGTGTCCAGCCAGCCAGTGCCCGGCAGGTGGTTGGATCACATGGGGTTGAATGACAGTGAATCCACCCCCAAAGCTTCTGGTAGCCAAGCTATTAGGACTCCCAGGTGATCTGACTGGGGAGAAAGAATACCTTGGTTTTAAATTCCAACTGCCCCTCTTGCTGGCTGTCTGAACTTGCGCAGGTCTCTTAACCTCTCTGAGCGTCATTCTCCCCAGCTCTGGGAAATGAGGGTAGTCTCAGCTCTCACCTCAGAGGTTTGAATGAGATGTTGCACGAACCACATCTAAGCCTCTAATAGCACTCCTCGTTGCAGACACTGTGCCTGCTGGGGTCACCCCCACCATCTTACTGGTCAGTTTCCCCACACAAACAGGGGAGAGTGCCCAGAGTGACCTGCAGAGGCTTGCTGGCAATGGTGTCCTCACACTCTCACCAGCCCTGCTCATTCCCGCACAGACACCACCGTCACCTGTGGGGTTGACAGGAGATAGAGGTGTGTCTGTCTGTCTATCTGTCAGCAGGTCCCATGCACACCAGCAGCGTACAGGTGCTCAGAGCTGGGGTGGAATGGGAAGGGAGCCTTGGATCTTTGTAAAGGGCCGAGGGATGGAGGGGAAGCAGGATTCTGGGTTTGCAACTCCCTCTCATGCCTTCCTTCTTGGGATGTGCCTGAATGGGGTCCCCACTGCCAATCCGCTCAGAGGGAGAGGGCTCATAGGAGCAAGAGCTGGTACCCCCCACACTCCCCATCACAGACTCCTTTTGCCTCCAGCAACATTGTGCTTTCCTGGACATTTCTCCATCTGTTATCTTGGCAGAGCCCGATGACACACCAGCTCGGCAGCCAAATATATTGAAACACATTTGAAAGCTGGGGAAACCAGAGAGTGGGAAGCCCTCCTGTGGCGTGGGGTCCCCAGCCTCTCCAAGAGCTGTTCTGTTCAGTGATTTCGTTCAAAGATGAGCAGACCTCTGTGTGTTTGCAGCCTCGATGGGGCTGAGCCTCAGCAGATCCTCTGTCCTTTAAGGTGCTCTAGGAAGGGCTGGTGACTGTCAGCAGGATAGGCCAGCCTCAACAATGTTTTTGGCGCTGGCCCTGGGAGGTGGCTGGCCACCAGGGAGTGGATTCAGGGAGCTGAGTTCTGGTAGGCCACGCCTGACTGGCTAGAAGCTGGGCTGCCTTTGGGCTCAGAGTTTGGGGCTTCCTGCCAGAGTCCCATCTGCCTTTTATGGGCCCTACTGTGGCCTTGCCAACTCCCCCCCTTCCCTCTTCTTAGAAATGGATTCAGCAGCTGCCCTCAGCTTTAGCACTGCTGGGTAGCTTTGATCCAGACAGTCCTGGCTGCCCAACCTGCCTTTCAGACCCCTCCAGGCAGGATTCCCCTGCAGTGATCCAACAGGAAGCCTAGGCCGGCCAGGCACACCTGGTGGCTAAAATGGAGATGACAGAGCATTACACGCTCAGCCAACAAGGCAGCCTGTACCACAAGTTTGCTTTGTGCCAGTGTGCGGGTTTGGGGAGGGGGGAGTGGGGAGAGGGCGTTGCTTGGGTCAGCGTAGGCGTTTGTTAAGACATTTCTCACATGCAGCACCCAGGGAAGGCCCTGCTGTCTCCCAGGGGGACCCGCCTGGCACTGTGTGTCTGTCCAGATTAGGAGACCCCTGTCTCTGTCCCCAAGCCCTGCGTGGAGGGCTGTGGCTTGTTGCAAGATGCAGACAAGGCATCCCTGTGTCCTGGTGCCCCTGGGGGCTGAGCAGAAGCTGGCAAGATCCCAGTAATGCCAGTATCTTCTCCTAGGAGCGCCCCGAGAAGCAGCATGGAGCAGCCTAACAGAGAAGGCCAGAGCCCAGGAAGGACCCCTCAGGGTCCAGAGTGCGATGGGACTCCCGTGGACCAAGAGTGTGGTCTGAAGAGGACCCATGCAGACCTAGAGTATAACCTGGGGAGGATTCTTCTGGGACCAGATTTTGGGTCAGAGAAGCCTCTTCCAAGTGCTGACCCCGATCCCCTGCCTTCGTCCCTGTCCCCACCCACGCTGTCAGACTTGGGGCAGCCCCGGAAGTTGCCCCTGACAGGCACTGACAAGAAGTACCCCCTGATGAAGCAGCGTGGATTCTACTCGGACATCCTCAGCCCTGGAAGCTTAGATCAAATTGGGGTGAGTGTGGAGCTGTCCCCTACCCCGTCAAAGCTCTCCTGTGGGTTCCAGTCACCCACCCTCCCTCCCTCCTTTCTTTCCTTCCTCCGTCCCTCCCTCCCTTTGTTCCTTCTCTCCATCAGTCCATTTCTTCACTTGTCTGTCTGGCCATCTAGCCATCTGTCTGTCTAGTAAATTGTCCTTCCATCCGCCCATCCACCTGACCATCCATCCGTCTGTTCCTCCATCTACTTGTCCTCTCATTCAACAGTTCATTACCAAGTATCTCCTGTGCGACAGGCCCTGGGCTGAGCACTGGTGACAGTGAAGATGAGACATCTATGTCCGTACTGTCACGGGGCAATGGCTTTGGTGGGGGAGTCCTCCCCCAGCTCTGGTTGGGGAGGGGTTCCTTGGACAAGGTGGCATACCATGTGTTTACTGGGTGGCTGGCAGGGGGCTTGAGGACCCTGACAGGCCATGGCCTGTGTAGAGGAGGAGAAAAGAAGGTGAGGGGACAGATTAAGGCTTTGGGGGAGGGGGACATTGGAGAGGGGATAACTAGGGGAAGGTTCAAAGAGCCCCAGAGTCCTGGACAGCCTTAGGAAAGTTCTAGCCAGGACAGGTCAAGAGAGATAGGGCAAGAAACCACCAACCCTCACTATGCTGGGGGTGCCAGACTTAACCTTGGTGGAGGAGACATGCACAGAGACACCTGCTGGCATTGTGGTCCCTCCATCTTGTGGCTCAGCCCCTGGACACAGCAGGGGTGATCTCAGAGGAAGGAGGGAGCTGGAGCTGTGCAGGACCAGAAGCAGGTGGGGTCAGGGGTGTCCTAGGTGGCTGCAGCTTATTGTCCACTGTGGCCTCTGAAAGGGGAATTGTGGAAACTCACTGGTTCTGCCCCATCCCCGCGACCCTGGGGGTTTCCCAGTGGGTTTGGGGGAGACATTTGGCCTTGTGGTCCCTCCCAGGTCCTGCCTCTCCCCAGGATGTTTACACCCCCTCAGAGATCTGGGATTTGGTTTTAGGAAGTGTGCCGTGGTCCCTGCGTGAGCCAAGACCTCCTGCGACAGGCCGACCTTGACCAGTTTACTCCAAACGGTCAGTGCCCAGAGGGGCAGGGTGGATGGGTGGGTGCATTTAGAAGCAGGACCTCTGGTCTTAGAGAGATTATTTCTGCTTGGCTTGGGATCTCAGTTTCCTCAGCTGTAAAATGGGGGTAACAAGACATAAGGTGCTTTGTGAGGACCAAGCTAATGGTTAGTGCTCAGTGAAGCACAGCTTTCTGTTCCTCTTAACAGAGCTGTGATGAGGGCTCCACGGTGGCTGGGCCACTCAGGGCCAGAGCATCCGTTCTCTGCCTGGCTGGAGACACTAGGGTGTTTACTTGTGTAAATTCTGTTTTCTCCCTCCCCTGGAACATGAGCTTGGAGGAGGCCAGGGCCGTGTCTGAGTGGTCCTCGCAGGGACCCCAGCACCTAGAGCAGGACCTAGCACAGGAGATCTCTGCTGAAGGGGCAAAGGGTGACTCTCCTTCCTCCCAGGCTATGCACTGAGTCTTGTAAGGTCTGGGACAGGACTGTGGGTTGTGGGGCCATCTCCACAGGAGAGGCAGCAAGCTGGTTGGGGCCCTGAGTGGCAGAGAGGAACTGGCTGGGGACCCTCCCACCTGGCTGGCAGATGGGATACCCCCTTCAATCAGACCCAGAGGGCCCAGCTCTGGGAGAGGCTTGACTCTTTTGCTGGCATCTCCCAGATTAGTCCTCTCGGTGCCCCTGAGCCTTGTGGGATCTGGGAAGCCCCAGAAGTGGCCCAGGAAACAGCACGTGTACATGCATTTGTGCAGTGAGCTGAGGATCCGGGCTATTGTGCTCTACAGTCTCCCAGACAACTGGGGCTCAGAAATGCTTACAGAGCACAGATCTAAAGGCTGTGTGTGGCTCCCACCATCCACGGGAGGGTGGAGTGGGGTGGCTCGGCAGCTCTGCACCCCCACCCGCCTAAGGAAAAGCAGTCCCCCAGAAGGCCACAGGATGGTGGCTTCCAGGCCATAGAAATCCACTCTGTGGCTAGAAGGCCAACAGGAGGACTTGAGAAGCCTGCCTGGGACTCACAGGCACAGCTGAAGGCCAGGTTTGGTTGTCTTCACCCTGCCTCCTCCTTGGCCCCTGGGATTCAGGGCAGGGCCCAGAAGCCCATGATCCTGGGAAGGGAATGGTGTCGTGGACCCAAAGGCTCAAAAACACGATTAGCCATGCCTTTTTGGTACTGTGAGGTTCCTTGAGCACCTGACAACTTTGGGAGGAGAGCAGACTTCAGCTGAGGACTGGTGGCCTCTGCTGAGCCTCTCGAGTCTTCTATGGAGCCCCAGCGGCTAATTCCCAAGGTGGACTGTCCTGAAGTGTGACTACCTCTGGTCTCTGGAGAGGTGGTGAGGCCCAAGGCAGGGGTCACCAGGGCCTCCCAGGAGATTGGATGGGGCCATCACTGAGCTTCTGTGAGCCTCCCCAGCTCCTGGGAAAGGTGACTTATCTCCCAGAGCATATTCCCATACCCCCTTTCCCCACTTCTAGGGACTTTCCTTTACTCTTAACATCCCAAGTCCCGGGAATCCCTAAGTTCCAGGCAGACTGGAATGGTCACCCTACCGATGGGTCTCTCCCCACCAGCCGCCCTGGTTGTCTAAGTATGGGTGGTTATTTTGTGCCCTGAATGTCCCACAGGGCCAGGGTGATGGCGCTACCCGCTCATACCGTATCCAGAATGCCTTGACTTTGGAAATGCTCCTGGGGGTTGAATAGCATTGACCATTGCTATGCCTGGGGCCTCTGGAGTAGGGGCGTCAGGGAGCTACCACTTTGCCTTCCTGTCCAGTTATAATCCCCATTGGTCATTGGATTCAGCATCCAGCTTGCACAAAGGCCACCAGTGTGGGGATGAGGGGTGTGGGGAAGAGATGACCGAGCATGCTGGCTCTGGACACGGAGAGCAGGAGGCCTTCCAGAGGCCCTTGTCCTCCAGGTTTGCACTCTTCTTAGGCACTTGGTGCCAAATCTCCCTTCTCCTCACCACTGCCAGCCACAGACAAGCTCTGAGCTTCCCTGGCCCCAAACCATGCATGCCTGGTCCCTAGTACTTCGCCTTGGGGAGTATTGGGCCCTGGCCCGAACCCCTGCCATTCCTGTCTGTGCCTCTGCCTGCAGTCAGAACCTTTGAGATTCCTGAGGACTTTGACGATTACCTGGAGCAGCAGCATATTGGGTCCACAACCCAGATGCTCACTCAGACTGACTTCCCGCCGCAGGCCTATGAGCCCAAGGTGCAGGTGCCTTTCCTGGTGCTGCCAGGCCAGTGTCCCCGCAAGATTGAGATCGAGAGGTATGGCTGAGTTGGCACTGGGCAGGCTGGTCCTCTGGGAGGGGGCATCCACCCAACTCAAGGGGGCAAGGGACAACAGGCAACTAGGTAACCATCCTCATAGCAGAGGTTATGAAAACAGATCTCTGTGCAAACCTTCTAGCCCTTTGGTTTCTTAATAGGAACACACTGACTTCCTTGCTGTGGAAATGGGGAGGGTGGCCTTTGAGTCAAAACAGTGGAATTGCCAGGCAGGACAGAGGGCAACTGGGGCCCAGGACACCAGCCCCACTCCCAACACCACTTCCTGATGAGTTCCAGTGGGGGTGGGGGGCCTGCAGGTGTCCCTGGGCCACACACCTATCCTCCCCTCCCACCCTGTGGGTCCTTGCTGGCACCTGTGAAGCCGCCTCACATGAGATCCCCTCGTCCCCCTCGGCCAGGAGGAAGCGGCTGTACCTGAGTCTGGACATCAACCAGTTACTGGCTGATGAGGGCATCGACTCCAACATGCTCATGCCCAGGCATCCAGATCCCCAAAACCCCCAGACCATCGAGCAGGGCCATGACCCGCTCTTCCCCGTCTATCTCCCGCTGAAGGTGAGCCTAGTTTCCACAGAGGGCTGATGGTCAGGGGTGGAGGCCCAGAGGAGCCCAGCATTCACCCTCCCCCATCCTCTGGTACATCCTGTCCATTTGGCCCCGCTAGGGGTGAGCTCTCTGTCCCCACCCTCTGCCCGTTTCTTCCAGGTGTTTGACAATGAAGAATTTGATTGCCGCACTCCCAGCGAGTGGATCAACATGGGCTTGGAGCCGGGGTCTCAGGTCAGGAAACCCGTCCCTGGAAAAGCCCTCCTGCCCACTGATGACATCCTGGGGCACGGTGAGCAGGGCCGGTGGGGCTGGGAGGGAAGGATCCCAGTCTGCACCATCCCTGACGGGCAGCAGTACGGCCATGGACTCCTGGGCCGCCCTGGGGGCTGGGGGCCATGGGAGGTGAGAGCCCACCCACTTTGAGGCCTCCCAGCTGGGATACAGACTAAGGGGCAGGCCATACAGAGGCATGAAATAGAAGGACCAAGGATGACATCATGGGAGGGCTGGGGAAGGGACAGCTGGATGGTGTCTAGTATTTTTTTTTTTTAAATCTTTGATTTACTGGTGATAAAAAAATATGCAGGCTTGTTGGAAACGTTCAAATGTGCATAAGGGGCACACGTGAAGCCTTTCCATCCTGCCACCCAGAAATCACCATAGCTCCAGCTGTCCCCGTGGCCTCTCCGCTCTCACCACGGGGTGGACAGCACACTCCCTCATGCTCACCCGTCTGCTTGCAAACACTCAATCACAAGCACCCAGCGTCGTCCTCACACGCCAGCCCCCCACGCTCACATACCCGTTTTCACAGCACACACTCATACTTCTGCCACGACCACACCCCCGCACATGTGCCCATGCAGATCTCTGCCTTGTCTGCGTCTGCGGCTGTGTTTGCTGCTGGAGGGAACAAGCGGCGGGGTGGGGGTGGGGGGTGGGGGTGGTCCTTGGCTGCCACCTGGCCTGTGTGGCTGGTCTCCTTGTGGGCATCCCAGGAAGATCCAGGTTAGGAGGCGGGATGTTGGCGGTAGCTGTCTCCCTCTGCAGGGCTGAGGGCCATCTCTGCTTCCTGCACCCGTGGGCAGACACACTGCTTTGGGGTGGGGAGCAGGGCTCTGGTGGGCTGCCTCCAGGACTGAGAGCCATGCTGGCTGGTTTTAAGACTGCTCAGCCTCCAGGGGTCCCCCCACCAGCAAGTCCATTGAGCAAGCTGTAAATTTATGTTTCGATTTAAAAACATGTTAATGCTGGAATCAATTTCTCTGAACTAGACAAGAAACCCAGAATGTTCCCTTTACTTTGGACTTAATTACAAAAATAATTTAACTCAATTGTTCCCAGATCTCCAATTCCTGGTGATAAAACCAGAAGGTGTGGGGCTGCATTAACCTTACATGCACTGAGTACCAGCCTCCACGAAGTGTTTCTGCCCGCCCCTCCTACACACAGGCCACACCCCTTCGCCCGAGCTCAGCCAAAGGCAGCCCCGCCGGTGGGAGGAGGGGCTGGCAGGAAGCGATTCTGCTAGAGACCTCTTGTGTTCTGCCCGGGGTTTCTTGTGACATCTTTTTCTCTAAGCTGAGCCAAGACAGGTCAGCCTTTTCAAAAAAGAAGTTTATAGGAAGGGGAGCGATGGGAAAAGCAAAACAAGCAAAGCCAGCGAGTTTACTACAGCAAGCTCCTTTACCCATCTTTCCAGCTTCAACCAGAATTCCAGCCGTTTTTCCTCAACCCAGTGTGTAGGACCCACATTTTAAGGCACTTCTGCTAGGCACCGTGCCATGTGCGTCTTCCTTCCACAAAAGTATACGGAGCACCTACTATATTCCAGTGTCCATTCTAAGTACAGAGACACAACTGTGACTAACGCAGAAAAGGTCACACCTGCCCTTGGGGAGCTGCCCCTAATGTGAGGAGGCCAACCAGCACCAGGATAGGATGCATACACGGTGTGGCTTTAGACTCTGTGAGGGACACAAACAGGGTATCAAGTCAGAGAGTTCCCGGGCCAAAGGTGCTCTTGTAGGCAGAGATGCTTTCTCCAAGAAGAAGCCATTTGAGCAAGGAACAATCCAGCAATAAGGTGACCTGAGCCAAGACTATTCCAGGCAGAGATGATAGCCAGTGCAAGGGCCCCGAGGCAGGAGTAAGCTCCAAAGTCACAGGAACAGCCTGACATGCAGTATGGCTGGAGAGAAATGTGTAGGGCTGGTAGTGGCAGGAGATGAGCTGAAGAATAGGGCAAAGGCTTTCAGCCGAGGAAGTGGGCAGGAAGCCCATCCTGACCAACAGACCGTGAGGCCCACTTGGGGCCACTGCTGGGCGGTCATCATCTACTTTGCCCTGACCTA
Organism: Neogale vison; assembly: GCF_020171115.1. Classification (NCBI taxonomy): domain Eukaryota; kingdom Metazoa; phylum Chordata; class Mammalia; order Carnivora; family Mustelidae; genus Neogale; species Neogale vison. The sequence continues at coordinate 203,232,388 of NC_058096.1, read as the reverse complement.
TCCTGATATGAGGGGCCCAGGGGCTCAACTGCCATGTGCAGCCCACTGAAAGGGGTTCACTCTGGCTTTGGTCACCTTGAAGGGGTCCAGTTCAGACTCGAGGAGTTTTACAACTACATCCTCAACAGGTCTCTCTGTGCCTGGGGCTCTCCTGCCTCCTGCCCCAGCCCTGCTGGCCTGTCTCTGTCGGCCATGAAGAGGTCATACAGAGCACAAGGACAGAGAAGCCTGGTCCTTCTGGCTCCTCCTCACCAGGGGTCCCCCAGAGGCCAGCTCAGCTGGGAGGAAGCAGGGGCCTTGCTTTGCTGGAGCTAGAGGCGGTCCATCCTACAGGGAGGGAGGCCAGACTAGTAGCCACTGAGACTCATTCCCAGCACCTGCTGCACACACTGAGAGGCCCCTGCCGACCCTGCGGCAGAGAGCACTGGCAGATTCGCCTCCTGTTTCAGAGGACCCCAAGAGCCCGAAGCTCAAGTATGAATGGTGCAGTGTCGGCGTCCTGGATTATGACAAGGAGAAGAAACTGTACCTGGTGCACAAGACAGACCAGAACGGCTTGGTGCGAGATGAGAACGGGAAGCCCATCCTGAACGGAGGGGTCACCGCTGAAGGTGGGAGCTCTCTGCCCGCCCCTTGCAGACCCCCCACATAGGCCTGTGACTGAGGCCAACCCCCACCCCCCAACAGAGCCCCATCAGGCCTGAATTCTCCCTTGCTCTGTGTGTCCTGCGGCTCTCTGTCCCCTGACCTGTGAAAACCCCAGGACACATCACTCAGAGACCCCAGGAAGGGCAGATTGCCATTATCTGATGGGCCCACTCTGAGCCGCTGACAGGACCACTCCCAACACACTGCCAAGAAGGCGTCTGAGGCCATCGATCAGTGATGTTTGCCCCCCCTCCCCGCTGCTCCCGCACCGTGTGGCCGTGATGGATGGGGACATGGGCAGCCACCCCAGGGGACTCTTCGTCTGTGCACAGCTCTTTGCAGATGACAGAGCACTTTCACATCCAACCATAGCAAACTGTGAGGCAGGCTGGCCCACGGAGTGTGCCCATTCTACAAATGTGACAGTGTGTCAGAAAGGGGAGACCACTTGCTCAGGGCCACCACGCCTCAATCACAGAGCCAGGCTGGAGCCTAGTGTTGCAACCCAGAGAGTCTGATTGTGTTCTGTGTCCCCTTCTCCTCCCCTGGCCCCAGGAAGGCCCCCCCTCCTCACATGCCAGTACTGGGTGCCCCGGATCCAGCTGCTCTTCTGCGCCGAGGACCCACACGTGTTCACACAGCGCGTGGTCCAGGCCAATGCCCTGCGCAAGAACACAGAGGCTCTGCTGCTGTACAATCTGTACGTGGACTGCATGCCCTCCGAGGGCCACCAGCTCATCAGTGAGCAGAGCCTGAGCAAGATCAAGCAGTGGGCCATGAGCACACCCCGGATGCGCAAAGGGCCCTCGTGAGTCCCCACCAGACCCTTCCCCACCCCTACCCCCATCCCTGAACATCACTTCCTCCCGGAGCTCATCTGTGGGCCATCTCTCCCACCGCGCTGCGGACTTTTGGGCTCTAACTGGTGTCTTGTTCATCTCCAGATCTCTCATTATCAACACTGACTCATGGATTCTTATTTTATTTGAAGGGTTATAATCTGTTGCTACTATTATTTTTTAAAAGATTTTATTTATTTATTTATAGACAGAGATCACAAGTAGGCAGACAGGCAGGCAGGGGGTGGGGAGCAGGCTCCCTGCTGAGCAGAGAGCCCGATGCAGAAGCCTCAACCCACTGAGCCATCCAGGCACCCCCTGTTGCTACTATTTTATATTTTGATGCCCAAATTGCCCCAGATTGGGCCAGAGGGAGCCTCTTCAAGCTCATTTCTGTGTCCTTCTGATATGTTCCTATTGGTCTTTGAGCATGTCTATACTTTTGGGCACAGCAAGAAGTTCTGGGCTCATCTTGTCCTTCTCCAGACCCAGCCTTGAAATCAGCTATTTCTCCAAGGAGCCCTGGTTCTTTTCAGTGGGGAATGATTTGTAGAAGCCAAGATCTACGTACTAGATATTCTCCCGTTGCTACTGGAAAATCATTGCTTTGAGGTTCTTAGACCAGACAAATCTGGGGCATATATATATTACAACATTATATTACATTGTTATTATGTATAACCACCACACACACCCATGTCTATTTCTGTCTATTGATTTATCTGTTAAAAACCATGGGTTCTATAGTGATACCTTCAAACTGCCCCTAATTCTCATTCTCACTTATACACATTTGTTACTTCTCTCTGCAGAAGAAAACCAGCTCCTATTCGTTGTTCCTAGTGTATTTGTTCAGTCCCAGAATGCACAGAAAGTAGTTTCAAACTGCTAATTCATACTCTTTAGAAGAAAAACCTTACTAAGCAGAACTTGATACACATGTAGTGTTCTTTTTCTCTTCACCCTGGGGGGCATTCCGAAGCTAATTTGCTTTAGTTCTTCCCAAGCCTTCAATGGGATATGTTCATTTGATGAAATACAGGGTGGTCCATTTGTTTTATGTATTTAATGGATGTTTTCTCTATATCTGTTTCTCTCGCTGACATATAGTATTCATAAAGATATCCTCAGATTGGTCCCTCTCCATCCCCATTCATTCTATCCTCTCTATATCTCCCACTTTCCACCCTGTTCCCACCACGTGTGCATAGCTCACAAGTATCATTAGCTTCTGCTATGTCCATTCTGTATTTCTTTCTGCACGAATGAGCAGACGCACACATATTCTTAGATCGCCTTCCTTCCTACTCGGAGAGCGGCTCGCTATGGATATCTTTTTGCATGTTACATTTCTCACTTCTGGTACATCCTGGAAATCAATCTGTGCGAGCTCATTGAGATTTCCTTCCTTCTTTTTCACAGCCGCACAGCAGTCCAGTGTGTGAGTGTACCCTGCTTACTGTGGCTTATTCGACTGTTCTCTATCATATAGGCATTTAGGTCATTTCCAGGATGTTGCAATCATAAACAGTGCTACAGTGAATAACCTTGTGCCTTCTATGTCCATAGTGATGGAGGGGTAGCTTTATGGGTAGCTGAGAAGAGGGATTGCTAAGGCAAAAGATAGGCACATCTATAGTTTGGTTAGCTATCGCCAAATTTCCCTCCGTGGGGGTTGTGCCGTTTGCACACCCACCAGCAGCGTGTGAATGCTTGTTCCCCCACAGCCTTGCCGAGGGTGTGTTATCACACTATGTGATCTTTTGCCAGTCTGGAAGATAAGTAAGTGAGCAAGGTAAGTAAGACAGAACTGTTATAAGTGAGGCTGAACATTTTTTCCATCTTTTCATACAATTAAGGGCAAGTTTAATATATTTTTGGGACTCACCTATTCATGTCTTTTGCCCATCCCCCCCCCCACCAGGTTCTTGAGCTTTTTTCTCCCTCTGATTTTAAGTGTTCTTTATATATTAAGGATATTGGTCCTTCATCCGTGATTCGTGTCGTAAATTTTTTCTCCTGGTTTGTCAGTCATAGTTTGACTTTGCTTATGGTAATTTTTGCAATATGACTTTAAAAATACCTATCTAGATAATGTTATTAATCATTTCTCCCATTACCTCTGGGTTTTGAGTCATAGTTTGAGAGGGCCCTTCCCCATACTGAGGGTTTCTTCCCGTGATTGTATGGTTTCATATCCTTGTTCCATCTTTATATATGGTGTGTGGTATGGATCCAAAATTTACTATTTTAACTGTCTTTAAGTGCACAGCTTAGGGAAGTTAAGTGCATTCACACGGCTGTGCAACCATCCCTACTGTCTATCCACAGAACTTTGTGAAACTCTGTACTCATTAAACAATAATTCCCCACTCCCATTTCCCCCTAGCCTAGAGCAACCACCATTCTACTGTGTCTCTGTGAATTTGACTGCTCTAAGTATGAGGGCAATCATACAGGCTTTTCCTTTAGTGTCTGGCTTATTTCACTGAGTATAATGTCTTTTAGGTTCATTCATGTTGTTCATGTTAGGTTCATTCAGGAGTGGGAATTTCCTTCCTCTTTTTCCTTGTAATAGCCCATTGTGTGCACATACCGCATCTTGTTTATCTGCTCATCTGGGGATGGACACTTGGGCTGTGGCCATATTTTGGCTACTGTGAACGTGGGTGTACAAATCTCTCTTCGTGTCCCTGCTTTCTATTCTTTTGGGCATACACCTGGAAGTAGAGTTGCTAGGTCATATGGTAATTTTATTTGTTGTTGTTGTTTAGTTTTTATTTCATAATCATAAACTTAACTTTGCAATCCATCTAGACTTGGAGAGGGGTACGGAAAATATGGAACCCGAAGAACCACAGTGAAAGCACAGATTGTAGGCCATTATGAACAGATGGGAGAAGGAACCGTCTGGTGGTTAAGATAAAACACACATTACAGTTATTAGAGTTTGTCCACAGTCAGCAACCGTGAACGGTGAACTGCTCTTGCCATTCCTGGACCCAAAGCACCCAATGGTTTCCATGGTACTCTGCCCTCTTTCACCTGGCCAAAGACCGCATGCTTGCCCTCCAAACACTCAGCCTTGTTGTGCAGATGAAACACTAGGAACATTCGTGTTGGGTCCTGCATTTGCCATGGACAAGATGCCAGGACCCATGTGCTTCAGGCTGAAATTCCCATCATCAGATTTCTCCCTCTGGCTGGACCTGCCGCCTGTGTCATTATGGCATGGGAAGCCATCACCTTGGCACATGAACCCTAGAATAATTCTGTGACAGTAGGAAACTCAATAACCAAATCCTTTCTCTCTATACTCAGAGCACAAAAGTTTTTGGCTCTCTTTAGAACTTTGCAAATGGCTCGAAATATACAAGGCCCAAAGGCTCATGTTGATAGCAAATGTCTAAGAACATCATGGTAGGGTGGCACAGGACAGCTCTGGTGGCGTCAGTGGCATCTGCGAAGCCCTGTTTGGAATTTTGGAGATGCCATCATCCAGCTGCCTTAGGTGGTGCCCTGTTGCATATTCCCACTGGCGGGGCTCCGGGGTTCTAACATCTTCACGTCCTCGCCAACATTTCTTTTCATTTTTTCCTTTACAATAGTCATCCTAATGGACATGCCGTGGTATTTCATTGTGGTTTGTATTCATTAATGCTTAGTGATGTTGACATCTTTTCATGTGCTTATTGGCCATTAGTAGGTCCTTCTTTGGAGAAATGTCTATTAAAATTCTTTGCCCATATTTGAATCCAGCTGTTCGGTCTTTGTTGTTGAGTTTTATGAGTTCTCTATATATTCTGGATATCAGTCCCTCATCAGCTATGTGGTACTTTCTCCCATCTCCTGGTTTGCCTTTTTATTCTGTTGATAGTGTCCTTTGTATTACTAGGACACCAGGTTTTTCACATTGATGAATTCTAATTTTTTTCCTTTGTTGCCTGTGCCTTCAGTGTCATAGCTAGGAGATCATTTCCAAATCTACTGTCATGAAGCTTTCCCCCTTCTGTTCTGAGTTTTATAGTTTTAACTCTTACATGAGATCTTTGATCCATTTTGAGTTAATTTTTGTAAATGGGGTTAGCTAAGGGTCCAGTTTTATTCTTCTGCAGTTTTCCTAGCAGAGTATGTTGAAAAGACCATTCTTTCCCCCATTGAATGGTCTTGGCATCCTTGTTGAAAATCATTGACCCATATATATTTGAGAGTTTATTTCTGACTCTTTGTTCCCTTCCTTTGGTCTATGTATCTTTATGCCAGTACCACACTGTTTTGATTACTGCAGCTTTACATTAAGTTCTGGAATCAGAAAGTGTGAGACCTCCTACTTTGTTCTTTTTCAAGATTGTTTTGGTTATTTGGGTCTCTTGAGATTCCAATGACTTTTAGGATGGATTTTTCTATTTTCACAAAAAATGTTGTTGGGATTTTCTCATTGCTAGAGTTTTTATAGGAATTTGCATGCTTATTTTCCCATAAGCATTGTGTCAACTCCTCTAGTTCTATCTTAAAAACACTTTGTATTTTGGGGGTGCCTGAGTGGCTCAGTTGATTGGACATCTGACTCTTGATTTTGGCTCAGGGGGGATGGAGTCCCGAGTCAAGCTTCACATTAAGAGTGAGGCCTGCTTGGAATTCTCTCTCTCTCCCTCTGCCCCTCCCAAAGCTTGCATTATCTCTCTCCTAAAAAACAAAACAAAACAAAACGAAACAAAACAAAACAAGAGCCCTTTGTATTTTTAATGGAACTGCATTATATTTTTATTTTTATTTATTTTTAAAGATTTTATTTATTTATTTGACACACAGAGAGAGATCACAAGTAGGCAGAGAGGCAGGCAGATAGAGAGGAGGAAGCAGGCTCCCTGCTGAGCGGAGAGCCCAATGTAGGGCTTGATCCCAGGACCCTGAGACTATGACATGAGCAGAAGGCAGAGGCTTAACCCACTGAGCCACCCAGGTGCCCCTGCATTATATATATATATTTTTTAAAGATTTTATTTATTTATTTGACCCACAGAGAGAGATCACAAGTAGGCAGAGAGGCAGGCAGAGAGAGAGGAGGAAGCAGGCTCCCCGCTGAGCAGAGAGCCCGATGCGGGACTCGATCCCAGGACCCTGAGATCATGACCTGAGCCGAAGGCAGCGGCTTAACCCACTGAGCCACCCAGGCATATTTTTAAATTAACTTAGGTACAGCTGATATCTTTAGGATATCTTTAGGATCTTGAACTGTCCTATCCAAGAACAAAGAATGTTCATTCATTTGTTCAAGACTACTTTTGTGTCTTTAAGAATGCTTTATCTTTTTCTCACGTAGGTTTTGCATATTAAGTATTTTGTCTTCTTTGTTACTATTATAAATGGGATTTTCTCTATTACTGTGTTACTGATTTGTGTGTGCTAATTTTTATATCCCATTACAAACAATCCTTACTGAATTGTTTGAATGTGTTTTATCATTGATTCTCCAGGGCTTTCTAAGTATACAGTCCCTGTAAATAGAGATAGTTTTGCTTATTCTTTTCCAATTCTTATTCCTCTAATCACTTTCTCTTGCCTAATTGCATTTCTAATACCTCCAGTACAATATTGAACAGTAGTGGAGATGGTGGATCCTCACCTTGTTCCTAATATTAATGGAAGTACCTCTAGTAAGTTTGCTAGCTTTAGGACTTTATTTAATAACATATCCATTGAAACTTCTGTTTTCTCAAGTGTTTATTTGTCACAGGCTTTTAAACTACTTATGTAGATAATCATAATTTGTCTCCTTAGATCTGTTTTTATTTTATTTAAAAAATATATTTTTTAAGATTTTATTTGTTTATTTGACAGAGAGAGACATCACAAGCAGGGAGAGAGGCAGGCAGAGAGAGAGGGGGAAGCAGGCTCCCTGCCGAGCAGAGAGCCTGATGTGGGGCTCGATCCCAAGACCCTGAGGCTTATTAACCCACTGAACCACCCAGGCGCCCCTCCTTAGATCTATTAACATGGTGTATTATATTAATTGATTTTCTAGTATTGAAACAACCTTGGATTCCTTTAATAAATCCCACCTGGCCATGGTGTATCATTTTTTTAAAATGTGGTATTGGGTTCTTTTGGTTATAGTATGCTGCCTAGAACTTTTGCATCGATATAAATAATGTTTATAAAATTACAGAATTTTTTTGTACTGTCATTATCAAGTTTGAAGCAAATTATGCTTGCTTCATAAGAAGAATATTGGTATTTTCCTTAATTTTTTCAGTACTCTGGAACAATTTTTATTGTATTGAGGTTATCTGGTTATTCCTTTCTGAAACCTTTTGGACATGGTGCTTTTAGGGGGGATAGTTCCTTTATAACTTCATTTCTACAGGAATTGGTCCAGTTAAGCTTTGTATTTCCAATTTGGGGTCAATTTTTATATATTTTGTTATATATATTTATATACATAATATATTATATATTTTTTATATTTTATCATTTTTATATTTAATATATTTTGTCATATATATTTTATTAAAAAATGATCCATGTTTTCTAGGTTTTACAATATATTTGCCTAGTCTTTTGATAGGTGGTCTCATGATTTAAATTTTTTTTTAACTTTTTTTTTTTAAAGACTTTATTTATTTATTTGAGAGAGAGACAGTGAGAGAGAGCACGAGCAAGGAGAAGGTCAGAGGGAGAAGCAGACTCCCCATGGAGCTGGGAGCCCAATGCGGGACTCCATCCCGGGACTCCGGGACCATGACCTGAGCCGAAGGTAGTCGTCCAACCAACTGAGCCACCCAGGCACCCCCACTTATTTACATTCTTATTGATAAATATGTTTAAGGTTAATGAACTTTCTTCTGGTAACCTATTTAAAAATAGTCCACAGATTCTGATATGTAGTATTTCACTTTTTTTTTATTCCAAAAATCTGATTTGTATTTCTCGTTTCTTTAAAGAATAGTTTAATGTCAGGTTTTATAATTTTGCATATGAGAAGGACTTGTTAAAATTTGTTGTTAATAATTGCTATTTTTATCACATTGAGATCAGAGAATGTTATTTATAACATTTCTATTCTATAGAACTTGCTGATGTTTTCTCTGTGACCTAATATATAATCAGTTTTTTGCTGAATGCTCTGTTTTGCACGTGAGAAGAGGTATATCCCCATAGTTAGGATATAAGAGTTTTATATATACATGTATTCCAGAAAAGTCTATCTTTTTATGTTATTTACTTCTAAGATATCTTTACTTAATTTTTGTCCACAGAGAAGAGTGTGTTATATTATCATTATTAATTGCAGCTTTTAGCATTAAGATGTGTTCTTGATCAGGTCAAAGGCTTTTTGACCAGAATTTTACTTTGTTTGATGCCAGAATTGTAACCTGACTATTGTTGTTTCCATTTTCCTGATATATTTTTGCCCATCCCTCCATTTTTTAGCCTTTCTGAGTTAGTTTGTTTTAGAGAGGCCTCTTGTTATCACCATATAGTCAGTTCTTACTTTATGAGTCAAATTAAAAATCTTTTTCTTGTAATAAGTGAGTTAAACCCATTCGTATTTATGGATAGAGCTGCTGTGTTTGATCTCAATTCTGTTTCCTTCTTTATGTGACGTAGTTTCTTTTTTCTTTCACTTTTTAATTTCTTTATTTTTTAAAAATATTTTATTTATTTATTTATTTGGCAGAGAGAGAGAAAGAAGGGAGCACAAGCAGAGGGAGAAGCAGGCAGAGGAAGAGGGAGAAGCAGGCTCCCCACCGAGCAAGGGATCCTGATGCAGGGCTTGATCCCAGGACCCTGAGACCATGACCTGAGTTGGAGGCAGATGCTTAATGACTGAGCCACCTAGGCACCCCAGAGAGAGAGATCACAAGCAGGCAAAGAGGCAGGCAGAGAGAGAGGGGGAAGCAGGCTCCCTGCTGAGCAGAGAACCTGATGTGGGGCTCAATCCCAGGACCCTGAGATCGTGACCTGAGGCGAAGGCAGAGGCTTAACCCACTGAGCCACCCAGGTCCCCCTACTTTCTTTTTTTAAGAAGATTTAATTTTTAAATAATCTCTAATCCCAACATGGGGCTGGAACTCACAACCCCGAGATTAAGAGTCCCATGATCTTCCAACTGAGCCAGCCAGGCACCCCTCACTTTTTAAAATTTCTTTCAGCATTTGGGCAGTTTTGTACCCTATGTTAGAGGTTTCTTTTGTAGTTATGCCTTTTATAGTGCCCCCATGTCCCCTGCTTTCTTATTTAAACTGTTAATATCTGCTTTGTCCATTTTTAGTGTTATCCTTCTACTCCCTTTGATTTCTTTTGTAATAATCTTGACTTTATTCTACTTTCCTCATCCCTTTCGCCTCCCATTTAAAAAAAAAATGATTTATTTAATTATTTTAGAGAGCACGAGCAGGGGGAGGGGCCAAAGAACAGGAAGAGAGAGAGAAGCAGCCTCCCCGCTGAGCACAGAGCCTTTTGCGGGGCTCAATCCAAGGAGCCCACCCCCCAACCCAAATCATGACCTGAGCCGAAACCAGAGTCAGTGGCTCAACCTCCTGAGCCACTCAGATGCCCCCTCCCATTTTTAGTTGCTTTTTTCTCCTTATTGTTTTAATGTAATATTCTTCCATTCTCCTCTCTTTGTTTTATTTTTATTTTTTTTAATAAATTTTAGTGATTGATTGATTGGATGCTCTATGCCCAACATGGGGCTCGAACTCACAATCCTGATATCAAGAATTGTGCGCTCCACCGACTGAACCAGCTGGCGTCCCATCTTTGTTTTAATCTTAAATCTACAATTAAGTCGACTGTGTATATCAGACTTTTTCCCTGAAGTTTCTCCTATCATCTTGCAGGGGAGGAAAAAACAATCCTCTTTTCTTATACTCTTCTAGGTTCTTGGCTGAGGCTCTGTAATAAAGACGGATTAGCAAGAGAAGAGCTTATAAATTTATGTTTCTCTTGACATAGGAACTTTTGTAAGGAAATGAAGATCTGAACAGAGTAAACCTATGCTAGGTTTGATGAAGGATGGAAGGCTGTGGGAACTGTGGCAAGACAGAAGGATATGAGCTAAGGGTAGTAAACTGAGGAAAACAGTGAGACCTCTTCACTGGGATTCCTCTTGGTGTCATTTCATCTTGGAGCTAAGGATGCCCTTTCCTCTCCGTATAAGGAGGACATGTCTCTCCTGAGGATCTTATGACCTGCTTCAGGGAAGCCGTGTCTCAGATTACTTCAGTTTAAACATTCAGTATGCGAAGGTGCCATTTTGGGGAAGTGTGTCCTGAACCCCATCAATCTCTTGGTTGAGTGAAGCTCTTCTTCTAGTAGATTCCTCACCAAGGGCTCAAGAGTATATTGTTCCTAGAGTTCTTGCATGTTTAAAACTTGACAGACAACTTGATTCAATATAAAATTCTTGTTTCACACTGTTATTTCTTGAGGTTTTTTTGTTTGTTTGTTTGTTTTGTTTTGTTTTGTATTTAATGGTGCTCTTTTGTTGCCTTGCTTTGAATGTTGATTTTGAGAAGCCTGGTGCCAATCTAACTCCCCTTCCCTTAATTTTCCCTTGATAAAAAATAAAAATAAATCAGTTGATATTTTTTTTTTGGCTTGGGGGCCTTGGGTTTTTTAAAATTTGTTTTTAATCTTTAAAGTCTAAACATTTTACTAGAGTATGTTTCATATGATGGCTCCTATGTCAAGGGAAACATAAATTTGTAAGCTGTTCTCTTGCTAATCCGTCTTTGTTACAGAGCCTCAGCCAAGAACCTAGAAGAGTATAAGAAAAGAGGATTGTTCGTTCCTCCCCTGCAGTCACTTTTATGTCATACTAGAGTATGATCATTCTAGGTCAGTTTTCATAAGTACCAAATGGGCCTTTTAAAAACATAAATTGAGATATTCTTTATTTCTAGAATTTTTCTTGGATTATAGTTTTAAATATTAGTTCTGTTTCATTTCCCTGTTTTTCTTTATCAGATTCCCTTATATTTCTCTATCTCATCTATCATCTATCTTGTTTCTTCTTTTTTTTTCTTTAACTTTTATTTAAGAGAGAGAGAGAGAGAGAACATGAGAGGGGAGAAGGTCAGAGGGAGAAGCAGACTCCCCACAAAGCTGGGAGCCTGATGTGGGACTTGATCCTGGGACTCTGGGATTATGACCTGAGTTGAAAGCAGTGGCTTAACCAACTGAGCCACCTAGGCTCCCCATATCTTGCTTCTTCTTCTTCTTTTTTTTTTTTAAGATTTTATTTATTTATTTGACAGAGAAATCACAAGTAGATGGAGAGGCAGGCAGAGAGAGAGGGAAGCAGGCTCCCTGCTGAGCAGAGAGCCCAATGCGGGACTCGATCCCAGGACCCTGAGATCATGACCTGAGCCGAAGGCAGCAGGTTAACCCACTCAGCCACCCAGGCGCCCTCTTGCTTCTTCTTTACCTATTTCTAATTTAACCATTTCTGCCACTTTTTTCTGTTTTTTCCCCCTCATTTTCATTTTCTTGGTTATATTCAGGTCTTTCTTCAATGTACTTTTTTACATTTTTTATTTGACTCTGTTCTTCCTTATGCACCTCTTAATTTTGCCTCCATTCCAGAGATAATTTTGTTTCTTCAATTTTTTCTCTGAGTTCAGTGAAATAGCTTTCGTTTCCTCCTGTTATTTGCTCACTTCTGTGTTTTGGTTGTGAAATTCCGATTCAAGGTGTTTTTCATATGCCCAAACACTTGTTTGAAGATATCTAGTTTGGTTTGAAGTGCTGTGCTAGTTTTCTTCTGCTTTGTCTTTGTTTTTTTATTTGAGGGTTGGATGAGAATTTTGTTCAGGTAGGTGGATATTCATTCTCTCTCTCTCTCTCTCTCTCTCTCTCAGTAGTTTCCTGCAAGGGTTGTCTACTTTCTCCCATTCAGTCCTTGGATGTGGGCTGATTTACAAGATTCCTAATTCCAGAGCGCCCTCTTCTGTTAGGAGAGAAACCATTTTTTCCCCCTCTTTCTAAGTGGATAGCTCTGTGTGTGTGTGTGTGTGTGTGTGTGTGTGTCCGTGTGTTGGGGAGAGGGGTTGTCTTCCCAAGTTGTTTGTTTTTTCTTATCTTGCAGGACTTCAATTTTTAACTTTTGCTTCGTTTCCTTTCACCCTTCAATCTCCAAAGCCCACCTTTTCTTTCACCTTCCGTCTCCTCTGTCATGAAGCCTTTCAAAGAATGGTACCGCAAATGAATGCACAGAAGTCCCGTCCTTGTCCAAGTGCTCCTAGTCTCCCAGACTCACAGTCAGTGTTTTCACAGTTAGGGTGGACTTTCTCTCTTTCTGACAGGACTTCAGACCAAGCTTGGGGCTACCCCTCTTTCCGCAGAATGACCCCATCTTCCATGCAGGCTGGCAGCAGAAGGGGAAGATGCAGCTCACTGGGAACTGACCATTGTTTTTCTACTTAAAGATAATGTGAAGTTTGGGCATTTCCTTTGTGCTGGGAATGCTAACGGCTTGGGTTCGGTAGTGTTGTTTGTCCTGCCTTTTCTTTTTTTCTTCTTTCCCTCTGTCTTTCAGGAGCATCTGGGGAGGTTAGCATGGATGTGGTCATTCCCTTGGTTGACCAGAATTCCATTTCTCAGGTTTTATATCACTGAGAATGTTTTGGGCTCTTTATAACAAATACAGTGAGCTCAGATTGGCTTAGATAGCAGGCAAATGCACACAGCTTTGCTGATGACTAGAAATCGGATGCAGGACATACCTGGCTCAGTGTGTGAGGACTCCTGTCTCTGGTCAGGGCTGGCTTCATCCCCAGGTGGATGGCAGCAACAGTTTCAGAAGCACAAAGTCCAGATTCCACTGGGTCCTGCCCTAGTTTGGATTCCCTCGAAGCTGGGCCTGTTTAGGGTGATTCTTGTACAGATGATATATTGACAGAGTCCTCCCCAGAGACATCTAAGGGAGGCGGCAGGATGTAATGGAGGCAGGCTGCTGGGCAGAGGTGGTGTTTTAGGAGAAGCACAACCTCTGATCTCACAAGGAACTCTGGAGCATGAAAAAGACCGCAGAATTTGTCCTGAGGAGGATGGGACAAGGGGGATTGATTTTCTAGCTGTTTCAGTTGTTGATTTTAACTGGATCGTGTTCCCATTCCTGAACCAATTAACAGTCTGATCCGTCTGATCACGACTCGCTTAGACAGGTGGATGACCCCAGAGCTGGGGCATGTCAATGTCCCCTAAGTCAAGTGAGAAAGGAGAGAGTCCTAGAACAGCAGGAATGTGCAATGAGGAGGAAGTGGACGTCAGGCAGGCAAGCAAGTCTACCTCTTGTGCCAGGCACAGGGGTGCAGCAGTAAACACACCCACGAAGGGCCTGCCCTCATGGGCTTTCAGTCTGGCCAGGGAGACACACAAGGAGAAAGCAAGGTGATTCAGGGCTTTGACAGATACTCTGGAGACAAAGCAAGACAAGGGAATAGAGATGTCGTGGAGGGAATCTCCCGTCAAGAGACTGCCTCACTGGGGTGGTAACATTTGAGCTGAGTGCTGGAAAAAGTAAGGAAAGAAGAAGATTCCGGCTGGGGGAACAACAGTGAGTGAATGAAAAAATGCCCTCAGGCGGTCAGGAACATTGAGCCAGGGAGGCACTTTGGGGCACAAATGAGGCTGCCCTCATCTGGAGGGAACAGCGTATGCAAAGGCTCTGAGATGAGAGCTCAGAGTTCCTCCAGGAACCCAGGGGGCGCTGTCTGTGGCTGGAGCCGGGGTGGGGGTGGGGACAAGAAGGTGAGAGGAGAATAGGGAGGGGCTTATCCCAAGAAGAGGTTTGACTTATCCTAGGATGCAGGGGCCCAGGACGGATTTTTAGCAAGAGAAGGATGTGCTCAAACTTGAGTTTTGTGGGGAGTGGACTGGAATGGGCAGGGATGGGTGCCTTGCTGGGCTGACACAGAGAAATGAAAAGCAAAACAGGCAGAGTCGGGGCAGGAGGGTTTGACACTTAAGAGGCAGGGGACAAGGGTGATGGAGGTTAGTGGCTGGGGCCAAGTGGGAGGTGTGCCCGTGAATCTGGAGGGGAAGCCATGAACACATGCCCGCCGTCGATGGCAGGACAGAGTGGGCCCCAGCCAGCCCACAGTGTGGGGGTGACTCCCCTGTCCCCCTTCCCCATTGGCAGGGTTCTGGAGCACCTCAGCAGCCTCTCCAGAGAGGTGAACCTGGACTATGAGCGCAGCATGAACAAAATCAACTTTGACCAGATTGTCTCCTCCAAGCCTGACACGTTCTCCTATGTGACCCTGCCTAAGAAGGAGGAGGAGATGGTGCCCAGGCAAGGTGAGGGCGGCTGGACAAAGGCGGGCCCCAGGGCCATCTGCCTAGCCAGAGCCCTCCCGCCCTTCCTGTAAGGTAGTCTGTAAACCCAACACTCCCAGCACTTACCCTGCTGCCTCTCCAGCTGCCTAGGGCTTGGGGGAGGGGGGTGGGGAGGTCCACGAAGGCTCTCCTGGGGCACCTGGGTGGTGCAGTCAGTTGAGCATCTGATTCCTGATCTCAGCTCAGGTCATGATCTGAGTCGTGAGATCCAGCCCCAAATTCGGCTCCATGGGCATGGAATTTGCTTAAAATGTTCTCTCTCCCTCTCCCTCTGCCCATCTCCCCATCCCCCTCTCTTAAAATAAATACATAAATAAAATCCAGTAGTCTGAGTAGCACAGAAGGAAGCAGGTCATGGGTTAGAGGACAGCAACTATTCAGAAGTGGACAGAAGGGCTCTGACGGTCTGAAGGACATTCGGCAGCAGGGGGCAGGTGACATTGGTACAGCCCCATTTGACCCATGGCAGACTGCGTCTCCAAGTAGGGACACGAGTTCCCCCAAGCCCTCCTTGCTTTAACTCTCCTGATGCCTGTGCATTTCATTTCCTAGACTTTGAGCTGCCACGTGTGGGAAGTGCCCAGGAAGCTGGGGTCAGGGGTGTGGACAGTGGGCACTCTGAGGGTCCTGGTGCCCACATCTCCTTTGCGTGGTGCTGGGTTATGTGCAGAGTGGGCAGGAGTGAAGGGGGAGAGGGCCTGTGGTTCTCATCTACTTCAAACGGGTCAGGGATGCAGAGGGGCCTGGAGGGGATCCACTTACCCCAGAGTGGGCAGCTTGCTGCGAAGCTGCAGGGCTGTGTCGGCAGGCTGTGGGAAGAGAGGGGGTCTGGGGTGGGTATCTCTTTTGGAGGGTGGGTGTCTCTTTGGAAGGAGACAGGAGTTGTATCTCTCCATCTCTACCTGTAGATCCCTCCTAATCCCTGGTGTGTCCCAGGCCAATCTGACCCTGCCTTCTGCCCCTACCCTTGCAGGGCTGGTGAGTGTTCCCAACTACCCCTTCCGGGAGCAGAAGGAAGACTTCACCTTTGTGTCCCTGCTTACACGGCCAGAGGTCATCATGGCCCTCAGCAAGGTGCGGGCTGAATGCAACAAGGTGATGGGCATGTCCCTGTTCCACTCAAACCTCTCCAAGTACAGCCGCCTGGAGGAGTTCGAGCAGATTCAGTCCCAGACCTTCTCCCAGGTGCGTGGACATCTGGGGCTTGGAGGGCCACATGCAGGCTGGAGCCTTGGAGCTGACTGGCCAGCAGAGGGGCTGTGAGCTCCTGTTTTTAAACCTAGACCTTGTGGGAGGGTGGGGGTTGCGCAGGGGGATGGCTCATCCCAGAGAGGAGAGGAGAGGAGACCCAGGGTAGGCTCCCTTTCCGGTCACTTTCCATCCAACCCTGGAAGCTTCTGAAGCAGACCCCTTGTCTTGGAAAGGATAACAGGAACTCCACATAGCTGCTAAGGATGGGGGTGTGAGGGAAGAAGGATATAGCCTTGTGGGAGACCATCACCAGGTACTCTAGGAAAAAAGCTCCCCGTTCCTGTTTCACTCCGTGTGTCTCTGCTCATTGGCTGTGTCTCCATCTCTCTGTCTCTCCCTTAGCTGGGGGAAAAGCCCTGCTTCTGCTGCCCCTCCTCCCTCCTTCCCCTAGAGGAGCTCTGGTCCCCAGGATCACGGGAGGGTGTTGGTTGTGGGGCTCGGCAGTCAGTTGGGGCTGCGGGAGGTCCTTCCCTGGCCATCTGGGTCCTGAGGCTGCCCCAGCACCCTGGTGTCTAGGGTCCCTGAGTGTGGCGGCTGTGGGCAGCAGGTGCCGGGGGGGGGGCCCACCCGATGCCGCCCATGGCCATTCCAGGTGCAGATGTTCCTGAAGGACAGCTGGATCAGCACTCTCAAGGTGGCCATGCGGAGCAGCCTGCGGGACATGAGCAAGGGCTGGTACAACCTCTATGAAACCAGCTGGGAGGTGTACCTCATGTCAAAACTGCGCAAGCTCATGGAGTTGCTCAAGTACATGCTGCAGGACACGCTGCGCTTCCTGGTGCAGGACTCGCTGGCCAGCTTCTCGCAGTTCATCAGCGACGCCTGCTGCAGCGTGCTGGACTGTCCCGACCCCATGGTCTGGGGTGACGACCTCATCAACAGCCCCTACAGGTGGGGTTGGCTGAGTGCAGGCGCTGGGTGGCCAGACAGGCAGGGGTGGGGGGAATGGGGCAGCCGGGACCAGGGTGCCCAGCACCGCCAGGTCTTGGATGGCAGGGAGAGCCCGGCCCTGGCCCTGGTGGCCAGGGATTGTCCCACCAGCTCTGACTTGCACGTCTCTAGGTGGCCTTCATTTTCTCCATCAGTCCCTCAGTTACTCAGTCAAAAGAAATATTCTTTGAGCACTTGCCATGGACCAGGTGGGGCTCTAGCGGAAGCAGAGAGGCAGGACTCCTGCTCTCATGGGGGATAGGCAACCAGCCAGTGAATCAATAGATGGTCACTGCCAATGTTTGCAGGGGCTGTGACAGACCAGGGTGGGGCAGGGGACTCTGCCAGGGGGTCAGGTTCCTCTGAGTCAAGACCTGAGATTGAGAGGAAAGCAGCCAAGGAGATGTGAGGCGGAGGCACTGGGCTAAGGCCCAGCACAGGCAGAGGCTCGGAGGGGAGGAAGACCTTAGGGCTGTCAAGGGTGGAAGGGCCAGCAGCTATGGCTGGAGTGGGGAGGGCTGGTCAGGACGATATGGGAGAGGTCGCAGGGACAGGCCAGATCAAAGAACCTCTTGGGGGTCACAGTCGGGGGCTAGATTTATCCCAAGTGTGTTCAGCAGCCATTAGAGGGGAGTTACACCCTCATTAAACAAAGCTCTGGATTTGTGGGAACAAGTGAGGCAGAAGGCAAGTCAGACCACGTTTTCTGCCATCGTCTAGAAAAAGGATGATGTGACTGGGACTCGGGAGGGGTGCAGATTTGGGGTAGTGCCTGAGTGGCAGTGCTATGGGCCTGGCAGCAGGAGGAGGGGAAGTGGGAGGAGTGGAGGGGAGGAGACAGGCTGACTCCTGTGGTCCACCGCTAGCACCGAGCCCTGAGGGGCGCTGTGTTTGAGATGCCCATAAGGGCAGGTGGGTGATGGATGGCAATCCAGAGTGCAGCAGGGAGGACTGGCTGGGAAGCTCGAGGGTTGTTGGTGTGTAGAGGGCATCTGAAGTCAAAGATGGTGGCCTCCCAGGGAGAGCGTGGGTGCTGCAAGGACCCAGGGTCTGGCTCGCCTGCCCTGATGACCTCAGGACCGCCTGGTGGTGGTCCTCCCTCTTCCCCACAGGTACCTGTGGACCTCTGGGCAAGTGGCAGGGATGGATTAATCTTTGGCTGCTCTGTGTTTTTCCGTTAACTTAGAGGTTTCTAGAAGGAGGGAGGAGACAATTTTCATGCATGGAGGAGCTTGAGAACCATCGGGCTGGCAGGGAGGGCAGAGGGCTAGATATGCTGCACGCAGGCCTCCTTGGGCGCCTGCCCACACCCAGCCTATCACCTGACAGGCCCCGGAAAAATCCCCTCTTCATTGTGGACCTGGTGCTGGATAGCTCAGGTGTGCACTACAGCACACCACTGGAGAATTTCGAGACATCTCTGCTCAACCTCTTTGACAAGGGCATCCTGTCCACGCATGCGGTGCCCCAGCTGGAGAAGGTAGGCCACAGCTCAAGGCCCAGGGCATCTGCTGGCCTGGCTGCTCGTGGCTACCCAGCCGCAGGCCAATGGGATTAGGGCAGTTTTACTTGATTTCAGGCCTCCCGCCTGGCCAGCAGAGTGCTCAGACCTTCAATGTTTGAAGGACTCCTTTAATCCTCACCACAAGCTGTGCTGGGAACCATTAGCATCCCCATTTTGTCATGCCCCAAGAGGGCACAAAGCGACCAAGTGTCAGACCTGCGACTCGAACCGGGCTCATTCTTCACCCCTGCCACAGCTGTTCTGGCCCCGATTCCACTCTCTTGATCCCACCCAGCTCCCTGCCTCTCTCTCCAGCTAAGATGTGGACAAAGACTGACTGTCACACTCAGGACCTCTTGCCAGAAGTCCCCACTCATCACACACCCGGTTACATCTCACTCCTCCCGGCCCAAGAGCTCCTGGAACTAGTCCCCTCTTGTCTTCCTTACTGGGTAGCCAGAGCCATCAGTGACCCAGCGGCCTTGTCTGCTCCTTTCCTGGGCTCTACACTGAGTCAGGCCCGGGTAGAGGAAGACACCGCCCTTGGGTGGGGCTTCCGGGACTTCAGCCCTATCTTAGTCCACAGGGTGCTGGCAGACACCACAGCAAACCCTCTCCCATACCCTCCCCACACTGTCTATGACTGGCCACACAGCTGCCCCCGACCCCCACCGCGCTGTCTGTGATTGGTCACACTGCTGCCCTGATTCCCACCACGCCGTCTGTGATTGGTCACGCTGCTGCTCCGACCCTCCCCACGCTGTCTGCGATTGGTCACACTGCTGCCCACGGCCCCCACCGCGCTGCCTGTGATTGGCCACACTTCTGCCCGCTCCAGCTTTGGATCCCATCTCTAACCCCTTTGCCTGAGCCCTGTGGCTCATCCAGCTCTTCCCCCCTGCCTTTGGCTCTGCAGCTGGTGATGGAGGACATCTTTATCAGCGGCGACCCCCTACTGGAGTCCGTGGGGCTCCACGAGCCACTGGTGGAGGAGCTGCGGGCCATCATAGCCAATGCTGTGCGCAAGGCCATGATCCCACTGCAGGCTTACGCTAAGGAGTACCAAAAGTATTTGGAACTGAATAACAACGACATTGCCACCTTCCTCAAGTGCGTGCGTACATCTGAGGGCGTCTGGGTGTCGGTGTCACCCCTGGCCACCCACTTACACTCTCTGCCCCTCGTGTGTGTCCACCGTCCACAGAGACTACCAGACGCATTGCCCGACAGCCTCGGAAGTACGGGAGGTGGTGCTCACCCACCTTCAGGAAAAAGAGATCCTGGACAACTCGCTGCCCAGCAGTATCATCATTGGGCCCTTCTACATCAATGTCGACAATGTCAAGCAGAGCCTGTCCAAGAAGCGCAAGGCCCTGGCCACTTCCATGCTGGACATCCTGGCCAAGAACCTGCACAAGGAGGTGGACAGTGTAAGTGCCCAGCCACCAACATGCATTCACTCTCGAATCCTCGGTGAGCTCCCATGAATAAGGAAGGTGTCCCTAGGCAGGGTGAGGGCTGTCTGCAGATGCCCAGGCCAATGGAAGAATCTGCCTTGACCCCCCAGCCTGTTTAAGGGGAGCTGTCCCATATGAAGGTCTAAGGAAATAGGGGCTGCTACCTCTTTCCCTAGACTTGGAAAGACCTGGGAATCTCTCCCAAAGATGGGCCATTTCATGGAGCCGGGGGTGTGCCGGTGGGCTTAGAAGTCCCATGCATGTGTTGGCTGGGTGCAGGAAGCTAGGGAGGCCTCAGCTCCCAGCAAGTCAGCTGCAGGATGTGGTAGGGTGGGGGCGGTTGCCTGTCGGGAGACACTGGGATCCAAGAAGGAGGAGCAGGCCCCAGGAAAGGACAGGGCCGGTACACGGCCTCCCTAGTGCCCTCCGCCCCTCGCCAGATCTGTGAGGAGTTTCGCAGTATCAGCCGCAAGATCTATGAGAAGCCCAACAGCATCGAGGAGCTGGCTGAACTTCGCGAGTGGATGAAGGGCATCCCTGAGAAGCTGGTGGGGCTAGAGGTGAGATGGGTGTAAGAGGGACCGGGGGCTGGGCCCGGGGACAGACAGCGGCTGGGAGATTAGGAGCCAGGAAGCTAGAGGAGAGGTAAACACAGAGGATAAGGGGGTTGGGAGGTTACAAGGCTGGGTGCATGGTGGAGGTTCAGAGCCATGCTATCTGGGAGGCCAGGAGGGTGGAAGGTATAGGACGGGGCCTGGCAGTGGGAGGTGTGGCAGCCTTGGCCTTTGGAGCCCTGAGCCCAGTGCTGGCCGTGGATCCTGCACCTCTTCCCTCACCCTAGTCCTCCCTCTGTGGAAGAGAGCCACCTTTCCTTAGTGCTCAGCCACTTTGGGGGTCCCACACATGCAGCTCTCATTACCACCTGTCCGTGCAGGAGCGGATCGTGAAGGTCATGGATGACTACCAGGTCATGGACGAATTCTTTTACAACCTCAGCACAGAGGATTTCAACGACAAGTGAGTGGGAACTTGGTCCCCCTCCCAGAGTGGGGGGCAAAGAGGTGCTGTGACACATGACACATGGCTGTGTGTTCACACCAGAAATGTCACCCAAGATGTCTGAGACCGTGGCTCCACACAGGCCAGGGCCAGGTGGCTGGTGGTGCAGAAGAAAATCACAGGAGCCTCTTGATCTAGGGCCCCTGTTGCCCCCTCACCCTGTCTCCATTCTCTAAAATGTCAGCCTGACACACACATGTTCACACAGGCCTGGAATCCCCTTTGTGGGAGGGGCCCTTCAGGATTCTTGGGAGCATGGAGAGCAGACAAAGCTATCCTGGTGATCAGTGGGGAGCAGCACTTGTCCCCACCCAGCTCAAGAGCCTTCTGAGAAACAGCCCTAGGTTGGGACTGCCTTGCCGAGGCCTCCAGAACCCCTTGCCCACCCTGCCTCACAGGCCTGGGGGGCCTTCAGAATGTCGAGGCCTGGAAGAGGTTGGTGCTGCCTCCTAGGATCCCTGCCAAGAGCCCCAAGGCACTGGCTTTACAGGGTATCCTGGTACTCAGGCTGGGCCTCTCCTAGGGTCAGCTTTCCTAGGCCAGATGCAGGCAGAATCCCCAAATTCTACAGAGTCCCCCCATTAGCCAGCAAAGGGAGTCAGTCTGATAGGAAGGAAGCTGGCCTGGCGGCCTTGTTGGTCACCAAGGAAGTGCAGACCAGAGGCCGCTGCTTTGCCTAATGGGAGGTGAGGCACCTCCAGACCTCAGAATGTAAGGGGGGGAGTCTAGCATTACCTCTCTCATTTCCGACATTGTTCCCTGTCTTGCCCTGTCATTGCACTGGGCACCATGGGCCAGCATCTCCCTGGATGCCCACCACAGCTCCCAGACCGCAGGGAGGGATGGCCTCCCCAGCCAGGCAGGCCCACATCCCGACCCTGATGGTGGCAGGGGCTGCCCCCAGCTCACGTCCACTTCCTGGTTGCTTGGCTGTGACTGGTTCCAGCTGCCGCCTGGATTCCCCCATTCTCCCCCTCGCCCTGGGTGCCCCTGCCTGGCCAGGCCACCCCATGATTTCATCTGCGACCACCCCCCACCCAATGCCCACCTCATCCTCTCCAGGTGGGCTGCCAGCAACTGGCCGTCTAAGATCCTTGGGCAGATAGAGATGGTGCAGCAGCAGCACACAGAAGATGAGGAGAAGTTCCACAAAATCCAGATCATGGATCAGAACAACTTCCAGGAGAAGCTGGAAGGGCTGCAGGTGGGGCTGGTTCAGGGATCCACTATGCCTCACTTCCCACCATGCGATCTGGGGCCAGGCCTGGCTTCAGGCACGCAGCAGGGGCTGTGGGGATGTTTGGTGGGTGAAGTGGTAGGTGGATGAACAAATAAATGGCTGGGGGTGCCTGGGCAGCAAGCTCCAGAAAATTCAGGGTTACAAAGGGTCCCAGCTCTTCCGTGGTGTCCTCGGAGCCCCAATAGGTGAAAAAATGGGCACAGTGTTAAGGATGCTGCATCGCCCTCTGTCCTTGCTATGTCACCCTGGGACAGTCAGCATGCCTGTGATTGGCCAGAAACCCGCTTACTCCAGGAGAAGAAAATGCCCTCCGAATGGGGAGGTGTTGGATCCCCGGATGCAAGCCTGTGGTTGGGGCCCTGGAGGCCTCTGACCTCGTGCTCCTTGGCCCACAGCTGGTGGTGGCTGGCTTCTCCACGCACGTGGAGATTGCACGAGCGCACGAGATCGCCAATGAGGTGCGGCGGGTCAAGAAGCAGCTGAAGGACTGCCAGCAGCTGGCCATGCTCTACAATAACCGGGAGCGCATCTTCGGCTTGCCCGTCACTAATGTAGGCCTCCTCGGGGCACGCCGCCCCCCCAAGCCCCACGACTTGAGGAAGAGCCTGTGACATTCGTGGCCATATCTGAACCCAGCTCCTGGCTGGCAGGGCCCTGGCTTTTGGAGGGTGGGACTGGGCAGGCTGCAGAGACAACTCCCTAGCCCCAGCCCTCCGGGCAAGGAGACTGGCTGGAATCAGGCAGGAGGCCTCGCAAAGCCAACCGGAGCCCGTGTGCAGTGGGGAAAGGGAGGCCAGGCCAGGGCTCATGGGAACAGGAGCAGGAACAGCATCCAGGAGCAAGGAATGGGAGAGGACCTGGCCCAAGGAGGAGCAGTGAGTGTGCAGAGAGCCCGGGAAGCACTCCCGGACAGCCCTGATTCATCTGTCCCCGCAGTACGACAAACTCTCCCGGATGGTGAAGGAGTTCCAGCCCTACCTGGACCTTTGGACCACGGCCTCTGACTGGCTGCGCTGGTCGGAGAGTTGGATGAATGACCCCCTGTCAGCCATCGATGCCGAGCAGCTGGAGAAGAACGTCATCGAGTCCTTCAAGACCATGCACAAGTGTGTGAAGCAGTTCAAGGACATACCAGGTAGGCAGCCAAGCCAGCCTGGCTCCTCTTTCCTTGCCTGAGCTGGCCGCCTCTCACACCTGCCTGTCCCTCCCCGGCAGCCTGCCAGGACGTGGCCTTAGACATCAGGGCCCGCATCGAGGAGTTCAAGCCCTACATCCCGCTGATCCAGGGGCTGCGCAACCCTGGCATGCGGAACCGCCACTGGGAGGTGCTGTCCAATGAGATCAACATTAACGTCAGGCCCAAGGCCAACCTGACCTTCGCTCGCTGCCTTGAGATGAACCTGCAGGACCACATCGAGAGCATCAGCAAGGTGGCTGAGGTGGCTGGCAAGGAGTACGCCATTGAGCAGGTGTGTGGCCTCCAGGGGGCCCACCCAGCCCCACGGCCTGGGAGGAGGACACTACTGGGCCCCATCCCCGGGGTCATTCCCCAGGCTCAGGGGTTAAGGTGCATTCTGTTCAGTGGGTTAATCATGGATGTAAAGTGCTTGGTGCAATGTTCACCATCCCTGTCATTACTCAGTTGGCCCAGGGAAGAGCTGATAGTATTACCCTCATTTAACAGATGAATAAATTAAGGCTCAGAGAGGTTCAGCAACTGTCCCAGGTGACATAGCCAGTAAGGGCTCGAACTGGAACCAGAGCTTCTAACCAGCACCTCAGTTGCCTCCCAGCGTAGGTGTGTATGCTGTTCATGGGCAGCACGTGTGATGAGTACCAGCCAACCTTGAATTCAGACAAGGTCCCACGGGGAATTTGGTGGCCAGACCACTGGGAAGTATTTGCCGGACAGCCACAGTCATGGCTGTGCAGAGCCTGCTCTTCCCTGTCCAGGGCTGTCATAGAGCGCATGGGCCAGCTCCTTCCCAGGACCCCGCCTTGACCTGCCCCCCGCCCCACACTAGGCACTGGATAAGATGGAGAAGGAGTGGTCAACCATCCTGTTCAACGTGCTGCCGTACAAGGAGACAGACACCTATATCCTCAAGAGCCCGGACGAGGCCTCGCAGCTGCTTGACGACCACATTGTCATGACGCAGAGCATGTCCTTCTCGCCCTACAAGAAGCCCTTCGAGCAGCGCATCAACTCCTGGGAGAACAAGTTGAAGCTGACCCAGGTGGGCCCATGCTGTCCTCACATACTCCTCCCCATCCTTCACATAGACAGCCCTTTAAGGCGTCTGGGTTGGGGGTGCCCTTTAAGGGTCGAAGGGGGGGGTGCCTCACCCAGGTCTGTGGGCTCCTCCATCTCTGGCAGGCCCCTCCTGCAAGGGCAGAGCATCGAGGGTGAGGCTCTCCATCTCTGAGACTTGGCTACCAGAGGAAGTGATTCTGGATGTGAGGGTGGGGCCGTGTGTGGTCCAGTGCTGCAGCTGGGGAAGGGCAGGAGATACTTGGTCTTGGGACCACTAGGACCTCCAGTCTCAGAAATTTCTGGGCTGGATACCGCAAGGCCCTGAGGCTCCTCAGGGCTGTCTGCTCTGCTCTGAGCCTCCCATTTCCCTCTTACATGAAGCTGGCGCCGGTTGAAGGGGCCTGGGCACTGGGCACTGCCCTTCTTGACGGCTGTCTATTGAGCCTTCGAGGACCATCCTGTGGTTAGGCCTACTGGTGTGTTTCTTAAAGTCCCTTCCCTGGGGCTTTTCTGGGAGCTGCTGAGGAACCTCCAGTAAAGGCCAGCAGCCAAGTGAGGAGGGCTTATGTGTATGCTCCTTGGATCACCCAGAGATGTCTGACTTGGTCAGCATCGTCCCTGAGTTTCCGCCTTTGCTCGCACTGCCCCCTCTCCCTGGAGTTCCATCTCCTCCTGTCATCTCCAAGGCTCAGTGTCCAGCAGCCCTCACTGACTCTCCCTCATCTACCAGCAAGGTGGCCCTTGGTATCTCTTACAAAGACCATCACACATGCTGGGCCCTTAATGACTAGGGGCAGAGCTGGCTATTTCGTGGGCTGTGGGCCCCTTAAGTGCGGGGACCACATCCTGCTTCCCTGTTTTTCTGGATGCCCACATGGGCGTAGCCCAGGCCTGGCATGGAACTGGCTGAAGTACACATCACTCGAGGAAGGGAATGAATGAATGAATGAATGAGTTTGCACTGATGGGAAAAGAGAGAAATGCATAGAGAGGAGTTTGAAGGTAGAAGGGGAAAGCCGCTGGTTTTGGAGGTATCTTGCTCTTAGACTGAGGTTCAGAGAGTATTTTAGGGATCTCGAGCTCAAATCCCAGTACACCTCAGAGACTCCTGGGATCACGGACCCAAAAGTCCTCCCAGGAAAGAGGACTGGTTTGGTCTCCATGCACGGGGCTCTCCTCTGTGCCTGCAGCACTCGCTGGTGTGAGGGTGGTTTTCTCGTAGGGAAGAGCGGCTCCCCTGGGTCTGTTGGAGGCTCAGGGGTCCTGGGGGCACTCGGGCTTCTCTGGAAGCCAGGGCCTCTGTGTAGCCTTGGGTCCCTGGAGCAGTGGCTGGCAGGGTCACGTGGAAATTACCCCCCTCCACCGTGGACGCTGGCTCTGATGTCCAGGGCTCTGCCCAGCACTCCATGGTCTGGTGAGATCTCCAGGTCAGGGGGACAGGACCTAACGTGGACCCCAGGCACTGACGGTCCCCGCCCTGCCCAGGAGGTGCTGGAGGAATGGCTGAACTGTCAGCGGGCCTGGCTCTACTTGGAGCCCATCTTCAGCTCGGAGGACATCAATCGGCAGTTGCCTGTGGAGAGCAAGCGCTACCAGACGATGGAGCGGATCTGGAGGAAGATCATGAAGAACGCCTACGAGAACCGTGAGGCGAGCTTGCGTGGGGCCGGGAGGGGGCGGTGGGGACCGCCGAGGCCCCCAGTCACATTGTTGGCAGCCTCCTGGTCTCTCCTCTCCCTGAACAAGCAAGACTGAAGGACAAGTCCGAGGCCCATGTCCCTTTGAGGGGACTCCCCAGTCTTGAGAGAGATTCCTCAGAAACCCGGTAGTCGGTTTTCCCCTTGAAGATCTAGTCTCCATTAAGATTTTTTTAGAAAGATTTTATTTATTTATTTGAAAGAGAGCAAGGAGGGGAGGAGGACAGAGGGAGAGGGACAAGGAGACTCTGCACTGAGCATGGAGCCTGACACGGGACTCGGTCTCACAAGCCTGAGATCGTGACCTGAGCTGAAACCAAGAGTCTGACGCTTAACCAGCTGAGCCACCCAGGTGTCCCTACATTATTAGGATGTTATTAGGATGTTAGGGATTGTACTTATTTATTTTATTATATATTTAGAGAGAACGTGTCTCGGGGAGGGATAGAGGGAAAAGGGAAAAAAGAATCTGAAGCAGACTCCATGCTGGGCGTGGACCCTGAAGCAGGGCTTGATCCCAGGACCCTGAAATCATGACCCGAGCCAAAACCAAGAGTTGGATGTTCAGTTGACTGAGCCACCCAGGTGCCCCTGCATTAGGATTTTAAAGGCTCTGACAAGTCCCACAACAAAGTTTCTTGGCTTTGTTTAACCCTGGTTTTTTTTTTTTTTTTAAGATCTTACTTATTTATTAGAGAGAAAGAGGGAACATGAGCAGGGGGAAGGGACAGAGGGAGAGGGGAAAAGTAGGCTTCCCACTGAGCAGGGAGCCGGGGGCTCCATCTCAGGACCCCGGAATCATGACCTGAGCCAAAGGCAGACGCTTAACTGACTAAACCACCCTGGTGCCCCTAATCCTAGTTTTTTTTTTTTTTTTTTACCATAGACTATTTCCTGTGGATTGACAGGGGTGATGGATATGGGCCCTGGCTCAGGGCCATTTTCCTGCCCTCTCTCCTCCTCCGGTCCTACTGGGATCTCTGGGCAGCGTGGGTGCCCTCTGAGCCCACCTTGCTGCCTCCCAGTCTGACCGTGCTCACTTCCACTCTCTGGCCTGGGCCGTGCAGGTAATCAGTGTGTGCTCTGACCAGAGGCTGCTGGAGAGCCTGCGGGACTGCAACAAGCTGCTGGACATGGTGCAGAAGGGCCTCAGCGACTACTTGGAGACCAAGCGGGGCGCCTTCCCCAGGTGGGCACCGCCTGGCCTGTGCCCACTGTTGGTGCTTGCCCGCGGGGCTGGGGCGTGAGGGTGTCTGACCCACACCTTCACCCCTCCCTGTGCCCCTGGCAGATTCTACTTCCTGTCAGACGATGAACTACTCGAGATTCTGTCCCAGACAAAGGACCCCACAGCTGTGCAGCCCCACCTGCGCAAGTGCTTCGAGAACATTGCCCGGGTGGGTAACAGAGCCTGGGGTTCAGGTCCGGGAGCTCTGGGGCACCTTCCCAGGGAGGAGAGCTCTTTTCTGGCCCCAAGTCCTTTTAGCAGGAACTGAGGTGGCCCGTGAGATTCCTGGCCCTTGGAGACAGCCAGGGCCATTGGGAGGAAGGGCACCTGTAGAACCCCCACCCAGCTCCGTAGAGTCCTGAGGTGCTGACTGGGCCGAGAAACCCAGGAAGCTGGGAAGCGGAGGTTCCTGAGTAACCTCATCCTCTCTTTGTCTACAAGGAAGGCCACACAGACCTGTGGGGGAGGGGGACAGGCAGGGCAGGCTTAGCCTCCTTCCCCAACTGGGCTGGGCCTCAGCTGTGGACAAGGCAAACCCCACATGCAGTCGGGGGACACAGTGGAGAGGGCAGGGCCAGCCCCTGGGCTGGGGCAGACGGGGCCTCTGGGCACACAGGGGGTAAGGCCGCTCTCGCTCCTCCCCTGCCCGCAGCTGCAATTCCAGAAGGACCTGGAGATCACACACATGTACTCGGCCGAGGGTGAAGAGGTGCAGCTGTCCTTCTCCATCTACCCGTCCAGCAACGTGGAGGACTGGCTGCGGGAGGTGGAGCGCAGCATGAGGGCCAGCGTGCGGGACATCATCGAGAGAGCCATCAAGGCCTACCCCACGGTGAGCCGTGCCGCCTGTCCCAGCACAGCCTCGGTGACCCCCCACTCCCTCACAGGGTCGCCTGCCCGCCTGCCTGTCTGCCTCATCCTTGGACTCTGCCTTGACCGCTGGTGCTCTTAGTCAGCCAGGGATCCTCTGGGGGCAAGTGGTCCCTGGGGCTGCTGGAGGAGGAATCTGAAAATGGCCCCAAAACTGAGACATGCCCCTGGAATGACCGGCTACTGTGGTTGTGTTTTACGCCCTCGCTGTGAGCCTGGCCTGGCCCAGGGCCTCCCCCACATCACCTCTCTCAGTCCATGGTCATGGACTGAGTCCATGCTGAGTTCATGTACGCAGCTCCCTGTGGACTAGTTCAGAGATGTTTTCTGCCCAAAGGTGTATGATCTCAAAGTGGCAGGCAGGAATTGAACCCAGGACTGTGTGTCCCAATCCTAGGCTCCCATGCCTCCGTTTCAAGGTCTCTGCTGAAGAAATGAGGACTTGGCCCCATTCCAAGAGGCCCAGAGCTTAATGGCTTCTCTGCTTCTGAGGTGGAATTCACTACTTGGGCCCAGAAACACAGACAAAGTTTAAGCAAAAAAAAGAATGCACAGGCAGGGCTAGCCGCCCCTGGCTCAGTTCTACCTGTTATCTTTCTAGATGCCCAGGACCCAGTGGGTTCTAAAGTGGCCTGGCCAGGTGACGATTGCCGGGTGCCAGACCTACTGGACCATGGAGGTGGCAGAGGCTCTGAAGGCCGAGAACCTCAGTGACCAGCTGTTCCCCAAGCTGGCCCGGCAGGTAGGAGCCCAGGGAGTCTCCTTCTGTGGCCCTTCAGCCACCCCACACCCTGGGAGAAACTGCTTCCTCTGGGGGGCCTCCCTTTGTTGATCCTGGAAGGGGTTTGGACTTAGAGCCAAAGAGCAGTAGGTCAGACACCCCTGAAGTGAGTGTCTCACAACCTGCCACCCATGAGAGGGTCTGGTGTTGTGAGGAGAGCTCTGAGGCCAGGCAGGTGCCCCTCTGAGTGGTCAGTGAGGGAGCCACACGCTGGGGCCTCTGGCACTGTGTGGTGGGCTCTCCCTGCCCCCTCTGTGGACCTCTGTGCCCCCGGCTCCTCACCACGCTCCTTCCTCGAGTTCCTTGCCAGGCTCCAGCTCCCGGCCCCTGAAGGCTCCCAGGTCTCCGCATGCTACAGGCGCCATGCGTGTGCCTCTGGATTTATTTGGTTTCCTGCCAGACTTCCCACATGGCCAGCTCCCTGCATGCCCTCCCCCTGCCTCGTCCCACACCCCATTCCCATCCTAGACCACCAGCTGCTCCCAGGACAGAGAGACTGTTCCTGGGAGAAGGACACCATCTGTGCATGGGAGAGGAAGCCTACCCAGCTCGACCACACCAATATCTGACAGCGTCCCCCTGCTCCTACAGCTCAGTGACCTGGTGGCCCTGGTGCGGGGGAAGCTGTCCCGCATGCAGCGGGCTGTGCTGTCAGCACTAATTGTCATTGAGGTCCACGCCAAGGATGTGGTGAGCAAGCTGATCCAGGAAAACATAGTCAGCGTGAACGACTTTGAGTGGATCTCGCAGCTGAGGTGAGGATGCAGGGGCCCCTGGCCTGGTCACGTCCAAGGCCAGCGCAGGGTGGAGAGTCAGTCTCCAGTAGGCCCTGGGACAAGCTGAGCGGGGCACCTTGCTGCCTTCCTTGCCCACGTCTCCTGGGCCACGTGCCCTACCCAGCAGCCCGTGGTCTGCATGGTCTGTGAACCTGTCTCCCTGCAATGCCAGGTACTATTGGACAAATAACAACCTGTATATCCGGGCTGTGAATGCTGAGTTCACGTACGGCTATGAGTACCTCGGCAACAGCGGGAGGCTTGTGATCACGCCCCTGACCGACCGGTGAGCCTCCTTCTCCCCACGTACGCTTCTACTCTGGTGCCTTCCCTCCAGCTCTGACTGGCCCGAGAGTCTGGGGGCCACAAGGCCCAGGGAGTCCATGCTAGGCCAGTCCATTAAAACAATGCAGGGTGAGGAGCACGGACTTCAGGTTCAAAACCAGTTCTGACCCTCTGCTGGGCAACCTGGGACAGCTGACTCACCCCTCTGTGCCCCACTCTCTCCTGCAGCCTCCTCACGGTGGTTATGACAATTTCATGAGCCGAGGTGTAAAGCTTTTAAGCACACATGTAGCACTCTGGAAGCATCTAGAGGGTATGAGCTTTACTGATTTCATCAGTCATAGCCGCCTTTCAGGGTACCAGAGGAATTGGCTTGGGGGAAAGAACCGGCAACCCCTTTATAAAGTGAACCACTCCTAAGTCTCTGGGAACCCTGAGGAAGGAGTGTGGTCCCTGCTTACCTTTCGCTCCTGCAGGTGCTACCTGACTCTGACTGGGGCTCTGCACCTCAAGTTTGGGGGAGCCCCAGCTGGCCCGGCTGGCACAGGGAAGACTGAGACCACCAAAGACCTGGGCAAGGCCTTGGCCATCCAGACTGTGGTGTTCAACTGCTCTGACCAGCTCGACTTCATGGCCATGGGCAAGTTCTTCAAGGGCCTGGCCAGGTGAGGATGCCCATGAGGGTGGCATGGGGCAAGGCAAGAAGGCTGATGCCACCTGAGAGGAGTCTCCTAGGATGGTGGAGGGGACAGGATGAAATAATAGGAATCAAAGGCTGGGCCCCTGGTGGGCACTGGGGTGGGGGGTGGGGGTGGGAATATGGCTGAGCTGGCCAAGATGGCCATTGGAGGCTTCCTCCCAGCAGAGTCACAGGGGGCCCTTGGAGGTGTCAGGTGGGCTCAGAACTCCGATCCCCGCCTTGTCCTTACCGCACTTAGTGCCGGGGCCTGGGCCTGCTTCGACGAGTTCAACCGCATCGATATTGAGGTGCTCTCGGTGGTGGCGCAGCAGATCACCACCATTCAGAAGGCTCAGCAACAGCGGGTGAGCATCACTTCAGCAGTCCCCAGCACGCCCATGCTGCCACAGGCTCCCCATACGTATGCCGCGGCATCAAAAGCGAAGCATTCAGGTCTTCCCTGAGCCCAACCTCTTTTGTCTCGCAGGGGATGGGCAGCCCCACTCCCCCCTCGTGGAACTGACCCTGAGGGACATTTGTAGCCAGTCAGGGAGCCCCACATGCCTGCCCCACTCTGGGGGCAACTTTCAGGCCAGGCTGTGGTGGATAAAGGGATCCCTCCCACATCCTGACCCTTATGGAAAGCCCCAACCTACTGTCCTTCCTCTAGCATCGTTCAGAGTGACTGGAGGTCTCCTCTTGGCGACTGGAGCTGGGAGGCTGGGAGGAGCCCAGCCCCATCCCAGAAGGGCTCTGGATCCTAGTCAGAGCTGAGATTGCCCAAGTATAGGAGAACCAGTGTCTGGAATCGGGGGTAGGGTGGGGGTAGCAGGAGTTGTGTGAAGACCTCAGGGAGCCAGCACCTCGGAGGCCACCAGTGCCCACCAGGACCCAACGTTTTAGGCCAGATCCTGAGAGAGGAGCCCACCTTCTCTCCTGGGCTGAGTGGCTATAGCCAGGACCGGGCATCCGCAGGGACAAGAGCCAGAGAGGAGGCAGGGTGAGCCAACCCCTTCCCTCTGTAGGTGGAGCGCTTCATGTTTGAAGGCGTGGAGATCCCACTTGTTCCATCCTGCGCTGTGTTTATCACCATGAACCCAGGCTATGCCGGCCGCACCGAGCTGCCTGATAACCTGAAGGCGAGTGCTGGTACAGGGCAGCCCAAGAGGCTTCCCAGGGTACAGGAAAACATGGGGCTGTGGCCTTAGACGTGCTGGAGCGCTATGCAAGGGTTCTCCGGGGCAACCATACTGCCTTGGGTTCCTGAGACCCACCCCCCAGCCGTGGAGAGGAGACCCCAGGCTTGTCCTCTGGCTTGGGAGGAGTCAGGGGACGGGTTCAGGTCAACACAAAGGACAAAGGACCCGTTTCTAATGGCAGAGCCGTCCAGCCATGGCGGAGGATAAGCAGCCTAGGCTATGGCGGCTGAGGTGCAGAGGGGATCCAAGCACCCGTGGGGCAGGAGGGCAGCGAGCCTATCTTCTGGGGACTGAGGACCACCAAGCACCGAGAGTTCCAGAGAGTGGGCAGGGCTCTGGGAGGGGAGGCCTGCCTCTCCGTTCACACGTCACATGGGTGCCCCGTCCCCAGGCGCTCTTCCGGCCGGTGGCCATGATGGTTCCGGATTATGCCATGATCGCAGAGATCTCCCTCTACTCCTTCGGCTTCAGCGAGGCCAGTGTGCTGGCCAAGAAGATCACAACCACCTTCAAGCTGTCTTCCGAGCAGCTCAGCTCACAGGTGAGGCCCTGCCCTCACCAGGTTACAGAGTGTGAGAGCCGCCGTCTGCCCTCCATGAGCCCCATGACAGGAATTACATCCCCACTTCTCAGCTGAGGGCTGGTTGGCTCAAGCGTTAGGAAACTGAGAGCCACACAACCCAAGGCTTAGGAGCAAGTACGCTGGGTCTTATGGGGCTAGAGCAGGACAGCAGCCCCCTGGCACCATGGGCCTTCCACTCAGTGTGCTGAGCCCAGCTTCCAGGGGCACGAGCCACTGGCACAGACCCCAGCCCTGCTGGCTAAGCTTCCCTGTTTGGCTCCCTTCTCAGGCAGGCCCCCCTCTGCGGTGGCAGAAATGAGCCAGCTCTGGGCTTACATGCTACCAGCTTAGTTCCTCTTTCTTCATAGTTCTAGAAAAAGTCATCCTAATGGGCCTTCTCTGGGTGACCTGCTCCTGCATGAACACCAAGCACTGTGGCCAGGAGGAATCCAGGCTGACTCTGGCTAGTTGGGGCCCCCCAAGCCTCTGGGCTGGAGGAGATGTGGTCTGTTACTGGGAGAAACAGCAGCTGTCCACACAGCACAGCCTGGATGCCCACACCTCCGCATGCCTTCTTTCTCACCATCCACTTTCAAAAACGCTGCCTTCCCTGTTAACTGTACCCACATGGTTCTGGAAGTGCAGAACCTTAAGTGCAAGACTAGCCCAGTCACTTCATCCTGCTCCAAGTCCAAGACTTCCGGGAAATATGCTGGTCAGGTCCAGATGTAGCTCTCATGGTCTGGCCCCATAGGGGGAAAATGAAAAAAAAATTTAACCATTTTCAACACATCTGCTACATCATGGAAACAGAACCAGCAACGAAGGGAAAAGCTACAGTGGTGTGGCCAAAAGAGAATGTTAGAAGGAAGCTCAAAGTCTCTTGGGGCCAACCCAGCTGTGGCACCCATGGGAACTCCTTCTGTCATGTTTTGAAAAAACCCAAGTATGTTCCTGCCCCTGGTGCAGTGCTGGGACCACAGGACTCTGCCAGGGTCAGACCCACGTAGAGTCCTCGCCCTTAGGGGCCAAGAGTCAAGCAGAAGCAGGCAGGGGCTGCAGACTAGGGAGGCTGGAGAAGGGAGAGAACCCCTGGGATGGTAAGGAGAAGGTGCTGGAGGTCTACAGTCGAGGGCACTTGGCTCAGGCTGGGACTTGCAGGGGGTGTGACCTTGCAACTTCCAGCTGGGCGAGGGCCAGGTACCAGGCAGGGAGGCAGAGTGTGCCAGGCAGGGAGGCAGAGTGTGCCAGGCAGCCCCCCCCAAGGCATATCGCCCCTCCTGTGCGGCGATAACAGGATCACTATGACTTCGGGATGAGAGCTGTGAAGACTGTGATCTCGGCCGCGGGGAACCTCAAACGAGAAAACCCCAGCATGAGTGAGGTGAGCTCCGTCCAGAGGAGTGCAGGGATCTGGGCTGTGGGAGGTCTCCAGAGGGAGCGGAGGCATGTCTGACCCAGGTCCCCTGAAGGCTCCCCCGGCTCTGCTGCAGGAGCTGATATGCCTCCGGGCCATCCGAGACGTGAATGTACCCAAGTTCTTGCAGGAGGACCTCAAGCTCTTCTCCGGGATCGTGTTGGACCTGTTCCCCACTGTCAAGGAGGAAGAGACTGACTATGGCATCCTGGACAAGGCCATTCGCCAGGCCTGTGAGAACAGCAACCTTAAGGATGTGGACGGTGAGCTGCTGGCCTCTACCCCCGCCATCCCGGGGGCCTCCCTGGGATCCAGGGCAGGGGTGCAGATATGGGGCAGTGTTGCCCCAGGGTCGCTCACACCTGGCCGAATGTATGGCAGGTTGGGGCTCTCGCCGAACAGTCCCCGGGATAGGGCAGGTGACCGATGTCTAGGAGAAAGTCCTCTCTCCCACTCATGCCTGTGTCACTTGACGTGGGAGTTTTCCCACACCAACCAGTTCTCCCACACCAGTTCTCCACTGGCTGTCCCACAATTCAGCTCAGTTCTAGCACTAACCAGAAGCACAAGTCACAAGCAGTCACAAGTAGTGGGTCCCCACGTTACCCACAACTTTTCAGCAGCTTGGCTACCGACTGGAGGTTCCCACAACCTCCTCCTTAGGTTTGATCATTCGCTAGAACGGCTCACAGAACTCAGGGAAACACATTTGCTACTTATTCTGTAATAAAGGATACAAGAAAGGATACAGATGAACAGCCAGATGAAGAGAGACGTGGGCTGAGGTCTGCTCCTCCCAGCACATGGATGTGTTCATCCAGCAGGAAGCTCTCCAAACCCCATTCTTGGGGGGTTTTTATGGAGCCTTCGTCATGTAGGCATGATAAATTATTATTATTATCAATTATTATCCACTCCCAACCCCTTTCCCTCCTCTGGAGAACGGGGAAGTGAGCCTGACAATTCTAAGCATCTAACCATGGTTTGGTCTTCCTGGTGACCAGCCTGCTCCCAGAAGCCTGCCACCAAGAGGTGCCTCATTAGAACAAAGGACATTCCTAGCACTCAGGAAATGACAAAGGAGCTCTGCAGTCAGGAACCAGGGTCAAAGCCTAAGTGTTAGAAAAGAAGATTGTCCTAGCATTCTCTTTACAATGGTTTCAGGAACTGGGGGCAGAGACCAACGTTCATTGTGCTGATTACTTTTCACTGGGGAAGCAGATCCTGCCACCAGCCTGAGACCCCTGCTTTGCCCCCCTCCTCTTGTGGGGAGCAGTCACAGGCCTCGGGCCCCTATTGGGCCTTGCTCCTCCCCAACAGAGGCTGTTCTTTACCCCATCCTTACCTGCCCCGGGGTAGCAGTGGGGTTTGGTGCCGTCACTGGGGGAAATGGTGAGCCCTGCCCCACGACACCCAACGCACACTGTCCTCTTTTGGAACAAAGCTTGTTGCTCCTATCTTGGACTTGCCCACACTCCTCCTGGAATACACCAGGAGGTCACTGGAATAAGCCCAGGTGTCACTGGGCTGAGGAGTGTTTGGGCCTTTCTTGAACTAACCTGTTACAAGGGCTACCACACAGATGGGAGAACCCTGGGGGATGGCACCCTCAGTCTCCCTCTGACCCTAATCCTCTTCTCTGATAGAAGCTGGGGGTCTCCATGCAGCCACTGCATAGCCGTGCCCCTTGAGCTCTGGTCTCACCGTCCCTAGCCTAGAGGACCTTTCCTCTCCTCCAGGACCCTCCCTGCCAATCCTTTGTGCGGTGGGGGGACGTTCGTCCAGAAAGTCACACCTGGCCATGTGGCCACCCTGGCTATACGGGACCCTCCTCTGGGGTCTGATGTGTTCAGGCTGCAGGGTCTGTCCCCCAAGCCCTCCCCTGTCCTTCATTCCCCATTGAACTCTGAGGCCACTTCCTGCCCACCAGGTCCCAGCAGGGTTGTTGAGTGAAGCCTCAAAATCTCTCCCTCGTGGCCTTGGGCCCGCTTAGCTATCACTGGGTAACTGGACCTTGTCCCATTGGCAGGGCCTTCCAGACATGCGGGGCCACAGCTCCCCCTGCCATCTCCCCAATACACTCTTGGGCCAAAGTGAGACATTCAGTCCCTACCTGTGTGGGCCTGGCCCTCTGCCTACAACGGGCAGCTAGCCCTACAGCTCTGGTCTTGATCAGTAGCAGCTGCTGATGCTCCGATTCTGTCCCTGGGGCTTTGCCATGTATCAGCCACCATTTCCTCAGGGCGGTGCTTTCTGTAGGCCTGGCAGAGGATTTGGGGGCTGGAGTTGCTTCTGGGGCTTGTGACACTGAGCAGGCCCACGCCAGCTGGACACCTGACCAATGGGTTTTAGGGAATCAATCATGGTGGAAATCATGGCCACCATTAGCAGAGTGCTTCCTCTTTGCCTGTCCCTGTGCTCAGGGCTTCACCTGCCCCCAGGTATATTGCCAGCTGCATTTTCTAGATGAGGAGACTAAGGCTCAGGGTGACCCACCTGAGGTCGCACAGCAAGCTAGTGGCAGAGCCAGGACCCGAGCCCATGCTCTGCGCCCTGAGTGCCACTGCCATGTCCCTCTAGGCTTCCTGACCAAGTGTATCCAGCTCTATGAGACCACGGTGGTGCGGCATGGCCTCATGCTCGTCGGGCCCACAGGTTCTGGCAAGAGCAATGTAAGTGGAGCCAAGCCAGGCAATTCACGACCCAAATAGTCACCCAGGCGAGGGTGGTGGTGTGTGGGTTGGTTTCTCGGCTGGGGTCTTAGTCCCCATTTGTACCTCTGTGGCCTCTAGAATGCCCTGCCTGCCCTCTGTGGCCTGCAGCCCACTGCAGCCCTGTGCTCTGGGGAGCCAGGAGACTCACTCTTGGGTGGCTGTCTCCCCAGTGTTACAGAGTCTTGGCAGCCGCCATGACGTCGCTGAAAGGACAGCCGTCCATCAGTGGTGGCACGTATGAGGCCGTCAGTTACTATGTGCTGAACCCCAAGTCCATCACAATGGGCCAGCTGTATGGAGAATTTGACCTGCTTACCCATGAGTGGTGAGTGGTCCCAACCTCTCTCCAGGGACCACCTTGAGCCCAGACCTCTGGGGGCTGTGAGCTATGGGCCTCCCTCCCCTAGTCCATTGGGAGCTCAGGAGCTCAGGCTCTGGAGTCCAAATGCCTGGGACTTCACTCACCACTGCACTTCCTTGCTGAGTGACCTTCCTCCCTCCCTGGCCTTGGTGCTATCATCTGCGAAGTGGGCATAACAGTGGCACCATGGTTCTGGGAAAGAGAAAATGAGCTTGACCTAGGGAAGATGTCTAGACAGTATGACACATGCCGAATTCTCAGTAAAGATTGCCTGCTGTCATGGCTAGAAAGCCCTCTCAGGTCCCCCACCCCCACACAGACACATGCATGTCAGGGAAGGTGCTCTGAGCTGGAGAAGAACAACTAGGGGGAGACCCTCCAAACGTCAGCATGTGGGAGGCTTTTCTCTGGGGTCATTCTGTTTCTCTCAGGAAGTCTCCAGTCTCTGTGGAGGGTTCTGCTTGGCTCCAGGGTTCTGGAAACCCAGGGGGGTGTGGGCACTGGAGTGGGACAGTCACCCATCTTTCCAAACATGACTCCGCCTGCTTCCCCGTTTCTGGTGAAGGGTCTCATCCACACCCACTCCAGGCTCTTGCGTGGGTGGTTGGGGGGCCTGGGGATCAGACCAGAAAGATGTCCCCCTACCCATCACTTTCCCAGGCCTTTGGTGCCTCTGAAGCGTGAGCCTTCCTGGGTTATGTGACAGGACCTGGATACCTCTCACGACCCATCCCTTGCCTTCCTGCAAGGTCATTTTCCCCATCTCCTTTTCCTCCCATCTCCCAGAACTGGATGGATCTCCATTTCTACTGGTGCTTCCTCCCCCATTTCCTTCTCTTCCCTAGGATACCATCTTTTATCTTCCTTTAATTTAACTTTAGTGATGATTCAGCAGAGAAGGAATATAAACGCACATTTTTATAACCCCATGCTACACTAAAAAGTCCCATTTTCCCCATTGTTGTTTTTAAATGAATGAAGATACTAAAGAGAAAGACCCCCACAGAGCAGGGCCAGACCGGTGGCCAGGTTTCCCTGGGTGCCATCTGGGTTTGCTGCCTGCCCCATCTCCCTCCTCCTGGTGGCTGCAGGACAGATGGGATTTTCCCCTCCCTCATCCGGGCGGGGGCCATCGCCTCCAACACCAACAAAAAGTGGTACATGTTTGACGGGCCGGTGGACGCCGTCTGGATAGAGAACATGAACACGGTGCTGGACGACAACAAGAAGCTGTGCCTCAGTTCCGGGGAGATCATCAAGCTCACCGAGGTATACTTGCCTGTCTGTCTTCCCACTCTCCTTGGCAGCGGAGTGGCCCCAGGGGCCACAGTATGCTGGCCAGGCTCATCCCCCTCCCTCTCAGGGCCCCAGCTGCCTCCCAGGGCTCCCACACCTCAGCCGTGTCGGGGGCAGCTGCCCGGGCAGCCCTTCTGCAGCCCACATTCTGGGATGAGCTGGGCCTCAGTCCGGATGACCACCCACCGCTCTCCACTGACTCTGCCTTGTGCCTCCTGGGCCCACTTGTAGCCCTGTGGGCCCAGTCTGGGTCAGACATCCTAGCAACGTGCCAGGAGTCTGGACACAGGCGGTACACACCCGGCCCCAGGGCCACCCGCCTGGTGTGTGAGGTGCTGTTCTCAGAAAAGGAGGGCTGTCACCTGGTGTATGAGCAGTTTGTGATAGCTACGTGGAGCTGATCCCTTGAGCCCTCCTGAGAGCTCCCGGAAGTTCTGGAGCATGGCCCACAGCTCTTCTCACATTGTTCCAGGGCTCCAGGGACCCCGGAATGCCCTGGTCCTAGGCTGGCCAGAGAGCAGTCAGGAAGCTTCTGACTTCGGTTCTCCTCACAGCCCCAGGGAGAGCTTTGTTATCAGCTGAGGCCTGAGGGTTCCTGAGGCCCCTCCACGGCCTGCCCCACAGCTTGCCCACAGTTACAGGATGGTCACCCCCTGCCCAGCGGTTCTGCAGCCCTTTTCCCGGCCCTAGGAACTGGCGGCCGGCCCACTCACACAGTTCCTCTCCATGCCAGTCAATGACCATGATGTTCGAGGTGCAGGACCTGGCCGTGGCCTCCCCAGCCACAGTGTCCCGCTGTGGCATGGTGTACCTGGAACCCAGCATCCTGGGGCTCATGCCTTTTGTCGAGTGCTGGCTAAGGAGGCTCCCTGCCTTATTCAAGCCCTATGAGGAGCAGTTCAAGTTTCTCTTCGTCCGCTTCCTGGAGGTGAGCGAGGCCACTGTGTGCACGGCCCAGGTGGGGCAATGGGGCGCTGTGGCCACCAGCCGCAAGAGCCAGGTGCTCGTCCCCTGTAGGGATCCATCACATTCATCCGGCACTCAGTAAGGGAGGTGATCACCTCAACCAACAGCAACTTGACCCTGAGTCTCCTCAAGCTGCTAGACTGCTTCTTCAAGCCCTTCCTGCCAAAAGAGGTACAGCTTTGAGCAAGGGGGGCCGGGGCCCTGCTCCTTCCTATCCCTGCTCCTTGTGCCAGGGCACCCGAGGGCGCTGAGTCCCAAGCCCAGCTTTCTGGAAGAACAATTCAGATTGGCTCACATGGGTCATGGGGTCACCCCAACCTGTCTGATGCTGGCACACCAGACCATGCAGCAGAGGCCCAAAGATGCCCCCCAACCCCACTTCCTTGGGCTGCTCAGCACTGTTCTGGCCTGGGCCTGATGTGGTTCCCACTGTCCCCAGGGCCTCAGGAAGATACCCCCAGAAAAGCTGAGTCGCATCCCAGAACTGATCGAGCCCTGGTTCATCTTCTCCCTGATCTGGAGTGTGGGCGCCACAGGGGACAGCGCCAGCCGCATCAGCTTCAGCCACTGGCTCAGGATCAAGATGAAGATAGAAAACGTGAGAGGCGGCAGCCCCCAGGCTGGGCTCCCAGGTCCCAGAACACTGGGGGTTCTGGGGCTGTCCATGGGGCCTAGGCCCCCAGGGACAAGCAGCCACACAAACTCCCAGGCCTCACAGCCTTGTTTTCCTCTGGTCCCTGCAGCTGACCCTGCACTTCCCGGAGGAGGGGCTGGTGTTCGATTACAGGCTGGAGGACGCAGGCATCAGCAGCTCCAATGACGATGAGGACGAGGATGAGGAGGGCAAGCAGGTGAACTCAGGCCTGTGCCGAGGGGGCAAGCCCGGGAGGGCCCTCTGGGTGATGGTTGTCCTCATCGATGAATAAGGACTACGGAGAGGAGCCCATGCTGATGGGCTCAGGTGGGAGTTATTTGCATTAACTCGTGGATCCTCACAGACCCACAGTGTGGTTATGATTGTGCCCAATTTCCAGACAAGGAAACTGAGGCTCAGAGCAGCCACACCCAGCTAGTGGGCAGCAGAGCTGGACTTGAACATGGGACTGGGAGATGTTGGCCTTCCTCCCTTCCTGACCATAAGCATTGCCTCCTCCATGTTGATGCTGAACGCAGGGATGGCTGCCGCAGTTCTACTTAAAAGTCCCATTTTCCTAGGGGCTGTGTGCCCTTAGGCTAAACAGCAAGCCCTCCTGGCCTGCCGTGGTGTCCCATCCCTCCTATCAGCCAGCGAAGGCTCCGGGAGTCTACTATGCTTCCAGGGTCAGGACCCCACCCCAGGACAAGGAGGGGGCAGGGAGATAACTACAGGGACAGCCACTATGCGTGCTCCTGCTGGGGGTCGCACAGAGCACATTTGAGTCTAACGGTCAGAACTGTCCCCAGTGTAACCTGTGGTTTGACCCTAGCGAGCCCCCTCATTAAGGAAGGTCTGCAAGCTGGGTCAAGGCTGGGGAGGAAAGAATTCATGCAGGCAGGGATGGTGGGGACAGCCAGGCTGCGGCATCTCTCTGTATCCCAGTGATGCCAACACCTGTGGTTCTGGCCCCCACACCCTCGGGTAGCCAGAAACTAAACAGCAAAGGTCTTTGACCGCTGGGCTGTCCAACTGCCAGAACATCTCCCTGACACCAAGACCTCGCAGTCCCTAGGAAGCCCCCCCACTCCCAGTGGCTTGTTCTGGGATTCCCCACCCTGAGCAGAGAGGGGGACACAGGGCTTCCTGCTTCAGTCCCGAGCTGCCCCTCACCTGGGCTCTCTTGCCATGGCCTAGCAGTGAATTCCCTCGTCCTCCTGGTGCGCTTGGCCAGAGCAGGGTGAGGCCGGCTTCCAGGCCCAACCCGGAGCGGCCTGTGCTTGCAGGTGGCCTGGGTGAAGTGGATGGACTCCTCGACTCCATTCA
Organism: Neogale vison; assembly: GCF_020171115.1. Taxonomy (NCBI): domain Eukaryota; kingdom Metazoa; phylum Chordata; class Mammalia; order Carnivora; family Mustelidae; genus Neogale; species Neogale vison. The sequence goes on along the minus strand of NC_058096.1, from coordinate 203,191,068 downwards.
CCATGATGCCGGATACCAGCTACTGCAACATCATTGTGCCTACCATGGACACGGTGCAGATGTCCTACCTGCTGGACATGCTCCTAATCAACCACAAGCCCGTGAGCACCCCGGCCGTGCCCTGCTCCTCCCACACCCAGGCCCAAGCTGGGAGGTGGCTGGCCTCCCACGTGGACAGCCGGGTGGGGGGGCGCTCCTGCCCTGCACCAGACCCAGTGAGAGTCTTCTTTTTTTTTTTTTTAAAGATTTTATTTATTTATTTGCCAGAGAGAGATTACAAGTAGGCAGAGAGGCAGGCAGAGAGAGAGAGGAGGAAGCAGGCTCCCTGCTGAGCAGAGAGCCCGATGTGGGACTCGATCCCAGGACCCTGAGATCATGACCTGAGCTGAAGGCAGCGGCTTAACCCACTGAGCCACCCAGGTGCCCCCCAGTGAGAGTCTTGAACGAGTGATCCCTGTTCTCCCAGGTGCTGTGCATCGGGCCGACAGGCACAGGCAAGACCCTCACCATCTCCGACAAGCTCCTCAAGAACCTGCCGCCAGAGTATGTCAGCCACTTCCTCACCTTCTCAGCCCGCACTTCGGCCAACCAAACCCAGGACCTCATCGACAGCAAGCTGGACAAGAGGCAGGCACCGCCTTCCTTGTTCTGCCACTGTGTGTTCTCCCAGCCTGGTTCAACCAGCCGTTTTCCCAACTCCTTGCCCAGTTATGCTCTTGGGTTTGCCAAAAACTTCCTAGAGGGCCCTGGGTGCTCTTACAGACTGGTCTGGAGACTCACCCATCAGGAATTCCTGAGCCCGGCTGTGGGTGTTTGTCCTGGGCTGGGTGGGGGTGGGGCTTGAGCTCCGCCTGCTGAGCGCAGACTCCAGGCAGCCAAGTGTGATGTCCCAGGATGTTCAGACTGGGACCAGGGGCTGCTCCAGAGGGCTAACAATTCAGAGAGAGCTGAAGGCAGTTGCCATCTTGCCAGCCCTGGATTCCCAGAAGACCTGGTGCCAATGTGGGCTGGGCTTACGCAGCCCCTCCCCACAGGCGAAAAGGTGTGTATGGGCCGCCCCTGGGGCGCAACTTCATCTTCTTCATTGATGACCTGAATATGCCAGCCTTGGAGACCTATGGCGCCCAGCCACCCATTGAGCTGTTGCGCCAGTGGATGGACCACGGCGGCTGGTATGACCGCAAGGTCATTGGTGAGTGCCGGCCGGCCTGGCCCAACAAGGGGGTGGGAGGGAGGTGCGGGCTGGATGTGCTGGGCAGGACAGGATGCCTCCTCCGTTAGGCAGGGTAGGCACAGGGCCTACTGCTCACAGTACTTTTAGAGGGTCCCCAGAAATGTTTTGAATTCTTTTAAAATCACCGGGAAAATGAACTTTTAAGGGTCAAAGAACACTGTTAATTTATAATATTATATCTGCCTATATTCCAATACTGTTATAAATGATCATTTTTAATGCTTTTTAGAGAGGAGGAGGCCCTTGAAGGCCAAGTGCCTTGGGCCCACAAAAAGTCATTAATTTAACTCTGGACCCAGCTCCCTCCTGACTTCCTGCCTCCACTCCAGGAGCCTTCAAGCAGCTGGTGGACATCAATTTTGTCTGTGCCATGGGCCCCCCGGGCGGAGGCAGGAATGCCATCACCCCACGGCTGACACGCCACTTCAACTACCTGTCCTTTGCCGAGATGGACGAGGTCAGCAAGAAGCGCATCTTCTCCACCATCCTGGGCAGTTGGATGGGTGAGCACTGGGTGGAAGTCGGGGGGGTCCCGGGCAAAGGCAGAAGCCCAGGCTGGGTAAGCTACTCCTAGGACACCTGGGCAGCTGCTGGAAGGGGTGGAGTGGCTGAGGCAGTGACCTCAGCCCTGGCTTCACCCTTTACTCAGCTGTGTTACCTTTGGCAAATTCCTGAACCTCTCTGAGCCTCAGTTTCTCCATCTGTATAATGGGTGGTGATATTAGTGCCCACCCTCCCAAGTTGTGAAGGTTAAATAAGACACTGGATGTAGCATCTTGCATGAAGCCTAGCACGTGGTGATTGCTGAATATATGATTTATACATGTATGCACTTGTGTCTTCACCTGCATAAGTACACACGTGTATGTTTGTATTTACCCAGAAAAGCTGGCAGAAGGATGTTACTTTTATAAATCAGGAAAAACCACCAAGATAGAATAGACAGCGTGGTTCTGACCTTCCACTCCATCAGGATGCAGTCTTCCCCCACTAACCCACCTCCTGTCTAAGAAACACTCTGACCTTGAACTCCCCTTGGCGCTGTGCCAGGTGGTGGGTGATGAGAGTCAGGCCTCCACTCCTCTGGCCTGGCCTGCCCTGCCACCAGAGGTGATAGGCCCAGCGAGGGGTGGGGACCACATTGCTCTGAGGAGGGGGGCTGCTGGGGGGATGCTCTGGGAGCTGTTCCGCCTGGCCCAGCTGGCCAAGACGTGCAGCAGGGGACCCACCTAACTCTGAGCCCCATGTCTCTCCCTCAACCCTCTAGATGGACTCCTCGGGGAGAGAAGTTACCGGGAGCCCGTGCGTAAGTGCCGGCCTGGAGCAGGGCCTGGATGGGGTGGGCTGTTGGTTCCTGGGTGAGCCTTGGACTCCAGGTGGGGGTGGCCGGGGCTGGGTCCCCAGAGCCACAGAGAACCATCGTCTGATTCTCTGGAGCAAATGCCTTCATAGGCTCCTTCAACCGTTCACATAACAGTCAGCCCTTTAGTGCCTGGAATGTCCAGGCATTGTCCCGCCCACAGTAAAAGCAAGGTAAAAGTGAGCTGAATGAATGAATAAAGCAAGCCAACAAACTACCACCCTGTGCAGAGGAGCAGAGGCTCCCAGGAGGCCGGCCCTCTAGGAGGAGCAGACATCTAGGGTGTGGCAGCCCTGCACAGGGCAGATCTGGTGGTCACTGAAGCAGGGTAACAGACGGCGTCAGATCTCCAGCCCCGCCGCACGTCCCACCCTTCCTGTTACCTCAGCTGAAGGAGGCCGTTGGAAGACAGTACCCTCCCAAGGCTTCCATGTCCCCCACACCCCTGCACCTAGGCCACCGTTGGTCCTGTCTTTTCTCGTGTTGCTAGGAATGGACGGTTCTCCAGGGCTCAGCCAAAGAGCCCTTCTCATAAACCCGAATCCCACCCCAGACTGTCTGCTGGAGAGCGTGGTTCCACCTCCCAGCACACAGCATAAGCACACGTGTGTGTGTGGCCCATCCTCACCAGGCCATTCCATCGGCAAGCAGATGCATCCAGATGTGCCCCATGTTAACGACAAAACACAAAATAGTCGCTTTGGGTCCCCCACCCCCATCCCAGCCGTCTCTCCAGTTCTCTGCTCGTACAGACAGCACAGCTCAAGAGCATTGTCTCTTCAGCCGACATCAGCCACCATTTCCATTTTCCCTCGTGCCTCAACAGTCCCCGGAGAGTGCCCTTGTCCCCAGTGGTTCTCAGATGGCCTGACCAACCATTAGCTCTCTCAGTCTCACTTTCCCGGGCTTCACTGTTGCTGGAGGGCAGCCCCTCCTCTCAGGTCAGGTTCACTGCCCCATCCCCATGCCCTCACCACACCCCAGCCTCCCATCCTGTCCTGTAGCCATCTCGGCCTGAGGGACCCATCCATGCATTCACTGGGATCACACACTTCCTCTCCTCAGCTGCAGGCAAGGCCCCACGTCCCAACGGTGACAGGCAGAGCCATCCCTGCCCCTCATCACCTCTCGACTCTCACCTTCCCTCACTGGTCCTTAACACCCCAGGCCTCGGCATGCTTGCTCCGGTTCTGGGCCTGCCCTCCCTTCTCCAGCTGTCTGCTCGAGCATCCGTCTTCACACAGCCTCCCCCAGCACTATGTGAAATGCCCCCAACCGCAGCTCACCGGACAAAGAGGCAGGCAGAGAGAGAAGCAGGCTCCCCGCTGAGCAGAGAGTCTGATGTGGGGCTCAATCCCAGGACCTTGAGGTCATGACCAGAGTGAAGGCAGAGGCTTTAACCCACTGAGCCACCCAGGCGCCCTGGGATACCACTTTCTTGCAGCCGGCCTTTGCAAGGCCCACCACTGTCCACCCATCCACAGAGCCCCAGGGTGGCAGCTGGAGCAGGAGGAGTGTGTCTGTGGGGCCACCCTCTGTGCTCAGGACCAAGAACAGTGTCTGGGTTGACTAACGGATAAGCCCTCCTGCCCCTTTACTCATTTCTCACTCCCTCTTTCCCAAGTTCCCACGGCCTCACAGGGCAAGGTAGCAAGGGACCCGCCCCACCCTGACCGCATTAGTATCCCTGGTCCCATGGGTGTGCCCCAGCGCATGACAGCGTGTCCGGAAATGAGGCCATGGGCGGGTGGGTGGGGAGCTCAGAGCAAGAGATTCCTCACCCGAACTGGGGGCATCACATCAGCAAGAGCTTGTGGTGGAGCTGGCATCCCAGAGGGGCTGAGGACTGGGTGGAACCCAAGCCCGCGGGCTGGGGACAGGGCACGCAGGGGAGAACACAGCCCTGGCAAAGGGGGTTAGCATCCTTGGAGGCTATATGGGGGGCACCCGCCTGTAGGACTCAGGTCCACCCTCCTGTTCCCACAGCTGGGGCCCCCGCCATTGCCCGCTTCACGAGTCCCCTCGTGGAAGCCACCATCATGGTGTACTCCACCATCACCTCCCAGCTGCTGCCCACCCCGGCCAAGTCCCACTACACCTTCAACCTGAGGGACCTGTCCAAGGTCTTCCAGGGCATGCTCATGGCTGACCCGGCTAAGGTCGAGGTGAGGACCCGGCAGGCTCCCTTCCCAGTGTCCAGGGAGAAGAACCCACAGTGCCCCCACTGTCCTCTCCAGCCCCTTGGTCTTTGACCTTACTGCTGCTGCAGCACTGCTTAGCCTTGATCTGGCCAGGGCCTGAGTGGCACTGGGGGCAGGCTGGGTTCCAGACCCTCTGCTTTCCTACAGCTGAGCCCCGTCTTGCAGCTCAGATCCATGCCTAGAATGGCAGTGGTGATGGGGATCCCACAGAAAGATCTAGGGCAGCACAAGGGAGAGAGAGAGGGTGCCTGGTGAGGCCCTGTGTAGGAGATTTGGGAAGCAGAGTGAGGGGGATACACTCGAGGAACCAGACGCCCAGGTGGATGGAGCAGGACGGTAGCAGGGAGCGGGCTATCAGGGTGCTGGCGGGGGGCTGGGGCTGTCAGCTGTGGAGGCCATAGCGTCCTGAAGATGATGGGAGCCATGGAGGGGTGTGGGGGACAGATTTGCCCTTGGAATGGGGGCTGGATGCATCAGTATGTGTAGAGCCTGGGGCCAGGGATAATTGGTGAATGGGACAGGCGCCAGCCCTGGCCTTGCCACACTATAGCCCAAAAGGTAGAGAGAAGGGCCTGGGGGGTTCCTGAGGGCCATCCACTCATTGTGGGGGTGAAGGAGGGGAGAGGCGGGATGGAGGTGGCAGCAAACACAGAGATGGGAGCAGAGCCAGAGGGCCTTGCTAAGTGGAAGGTATAAGGAGAAGCAGGCATTCCTCCCAGGCCTGGGGTTTGAGCTGCTGCGGGGGCCCTGAGAGGGGGGATGCTGACAACCGGCTAAAGCAGCGGGGTCCCAGCAGGCACTTGGCCAGTGGGTTGTGAGGCCGGGGGAGGGGAGGTGCGGGCGGTGCAGCGTGGGACGGGCTCCCCGGGGGGACGGGTGTGCTGACTGCCGTGGGCTGGCTGCAGGACAAGGTGCGGCTGCTGCGGCTCTGGTACCACGAGAGCTGCCGCGTGTTCCGCGACCGCCTGGTGAGCGATGAGGACCGCGGCTGGTTCGACAAACTGCTGGAGAGCTGCATGGAGCAGTGGGGGGTGACCTTCGCCGAGGTGTGTCCCTTCCAGCCCATCCTCTATGGGGACTTCATGTCGCCAGGCTCTGACGTCAAGTCCTACGAGCTCATCACCAGCGAGAAGAAGGTGCGGGCCCCCTTCGCTCTGCCCCCCAGGGCCCGGGCCCTCCGCAGCACCGCGAACAGACCAGCACGCTGGGACTAGAGGGTCAGGGCTCTGACTTCAAAGGCCAGCCCTTGCCTCCCTACGTTCCATTTCCTCTCCTGTCAGAAGGGGCAGCAGGCCCTGCTTGGTCCGCCTCGGGGGACAAGCCTGGGCTTCGTCGGGGACAGGTTCTGTAAATGTGGGCGTGCTCGCCCGTTGGAGGGGCTCTCATCCCGCCCCCCAGAGGGGCAGCAGGGTCTGAGTCGGGACCCCAGGGAGACATGGAAGAGACCTTGTCAGAGGCCTCAGAGCTGTGTGGCTGGAGGGTCTCCCGATGTTTTCCCTGCACACGCATCCCCTCCTCATTCCCAGGAGCTCTCATGAGCTTTCATGTGCTTCAGCACACCTGGTGAGGCCAAGAGGAAACAGACAAGGCTCTGACCCCCGCTCCTTAGGCCTCTGTGTATCCCAAAGGTCTGGCATCCTCTAGGCCTGACTTCTGAACAGATCTGGCTCCCTGTTCCCCGACACTCAGGTATCGCTGCTACAGGCAGTGCGGCAGGGTCCAGGGTGGGCTGGATACAACCTTGTCCCAGTGTGGCATCCTAGGAAGTGGTCGGCACTTTAGGCCCAGGTCACTGTCAGTTGGGGTGGATGTTTGGCGGGATGGCTGGGACCCGGGGCAGGGAGGCCCACAGGTAGGGGGGTCAGGCGCATGGGGCCAAACCCTCCTGAGACCAGGCCCAACAGCCCTCCCTGCAGAGGAGCAGGGCTGGCCATGGGAGGGGGTGAGTTCTGTCGGGGTTCTAGTGCCTGGGGACGGAGAGTCAACCCAGATCTCCCCATCCACCTTGGCCCCAGATGATGCAGGTGATTGAGGAGTACATGGAAGATTACAACCAGGTCAACACAGCCAAGCTGAGGCTGGTCCTCTTCATGGATGCCATGAGCCACATCTGCCGGATCAGCCGCACCCTACGCCAGGCACTGGGCAACGCACTCCTGCTGGGTGTGGGTGGCAGCGGCCGCAGCTCCCTCACACGGCTGGCCTCGCACATGTGAGGGCTCCGGGAGTGCTGGGCAGTGGATGGCCACAGCTAGGAGGGCTGGGGTCACCCCGGCTGAGGGTTTCTGAACGCACTGGGCAGGGGACCTAGGCTCCGAGGAGAGGCAGCAGCAGGGCCCTGTGGTGCTGCAGGGAAGGGAGGTGTGGCGGCAGACATCCAGGAGGGATTCCTAGATGTGGCGGCCACGGCCTCCTCTCAGTTTCAGAGCTGGGAGGATGGAAGCGAAGTGTGTTCCAGGCCACGGAACAGCTTAGGCAGAGGTCTGGAGGCAAGAGAGCAGGTTCAGGGCCTGGAGCATCTGCAGATCTGCCCAGGATGGGAGCCAGAACTCCAGATGGCTGGGGTGGGGGGTGGGCACCCATCACTCAGCACTTGGCCTAAGTTCAGCCATGCCTCCAGCCAAACTCCTGTCTCCAGGGCCGAGTACGAATGCTTCCAGATTGAGCTGTCCAAGAACTATGGCATGGCCGAGTGGCGTGAAGATGTCAAGAAGATCTTGCTCAAGGCTGGCCTGCATAGCCTGCCCATCACTTTCCTGTTCTCTGACACTCAGGTGCCACTACCACAGGCAGAGGGCAGGGCCCAGGGTGGGCTGGATACAACCCCATCCCTGTGTGGCATCCTAGAAAGTGGTCGGTCCTTCAGGCCCAGGTCACTCTTAGTTGGGGTGGATGTTTGGTGGGATGGCTGGGACTGGCGGCAGGGGGCCCTCAGTTGGGTGGGGCAGGTGCATGGGGCCAAACCCAGACTGTCAGAGCTAGGAGGGCATAGGTCAGCCCTATACCCCAAGGGAAAAGAAGGCCCCTGGCACCACGGCTGATCACAAGTGGCACCATACTCACTGGCTAGTCCCACCTCAAGGACCACAGGACTCCTGCCCGAAGCACTGTGCCTATGGCGCCCTTCTTGGGGGCTGCTCCCTCTAGAGCTCCCTAGGAGGAGGCCTGTCCCTGGGTCTCCAAAAGAAACTGAGGTGATGGCTCTGGGGTCTCAAAGCAAAGAGAGCAGTGCCTAAAGCTGCCTGCTGGTCGGAGCTGGCCAGAGATGGAAGCCCTGGAATGTGTCCTACTTTGTGCAGGGTGCCCTCTGTTCCCAGCCCTACCTCTACCCCCAGGGTTGCCTCATGCAGTCTGGCAAGGACCTATTTCTGCCTGTGGCCTGGTTTCCTCCTGTGAGGAAACTGAGGCATGGGGAGGCCTGGAAAGGGAGAGTAAGGTGTCCTGTCTCCCACCCAGGACCCAGGGCCCTTCCACTGCCCCGTGTTGATGTTCAGAGTCTCTGCTGTAGGGCAGGCCTGAGTATGAGTCTTAGACCATGACTTGCAAGGTCACTTGTATGCCCCTGAGCTTCTCTGAGCCTCAGTGGTATGTTCTGTAAAATGGGGCTGCTGTGAAGGTCCTGGAGACGAACACCCAAGGGCCATCATCAAGGCTTAACTTTTGTACTCTCATCTCTCCCCAGATCAAGAACGAGTCTTTCCTCGAGGACATCAACAATGTCTTGAACTCAGGCGACATTCCCAATCTCTACAGCGCAGATGAGCAGGACCAGATTGTCAACACCATGCGGCCCTACATCCAGGAGCAGGGCCTGCAGCCCACCAAGGCCAATCTTATGGCCGCCTACACTGGGCGTGTGCGCAGCAATATCCACGTGGTTCTGTGTATGAGGTACGGGCTCCCATGGTGGCCACGTAGGGACGGCACTTGGGCCTGCCACGAGGAGGGCCCTGGGCTCTGGAGGGTCCTGCGGTGGAAGTCAGTGCCTCATTTGGCCTCCTGGTCCCCCAGCCCCATCGGAGAGGTCTTCCGAGCTCGCTTGAGGCAGTTCCCCTCCCTTGTCAACTGCTGTACCATTGACTGGTTTAACGAGTGGCCGGCAGAGGCACTGGAGTCTGTGGCCACCATGTTCCTGAATGAGATCCCAGACCTGGAAGCCACCTCTGAAGTCATTAGAGGACTGGTAGGTGTCTTGGTGAGGAGCAAGCTGTCAGGGGGAGCTATTTGGGTTTGGACTTACTGTCACAGGAGCCTGCGTGAGAGTCCCAGGACCAACACTGATGGGCTTTGGAGCAGAACTTGACCTATCCTAAGCCTGTTTCCTCATTTGTATCATGGGAGTGCTACAAGGTTGTCATGGTGACATACAATCAAAGACCACAGATGGGGGGGCTAGATTTGTTTGGTCCAACCTGAGAGAGTGATGGTCACCTGCGAGCCAAGAACTAGAGTAAATTTGTTTCCCTCCTCAGCTATATTGAAGCCTTGGGCCCTCTGTTTCCCCAAGGTCCCGCCTTAGGACTCTCAGAGTGAGGCAGTTTAGGAGCTGTGATGAGGGCAACAGGCCAAGATCTGGGAGACACCTGGGTCCACGTTCAAAGGCAGCTCTGCCCTTGACGTTGTGTGAACTTAAACGAGCCCCTTGACTTCTCTGGGTTGTGAGTTTTTCTTCTGCAGAATAGGTGACCTTGACCTGGAGGTTATGAGACTCATAGGAGATAGCGTGTGTGAGAAGCATTGAGGTTCCTACATGTGGTCTCCTCCTTGGGGCCAGGCTTTAGTGGCTTCAAGGGCACCGTGGTGCCAGGTCTCTGCTGGGACCTCTACAAGGCTGGCATCAGTGGTCTCCCACTCCACAGATTCAAGTTTGTGTCTACATCCACCAGTCAGTGTCTAAGAAGTGTACCGAGTACCTAGCTGAGCTGGCCCGTCACAACTATGTGACCCCCAAGAGCTACCTGGAGCTGCTTCATATTTTCTCCATCCTCATTGGGCAGAAGAAACAGGAGCTGAAAACTGCCAAGAACCGCATGAAGAGTGGCCTTGACAAGGTGGGCCAGAGTGGGGCTTGGTGGGCAGTGGCTAAAGCAGTGCCTGCTAAAGCAGTGCCTGCTCCGGCTTACCCTGGCCCGGGCAGGCCCAGACCGCCCTCTCATTTGGCAGCCTGCAGTGTTTAAATGGGTCGCTTCCTCCCTAACCAAATGAGCAAGGGCAAGGCCAAAACAGGACACCCCACAGATTTTCAGAGGACATCTCACTTCCTCTAGGGCTCACTGGACAACCAGCCACAGCCTCTCAGTCATGAGGGCCGGGCAGCCCTGCAGGACCCTCTCCCCAGCCACTTCCACGCCTGGCCCTCTTTCTGGTACCCTGTCACCCCTGACTTCCTCTTTGTGCCCCCCATCCGCCAGCTGCTGCGTACTTCGGAGGACGTGGCCAAGATGCAGGAGGAGCTGGAGATGATGCGCCCCCTGCTGGAAGAGGCTGCCAAGGACACCGTGCTCACCATGGAGCAGATCAAGGTGGGGGTGCTCCCTGGGCCTCTTCCCTGATGTCTGACCACGGCTGGGGAGGCTCGGGGTCCCCATGCAACCACGAGATCACTGGCTGCCTGACCTCTGCAGCTGCTTAGCTCCTCAGTGCCTGTTTTCCTCAGTCGGTCATCATTTGTTCATTCAGCGAGAGTTTGCTGGGAATCTATTCTGTGCCAGGCCCTGTGCCGGGCAGCGGGTATAGTGAAGAGCAGGACAGGCAACCTAAGCCCTGATAATCACAACAGGGACTGACTAGCAGGCTGCCATGGGCAGCTGTGCAGACTCGGCCCCAGCCTCCCTCTGAGTCTTCCTGAGATCCCCAAGTTCAAGGGCCTGCTCTGCACAGCAGATACCTCTGATTCGCAAATTCGTTATGACAGCTTCCTCATAGAAGCAGTCCCCTCCTGCCCGGCAAAGCCAGCATATTGGAAATGTTTCCAGCAGACGGAAAGAACATGACGTGGGGGGCACGTTTCTCTGTCTTGCCTGGAGATGTCCTGCGGGCTTAGGGGGTCCTTCCCTGGAGGGCAGTTGTGCTCAAGCATGTAAAGTCCTGGGCCCCATGCCAGGCCCACCATGAGAACTTGGGAATGGGCTTCTCACATTCCCAGAGCTCCGAGAGGGCCCTTGGGGAGGGGGGCATCCTTGCTCTCATTTCTCTTTACCCTGGGGAGACTGAGACAAGGGGAGGAGAAAGGTGGGGACACACCCATCCCCAACATGCCACCAGCTGGGCCCTCCCTGCCTTTGGTCCCTAGGTGGACACAGCCATTGCTCAGGAGACTCGGAATTCGGTGCAAGCAGAGGAGATCAAGGCCAATGAGAAGGCCAGGAAGGCGCAAGCTATTGCTGACGATGCCCAGAAGGATCTGGATGAGGCACTGCCCGCCCTGGATGCAGCCCTGGCCAGCCTGCGCAACCTCAACAAGAATGATGTGACCGAGGTGGGCGGCCAGCTGGCCCCTGAAGCTTCCCCTGGGCATCTGTCCTGTTGCCTCTGGTCCCCACACCCTCTGTCTCCACATCCCCTGGGGTCATGTGCTGAGAGGTGGGGGTAGAGCTAGGCCTCAAACCCAGCTGCCTGCCTCTACCTCCTTGCACAAGACAGGCACATGGGGAGGGCTTTGGGTCCTGGGCAATGAGCATCTAGGACCGCAAGGTCAGGCCTGGGTGTATGGGGGAGCAGAAGGAACCACAAGCCGAGACGGACCTTGGGGGACAGCTAAGCATGCCCTTTGTCTGTGGCAGTAGGAGCTGGCTTGGTGAGGTCTACCCTGTCTGACAGCTGCCCCTGCCCAGGGGTACCCAGGCCATAATGGCTCTCCCCTTCCCCACTCTCGGCCTCACCTGCAGGTCCGAGCCATGCAGCGACCACCCCCAGGTGTGAAGCTGGTCATAGAGGCTATGTGCATCATGAAGGGCATCAAGCCCAAGAAGGTGCCTGGAGAGAGGCCCGGCTCCAAGGTGGATGACTACTGGGAACCCGGAAAGGGGCTGCTGCAGGACCCTGGCCGCTTTCTCGACAGCCTCTTCAAGTTTGACAAGGTGGGTGTGCCGGGAACAAGGCGAGCAGGCCTGTGAGTGAGGCAGAATCCCCTCCCCCCACCAGCATAGGACTCTCTGTCCTATCTCCCTTTGTCGGAACACATGCAGCCCGATTGCCACAGAGCTGACTGGCACCACATCCTGGCCCCGGAGGAGCCTCTGGCCGGTGGGAGTGACAGTCACCTCAGAGCTCTACAGCCTAGAGATCCCCTCTCGTGCCCTTTCCTCCCTGAGACCCCCATGGCCTTGGCCTAGGCTTGCACTGTCTGTGCAACCATGGCCTTTCCCTTGGTCTCAGCTGAGCTTCAGCTTCTTCTGTCTGTCCCTGGGTTTCTCCATCTGCTGTCTGGCTGGCGCTCTCGGTACCCACGGCCATGTTCTATCTCAGGGGCTGCTTCATGGTTAGGTCAGCCTGGTGCCCACCACCCTCTTAAGGGACCTTCTTCAGCCCAGAAGTTGGGTAGGGGACAACTGACTGTACATGCGCCCTACCCCCTCCCACCCTGCCACTGCCATGAGTCAATATGGGGCTGTAGACACCCCAGGCTGCACTGGGAGGGTGGATATAATGGCCCATAGGCAGCTGGGCCCCTGTAGACTACCCCATTCTTCCTCCTCCATGTCCATCAGTCTAGAAACCAGAGGCCCCACATGCCTAATTCAGCCCAAATCAGCAGTGCTCACGAACAGTACTCAGGATCCCTGGTCCCAGGCTCTGAGCTCCAGGAGTTCATGAACAATGCAGATTCCTGGGCTCATCCTGAACTACAGGGCTGGACTCTCACAGGATGGGATGGGAACTCTGGGGGTGTGATGAGCTGTCACGGTGAGGGTTAATACCCTTGAACATGAGCCTGGTTGGGCATCGGAATCCCTCACTGGTCTCCACGCCTGTCAGGAAGCAGCCCTTGTCTCTAAGTGAGTTCTTAACGGAGCCTGCCTATTACGAGACCTTGAGACTGTGTGGTTTCTTGTGGAGGAAGACTCTGATCGTTCTCTGAAATCCGTTGCTTTATGGACTGTGTTTACCCAGGAAGACAACTGTGCTGAAGCCTACACGGGGATGGGGCTCTGAGAGCGAGCTGGGTGTTCCTGAGCAGGGCCCCACAGCCCCTTGCTCCCTGGAAAGCCTCTCCCTGATGCCCCCGGTCCTCCTCCCCAGGACAACATTGGGGAGGCCGTGATCAAAGCCATCCAGCCATACATTGACAACGAGGAGTTCCAGCCGGCTGCGATTGCCAAGGTGTCCAAGGCCTGTACCTCCATCTGCCAGTGGGTGCGCGCCATGCACAAGTACCACTTCGTGGCCAAGGCAGTGGAGCCCAAGCGGGTGAGGCCTGGGCACGGCCGGGGGGAGGTGGCAGGAGGTGGGGGCTCCGCCGGAGCCCCTCCCCAAGCTGGCCCGGGCCCTCTGGCTGCAGCAAGCCCTGCGGGAGGCCCAGGATGACCTGGAGGTGACACAGAGGGTCCTGGAGGAGGCCAAGCAGCGCCTGCACGAGGTGGAGGACGGCATCGCCACGATGCAGACCAAGTACCGGGAGTGCATCGCCAAGAAGGAGGAGCTGGAGCTGAAGTGCGAGCAGTGTGAGCAGCGGCTGAGCCGCGCCGACAAGGTGGGCTCACGGCGGGGGCAGGGAGGACCTGCGGGCTGCGAGGGTCTGGGGGGGCGTAGGGGGGGCATGTACCCCTTCCCCAGCCCCTGGCCCGGCCCCCCTCAGCCCACCCCCCGGGGCCGCCTCTGCAGCTCATCAACGGGCTGTCGGATGAGAAGGTGCGCTGGCAGGAGACTGTGGAGAACCTGGAGCATATGCTTGGCAACATCTCCGGGGACGTGCTGGTGGCTGCTGGCTTTGTGGCCTACCTGGGCCCCTTCACGGTGAGGAGCCTTCCCGCCCTCCCTGCAACAGCCTCACCTCTGCAAGGGGCAGCCTGCCAGGCAGCTCTTCCCTCATGTGCTCACTCTGCGACGCGCGTGTCTCAGGTGCCCCATCTGAACCAGGCGCTGTTCTGGGCCTGGAGGGTGAGGCAGTGCAGAAAACAGCCAGAAACCCCACCTGGCAAGGCTGGCCTTCTAAGGGAAGCTTGAGCCCGCACTTGCATGCTTCCTGGGGGCATCTCACTCGGTCCTCACAGCCTCCTGGACAGGCAGGCCTATTGTCACTGCACCTGTTTCACGGAGGAGGGGCTGAGGTTTATGGAGACCAAGAAAGTCACCCAAAGTGGGACCTGAGTGCACGGGTCTGACTCCACATCTGGGCTCTACTCCTGATTACAACTACTGAGCTCTAGGGGATGGCGGCAGCAGTGGGGAGGGAGGAGGGCGTCCTGGATGTCGTGGTGGGGTGGCCTGAGTCTTGCGTCTCCCCAGGGCCAGTACCGCACGGTGCTCTATGACCACTGGGTCAAGCAGCTCACGAGACACAAGGTGCCGCACACGTCTGAGCCCACGCTCATCGGGACGCTGGGAAACCCTGTCAAGATCCGCTCGTGGCAGGTGTCCACCCGGGGTGTGGGGTGGGGGGAGCTGGAGGGACTGGGCTGAGCCAGGAGCCTCCTGCTTCCCTCCCACCCTCATTCCTCAGCCTGCTCAGAGGTGCCTCCCCTGAACCCACCCGGGCCCAGCAAGAGGGTGTGGGTTGGAGAGGAGAAAGCTGAACACAGCATGACACAGATCTAGCTAACCGGAGGCAGAGAATTCAAGGGATACTTGCCAGAGTGGACTGGGGAAGGAGAGCAGCATCCAGGGGAAGTTAAGATTCTTAAGTTCCCCCCCCCCCCAAAAAAAGTCAGATTTGAGCTAGAACCTAAAGGACAGATAAAGTTGGCCCAGGGAGAAAACCAAGAGGCTATTGACAGAGGCCAGGGGAGAGTGAAGACCAGGATACCAATGGCCTGTGGGCTTTTGAGAGGTGGTCTGACTGAGGGAGAACACAGTAGGCAAGAGGGCAGAGAGGCTCAGGGAAGGAAGGTGTGGGGATCCAGACGAGGAGCAGGAGAGAGTAGGAGGTCCTGTGGGGTGACACCTGTGCCCACTGTCACCTGCCCCTTCCTCCAAGGGGGCACCCTAAGGAGAGGGAAGAGATAGCCAAGCATGAAGCTAGGAGTAGCCATGGGACAGCCCTGACCCAGTTTGATGTCACACAGATTGCTGGCCTCCCCAACGACACGCTGTCAGTGGAGAATGGAGTCATCACCCAGTTCTCCCAACGTTGGACTCACTTCATTGACCCGCAGGGCCAGGCCAACAAATGGATCAAGAACATGGTGAGCCCACCTGCCTCGTGCCCCATCCCACGAAGCCGGGCTTAGCCTCGGGTGGGCTGGCGGCTCCCACAGCCCCCACTTGCCCTCTCCGCCCACAGGAGAAGGACAATGGGCTGGATGTGTTCAAGCTGAGCGACCGAGACTTCCTGCGTAGCATGGAAAATGCCATCCGCTTTGGCAAGCCCTGCCTTCTGGAGAATGTAGGCGAGGAGCTGGACCCGGCCCTGGAGCCGGTGCTGCTCAAGCAGGTGGGCCTGCAGTGGCGGGGCACGATGGGCGCAGTCTGTCCGTCTGGACCGGGGGTGGGGTGGGAGTGGGGGCAGGGCAGCCCCACTCGCTGCCTCCCTGGCGAAGCCTGGGCTGCAGTGCTTGCCCCTCCTGCCCACCACAGACATACAAGCAGCAGGGGAACACAGTGCTGAAGCTGGGGGACACGGTGATCCCCTACCATGAAGACTTCCGGATGTATATCACCACTAAGCTGCCCAACCCACACTACACACCGGAGATCTCCACCAAAGTCACCCTCATCAACTTCACCCTGTCGCCCAGGTAAGTCCCCGGGCCCCAGACCCAGGGCGTCAGCTCAGCCTGGCTGCCTCCCTCCCACTCCCAGGCCAAGACTCCGAGGGTCTTTCCCAGAGGCTCTAGCAGCTTCTTCCCAGGCGCTCTGGCACCTCCACCAGCTCCCCATACTTGCCGCCATTTCCAGCTGAGAACGCCCACCCCCAAGACCAGGAGCCCTTGGTGGCAGGTCAGTACCCCTCCGCCTCCCCAGTGCTAGCCTGTCTTGTCTGGGTACCCTCCCCCCACAGCTCAGCACTTGCCAGCACCTTGTGTGCTCACCTCCAGAGCAGCCCTGGAGCTCTGAGTCAGGCCCACCCAAGCCCTGTTTCCTGCCTTGCTGCCGTGAGCGAGGGCCGGGCTAGTGGGTGCACCGTGCTGGCCGCCTGCCCAGAGCCCACAGGCCCACTCCACGCTCAGGCCTCCTTGTCAGTGGCCACATATCTCACCACTGCGCCCCCCCCCCACCCTGGGATTCCGGATTCCATCGGGGCTCTGTCTCACTGGAACTGGTTACCCTGTAGGCAGGCTCTACATTAGCCCCGCAGCCCAAGACAGAGGGGAGGCCTCCCAGGCCACCTCAGGCAGGGCTGCTGGGCTCTCGGGCTCCGGGGTCACAGGTTGTAGGTGAACAGGCTCAAGGTTGGCCCTCTGGAGCCTACCAGGTGTTACAGACACCGTGTCCCTTTCCCGGCAGTGGCCTGGAGGACCAACTGCTGGGCCAGGTGGTGGCCGAGGAGCGGCCAGACCTGGAAGAAGCTAAGAACCAGTTGATTGTCAGTAACGCCAAGATGCGCCAGGAGCTGAAGGACATTGAAGACCAGATCCTGTACAGACTCAGCTCCTCCGAGGGCAACCCCGTGGACGACATGGAGCTCATCAAGGTGCTGGAAGCTTCCAAGATGAAAGCTGCTGAGATCCAGGTCAGCTACAGCCTCTCCCCACCTGCAATTCCGGCCTCACCTGCCCAGCCCCCACCGCCTCAGGCCTGCCCCTGCCCCTGCCCACATCTGCCCGTCGCCCTCCCTCCGCTGACCCGGGCCTGACCACCACTCACCTGCGGTGCCTCCAGGCCAAAGTCAGGATCGCGGAGCAGACGGAGAAGGACATTGACCTCACACGCATGGAGTACATCCCCGTGGCTGTCCGCACCCAGATCCTTTTCTTTTGTGTATCTGACCTGGCCAACGTGGACCCCATGTACCAGTACTCCCTGGAGTGGTTTCTCAACATCTTCCTCTCTGGCATCGCCAACTCGGAGAGAGCAGGTAGTCCCAGGTGCTGGGCTCCCACCCCGGCACAGACATGACACGGGGACACGTCTCCACGGGGCGCATGTAAACTCCTGCCCATGGTCACTTGCACATTCTCTCAGATCAGCCATAACAACACACCCCTGCCCCCACCCTCCTCAGGGTCCCTTTACTGACAACTTCATAGGCCTCAAGGGGAGGCCCAGATGGCCCCCATGGCTGCGGGGCAGACTGGGCTGGGCCCAAGCCTGGGGATCTCGCACCCCTCACCCCTCCCCACGCACTGCCGTCCCCTCCCTGCCCTGCAGACAACCTGAAAAAACGTATTGCCAACATCAACCGCCACCTGACCTATAACCTGTACAGCAATGTCTGCCGCAGCCTCTTTGAGAAGCACAAGCTGATGTTTGCCTTCCTGCTGTGTGTCCGCATCATGATGAATGAGGGCAAGATCGACCAGGTACATGAGCATCTGGCTGGGCCGCTGACCCAGGACAGATGACCCAAGGAGGTGCTCTGTGGCCGGGCTGGGAGAACAGGGTGAAAGGAAAGAGAGGGCCAGGCATGAGGGTCCAGCGAAAGCAAAGGGCTCAGGAAACAGTTCCTTGCTTACGACAGCCAGGAGACCCTGGGTTCCTTATGGCCCGTGATGTCCTGTGAGCACAGTCTGTTCAGAGCTGGTACCGTCCCGAGCCTCCCAGCGCGTGCTCTCAGGAGCCCCAGGTATTGGCCGTGTGTTGGGAGTCCCTGCCGAGGGAGTGCGTGTCACAGTGCCACCGCTACTGCAGCTCAAGCCCCACTGTGGGCAGAACTTTCCCAACTGAGGAGGCTGAGGCTCAGAGAGGTCACACAGCCAGGAAGACATGGAGCGGGGACCCTAACCCAACCTGTCTGACTGCCAGCCGCAGGGAGGACTCCATTTCTCCGGCTGAGAGGGCAAGGGGAGGCACTGCTGGGTGGGGTCCCAGAGGCAGGTCACGGGGCCTGTGCACTAGCCTCCCCCTGTCCCCTGCCAGGCTGAGTGGCGCTACCTCCTGTCTGGAGGCTCCATCCAGGTCATGACTGAGAACCCGGCACCTGACTGGCTGTCAGACCGGGCCTGGCGAGATATCCTGGCACTCTCTAATCTGCCAGCCTTCTCCTCTTTTGCTGATGACTTCCCAAAGCACCTCTCAGAGTTCCAATCCATTTTTGACAGCCTTGAGCCCCACAGGTGAGCTGCACCCCAGGGCCAAGCAGGGTGGGCACATGGAGGGGAGAGATCCCAGGGACAGGCCTGTCCAGAAGGTTTCTCTGAGAAGCCACCTGGGGGTGCCCTGCAGCTGTGGCTACATCCCATCCATGCCCCAGCCATGCACCCTCCAGGGACCGCACTCTCCCGGCCACCTAGCCGGCAGAGTCCCTGGGGCCAGGGCCCTCCCACAGGTCAGCTCTTAGGGGGACATGGACACTGTCACAGGGAACCCTTGCCTGGCATCTGGAATGAGTACCTGGACCAGTTCCAGAAGCTGCTGGTTCTCCGCTGCTTGCGTGGGGACAAGGTCACCAACGCCATGCAGGATTTCGTGGCTACCAACCTGGAGCCACGCTTCATTGAGCCCCAGGCAAGTGCCATCAGCCAGTGCCCTGGACGAGTCCCCCACCTCTGGGTCCCGGGGGCCTGGCTGCACCTGGATAGACCATTTTGCAGCATTGGTTGGGCTGGGACTTCTAGCCGCACCTTCTGAAAGCTCAGGGAGGTTCCATTCCAGCACCCCCCAACCCCCGGAAACCTCTCTGAGAGCTCTCTGGAAGCCCCAGGACCCCCAGCCTTGCCCTGGTGCCTGCTCAGCCCCAGGCGACCCAGCATCTCTCCCTGACCTGCAGACAGCCAACCTGTCAGTGGTGTTCAAAGACTCCAGCTCCACCACACCCCTCATCTTCGTGCTGTCGCCTGGCACCGATCCCGCTGCTGATCTCTACAAGTTTGCCGAAGAGATGAAGTTCTCCAAGAAGCTCTCTGCCATCTCCCTGGGCCAGGGCCAGGTAAGGACCAGCAGGCAGTGATGGAGGTCTGGAGGCTGGGCCGGATGGCCGCTCACCGCTCGGCCTTTCCGCCCCTTCCCTCTGCCCCCAGGGCCCTCGGGCAGAAGCCATGATGCGCAGTTCCATAGAGAGGGGCAAGTGGGTCTTCTTCCAGAACTGCCACCTGGCACCAAGCTGGATGCCAGCCCTGGAGCGCCTCATCGAGCACATCAACCCTGATAAGGTGCACTGCCCCGGCTGCCACAGACCTGATGGCCTCCCTCACTGAGGGGACTGCCAACAGTCCCTCAGTCCCTCGACAGGGCTGATGAGGCTGAATGAGATTGTCCCCCAGAATGCTCAGCCCAGCCTGGGCACACCGCACTCAGGAAGGGGTATACGAAGCACGCCTTCTCAGTGCATTCTACCCTTGCATTACTGTTACCAGTGGTGACGTGACTTGCCCACGTCCACCCAGCACAGACTGGTGATGCTGGGACATGCCAAAGCCCATATTCTTCTCTCTTTTCCCTTGGGTGGGGAGGCAGGGTGCAGAGGGAGAGAGAATCCCAAGCCGGCTCCAGGCCCAGCACAGAGCCAATGCAGGGCTCGGTCTCACGACCCTGAGATCATGACCTGATAAAACCGATATTCTCAATCAGTGGTCTGCTAGCCTGGCCTGGCCCAGCCCACCCAGGGGAGGGTCAAGCTGCAGGTGGCCCAGGGCTCCTGGTGGGAGGGAACCTGGTGTAGGGCTGCCACTGGGCGAGGGTCCCCACGCTCACGGGTTCTGTGGCCGCCAGGTGCACCGGGACTTCCGCCTGTGGCTCACCAGCTTGCCCAGCAACAAGTTTCCAGTGTCCATCCTGCAGAATGGCTCCAAGATGACCATTGAGCCGCCCAGAGGCGTCAAGGCCAACCTGCTCAAGTCTTATAGCAGCCTGAGCGACGACTTCCTCAACTCCTGCCACAAGGTGAAGCGCAGGGGTGCACGCTCACCCCGCCGCCACTACCTCGGCCTGGCCCCACCCCTCACTCCCCTGCCATCCTGCCTCTCACAGGTGATGGAGTTCAAGTCCCTGCTGCTGTCTCTGTGCCTGTTCCACGGGAACGCGCTGGAGCGCCGCAAGTTTGGGCCCCTGGGCTTCAACATCCCCTACGAGTTCACGGACGGGGACCTGCGCATCTGTATCAGCCAGCTCAAGATGTTCCTGGACGAGTACGACGACATCCCCTACAAGGTGGGCTGGGGACAGGCTGGGGCGGGCTGGTGGGCACGTGCGGGGGGCCCTCACCCACCCACCCCATAGGTCCTGAAGTACACGGCTGGGGAGATCAACTACGGGGGCCGCGTCACTGATGACTGGGACCGTCGCTGTGTCATGAACATCCTGGAAGACTATTACAGCCCCTCCGTGCTCTTCCACGATCACAGCTACAGTGCCTCGGGCATCTACCACCAGATCCAGCCCACCTACGACCTCAATGTGAGCACGTCCCCGATGGCCCAGGCAGCCTACCAGGCCGGGCTGCAGGCGTGCTGCGAGCACCCAGGAGCTGGGTGAGGGGAGGCATGGTCCTGACCCCTCAGTGGCTCTTTTTCATGGATTACTCCATCCCACAAACATAGCCACAGTGAGGGAGGCAGACCCAGGCCCTGCCTCCAGGAGCTGGGGCTCTGTGGGGTAAGGCCAGAGGGAGCTAAGTGTAATTATCCAGTTGAGGCAGGGCAGCCCTTCCAAGGGTCCCAGAGGACATGGTGCTTCAGCTAAGATGCGTGCGGGGCCTGCAGGGCTAGGGTGTGTGTCGGAGTGTGGGTCCTCACTGGAAGGAGAGAAGCCCCTGTGACTGGAACAGTTGAATGAGGGAGCAGGATGACAGCAGGAAGAGGGCTGGGAGGGAGGCGAAGGCTACCCACACAGCCCCTCAGAAGCCATGCAGCCCTAAGAAGAGGGAGATGCACGAGGGTGTCCAGAGTTGGAGGCAAGCGGGAGTTGTGCTCTGTTGGAGGGACCCCCCCCACCAACCACAGGCTGGGGGTAGAGCAAGGTTTCAGATGTGGCCCTCCAACCCTCCAGGGCTACCTCTCCTACATCAAAGGCCTCCCTCTCAATGACATGCCTGAGATCTTTGGCCTGCACGACAATGCCAACATCACCTTCGCCCAGAATGAGACTTATGCCCTGCTTGGTGCCATCATCCGGCTGCAACCCAGATCATCCTCCATGGGAGGCCAGGGCCGGGAGGAGGTAGGTGGCAGCAGGGGACAGAGAGCCATGGGTTGGGCAGGGTCGGTCTCCCACCCACTATCCTGCCTGCTTCTCTGTGGGAAGGAACCCAGTGCCTATGGAATCCGGCAAGAATTAAGTAAGGGGTGCTGGCCCTGACCCCCTGTGTGTGTTCCTTTGCCCTCACAGATAGTGGAGGATATGGCCCGCAGTATTCTGCTCCAGACTCCTGAGCCCATCAGCTTGCAGCTGGTAATGGCCAAGTACCCCGTGCTGTATGAGGAGTCAATGAACACGGTGCTAGTCCAGGAGGTCATTCGGTAATCCCCCTGCCATCCACCCCCAGCCCTGAGTTAGTGCGGAGAGTCATTATCATAGAGAAATGGCAGCAGTGGCTCCTCCAGGCCAGGTGCAACATCAAGTCTGTGCTCGGGCACAGCCATATTTATTGTCCCACTCCCATCAGACAGGAAGCCAAGGCTCAAATGGTCAAGTGACCTGAGGTTACACGTGTGCTAAGGAGCAGAGCCGAGATCAGTACTCAGGCTGCCTGACTCAGCTCTGTGCTCCTAGCCCCACATAGTGCCATTGTTTTTCTGTCTGTCTGTGGTCTACAACTGGGGAGTACGGGTGCTACTCCCCTCACCCCCGGACTGCTGCCTTCTTCCTTGCCGCTGGCCCCACAGGTACAACCGGCTACTGCAGGTGATCACAGAGACGCTTCGAGACCTGCTCAAGGCACTCAAGGGGCTGGTAGTGATGTCCTCACAGCTGGAGCTGATGGCTACCAGCCTGTACAACAATGCTGTGCCCGAGCTCTGGAAGGCTAAGGCCTACCCATCGCTCAAGCCACTGTCCTCATGGGTCATGGACCTGATGCAGCGCCTGGACTTCCTGCAGGCCTGGATCCAAGGCGGCATCCCAGCTGTCTTCTGGATCAGTGGCTTCTTCTTCCCTCAGGCCTTCCTGACGGGCACGCTGCAGAACTTTGCTCGCAAGTCTGTCATCTCCATTGACACCATCTCGTTTGATTTCCAGGTTTGCACACAGCCAAGGTCAGGCTAGGGTCAGGCTGGGGTATGGCCTGGGTCAGGACCCCAGTATTTACAGGTCCAGTATTTACAGGAGGGGCGCTGAGGCCACAGCTGGATGCCAGATGGGGGTCCTGAGTGGGGTTTGGGGGGCAGGGAAAGCCAAACCAGAGGAGGCTATGAGCTCCCAGGAAATCCCTAAGGGCAGGACACAGACTGCAGGTGGCCAATTAAAATGGTGGGTGAGTGGGGCATCTGGGTGGCTCAGTCAGTGAAACATCTGCCTTTGGCTCAGGTTACGGTCCCAAGATCCTGGGATCAAGCCCTGTGTTGGACTCCCTGCTTAGCAGAGAGTCTGCTTCTCCTCTCCCTCTGCCCTTCACCCTGTTTGCGCTCTCTCTATTGCTCTTTCTCAAATAAATAAAAATCTTAAAAAGAAACAAATAAAACAAAATAAAATAAAATGGTGGATAAGTAATGGGTGGGTGGGCAGAATTCAGGAGGGAGTTTGTGCCTCCTGACCCAAATCCTAACCCAGATCCCAGGTGTTTACATGTGCAGGGGCATGTCTGTGTGCCCACCACAGGTACTGCAGCAGTCCGTGTCCGAGCTCAAGAAAAGACCCAGTGAGGGGTGCTACATCCATGGACTGTTCCTGGAAGGTGCTCGCTGGGACCCTGTGGCCTTCCAGCTGGCTGAGTCTCGACCCAAGGAGCTATACACAGAGATGGCTGTTATCTGGCTTCTGCCAACGCACAACCGCAAGATCCAGAACCAGGACTTCTACCTGTGCCCCATCTACAAGACACTGACCCGAGCAGGTACGGGCCCAGGGTGGGGAACCTGTACCACAGGTGGGGGCCCAGGTTAGCTGAACAGGATGGCTGACAGAGGCCAGTCAGCCCTCCTGAGAGTGACCGGGCCAGGACAGAGCTAGACCACCAGCAGGCAGGGAGGGGAATGCCCAGAGCTTGGGCTCAGTCTTTGCGAAGTGGCCCCTGAGCTCCCCATCCTCTTGCTTACCTCAGCAGACCCACCTGGGCCTTGGGAGCCCCCGTCTGCTCATGAAGGTTCAGGGGGGTAACAGACTTAGATGGGAGGTGGGCCTGGGCTGGGTCCAACAGGGAGTGAGCAGTGGCCCCCAACTCTCCCATTCCTGTCCTCAGTCGTCAGTGTAATAACCCTGGGCAGGCCTGAGCCTTGGCCAGACCCATTCACCAGGCAGGTTTCCTCTCGGCTCAGGGCCCCTGCTTGCCCCCAGCTCAGTCCGCTGAGTCCATTGCCTTTATCCTGTCCCTACCCTGTCCCTGCTTTTGTGAAGACAACTTAACCCTCCCTTCTTGACTGCTCCAGGAACACTATCGACCACAGGCCACTCCACCAACTACATCATTGCTGTGGAGCTCCCCTCCCATCAGCCCCAGCGACACTGGATAAAGCGTGGTGTGGCGCTCATCTGTGCCCTGGACTACTAGACTCAGAAGAGTTGGGGCCATTAAATACGTTTTCTAAGCAGTCCAGTGGGGCTTCTGCTGCTTGTATCAGTGCCTGTCCACAGGGTTCACTGCCAGGGCAGTGGTGTGGCAGCCTCAGGAGTGAATGTGCTTAGCAGTGGGGACGGGGCAGAGGGACAGCTTTGGCCTGCTGGACCAGTCCAAACGGAACAAGGGTAGAGCTCTCCGAGGCCTCTCTGGGGACAGCATGCCGGGTGAGACCAGAGGTCACCTTGCCTCCTCAGCCCAGAGCCCCCACCTCTGCTCAGGTAGCATGGCCATCAGAACTGGATGAAAGCCACGGCTCTGTCCTCCCAAAGTGTCCTCTTCAGATTCTACAGCCCACCCAAAGCCCTGTCTCGGCTCAGGTTCTAAATCCTGGGTCTACGGTCCTAAGAATATCTGCCCCAGAAGGATGGATGCCTGAGAATGTATACCTCTCACCCCTCTGGTCACGGGCCCTTCAGCCCAGGTTTGGTTAGGTCCTCCCTCTCACCACAACCTAACCTGTAAATCTTAGGCCAGCAACCACAGGAGAGTTCATTTCTTAGGAGAGTTTTATTCATTGATCCAATATTTACAGGGACCGGAGACGTCAGGCTGTGCTCAGCACAGAGAGGTGGCTGCGACACTGGCCAGCCATCCCCTGCCCCAGTCACTATGTACAGATAAGGGGCCTGCTTCGATCACCTTCCAAGCCATCTGGCAGCAGCCATGGGGCTCTCTTTGGGGCCTGAGCTCCAGAGACAATGCTGGGCCCATTGCCCCTTGGCATTAGGCCCTCTGGGAACACCAGGGCCCCAACTGGGTGCCTTAGTCCTGCTGTCCCCCACTGAATGCCTTGTAGAGGCTGAAGAAGCTGACGTGGCACAGAGAGCCAAGGGGTGTCAGCTTCCTGTGAGCAGCCCTGTCTCTGCTATCCCTAAGAGGAGGGAGACGTGGTAATACTGAGGAGCTAGGCAGGGGCTCCTCTGAACCCCAGGCTCCAGGGACAGAGCCCAGGAGCCCAAGGCCGGCCCATTGCCAGGGCTACAACACTGAAGGCAAAGAGCCCCAGAGCCTTGCTGCAGAGAACAGTCTTGACAAGCAAAGCCAGGAAGGGAGTTTACAGGCCAGTAAACAGCTTGAACACTTCTCTCTACTCAGGCCACGGGACCCTAGCGGGCTGCTCATTTCCCCCCTACGAGGACACCCCACTCCCAAACCAGCCCAGAAGTCGGGTCCCTGAGTTTGGAGCTCTCCCGGGAGGAAGAACAGACCTGGCTTCCTCACAACAGGGACGACTGGTGGCTGGGGCTGGAGCTGCAGGGCCCAATGCCCACCTAGGCCCCCAGCTGGGACCCTGCAGTCATGACTCCAGCATGATGCGGGGACCTGGGTCCACCAGGATGACAACTGCTGGAAAGAACGCAGTCAGGAAGCTGGCTATGTCAACACAGTGGTGGCAAGATGGGTTAGAGCCCAGAAAAATAGACGTCTCTGTAGGTAAAATATATACTCTGCTGCCGAGGCAGGAAGGCCAGGTCCTGCCACTCCACAGCCGGCTGTGGAGGAAGCTGCAGCACCTCCCTGTGCCCCAGCTCCAGCTCCAGCTCCAGCTGCTGTTTCCAGAGCACCACGGGGCGGCCCTGCCCCGACAGGCCCGGGGGCATAACGCAGGAAGTCCAGCCTGGCACTCATGCCCAGGGGCCAGGCTCTCCAGCTGGAACTATTCAGTAATACTGGGAAGATGGGGAGTGGGGCAGGGAAGGGGCCCCTGGGAGGGCCACGCGGCAAGAGCGGCTGCAGGGTGCGGCTGGCAGTCCTCACTGGCGCTTGGCCTTGTAAGGGCGCGAGCGTTTCCGCCGGTCCGGCTTCCGCTGCTTGTGGAGTCGGCCGATGCTGACCCCTTGGCGTCGCCGCACCGAGATGTTCTGCTCCACCAGGTTGGCCAGCATGCCTACAAAGGCAAAGGTGCTTGAACAGGTGGCCGGATGCACGGCAGTCACCCACTCCATGCGCCCAGGCCAGGAGCTGAGGCTCTCCCGGCCCTCCCTGCACCCCTGCCACCCCATGTAGGTCTGCTCAAGCCCCAAAAGAGGCCTGAGGGACATGGCCCCCAGCAGGGCATGCCAGGTCAGCTGCGGCAGTAAGTCCCCTCACCTTCCTGGGCCAGCATGGAGATGAAGGTACAGATGAACTCATCATAGTTGTGGGTCCTTCTCTGGTCGTCAATCTGTGGGAGAGAAGGATGAGAGCACTGCAGCCCATCTCCCCGGAGCAGTCACCAGCTGACCTCGGGAGGTCACACGTCTGGGAAGATGGGCAGAGGACCAGCTGCTGGAGATGACCCACCTTGAACTTCTTCCTCTTCTCCACCTCTTCCTTGAGGCAGGCTTCATAGTTTGCAATCTCTGCCTCCACACACTTCAGCAGTGCCAGCAGCTCCTGCCAAAATCCCGCAACGTACCCCTGAGGGGGGCTGGCCAGCATCCAAGTACCCCCCGCCCACCCACCAGGAGGCAGCTGGAGACAAGGAGGAGCAGCCAGAGTCCAAACCTACCAAGGCCCCAACGGCTTCCTGAACCCAACCCAAACAGGCTTCCTGGAGCCCGGCTTCTGCCACCAGCCTTTACACCAGCACTCCTGAGGCCCCAGCACCTGGGCAGCAGTGCCTCAAGACCTTCCCTCTGGCAAGATTAGGAGAGAAAGCTGCAAAGAGACTCACCTTGGGTGAGTACTTCTCCCCACTCAAGGGCTCGCCAGGCCTGGCCAACCCAGGCTTCTCTCTGCTGTCTGCAGCTTCCGCGACCTCCTTCTCTTCGGGGCTGCTGGAGCCCTGGCTGCCTGGGCTCGGCCTGCTGCCGGGCGAGGAACCCTTCCCACCCTCTGGGAAGAGAAGGCACAAGAGGACCCCTCAGAGAGCAGGACACCTGGTGGTTACTTGGCCACCCCCCTCCTCGGTACACCAAGAGGCCAGTGAGCCAGTCGCAGGCGCACCTGTCAGTGCCAGGGGACTCAGCACCCCGTCCTCGGCGAGGTGCAGCAGGCCGGTGCTGATGACAGGACCCAGGTCACGTACAGCACGATTGTAGCGGATACAGTCAACACGCAGCAGACTGTCGTCCTCTCCGAAAAGCACCTTGGAGATGTGGGAGGTGACAGGGCTGGAGGGCCGCGTTGGGTTGGCTGAGCGAATGGGCGACCGCAGCGGCGAGTTGAAAGCACTGCCGATCTCAGAGGCTGTGTCCGTGCTCTCATTGCTGGGGGTGGGTGAGGGCTGCGAGTGCGTGGGGACCGCCACGGCCGGGCTGGCCGCCCCACTGTTTGTCTTGATGGACAGAGGAATCGAGAGGTCTTTCTGGGACTCTTTGAGCTTCTCGGCCAAGACGTTGATGGTATTGGGCTGCAACACCGACAGCTGCCCGTCCCCAGAGCCACTCAGTGGCCCTGGCTTGCCTGGCCCCTTTCGCTTATACCTGGGGAGGCCCAAGGAAAGGTGAGCCATGGGAAGGGGCCGGGTGACCCTGCCCAGCAGTGCCCAGAATAGCCCTGGACACGTCCCGGCCTCCAGGGACGGACACTGCAACTCCTCACACTGGGTCCAGAGCCTGACTTGGCCATGCTGAGCCTGGCACCCTAAGCTCCAAAAGCCACAGCCATGTGTTCTCAAAGGACACCTCTATTCCAGCTGCCTCACTCTGGCCTTCTGCCAATGCCAGGTCTTCTGACAGAGCCGCGCCCCGCCCCATCTCCTCCATCCCTGCTTCATCCAATCCTTCGAGGTCTAGCTGAAAGGCCTTCCAACAGGACGGGCCTTGTTATCTGGTTAAATGTCAACACTCCCTCAAGCCCTCTGAAGCCTTGGGGACCCAGGGCCTGGAGTCAGCCCTGCATGCCAGCCTCCCACGGACCCTGAGCTCGGCAGGCACCCCACAGTATATGCTAAAGGGTAACCTCAGACATGGACTGGAAGAGTCCAGGTAGGACCGGCAGCACTCGAGCCTCTAGCCTTCCAGAGCTGAGGCTGACCTGATGGCAGGGCTGGCGTTCTGCACGTCATCGTCCTCATCATCCTCATAGTCGTCCTCATCATCTGAGTACTGCTGTGGGGGGCGGACTGGAACTCGGCTGCGGCCCACGCCTGCTGCCAGGTCTTCCTCCTCCTGGGGCAGAGACCAGGGGCGGCCATAAGCAGCAACCAGTCAGCCCGGGCTGGACACAGCAGTCACAGCCGAAAGCCAACACAGTTCTCCAGGTCAGAGTCCACCCAGCCCTAGGTGTTCTGAGCCCATCCTTGATTCCCGGGGAGGCTGCTGCCCACCCACATGACCTGCCTACGCGAGACATCTAAGACAAACAGAGCACCCTGAAGCACGTGCCTCTCTTTTGCCAGCAAGACCTAACTCCTCAAGTGGTACCAGGCACATGCCCTAAACATCCTGCCCCACTGCTGTGTGAGTGGACTGAAAGTCAGAGTTCTCTCCCTCTCTAAGCCCCTGGCGAGGCGGGGGGGCTTCTAGGTAGCAGAGACTTGGATATCGAGGCCTAGGTATGGGGTGAACACCAAGGAACCACCTAAGGAAACTGCTTGTTGCAGCCTCTCAAGAACACTGGAGGGGCTCGGCCAAGGGTAATCCCAGCTT
Source organism: Neogale vison (assembly GCF_020171115.1). NCBI lineage: Eukaryota > Metazoa > Chordata > Mammalia > Carnivora > Mustelidae > Neogale > Neogale vison. The sequence continues at coordinate 203,162,732 of NC_058096.1, read as the reverse complement.
ACCTGCATGGGGGACTTGGCATAGTTGTGATTGTCCAGAAAGGCTGGCAGCCGCTGAACAATGGGAGTGGGGTTGGGAGGAACCCCGTTGAGGGTGCTCCCGGGAGGCTTCACCACTAGCTTGGGTTTGCTGGGAGGGCTGTGGGTTGGGGCTTGGGGGCACGAACCAGCCACCTCCTCCACACCATCTGAGAGGACAAGGAGCACAGGCAGGACCTTCAGGCAGATCCTCAAGTAAACAAGTTCCCTGCCCACCAACTCCCCAGATACAGCGCTGCTCCCTCCTCTCTTGCCAGAGAAGAAAAGGTATGCTAGCTAACAGGATGAGAGGCCACAAGCTCTAGGTCAAGGGCCCACAGCAAGATGAAGGATGAGATGGAAAAAGAAGGGAGGGAGACCAAAAAAAAAAAAAAAAAAAAAAAGCCTCTTAAGAAAACCAGAAAGGAAATATTTATTATAAAGAAGGTTCAGGAACTGTGGTAACGTCAGCCCTTCACGGGTACCTTTCTTTAGGTGATGACTGCTCTCCACGTTCCAAGAATAAAGGGCTGCAGACACTTGGCCTTAGGCATCCCATAGGAGCCTTTGAACCTCTGCCCAAGTGCATCCGACAAAAAGACTTGCTCTGCTTGGGCCTCTCAGCTCAAGCTATGATGGGGTGGCTCTGAGGCCAAGGGTACCTGTGTGAGTGCCCTCGGAGGCTGCTGCGGCCCTGCCTGCCTCCAGCGCCAGGGGGGACTTGCTGCTGGCTGGTTTGGACTCCTCAGGAAGTTGTGGCTCTTGAGACTTGTGGGTCTGAATCAGCTCTGGCTGTGTTACCCTAATCAGCTAAAAACAGAATGCAAGGCTCAGAGGAGTGAAAGCAGACCCCAGCCACTCGCTTGGACAGCAAACATCCTTGGTTCTACCCACTCGTTCACAAGGAAATACAACAGCTGAACCCAAACCTCCTCCTAGAAGCTATTCCCCCTCCCCACCCCACGTCCCAGCTTTCCCACAAGGAAAGCAAAGGAAAGGAATGGTCAGGTGAAGCTCAACAGATCCGTAATAAAGAGTGATCTGGGAATCAGACACCACACCCCAGTGAGGGGAAGAGGGATGGCAGGAAGGGTCCCTACCTGCTGCAGGGCCTCCAGTACTGTCTGACGGTTCACCTTCAGCACATGCAGCCTGGCCTCATACTTGATCCTGCGGTCGGGCACCACCGCCATCAGGTTGAAGCGGATGTCATGGTAGGGTTCCCTGCAGTCACAGCCACAGCCGTGAGAACAGCTCTCACCCCAGAGTTGAGATAAACAATGTGGCAGGGCTCCCTGAAGTCACAGCTATAGCCATAGGTGCAGGCCCCACGCCAGCAGGCGGGCAGCAGCTAGCTATGAGCTAGCTGGGCAGGAGCTGAGCTAGGGACTGCCCATGACCAGCATGAGGGCCTATCAGCAAGTGAGCCAGCATGTCTGGGCCATCTAGGGCTCCACCAACGTGTGCTCCTCCCCAGTCTGTCCCAAAGCAGGCCATAAGCAGCCTGGGTGAGAAACATGGCAAGGAGTTAGAAGCCCAAGATCTAAACTGGACCTGGCCAGATTCCTCATGTGGCCTTGCATGAGTCATCTGACCTCACTGCTTTCCCTTTTCTGTGTCTCTCCCAATGGAGGCACAGCTCCAGAGGGAAGGGCAAGCACAGAGCCCTTACCCTGCAGTGGCGAGGCCGATTCGCTCCATGATGACCCGTCGGGCCTTGTCGGTCCACTCCTCATCCTCCCCCCAGGGCCCTAGGGAAGACCAACATGAGGAGTCAGCAGGGGGGAAGCCCTGAGTTTGGACAGGCCAGAAATGGAAAGGAAGATGGAGAGCAGTTGAGTCAGGGAGTCTGCGGTGGTCAGGTAGTGCAGTGCAGGGTGCCATCCAGCCAGAGACGGATGCCCTCAACACCATCCCCCTGCCAGTGGGTCCCAAGCACCTGGGGACCCTGAACCCCAGCTCCCTAGAAAGCAAGCAGCAAAATCCAGTGGATCCCTACCATGATCAATGGGGTAGACCTTCAGCCCATCCAGCTCGAAAAGCCGGCCTGTGATAGGCACATAGCTGACAAAGTGGAACGCCTCCATCGTCCGCACAGCACTAAGGCCATTTTGCTTCTCGGGGAGGTGGCGTGGCTCAGGCCTAGGGAAGGACATGCTCAGGGCCCAGAATGGGACAACCCTTCCTCCCCCTGCCACTCCCACCAGCTCCCACAGCTCCCACACACCTGGCATGGCTATTATGTGCCTTGGCCAACTCTGGGGCATTGCCAATTGCATATCCTTTGCTCTAGAGAGAAGGAAATAACACATCAAAACAACTTCTCAGGTGGGCCTCTGGGTGGGAAGCAAAACTCTGGACAACAGACCTGGAGTCATTCCAGAAACCTGTAGCAGCATACATTGATTTTGCTGAAAGGTTAGTGGGGACAGAAAAGAACTCCAGAGCCCCAGAAGGATGGGGTTCATCTTGCACGGTAATGAGTGGACACTGGAAAACAATGTGTCCTGGTACAGACTGACAAAGAAATTCGTAACATAGTGTCACTAAAGGAATGTTCCTTTCCTCCTTAGGTCTTTCCTGACAACTGAACCTAAAATCTGAGGGTCAAACATAAGGTAAATCATTTGAAAGAAAATGGCCTCACAATATCAAATGGCATATGGTATGTGGGCCTGGGAGTCAGATCTGAGCAGCAAGCTGTGAGCCAGGATTGAGGTGCTGCTGCGGCCTACCTCAGGGCTGAAGCCTTTGGTGAAGTCCTTCATGCGACTCAGGGTGGGCCCCAGGTCCACGTTGCTGCAGTTCAGGAGCACGCTCAACAGGGCATGAGTGGCACAAGAGTTGGGGATCAACTGTGAAACCCAAGAACAGTCACTCATACACAGCATGCCTCACCTAAGCCAAATTCCTTTAGAATGAGGACCCAGACAGGGACACTCCTATCTGCACAAGAAAACTCATCAGCTTCCCTCCTTTCCACCCAATATTTATTTGTTCATTCAACTAAATGCCCCCCAAATGTCTGGGGACATGCAGAGTAGACTCACCACCAGCCTGCTCTAAAGATACTCCCTTTTGTAATGAACTCAGAGCTCAGTTCCTTCTGCCAGGGGACTTCTCTAACCACTACTCATAGTATCTGCCTATCTCTTCCCCTTCACTTCCCCCACTTCCGCTTCCCAGGAAAGACAATGGCAGCATCCCACCCTCCAGATGGAACACAGAGCCCAGCAGACCTGATGGGCAAAGAACATGTTGTTCACAATATCATCATCAATCACAGACGTATCATCCACCAAGGTAGACACCTTGCGACGGGATCGGCGTTCTTCGATCCATTTGAACAGGAAGATGAATCCATACACTGGGCTGGGGAAAGTAAGGGGCAAAGCTAGACCAGCCAAGTGGGGAAAGGCAATCAGCATCCCTTTTCTTTTCCTGCCTATTCCCATGCACTGTGTTATCACTCAGGTGCCCTCCCCGTGATCCCACCTCTACCCTGGCTTCTTTCCAACAATGCCTAAACTGGTTTGGAGCCTGCTGCAGGCACAGTCAAGCATCAGCTTCTGGGATAAGAAATGAAAAGTTGGAACCCATGGCCCAGGACAAGGTAGGAATAGAAAGTAAGGCAAGAAAAAAAACTCTGATCAAGGAATTTAAACACTAATTCTCACTGTGAACCCCAAGGCTTGGGCCCCAGTGCAGTGAAAAAAGCAAATGAACACTTTAACAGTCCGCGCTTTCCTGAAAGATAAAAACAGATCTCTTGGTTCATGCACTGTAGTCTCTGTAGAGGGGCACTCCACAACTCTAGTCTGCAGGACGACCAAGACAAGGCTCTGAGGTTGGTCACCCTAAAGGGGCCTTGTCAGATGCCACACACCAACCAATCAATACAAGATCTTTGTGAAGGGATTAAAGCCACCAGCACACGGGTACATGAAAGCAGTAATTAATAAATTACTGCAGGCACTGTGTGACCTGGGTCAAGAGAAGGGGCTGCTTTTCTGCAACAAGACCAGAAAAAGCCGCTGAACTGTACTCCAAAGGATAGTTAGATTTGTAGAGGGGGAAGGAGACTACTACATAAAGGGAAATGTGAAGGAAGACGGCGAGAAAAAATATCAGCTTGATCAGGAGGGCACCCAAAGATGAGGGGTGCTTCCATGTAGGAGATTTTATAACTTGGGATTCTTACACTACCTCCCTTGAGGGGCACTCCTCCCCTGGCCCTTCTCTTCCCCTCGGGGTGTAAGGGAAGGCCCTGGCAATAAGCCACTCACCCCTGACATTTGCTCTGAAGGTCATAGATCTCCTCCACCTGCACCCCTTTGACACCTGCAATCAGGGAAATAAATAAGTCGGAAAAGGCAGCCCCAGGCTGTGCAGCGAGGGCACAGGAGTGGAACCCCACAGCCCGGGTCCAGCGGGTAGGAGAGGCTCTTACCGAAGTCTTCCACCAGGAGGGTGAAGAGGCCTGGGTCGGGCGACAAGAGGAGCAGGTAGTGGTCAGACGGACGCGTTTCGGGCCCAACCGGCCTCCCCAGCCCCCGGCCCGCCCAGCACCCTCCTCACCAGGGTCGCTCTCCAGCTCCAGCCAGCCCTTATTCATCTTCCCGCGGGGCGGCCCCTCAGCGCCATGTCCAGGCCCTCCCGACCCACCGCCGCCCGCGCCGGGAGCCCCCGCCGCCCCGGGGCCCCTAGCCCCACACACAGACAACGGGCACAGTTGACGTCACCCTCCCGCGCCCGCGACACTACGTCACCACAGCGCGACGTTCTCCGCCCCGCCTCTGGGCTTGTCTTCCGCGGGATCGATTCTCGAGGCCCGGGCGCTCGCGCGAGGGGGCGGGGCGAGGGGAAGGGGCGGGGCGAGGGCCGCCGGCCGCCCGAGAGGAAAAGGCAGGGCGGGGCGGGGGCGGGAAGAGGTAAGGGGGCGGGACGGGGGCGGGGACCGGCTCGGCTGTGAGAGAGGAAGGGGCGGGGTGGGGCGGGCGCGCGGCTGTTAGCGCGCGGCCGTTAGCGGTTCTCTCCCACCAACGGTCCGCGACACGGTGGTCCCCGCGGCCGCAGTCTCCCTGGGTCGCAGTCCGCGTGACCCGGCCCCGGTTTGCGCGCTCGCCCCCTTCGCCGGCGCAGTCACCGCGCGGGGCGGCCGCCCGTGAGGTAGCTACCACGGCTTGTGACAACGAATAAAGCTCCGGACTGCGGCGCCCTCGGCGACAGCTGGGCGGGCTGCCCCGGCCGGGAGCGGCGGCCTGTGCGCTACCGTGAGGAGCGAGCGGCGGAGACGACCTCCGGCCCGGCCCCGCACCAGCCGCCCTGCAGGCGCGACATGAGCCTGGTCTGGCATCCGCGGGATGCTCCTTGAGCCCCTTCTTCGGCTGTTACCTCCGGGGGACGGTTGTGGCCACACCGACACATTTTCCAAATAAATCACTGTTTATTCTTGCGGCGGCGGGGCCGAACACGCTAATTTATTTTTAATTTTTTCAACAAGCCTTTACCCAGCACTCATCCAGTGAAACAGCTTGGTAACCGTTCCAAGGGAGCATCCGCTCCGTTAGGGAATCTCGGACTGAGCTGCTCGTGGAAGCCGGCATTTGCAACGTCCCTCCTCAAATGCTCTGAAGATTTTTGCGTCTTCCCGTAACTACCAGTGTGCACAGAATCCCACTCAAGGAACGTCTTGGTCCAGCGATGCAAAGAACTGACGTTTCAAGGTTTTATTTCTATTGCTAGATGGCCGGGATTTCCCACCCCCCACCCCCCCAACGACCCGGAGCCGCTCAGTAGTCCCGAAAGCGGGTCCCCTAGTGCGTGCCCTCCTCTCTCTTCCAGCCTGGCCAACTGCTTGTGTTGAATAAGAAGCCATCAGGTGCTGTGACTTCGGCATGTGCAACTCATGGGTCGGAAAAGGAGATGGAGCAATCACAAAGAGAGGAAGGGTGGTCTAACCAGTCTTAGTTTTCTGAACAGCTAGTTAGTTGCCTTAACAGTTGTGTGGAAGGAGAGCAGTTGACAGCCCCTGCAGATGTTCACACTTCCCAGCTGTGCTCTGAGGACATGGGTGCTGGTGTGTCTGTCCCTGGAGTGACCTGATTCACTCGGCTCTCCTTCCAAGAAATGCTGTCCTTCCCCCTCTCCCTTGACTAGACACAGCCCTCCCTTCATGGGAGTGGATTGTATGTCGTTTTCAATCGTCTCTTCCCTTTCAGGGATTTCCCCCATTAACCAATGAAAACTAAATTTGCGGTGGGCTGACATTGGTGGAGGAGGGGTGGGGTGTCCTCTCCACTTTGGGACATTGTGCTCTTGGCTCAGATCTGGACAGGGTTGGGAGCCGACCAAACCTCAATGGCTAGCGGAGCCTGGTGACAAGAAGAGGAGCTTAGGGCTGATTGTCAGTGTTCCCTCCTGTCTCCCACTAGAGGGAGATCTTGCTTCAGGCAGCCAAAATCCCAGGGGCTTCTTTTGCTAGGAAAGAGCTACCCTCTCCAAGCCTTTACTGGGTAGAATTAAGGCCCCTATATTTGAGGCAAAGTGAGTGTATTTATCCTGAGTGCCACCTCGTGCATTTAGTAGGCATGAAGAAAACAAAGACCCATTTAGTCAGGTCAGACAGTGGTTCCAATTCTTACTCTGCTGAGTAATAGCAGTAACTCTGATCTTGGGCAAGTGCCTCCTGTGCCCTCTCTGTGCCTCAGTCTCCTCATCTTGAAAATGGGGATAGCAGTGGTATCTACTGCACAGAGTTTTTGTGAGTTAATACAGGTGAAATGCCTAGAACAGTTTTGACACAATTTCATGTTTATTGGCTACTACTAGCGTTGATACTGGGTGGTTCCCTTTTATTCTGTCACATGGGTTGGTAGGTGAGGTACACTGTTACTTTGACCCTGTGGAACCAAATGTAGAATTAAATTGCTGACCAAGCCCTGTTTATATTTATAGCTGGAAGAGCCTGTATTGTCCTCATAATAGTATAGAAGAATTCAAGTTAGGAGAGAGAGGCAGCAGCGAATGAAGACTATAAAAGAAAAGAAGAAGGAACGTCAAAGATTGAGGTAGAGTAGGTGGAGTAAGGAAGTTTGGGAGAAATTGTCCAAAGACCCATGGTATATCGTGCATTTTTTGTCCCCTTTGTGTGATCTTGGGGGCCTGGGGTTGGGTAGCATGGAAGCATACACCAGTGGTTCCCTGGAAGCCCCGGTGACCTATGCCCCCAGAGCTGTCCCTAAAAGCAAAGTGCTGGCTCTGGAGCCCTAGGGGCTAGATTCATATCTGGGCTCCAACACTTGCTGACACTAGGTGACCTGGGACATTTCTTTTTAAGCCTCAGTTTCCTCACCTGGAAAATGTGTTTAGAAATAGCATCCACTTTTTAGAGCCTTCTGTAGATTCATTGAGCTAGACCCTGTGAAGAGCCAAGAATAGTGCTTCACAATAGGAAATTCACACTCAGTTTTCATATTTCGTTATGCTTTGTGAACATGGTGCCACCAGAGATTCAGAGCAGGTGACAGAAGAAACAGTAAAAGAGCAAAAGGAGGTTTGCTCTTGCATCATTCAGTTTACACAGGCAGCACAGTCAATGGGAACAGAAAGATAACTACAATATCACGTAATTCAAATGACTTAGCAGCTATATTTTGTGTTCTCAAAAAATAAGCAATAAAAATAGGAACTGATTTTTTAGCTTTTTATTATTTTGGTCCTTCATCAGACCATGGAGGCATTTTTGAGGGAAATGTTACAAGGGGTGTTGACAGGATCCTCAAAGACCGCCTTGTACTTCTTCCTTCTCTTGTATAGAAAATCTGCCAAGACAAGGAGGGTGACCCAAAGGAAGCCATCTTCAGGGCCTGGTAAGAAAGACTGGAGGTTCTGTTCAACTGCTGCATTCCGACCTCAGCAAAGGCCAGCTATGTAGGGCAGCAAACTTGCTTCTCTGAATGTCCGTCCTACTTATTTCCCAGATTCTCTAAGATCCTGAAGAACTCAGGGTCCTTGATTCTTAAATGGCTAATCTAAATTTCAAGAAGCAAGTTATTTAAAGCCACTTGAGAGAAAAGTGTATAAAATGAGCAGTTGCTGCCAACTCCCTCAAATGTGGCCAAAATTATATATATAAAGGCCTAACTGATACCATGCAACACTTCTTTCCAACCTCCACCCTTGTCAAAATGTCCTCTTCCCAATATATGACTCTTCCCTGTACTCCCAAAATGAATTCTTAACATTCTCTCCTCCAGTTTGCCGGCTATGCCTTCGAGAACCTGGGGATCCTGAAAAACTGGGGGAATTTCTTCAGAAAGACAATCTCAGCGTGCATTATTTTTGTCTTGTGAGTATAAGGTCCCCTTTGCTTTGAATGTTTCATGACTTTTGCTGTACTGTCTGTTCTCTGTTTTTCATCCAGCCTCAAATCCATAGCCTTGTTTTTCTCAACAGCCCTTTTTCTTTCTGAAATCTGGCCTTTAAAATGCTATAAAATCCTGACAGTATAAAGTATATACAATAAAAAGTCACTTCCCAAAACAGCATTCCCAATCTTCCTTCCTCTCCCTAGAAGCACATGCTATCCTTTGAGCTGGTTTTTTCCCCACTATGCTTTCTTATTTTTTGTTAGCTATAATTTGCCTACTATAGAATGCACCAATTTTATGTGTACAGTTTGATGAGTTTTGATAAGCTCCTATGTCATGGGGATATAATGTATATCCTCATATAAACATCACCCCAAAGTATTTCCATCACTGCAGAAAGTTCCCTCCCGTACCCTTCCACCTAGTCCCCTCAGAGATCATCACTGTTCTCATCTATAGGTTACTTTTGCCTCTTCTCATATTTCATACCAATGGAATCATACACCAATTGTATTCTTCTGTCCGACTTCTTTTACTCAATGCAGTGTTTTGGAGATTCATGCATGCTGTTGCATATATTGGTAGCTTGTGCCTTTTTGTTGCCTCGTAGTATTCTGTTATATGAATATTTTGTAACTGGCTTCTTTACCCATCTGTTGATGGACAATTTGAATTGTTTCTATTTGGGGACTATAATGAATAAAGTTGCTGTGAATATTCATGTTCTAGTCTTTTTGTGAACACATATTTTCACTTCCCTTGGGCAAACGCCTAGGAGTGGATTTATTGGTTGTGTGCTAACTGTATGTTTAACTGTATGTGAAGTTGCCAAATCACTTTCCAAAGTGGTTGTACTGGTTTACACTTGCACTAGCAATTTGTGAGAGTTCCAATTGCACAATATTCTTGCCAGAATTTGATATGGTCAATCTTTTTAATTTTAGCCATTCTATTAGGTAGGTACTGGCATCTCATTGTGGTTTTAATTTGCATTTCTCTGTTGACTTAAGATGTTGAGCTTCTTTTTGTGTGCTTACTGGCCCATTCACATATGTTCTTTAGTGAAGTGTCTGTACAAATATTTTTCCATTGTAAAAGTAGGGTTATTTTGTCTTCTCAATTTATGAGTTTTTTATATATTCTGGATGCAAATCCTTTTTCAGATATGCATATTGTCACTGTTTTCTCCAAGTCCGTGGTATGCCTCATTTTCTTTTTTTTAATTTAATTTTATTTTTTCAGTGTTCCAGGATTCATTGTTTATGCACCACACCCAGTGCTCCATGCAATACATGCCCTCCTTAATACCCACCACCAGCCCTCCCAATCCCCTAACCCCCTCCCCTCCAAAACCCTCAGTTTGTTTCTCAGAGTCCACAGTCGCTCATGGTTTATCTCCCCTCCGATTTTCCCCAACTCACTTCTCTCTTTCACCCAATGTCCTCTGAGTTATTCCTTATGCCCACAAGTAAGTGAGACCATATTATAATTGACTTTCTCTGCTTGACTTATGTCACTCAGCATAATCTCCTCCAGTCCCGTCCATGTTGATGCAAAAGTTGGGTATTCACCCTTTGTGATGGAGGCATAATATTCCATAGTATATATGGACCATATCTTCTTTATCCATTCGTCTGTTGAAGGGCATCTCGGCTCTTTCCACAGTTTGGCAACTGTGGCCTTTGCTGCTATGAACCCTGGGGTACAGATGGACTTCTTCTCACTGCGTCTGTATCTTTGGAGTAAATACCCAGTAGATGCCTCATTTTCTTAATGGTGTCTTTCAAAGAACAAATGTTCTTAGTTTTGATCAAGTTCAGTTTATCAATTTGTTTTCTTTTATCATTAGTGCTTTTTTGTGTGTGTCCCAAGATATCCTTGCCTGCCCATTGAATTACCTTGTTGCCTTTGTGAAATCAATTGACCATATTTCTGTAGATCTGGATTATTTATTTTATGTCATTGATCAGTGTGCCATCCTTACAACAGTCCTGCACTCTCTTGATTATTGGGGCTTTATAGTGACTTGAAATTAAATACTATATTGTTTTTTAAAAACCATCTTTAAAGATGGTTTTGGCTATCAGGTCCTTTTCTGTATAAATCTTACACTTAGCTTGTCAGTTTTTCTCTAAAAGAAATGCCTGTTGGGATTGATATTGGGATTGCATTGAATTTATAGATCAATTTGGGAAGAACTGAAATCTTGAAACTTCAATCCACGGATGTGATATATTTCCCCATTTATTTGGGTCTTTTAAAATTTATCTCAGCAATGTTTATTTATTTTTTTTACTTATTTTTATTTAGCAGTGTTTTTTAGTTAAGAAGTCTTGCACATCTTTTATTAAATGAATGCATAAATATTTTTGGATTATTGTGCTATTATAAATGGTATTTTAAAATTTCAGCTTCAAGTTTGGATGTTGGTATATATAAATGCAGTTTATTTTGTATGTTGATTTTTTTTATCCTGCAATCTTGTTTAGTTCAGTAGTTGCTTTTATTTTTTAATATTTTTGGTAAATGCCTTAGGATTTCCTGTGTACACAATCATATAGTGTGAATAAAGAAAGACAGTTCTACTTCTTCATTTCCAATCTATCAATTCTTTTAATTCTTATTCTTGCCTTATTATACTAGGTAGAACTTTCAATCAGGTGTTGAATAGGAGTTACCGGAGTAAATATCCTTGTGTTACTCCCCGCATGGGAGGATAGCATCCAGTTTTCCAACGTTAAAATATGATGTTAGCTGTCGGCTTTTCATCAGATTAAAGAAGGTTCCTTTTATTTCTGGTTTGCTGAGGATATCACGAATGTGTATTGAGTTTTGTCAAATGCTTTTTCTGCATTTATTGGGATGTTCGTTTTTCTCCCTTATTTTGTTTGTGGGGTTTGTTACATCAATTGGATTTTTAATGTTAAACTAACTTTGCATTTCTGGTATAAACCCTGCTTGATGATGATGTATTATCCTTTTTATATGGTGCTGGATTCGGTTTGCTAATATTTTGTTTCATTTTTACACTGGTACTCATGAGCAAGATTGATCTGTGATTTTCCTTCTTGTAAGTCCTGTCTGGTTTGGGTGTCAGGTCTTGGTTAATGTCAGTGCCTTTACAAGCATACACATCTTCAACATAAAAATAAACATACTATACACAGTGTTTTGTATTTTGCTTGTTTTTTTTTTTTTACCTCTTAATACTTAGGAAGCTCTTTCTTCGTAGAATGTATTAATCTAGTTTTTTTCCTTTTTAATATCTAATTGGTATTCCATGGTATGGGGGGGTGCCAAAAAGTATTAAAACAAACCACTTTTAAAGGACATTTAGATTATTTCTAATCTTTCACTATTGGTTTTTCTGTTTATAGAAATAATACATACTCATTGTAGAAAACGTAAGTAATACTTAGAAATCTAAATAAAACGGAAATCACTCATATAGTCCTAAAGCCCTGAGATAATTGGTGTTAAATGGATATGTTTTAAGCCTAATTGGGCACGTATAGCTATAATCCAAGTGTCTTCAAATCATCTAACCTTGGAGCATCACCTTTTCTATAATGTCAAAAAGGGGCACCTGGGTGGCTCAGTCGTTGGGCCTCTGCCTTCGGCTCAGGTCATGATCCCAGGGTCCTGGATTGAGACTCATATCCGGCTCTCTGCTCTGCAGGGAGCCTGCTTCCCCCTCTCTCTTTGCCTGCCTCTCTGTCTACTTGTGATCTCCGTCTGTCAAATAAATAAAATCTTTTAAAAATTTGTTATAAGGTCAAAATAAAATAACCTGGGTTCCCATTACACATTACATGTAATTACTTTAGGAAGTCCAGCACCCTTCCCATATTTTTGGAAGATTCTTGGGGTGGGGCTGGGGTGCTCACGTTCTTCCAATGTACATACATATATGTAACAGTTTATGGGTACATTAACAGTTTATTGTCCTTTTCCTTCATTTCCCATTCTAGAATCTGCTTTGGGGACTTTTCAGAAACTAAAGGCCCTTAAAATTATATTTTTAAAAAAGATTTTATTTATTTATTTGATGGAGATCACAAGTAGGCAGAGAGGCAGGCGGGGGTGAGGAGCAGGCTCCCTGCTGAGCAGAGAGCCTGATGGGGGGCTCAATCCCAGGACCCTGGGATCATGACCTGAGCTGAAGGCAGAGGCTTTAACCCACTGAGCCACCCAGGCACCCCTAAAATTGTATTTTTAAAGGAAAGTTCAATTCTTCCCCTTCCCCAGTAGGGCAGAATGACTATCATTGGGAGATTTTATTTTATGTAGAAGGAGGGAGAGAGAGAAAAAGAGAACGTGAGCACAGGGGGCAGGGGCAAAGGGAGCGGGGAAAGAGTCCTAAGTAGACTCTGTGCTGAGCCTGGGGCCCGATGTGGGTTGGACCCCATCTCAGAACACTCAGATCAAGGCCTGAGCCAAAACCAAGAGTTAGACGCTTAATCAACTGTGCCACCCAGGTGCCTCCATAGTCAGGTTTTAAAGTCCTGTTTCCCTTCCTGAAATGAGCAAACTCTAAGAGCTTTTTTCTGTGCTAAGGGGCAGGGTAAGTGTGTGGGTTCTGTGGGCCTGGATGTGAATGCCAACTCTGTTGCCTCCTTGCTCTGTGACCCCAGCCATGTCCCTTACCATCCTATACCTCAGTGGACCCCTCTTTTTAATGAGGGTCTTTTAAATGAGGACCACAATAGTATCTGTATCACAGGGCTGCCGTGAATAGAAAATGAGTCAAAATATAGGGAGTTTTTCCCCAAAGGGCTCAGCACCTGAAAGCAAGCCTCAGTTGATGAGAGACAGCATAATGCAGAGGTATGTAAGGGCCCAGGTTCTGGAGTCCTGTAACCTTGAGCAGGTCACAGAACGTCTCCTATAAAACGGGGGTGATGATAGTACCTACCTCCTGAGGTTGTTACAAGGATTAAATGAGTCGATATTTGAAAAGCACTTAGAGCACAGTTAATGCTGTATAAGCCTTTGCTAAGTAAATTACCCTGTAAATGCCTACATATCCCACCAAGCTCTATACTCTAGCGCTCTCACCCTGTCCTCTTCCTCACCGCACTGCACTGTTTCATTGAGCATCAATCTTGACAGCCTGGTTCTCCTGCTCCCCCAGATCCTATCTAGCAAGCTGCCTCAGAGGGGCCAGTCCAACAGAGGTTTCCATGGATTCCTGCCTGAAGACATCAAAAAGGAGGCAGCCCGGGCTTCTAGGAAGGTTAGAATCCCCCAGTATGGGGGCCTCGGGGTAGGTCTCTTCTCATGCTTCTCTGATGGCCCCTGTTTCTGTTCTTTTCCCTAGCGGCTAGTTCAGAAGTCAAAGGACTCTGGGATTTCCCAACAGGCCCTTCCGATAAGCTGCATTCTTCTCTGGGGTGGAGGATTCTAAGTGGGGAGGGAGCAACATCCTGGGGAAAAAATTATTTAGTGATGCTTGAAGCTCAGCTTCAGGGTGCCCACAGAGCTTTCAGGTCAACTGAGGAAAGGAAATGGCTACGGCTTCCTAGAATTTCCATTCCATACAGTGATGTGCCACAGAACGTCTGTTTGTCTTTCTTGGGGCCCTGAGCACTGCCTGGGGTCTAATTTGCAGATCTGCTTTGTGTGCAAGAAAAAGGGAGCTGCCATCAACTGCCAGAAGGATCAATGCGTCAGAAACTTCCACCTTCCTTGTGGCCAAGAAAGGGGTTGCCTTTCACAATTTTTTGGAGAGTACAAGTGAGTGATGAAGGGGAAAAGTTGGACTGCTCTTTTGCAAGTTGCTCTTAATTAGCCGCTAATGAAATCAGAGTCTGGTTCTCATAGGCCCATTTTTTGATTCACTGTGAATCTGTCCTCCCATTCAATAATGAGAAACAGTGTCTTGACTTGGCGATTTCACAGGGGTTACTTCTTGTTTCCCATCCCCTTCTTAAATTACGAACAGCTGCTGTTCTTAGACAGCTGCTCAGAGCTAAGTGGGGCTTTTAGGAACAGGAGGCTGTGGAGGTAGTCCCAAGAGTTTTGCTCAGTGGGGGAACAGCTGTGAGCAGGCATGTGGCTATTCTTTCCCCTTCTCCTCCTCCTCCCCATGAGCATGGAGATTCACTGGGCATCGGCCCGGGTGGTTGGCCTGCCTAGGCTGGGAAGCTGGATGACTACATCAGTGACAAACCAGAAATCAAGTCTGTTTACTCTGCCTCAGATCATTTTGTGGAAAACACCGCCCAACACAGGACATCCAACGGGGGAAGGCAGGGGAGGAAAGCTGTGTCTTGTGTTGTGAAGACTTATCCCAAGCAAGTGTTGAAAACATCCAGAGTCCTTGTTGTAGTCAAACTATCTACCATCGCAAGTGCATACAGGTGGGGACCGCCCTCGGGACCTTCCAGATTTTCTCTAGTTCAGAGCACCCTAGGAATGTTCAGGCAGTCTTGGCTTCTGTGTTCCACCCAGGAGGCCTATTTGCAGGGCTGGTTCCAGGCAGTCAGAGGAAAGGCAGCCCAGTCTCTGGTCACCCCTGACTTGTAAGACCTCATCCAAAATCCTCAGGAGGGCTAGAGCAAACAAGCTTGAATGAGTCAAACAGCCTCCAAATCAGCCTTGCTTCCTGGGATGGAAGGAAAGCGACCCTTGAATGGGTCAGCACTGCAGCCCCTACAGCCAGAGATGACAGCTAAGGCACTCCTGGGAGCTCTCTGGAATTGAGCTTGGTCTTTGGTCTAAGGCCTGGATTTACACCCCTCCCACTAGCCCACCTGTAGCCCTTTTATGGAAACCTCCAATCAAGTTCTCTTGGCAATATCCTTTTTGTGAGATGAGGGTTGGGGTGGAGAAAAGGTGATCAAAGATGGTGTTTTATAAACACAGTGCTCTTCCATGTTTCTCTTACAGAAATATGCCCACACATCAGCAAAACATTTCTTCAAATGTCCACAGTGTAACAATCGAGAAGAGTTTCCTCAAGAAATGCTAAGAATGGGAATTCATATTCCAGACAGGTAGTGGAAACTCTAGGGCAGGAATTGAGCCAGGGAGTGGGTTGCCTAGATTTCTAGAGAGGAGGCGAGTGTAAGGTTAGTTCGGAGAATGAGGGAGCAGCCCAGGCACTGGCATATGGTAATGAGGGAAAGAGTGGAGGGAGGGCTTATCAGTTATCAAAGGAAAAGGAGGGGCGCCTGGGTGGCTCAGTGGGTTAAAGCCTCTGCCTTCAGCTCAGGTCATGATCCCAGGGTCCTGGAATCGAGCCCCGCATCGGGCTCTCTGCTTAGCAGGGAGCCTGCTTCCTCTTCCCTCTCTCTCTGCCTGCCTCTCTGCCTACTTGTGATCTCTATCTGTCAAATAAAATAAATAAAATCTTTAAAAAAAAAAAAAAGAAAGAAAGAAAAGGAGGTGGGGGGAAATGGGGGAATGGGATAGACATGTTCCTGAAAGGGGGGCTTGGGGATCAGAATTCCCTGGGGGTTGGTTCTTGAATTTCAGCATGGAACTAAGGAACCCCCATGTTCCACTCATCCTGCTTCAACCCTCTTCTACTGCCAGACCACTCAGCCCGTCTTATTTAAAGTATTCAGGCAGGGGTGCCTGGGTGGCTCCGTCAGTTAGGCGGCTGCCTTTGGCTCAGGTCATGATCTCAGGGCCCTGGGATCGAGCCCTGCATGGAGCTCCCTGCTCAGCAGGGAGCCTGCTTCTCCCTCTCCCTCTGCCTGCTGTTCCTCCTGCTTGTGCTTGCTCGCTCTCTCTCTCTCTCAGTCAAATAAATTAATAAAATCTTAAAAAAAAAAAAAAGTATTCTGGCAGCCTGTTGGGATCTTTTGCTGTGCTAACTTGAGTTCTTTCTAGTTCTTCCTACCTAGTTCCTCCTACTTTCTAGGTACCGCCGACCTAGTTACTCTAGGTAGGCAAAGGTTTCACCCCCAATTATGCACCCTTTAATCATTGTTTTCCCACCGCAGAGATGCTGCCTGGGAGCTCGAGCCGGGGGCTTTCTCGGAGTTGTATCAGCGCTATCAACACTGTGATGCCCCCATCTGTCTGTATGAAAAAGGCAGAGACAGCTTTGAGGAAGAAGGGTAGGGAAAGGCTCCTGGTTAGAAAGATTTCTCACTGGTGCCGTGCTAGAGTTAGACCTTGGCACAGTTATCAGGAACAAGAATATCGCTCTTGTCTAGAGACCTCAGGGTGAACTCAAGTACCATACTTGACCAGCCCAGGACTCACTCATGCACAAGTGGACAGGTTCCTGCAGGGTCTGCTCCTCCTCGCACCCAGTGGAGCAGCCCTCGGGTCCAATTTCTTTCCAAATCCACCTTTCGAGTATCTGTGCCTGAGTGCAGGGTCCAGGGATTGGCACTCGGCCACGATGGGTCATGGGTAAAACGTACAGTGAAAATGGCCTGGGAAGCCTTCAGCGAAGGCCTGGCCTCTAGCAAACATTCTGAGAGTGGTAGAGAGTGTAATCTGGGTCCCCACACCCTTCCTTGGCTCTTCCTGCAGGAGGTGGCGTCTCATTCTGTGTGCTACGTGTGGATCCCACGGAACCCACCGGGACTGCTCCTCCCTGAGAGCCAACAGTAAGAAGTGGGAGTGTGAGGAGTGTGCACCTTCTGCTGAAGCCACAGGTGGGACTGGAGGGAAGGTCTGGTCGAAGAACTTGGGGTGATAACCTGGGAAAGGAGGAGGGTATGTCCCCGGATGGGGACTTGGAGTTGTGCCTTTGGTTTGGGAAGGGAAGTAGCTAGGGAGGGGCTCAAGGACCTGAGCCTGGAGAGACAGAAGCCTGAGTCTTCCTCTCCGCCTTTCTTTCACCACAGACTATACACCTGAAAACCCAGGTGACATCCCTTGTTGCAGCGGCACCTTCCGCCCCAGGGGGCATTTCTACAGAGACACCAGCCGGGAAGAGAATCCAGGCCCTTCTTGGACTAATTGGCCAGGACCTTCCCTATTAGAAAAGCCAGAGTCCTCTAGTGGCAGGAGGGGCCACCCCTGCCGGTCTAAGGGTGTCAAAATCACTAAGAGCTGCAAAAAATCCAAGTAACAGCTTCTGAGTAGTCGCTGCCAAGCACATTTGGGTATGAAGCTGTGCTCCTCCACCGGGTTTGAGGCAGGGAGCCCTTTGGGACTGTGAGACAAGGAAAGAGGCCCAGCAGTGAGAGCATGAACCAAGGAAAGAGAAATCCCAGGGGAGCGTGAGGACAGAGCAGGGTCCAGATGCCAACCTCGGAACATGTTAGCAGTTAGGAGAGCGCCTCTGCTCTTTCTGCCCTATTCCCAGAGAGCCTTCTTCTCTTCTCCCACCCTAATCTGCTCCTCATATGCCTCTTCTTACTTCTCCCACGTTTGTTATTATGCAAATAAAGGTTTTTCTCTCCATTGGTGTCTCCTTATAAATTCACTCTGGAATTTACCAAGCAGCCTGAGGAATCCGGAGGGTAGAGTGAGGAAATAGAAAATGCACCCTTCTGATCTATAAAATTCAGTGAATAAATGTAGAATTTTCAACTTCAAACAGAGACATGTTGCTTTGGAGGGAAGTAGTTTTCTGGGAAATTAACTTTACAGGCCGGGGGAGAGCTGCTCATTGCACAAATAAACACAGGCTCTCATCAGGGAAGTGATCCAGCAAAGGAGGCTACACTGGATTGAGAAGAGGCCACCACTGCAGGGCTTAGGGTCCTGGACTCAAACGGGGCAGGGACTATCATGCTCACGTTGGGTGGAAGGAATCGGTTCACTGTAGGCGGTGTGGTCTGCAGCGTACCTCCATTCAAAACCTTGCTGCCTGGTGGCTTGGGCAATTCCGTCTCGGGTCAGGGAACCATGCCAGGCCAGTTGCGTTAGGCAAGGCAGCTGGGATGGGAATCTGGCAGAAGGTCTTGGGAGAAATTGAATGCAACCTATCTCACATTTGTTTTTAATGATTCTGTGGGATTTAGATTAGTGGGGGGAAACTCAGGACCATTTGCCAGATACTCAGTGCTCAGGGTCTCACTGAGTCATTTGTCACCAGTGGTGCAGGAGCAGGTTCTCGGTTCAAATGTTGATGACCTCTGGAGACTTCCATCCTTGGTGTTTACAGGGATCCTTTTCAGATTGGACCAGATCCACTTAGAATCACATGGGGTGGGGGATGGGGTATTTGTGTCTTTTTGTGATTATCAAAGTATGTAAGCAAAGTAATACAGAATTTTAAAAATCAAGAAGTACTTAAATGATTATAATGAAAAAGAACCTCTTGACTTACCCTTCCCTACCCTCAATCCCACTCCTTAAAGGCAACTCCTGTCCATTATTTTAGCCATTTCTTGATTCATTAGTCTTAGATGTTATTGACTTCCTGTTACATCATGTGAGATCTCCTTTAACACCTTCCCACTTCCATCTTCTCCCATCTTTTTAAAATTGCATTGCAGTTTTTGTTGAATTAACCTTCAGGGATTACAGGAGTAGCCTTTGATTTACTCGCTATGAGCATGTAAATGCTGTATGCCTCTGAGCCAAGGGGTACACTAGGATTCTTCTTCTTCTCCTGTAATTTGTTTTTTTCCTGAAATACCTCTCTTTCGTATTTGCTCAATTTGTTAGGCACCTAAGGCTAATTCTTCCCAAATGTTCCACATGACATTTGCTTCAAAATATAATCTTCCTCAGAGGCCAAACATCAGATCGCTATTAGCTGCATTTCTTTTCTGAAAGACCAGCCTCCTGGAGCTTACTCCCGAGCTGGCTGCTTACTGGGCCTCCTGTACAGCTAACCCCTAGGGCTGCCCGCAACTGTGCCTTTTTTCTTCCTTTTCTCTCCCATGATTCTGATGACTCCATGCTGTGCTTCCTAACCTGGGTTTCCAGGGACACCTTGTCAGAGCTCTGCAAGTTAACCAAGTTTTTAAATTGTGGATTTTCATTTAAAAAACAAATGGTATTTTACTTATCCTAAAGACTCAACTCTTATAATGATAATTCACAACTGCAGGACACTTCCAAGATTAAGACTTCAGTTTCTAGAACTTCCATAACTTGGGTCACCAGGCCTGTTCTCAGACATCTGGGGTAGTATCTTTCCCTTTAAAAAGAATCCACTTGGAGGGGCGCCCAGGTGGCTCAGTCAGTTAAGCATCTGCCTTCAGCTCAGGTCATGGTCTCAGGGTCCTGGGATAGAGCCCCCATCTGGCCCGCTGCTCAGTGGGGAATCTGCTGCTCTCTCTCTCTCCCTCTGCCCCTCCCCCTGCTCAAATGAATAAAATCTTAAAGAAAAAAAAAATAAAGGACCCACTTGGATACTACTCAAGTGTGAGAGACACCATCTTAACTGAAAGTAGTGGTCCTCTAACAGTGCCTCTGGAATCCAGCTGCAGGGGGTGGGAGGTAGAGCTTGGGGCTGGCGTGGGGGTTAGGGGGTGGTTTGGTCACTCAGACCTTCAGTTGCCTGGTCTCCGGGTGTAGTTGGCCTTATGGATACCTAGCAAAACAGCGCGCGCGCACACACACACACACACACTCTCTCTCTCTCTCTCTCCCCTATTAACTATTTCTTCATCTCCATACCTGTACTCCCCATTGATTTTAATAGCTGCCTGGAAAGTCCCCAATTTTAAAAAAAGATTTGATTTATTCTTTTGAGAGATTGAGAGCCAGCGAGCGAGAGTACAAGCAGGGTAAAGGACAAAAAGAGAAGCAGACTCCCCACTGAGCAGGGAGCCAGATGAGGGACTCGATCCTGGGAGTTCAGGATCACAACCTGAGCAGAATGTAGATGCTTATCCAACTGAGCCAACACAGACTCCCTGGAAAGTTCCCAATTTTCAAACGTTCTGTTCTTCACCTAATCAGTCATTCTCCACTAATTAACTGGGCTTTTGTCTTAAATGAACTTTTAACTCAGGATAGTTCTAGATTTACAAAAAATTGTGAAGATAGTACAGGGATTCTCCATATACCCAAACTCAGTTTCCCCCATTAGTACCATCTTACATTAAAATAGTACGTTTGTAACAATTAGTGAACCAATACATTATTGTCACACTCAGAGTTCATTTAAATTTCCTTAGTTTTCACCCAATGTCTCTTTTCTGTTCTAGAAGACCACATTGCACTGAGTCATCCTGTCTCCTTAGGTTCCTCTTGACTGTAACTGTTTGTCAGATTTTCCTTGTTTTTGATGACCTTGAGAGTTTTGAGGAGTACCAGTCAGGTATTTTGAGAGCCCTCACTTGGCATTTATCTGATGTTTTTCTCACGATGAGACTAGGGTTATGGGTCTGGGGGAGGGAGACCACCCAGGTCAAGTGCGTTATCACATCATATCCAAGTTACAAACTATCAATATGTCTTCCACTGTTGATTGGTGACCTTGGTCGTCTGCTGAGGTATGCTTGTCAGGTTTCTCCAGCATAAAGGTACTTCTTCTCCCCCACTTTCCAGACTGTACCTTTTGGAAGGAAGTTACTCTGTGTAGCCCACCATTAGTGAGTGGGAATTTATGCCCCCTCCCTCCTTGGGGACAGAATATCTATACTATTTGGAATTCTTCTGCATGGGAGATTTACCAATTCTCTCCTGCTTGTTTATTTGGTCATTCATTTATGTCAGTCCAGACTTAGGGATAGGCATAGTGTATTCTGTTATAATACAATACTGCTTTATTTATTTTGTTGCTCAGATTATCCCTGCTCTGGCCATGAGGAGCTCCTGAGTCCTTTACACAGTCCTCATTATTGTGTGTTTTGTTCTGTTTTGTTGTTGGGGATTTTTTGAACACCTCTTTACTTTTTGGCACTACAAGATGCCCCAGGGTCCTCTTGCATGATTTAAATATATGTTTTCACAAATGATCTGTCTGTTAGAATTAATTACTGTCTTATAACATAGGACCTAGAACAAATAGTTCACTTGGGGAGGGTAGAAATAGATATTCAATAAAAATCCCTCAAAGAGCCTTCTCTATTTCCTCTAATCCATCCTTACCTTTGTAGGAACCATGAGCTAGGGCCAGAAATCTCAGACATCTTACCTTCTGCTTCCCTTTATCCTCAACTACTCTCTTTCTTGTCAATTTGACTGTTTTACAGATGTTTGCCTTCTTTGCCATCCCACTGCCAGTGCTCAGCTCAGAGCCCTGTGCCTCAGAGGATTACAGCAAAAGCCCTCTCTCTGCATGGTTTCCTTTGTGCCCTTGCTTTGCTGACAAATGCGCCCTTTCCCCTTATGCTGATCACCATAAACATCTGCTAGCTCTTTAGTTAGGATGGCTGCTGAGACTGGCATCCAAGGCCTTCCACAAATATGGCCCTACTCAGCAGCATCTCCCCGGACACCCCACCCACGGGCACTCGGCCATGGCTACCCTGGAACACTGGGCCCTGAGCATAAGGCTTGCAGTCTGGAGAGCTGTAGTCTCTATCCTCAGCCTGTTGAACCGAGCATAAGGGCCGTTTTTTTCGTGCACTGGCCTCTGCTTATGCTCCTATTAGAGCAGGCATGGTTCTCCACCTGTTCCTACAGTTGTTTACCCATCTCTCCCATGAGATGGGAAGCCCCTTAACGGTAGGGACCTGTTTGTCTTATTAACCTTTCTTCCCACGTGGTGTGGGGCTCCGGACCTACATTCAGAGGCAGTTTGATGTCTACTGAATTGATGGAAGTGCTTGTACTTTGTGTTCATGAGCCTGTTGTTTTACTGTCAAACACCAGAGGGCACTGTTAGCATATTGAGGAGGAGAACAACCCTCGAGAGCTGGGAGGTTGAAAAAGGCGTGTTTGTGAAAGCCGGCTTCTGTGTTGGGATTGCGTAGGACTTAGGCTCTTGGCTCTTCGGCTCTTCGCTTGTTCTAAGCACATCCATTTGCGTTTATTCATGAGGTGTGCTCCTGCTGGGTTTAGAGATCAGCATAATAGCTACTAATGATACTTTCATCACATCCTCAGACAGGTCTGCCTTCATGGTCTGTCCAGACCCAAAGTGATCCTCCTAATTCGGGCCACACTCCCCCTCTTCCCCAAAATGAGGACTGCCAGTGCCAAGGGAAATGGGTGATACAGTTCTGTTCTTCTGCCCTACTCTCCTTACACACACATACACACACACTGACATTAAGACCTCTGGTTAGTGACATCGAAGGTTCTACCTGTGCACCAGACGGGAGGTTGCTTGAGAAATAGCATCTCCATTGGCCCGGAATCCAGCGACACGGTGCTAGCTCCTGTACGCTCCCTACCGACTAAGCTAGGAAGCCCCATTCTGGGGGGTCTGCTATTCGGAAGGGTCTCGTATCTTGTACATTTTTTTCCAAAAAGCGATGTGGCAATTGGAGGCCATAAACCAAAAAGTTGTTATTTTTCGGAAAACCGAAAATGAAAACCTTGATCTAGTTTCTCTGTAGCAAACCACCTCCAGCATGTGCAACAGCTGTGCAGTCTAATGGCAGGAGGCCCGGATGGAAGGAAGGAGGCTCAGGGCTCCTCCCTCTTGTCTTTGCTGTAAACTTGTTCCTTGACCCTGCCCTGCAAGCACCTCTGATAAACAGGAAGGCATCCACGCCATCAGTGTCTATCCCCCTTAGAGCATCTGAGACCTGTCTAAGCCATCAAAGGCGTCCACAGACCCCAGGAGCATTCTGGAGGGGACTCCAGACTCACCAAAAACAATTCCCCATTGTGTTCCCCCCTCTTGGAAATCAGGGATTTGTAAACAGACCCTTACATTTAGACAGGTCCTGCCCTGTCTTTGTGCTGGTGTGTTTTTTCTTCCCTAAACAATGTCCTTTCCAGCAGGGCCAGCCTGTTCACACCATTGTCTGAGACCCTTGGACTACAGGAAACAGCACCAGATTCTTATCAGCTGGGGGTGGGGGGCAGCGTGAACAGATGAGGTCATGTCCATAAAGCAAGCTGCCGGTCTGCCACATCATTCTTCTGTACGTTTATCTGTGAGAGCAGAGCCCCCCTTGTCCTCCTAACAGGCCTATCTGGGCTTTCTGTGTCCCTCATACCGTAGTTCTTTCCATTTGATGACAGACACCTGGACTCTACCGCAGGCCTCTGTTGATTCATTTTGGAATCCTTGCCAGGCCACAAAGGTCCCCCTTTCCTGGTCTTGCCTCTCTGCCCAATGGGATGCTTATGGAAGTGGAACACACCCCGTTGGGCTGGATTAGGGTACACTCCAGTCATCTTCCTCCCTGGGGAAAGGGGTCAAGACTGGTCACCCGAGTTCTCCTCAGCAGAGTCCTTGAGTGCAAGCTCCCGGCTGAATGCTAAGGTCTGGGTGAGGATAGGGGCAGGTGTCCCTTATGAGGCCTCCCCGAGTCTGTGCAACATTTCCCATCCTCAGCGGAGAATGAGTCTTTTAAAAGGCTGCATTGAGGAACCAGGAGTTTCCCTAGTGAAAATCCAGTGGGGAAAGTGAAAGCCTTCATTAGGAGAAGGCCTCTAGGGAACCCGCCCAGTAGTGGTACCCACGGCCAGGGTGGGCAGGGGAAGGGCAGTGGGAAGTGGGCACAGGGCCATAGTTGCTGTTTCCTCATCTCCTGTTCCCCAGAGGTGGGGGTGAGGCCGGAAGAGGAGCCAGGGCAGGGGCCCAACAATCCTTAAGCTCCTAGTCAGGTATTGTACGAAACCTAGCCTCTCCCACTCAGCCTCTCCCTACACCAGGGCCAAGTCTGCAGTCTCAGAAAACCCTGGGGATTTGATCTTGGTGTGGCCTGAAACTTCTCCTTTGGGAGACCCTGAGAACCAGCAATTGGAGAAGCCTGGGGTGGATCCCTAACTAGGAATGGAAATCAGGCTGTTTCTGAGCAACTGTCTCCTGGTTCTAAGAAGGAGATGTGGCTGACTGGAAAAGCCTCCGTGCCCTGGACTGACAGAGGCATGTGAGGGAGTTCCCTGCCCAACCCCCCACCCCCAACCTAACTGATCTGGGCCCCTGGAGGGGACAGCATGGCCCCTGATGGCTGCTGCCTGCTCCCTCCTCAAACTGAGGGTTTCGAGGGATGTCTAGAAACTGACCTGGGCTTAGCTGAATGCAAGGAGGCCACTTGAGAAAGTGAAAAGAGCTGTTTTCCTCCTATATTCTGCTCCCTCCCTACACCCACCCTTCCTTAGAAATGAGTCCCTTGGACTGCTGGACAGCCACAGGCTTGGGGTGAACCCCAGTCATCCACAGAGGATCTGGCCAGGAAGCGGGCTCTGGAGGCAGACTGAGTGTGGGAGGATCGGCAGAGGCCAGACCCAAGGGCCAGCAGACAGGCGGCGTGGCTGCCTTGGCCTGGGATGGTGGGTCCTGCTCCGGTGCCTGTCATGGGAAGCCAAGCTGTGGCTCTCCGAACTGGGAGGCCAGGGCCTCCACAACTTACAGGCTTAGAAAGCAGAGATTAATAAACTAATCTCACATGACAGAGGAAGGAATTAATCAAACCCGCGTTTTCTCAAAGTACGTTTCAAAACATTAGAAACATGAGGCGGTGATCACTTGATGGGAAAAAAGGACCCCAGGTTTGGGAGAATCATGTAGCTTGTAGCAGACGTGCAAATCAATGAGACATTATCGTGGGCTTCTTAGGGACTTCACAGGGCAAACGCGCTGCACACACAGCAGCTCCGTGGGGCTAAAGAGACAGAAATCCCCATATTTATTTGACCCTTGTCACCCTACACCCATTTGGGAAATAATGACACTGGCCCAAAGACAAGGGGAAGTATGGGACTTTGAGGAAAAAGCTGCCAGAGAGAGAGAGAGGGAGGCCCCTGAGGCAGGAAATATGGCTCAAGGTGGGAGGCGAGGGGGGAGAAGTCCGGGCCCAAGGGTTGGGAAGGTGGGAACAGAGTTGTTGTGGCCTAGGGAGAGAAGAGGCTGTGGAGGCCGAGTACCTTCCAGCCCCACACTCTGTGCCAAGTGGATGCTGATGATGCTTCCTGTGCGATGGCTTAGGACGGGGCACAGTGGTTCGATGCTGTCAGGCCCAGGGGCAAAAGGAGGACCCCTGCCCCAGGGCTTCAAGGTGGGACAGATGACCGACTTGTTAAGCCCCCCTACTCTGGCGTATGGATTGAGGGGCCCATTCTCAACGTGCTAGCAAGAGGTTAGCCTGGCAAGATGCCCCTCCCCTCTTCGAATCACTCCTGCCTTTTCTGGGCTCTGTTATCTGGGCGGGGGCATGATGTCACTGGGGGGAGTGGGAGCCACGGGCTGTGGCGCCTTCAGCAGCATCCAGACGTCCCCTCCTCCTCACAAGCTTCTACCCCCACAGCGCAGCCCAGCACCGCAGGCAAGAGCACAGTGGCCTTAATATACGTTGGTATGTGGCATGCCAAGGAGACAGGCACCAGTCCAAGTGTTGCTGTTACAAATATTGAGTGTTATTGTGGAAAAAGGAGCAGGGCTGCCTACGTGCCCAACTGCCCTTTGCCAGCAAATTTTTTTTCTGACTCAAGATCTTCCTGAAGCCCGAGAAGGTCAGTCTCAGAAGCCTGAGGGGCAGGAGTTTCCTAACTTAATAAGCCATCTCAGTTTCCCTAGACAAAGCCCTTTGACTCCTTCCTTCCTTCCCCTCATGTCCATCTCCCTCCCTTCTAGAATATACCCCTTAGGGTGTCCTTCTCCCATCTGGAACGGATGGAAAGGCTCTTCCTTTCTAGCTCACACAGATGGTATCAGTCAATTTAGAACAGAAATACAGAGATGCAATAATGATATAATTATGTGATATATTCACTCCATTGCTTTCCTTGTAGGTCTGTGTGGTAGACCACCATGTATCCTCATCAGAGCACAGAGGTGGTCATGATAATAAAAATAACAATAGTAATTAGGAGAAGATGCTCTGCAGACAGAGAAACCACAAGGCCGATCTCAACATATGAATATAAAAATAGAATTCACACATAGAGGCATTTCCAGGAGTTAATCACACACAGTACCTCATGGGTGGGAGGTGTGGGGAGTTGGCAAAAGTTGTCCATAATTTTCTAAGTGCAGGTGTTCCTTGTTCAGGATTGTGAGCTCCTCTTCCATTTTCCAGAGTAACTTCCCCCAGAGAACCCTGCCTGGAGCAGCCCATGCCTGGGTCTAGCCTAGAGGCCACAGAGAGCCTGGCCTTTTCTTCCTTGCTTCGCTGGGATAGTGGGCCTGCAGCTCTGTGCGCCACAATTCCTGGGGCCCTGTGTTCTTTCCTGCCCCTCTTGCATGGCCTCTGCCTCTCCCTCTGCTCCCTTCTTCCTCCCTCCTCCCCACAGTCCTCCTCCCCTCTGCTTTTACCTGCAGGCCTCCCAGCCACAGAAACCCCAGGCCCGGGGCATCCCAAGGGGGTGTTGGGTCAATCTCAGTGCCTCTGGTTCACTGTCTGTGAAGTCAAAGAGGAAGGGGGGCCTATTTCGGATCCCAGTTCTCTGGAGGTGATGGGGTGACTCACATAAAACCCAAGGCAGATGCACAGTCTGGGTTTGAGTTCAATAGAGCAGGAAGCCTTGTCCTGCTTTTTATCTGGTGTTTTTTCCTTTCTTCATCTTGGTTGTTTTCATGGGGGGAATCTTGAACTTGATGCTCTTGTCCCCCTCCTGTCGGTTTTGTGCGTCACTAAACCTGCTCATATGCAGGCTGGGACAACTTTTCATTCAGTCCTCCTCCTCCTCCCCTCTGTCCTCCCCAGCCCAAGAAACACATCACTGAGTATGGCAAAAACACCCCTACACCCCCAGACCGAATGCATCCCGGCCACCTGCGCCTCACCCCCAAGAACCAGCAGGACTTAGCAGGCTTTTGCCCTCCGTTTTTTGTTTTTTTTCCCCCTTGAAAGAGAAAAGTCTTCATAAATGAAACCATTCACCACCAACCCTGCTTCGTAGAAACCAAAGATTCCAGGGTGGGAGACACCTGGTTTTCCTGTGGCTCCTGAGCTAACTGACACCATCTTGGGTTCTTGAGAATGCCTGCTCTGGGGTCCCCTAGCCCATCCTAGCGTCTCTCACCCTCTCCCCATCCCAGAGGCTTCCCAACCCTCTGCGACAAAGCCCTGCACCTGGTCCTCCCCTCCAGCGGCAGGTTCCCGCCCTCCCCAGCTATGGGCATGCTTGCACTGCCTGGTGAGAGACAGCCCCCTCCTCCTGCCCCACACTTCCCCAGCTCCCCTCTCCCCAGCTCTAGTCCACAGAACGGGGGATGACATTCCTCCACAACCCACCCTCTCCCTGTTCATCAGTCCGGAGACCCTGATGGTGGGAAGGGAGAATCTCATCAGGAGCACTGGGCATTGCAGGGAACCTGGCCTGACAGCGTGGGGTCTGGGGAAGGCAACTCAGGCTGTGAGACACCGCTGGGTTTATGAAGTAGGGCCCGAGGCCCAGACCACCCCCCACCCCGGGTGGAGGGAGCTCTGGCTGGCAGGGAAGCTCATGCTTCTAGGATTCTGTGAGGGAGAAGAAGTGGTGGACAGCGGCAGGGAGCCACCAGGATATCAGGGCACAAAGTGGGGGGAGGGTCTCGCTGTTTCACCAGATCACACCAGGTGCCCTTAACGGGTGCTACCTGGGAGGCAACTTCCATCTTCCTCCCGCTGCCTAACGGCCCCCCACCCAGGCACCTCCTCGGACACACCCACACAACCACTCCAAGGGTCACTCAGAATGGCCATTGTTCTGCCTGCTGGGAAAGACCCACCCAGCCCTCTCACCACCGGGCACAACCGGAAAAGTGCTCTGGGGCCATATCTGAGAACAAACAGCAGGCCCACGGGGGCTGGCAGCAGCCAGAGGGAGGCTGGCTCAGCTAGGACTGGGAGCACAGAGGGGCAGGGAACAGGCCTCGGACACGGGGCGCCTCCATTGGGCCCCAGCCTTTCCTGGGGGCAGCCTGGTAGAATTACGGGGGGCAGAGATTCCTCTATCTCTAAGAGGCAGTTGGGCATGCGGGCCCCCCTCTGCCCTCGCTGGGTGGGTGGGAGACTCTGGGGGCTGCTGGGCCACCCCGTCCCTCCCGACCACCCTCTGCTCCATGCTCTTCTATGCGGCCTCCACCTCCCGGGGCGTCCGATTGCGCTCGGCCTGCACCCGGCTCTTCACCTTCTTGCCCAGCTCCGGCCCTGGCCAGCTCTTGCCCTTGGCCTGCTTGGCCCGGCTCCTGGAGGGGCACCACACACGCTCACAGTACTCGTCCACCCGCGGCAGGTTGGCGAAGCCGATGAGCTGCAGGATGTCCTTATACCAGGCCTTGGACGGGGCAGAGGCCAGGCCTCCCCGCGCTGGGGGCTCCTCCGGCCTCGGCTCCCGGGGAAACAGTCTGGGGAGCTGCGAGGCCGCGATCACCTCCAGAGCCAGGCGGACCACAGTCTGGGAGAAGCCATGCTCCAGTGTCTTGCAGGTGTAGATGCCGGCGTCCAGGTGGCTGAGTCTGCGGAACAGCAACCCCTGCTCTGTCTGCAGGACTCGCTCATCGGTCTTGACCTGTTGGGGGCGTGGGAGGGTGTGAGGGGGGCGTGGAGTAGGGCACACACACCAAGAGTTTCCCTCCCCGCAGTTTCCAGATTCATAACTCAGGGCCCCGTGCTGAAGCACTCCCCTCCCCGCTCTTTCCTGCCCAGGCTGGCTTCCTCCTCGCGACTGTCAGCTAACTGCCGGCAAGCTCTCACCTTCCCAGGATCCAGGACGGGGCCTGCAAAGGAGGCTTTTGGTTTCTCCCCTAGTCAGAGCGCTGGGGCACCTACCTTGGCCTTGGGGGAACCTGCCACATAGTCCCAGGGACCAGAGTGGGTAAAGGTATTTAGGGGCTTTTATTCAGGGAGGGTTATACACACAGACTTAGGACCAGAAGTCCTTACCACACTTTGCGCGCGCACACACACGTCCACACACGTAGCCCTCCCTTTCCCTGACTGCACTGTTCACTCTCCCAGCCAGGGGTGGGCTGAGTGCCCATTGCAGGGCAGGAGGCAGCCGTGCTACTCTGATCCAGCCTGGATCAAGTCTGCACATCTGCACGTGGAGGCTGGATCGCCCGGGCGGTAAGTATTATGTAACCATCTTGTTGCTCGCTGCCTCTGGCCTCCTGGGGGTGTCTTCTTAGTGCCTAGCCCAGCAGCTGGCCCCAAGCTGGCCTCCCCCGGTTCCCAAGCTGGAAGGAGAGCCCCTCCTGTAATGAGCGCCCTCCCTTCCCCTTCCCTGCCCGTGGGAGAGACTGGAGAACGGTTCCTCGCCCTGCCACACCCACGCCCTCCTCAGGCCCCAGACTGAAGCCATTTCTGGGGTTGACAGACCTTCCCGGATGGGGGAGGAGAGGGTCTGGGCAGACAGCTAGACTCCGTGGATGAAGTGTTGAGCTAGGCAGTGGGTGGGTGCTTAGGGGTGTATGTGTGCACAGGTTTCGGTGCAAGTTAGGCACCCCCTGGGCAGAGGAGAACCAAGAACCCCTGGGAAAGAGACCTTTCAGAGAGGAACCTTATGTGTAAAAGCACGGGGGCTTCTTGGCCAGGCCAGCCCCCCCTTCCCTCTCTTCCACCTCTGCTCCCCACTTCCCAAAGCTCAGCCCAGTGCCTGGGAGTTAGCGGGCTCCCTGTCACAGGACGGCTTGCAGCCAGCTCTCGCCTGGGCGTTCCCAGGGGCAGAAGGAAGGGCACCTCCTTCTAGGCAGCCCAGGGACTTAATACACACTTTTCTTCAGTTGACCTTGGCAGGTTCCCCCCCAGAGCCCCTTCCTAGGTGCAGAGAGGGATGTGGTGTGATGACACGTGCAGGCTGGAGGCAGGGTCCTTGCTCACCTGGTCAGGCCCCTGGCCCCCTGGCCTCTGCACGAACCAGTGCACGGCCGCCTGGGAAGACCTGGGCAGGCACTCCAGGAAGGTGCTGTTGTGCTCCGTGCCGTAGACCGTGGTGGCTGCTGCGGAGCCTGCAGCCTCCTCTGGGGGAAGAGGGGAGGGGGGCTCGGCTCAGGACTGTGGGACCCCGGGGTCCCCCACCAGTGTGACAGGGACCTAGGTGTCCATCACTGTCCAAAGATCCTCCACCCATACACCGACGGGAGCCGCACACGTAGGAAAAGTGAGGTGTGGGGGGTGCTGTTAACACAGGACCAATGAGGCCACACTTTCCAGGGGTTGAGCCCCGGCCAGAGGGGTGAGGAGGGACCTGTGGGAGCCCGGTGGGTCTGCGCAGCCCCCCTGCCCTTGCTGCCTGCCACCACTCACCTTCCTGGCTCTCAGCCAGACACTGCAGGGCAGGGTTGCCGTGCCGGATGTCCTGCCTGCGGAACCGGCGCTTGCCAGGGCCTGGCCGGTAGCGGGCGCAGGAGGCACCGTCCCAGGCACAGTATGGGTCTCGGGCCAGGCAGCACTCAGCACAGGCACTGCCGTAAGTTTCACACTGGTGCAGCCGCAGCCGGGCCACGCCTAGCCTTGAGCCCACGTACAGCGTTTGCTGGCAGGGACACAAGCAGAGTCAACATGAGTCCAGGCCCCACCTAAAAACAGCTAGGCTTTTGGCCCCCTTGGGCTTCCTGAGAGCACCCCACCATTTGCAGGCAGTCTCCCAGAACCTCTTGGGTGCCTCCCCAAATGCCAAAAGTGTTTATCATGCACCTGACACGCATCAGATCCTGTGCTAGGACACAGAGGGCAGGGGGCAGACCTTGTTTCCTAAGGGGCTTCTCCAGGCCCTTCCTGCTGCTGACTTTTGCTCTCTACCTCAATAACCTTTATCCTGACTTGCCTCTGAGCTTAGAAGTACACT
Source organism: Neogale vison (assembly GCF_020171115.1). NCBI lineage: Eukaryota > Metazoa > Chordata > Mammalia > Carnivora > Mustelidae > Neogale > Neogale vison. Next base: position 203,131,636 of record NC_058096.1, on the reverse strand, counting down.
CTGCTTTAAGCAATACCAATACAAAAGTTGGGATTTACCCAAAGATAAACGGGGGCGATAAGCTTGAGATTTTGCCGCTTGCCAAAGGATCCAGCGGGCCTCTAAAAAGTGGCTCTCCCTTGCAGGGTTTAAATTCTGGATTTTGTTTTCAAGCAGGAAGCTGTCGGCCCAGGGGGACTGGCCTTTGTGGATCTCCCCTTCTCTGAACACAGCCTCACTTACTCAGGGTTCCCACTGTCCACTGGTTTCATGCATGGCATCTCCGCTCCCTGCTGGACTCTCGAGCCTCATGGCAAGGCCTCACCAGGCAGCCCCAGGGCCTGCTGCAGCCCCGCTCTCCAGCAGACAGCAGCCTGTCGTGCTCAGAGAGTTTCAGAGGGGGCTCAGAAGGAGGAGGAGCGGTGGGATGGCAGCTGCTCTTACCCTTTTGACAGAGATCTCCATCTCGGTGATGGGTGTTGGCACCTGCAGAAGGAGGAGGGTCTCAGAGAGGGCTGGGCTGGGGCCAGCTGTGTCCCTCCTTCAGCCTCCTCCAGCCCTCACATGGGAGCCACCTACCTCCCAGCCCGGGTCAGTGAACTCCCTGGCAACTAAGGCCAGACAGTCTTTCCCAGACATTGGGTTATTAGAAAGGTCCCCTCACCCTGGCTGGCCTCCAAGGAGGAGGCCTAGTGGAAAGCACAAAGCTCCAGTGTCCCCGCCCACAGCCCTGTTCTCCAGGAATGAGGCAGCTGTCCCACATCACCCATCCCATGTCAGGGTCCCAGTAGTCCCCCAGAGGCAGGTGATGCCCTGCCTGGCCCACAGAAGCCCTTAGAGACGTGGGGGTCTCAGCCACCCCCTCACTGTGACTTGAGCCTGGCAGGGTTTTGTCAAGGGGGGATTACCTTGGACACCCCTCCCTAGGCCCTCCAAACTTTGTCTGGGCCCCACGGCCAGACAGCATCAGCAAGGCACTTTCCCCTCCACTGGCTGCAAGCTCAGTAAGGACAGGCCCATCTGCCTCCTGCACTTTGCTCCTGTGTCCCAGGAGCCAGGCCTAGACCCAGCAGTGGGGCTGGAGGGGACCCTTCCCATCCCCCCAGTCTGCCCTCACCTTAAACACCTGGAGCTCCTCCAAGACCACCTCCTCGGACTCAGTGGAGCCCCCACCCTGGAGAGCGATGACCTTGAGCACAGAGCCTGAGTCTGGGGCAGGGGAGAAGGGGTCAGTGGGAGAAGGAGCAACCCCCTCCAGCCTACACACCTCCCCGGCCGGGCCACCCCACTCAGCCCACCCACCGGTCCCCAGGAAGATGACGTCGTAGGTCCCGTCCTCCGCCTCCACACGGTCCACCACGATCTGGTGCAACTGCTGGGCCAGATGCGTTTTGACAAGCACGGGGCGGCCCCGCCGTGGCCGCACGGGCCAGAACATAAGTGGGTGGGCTCGGGCAAATTGCAGCACCTCGTCTGGGTAGTTCTTGGTGCTGCCAAAGGGTCGTCCTGGCTGTGCTGTCATCTTGCTGGGGCACTGTGAGGAGCAGCAGGGGGGCACCTGAAGTGTCCTGGGGCCACACGCTCCCCAGCCCAGCCTGTTTCCAGGTCCCACGGCCTGGGCATGCCCACATCAGAGGGGCCACGCTTCCCGTAGCAGAGGCTCCTTGACGTGGTTAGGGCTCTGCTCCCCTCCTTCCACCACCTGGCCCCTCTGGAGTCCCAGCCCAGCCGCAAGGTTGTCCCAAGGTAGAATCCCTCTAGAAACTGCTCAGCCCTCTCTCCCAGCCTGGCTCCAGCCAGACACTCACCACTCCAGGCCGAGGGAAGGGCACCTTGCCCCCATAGGGTCCCCACTGGTGCTGGGGACCATCTTGGTGGGCAAAGGGCCCCTTGAAGACCTCCCAGATATCCTCCATGTGGTACACACAGACGGCAAATCCCTGGAACACGGCACTGCCGAGGACGCACAGGGACAGTCAGGTCAGAGTGGCTGTCACAGGTGGGAAGGGGCAGCCTGGCTCCGTGGACAGAACAGAGGGCGATCGTGCCTGCAGACAGCTAAGACCAGAAAACGAGGCCACCCAGACAAAGACAGAGAGAAGGAGGGAGAAAATAGAGCCTCCGAGTCCTTGAGTCAGGGACAGAGACAGAGACCCACAGTAAAGTCGGGCCACAAAAGCAGAGGCTCAACAGAGGACGCTAGTGTGCAGAGACTGAACCAGGGCTGGGGATACGAGGGGAGACCCGGGTGCCCACCTGACTGTGCTAAACAGAGCATACACCTCGAGGTTCTTCCCTGAGCTGGTCCACAGCAGGAACACATCCTCTGGGAGAGAGAAGGTCACTGTCAATGCCGCCCACTCACTGCTCTGAGCCCTCTGCACCTGTACCCGCACCCGGCCCTGGCCATCGCCTTACCCAGCTGGTCAAAGTGGGTCTCGGCACCACCAGGGCCAGGCACCGAGCACAGCAGCCTGGCCTTGAGGAACGTGCTCCATTTGCTCACCAGCACGCGCTGGCCACCGAGGTCATTCTGGGGGTGAGGGTCAGAGTCAGCCTCCGGCTCCACGGAGATGGGCCCCCCTCCTGCTCCTCCACCCTCACCATTGGAGGGAGAGGCACGGATGCTGGCTTCACACCCGTGCCTCGTTTTCCCTCCTGCTGCTGGTGGGGACGGGTGTAGGAAGGGAGTGTGGTGAGGATCTGACCTCACCGCCTCCTCCCGGCTCTCACCACGCAGACGCGGCCGACGCGGCTGACGGTGACACGGCCTGGGCCACCATCGGGTGAGGGCACAGTTTCCGAGAAGAAGAAGTACACCTTGTCATCATCCTGGTCAGCGTTGTCGGCAATCCGGGCGGCCATCACAAACCGCGGGTCTGGGAGGTGACAGGGTGCAGCTGGTTGGGGGAACCTCACAGGGGAGGAGGGGAGCGGGGTCAGGGGAGAGGTACCGAACCTCCACTGTGGGCTGGAGTCCCGGGGAGTACAGTGGGGCTGGGCTGTCCCTCCCATCCCCACTCCTGTGCCAGGCTCTCCTGCCTCCCTGTCAGGGCTGGGGGCAGATCCCAGTCAGCCTTGCCCCTGGAAGACCCTGGGCTCACCGTGTAGGAGGTTCTGGTCAGAGTCAGAACGCAAAGCTGGCCGGGGACCCCCACTCCGGAAGATCATGGCCTCGCGCCCCAGAAAGTCAGCTGTGAGGCCCGTGTACAGCTCCCCACCTGGGTGAGAATGGGGCAGAGTCAGGGGAGGAGGGCCAGGTCCCATAGCTTGTCCCAACCCTTCCCAGTGACATTGACCAGCACCCACCCTCCTCATGCCCATCCTGGCCTGGACATCACCCACCTACAGAGGTGCTGGCGAAGGGACTGCTGGGCTCATGCGGGCACCGCCCCCGCCCACTTTCCACACTGCTGGGCTCAAGGTGGAGCACATGCTGGGGGAGAGGGAGGAAGGGAGGGAAGGGTGTCACCTGGGAAAGCAGCCCAGCCCCCCACCCAGGCAGTGGCCATCGCGTGCAGCTGGAGAGTGGGCAGAAGACGTCCTCATTCAGGGCCCCGCCAACGGGGTCAGCCTGGCACAAAGATGCCTTTCAGCCCCTGACCTCTCTGCCCTGAGCCGGGCTCAATGGGAAGTGTTCAGACAGCAGGGCAGGAATGTCACTGCGTCCCAGTCCCTTGCGGGGCCTGTGCCGGGCTCACCTCCCCACGGTGCCCGACCGTGATGAGGGCACAGGTGGGCTGAAAGGCCCCAGTGCCGCACGCCAGCAGGTGGGTCCGGTTGTGGGGCTGTAGCACCCGTACGAAGTTGGCACACTCCACCTAGCAGGGAGAAAAGGGGTGCGGTGGAGGGGGTGAGGAGGTGTTTACCGTCTCCATAGGCCCCAGGACTCAGCTCTGGGGACCTGGGGTAAGGGTGACATTCTTCACAGACTTTCAAGAACCCTCAGGATCTGCTCCAAATACCCCTAGCACAAGTACCCCTGGGGAGTGGTCCCAGGCTGTCCTGGGGGTCAAGCCCTGGGTGTTGGTCATGGTTGGGGGACAGTCGCTCTTTTTTTTTTTTTTTTAAGATTTTATTTATTTACTTGAGAGTGAGAGAGAGCATGAGAGCTGAAGGGTCAGAGGGAGAAGCAGATTCCCCGCTGAGCAGGGAGCCCAATGCGGGACTGGATCCGGGGACTCCAGGATCATGACCTGAGCCAAAGATAGTCGCTTAACCAACTGAGCCCCTCAGGCGCCCGGGCAGTCTCTCCTGACCGCACTCACCAAAGGATCTCTTCCCTTGCGAACACACTCCTCCTTCTGTCCTGGCTGCGGTGGCCACTGGACCTGAAAGAGAGCCTGGCTGACGCCTGATCTCACAGCCTGTTTCCCCGTCCAGCTCCCAGCTCACAGAGAGACCCTCCCTTCCTCCATCCCACTCACCTCCCGGGGATCCGGCCACGACTGGTCTAGCCTCAGAGAGTAGATGGCATCACGGCCCCCCAGAAAAAGGCGGTCCCGGTACTCATCCAGGTACATGGTCCGAAGGTCCAGGGAGCCCCGGGGACCCAGAAAGACAGCTGAACGGTTGGCAGACAGGAGATCTCGGAGGGAGCAGATTGGAAATCAGCGTGTACTGTTGTGCCCACTTCCCCCGCTAAGGTGTGGAGCTGAAGGGTCCCAGCTGTGCATTCACACACACACACACACACACACACACCCCACATCTGGAAAATGTTTCCGGCCCCAGGCCTGCTGAAGGACTTCTGGGAAACGGCTCCTGGGAGTGGGTGGGACAGGGGGCTCTGAGCCCTGCTTCCTACCCCTTCATCCTTTAGTCCCTTGATCTTTCAGTTAACATCTCCTTCCCATCTGTGCCCATCTGCGCCAACTCCGGTCCCCAGGGAAGATGGCGCCACCAGCAGAACTTATGGTAGCAAGCTGGGCAAAGTGCTGGGAGGAGCCCAGGGGGAGGCTGAGTGAGTGTGAGCAGTGGGTGAGGCCGACTCGGTGGGACAGGTGGACAGACACGGGAGAGCATTCCCAGCAGAGGAAACACCTGGCAAAGGCCTGGGTATGGGAAAGGTGGGCTATGGTCAGGTGGAGCCCAAGGCTCTGGTCCAGGCATATGACTAAGGAAGACTTTCTCCTCTGTAGACACTGCCCTCCCAGGCCCCAGCTATTGGGGGGTGGCTGGCGGGGGACACTGGGCCCAGGAGCCGAGGATCCTGAAATATTTTCCTGGGGTTTGGCTAGGGAGGTGGAGGTAACAGGTGGCCAAAGGGGCGTGCAGCAGGATGTGGTGGGAAGGGACGTTGGCCACCCCTGGCCACCCCTGGGAAAGCCAGGTATCCCACACCTGCCCAAAAGTGGCAAGCCCACACCCACTCCATTCCCAAACTCATCAACAGCCTCTTCCAGGAAGCCCTCCATGGCTGACAGTACTTTCAAGGGAATTTGCCCTATTTAAGCTTTTTCTTACGGCTTGACTTTTGCCCCAGTCCACAGCTCCCAGGACAGGACCACGTTTCCCCCCCGCACCAGATCCAACCACGGACTCCAGAGTAGAGCCATGTCTCCTCTCCCAGATGTTCCAGAGAAGGCTGGGTCTCCCACTTGGATTGGGGTTCCCAGGGAAGGTGATCACCCATCTGGTTTCCCCAAGAAGTGTCTCAGGGACCTTCCCCGTGGACCACCCCCACAGATTCAGAGAAGTCTGCACCAGCTGCAGCACGGAATACCAGGTTAGAGCCGCGGGGGCACCTCCTGGGCCAGGATGGGCCAAGAGGGGAGGCTGTGATCCCCCTTGGGCTGTGAAGAGCCTCTGGGACAGAAAGGGAAGGACAAAAGCCAGCACTATGAAGTGGGCTACAAGAGGCAGATGGGAGGTGGGGGCCTCTAGGCTGTGGGGACAGGGCGAGGGATTCCACTGCAGGCTGCTGGCCCAGGCTCTCACAGCACAGGAGGTGCTCAGTGCACACCTCCTCCAGACCTGTCCTCTCCATCCCTCCCCATCTCTCCCTGCCCATCCCTACTGAGGCCTCTCAGGACCTCCACGCTTCTCTCCTTTTCTCAGAAGCCCCCTCAAGTTGTCCCCTTGCATCTCTGCCTCTCCCTCCTCCACCCTCCGGGGACCTGCCCCTGCCCTCCTCCCAGGTCCCGCCTCTGGCGGCAGCTGGATCACCATCTCCGGGAATGACCGTGAAGTCCTTCCCACGGGCTGTGTGGGAGTGACCGAATCCCTCCGGCGGGCAGAAGAGACTGCCCAGCGCCTGGCTGGGCACCCCTGACCCGGGGATGTCACAGGGTCCCGGGCTCCCACAGACGCACCCTTGAACAGGGCGTGCACTGCTGGTACCTCGGTAGGAGAGCCGCAGGCGGGGCACGCTGGGGCCAGGGGTGGGGCTGCCCCCGTGGAGCAGGAGGCCCCCCAGGAGGCAGCAGATGGCCCAGGCCGAGGGGGCCATGCTGGGGAACCGAGGGCACCACGCTGCTGGTAGAGGTGCCCAGGGTCCGTTGCTGGCTGCTGGTTGTTATGAGTTCCGCGGCCGCCAGGCCTGACACTTATAAGGCAGCGGCTCCGCCCCCTGTAGGGCCCAGAAGGCGGGAAGGAGGAGGGAGGCAGGGAGGGAGGGAGCAGCAGGAGGCCCACCCCGCCTCCGTTATCCACCTGCTGCCTCTCTCTCCACCCTCCTTGGCGTGGTTAATGCCTCTGTGTCACATTGGCTAGTTTCCCATTGGGGAAACTCTTTCCCGGCTGGGGTGTGGGTGGTTTACATGAAATGTCCACAAACCCAAGTCCCCAGGCTCCAACAAAATGTCGTGGAGGCCGGGGGTGTTGTGGGGGGAGAAGGGGGAGGAAGGGACATAGCCTGGAGGAAAAGTCAGGGGTCAGAGATCAGAGGTTGCTGGGCTGGCTAGAAGTCTAGCTGAGCCCTCCTTTGCTCCCTGCCTTTCCATTGCCCATGACAGAGACCCCACGACAGAAACAAACTGACTTTAGCCCCGATCCCTGATACCAGGAGGGTCCAGCTCCCTGAAGCCCTGCCTGGCTCCCCAGCTCCCCTGGCAGGGCTTAAGTTGCCTGGGAGGGTCATTCCAGTCCAAGGGACTCCATGTTTTGGGTGGGGGCTTGACGTCTGGCCACACTTCATAGATCTGGGGTTGGCAAGAGATGAGCCCAGCCTCCTCCACCCAAGCCTGTCCCTGTCTGGCCTCCAGGCCCCTTCCCAGCTCACTGGGGCAGAGGACAGGATGTACTCCATGCTCGGGGACTCCCCCATTATCCCTCAGCCCTGCAGATCCACCAGAGCTCTAGGCCTCAGTGTCACCAAGGGAGTAGTGGGTTCTTCCCAGAGTTCCCCTTTGCACACAGACACTATACCTATGTCCCTCCAGAGTGAGGGTGGAGGTAGGACACTTACCCCATCCCCCATTCCCTCTGCCCTGCGCACATGATTCAGGGGCAGGCAGGCCACAGAAGAGGGACAAAGGAGAGATGAGCCTGAGGGATTAAATAGGGGCAAGTGAGGGGACCTCCCTATGCCCCCCATCCCACAGCAGCCCCCGTCTCCCCCCGCCCCCTGCGGCTGCCATTCCATCCCATCCTAGAGCCCTTCACTCAGAATCTGAGGTTCTAGGCACTAAGATCTCAGACGTCAACCAGAGCTGGAGCTCCAAGGATCCTAGAAATTCCTACAAGTTAGTCCTCCCAGATGGACCAGCCTGAGCTCTTCGATGGTGGTCAAGAAACTTGGGGCCATCAGAGAAGGAAGGGCCTGGCCCAGGTCACACTGCAGGCTGACAAGAGGCCCTGCTCAGCCCTGCCCCCTCCTGGGACTCTTGTTTTCTTCTGGGACTTCTGGGGTCCTGGGATCCTTCCTTCCCCACCCCCATCTCATCCCTGGAAGAGAAACAAGTTGGCTCCTTGAGTCAGCATGAGAAGGATCCAGGGACCTGGAACCCTGTCTCCCTGTCTCCATCACCTCCTGCCACCCACATATAGGCCTCCCCCCAGAGGGTCCTGACCTGGCATTGGGTGAGGGGCAACTCAGAGAGGTCAGGGACTAGCGTCAGCCCACCCCACCTCTGGCTTCTCCAAGAAACTTGGCCAAAGCTTTCTCATCTCTAGGCCTCAGTCTCCTCCTTCCATAGCTGGGGAGCAGCCAGGCTCCACACTGGTGAGGTGTGCCTGTGCAGGGGCTGTCATGGGCTCTCAGGAGGGTGGAGTCCCTCTGCCTCCAGTTCCCTGGGGAGTTGTTTCAGCCTGCAGACTGGGCTGAGGGCCAAAGTCTGGCTGAAGATTAAGCTGGACAGCCCCTCAACTACCATGTGGCCACCAGCTGTGATCAGGAGGCCCAACAACTCCTCAGTCTGCCAGCTCGCCCTGGGGGTCTCAGCTCAGCCAGCCCCCCCAGCTAGGGCTGCGGGGAGACCCGGGTATATTGGAAGCGGATGTGCTGGGCAGCTCACTCCACACTGCAGAAAAATGGCCTGTTGCTGGGGCTGGGAGCCCAAGAGCTACTGTTAACTTGTTGTATGGCCTCAAGCAGCTCTTCTCCCTCTTTGGGCCTCATTTCCCCAGTCAGGGAAGGGGGTGAGGATCTCCTGTGAAGGCCCCTGCTTGCTGGCTGCAACTTGGAAACGGACCCCAAGTGTACCCTTGATACCCACTGACCGATGGGTCCAGCCACAGGCATCTTGTGCCATCTAACGGACACAGAGGGAACTGCAGGGAGTTCCACTACATCAGGGCAGTGGGGCCACCCCCAGTAACCAAAGCCTCTTGGAGCAGTAGGCAGTAACCAGACGACCGTACTACGAAAAGGCAGGAGCATCAGGAGACTCCAGTGATTGCTTCTGATCAAGAAATCAAGGGAGACTTCAGGGAGGAAGCCCGATCTAGGCAAAGGATGACATAGCCCAGAAAAAATGGAGGGGACCAAACACAGCAGAACAAAGCAGATGATGCACACGTGGGATCTTAATGCTGGGTGTGGTGGGAGCTTGTGAGCTCTTGTGGTGTGCGTGCTTGTTGGATGCCTCTAGTTCTTCCCCAGCCAACCTCATTCCGGAAAAGAGACACTGGGACCATCACCAGACTCCCCTCCCTATGGACTCCCCCCACCACCACCACCCAGCCTCCCCATGTAACCTCTTGATAGTGGCCCAGCCGTTCTCCTTTTTGTTTCATGGAAAGCTTAACTCTCGGAGTTTCTCTCTTCTCCTTTCCTGATCCCAACAGCAGCCCACGACCTCCAGGTGCCCGGACCCTAACTCCTCCTCACCAACAACCACCTTCTCCTGCCCAGGCCTCAGCCACTGTCCTCATCCTCCAGCTCACCACTGATAAGGATGTGACCTCCGGCATCTCCACTCAGAATCCCTTCCCGTGGACGCCACAGTTCTTCCCTCGTGCGTTCAGCCTGATTCCCCTTGCCCAGCTTGGATGCAGGCATTTAAACATTCCCCAGAGACCTGTAGCCTCTCACCTTCTGCAGCCTCACCCCTGCATCGCGCATCACCCTTTGCCAGCCTCACTCGGGGTCCCCTCTTCCCGCCCCACGCATTCCCCTACCCCACCTTTAAAGGAGCTTCCCTGTTTTCCATGTCTCCCCACAGCTCCTGCGCATTTCCTGTAAAGCTGCACCAGTGTTGTCCATGCCCACCAGCTCCCTTTATCTCACCTCGCTCCTTTGGTTCCCTCCAGTCGGGCTCCGAGGAAACCCTCGTGGCCACATGGTCAAGACCTCGGGGGCCTCCAGGTCCCTAACCCCAGGGCCACCAGCGGATTTCAATGTCCCCACCCTTCCCTCCTGGCTCCCGGGACTCCTCATTCAGCCAGGATCTCTCCCATCCCCCTGGCCGCACCTCCTCTCCTGGACTACCCACATGGGATGGCCGGTGAGGTAGAGATCCACCTGTCTATACTCAGTCTCCCCATGGGCCTCACCGGGCCCGGGGCTGGGAAAGCCCTTCTTACTCAGGACACGTGACTTTACAGAGCACTCTCTGCCTCCTCACTTAGCTCCAGCCCTGCCTGGACATCCTCACGACCCTGTCCCAGAGGCATCGTGACTTGGACACGTACAGAAGATTCACTCTCTCTTCTGTGACTGTCCCACCAGAAACGCACATCATCCAGGATCCCATACCACTCCTGCCTCGTGGCCACCGCATCTCCATAATCCCCATTCCAGCACCACACTGATTCCCTCACTGCATTCATCACTCTCTTGTCTTCCTGAGCTGATGGTCAATTTCATGAAATTAGGGACAGAGCCTCCCTCTGAATGGTTGTAGCATCCGGCCCAATGCCGGGCACAGGGTAGGGATGTGACCAGGGCAGGTGGGCCCACGGTGGCTCTGCTTCCTCTCCCAGGATGTCGTTGCTCCGCGGTATAACGCACAGGTCCTTGAGTTCTCCAGCTCCCGGGGGTAGGCCTGAAGGGACCCCATCGCTCTCCGGCAGCCGGAGAGCTCCCATAGCTCTGGCCTCCGCTGGAGGCATCTCCAGAATTCTAAGACTGTCTCTGGAATGCTGAGCCTGTCTGGAGAATGCCAAGGCCAGGGCACAGGTGGAGAGGCCTCGGAGTGGCTGGGTGGAGCAAAGACAGCTGCTGGCATTCTGGCTGGAGCCTGCACACCATGGCCAGCTGTCGCTTCTGCGAGCACCACTGCTGACACCGCCATGTCCTTGCTGCCACCCTCTTCAAGGCCAGTGCCACTGCTCTGACCCCCACTAAGTTGAGAGCCACCAAGCCTTACATTTCCATTCCATCAGGAAGGGATAGTGGGTTGCTGGAGCCTCCAAGGTTCAAGGGAACTGGAAATTACACCGGTGTGGACCTGGTGTATCAGACAGAGCCCCGGGCTGGAAGCCACTTGTCTTTGTTGGTCACCAGACTCACTGATGACCTTGACAGGTCCCTGCACCTCTCTGAGCCCCTCACTTGGCAAATGGGTGAATGGAGGGAGAGCAGATGGTGTGCCCTCCATTCCTGAGCAGTCAGTGCCACTAGTGTGAAATGCAAGTGCCACAGCCCACTGAGCCCCCAGAGCAACCCGCTTCTCCACAACCGGAGCTGAGAAGGAGCTGGGCTGCCGTGCCAAGTGGCCTCCAGGGCCTAGCAGGGTGCTCTGCTCTCTCCAAGCACAGGACCTCTCAGCTGCCCATTGGCGACCAAAGCCACAGCCCCCAGGAGCATGTTCACTGTGGATTCCTGGGCCACCTCCAAGTCCAAATGCTGAAACTCTGGAGATGGGGCCTGGGCATCAGCAGTCCTAGAAAGAAGTCACTGAGCCATGGAACACCGTCATCTCCAACCCGACCTAAGCCCGCTGGTAGAAGACGGTGTAGGGGGACAGGTGGAGTGCAAGCAGGAAATGGACATCAGAGCACCCACAGCTCCCTGGGGTGTGAAAGCCAGACAGCAGGTATCCAGGGAGCAGAGCTTTAATCGCATTCCCTACGACAGGGCTGGGGGAGGCAGTCAGGGAGGGCCCACCCCCTCCTTGGGAGGGTCGACAACACACCCAAGCTCACATCCTGGGGACCCCAGCCCCTTGCCCCCACCCTAGGGCCCGGCTGGAGTTGGAAGGTGGCACCGGCAGCTCCGGGCGAGGGCTGGTGTCTACTCCACCCCTTTCATGAACTCCAGAAACTCTGTGAAGAAAGGAGCAGGCCCAGGTCAGAGAAGGGGTCTGGCCAGGTGTGGGTAGCAGGGGCCCGGCACAGCAGCGCCCCCTCACCGTCATAGTCAATGCGGCCATCATTGTTCTTGTCACCATCCTTCATGAGCTCCTCAATGTCATCTTCCGTGATGGTCTCGCCTGTAGCCTGAAGCATCACCTTCAGCTCGTCCAGGTCTATGTAGCCATCAGCATTTCTGGGTGTTGGCGGGGGCAGGGGGTGGGGCGGGAGCAGGTGGAAAGGGGCAGGAGGGAGGGAGGAAGCGAACCTCAGAGCTCCTGGTGCAGGTTAAAGGAAGGGAAGAGGCAGCCCCACCCATGACCCCAGGAGGCTAGGCGGGGCTGCTGGGAAGAGGGACATCCCATTCTCCCACAGCACAGAATGGGAGACTGAGGCCTTGAGGTCACAAGACTGTCCCCTTTCCCTGCCTCAGCTAGGGTCAGGGTCAGAGGTCCAGGGAGGCGCACTCACTTGTCAAACATGCGGAAGAGGTCCGACAGCTCCTCCTCAGACTTTCCCTTGCTGTCATCCTTCATGCACCGAACCATCATGACTAGGAACTCATCGAAGTCCACTGTGCCGCTGCCTGTGAGGGGCGCGGCATGGCCATCAGTGAGGGATGGCTAGAATGCTCTCAACGCTGAGCCTTAGTGTAGTCCCTACATGCACCCTTATAGCAACCCTATGAGATGAGTGCGGTCGTCATGCCCATTTCATAGATGACATGACTGAGGCTCAGAGAGGCTAATGGGTTCCCTCAAGGGCACCGAGTAATGAGTGGCAGAGCCAGAACTCGGGTCCCAAGCAAGCTGAGGCTGAGGCGGGTCTGGGGCCGTGGGGGCGGTGGGGGGGGGAGTAGGAGGGCTCACCGTCCTCATCCACCTCATCAATCATCTCCTGCAGCTCCTCAGGTGTGGGGTTCTGGCCCAGCATCCTCATCACCTTGCCCAGCTCCTTGGTGCTAATGCAGCCATCCTCGGCGCCCAGCACGAAGATGTCAAAGGCTGCCTTGAATTCTGTGTCCGAAGGCAGGGGGAGAGGGAGGGGAGATGGTTGGGGGAGTTACAGGGTGGCCAGGGCTCAGAAGCCGGGACCCCAGAAGGCCAGACCTCTGGGGCTACCTGCCAATTGCCCATTTCCCTCCAAGACCTCTGAGGTCATAGTAAAAGGGACCCCAGCCTCTGGGGTCCTTATGCTCTCCCAGCCCGGCACCACTGTATCCCCATACGTGTTGGAGCACTCACCATTTTTCTGCTCTTCTGTCAGCTGTTCTACCTAGAGAGGAAAGGAGGTCTCAGGACTCAGATTCAGGAGTTAGCTGCGGTTAAGGAAATCAACCCATTCCACAGATGGGGAAACTGAAGGCAGGAAGAGGCAGGGAGTTCCCAGGTCACAGTCCTCACTCCTCCCTCCCTACCAGCCAAAGCCCTGAGGTGACCCAGCTGGCCTCACTGAGGCCGGGCTTAGGGCCAGGGTGACAGGTGGGTGCCCCCTCCAGGGCCAAGGTGACCCTGAGTAACAATAGTCAGTGACCACTCAAGTGCCCTTTTGGCCCCCCTGCTGAAATCCAAGCTGGGTGGCCTGAGGGACAGCTGTCCCTCAGGTTGGGACAATAAAACCAGTGTGAGGATAGGCAAAGCTATCCACTGTAACCTGACCGGGATGGTCACTGGGCTATTTTTAACGGGGAACAAAGTTAAACCTGGTGATTGTTCTGGGGACTCTGGCATGCAGGGGGTGGGGCAGCGTTATCTGGCCCCCTGGCCTGCTGGTGCCTCAGGAGCCAAAATTAGTCCCCAGCCCCACCAGGCCTTGTATGGGCACAGGGTGGAGGGCTTCCCTCCCCCAGCTCCATGGACTCCTGCAGGATAGGCAGGGACAGCCCCAGAGCCAGCTGTAGCTCTTCCGGCCCAGGGAGTGGAGCTGTACTCCTAGGGCTGAGGGAGGGGTTCCCTTGGGGACAGTTGTCTGGGCCGAATGTCCTTGGCTCTGGGGCAGGGGCAGGTCAGCAACACCCCTGACTCCTGGGAGGGACTAGTATCTGAAGCCCCTCAGTGACCCTAGGATGTGGCAGGGACTTGGGGTGACTACTCTCCAGCACTCACCCCTGGCTAAACCACTGAGCCCCAAACCTGCTACGCCTGATGGCGGCTGTAGCCCCGGTTCTCTATTCCTTTTCCGCTGACTCTCCCCCATGCCCAGGGCTTCCCTGCCTACCTCAGACTTCTAAGCCCCTTCTCCAGCTCAGGATTCTGGCTCTCCAGCCCCCTCCTCAAGCTCCTGTCCCACCCTCCACAGCATCTGCAGCCTTCGGAAGAACTGGAGGTAGGTGGGGGATTAGAAGTGTGAGAAGCAGAGTGTGAGAGGCAGGACTGGGGAGGGGGGACAGGGAGACAGCAGCAGATTAAGAGGGGCAGCTGGGAGGAACAAAGAGATGGAAAGAGTCTGAGAAAGGCAAAGATCCAGAGACCATAGACACGAGTGAAGGGAGATGTGACTAGAAGACGGTGACACAAACTACAGACACTTGGAGACAGGAGCAGACATGATGCTAAAAGCGGGGACTTCCTCCTCACCTAAAAGCTCCTCTCCAGACCCTGAACCCCTGACTCCTTCCACACCTCGGAACTGGAATGCCCAATCCACCATCCCCTTGAAGGCCTGGGCTGAAAGTTGCACGGGCCCTCTCCTGGGTCCCCCACCACCTTTGTGGGATGACCTCGCCCCCCAGCGTGAGTTGAGTGAGCCCCCAGTGGGCCCACCCACCCCAGCCCTGAGCCCTGCCCAGTCCCTCACCGCAGCCTTGTAGATGTCGTCCATGCTGGTGGCTCACAGGGCAGGCTGCTGGGGTTGCCAGCCAGTCCTGGGCTTAAATAGCCCTGCCCCACCGCATTCCGGGCCAGCCCAGCCCACCCCTGCATGCAGTATCTTCCATCCCCTCCCCCACCCCTGGTGATCTCAGGCTGGCCTGAGTCCCTGTGTCCTCTGCCCAGTGCAGGGAGCAGATGAAGGGCTGCAAGGACCACATCTTTTCCCCTCCGTCCTCCATGGCTCCCAAGGGACTCTCCGGAAAGGTTTCTTGAATGAATGAAAACTCAAGCCAAGGAAAAGACAGGTGCTGCAAAGTAGTGGGCCCCAGGCCAGGCCCTTAGACACACAGCAGCTTAGCTCCAATCAAGGAAGTGGGCAATATTATTTTCACTTTTCAGATGCGAAAACGGAGGCTCCTAGAGGGCTGGTGACTTGCTCAGGGTATGGCTGACTTGGCAGCCCCTGCCTTAAGCTAAACCTGTTGGGGAGGGGGGTAACGCTGGCCAGCAGTTCATGGAGAGGACCTGCCAGGAGAAGCCTCAAATGCCAAGCTCAGAGTATGTTGCTCTGTAACCACTGGAGAAAGAAGTAATTGACCCACCTTACCACAGAGCTATCTGTAACCCTTCAGCCAGGGGTGTTAGAGCATCCATACCCAAGACCTCTCATCTCCCCAGGGAGAGCAGTACTAGCTCTGAGTTTGGGTAAGTTGCATTTAGTCAATGAACACACCTACAGATGCCCCATCTGTGCTAGGCTCTTCCCCTCCTGCTCTGTTATTATCTCCCTCTTTGGGGTCCCGGTCTTCCCCTGGCTTAGGGCTCCATCTCTGTGTCTGCCCTTCCCTATTCCAGCACTGTGGCTTCTGGGCCCAGGGCCAGCCTGTCCCCACCACCTTCTGAGCTCCCGCAGGACAGCATCTGGGGGTCTCGCACTCAACGACCAGCACATACTGCTTCCTTCTACCCAAAGGCAGAGCCCCCTCTCGATAACCACACCAGCTCCCTGCCCTGAGCGCTGCGCCTTGCATGTATTATCCCCACATAATAGAGGAGGTCTCCAAGTCTCGGAGTGGTTAGGAACTGGTGCAGAGTTACTCTGTCCAGCTTGAGCTCTCAAGCACAGCTCATTCCATCTCGTTTAATCCTCTCGTGCCCTACAGGGAGAAAGCCGGAGAGCCAGGCCGGCGCGATTACTGCCCCTTTTCTGGAGGGGAAACAGAGGCCGGATGGAGCAGTGACTTGCTTCGGGTAGCCCGGAAGGTGCGAGGTCTTCCGTCCTCCCTTCCCGGGCATCGAGTAACAATGCCCAGAGCTTCCCCCGCACGGTGCCTCAGTTTCTCCGGGGCTGCGGAGAACGCCACAAGCTCCGCTCACAAATTACACAAGCACACAGGCCTCTGCGACCTGCGCACGCGCGCTGTCGGCGGCTGCTGCCAATTACGCGCGAGGGGCGGGGCGAGGGCGAGAGTGGCGGCGGGGCCAAGATGGCTGCGCGGCGCGCGGCGGGGGCGGGGGGCGGAGGGGGAGAGGGGGCGGTGGGACGCTGACCCCGCCCCCTACTGCTGCCAGTCTGCGCCCGGCGGTGGCGGCTGCAGCAGCGGAGCCCGAAACATGGCGGCGGTGGCGCGCAGCTTCGGGCCGGAGCGAGAGGCCGAGCCGGTCAAGGAGGCGCGCGTTGTGGGCTCTGAGCTCGTGGACACGTATACGGTGTGCAGGGGGCGCGGGCGCCAGAACTGGGGGTGGCGGCTGGAACCCTGAGTCCCAAGTCGGGGGCTACTGAGGGGATCTGGGCCCCGCCATCGGGGAGGATGGGGTAGCGGGGGCCTCGATTTCGAGGAGGGGAATCTGGGGAACGGGTATGGGTTTCGCAGGTCCAGGAACAGGGGCCGGGGGTAGGTCCCAGGGAGGGAGCTTGAGGAAGGGGTACGCTTTCAGAAATGAAGGCTAGCGTTGGGGAAGATCTGGGGATAAAGGGGGTCTGCAGAAGATGGGAGTCTAGATGACGCGGAGGCCCTTCTAGATTCTCTAGGCCTGGAGGGTCGCCGGCCCGGGAGTACGTGACAGGGGGTCCGGGAGGGGGAGGGGTCTCTGATGGATGTTCGGGGAAAGGTTCGGGGTCCTGCAGGTCATGAAGACGACGGAACGGGGCCTTGATCTGAGGGGTGGAGGTTGGGGTCGCAGTTGAGCTTTGCTTTAAAAATGAGGGGCGATCTGGAGCCCCAAGGCTTTGGGAGTCAGGCAGAGACCAGAATGGGGGAGGAATGGAGCCGTGACACGGGGGAACTGAGGTGGTCGCTCTGGGCTGAAAGTGTAAGACCCAGGAACCTCAGGGGTCTTCATGGCTTTGGGCGAAGGGAGCCTGTTGGGGCAATAAGCCGCCCACACACTTCAGGGCTGTGGGGGAGGTGGAGAACAGAAAAGGGGGGTGGAGTTCCAGACTGTGATGGAGTTGGGAGGCTTTTCTGGATCTGGATGGAGTTGGTCGCCAGGCTTTTGGGTCTGGCAGGGACTAGCCTTGGGGTGGGGGCGTATTGAGCATCTCCCAGCCTCCTGTTCTTTGTTCCCTGAGGGTGGAGAGTGGGGGGGGGTGCTTTGGCCCTGCCTTCACCCCACCCCTTTGGCCCTCATCCTAACCCTCCTCCTGAGGGTCATTTCTCTGGCTCTTTTTCCTTTCCTGGGCGGCAGGAGGGGGAGGGAAGCTGGCAGGCTGGGAAGGGGCTGGGGGCGGATCCTGGAGCAACAGGCCGGCCCTGGAGAAATGGCTGCTCTTCCTTGGAGGTTTCAGCTGATTTGATGATTTCTCCTCCCCCTTCCCTGCGTGCTGCAGAGAGGGGCGGGACACTGGGACCGGGTGTGGGGGGGCGCTTACCAGGTGAACCTTGAGGTTTCTGAGCTGATGGCTGGCAGGCCATCGCTCGTGAGCACATTCAATGAGGACGTCATTTCTACAAAGCTCTCCCTATTTCGGAGAGCTGAGCCCCGCCTGCATGGGTATGGGGGACATGGTGATCCAGGCTGACCTGACGGATTGTCTCCGTGTGCTGATTATTATTAATATTATTAAGACACCTTTTGTTGAACACTTGCTGCATGTCAGACCTTGTGCAAGGTGTTTGCTTGAATTACTTTATTCAGTTACTAATCCTATCAAATTTTTAAGATGTAGAAACTGAGGCTCAGAGAGAATTTAGGCTCCCAGTCACTTACATAAGCCAGCCAAGAAATGGCAGAATCAGATTTTAAACTCTGGTCTTCCTTGACTCCAAGGCCCATTCCCTTAACCCCGCTAAGCGTTCTGCTGGTCTTGATGGTTCATCACTGCCCTTCCCCCCACCCTCTCGTCAGCTTCTTAACGCTCTGATGCCTGGCTCAGCAGCAGAAATCCTAGCCAGGAACCAGCTGAAAGCCTTGCGAAGGGACTTGCTTCTAGGATATAGTCAGGACACCAAGAGAAATAATAACAGCAGAAAAGCTAGTCCTGCCAGACCCCACCCTGTTCTGCCGCTCTTGGGAGTGGGTGGCCTGGCCTGCAGCTCAGGCTGGAGGCTGGAAGTAAAAAACTAAAGAGATGGCTTGATAAGATGGTCACCTTTTTTGTTCCTCACGTTGAATAGACCCCCGGATTGCTCCCAGGTGCCTGCCAGCTGGTGCTAGGATCATGGAGGAAGCTGTGAGGGGTCCTGCTGTTTAGCAACGGTCAGCTGCAGAGGCTAGCTGGCAAGGGCAGCCTGACTTTGGCCTGGGGGTTCCGGGTGGTCTGCCGCAATTGCTGAGAGGAGGATGGGGGCTTTCCTTGTGTCTGGCTGGGCGAGGACTTGTCGGTTTCTCCTTTGTAGGTTTATATCATCCAGGTCACTGACGGCAGCCACGAATGGACAGTCAAGCACCGCTACAGCGATTTCTACGATCTACATGAAAAGGTAACTCTTGAGAACTGGGAGTCTGTGTCTCAGGCCTTGGGGGGCTTTTAGGCCGCATTTCCATTTTGGCACACGTTAAATTGAGGGCCGAACCGGCTCCATGTCTGTAAGGGTCAGTTTCCCAGGGCGGGAATGGATTTAAACTTGCTCCAGCTGACTACAGCTACTCCAGAGCCCCTACTTTAATATCTCGCTGTGATTCCATTTCTTTCTTTGGTTTGGGAGAGAGCCACCTTTCTCTGGGTCTTTTGCAGCATGAATGCTTTAAAAACAGGTCGCTGCCCTGATGGGCGTTCATTCTGGTTTGGAAAAGATGGAGGTTTTGAGGAGCCTGGAGGTATTTTCTGTCTCTGCAGGCTCCAGATGGAGCTCCTCGTCTGCATTTGTCCTGGTATGTCTGATGAGGCCAAATTCCAGATGTCCAGGTTGAATCACTGATTCTGATACCACTGCCAGAAGGGGCTATGGGAGTTGGTCGAGCACCTGTCCTCAGGCAGCTTGTCTTGGATCCTGCACTGTGGCAGACCCTCTGGGGCTGTGGTTGACCATGCTTCTCTTTTCTTACAGCTGGTTGCAGAAAAGAAAATTGATAAAAATCTGCTTCCACCTAAAAAGATCATTGGGAAAAACTCGAGAAGCTTGGTGGAAAAGAGGGAGAAGGATCTGGAGGTCTACCTGCAGACACTCCTGGCCGCCTTCCCTGGCGTGGCCCCCAGCGTGCTGGCCCACTTCTTACATTTTCATCTCTACGTAAGTTCCTCTCTGGGTCTCTCCTGCCAGCCCACAACCACCAGGCTCGAGGCAGCAAAACTAGTGTGAGCCTCAGCTTTCAGGGGAGGCGGGCTGGAGTTGGACCCCGAGGTTAGAAGATGGGGAACATCACTCTGGTGGCCTGTGGGCAGAAACACTTTTATTGACAGATTTGCTTTGTATTAGACCATGGCCACAGAGAGGTTTTCCTTTACCACATGGCGTTTTGTGTGTGGAAACAGCCTGTGGGTATTTAAGCTAGTTACCAAATGGACGGGGGTAGAGTAGAAACAGCTGTCAGAGCTGGTGTAGACGAGGACCATTTCACTGTTGCTTCACAGCTCGGGACTCAGGGATGAGCCCGTGTTGGCAAAGTATGGCCATCGGAGGGCATCTCTAGAGTCCGAGCTGCTGAGGACGGGCAGATAGACTCCACTGGAGCGTGTTCCGGAGCCGCTCCGGATGGCTGGACAACTTCCACGGGCTGCTGGTAGCCGGATGAGTTGTCAAACTTCATGGAGGGAAGTTCGGCCGTGTGAAACCCAAACGTTAAAAACAGCTAACAGTTCCACTTCTGAGAATTTATTCTGGGGGGAAAGCAATCAGGCACATGTGAATAGGACATAGGTACGTTCCAGGATAGGAGCGAAATTCTGAAGACAATCAGAAGTCCAATAGGAGAGGCGCCTGGGTGGTGCATCCAGTTGGGTGACCCACTCTTAGTTTCAGCTCAGGTTAGTGATCTCAGGCTTGTGGGATCGAGCCCCTCATTGGGCTCTGTACTCAGTGGGGAGTCAGCTTGGGATTCTCCCTCCCTCTCCCCCTTTGCTTCTCCCACCTCTCAGGCCCGTGCGCGCACGCTCTCTCTCTCTGTCTCTCTTTCTCTCATATAAAAAAATGTTTTTAAAAAGTCCAGTAGGAGGCATTTTTCCAGAAAATCAAGGGGTACTACCCTGTAGCCAGATACTCTGCTAGAAAATGGTGCAGGGGCGCCTGGGTGGCTCAGTGGGTTAAAGCCTCTGGCTTCGGTTCAGGTCATGGTCCCAGGGTCCTGGGTTCGAGCCCCACATCAGGCTCTCTGCTCAGCAGAGAGCCTGCATCCCCCCATCCCCCATCCCCGCCTGCCTCTCTGCCTACTTGTGATCTCTGTCAAATAAATAAATAAAATCTTTTAAAAAAAAAAAAAAAGAAAAGAAAATGATGGCGCAGCTGTGGATTTGTTGACACAGGAAAATAAGTATGTTACTATAGGAAATAAGGGTGCCATAAAATTGATATGTAGGATACAGTCCTCTTTATATGAAAAATTAACATGAGTATGTTTGCCTAGGAAAATTCTGGAAGATCATACATCATAGGACTAGTAGTTAATCTCTGGATGATAGATTTTTGGATAATTGACATGTTTTCTTTTTATATGGTGAGGATACGAAGGAATCCACTCCATTTTTCAGGCTCACCTTTCAGGAAGGGACCTGTGGGTTGTGGTCTTAAAGGTTCAGATGTGTTTACAACACAACTTCCTTGAAGTGCTTTCAGAGAAGACAGATGAACCTTTTTTGGAGTGCTAGACAGAGCCAGGAAATTTGGTGACAATGCTAGTGTTGGGTCACTAAGCTTGGAGGGGCTGTGGAAAATGGGTGGCATTTACAGATGGGCTGTATCTATATATGTGCTTTGGATTTTATTCAGTGCGTACCAACAACTGTGTCAATGGCAGTTTCCTGTTGTAGATGTTTTTTTTCACATATACTTTCCTTATGTGAGGAAAAATTTCCATTCCTTACGAGAGCATTTCAGATGCTTTACCGGTTAGTATTTTAGGAAATGCTGTTCTTTAAGGAAGCTTTGGTTAGCCATTTAAGGATAAAAGTCGATAAGTAGCCCTTTGAAAGTGCACTTCGTGGCTAAAGACCTGGGTCTTCGAGGAGCGTGTTTGCCCTGCCCCCAGCGTGGAAAGGCCTGGATTGCTCATTGGAGAGCCGTTTGCCTGAGGTGGCCCTGCACTGGCCGGCCCACATCTCTGAGGTTCTGTGTTGAGGCATATTTTACTGCTTGGAACGGTTTGGACATATTGAAATTACTGTTCAGAAGGGCCCCTGGGTTATATAAATCCAAGGATTTTTGAGAACTACCTGACCCATTATGAAATTAAATCACAGTTTCTCAGCTGCAGCACAGTTGACTGTTAGGGGTGGATAATTGTCGCGAGGACTGTCCCATGCGCTGTTGAGCAGCATCTCTGGCCTCTAGGTGCTGATAGCCACCCCAGGTTGTGACAGCCACAATGGCCACACACATTGCCTAGTATCCCCCCGAGGGGCGAAATCTCACCTGAGAACCACTAGATCTTCAAATGAGTTTGAACAACGAGGGCCTGAAAGATTCGTCAGCCTTTTCTATAGGCTGGGGGTTCTTAGGGAATATTTCTGCCAGCCTTTGTCCCTTCAGTGTCCTCTCTGAAATTATTCTCAACATGTTCCACTTCTTAATGGGCTGACAGGGTGGATGCAGGGAACCCTTTTTGTCAGGAGCGTAGGTTTTTTCTTTATTAAAATATAGTTTACATATCATAAAATTTATTTTTTTTTAAAGTAGTTTGCCTTTTTTTCTTTAAAATATTTTACTTATTTGTCAGAGAGAGAGAGAGAGAAAGAGCACAAACAGGGGGAATAGGAGAAGGAGAAGCAGGCTCTCCAATGCGCAGAGAGCCCAACCTGGAGCTCAGTCCCAGGACCCTGGGATCATGACCTGAGCCAAAGGCAGATGCTTAACTGTCTAAGCCACCCAGGAGTCCCAGAATTCACTCTTATACAATATCCAATTCCTGGGGCACCCAGGTTGTTTCAGTTGGTTAAGCAATTCTTGATTTCGTGATCTTAGGGTCCTGAGATGCAACTCAGTGGGGACTCTGCTTCCCTCTCTCTGCCTCTCCCGCTGCCCCTCCCCCCATTTGCACGTACACTCTCTCTCAAATAAATAGATCTCAAAAAAAAAAAAAAACCCCAAAACATTTAAAGTACACAATTCCCTGCTTTTAGTATATTCACAGAGTTGTGCAGCTATTACTAATTCCAGAACATTCATCACTCTGAAGAGGAACCTTGTACCCATCAGCAATCACTAATGTACATTCTGTCCCCACAGATTTGCCTGTTCTGGACATTTCATAAAAATGGAAACATACAAATATGGCCTTTGTGATGGGCTGCTTTCACTTAGCATGATGCTTTCAAGGTCCATTTGTACTGTACTTCGGTCCTTTTTGCCTGAGTCATATTCTGCCAATTACGACATTATCCATCAGTTGATGGATGTTTGGGTGGTTTCCACTTTTTGGCTAGTACAGATAATGCTGCTGTGGACATTCTTATGTAAGGTTTTGTGTGGACATAGGTTTTCCTTTCTGTTGGGTACGCCTAAAGAGTGGCATTGCTCGGTCATATGGTAACTTTAGCTTTTTGAAGAACTGCCAAATTTTTTAACATAGTGGCAGCACCGTTTTACATTCCCATCAGCAATGCACAGGTTCTCTTCTCCCCACATCCTTGTCAGACTTGTTACTGCCCACTTTTTTGATAATCATCCTGGTGGGCATGAAGTGGTATGGTGTGATACCCATTTCCCTAACGAGGCTGAGCCTCTTCTCATATGCTTATTCATCATTTGCATATCTTCATCGGAGACAGGTACTCAGATGTCCTCGGCACTTTAAAAAATTAGGTTACTTGTGTTTTTGTGGTTGAGTTACAGTTTTTTAAAAAATTTTTTATTTTATTTTATTTTTTTATTAAAGATTTTATTCATTTGACAGAGAGGGAGAGACAGTGAGAGATTACAGTTTTTGTTTTGTTTTGTTTTAATATATATTTTATTTATTTATTTGACAGAGATCACAAGTAGGCAGAGAGGCAGGCAGAGAGAGAGGGAAGCAGGCTCCCTGCTGAACAGAGAGCCCAATGCAGGGCTCAATCCCAGGACCCTGAGATCATGACCTGAGCTGAAGACAGAGGCTTAACCCACTGAGCCACCCAGGCACTCTAGTTTTTTTTTTTTTTTTTAATATATTCTGGATATTAGGCTCTTACCAGAAATGTAATATGCAAATGCTTTCTTCCATTGTGTGAATTATCTTTTCAGTTTCTTAATAGGGTTCTTTGAAATTCAAAAGTTTGAGATTTTGATGAACTTGGGTTCATCCATTTTTTTTCCCTTTGGTCCCTTGTGTTTTGGATGTTCTCAGAAACCACTGCCTAGGCCAAGGTTACAGAAATCTACAACTTGGTTTTCTTCAAGTTTTATAGCTTTAGCGCTTATATTTAGGTCTTTCATCCATGTTGAGTTAGTTTTTATTTATGGTGTGAGGTAAGGGGTTCCAACTTCATTTTTTTGCAGTGTGGGTTTTGATGGCAAGGAAAGAAAGCAGCCCTTCTCTCCATGGCCAACTCTGAGATGGGGCATGTAGGGGCCAGGGCAGCCCTGTGTTGCTGTGAGAGGGCACACCTTGGCACTGGGGCTGTTGCCGGGCTCTTTGTCTCTAGACAGCTGTGACTCAGCACTGCTGGAGGTCTCTGTGACAGACCTCATCCCAGCACCCCATGAGCAGAGGTTTTCAAATTCAAAGAAGTGGATCCCACAAAGGATTTCTAGCATATCATTTTGAGGCAGGATATCAACCAGTGGCTCAGGAGGCAGGCTGTTTCCTGACCCTTTAAGCCTTTTTTTTTTTTTTTTTAAGAGAGTGCACAAGGGGCAGAGGGAGGGGGGGAGAGAGAATCTTAAGCAGGCTCCACACTCTGCACCAAGCTTGATGTGGCCTCAATCTCCTGGCCCCACAACCATAATGTGAGCAGAAATCAAGAGCTGGATGCTTAACTGACTGAGTCACCCAGGTGCCCCAAACTGTTACCATCTTAACCTTAGCCTTACTGTCCACCTGTGTCCTTTGTCTGAGCTGCAAAGTACTGAGGCTGTAAGTGCTGACAGATTTCCCTGCAGCTTATGGCCTTGGAGCTCTCCGGTGAACTTGAGGCTTGAATCTCTCAATAGGGAATTTTTACTTTTACTTAAAGCCATATTGCACATAACATACCTGAGCCCTCCTAGAATGCCTCACCACAGTCAGGAAATAAGAGTTACATGGGGTCCCGCCCTGCCTCTGCCCCTTCGCCTATGTGTGTGAATCACACAGTGACGTGTGATTGAGTCCCTCGTCTGTGCCCCATTAACCAGGGCTCTGTGCGGGAGTGTGCGCCAGGCAGGAGCGTTGGGCTGGCCTGGGGTCATTCCTGGGCACAGGCACAGGCGCTGCAGGGTGTACTTGTGGCAGGCTCTGTGTATGTGGATGCTACACCCCGACCAGTTCGGGGCACGTGTGTGCCGCTCACACTGCCGCCTAAGGGTGCACCACAGCTCGGGATCCTGGCAGGCGGCTGGCTGACAGGGCCATAGGATATTTACCGTTGGGTAGTACTGGTTTTTTAAGTAGCTTAATTAATTAATTCTAAAGATTTTATTTATTTATTTGACAGAGACACAGTGAGAGAGGGAACATAAGCAGGGGGAGTGGGAGAGGGAGAAGCAGGCCCCCCAACCAAGCAGGGAGCCTGATGTGGGGCCCGATCCCAGAATCCTGAGATCATGACTTGAGCCGAAGTCAGACACTTAACAACTGAGTCACCCAGATGCCCCATTGATTTGATTTTAATTGTTTTTTTTTTTTTGAGGTATAAAGAATGTCTTTTTTAAAAACACATCTCAGTTCAGACATTTGTGGCACCCCGAAGCAACTTTAGGTCCCTTCTGCCTAGGTTGGGTGAGGTATGTGGGAGTCACCTTTCCCCACGGGTGACTTCCTAGGAGAATCTGCAGTGACTTAGCCCGGGGCGGGGATATTGGGGAGTACCGACTCTGCACACCTTTGCTCTGCATGTCAGGCTGGCTTAACCAGAGTTCTGAGGAAGCCAATGAAGTACTTCTCATAGAAGGCTTGTGCTCTAGACTCAGGGGCCGCCGCATCCCTGTGTTCTCTCTGATGAAGTCTCCGCAGGTGGAGACGAGCCTGGCGAACAAAGTAGGTAGTGTTGCAAAAGTAGACAGTGTTACAGCAGCAGGAGTGGAGAGGAATTGTCACATAGTTTGCTTTTTAAAATGGCTCAGAAGTTTAAAAAAACAAAACAAAAAAAAACCCTGCCCTCTGCTTAGCATGATCCTTTGTCCCTCACTATCTTGCAGCTTTCCATATTCTCCAGAAATACCGGCCTTGTCCCCTTAGGGGATATTGAGCTCAGCTACCCAAAGAAGTGTTAACACTGTTAGTTGCAGCTGGAGGGCAGGGAGCCCCTTCCGGAGGGAGACCTTCTGGGAGCCCTAGTGTCACTAGCACGGGCCTGAGAATTGCTGCTCAAGAGCCTGCCTCTTTCAGGGCTGACCTGGTGATGCTCACGGCAGTGGGCCGGGAAGCCCTGGTTTAGACCCCAGCCACAGCGCTTGAAACTGTTAGAGAAACGAGTGTTTGGATCATTCTAAGCTCTTACTAATCTTCGGTTCTTCACTGCACTCACGGAAACTGTCATGGAGTTTCAGTTGTTGAGCGAGACTGAAGTTGAACTTCAGCCTGAATGGGGAGCTTCTCTCCTCCCCGGCTAGAGCCCTGACGCCCCCTTTGCGTCTGACCTTGGATCTTGCCAGACCCTGTGACCGTTAACGCTGGGGCCATGTTTGCTTATTTTTCCCTCCACTGGGCTTTTTGTCCACTGGTGATGTTGAAAGGGGGTTCTTCTCATACTATATGTAAACTGAATTTTGAGCAGTTTAGAGAAATAACCACATTTTTAAAAGCTAGCATAAAGCATTAAGAGAAAAAATTAGGGGTGCCTGGATGGCTCAGTGGGTTAAGCCTCTGTCTTCAGCTCAGGTCATGATCTCAGGGCCCTGGGATCGAGCCCCGCATCGGGCTCTCTGCTCAGCAGGGAGCCTGTTTCCCTTCCTCTCTCTCTCTGCCTGCCTCTCTGCCTACTTGTGATCTCTGTCTGTCAAATAAATAAATAAAATCTTAAAAAAAAAAAAAAAAGAAAAAAATTAGAGGAATATTTTTATAATCTTGGGATGGGGGAAGAGCCCTAAAGTCACCAAGGAAAAGAATCACAGATTAAACAACTTTTATACAGATGAAGCCTTTCTGTGTGTCAGGAAAACGGCCACAAACAAAGGTAAAAAGACTGCAGGACGGGGAGAAGATATTTGCGGCATATAAACAACCTTCAGCATATCCATCATGTATGAAAGATAAAAGGGAGACAAACAAACCACAAAGGAAAACAGGAAAAGGACACACTGTCTCCTACAGCCTGGTGCCTGTTGAGTCCTGTCAACATGTGACTCGCACGTCCTCGTGGCAGAGATGTTCCCATGAGTCATGAAGGCAACGTGCGGCCTCCATCTGGGCCTGTTTACCAAAAGTACTGTTGGCTGCCACCTGGACATGCATGAAAATTCTTACCTGCCTGACGTGGGGCTGGGGGCTCTGGGGTCCTGCCCTCCCCAGGATCGCACACGGAAGTGCTGAGGCAGTGGATCATGTACAGAGGGAACCTACAAGGCTAAGTGGCTTTGCTGCTCTCTGGCCTTGTAACATTGGCGAGTACAGCAGCTCCCCACCTCAGTCTGCTCATCTGGGAAACGGGGTTCAAAATACCATCTTCTCACATGGGGCGTCAGGGCCACAGAGCGTGCCCAGCGCGGTTCAGGTCCCGGGACACCAGCTGTTAATATGACTGCGGGCTCAGTCTTTCAGGCCTCCGTAAAGGATGGCCTTTCCTGCCTCTTGCTTAGGGCCCTGGGGCCTAGTGGTTTGTTGTTGTAGGGCTTGAAGGATGAACACAGGAAGAGAGCCTGCGCTCACTCTTTCTTCAGGCCCCTTTGGAACATGAAAGAAAGTAGAAAGAGTCACTCTCAGAAGAAACAGGACTTTTCTCTGTCAGGCTCTCTCCCAGGGTGTTCTGGGGCCAGTTTTGGGAGCTGCCCGCTTCCCGGCTGACGGTCAGGACAGCCCCGCTTTGCCGGCCTCCCAGGCCTCCTGTGTCAGCTAGTACCTGGGCGTGCTGTCACCACCGCGATAGTCTGTTTCCCTTCTTCCTTTGAAGCGACATTCCACGTGTCCACAGGACTGGAAATACTGTTTTCCTTCCTAGGCACTTTGATTTATAGTTTACTCTCTCTTTTGTTGTGTGTTGTAAGCTCTGTTTTATTAGCTTTCTGGAGAGCTGGCGTTGCAGCATCAGAGAGAGTAGCTAGCAGGGACTGTGAGTCCCAGCGACTGGGGACAGGGTCTCTTTCTAACTCTGGGTTGTTTTCTCTGCAGGAGATAAATGGCATCACCGCGGCACTGGCTGAGGAGCTCTTTGAAAAAGGTGTGTGGCCAGGAGTCCCCGAAACAGTGGGTGCCGCTGGTCCAGCCCTGTCAGGCAGCCAGGGACCCAGGGTGGCCCAGAACTGCCGACAAGTCCTCATCAGGGCCCGCCTCCCCGGGCTTGCTCAAATCCCAGGGCCTGGTCCACAGCCGAGCCTGCCTGCCCACCTGCCCACCAGCCCCACAGGCAGCCAGGTCTAAGAAGCTGTGGTCTTTTACCTTAGGACTCCTGAGTCCCCATGTCAGGGGCTAACCCCAGGCTCAGAATGTAGTCCAAAGCCCTATGGGGGAGTTCTGGAAGGTGGGTGAGCTGATGCCCTCTGCTCTGTCCTTACCTGAGAGAGTTGAGACGTCAAAGAGAAGCCAGTCCTAGGTCACGGCTGTGCAGCAGAGAGCCTCGTGACAGTAGCTAACAGTGCTTTCTGCCGCTCAGCCCCGTGTCAGACATCTCACTGCCTGCCTTCCAGGCGGTGCAGAGAAGGGCCCTGAGGACACGAGGGTACATGGCTGGGAGGGGCAGAGCGAGCACTGGTTGTGAACACTGCCTGCCTGCAGGTCCTGCACTGGGCTGGCCCCTCAGGCCTCAGGTGATCTCGGGCTGTGGGCATGTTAGAGGGGGCGGGGTAGGTCTGCTGCCCCTGGGCCACCTCACATCAGCTTCATCTCAGCGCACAGATCCTAAAGCAGCCTCAGCCCAGGGAGGCTCCCCAGTTGCACGGTCTCAGGGCCCTTCCCTCCTTTGTGATTACGTGGCCTGGGTCTGCTCTGTGCCCAGCGTGCTCTCAGGACCACGGCTTCGTCCTGAGTGCTTGCTGGCTATGGGCCAGGGGGCCGATGCCCTGGCTGCACACTGGGGCTGGGGCCGTGCACTCACCCTGGGGGGCATGGCTGTTGCAGGAGAACAGCTCCTGGGGGCTGGCGAGGTCTTTGCCATCGGGCCCCTACAGCTCTATGCGGTCACTGAGCAGCTGCAGCAGGGAAAGCCCACCTGTGCCAGTGGGGATGCCAAGACTGACCTCGGGCACATCCTGGACTTCACCTGTCGCCTTAAGTACCTGAAGGTAAAGCTGTGGCAGCTTGGTCATGGATTGCCACTCGGTTGTGGGCATGGAGCCCCAGTGGGGCTGTGGAACTCATTGTCTGTGTGTGTGTGTGTGTGTGTGTGTGTGTAAAGGTGGCTGAATGTGCCCTGGCATGGGGAAGGCCACTTCTGGCTGTGAGCACCAGGGGGCAGTCGTTACCCAGTACCCCCTTTAAACTTTGGCTTCAGCCAGCTTTGTTGACCCTGCAAGTGGTGAGCGGAGGTATGTGCCTCCTGTGCCCCATGTAGCCCAGCAGAGCCCCGAGTCAGGTTGCACAGCTGCTGCTGCATCATCCTTGATTCAAGCCCTGTGTCTGGCCGCAGGTTTCAGGCACAGAAGGACCGTTTGGGACCAGCAACATTCAGGAGCAACTCCTGCCTTTTGATTTGTCAATATTCAAGTCTCTTCACCAGGTGGAGGTAAGGCCCAGGGCCCTTGGAGTCCAGGTGGGGCAGAGCCCACGCAGGGATGGTCTTGCGTCTGATTATCTGCGGCCAGAGAGTGTCTGGGTTTACCCGTTAGGCACCGTTGCTTTTGCGTTTGTCTGTGTGTGATAGATCCCAGCTAGGTAAGTAAGGCCCACCCGAAGGTCTGGAGAGAGGGGCCTCTCCTGCTCTGGGCTGGTCCGGGCACAGGCAGCATGTGGACAGAATGGAGCACCAGCACTTGGCTCTTTCTTCTCATTGTTCAAGTTGAAGGGCTGGGAGGGCGTCCTGAGGGTCAGGCAGAGCCAGTTTCCAGTCTGTGTTTCCCAGGACACAACTGCAGAGGGCTTTGAGGGCTCTCTGCTCTCCAGTGTGCCCACATCTAACAGGAAATATTTTGTATTACTTCCTACCCTATTCCTGGGTTCGAGATGTCAGTTTCGTTAATGTTTTTTAAAAGCAAGGAGACTCAGTAATGGGTACTTTTAAAAAATGCCTTTAAAGCATCTATTTCTAGAGCATGGCTTCTGTATTCAGCCCTGTGTCCTGATGGACACTTCCTGCTGGAAGCTTCCTGACTGCCCTATGAAGTGGTATTTTTATTCCCATTTTGCAGTTGAGAAAACTGAGGGTTAGGGAGGTAAGAAGTTTGGCCAGGACCACACAGTCAATGAGGGGAAGCTGCGATCTGAATTCAGTCAAGTCTAACTCCAGAGCCTCTGCTGCCCATGGGACTGTTCTGCCTGCACCTTTCTGGGCTAGTCCCAGAGACTTTGAGGACCACATCCCTAGACGGGAACCTATGGTGTGTGCCTCCGCCAAAGCTGGCTGAGGAAGGATTGGGAAGTTAGAGGAGTGTCCAACCCAGCCTCGGCTCACAGGCTGAGGAGGCCCCATGGTTGGGGTCTGCCGGTGGGTGGCGTTCATGGGCATACGGGGGCATGTAGCCCTGCCTCCTTGCTGCAGGATAGCCAAGGCTGGTGAAGCAGGGCTAGGTGAGCAAGAGGGTCTTTTGTGTCCTCACTGTGTGCCCAAGGCCTTTTGCTCTCAAGTTCTGCTTTCCAGAGCCTGCTTTTCCTCTTCACCTGCCAAGCTTCAGTCAGCCCTTATAGCCTTTTCTGAGACACATCTGTTCTTTGTTCCAGATAAGTCACTGTGGTGCCAGGCGCATCCGGGGACTCGTGGCATCGAAGTCCACCTTAGCCACAATGAGTGTCCGCTTCTCTGCGACCTCTATGAAGGTAAGTGCCACCTGTTTCCTGCCCCAGGCACTGAGGGCAGGGCCCTGTGCTGCGCACCAAGGGTGGGTGCGAGTGTCCCTGCTGTCTGCCGGACCCGGAGGTCAGACCTTCCCCTGGGCAGCCCCACACTCGTGCAGATCCTCCCAGTGCTGGACCGTCCCCAGGACGCGTCGGTCTCTGTCTTCGTCAGAAACCCATTCTATTGAACAAGATAGTTGAAGGCACTGGGTTTCCCCACCCCCACCCCCCGAAACGTCCCTGGTTTTGGAGGGGAACAGGTTGCTAAGCAGTGGCAAGTGGCAGAATGTTCATTAGACTGACGTGTTTCTTTGAGCTTGTGAAGTCCTGGCTCAGCACTTTTTGTGTCCTGCTCTGAGTGCACGTAAAGTGGACAGGCTGGGTTGTAGGAATGCCGTGCTCTGTCCTTTGTGTGTGAGCAACAGAAATACTTGAATTGAGAAAGTAAGGGGTTTCTTCTCTATGTACCTTTTTATGGATTCCATCTTAGCAATGCTCAAATCCTTCCACTGGGATAGAACAAACAGGGCAGCTACTTTAATGGCTTGTGGTGTCTGATGCAGATACGGGTTTGGTGGGGTCGTGAGGCTGCTGGCTGAGCTAGGGGGCTTATATAAAGAGCCGACAGCATTGGGCAACCCGGACCCTCTCCGAGGGGCTCCCTGTGGCCTCACTCAAAGAGCCCAAGTTAGTCTATTGAGGGAGGAGAGGTCTTCCGGAAATCAACTGCAGGACAAAGAGGCCCGCCTTCCTGCGCTTTGATGGCGTCCCTGTTTCTACCCTGTGTAGTAATGGACGGTAATGGACAGTAATGGCTACGGTCCTCGGTAGGGACCATGGCGCCAGCTCGGAAAGCCTAGTTGCCTGGAAACGCTGTGATTGCTGGTCTTGAGCTCCTGAGGTTGAAGCCAGAAACGGATCACCATGGAGAACAAGGCTCTTCTGCATTTGAAAAGCATTTGCTAATGAGGCAGGGTCAGAACACATTCCAAGTGGCGATTAGGCTGCCAAGCGCTTCAGGTATTTCACAATCGAGTAAAGCCATATGAGCTGAAGCCCATTTTAATGCAAGTTCACTTCCACATGCTAAATATGCTGAAGCCCTTCCTGAAATTTTGCAACGATTGTGTTGTGTTGCGTGAAGGCCAAGTGTGGTGCTCAACAGATGTTCTTACACAGGAAGTCCTTGTTCCCGAAGCCTCGGAATTTGACGAGTGGGAGCCAGAAGGCACAGCCCTGGAAGGCCCTGTGACTGCCGTCATCCCCACATGGCAGGCCTTGACCACTCTAGACCTGAGCCACAACAGCATCTCAGAGATCGACGAGTCTGTGGTATGCTCTCAGCCGTAGGCACTAGGGGCTTCTCTGGCCTTGTCACACCCGGAGGTTGAGCATGCAACTTGGCCTTTTCCAGAAGGACCACGGGCAACCTGTGCCCATGATCTGTGCACTGCCTGGAGTTTTTAAGTGGATTCATTGAAATAGATGAGGTAGTGGTTAGGGCCCAATGACATCTATTGATCAAATGTACATTTGATAGAGAAACATAGTGAGAATATTTCCAGGGAGTAGAGTGGGAAATTCACTTCATGGATTCCAGACGCACCCCCATAATAGTGACATCCTGATAGCATTTGGGCAAGAGGAGAACGATTTCCTGTATTTGTGCTGTTTGGTGGGGTTGGGTAGGGTTGGAGAAGAGGGATGAACTTCCTTCCCCGTCCAGGACCTTGCCACCGTCCTTTTCACAAGCCAGGGGTTCTTAGGAACAGTGGCCCATGTTTAGCTCTGGGGGCCCTGTTTGCCCCTGGGACAGGCAGAGATGTCCAGCTGGGGCGTCTCTAGTCAGGAGGAAGTGTCTCACATTGTCCCATCTACTAGGGACAGGGGCCACCAAAGCCCCCCTTCCTAGGGTAACCTCAGGCATCTCTCTTCTTTCTCTTTGTCAAGAAACTGATCCCAAAGATTGAGTTCCTGGACCTGAGTCACAATGGAGTGCTGGTTGTGGACAACCTGCAGGTAATTTGTGTCTTTAAGGACCACCCTCCATGGGCTGCTTGAGGTCCCGTTCTCCTGAGAGTTCAGGAGGCTGATGCTGCCTTGGGAGCTTGGCCGTCCCCTGGAGTTTTCTCTCATAGACCTCTGAAGGGTGTCTGGGTGCACAGGAGGTCTGTAAAGTCAGGGTCTGCTGGTGTTCCCACAGACTAGGCGATCATTGCTCTAGGTTCAAAGAGTGGGGGGAAAGATGTGAAAATAGAAATTGAGTGTGATGACCATACACCTCCATCACGATGACGGACAGCCTGATTTTCACAGCTCGCCCCACTCCTGTGGGCTGTGATGCTTTTGGGGGGCCATGGCGTGTGTCAGGGAGCAGGGGGTGGCACTTGCCAGTAGCTGTCTGGGGCAAGTGGGCGTTGGAGGTGGGGAGGCCCCTGCACCATCCGGGGCTGCCTGCCTGCTGCGGAGCCTTGGTCTGAACCAACTGTACCCTGTTCTCGATGCCGCTGCAGCACCTGTACAACCTCGTGCACCTGGACCTGTCCTACAACAAGCTCTCCTCCTTGGAAGGGGTGCACACCAAACTGGGGAACATCAAGACCCTCAACCTGGCGGGAAACCTCCTGGAGAGCCTGAGTGGCCTGCACAAGCTCTATTCCCTGGTCAGCCTGGACCTCCGCGACAATAGGATCGAGCAGGTGAGCCTCAGCCCGGAAGGCTCCTGGGGTCCTGGGGTGGCTCTGCCTCAGAGCTTCTCCCCCTGAAGAAGAAATCGTAAAGCTGGCCTGCGTCAAAGAGAGGCCATCGGTCATGTTGGCCTGTCGCCGCAGCATTCGAAGGAGGGGTGAGGGAAGGGGACTCGTCTCTTGCAGCTGGAGGAGGTCAGGAGCATCGGCAGCCTCCCGTGTTTGGAGCACGTGGCCCTGCTCAGCAACCCCCTGAGCATCCTCCCTGACTACCGGACCAAGGTGCTGGCTCAGTTCGGAGAGCGGGCCTCTGAGGTAAGCTGCTGAGGCGGGTCTGCTCTGTTGGAGAGACGGTCTGGGTGGAGTCTGGCTTTGCCCCGGCGGCGCCGGAGGGGATGGCCGCTGTTCTGTCCACCTCCCTGCTTCAGAAGGACCGCTGGCCCCAAGGGACCTTTCGGTTCTGGGAAGTCTGCACACACACACATGCACGCGCGCACACACACACATGCACCCTCCCGCCCACACACACCCGCCACTAGGAGGAGGCTTCCCTGCTCCTTCTGTGGGGGCACCAGCCACTCTGGTTCCTGCTGGCCTCTGTCCTGTCATCTGTGTCAGAGCCTCAGGCCTGGACAGCTCCCCACCAACCAGCAGGCACAGACCCAGGGTGGAGGGACTGTCTTTAGCTTGTTAGAGTCACGCTTCTTTTTGTAGACTGCAGACCATGAAGGGTTTGCCCCCCTTTGCCAAAGTGGTCCGGCCCAGGGTCTGCTGCCTGCTGCATGTGGGCTGGCCCCCCTGCTGCCATGCCAGTGTCATAGGTCCTCAGCCAGACTCACCCGCCTTCCACTCTAGAGCAGGCCTATCCCCCCCCCCCCGCAAACATCACAGGCCAGAAGATACCTGAGCGTCTGTCTGCACCCTTCCCCTGCCATTCTTCTCATCTCTTTTCAGCCCTGAGCACCCCTTTCTTCACACTATCATTAAGACCGTGTCCACAAGATGCCCTCTTCCCCTGCCCTCCCCTCAGGCACCCCCCCCACCCCGTGGCTGCATGGTTTGGTGTCAGCTATTCCACAGGCCAGTGACCACAGTGCCACCCCTCACTGCTTACTAGTCACGGCCCCCCTCCTATATCTGCCTGTTCCTATTCCCTGTGCCTCTGCCCTCCCAGTTCCCCAGGCCTCCCCTCGCTCTTAACTGATCTGAATTTTGCCCTAACTGGGGGCTTGGTTCAGGTCACTAGCTTCCCCAACTCCCAGCCACCTGCAAGGCTGTCCCATTGCCTCCTCTTCTCAGAGAGGGACTCCCAAAATGGCCCGGGCAGTGTGGGAGCTCCCAGGTCACCTCCACGGGGGGTGGAGAGCTCGCCTGCCAGGGGGCAGAGCCTCCCTTGGTCTCCCGTGTCCTCTCGGGGCCTGGCCCACACGTCTGCAGCGCCCCTTCCACGCTGCTCCTGTCAGCCCCTGCGCTGACGGCCGTTCTCTGAACCCTGTAGGTCTGTCTGGACAACACCGCGACCACAGAGAAGGAGTTGGACACTGTGGAAGTGCTCAAAGCAATTCAGAAAGCCAAGGAGGTCAAGTCAAAGCTGAGCAACCCAGAGAAGAAGGTGGGTCTTTGTGTGGGAGGTGACGGGAGTGGCAGTGAGGAAAACCAGCTGAGAGGGGAGCTGGCTCGCCGTGGGACTGGGCCGGGAAGCACTCGGGGCCCCTGCGTCCTGGCTGCACCCCTCTGTGTTTGAGCTGCTGAGCTGGGGCAAGCCACCCCCACTCTGTTCTCCCCTACGTGAGGGAGGCACAGGGGCAGCACAGGCCTCTCAGGGTTGCTGCAGACTAGGCCTAACCACCTTCACCATCACCGCTCTCGAGAGAGCCAGGAGCTCCTTCCTCCTCCCCGGTGGCTGTGTTGGGATCTGTGCTTCCTGACCTTTCTCTCCCCCGCCCCGGGGGCTGACTCAAGCACTCCTCCTCAGGTCATTGAGGATTCCCGGCTCTCCGCTGCCCCTTGCATCCAACCCAGCGGCTCCCCTCCCAGTGTGGCTCCTGCCACGGCCTCCCTGCCCCAGCCCATCCTCTCCAACCAAGGTAATTGTGTACATGTCTTGCCAGCTAGCGGAGTGGCGCAGGTTCCGCCTGGGCCTCCTGGCTGGGCAGGGTTCGGACATGGGGTGGGGGGCATGTTGCTGTCTTCAGGCGGCACCTCTTAGGGTAGCTCGGGGAGGCGGGGGTCTGCTGGCTTGATTTCAGCTCTGTTGTTTGCTCACCAAGGGCCCGCAGTTGGTCTGAATCCCACATCCGGTTCCTGTAGGATTTCATAGGTTTACAGTGGAGCCCTGAGGCTGCCGTGTGAACAGGCTTCTTGGGGCTGCTGCTTTTAAGGACCCTGCTCCCCCCAGGCAGCATGGCCAGTTTGGCTCCTTGCTTGCAGGACGCCAGGCCTGGTGACCTTCCTGAATCGGGCACCCCGGCCCCTGTGTAGAAACTTTCTTTTTTAATCATTGTCTCATCTCTATGGCTCTCGTGGTGCAAGCCAGCCCCAAAACACCGTGTGTCTGTGTGGGCCCAAGACGGGCTGTCTGTGGACCCGTGGAAGACCAGTTCCCGAGACCCACCCACTGTCTTAGCGTTTTCAAAGGGCTTTCACCTCTGAACCCAGGCATCCTCGGAGATGAGTGAGTGAAGCAGGTCCCATGAGAGTGTCTGCTGGCCCGGCCCCCACGGAAGAGGGGAGGGTGTGCCGTCCCGAGTGGAGCCAAGGCTCGGGACACACAGGAAAGAACGCCGCCCGCCCGCCCGGGCTCCTGGAGACGCAGAACTTGGTGTGAGGTCTTGGGAAAACAGTTTGACCCTATGTTTCAAGAGCCAGAAAAACGTTCCCACCCCTTGACCTGGTAACCCCGCCGGTGGGGATTTTATCTGAGTGGGATAAGTGGATGGGGAAGGGGGAGGGGAGATGCTCCCTGCAGCATTACTCACGCTAACCAGCGTGGGGCGCTAACCAGCGTGGGGCGTGAGGGGCCTCAGAGGATGGAGCTGTGGTGCGAGCTGCTCTCCTGCCGTCACCTCAGAGAGGCGGGGGCTGGCTCGGGAGAGAGGGCAAGCGCTCAGGTTAAATCAGAACGCCTGTGGCTGGGCGGCACACCAGGCTCATGACCCCAAGGTAGGAGAGAGAATCCACGAGAATTCACGGGAATGCAGTGGTGGTGTTAAGGGCCAGAGGAATTGTCCATCCGCTTTTGTAACACTCTTGATCGAGAAGTTTTGGTTTTATTTTTTTTACATGAAAGGGGAGGGGGGCTTGTATCGCTGCAAAGAAGCTTCCCTGCCGCCGGGCCAAAGCCCTCTTGGGGGCCACCAGCGTGTGCTGCCCTGTCACGGCACCGGCCAGCCTGCAGAGAAGCCGTGGGACTAGGCCTCTGGGGGATGGGGAGATGCGACTGGTCTTCGAGGCCAGGCACCTGCCGGTTCTCAGTCAGCGTTTGCTGAACCGATGAACGAGTGAGTGTGTGAGTGGACGAGCAAGCGGAGAAGCAGCCGGTAAAGTGCAGACCGCGGGTGCGGGAAATGAGGGGTCTGCCCCTGGGGCCGCAGCTGCAGGCAACCCCTGGTTGGGCAGGCGGGTGTCTGCCCCACTGCCAGGGACGTGTCACAGAGTGGCTCACTGTAGTCTGTCCCCCCCACCCCCACCCCCCGCCCGTTTGCCATCTACCAGACATTGAGACGTTGTCTCCAGATTTGCACCTCTTATGAATAAAACTGTAGTGGACGTCTTTGTGTGCACATCTCTTTCCTTTTTGTGAGAAACAACAGAATTTGGGCCCCATCTAGGTGCTCTGATGCCTCTCGTCTCATCCTGAGTGACCCTTCCTGACCACTTGTTTGTAGAGTCCATGGTCCAGGAAGGAAGCAGAAAGACTGTCCCTGTCCACGTTTCCTCAGTTCCAAACAGGGTGTGGGTGGGTAGTGGCGAGAAACGTGACTTTTTCTCCCTGAGATGGAGGAATCGACAGAGGGCTGAGCTCAGCCATGTGCTGCCTGTCCAGGGTCTTGCCCGGATGGGCCAGGATTTCTCCAGAAGGGAGCAGCTCTGCTCCCAGCCTGCTCCCTGGGTAGAGCTAAACGTGCTTGTGACTACACTGGGCGCTCCCCCGTTAACACCAGGCCTCTGGTTGTCTCAGGAGCTGTTAGCCAGCTTGTTGGAGCCATGGAGGATTGTGACCAGTAGGGGCTGACGGATGACATGCCAGAGTTGATTCTTCAGCCAGGTCCGTAGAGAAGTGGTCAGGAGCAGGCACCCGGGAGGGAGGCAGCTCAGTGCATCCCGGCTGCCCTGGCCCAGTGCCTTCAAGCAACCTGCAGCCTCTCTGAAGCTCGGTTTTCTCAAGTAAAGCGGATATACCCTACTTCATCGATTCTAAGATGCACCCGTTTCCACCCCGTGACTTCTCTGAAATTGAGATGCGTCTTTCGGTCAGTGGCGTCTCATAGTCGCGCGCGGTCAGCCAGCTGGCATTCGTGATGGAGCCGTGTGAAAGCCTTCCGTGGACAGCTGCTGAGACCAAGATGGCGCCCCATCCGCGCATCTTAGAGTTGATGAACTGTGGTAAATAATGAGAGGCGTGCATGAGCTGACGCTGGGGACGTGCTTGACAAGGCTCCTGGCTCCTCGGGCGTGGCCAGGAGGGGCTTCCCTTCCTTGCGTCCTTGTCGGGCGATTCCAGAATCGTGCCCCTAAGGAACCTGGAGCCTCTTGGGGAGGTGAGCGTGTGTGCCCAAGGGAGAACAGGACAAGATGACGTGGGGGCGTTTGTAGAAGGGAGAGGCGTGTCTGGAGCAGAGAGGACTTGGCAGTGGAGGTGGTATGTGAGGTGGACCTCAAAGGAAGAGAGACTCTGAGCGTGTGAGGGAGGAGAGGGGCGGACTCCGGGATAGAACAGTGTGCTTTGTGCATGGCTGTGTGCTTGCTGCCTTCCTGCTGCCTGTGCCTAGCACCTACTGCTTTGCTGGGGAGGTGGGGGGTGCTCTGGGCTTGGGCTCTTGGCTTGGCTAGTCCGTGGGCAGAAGACCTGGGCTGCATGAATTGTCCTGTCCTGGGGGGCAGCTGAGCTGCACAAAGGTCCATGACCTCTGGAGCTCAGTCATTTCACTGAACCATGGTCTCTGATGGCAAAGCCAGGCAAGCTCTGGGCCCCTTCAGACCTCTGTGAAACTGGGGGTCAGAGTTCAGCATTCTCCCAGCTAGCTACATTTAGGAAAATGTTTAAAAAAAAAAAAAAAAGTCATTACCCTCACCCACTGCGGAAAACGTCTGGAATGAAGTAACAGGCCCAGGCAAGCTGTCTTCTTCAAACAGCCTCAGCAGGGTTCAAGAACGCCAGGTGTTTCTGGGGTGCATGAGTCAGTGCGCTGGCCGTGGATGTGGCCCAGGGGAGGAGGGTCAGTGGGGAGTGGTCTGCAGCCCTGGGTGCCGAGTACAGTCTGTCCTCACCAGCCCTGGAGGAACACCGCCTGCGAGAAGGCCTGGCCTTGCGCGCGAGGAGTCCCGAGCCCTTGCGTATCTGTGAGGCCCGCAGAGGGGTTGTATGAGTGGGCTGGGAGGCCAAGTTCAGCCATTCTCTTAGAGGGTCCAGGAGTGAACACGCTAAAGGCTCTTGATGGACATACTGCCACACCCGTGCCCCATTGCCCAGTTAGGCCAAGGCCAGACCAGGCTGTCAGACCTTCACCAAAGCAAGGCAAAACAGAGGTCATGTTTCGACTTGCCCTTTCGCGGTTCCTCATGGGGTGTGCCTCGCTTCCCATCTTCTTTCTGGCAGCCGTTCCATTGTGGGATGGCTGCTTATGCCTGCCGTCTCCTAACGGGGTTTCCAGCACACACACCCCCTCAACTCCCATCTTTGTTATCTGGAAGAGCCTTTTATAGATCAGAGACACACTACTTTGTCAACTATCACAAGTACTTATTTCTCATATCCTTTTTATCTTCGGTTTCTTCTCTTCCAGAAGTTTGGTGGTGACGTAGTCACGCACACGTCCATGTCTTCCTTTGGGTTTAAGTGTAGAAAGTCTGTCCCTGCCCTGAAGTTAGATAAGCAGTCTTTTGTTCTTCGAGGTCAAGATTTCCGTTTTTAACATTTTCTTCTGTGATCCACGGGGCTGGGTTAGAGGGTCTGATGAGGCCTCCAGTCATGCCGGTAGCCTGAGGGCCCAGCCGTGTTTGTTGAATGGCTACTCTCCCTGCCTGCCCTGCCCGCCCACCCCTGGTCTCTCTAGGTATCATGTTCGTGCAGGAGGAGGCCCTGGCCAGCAGCCTCTCATCCACCGACAGTCTGACTCCCGAGGACCGGCCCATTGCCCGGGGATGCTCTGATTCCTTGGAGTCCATCCCTTCCGGACAGGTAACACCCTCCTTCTTCTGGGGATTG
The DNA here is from genome assembly GCF_020171115.1 of Neogale vison. NCBI lineage: Eukaryota > Metazoa > Chordata > Mammalia > Carnivora > Mustelidae > Neogale > Neogale vison. Next base: position 203,092,208 of record NC_058096.1, on the reverse strand, counting down.
CTTATCGCTGTGGACCGAGTGTTCTGTGGACCGAGTGTTCTGCCTGCGGCTGTCCGGAAGTAGGACTGGCCTTGGCTAGACGGTGGAGGTGGCCTGGCTGCTATTGGAGCAGATGCTGCCACTGCCTGGTGCACTCTGCTTTGTGATGAGCAGTTTGTGTTCCGTCTGTCCGTCCGTGTGTGTGTGCGCGCGCGTGCGCGCACATCTGTCTGTCATTCTCGGAACTAATAGGAACAGGCAGTTTTCTCACTAGGTAGGCCCTTGGAGGCAAAGCCAGGTGGTCCTTAGCCCCTGTACGCAGACTGTTCTGGGAAAGGCAGTTCAGAAAGCCTGAGGTGGGGATTGTTTGGGTCTCACGCCCATCGGGAAGAGTTTCTCCGCTGTTACCGGGCTCACGGGGCTACTCTGCCGGCCCCTGCATGTTACCCTAGTAGTCAGACACACTGCGACTCCAGCACCTCCTCTGTGGCTGCTGCTGAGGGTTCTGGAACTTCTGTCCTGGGAAGAGAGGAGGAAGACAAGTGTGATGTGGGCATTCTGCTTGGCTCCTGGGCCTCCATCCAGCCCTGTGTTCAGTAGGTCATGGCCCTGTGACCCTGGGCAGTCTGCTGAGTCCTTGCTCTGTCGCAGCACTCCTTGGCACTCCTCCCTTCCCTCTCCCCAGGATCACACAGTCGGAGGTGCCCAGGCCCTAGGTCCTCCGCACTGCCCAGAGACCACTGGGAGGGCCTTGCCAGGTGCTGCACAGCCTCTGCTCGTTGAGGTCTCTGCAGGCCAGCTGCCACATTGGTAGGCTGTCCGTGTGCACTCTCTGGGGTGGCATGGGGACACTGGGATGCCAGACCTCAGACACGTGGTGAGCTGCAGAGTGGCAGAGGTGCTGACCCCGGGCACGGGCTGGGGCCGGACAGAGGTGGCAGTCTCCGCTCCACTGTGCACTGCCGTGTAACTGGCTGAGTCTCTCTAGCATTTCCGGGGCCCAGAATCTGTCCCCGAGGGAAGCGTTGGGGTGGTGAGGAGCTTCCTGCAGGGTGGTGAGCTGGGGTGGGGTGCCTGGCTCAGGGTCCAGCCCCCAGTAAATGCCAGGGGGTGGCTGCAGCAGGTGGGGGGCTCACTGCATGTTCTTCTTTGTCAGGCACCTTCTGATGATTTCCGGGACATCCCGGGAGCTGTTGGCGGTGTGAGGTGAGGAAGAGCTTAAGAAGGCATCTGAGGCCTTCTGCACATGCCCAACTGTGGACTAGTGGGAACCAGTGGGATTTTGTTAATAGTCTGTTCGTAGAAGTCCTTCAGAGCTGTTTCTTTCTTTGACTATATAAACAGCAACGAGATGGGCTCTGGTCTGTTTCCACATCCTAATCCCTGAAGTTTGCTGGACATGTTACCCCAGAGTAGGGGTCAGCACATCGAGGCCGATTTGGTCCACAACCTACCTTGTACAGCCTGTGAGCTGAGAATGATCATTATATTCTCGAAGTACGATTTTAAAAAAGAGAGATTTTGTGGATGGGCTCCTCCAGAAACCTGTGGTGTTCACTCTCTGACACTTTATAGAAGTTCTATATGTGATTTTTCACGGAGGGGAGCAGTACCCAAGAGAAGGTAGTTTTTTTGTTTGTTTGTTTTTTTTAATTTAAAGATTTTGTATATTTGAGAAAGAGAGCACAAGCTGGGGCCAGGGGCTGAAGGGAGAAGGAGAAGCAGATTCTCTGCTGAGCAGGGAGCCTATGCAGGGCTGGATCCAAGGACCCTGAGATCGTGACCTAAATCAAAGGCAGATGCTTTAAAATGACTGAGCCCCCCAGGCGCCCCAAGAGGAGCTAGAACTGAAATGTGGAAGTCCTAAGACCCACCTAGCTTACTCCCTGACTCCCATCCCAGAGGCCCCTGGGTGCCCTTGAAGGAAACCATGGTCAGTAAGGGACTTCATGCCCTTGAGCTCTCGTTCCCTTTGGGACTCGCAGCCAGCATCTGTGCGACTGAGAGGGCTTTGTGGTGCTTTTGTTGGGGGAGCCTGTGTGGTGTGGCTAAGGCGGGGCTGAGTGCTTCTGGTCTGGGCCCTGGGGGTATAGATTGTCCCTGAACTGGCAGGCCCGCCTTCAGGCACCCTGGCTCCCCACTGGGGCACTTGTGGACCCAGGGGTTCAGCAGACGGCTCTGCGTGTGGTCCGTAGGGCCGGTCCAGCCCAGCGTGCAGTTGACCTTGGCCTCTCCCCGCACAGCCCGGAGCACGCGGAGCCAGAGGTCCAGGTGGTGCCGGGGTCGGGCCAGATCATCTTCCTGCCCTTCACCTGTATTGGTTACACGGCCACCAACCAGGACTTCATCCAGCGCCTGAGCACGCTCATCCGGCAGGCCATCGAGCGGCAGCTGCCCGCCTGGATCGAGGCCGCCAACCAGCGGGAGGAGGGCCAGGGCGAGCAGGGCGAGGACGACGAGGACGACGAGGATGACGAGGACGCCGCGGAGAACCGCTACTTCGAAATGGGGCCCCCGGATGCGGAGGAAGAGGAGGAGGGCGGCCGGGTGGAGGAGGAAGAGGAGGAAGAGGAGGAGGAGGAGGAGGAGGGCGAGGAGGAGCGCCTGGCCCTGGAGTGGGCCCTGGGCGCGGACGAGGACTTCCTGCTGGAGCACATCCGCATCCTCAAGGTGTTGTGGTGCTTCCTGATCCATGTGCAGGACAGCATCCGCCAGTTCGCCGCCTGCCTTGTGCTCACCGACTTCGGCATCGCCGTCTTCGAGATCCCGCACCAGGAGTCGCGGGGCAGCAGCCAGCACATCCTGTCGGCCCTGCGCTTCGTCTTCTGCTTCCCGCACGGCGACCTCACTGAGTTCGGCTTCCTCATGCCGGAGCTGTGCCTGGTGCTCAAGGTGCGGCACAGCGAGAACACACTCTTCATCATCTCGGACGCCGCCGGCCTGCACGGGTTCCATGCCGACCTGCGCTCCTGCTTCGCCCCACAGCACATGGCCATGCTGTGCAGCCCCGTGCTCTATGGCAGCCACACCAGCCTGCAGGAGTTCCTCCGCCAGCTGCTCACCTTCTACAAGGTGGCGGGCGGCTGTCAGGAGCGCAGCCAGGGCTGCTTCCCCGTCTACCTGGTCTACAGCGACAAGCGCATGGTGCAGACGGCCGCCGGCGACTACTCGGGCAACATCGAGTGGGCCAGCTGCACGCTCTGCTCGGCCGTGCGGCGCTCCTGCTGCGCGCCCTCCGAGGCCGTCAAGTCCGCTGCCATTCCCTACTGGCTGCTGCTCACGCCCCAGCACCTCAACGTCATCAAGGCCGACTTCAACCCCATGCCCAACCGTGGCACCCACAACTGTCGCAACCGCAACAGCTTCAAGCTCAGCCGCGTGCCGCTGTCCACAGTGCTGCTGGACCCCACGCGCAGCTGCACCCAGCCGCGGGGCGCCTTCGCCGACGGCCACGTGCTGGAGCTGCTCGTGGGCTACCGCTTCGTCACTGCCATCTTCGTGCTGCCCCATGAGAAGTTCCACTTCCTGCGTATCTACAACCAGCTACGGGCCTCGCTGCAGGACCTAAAGACTGTGGTCATCGCCAAGACGCCTGCGACCGGGGCCCGGTCCCAGAGCCCCCTCGTGGAAGGCCAGGCTGCCGAGGACAGGGCCAGGTGAGACCGAGCATAGGCTCTTGGGGCGGGCGGGGGTGGGCACTGTGTCTGAGACCATTCACCCCAGATCAGATCGGTGAATGTCTGCATGTGTGAGTGGGCCCAGGTGGGCCCCGTCCTCTGTTCCTCCTTGGCTTCTGACCAGCCTCAGCGTTGCCCTTGTCTCCTTCTAATGCCCCGTGCCAAGCCTTACTGTGGTGGTGAGTTGTATTCCCCCTTTCAGGAAGGACTGGGTCACTGAGGGGCTCTCTCTCTGCATGTAATTCTGTGAGTTCTCTCCAGAGGAGCTTGTTGGCTGAGGGCAGCAGCGTCTGAGGTCTGAGTTGGAGAGCCGGGTGGTTCCCGCATTCAGAGCTCCTTTCCTTCTTACAGCAGGGGAGACAGAGAGGGAAGTGGTGGCAGTCTTGTCCTGTTCTTCTGCCCTCTGCTCCTGCCCCCTCTGTCTGGCTTCCCCCTGGCTCCTTGCCTGAGTTTCCTTCAGGGCCATCTGGAGCTGAGGCTAGAGGGAGGCCTGTGAGCAGCTGTGATCCTACCCTCCGCTCACCCACACCCAAAACTCCAGAGGGGCCTCGTGCCCTGAGGGGTGCCCAGCTTCTGCCATTGCTCCCTGGCTTCACATGTGCTGGGGCTTCCCCAGCCTAGGCAAGAAAGCCCTTCATCTGTTGGTCCTCCTGTCCTTGGAGATCCCCTCATTTTCTCTTCTGTCCTGGTGGACGGTGGAGACCCTGTCCTCAAGTCAGCATCTCATGCCTCTGCCTGTCATCCCAGCCCCCCAGCTGAGGTTCCCGAGGGGCTCCCGGCCTCTCCCTGAATGAATCAGACACCCTTCTTGGGCTCAGCTTAAGTTCCATGCCCTGCTAGAGATGCCATCAGGTCTCCAGGAGCTGGAGAGCAGTTTGTGCCCAAGGCACCCTGCATGGCCTTCCCTCTCCCTGCCCCTGTGCTGAGGCCTTGAGCGGTGACACCTCATCTCCATTTCCTTGCTGTCCCCAAGCCTCGCTGGAACCTGGCCACAGTGGGAACTGCTTGCAGAAAACAGCTGCCCTGCTCCGTCCCAGCAGACACATCTCTGCAGCAGGACAAGGGGGGACCGCCCAGGGAATTCTCTCAACAGCTGGGATGTCCTAACACAGAGGGTGATGTCCAAAAGACCCCCTCAGCCTAGACACAGGCATGAGGCCACCTGTAGGGTCCTCCCCGCCTCAGGGGTCGGCTTCTAACCTGAGCTTTCGGGGTTCTGAGCATTGTTTGCTCTTGTGCTCAGAACAGACGTGAAAATCCAGTGTGGCCACTTGTATGGTGGCGGGGTGCGGGGAGAGCCTGGGCTGCCTGAGGAGGACCCTAAGGCAAGCTGAGGGGCTGTTTGGTTTGGGTTCTCACCTCTAGTTGCACTCAGGTCCTGGGTATGGACACCTTGGTCCAAGTTCTGAACTCAGGAGTAGCATTTCTGATCCTTCTACAACCTTCTGAAACTGAATTCTTAACCCATGGGCCACACATCTGGCCATCCCAGCCCTGGAATAGCAGACAGCCTATCTTTCCCCCGACTAATCTCACTTCAAAGGGCAAAGCCTAGCACTTTCCCTTTGTTCTGCTTCCTGTGGGGAACCTGGAGATGATATCCCCAGGTGATCTCAGATGTGGTATTTGTTCCATCACACTGTGAGGTTGTGTGTGATAGGACTCGCCCCTTGGGATCCTGATGCTAACTCAGTGTCTCTTGGGGGATCGGGGGAGGCAGCAGTGACCAGCGGCCCCAGGAGGCCCCAGCAGAGGCCTCCGCTCCAGCTCCAGCTCCAGCTCCAGCCCCAGCGGAGGCCCCAGCCTTGGACCCGGCCCTGGGGGAGGGCCCGGCTTTGGCCCTGGAAGAGGCCTTGTGCCCAGCAATGGCCACAGGCCCGGTGGAGCCCTCGCTTCCAGCTCCAGTCCCCGCAGAGGCCTCACGCCCAGCGGAGTCCCCAGAGGAGACCCCGGCGGAGAGCCCGGCCCTGGCCGAGCCCTCGGGGCCAGTGGAGGCCCCCGCTCAGTACCCGAGTGAGCACCTGATCCGCTCCACATCGGAGGAGAATCAGATCCCGTCGCACCTGCCTGCCTGCCCGTCGCTGCAGCACATCGCCAGCCTGGAGGGAAGCACCGTCATCGAGCTGTTCCACAGCAGCATCGCCGAGGTAGCGGCCCCGCGCGGGGCCCGCCAGCTGGCCGTCCTGTGCGGAAAGCTGGAGTCCGGGGCGGGAGGTCCTGGGCTGCCCCTCCCTGGGCCATTGTCTTCCCCATCACCACCTCTCCCTGCGGCCGCTCCTCACCTTGGGCCCCAGACACAGCCTGCCTCACTCCCTTCTCCTACCCTTCGGTTCTTCTCTGCTTCCAAGTTCATCAACATGTGAGCCAGAGGTGGGGAGGGTCCTGTGTGTCCTTATCCAGGACTGCAGGTATGTCCCTGGGCCGTGCAGGTCACCAGGGCTGTAGGGCTGATGGAGTGGGGGCTGCCCTGCCCAGAGCTCTGTTGTCAGGTGGGCACGGCCTGGAAGCGAGTTCTGTGCCCCCTGCCCTGCTCTGCTGTGGGCCCAGACCCAGCTTTTCTGTGTCCAGGTGGAAAACGAGGAGCTGAGGCACCTCATGTGGTCCTCAGTGGTGTTCTACCAGACCCCGGGGCTGGAGGTGACCGCCTGCGTGCTGCTGTCCACCAAAGCTGTGTACTTCGTGCTGCACGATGGCCTCCGCCGATACTTCTCAGAGCCCCTGCAGGGTAGGCACTGCGGCCGTGGGGGACTTGTCTGTGCCCCGCCGAGCCGAGCCTCCCTTGTGTGAGGAAGGGGCCTGATAACCAGAATGTCTCCTGGCACTATCATGAGACACCTACAGCCAGCCTGTGAGGCAGGGCCTGGCCAGGGCCCAGGAACTGGCAGGGACAGGGAGGGGGTTGGGCAGTCTCTGTCCCTTGGGACCCTACTGGGAGCCTTAGCCCGTGGCCTGTTGTAGAGCTCCTGGTGCCTGCACTGAGCCAGGCAAGGCTCAGACCCTAGAATGTGCGGCCCTTGAGGCCTCAGGTCTGCAGAGTTAGGGGCAGCTCTTTGCCAGGCGTCCAGCGGCCAGGCTGGCCAAGGGGGCCAAGGGGCCCCCTCCTGCTGAACGGACTGCGCACCCAGGACCATGCTTGCCCGGCAGAGCCAGTGCCACAGCTGGTGCCCGTCTCTCCGCTGCAGATTTCTGGCATCAGAAGAACACGGACTACAACAACAGTCCCTTCCACATCTCCCAGTGCTTTGTTTTAAAGCTCAGCGACTTGCAGGCAGTCAACGTTGGGCTTTTCGACCAGCATTTCCGGCTGACGGGTGAGTGACCGCTGTGCTTTGTCCTATTTTGGTTGAAGGCCAGTGTCACCAGTGGGCTTGCACCTTCCACATGTGGGTGCCTTATCACAGGCTAAGCTATCTCTGTTCACAAGCCCGTTCACTGGAGCGGGAGGAAGCAGCTTCAGGAACTGCTGAGCATGCAGAACCCCACAGGGCTTGAGTGCGGGGCGGGAACCGAGGCGGCCAAGTGCCCGGCGGGCAGGGAGAGTGGGCCCAGGGCTCACGGGCAGGATGTTTCTGACTCACACTTCCTGAAGAGAGAAAGCTAAGCTTTTTCCCTAATGCCTCTGCATCCCCTTCCAGAAAAATGTCACAGCCCTTCCGGCCGGAGAAATCGCTATCTCCCCAGGCCCCATGATGCTTTCCCACGTGGGTCCTCCTGGCCCTGGGGGCAGGGCTGGGGTGGGGAAGAGGTGGCCGCAGCCCTGACCAGTCCCTTGTCCCGCAGGCTCCTCCCCGATGCAGGTGGTTACCTGCCTGACCCGGGACAGCTACCTGACACACTGCTTCCTGCAGCACCTCATGGGTGTGCTGTCCTCACTAGAGCGCACGCCCTCGCCTGAGCCTGTCGACAAGGACTTCTACTCCGAGTTTGGGAACAAGACCACAGGTACCCCCCACCTGGCTCGGGCCGCAGCAGGCCCCGGAGTGCCTCTCTCTGCCCAGAACTCCCTCTCCCTTGCTCGCTTTCTCTCCTCCGTGCTTAGCCAGCCAGGGTTTTCTGTGGCCTTTTCCACACCAGAGCCTCCATTCCAGCAAACCCTCAGCCACCCGGCAGATCCATCTCAAGTGTCTGTGGGTCTCTGCCCAAGCATGGGGGGGCCTGGAGTACTCCCCTGCTTCTGCCGGCCCCTGATCCCACCCCCATGGATGGCTTGGGTTCGCCGGTGCTCTGGTGCTCTGGGCCAGCACCAACCAGGCCAGGCTACGACCCCGGTGGGCCCCCCTCTCTGCAGGGAAGCTGGAAAACTATGAGCTGATCCACTCAAGCCGTGTCAAGTTCACCTACCCCAGCGAGGAGGAGATCGGAGACCTGACATACACCGTGGCCCAGAAGATGGCCGACCCAGAGAAGGCCCTGGGCCTCAGCATCCTACTGTATGTACAGGCCTTCCAGGTGGGCACGCCGCCCCCCGGGCGCTGCAGGGGCATGCTGCGCCCCAAGACACTCCTGCTCACCAGTGCCGAGATCTTCCTCCTGGATGAGGACTTTGTGCACTACCCACTGCCTGAGTTCGCCAAAGAGCCACCACAGAGAGACCGGTACCGGCTGGACGACGGCCGCCGCGTCCGGGACCTGGACCGCGTGCTCATGGGCTACCAGCCCTACCCGCAGGCCCTAACCCTTGTGTTTGACGACGTGCAGGGCCACGACCTCATGGGCAACGTCACCCTGGACCACTTCGGCGAGGTGCCGGGGGGTCCTGGTGGAGCCGGCCAGGGCCGTGAGGTCCAGTGGCAGGTGTTCGTGCCCAGTGCCGAGAGCCGTGAGAAGCTCATCTCGCTGTTGGCTCGCCAGTGGGAGGCCCTGTGCGGCCGGGAGCTGCCCGTCGAGCTCACCGGCTAGCCCAGGCCACCATGGCCAGCCCTTGCCACCCGCTGTGTCCGGCCTGGCGCCCACTCAGAGCGGGAAGCAGGCTTTCTTTATTCTTTTTGAAGTGTTTCTCCCCACTTTTGGGTACCCTCGTTGGACCATCCTTGCAGAGAATGTGAACGTATGCGCTCAGTGATTTCTTTCCAGTGCTAGGAGTGGAAGTGCCGGCCCCTCCAGGACCCCCACACCCCGTGCCCTCCACCTCCTGTGGCTCTGTTGCCTGTCCCTGGGGTGGTGCGGCCGGTGCACCAGTGTTGTGTTTCCTGTCGTGGGACTGTTACTTACACGTGGCGCCGTGGGTCTGATTTATTCTTCTCTGTCCTTCGCTGAAATGTCTCGTCTAGTCGTGTGCTGTCCTTGTGGGCGTTCGCTGCTAATCGTGAGGCTGGTAGCAAAATGCACATCAGAAGCTCCCGCCCCCTGCGGATTTCCAGAGTGGAGCCTTATCTGGGCCGACCGAGTGGGAGAGCCCTGTGGGGGCAGGAGTCCCCAGGCCTCGGGGCTGAAAGGGGCGGTGGCAGGGGACCTAAAGCTGCCAGCTCCGAGTGTGATTCCTGTCGCCTGTTTTCTCTATTCCAATAAAGTGCAGTTTGACAGAGTCTTTGTCTCTTATTTCAAGGGCCACTGGGGTCTCTGCCGGGCGCTGGCCCAGGGCCAGGTTGGCATGAGGGAGAGGGTCTCCTAGGGAAGCAGGAAGGTGAGCTCCTGGGGGTAGGGGGGAGAGGAAGGAGGGAGAAAGGCATGAAAGGCAAGGGAGCAGCTCCACTCGGCCGCGCTAGTGGGCCAGCCTCGGAGGGCCGGCGCAGGGGAGGTAGGAGGGGGCCCTCGGATTGGGCCTGTCTGGGCTTCCACCCTCAGCCTCCAGGCACATGCGGCACCCTGGCTCACTGGCTTTCTGCCCCCTACAGGTCTGGAATGTCCCCGCTGAAGCTGCAGTGTGTTGGGTAAGCCCTAGAGTCTGGGATTGCAGAGGGTGGGTGCTGGGTGTCTCCCCAAGAAGGCTCATGCTCATGGGGGGGCGGGGGAAGCCCTGTGGGAGGCGTCCCCAGGTGGTGGCTAGTCTGTTGGTGTTCTCAGAGAAGTGGGGATTGCCTCAGGGGGACCTGCCAAGCCAGGACCCGGGATTTCTTGGGGAGCCTGCTGTGTGCCCCACCCTTCCTCATCCCGTTCCTACTCCTAGAGCTGGGCTCTGGAGCCCCACTTGTCTCTCCCATCCTGGCCCAATCAGGAGTGTCAGGCTCCAAGGTCCTAGGGCCATTTGGGCCAGGCAGGACTGAAGAAGGGGTGATTGGAGGGTGGTCAGCTCTGCTCCCAGCCCGCTGCTCCTGCCCTCCCTTGGTGCCCGCAGTAGGGCCTAGAGGAGCCATCGCCGTCAAGAAGGCTGCAGGGGGCGCGGGGGTTTCTCCCCACTCACAACGTCCCTAGCCAGCTTTCATAAGGCCAGCCCAGAGACCCCTCTAGCCCGATGACGGAGAGGAGGAGGCAGGTGACAAGGCTTCTCCGTACCAGGCTTTTATTAAGGGCCTTTACAAATGGCCACCTGCCTCTCTCCATCTGTTCGGTGTAAACAGGTAGTGACAACCAGAGGCAGGGTCTGCTCCCTGGACTACTGTTCCAGGCCCTGTGGACCAACGTGACAGCTGACCCCTGTCTGGGTCTGTGAGGACAGGATCTCCTGGCAAGAGGCCGGGCGGCGTGTGCATGGGCCTGTGCAGGCCTCGGGCCTTACGTGTTGAGTACGGGACCCCACCGCTGATTAGCCCAGAGACTTTAGGCGGATTTCTTAAAGCCTCTGCGCCTGGTCTGCCCACCGGTACCAGGGCTACCAAGGTAACTGCCTGCCTCCTTCATGCCCCCGCAAGTCTGCACAGGGCCCCCACCGTGTGAAGTGGCCACACGCCATCCTTGCTCGCCCATAGCTGACATTTCAGCAGGGGACGGAGAGTACACGAAATAAACAGGGTCAGCTGGTAGCAAGTGCTGTGATTTGAGGTGATGACAGCTGGTGACCCTTGACCTGAGACTGACCTTAGGGTGAGTCCCTGTGAGAGGATCTGGGGGCAGAACAGCAGCTTAGGGGAGTGGAAAGGCTGGCGGCCAGAGCAGGCAAGGTGGGGCTGGTCAGGCACAGAGGGGTGTGGAGCGCGCTGGGAAGCCAGGAGGTCCCCTAGGGGGAAAGAAGGGCTAGAAGGGGTAACAGGGACCAGGCGGAGGGGTAGCTGGGGCAGGTGAGCCAGGGAACTGTCTGATGGGCTGTCTGCTTAGCACGGGCCCGGCAGGGAGTCGAGGCCCACAGCTGCTCTCAGTTGGAAAGCTGGAGGAGGCAGACCTGATTCAGGGCTGCCCTACCCCAACCCGCCGGAGCCCCCCCAGAGCCCCCCACTGCCACCCACACTCCCAGAGCCTCTGAATGAGCGAGGCCGGGCTTGCGGAGGACGGCTGGGCAGTGGTTTGTATAGGGGGTGGCTGCACAGCCCCTACTGGGGCTCAGGCTGCGGCTGATGGTGGGCTCAGGGGCTGTGCTGCCAGGAGGAGGGTCTCTGGTCAGGAAGCCCCGAGCAGGGCCCGGGCCGACCACGCAGGGGTCAGTGGCCAGCACCTTCCCTTCCGCCTGCAGGCTGCTGATAGCAGGAGGAAATCCTGGCGGGTTCCTGTGGGGGTGAGCTGGCGGGGCCTCCGGACTGCTTTTAAAGCCTCTGCCCGCCCCGGCCCGCCCTGCACCCCTGCGCCTGCCCGCCCAGAGCTCGTTCCCCACACTGGCTGCCCTGACCATCCCAGCCGGCGTGCCTGCCAGCCACCACCAGCCATGGCAGGGCCCTGGGGCCGCCTCCTGCTCTGCCTCCTGGCCTTCTGCCTAGCAGGCTCCAGCTTCACCAGGGGGCAGAAGGTGAGTGTGAGCCAGGTGCAGGGGGACACGGGATTCAGGGGTGGGAGCAGGAAGGGAGCGTATACAGGGTGGGCCCAGGTCTGGGGACACACAGGGCAGCGGGACCAGAGGGCTGTGCTGGTGTGTCCACGTCCGCAGGCTGCAGTGTGGGTCCAGCTGCCTGGGCTGGCAGAGTGTCGCCTTGCCCTCCTCCGACCGTGCTCAGCCTGCCAGCCCCCTTGCAGTGTGGGCAGCCGTCCTGCGGCTCCCCAGGCTGAGGCTGAGGGGGACAGAGCCAGGCTCCTGCTCCTGCCCTCCCTGCCCAGACTGAGGCTTGGTCTTTCTGTGAACCCGGCCTGGGGATTGAAGCTAGGATCGCCCCCGAACCATGGAGAGGCTAGCAAACGGACTCACGTGGAACACACATGTGTGTGCCCACGTCCGGCCCTGGGGCGGAAGGAGGTCTGCTCACCCCTAGTCCTCTAGGTAAGTGGTAGCCAACAGTAACACCCCCAAACCCGAGGGCTGCCGTTTACCAAGGGCACAGCCTGGGCACGGCCGGGGCACAGCTGGGCATTATCCCCAGGACCCTGGGCAGTGGGTCCTGTTCTCCACCAGAGGAATCGGAGCCCAAGGATGACAGAGTCAGATCAGGCTGACTCTGGAGCTGTGCTCCTGACTGACCTGTGATCCCCCAGAGAAAGGGGCCCTGGTGTGGCTGGCAGGGCCATGCATGCCAGCCACCTCCCGGCTGCCCATCTACGGGTTCACGCAGGCCCCGGAGCAGGAATGCTGTCCCCACTGGAGCTTCTGGGAGAGCCTCCCACCCTGAGAATGGAGAGGGCTGCCTGGCCGGGGTCTGCCTGCCGACGAGGGGAGGGACCTGTGAGGCTAAGTCCATCTGATTTTGGGGGTGGCTGCTGCTGTCCCCCTATCACTAGCGGGCAGGCTGAGGTACAGAAAAGAGGGACCTGCCCAGGATCCCACTGCCAGCTTCAGGTTCGTGGGTGGGAAGCTGTGAGGATGACTGTGGTGGTAGAAGGGCTCAAGGTTCTAGGGCTGGGCCAAGCCCCGCAAGTGGGCTCCTGCTCCCGCGATGCCTCAGTTTCCCTATAAGGGGAGTACAAGGGAATTTCAAAGGCCTGCCGCCGCACACTTGGAATTTCTCCTCGTCAGAGACCTGTGTTCTCTGGCTAAGGCTCCGCCAGCCTGGGCCAGGCAGACGGTCCTGGGGGTGCCTGTGGACAGGGACACGGCAGTGCGGGACTTCTCTCATGTCCTCAGTCACCCAGCCCTCCCGGCACCCCTGCAGCACGAGGCTCAACTCTAAATGTTAGCAAACTGAGGTTCAACGGGGTACGGGAGACCTCTGGGTCACACAGCCAGTGATGGGCAGAAGCAGAACGCAAACACAGGTTCAGGCAGTAGAGGCAAGGAAGGCTTCCTGTAGGAGGAGAGTCCTAGTCCCTGTCCGTGCAAAAGTCTTTTACTCATTGCCTTGTCTGTGCTGGTGCTGGAGGAGCCTGTGTTCTCAAGCTGGGGCGTGGAGGGAGAAGGGCACCGATCTCGGGCAGGGGCAGCAGTTGGATGGGGTGCTGTCCCTCTGAGGGAGGGGCCCCAGACCCCAGCTTGGGGAGAATTTCTCCCACCTTCTTACAACAGGCTAATACCTCATGTCTCCTCAACTTCCCTAGCAGCATGTCTGTCTCTGTGGGAAGCAGACGTTGCAAAATCAGCTCTGGATCGGGGCGGGACTGGGGGGCAGCCCCCGCCTGGCTCAGGCAGTCCCGAGGTGCCCCGGGAAGGAGGGAATCTGATTCAGCATTGGGCTGTGATCCAGAGAGACCAGTGGCGAGACAGGGCTCGGGAGGCTGGTGCTCCCTTCAGGCAGAGGGGCCTGATGTGCTCCCCCATAAGAAGTAGGACTTGCCTGCTGGCTTAAACACCCTTCACCATTTCACACACATTTCCCAACGCACCAGTCTGGGAGTGAGGGTGTGACATGGGGACAGGAGGCTCCTGCTTCCTCCTGTGCTCACCCCCACACTCCAAACCCTACCACTCTCTTTCTCTCCTTCCCGCCCTTTCTCCTGAGCCCTTAGCCAGGCCTGACCATTCCTCTGAAAGCCAGTCCCTGGGCCAGTGGCGGCCACTGTGGCAGCTGAGCCCGCCTGGCCAGGTGGCCCTCCAGGGTGCCTTTGCCCTGAGCCAGCAGCTGCCCAGCCCTAGAGTTACCCAACTTCCTAGACATTCCCTGGCTCAGCAGAGACAGAGCCCCGGGGTGGAGAATGAGACCACAGCACTCAGCCCCACGGCTCGGCCTGAGGCCACTCTCAGCAACTTCCTTCCTTGCCAACCGCAGAGGCATGAGCGGGAAGGGCCAAATCACAGCGGCAGAGGGACCCCGGGACTCTGGTGTTCGCCGGAAGAACGTGCCAGGCCGCTGTTTCTCCTTTTCTCTTGCTTTAAGCGGCCTCGCGTCTGTAATGTGTTCTAGGAAAGAGATGTTCTGGCTCACTCCCTTTGAACCACAGTGTGTTCAGCACTTTTTAGACGAGAACATCTTCTTGAACCCACAGCCCAGGCCCCTGGACTCTCTTCTCCATCCACACGCACCGTCCTGTGGTCCCTTCTCCCATTTATAACCAAGACTGAAGCTTCCCTCCTCCAGGCACAGGGCTGCCATCCGTAAAGGTAGCCCCAGGGATGGAGGACTTGCAGGCCCCGTGCGGGCCAGGGAATGGGACTGCGAGCCTGGGCTTTCTGGGCACTCAGCTCCCGCCGGGAACGGCCTCCTTCCCACCCCCACCCCCGCTCCCCTGCAGCAGCCTGAGGCCCACTTAAAACCAACCCGCTGCCCTGATCCCCACCCTCACTGGCCCGGCCACTGGGCCCTCTCCTCGGCAGCTCTTTACCTCATCATACGAGGTCGTCTGCTCCTTCTGCCTTCCGACTTTTGCCTCTCCGTCCCCTCTACCAGGGGGACTACCCTGGCCAACTCATGGGCAACTTTCAACCCCAATTCAATTGTCACCTCCCATGGGAAGCCACCTGGGTCTTCTCAGCCTCCTTGCTGCCAGCAAGGAGGCTGGCAATGATGGCCAATGATGGCCCGCGGCCCCCTGGGTCTGGGCTGGTGCGTGGGGCCAGGGCCCGGGGGCCAGGCTGTGTGCAGAGTGCAGGAAGGCATGCAGACCCTTGTGCACACCTGCTCACATGGGCCTGCCTCTCGGGTCTGGGGCTGGCTGCTGGGTCTCCACCCCCTGGAGAGGCCACGCGGGCCCTCAAACTTGCTTACAGGGTCATTGGGCAGCACGCCGGGGGCGCGATCTGGGCAAAGCAATGGCCAGAGTGTCAGCCCCGAGGTGTGATCTGTCCGCGCTGGGCAGAGTCTACGTGGCATTTAGTGTTGATTTTTCAGTGCAAGGTGATAAGGGACACTAGCATGAAAGACCCGTCCGGTCCCCAACATCCCCAGGCCCCAGATGGTTTGGGGTCTGGGGTTCAGTTTCTCCATCTGAATGGGCGGAGGTGGAACAAAATGGCTGTGTTCTCTTTGTGTTGGGAGCCATAGACTCTGGGGCTCTCGGATGTGTGTTCATGGCCCTGGGCAGAGGGCCGAAGTCCATGGCTGTGGACATAGGAACACGCTGGCAGTGACAGGCAGGTGTCCCTGTGTCCCAGGGCCTTCCCTGGCCTCACTGCTGGACAGATGGGAAAGTGAGGCCTGGAGAGGGGTGCTGGGCCTTGGCTCCATCGGAGTGGAGTCAGGACTGGACGCAGGGGCCGGGCCGCTCACTCCAAACCCCCCGTGGCCCAGGTGCAGTCCAGACGCTGCGACGTGAAGACCAAGTTTGTCACGCGTATCCCCTGCACCATGTGTCCGGCCATCAGGAGGCGGATGTGCCCCCCAGGCTGGCTCCGGGCGCTACCAGAGAAGATAGCCCAGGACTGCCGGTGGGACTCTCTGCCTCTGCCTGCATGGCTTCCAGGAGCATCTGTGGGGTCGGGGCGGGGGGCAAGGGAGAGCTGGCAGACGTGGACAGGAAGGGCAGTCACTTGCCTGCATGTTGGTTGGCCCCTCAGGTGGGCGGAGATAGGGAGGGAAGAAGAAGGGGGAGCGGGGCAGGTGGTGTTTCTTGAGCACCTACTATGTGCCAGGCCCTGTGCTCAGCTCTGGGCCAGGCAGAGAGAGGGGAGGTAGAGCTAGAGCGCTAGAACTCGAGGTGGGGAGGGGGGGTTGGAGGCTGTCCACCAGGTGGCCCTCCGGTCACCCTGCCCACCTTTGTCCCCAGCTACGAGGTACAGCTGGGGGACTCTTTGATGTCCATGAGTGGCTGCAGCCTGGAGTGTTGGAAGGATGTGGTAGAGAAGGCCTGCTGCCCTGGCTACTGGGGGTCCCAGTGTTATGGTACGGGGTGGGGGCCCCAGCTTTGTTCCTCGCACCCCATCCCTGGGCTCCCTCTCCATAGCATCTGCCTGCGTCTCCTTCAGCTTTCTCAGTAAATGGATATTTAGTGAGAGCGCCCACACAGCTTGGCTCTCTGGCTCCGGCTGCCCCAGGGAGGGGTTGGGCTGCCCAGAGCTGCTGGGGTCAGGGATGCAACGTGAGTTCTTCAGGGCACCGCTGAGTTCTGGTGGGGGTGGGGTCCACAGAGTGCCCTGGGGGTGCTGAGACCCCGTGTCATGGCCGTGGGACCTGCCTGGATGGCATAGATGGGAACGGGACCTGTGTGTGCAAGGTAAGGGCCTGGCAGGGCTGGGGTTGGGGTTGCCGAAGACGGGCCACGCTGACCAGGTACAAATCCCTGCCAGGAAAATTTTGGTGGCTCTGCCTGCCAGGAGTGCCAAGACCCCAATCGGTTCGGGCCCAACTGCCAATCAGGTGAGCGCTGGCCGGGCTTGGGGCCCAAGGAGACCTGCCCGTATAGC
This sequence comes from Neogale vison, assembly GCF_020171115.1. Classification (NCBI taxonomy): domain Eukaryota; kingdom Metazoa; phylum Chordata; class Mammalia; order Carnivora; family Mustelidae; genus Neogale; species Neogale vison. The sequence goes on along the minus strand of NC_058096.1, from coordinate 203,075,828 downwards.
CAGCCCCCAGCAGGCTTCCTGCCAGCCCCCAGGCTCATACTTCCCCCTCCTGGGATGTGAGCTATCCTTCTACCTCCAGCCCTGTGCTGTTCTCAGACGCCTTCTCCAGTAAGCGCCCTCCCCCACCCCCGAGTCCTCAGGCTAAGCCAGGTGCTTCCCTTTGGCTCCCACCACCCTTATGGTCCTGCATCACAGCTCTGAACTCCTGAGACTGAAATGCAGACTCAGTGTCCCTGTACGTCCCTCCCAGAGTGCAGCTGTGTGCATGGTGTGTGCAACCATGGCCCCCTGGGGGATGGAAGCTGCCTGTGCTTTGCTGGATACACCGGACCCCGCTGTGACCAAGGTAGGCGGGCCTGCGGGGGGAGGGATGGGGCCTGAGCCTGGGGGTGGGGGGCAGCTGCCTGCCCTCACCCTAATTTCTTTTCTTTTTGTCTTTCTTTTATTTTTTTTTAAAGATTTTATTTATTTATTTGACACACAGAGAAAGATCACAAGTAGGCAGAGAGGCAGAGAGGGGGGTGGGAAGCAGGCTCCCTGCTGAGCAGAAAACCCAATGTGGGGCTCCATCCCAGGACCCTGAGATCATGACCTGAGCTGAAGGCTCAGGCTTAACCCACTGAGCCACCCAGGCACCCCTGCCTTCACCCTAATTCCTTTCGAAGTAGGAAAGGCACACAGCTGGTCAGAGGGAGGGAATGTCATCTGAGTCCTCCACTGCCCAAAGGCCCAGAGAGGGCAAAGCTCTGACCAGAGCTGCACAGCAAATTGGGGAGAGCATCTTTACACCTGTGTTCCTCCCCGCCTGGAGTTTTGAGCCACCACAATACTCCCCGCTCTCCACTTAGAGCTGCAAGTCTGCCGGGCCCTGAACTGTCCCCAGAACTCCCAGTGCTCTGCAGAGGCTCCCTCCTGCCGCTGCCTGCCTGGCCACATCCAGCAGGGCGGAGAATGCCTAGGTAAGTCATTGACCTAGAGGCCAGAGACCCAAGGTCAGGCTGAGCAGGGGCCTGGAGGACATCCTTTTAAATCCACAAGTACAGTCTGGCCATTTACAGAAAGTACAACGTGTCCCTGAGGGAGGGCCTTTCCCCAAGGTCTGGATCAATGGGCTCACGTCCCCTTTGGGCCATCGCTGCAGAGGGGATGGTGCTCCTGGATTCCCAGCTCACTCGGGCACACACACACTCTCTCTGTCTGCCCTGGCAGCCCCTAATCCCTGCCAGCCATCACCCTGCTCCCCACTGGCCCAGTGCTCGGTGAGCCCCACGGGGCAGGCACAGTGTCGCTGCCCCAAGGACTACCATGGCGATGGGACAGTGTGTCTGCCCCAGGATCCATGCACCATCAACTACGGTGGCTGTCCCAGCAACTCCACCATGTGTCTGTACCAGAGACCAGGCAAGGTGAGCCAGGGCCCTGAGTCGGGCCCGTGCCGTGGGCCCCCCACCCACACTGGCGACTGGACCCCGGGCACATCATGGGACTCCTGGGAGCCTCAGTTGGCCCCCTCGTAACACGGGAAGAGGATGGCAGCCCTCAGTGGGCAGGGTGGCTGGCGACTGAGCATAGCCTTGTGGGTGCCTGTGGTTCTCGTGAATGTGACGCCACCCTCCGTCCCCTGCCTGGGGGCCCAGGCCTCCTGCTTATGCAAGCCAGGCTTGGTCAGCGCCAACCACAATGCCTCCGCGGGCTGCTTCGCCTACTGCTTCCCTCACTCCTGTGACCGGTCAGCCACCTGCCAGGTGACCCCCGATGGGAAGATCAGGTGGGCACATGAGCTTCGGGATGGGCACGGGGGACAGAGTGGAAAGGGTGGTTTGGGCAGGGGCAAGGGTGCCTATGGGTGCATCCTCAGCTCGAGGGCCCACGGGGCCAGGAGGGTGAGGGCCAGGAGGTAGGGACTGGCCACACGCCTTGCTCTGACCAGTTCTACCCACGGCCCTAGCTGTGTGTGCAAGGAGGGCGAGGTGGGGGACGGGCGTGCCTGCTATGGACACCTGCTGCACGAGATACAGAAGGCCGGCCAGCTGGGTGTGGTGTTCCTGCGGCTGAGAGTCTCCCTGGCCATGCTGGGTATGTGACCCCCCACCTCAACCTGCCTGTGACCTCGCCCCTCATGTCCCGCATTTCTGGCAGGGAGTGAGGGGCAAACCCTGCAGACATGCCCTGTTTCTTTGCCCCAAAGCTGTGGAAGCAGTGGGCTGTGCTGGGGTGTGTGGTTGGAGGTGGGAGCTAGCTCCCCACACTCCCGATCCTTGTACCTCTTGTCTACCCTAGACCGAAGCCCAGTGCCCTCCACCCAACTCACCACAACCTAGGACTGACGCCTGAGGGTTTTCCAGATCCGTTCTGATCTCTCCTCTTGTGGTTCCCAGACCAGGGCTGCCGCGAGATCCTCACCACGTCGGGCCCGTTCACTGTGCTGGTACCGTCCCTCTCGGCCGTCTCCTCCAAGATCATGAATGTGAGCCCCGGCCCCTGCAGGAGCTGGCTGCCAGCCCTGGCCTCCTTCCTGGACCCTGCCCCAGGCTTTCGGGCCCCGAGAGAGTCCCCAGCCCAGGCTCTGGGGAACTGAGGCCCGGGAGGCCTCTCGTCCCCTCTGTCTCTGGGACAGGGTTGGCATGGTGACCAGCAGCCACCTTGGGCCCTCTCAGCGCCCCACTCCCCTTGTGCCCACAGGCGTCCCTTGCCCGGCGGCTCTGCAAACAGCACATCATCGCAGGGCAGCACGTGCTGGAGGAGCCGGGGACCCAGCAGACACGCAGGTGGTGGACGCTGGCGGGGCAGGAGATCATCGTCACGTTCAACCGCTTCACGGTAAGGAGGGTCACCTCAGCCCGGAGACCAGGGCACCCCGGTGGGGGACACCACCCGGGGCAGAGGTGTGGGGGTGGAACGTCCAAGGCTGGCGTGTGGCGTGGACAAGCCCGAGGCCTCACGTCTCAGCAGAAGTACACCTACAAGTACAAGGAGCAGCCCCAGCAGACGTTTGCCGTCCACAAAACGAACTACCCAGCCGCCAACGGCGTCTTCCACTTGGTCACCGCCCTGCAATGGCAGCCCCCACCAGAGCTGCCTGAGGACCCCAAGGTAAGCCAGCGCCCTCCCCTCGCCCCACCTGCAGCCCCTGGGTGACCCCTGACCCCCACAGAGTTCAGAGAGTGGAGCGGCCAGTTCCGGGTGGGGCTGGGACAGAGCCCCTACCCCGTGCCCCCGGGGCTGAAGCAGCCTCCTGCTTTTCTCTGGGGCTCTCATGCTCATCCCTCACTGCAGAGGACCATCGGCCAAATCCTCGCCTCTACTGAGGCCTTCAGCCGCTTTGAAACCATCCTGGAGGTGAGTTTGGGCGGAAAGGCCGTAGCCCGTCTCATCTTTTGTGCAGGGACCCCTCATTGCTAACCTCCCGTGATCTGGGGCTCTGGAGCAGCACAGGCTCTTGCCCATGCCCCCATCCTAGAACCTGCCCGTCACCATCCTGGGGTTCTGTGGTAGCATGGACCCATTGTCGCGATCTCCCACTTCCTCACGGACCATCCCTGCAGGCTGAGGGTGGCAGGGCCCAGGCTGGGCTCGGAGGCAGAGGCTGGCCGCAGAGCCTCCCTGAGCCTCCTTCCCACCACCACAGAACTGTGGGCTGCCCTCCATCCTGGACGGGCCTGGGCCTTTCACGGTCTTTGCCCCAAGCAATGAGGCCGTGGACAACTTGCGCGATGGCCGTCTGATCTACCTCTTCACGGCCGTAAGCTCAGTGGGGAGAAGGGATGGGGGCCGCGGGGCACCGGGGACTCCAGCGGCCCCTGCCAAGTACTCTCTCCCCTGCCAGGGTCTGTCCAAACTGCAGGAGCTGGTGAAGTACCACATCTACAGCCACGGCCAGGTGAGAGGCTCTGCTGGGCAGGGGGGCAGCCTGCACCTGCACCTGGGCTTCTGGAAGGTTGCCTGTAGGTCCTGCTCTCCCGGGGCCCCTTCTCCCCTCCCCAGCCGCCTGGACTCTCATGGTGGGGACCAAGATGGTAGCTGTGAGTCACCTGGGCAGGGCCGTGTGGGGCCCTACGCTGTGGCTCGTGCCTGGCCTAAGGCCACCACCTCCTCCACCCAGCTGACTGTTGAGAAGCTCATCTCCAAGAGCCGGGTCCTCACCATGGCAAACCAGGTCCTGGCCGTGAATATCTCCGAGGAGGTGAGCTCCACCAACCATGTCTGGAATGAATGCGCCAGTGGAAGGGCTGGTGTGGCCTCTTTCAGACAGGCCTTTGTGCTCCAAGCCCCATGGAGGGCAGGCCCTGCGGGGGCCGTGTGGGTGGTGGGCACTGATCAAATTCCTCTCCTGGGGCCCAGCAGAGCGGGTCAACTCCAAAGACAGGGACGGTGGGCACAAGTCTGGGGGGGTGGCGCTCCATGTGGCTCAGGGCCCGGAGTCTGGAGTGGTTTTGCCAGATTGGGCGGCACCTCCAGGGAGAGGGAAGAGGAGATGGTCCGCAGGCCGGGCTGTAGGGGTAAGGGTGGCAGTGGGCCCAGGGATCTGCCGGGCTGGGCGGCTTGTACACTGGTCTCTGCTGCAGGGGCGCATCCTGCTGGGACCGGAGGGCGTCCCACTGCGGAGAGTGGATGTGCTGGCCTCCAACGGTGTGATCCACATGCTGGAGGGCGTCCTGCTGCCGCCCACCATCCTGCCCATCCTGCCTAAGCTCTGCAGCGAGGAGCAGCACCAGATCGTGGCGGTGAGCTGCCGGCTGACCTGCGGGCCCGGCCCCACTTGTTCTCCTCCAGCAGGCGGGAAGGCTGCCGGTGGGCCCAGGCCTGGCCCCTGGCCCCATGCACCCACCTGCCTCCCCCAGCGCCAGGCCTTAGCAGTGTCGCTGGTTGTTCCTTTGAGATCACTCCCGCATCTTCTGGTCCACCGGTCCTGCCCCCTGCTGCGATTGCCTCACTCCCGCACTCAGCCCTTCCCCATGGCACGGCCTTCGCCTTTGCTCTTCCTTTTCTGCTCTGGCCCTCTTGTCGTTGACTCTCTCATACCTCAGGCCTTGGCTCCGGGCCCCTTTCCTAGTATCTGCTGGATAAATAAACCATGACTATGTCTACCTGCCTCCCCTGCCCTGCCCAGGGCTCCTGTGTGGACTGCCAGGCCCTGAACACGAGCACGTGCCCACCCAACAGCGTGAAGGTGGTGAGTGTCCCTTGGCTTGGCCCTCGGGGCTGCCCAGCAAGACCGCTGTCCTGGATCAAGGCGGGGAGGAGGGGCTGTGTGGCTCAGCTGGACCCAGAGGCTCAGCCCCTCTCAGCCCCACTAAGGGGAGGGGTGCTGGGTCCAGAGCACTGAGGGATCTCGGGGCCAGCACTGCCTGGCAAGGGGAGCCGGCTCAGCATCCACACCGGCTGACCTGCTTTGCACCGCCCACCCCAGGACAGCTTCCCCAAGGAGTGTGTCTACACCCACGACCCTACCGGCCTCAATGTCCTGAGGAAGGGCTGTGCTCACAGCTGCAACCAAACAGTCCTGGTGAGCCTGGGCCAAGGTGCTCACGATGCGGTCGCCCGGGCCTCCCCTCGGGGCCGGAGCGGCCTGCTTCCCTAGGAGAGGGGCTTTGCCTGGCTCTACAGAGGGGGCTGTGGGAGCAGCAGCGGCCCGGGCGGTGGGAATGGCAGACCCAGAGATGAGCCCTCCGACACACTTTTGTCTCTTACAGAAACCTGGCTGCTGCAAGGGGTTTTTTGGGCCTGACTGTGCCCAGTGTCCTGGGGGCTTCTCCAACCCCTGCTATGGCAAAGGCAATGTGAGTCCCCCTGCCCCAGGGGGAGGTGTGTGAGTTAGTCAGTGTTCCTTGTGTGTCTCAGCCAGCCTTGGATTTCCCACATCCAGGCAGTGGAAGTTGGGCCATATGGTTTTTAGTATTTAAATTAGAAATAGGGTGCCTGGGTGGCTCAGTGGGTTAAGCCGCTGCCTTCAGCTCAGGTCATGATCTCAGGGTCCTGGGATCGAGTCCCGCATTGGGCTCTGTGCTCGGCAGGGAGCCTGCTTCCCTCTCTGCCTGCCTCTCCATCTACTTGTGATTTCTCTCTGTCAAATAAATAAATAAAATCTTTAAAAAAATAAATAAATAAATAAATAAATAAGAAATAATTAGGGCAGGGCGCCTGGGTGGCTCAGTCTGTTGAGCAGCTGCCTCCAGCTCAGGTCATGATCCCGGGGTCCTGGGATTGAGTCTCGTGTCAGGCTCTCTGCTCTGCGGGGAGCCTGATTCTCCTTCTCCCTCTGCCTCTCCTCCTGCTTCTGCTCTCTGGCTCGCACTCTCTCTCTCTTGCCAATAAATGAATAAAATCTTAAAAAGAAAAAAAAAAAAGAATGAATTAGGACAACACTTTCGGGTCCCTGCCCTCTTTGGGAGCTTTGTACTATCACTTAGTAAACCTTGCGTTGCTGCCCACCACAAAAAAAGAAATAATTGAGTAGTTGGATTTTGGTTCCTGTTTTCCTAAAGGTTCTTTGTCAGTGGTTCTCCTTTTTTTTTTTTTTTTAAGATTTTATTTATTTATTTGAGAGAGAGAGAGCGCACGTGCACACAAGTGGGGTGAGGGGTAGAGGGAGAAGCAGACTCCCCACTGAGCGGGGAGCCCAATGCGGGGCCAGATGTAGGGACTCCAGGATCACGACCTGAGCTGAAGGCAGACGCTTCACTGACTGAGCCAGCAGGAGCCCCGATCAGTGGTTTCCTTGGGTGTTCTGTTTTTGTCACTTGCTACCATCAGGGTTGTTTTAGTGCCAGGCCAGGGAACAGCACAGGAGTTGTGGATTTCTAGGTTGAGCCAAGGTCACCCATGAAGGTTCCAGGGCTGGGGTCTTTTGGGGAGCCAGTGATTTAGAGATCTTTTCCAAGGTGAGGCCTTCCAGGGGGAGCAGGGTCTCCCAGCCAGCCCGAGGACGGTGTGGGTGTGCAAAGAGGGGATGTGGCCAGTCCCCACCCCATGACCGATCCTGCTTCCCGCCCTCCCCCAGTGCAGCGATGGAGTCCGGGGCAACGGGGCCTGTCTCTGCTTCCCAGACTACAAGGGCATCGCCTGCCACATCTGCTCCAACCCAAACAAGCATGGAGACCAGTGCCAGGAAGGTGGGTGGTCCCAGCCTGTGCGGCCCACCAGGGAGAGAAGGGGCTGCTTAGAAAGGGGGCTGGGGACCCCGCAAGAAGGGAAATGGATCCCCAGAAGGAACGGTGAAAGCCAGAGGGAGGAGGAGGATTTGAGCACAAAAATAGATGATGTCTCCTTCCCCCACGCCAGGATGAGAGCTGGGGTTTAATCCAAAGCAGGTAAGAGTCAGGTCAGATGGACCATAAGAACCATGGATGGTGGTGTTAGGGGCAGGGCAGCTAGAATGGGGTGACTGATAGCAAGGAATGGTTGCTGTCCCCTTGCATTTCCCCTGCCTGCCCACCGAGTATGGGGTGGCCCCTGATTTGGTGACCCTGAAGTCTTCTGTGCTGGTGGCCATCCTCCACGTTCCCAGCCGCCCCTCTGCCGTGTCCTGGCTCCCCGTCCGCCCTGCCCCTGCCTCACCTTTCCCTTTCCCATATCCTCCCTGCAGACTGCGGCTGTGTCCACGGGCTCTGCGACAACCGTCCGGGCAGCGGGGGCGTGTGTCAGCAGGGCACATGTGCTCCAGGCTTCAGCGGCCGCTTCTGTAATGAGTCGGCGGGAAGCTGTGGGCCTTCGGAACAGGCCCAGAACTGCCACCAGCATGCCCGCTGCATCCGCCAGGGGGGCGTCTCCAGGTGAGTGTCCCTTTTCCTCTCTGCCCTGTTCCTGACCGTGCGTGTCGGTTTGTTCAGCCGCGGGCCTCTCCCAGAGGCTCACGGGAGGCCCTCCGTTCTGCCGCTGCAGGTGTGTCTGTCTCGATGGCTTTGAGGGGGACGGCTTCTCCTGCACGCCCAGCAACCCCTGCTCCAACCCAGACCGTGGTGGCTGCTCGGAAAATGTCAGTCTCAGGGGCCCCTTCCTTAAGTCCTGACCTGGGGGGGGTGGGGGGTGGAGGGGGACTCGCCTTCCCTCAGCGCTCCGCCTTGCAGCCCCGGGTCACGACCATGGCTCTCATAGGCCGAGTGTGTCCCTGGGGCCCGGGGCACCCACCACTGCACGTGCCACAAGGGCTGGAGCGGGGACGGCCGCGTCTGTGTGGCCATCGACGAGTGTGAGCTGGATGCCAGGGGCGGCTGTCACGCCGACGCGCTCTGCAGCTACGTGGGCCCCGGGCAGGTGAGGCTTGGGTGGGTGGGTGGGGCTCGAGGCAGCAGAGGCGGGGCGTGGGAGGGGGTCTTGGTTCCAGGGGACTCTCACCCCTCCCAGTCTGGCTCCAGGAGCAGCCACTCCGAGAACTCCAGCTTGGGGTCTCAGGGAGAACCCGGGTCTGAAAGGTTGTGGGGTCCGGTCCAGAAGCAGCCAGAGCGTGGGGGAGACAACAAGGCTGGGGCTGAAGGCGTAGGCCACCGCCAGCCCCAGGCCGCAGGTTCCACTCCAGAAGGCTGTGGCTCCGGTCCCTCAGGGATGGGGACTCTCGTAACCGGGGACCACGAGTCCTCCGCTCTACTTGGCTTCAGAGCCACTGTCTTCTGACAGCTAGTTCCTTCCTTCCCTCCTCGGGTTCCCACGGGGAACCTGGCACGCTTGTCCCAGTTCTAGACTTAGGAATGTGGTGCTGAGCAAAGCAGGAGACTCCGGCCCTAGGGGAGTGACATTCCCGAACCTTCTAGACTCCTGGAAGTGCAGCTGTGGAGTTGGCAGACTCAGACCCCAGCCACAGGGTCTCAGCCTCTGGAGCGTTCTCCTGAGGCAGGTTGGGCTGTGACCCCAAGCACCAGGCGGCACGCACGTGTCTAATATGCCGACGGGGAAGCCAGGCCTGGCTCAGGGCCAGCGTGAGCAGGGACCTGCCCCACGATGGTTGCACCCCCCCCCCACCTCTGGGGCCTCGGTGCTGAGCCCCCAGCTGGCCACAAGGGCCGGCACCCCCAGCTCCACGAGGAGCTGCTTGGTTCTAAAGCGCAGAGCCAAGGACTAGAGTAAACAAGTTGAGATGCCCCCAACTTGCCCATGAGGGCGAATGGGACCTGGGAGTGTCGCCGGCCACTCAGCTGCAGTGGAGACGAGTCCCGGATACGGGCGTTGAGTGGGAAGGCTCAGAGCGGGGTGGCAGCGTCGGGGGTGGGTGTGGGCCACCATCCCTGGGACCAGCCTCCGAGATTCCTGCCTGCTCACCACACGCTGCTGGCCTCTCTCAGGCCTGAGAGCAGAGGGGTACCAAGTCTCCTCGGATGCTTCCCTGCCAGCGCCGTCCCTTCTCGGGACCCCTCCTAAGAGCCAGGCTCCCCTCAGCGCCTCGGGCTCCTGGTCTGGAGCAGGGGTCTCCATGGAGGAGCCTGGGAGATGCTCCTCAGGTCTGACCAGGCCTCCCCAGGGGACAAAGCCCACAGAGAGCGGGGGAGCAGAGGAGGAGAGGGTAACTGCCCCTGGTGAGCTGAGACCCTCTGCTCCCAACCTCTCCAGAGCCGGTGCACCTGCAAGCTGGGGTTCGCCGGAGACGGCTACGAGTGCAGTCCTATTGACCCCTGTCGGGCGGGCAACGGCGGCTGCCATGACCTGGTGAGGGGCTGAGGGGGCCCGGGGCCTGGGGAGGCTCTCTGGGTGGGCCTTGGCTCTGGTCCACTCTGTGGGTGTCCCTGTCCATGGCCAGGACTGGAATCGCTCTGAGCCCCAAATCTAGACCCTGTCACCCCTTCACCCACAGGGTGGGGCTTCCACTCCTTGTTCAGGCCCCAGCCCCTGCCCTGCCTCCTGTCGCCAGCCCCTCCCCAACTTCATGCCCCGGTGGCTACCCCAACGTCACTCCGCCCTAATACCACGGCACCTCTGCCCGTGCATTCCAGAAGGCCTGCTGGCCAGCTCCTCCTGCGGTCAGTGCAGGCCTCTCCTCCTCGGTGCTCGCCTGCCCTGGGCTTTGCCTACCCATCTGTCATGATGGGAGTGTTGGGGGGGGGGGACTCATGTCAAATGCTTAGTGAGCTTGGAGAGCAGGACCATGCAAGCCAAGGGAACAACATGAATGTAGACTGGCTGGCTGGACAGACAGTGGGGCCAGGTGGCAAGACAAACGGCAGGAGGATAGGCAAGAAGGGTGAGATGTAGGCTGGGTGCGGTCCAGCTTGCCATCTGCGTGCTGAATGGAGGCCCCTGTCTCTTTGCCCCACCCTCACCCCAGGCCACCTGCCGGGCAGTGGGGGGAGGTCAGAGGGTCTGCACGTGCCCCACTGGCTATGGGGGTGATGGCTTCAGCTGCTACGGAGACATCTTCCGGGTGAGTGGGTCCCTCTGCTTGGGTAGGGGGAGTCCTCTCATGTGCCTCAGGTGGGAAAGGACAATACTTGAGGTCCTGGTGAGGAAGGGCCTTGGATCTGTTCCTACACTGATGACCTCAGCTCTTTCTCTCCCCTTAGGAGCTGGAAGCAAATGCCCACTTCTCTGTCTTCTACCAGTGGATCAAGGTAGGACAGGGCAGAATACTGGGGTTGGAGCTCAAATCCAGGAAGCCTCCCTGGATGCAGAGGTGCTATGTAAAATCTCCAAGAGCTGGAGGTGGGGGCAGGCCTGGAGGCTGGGAGCAATCAGGTTCAGGTAGCTGCCTTCCTCACTCCTCCTGTCCCCCGTCACCACACGTACAGAGTGCTGGCATCACTCTTCCCACCGACAGCCGAGTCACAGCCCTGGTGCCCTCTGAGTCCGCCATCCGTAGGCTGAGCCCCGAGGACCAGGCCTTCTGGCTGCAGCCAAGGGCGCTGCCGCAGCTGGTCAGGTGGGCAGCCGGGGCAGGGGCCCAGGGTGGGTGGGGAAGAGCCTTCTGTGTGAGAGCCCGCCCCTCCCCAGAGGCTCTCATCCCGGCTTATATCCACCTCTTGGGGTAGAGTCCAGTCCCAGAGGTCTCTGTCAGTTACACTAACCTGGTTCCACGCCCCACAGGGCCCATTTTCTCCAGGGGGCCTTCTCCGAGGAGGAGCTGGCCCGGCTGGGGGGGCGGGATGTGGCCACCCTGAGCCCTAACACACGCTGGGAGATTCACAACAGCAGTGGGGTACGTGGTGAACCCTGGGTGGCGGAGGGGGCCGTGCGGGGCGTGGGAGGGAACTCCAGGCCCCCAGCTTCCCAGACCAGGGCCCCGGGGGGCTGAGCTTGAAGTCCCGAGGACCTGCCCAGGGCCAGAAGAGGGGGTCCTCAGAACTGTGTCCTTGCGTCAGCAGTGACCGCCCTGCCAGATGTCACCTGCATATCCATGTCTGCATGTGCTCACCTGTCCCTCTGGTGCATGGGCCCAGGTGTGGATCAGGGCAGCCGTGCTCAATTCTGAGGGGGCCCAGCCTGGGCTGGGGGCCGCCCACAGAGGCCCGCATGCCCGGCAGACTCTCTGTCGGTGCCATGCCGACTCCCAGGTATCTGAATGTGCCTACCCCTGGCTGAGTTCTGCTTGCTGCTTTCCAGAGGGTGTGGGTGCACAACGCCAGTGTGGATGTAGCTGATCTCCTCGCCACCAACGGTGTCCTACATGTCCTCAGCCAGGTACGGCCAGAGGGGTCTGTGCGGGAAGGCACCTAGGCTGGGGGGCGCTGGTGTGCTGACCAGCCCCGGGGCTCCCCACGGCAGGTCTTACTGCCTGCGAGGGGGGACGTGCTGCCTGTGACGGGGGTGCTGCAGCAGCTGGATCTGGTGCCCGCCTTCCGCCTCTTCCGGGAGCTGCTGCAGGTAAGCAACAGAGGAAAGAGGGGGTGTGTCCTCTTTGGGTGCATGGCTCCAGGCCTGAAGGGAGACTGCTGGCTCCAGGGACCAGCCTGAGGGCAATGAGGCCCATCGGTGACCCCGGCCCCTTGCCCTTAGCATCACAAGCTGGTGCCCCAGATTGAGGCCGCCACAGCCTACACCATCTTTGTGCCCACCAACCGCTCTCTGGAGGCCAGTGGCAACAGCAGCAGCATGGTGAGGTCCCCAGGATGAGGCCGCTGCAGGGGGAGGGAATCCCCGAGTGACCCCCCCCCCATCCCACGGCCAAGGGACAGTCCTGGGCCCTTGGCTGTCCCCGGAGCCCCTGAGCTTCTCCATCTGGCTTCCCGGCCAGGACGCAGACACTGTGCGGCACCACGTGATCCTGGGGGAGGCACTCTCCGTGAAGACCCTGCAGAGAGGGGGACACCGAAACTCGCTCTTGGGCCCGGCCCACTGGCTCGTCTTCTACAACCATAGCGGCCAGGTCTGTGGGGGTGGCGAGCGGAGAGTCTGCAACCTCTGCTCCAAAGACCAACTGTCCTGGGAGACCCCCTCCCCCCTCCCCACCAGCCCCTAGCCCCACGGCGAGGGTGGCAGTGTTGGGAGGTGGACTCAGCCTCCCTCCGCGCTCTGCAGCCCGAGGTGAACCATGTGCTGCTCGAAGGCCCGGTGCTGGAGGCCCCTGGCTGCTCACTGTTTGGCCTGGCGGGGGTCCTGACCGTGGGCTCAAGCCGCTGTCTGCACAGCCACGCCGAGTCCCTGCGGGTGAGACGCCGAGGCCCAGGGCAGGCAGGGTGTGGGGAGAAGAACTGAGGGGGTTCAGAGCTGGGAGGTGCTGGCTGGCCTGGCTGCCAGGGAGGGGCACTAGGTCAGGGTGGGAGAGGAAGGAAGGTGGGTTTGGGGGCCCCACCCCAAGACCACCTGACTCTCCCCAACCTACCCAGGAGAAATGTGTAAACTGCTCCAGAAGATTCCGCTGCACTCAGGGCTTCCAGTTAGAGGTAAGGACAGGGGCTTAAGCCGTGCCCTCTGCTCTGCATGCAGGTGTCTACCGTCCCCGCGCCCCCCGCCGCCCAATGCGGGACCCAGCTGGCTGGGTCCCAGTTGTTGGGGATAGAACAGCCAGGGCTGCTCCTTGTTTCCTTGAGGCTGGGATGCCTGGGCCCAGGTCGGCCTCCTGCCTCCATCCCTCCCTGATCTTCTGTCCTGTTCATCCACTGATAGCTGTCTGCCTGTCTTCCCATCCACTGACCTGCCGCTACCCAAGCCGCAGGCTCAGCCCTCCCCCCGTCCCCGTTTCCAGGACACCCCCAAGAAGAGCTGCGTCTACAAGTCCGGCTCCTCCTTCTCCCGGGGCTGCTCTTACACATGTGCCAAGAGAATCCAGGTTTGCCTAGGAGCACCCCACACCCCCGAGTCTGACCACAAGGGGGGAGGCGGGAGCGCAGGTCCAGGGGAGGACCCCAGACTAGATTTCAAGGGCAGAGATCAGGGCTGGGACTAGGCTGAGCCCAGGGGAGCAAGGGCCCAGAGGGAGAGGTCTGAGGTCAGTGGGGCCACTGTCTGTGGCCACACCCCCTGGGAGTGGGGTTCGGGGGAGGGAAATGGAGCTCGGCCTGGACACCATCAAGCAGGACCCAGGGGAAACTGTGGGCCCAGCATTATCCCCTTGTGTGGGATTCAACACAGCTGTCCCTGGCCCGAGGCTCCCTTTCTTCACCCCTGCCACGGAGAGGGTCATAGAAGGCATCTTCCATTTCCCCGGTTCCTGCTTGCTTCATTGTCTGGCTTTGCGGCCTGTCCCCACCGCCCCCTCATGTCCCTCTTCCCCGCACCTGGCCTGTGCCGGGCCTCTCCCTGCCCCCTCCCCACAGGTGCCCGACTGCTGCCCCGGCTTCTTTGGCACACTGTGTGAGCCATGCCCAGGGGGTAAGGGCGGCGTGTGCTCGGGCCATGGGCAGTGCCAGGACAGGCTCCTGGGCAGCGGAGAGTGCCGCTGTCATGAGGGCTTCCATGGAACTGCCTGCGAGATGTGTGAGTTGGGCCGCTATGGGCCCAACTGTGCTGGAGGTGAGCCCCGGGGAGGGCAGAGGACAGAGGCACAGAGACAGCCCAGCCAGGTCAGGGTGGAGGCACTGGGCAACTCCTGTCCTCCCTTGTCCCGCCCCCAGTCTGTGACTGTGCCCATGGCCTGTGCCAAGAGGGGCTTCAAGGGGACGGCAGCTGTGTCTGTAATGTGGGCTGGCAAGGCCCCCGCTGTGACCAGAGTGAGTAGCCTCAAGGGGGAGAGGCGGGTGACTCCTGGGGAGGTGGTTCCCAGGTCCAAACGACCAGAACCTTCTTCCTGCCCCCACCCTTCCCAGAGATCACTGGCCCTCAATGCCCGAAGAAGTGCGACCCCAATGCCAAGTGAGTGAGCTCAGCCTCGGGCTGGTGGGTGGGTAGGGCCCCTGGGGTCAGGCACAGCCCGGGCTGGGCTAACACCGTCCCTCCCAGCTGCATACAGGACTCGGCGGCGGCCCCAGCCTGTGTCTGCGCCGCGGGATACTCCGGCAACGGCAGCTACTGTTCAGGTTGGGTCCCGTGGAATGTTCTGGGCGTGCACCCTGAGATTTTCCATGTAATTTCACCTTGACGCTTTCCCTGCAGAGCCCTCTCCAGTCCTTGTGGGGCTAGTTTCCATCCAGGTCCCATCTTGGGTCTCACCCTTCCCTCTGACCGCTTCCTTTCTCCCCTACCCTCCTCCCCTGTGCCCACACTATCCTTGTGCCTGCTCCTCACAACTCTCTGGGATCCTCTGCCCCCCAGAGGTGGACCCCTGTGTGAACAACCATGGGGGGTGCTCCCCCCACGCCAACTGCACGAAGGTGGCCCCCGGGCAGCGGACGTGCACTTGCCATGATGGCTACACAGGAGATGGGGAGCTGTGCCAGGGTGAGGCTGGGCCCCCCCCCCCACCCTGGGCGGACATGGGGCTAGGGTTCTGGCTTCAGGGTTATAAGGCCAGGAGAGGCTGAGGGGCCCATGGGGGGCACTGAGAGCGTGGCAGTGAGTCACTGAAGGCACCATTGAATGAAAGGGCTGCCCAGGGCCACTTCTCATCCCAGCGTCTCTCCCTGCAGAAGCCAACGGCTGTCTCATCCGCCACGGAGGTTGCCACATCCATGCTGACTGTATCCCCACGGGCCCCCAGCAGGTCAGCACAACAGATGCAGACACTGGGGCTGTGCCTTTCCCTCAGAGGGTGGGGCCCCCCCCACAGACCAGGCCGGAGAGGAGATGCTCCTTCTGTCTGGAGTGCTGGTCTGCTCTTGGCTCCCAGCAGCCGCACTGATCAGGATTTGGGACAGGTCTCCTGCAGCTGCCGTGAGGGTTACAGCGGGGATGGCATCCGGACCTGTGTCCTCCTGGACCCTTGCTCCCAGGTCAGGACCCAGCCCCACCTCATTTCACAGGGGAAGGGGCTGAGGCGGGAACCAGGCCTTCTTGCCCCCGTCAGAGACCTAGGGGCCTCCTCTGAAGGCCGAGCCACCCTCGCACAAGCTCAAATCTGACCGCTGAGTAGCAAACAGGGCTTTGGGGGTTGGTCAGGAGTCTTCATGGTCCCTTACCCAGGGTTGGATGGGGCCAACCCTGTCTCTCTCCTGTCCCCACATCAGAATAATGGAGGCTGCAGCCCCTATGCTGTGTGCAAAGGCGCAGGGGATGGCCAGAGGACGTGCACCTGTGACGCGGCCCACACCGTGGGCGATGGCTTCACCTGCCGTGCCCGAGTCGGCTTGGTAATGGTGCCCAAATTGGACCCCTGACACAGCCTTGGCTGTGACCCCCTTGGGCCTGACCCACGATTTTAGTTAAGATCCCAGATTTGATCCTGTTCCTGGCCTTGACCATGACCCCCTGACTCCACCTGGGCCTGACCCAGCTATGATCCATGAAACAAATCCTGACCCCAGCTCAGACCCCCGGCTTTCCTTTCCTCATCTCTGCCTTGGCCAGACCTTGGGCCGCAGGTGCTGGGACAGGCACCAGGCCCTGAATGGGGGCCACCCAAAATCTGAGCTGATCCTCGCTCCCCCAGGAGCTCCTTCGGGACAGGCATGCCTCATTCTTCAGCCTCCACCTCCTGGTAAGTGACCAGCTGGCTTCGAATTCTTCAGTCCAGCCTGGGCCTCTCTGATCTGCATGTCCCGCCGGTCTCTGGACCTCCATGTTCTCATTTGGTTAGGGGGCTGGCTGTTCTGATCTCTCAGAGTCCAAGTCTTTTTTTTTTTTTTTTTAATATTTTATTTATTTGAGAGAGAGTGAGTAAGCAAGAGAGGGCACAAGCTGGGTGGGGGAGGGGGCAGATAGAGGCAGAGGGAGAAGCAGACTCCCCAGGGTCATCATTAGGAGCAGGGAGCCTAATGATGCGGGGCTCGATCCCAGGACCATGGAATCATGACCTGCTCCAAAGGCAGAGGCTTAACCGACTGAGCCACCCAGGCGACCCTGAGAGTCCAAGTCTTTTCTGGAGGATCCACAGATGCCCCGAGGTGGTCACAAGTTGCCCCTCTTCTCCTTAAGCTGTTCCTGCCTCCCCACAGGAATACAAGGAGCTCAAGGGTGATGGGCCTTTCACAATTTTTGTGCCTCGTGCAGACCTAATGACCAACCTGTCGCAGGTAAAGCAACCCTCCCCCTGGGAAGGGATGGGCCCTGTGGGGCAGGAGTGGGTATGGGCAGGGACAGCAATCAAGGCCTCCTTCTCCCCTCATGATTCCCACTCCAGGATGAGCTGGCTCGGATTCGCGCCCATCGCCAGCTCGTGTTCCGCTACCACGTGGTTGGCTGCCGGCGGCTGAGCAGCCAGGAGCTGCTGGAGGAAGGCTATGTCACCACGCTCTCGGGGCACCCGCTCCGCATCCACGAGAGGGAGGTGGGCCCAGGCCCCTACCCCCTATTCCACGTTGGTCCGCCCCTGCATCGACCACCTCGCAGAGCCAGGACTCAGACTCAGCCGCAGCTTTCAAGCCCTGCGGGCGAGCACCCGAGCCCTATCCCTGCACATTGAAGACCCTTTTACTTCCCCTGGGCCCGGACGGGGTTTAGTGAGAGGGAGATAAATGAGTCCATCTCTGGACCGTGCGCACCACTGAGGGCCTGTCCTCCGGCTGAGGACTTCTGAGCCTGGCCCTGTGTCGGTGCTCGCTGTTCCCGCAACCCCGCCGGGTCAGCCAGGCAGTGGGTGGTGTTTCCCTGCGGTCTTGGCCCCGCCCACCTTCTGTCCCAAGCCTCACCCAGTGCAGGCCCACTGGGGGCCCCGCCCCCAGCTGGGGCCCCGCCCCCTCAGACTCTGAGCGCCCCACTAACTGGCTTCCTTTGGTCCGGCGGGGCCTCCAGGGCAGCATCTATGTCAATGACTTCGCCCGGGTGGTGAGCAGCGATCAGGAGGCGGTGAACGGCGTCCTGCACTTTATCGACCGGGTCCTGCTGCCTCCTGACGTGCTACACTGGGAGCCTGACGCTGCCCCTGCCCTGCGGGTATGACCTGGACACAGGCCTGGGAGCTTGCTAGGGGCCTCCTGCGTTCCCTCCCTGCCTGACCTCAAGGCTCACCTGTGCTTTCCCGCAGAGGAACGTCACCGCTGCGGCGGAGGGCTTCGGTTACAAGATCTTCAGCAGCCTTGTGAAGGTACTGCTCCTGCGTGCGGGCATTTGTGGCGGTGTGCCTGTCTGTGTGTGAGTTGATGTGTGTACGTTCACCTGTCCGCACGCTCCTCTGTGCGTAACCCTGTGCCTCGTGTGTGCACAGGCCTTCTGATCCCTCATGTGAGCATAGGGTGTGCTTGTGTACCCACGTACCTGAGAATAGTCGAGGGGTGTGCAAGTTTATCCCTGCATGTATGTCCATGTGCATCTGCCTGGGATGGCTACAGAAGAAGGCAGCTGGCTGGAGGGCCACCTGGGTACCTGGAGCCCCTTCCTGGACTTTGTGGTCCAACCGTTTACCTCTGGCCCCCAGTTTCTGACTGTCACACCTCTGCTAACCCTTGCCAGGAGGCTGGCCTCCTGCCCCTGCTTCAGGATGCGTCGCATAGGCCCCTCACCATGCTGTGGCCCACAGACTCTGCACTGCATGCCCTGCCGGCTGACCGCCAGGCCTGGCTACACCACGAAGACCACCGTGACAAGCTGGCAGCCATCCTGCGGGGCCATGTGATCCGCAACATTGAGGTGGGTGTCCGCCCCCCACCCCCCCGTCCTTGGTCTGTCTGCCACCCAGCCTGTCTGCTCAGCTCTAACCATAGCTCCATCTTCTCAGGCCTTGGCATCTGACCTGCCCAACCTGGGCCCACTCCGCACAATGCATGGGACCCCCATCTCCTTCTCCTGCAGCCGTGCCCGGCCGGTGAGTCTGGGAAGCAGGGGGCAGGGGTTCTGGAAGTGGGGGCCCGTGATGCACCTGTGACCCCACGAACTCTCCTTCCTCTGCCTGCAGGGTGAGCTCACAGTGGGGGAGGAGGACGCCCGCATCGTGCAGCGGCACCTGCCCTTTGAGGGTGGCCTGGCCTATGGCATCGACCAGCTGCTGGAGCCACCTGGCCTTGGTGCCCGCTGTGACCGCTTTGAGACTCGGCCGCTGCGACTGGTGAGAGAGGCCATAGGTCAGAGGTGGACAGGCAGGAGCCCTAGCTGACCTGTCCCATCCATCCCTCTGATTTTGCTGTTGGCTTCTGTTCTTTCCAGAAGATCTGCAGCATTTGTGGGCTGGAACCGCCTTGTCCTGAGGGCTCACAGGAGCAGGTGAGGCCCTGGGAGCCGGGTGGGAGTTCAGGGAGGACCCAGGGACCACCAAGCTCAGACTGTTTGACTCCTCTTGGCCCAGGGCAGCCCCGAGACCTGCTGGCGATACTACTCAAAGTTCTGGACATCCCCTCCACTGCACTCCTTAGCACTGCGCAGCATTTGGGCCCGGTCCAGCCTCTGGGGCCAGCCCCAAGGCCTGGGCAGGGGCTGCCACCGCAACTGCGTCACCACCACCTGGAAACCCAGCTGTTGCCCTGGTCACTATGGCAGTGAGTGCCGAGGTGAGGGTCCTGAGGCTGCAGGTGCTGCTCTGGAGAACAGGTGTTGGGGTGGTGGGGTGGGGGGCAGGTGTGGGTGGTGAGGGAATTTTAGCAGGAGAGAACACTGGGTGCAGTATCTAGGATTCTGCTTGGGGGGTGGTGCGGCTTCTGGAAGGGGCTTGGTTGTCCCAGGTGCAGGACGGGCAGTGTGGCCGGTCTGGGGCTGCGTGTGGTAGGGGGTCCTGAGGAGATCCCCAGCCCCTTTCTTCCCCCACCTGCTAGCTTGCCCTGGTGGTGCTGGCAGCCCCTGCAGCGGCCGTGGTGTGTGCATGGACGGCATGAGTGGCAGTGGGCAGTGTCAGTGCCACGCAAGGTTTACAGGGACGGCGTGTGAACTCTGTGCCCCGGGGGCCTTTGGGCCCCAGTGCCAAGGTAGGCCGTCCTGCCCCCCCCAACCCCGCCCCCTCCTACCCTGCCCTCTGAGCCCTGGGACCCCCGCACCGACCCTATCCTCCTGCCCGTCCCTCTCCCCAGCCTGCCACTGCTCCTCCCATGGGCGCTGTGATGAGGGCCTGGGGGGCTCCGGCTCCTGCTTCTGCGACGAGGGCTGGACGGGCCCGAGCTGTGAGGTGCAGCTGAGTGAGTGCTCTCGGCATCTGTGCCCACCCTGCGCGCTTGTACCTGTCTGCCGGCACTGGCGCGTGTCCGGACTGCTCAAGCTGAGGCCCTGAGGGGCGGGTGGGAGGGGGGTTAGGGGGACCTCCAGGAGGGCAGCTTCTCACCTGGATGTGTGGGGTGGGCCCTGGGGGACAGAGCTGCAGCCCGTGTGTACCCCACCCTGCGCACCCCAGGCCGCGTGCCGTGCAGACAACAGCTGTGAGTGCGGCCTGGGCTATGAAGGGGATGGACGCACATGCACAGGTGAGCACGGGGGTGGGATGCGAGACAGGAGCCCCTCTGGCCCTGGTCCCTCCTGTCCCCTAGTCCTGCCACTCTCTCCCTGTCCACAGTGGTGGACTTGTGCCGGGAGGGGCATGGTGGCTGCAGCGAGCACGCCAACTGCAGCCAAGTGGGCACTGTGGTCACCTGCACCTGCCTGCCCGCCTATGAGGGCGACGGCTGGAGCTGCCGGGCCCGTGACCCCTGTGCGGACGGCCGGCGCGGGGGCTGCCACGAGCACGCCGACTGCTTGAACACTGGCCCGGTGAGCAGCCGGGGAGCTGAGCCGCAGGGCGGGGAGGCTCCACAGTGCGGCCCCCCAGGTCCCTGAAGAGCACCCGCCCGCTCTCCCGCCCCAGAACACCCGGCGTTGTGTGTGCCATGCTGGCTACGTGGGTGACGGACTGCAGTGTCTGGAGGAGCCGGAGCCACCCGTGGACCGCTGCCTGGGCCAGCCACCACCCTGCCACGTGGATGCCGTGTGCACGGACCTCCACTTCCAGGGTGTGCTTCCCTGCCCGCCCCCAGTGGCCCTGCTTGCCCTCGGTGCCACCGGGCTGATCACGTGTCCCTCCCTTCTGCAGAGAAGCAGGCTGGGGTCTTCCACCTCCAGGCCCCCAGTGGTCCCTATGGCCTGAACTTCTCAGAGGCTGAGGCAGCCTGTAGGGCCCAGGGAGCTGTTCTTGCTTCTCTCCCTCAGCTTTCTGCTGCCCAGAAGGTGTGTGGGGCCCAGGGGTCTGGAGCCAAGCCTGTGGGGGCCCCTCCGGTTGGGCCTGAGGTCTCAGCACCCCCTCCTTCCCCTACAGCTGGGCTTCCACCTGTGCCTCGTGGGCTGGCTGGCCAACGGCTCGGCAGCCCACCCGGTCGTCTTCCCTGCGGCCGACTGTGGCGGTGGCCAGGTGGGCATCGTCAGCCTAGGCGCCCGGGAGAACCGCTCGGAGTGCTGGGATGCCTACTGCTACCGCGAGCTAGGTGCAGTGCCCCCTGCCCCAGAACCCCACTTCCCACCATGCCCTGGCTCGGCCGCTTCCTACTGATCCCCTGAACCCCCTTTCCCGCAGATGTGGCCTGCCGGTGCCGCCATGGCTTTGTGGGTGACGGGACAAGCATGTGCAACGGGAAGCTGCTCGATGTCCTGGCTGCCACCGCCAACTTCTCCACCTTCTATGGGGTGTGCAGGGACCCAGCCTTAGGGCTGGGGGTGGTGGTGGTGGTGGTGGTGGTGGTCACTGGGGTCCCAGGGGAGGGAGCCTGCCCATGGTCCTATCTCCCCCCACTTCCCAGATGCTGCTGGGCTACGCCAACGCCACCCCACGAGGTCTCGACTTCCTGGACTTCCTGGACGATGAACTCACCTACAAGACACTCTTCGTTCCTGTCAACGAAGGCTTCCTGGACAACATGGTAACTGGCAGGGGCTGTGGGCAGAGCCAGGCCCGATACCCATACCTCTGGCTGCCCTGGGCCGATAGCCTTGCTTCGCCCACAGACGCTGAGTGGCCCCGACCTGGAGCTGCACGCCTCCAACGCCACCTTCCTGAGCACCAATGCCAGCCAGCACACTGTGCTCCCTGCCCACTCGGGCCTCAGCCTCGTCTTTAGTGCTGTGGGCCTGGACAACAGTTCCAGGGCCCCTGTGGTGAGTCTGGCCACCGCACCTCCCCCGCAGGCCCTAGCCGTCACCTACTAGGCCTGACTCTGGTCTTCCTACAGGCCCCAGGGGCAGTTGTGGTTAGCCATGTTGTCGTGTGGGACATCATGGCATTCAACGGCATCATCCACGCTCTGGCCAGGCCCCTTCTGGCTCCCCTACAGCCGGTGAGTAGGTGATGGACTGGGGTGGGGGTGGGGGATAGCAGAACAGCAAGGGGGTTAGTGGACAGCCCTGGCCTGCCTGGCCTTGATGCTTTCCTTATTTGCAGCGGGCGGTGGTGGCCCCTGAGGCTCCACCGGTGGTGGCAGGCGTGGGGGCTGTGGTAGCGGCCGGAGCACTGCTTGGTGTCATGGCTGGAGCCTTCTACCTCCGTGCTCGAGGCAAGGCCACAGGCTTTGGCTTCTCTGCCTTCCAGGTAGGGCCATGTTGTGGGGGAGGGGAGGGGGCTGGGGATGCCTGGGTCCATTGACCTTCCTCGAGGTCCCTCACCACACCTCTCTTCTCAGGCAGAAGAGGATGCTGAGGAGGACTTTACCCCGTGGCAGGAAGGGACCAGCCCAACCCTGGTCTCTGTCCCCAACCCAGTCTTTGGCAGCCACGACGCCTTCTGCGAGCCCTTTGATGTGAGTGTGGGGGCTGAGGGGCGGCAGAAAGGGGGCCGAGGCCTGGTTTTGGCCCAGCCACAAAGGGTTCTCTCCCCACCCCCAGGGCTCACTGCTGGAGGACGACTTCCCCGACACCCAGAGGATCCTCGCGGTCAAGTGAGGCGGCCGGGGCCGAGCAGAGGCATGAGCGAGAGGGAGACGGCTTTTATTGCCCTCCTTGGACCGAGGCCCAGCGTGGACAGGGCAGGAGGGGGGGAGGACCTGCTCTGGACAATAAAGGTGCCCTCAGCGGATGTGGGCCATGTCGCTGAGAAAGGGCGTCTTCATGCAGCCGGTGCACAGCTGGTCCATCCAGAGCGGCGCCTCGTGCTGCAGGGGCGTGCGGCGCGGGTAGAAGGTGAAGTCCACGTGGTAGTTGAGGAGACAGCTGAGGGAGGCCATGTAGAGGTCCGAGAAGCGCACGAGGCGCCGGGAGAAGTAGGTGGGGTTGTGGAAGGTGCGGAAGATGCTCCCGAACTGGGCGTTGAACAGGGCCTTGGTGATGCACCTGTGGGGGAGACACAGGGCACTCGAGGGGGCCCAGGAGCCGCGGTGTGGGTAAGCCCTTCCCGCGCCCCCCATGGCCCACCTCAGCTCCTGCCGCTCCTTCAGCCAGGCTGCCAGCACCTGCTGCGATTCGGCATCCTGGTACGTCTGTGGGAGACCAGAGGGTGCTGGGGTGTGCCCGGGCGGCAGCCCTGCCCCCACCCCCCACCCCTGCCCCCCCCCACCTGCATGCGCTCCAGCAGCCCCGTGAGCGCCTGCTGCCACGTCAGCGAGTGCATGTACTGCTCCGTGTTGATGATGCGGATCTCCCGCTCCAGCTCAGGGATGATGGCCCCCGTGCGCCAGCCGTGCCGCAGCATGAGGTCCTGCCGTGCAGGGTGGAGGCTGGGCTCAGCGGTGACGAGCAGGGGGTCCCTCCCTCCCTCCCTTCTCGCGGGGCCCAGCCTTGCCCGCTTACCGCCAGGTCACTGTACAGGTGGTCTCCGAAGTAGAGCACGCGGGGCCCACGCCATTCTGTCAGGCGCAGGAAGTCGTACAGGTTTCCCTGCGGGGAATGGGGGCTACCGCTGAGCACAGTGTACTGGGGGCTCCCATGGGGCTGCCGGAACCCCGCCCTATCCTCCACTGCCCCTCCCAAATCCCCAGAGGCAGTGAGGCCCCTCCAGCTGGACGCCCAGCTGCCCTTTCCCATGGCCTCACTGACCCAGGGCTCTGGCCCTGGTGTCCTCCCCTGGTCTCCTCCCCCTCACAGTCGGGAAGGGGGTCTGCCTGCCCCAGGAAAGTCTCCTGTGGGCCTGGCACGGTGCCCTGCGCCTCCAGGGCCTCCCCTCCCTGTGGCCTCACACCCGCCCCAGG
Source organism: Neogale vison (assembly GCF_020171115.1). Taxonomy (NCBI): domain Eukaryota; kingdom Metazoa; phylum Chordata; class Mammalia; order Carnivora; family Mustelidae; genus Neogale; species Neogale vison. The sequence goes on along the minus strand of NC_058096.1, from coordinate 203,052,378 downwards.
GATCCCACGCTGTGGGAAACAAACCACAGGAGCAAGCCCATGGCCCTGCAGCCCTTCCTGTGCTCCCAGGGAGCCCGGAGGGACCCGGCGGAGCTCACTGCAGAGCCATCTGCCCCGCCGGCTCCAGAGCCAGAGAAGAGATGAAGGCAGTCAGGCTTAAACACAATAGAGGAGGCTCTCGGGAGAGCAGAAAATGGGGCAGGGGGCCCAGAGCAGGAAGTGCAGCAGCCGCCGGGGCAGGTGCCCAGAGCCCACAGCCCAGCAATGAGCAGAATTCACACTGGGCACAAAGGAGTCAGCCCGTGCTGCAAGCGGCCAGGAGATTGCTGAATTCAGCTCAGGTGGGCAGTCAGGTACGAGGGGGTGTGCGCCGAGGATGGGCCCCGCACCAAGAGAGAATCTTGAGGGCCAGGTGCTGCATCAGGCAAGATGGAGCCTGAGGTTCCCGCAAAGGGAGCCAGGGAGGGAGCACAAAGATGAGAAGTAAGCAGGATCCAAGGCATGCGTGTGTGCGCGCGCATGCGCGCACACACACACACACACACAGAGACAGAGTGAAATTTCAGATCATCAGACATAAAGAAAAGGCTAAAAGCTGCCAAAGGAGAAAAAGTCCCATGTTCCCCACAAAGGTGTGTGACCCACCTCAGGCTTAGCTAAGATGCTGAGACAAAGGAGCCGAGAGAGCGAGCCTGTGCCCAAAGAGACCATGGAGAGCTGGGGCCACAGGGCTAGGAGTACTGCCGGCAGGTCAGGCCTCGGCTCTGGATACCCCAGGCTGGCTGCCTCCACCCCCGGAACCTCCACCCTCAAGGAGACCAGCTCAGCCAGGATTTCTGCATTCCATCCAGGACTAAATGCCTTAATCCTGCTCCTTAATTGCCACCCAACCCTGGCACGAGGCCCCCTAGGCCCCCTTCTCATCTTCCTAGACACCAGCTAGGAAAAGGGCTCTCCCCTGAAGGCCCGTGAGCTGCTCCTACAGCTGGTGTGGCCGTAGCAGGGTGGTCAGCCCCAAGTAACAGCGCCACGGATCGTCTGGGGGACTTTCAGTAAACGCCTGGATGATGTGAGGGCTTCGTACCACAATTCAGGAGAACACTTTTCTTGGTTTGTTTACACCCTACCTCTTCTGTGGATGAGGAAAAGCACGGCACAGAGAGGCCAAATGACTCGTCCAGACTCCTTCTGCTAATGAGCAGTGAAGTCCAACACAGGCAGCCTGACCAGGCCTGGGCCCTCACAGTTATTCCCTGGTGCCCCGGGACACAGTGCGAGGGGGCAGAGGCATGGCAGGCGTGTTGGGGAGCGGCAGGGCCCAGGAGGCCGTGCAGCTGCCCCCTCTGCAACCTGGGGCCAGGGAGAGGCCACCCGCATGGCACTCACCTGCCGATAGATTTTGCCCTTCTCCAGGCTGGTGATGCGGTCCCAGTGCAGGGAGCCCTTCTCATCGAGTTTTCGGAAAGGCCTGGTGCGGGACGGAGAGGGGGCGGTAAAGGGCTGGATATCCAGTGTGGGGCAGGACTGGGGGGGGTGGTGGCGCGCAGGCACCATCTCCACTGGCCACGTGCTGACAAGGGGGTGTCCCCACCCCAAGTACCAGGCAAAGGCTGGTTCCCACGCCCCGGCCCCATCACCCCAGTGAGGCCCATACTTGCGCCGGTCGGTGAAGAAGCTGGGTTTGTCTGCCTGGACAATGACCACATCGAAGAGCTGACGCCAGTCGGGGCCCACCATGTGCCGCATCCCCTTGTCCCTGGGCAGAGGCAGAGGGAGAGCAGAAGTGGGACAGGCAGCAGCAGGGTGGAGGGGCCCGAGGCCCCTCTGGCAGCCCGTCCGACCCCTCCTCCCCACCCAGGCGGCTCACACGAAGCTGAAGGGGCTGTTGGTGATGAGGAACAGCTGCTTCCCATGTGCCACCAGGCGGCTCAGGACAGCGAACGTCTCGTCCCCTCTCAGGATGTACTTCTCTAATGGGGACACGGGTCTGTGAGGGCCAACCCAGCGCCCTGCCCAGGAACCCGCAGGAGGGGCTACGGCCCACCCTTACCCATATCCCGCTCGATCCACTGGTACATGAGGCCCTTCACGTGCACGTCCCGAATGGCATCCTGGGGGCAGTGGAGGGACAGTGAGGCTGTAGCAGGGCCTAGGAAGTGGGCCCTGCTGTGGCCAACTTTACCTTCCCTGCCACCCTGAGAGGCAGGCCACAGGTCCTCACCGTCACATCCTTGTAGAGGTGCGCCTGGTCAAACTCCAGGCCGTGACCAAGGAAGTGGTCTACCACGCAGGACAGCAGCGCCATCTCCGGCAGTGAGAAGATGTCCATGAACTGCTTGATGGAGGGACCCTGCAGAGGGGACCACCGCCTCAGCAAGCCCCCGGCCTCGGCCCCCAGTTCTAGAGGCCACAGGCTCTGAATCTGGCTTGCCACACTAGGGTAGGCACTGCCTGTGGGTCAGGGCCAGCGCCCCAGGGAGCGGGCCCCTGCGATGAGATCACTGCGCGGGCTGCCCGGGGCCACGGCCCGTGGAGTGGGTACCTTGCCGTAGAAGCCGCTCATCTGGTACAGTGGGATGTGCTGGGTGCCCCCGTATAAATCGATCACTTCCTCGTCAGGCACAGGCTGGAGGCCCCTGGGCGGGTATGCAGACATCAAGAGTCCAAAGTAGTCCAGAGCCGAGGCCCCGGTAGAGTGGGGGGTGGAGGGGAAGCAGGGTGCGGCCGGGAATCTGCACTGACCTGTAGGCCGTCCCCAGCTGCACGTAATGGAAGGCGTCAATCTTCATCAGCAGGCTCTGGGAGCGCCACAGGAGTGGGAGGGGTGGGGAGAAAGGGGTCTGCACTGGCCCTGGGACAGCCTCTTCCAGCCTCTGGGCTACAGCCCCAATGGGAAGGTACCGAGGGGATCATGTGCCCGTCGAGAGGAAGTCCCCTTAGAGGACAGGGGCTAAGGAAGTAGTGCCAACGCACATCCCGTCAGGAGGGGCTGCTGGGGTCCGGGGCCTCAGCACTCACCTTCTGAATGTCGTAGTGGAGGCCCCGGATGGCAAAGCTGGGGTCATAGTCATACTTTCGGATCCCCTCTGGGTACTGTTGAGGGGAAGTGGGCCAGGCTGAGTCAGGGGCATCAGCACAGACCTCTGGAGGGGCTGCCGCCTCAGGGGAGCCCCGTGCCTCAGCCTGGGATCGCTCCAGTGCCGGGGCCACCTGCCCGGCCAGCCTCACCTTGTAGTGCTCAATTAGGATGTCACGGGCAGCAGTGAAGATCTCGGGGTGCAGCGCATCTGCATACTGAGCCAGTGTGTAGTCGTAGTCGAAGCCATAGACTTCGACGTCGCGCAGGCTGATCTCGTTGTTGGCATAGATGGCTGCTGGGTTCAGGAGGCTGCAGACCTCCGGGGGCAGGAGGTCTAGAGGGAGGAGATGCAGTATGAGGAGGAGGTGAACACAGCGGCAGCAAACGGTTACCAAGCACTTTCCAGGTGCCCAGGCCCAGGAGCCTTGTGAAACCACGCAGGATGCGTAATCTCAGCCCCAGGCTGCATATGGTCAAAGTGAGGCTCAGAGGGACCACCTGCCCAGGGTCACATGGTTGGGGGGGGGTAAGGCAGAGCTGGCAATGGGCCAAGGCCCCAGCTGGGGTTACACCAGGGCCCGCAGCTCAGCAGGTGCGCTGAGCCCATGTTTCTTCCAGGCCCCTGTGAACCCGTCCGAGCCATGGCTCTGCTCAGAACTTTCCACCTTGCCTGCAGCCTGAGCTGGGCCTGAGGGACGTGACAGGAATGGGGGGTACTAGGCAGCTCCTCTGTCACTCGCACTCCCTGCTCGGTGCACCTGCCACAGCTTGTGGCCCCTCTAATTGGATTTTAGCTGCCCGCCAGTCTACATAATGACATTTGCTGTTTCGAGCCAGGGAACATTGCTAATTACGACAGGCAGGACGTGTGATGTTGGGTTGTGGGGCAAGTAACCAGGCCGCTCCCCACTGGGGACGTGGTCATAGCCATCCCAGGCCCCTGGCTGCTACGGGGGGTTGAGTGGTACACTGTGCAGAGTAGGTTCCGAGGGAGGCAGAGGAGGGTGAAGGGGGTCCCAGGCTCATCTGCCTCAGTTTCCCCATCTGTTCAGGAGGGGAGGTCCATGGGAAAAGGGCTTCGGCTTTGGGGTCAGACAGGCCAGGCCGAGCTCTCCTTCTCACAGCTGTGACCTCAGAAAAGTCACCTCACTTTCCGGGCCTCAGTTTCCCTATCTTTAAAGGGGAAATCATAATCATGCCAACCTACAGAATCACTGAGAGGGTCACAGGGAACATTCTCTGTGCCGCATTCCTGCTCTGCCCCCGCAGCAGATGTAGGATTACGTGGGCGGTGTGTCTCCGGAACCTGTCATCTCCCTGTCCCGGAGTCCCCTGCATCACTCAGAGAGAGGGGCAGGCAAGACTAGGACACAGGGCACAGTCCTGCTGGGCTCCAGATAGCGCCATTCCTGAGACCTCTCACCTGTGGCTGAGGCCCACACAAACAGCCCAAGCCTCCAGGGAATTCCTGCCTCAGTCACAACTAGGCATCGCCTTGAAGCAGAAGCCCTGGGCCGTGCGGTCTGTGCTCAGAGACAGACACTGCTGAGCTCCCACACTCTGACAATTTGCCCTGGAGGCCCCCTCAGAACACAGGCTCCGTCCCTACCCCCTTTCCTAAAGAGCCCAGTACAGGGCGTGGGTGTGGGAACAAGTGTGGCTGGTGCCACTAGGGGCCCCAGGCCGACAGAAGCCTGGCAGAGAGCAGCTGTTTCAGGCTGGTGGGTGCAGACACAGTATTTCTCACTTGGACGCATGTGAGACACAGCCAACCTCCGCTCTCTAGGGAGCTGCTTCCGAGATGCCCCTGAGGTCACTAGGACCCTGGACCTTGCTCTCCTCACGGGCCTGAGTTCTTGGGTGCCAATGGTAACTCTTGGTACAATGTCCAGGAGACCCCCAGGAAGGAGGGATCTGCTTGATGGTGTGGCCCCTTGTTGGCATGGTGCTGGCCATGGCCAGCTTTTGGCTCTGTCCTTGAGGACGTTCCCGTGGACAGATGATCCTCTGAGGAACAAAGCAGGGTAGGGAAGCAGCCCACGGGGTCTTCCCTCTTGACTGGATTTCTGGACTGAGGAAACCATAGCTCTGGGGGCCACAAGGCCCCAGTCCTTTCCAGAGGGCTGCAGTGGTGCGTGGGGCCCAGTGAGCTAGACATACCCCTCACGGGCACTGGCCTCCCAAGTTCACTGGGCTCACTGTGCAGACCCTCCCTTTCCTCTTCTGAGCCTGCCCCACTCCTGCCCCAGGCTGTAGGGCCGACTCTTCCCCACAGCAGCTGTAAGGCTCACTGTGGGTGCCGTCCCCACAGCTGCTTCTGGGTGCACATGCCGGGTGCCTCAGAGGCTCACCATGTCCAGGCCTCACTCCAACCCTGTGAGGTGGTCACACTTATTCATCCATCACCCAGAGGAAGAAACAGGCTCAGGGAGGTGAAATCACTTGCTCCAAACCACCCAGTAGTAGGCAACTGAGATTCAAATTCAGGTCAGTCCACCTGCCTTAATTACTCTCCCCCTAGGCCTTGCCTTCCAGCATCCCCACACTGGTGGAGAGGCAGTGGCCTGGGGCCCGGCTCCCTGGTCAAGTCTTGCCCACAGGCATTAGCCCAAAGGCGTATCTCAGTCCCCAGAATCTCCCCCAGAAAACCCATTCAAGAGGGTTGAGTTAGGACTCAGGGGTGCAAGGCTGGCTCATGCTGATGCTCATCATGGCATCTTGGAAATGACCTTGCCCCTTTCAGATCAAGAGTTGTCTCTGTGGAGATCTGAAGATGCTGGCACACCTGGGGTGACAAAGCCCAACAGACCTCATTATGTTCTCTCCCACACCTACCAGGCAGGCTCCTCGGGCTGCTCTGCAGAAGGTCTTCTCCAGACCCAGAGCAAACGCCTCTTCCTAAACAGCCCCCCAGGCCTGTCCTCTCCACTGAGGCAGTGCAGGGTGGGGTCCTGTGAAGCCCAAGGGCTTCGGAAGCACCGTTCCTCAGGCGTCTTAACTATTCTGCCCTGTGCGTCTCAGGTGAACACTGTTCCACTCTCCGCACAGCTGGAGTGGAAGCCCCATTCCCTCAGCTGGAATCTTCCAGACAGGGCACTTTGTCTTACCAGACAATGAGACCAGCATCACCCTTGGGGGCTCCTCTGGAAGCTCCCTGCCCTTTCTTGGCCTGGTTCCCTCTGAGTCATCACCACAACCCTGTGACAGTGGCCCCAGGGCTGTGTTTAATGCTGTGGCTACTGAAGGTCTGAGAGGGGGAGGCCCGCTGAACACCCCCCCGCTGGTCATTGATAGGGTCAAGCCCAAACCACATCTGCCTGCCGCAGAGGCAGAGCCTCTGGAGACACGGTGACAGGTACAGAGCACTCTCAGCTCTGCCCCCTCATCAGGGCACTGCAGCGTGGCCTCTCCGGGGGACACTTCAAGGCTCATCAGCCCATTTTGCTCTGGGGGTGGGGGTTGGCCAGGAGGTTAAGTGTTCTGGCCAAGGATGCCGCCACCCTTGTGGACTCCAGGGCCCTGGGGCGACTTGGTCTCCTTTCTCCAACCGACAGCTTCCCCTCCTAGGCTGACAGTGCTCCCGACCTCGGTCGCAATCTAGAGGTATCTGCAAAGTCTAGTCGGCGTCGGCTTAGGTCTGGCAGCGCCGCCAGCTGGCTTTGTCCCGATGCTCCCGCCCCAACTAAGGGCCCCTAAGAGAACAAGGGGTTGGGGGCATTTCCGCCGCAGCCTCCCTGCAGGCGGGACCGCCAGGAAAGACGGTGGGGGCTCCGCATTCCGGAGGCCGCTTCGGGATCCCCAAGCTGCTGCAGACGGAGCCAGGGAACAAACCTCCCGTCGGCCCACCTGCCTCCGGGCGTCGGGGCGGCCCCAGAGGCCCCCGGGACGACCCGCTGGAGCCTCCACCGAAGAGCTGCCGGGCCTTGGGACTCTGGGACCCTGGCGAGCCCCACCAGCGCGCTTTCCCCGAAGAGCGGCGCCCGGGACGGCTGGTCTGCCCGTCGCTTGGACGCGCGCCTGCCGCCGCGCGGATACACCCCCGGCGCCCGTCCCGCTGCGGCTCACCCACCGTGCACCAGTCTCCGCATGTCCTGGTAACGAGCCCACAGGTGCGCGCTGACTTCTGCACCGCCCGCGGGCGCCGGGGCGGGCGCGGAGCGCGGGGCGCTCGGGCAGTGGGCGCCGGGACCCGGGGGGCCGCAGCCTGGGCAGGAGGGCGTGGACGAGGAGGCTCGCGGCCCGCCGTGGCCCCTGCACGGCAGCCAGCGCCGAGCGGCCGCCCGCAGCCCCGCACCCGCCATGCCCGCCGCGCGCTGCCCGCGCAGCCCTCGGCCCCTCGGCCAGTCCGCCGCCCTCCGACTGCGCGCCCGCCACGGTGGCCGCGTGCTCCTCACGGCGGCCGGCCAATGGGCGCGGCGCGCGGAGTCCGGCCGGCCAATGGGCGCGCCCCTCGGCCCGGGGGGGGCGGGAGGTCCCGGGACGGGGCGGGGCGGGGCGGACTCCCGGGCCCCCTCCCCCGTCTCCGCGAGGCCGAGAAGGACTCTGCGCTCTGCGCCCCCCTCCGGTAGCCACGGCGGTGATGGCCGCTCCCTCGGCCCCGCTCCCGAGAGGTCGGAGGGCCAAGAACAGCCCTCTCCTTGAGGCTATGGACGGCCGGGGAGCGGGAAGCGGATGACCAGCGCACGGCGAACCCCCCCCGCCCTGACACCCCCTCGCCCACCCCCCCAGGTCCTCTGTCTCTCCCTTCGCTCCCGGGTCCTCTTGCCCCTTCTCCACCCCACCCCACCCCCAGTCCTCCTGACCTCAGCTCCGCCGCCGCTCCCCGCCAGTCCTGCTCTAGGGGGCCTGTTCCGCGCAGACCAGGGGCCGGCCCGTTTCACTCTAGCGAATAAAGAGGACTTACCTCGCGCAGCCCGGTGCTAGCCCCAAGCCGGGTGAGACCCCGGGACCCGCTGGGACACACAGTGCCGTCCACGCCTGCTGAAGCAGCTCCTTCTTGGTCCCTCCCTGCACCGTACGCAGGTGATCCCTTTTAACTCAGAGCAGGAGGACGAGGACATAGCGGTGCAGTTCAGAGTGGTGGGCCCGGGGTCATTGCACCTGCTCGGTTCTGACCTCAGCAAACGACCTCACCGACCCCACCCTTCGCTTTCTCCCACGGGGCCCCTCTTAAGATGCTGTGGTCTTCTAGTCTCCAGACTTTCCATAGACATTCTGCTTCCCTGTTTGCAACCATTCCCCACCTGTTTTTTTCTGAGTCCTGAGTCCGCTTGCGTCCCAGGCCTAACGCTAGGCCTTGAGGCGGCCGACAGAGCACCGATGTGCCCCATCAGTGGGGAGCTGGCTAGCTGGACACTGTTTCCTTGGGGTGCTCCTCCTGGTTTAAGGGCGTATTTGTGCTTTTGAATATCCACTGCACCTTGGCTGAGAACCTACCAACCGTGGGCCAGATCCTGGGCCAGGAGATGGGGCGGGTCGGGGGAGGATCGCGGATGGAGGCAGAAGGGTAGTCCCATGGGAGCCCAACTGAACTAGGTCGGCCTTCGGGACTTGTCCATAAGTAAGCTTCCTCAGGGTGGGAGATGGGTGCCTGGTGGTGACAGGCTCCCAGAGCCACCAAGAGGAGAACCTGGAGTGAGCCACCAAGCCAGTATGCAGGGAGCTGGGTAGGGTAGGCCCCAGGAGAAAACAGGTGATTCAGGAAGCAGCTCTGGGCCAGCAGTTCAGCTCCAGACTCTGTGATCCGTGCCAAGGGCCCTGCTTGCGCTCTCTCTCCTCCAGCCTATTTTTGTATATTTTGTGTTCACACCACTGAACTTTTTATTGACTTTGTTTCCATTTGATGTTCTTAGACTGTGCAATAGTTGTCTCCCTTCTCAAAGATAGGCCCCTGTTGTTTTTCTAGCCTTAGGTGATGAAGTGACAGTCCCTTATAACATGCACAGGGACTCAACAAGCGTGAATGAAGGCTCTGGTGCTCCTGCCTGGCTTAATCTCCTAACTTCTCAGTTTCCCATCCATAAAACAGGATGATGTAAATAAAGGGGAGTGTCCCTAGGTTCTAGAATACATATAAAGAACTGGTACCCAGCATATCATTGTCACGCTATCATCCTGGTGTTTTAGCTAACTATAATGGATCAGTTACCATGCTGCCGGCATGGTAAGTGCTTTATTCGTATTACTTCTAAATCCTCACAGCATCAAAGAGAGGCCCCACTTCGTGGAGCAAGGGATGTGGTTTGACAAAGACCATGCTCTTGAGCCGCTCTGCTGCTCTGTGATTATTGTGAATAAGGAGGTGATGCGCAAAAAGGATCTACATGCACCTGCCTAAGGGTAAGTGCCCCAAACAAGATAGCTTCTATTAATATCGGGGTTGTTCGCACGAAGTGATTGCTTGGACTTTTGTTGTGATCATGATAAAGTTCACCTTTCAAAAATGCATATGGGGGGGTGCCTGGGTGGCTCAGTGGGCTGAAGCCTCTGCCTTCAGCTCGGGTCATGGTCTCGGGGTCCTGGGATGGAGCCCCACATTGGGCTCTCTGCTCAGCGGGGAGCCTGCTTCCTCCTCTCTCTCTGCCTACCTGTGATCTGTCTGTCAAATAAATAAATGAAATCTTAAAAAAAATACATATCGATTCTGTTATTTTTAGAATTCTAGTCATCAGTCACGACCTCGAAATAAATGCAAAGCATTGCATGACGGCCTTTTAGAGTAAAGCGCAGTATATATTTATACCACCAGAGCGGGTCATCACTTCTACCAGGACTTTAAGAAAAAAGATGGCGGTGGCAGAGTAAGGGGTGCCGCGGCCAACTCCGAGCGCTGGCTCGCAAAGGGGAGGCCGGGGCAGGGCCGGCTCGACGCCACGTGGGAGGCCCCGCCCTCTCGGGCCGCCCCGCCTCCAGAGCCGAGGCGCCTGCGCCAGCTCCCTCGGGCTGAGCTCGACCTCACGGAGCACGCGCGCTTCGCCGCATTCGGACTGGAGGATCCGCGCGCCCTACGGCACTCTGATTGGTGGAGCCGTTCAGGCTCTGGGTCGGGGGCTCGGTGTTCCTTCAGCTCAGCACGCGCCTAGCTGCGGGTCAGGGCAGACGTAGCACGGTAATTGGGCTTCCGGGCTCCGCTGTAGCTGGGCGCTCCAGTCCGGGGGCGGGGGCAGCTCCCGTGGCTCCCGGTTCCGCCGTACCCCTCTCCACGACCTGGGTCGGGCATGTTTTCCAGGGCCCAGGTGAAGCGGGTCCTGCAGCGGGTGCCCGGGAAGGATCGATTCGGCGTCTACAGGTTCCTGCCTTTTTTTTTTGTCCTGGGAGGAACGATGGAGTGGATCATGATTAAACTGCGTGTGGGCCAGGAGACCTTCTGTAAGTGGGGGTGCAGCAGGGTCCGTCTCATTTCAGGAAGGCAGAAGGCGGCTAGGGACCCCTTTTCCTGGGGGACGGTCTTAGGTTGCAGACCGCTTGTTCCATTCAGAGCGCTGAGCTGCTCTTACCGTGGTTAGGAGGGCAAGGATGCTTCCGTTCGCGGCCCGGGGTGACAAAGGCATGTCGGCGTCCAACCTTAAGACTTTCCCTGCACTTTCGGGGAGAGCACGTGACTTGACGCAGGACGCTCTGCTCTCAAGCCTGCCCCATGTCCCTGCGGGCCGGTGACGTTGTTTGGTCCTAAGGAACAGACTTGCTGACAGCGCCGTGGAAGGGAGTGGGATCCTGAAGACTGAGGGAATCTCCTGCTAATTGGCCAGCCCTCTTCCGGATTCCTCAGTCCAAACCCTGGAAGGAGCCGGTCTGCCTGCCTAACTACCACTGTCTTTGCCGGGCAGAGTCATTGGCACCGGCGTCCAGCACTGTGGAAAGAGTGCCGGGCGCTGCTTTGTGGAGCACTAGCTCTGGAAAGGCCAGTTCTCCTTCTGGAAAGACTTTCCCACCCCTTAGATCCTTTCTGCTTTATCCCTCTCTAGAAACATGTGTCACTTATGAACTGCCAACCCTTATTAAAAAAAAAAAAAACAAAAAAATCTTTAAAAAAAGATTTTAAAAAATAATCTCTATACTGAACATGGGGCTCAGACCCACAACCCTGTGATCCAGAGTTGCAGCTCCACTGACTGAGCCAGCCAGGCACCCCGCCAACCCTTCACTTTTTAAAGATTGATTTATTTGACACAGAGAGCACAAGCAGGGAGAAAGGCAGAGGGAGAAGCAGGCTCCCCACTGAGCAGGAAGCCTGATCCAATGCAGGGATGGGTCCCAGGAATCACTCAGCTGAGTCACTGAGTGACTTCACTCAGCTGAAGGCAGACGCACTGATCCACCCAGGGATTTCCCCCAACCCTTATTTTAAAAACACTGTTACATTAGTGTTTCTAAAGATTAGTCCTTTTGTTTATCCATTCATCAGTATTTAATGAGCACCCATGAGAGTATATAATGAACAAGGTAGAGAGTCCCCCACTCCACAAGAGTTCTAATGGTAGAGACCCATCATAACGTCAATTACTATTAAGTGTGATCAGTGCTGTGAGGGCAAGTGTGTGTGTGGGGGGGCAATGGTGGTCTTGGGTGGGGCCACCTCAGTTGGATCAGATGGTGCAGGGAAGGCATCCAGGAGTTACCATGTCAGGTGGGGACTGCAGACTGACTGAGTAGGTCAGCCAGATGAGGGGAATGTTCGTGGAGTTGAAAGTGTCTCATGCTAGTGGTGAGGGTAAACACGGGGCCACGGTGTGGATATTTACTGTTTGAGGGACTGCAGGTGAGCAGAGTGAGGGATGAAGTGGTTAGAAACGTGCCTGGGCAGGGCCACAGGACTGGAGAACCAAGACTGTACCCAAAGGATTGAAGGGTTTTAAGCAGCAGTGGATTATCACATGAGGAGAATGGCTTCTTGGGGAGAGGAGGCAAGAGTACTTGGGCTGTGTGGCTGTTCAGGTCTGAGACGGTAGCCTGGTTGGGTGGGGACAGACGGGATGCCAAGAAGTGAGTGGACTTGATACCTAGGAGGTGGTCCTGACAGGGCCTGGTGATTGAGTGGACTCAGAATGAGCAGGAGAGGCTTCCAGTAGGACAGCTGTTGTGCAGGGGGGATACTGGCAGGACAGTCCGGACTCGGTTTTGGACATGCTAAGGTGGAGATGGTTATACAGATCTGAAGCTCAGGAGGCACATCTGGGCCATGGATATGGGTTTGTGGGTCATTCGAAAGCAGATTGTGATGAAAGTCAGAGTCCAATCCCAACATTTTAAGGGTGATTGGCAATGGCTGGAGAGACGAGTAGGGAAACCAGGAGGGTTTATCACAGCAGACAGGAGGTCCAGGAACTCTGACTAGGCGAATGGGAGGTCAGCCCTCCAGGAGAGACAAAGATGCTGGTCAGGAAAGAGTGGAGAGGCTGCAGATAACTGGCTCTTGAGAAGGTAGGAGAGGTTGGGATCAGAGCAGGGCGACAGGAGTAGCCCTTGAAAGTTAGCTAGAAGTTAGTTCTCTATTGATGACTGATCTGTGTGAAGAAAGTTCATGGCCATCTGGGGGTGAGTGAGGGTGGGTCAGGAAACAGGGTTGTTAGGCATCACCGAGGGCCCAGTTAAATGCATTAGTTGGCCCCACAGTGCAAAGCAAGCAGAGGGAGGGATGGGGGAGGGCAGCTGGATGAATCTGTAGTTGGGGTTTTGAAGGTGTGTCAAGAAGTTGATATTGCTAGGAGGGAATTGCCGCTGGTTTGAGCAGGAAGATAGAACAAGGTGGGGCTGAGGGGGTATTCAGGGGCCAAGTGCCTGGGGAAGAACTTAATAGAGATCCAAGGACAGAATGCCTAGAAAGGTAGTAGAGGAATCGGTCAGAGCAGGGTGAATTATTTGAGAGAGCACTGCAAGTAGATGGGACAGGTTGACTGGAGAAGTCAAGGAGGCGAAGGGGACGAGCGCTTCATCCTCACGGTGGGTGGCGTTGCCTGGGAAGGTAGCACAGGACAGGTCAAGGAGCCTGACCTAGATGTCAGCGTTTTCAGTGATTGAAGGGGAGTAGAGAGCAGGTGCCCTTGCAGAGAAGACTGTGGCAGATGGCAAAAGCCAAAAAGGAAGAGGGTGGAGAATCAGCAGTGTGGAAAAGCATAGCCGAGAACAAGGGACCTGACCTGACCTCCCCACTCTGAGTTCCTGGCGATGGGCAAGGGAGCTGCAGAGCCAAAGGGCAAGAAGCACCTTTGACACACTTTAGTTAAGGATGATTTCGGAGAAAATAGACATTTTGGGGGGTGCGGTAGGGAAGGAAGTGAGGAAAGTCTTAAAACATTGCTAAGAGGTGTGCTATGCTAGGACATGATCCTATCTTTGACGACACGGACTTTCACCACGCTATTGACGTGCAGAACTGCATTTAACTTATTATTTTTTTATTTTTAAAGATTTTGTCAGAGAGAGAGAGAGAGAATGTGCACAGGCAGGGGGGAATGGCAGGCAGAGGGAGAAGCAGGCTTCCTATGGAGCAGGGAGCCCGATGCAGGACTCAATCCCAGGACCCTGTGACCATGACCTGAGCGAAAGGCAGCTGCTTAACTGACCGAGGCACCCAGGCACACCCCCTCCAAGTTTTGTTTTAAATGAAGTTTATTTTGGCCTTGAGTTAAAACAGTGAGATTCAGAAAAAGCTGACAGACCTAGACTGTTCATTAAATTAGTCAGATCTAAGTACCTTTAATTCCTATTTCTTAAAAGTCTAAGTAAAAATTTTTATTTGACACAGATGATGTCTACCGTAGAAAAGCCTCAGAACGACAGTATCAGAGGAGGATGGAAAATGCATCGGAGACTGAACTTCAGCCGTCAATAAAGTGAATATGAAATTTCATTGCTGGTTTCAACTCCTTTGAAAATGTACCTTTCGGATCTCTTGTTCTTATTCAGAACTGCCTTGACAAAGAATTTTTATAGTTTTCCTGTCTGCTTCAATACTTCCTAAGTCACTTTTGGACAACACTTAACGGAAAAACTATTTCTTCCTGAAACACACCTGCCCAATGAATCTATTCTATGAAATATTTCTTAAAACAATTCAAGGATCAAGCAGGATGCTTTTTTAGTACAGTCAGAATTGTTTGCGAGTCTTTTGTTCTAGGTAACAAATTGATAACCTTACTTTTTTGCAGAATTCAGATTTAATCTTGGGACATAAAAGTAAACTCTCCATTCCAGGACTATTTAAACCAGGGTAATTTTGCAGATTACATTTCTGCCAGCTACCAATCTGTCACCATTTTGCGAGGCTGGTGGGAATTCCTGACCATACATTACTCAGGTCAGGTGCTCTTGTGAACAGAAATAACCCCTTCCTTTGCCTGTCCCCACAAACATACAAGGGCTGCTGGAACTCCAGGAAGACTCCAGAGGGGGGAGGCTTCACACTTGTCTGTGAGAAGATGCGCTTTCATGAAGCTGTTGAAGGTAAAGATACTGCTTCTTCCCTAAGAAAGTGAACCTTCACACTGAAAAAGCAAAACCATAAAACCACCACAGACTTCAGCTAAGTCAGAGGCTTAGTCTACTGGGGAGAGATTTTGTAATTTGACCCAGAGTAAGTCTGGGTCAGCTGATAGTAAAAACAAAGGCTTTATCCATTTTTTTTTCCTTTTACTCCAAGCTTGGTAACTACATCCAACATCTATTTAATCAAGAACACATCTCTATATTAAAGAAGGCTGTTTCATAATGGTTTCTAACAACTGATCATGAATATTACAGAAGCAGATGCTTAAGGCTATAGGGTAATCTCAAGGTAAAGATCTCTGCCACGAACCTACCTTCCCAAGCTTTTCTAGGGTTTCTTTTTCTAATTTCAGTCCATTGATATTAGAATCAATTCAGTATAAATAGCAAGCCACTGACTACTCAGATCTCCTTCAAGCACTACCCATACCAGCTCAGTCACTGCTCAGGGATGGCTTGAATGCGAAGACCAGTGATGACCCACAGCACCAGGGAGAGGGAGGTGTTTCTCCTGTGCACTTGTGTGCCTAGAGAGTTCCTGGTGAACCTAACCTCACAGGCATTTTAGTGGTTAGACTACAGCGTAAGAAATTACATTGTGGTCACATTCTCCCAGTTAAACATGGCCTTATTCCATGCTTCCCCCATCCCAGTTTTAGTTTAGTACTGATATATACAGAGAATATGTAATGGACACACTGTTTACAAAGGGAAGTTGTAAATGCTAATAAAACCATCAACTAACTTACATGTCTGCTGTGGGTTCCCTCCCTGGCCCACCTCCCTGTCTGCACCCCAGAGAAAATCACGAGCTACAAATGCATGTTTAACCTTCCTTAAAGAGTTTTCTTCTTTTTTAAAAAATCTGTATTAGCGTGCTGCTTTACTGAAGGACAACACTTTGTAGATAAGAAATGTCACTTTAAGGCAAGGAGACTGGCAAAGCAATTACTGCATTAAATTGAAGGTACTTTCGGAGCCTATCAGTTTCGATGCTAGATAGAGGGTAAAAACTAACCTCTGTTAACTGAGGTGAAAGCTTTTTTTTTTTTTTTTTAAAAGCTTTCTTTTTTTTTTTTTTTAAGATTTTATTTATTTATTTGACAGAGACAGATCACAAGTAGGCAGAGAGGCAGGCAGAGAGAGAGAGGAGGAAGCAGGCTCCCTGCCGAGCAGAGAGCCCGATGCGGGACTTGATCCCAGGACCCTGAGATCATGACCTGAGCCGAAGGCAGCGGCTTAACCCACTGAGCCACCCAGGCGCCCGAGGTGAAAGCTTTTTAAATTCACCTTAAAACAAACTTTAACCCTCTAGAATCTGACTCTGCCTGACTTAGTAGGCACAGGAACTACTTAGGGAACTTTAAAAACGGTTAGAGCAATGCTCTTACATGCGGATTATAGGACTGCAGTGCCTCCTAGTGTAAACTATGCGGCAAAGCTTTTAATGACCCAGGTTTTAAAAACTGTACTTCTAGAATGACAAAAATTGAATTAGCATTTATTGCTTGAAATTTACTTCCACTATGGTGTTGGGTAAGGAAAGTGAGCTTTTCGGGCGCCTGGGTGGCTCAGTGGGTTAAAGCCTCTGCCTTCAGCTTGGGTCACGATCTCGGGGTCCTGGAATTGAGCCCCGCATCTGGCTCTCTGCTCAGTGGGGAGTCTGCTCTCCCCCACCCCTGACCTGCCTGCCTCTCTGCCTACTTGTGATCTCTGTCAAATAAATAAATAAAATCTTTTAAAAATTTTAAGGGAAGTGGGCTTTGGAGTGCTTCACTTTACCAGATAAACTGATCAGGAAAGTTAACTTAGGTATGCAGCAGATTCTCAATAAATGAGGGCTATCCTGATCCCTCTAATGATCCTATTCTGGAAGTCTTTTGGTGAGGGGGCAGCAAAGCATGGTTAACTGAGCGATAGCAAAGTGGTAGTACAAAGCTCCTGGGAAGGGAGGGGACCCAAGGGGGCTGCCCTCTATTCTGAAAGTCTTGCCTAAATCTCAGATGTATAATTTAAACACACCGATCTCTCTTCTCTTTTCGTATGTCTCAATTTTTCACACCAAGTTACTTCTCTGTAAAAAAGTGCACATTTGGGGTGCCTGGGTGGCTCAGTGGGTTAAAGCCTCTGCCTTCGGCTTGGGTCATGGTCCCAGGGTTCTGGGATTGAGCACAGCATCCAGCTCTCTTAGCTGGGAGCCTGCTTCCTCCTCTCTGCCTGCCTCTCTGCCTACTTGTTATCTCTGTCAAATAAATAAATAAAATCTTTAAAAAAAAGTGCACATTTGGACCATGGTGCTTTCCAAAGCAATTCTCTCCTAGAAAAGCAGTACAGTATCAGTTCACACTCTATACATGTGCACTGAATTGGGAATTTCTTGTCACATTTATGTGCAACCCATAAGGCATCAATGCCACATCTATTCCGGGGACAGAAGGAGTCTATTACGTGTTCAGCTCTGAACTTTTGTTTGGCTGATCTAGCACACTTCCAAACTGAAAAGGAACAGAGTCACAGCAGTATCTGTTCGCTCAGTGTTCAGCGGGAATGTTTGACTATTCAATGATTATTCAAAATACGCTCGTAAGCACAGATGGCGGTACAGCCCTAAACACTTAGGGGTACAGAGCCACAGGGATTTGCAAAGTGATATTAGAGGAAAACAGTTGGTTGATTTTACCAACACTTCTATTAAAAGTGTGGTCATGTTTTTAAGAGCTTATAAGCATGTTAAAGACAACCTGGGCCACCCGTCTCTTCTGGCCACAGACACCTGACTGTTTGACAAAGGGCTTACAATGCTTTATGATACAAGGCATGCTTTCCTTACCTTCCACCATCAGTAATTCTCCAATTTTAACTTCAACCTGTATTTCTGCCCACGATGAGGACATGTTAGGAATTCCCTGACTGTCCGAGAGGCGTGGCGTGGGGCGTGTTGAGCTGCAGTGTGGCTGCATTCGGCCTGTGCTAGTGCAGCCTGAGCCCTGAACCAGGGTCTGCTCACTCAATGACTTTGACCTCCACCTGAGGAGTTTTGTTCCCTTAAATTGGCAGCTATATCCCTGTCAGCACAGAATCAAGACTTGCAGGAATTAAGCCTGCTTGAACCTAACATCTGACACAGCTTTAACAGAACAACCAAACCTGGTTAATCCAAATCACTTTGCAAACTCCATTTTTATTTGGATTAAAAAGCTTTAAATGAACAAACATATGATACATACATGTTAAAGGACTAGTTACCACTTAAACCTCCTCTGATACAGAAATTAGAATAAACCAAGTTTTTAATTAGGTCTGCAAAATGTTCAAGCTCAGAAGTCAACAACACCAGTTTGAGATTTCACACAAGAAGTGTCCCCTGTCAGTTCTTCCTCATAGGAAGACAAGGGTGGGTTCAAAATCAAAGCAGTTCAAAGGCCTTTTAAATCAGTTGGCTGACATACTATTTTAAACCTAGAGGTTTTCCTCCAAATAAACAAAATTCTTTTCCACATGAACTTATATTTTGAAAATATTTAGGCCATTAAACTTTCTAATCCATATCACTAGTTCCTAAAATTCGTGGCGGGGGGGAGATGTATATAGTTCACTTGTACTTTCTTAAGTCAGGACATTAAAAAAATTTTTTTTTGGCTATCTTTTTTGGAAAATGGCTGACCTCAAATCTTATATCCTATATATTCACTGATACTCTCCAAGTTAATATACAGAAAGACATGATTCTAAAATAAATACATAGATTTTTTTTTTTTTTAAACTTAATTAGGGCCTGCCTACTGGCCCCCTGGCCCGGCTCTGCACTGCCTTAGGGAAGCCCCTGGCTGGATCTATGGTTTCTACAGCACCTCTAGACACTGGGAAGGAGCCTGGAGGAGGAGTGCCCTGGCTTCTAATGCCCCACCTAGCCCACAGTGAAGAGTTTTTAGAGGCTTCCCAAAGAAGTCTCATCCAGACCTTAAAAAGGGAAATAAGATGGGTGCATGAAATAAATAAATAACTTAACCAAAATTAGATTTCAGGTTCTTTGGTGTAATTCAAGAATGTCTAGAAATAAAATAATCTGATTGTATTATACAGTCCATGATGACTCGATGGCCCAAATCACTAGGAAGTGAAGATTTCTTTCTCTGATTCAGTTTAACAATAAGGTACTGACATACTATCGCAATACATTTTTTAAAATTCAGAATTATTCAAAACACTTGATGCAAACTGAGACCCAGTGGTTGACTATAGGCAATGAGGTTACAAGGGCCTCCTGTATTTAAAGTATCTAGAATACAAGAGACTTGTTTCCATTCTACACACTTTTGTCCCCATGATTTCGTAAGAATGGCAATTAAATATCCAGGTATTGATTCATACCAGATTAAAAGAAAAAAGTATCCTGTGAGAGTCACTCTCTCAATTTATAAACAGTAAGGGAAGCTCCACCAAAATGGCAACAATCTTGTTACAAAAAAACAGGTTTCAAAAACCTCGAGGGGAATCCAGGTGTGGTGCTTTTCTACCTGTCAGCGAATCATATGCTGCCTCCAAATACTCATTCTAGGCTCATGTGAAGGAGAAAGGGTCAACCCCAAATGTTTGGGATCCATATTGGTCTTTTTAAGTGAGTATTTTCTTAGATTATAATTACTTTCTCCTGAAATTCAAAAGCACAAGTTAAATTTAAAAAACATTTTTAGAAAGCCTTAAGTTTCTGGTTGAGAATTACAACACTGAAACTTAGAAAGAAAAAAAAAAATGCCACATCTGGTGAGGAAATAAAGATACAAAAACATACGTGCTTATGCAGACAATCTACCCTTTTTACAATTATGCTTCTGACAAAGCTCGTATCTGGTTATGCACTCCCTTCCCTATGTTAGGTTAGGTGTTAGGTTTAAAAAATAAATCACCTCTATGCACACCTCAATGCTTTTCAAGGCGAACTTAATGATTTCCAATGTAAGAGATTTAAAATTTTAAATCATCTAGCAAGTATAGGCATAAATTGTGAATTCAATATAAATAGATCAAAAGTACCCTTAAACTTACCTGCCAAGACTAAAGATAATTCAGGGTTGTGCACGTGTTCTGCAAAACTAACTGACACCACAGATGACTAAGAGCACAAGAAACCATGCTCCCCCCTCCAGGGGTCCGGGAGATGCACCAGGGGCAGAAGGATGCACAGCACTGACTTCAGATTTCTGGAGCAAGTCTCTGAGTTAACAGAGCAAATGTGCCAGGTCTGCCAAACACCTGTAACCTAAAATAACTTCTCACTTCAACTATAAAAGACAGCTTCTGCTGAAGTGGCTTAAGATACTCAAGTACGTAAAGCAGACTCCAGTGCACTCCCCTCTGTAAGATGTAAACTAGGACCAACTTCACATTTCATTGTCAACTTAAACTAATCTGTAAACTCTCGTGCGTGTGTGTGTGTGTGTATATTTTTTTCATTTTGTTTGTTCTTTTATAAAAAAACAAAACCAAAAACCAAAACCCCAAGCCAAGACAAAACCTTTGATGGTTTCAGTTCCATGGCAACAAGTAAAAAGATAAAACTCCAAGTCTACATATACAACCAATTATGAAACTGGTTTTTAAACGAAGGAAACATATGCAAAAAAATCTCTGTGTATTTGATAAAGTCAACTTAATATAACAAAAACAAATTGAAATAGCTTATTAAAAGTGTCCTTATATAAAAATGGCCTTGTGATGTACAGTAAAATGCAATAAAAATTATCATCCTTTGTTCCTCCCCCCACCCCCAGTAACTAAAATGGCTACTGTTCCACAAAACTCTTTATGCTTCTATAAAAGAAACGTAATTGATGTGATTAAAGGTTTTCTAGATTGTATGCTTGGCGAATGTTGAGGGTGTCTCGGAGCATCAAATCCCGAAGGCGCCAGAGGGCATCTGCCATGGTAGTGTGGGCCCCTTTACTTTTCAGCCAGTGAGAGGGGAGGCGGCTCTCCTGTTCTTTTGACAAATGGACATCGCGTCTTCGAGCTGAAAATTAAAATGCACACAAGAGGAAGAAAAGTAGGAATTTTAAGGCAACAATTTCCCCCTCAGACCTAAGGTCTGGTTATTTATTAAAGCATATAACACTTATTATTTATTAAGTATTATGAATTTAACTCTGTAGGGTATTTCCAAGCAAATGTCTTCTCTATCATTTTATTAGGCATCTTTTTTTTTTTTTTTTAAGCATCTTTTTTTTTTTAAAACTGTGCACTTAGGTATGAGGCTACCTAGCTAAGGATGTCTTACTGCTTTATGGTTTGTATTTTAGAAATTCTCTAATTTATAATAATGACTTAAAAAAAGAGATGCACAGTGTAACATAATTCTCTATGAATGGGAACATCAGAGTTGCACAAACACCTAAAAGATCTAATCACTAGTATTGTGTTGCAGGAAGTCCTGATGATTAATCATTTCTCCAGGGATGCCTGGGTGGTGCAGTCGTTTAAGCGTCCAACTCTTGGTTTTGACTCAGGTTATGAACTCAAGCCCCAGGTTGGGCTCTGTGCTCAGTCTGGAGTCTGTCTGAGACTTGCTCTCACTCTCCCTCTGCCTCTCCTCACTGCTCTCTTTCTCAAGTAAATAGCTCTTTAAAAAATTAATAATTCTTCAGTGTTAACAAAAGTTCCTAAAAAGGAAAATGTGAGGAAAACGAAAACATACCTATTACTCTGAAAGAAATCGAATGATCAAACTGGTTTAGAATGAAGAATGAGAGGCACTAGGATGGCTTAGTCGGCTAAGCATCCAACACTTGATTTTAGCACAGGTCACGATCTCAAGGGTGACTGATCTCAGCAAGGTGAGATGGAGCCACACATCAGCCCCTGCACACAGCATGGAGTCTGCTCGAGACTCTCTCCCTCTCCCTTTGCCCCTCCCCCTGCTCCTGCCCTCTGGCACTAAATAAATAAAGTCTTAAAAAAAAAATGAAGAATGATGAGTAGGAGCTTGTACATTTCCTTCTAGAAACCAGCCAAGTTATTTAATTTAATTTGATTTAACTTTATGGGGGGGGAGGGGCAGAGGGAGAAAGAAACTTAAACAGGTTCACTGCCCACTATGAAGCCTCACTTAGGGTTTGAGCTCACAACCCGGAGATCATGACCTGAGCCAAAATTAAGAGTCAGACACTTAAACTGACTGAGCCACCCAGAGCCCCAGGCAAGTTATTTTAGTATGTACTGAAAACACATTAAGTCTGCTGAACTGAATAAGTAACTCGATAGGTTAACTGAAACAGGTTAACTGGCTGAGCCACCCAGATGCCCCTGAACCGAAGGAATTTTTAATTTACCCAAATGCATCTATACTCATACCCAAATGCCTAAAAAAGGATTGAAAAAATTTAGAATACACTTAAAAAGATAGCAGTGATGTTTATGACAAAACTCAGAAATACAGCAAAAGCCCCATTTTCAGTGTGTGCTGTCACTCTACAAAAAAGCTCCAAACCCTTCTATTACAGAATTCATTTTACTCCTCTGAGAAAAGTGGGTGTCTACCCCACAATATAGTGCCAACAGCAGTGGGACTTCACAAAGGCTTGCTAAAGAAGGACTCCTTACCTGCCAGGGTTTGGTCCCACTTGCTAATGCTGTTTGACTCAGCACTGAGGCCTTCGATGTATTTCAGGTAGGCCTCTGAGTGGAGAAGCCGCTGTGTCTTCGGTGGGGGAGCCACAAACATGGGCGTTGTCGGCTGCTGTATGACAGGGGGGCCAGCTGGATGTGGGCCAGGATATGGGGGTGGTGCCTGCTGCCCTGGAGGCCCCAAAACTCCTACCTGAAAGAACACAGAGCACACGGTGAGGGGAAAAAAAACACCTGGCACGCACTCTGAGAAATAGGGTAACTTGAATTCTGTCAAGTCCTAGAAAATCCAACTGAGAGTCTCACCTGCTGTCCGTACGGACTTCCGCCTGGTGCTGGAGTCCCCACCATAGGGGCCACTCCTTGGTTCATCACACCTATAATTCAGAATGCAATGGCACAGTTAGAGGCTCTGGGTTGAGAGGACTACTGAAAAACTACTGATAAGAAATGATGCCATTTATAATGCAAACCTATGGATCTCTGCCCTTGAATTTTCTCGATAGGAACCCTCTGCACCCAAAATGGGATGCAGCATTCACAGAGAAAATTCACGTTCTGTTGTTTTTTTAGGTACTTTAAGTATAATGCTAGTACAACCTGTCAGATGTGCATTAATTAATCATGGCTTAGAAATGCTTTGAACCTTGCATACAATTCTAACATTCCCCTAGGTCAGCTTAGTCGGACTAGGTCTCTATTTTCAAAGTAATTTTCGACACATTTTCCTGCAACTGAAGCCCAGGTTTCATTTTGGCAGTAATGGTCCTGTCGTCGGGCTCAAGAGCAGGGACACAAGGGAACAGGCTGTGCAAGGGCACAGTTTAGTGAGCCCCGTGGAGACTGGAGGCACATCCCTGCTGCCCTCTCACGGGCCCTAGCACCTCTGCTTCTAACAGGAGTCACTAATGCTGGTGGACAGGGCACTTCCGTCTGGTGCGCAGCTCTGTGAAAAGGATCATCTGGAGGCAGATCAGCCTCGCTGCTGTCACTTCAGATGCAAAAATGACAAAGGGAGAGACACTTCATGGACCTACTATATTTGTACTCTGTACCTGGGAATAATTTTGTGAACTTCCCTTGATGATTCCTCACAAGCAATTTCTGTCCCGTAGGTACGAGCTGATCATGGTGAGATGTCCTAAATATACTGTCTGGGGCTGTTTCAATCTCAGGACCGTCCTGTCCATTCACTAAACAGATGCTGAAATAAGCAAGGGTCCCGCTTCATTAAAAACTAATAAGCTATAGCCCAAACCCTGGTGAGCTGCTGTTTAAACTTTAAACAAGTCCTGCCAGCTACAAAGAAGGATCAAAAGGAGCTCACTTCATATGCTAGTTTCTCTGGATTCTAAAATGTTGCTATTTTGGCCAGGCAGAACCAGTCCACTATTCTAAGACTCAGAATTGCTAAAGGCCACTTCCAGGAAGGATTAGATATTTGTTAGAGAGGAAGTAATACATAAAAATAAGCCTCTGTTTACAAAGCAGGGATTTTTATAAGTACCCAGAAGTTTACTTGAATCACCACAGCAGGATCCTCATGCTCATCTGTGACTGGTTTAAGAGGTTGTGGTGGGTAAGCTGCTAGTCCAGCAACATACTAACAACCCCTGTGCGCCACTGCCCCCCAGGCACTCACCCTCCTCACATCCCACAACACAGGGGGCCTCCCTGAGCTGCCTTTCTCTAGTTTTGCAGGGCACAAACAACTCAGCAATTCCCTCTACTTCTTGTCTACAAATGTCATGCAAGAGGGTAGCCAGTGAGAATGTGGGCTAAGTCACCAGGAGATCCTTGAGGCCTCCTCTCCTCAAAGCCTGAGCAGATGTGTGTGTGTGCTTGCGAGCACACTTCCCGGCTTCCTGTTTACAGAGGCCATGCAAGGGGGAAGTTAGTGAGAATGTGGACTGAGTCACCAGAGCTCCCTGAGTCCTCTCCTTAAAGCCTAAGCTGATGGGTACGTGTGTGTGTGTTTGCGTGTGTGTGTTTGTATGTGCGCACGTGCACACGTGTGGGCACTAAGAGGGGTTCTTCCTGTCTCTCCGACTAAAATCAAGTGTATGTGTGCCGCCTCCATTGCAGTTAAGAACCTGAAGCACAGAAAAGGGACACAGTGTGCCCAATACCCACCAAAAGGTTATCTGCTACTTAAAGGGTACTGGCCTTGGATGTGGCTCCCAGTGAGTAACACATGCACCTGGAAGTCAAGTCCAACCTGGTCTGAGTCAGTTAGATACCCAATGCCAAGGTGAGAAGGCACAGAATGAAGGCCAAGTCTACAGGTCACGTGGGTATACACATTTTATAACTGACTTGTGCTGCAAGAGCGACTCACACACGGGCCACCATTTCTATAGGAAGCACCCAGTCCCATAAACGTTTCCTCCTCAGTACATCTGGATCAAACCTGTGTGTGGAGTTCTGGCCACTCTCTAAACAACAGTCACAGGAGTGTGGCTAGAGGCTCTAGGCCAAGCCCCCAGGTTCACTCGCCCTGCACACTGCTTGGGTGACCCTCTAGAACTCCGAACTCTGTATAACCCACTACTGGTGTAAGCAAATCTAACATTCTACATTTTGTCATCTGGGCCAGGCCGTTAGTGGATATTCTGGATAATGACCAAATGTTATTCTAAGTTATCTTCAGGTCACATTCCCTCCAACTAGATTATAGCTAAAGCCCAGCTCTTTTGCATAAGATGGCAATTAATATGAATATGGGAGCCTGTGATTTTCCTTTCACAGTATTTCAACTTACTAATTATAAAGTAAACCTCTAGTTCTTCCTGAACTCCATTTATGTATTTTCACATGGAATAAATTCTGAGATTCTGTGACAGCTACATTAGTGTCTGCAGCCAGTAGGGTGGGGTGCTGGTGCTCTTTAAAATGTTACATCATACTTCTTAGGGGACTCACAGACAGAAAATGTGTTGGTTGCAAATTTGTTCCCTCCCTTTTTGTTCCTGGAATGACTGACTGAAGGATTTCTTCATCATCACTGATGACTCTCCAATCCCCTTAGAAGGGCTGTTTGAGAAGCAGGAGATGAAGAAGGATTCTATGCAGAAGACAATCCTTCAGTAAGAACTGAACCTTCCTTCAGAGGAAGAATTGCACTCAGGACCAAAAGTGCTTTCATATGGGACTTGGAACTAGCAATTTGGGAAACTTCATTCACTGATAATGAGGGCATGGCCTTCTAGGCTGTATTTGGCTTTCTGAGCACATGTCAGATTGTCTGAGTGGTGTGCGAGCATGCCTTCTGCCCCGTGGTCTGCTTAGTCTGGTCTTTGCCATGTGTCCTGCGCCGCCGCTAGGCAGTCAGGTGCCTGAGGGCACAGGTGCTGAGCTGCCTGCTTAATACACAGGGCAGGCCCTGCTGCTGGCAGCCCTGGGCTTCTCAGTGAGGAAAGGGCTGGCCACAGTGGGCAGCAGCTACCTCCTGGAACAACTGGCTGATGGAGGAAAAAAGAGAATATGAAGATGAGATTAATGAGTGAATGAGGATGAAGTTCTTACCCGGTGGTGGGATGCCCGGGAGGCCGGGCACACCTGGCGGAAGATGGTGGGGTGGAGGCCCCCCAGGGTGAAGTGGCTGCATGCTGCCCATGCTAACAAGGCCATCAACTGGGCCCTGCAAAGGTGGAAGGCCTGGCGGATAGCCACCCATCATGCCTTGAAGGACACAACAAATTTCAGACATGCATCATTAACATGCAACATGAGCTAAGTAATACCAACCCCCCCCACATGCACTACCAATGAATAAAGCGCCCTTAGTACTGCATGATATAACGGCAATTAGTGCAATTATTTTGTTGCAATAATGAACAAAATAAAAAGTTACAAATATGAAATCCAACATCTGTGGATGAATTAGTACTTAGTATATTATTATTTGTAGTTATCTTCCCTGGGATAAATACGCTGCAAGTTTTCGGTTAAATAATAATAAAGAGGAGTTCTAGTAACAGCCTTCCCAAGGTCATGATTATTGCAAGCTGTTCAAACAGAGTGACCAGTTCTGCGACTGCGATTCTAATTGATCAGTAGAAACCCCATCATTCCACTCTGCCCACACTCATATGCCTGTCATGGGTACACATGAGGGGAAACTGGAATGGAGGGAGATGAGGCGCACAGCCCTGATCACAAAGCATGGTTCTCCAGCTGGGGGCGGGGTGGGTGGGGTCAAAAGTTTTTCAAGGCTTCCCCCTCCCTTCTAGCCCCACTACTACTGGTAAAAACGGATCATGCTCAGCCTTGAGCTGGGGAACAGAGAAGAGCCATTACAATGGATGATGTTTCATCTTTAGATCTCAAAACAGGTAAAATAAAGATAAAACCTAAACCCTCCCAAGCCAAACTAAGCCCAGGTCACTTGGTAGCGGGCACGCAGACCTCAGAAGGAATGGCTGGAGAATCAGGCTCTGCTGGCATGAGAAAATGCAATTGTTACTTCTGTGTCCGAATTCACATAAAGCCCTCACATAAACCTTCAGTTAACAGGGAACATTTTAAATGAGGTACAGAACTTCTGTGAACAGAGGTTTTTATTCCTTTATTTTCAAAGTGCATCCTCACAACACAAAATAGTTTCTCCTGGCTAGGGAAGAGTTTCAAGAAACAAGTATTTTTGGCAAAAGGAGTGAAAGGAAGAAAATAATTTCAAAATGTCAAAAACCCACCTAGCAAAAGACCTTTAAAGCCACAGGACATTTTTTTAAGCAAGAAAAACAACTTGACTCTTCTAGGATTTGAAATGATCACAATAAACAGTACATAAGACTACCCCCAAAATGCAATCACCTTTGGTCACAGCTTCTTGCACAAAGGGAGGCTTGAGGGACTGGAGCCAAAGCTCGTTTTTATAAAATACTCTTTGTAGAGGGACCCTGGGAAACAGTGGGAAACTCCACATTCTAAGGATTTTACTCTTTGACTTTCCCTCAAGGACTGTTTGAAAGGTGTTTGTTTATAAAAGTTTATTTAGTCTTTTGAAGCTGTAAAATTACTGAAAATTCTGAGATTGCTTCAGCCTGCTTCATGAGTCATATCTAAGCTGACTGAAAAACTTCCACAAACCAGTAAAGTGAATTTTAAATAATAATACTTCTATGCATGAAACAGGATTATGAGTTTCATTTTTTTTTTTAAAATGAGAGTTCAGGGAGTAAAAACTACTTTTGTACAGACACTCATCTTAAACATAGGAAATCAAAGCTACCAAACGGCTTCTTAACCACGCTACCAGAGACAGCTTTTAGGGACAAGTAGGTGGGAGTTTAAGAATGTCGGGAGGCTTTGCTTTCAATTACAAAAGCCCATCTGAACGCAGCCCTCACAGGCTGTGGTTGAAGAAATTATTAAGATCTGAAAGACATGACACTTGTCTTCATTAAACTGTACTTTGGCACTTATTATCCCAGTCACATGTGTTCAAATGAGCTTTAATGCTTGTAAGCAAAGCTGGTCTCAGACAGCAACAAGGCTACGACTTGGGCCCTAAGCAATCTGTAAACCCATGAAAAATCACCCTCTCAACTGAGAAGTTCCTGCTGTGGACCAAAGACTATTGCCTGTAGAGACTGCTTGCTTACCCTTCACTCCCATGGCCCAGAATCTGGGCAACACATGCTTAATAATGGAGCAGGGTCTTTCTTGAAGGGGTCGTACCCTCCTCACCCATCAGAGCGCTGTGATGTTATTCCCCAACAGGGAGCTAAAATGCTGCAGCTGCTGTGTTTTAAGGTTTTTAGCTGTTTGAATTCATTTTGGTAATGTGTCCCCGGGCTTTTTAGTCAAGGGCACAGTGCTACAAGATCACGTATCAAACAGAACAAAACAGGATGTCAAGGAGGGAATTCTAACTTTCAAAGTCCCCATGTTCAAGGCCTGATTTATAAAACCCTCTGGAACCCCATTAACCAAAATGGGCCATGGAATAGAGCAGGCGATTATGAGATTTGTTAGATCAACGTCAGTTACACTGAAAGTACTGAAAAGCCATGATTCAGATGTGCTCTGGCGAGTGCAACTGCTGAGCTCAGCGACAGTGCATTTGAGAACTTGCCATCACAAAAGGTAGGAGCGACAATGGAAAAGTTATCCTATGCTACTCTTCCTTAAAAAGCAAATAAAAAAAGCAAAAACAAAAACAGCATCCCAATGAGCCTTGCCTTGAACAACACTGTCTGGACTCCCTGCAAAAGAGGTCAGACCGCTTGCTTAAGAAGACACTCAGGTGGTTTGAATGGATCTCACCAGGCTTAGGGAGATCACAAAGGAAGGACCCGAGAAGCGGTCTGCACTGGAGACAGGTCGGACAAGGATACTCAATTCAAGAATAGCCAAATTTGCTATGGCCACCAGAACCAGAGACAACACACACAAGCAAACCACATTCATCATTTTCTTTTCTTTTTTTAAAAATATGTGACTGGGATACTAACAGAAAATGCAGTTTAATGTAATTAAATAGAAAAGCATTACAGAGTGGGCACAATGAATTGAATAAGGACTTTGTATTCCACTTAGCAGTCATGCACGTTAGTGACCAAGAAAGGATTTACAATTCATTGTCAAAAATCCTTTTAAATGGCCAGTCTCTTAAGGATGGCTGCAGCAGAACAAGGCAAACTGAATACTGGAATGAGAGGGGAGAATCGACATCACCTGAATGCTAGTTTTGTGTTTTCTCTTGCGAGTCCCTCCAGAACGGAATTCAGGGTCTGTTTATGCTTCCTGCTCTAGCGCTCTACATCAAGCGCAGTCTAGGGTGGGATATGTCGCCAGACCATGCCCACAGCCAGGCTAGAGCTGCTCCCTACCAATCCCCAGGGCTGGGCCCAGGGCCCATTTCTGGGGCAGAGGGGAGGCATTGCCCATATGGGATAGGCGATATTAAGGACAACATGGACGACTTCAAACTTTGACTCTGCCATGAGAAAAGCCTAAAGACTGTGGCCTACTCCTCATTGGAGAAAAAAAAAAATGAAGGAATTTCTTAAAAGTGGAAAAAAATGGTCTTAGCTCCTGTTTTTACCTGCAACAGGTGTCAACTGCTGATTGAGCATCCCCATTGGTGTTGGTGGTGGCACCACCCCCATGAGAGCCCCCACAGGGGTGCCTGCTCGGGGAGAAGCACTCGGCTGCTGTTGCTGTGCTGCTCGCTCTCTCTCCTGCTGCTCAGCAACTTTAGCTGCCCGCTCTGTAAAGGCATTTCAGATTTTCAATTCTGTTTTTAACCCAGGAATTCAAAATACCATCCATTGCATTCAACAGGACTAGTAAAAACACAGGCAACAGTTCTGTCTCAACGGAAGGAACAGTAGATGACTAGTCTCAACACAGGAGGAGTCGGGCCGATTTCACTTGGTAACCTAGAGTCCAGCTTTCCTATCCCATCTTGAGAACTGGTCTGCAAAGATTTCAAGAATGTTAAGACTGCAACACACATTCAGAAAGCACAGGTTTTATTTAAACACGTCAGCAGCGAAACCAACGTGGTTAATCTCACAAGGCACCCTGAAGATGAGAAGCGCTGCCATTATTCTAGTATTAATAGCATTACAAATTATTCATAATTTCAACATGAAGCAATTCCATGGCCCATTATAATTTTTGGCACAATTGTTACTTACACTACTTTCCTGATTCCTTGCACCCAATTTTACTATGATTTGAGGACTCTTGTCATTAGTGTCATGGGGTTTAGCAGCTGAAGAAAATTAACTCTGTAAGGGAAAAGTAGCTTACTGCCTCCTCCACAAGGTTTTAGGGAAAATAAACACTACTTTCTACATCCTAATTAAGCCAAGAGGTCATGTTTAATAAACCCCAAGGGAAAAATACTCCAGGCTACAGTCATTCAAAGCAGGGAATATGTATACACATATGAAGCAATGGACATGTACTGCCAGAAGCAGGTTTCCTGAAGCTGAGCAGTTCAATAGTGACCATAAATTATCCTAAATCAGCAAAAGTTCCAAGAATTCACTCTTATTTCATCCAAAATGCAAGAGGAGCATTTGCTTGTGCCAGTTCTGGGCTGTGGAACACACCTTGCTATGTCTCTTACGCCTTTGAGCTGTTCTGTCCTGTACCTCCATAGCCAGTAGTCCCCAACAATCACATTCCCAGTCTTTTTAGGAGTTAACAGCCTGGACCCTTTCTAGAAAACTCTAGAAATGTGTATTCCCCACACACCCACAATACAGGGCTTATACTGCTTCACTACTCATATAAAGGAAAGCCTCCTTACTCCTCACAGGGCAAACTGAGGCTGGGAGACAGGTAGTGACTTGTCCAAGGCTACAGAGAGAACCAGCAACATGTGGTCCTGACTCATGATAGCACATTCCGCTGCCACACATTAACCCTCCAACATGGAACTCAAAAGATACTGTTGGCTGATCGAAGGAGTGGAAAATAGCTTGAGATCCCATGGCTTTAAAGAGAATCAAGAAGCAACAGCTCCAGTCCTCTGTTAGTGTATAAGAATGTGAAAGTCAAGCAAGTCAAAGCTTCCTAGGCTACGACAGAGTTGCCGGATAGGCAAGTCATCACTCACTAACACTGTCCCAGTTTACAGATCCTCTGTAAAATGAGCGTGAGGGGACAAAGGACAACTGAACAACCCATTTCCTTGTGCTAGCAGTAAAAAAAAACACTTGAATGACCTAGACCCCCACATCAAACTCCAGTATTTTCATTACACAAATGACAGTAAAATGGGAGAGCAAAAAAAAAGTTGAAAAAAGAAAAATTCAGATTTGTGCATCAGATACAGGACTGGCTACCTATAGGCTCTTTCCAGGAAGTGCCCAAGGGGCTATGTTGGAAAAGAGAATTGTTAAATGAAGCCAGCCAAACTCCAAACTCTGGGTTTTGAATTCAAAACCAAATTGGGTTTTGGTCACAACAACAAAAGTTCAGATTTTGTTTCAGACAGACACTGCTGAATTATACACAACTCATCTCACTCGGTTTTCCCTGAATTTCAGACTCCCCTTGGATATGGGAGACTTTCCTAGAAGCCATCATTTCTCACTCTCTTCAGCCCTGCTCGAGTGTTTTTACTTTTACACTACATCCAGACACATCTGTCTTTCTTGTTCACATTCTAAATAACCAGCCACAGAGTATGGGCTTCATTTGACTTAGACGGGGCTTTACACCCAAGTGAGCTTCATTTCCAACGCTCCTCCAGTGGAGTGATATCTTTGGTCTTAACTATCATTAAGGTCAGAAATATCAAAGCTCTATAAACTTGGACATTCTCCCCCCGCCCCCAAAGTCTGAGGTTCTTATGGAACTGACTAGCGTTTCTTAAAGAGAATTCTGCAAATTATTTGTTCTTTATGATAGTAGAAGGTATTATATGAATACTTGGTCAAGTTTCAGAAAATGCCAGGTGAAAAAAAACAGGTGTTTACTGTAGGTCTTAAAGACTTTAATGTGGGAATATGCACTGTAAGTTTCCAAGAGTGAAAGTGTCTGGAGTACTTCTCAAACTGGTTTTGCCACAAAGGTTTTTCTGGCTAACATCTTGTAGGATTAGGATTCTGCAGAAAATCTTTGGGGAAGCCTGTCAGCTAATTTTATAATTATCAACTGATATAAGTGAAAGGAATAAAATCTTTGAAAAAAAATTTTTTTGGAAACACCATAAACTTTAATAAAGGAGGCAGCCCTAATTAATTTCTTTATGTTTCCTAGAAAATAATGGATTTAGCCAAGAAGCGTTATGGTTGACCACAGTGGTGAAACACTGAGAGATAGCTCTAAACTGGCAAAATGAACTATCACATACAATACCAAATGGAAAAATATAGCTCCAAAGGCAAGAGTACTGCCTAAGCTAATGTTCATTACTCATTTATTAAAGGTATGCCTGACATTAAAAAACAAAAACAAAAAAAAAACCCAAAATCTCTCTCAAGTACTTGTCCCTAAAGGCTAAGAACCACCAAATCCTTAAATGATAGCTCATGGCCCAAAATGATTTAATTATAGAGTAAAAGGAAAATGAAGGCGATTGAGCTTTATCAGAGACTTCAAGTGCCTTAAAAGTAGCTACAAATGCAGACGTAGTACAGGCCAGGACTGGCCTAGGAAACCAAGCGCTTTCAGCCAAGCCTCAGCCTGGAGTTTAAACGTGTGGCTTATCAAGAGCCATAATAGATCCTAATTTTGAAAGCCCCCTTTCAGATGAATTTTAACCAAAATTCTAATTTAATATACTAATTTAATATCTAATTTAATAATTTAATATGATTGTACAAATCATTCCCCAGCTCAACACATGTGTGCTTACAGGACTCAATGAAAGAAGAAAACCATGCAAATTTTAATAGCAAAATATTTGTTTGAGAAATTTTTTGGGAAAAAGAAACAAAACGAAACAAAACAACACCCCACCAGGATCAAAGGCCAAGTCAGGGTCAGTGCTTGCTCGGTCAGGACAAGGCTGGCATTTAAACTGCTGGATGGGAGCCATTTCAGACAGTCCCCAACACAAAGTTCATGTGCAAGTGGTAAGAACAAGAGAGTAAAACCTATCTATGCACGTGCATTCCTGAAAACACCCCCTTGCTTAGAAAACTGAGATAGTTGCGCCTAGTTTCTATTTACCTTCATATTCTGCTTTCTTGGCTGTCTCAAGGTTTCTCCATTCTGTCCCCACCAGTCGGCTGAGCTCCCCAAAAGAGTAGTCTGGGTGCTGGGCCTTAATCACAGCTCTCATCTCACTGCTGAACAGGATGTAGCCACTCATGTTGATTTTCCGTTTGGAGCCTTCCTTCTTTGCACTGCCTTTGGCAGACTTTGGGGTAGACTGTAAGACAGAAAGCTCTTATAGCGCATCAGAACATCGCATTTGATTAACTGCTCAAGGTTTCTGGAAGCCAGGAACATGTGATTCAATAGTTACTGTTCTGTAGACATGTTTAACTTAGAGCTGGCCATTTCCTTGGTCTAAAAAGTTCTTCCTTGCCGCTTACCATATAAGAAATAAATGAAAGTTTCACTGAATTCCATGACTGTAATTTGTAATGATGACCTCACAATTATGTCTTGGGAAAATTCTGAATGAGGAAAAAATACGAATAGGGATCACCTCCACCCAGATGAGGGTCTATAGGAGAGAGAATGGAAAGATATGAGCAGTAAAAGCTAGGGTAACAGGGCGATGCCACTCTTCACTGCTCTCCTTTAACACAGGGCAGGGAGAGCATTCTAACTTAATGTGCCATTAAAAATAGTTATCTATGCACATTTTAAAAAGACAAGAAATTAAAAATTTTTCTTAGTGGCATCAAGAAAGAAAAAAAATCAGTTCCTTCCTGCAGAATTGCAGGCTGAAGCTCACATATGTGGGGGCTAGATGTCTCCTTCCTTTGGCTTGAGCGTGCTATGAACCAAAGCTCAGACTAAGACAAGTAACAGGAACTTGTCACCGTCACCTGTGGGGGTGTGTAGGGCATGAGATCCAGTTCACTGGCCAGGGGGGTCTGAAGTTGAGGTAGAGAAGGAGGCTCAATGACTTCACTATCCTCTTCTCCCATCTCTTCAATATCATCATCTCCACCTTCTAACTCAGCAAATTTAGCTTCCAGCAACTGGATCTTCTTTTCCAACAAAGGCGAGGGCTCTTTCTGAGGAACAATTGGTTTTCTAAAAGAAGTGAAATAATAAATAATAAATAAATAAAATCCCCAAACACCATTCCAGGATTCATCAGAAAGCAACACTTTGGTTTAAGATTTAGAAGACTTCCTGGGGCATCTGGGTGGCTCAGTTGGTTAAGCGTCTGACTCTTGGTTTCAGCTCAGTTCATGGTCCTGGGAGTCATGGGATTGAGCCCTGAAGCTGGGCTTTGCACTCGGTGCAACAGGGCTTTGCACTCAGTGCAGTCTGCTTGTCCCTCTCCTCCTGCTCCTCCCTGTGCTCTCTCTCTCATAGGTAAATAACAAAATTATAAAAAAAAAAATTTTTCTGCAATCTGCAATGTATATTCTAAATCAGCAAATGAAAGAACTTAAATGTGTATTTATAAAAGTCACATGTACTCATGGATGTTTGTATTTTAAAGGGTAGCGCTGAATACCCACAAAAGTACTGGGTCCAAAGTTGGGATCTAGTTGCCCATATAATACAGTGAAAAGAATTTTCATACTGTGGAACTAGGCAATCTTTTAACAGGCTATAAACCATATTCAAGGACTCTGCCTCCATATTAAAATTACTGGAGTCCATGTCTAGGGCAGTTACCACATCTCAGCAGATTAGGATGATTTTCCTTTAATTTTTAGCTGAATTAATATTTTGTATTTGAAATGTATACTCTTCTAGTTTAAGACCTAAGAAAAATAAAAAACCACTATGGTCTACACGATTTTGATATTAGTTTTCCTATTAAGAGCTAAAGTGCTCTTTTCTCTTTTGTTTTTCAAACTTTACCTGAAGTAATAAATCTCATCATCTACCACTTTAGCAGAGAGTGAAAACCTCTTCAGTCCCTTGAATTTCTTCATCTGTTTGTCACTCTCGTTGTAGCGGCTCTCACAAAGCAGAATGTCATTTTCTGGTATTTCAGTTGGCCTGCAGGAGAGGAAGTCCTTGAATGACAACACAGCACATTTTCCTGAAAGACAGATTTGAGGGAAATTAAAGGAGTGAACTGTGGCTATAGCTAACAATTATTTTAAAATTTTTATTATTTTTGAATGAATACATTCACATGATTCAAAAGTCAGATATAAAAGGTATACACAGGTGTAAGGATAAGTGTGCAAATCAACAGATTAAAAGTCTAGATATGAATCCATACAACTGGATTTTTACAAGCAATGGGTTATTGACAAGGATGCCAAGATAATTTGAGGTGGGGGAGAAAGAGTCTCTTTAACACACAGTGCTGGGACAAGTGAATTTCCATATGCAAAAGAATGGAGTTGGACTCCTATCTCATACCATATACAAAAATGTAACTCAAAATGGATCAAAGACCCAAATGTAAGACCCAAATGTAAGAGCTGTAACATAAAACCCTTAGAAGAAAACATAGGTATGAATCTTTATGACGTTCTATTAAGCAATGGTTTCACAAATGTGACATCCAAATCGTAAGCACTCAAATAAACTGGACTTCATCAAAATGAAAAACTTTTGTGCTTTAAAGCCCACGCTCAAGAAAGTGAAATGGCAACCCACAGAAGAAGTATGTGTAAATCATATTTCTGGTAAAAAAAGTCTGGCATCCAGAGCATACAAAGAACTCCTATAGCTCAACAATAACCAAACAACCCAATTATAAAACAGGCAAAGGATCTGAATAGACATTTCCCCAAAGAAGATATACAAACGGACAATACACACATCAAAAAAAGCTCAACATCATTAATCATTAGGGAAATGCAAATTGAAACTACAATGAGATACCAGTTGATACCCATTAGAATGGCTATTACATTAAAAAAATAAACCAGAAATGGGGCACCTGGGTGGCTCAGTTGCTAGGCATCTGCCTTTGGCTCAGGTCATGATCCCAGGGTCCTAGGATTAAGCCCCGCATTGGGCTCCCTGTTCAATAGAGGCCTGCTTCTCCCTCTCCCTCTTTCACTCTCCCAGCTTGTATTCCCTCTCTCTCTGTCAAATAAATAAATAAATCTTAAAAAAAAAAAAAAAAACAGAAAAATATTAAGTGTGGACAAAGATGTGGAGAAATTGGAACCTTTGTACATTGCTGGTGGGAATATCAAATAGTGTAATTGCTATGGAAAACAGCTTGGCAGTTTCTCGAAAAGTTAAACAGGGGCGCCTGGGTGGCTCAGTGGGTTAAAGCCTCTGCCTTTGGCTCAGGTCATGAACCCAGGGTCCTGGGATCGAGCCCTGCATTGGGCTCTCTGCTCAGGAGGGAGCCTGCTTCCTTCCCGCTCTCTGCCTGCCTATCTGCCTACTTGTGATCTCTGTCAAATAAATAAATAAAATCTTAAAAAAAAAAAAGTTAAACAGATTGCTATATAATCTAGAAATTCTATCTCTAGGTAAATATCCAAAAAGCTGAAAATAACAACTCAATGACACTTGTATACCAATGTTCACAGCAGCATTACTCACAACAGTCAAAAGGCAAAAACCACCCAAATGGCCATCAACAGATGAATGAACAAAATGTTATATATACATATAATGCAATATTACTCAGCTTTAAAAGGGAATAAAATTCTGATACATGCTATACCCTGGATAAACCTTGAGAAGATAATGCTAAGGTGAAATAAGCCAGACACAAAAGGACAACTATCACATGATTTCACTTACATGAGCTACCTAGAATAGGCAAAATTCATAGAGACAGAAAGCGGAACAGGTATTACCAGGAGCTGGGAGAAATGGGTAGTTACTGCTTGCTGGGCACAGAAGTTTCTGTCTGAAAGATAAAAGTTCTAGAATTGAACAGTGGTGATGGTTGCATAATATCGTCAAGAGACTTAGAATCACTGAACTGTACACTTAAAAAATCGTTAAAATTCAAGGTCTAGCAAGCTAGTGGAGGAGTAGGAGATCTAAATTTCATTTGGCCCCAGGAATTCAACTAGACAGTTACCAAAGCATTCCAAACACCTACAAACTCAACAAGAAATAGAAGAGCAGCAACTCTATGAACAGAAAAGTCACCGCTCTCTGGGAGGCAGGATGTGACAAGTGAATCTGAGGTGATAAAAGGAAAGAGACTACGGCACGAGGTGGGGGGGAGCCTCTGTCAGCTGGCTCTCAGCAAGTGAGAGAGTTGCGGAGCATAAAATCAGAACTTTCCTAAGTCTGCTCCACTGAGGGACGTCACTCCAGTGGCCAGGTTGGGGTAGAGCCCTCGCTGGAACAGTGTGGTCTCAGGTCCTGCACGGTCGCACAAAGATCGGGGGTGTCTGTGGCAGAGCTGCCAGGTATCAGAGCAGGGAAGCTGGCGGCAGAGATGGAGCTGAGCAGTGGGCTCTCAGCTCGGGGTTACCTTAAACTGTGATCCAAGGCACAGTTGGACCACTGCTCTTTGAGCAAGGACTCCACAAGTGGCAGATCCAGGGAGACCCACCTCCTTCCTCCTCCTGGAGGAGCGGTGCAGGAGTACACAGCAGGAATCTGCTGGGTTTGGAGACTCCAAACAGTGCCGTGCGCCAGAGATAGAAACGCTTAGTCTGGGAGTGCTGCCGGAGACCAGGGAGACGGGAGGGATTGACTGTTTTTCTCTGAGGGTGCACTGAGGAATGGGGCCCTGAGCTCTTGGCTTCTTCAGGCTGGAGATTGGGAGGCTGCCATTTTCGTTCCTGTTCTCCAAAGCTGTACAGAAAGCGTTCAGGGAACAAAAGCTCCCAGAGCAAACCTGAGCAGATTACTTAGCCTGGCTCCTGGCAAGGGTGGTGCAATTCCGCCTCCGGCAAAGACATTTGAGAATCACTGCAATAGACCCCTCCCCCAGGAGATCAAAAAGAACATCCAGCCAAGACCAAGTTCACCGATCAAAGAGAACTGTGGAACTCCAGAGATAGGGGAATACAACACATAGAATTCATGGCCTTTTCCCCCATGATTCTTTAATCTTCCAAAGTTAATTTTTAAAATTTTATTTTTTTCTTTCTCTCTTTTTAAAAAATTTTTCTTCTTTCCTTTACCAACCAACTTCTTATCAATTCCTTTATAAAAATCTTTAATTTTCATTTTTATAGTCATATTCTACCTCTTCATTGTATTTAACCTTATTCTTTGTAAATATATAAGTTTTTCTTTCTTTAAAAGTTTGGGGTGCAGTTTCTTCTAACAGACCAAAATATACCCTAAATCTTGTTCATAGCTTTGTTCTACTCACCTGCCTGATCGTATTTTTTTTTAAATTTTTCTTTCTTTTCTCAACCAACTTCCTATCAATTCCTTTTAAAAAATCTTTTTAAGTTTTCATTTTTACAGTCATATTCCATCCCTACACTGGATTTACCCTTATTTGTGTGTTTGTGCGTGTATGCATGTACATATATACATACACATGTGCGCACATGCGTGCGCGTGCGCGCACACACACATATGTATATTATAACCAGTTTTTTTTTTCTTTAGATATTGGGAGGCAGTTTCTTCTAACAGACCAAAATACACACAGAATCTAGTGTGTGGCTCTGTTCTATTCACTAGCCTGATCATATTCTTTTTTCTGCCCCCCCAGGGTTTCAGGTCTCTTCTGATTTGTTTAGCATATATTTTTTTGGGGTTGTTGTTACCAATTTAGCATTTTGTTATCTCATTCAGGTAGTCAGGAAAAAATGACTAAACAAAACTCACACCTCAAAAAGAAAGAACAAGAAGTGGTACCAACTGCCAGGGACCTATCAACATGGACATTAGTAAGTTGTCAGAACTAGAGTTCAGAATGACAATTATAAAAGATACTAGCTGAGCTTAAAAAAAGCATAGATGATAGAGACGACAGAGAATCCCTTTATGGAGAAATAAAATCTAACCAAGTCGAAGTAAAAAAGGCAATTGATGACATACATGCAATCAAATATGGAGGGTCTAACTGCTAGGGTAAATGAGGCATAAGAGAAAATTAGAAGTATAGGAGACCAAATGATGGAGAATAAAGAAGCTGAGAAAAAGAGAGATAAACTACTGGATCACAAGGGGAGAATTCAAGAGATAAGTGATACTGTAAGATGAAACAGTATTAGAATAACTGGGATACCAAAAGAAGAAAAAAGAGAGTGGGGAGAGAAGATATATTGGGGTAAATTATACCAAAGAACTTCCCTAATTTGGGGAAGGAAATGGGCATCAATATTCAGGAGGCAGAGAGAACCCCCCTCAAAATCAATAAAAATAGGTCAACACCCTCACATCTAACAGTAACACTTACAAACGTCAGAGACAAAGAGAAAATCCTGAAAGTAGCTCAGGAGAAGAGGTCTATAACCTACCACAATAGAAACATTATATTGGCAGTAGACCTATCCAAAAGAGACCTGGCAGGCCAGAAAGGGCTGACATAATATATTCACAGCATATTTTTCTCGAGAAAAATATGCAGCTAAGAATACTACATCCAGCTAGCTGTTATTGAAAAGAGAAGGAGAGTTTAAAAGCTTCCAGGACAAACAAAAACTAAAAGAATTTGCAATAACCAAACCAGCCTTACTAGAAATATTGAAAGGGGTCCCCTAAACAAAAAGAGAGCCTAAAAGTAACATAGACTAGAAAGGAAGAGCAAAAATATACAGTTAACAGTCACCTTCAGGCAATACAGTGGCACTAAATTTGTATCTTTCATTACCCTGAATATAAAGGGGCTAAGTGCTTCAATCAAAAGACAAAGGGTATCAGGTCAGATAAAAATATTAGACCCATTGATATGCTGTCTGCAAGAGACTCATTTTAGACTCACAGACACCTCCATATTTAAAGTGGGGAGTGGAAAACCATTTATCATGCCGACAGACATCAAAAAGAAGGCTGGGGTGGCAATCCTTAGATCAGACAAATTAGATGTTAAACTAAAGACTATAATAAGAGATGGGGAAGGACACTATATCATACTTAAAGGGTCTATCCAACAAGAAGATCTAACAATTGTAAATATTTATGCCCCCAACATGGGAGCAGTCAATTATATAAGCCAATTAATAACAAAATCAAAGAAACAGATTGACAATAACACAATAATAGTAGAGGACTTTAACACTCCTCTCACTGAAATGGACAGATCATCTAAGCAAAGGATCAACAAAGAAATAAGGGCTTCAAATGACACACTGGACCAAATGGACTTCACAGACATATTCAGAACATTCCATCCTAAAGCAACAGAATACATATTCTTCTCTAGTGTATACAGAACATTCTCCGGAATAGATCATATCCTGGGTCACGAATCAGGTCTCAACCAGTGCCAAAAGACTGGGATCATTCCCTGAATTTTCCAACCACAGTGCTTTGAAACTT
This sequence comes from Neogale vison, assembly GCF_020171115.1. NCBI lineage: Eukaryota > Metazoa > Chordata > Mammalia > Carnivora > Mustelidae > Neogale > Neogale vison. The sequence goes on along the minus strand of NC_058096.1, from coordinate 203,012,201 downwards.
GAACACAATCACAAGAGGAAAATTGGTAAGAACTCAAATACATGGAGGCCAAAGAGCATCCTACTAAAGAAGGAATGGGTCAACCAGGAAATTAAAAAAGAATTAAAAAAACTCCTGGAAACAAATGAAAACGAAAACGCAACGCTTCAAAATCTTTGGGACACAGCAAAAGTGGTCCTTAGAGGAAAGTATATAGCAGTACAAGCTTTTTCCAAGAAACAAGAAAGGTCTCAAATACATAGCCTAACACTACACTTAAAAGAGCCAGAGAAAGAATGGCACATAAAGCCTAAACCCAGCAGGAGAAGAGAAATAATACAGATCAGAGAAGAAATCAGTCAGATACAAACCAAAAGAACAGCAGAACAGATCAATGAAACTAGGAGCTGTTCTCTGAAAGAATTAATAAAACTAATAAACCCCTAGTCAGACTTACCAAAAAGAAAAGAGAAAGAACCCAAATAAGTAAAATCATGAATGAAAGAGGAGAAATCACAAGAGCACCTGGGTGGCTCAGTTGGTTAACCGTCTGCCTTGGGTTCAGGTCATGATCCCAGGGGTTCTGGGATGGAGTCCCACATCGAACTCCTTACTCAATGGGGAGTCTGCTTCTCCCTCTCCCTCTGCTGGCTCCTTCTGCTTTTGCTCTCTCACTCGTGATCTCTCTCTCTCTCAAATAAATGTACAAAATCTTTTTTAAAAAAGGAAAAAACTAGGGCACCTGGGTGGCTCAATGGGTTAAGCCCCTGCCTTCCGCTCAGGTCATGGTCTCAGGGTTCTGGGATCGAGCCCCACATCAGGCTCTCTGCTCAGCAGGGAACCTGCTTCCCCTTCTCTCTCTGCCTGCCTCTCTGCTTACTTGTGATCACTCTGTCAAATAAATAAATAAAATCTATCACAACCAATACCAAAGAAATACAATTATAAGAACATATTATAAGCAACTATATGCCAATAAATTAGACAATCTGGAAGAAAAGGATGCATTCCTAGAGACTATACACTACCAAAACTGAATCAGAAAGAAATACAAAACCTGAACACACCCATAACCAGAAAGGAAATTGAAGCAGTAATCAAAAATCTCCCAACAAACAAGAGCCCAGGGCCAGACGGCTTCCCAGAGGAATTCTACTAAACATTTGAAGAAGAATTAACACCTATTCTTCTGAAACTGTTCCCCAAAAAATAGAAATGGAAAGAAAACATCCAAACTCATTCTATGAGGCCAGCCTTACCTTGATCCCAAAACCAGACAAAAACCCCATCAAAAAGGAAAATTACAGACCAATATCCCAGATGAGCATGGATGCAAAAATTCTCACCAAAATACTAGCCAATAGGATCCAACAGTACATTAAAAGGATTACTCACCATGACCAAGTGAGATTTATTCCAGGGCTGCAAGATTGGTTTAACATCTGCATATCAATCAATGTGATACAGTACGTTAATCAAAGAAAGAATAAGAACTATGTGATCCTCTCAACAGATGCAGAAAAAGCATCTGACAAAGTACAGCATCCTTTCTTGATCAAAACTCTTCACAGTGTAGGGATAGAGGGAACATATCTCAATATCATAAAAGCCACCTATGAAAAACACACACTGAATATCATTCTCAATGGGAAAAATCTGAAAGCTTTACCCCTAAGGTCAGGAACACCACAGGGATGTCCACTATCACCACTGCTATTCAATACAATACCAGAAGTCCTAGCCTCAGCAATCAGACAGCAAAAAGAAATAAAAGGCATCTGAATCAGGAAAGAACAAGTCAAACTCTCAGTCTCTGCAAATGATAGGATACTTTACGTGAAAAACCCAAAAGACTCCACTCCAAAACTGCTAGGAATCAGGAATTCAATAAAGTGTCAGGATGCAAAATCAATGCAAAGAAATTAGTTGCATTTCTATACACGAGCAACAGGACAGAAGAAAGAGAAATTAAGAAGTTGATCCATTTACAACTGCACCCAAAACCATAAGATACCTAGGAATAAATCTAACCAAAGAGGCAAAGAATCTGTACTCAGAAAACGATAGAATACTCATGAAAGAAATTGAGGAAGACACAAAGAAATGGAAAAACGTTCCATGCTCATGGATTGAAAGAAAAAATATTGTGAAAATGTGTACGCTACCTAGAGCAATCTACACATTTAATGCAATCCCTATGAAAATACCATCAACTTTTTTCACAGAAATGGAATAAATAATCCTAAAATTTGTATGGAATCAGAAGAGAGGCCAAATAGCCAGAGGAATGTTGAAAAAGAAAAACCAAGCTGGTGGCATCACAATTCCAGACTTCAAACTCTATTACAAAGCTATCATCATCAAGACAGTACGGTACTCACACAAAAACGGACACATAGATCAATGGAACAGAACAGAGAGCCCAGAAATGGACCTTCAACTCTCTGGTCAACTAATCTTAAACAAAGCAAGAAAGAATGTCCAATGGGAAAAAGACAGTCTCTTCAACAAATGGTGTTGTGAAAATTGGACAACCACTGCAGAAGAATGAAACTGGACCATTTCCTTTCACCACACACAAGAATAGACTCAAAATGGATGAATCCATCAACATCCTTGAGGAGAACACAGGCAGCAACCTTTTTGACCTCAGCCACAGAAACTTCTTCCTGGATACATCACCAAAGGCAAGGGAAACAAGAGCAAAAATAAACTATTGGGGCCTCATCAAGAGAAAAAGCTTTTGCACAGCAAAGGAAACAGTCAACAAAACCAAAAGACAACTGACAGAACAGGAGAAGATATTTGCAAACGACATATCAGATAAAGCGCTAGTATCCAAAATCTATAAAGAACTTAACAAACTCAACACCCAGTAAAAAAAAACCAAATAATCCAGTCAGGAAATGGGCAGAAGACATGAACAGACATTTCTGCAAAGAAGACATCCAGATGGCCAACAGACACGTGAAAAAATGCTCCACATCACTCAGCATCAGGGAAATACGAATCAAAACCACAGTGAGATACCACTTCACACCAATCAGAATGGCTCAAATTAACAAGTCAGCAAACGACAGATGCTGGTGAGGATGTGGAGAAAGGGGAACCCTCCTACACTCTTGGTGGGAATGCAAGCTGGTGCAACCACTCTGGAAAACAGGATGGATGTTCCTCAAAAAGTTGAAAATAGAGCTACCCTATGACCTAGCAATTGTGCCACTGAGTATTTACCCCAAGTGATCTGAAGGGGCACATGCACCCCAGTGTTTATAGTAGCAATGTGCACAATAACTGAACTATGGAAAGAGCCTAGATGTCCACTGACAGATGAGCGGATAAAGATGATGTGATACACACACACACAGGAATATTATGCAGCCATAATATAATGTATAATAATACATTATACATTAATAAAAATTAAATTAAAAGAAATGGTTAAAATGCTTTATCTTATATTATGTATTTAACAATAAAAAATGGTAGCATGTTGTTTACAGTTTTACACCTAAATTTTGTTGTAAAATAATGTATCTTGAGGATTACTGCTGGTATTAACACATTGTGTTTATTGAAACCAGTTCCCTTTTGATGGATATTTAGGTTGTTTCAATTTTTTGCTCTCCTACTGAAACTGAACAATGCTGATATAAGCAATTTAAGACATCTATCACTTTGTGTATGTGTGAGTCTATTTGAGGTATAAATTTCTAGAAGTATAAAAGCTGGGTCAAGGGTATGTACACTTTAATTTTTATTATAGGTATCATCAAATTATCTTCCATAGAGGTTGTGTTCATTCATGAATCCACAACAAAGTAGACAAATGCCACTTCCCTATGTTCCTGTCAGCCAGTAACATTGGAATCTTTGACAATTTTATAGGTAATTAAAAAAAAGAAAAGAACATGTGGGTACTTTTAACTTGTATCTCTCTAATGGCTGAGGTCAGGCATATTTTCATTTAAGAACCACTAGTAGGGGGCACCTGGGTGGCTCAGTGGGTTAAGTTGCTGCCTTCAGCTCGGGTCATGATCTCAGAGTCCTGGGATCGAGCCCCGCATCGGGCTCTCTGCTCAGCAGGGAGCCTGCTTCCTCCTCTCTCTCTGCCTGCCTCTCTGCCTGCTTGTGATCTTTCTCTGTCAAGTAAATAAATAAAATCTTTAAAAAAAAAAAAAAAAAAAAAGAAGAACCACTAGTAGGGGCACCTGGGTGGCTCAGTGGGTTAAAGGCTCTGCCTTCAGCTCAGGTCATGATCCCAGGGTCTTGGGATCGAGCCCCACATTGGGCCCTCTGCTCAGCAGGGAGCCTGCTTCCTCCTCTCTCTCTCTCTATGCCTGACTCTGCCTACTTGTGATCTCTTTCTGTCAAATAAATAAATAAAATCTTAAAAAAAAAAAAAGAACCACTATTAACTACTGTCTGCTTATCCTTTGCCTATTATTCTGTTCGATATCAAGCTTTTTTAACTGCTTTATAGAGACTCTTCATATATGAAAGGTGATCTATGATATACATTTCTAATATTTTCCCAAAGTTATCATTTATCTTTGTTTCTGCCAGTTTTGGTTATGCACACATTTTCAACTTTTACAGCTGAATGTATCTGTCTTTTCCTGTATGGGTTCTAGGTTTTATGTCAAAGGTTATCAAAATTTCTTTCCCATCACTTCTTTTGGTATCTTTGCAGATTCATTTTGTTTGTTTAAATCTATAATTTATCTGGGAATTTATTCTGAAATTGATGTGAGGGAGGAATACAATCTTGTTTCTTTCCAAATGTCTACACTGTTTCCAAATACCACTTAGAGAAAAATCCATCTTTTCCCACTTATCTATGATGCCACTTTTATCATATTAGTTTATCCTTGGGTCTACAGCTAAACTTTCTATTCTATTCAAATAATCTGTTTACTGAAATATAAATAATTTAATTATTTTTAAAATTACTTTATTTAAAGTAAGCTCCATGCCCAATGTGAGGCTTGAACTCATGACCCTAAGGTCAAGAATCCCACACTCTACCGACTAAGCCAGCTAGGCACCCCAAATAACTTTAGTTATTATTAAGTTATAATGTTTTAATATCTGGTAAGGACAGACCCTTACCCCTAACATGCTTTTCAGAATTTTCCCGATTTTGTTTCTCTCTGATACTATTTTTTAAAAATTTAAAATTTTTTTAATAAACATATAATGTATTTTTAGCCCCAGGGGTACAGGTCTGTGAATCGCCAGGTTTACACACTTCACTGCACTCACCACCGCACCCCCCCCCAATGTCCATAACCCCACATCCCTCTTCCGACCCCCCTCCCCGCAGCCACCCCCAGTTTGTTCTGCGAGATTAAGAGTCTCTTATGGTATGTCTCTCTCCTGATCCCATCTTGTTTCATTTATTCTTTTCCTACCCCCCAAACCCCCCATTTGCATCTCCACTTCCTCAAATCAGGGAGATCATATGACAGTTGTCTTTCTCTGACTGACTTATTTCGCTAAGCATAATACCCTCTAGTTCCATCCACATCATCGCAAATGGCAAGATTTCATTTCTTTTGATGGCTGCATAGTATTCCATTGTGTATATGTATGTGTATGTGTGTGCATATATATATATATGCACATACTTCTTCTTTATCCATTCATCTGTTGATGGACATCTAGGTTCATTCCATAGTTTGGCTATTGTGGACATTGCTGCTATAAACATTCAGGTGCACTTGCCCCTTCAGATCACTGTATTTGTTATCTTTGGGGTAAATACTCAGTGGCACAATTGCTAGGTCATAGGGTAGCTCTATTTTCAACTTTTTGAGGAACGTCCATCCTGTTTTCCAGAGTGGTTGCACCAGCTTGCATTCCCACCAAGAGTGTAGGAGGGTTCCCCTTTCTCCACATCCTCACCAGCATCTGTCGTTTGCTGACTTGTTAATTTGAGTCATTCTGATTGGTGTGAAGTGGTATCTCACTGTGGTTTTGATTCGTATTTCCCTGATGCTGAGTGATGTGGAGCATTTTTTCACGTGTCTGTTGGCCATCTGGATGTCTTCTTTGCAGAAATGTCTGTTCATGTCCTCTGCCCATTTCTTGATTGGATGATTTGTTCTTTGGGTGTTGAGTTTGCTAAGCTCTTTATAGATTTTGGATACTAGCCCTTTATCTGATATGTCGTTTGCAAGTATCTTCTCCCATTCTGTCAGTTGTCTTTTGGTTTTGTTGACTGTTTCCTTTGCTGTGCAAAAGCTTTTGATCCTGATGAAGTCCCAATAGTTCATTTTTGCCCTTGGTGATATTCCTAGGAACATTTGGGTTTTCCACATATAGTATCATATCATCTGTGAAGAGTGATAGTTTGACTTCTTCTTTGCCGATTTGGATGCCTTTAATTTCTTTTTGTTGTCTGTCCCTGACACTATTTTAAAAATCAGTTTAAGTCCCAACTTCTTCACAAGAAAATTCCTATTGGTACATCTCATAGGATCACGTTAAAGAGTAACTTAGAGAGAATGAAATCTCTATAATGTTCTGACTTCTTATTCAAGTACACAGTATGCTTTTCAGTTTGTTCAAGCATTCCTTTGTAAATGCATCAAGAGTGGCACACCCGGTGGCTAAGTCCATTAAACATCTGCCCTGAGCCCCAGTCATGATCCCAGAGTTCTGGAATCAAGTCTCACATCCGGCACCTTGCTCAGTGGAGAGCCTTTTTCCTCTTCCTCTGCCTGCCCCTCCCTTTCCTTATGCTCTCTTTCCCTCTGCAAATGAATAAATAAAAATCTTTAAAAAAATGCATTAAGAGGAGCAGTTAAAAACTTTCATTATACAGGTAGGGCACATACCTTGTTAAATTTATCCCAAGGTATTTTATCTTATTAATAATTATTAAAAAAATTTTTAAGTGCTTTTTATTTAAGTGATCTTCACACACAATGTAGAGCTCAAACTCACGACCCCAAGATCAAGAGGCAGATGTTCTACTGCCTGAGCCAGCCAGGCGCCCCATTATTGAATCTCTTAAGGCAGTTGCTATATTATCCATGTTGTACTCAACCATCTCACTTCTCTTATTGTGTGAAGTAATTCCAAGCTGATCTTCCTGAATTATCACATTCTTAACTTCCTCAGTGTAGACTTTGTTTCTTCTACCCATGCTGACTAGTACTTCCACAACACGATTAAATAAGAGGAATATGGGCACCCCTCATTTTGTTCTCAACCTTAACACTAGTGTTCACAGTTAATAACTTATTAAACATTAACATGCAAAACACCTAAAACATGTAAAAATAGGTCAGAAACATTTCAGAAGCTTAAAACAGCTGTGATTACTATCACTGCCTTAGATTTACACACAAGCACTTGAATTACACAATCTAAAGGCTTTTCAATTAAGAGAAGGCATAGTTACCATTTTCCATAATTTACAGAAGGAAAAATAGAGATTTGGAAAAGGTAAAAATTATGCTCACAGCTAAAGAGTAAAACTGACTAGTAGCCCTGGAATGGATATGGTCTCTCTGTGTCCTGACCTGGGGTTCCTACCAGGCCCTGACAAAACATGCAAAGACATCCTGGCTTTTAAGCCCAGGAACCTTCACTTAATAAAGCATACAAAACTTATAAAAACCTGCTGGACTCTAACTGGAACTATAATGAATTGATATACCAAATATGGGGAGAAGTGACTTCTTTAAAATACTGAGTTTTCCCGCTATAAAGACAATGAATCACTTCATTTATTTAGGCATTCTTTAAATCCTTTCAATCATTTTCTCATAGGGTGTTTTTTTTTTTCCCTCTAAGTAGGTGCCACACCCAGTGTGGAGCCCAAAGCAGGGCTTGAACTCATGACCCTGAGATCAAGACCTGAGCTGAGATCAAAAGTCAGATGCTTTATTGACTGAGCTATTCAGGCACTCTGATTCACATGGTTTTTTGGTGTGTGTGTGTGTGTGTGTGCGCGCAGGAGTCTTATACATCTTTTTTAAAGATTTATTCCCAGGTATTTAAGGTAAACTGTATGTTTTAAAAATTCAACTTTCTAACTGCTCTTTGATGATAAATATATAGATAATCTTGATATTTCCTTTTATTAATTCTAATAAAAAATTCTATTATGAAGAAAACAGAACCAGCAAATAAATTAGGAATTGGCATGTTTCAGGAACCCAGGTTCCTGGGAATTTTACAATCCAAGTGCCCAAGGATGGAGGCAGTTTCTGTCAGGTGTGGCCATGTTCATTCCCAAAAGCAAATTCTCTGTGGCTGTTTAATTACCATATAAGTTACTGAAGACAATGAACAAAAATCATATGTATAACAGCAAAACAGGACTAAGTGAAATATGCCCCCATCAGGTCTATAAAAATGTTATACCTCACTCACCTAATTATCTTTAAAACTTTTGTTCCAGGGAGACAAAGATGAGATTTACATTCAACACTGTGTACAGTTAACACAATAAAATTATAAAACTTCTAAAGCTTAAATACCTTAAATTGTTGCTCTCCACAGAAACAAATTAGTTAAAAAAAAAATCTGCCTCCTTGCATGTGAAAGTCAATATAAATCGTAACCAAAAAACCCACATTTTCTTCCTAAGGGGTGGATACTGAAATGCACAAGGTAGGCTGAAATTCCCTTTTGTGACCACTAGACGCATTTCCGTTTGGGGTTTACCTCAAGAGAAAGTAACCATGCATCTCACTGTATGGCTGGTATCCTGCCTAATAATACTGGCACCTCTTTTCACTCTCCACAGTGTTCCAGCTGGCTACAAACCAAGAATCCAAACACCAGTACAGAAGCAGAAGCGAGAAGACCTAGGCTTTAGTTTTGGCCAATGTATTAGACAGTAACTTCACTTTTCTGAGAATGACAGCCCCTTTTGTACAGGGTCACGGTGAAAAATAAAGATGATCCTGGATATGTAGTTTATAAACTACAGAGTGCAACACATTTGAATAGGTAGCTATAAAAAGGATGGTGTCGGTGAAAATAGTCAAGGAGGGGGATCCAAGGGCCATTCTCTCAGAATGACCCTCAGAAACAATGTTTCTCAGAAACAGTGTTTCCTCAGAAACAATGGAAAAGAAAGGAAACATTCTGTTTCCTCAGAAACAATGAGGAAAGCCATCAGAAACTGTCAGAATCAACATTATCAGAACACTGGGAAACAGCCAAACTACATGAATGCTTAATCAAGAAAAAAAGTGACTGCAAGTAAGCAGGAGAGCTTTGTGGCATTTTAACTTACTCTTGCCTCATCCCCCTCACTCTCCTCTGGTTCAGCAGCAGTCAGGAAGATGGCAGCCCATACTCCTAGTGTGAGTTTCTGGTGCTGGAAGGAGCAGAGCATTCTCCAAAGAATTTGGGTGCCTGTTTTGACCAACATGGGTGGCTTCCTGAGGGACTAACACAAAGGGTTTGTCTTTATTTCACCTAACTTGGAATCTCATGGCAGAGAAGTGGCTATGGTACTTCTGTTGAAAACATCTGAAGGCAAATGAACCAGATGGTGCCAGTTGGAACAAAGGTTATCAGTTGGGGCAAATAGTACAAATGTGAAAAAGCCTGGCAGAAAAAGCTGGGCAGTGAGATACTTTGGGGAATGAATAAGAGTTCTGAAAAGCTTCCACATATCCGGGGGAATATGAAAGCCACGCACGTGCCATGGGCAGGATACATGCTCAGAAAAGACCCAAAAGCCCTAAACTCTCACCTCTGGCTGACCGTCAAACCCTGTGCAAGGGGACGCAAAGGCAAAGGCAGAGTTGTAAACTTCAGGCCGAGGGATGAAAGTGTCTTCCAACACAGACACAGCCTCAAGCTGCAGAGATTGGGAATTTTGTTTGTTTGTTTAATCCAAGCATTTAAGAAGATTTCTATTAAATCATTAGCTGACCATAAGCTAACAGATCAGAGACGTCAGTGACCACACACAACAGCAAAAACAGTTTAAATGAGCAACTAAGACCCGTAGTAAGCTGTAACAATAAAGCCTGAGAAAAGGGGAGAATTCGGTTTCCAGAGGTATCACAGTATGATATTCAAAATACCCAGTTTTCATAAAAAATTACAAGGCCATGCAAAGAAATAAGAAAGTACGGTCCATTCACAAGATAAAAAGAAATGAACAGAAACCATCCCAAAGAAAGCCCAGACACTGGACTTATGAGGCAGACACTTTACAGCAACTGTCTTAAATATGCTCAGAGAGCTAAAGCGAACTATGGACAAAGAACCAAAGGAAATCAGAATGCTGACTCAACAAATAGAGACTATCAAGAATAAGACAGGAACTGAAATGCCTAAAAAGAAACGCTGGAGCTGAAGGGTGCCTGGGTGGCACAGTCAGTTAAGTGTCTGCCTTTGGCTCAGGTCATGATCCCAGGGTTCTGGGGTGGAGTCCCCATCGGGCTCCCTGCTCAGTGGGGAGCCTGCTTCTCCCTTTCTCTCTGCCCTTCCCCCCATGCTTGTGTGCACTCTCTCTCTCTCTCACAATGAATAAAATCTTAAAAAAAAAAAAAAGAAAAAATTTCATGGGAGCTGAAAAGTGTTAACAACTGAAATGAAAAATTAGAAGATTTTAATAGGCAGAAGAATCTGTGAACTTGAAGATAAGCCAACTGAGATGATCAGTCTGAAGAATGAGGAACAGAAAGAAGAAAGAATAAAGAAACATGAGCAGGGGCACCTGGGTGGCTCAGTGGGTTAAAGCCTCTGCCTTCGGCTCAGGTCATGATCTCAAGGTCCTGGGATCGAGCCCGCATTGGGCTCTCTGCTCAGTGGGGAGCCTGCTTCCTCCCCTCTCTCTCTCTGCCTGCCTCTCTGCCTACTTGTGATCTGTCTGTCAAATAAATAAATAAAAAAAAAAAAGAAACATGAGCAGTCCATGAGACCTGTGACAAGACAATAAGCAAATCTTCGTAGGCCTAAGGGGAATCTCAGAGGGAGGAAAGAGAAAGGAGAGGTAAGACTATGTAAAGACAAAAACTCCTCAAATTTGATGGAAAGCATGACAGAAAACACTGTCAATGGAGAATTCTATATATAGCAAAAGTACCTTCAAAGTAGAGGAATTAAGACACTTTTAGATAAACAAGGGTTTGTTGTTAGTTGATCTGTTCTACAAGAAATTTTAAGGGAGTCCTTTAGGCTGAAATGAAAGGATATCAGATAATGATGTGAAGCCATACAAAGAAATAAAAAACACAAAAAAGGTAACCACAAATGTAAATATGAAAGCCAATATTGTATTTCCAGTTTCTAATTCTCCTTTTTCCCTCCTATAAGATTTTAAAGACAAATACATAAAGTGGTATTTAGAAATTCCTGCTGATGGGCACACATAGTAAAAAGACTTAATTTCTGACAATTAGACAAGGCAGGAGGGATGGTACTGTACAGGAGCAGGGTTTAATATATAACAGAGGCTAAGGCAGGGCTCCTGGGTGGCTCAGGTGGTTGAGCGATTGCCTTTGGCTCAAGTCATGATCTTAGGTACCAGGAACGAGTCCTGCGTCGGGCTCCCGGCTTAGCAGGGAGTCTGCTTCTCCCTCTGACACCCACCCCCCATGCTCTCTCTCTCATTCTTTCTCTTTCAAATAAATAAATAAAATCTTAAAAAAAAAAGAAAAAAAGCTGAGGCAGTATTGATTCAAACTATTCAAACTAGATTGCCACAAATTTAAGATGTAATTCCCAGGGTAACCACTTAGAAAAAAAGCAATAAACAATATGGTTACCCTAACGAAGGAGACTTCAGTCTCACCTTTGCTATCTGCCTTGAGTCTTCTAGCTGGGTTTACCCTAGGAAGCAAGGTCTTCGAGCACTTCTTTAGTCTGGATCATGAGTTAAAAGGACAGACTCTGCTACAGAAACTCAAGAAGGACTTAATAAGCGCACTAGCCTTTGCTCCCTCTCCCCCCACGGTGCACCAGGTTATGAAGAGAAAAATGTGTTTAACTATCAGAAATAACCAATTCTGAAAAAACTCAAAACACCGAAACAATGTAACTTCGTGATCAAATAAGGTCTAAGTGTAAAACACTGATTTCCTCTTGGCCGTAAGCATGGTGGCTGCTTCTTTATAACCATGTGTAATCATTATAAAGCTTTTACCTAGTAACCTTTTGGAAAACTATTCCAAAAGATGGGAAGAGGAGCTGGTTTGCTGCAGCACTAATTCAGGGCAAGAAGAAACACGACGCTGAAGACAATGGCAGTTGGAAGCACACACCTGCACCTGAGAAGCAGAGTGCGCATGAGCACTCAGAAGTGTGGCTGAACAGAAACAGTGACGCGAGCCCTGCACATTTCTGCATCAGGGACAGTAACATTGCTAGGGTTAAGAGTCCAAGGGAGATTGCAGAAGTCTTTTAACTCCTCCCCCTGCTTCCTACCTCACTCTTACATATGTTCCATACTCCGTGCACAGTGATTCCTCTAGTGCACGTGCTGGCTCACGCGGCTCTCCGCTCACAACCAGGACTTCCTATCTGCTCCGAACTCACTCTCAGCACAGTCTAGTAGACCTACCATTCCTGCGTGCGCAGCAACACCCTCCTGTTCTGCCGCGGCCACCAGCTGTTCCCTGTGTCTCAAACAGGCCCAGATACCATGCCTTAAGGGTACCATGCCTTTGCATTTCACATTTGCTGTGCCTAAAAGGAGTAAAATCTCAGATGCGGTCATACCTTGGAGATACCGCAGGATCAGTTCCTGATCACCTCAGTAAAGGGAGTATCACGATAAAACAAGTCAAATGATTTTTATAAAATTGTATATAAAAGTTATGTTTATACTATACTGTAGTCCATTAAGTGTGCAATAGCATTATGTCTAAAAAATATGCATACAACAATTAAAAAACACTTTATTGCTAAAAAATGCTAACCATCTAAGCTTTCAGTAAGCTGCATTTTTTTTTTTTTTTTAAATGAACTCTACATCCAACTGGGGCCTGAACTCAAAACCCTGAGTTCAAGAGTCATATGCTCTACTGACTGAGCCAATCAGGTGTCCCATCTTTTTGCTGGTGGAGGGTCTTGTCCGGATGATAATGGCTGCTGACTGATTAGGATGGTGGTTGCTGAACATTGGAGTGTCTGTGGCAATTTCTTAAAATTAGAGTGAAGTCTGCAACGTCGATTGACTCTTCTTTTCACAAATGATTTCTCTGTAGCATGTGATGCTGTTTGGATAGCATTTTACCCATAGTTGAACTTCTTTCAAACTTGGGAGTCAATCCTCTCAAATCCTGCTGGTACTTTAACAACTAATTTACGTGATCTTCAAAATCCTTTGTTGTCATTTTAACAGTCTTCACAACCAATTTTACCATGAGTAGATTCGTTATCAAGAAACCACCGTCTTGGGTGCCTGGGTGGCTCAGATGGTTAAGCGTCTGCTCTCAGTTCAGTCATGATCCCAGGGTCCTGGAACTGAGTCCTGCATCAGGCTTCCTGCTCTGAGGGGAGCCTGCTTTTCCCTCTGCCTCTCTCTCTCTCTCTCTCTCTCTCTCTCTGTCTCTCACAAATGAATGAATGAATGAATAAATAAATAAAAATAAATAAAATCTTTGAAAAAAAAAAGAAACCACCATTTTTGCTCATCAGTAAAAAGTAATTCCTCATCCATTAAAGTTTTATCATGAGAGCGAGGCATCTCAAGAATAAAGTCTGATGGGCGCCTGGGTGGCTCAGTGGGTTGAGCCTCTGCCTTCGGCTCAGGTCATGATCTCGGGGTCCTGGGATCGAGTCCCGCACTGGGCTCTCTGCTTGGCGGGGAGCCTGCTTCCCTCCCCACCCCCACGCCTACTTGTGATCTCTCTCTCTGTGTCAAATAAATAAAATCTTTAAAACAAAAAAAATAATAAATTCTGAAATACTGTGAGAATTACCAAAATGTGATGTAGAGATATGAAGTGAGCAAATGCTGTTAGAAAAATGGCACCAACAGACTTGCTTATTACAGGGTTGCCATAAACCTTCAATTTGTGAAAAACAGCATTTTATTGCACCAAAGCAAAGTGCAATAAAATGAGGGCATGTCTGTGTTCAGATGGTTTTCTTCCTCACTGCCTTCAGGGCTCTGCTACTGCTAACGTCACCTATCAGAAAGGCTTCTGGGGACCACTAAAACAAGACCTCCCCTCAACATGACTCTCTGTCCTCTTCTCCTCTGCCTGATTCTCATTCATAGCTCTAATTACTACCTGATGTCCTATAGCCTTAATTTATTTACTGATTCCCCAACCTCTGCCCCACTGTTAAGTCTCTAAGAGGGCAGAGATTCTGGTCTATTGATTGCTGTATAGCTGGCACCTAGAACAGTGCCTAACACAGAAGTACTCAATCAGCTGTTGTAGAATGGACGTGATTAAATGAAAAGGCATAAATACATACCCAGAATACATGTCATGGGGCAGGTTTCTTCCAGATTACTCAGAAATACTTCTTTTTTGTAGAACATTTTTGTGGGCTCATGTTCCGTCTCTTCTGGGTGAATGAAGATGGGGCCATAAAAATATGCAGCTCCATCTCGGACCCATACCTTTTCAATTCTTGGGGGAAAAATGGAGAAATTCCATTAAAATAGAATTCTGACTAGTTTCACTCTTGAAGGATTAATCTATTAAAAATTCTCTTAACCAAAAACTTAATGATATTTACTTCTTGGAGGAGTTCTGTAGACTATATATGATAATTATATTATTATCTGATATATTATTATATGACAATAAGACAATTTCCTGGACTTCCCCCATTCTGAGCCCAAGAAAAGACATGGAAAGGGAGACACCACTGGCTATTCATCTGAGGGAAAAAACACACAATACCAAGGCATACGATTTAATAGTTTCAGCTAACCTCCAGGGTTTTTTTTCCCCTGAAATGCTCATGATGAAAACAAAACTAAGCACCTGTCATTGGACTCATTAGCTGATGAAACACATAAACTATCCATATTTGGGGTCAGCTCACATGAGTCACAGATATTTCTTTAAGGTAATGGTTCATGACCTTTTTGAGTGCCAAGGTATAACAGCCCTTCAACCATTGAGAGTCTGATGAGAGATATTATCTCCCTATACAAAAGTAAAAATGCACATCTGACTGCTAAGTGTTAGGTATTATACCATTTGTCACAATTGCTCCCAGCAAGCTGGGATTATTAATGTCCCTATTGTCCTGTGGTTTCTTTTTTTTTAAAGAATTTTATTTATTTATTTGACAGAGATCACAAGCACACAGAGAGGCAGGCAGAGAGGCAGGAGGGGAAGCAGGCTCTCTGCCGAGCAGAGAGCCCAATGTGGGGCTCGATCCCAGGACCCTGGGATCATGACCTGAGCTGAAGGCAGAGGCTTTAATCCACTGAGCCACCCAGGCGCCCCTGTCCTGTGGTTTCTGACATGAAGAAACCTACTCATCTCAGTTCATGGTAACTCCACCCTTTCAGTTCCTCAAGCCAACACACAGAAGTCACCCTTGACTCCTTTCTCTTTCTCGGACCCCACATCCCATTTATCAGGAATCCTATTAACTCCACATTTCACCACAGGATCTAACTACTGGTCTGAACCAGCAATCATGGTTGCCTGGGTTATTGCAACAGCCTCCTAGCAGATCTCCTTGCTTCTCTTTGACCCTTTGAGTCTACTCTCAAAAACTAGTAGGCTGAGCAACCCTGCTAAGAACTAATTCAGATATCACACCTATGCTTAAAAGAAGCCAGTGGATGGCTCAGTTGGTTAAGTGTCTGCCTTCAGCTCAGGTCATGATCCCAGGGTCCTGGGATTGAGCCCCATATCGGGCTCCATGATCAGTGGGGAGTCAGCTTCTCCCTCTGCCTCTCGGCCCACTCAGGCTCTCTCTCTAATACAAAAATAAAATCTTTAAAATAAATAAATTAATGAATGAATGAATCAACCCAACAGTACTCTCTTTAATTCAGTAAAAGCCCAAGTGCCGACAATGGTCTCTCAGGTCCACATATATATATGGCCCTCACTTCCCATCTACCATAACGTACGGCTCACTTGTCCAGCAACAAACTGTCCACATCTGGCCAGGCCAGGCACACTTTTCTCTCAGGTCTTCATACTGGCTACTCACGCTTCCTGGAAAGCTTTTCCCCTCAATATTCACATTACTCACTCCCTCAGTTTCTTCGAGTATTAGCTCAACTGTCAGTTCTCAGTGAGGCCTATATACACTCTATTTAAACTTCTGTACCAGGATGCTTGGGTGGCTCAGTGGGTTGAAGGCTCTGCCCAGCTCAGGTCATGATCCCAGTGTCCTAGGATCGAGCCCCTCATCGGGCTCTCTGCTTGGCAGAAAGCCTGCTCCCCTTCCTCTCTCTGCCTGCCTTCTGCCTACTTGTGGTCTCTGTCAAATGGATAAATAAAATCTTTAAAAAAAAGAACAAAAAACAAAAAACTTCTGTACCTCCTCAGTTTGATCATGCACTCCTGATTTCCCACACACCGATCTATTTTTTTCACAGAACATATCATGACCTAATGTTCTGTACCTTTTACTTATTGCAACATTTACTGTTTGTATTCCCGCTGCAACAAGGATCCATGGGACTAAGGATATTTGTTTTATTCACTAATGTATCCTCACAGCCTGGCAAATACTAGGTTTGTAATAAATGATTGCTGAATGAAGAAAAAATGGAATGAGGAAGTGAGCTTAGCGAAGTCAATCATTTACTTAAGGACATGCAGCTAGCAGAGCTGGAGCTCACGCCAAGACCCACCACTCTTAACCACTATCCTCTACTGCCCAGTCGCATACCTGACTCCTTCGTTGCCGTTCTACGCCACCCAACCACACTTTTATTCACTTACTTGTTCAGCAAATATTTGAGCCCCTACTATGTTTCATGCATCATGCTTGGAATAGGGAATACAAAGGTGAGCAAAATATGGGGCCTCTCTTCTCAGGGCATTTGCAGTCTGGTATGGAAATTCAGCAGTAAAATAACCTGATATGCGCTCCGAGAGTAATGGGGAGACCCAATCCAGTCTGCAGGGACAGGATAGGCTTCCTTAAGGAAGTACTATCTCTAAGTTAAGCTAAAGGAGTTCATCATGTGAGGTACGCAGGGGGATTCCTGGGTTAAAAATTCAGTAAATGGTAGGAGAAAAAAAGAAAAATTCACAGAAGGATTTAGAGAAGGAAGTGTGGCTAGAGACAAAAGCAAGGTGAATGTGTGTGAGGAGGCTGGGGAAGTTACAGCATTGTCAAGGGGATGATGACAACAACTCTGATTTCATTCTAAAGAGTGATGAATTTCTACCCAAATCTCTCAGACCCAACTGCATCCTCCCTGCTTCAGTCGAGGGCGCACCCACCTGCCCACTCGAGGGCGCACGAGGCCATGGGACTTGATGAAGACACAGTCGCCAACCTTTAGCCACATATCATTATAACGGAGCTGCTCAAAGTAGTGGCAACCTGGTTCGCCATTTGACATTTCCACAGGGACATCTTCTTTCTCCTGTGGTAAAGGAAACTGGTTAAAGATAGGCAGCTGACAATCAAGGAGCAGACAGAGGAGGTTAAGAAAGGAAAGCTGACTTTCCTTCATATTAACTTAAGAGAAAAAATAACCATAAACAGAAGTTTAGATGAAGATCAGAAACCAAGACTAGGGTACTGAAACCAAACTAAGTCTTATTAAATACTGCATTTATTTAAAATTTACACTTAAGTCTTATAAAATGTTACTTCAAGGGTAATGCCTGAGTGGCTCAGTGGGTTAAGCCTCTGCCTTTGGCTCAGGTCATGATCTCAGGGTCTTGGGATCCAGCCCCAAATGGGGCTCCCTGCTCGGCAGGGAGCCTGCTTCCCCCATCTCTCTGCCTGCCTCTCTGCCTGCTTGTGATCTCTCTGTCAAATAAATAAAATTAAAAAAAAAAAAAAAAAGTTACTCCAAGATGCTTTTATCCTTTTCCTCCACCCTGTTCCCATAGCCTTGCAGTGGGGGGCGGGGAGCACTGAAGAGGACACATCAGCATTCAGGAGCAGCCTCACTCACACGCTGCTATGGAGGATAAGGAGTAAATACTGCGCAAGGTGTCCCTTCACTACATTTACTGAGCTCTCAATTTCTTAGCATTAACAACTGATGGTTCTAAATGAAATTATTTAAAAATTTAAAAATTGTCATTGTTTTGATTTATTCTGGAATAGTATAGTATAGCCTCTGTGACATAAACACATACACTCTTTTTCTGAATAAATTACAAGATCTGTCACCTCCTGGCTGCTGTGACACTGGGCAAATTCATTTGACCTCTTAGTTCACCTGTAAAATGAAGGCAGTGCAACCCATCAGATGGGGCTGTTAGGAATCTCCAATGACACATTCCATAGTTAAGTACACAGAACAATGCCTGACTTATGAAAAGCACTTGAACACCCATTCGTTATTGCTGTTTTATAGTTTTGGCAAAAAAAAAAAAAGAAAAGAAAAGAGTCTGGGTGGCTTAGTTGGTTAAGCATCTGACTTTGGCTGAGGTCATGATTGATCTCAAGGTCCTGGGATCCAGCTCCGTGTTGGACTCTGTGCTCAGCAGGGAGTTTGCTTCTGTCTCTGCCTCTGTCCCTCCCCCCACTCCTGAGAGCACTCTCGAATAAAAAGATTAAAAAAAAAAAAAAAGTTCTGATCTGATGCAGAAAGTGGGCACAGCATGAGGTGTTTTAAACATATTAACTCCAAAACGTATAAAAGCTTACTTTTATAGAAAACTATAGAACTATAGAACTTACTTCTATAGAAACTATAGAACCCCAATATTTTCTACTGCATCTCCCTGAGAATATGTGAAACTTCAAACTGAAAAAAAAAAAAAATCTCCTTCAGAAGGTCCAAGTGATTTGTTTTAATCTTTGTTATGACTTCAAATGTGATATATAAATGATCTTCTTGGAAAATAACACATATAATGGATGAGAGGAACCTGCAGGAGTGGGGACTATGAAGTAGGCCCTGAAATTAAGAAGAACTTTTTCTGGGCACCTGGTGGCTCAGTCAGTTAAGCATCTGCCTTCAGCTCAGGTCATGGTCCTGGGGTCCTGGGATTGAGACCTACATTGGGCTCCCTGCTCAGTGGAGAGCCTGCTTTTCCCCTCCCTCTACTCTCCTTGCCTGTGCACTCTCTCTGTGTCAAATAATAAAATCTTGAAAAAAAAAAAAAAAAAAACAAAAAAAAACCAAAACCCCTTTTTCTTTTACGAATGGGTTCTATTCTGAAGTTCTTCTTTTTTTTAATTTTTAAAAGTAATCTCTCTGCTCTACCTGCTAAAAGTATTCTTTTAAAAGTTCCAGGAATTTAAAAAAAAAAAAAAAAGTTCCAGGAATGACTTGTTTTGGCCAGGCAGTATTAAAATAAAGATGAGACAAAAGAAAAAAACAAAAACAAAATCATGCACAGAGAGGACCCTGGAGACTTACGAATTCTACTGAGAAATCTGTGTTAATTCCCATGTTGGCTTCCATTGGTATTTCTTATTCTTTCAAAATTAATGTGTCTATAATTCCCAACATATTGGTAAAGTATAAAAAATATCATATTCTTTCCCAAGCTTCCTTTCTTTTGTAACACTGTTAGGACACTAAAATGGATTTCTTTTCTAAGACACAAAGAAGTCAATTTTTTCCAGTTTTTATATTGACAATTTAAAAGCTTTATCTTTTGGGGCACCTGGGTGGCTCAGTGGGTTAAGCCTCTGTCTTCAGCTCAGGTCATGATCCCAGGGTCCTGGGATCAAGACCCACATTGCATCGGGCTCTCTGCTCAGCGGGGAGCCTGCTTACCCCCATCTCTCTCTGCCTGCCTCTCTGCCCACTTACGATCTCTGCCAAATAAATAAATTTAAAAAAAAAATCTAAAAAAAAAAAAGGCATTATCTTTTTTGATTATATAAAAGAAATGTATCTGTGGGCAACAATTCAAACATTAGAGCATGTAAAACTTAAAAGGCAGTCTTCTGTGATCCAACCCCAGAGATAAACACCTGGTTCAGCACACAGCAGCTCTCCACATTGCTTTTACAGTTGGGTATGTAAACATACAGTTTGAGTTTTTTGAATAATAATGGAACCAGATCCCATTCTGCCACCTGTTAGTTATGAGTATGTTCTTACCAAGTGACTTGGACAATCTTCTGTGTGCCATATATAGAGCTACCTCATTATGCTTACTGGCTACAAAGTTGGCAAGCTATGGATGTCTGACACTTTACTCAACTCCTATTCATGGGCATTTGGGTCTGGCCAAGGGTTTTTGCTTTTACAAAGAACACTAATGCTGCTCCTTGTGGAGAAGACTTCAGTGCACCTAGTACTGAGTTGGACCACATTCCCTAGTATCAAATGGACGCTGGGTCAAGGGGAATGCCACAGATGGGAGAGAAGTGTCCTGCCTCACACCCATAGCAGGTGTTGTCAGCATTAGCAATCTTCAGAACTCTTGCCAACCTGTCAGGCTTTTGAAAAGTATTAGATTAACACATTTTCTTACTTTTTTTGGGCTGTCTCCCCTCTATAAATGATCTATTTATTCCTTTGCCTATTTTCCTAGTGACACTTCTTCCCCAGATTTCTAAAAGCTTTTTGCATTAAAAAAAAAAAAAAGGTTGTCGGGGCGCCTGGGTGGCTCAGTGGGTTAAGCCTCTGCCTTCAGCTCAGGTCATGATCTCAGGGTCCTGGGATAGAGGCCCGAATCGGGCTCTCTGCTCAGTGGAGAGCCTGCTTCCCCCACCCCACCCCCGTCTGCCTCTCTGCCTACTTGTGATCTCTGTTTGTCAAATAAATAAATAAAATCTTAAAAAAAAAAAAAGGTTGTCCTGAAGACTTTTCCTCCACTTTAATGCCTCCTGGGTTTCATATCATGTATAGAAAGGACCCATTCCAAATTTATAAATAAAGAATATAGGTAAATAATAATAAATCTGCCTATGTTAGCAACTGGTACTGTTTCTTCCATTTTGCTTTTGTTTTTGGTATTATTACTTTTTGGAATACGATGTGAACGAGAGTTCAGATGGTTTCTTTTCTTTTTTTCTTTTTCAAATGGCTACCAGTTTTCCCAGTATCATTTAATTCCATCCTTGCAGTGGGGATGTAGCTCAGTGGTAGAGCGCATGCTTGGCATTTAATTCCATCCTTTCCTGCTGATTTAAAATACTACCTTTATATACTGGATTTTAACTGTGAAAAGCCTATTCCTTCCACAGACTGGAATACCTCAATTTTTTATAAATAACAAAATATACAGGGTCTCCTGGTTAACAAACAGTAAGTAAATGGTTAGCAAAGTACAAGCAATTCTTGATCTAGGGGTCATGAGTTCAAGCCTCATGTTTGGATACAGAGATTAGCTAAACAAATAAAACTTTTATATATGGGCGCCTGGGTGGCTCAGTGGGTTAAGCCTCTGCCTTTGGCTCCGGTCATGATCTTAGGGTCCTGGGATCGAGCCCCGCATCGGGATCTCTGCTCAGCAGAGAGAAGGCAGGGAGCTTGCTTCCCCCCAACCCCTGCCTGCCTCTCTGCCTACTTGTGATATCTCTCTGTCAAATAAATAAATAAAATCTTTTAAAAAACAAAAAAATATATGTTTTGTTCTATATATATATATATATATATACACACACACACAATAACATCTGGCAAGGCAAAGCACTTTGATTACTATTTTCCTCCTTCTTTTCCTGGTGACTGCTGCATGTTTATTCTTACGTGAGAAAGCCAGAATAATTCTGTCAAGTTCTTTTTTTTTTCTTCCAAGATTTTATTTATTTGAGAGAGAGAGAACAAGCGAGTGTCCTTGAGTGGTGGGAAGGCGCAGGAAGGGAGGGAGAAGCAGACTCTCTGCTGAGCAGGGAGGCCAACACTCGATCCCAGGACCCTGACATCATGACCCTGAGCTGAAGTCAGACACTTAACCAACTGAGCCACCCAGACACCCCATTTTGTCAAGTTCTGAAAAAAATTTATCCAAGTCTTTTATGTCCGTGAGTAGACGGTTTCTCTTCCCATAGGTTCCAAAAACTCCTTTCAAGGTTATTTCTTAATGTATTTTGTTAAGGTGAATCAGATATTTTCTTCTACATGATCTTCCTAACAGTTGCTAAAGTATATTCAACATTTTCACCTTTCTTTCAAAACTCTTGTGGATTATTGTTTTGTTTATGTAAGAAAGCTATTGACTTGTATACGGATTTTGAAATCTCTATTTGTTGAATTGTTTTTCAAAACTTTAGCTAATTGCTCCCCCATGATCTGCAAAAAGGTTTTGCCACTTAACTGTCAATATTTTTACTATTTTTGTTTGTCTTCATTGGCTACTTTCAGAAAAATATAGATAATAGTAGAGCAAAGCAGGCTTTAGTCATGAGAAACAAACATAACTTTAAAAAATCCCTTTGAGGGGGACGCCTGGGTGGCTCAGTTGGTTGAGCAGCTGCCTTTGGCTCAGGTCATGATCCCAGCGTCCTGGGATCGAGTCCCGCATCGGGCTCCTTGCTCCGCGGGGAGCCTGCCTCTCCCTCTGCCTCTCCCTCTGCCTCTGCCTGCCACTCTGCCTGTGCTCGCTCTATCTCTCTGACAAATAAATAAATAAAATCTTTAAAAAAAAAAAAAAATCCCTTTGAGGAAATATCCGTCTAAAACTTAAATGAAGACAGTTACTATACTTCATCAAATAATTTTTCCTTTGATATAATAATATAATGAAGTATATTACTAAATTTTCCTAATTTTGACCAACTCCTGCATTTCTAAAATGAACTCCCACCTACTAGGTCATATTGTTCTTAAATAACTAACTTGGTTTTACTTATAAATAAAAATACACTTTCTCCAAGTATTTTCTGCATCAACATTCATCTGTTAGGCTCAATTGCAGCTTTTCTGTTTTAATTTTGTCAGGCTTTGGAATTAAGGTTATTCTGGTTTTGTAAAATAAAATGGGAAGTCTTCTTTGTTCTCCATGCTTTAAAATAATTTAAACAGTACTGTAACTATAGGTCTCTTAAAGGGTTAAAAGAATTCACCCATGGAAGTATCTGAACTGAGTACTTTGATTAGCTCTCAGAACATTTTTGAAAAATTTCTTCTTGTTGTCCACTTACGTGTTACCCCTTTTCTTGATTCTCTAGTAATTTAGAGTGTCCTAGAAAATTATTCATTTTATTCGGGCTTTCAAATTTATTAACAGAAATGTGTAAGTCTTTAAATTTCTTCTACATTTGTATGTTTGAGCTTAACTGCCTTCTTTTTTTATTAGGAGAGTTGACAGTATATCTCACTGGACTTATCAAAGGATTAGCACTTGGATTTAGTTTTAAATTCTATTTTTCAATTCTACTGTTGTTTTCTAAGCATTAATTTCTGTCCTATAGCTCCCTTCTGTTTGGCTAAAGTTTTATGTTGTTACTCTTTTTCATTCTGCATTTGAATACTTTATTCATTTATTTTCTGGAATAAATATTTTGAAATGTAAAATCCTTTTCTGTGTGGCTTTTAACTACATACCTTTTCCAAGTTAAAATTGTCTTCAGTTCGACTGTCCTCTGAGTTGTCTGTGTTCTTCTCATCATCCCCTTTATCTGCATTTGCAAATACAGACGCCACTCGGACCACAGGCAAGGGCACATCCCGAGGGACAAATCTCACTGAACTGATGGGCATGGTCCACAGTTTAATTTTCTTAAAAGATTTGGTTTTGGCAGAATACCGTGATTCGCAGACAAAAACATCCTCATCTCGAAAGTTTTCTGGGCACAATTTGAAGTATTCCTGGGAGACATAAGAATAAGATTATTAGTTAGGTGAATGTTCTGGAAACCAGTCAACCAAAAAAACCAAAACCACACATCAAGCCAACACTAACCTGTTAAGACTTTCTGACAGTTAACAACAAACAGTAAGTAAATGGTTAGCAATGTACAAGCCTCTCCCTGCTATAGAAGAGCCTTATTAAATACATACCCTTTAGCTTACCAACTACCTTTTTGAAAATATATTAGCATTTCACACTGCTATAATGTTCCTAAAAGCTTTGGGCAGGGCTCAATGTGCCTGTATCAGATAGATACACAAAAGGTATACTTTATTACCTAAAAAGCACACTGACAATTTTTAATGATCTTTCAGAAAACGCCATCCTCAAAAATTAGCCTGGCAGTATAAAAAAATTGAAGCGAACTGCATTTAGCTATATATTGTAGGCAAGCAAATGGTGGTATTTCATCATCATGATTGGATTAATTTCCTCCTAAATCTTTACACAATGGCATATAGACACAGCTTTAAAAAATTTCAAATTTTAAAGGGTCTGACTTATAAATACAACTTTTTTTGTGTTTGTAAATTTTATTTTCATGGAATGATTTGTACTTTGGAGACTAAAAAGTTTCTTACCTTGACAAACATGACCACACATTTTCCTAGAATTTTACTAACGGGAACTTTATTATAATAGTCACTCTTAAAAACTTCTTTTTCTAGAAATTTCCGTGTAGCCAGATGGAATGTTTCATTTGGCCGATAAAACCAACAGCCATACAACCATTTTTCACCTCAAAACAAAAAGGGAGACAGAGAGGAAATTACCATTAATAGAAATCACACATTCTTGCAAAATGAGCAAAATCTCCATCCATTCTGCCATGGCCTGAACAATGTGCTTTTTAGGCCACAGTGTCTTAAAATCGTTACCTTGGAAGAAATGATAGTCTCAAGTAATGAAGCATAATGAGGCCTAAAAAAATGCTACGTTCCCCCTCATACTAAAGGATGTATAATATATAGGATGAAGAAGGTGGTGAGACCTGCCCTAGTCTGCTGGGGCCAGGACACACTCCAGACCGCACTTTGGTAAGGACAGAGCATCCAAAGCATAGAAGGGATACAGTGAGCACTCAGGAGAAGGAAGACAAAGGTATCTCACGAGGAGCAGCTGAGGGAACTGGACTGCCTCAGATCACGTTTCTGTCTGCTTCTGGCTTCATTAACTCCTATTTGTTCTCCATGTTTTACATGAAAGGCAGCTGTTCTAGGATGCCTTTTTGAAATCAAATTCTAGGCCAAGACACATGTCACATTATAATAATATCTTTTTTATTTGTGATTTGTACCAAAGCGGTTCTGCGAGAGGTAAAACACGAGCCTTTAGTTCTTGTGAGGCTCTGCCATCCTCCAGTCTAGCCAGCTTACTGTGTGTTTTTAAGAAATAGCAGCAGTTGAGTGACTGAATCTCAACCTCACTTCAGGAAGGGGCATTTCCTTTTGACTCAACTGTGCCACTCAGGAGAGTGTAAGATCCGACGTTTTTCACATAGCTGGTGCTTACTTCTATTTACCGATACAATGCAGAACAACTACTGTTGCAAGGCATAACTGTCTTGAGTTACAATTTTCTTCCCTGAGGACCAAGGAGGAGTAAAACCGTCCCAGTTTACCAAACTGCCCTTTGATTTAAAACAAACTTACCAGCAGAATCTTCCCAAAGCCTCTCAATGCAGACGATGTGCGGCTGCAGGCTGGCCTCTGCGGGCTCCACGTACACGTAGTCTCCAACGTGGTACATGCTGTTCTGAAAGCTGCAGTCCTGGCTGTACGTGCGGTGTAAGCCGGAGAGGCCTGCGGCGCCTGAGGAGTCTTCACTCTTTTCAGCTTCTTCGGTGAAAAAGATAAAAATGTTCCCATTAATGGGATGTGGGGATCAGATGTAGGATTCAAACAACATTTACTAATATGTTTCATGCTTTCCTAGACCTTCAAGGGCAGGATTCAGGACAAACAGCATGATATCCATATTCCCAAGAGCCTTCACACAAACTTGCCTTTTTGAGTTACAACCAACTGTCATTAATTTAAGTAAATGCAAAATAACCAAGGGACTTACACAGTTAAAATAACCATGTTAATAATATATGCTCAGTGTGTCATTCTGGATGATAAAGAAAGGTATAAAGAAGAAAACAGCTTACCTGTCAATCATGCAGTCCTGGAAATAATCTCATATGTACTTCCCTTCTATCAATGCTTCTGAAAAATTTTCCCCCAATAGTTATTATGTGGGTATGTCAAAATGGAATCTTAGAGTTGAAAAAAAAATATGGAATATGCGTAGCATACAATATAATGTAAACTATGCATGTCTACACTGAATATACACTGAACAGGGGCACCTGCTTGGCTTAGTCAGAAGAACAGGTGACTCTTGATCCTGGGGTCACGAGTTCAAGGCACATTTTGGGGATAGAGATTACTTAAATAAGTAATAATAATAATGATAAAAAGATACACTGAGCAGTTCCCAAGATTAATGCTCTTCAATAAGACTTATTTTTGCTAAATAATATTTTTTGATGGCTGCTATGCAAGCCATCATTTGCAAATACCATAGGGTTTTGTTTTTTTTTTTTTTTTAGATTTTATTTTTGAGTAATCTCCACAGTCAACATGGGACTTGAATTCACAACCGCGAGATCAAGAGTGGCACGCTCCATTGACTGAGCCAACCAGGAGACACCCCAGTGTTTTGTGCTTTTAAGGATATAGCTTTGCTCACATCTTTATTTCCTTATGATAACTTCCTATAAATGCAACAGCTGGAAATAAGCATTTTAAATGCTTTTTTAAAAAGATTTATTTACTTGACTGAGAGAGAGAGAGAGAACAGAGAGACAGTGAGAGAGAGAGCGAGAGCACCAAACAAGGGGGAGAAGAGGGAGAGGAAGAAGCAGGCTCCCAGCTGAGCAGGGAGCCTGACAAGGACTCAATCCCGGGACCCCTGGATCATGACCTGAGCTAAAGGCAGATGCTTAACTGACTGAGCCACCAGGTGCTCCTTAAACGTTTTTTAAAATGCATATTCAGACCAACCCCAAAAGTCTATACCAATTTTATGCCTCGCTGTCTGGCCACAAGTGTCTGTTTCTCCATTCTTGCTCCAACACTCCTATTATAATTTTTTAAAAATTATTTTATTTGAGAGAGGGAGCACAAGTTGGGGGAGGGGCAGAGGGAGAGGGAGAAACAGATGCCCTGCTGAGCAGGGAGCCTGATGTGGGGCTCAATCCAAGATGCCAGAATCATGACCTAAGACAAAGACAGACATTTAACTGACTGAGCCACCTAGGTGGCCCCACATCATTTCTAAAAAGTTTTGCCAATTTTGGTGGAAAATGTTATCTAGTATTTGATTAGTCAAATGAATCCCTATAAGATACAGAAGAGGTTCACAAGGTTCTTGAGATTATATACCAGCAGGAACATGGTGAACTGAATTGAAAGGTACAGAGACAGTACAAAATGAAAGGGTGCTAGTTAAACCCCCAAAATTCTAGAGACAGGAAACAGGCTGATTAAAAGTGCTCACCTGCAAACATATGCTACCTTTCATGAAAAAAGATGATGCAGAGGGCAGAGTGCTGAGCCACAGAGGAATATTTCTAATGACTCTGCCCAGCTGGATTTCAAGATTGCTTGGAACTAATGACTCCTTCCACTTCTCCCTTTCTGAATGAGAATGTCTCTCATTATCCCATGCATGTGCCATCACTATGTTATAGGAGCAAAGAACTTGTTTTTTAGTTTCATAGGTCCACAGATGGAGAGGAATTGTGTCCCAGGAGAGATCATACCCATATACATACATTTAAATGATTTAGATAATGAGATTTGGGACCTTTGAGCACATAAAGCTGATAATATTTAGATGAGATTCTGATACCTGGTAGAGGGGTGTTACTACAACAAACATCTAAAAAACAGGGACGTGACTTTGGAATTGGACAAGAACAGAGACCAGAAGAATTCTGAGAAGAGAAAAGCCCTCTGCTGCCTTAAATAGACTGGCAGAGAAATGGACCTTAAGGACTTGACAGTAGAAGGCACAGGTGGAAATGAAGAAAATGTTGCTGGAAAGGAGATCCTTGTTACATACTGGCAGAAAGCCTGGCAGAACTGTGCCCTGCAATCACTTGGATTCTGAGCCTCTTAGGCTGATCTCTTTGTTATCTTTCTCCTTCTTTGTTGTTCCATTGCCTCTGAGCATTCTTCTTCATCTGCTAATCCTTCTCTAAATGTTTCCTTTCTGCCATCATTAAAAACATTTTAAAACTGAATCACTTTGACCTATAACAATGTGTCAACTTAAGTTATATCACCAGTTACTTTGACACATTAATATATATTTAGCAAAATGCTAAAAAAAGAAAAAAAAAAGCTGACTAAAAGTTCTCTATGTACAAATTTCTCCCCATTGCCAGACCCATCCCTCAAAAGAAAAATCTGACCGTAAGCGTGACTGCCGGCCCGGCATGCCAGAGCTAACAAGTTTAAAGGGCAAGGGGTCTCACGACTTAGAATACATCCTCTCAGAACTGCACCTCTAGCCTTTCAGACAGCTGCTGTTTCTCGATCTAGACACTTTAGGGCAATCACCGAAAGGGTTGGGGAAGGGAACAGAGGTTCAACTCCTTTAAATGTAGACTTTCAGCTGTTTTCACACCTCCATCTGCGGGTAGCTGGTGCAGATGGCTTTCACCTGCAGGCCTACTACTCTTCTTCATCAGATGCTGGCAGGGAAGGCAGTGTCGGCAACTTACCCAAACTCTCATTACCCAAACTCTCATCTCCTTCTCTGTTGCTTTCCTTCTCTCTCTATCCATTTCTTTTTTCTTTTTTTTTTTTTTTTTTGAGGAGGGCAATGGTTTACATTTATGTCTTTTGTTTTGCTTTAAAATCCCCTTTCCATCATTTTAGAGGTGTTCTGGGATACTAGCAGTAGGCATCTGTACAGTCTGCCACGTTAAAGTGAAAGGCCTCCATGTTCTCTTACCTTTGCTTACTTCCTCTTGTGTGAGTGGTTAGTTCTGACATTTAATATAAAAACAGGGTGTGTGAGATCTTCTAGTTTCCCTTAATTTCCATCATTATTAAGACACCTCCTCTTATGGCTTAAAGACATAGAGGGCTGACTGACATATACAACCACTATCCTACTTTCTGGTGGTTTGCTGTCTTTTTAATATTCATTGAGTTACCTGACACAGGGTGATCTAAAGCAGACTATGGTCCTCTCGTGGCTAGTTACAATAAGCCTCTGGGTCCCCCTTCCTCATCAGTCCTTCTAGTGCTGACTTCACATTGTATGGCAAAGCACCACTTCTTACCTACTTCCAGTCCCACCACTGGAAAATATAGTCCCTGAGTTGATGTTTAAAAAACAGTGTTGGGGCACCTAGGTGGCTCAGTGGGTTAAAGCCTCTGCCTTCAGCTCAGGTCATGATCCCAGGGTCCTGGAATCGAGCCCTATGTCGGGCTCTCTGCTCAGCAGGGAGCCTGCTTCCTTCCTCTCTCTCTCTCTGCCTGCCTCTCTTGCCTACTTGTGATCTCTGTCAAATAAATAAATAAAACCTTAAAAAAAAAAAAAAAAAAAAAGCCTAGTGTTAACAGGGCTGCTCTTGGCAGCCGTAGAAAGCAGCTCTGTGCAGCAGGGCTCCCCTTCCTCCTGTCAGCAAAGGCCTGCAGGCTCCTGAGACAGGCACAGCAACGGGAAAGGAATGAACATCTCCTATTGTGTTTTTTCTTTATGCGGCTCTGTTTTTGTATCACAAGCCTTTTTCACAGATTAAGTCGCTGGAAATATTTCCTCGTAACAAAGGATCAGTCAAGGGCAGTGACCAACAGTTTTTAAAATGTCAGTACCGGGGCACCTGGTGGCTCAGTGGGTTAAGCTGCTGCATTCAGCTCAGGTCATGATCTCAGGGTCCTGGGATCGAGCCCCACATCGGGCTCTCTGCTCAGCAGGGAGCCTGCTTCCCCCTCTCTGTCTGCCTCTCTGCCTACTTGTGATCTGTCAAATAAATAAATTAAAAAAAAAAATGTCAGTACCAAGGCTGCCTAGTGGGTTCACATATCATTGCTAATCCACCAAGAAGCAAGACAGCAGGTACTGTCATAAGCTCCTGCTCCTCCGCTAGAGCTAAAGGCTTAGAGCAGCGATTCCCACAACTGAGTGTGCATCAGAACCACCTACATGACTTGTTAAAACATAGACTGTTGGGTCCCACCCTCTGAATTTCTGAACTGATAGGTCTGGAGTGGGACAAGAGAATTTTCATTTCTTTCTTTAAAGTAGGCTCCACGCCCAGCACGGAGCCCAAAGTGGGGCCTAAAAGCTCACAACCCTGAAATCAAGACCTGAGCTGAGCTGAGATCAAGACTTGAACTGAGATCAAAAGCCTGAGAATTTGCATTCCTCATCAGTTCTCAAGTGATGCTGATGCTGTTTGCCTAGAGGCCACATTTTCAGAACAGCCTTACAGTAATTCAAGAAGCAGCTGTTACTAATTTCGCATTGCCAAGAAGTGTCAATAAAACTTAAAAAAAAAAAAAAGCCTAAGTATACAAAATTTTGTCAGTAGAAACAACATGGATTGTTTCCAAATGTCATACCCATTATGGCACCGGCATTTTCTGTTTCCTCTTTCATTGATTTCCATCCTGATTTTTATTATTTCCTCTACTTACTTCAGGTTTGATTGGCTTTTTTCCCCTAACTTCTTGAGGTGGAAACATACCTATTTTTAGATCTTTACTCCTTTCAACATATGTATTTAAAGTTATAAATTTCTTCCTATGAACTGCTTTAGATATATCCCATAAATTTTAACATACTGTTTTCATTAATTTAATACATTTAATTAATAATTAAATATATTTCATTCATTGCATTCCATTCAAGATTTTTCTAATTGTTCTTGTAACATCTTTGATCCATGGGTTAGAGGTGAACCACTTCATTTCCAAATATCTGGGGAGTCTCCAGATTTCTTTCTGTTGCTAATTTCTAGTCTAAATCCCATTGTGTTCAGAGAGCAAACTTTCATATTTCAATCCTTTTAAATCTTCTGAAACTTGATGCATGACCTAGCATATGGTCCGAGATAATGTTGCCTGTGTGTCTGACAAGAATGTGTATTCTACAGTCCCTGGGTGCAGTGTTTCACACGTCAACCATCGAGCCGGTTGACAGTCCATGTCTTATCTTGCTGTAAAAAACCCACCATAGCCAGGGTAGCTTAAACAACATTCATTTCTTAGCTCTGGAGGGCGGAAAATCCAAGATCAAGGTGCCAGCACATCTGGTGTCTGGTGATAGCTCACTTTCTGGTTCACAAATAGACATCGACTTGTTCTTCATTCCCTTATAACAGTAAGAGTCCTCTCATGGTGGCCTGAACCCTACAACCACACCCAAACCTAATTACCTCCTAAAGGCCCTACCTCCAATTACCATCAAATTGGAGAGGAGGCTACAACACATCAGTTTTGGGGGAATGTAAACTTCCAGTCCACAGCAATGCTATGTCAAGTCTTTTGTAATTTTTGCTAGTTGGTCTATCAACTGGTGAGAAAAGATATTGATTTTTAGTCTAGTTGGTCCATCAATTGCTTAGGAAGGAGTATTGAGACTATAATTATTAAAATATTTCTCTTTTCAATTCTGTCAGTTTTTACTTCGTGTATTTTGAGGCTCCACTATTAGATGTATATACATTTATAAATACTACATGTTCCAATGTCCTGACCCTTTTAACATTATGAGGTATCCCTCTTTGTCTCCAGTCATAGTTCTTCTCTTAAAAGTTCACTTGGTATTGATGGTACAATACCAACTCAACAGTACATCATTCCCCCTTCTTTTCCTTTCAGCTTATTTTTGCTTTCGGCTCTGAAACAAGTCCTTTGCAGACCAGCATAGAGTTAGGTATTTTAAAATTCAGTCTGCAATTTGATCCAAGTGTTTAGTCTACTCATAATATGTAACTTACTTTAAAAAAAAAAAGATTTTATTTATTTGTTTGACAGAAAGAGCAAGCAGGGAGAGCTGCAGAGGGAGAAGGAGAAGCAGGTTCCCCACTGAGCAGGGACCCTGATGTGGGGGCTGGATCCCAGGACCCCGGGATCATGACCTGAGCTGAAGGCAGCCGCTAAACGACTGAGCGACCCAGGTGCTGTAAGTTACTTATTGATATGACTGAATTCATGTCTGCCCTTTGTTATTTGTTTTTTACATGTCTTATGTTTTTTGTTTCTCTTTTCCTTCTTGACTGCCTTCTTTTGTGCCAAGCAAGTATTTCTGTTGTAGCACTTCTCTAATTCCTCCGTTGGGTTTTTATTGCTATCTGTTTTTAATGGCATTACAATATGCATCTGTAACTTACCACCATCTACTTCAGGTTGATCCTAACTTGATTTTGTTAACTAGTGCGGCTTTGCTCCAAAATAGCTCCATTCCTTTGTGCTACTATTGTCATATATAATACTTCTATAAATACTGTAAACCTAAAATGAGGTTGTACCTTTTTCTTTAAACAATCCTAATGTTTTTGGAAGAAACTGAGAGAAGAAAAGTGAAAAAATATAGGCAGACTTTTATATTTACCCACAAATTTACCATTTCCACTACTCTTCAGTCCTTCCTATGGATTTGAGCCAACCATCTGGTGCTGTTTTCTTTTGGCCTGAAGCTCTTCCTTCGGTATTTCTTACAGGGAAGATCTGCCAGCAGTGAATTGTTTTTGTTTATCTAGGAATGCCTCATTTCAGCTTCATTTTTGAAGGATAGTTTCACTGGCTATACTGGTTTATTCAGTTCTTGTCCCTTTTAGCACTTTTGAGTATCATGTCCTGCTTTCTGACCTCCATTATTTCTTCAGAGCCATTACCATACTATTGTTCTCAAGATTTTTCTTTCAGCAGATGTAACTAGAGGTGGTTCTCCTTGTGTCTACTTAGTGTTTTTATTTATTAGAGTCATGGGCTACTGTTTTCCAACAAATTTGAAGTTTACAGCCATTCCAAGTATTTTTCCCCTTTCTTTCTCTTCTGTCCTCTGAGACTCTCAACATAAGTATTCTAAGACACATGGAATGAAGGTTTGCACCGAAGTCTGCTTGGCCAAGGGTCAGCCAATGATTTAGGTGAAGACTGTCCTCCAACACCTCAAATTCAGAAGGACTCACCTTCTGCTAACTGATGTGCATGTGGCTTGGGGGACACATTCAAAGTTGTAATTAATTTTCCAGTATCCCTTGTATTTTGCTTTTCCTTAGGTTCTTCCATCTTGCTTGCATGGGTACAGTTTTCCAGTCAGCCAAGAATATGTGAGAGCTGTGTCAGACCTTCTGTGGCTACTTTCCAGAATATCCCTCAACCTCAGCTGTAATCTTGACTAGCAAAGCTGCAGGTTCACCCCATTCACCTCTGTACTGATCACTTTTAGCTGGCAAAGACACTCCTCAACCACATACACTATCGCCATCCTAAATGAGTACATCCCCTCTGGCGGCAAAGTGGCTGGGATCTGTGCGGCTAGCCTTATGGTGGTAAATATTCTTGCCAATCAGGTTCCCTTCTCTTCTTTGCATAGGTCATTGTGCATGAGAATTTGCTTTAAATCAACTTTATTTTGTTTTCTTACCTACAGAAAGAAAAGCCCTAAGCAAATGTGATGCTAAAGACTAACATAACTCTTGGAAAATCACAATCCTAGGTATGTATGTGAACTCAATTCTATAAAAAATACACCTGAAATTAATGTAACATTGTGCGTCAATAATGCTCAAAAAAGGTAGCTAGCTGTCTCATGAAAAGAATGAATAATGATAAAAGCCTTGTAAGAAATGATCAAATTTCTTCTTTCCTCAGTAAAATAATGATTTTAATTATTTTGAGTAAAAAACCCATTTTACCAAGTTTAATAGAAATCTTTTTTTTTTTTTTAAAGAGAGGGAGAGCAAGCAGGGGGAGGGGCAGAGGAGGAGGGAGAATCTCAAGCGACTCCTCACTAAACCTGAACTAGGGCTCGATTCCACAACCCTGAGATCATGATCTGAGCTGAGGTCAAAAGTCATATGCTTAACAAATGGAGCCATCCAGGCACCCCTAAATCATTTCTCTTAAAGGGAAGCTGTTTGCTGGATTTTAAGAAGTTCACTTTAGGGTGCCTGGGTGGTTCATTCAGTTGAGCATCTGCCTTCAGCTCAGGTCATGATCCCAGGGTCCTGGGACTGAGTCCCACATTGGGCTCTCTGCCCAGCTGGGAACCTGTTTCTCCCTCTGCCTGCCACTCCCCCGCTTGTACTTGCTCACTCTGTCAAATAAATAAATAAAATCTTAAAAAAAAACAACAAAAAACATTAGTTCACTTAGTAGTTTTCAAACATAATGACTAGTACTCCACATCATTCCTCTTATCCATTTAAGGATTCAGCAGCTTGGTTCCTGATACATCTCTTCATGACCTTGTAACATTTTCTGAAATCATGTATACAGGTAATAAAACCAAATGGTTTTTTCTTTTCCAAAGAAGTGTTTTTTTTTGTTTTTTTTGTTTTTTTTGAAATCATGTTATCTTCTCCCTGATGACCTCATTTAGGCAGTAACAGCACGGGAGCTATTTAAAGATCTACAGCAGTTCAGGAAGCTTTAGGCCACTGCTGAGGGCAGCACTGCTTAAAAAGCTACTGAGTGCACTTGGGAGCAGGGGGGTTTTACTCTGGTCCATGTCCGGTAAACTTCACTTACAAAACACCACCAGAAATGACTTACACAAAATTCCCTGCATCCTTCTTATTTCTTTTGCAAGCCCATTTGAAGGCAAAATAGAAAATAATATAAAGTGTACATGTGTGTATATACATGCTTTGATTGGAGGACACTGATTATACTGTGTCCATTTAGGTGGGGAAATCAAATTCAGGAAATATTTTTTGAGCTTCTTTTCCTCGAGCTCATTTATACTCTAGATTTGAAAAGTGAAAAGAGAAGTTCTTTGTAAGAAATAGTTTTGCCCCATGTTGGATCAAACCACACAGGCCTGTTAGACACAAATGTACCACGAGGAGAAAGTTCTATGCGTGTCTCAGCCACACATATGTGGGTGCATGGGCTTGGGCAGTGCAGGTGTGGCCGTGGATGAGGTAGGCCCTCTCTCTAGTATAGTGGTTTCCAGAAATTAAGGACACATCTTTGAGTACCTTCAAATGCCAAGCGGCAATCTGAATCTGGCACTGGCTCCTCTTCAGAGGAGCACCGCCGGAAAACTATAAGGAAAAATACTTATAATGAAAGACATACCTCTATGAAAATGGCTTCAAAATATGAAAAAAAATCTAACAACCACATCTTCCAAGAAATCCAGTAACAGTCCAACTCTACTTTGTAAACAAGTAAGCAAGCAAGCAAATAAACCAGCATGTGAAAGAAAACTGGTTAATGTAGGAAGTGTTCCACAAACATTAAGCCCTTAAAGTCTGTATAAACCATCCTAGGTAAGTTCATTGGTGCTGTTAAATCTGCTGCATTCTATTTCACTAAAATGTGACATTCTACTATTTTCGGGTGTCACTACTTTTGGTCCACCAAAGTGGTCCAGGATCCAGACACCGGTTAAACTCCCCTTAGCAAATAACCAATTACGGCTAGAAGGCCAGGTTTTCATCTCAGGGTACTGGATGAACAGTGAATGCCTGGCGAAGTCCATTTCCATCTCATTCACATTAGTAACAGTTCCTGACAGTATTATATGAGTAGAGAGGGGACTTTGGGGATCAAATACATGTTTCCTGCAGAAGTAGCCTATGTCAAAGACATGGTTGTTGTAGCATGTGGATTCTCCTGCCAGTTGCCCACCAACTGCTGCAGTGGGCTCAGGCAGAAGTAGGGCACGCTGCTGCCCACGCCCGGGGACCCAATGCTGATCGAGAAGACATCAACTAAGGCCTCGCCGTGCACTGCCTCCTCCATGGAGAGTGCGGCCAGTATGTCCCCGTCACAGATGTATGTCAACGAAGTGAGGCTAGTGCTCCGCATCCTGTGGGGCAGTGGCGTGGCAGTGTCCCAGTCCCGGTGGTCCTGGCTGCCCCAGCCCCACGCTGGTGCCACCAGCAGCACCACTGGCTGCAGGGCCAGCAGGCTGGCCATGACAGTGACTCTAGCGAGTCCAGAAATGATCAAATTTCTAATAAAAGCTCCCACTGTCAAAATATTTCTAAATTCTAGCAAGTAACTCAAAGTAACATTTGGGGGCTGATAACAATGAAAATAAAAATTTCCTCCTAGTATTGTGGTTCAACCAAAATATCATCTCCTCTGGCCCAAGTCTGCAGGAGGAAAGCCGTCCTGCCACATGACAGGGCAGAATCTTGACGCACTCACTGCTGAGAATGCTCCCCAGCTCCAAGCAGGCCCCCAGGCTTCTTCTGCCAATAGTATTTTGACCTGGTGAGCTCCACTCCTGTGAGCTAACTGACCGTTCCTGAAATACCAGGGCCCACAGCTGTGTCACACAGCACTTCAATTGTTAATAGTCTGATGACCAAACCGAGGATGACAAAAGCATTCCTATTTCAACATGTCCATTCTGAAAGAGTCAACATTCACATAGACAGGATTCATCCCCACAGCTGGCTTGGAGAGCCAGAACTAGAACAGAGTATAATATTTCTTCATATTTAATTAAATGAAAAGAAACCAACCTCTTTTTTCTTCTTCTCGTTTTAGTTTATCCTCCTCTAGTTCTTTTGGCAATTTTTCCTTCTTCTCTTTCTCCACATCATTATGCAAATGCTTTGTGGTATAGCTGAGTGCTGGTGAAAGCAGGATCTCTCCGTTTTTGCAAAGTTCGTCACGGATTTTAATAAAAAACTGCTGCAGCTCTACCGCATCCTCGTAGATTTCGGAGTCTGTCCTACAAGGGCATCAAGAGTACCTATTGACACACAAGCTACTTCCTTCCCACACCTTGGCTACGTGGAGGACCCTACCCAATGCTTCCGTAACACGCTAACGGGTATAATGGTACTTCTACACAGAGGGTATCCCCTTGAAAGTTTTAGAACAACGTGAAGTGCCGTTTTACCTCAGCAAGCCTCATACCCACCAGTTTTCTCTTTCTTAAGCCTCACTTAAGAAAGTGAAAAGAAAAAGGCCTCAAATAGTTTTCTGGGGAAAAACAAGGCGCAAGCATCTGTTGATTCTTGCCACAGAAGGGGGCTGCCACAATCAAGGACTACTCTGAGTTCCACACCCCTTACAACACTTACTTGTCTCTCTTCCTTGGATTAATTTTTACTTTCTCTTAATTGAGGGACCCACACATTATATAAAGTATTGACAAAAGATTTAGGCAACGTCCACTTTCTTCTCTTTGAATCTCTATCATGCTTGCCTAGGCTGATAGGCCCCAGCAAATATTTGACCCTAAACTGCAAAGTCCCGAGGGCATCCATCCTATAACGGTTACAAACCTCAGAGTCAGTGTTCATGTCAGTTTCCCAGAAATGACTACATAATACTGGGGAACCAGCAGAGGCAACATAGTGAAAGATAGGGGAAAAAATGATCTGCCACACTGAAAGCTTTTTAAAGACGCTTTCCTCATTTACAGAATGAGAGGAGAGGACTGGGTAAAAACAGCTTCAGAATTTAGACTAGAAGAAATTTTCTTACTATCTCTAATCCACGGTGGTCTGAGGATGGCTTAAACGTAATTCTATTAACTAGGAATACGAGGGTCTGAGAAATGATTCACAAAGTAACCACAAAGTCTAGCAGCAGTTATGAACACATTCTGGTTGGGGGACAAGGGTAGGTGTAGCAAGCCCCGTCAGCTCCCTGCTGATACCCACCACTAGAGCATCAAATGTTAGTGAAGCCTCTGGAATGCTTCTCCCCATCAGCAAAGGTGAACTGGCAAACAATCTAAAAACACTGCCAATAACAACCTAAATGAATGTTTCTGGAAAGGTTTTAAAAATCTTTTTAGGTTACAGAAATGTTAATACTTGTAGGAAAGCAATAAAAATAAAACTGGTCAAGGGAAGAAACTCCTCTGATATTATTTTGATGCCTGTTTTCTGAACAGAAATGTCTTAAGACTATTCACTTGACGTTAAAATTCATTTTATAAGAGCTTACAATTTTAAGTATAAAGTTAAAAATGAAAATGCACTTTTGGCAACTCCTGTTACACTGAAAGGGCAGATTTGTAATTCCATCAGGCTGTTCAGTAATGAAGTTCTGTACACGGCCATTAAACATCTGACTTATCTTTCCTGTTTTGTTTCAACAAAGTAATATGAAGAATTTATTAATCTAAGAGGATCAGTGTTGCCTGCATGCAAAAGAACAAAAACTAAAGATGGAAAAAGAAAATAACTTTTTCCCCTTAGCTGGTGGGTAATCTTTAAAAGGCAGACATCCAGCAAAATGAAATAATTAAGAGTACAGGAAGCTCTTGGTGCCTCCGTTGTCCTTGCCTTCCCAAGGGTCCTCCTTTCTGTAAGGTAGTCAGAGAACTGAACTCAGGAATGCTGCCAGCAGACGAGGGAAGCCAGCGGCTGACTGGCATGAGTCGTGCGGTGCTGTTACTGACTACTGCTGACGGACAGACCGCTGTCCCCTGAGGGAACTTTCAGACTCCTTCTATTTCAGGATGTAAGGTCCTAAGTGATATTAAGTGCCAGTGGTGGAGAGGGGTGAGTGTAAAGAAGCATGAACACTGCTGGAGATCAACACAGAAATCTAGGGCCCACGAGCTTCATTAAATTCATGAGCTTAGTATTTTTGAGATCTCCATCTTCATTACTGGTGAAAGAGCTAGAACGAGGGTTTATCACTCACTGAAAGGATGCATCTCTGCCTCAGCAGCATGGGGCTATGCTTAAGTACCATAAGCAGTCATAATGCGACCCTTTCACAAAGATAAAGAACAGCTTCCCTCAGTTCTGAAAGGCTCTGGGGACAAGCGTGAAAGTCATCACTGTCTCATGTAAATAAATGCACCCAAGACTCTACCTTCAGGGCTTACCTTCCAAAGCAAATCATGTCAACAATGGGAGAATGAAAAGAGCTCATTTCCTAGAGATAAAAATTGGCTCATTTCTTAAAACAGACACATCATCTATTAAAGATAAAGTTGCTAATGTTGTAAGAGACAAATGCAGTTTTGGAAGACCCACAGACCTAACCCCAAGATGGAACGGGGGCAGGGCAGAAGTGGAGGAGAGAAGCGACTTTAGCCTTAGGACTATTTAAGAAAACTGAGAACAAAAATGAAGTCTAAGCTCCATGAAAGAGAATTTGTGTCTTGCCCACTCATGTACCCCAAGTATCTAGAACATGGTTAGAACTAGTGGCAACTCAATTAACATTTGTTGAAAAAGTGAAAATAAAGAATGCAAATTTTGACTGCAAGATGTCTCTCCACCTTTCTTTCATTCATTTCTATCTCCACTGCTGAACACTGAGGACCATTTCCTAAATGTGTCACTCAAGCACCTCTCCAATATGACCCCAACTCCCCTATCTCTTGAACAGACCATATTCATTCTCTAACCCTGTGCCTTCAGTCAAACCATTCGTGTTATGTATATCCCACCCATTCTCCTTTCCCCTGATGCCTCAGGTCTTTCCAGAGCTCTAGCACAGAGCTCTTAGTCCACCATCTTTACTACATAGCAAGTTGTTATATGTTGTCTCATGCTTGGAATTATGTTTCCCTAAGCACAGGTCCTAACCCAGTTGTTGGACTAAGAGCACAGAGCACAGCCTGATCATCTACGGCTGGGCTCCACTGACTGGTGTCTTGGTGACTAGCTCTGTAGTAGGGAACAATAGGAGCCACCCCACTTACTAGTTGTGTGACTTGAGGCAACTTACTTCTGTCTGTGTACTTCTTAAAATGCGAAGTGGGAAGATTATCACCTAGAACGGCTATTACAAGGGTTAGAGATGATCTAGATAAAGCATTTTGCATGGTGCTTTACAAAGAGCAGGTGCTTAATAGGAACAGCAAACATTACTAATTTTTCTTTCAAGATCCAGAGCAAAATGAATTTGAATTTTCCAGATTTCCCAGCTGGAATTACTCTATGCCCACTGCCTAAAAGTCCCCTTTCAACATGGTAGACTATAAGCTCCAGGTAGGTAGGGTCTGTATTTTTAGCTTTTTATATTCCCCCAAGAGAGTCTCAAAGCACACAGAAGACACACTGTAGCTGCTGAACTGAAAGTGTTTAAATAGCTAGTAATACCATTCTTGCCTGGCAAAGCCATAACACACATCAAAATTAAAAGGGAATTCAAGTTTGATGGAAATTTAAATTTGATGGCTTCTTTTAGTACATTCAATATCTGCAAAAGGCATTTAAAAGTGAGAAATCTGAGATTAAAAAAAAAAAAGAAGCCTTTTTAGGAACTAGAAATGGTGATCAAATTTAGACTGGCTAACCTTAGATCAACAACATAAGAGCTATTTTAATTTATTCAAAGCATGCTTGGATTGAACTCAAACTTGAAAAAAAATCACACTACTATTTCTAATTATAAGCATTTTATCCTTTAAAAAAAAAAAATTCTATAAAAGGCTGTATTTTCAGAGTTTATGCTTTCCAACAGATCTTCAAATTTGTCCTGTATTCCTTCCCATGGGCCCGGATCCAGATGATGTGGCAGTGTGCCTGCTCTCCCCCATGGCATATGCTTGTGCTCTAGATGTTGTGGCCAAGTAAGAACTCAAAACAGCACCCCACTGAATATAACCATGCACCTAAACTGAAACAGTATATCAAAGCAGAATTTTCTTTTGTTTTGCATTGAATCACAACTTCTCAAAAAGAAATAGCTTGGAAAACCTACCGATTCATTCTTCGTGCCCTTTCCAAGACTTCAAACATATGTTCTTGAAATAAATCGAGCCGCCGGTAGCGATTATTTTCAACATTCTTTCTAATTATGTCAAAAGTAAGAGGAGGTTTGTTTGGGAAGTTGGGATCCACTGCAGGAATTTCTGCTAAGGAATCACTGTAGCATCTTCCTTCGTCATCCTGATGACTCATGACTGACACAAAAAGATTGTGAATAAGTTCTTGAATCAGCAAGGTCACATTTGGGACATGAGAGTCCTCATCTCCCTCCAGGTCTCTCCGAGTTTCAAGCAGGACCTTGTGCAGGACAAGGGCATCTTTGTAGATCAAAGATTCGGGCTCATTGTAGGTACAGGCATTGTTAAACATCATGACGAAGTCCTCAACCATGGAGTCTATATCTTGGTATTTGTTGGCCATCATGTGACTTCGAATTTTTTCCATGTCCATGGGCTTTTTAATGGTCAGATAGTAGTCAGGCAGCTCGGATCTAGAGGGAAGCCTCAGAAATATGGCACTGAGGCGGCGACCCCTCTTATCAGTATAGTTCTTTACAGCTTCATAGACTTCATTTAGTTTCTGCTGCATTGGAGTCATGTATTTTGATTTTTTAGGAGAAATTCCACTCTTCCTACCTAAAAGAAGATATTTAATGTTAAATGAATAAAATAAAATAAATGAACCCAAATTTGTATACAGCTGGTAAAACATAATCATAAGGGAGTATTCCAAGTGATTTGTAAAAGAATTTAATTAGCACGTCTCTAGTGAAGTCTATCTTATGGACAAAAAAAACTGGAAACAAATTTAAACTGTTTTTAGTAATCATATTTTTAGTGAGAGTAATAAGCACTATCATGTTAAGATAGCTGTGAAATGTAGAATAAAGCAAATGACTAGCTATATGACATTCTAATTCCATCACCTGCAGCATCCTTGAGAACTGGGATTCTTTTAAAAAATATTTTATTTATTGATTAGAGAGAGCAAGCACGAGTGGAGGGAGGGGGAAAGGGAGAGGGAGAAGGAGACTCCCCGCTGAGCAGGGAGCCCAACAAGGGGCTCAATCCCAGGACCCTGAGATCATGACTTGAGCCGAAGGCAGATGCTTATTGGACTGAGGCACCCAAGTGCCCCAAGAACTGAGATTTTTATCACAGGAGAAAAGGAGACCCAGATATTAAAACAGAACACTGAATAAAAATCTTGTAGCTATAATCTCAGTTAAGAGCATCAGTATGAACTCACAATGTATTTTATCTTTAAATGTAATAATATAAACACACACAAAATTTCCTAGTTCTGAAAATCCTGGCAACAATGACAGTAGCGGTACAACCCCATGTAGCTTGACTACATTGGCCATAATTCTGAAATACAGATTTCAAATACTAACACCAGTAGCTCCTTAGCAAATGGTTGACTCACAGTTGGCACAGGATAAGCCTCGTGCATCTTGAAACACAAGGCAGTAAAGAATCTGTCAATGTGGTCATGTCAGTAGAACACAGTGGCCAGCCTGGGACAAGAGGAGCATCAATAAGGACAACAACTGCAATGAGTTACAACTCAGCAATGTGTTTAAATTTAGTAGTTCTTAATGATATATAAAAATGAACAACAAACTGGGTAAATGTTGGCAGATACTGGTAAACCAATGCATTGCTCTGGAAACTAGTAAACAAAGGGCAGTAGGAATCTATCTTTTATCCTTTCAAAAAACCCAAAACAAAATAAGACAAACAAGCAAAAATTGTACTACTGGGTAACCAAATATTGGATGAGGCAAAGTTTCTCTATACAGAAGTACTCCAGTTACTAAATGAGCAAGGTATGACAAAATCAGACTACTGTTATTTTATACCTCTTTAATGAATCAATGGAGTCAGCATCAATAGCTGTTAACATGTGGGAGAACAAACAGCTGTTACTGGGCTACCCAGTGGAAGACCATTCGCCACCTCTGAAGTTGGCTTTTGTGCCAAAAGGAGGGGATGAGGATCAAATCTAATTTAAATCAAGTCTCTTGCTCCAACTACCAATTTAGAGGAAATGCCAAGGAGACGAGAACACATAAACCACAGCAAAGGAATGCAATTAGCAAAGCCCAGACCGTGGGAAGCTGCAGTTCAGCCCCAATTTCTTCAACAAATAAACTGCAAAGGGAAAAAAAAAAAAAAAGAAAGTTGGGAGGGGGATTTACAGATTAAAAGTAGTGTCCATCAACTGCGGTTAT
Organism: Neogale vison; assembly: GCF_020171115.1. NCBI lineage: Eukaryota > Metazoa > Chordata > Mammalia > Carnivora > Mustelidae > Neogale > Neogale vison. The sequence continues at coordinate 202,969,231 of NC_058096.1, read as the reverse complement.
ATGGACCTTATTTAGCTTCTACCTCAAGCGGACATTGCTTCAAGATGTGATGCAATGTAAGTGCAGAAAACCTATTGTGTTATGAAGCAAGCGTCCTTGCTGGGCTGACAGTGAATCTCATCAAGCCTCTCGGGTAAACTTCCATTTTTTAAGAAATGAGAAGAATACAGGGACTAGTTAGTTGATATCGTAAGAAAGTGAACTGATTAACCCAAAATTTGAAACTGTACAAGAAGGTGATCTGGTTTCTGAAGAGTCAGTGGCATGAGGATATAAAAGGGAGGGGCCTGCTCTAGACTATGGACAGAGGGCGGCGTGACAATCAAATGTAATATACAGAACTTAATTAGGTCCTGATGTGAAGAAACCAACTGTAAAAATACATTCATGAGATAATCAGTAAAATTTGAAAATGTGTCAGGTATTAGATGAAACCAAGAAACTGCGAATTTTACTAGGTGTAATAATGATTCCATGGTTATTTAAGAAAATGTCTGCAAATATAGAAATGCACACTGAACTACGTAGAAATGAAATGACATTGAATTCTCTTTAAAGTAATTCAGAACAAAAAAGGAGAGAAAAAAGTGGATATAGGAAGTATGGCACGATCTTGAGCGATTCTGAGTAACTGGTACATACAGGGCTTTGTTGTACCATTCTTCATATACATTTGAAACTTTTCATAATACAAAGTAGAGAAATGAAAAGGAGATCAACATTACACCTTAAAATTTCCTTTTTCTGAACTTTAGAATCTCAAGAAGATACCCCCCCACACGCCCCCTGCTGAGCAAAGAGCCCAGTGAAGTTTGGTCCCAGGACCTTAAGATCATGACCTGAGCTGCAACCAATTCAGATGCTCAACCGACTGAACCACCCAGGCGCCCCTTAATTTTTTTAAAGTAGTATCCATATCCCATGAGGGGCTTGAACTCACAACCCCAAGATCAAGAGTTGCATGCTCCACTGACTGAGGCAGTCAGGCGCCTCCCTAGAATTAATTCCAGTACTCAGCAAACGAGCATACACAAAACCACTCTGTGTAGTTTTTATGCCTGCAAGAGTGTAGTGGCACTACACTCTTGCAGGCATAAGAGATAGAAAAAAAGACCTAGTCATACTACTGAATATTTACAAAATGGCCACAGCATTTAGAGAGTAAACAAAACCTCTGACTTTATAATCTATTCCCCACATATGTTCCACAATTGAACTACTTAAAATACAGAGAGTGTTTCAGAGGAGGAAAGAAAACTCCCTGCCAGAGTGAGTTCACATTCACCACTTAATGAGACATGATTTCAGTGAGTCAGTAATCTACCCTGGACAGACTGAACTAAGAATGAGCGTGAGGCTGCCTTACTCAGCTTGAGTTTGGGAGAAGCCACATCGTCGTCATCGGGCAGCGGGCCCAGCTCTTTCCTTTTATCCTTGAGTAACTTCTCCAGGATGTGTGCGTCGTTGTACACCTGTATTCCATAAATATATTTAAAATTAATTTCTAAAAAATGTCCTATTGAAGTAGAAAACTCATCTATAAGAAGTTTCAAAACACAGGTTAGCCTAGTTGGGAACTAGAGATAAAGCCTGAGACCACTAGAGAACCATCAGATCGCATCTCTGCGGGGTGAGCCTTAGCCTCAAATGGTTTGTTGTTTAAGCTTTCTAGGTGATCCTAATGTGCAGACATGAATGCTAAAGTTTAGAACTACTGCAGCAGAATCACTGCAAGTTTTTACAGAAGTTCTAAAACATAATTACATGTGTTGCTTTCTTCACAACTCTCTCTTGCACTGGACCTTCAAGGTAGCAGACTTAGCTCAATGGAAAATAAAAATGAAAAAGTATATGATAGTTGGACAGCAATACTTCAAATACTGTTAAATGGGATTTAATATCAGTCTGAATTCACAATCTGGCCTCTGATCTGTGAAAAGCAACAATCCCTGGCTAGGCTCTCTCTGAAGACTGAAAAAGGGAGGTAATACGTAGTCAAAACTAAAGTTACTAACCTAATGGCCCCTACAGCTGCATCCCCCTATGACAGAAAATTTGATCACAAGTACCCTCAGTGCCTACTATATTTTGTAATAGCAAGAGGAAAGGAAACACATGATTTTAAAGTTACTTTATTTCTGGGAGATTTTAAAGTAGATAAAGGAAACTCTAAAAGATATATGCACCCTCATCCACGTTCACTGCAGCATTATTACCATAAACAAGACATGGAAGCAACCTAAGCGTCCATTCATAGATGAATGGATAAACACACACACACACACAGAAGAGTACTATTTAGCCATTAAAAAAGAATGAAATCTTGCCATTTGTAACAAAACGGATGGATCGTGAGGGCATTATGCTAGCTGAAATAAGTCAGAGAAAGACAAATCTGTATCATCTCACGTACATCTATATTCTGAAAAAACAAAAACCAAAAACAGAAAACCCAAGCTCACAGATAGAGAGCAGATCAGTGGTTGTCAGACACAGAGGTTAGGGCATGTGTGAAATGGATGAAGGGGGTAAAAAGCACAAACTTCTAATTATAAAATAAGTTACAAGGATATAGTGTATAGCCTGGTAACTATAGTTATTAATACTGTACTTCATATTTGAAAGTTGCTAAGAGAGTAGATCTTAAAAGTTGTCATCACAAGAAAAAAATTTTATAACTATGCAAGCTGACAGATGTTAACTAGACTTATTGTGGTGACAGTGTAATATGTGTAAATATCAAATCATTATGTTGTACACGTGAAACTATTAGTTACATGTCAATTATACTTCAAGAAAAAACACAGATATAGAATATGAAACAAAAATATCAAAGAAGGGAGAATGTATTATAGCTACACCGATAAAGAACCGAAAATCATTTACTTAGAGATGCCTTTCTGAGGACATTCTGAATCTTTTTTTTTTCTAAAGTCTAATTTTCCTAACATGGTCTTTCTGATAAGCTTTTCTTCCTATCATACCACCAAATTCTATGGATTCTTACCACACCATGTGCCCTTCCCACGTTTTTTTTTTTTTTTTAAAGATTTTATTTATTTATTTGAAAGACAGAGATCACAGTAGGCAGAGACGCAGGCAGAGAGGAGGAAGCAGGCCCCCCCGCCAAGCAGAGAGCCCGATGTGGGGCTCGATCCCAGGACCCTGAGATCATGACCTGAGCCGAAGGCAGAGGATTAACCCACTGAGCACCCAGGCGCCCCGGATATCCTGATTCTTATATAATCATACCATTTTGTGGACTATCCCTAGAGAAGTGTGGCTATTGCTGGTAGCAACAATGAGCAAAGACTTTACTGTCGCTGGCTTTCATCTGGGTACTACGTGCTCTGCATATGCTCTCTTGTTTAAATCCTACAATGGCCCTGACGCAAGTACTATCAGTATCACAAGGGCACAGACGGGGAGAATGAGGCTTGGAAGAAGATGAGAAACTCACACGGGGACTGGAAGAGCAGGATTCAAATTTAGGATGTCAGCTTACAGAGAGTATGAACTTCTAACCTTTGCAATGAACTGCCATTTTAACAATTAAGAAAAGACAAAGCATTAAGCTAACCACTGAGAAAAGCAACCTAAGTGAGGCCTCTAGATCCGGTCTCTCAAAATGCATTTTACTACCAACACCGAAAAGGAAACGTGCCCACCCCAGGACTCCCCCCATAACCTTACCTGGGAGCCCTCCTCATTGTAGTGCCTGGCATTCCGGAACATCAGCTTCATGTCTTCTATCATTCCCTCTTCCCCTGCATACTTGTCGTTGCGAATGTTATGTTCAATTATTTTCAAGTCCATTGGCTCCAATATGATTTTATAATAGTCAGGATAGTCCTTTTTGGATGGTTTAACCATAAACAGATCACAAAGTCTTCTGCCTGAACCTGGCTCACGAGCTTCAAGAACAACATTGAATAAGATTTTCATTCGTTGCTTTCTTATGTTCTTTTTACTGTTGAGGGGGGGAGGTAGAAAAGGGGAGAAATGAGAAGAGGTTCAGTTTTCTTCATGTAGGGATGAGCATGAAATGAAAAATTAATCTTGTGGGAAGGTGCTTCGTAATGATTATAATTTACATATGCAACAAACACATATGCAACAAACACAGTAAACATGCTGACAGCTATAAGCAAATATAGGAGAATTTCCAAATAGTTAAAACACAGTGACTCTGGCAGGAGCAGCTAATGAACACCAGACAAACCTGTTTAGAATATTTATGAAATGCAATACTAAAAAAAAAAAAAAATGTTCTCTAACACCCAATGAAAATGAAATTCTGTTTTCAGTAAGTATGTTTTTTTGTTGTTGTTTTTAAGAACACAGCAAAAGTGGAATAAAATTACTGATTCCCTGCTGTTACTGACAGTCCTCACTTCAGAAAACTAAAACCAAACACACACAAAGAGAATGTGCCATCTCTTAAGACAACCATTCTGACACCTGCATACCCTGGTGACCAGGAAACAAAGGGAGGCTATCTGCAAGGCTAGACTTTCTAGTCTCAGTGGGTACATTTATGTGGTCTAGGTCAGTCCCTGCTTCCTCCAGCTCCATGGGCACGATGCCAACATCCCAACCTAGCTGAAGGAATGAACACTCTGTGGTTCACCTAAGCTCCTGAATAATTTTCATCCTTGAATGTGAGTCTCTGTCTTGTTCTCCAGATTCTCCTAGTGAGCTGTGATGCTAAGCAACAGATGTGTGTGGTACAGAACAAAGTCAAGGGACCACAGATTAGAACCCGAGGTAAAGAGGAGCCCAAGAGAACAGATAGGCTGTCTCCTATTTGTTGAGGAAGCTGGCTCAGAGAGGATAAGTGACTTGCCCAAGGTGAGTTTTCCAGTGAATCATTAGAAGAGATGATCCTTCCATGATTTCTGGCACTATCGGTTATGTTTTCAGAACAATGATAAATTCTAACCAGACTCAAGCCTGTAGTCTCCAGACGAATACTCAGGTAGGTAATAAAAAGACATGATTTATGACTTAATGTCTATTCAACAAACATTTATAAGGTCATATAATGTAGTACTTAGAGATAAATATTTTTTATCTGTTTCCTATCTTATAAATAGAAGGAAGTTCATTTCGGAAGCAAACAACGTGGCTGAATGGATCTCCTACGAAATGGGTCTCCTACGAAATGGGTCTCCTAGTCTAGTGACTTGCTCTACTACTGGATCATAAAGAGGCCAAAGGCCAGATATTTTCTCTCCAAAGTTCAAAATATGCTTTTTTAAAAAAAGAAACAAAACCCCAATAAAGAATAATTAGCAGATGAGAAAAGAAATATCTATCTTTAAGTCAAGCTTTGTAAAATGTGTCAAATGCCTATCTTCCAAGCATCATGGAGCTAAGACAGCCTGAAAGTGGTCAGTTAGGAGGGAAAAAGGACCTCTGGGGGCACCTGGATAGCACAGTGGGTTAAGACTCTGCCTTTGGCTTGGGCCATGATCTTGGGGTCCTGGGACTGAGCCCCACATAGGGCTCTCTGCTCAGTGGGAAGCCTGCTTCCTCCTCTTCCTCTCTCTCTGCCTGCCTCTCTGCCTACTTGTGATCCCTTGTCTGTCAAATAGATAAATAAAATCTTTAAAAAAAAAAAAAGAAAGAAAAAGAAAAGAAAGACCTCTGTTTCCTGTGCCTTCACAGGAAGTGGCTCTGGGATCATTTCTGACATTTTCTCCTTTTAGTATTTTTGTTTCTCAATGTCAAGTGAGTAACAGTTAGATACGTTAGGAGAAGTTTCATTCAGTGTGAACTATTTCCCCAAAGAGGAATCTGGGCACAATGGTATGAGAGCAATAGCCCTCTCAGTCCAGGACTCAGTAAAGGGATAATGGAAGGGGAACTTGGGACAGAGCTTCACATGTGGGCAGAAATTAGAATACAGATGACATTAACCTTCAGGGAGCCTCTAAAGAAAAATTTCAGAATCTGAATTTGATATCACAGAAATCGAAAACTACTAAAGGGGCACCTGGGTGGCTCAGTCGGTTAAGCGTCTCCCTTTGGCTCATGATCCCAGGATCCTGAGATTGAGCCCCACATGTGGCTCCCTGCTCAGTGGGGAACCTGTTTCTCCCTCTCCCTCTGCCTGCTGCTCTCCTTGTGCTCTCTCTCTCACCAAATAAATACATAAAATCTTAAAAAAAAATACTAAAGATGGTTATGGTTTTTTAAGATCTCACTTATGTCGGTCAAACTTCAAAATGAAGACTCAGAAATCCCATTCTGAACCTGTGAGCTTAAAAACTCTCTCCAATAATCAACTCAAAATGAAATTGCTCCTCAATCCGGGAATATCATGCAGAACAATTCAAGGTTTCTTTCTTGGTCCAGGTAAGCTCTCTTCCTTTCCTCGTTCCAGTATATCACCCGCAATCATCACTGGACTTTTCCAGATGAAGCTACAAATACTCTACAAATACAAATCTGAGAGTGGATCCAGGGCAGTGTTTTTTTTTAAGATTTGATTTATTTGACAGAGAGAGACAAAGAGAGAGGGAACACAAGCAGAGGGAATGGGAGAAGGAGAAGCAGACTTCCCATCGAGCAGGGAGCCTGATGCAGGGCTTGATCCGAGGGCCCTGGGATCATGACCTGAGTCAAAAGCAGACACTCAACAGAGCCACCCAGGCGCCCCTCTAGGGCGCATTTTTAAGAGTTTTTTAAAGAGGAGGGAAAGCTTTTTTACTGAATTTTAGGGAGAATGCCAATAAAGTAAAAGGAGAGTGGGATAGCTCTGAGACCAAGCAGCTTTGAATGGGACATATCCAAAATATGAAATCTCAGGGCACCTGGGCTCCCTACTCCCTACTCCATTGGGCTCCCTACTCAGTGGAGAGTCTGCTACTCCCTCTGGCCTTCCCCCTGCTTGTGCTCTCTCAAATAAATATAATCTTTAAAAAAAAAAAAATGAAATCCACATGCCTGGGTAGCTCAGATGGTTGTGTCTGCATTTGGCTCAGGTCATGATCCCAGGGTCCTGGGATCGAATCCCACATTGGGCTCCTTGCTCCTTGGGAAGCCTGCTTCTCCCTTTGCTTCTGCCCCTCTCTCTCTCTGTGTCTCATGAATAAATTTAAAAAATCTTTTTTTTTTTTTTTGAAGATTTTTAAATTTATTTATTTGACAGAGAGAGTGAGCACAGGCAGAGTGGCAGGCAGAGGCAGAGGGAGAAGCAGGTTCCTTGTCGAGCAAGGGGCCCGATATGGGACTCGATCCCAGGAGGCTGGGATCATGACCTGAGCCGAAGGCAGCTGCTTAACCAACTGAGCCACCCAGGTGTCCCAAATAAATAAAATCTTAAAAAAAAAAAAAAAGTGAAATCTGAATTTATTTAAGAGACTGAACTTATTTAAGAGACTACTCTGAATTTATTTAACAGACTACTCTAATAACTGAAATGTACTGTTCTAGGATTTTCAATACCAATAGTATCCTCTCCCCATTTGTATCATTCACTACTTACCAGTCATGTGTAATCTCATGTGTAACTGGTTTCCATCCTCACAGGCAAGCAAAACTTTTGTTGTCTGGGTCACTTACAACCTTCTCTGAACAAACCCAGTTTTGTTATTTTGTTGACCTCTTTCCTGATCTTTATATTGTTTTTGACACTGAGAACTACTGGCCCATTAGTTTTAATCTATCAGAAAAAACTGAGTTAAATTTCATACTCTTCTGTAATAACTATATTAGCTTGGGTGGTTAGTGTATTTGCTTTATCTTTTTCCAATATGGATGCTGAACTTTATTATATCTGTGACTTTTGAAAGCAACTTCAAATACTTTCTGAAATGAGAAAAAAATTACAAAAAGACAGAAACCATATTCTCCTAATTTGTACTTTATGTTTACTGTTTGCAATGTCACTTTGTTTTTCGGATTCCTCTTAGAACCCCTCTATGTATCTTACCTGTCCTTCTCTCTCAGACCACTAACTGTAAGTTGTTTGTTTACTCCTTCCCATTTTGGGAAAAGTGCATTAATCTCAGACCTTGTAACTGGCATACTCATTCTTCTGTTTTTAATCAGCACCCTTAAACATACTGCAGTAAAATGTATCTTAAGGAGTTCAAAACCAGGGCTGTTTATCATCGTGTACTTATGCGGGCCACATTTAAAAGGGGACACCAATTCAAAAATAGACTTTGTTATAATAAGTATGCAGTTCTAGAATTTTACAGAAGATAGGCCATGATGGGTTCTGTGCTAACAAAATCATGATACTACAGCGATTCCAACAAATGGAAGTGTCTTGAGAAATGGGTGCTTTTTCTAACTTGCACAAAGATAAGAAGCTGGAAGAGGCTGTGTTCTGAATCAGATTTTCCAGGGCCAGCACTACCACCATCCTCCTGACTCCCCACCCAGCTTGAACCACTGCAATCACTGTCACTTTTTGCTTCTCTTAGTTTATCACCAAGTTTTAGAGGAACCTCCACAGCCCTTCTGGATCTGATCTTTCCTTTAATTTTTTTATGCCATAGTGTTAGTCTTTAACCTCATACTTTGTGGCTGACTATATTCTCAAACGTCCTTAACATTATATCTCCTCTGAAGCTATCACTTATATGTATTCACATTTGCATATATACACACAAAATTCCCATTTATGGTTATAGCTAACACTTCTTCCACGTGCCAGGGGCTGTGCTAGTAAAGCACTGTATGTGTGACCTCATTTAATCCTCAAGCTCTAAGAACCAGGTACACTTACTATCCCAACTTTGCAGTTGGAAAACTGGAGGATTACAGGGGTCAAGCAAATACCCAAGGTCACAAAATGAGCAATCAGAACTAAGACTTGAATCAGCTGATAATCACCAGGCTGCTTTTATGATGTCCTTCCCTTTCCCAAAAGTCAGCACTTACCATGGGCCTCTCTACCCTGTTCATAGGCTCCCAGGTCTCCCAGCATTTAACTCCCTGGTCCTAGAGTTTCAGTGGTGTCTGCTGTTAAGCTAAATAAACCCAAAGGTTCTCTCCTTTACAAGGTTTGCTACATTCACTGCATCTTCACGTCTACAAGGAATAAAACCTTTTAATAAGAAAAATCTTTTAATAAATAATAAATCTTTTCTAATTAGTTTCCCAGGCTAGTGATAATGGACTACAAAAAAAAAAAAAGAAATCTCCTGAGCCTTAACATCAATAGGAACTACTTCCAGAAAATAATCAGAGTTGCATTTATTGAGTACTAACTGCATCTAGGCCCAGTTCTAAGGGCTTTAAACACATCAACCACCAGGTCCTCATGATGACCTTAAGTAGGTACAGTTACCAACTCTTTTTTCAGATGAAAGAAACTGAAGTAAGGCTCAGATCACAGAGCTAATTAGAATAACTAGGATTTGAACTTGGGCAGTTAGGTTCTAGAGCTTGGGGTTATACTACTACTCCAAATGCCCTGGATTTCTATTTCTACTATTACCCAGAGTTAGTGCCATACACATTATGAATGACATAAGAGAAATATAACCCACGATCTTTTCCTTAAATTTGTGATTTAAGAACATTTTTTTAAGGAAAATATTAGGAAGAAGATAATGATAACACAGTAATTTTGTAGAGTAGACTGCCTACGGGAGCAAAATGCAGATAACTTTAGAACATCTAAACTGCAAAGAAAAGCATGATAGGGAAATCCTACTTCCTAGAGCTCTTTGGGCAGTCATGCATGTAGTTCTATAAAACTACGTAACTGTGTACCTTGTGCAATTATTCTAAGACATTGCTCCCACACAATTTCATTTGTTTTCAACCTGCCTTGCTTCCTGGCAAGTAAGTTCCTGGCACAAAGAGGTGACACCTAAACACTTTCTTTTATGGCCTGTAACAGCAGAGTCTGGTGTTCTGTCAGCAATGGACACTCCATGAACGCCAGAAGGCTAAGGTGAAAATAAAAGCACCACACAATGATGACCAGGACTGTAATAAGGCAACTCATAATTTAAAAATCAAAAGTGACATGCAAAAGAATGGATGCTTTCAAAGAACTAAAACATGGGCAAGATCAGAGACTGATGAATGTATTCATGCTTGAGAAGCCCCAACCCAACACATAGGTGCCAACCCAGGCTGACTCACTTGGACTGTCAGCATTGGTTTTGATCCTTCTACCCCCACCCCCTTGTGTAAGAGACATCCCTGAAAGGGCACCAGCAGCTGCCAGCCTCTGGACACTGGCGACACTGTTATATTTTCAGCCTCCACCCTCCGTTGCACAAGCACAACCACAATGACCGGTGAGAGGGCTCGTGGCTGCTGACAAAGCTAGCAACAAATTGAGGCTTCAGAACATACTGAGGCGAACTAATCCCGAATTTATTCTACCAATTGTACTTCTCAACTATACTGCTTTCTTTACTCATAAAACAGACTGGTACCCAAATAAACTTATTTCACATGCTTAAGACTTCACTTTTCACCTAATCAGTACAGACCATGCCACGGAAGTTATACTTTTAAAAATACGTTTATGCATAAAAAAGGACTGCACACCTGGAGAGCCTCCTGAGACCCAACATCTCACTGTCAAGAGTGTTCCTGGGAAAGCAGAAACAAACATTACATGTAAAAAGAAACAAAACAAGCAACATCGGAGGGTCATGTATAAACCAAATACGGTTGAGAAAAAAGAGGCTTATCCAATCCAAAGGAAAAAAGATATTAAGAATACTTGGAACATTTTAATAGGAAAACAGCAGGTAGACTTTTGGGCAAAGGGGTGGGGGAGAAGACTGTACTCTCAGAATGAAGAGAACATACATTTTTTTTCACACTTTTTGATATTAGAAAAAAATAAGGCAAAGATAGAATCATACACAGTATTGAGAAGTCAAGTGGTACTTAGAAAACCTGGCCCTGACTTCACTGGACAAGCTGACTAGGCAGCTGTGTTTGCCTGAATTCCCGAAAAGTCTATTTCTCACTAGCAAAACCTCGTAACATAACGAGCTACCTCCTAAAAGGCTCGTTAACATTTCTTTCTTTGACACAGTTCAAAGCGTAGGACTCGTTTCTCTCAACCTCTTACTCTGTCTACTCATGCCTGTATTTCAAAACCAGGTATGTTCTTCAATTGCTTTAGCTATGATTTAAATTTGTTCTTCTCTTATTTGTGTTTTTCACTTCCTAGGAAACCTGTTTATAGAGACATTTTATCTGAAGGAGGATTTTATGAATTCAACAACGTAATGCTACAATTTTCTTTTTGTGGGAGGTTTTAGAGCAATAACTTTCCTGTGATTTACTTGGGTTGCCCCACCAACTATAAGCCACAGAGACAGAGAGGTCATTAAGGATCTGACCTGGGCTAACGCTTCCTCAGAACAGCTGTAATGCTCAACTAGTTTCAGATCTCTTTCCATTCGGTGTTGGCACTAACTGTACCATCACTTTGCCTCCATTACCTTCTTTTGCCTTAGAAGTTTTTATCTTTGATGGGTGACTGATCTGGAAAACACAGGTGATGCTGTAGTAGTTATATAATTACACTCAAAGATGTCCTTGACTTGATGTTTCTGATCTGGTTTCACATTTTTCCTCCGTTGTCCCTGGTATAACAAGGAATTAAGAACTTGGAAGGATGAAATTCATAGGCCAGTAATGGAGGAGACTCACATCTCAGGGTACACCAATCAATTTCGTTACCACGGCATAGCACAGCAGTTACTCCCAAAGCTAAAAAAGTTTTCCCAAATGCTATTTGTAAGAGGTAAAGATGGGATAGCTTCTCTTTTGTAAACCACTTTTTAAAAGCCTCTGCTCTCAGTGGATCTCTTAATGTTACTAGTGACTTCTTCATTCAACTCTGGATCTGCCCCCACTATTAGTGATTAGCTTATTTCTTGTTTGTGGTGTCCTCCCTGGAGAAACTGCTGCTACAAAGATGGTGAGACAGTTAAGGCTGAGGGAGAATATGGTGTTCGACAAAGATCTAGCCAGAGAAACTCTGTGTGGGAGCGTAGACAAAAGAGTCGCTCTTGCAGGATTCTTTATAGGAGTCCAGCTTCAGAATCTGACAGTGAAGAGCCCTTCCACAGAACCCATGAGAGAAAGGAAGGGTGACGGAAGTTCGGAGAAACATGAGAAAGAGAGAAAACCAAACAACTAGCTTAGCATTGTATCAACTACAAGAAGTTATGACTTGGTAGTTTACAATCTGACATCCTTAAAATGGCAAATAAAGATCAGATTAATAAGGAAAACCAAAGACTTGAGAGTATCAGCGATTTACTTCGCTGTAGTGATAGTACTGAATTTTTTTGCAGTTCACCATGTAGAAATTACCTAAATGAGATTCAAGTGGCTCTCCTGAAATGTCACATTTAAGCAAAATGGCCCAGACAGCCAACAGAGTAACATGCTTTGCCAAGCCCTGTATGGAGCTGTCACTTTCGTCCTTGCGATCTACAGCCATTCCGGCACTTGTACCAACAGCAGTGCTGATCATACGATTCACAAATGAATTCTAACAGAAGATCTGTTAGCAAATAATGAGAGCTTGTAAGCAAATTCATACCTGACAGCTTAAAGACACATTTTTCTGCACTTATCAAAAACAAAATTATAGAAAAATAGATGTCTCCATCTATGAGAAGAATATGTACCTTTTTCTTTTGGCACTACCAGCATCAGAGGTGGCTGAAGAAATCATGCTGTCTCCATCCTCAATGTCGTCCCTCCTAGCAAGCTCCTTCTTCTTTGCCTGAAACAGAGCAGACCCTGGGAGTCAAGCTCTCCTGCTGAATGCTCCCAGAATATATGAATATTAAACAGCTAGACATACCAGATTCTCTTAGAGAAATACAACCACTATAAGATGCACAGAATTAAAGAGTCAGTAAACATTTTCAATAACCTGGTCTGACAAAAGCCTGCACGACCTGTAGAAAAGTAGGATAAAAACTGGATCTGGCAGATTGAGGACGCAACACTAGCTCAAGTACCAGACTATAAGGGCACTGGCTTGTTCAAAGCTCTGAGGCAAGTTGTAGGAGTGTCCTGCCATTTTTAGGTGAAGCCACTAAAGACAGTTTTTGGTGCCTTGGACTTCTTCAGCGATGCTGTGGCTAAGAAGAAGGTTTAATGCTAGAGGTGAAAGAAGATCTACTTTCAACACATGCATTTTTAAAGACCTTCTGCCAAAGAGCTGAAAGTCCAACCACTGCAGACTTAGGGAATGCATGCGCAGTGCCGAAAGGAAATACATGAAATGCGCAGCACTGAGGCCAGGATCAATTACACAGAATGAAGATTCTCCAGGGGACCCAAAATTCTTTTGTTGCTTCCTTGCTCTGGATTCTTTTTCCAGAAAGATTCTACTCAAAACTGACAGACACAATTTGTATTTCGTATCTCTGCCTTTCTTCAAAACACCTAGATCACCCATGATTTCCCGTGACCACTAAGACATGCTCTCAGAAAGGATCTGATAAATTCCTGAACACTGTACGACGATTAGTCACCTTTACCTAGGACCAATTTTGCTACCTTAACAGACGCAAGTCTGGAACCAAAGAAATAAAATCTACATGATAGAGCACCATCTGCAACTGGAGGGAAACTTCCTGAGGCCCTAAAATTACCTCCCATGCACATATCCCTGCTTCTTCCACTCACAAGGCTAGCCCCGTCTAAATTATTACTCCTACTCTACATGTTCCTGACAACTCTAAAAAAACATACTCAGCAGTACTTGTAATTGAAACAAATGATGTGATACTGCTGGGAGAAATCACGTTATCTTAAAAACACACACTCCCAGTCTGTAGAATTATTCCAGTTGTCCGTACTGCAGCTAAGCAAATCTGGGGGATCATACCTGCATGACCTGCTGCAATTTCAGAACTCGCTTGTAGATGGCTGAATTGGGAACATTATAGCGTTTGGCATTTTCAAACATTAAATTCAGATCACACTCCAAATGATCTAAAGTTTCATATTCTTGGTTCTTTAGTTTTGTTCTGTGAAAGACAAACACAGGGCTACAATTTACCATTATGAAAATGATGAAATACCCTTACTGAAAGTTTAGTACAAAAATCCTAACACGCACTAGCTGACCTCTTTACTTGGGATACTGATGAGAGGCCCATCTACCTTTAAGACAGAAAGGAGACAAAAGCACCATTGTATTTAGGCAGTATGACAGTCTACCTGGAAATCCAGAAACATAAGAAATAATAAGAAGACCTACGTGCCAGGGTGGTCAATTACAAAGCACATATATTAGCAAAAATCCTAATGTCTGTTAGTGGTTAACATGCAAACCCCAGGAAGAAAAAAAAAAATCACGGAGGTTTTAAGATACCTTAATGAAGAACCATGGTGATCTAGCCACTTCTGATAAGAGGCCATTCCAGTTCATGAAGGTTAATGAAAAGAGAAGGTACTCACAAACCATGAAAGGGGATATATACAAATACGTACAACAAAGAGGTCGTAAGATGGCAAATGAGAGGCAGACACATTAGGGCCCAATGACTACTTTTCTTCTAATACAAACATCTGCAACTAATTATGAAGGCTTAAAATTGACGTTACTTATTTTACGTAAGTCTTAAGAATTCTGATCTCTTTTAGACACTACGGCTGTTGTTAATACCAACTCTCATAAAGTCCTTTATAAATTTTACTTTAAAGATTTATGCATTTATTATTTCAGAGAGAGGGAGACAGAGCATGAACAGGAGGGGCAGAGCAAGAGAGATTCTCAAGCAAACTTTGCACTGAGCACAGAGCCTGACCTGGACATGATCCCAAGATCCTGAGATCATGACCTGAGCCAAAACCAAGAGTCAGATGCTTAAGTGATTGTGCCACTCAGGCATCCCTATATTTTGTTTAAAAAGATTTATTTATTCATTTGAGAGAGTGTGTGCATGGGAATGCACACAGGGGAAAAGGGCAGGGGTGGCAGAGAAAGAGACTCTCAAGCAGACTCCCTGCTGAGTGGGGAGGCCATGCAGGGCTTGATCCCACAACCCTGAGATCATGACCTGAGCTGAAATCAAGAGTCGGATGCCTAACCACCTGAGCCACCCAAGTGCCCCATGTCCCTTATACATTTACACGAAGTGAAGAGTCAGTTTGCCCTAACTCTGTATGCACACAGGACAGACTTTTAAATCTTTTGACTGAAGTACTTGTACACTGCTTAGAAAGACATGTACTGCTTAGAAAGACACGAATGTCAGAGAACACCTTGGGGGTAGAGCAAACAACCACGCACAAACTCAGCTCTCAGTACCAGCCTACGTGGCTAGCACTCAGCATTTAAATTACAGCCTCAGACTTACTCCTGCCAACTCTGAGAGTAATTACTCTGAGAGTAATGTGCTGACTATTCTCAATCCCCACAAAGAACAGACGTGGAAGTCAAACTTGTAAATGACAATCTATAATAAATGTGCAGACATTTATCAGACTGATGTCCACCAAAATTAGAGGGGGACAGGATAGGCACAAAGGGAAATAAAAGATGGGGATGACAAGTCCCAGCACAGTGGAAGGTAGCATTTGGGCTACACTGTCTAGCTCCTGCCCACTCTTTCATTTCTGTTGCCTTTTAAATGATTTATTTATTTTAGAGAGAGAAAGAGAGCGAGAGAGCATGGGGGCAAGGGGCAGAGAGACAAGAGAGTCCTAAGCAGACTCCTTGCTGGGCATGGTGCCTGAGGTGGGGCTCGATCCCAGGACCCTGAGATCATGACCTGAGCTGAAACAAAGAGCTGGATGCTTAAATGACTGTGCCACCCAGGCGCCCCTATTTTTGTTGCTTTTGATGACATTCAACTATCATCCTTCTGCCAAAAAATCTTCCTAGGACTGTGCCGTATAATAACATTAGCCACTAGCCACATGTGGCTTTTTTTAAACTGAAGTAAAATTTAAAATCTAGTTCCTTACTTGTACCAGTCACATCTCAAGTGCTTAATAGTCACATGTGACTAGTGGCTAACATATTGGACAGGGCACAGAAAACATTTCCACCATCATAGAAAGTTCTACTGGGCAGCACTGCTGTAGATTTCCACGTTGCTCTGATGCAGAGACAATGGAAGGTAGGCCAGGTCCTGTCAGGCACCACTGGCCACGTGTCCTTGGAAACAAGGTAGATTAGTCACGCTAAGAGCTAACCCTTCAAAACTCTAGTGTGCTACCAGCTAAGCCTCAGTCATTTCTGTCCCTCACACTCCTCTATCTGTGTGCCAGACAACTGTCAAGAAATAAGTTTAAAAAGGGGGAAAGGTGCAGAATTACTGACTTAACCAAGCAAGGTTTCTAAGAGAAAATTCTAACTTTGGGCGCCTGGGTGGCTCAGTGGGTTAAGCCTCTGCCTTCGGCTCAGGTCATGATCTCAGGGTCTTGGGATGGAGTCCCGCATCGGGCTCTCTGTTCAGCAGGGAGCCTGCTTCCCTCTCTCTCTCCCTCTCTCTCTGCCCGCCTCTCTGCCTACTTGTGATCTCAGTCTCTCTGTCAAATAAGTAAATAAAATCTTTAAAAAAAGAAAAAAAAAAAAGAAAATTCTAACTTAGAAGAAGGTTGTAGGCAGGTGTTTGGATTGGCTGAGAATATGTCTTCCTTTATTATTTAGACTAAACTCATTATTTAGACTAAAAAAAAAAAAGGCTGAAGGAGAAAAGAAACAAAAGACAAAAACTGTTGAGTTAATGGGGTGCCTGGGTGGCTCAGTAGTCAGGCATCTGCCTTCAGCTCAGGTCATGATTCCAGGCTCCTGAGATCGAGGTCCGTTACCAGGATCCCCATTCAGTGGGAAGCCTGCTTCTCCCTCTCCCACTCCCTCTGCTTGTGTTCTCTCTCTTGCTATCTGTATCTGTCAAATAAATAAATGAAATCTTTAAAAAAAAATTGTTGAGTTAAAAGGGAATCTCTCAACACCTATAAGACTGTCACTATCTTTCCCAAGGCAAAGAGTATAAAAGACAAATTTCCAAGCTATTTTTTTAATGAACGGCAGCTTTAATTTTCGTGTTATTTTAAGAGGATCAAATAAACTGACTTCCTGTATCCTATTTGGGTACAAAACCTCCTAAGTTTGCATTAAGTAAAAACACCATAAATTTTACTGATCAAGTGATGAAAACATAAGTTATAAATGCAAAACCATGAAACATTATGTTGTTAGCAATCTCATTTTCTAGAATCCAGCGAATATAAGAATTTTAATTGCTATTATTTGAAAGGTTAGTTATCTGTCCTGATAAATACCAGCCTATTCTAATTTTGCCTAGTTGAGATATATTTTTACCTTGTCACCTCTGAGTATACTGTAGAACCTAACTCGCACTGTGAGAGTTATATTACTTATTTCCTATTATTTTTAATGATGAGGCGGTGAGGTTTCAGTATTCTATCTGAATTCCCAACATTTGTTCTATTGACTGATTGACTGATTGTAGGCTGCATGTCCAGTGTGGAGCTTGAACTCACGACCCTGAGATCCAGAGTCGCATGCTCTACTGACTGAGCCAGCCAGGCAACCCCCAATGACTGTTTTAAACAGAAAAGGGAAACCAAGATGAGCCATCTTTCAGGTACTGTTTCAGCTAAAGAATTCCCTAAGAGCAGCCTGTGCTTATTCTGGATTCAACTTTAGATAAAAATTTAAATAGAGTTTAACTGTTGTATTTAAAATACCAATAATTTAGGGGCGCCTGGGTGGCTCAGTGGGTTAAAGCCTCTGCCTTCGGCTCAGGTCATGATCCCAGGGTCCTGGGATCGAGCCCCGTATCGGGCTCTCTGCTCAGCAGGAAGCCTGTTTCCTCCTCCCTCTCTCTCTGCCTGCCTCTCTGCCTACTTGTGATCTCTCTCTCTGTCAAATAAATAAATAAAATCTTAAAAAAAAAAAAAGAATATTTATTAAAAAATAAAATAAAATAAAATAAAATACCAATAATTTTAAAAAATCAATAAAAAGTATAAGCAGAAAGATTTTTGTGCTTTGCTCAGTTGTAAGAAAATGAACAGTTAAGTTCTGAGTTGCATGACTCTATAGTCTATAATCTGACACACAAATAAATGCCTATCATGTTTTTATTTGCCTTGACTCTATTACAGTATAAATAATGTGTATTTAATCAAATTTATTTCTCAGTTTTCATATAGAAGTAATAATCAAAATATACTCTAGACATGTGAAAATATTTTTACCTTTAATATCTTTATCCATTTTAGTAAGGAGATACATGTGCAGGCTCAACCACAAGAAAATGGATTTCTATCGAGTAATGTAGAAAGCATCTTACCTGATCTGCTGTAGGGATATAGGCATTTTAATTTGCTGATAATAATCAGGGTATTTTTTCTTTGAAGGCAAATGGAAAAAAGGTTCAGCTATTAGCTGCCCTTGGTTATTCCGACAACTCCTAACTGTGTCATATAGCTGATAAAAAGGATTTGAAACATCCATAAATGAAGTAATGCTCTCTGCTTCCGATTCTCCTTCTTCATAACGTGCAGCTAAAAAAAAAGACAAAAAAGGGGAAGAAAAAACCATACTTTAAAATAAAGCTCTTTTATCACCACAGATTTGCCTATTTTATTAATAGTTTTAACAGAAAAACTCTGACTTTATTGTTCTTTTCTACCATAGGTTTCCTTTCTAATAAATTCATTTCTGCTCTTAGCTTTCTTACCTTTTCTTCTAATGTCTCTGCTTTTATCCTCTTATTATTTACTTAAGTTAGATGTTTATTAGTTCACTTTTCTTTTTTAATTGAGAGTGAGAGTGAGAGAGATCAGAGGGAGAAGCAGAGTCGCTGAAGAGCAGAGAGCCTGATGTGGGGCTCAATCCCAGGTCCTGAGTTGACGGCAGATGCTTAGCCCACTGAGCCACCCAGGAGTCCCTAGTTCATTGACTTTCAGCTGTCTGTTTAGAGAGACACATTCAGACCTAACCTGCTCTCCAAAGTACAGCTTTAGCTTTGTCCCCACTGTTTTGATATATACTGTTCTCATTATTGCTATTGTTCAATCTCAGGTAATTAAATTCCTATTATAATTTTTCCTTTTTAAAAAGAAAAACCCAGCATTTGGAGACTTTTGTATTTCCTGAGTGTTTGGGTTTTTAACTTTTACCTTTTAAAGATTAGGTGTTTACAACAGCTGTATTATGATCAGAAATAATACCCAACTTTTAAATTGGTTGAAATTTGTTTCATGACTAAGTATATGATTAATATCTGTGATTGTTCCACAAGAATCAGAGGAATACTTGCCTGTTTATATCCATCTTGTGTTAGCTGAATAGTACCCCCCAATATATCCAAGTCTTAATCCACAAAACGGTGACTATTACCTTATATGACAAAAGAGACTTTGCAGATATGATTGGAAGTTAAGGATCCTGAATTTGGGAGATTATCCTGGATTAAACTCTTGAGCACTAAATGTCATTGCAAGGGTCCTTATAAGAGGCAGGCAAGGTCAAAGGAGAAAGGAGACGAGATGACAGATAGAGACTGGGAGTGCTACATTTTGAATAGAGAGGAAGGAGCCATTAGCCAAGGTATACAGGTAGTTTCTAGAAATTAGAAAAGGAGAGGGAATGGTTTATCACCTAGAGGCTCCAGAGGAACACTCGCCTGCCAACAACTTGACTTTAGACTGCCGACCTCCAGAATCAAAGAGAATACATTCGTGTTGTTTTAAGCCACCAAACCAAGCTTATAGTAATTAGTTTTTGCAGGAAACAGGAAATAAACACACTGGTGAGAAATAAGCGCTGTGTATTCAAATAATCGTCTTCACTGGTTTTCTGGCTGCTTATCTAGCAATGGAAAGCAGTGAACTCCCACTCTAGGGCAATGTTTTCACTTTCTCTGCCACCTTCTATCTGGTTGTTTTATGTATTTTGAGTTTTGTAATTTATTTTCCTGCTGAAATAAACCTTTTGTCATTATGAGGTGAATCCTTTCTATCCTTGGTAATGCTTTCTGTTTAAAAGTTCATTCTATCAGAAGTCAGTGTAACTATCCTTTGGTTATTATTTGCCCTATGTATCTTTTTCCGTCCTTTTACATTAAACTTTCCTGTATTTTGACATTTCAGATGTGTCTCTTGCAATCAGCATACAACCTGATTTTAAAACAAAAATCTAATCTAAAACTGTTATAATTGGCAAATTTGGGTCATTAACACTGATGTGATTTCTGATACAATTTTTGGAGTTGTCTCTCTCAACTTTATACTTTCCACTTGTCCCATTTTCTCTGTTTCTTTTTGCCTTCTTTTTTTTTTTTTTTTAAAGATTTTATTTATTTATTTGAGAGAGAGACAGTGAGAGAGAGCATGAGCGAGGAGAAGGTCAGAGAGCGAAGCAGACTCCCCATGGAGCTGGGAGCCTGATGTGGGACTCGATCCCGGGACTCCAGGATCACGCCCTGAGCCGAAGGCAGTCGTCCAACCAACTGCGCCACCCAGGCGTCCCTGCCTTCTTTTCTTATTTTGTTTTTGCGGAGGAGGACTGAAAGGTTGATCTGTTTTTCTGATTCTATCCCTCACCCCATTTCTGTTCTTAGAGTGACTACAAATGGGCGTGCTTCTCTACCTGCCCTGCGGCCCCACCCCAGGCTACATAAAGTAGTTGGTCTCTAAAACAAATCACCTCAAGAATACAGGCCACGCTTTCTGAATTTTGGGGGAGGGGGTTCTGAATTCTCATGTCTTCTCTCCATGGGCTCTTGTCCCTCCAAGATCATCAGTTATCCCTTCTTTGCTATTTTAACTGTATCTTACCCCTAAGTTGTTTCCAGCAGCAGGAAGTAGAAACCAAATAGATTAGAATCTTGGCTAAATCAAGGGTAAACAGCTATGCAGAGCAGCCTGAAAGATCTACTACATACAAAGCTGACTGGCAAGTACTCTAATAGCTAAGGTTACTAAAGAAGAACACTAGTACTATTTATTAGAAAAAAACAAACAAACAATAAATGCTTTTTAGGTGGGGTTTCCTTCAATTTGTTATGCTACTTATAAGGTTAATGAAGTAAGCAAATGTTAGAAGGAAACCTAAACATAACATGTGTGTCACTTTTATAACCAGTGAAAAACAAAGCTAATAAAAACAAATTTTCCTTCAATTTCTGATAACACGAGTTGATTTAAGTTAAAAAGAAATTCTAAGATGAGTGTCAAAAAATTACATCTATACTCTAATAGTAATTTTGAACCTTCTATGCAAGATTTAGTAGAAAATAAGACACACAGGTGGAAAAATCTGTTCTCATACTTGATGATGAAATCTGACAATAGGCCAGAGTAATTTCATGAAATAAATTTTATCTGTACATATAAAAATTGTCTGTAGTAAAATAAAGAACATTACAGCACACTGCAGACAGAGACAATGAAATCAAACATACCTCCACAGCTGTTCTTTGCTATTTAACAGATAGTGTACTTTTACATGGATTTTATTGTCCCATGTCCTGTGTTGAACTTGTTTAAATGACAACTGATTATGGCGCTCTGATTGTAATTTACATCTACCTTTTTTTTTTTTTTTTTTAAACATTATCTTTAAATCAGAAGCTCTAGCCAGGAAGAAATTATAGCCTACTGAAAATATAAGCCAGTGACCTGGAAATCTAAGATGGTATGAATATCTCCCTAGGGTTTCTCAATGGCGTCACTAGTACTCACTCACTATTTATCATTATACGCTTGAAACCAGGATCTGCTAAGGCTAGTAAATCAATTGTTCTTATAGAAGTATTTATTTACTTAGATACAAGATATAACACTAAATAAGGTTTTGATAAGTTGGCCAACGAAAGAGTGCAGTCAAAACACAACAAAACAGTATGTACTCCAAAAACTGACAAACTCCCAACCAGACCAAAGCACTGTAACGTTCCTTCACTAGAAGATCCACTGAGAAGGCATTAACAGGTCATGACCTAATACCCACCAGCTAAAGCAGCATCTTCTTCACTTTCTGAGCCATACTGAAGTGCCATGGTAATTGCTGACAAACGACCGCCTTGGACTGTTCTTTTATTACTACAAAGAAAAACAAGTAATCAGAAGACAGGGAAAGAGGTTATAATAATTTGGTTACTTTACAGGAAACAGGAACTGTTAAGAAAACATTCACATCAAAGAAAAATGATTTCTATTCAACTGTGTGCTCAATTTATCTTTGTATTTTTAACAGTCCCCAAAGCAATCTTAGCCAAGACCAATTTTTTCTCTGAAAAGAGAGGGAGTGGTGTAGAAAGCCTAAAGAAGGCTACTTCCAATTGTGTTACTTAAATGCAGCACTACTCTTTATTTTACAAAAAATAAAGATTCATTCATCTTTACTGGTTAATTTTCTTCTAAGATGTTCATATCCTACAATGAACACAAATTCTATTTCGATTACAGAATCTTTTAGTATTTTTCCACAATTTATTTTACTGGAAATATTAAACACTCCCTGACAACTTCTGCTTAATCATTTTCCAGAAGTCAGGCAGGTCAGGCCGACTACATAGCACCTCAACCTTTTAAATAAGGTTATTTGATAACAATTGTCATAATAACCCAATTATACCCCAAAGAATTACTTCCTGATAGCCATCAGGCAAACACTAGTAAGCCTAGCCTCATAAACAAGGTCAGTTCTCAGACTAAACACACTCACTCTCTCACCGGTAATACTTGCTAGTGGGATTTCTCTCTTCACCAAGGCTGCCTTTACTGTGAGAAGGACCTGTCAGCCTGGCTGTAGCCAAATTTGATGGAGTCCTATCCAGAGATAAGATTAAAAATAAATAAATAAATAAATAAATAACCTCAGAAAACTGACAGCTGGAATCAGAATGCTAGGTAAACAAAAAAAGGAAGCAAGCATTTTTTTTGTTGTTTTGTTTCTAAGTAGAAATGCTCAAATATTTGAGCCATTACTGTACAGAACACTTTGGTCCAAAATCACAGGACTCTGCCAAAGAGAATAGATGAGGGCTGGTCCTGGAGTGCTTATGGTCCCTGCAGTGACCAAGGATCTGGTAATGAAGGAAATGTCAGGGTCAGAAGAAAGCTTTGAAAGCAGCCACCTCAGCTTCCATTTCTTGAAAGAGGCAATGGAATCCCAGAAGTAAGACTTGTTCAAAGTCCTAGTCCTTGCACAAGAAAGAGCCAGGATGAGACTCTAATCTGACATCTGGCTAAATGCTCTTGCTGCCAATATAAATATATACCATTAAATATAACACAAAAATACCATGATATTATATAGATGCTTGCCATATATAATATACATTAATATGTAGTATGTCACATTTAAATATGACTATGTACATATATAGCAATGAGTAGATAATAGTATTTAACCTCAAAAATTGTTTGTTTTAAAAAAGAAATTTTTTTTAAAGATTTTATTTATTTGTCAGAGAGAGAGCAGAGCAGAGTGGCAGGCAGAGGGAGAAGCAGACTTCCCGCTGAGCAGGGAGCCCAACATGGGACTTGATCCCAGGACCCTGGGTTCATGACCTGAGCTGAAGGCAGATGCTTCACCTACTGGGCCACCCAGGTGCCCCCAAACTGTTTGTTTTTAAATAAAGCCTTTCCGCTGCAATGGAAGGGCTGAGGAAGAGCTATATCTATTCTCTTCAGAATCACATTATCAACTGTAAATATACTTTTCAAATGCAATATACTTCTTGTTTTCCACTGCTTTGATTCCACTAGCTAGAAAATTTGGTAAATAAAAAAGGCACAAGGATTTAGACATTTTATTTCATTATTATTATTTTTTAAGATTTAATTTATTTGAAAGAGAGAGCAAGAAAGCACGAGCAGGAGAGGAGCAGAGGGAGAAGAGGGCTCCGTGCTGAGCAAGGGGCCTGATGTGGTGGTTGATCCCAGGACCCCAGGATCATGACCCAAGCCAAAGGTGGATACTTAACTGACTGAGCCACCCAGGTGCCCCGAGTATAGACATTTTAAAAACATACCTTATTCGAAGGCTTGACTTAGCCATTTCATGATGTTCAATTTCTGCCTTTTTCATATAAAATATTTTTTTAATAGAATTTGCATCCTGTCAAGATAAAATTACTTGGTTTAGGAAAACAGGGACAGTTTAAAATGCCATCAGTCATGCACTGGACACTTTCTATGGCACTCTTCCATTCGGAGCAGGCATCCATTTACTATCCATAAAGCTGCATCCTCTAACCTTTCCATCTTTGACAACATCATCACAATTATACATAAGTTAAAAAGCCTCCCAGCTCTTTCATAATTAGTCAAGTAATGCACAAAGATCTAACAGTGAACAAGGAAAAATGGGTGAAAATTCAATGAACTCTATCTGTGTCCACTGACTTAAAAACTGATACAAAGATACACTTCTAAGATTAAAGGCTATGCACACAAATTTAGGATGAATGTACTTGCTTAAATCAATAGCATATTAATATATCAAATCTAGTTTCACCTCTCTCTAAAATTTATTTTAGGGAAAATAATCAGACCGAAATGTACAATCTTAACTGCATCAACAAACTATCAGTATTCTACTATTAATGTCCTATCAAGGACTAAGAATACAAGAACTTCATAGCTCGTTTCTGATTTTTACTAAAAAAGTTTCTTAAAAGATGAATATTGATTAAAAGCTGAAGATAGGTTAGCTACCAAAAGCAACTCTATTTGAGGCAGCATTCTGAAAGTCTAAATGATTTTTTTGAAGACTATTTATTTATCTGACAGAAAGAGATCACAAGTAGACAGAGAGACAGGGGGAAGCAGGCTCCCCACCTAGCAGAGAGCCCAATATGGTGCTTGATTCCAGGATCCTGAGATTATGACCTGAGCCGAAGGCAGAGGCCTAACCCACTGAGCCACCCAGGTGCCCAAAAGTCTAAATGATTTTACTCCCCAAAGGTTTTCTGAAATCCTCTGCTAAATTCCCAATGACTTATCACTAATACAAAAAATGTCTGTAAGCAACTGTGTTACAGGACTGTAAAATCTGTAGGAGAGAACTGCAAAGCAATGAAAGAGACATTTCACAATGTGTGTTGCACTGCAGAAATTGCTTTTTATATTTATGAAGTTTAGAGGAGAGACTAAATCAATATTTCACTAAAAAGCAGATCAAAATCAAACCTTCTATCTTACATTAAGATAGACATATAAATGAATGGAACAGAACTGAGATTACAGAAACAAACCCATACACCTTAAGTCAACTGATTTTCAACAGGGTGCCAATGCAATTCAGTGGGGGAAAGAACAGTCCTTTGAATATAAGGTGCAGGGACAAATGAGCATCCCGTGTGGAAGAATGAATGTAAATTCCTACCTCACACCTAACTCAAGTATACAAAAATAAATCCAAAATGGATACATTTAGATTTAAGGGCTGAAAGTATAAAATTCTTAGATGAAAACACAGGTGTCAACCATTATGGCCTTGGGTTAATGCTTTCTTACATAAGACACTAGAAATACAAGCAACCCAAAAAAAAAAAAAAAAAAAAAAAAAAGACAAGATGGAATCGGGAGGGAGACAAACCGTAAGAGACTCTTAATCTCACAAAACAAAACGAGGGTTGCTGGGGTGAAGGGGGTAGGGAGAGGGTGGTGGGGTTATGGACATTGGGGAGGGTATGTGCTATGGTGAGTGCTGTGAAGTGTGTAAACCTCGCGATTCACAGACCTATATCCCTGGGGCTAATAATACATTACATGTTAATAAAAAAAAAAGTTAAAAAAAAAGGCAGACAAACTGGACTTAACCAAATTAAAAACTTTGTCAAAGGACATTATCATGAAAGTGAAAACAATCCACAGAATGGGAGAAAATATTTGTAAATCATACACCTTCTTTAATGTCTAAGATTATATAAAAAAATCTAACAATTCAACAATAAAAAAGCAGGTAACCCAATTTAAAAATGGGGTAAGGATCTGATTAAAAAGTTTTTCAAAGAAGGTATGTGAATGGCTGATAGACACACAAAAAGATGTTCCACATCACTAATCATCAGGGAAATAATATTCAAAACACAATGAGATACTACTTCATACCAACAAGGATGGCTATCATAAAAACAAAAACGGAAAATAAATGTTATTGAGAATGTGGAGAAATTACACTTGCAGATTTCCAGTGCAAATGTGAAATGGTATAGCTGGTTTGGAAAACAATTTGGTGGTTCCTCAAGAAGTTAAATATACAGTTACCACGTGGACCAGCAATTTCATTCCTAGGTACATACCCCCAAAATGAAAATACTATGTCCACATAAAAACTTAAACATGAATGTTCACAGCAGCATTCTTTATAATAGCTGTAAAGTGGAAACAACCCAAATGTCTAGCAATTGATAAGTGGGTAACTAAAACATAGTATACCAATGTAACGAAGTATTACTTAGCAATGGAAAGAACGAAGAAGTGATACATGCTGCAACCTGAATGTATTAATAGTGTCATGCTCAGTGCAAGATGCCAGTCATAAAGGACCACATCTGTGTGATTCCATTTACACGAAACGTTCAAAAGAGGCAAATTCACAGAGACAGAAAGTAAGCCAGTGCTCCTAAAATGGGGAGACTAGGGGCAAATGGAGTGACTGTTCACTGAATGTGGTCATGGGTGCACAACTCAGAATACAGTAAAAACCATTAAATCATACACTTTGAGTGAAATGTATGGTATGATGTGAATTTCACCTCAATAAAGTTGTTGCATAAAAATTGCTGGCTCTAAATTAAGGTGTCTACTCTTACCAATGAAAACAACAACAGCGAAAAACTAACCTTGAACACTTGAGAACCAGGCTCATTGTAAGTTTTGGCATTTTTTGCTAGGAGATCTATATCTTTGGCCATTGCATGAATACTCTTGTAGCTTCCATTCTAGAGTAAACAAAAAAATACAGCAGTTCCTCTTAATTGAAAGTTAATCAGCAAGACCTTTAAGAAAAAAAGAACTCCACATATTTTTAAATTCTCACCATATTCAAAGACTTTATTGGAATATACATGTATGAACAATATATAAAGTCATTTTCTCTTCTCTTGTGTGTCCATTTACACACAAGTTTTTGAGATACGTAACAATCA
The DNA here is from genome assembly GCF_020171115.1 of Neogale vison. Taxonomy (NCBI): domain Eukaryota; kingdom Metazoa; phylum Chordata; class Mammalia; order Carnivora; family Mustelidae; genus Neogale; species Neogale vison. The sequence continues at coordinate 202,942,115 of NC_058096.1, read as the reverse complement.
GAGCTATGTTAGTTTCACAAAAACTTACAATTCTTAAAAGATCAAATAATGTAAAAGTTGTTTAATTCAGCAAACACATAGTGCCAAGCACTGTTCTAAGTGCTTTACAAATACTAATCCATTAAGGATTGTAAAGTAAAGGTGAATTAAGGGTGTGAAGTAAAACTCCTCTAGTTTTACAGACCACTTCAGATAAAATAGTCTAGCACAGAGGTTAAACTCTTTGAGTACCTACTATGTACCAGGCTCTGTGTTAGAGCTGTCATATCTTAAAGCTCACTCGATCCCAAATAATCCAGGGAAACTGAGAACTGCCTTCAATTTTCAAAGAAAAGGAAGGAGGAAGACACTCTAAGCAGAAATTATACAGGGTTAACAAGAAGGACACAGAAACGAACAGACACATTCTAGAGAGACTGAGAAAACCAAATTAAGTGGAGTAGAGGGTGGAGGAAGGAAGAACCATAAGCAAAGGCTGTATAGTAAGGACAAATGAGGCAAAATCCTGACAGCCAGGGAAAGGAGAGTAGCTGGTGATTTACCAAGTGAGGATATCCAACAGCTGAGCACACTCTGTTTATCTTTTTTTTTTTCTTAAAGATTTTATTTTTAAATAATCTCTACACCCAAGGTGGGGCTCGAACTCACAACCCCAGGATCAAGAGTTGCATGTTCCGCTGACAGAACCAGCCAGCCACCCTGAGGACCCTCCATATTTGGAAAAAGTCCTAGTACAGGTAGTAGGGAAGAACCTACTTTCCACAACAGAGGGTACAAGTAAGTGGGTAACAGCACTGCCAGCAGCCTGGCAGCCAGGGCAAGGGGAGGTAATTCGTGTTCCAGGGAGTCTTGAGAGACTAAAGTGAGGGCAAGAGAACAGAGAAAATGCATTCCTAACTCCCGCAAAGGGCAATAAAGCAGAGGGGAGCAGTGGACATCCAGGATCCACAGTGGCCAATGGCACTGGGAACAGCGATGGCACCACAAAAAGACTATGCATGACCTCAACTGTGCCATGATGTCCCTGAGTTCTGCCTACTTCCCTACAGCTAGTTCTCCTGCCTGCCTTCCGAACAACTGTACGAGCTATCTGATACTCTTTCCACGGATTCCCCTTCTGCTGGAGTTATTCAGAGCTGGTTTCTGTTGTACTGTTAAAAGAAACTGTGATTTGCTAGCGGAGGCACTAGAAAACAAGTGACAAGGCTTTGGGCTGTGGAACAGAAAGGAAGAATAAAATAGGAAGAATGCTAGGGTCAGGAAGCAACATGCAGAAAGGACCAGAGAGCCCTTCATCAGAGAAGCAGGAGAGACTACTACAATAATTTGGACAGAAGAGGACAAGATCTTGCTTAGGGTGATGGCAGAAGGTGCTTCTATGGAGCTTGTGGAAGGAAGAACAGACAAGATAAGGAAAGAGGTCTCAGAGAGAAGGCTGGGGCTGGGGTAGGGGTGTATACACAGATCTGATCTGAACTGCAGTATCACAAAAACATCTTCCCCCAAGGTAGATGTTAGAAACCCCAGGGATTTAGGTTCTAGGAGACTAAGTCATTAGCAATAGCAGCTGGGGATCTACCTTAAAAACCAGGTGATATATTAGAGAATCTGTATTTTAACATTCTGTGAAAGTGTATTATGGTACCAGTAATTACTACACTTTCACTGTTCACTGCTCTCCTACAATTTTAAAGCCAAGGACGTTTCTCCCTCCTGGCAAACCACTTGCCTTCAGTCTCGTTTCTCAATGAGACAATGTGACACATTAAATTTTCCTCTTTATCTACGGGGAGCCCCAAACCCTCCTCACTCTGGGAGGAACCCTAACTCACACTAACCAAGGCCACATCCCATAGGTGCTCTGTGAGATGCTTCGTCCATTACTCCTGCCCCCTCCGAGTCTGCGAACTGGTCACACTAACCCAGCAAACAGCAGAGGAAGCAGGCAAGTCGCCTGACCGAAGCGATATAGCTAGTAAGGAGCAGAGCTAGGAAGACAACCCATGTCGGTCCAACTCTAAAAACTGGATTTCTGGTAAAATATAGCTCTTTCTCCCTATACCTTCCTTAACCTCTAATCGCCAAGTTTTAAATTTCGTCATTCATTCAACTCAATAAACATCTATTGAGCACCTACTCTGTGGAGAGGCGGTAACAGTGCAGAGGTTAAGAGCACAGACTCGGGAGTCAGAATGTCTGGATTCAAATCCCAACTCTTCTCCTTACTAGCTGCTGACTTGGGCCAGTGACTTACCAGCTCGGTGCTTCGGTTTTTCTCATCTGTAAAACAGGAATAATAATGGTATCTACCTCAGGGAGTGGCTATCAGAATTAACAGTTAATACATACAAAGCAGTGAGAACAGAGCAGGCAGCTGGCAATGCCAAGTGAGTGTTGGCTGCTGCTACTGCTGGGGGTACAGGGAGGAAGGCACTCAAAGAGAACAAAGCCTCTGTTTTCACTGACCTTACCCTCTAACATATACTGAGGGTAACTTACTCTGAGACATCCTAAAACTATTAGGAAGCAGGTAAGAATAAACAACAAAGCTTTATTGCTAATGGGACTTTCACAACTAAAAATGTCTATGGCCAGTGCTTTTTAATTTTTGTCCTAAGAGCAAGATTTACAACACCAGTGAAAATTCTGCTTTCCTCCCTAGAGATAAAATGCAAAAGGGACACTATGCTACCTCCTCCAAAGCTATAATCAGTTTTACCACTCCACTTGTTTATTATATTGTTAATAACCCCTTACAAAGACATCGCTTCTGTTTCCTAAAAGCCTCTACAAAAGATCTCAGGCTGAACTTCCCTAAAACACATGTGGTTATCTTCGTACCTGTATCCTCTGAGCAATGGTCTTGAGATCTATAGGCTCCTTAATTATTGCATAATAGTCTGGATATTGCTGGAAGACAAAAACCCAGGCATGATAAATAAGAGAAAGTATCCAGGAAATGAGAAACAAGGAAGGACACTGACAATCTGTTAATCAACTGAACAGCTCTATCAGATGCAAGGCTACAGACACAGCTGTAAAGCATATGGTTTGTTATAGTTGAAGCAGAAAGAATTTGATTTTAACAAGATTTACAGCACGTTGTACAAGTTTACAGGTAGTATCCGGTAACTGCCATTATCCAACAATATAACTTAATGTTTTAAAAAATTCTAAATTCATAGAATCACACAGTTTAAAGTTTAAGGTTCCAACATATTTATCCCTGGAAATGAAATAGAATGTTTTTGAATGTTCGTATAAGCTCTTTAATTTTTCAACTTAAATCACATAATATTATCCTATTTCATAGAAAATTTTTTTTTAAAGATTTTATTTACTTTAAAGAGAGAGAACACACACCTGTGAGTAGACAGGGGCTGGGAGGAAGGAGTTGGGGTGGGGAGAGGGAGTGGGAAAAAGATCTCAGGCTGACTCCATGCCAACTGTGTAGCCTGACACAGGGCTCAATCTCACAACCATGAGATTACGACCTGAGCCAAAAAAGAGTTGGATGGTTAAACCAACTGAGCCACTCAGGCGCCCCTCATATAAAATTCTTGTGGATCTTAAACTGCATAAGGTTGCAAGTTTGTTAGCTTCATGTTTAACTTAATGCTTCTACTTATTTTGGTCAAATTAATTTTTTTTCAAACTAAAACACATTAAGTGAAACCACATTAAAGAATCAAAGTAAAAGGGGTGCCTGGATGGCTCAGTCAGCTAAGCATCTGCCTTTGGTTCAGGCCATTATCCTAGCGTCCTGGGATCAAGCCCAGGCTTCCTGCTCAGTGGGAAGTCTGCTTCTCCCTCTCCCTCTGCCTCTGCCTCCTCCTCCTAGCTCATGCCCTGTCTCTGTCTTTCATTCTCTCTATAAAATAAATAAATAAAATCTTCAAAAAAACCCACAAAAGGTAAAATTATAAGCACTCTCTGATTTCTTATCAAATATTAGCTCATCACAAGAAAATAAGTAAAGTATGCTAGAGGAATATTCTTGAAGAGTTTCACAAAGTCCACAGTGCAGGGACGCCTGGATGGCTCAGTTGGTTAAGTATCTGACTCTTCAGTTCAGTTCAGGTCTCAATCTCGGGATCATGAGATGGTGCCCCGTGTCAGGCTCTGTGCTCAGCAGGAGTTAGCTTGAGATTTTCCTTCACCGTCTGCCCCTCCCCTGAATGCATGCCCTCTTTCAAATAAATAAAATCTTTAAAAACAAAACAAAACAGGGGCGCCTGGGTGGCTCAGTGGGTTAAAGCCTCTGCTTTTGGCTCAGGTCCTGATCCCAGGGTCCTGGGATCAAGCCCCGCACCAGGTTCTCGGATCAGCAGGAAGCCTGCTTCCTCCTCTCTCTCTCTCTGCCTGCCTCTCTGCCTACTTGTGATCTCTGTCAAATAAATAAATAAAGTCTTTAAAACAAACAAACAAACACCAAAAAACAATGCCCACACTGTATTCACTGCCCCAAGTCTTTTCTTCTACAGGTTTGGTTCCTTGGAAGAAACCAATGAAGCTGACCAAAAATAAAAAAACCAAAATCTTGCCATTTGCAACTACATGGATAGAACTAGAGGGTATTATGCTGAGCGAAATAAGTCAGTCAGAAAAAGACAATTATCATGCGATCTCTCTGATATGAGGAATTTGAGAGGCAGGGCAGGGGGATATGGGGGATAGGGAGCAAAAAACTGAAACAAGATGGGACCGGGGAGGGAGACAAACCATAAGAGACTCTTAATCTCAGGGAACAAACAGAGGGTTGCTGGGGGTGAGCGGGGGAGGGATATGGTGGGTGGGTGATGGACACTGGGGAGGGCATGTGCTTTGGTGAGCGCTGTGAACTGTGTAAGCCTGATGATTCACAGACCTATACCCTGAAGAAAATAATACATTATATGTTAATTAAAAAAAAAGTTGGTCTACTATGTGGGCTCTCCAAGTTCTTTCAACCTGTTTAAGTCCTTGAAGCCCAAACAACAACAAAAAGCAGGAGACTACAGCCTTCACCCAGTTACTGGGCTGAAGGCGTGATCTCAGGGATGCTTCCTCTCATCTCATTCCTCAGCTTACCCTTACTTTCTTAACCCTACTCTTTACTTTGCCTGGATCAAACCCATTTTCTGCCCCCTCTCTATCAATTCTACTTCAGAAGACAAATTATAGCAAGGCCATAATCCGTAATCTCAGCTGTTGGGTCTGCATATTCACAATCCCCTGTCTTCAGCCAATTCAGCTTGGAAAGGGCTCATAAAGGAAAGGTAAAAACTGCCCTGCCCTCCCAATCTCAGTCCTTGCTGACTTTCAAACTGTCACATCCCGAGGGACAAATGGGAACCTGCTTTTTCCAACCCACTTTTGCTACATGGTATTCCCAAAAGCTCTCCTGGAATGGAGGAACAGGATATTAAACATGTTTGTTAGTTTGTTTGTTTTAAAAATAAGCTCCACATCCAGCATGGAGCCCATGGGGGGCTTAAACTCATGATCCTGAGATCAAGCCCTGATCTGAGATCAAGAGTTGGGACGCTTAACTGACTGAGCCACCCAGGTGCCCCAGGATATTTTAATGTTTTATTGCTCCAAGTCACCCTTGGTGGCTTGACCACTGGTGATGACCTCCTGCAAAATAAGAGTAGGTCTTGAATAAAGACTATACTCCTTTCTTATATTTTTTTTAAATTGTGGTCAAATATACAAAAAATTTACCGTTTAGTCATTGTAAGTGTGTGGTTCAGTGACATTAAGTACTTACACTATTGTGCAACCATGGTCATCATCCAGCTTCTAAACTTTTCATCCTCCCAAACCGAATCTCCAGACCCACTGAACAATAACTGCACCCTCTCTCTTCCTGCCAGTCCCTGGAAACCACAATTCTACTTTCTCTATGAATCTGAATACTCTGAGTACCTTCTACAAGAGGAAAAATGCACTATTGGTCCTTCTGTGACAGGCTGATTTCACTTACTATAATGTGTTCAGGGTTCATTTTAGCATGTGTCAGAATTTCATTCTTTTTAATTTATTTTAAATATTTCATTTATGTATTTGAGAGAGAGAACGAGAGAATAAGCAGGGGTAGGGGCAGAGGGAAAGGGAGAAGCAAGTTTCCTGCTGAATAGGGAGCAGTATGCAGGGCTTGATCTAAGGACCCTGCGATCATCACCTGAGCCAAAGGCAGACTCTTAACTGAGCGAGCCACCCAGGTTCCCCTCATTCTTTTTCTAAAGGCTGATAAATACTCTATTGTATGTATATACCACATTTCATTTATCTAGTCATCTACTGAGGGCCATCGGGTTGCTCCCATGTTTTAGCTATTTTGAATAATACCACTGTGAACATGGGTGTACACATCTCTTTGAGCTCCTGCTTCCAATTCCTTTGGGTATGTACCCAAAGTGGAATTACTGGATCAGAGGGTAAATCTGTATTTAATTTTTTGAGGAGTCATCGTACAGTTTTCCTTTTCTCTTAAAATTTAAACCATATGACCAATATAATCACTGTATTTTTCTAATCAGATCCACACTTAGAATAGCAGTGGTCATATATGCTTTCTTTCTTTCAACTTTTTTTTCTTTTTAACTTTTTAAAGTAAAGTCTACACCCAACATGGGGTTTGAACTCATGACACCAAGATCAAGACTTGCATGTTCCACCCTCTTAGCCAGCCAGGTGCCCCTCTGCTTTACTTCTAATGTGGTAACTGTCCTACAACTAGTCAAGACACATCTCTAAATAACTAGTCACGTCGATGACTGATGGGGAAAACTGCACGCTGCTCATCAGTCAATAAGCATTTCTTCCACACCAGTGACATGCTGGATTCCAACTAAATGGCAAGGATACAAAAGAAAATGGTACATAATTGTTCTTAAATTCAGGGATGTGGGAAGGAGGTAGATAAAAAGTAAATCATCACAATGGAGTTACATGCGACAGTGAAGTACTTCTAAAAGTATATCCTTGTCTAGAAATACAAGAATGCGGAGGCCATCGAAATGTTTGTGGTTCCATGGGCTACAGTGGGACTTTAGTGATGTTCACTGCCTTTCGGTTATGAAGCCACAAGAGGCCCTGCCACTTTCAAAGGGTCTCACTTGTCTAGAAAACCTCTTCCTCTTTGGGGTAGATGAGTACTACTAGATCTCTCTCTTCTCCATCACCAGGAGATCAGAACTAAAAGAGGAAGAACTCATTTATCTTCTCATTCTGTCTCCTGAGCAAAGAGAATGTTTCTTCTCTTTTATAAATAAAAGGCTTAGTTTATGTACTTATTTTGTTATTTTAAGAGTCACCAAGATTGGAAACAACCCAATGTCCACGGGCAGATAAATGGACAAATAAAATGTGGTATATGCACAAATGGGAGTATTTACTTAGCTTTAAAAAGAAAGGAAATTCTGGCACATGCTCCAACCTGGATGAACACTGAATAAATGATGCTAAATGAGATAAGCCAGATAAAAAAAGACAGTGTACGAATTCTCTTATGATCAGGTACTTAGAGTAGTCAAATTCATAGAGAACACAGAACGGTAGTTGCCAGAAGCCGGGGCTGAGAGGGAATGGGGAGTTATTGGGTTTTTTGTTTGTATTTTATTTTTTTACTTTATTTTATTTTATGAGGAGTTATTGTTTAATGGATACAGAGTTTTAATTAAGCAAACACATACAATACAAATATACTTACCTCACTGAACCATACACTTAAAATGGTTAAATGGTAAATCTTATATATATATTTTACAGTAAAAAACAAAAACCAAACAGTAAGAATAACCAATCAAAAACAATTTTGTTTTAAATTCACAACCTTCAGGTGAGATAAAATGGTAGAACATGTCCTGTGTGCTTGCTGCTGTGGCCTCAAGGAGGGTCACTCGGCAGCCTCCAATGCCTTTATTTACTAAAAACTAATAAATTTTCTGAAGTACTGAAAAATGAAAACCGTATGAAACAAAAACACACTTTAACTCACCTGTTTTTAATTGCATCACTTACCACTTTAGAAGGCAGTTTCTGAAAAAGTTCACTGATGAGACGTCCTGATGGATTTGTGGCTACAACTATGGCTTCAAGAAGCTGCTCCAGGATCTCCTTCAAGTAACTTGGAGAAGACTGGGAGGAGGAGGTTAGCAGCAAGGAGAGAAGAGAGAGAATGACTGTGAGAGAAATCCAAACATCAATGCTAAAATGTTAAAATTAATTCAAAAAGCAATTATAAACAGTACTTCTTTAGTGTAAGTTTTCAATAATACCACAGAAACGCTCTGATGCAGACATGGGGCTTGCACCCCTGGAATGGCATACATGAAACTAAGGAGGCTCCTTATGTTACCTCAGCAACTAAATTCCTTGGATCAGGTCCTTTTACTGAAGTCTATTCCACAGTAAACACTGTAACAGGGAAATTCAAGTGCCATATGTATGAAATGATGGAAATGCAAACCTTCTTAGGGTCTGAGCAACTGAGACAGGGAAAACATATCCCATGATACCTGACTCTCTCTGTATCTGCTCTTCCTAACTACTGAAGTCTGAATATTCTGGTAGAACAAGGATGCATGTAAAGCTGCAAATATATACTTCTACCCATGGGGTGGCTCTATCAGATGTAATGACAGAATTCTAGCTATCTCAGAAGCAAATAGAGATCATATCAAATAATGCACATTACTTCTGCCCTGCAGACTGGCTGACTTACTCCTACCTTATTTACTGTTTCCACATGGGAAAGTATATGCCCCAAACAGTACTTGGCCAGGCAGGATCTGAGTCTGAAGCTGGTTTTTACACTGAGCAATGGCATGTTTGCATCAAGAGTTACAGAAAATGGGTGCGCCTGGTGGCTCAACTGTTTAAACACCCGACTCTTTTGATTCTGGTCACGATCCTGGGGTTGAGAGATCAAACCCCATGTAGGACTCTGCAGTCAGCAGGGAGTCTGCTTGAGATTCTCTCCCTCTGCTCCTCCCTGACATGTTCACTCTCTCCCTAAAATAAATAAATAAATCTTAAACAAAAGAGTTATAGAACCATGTTCTGTGCATATAAAAGAAAGGGTAATGTATTTCTGGCTTAAACCACAAAAGCACTGGTCTTTGTGTCCTCATATAATAGGTCTTTTTTATTTAGTACAGTCTCTATTTTAAGGTCCAACATTAACTCCACAGAGAGAACATTAACATCTCTTGAGCCCAGCACAGTGCCTGGCAATAACAAACACAAAACAAATATTTAACAAATAAAACATGTGATTCTCTGAGAGTTTCCAACTACATAAGTTTAGAGAACCAACAAAACACTGATGAAATCAGACTAAAAATACCCATGCTTAAGTCATTTACTTCCTGGCTAAAACACAGTACCACAGAGTTAGTTTCAAAAAGAGCAGAGTTATACTCTGCAGCCAAGATTCCTTTCCTCCCAACCCAAACAGGTACTCCGGAAACACGCGTTGCAGATGACAAGCAGCATGTGCTGCAGTGTGCGAATGCACTCACAGAACCTATTTCCACAACTGGGAAGGCGCCAAAGAAATCATTTTGAATTTAAAAATGAGAAGCAGGGTGCCTGGGTGGCTCAGGGGGTTAAAGCCTCTGCCTTTGGCTGGGGTTGTGATCTTGGGGTCCTTGGCTCAAGCCCCGCATTGGGCTCTCTGCTTGGCTTCCTCTCTCTCTCTCTCTCTGCCTGCCTCTCTGCCTACTTGTGCTCTCTCTCTGTCAAATAAATAAATAAAATCTTAAAAAAAAAAGAGAAGCTTGAAAATACCTTCTCCATTCACAAGAACTTAGGGCCAATAAGAAGCCTGGGAGGTATAAACATGAATGTGCAAGAACCTCCCAATTTCTTAACAAAGAAACACAGGCAAGTCCTAAAGGCAGGTGGTTTCATTTTTTGACTAGAACCCTGGAGGCCTATAAGACGACTGAGCCCTCTGCCCAAGAAAGCATGGGGTAAATCACTGTTCCTATATTAATACTGGAGAGTAAAATTCCAGGGAATCCCAAGTTAATTGCCTTCTACCTAATTCTAATCATTTAACTGCCAGAAGGAAGTGACAAGGTACCCAAGAGCTACATTTTGAGAGTCCCAGAAGTAGTTACTTTCTTTTTTTAATAGAAAGAGAGAAACTGAGAGCATGTGGGGGTGTGTGTGGCAGAGAGGCATAGGGAGAGGGGAAATCTTAAGTGGACTCCATGCTGAGCAGAGAGCCCGATGTGGAGCTCCATTATCATGACCTGAGCCAAATGCAGGAGTTGGATGCTTAACCGACTGAGCACCCAGGTGCCCCGAAGTATTTACATTTTTGAGAAATTCACCTAGCATTTCTTTTCTCTGTGTTGAAGCTTCAGGAGAAGGCCTATTGAGGTTTACTTAGGGAAGAAAGGGGAACGCTCATCTTTGGGTGTCTCACTATTTAGCTACAGAAGAGCAATGTCCTTACTTTTATTATCCTTCTTCCTCTAATTAAACGCATGCTTGTTCATCAAATGTTTACCAGTACCTACACACCCCTCACAGTCTAGATGCCAGCAACAGGTGAATAAGGTGGTATTTTCTGTGCAGCTATCATTCTCTTTGTAAGAAGAAAGAAAGTAAACATGCAAACAGATAAACAAGTTATTTCACATAATGTTAACAAAAACCTGAGGACCACAGAACAGAGTGATGTGATGATGGGAAAAGACGGGTACAGGGCAAACAATTTAGACAGGTCATCAGGAAAGTCCTCTCCTAGCTGTCTTAATTTTAAGTGATGTTAGAATCATGAAAAAGAGCCAGTCACAGAAAGAGCCAAAGGAAGCGTATGTTCCAAGCAGAAGAGCAACTGCAAAATCCTAGGGGCAAGAGCACATCTGGCATGTTCTGGGAACAGCAGCATACAAGCTACAAAAAATATTTCTAAGGTGATTCCAATGACTCTCCAACAGTTAATCACAATACTGCCTACAGTTCTATCTCAATCCAGCAAAACTGGAACAGCCCTTGATAATATGAAGGTTCTCCTTAAAACTGAACAGGAAATATGCATTAATGTAAGAGCAACACATGAAAACAACCACTCATGGCACTCAATGTCCAGGATGTCCTAGGATCTCTTGTAATCGGAGTGGGGATCTCTGGTCATATGCCCCCTTACCCTCCTAGTTACCAAAACCACACCACAGGAAACCCAGTTGCCCATAGCAGCACAGAAGAAATCACAGGTGGGGGGGGCCTCGTCCACTCTCACAATGGTCCATCTTACTCATTCCAGCTGCGCACTTACTCCTTCTGTCACTGTGCCTTGATTGTCTTGCCCATCTTCATCATCATCTTCGTCATCTGCTTCTCCTTTTTGAACAAACTCATTTCTTGTTCTAAGGTACAAATCCCAGAGTTTGCAAGCAGCTTTATATTCAGGAGAATCTGGCTGTACAAATGAACAAAGACAAAAGAAAATACTTTAGTATTTTATTGTAAATAAATAGTAATAGTATTTTATTGTAAATCAACAACTACTTTTAAAGCATTCTGTTCCAGCAGAGACTAGCATTCTAAGACATCGATGCTGAAACTCCTACAACAAATTTAGAAATCTTTATGATTAAAAGATACATGAGCCTCAATTTTTCTTCTGAGAAACAAAGCATATGTTTTAAAGGCATTCTGAAATCGTATTATTTTATTTATTTATGACCTATTATCTCATTACATTAAGATCTGAAGCAAAAGATAAATGATTTGTTAAATTAACACTAACAGAGATGCCTGGGTGGCTCAGTCAGTTATGTGTCTGCCTTTGGCTAAGGTCATGATCCCAGGGTCCTGAGATCAAGGACCCCACTGGGCTCCTTGTTCAGTGGTGAGCCAGCTTCTCCCTCTACCTGTTGCTCCCCCTGCTTGTGTTCTCTCTCTGACAAATAAATAAATAAAATCTTAAAAAAAAATTTTAACCCTAATTACTCATACATGAACATACGCAATTTAAAAGGTAAGCCCCAATTTAAGGGCTGTAAGTGTAAAGGGTAGAAGCTAACGATTGTTCTACTATCACTTCTATTTTTAAGCTATTTACTACTTTATTTAAAGACTTCTTTTCCTAAAGTATAATAGGGATAAACTCTAACTGAAACTTTCCAGTAAAAGCAATGCTGGAACCAATGTTAAAATAAACAATGGGGTGTCTGGGTGGCTCAGTCGTCAAGCGTCTGCCTGCAGCTCAGGTCCTGATCCCAGAGTCCTGGGATCGAGCCCCACATCAGGCTCCCTGCACACCAGGAAGCCTGCTTCTCCCTCTCCCACTTCCCCTGCCTGTGTTCTCTCTCTCACTGTGTTTCTCTCTGTCAAATAAATAAATAAAATTTTTTAAAAAATAAACAAATAAGTAAAACTAAACTTTCAAATCCATCCAGGTGCTGCCAATAAGGAGAAAGCAATGCTCAAAAGAGCAAGAACAGAGTAAAAGCAGGAACCCAGATGACCAAGCAGAACACGGAAGCTGATGTCCACTTGAGGGCTTCTGTAAGGTAAGATAAACCTAAAGCTTTAGTTTTCAAAGCTCTCTGAAGCTGCAGGGAGAGGAGATAAAGGTCAGAGCCCACCAGAAGCTGGGACTCCAAACACCACACTTGCAGCCTAAGCAGGAATTCAAAAACAATTCAGTTTCTGTGATGCCTGGGAACAACACTACCCACCTCATCCTCCACCCTGCTAAACCTGTGCTTATCTCCAACCATAACACTGCAGGGAGAGGAGAGGCATGGGATGATTCTCCTCCAAGAAATCATCATACGCTAGCCCTAATAAAGACAGGCCAGGTGCCTGGGATAAGCAACACACTACCCTGAATGAACCCAATTTCAAGCTAAGCCTCCAACAATCTCTAGAGATCAAGTTCCAAGAAATGCGAGCTCAAGGTTAAATTTCATGAAACACAAAAGAATGAAACCACACAAGAAAGCCAGCAGAAATAACCACAAAATCAGACATGCAAGTATTTCAGATTTTGGAATTATGCCATAGTATGAAAAATGAGTATGTTGAACGTTTTTAAAGATACGATGGGATTGAAAAATAGAAGCAAATTGCAGGAAACCCTGAAAAGAAAACTACTTCCAAAATATGAAAAACACAAATATTAGAAGTAAGAACTCAACAGTGTGGTTTAAGAGCAGATTTCAAAGAAAAGTAGAAGAACTAAAGAAATTACATAAAAAGCGGGGCGTCTGGGTGGCTCAGGTGTTAAGCATCTGCCTTCAGCTTGGGTCATGATCCCAGGATCCTGGGACAGAGCATCGGGCTCCCTGCTAACGGGAAACCTGTTTCTCCCTCTCCCACACCCCTGCTTATATTCCCTCTCTCGCCGTCTCTCTCTCTCTGTCAAATAAATAAATAAATAATCTTTAAAAAAAAAAAAAAAGAAATTACATAAAAAGCAACAAAGGCACTGAAAAGGGGACTATGAAAGGTTAGGAGAGACAGAGACTTGAGAGGGCTCTAGCAGAACACACAATTCGAGTTCTAGCAGGACACTCTGGCTGGCGCAGCATACAAAGAACAGCTGCAAACTTCTCCAGGCTGATGAAACACATCAATCCAAAGATTTAGAAAGCCCTACAGTTCCCAGACTATAATAATAAAAGGATATTCATATCCAGACACATCACCGTGAAACTGTAGAACACAAGAGACAAAAGGAAACCAAAGACAGCCAGAAAGAAAAGATAGCTAACCTTTAAAGGAACTAAAATTATATTGACAGAAGACTCCTTGATGGCAATAAAAATAAAGAATAGGGACACCTGGCTAGCTCAGTCAGAAGGACATGCGACTTCTGATCTCAGGGGCTATGAATTCGAGCCCCAGGGTTGGGTATAAAGATTACTTAAAATAAATAAATCAACTGGGGCGTCTGAGTGGCTTGGTCAGTTAAGCATCTGCCTTCAGCTCCGGTCATGATCCTGGAGTCCTAGGATTGAGCCCTGCACTGGGCTCCCTGCTCAGTGGGAAGCCTGTTTTCCCTCTCCCACTCCCCCTGCTTGTGTTCCTGCTCTGTCTCTCTGTCAAATAAATAAATGAAGTTAAAAAAAAAAAAAAAGAATAAAGAGTAGATTAAAAATCTGCCACAAAAGGGGTGTCTCACTGTCTCAGTCAGTGGAGTGTATGACTCTTCACCTCAGGGTTGTGAGTTCCAGTCCCATGCTGGGTGCAAAGATTACTTAAAAATAAAAGCCTTTATTTTAAAAAAAGGTTCATTTATTTAAGAGAGAGAAAGAGGGAGAGAGAGAATGCAAGCAGGGGGAGGAGCAGAGGGAGAAGGGGAAAGAGAATCCTCAAACAGATTCTCCACTGAGCACAGAGCTCAGGTGGGGCCTGATCCCAAGACCCTGAGATCATAACCCAAGCCAAAATCAAGAGCCGGATGCTCAACCAACTGTACTACCCAGGCACCCCAAAATAAAATCCTTTTTAAAAAAATCTGCCACAAAAGAACTAAAATACAAAATATCAGTTGCATAAATAGATCAGAGTTGAATTATTCTAAGGTCTTTTTTGTGTTGTTTAGAAGGAGGTTTAAGATGCTGATTATTAGCTTTTGACTTTGGTAAATTAATTATATACATTAAAAATTCCTAAATAAAGATCTAAAAGATTATCAACAGATTTTATAACGCCCATAAAAAAGAGAAAATAAAAGGGAATAACAAAATGAAACCAAAAGAAGGCCAAAGGAAAAACAAGAAAAAATATTAAAGAAGAGATAAAGAGAAAGTAGAAATATAAATGACAGGAATACATCCAAACATAACGTCATTACTGAAACCGTAAATAGATGAAATTCCAGTTAAAAAGATTAACACCCGTATTAATAGAAATTCATGCATACGCTGTTTACAAGAGATGCACTGGCACCAAAAGGCTGAAGGAAAAGAATGGAAGAAAAATAAACTAGGTAAACACAAAAATAAAATCTGTTCGAACTATATTAATAGCCAAGAAAACAGACTTCAAACAAAAGACATTACCGATGATACTACATAATGCAAAAAAAGTACAATTTACTAGGTCAATACGACAATTTTCAACTTGTATGCTCCCAGTTGGAGTTTTAAAATACATAAAGCAAAAGAACAACAGTTATAAGGAGAAACAGACAAATTCATCATCAGAGCGAGAGATTTTATTTTATTTTTTTAAGATTTTATTTATTTATTTGGCAGAGAGAGATCACAAGTAGGCAGAGAGGCAGGCAGAAAGAGAGGGAAGCAGGCTCCCGGCTGAGTAGAGAGCCCGATGCGGGGCTCGATCCCAGGGTCCTGGGATCATGACCCGAGCAGAAGGCAGAGGCTTAACCCACTGAGCCACCCAGGCGCACCCAGGGTGAGAGATTTTAAAACACCTCATTTGGTAAATAGTTTGTTTGTACAGATAAATCAGTAAGGATATAAATGATTTTAACAACATAATTAACAAGCTAGGTGTGATGGACACATGCAGAATCTTGTATCCAATGCCCAGCCACCCTTACTCTAGTGACAGAATTGACAGCACCTTTATTCATGATAGCTAAAAGGAGAAACAACCCAAATGCCCATCAGCTGGGAAATGGATAAACGAAGTGTGGTACAGCCATATAATAGCATATTATCCAGTCATAGGAAGGAATGAAGTACTAATATGTTACCAAATGGATGAACCTCGAAGACATGCACAGTGAAAGGAGCCAGTCACCTAAGGCCAGATAGTATTTGATTCCATTATATGCAATGTGCTGAAGGACAAATCCACAAGGAAAGTAAAGGTGGTTGTCAGAGGCAGGGAGGTGGTGAAATGGAGAGCACCTGTTAATGGGTATGGTTTTCTTTTTTGAGGAAATGAAAATATTCTGGAGTTAGGTATTATGTATTAGTGATGGCTGCACAACTTTGTGAATATGCTAAAACCCGCTGAATTCTATACTTTCTAATAAATAAATAAATAAATAAATTTTAAAGCAGGTTCCATGCCCAGTGTGGAGCCCAATGCAGGCTTGAATTCACAACCCTGACATCAAGACCTGGAGATGATGTCAAGAGTTGGACACTTAACCAACTAAGCCACCCAGGCACCCCTGAATTCTATGCTTTAAAAGACTACGTGACTGAAGGGAAGGGGGTAGAGGGATGGGGTAACGAGATGCATGGGTACTAAGGAGGGCATGTGTTGTGATGAGTACTGAGCGTTGTATACAACTAATGAATCGCTGAACACTATTATCAAAAACTTATGATGTACTATATGCTGGCTACCTGAAAATTTTAAAAATTAGCATTTGCTAAATAAATAAAGACTGTGAATTTATTCTCAATTAAAGAAAAAATACATATACATATTACACAATATTAAGAACAAATCTAATGACACTGCAGAATCTTAACAAAAAAATTCTAAAACTTTGCTGAAATAATTTAAAGAAGCCTTACATAAATGATGACACATCAAATTTAGAGACTGGAATAATCGATAGCACCATTATGTTAATTCTCCAAAATATAGACTGATCTACAGAATCCACGCAATTCCAATAAAACCTCCAATTTTTTTATGCTTGACTTAACATATAAATAGATAAGAAAAGGGCTGAGAATGATCAATAACCAGTACATTCCTTACCTGATAAAGAATTATAAAGCCATAATAACTAAGGCAAGAATAAAGTAGTCGAGTAACAGATAAACTTGCCAAAACTAAAGGGCCAGAAAGGGACCTCCCGTGAGTACATGAAAATGGTGGGAGCACTGATGGTGCAGACAAATGTGGAGAGGATGGCCACTTCAAGGTGCTGCTTATTCCTGTTAGGAAACAAAACAGAACCCTACCTCACAGAAGATGTAAAAACCAATCTGAGCTGCCTTAAAGGCTTGTATATGAAAAACAAAACTATTAAACTTTTAGAAGAAAATATAAGAGTGTCTTATAATCTTCGGATAAAAGGGATTTCTGCAACAAGACACAAATAACAAACCACAAAGTTAAAGAGCAATAAATTTGATTATATTAAAATAATCTTTTATTCATCAAGACATCACGAAGAATGAAAGCCTCATAGCGGGAGAAGATACGTTTAACCAATATAACCAGAGAGGATTAGTATATAGTATATATAAAAAAACTTCTAGGGGCACCTGGGTGGCTCAGTGAGTTAAAGCCTCTGCCTTCGGCTCAGGTCATGATCTCAGGGTCCTGGGATTGAGCCCCACATTGGGCTCTCTGCTCAGCAGGGAGCCTGCTTCCTCCTCTCTCTCTGCCTGCCTCTCTGCCTACTTGTGATCTTTGTCTGTCAAATAAATAAATAAAATCTTAAAAAAAAACCAAAAAACTTCTGAAATCGGTATGAAAATGACAAACAACTCAAGAGAAAAATGGGCAAAAGATCTGAACAGACACAAAAGAAGTAAAAATGGCATCACGCTATATGAACCTTCAGTCTCCTTCTTTTTCTTTTTTTTTTAAGATTTTTATTCATTTATTTGACAGAGATCACAAGTAGGCAGAGAGACAGGCAGAGAGAGAGAGGAGGAAGCAGGCTTCCTGCTGATCCGAGAACCTGGTGCAGGGCTTGATCCCAGGACCCTGAGATCATGACCTGAGCTGAAGGCAGAGGCTCAACCCACTCAGCCACCCAGACGTCCCTTTCAGTCTCTTTCTTAAAGAAACAAACTCAAGGGACGCCTGGGTGGCTCAGTTGGTTGGACCACTGCCTTCGGCTCAGGTCATGATCCTGGAGTCCCGGGATCGAGTCCCGCATCAGGCTCCCAGCTCCACGGGGAGCCTGCTTCTCTCTCTGACCTTCTCCTTGTTCATGCTCTCTCTCACTGTCTCTCTCTCAAATAAATAAATAAAATCTTAAAAAAAAATAATAATAATAAAAAAAATAAAATAAAATCTTCACTCTTAAAAAAAAAAAAAAAAAAGAAACAAACTCAAACCACCAAATGAGAAAACACTACTTACCTCCTAGAATAATAAACAGTGAACAGCCTAACTATTAACAAACTGGATACTGTCCAAACGAGATGCTTTCTTACCTTGTAATAGGCCTTTGCATTGTTAAAAAGCAGCTGGAAGTCAGCCGTCAGCAGATTAACATCATCGTACTCTTCCATTTTTAGCTTTTGTTGGATTTTCATCAAATCAATGGGCTGAGAAACCACTTCATAATAGTCTGGTTGATTTCTGTAATTTTTTAAAAAGGGTATTAGTCCAAAGCCCATATAAAGTTATATTTCAAGACTACTTGTGGTCATGCCCAACATTCCAAGCTATAGAACATACCAGACTTACTCCCATTATTAGAACTAAAAGAGAGCAATAAAAGCCAGGTGCATCTGCAAGCTCTTTTCTAAGTATATATTAGCAACATGAAAACCTAACATAACATCTGTGATGGATATTCAAATGCTAAATATTTAAGATTTAGGACACCAGAACTAAAACAATTCACCCAGCATCTTCTGCAAATGAAAATAACTTACCTTTTGTAGAGTTCAACAGTGTTGAAAAGAGATTCACATTTCAAAGCTCTCTACAAACTTACAAAATGGATTGTCTCTTCACTTAGTGACCACACAACTTTTTCTGCCAAGTACTATCAAGTGTCTATTATATATACTGCTCTAATATCAATTACTAAACTTACAGAGGAGAAAGATAAAGTCATTGGCACAAGGAGCTTACCAAAGATAACAGGGTATAAGGCATAAACATGACCAAACTCTTAAAAAAAAAAAAAAAACCCTAACACATAGGTATGATAAATAAAAAAATCAGGACATTGATTATCTCTTGAGGGGAGGGATAGTTAGGGTCACACAAGAAACTTTAAAGGTGGTTATAAATGAGAATTTCTTTCTTTCTTTCTTTCTTTTTCTTTATAAGGGTTTTACTTTATTTATGTGAGAGAGAGAATGAGAGAGAGAGAGCATGCGAGGGGAGAAGGTCAGAGGGAGAAACAGACTCGCTGCTGAGTAGGGAGCCTGATGTGGGACTTGATCCCGGGACTCCAGAATCATGACCTGAGCTGAAGGCAGTCATCTAACCAACTGAGCCACCCAGGTGCCCCATAAGTGATAATTTCTTAAGTTGGGTTTTGGGTTCATGGATGTTTATTATTATTAATCTGTTTTTTTCTTATAAAAATTTTTTATTTAAATTCAATTAATTAACACATAGTATATTTTTAGTTTCAGAGGTAGGTGGAGCTCAGTGATTCATCAGTTGTATGTAACATCCAGTGCTCATTGCGTCACTTGTCCTCCTTAATGCCCATTACCACCTGGGGCTTTTTTCAAATGGAATTTCATGAGACAAGTAAACCTCCTGAAAAATTATTTCAGTGACTATTTCTCTCAATTCTCCCTCAAGGGTAGGTAGTTAACTCCATTCCAGAGGTATAAGAAATAAATTATTACATACAAAGAATGTCATGTCATTAAGGCTTAATTTAAACTCTCTTGGGACCTTGGCTGACATGTTATAGCCATATATGTAGGATGTAGTTAATTTTTAAAACCTTTGTTATTCTGACACAGAATCTGCAAGAAAGAGATAAAGCATGTTTTCTGAACCATTTGAAGGTCAGCTGCTGACATGAGGTCCTATTGCCCCTGAATAATTAAGTATTTCCTATAAACGAGGACCACAGCTCAACCACCAAAATCAGGAAACTGGTAACTGTTCCAAAAGTTCTGTAACTGTTCTGAAAATGTCCTTTATAGCCAAAGGATCAAGCCCAGAATCGTGTGCTGCACTTAGTTATATCTCTTTAGTTTCTTTTGTTCTGAAACAGGTCCTCAGTCTTTCCTCAACTTTTAGGGTCTTGATACTTTCGAGTAACTATGGGCCAGTTATTTTATAGAGTGTCCCTCAATTTAAGTTTGTCTATTTTCCTGACGAATGAAAGCAGGATGCGCTTCAGCAGGACTGTGACAGAAATGATGCTGTGCTCATCACACTGTCTCCTATCAGGTGGCACACGATTTCAACTTGTCCCAGTACTTGGGCGAGGCTCATGCTGATCGCTGATTACAGTGGTGTCTGCCAAGCTTCTCAACTGACCAAGTTACTGTTTTTCTCCCTGTACTTTATGGAGTGTTACCTCTAGACTATGAGCCCATTCCTAATCAATTTGCTCATTTATTCATATCGATATGGATCCCCAGATTCCTACTTGGAAGTCATTAAAACCCATGACGTTAATTATTCTGATGCTCCAAGTGCGCAAAGCTGGGCCAGGAGGCGTCCTCACAGATGTATTCTCTACATGCTTCTGACATGCTCCCATCACCCTCTGAACAGTTGCTTACTTTTTGGCAGCCTAAGATGGTAAGGTTCATCTTATACTTTCCTTGCCCTTAAAATCAGCGATTTCCCCAAAGAACTCTAGTTCCTTGCAATGGTAAATGGTATTTAAAAATGAAGGCTGAGGTGCTGGGTGTGCTCACATACACTGGTGGGTTACTGCTCTCAGGCTGTCTAAATGGACAAAGCTAGGGACAGACATACTCATTTATATCTACATTTCTAGTATCTACATATGCTGGGAAACATGAATTCACACCAACATTTCTAATTCCAATCCTACACCACAGAGTTCGATCTACTTTCCTTTTCCGGCTTGTACTCCCTTTCTCAGATAATGAGAAGCCCGAGTCCTATTACTGACAATGTATTTACATACATGATTGGTCTTCTGTGTATAACCCATCTCCTCTTGCTGCTACCTACCTCCACCCCATAATGCTTCTCCTCTCCTCACTAAGGCTATGACCCCCTGCCCTGGGCTAGGCCACACCCCATGCGGACCACTGACCCATGACAGACCACTGCCACCACTACGTCATCCTCTCTCCGCTTAGGCCTCAGCATGCTGTGCCAGGAAGTCCTTCAGCATAAACCCCGTTTACCACGCCCAGGTTCTGACAATCCGTGATGTGTGATATTGTTACTACCCTCAACCCTCCCCACCACACCGCACAACCTGTCTTCCCAACAGATGCCAACTTTGCTCAGTCTCACCTAATGGCTTTTGGATTAAATTCTTTAGGAAGGGAAAAGAAAAGGAAAAATAAATTGAGTTTTTTTTAAAAAAGCTCTTATCAATTATTTATGATTTTAGTGAACTATGAAATTAAGTATGAGGAGTAAAAGGAGTACTCATTCTGCTATTTGGAGAAAGTACAGGAACATAAAGGTCTTGGTGAGTAATAACAAAGGACCATCCAGGCCTAATGCTGCTGTTGTCAGTGGTGCCAAGGGACCTTCTCAGGGTGAGCTTTAGGGCTTTGTTAACCTGATGTCCACGTGGCTCTCTCCACCTGGGCCCGATGGGCCATAGTCCACTCTGCCCCTTGCTGAGGCTGGACCTCAGCAGCCTCTCAGGCTTGGGGGATTATCTGTAGACAACTGAGAACCCAATGAGGGCATGACCCTTGGAAGAACACTCTCTCCCAGAAGCTCTGTGAGAGGGCTCCTCGCAAACACTTTCAGACCTACCACAACAACAAAAGGGAGATCAGGATCCCAACATTCCACTCTACATGATAAGGTCAACACAAGGGCCTCTGCTTTTCAAAGTAAAAGAGTTCTAATTTTTCCCACCTAAATCAACATGCAGAAGAGCATAAGATAATAAAAGTTGTCCCTACACATCCAGAGATAAAAGCACTATTAGTATTCTTCCCGACCTCCACGCCTACGTATACACAAACAGAATTGTGCAGGTACACGTTCTTGCCTGAAGAACAGCTTTTCTCCTTCAACAAAAGGCGAGGGCGCCCTGCCATGATACGGCCGCTGAACAGCCAAATCACAACTGACACTCTGAACCAGGTAAGTGAGAAATACTGGGCCTAATATAATATGCAGAACCTGCTGGCTACCCCCAAACACATTTTCCTTTATCCCCAGAATGGCAGCATTCTGAGCTGCTATGTGACTACGAATGAGCATCTTCTCAGCCTTGCTGCAGCTAAGTCCTGGCCAATACAAGAGCTGAAGTGTACCATATCCAGGTCATATCCTTAACAAGCCTTCTTCACCCAGTGGGCTGGAAGACAGCTATGGCGGTGAGCCATCTCAGACCATGTAGACAGGAGTGACACCCCAAGGACAGCAGAGGAAAGAGACGGTACCTAGGCCCTGAGGACTTTAAAGAACAAAAGTTTTATTTGAGAACAATTTTTCTTGTTTCAACCACTGTTAATTTGGATGTCTTAGCCTAAGTAGCTTAATAGACTAATCAAAACAAAGTCTCAAATGCTCAAAGATTCACGGTTGTGTACCTCTGAGCATTACGGCTTCCCACAAACTCTTAAGAAAACATACACTTTCCACAGAGGGGTACAGGTGCCCTCAGGCACGGCACTGGGGGAGGGCAAGCAGTGCTCACAGGGTATCGCAGTTTGGAGGCTAGAAGACAGTGTACTAGCTCCCCAAAGCCTGCTGGTGGGAAATAGGCAGCAGAGGGCAGTACTTTTCTACGAGGAGTTTGTGTAGTCCAGTATGCTGCGGCTCCTCTCTAGAGCATACTGGTTAAGAGTACAGGTTCTATAATCAGAAAGCCTTGAGTATACATCTTGGTTATCCCTTAGTAGTTCTGAGAACTTGTGTAAAAGTTCTCATCGATAAACTACAATAATAATACGTTAATACTTCTCAGGTTTAAACAATATAAGGAAGTGCTTGGCATTTTGTCTAGCATGTGGTAAACAATAAATATTTTATCATACGCTAATTAAAGGACAACTTTTAAAAGACCGTTATGATAAACCAACTGAAATCTGGAGACAGTTACCTCATTTTAAAAAGAACCTTTCTTTTCTGGCCATGACTAATTCACATCCTTTAATTCAGGATGCTGATAATGCATTCTTAATGGCTCTGCTCTGTGGGGTGAAAAGTCTGACTTGAGCTCAACCTTTATCCACTGTGGCATCAATGATCACGAATGGATCTAAATCTTTCGTTAACTCATTGTACTCGTTTCCTAAAGCTGCTGTCACAAATTACCACAGACTTAAAACAACACAAATTTTATTATCTTACAGAAGTCCCAAATGGGTCTTGCTGGGGTAAAAAGCAAGGTGTTGGTATCCCTTCTGGAGGTTTTAAGGAAGAATCTACTTCCTCATCCTTTCCAGCTTCTAAAGGCTGCCTGCATTCATTTGCTTGTAGCCCACTTCCTCCATCTTCAAAGTCAGGAGTGTAGCATCTTCAAGTCCCTCTCTAACTCTGACTCTTCTGCCTCCCTCCTCCCTGTTTAAGGACCCTTACACTGAGCCCATCTGAATAATTCAGGATAATCTCTCCAAGTCAAAGTTTAGTTGATATATTTAATTTTTCTCTAGCATGTAATCCAACATATTCATAGATTCTAGGGGTTGGAACATGGACCTACTTGGGGGCCATTATTCTGTCTACCACACTTCAGTATGTTTTCAGAATAGCTTCAATTGACAGAGTAGTGGGGAATAGTGATGTTATTTTGATAGCAAGAGAGGAAAGAAGATCTAGTCAGGGAGAACACAGCCTCTACAGAGAGGTGTATGCAATGTGCATATTGGGCCAATAATTTGTTTTGCTTCACTGGACCATGGAAGTCAAGCCCAAAAGTATGGGGACAAAGGAAAAAAAGCAAAATGAAAATAACGATTGTGGCCTCTGTATATTTCAAAAACTGATTCCTTTTAACAATGATAGCTACAACTTCACTGCTATCTTAAAGACTGTAAGTAATTTTTAAAAATATGCTTCATTCTTAAGGACATAAAGAAGAACATAATAAACCCCAAATAAGCAAGAGGAATGAAATAATATTCAAAGCAGAGATTAAAACAAAAACAAAAACAAGGACAATAGAAAAACAAAAAAAAAAATCAATAAAGCTAAGAGTTGGCTTTTTTAAAAGATAAACATAATTGACAAACCCTTATCTGGATGAACTAAAAAAAAAAAGAAGACTCGGGGCGCCTGGGTGGCTCAGTGGGTTGAGCCTCTGCCTTCGGCTCAGGTCATGATCTCAGGGTCCTGGGATCAAGTCCCACGTCGGGCTCTCTGCTCAGCAGGGAGCCTGCTTCCTCATCTCTCTCTCTCTGCCTGCCTCTCTACCTACTTGTGATCTCTGTCTGTCAAATAAATAAAATCTTAAAAAAAAAAAAAAAAAAAAGAAGACTCATATGAAATCAGAAATAAAAGAGGGGACATTACAACTAATGCCACAGAAATAAAAAGGATTATAAAAGAATACTATAAACAACTGTATGCCAATAAAATGGACAATCGAGAAGAAATGGATAAATGCCTAGAAACACACAACCTATCAAAACTGAGTATGAAGAAACAGAAAACCCAAATAGACCTCTAATTAGTACAGAGACTAAATCGGTAATCAAAAGAACAACTAGGTACGCCTGGGTGGCTCAGTTGGTTGAGCAGCTGCCTTCAGCTCAGGTCATGATCCCGGGGTCCTGGGATCGAGTCCCGCATCGCGCTCCTTGCTTGGCAGGGAGCCTGCTTCTCCCTCTGCCTCTGCCTGCCTCTTTGTCTGCCTGTGCTCGCTCTCTCTCTCTCTCTGTCTCTGACCAATAAATAAATAAAATCTAAAAAAAAAAAAAAAGAACAACTAAAGGTTACCTGAGTGGAGATGGTAAGGGGAAGGGTGAAAAAGGTGATAGGGATTAAGGAATATACTTATTGTGATGAGCACAGAGTAATATACAGAATTGTTGAATCAGTATATTATACACCTAAAACTAATTTAACACTATGTTAACAATATCAGAATTAAAAAAAAAAAAAAAAAATCTCCCAGCAAAGAAAAATCCTGGACTTTTGGCTTCACCAGCAAATTCTAGTGAACACTTGAAGAACTAACATTAATCCTTCTCAAACTTTTCCTGAAAAATTGGAGGAAAAAGTTACTTATTTTGTGAAGCCACCAATACCCTGATACCAAAGCCAGCAAAGACACTACAAGAAAACTACAGACCAACATCCTGTATGAACGCTGATATAAAAATCCTCAACAAAATACTAGCAAAATGAATTTAGCAGCATATTAAAAGGATTATACACTATAAACAAAAATTATACACTATAAACTGGAATTCAAGGATGATTCAACCTATGAAAACTGAGAAAGTAATACATCACAGTAACAAATGATGGAAAATAACCGAGCGATCATCTCAACTGCTACAAAAAAAGAATCTGACAAAATTCAATAATAGCCTTTCATAATAAAACTCAACAAATTAGGTATAAATGGAAAGTACCTCAACATAATAAAGGCCCTACATGAAAAGCCAACAGCTACCATCATACTCAACTTGGTGAAAGACTGAAAGCTTTTCCTCCAAGTTTAGAAATAAAACAAGGATGCTTGCTTGCACCACTTCTTTTCAACATATTACTGGAAGCCCTAGACATAATAATTAGGCAACAAAAAGAAAAGGCCTCCCAACTGAAAAGGAAGAAGTAAAATCATCTCTGTTCATGGATGACATGATCTCATATGCAGAAAACACTAAAGGTTCAAAAAATTTAACAGCAGAATAAGTGAATTCAGCCAAGTTGCAGTGTACAGAATTAACACACAAAAAAATCAGTTGCATTTCAATATACTAACAGTGAACAATCCAAAAAGGAAGAAAACAATTCACAACAGCATCAAAAAGAATAAAAACTTACAAATAAATTAAACAAAAAGGTGAAAAACTTGTACACCGAAAACTACACATTTCTGTTAAGAAATTAAAGACACAAATAAATGGTAAGATAGCTCATGTTCATGGGTTAGAAAAGTTACATATTGTTAAGACACCAATACTCCCAAAGCTATCTACAGATTCAGTGCAACACCTATCAAAATCTCAACAGCACTTTTTGCAGGAACAGAAAAATCCATCCTGAAATTCATATGGAATTTCAAAGAGCCCCAAATAGCCAAACCTATCCTGAGAAAGAACAAAGTTGAAGACTGTACTAGGGTCCTTCAGAGAAACATAACCAATAGGAAATATACACAAACACACACATATGTATATACACACACAGACACAGGGATGAGATTTATTACAGGAACTGGCTCATGTGATTATGGAGGCCAAGAAGTGTCCAAGACCTGTCATCTTCCAGGGAACCAGAAAAGTCAGTGGTATAATTCAGTATGAGTTTGAAGGCCCAAGAACAAGGAGCTCTGAGATCCAAAGGCAGGAGCGGATGATGTCTCAGCTCAGAGAGCACCAACTCTTCCTTCCTCCTCACTTTTGTTCTTCTCAAGGTCTCAGGGGATTGGATGGTACCCAACTGCACTGGTTAATGCCATCTTCTTTACTTAGTCTCCTATCCAGATGCTCATCTCTTTCAGAGACATCTTTATAAACACATATCTGGGCATCCCTTACCCCAGTCAAGCTGACACATAAAATTAACTATCACGAGGACTCATATATTCTGATTTCAAAACTTACTACAAAACTACAAGTTTGACAAGGACGTGGAGAAACTAGAACCCTTGTACACTGTTGGTGGGAATGTCAAATGGTGCAGTGAAATGAAAAACAGTACAGTCGTTCCTCAAAAAA
Organism: Neogale vison; assembly: GCF_020171115.1. Taxonomy (NCBI): domain Eukaryota; kingdom Metazoa; phylum Chordata; class Mammalia; order Carnivora; family Mustelidae; genus Neogale; species Neogale vison. The sequence goes on along the minus strand of NC_058096.1, from coordinate 202,915,500 downwards.
TTAAAAATTGAATTACTATAAGATCCAGCAATGCCACTTCTGGGTATATCCAAAAGAACTGAAAGCAGCATCAAAGACGTATTTATATGCCCGTGTTTACCGCAGTATTCCTCACAAGAGCCAAGAGGTAAAAGCAACTCAAGTGTTTTATCAATGGATGTGTAAATAAACAAAAGATAGTATACCCACACAATGGAATATCATTCAGCCTTAAAAAGGAAGGAAATCCTGTCATACGCTACAACATGGATGACCCTGAAACCATTACGCTAAGTGAAAGAAGTCACAAAAGACAACCACGGTATGATTCCATTTACATAAGACCCTGAACATAGTCCAATTTAGAGCAATAGGAAGTATAATGGTGACTGCCAGGGGTTGGGGGCAGGAGGAAAGGAATATAGAGTTTTGTAATGGGTACAGAATTTCAATTCTGCAATTTGAAAAAGTTTTGGAGATCTGCTATATAACAATATGAATAAACCCTTAATGATCTGTACACTTAAAAATGTAAAATGTATGAATTTTATGCCATATTTTACGATAAAAAAATTTTAAAAAAAGCTTCACTACATCTTGACAAAACTAAAATCTGGACCCCAGTATCCTTTAAACCATTCCTTCCAGCGGAGAACTCTATTATGAAACACTGTACACATGGACCCAGGACCAAATCCCTCCCACTCACCTTCCAACTCACCTTCGTTTTGGTGCCCTAATGAAGAGCTCACAGAGGAGCCTGCCCTGCTCATCCTTATAGTCTCGGATGGTATTGTACAGCTCATGGCATACAGCAATCTATACATGGGAAAAGTAGAAAAAAAAAAATCACCAGAAAAAAAAAAATCATCAGAAATGAACAGAAAGCCAGTGTAGGTATAAGGATCATCCTTAATAAAAACATATCCATAAAAGGCAAGTAGAGAAGAAAATGGAAAAATCCCCCAGTTCCCCACAGAAACCCAAGTCTGAAATATGCTGACAATATTTCCTTATTTAAATAATTTAACTGTATAGGGACGCCTGGGTGGCGCAGTTGGTTAAACGACTGCCTCCGGCTCAGGGCGTGATCCTGGAGTTCCGGGATCGAGTCCCACATCAGGCTCCCAGCTCCATGGGGAGTCTGCTTCGCTCTCTGACCTTCTCCTCGCTCATTCTCTCTCTCACTGTCTCTCTCTCTCAAATAAATAAATAAAAAATAAATAAATAAATAAATAAATAAATAATTTAACTGTTTAGGGGTGCCTGGCTAGCTCAGTCAGAAGAGCATCTGACTCTAGATCTCAGGGTCATGAGTTCAAGCCCCACACTGGATACAGAGATTACTTAAATAAATAAAACTTAAAAAAAATTTTAAGTGATTAAACATCTTGGTATCTTTCATCAGATTTATACTACTTGTGATTGTTTTGTTCTCTTAATCTAAATCGGTTCATATCACTCTCTTGGTTAAAGTCATTCAAAAGAGGAGTTTTTTACTACTGAGAGAATAAAATCTAAATTCCTAAAATTGACCATGGAGAATGCAGAGTAACTACATCTGGGCATCCCTTAGCCCAGTCAAGCTGAATAAAATTGCATCTGGGCAGACTTTGCCAGTCTCCTTCTTCCTCTTGACCACCTTTCTCTAATCACACCACAATAAACCCATTCCTGACCCAGCTCCTCTGCACTGGGTCCCTCTGCCTGGAATATCCCTTTCCAGTTCTGTGTAGGGTCAGTGCCTTCCCATTACAGAGAAACCCCTCAAGGTTTGGGCCTGAGCAGCCTGAAATCACCCAAACTTTTTCTTAGCATTTATCATTAGCTGAGGGTACTTTATTATCTATTTGTCCATCTGTTTACATTCTGCTTCTGCCACACTAAAACTAGTCTCCACGTGAAAAATTGGCTTGTCCCCTGCCTGCCTCTCTGCCTACTTGTGATCTCTCTCTCTCTCTGTTAAATAAATAAATAAAATCTTTAAAAAAAGTTCTCATTATAAAGAAAACAACATTTTTGGGGGGATCATCTATAGGTGAAGATGGATATGAAACTAATTGTGGCTTCATGTCATAATACACATAGATCAAATCATTATAGTGTACACCTTGAACTTACACGGTTTTAGATGTCAACTACATCTCAATAAAACTAGAAAAAAAAATTTTTAGAATATTTATTTATTTATTTGACAGAGAGAGAGAGAGCGCGTGCACACACAAGTAGGCAGAGAGGCAGGAGGGGGAAGCAGGCTCCCCGCTGAGCAGAGAGCCAGATTTGGGCTCAATCCCAGGACCCTGAGATCACAACCTAAGCCAAAGGCAGAGGCTCAACCCACTGAGCCACCCTGGCGCCCCTAGAAAAAAATTTTTATTCATATTTCTATTACAATGTCTACCATTCTCCGATCTGTAGAATTCTAAGTCCTTTGGTTATTTTTAATTAGAATTAGATACTTCAGCAGATTACACTTTTTCATCAAACAGAAATACCTTTCATTAAAACAGAAATAACTTTATGCAAATTTCTTATTCTAAATACATTCTGAGTAATTACTTTTTTTGAGAGTTCTTAAATATTTATTTTATTTTTAAAATGCATTACTGGGGGGTGCCAGCGTGGCTCAGTCGCTTGGGTGTCCGATGCTTGGTTTTGGCTCAAGTCATGATCTCATGGTTGCACCACGTCAGAATCTACATGCTCAGTGTGGAGTCTCCTTGTCCCTCTCCCTCCCCTTCGTGCTCTTCCGCCCCAACTCACTCACTCTCTCTCTAAAATAAATGACGTTTTCAAATAAAAAGGTATTATTAACACATAACTGACATACAATATTCTATTAGTTTCAGGTGTACAACATAGTGATTCAAGAATACTATACCTTGTTCAATGCCCGCCACAGTAAGTATAATCCCTATCTGTCACCATATAATGTTATTACAGCATTGTTGACTATATTACTTATGCTGTACTTTTTATCTGTGATTTATTTATTTTTATTTTTAAAAAAGATTTTATTTATTTATTTGACAGAGAGAGATCACAAGTAGGCAGAGAGGCAGGCAGAGAGAGAGGAAGGGAAGCAGGCTTCTTGCTGAGCAGAGAACACGATGTGGGGCTCCATCCCAGGACCCTGGGATCATGATCTGAGCTGAAGGCAGAGGCTTTAACCCACTGAGCCACCCAGATGCCCCTGACTTATTTATTTTATAACTGCAAGTTTGTACCTCTTAATCCCCTTCAACTATTTCACCCACCCTCCACCCACCATTATTTCTTAATATTAAATTATATTACAACTATTAAGACTACTGGCTAAATATATGCTTTACATAAAAGAAAGATTAAGACTATTAAGCCAGAGGAAAAAGAAGTGGTGAGGCCTTGCATCTTAACTGCTTATAATTTAAGGAAGAGTCGGAAGAGCAGGAAGAAACGGTGTGATGCGAGTTACTCACAGGATCTACAGTTGGAAGATTGGAAAGTCTCCTCCTTTTCCTGCTTGGACCTGGTGTGGATACAGAATGGTGCCCGTCATCAAAGTCCCCGCTGACACTACTGGACGGGGAAGTAGCTCGTCTTCTCTTGGAACCCATGGAATCCAATTTCTTCTATAAGAAATAATTGGCCATGTTCTTATACTTAAATTTAGACACTGCCACCAAGCCCTCAGCTAGGCACTTGCTACCCAGATTCTGGCTCACTTAGGAGGATATTTTAACTGTTGTAAGGAAACTTAACTGTCAGTTTTTTCAGTGGAAGTTCTGGACCTTGTTGCTTCAGCCCCTTCACTTACCAGAATGCTACACTTTTAGCTCAGATGGGGCAAATTCAACAAAATTATACCCATCGTATGTCACCACATTTGAGTGTCTGGTCCCAAATTTACTCCTCACTGGACTTTGACAATCTACTTGTAGGGGTACACCAGCATGGAGGTACTGATCTCCTCAGCCCCTGAGGCAGCCAGGGACAGAAGCCCCAAGGCAGTCCCCTCTGGGGTCAACAGCTTCATCTCTTTTCCCAAGTGTGTCTAACAACTCTGATCATTTTCCAGGTGGGTCATGATGTGGAAAAAAATAGTAATCAGTGCCTGAGGCAAAGGAGTAGTGCCAAAGTGTAGGGGACAGAGGACAATTAACCTTCTAGCATTTTAGATGAATTCTAAAATTAACACACTCCATTCATTAAAGAAGGCCACAAAATATATCCCTGGAAAACACTTAATGTGACTTACCATACCTATGTCAAAGTAGTAAAGCCATTTTGAAACTTTTCTGTCAATCAGACTGACCTCCTTTTCAGTTATATGAGGTATTCTATCCCCATGAATTCTGAAATCATAGCTTTAAGTTTCAGCAGATGATCTGGAATAGTACCTCAGAGGGGAACTTTTAGATCCTAGTTGGCCTTCCAGAAACACATCAATATTTGCTGTCAGGGAGGCTGTCTAGTATCTAATGTTAACACAACTTTACAAATGTACACATTTGACTGTAACACAAAAAATGCAACCACTGAAATGATCTGCCACAGCTAGAGGGCAAGGGTATATACCTGAGAAGGTCCTATAATGCTTATACAATTTAACAACAGTATCATATAGTATACTGTGATTTCAAAGGTCTGTCTCCAAAACTAAAAGAAAAAACTGATTCCTGTTTCACTCATCAACATTCAATGTCGGTAAACTAAGACACCAGCAGCTGAAAGAATGGATTGTCGGTGGGCATGGAGAGAAAAACTAGGGATCTCCAGGGAACACAAAGGAGGAGCAAAACAAACCAACAAACAGAACATTCTGGTAACCAACTAAGAAACAAGAGGAGTCTCCTATCTCTTCCTCTGAACTATGGTCCACATGGTATTTAAAAACAGCCTACCATGACAGTACTCCTTCCTCTCGCTTTGGTTATACAGTACGTTAGTTTGCAATTAGCTACAGCTAAAAGGTTCAAAGGGCTTAAGCCAAGGACAGCCAAGTGTTGTTGATTTTATTTTGTTTCATAAAAGGCTGATAAACTGGTCTCAGCTCATTAAGATGAAGAAACGAAGGACCTTGGTAAACAAGCTATGACAAGGACACAAGTGAATCTGATGAACATGACAAGGGAAACTTTATGGAAAGGATAACAAAACTTAAGTGAAAGGGAAGAGGCAAGGAAGGACAGAAAAGAGAAAAGGTGTAGATGGTCAGTAATTTACCAGCTTTACCAGAGCACAACCAGCGCCTCGAAAAGCCAGTCTCCTCATTATGTCTGAAGGCCAAGTGAAGCCAGTGGGAGAAGGCAGGGCTTTAGAAGTGCTGATGCAGTGTTAATATATTCAAAACTGAAAGAGAAGAACAAGGCAGAGAAAGGGAAAATAAAAAAGAAAGGTCAGAAGAAGTAAAAATGAGTACGAGTAGATAGAAAACATTCAAGTAGAACTGCTACAGAAAGACAAGAGAACTGGAAAAATAGCCGTATCGGTTCTCTTGTGCCAAACTGCTGAAAGGCTCCGGCACTAACAGTACCTGACATTTCTTTCCATTTTAAAACCAAATGCTTTTCATATGCTTAAAGATGGCTCACTGGGATTCCCCTTTACTCACATGGAATGACTGTCAATTCCAGGAATGAAGCATGCCTGCCCAAATGCCCCCTAGTCAGTAAGAGCAGAGTTCAATCACAGAGCTGGAATGGAGAGTGAACACATGTGGAAGGCTCACATGTGACACCGAGTGTTGGCAAGCTGGAACAAACCAAGAATGGCTCATGTGAACAGAGTCTGGAAAACTCCACCCTCTCTAAAAAAAAATTCAGAGAAAGACATTTCTTTCCAAAAGTCCTATTGGCATTGGAGAGACACCACACACAAATTTAAAGAAATTAAAAACAAAGCCTTCAATCATTTTGGCAGGTGAGCAAAAATTATTTTCGGAAATAATCCACTGAAAAGCAAACGACAAAAAACTGTAAATTGTTGGTGTATATATACCAGTTTAGACCACACAATATCCAAAACTCCTGAAATCATTAACTTTCTTTGGTAAAACAAGAAAAAGATGCAACTTAAGGATAATTTTCAATTATTTTCTTATCCGGAGGACATATTTTTAAATGCATTTGAAAGTCTGGCAACAAAGGCGATGTGGCCAGGTAGGTGGGAGAAGCAACAGGACTTGAGCTCAGAAGACCAGAATGTGAGTCCCAAGTCCTCCACTTCGAATTATCTGTTTGATGTTGCTTGAGTCACAACCTCTCAGAGCTGTTTCTTCACTTCTAAAATGAGAACAGTCAGGTGTGCATATCTGCCTTAGATTATTCGGGTTGTGAAATGTACATGAAATCACTTTGAAACTTCAAAGCACAACAAAGAAGTTTCAACTCTAGGATTAACTACTCCCTGGGAAAAGCATTTTATTCATTTTTGTAGCTCTGGCTTATAGAATTGTAACTGGTACAGTATGAATGATCAATTCAATAATAAACACATTCAAAGTACACATAAGTGGGGCATTAAAAAAAGTCTGTGTGGTCTAAAAGGACTGTGAACATCCCTTTAGCAATTCTTTTCCCATGAAGAGGAAATAGATTCTGGAGCTAAAATACAAGTTTTAAAATGGCACCAATTACAGTCACATGTCCAAAAGTCTGACAACCAATAAATTACAGTGGACACTAATGAATAATTTTAAAATGTGCAACTGGGAAAATATTGACTCATTATACCCACATGGTATATTTTGTCAGTATAAAAACTTATCATACTCTCCTGTATTTCTCGTGATACTCAATACTGTAAGACATGCTTAGAACAAAAATCTTGAAAAACAGGATTTGAAGGGAAAAAAAAAATAATTCTTTCTAGAAAAAGAAAAAAACCTTAACACTGGCATCCACAGCTTTTTATATTTATTCTATGCCTTAGTTGCCTATTTGTTAAGCAAAAGTGTTAAGCCATATGTATTGTTTCACAACTTGTGTTTTAACTTAGGATTCTTCCAAATCAACATTCCTCCCCATGATATTTAGTGGCTTGATAATAGGCTATCGTATATATACCACAATTTACTAATATTGAGGTTTGGGGTAGAATATTAATATTTGAGGTACTTTGTACACCCAAAGCCAAAGAAAGCGATCAAGGCCCTTCCATTTATCCATGCACATTTTTGTTACTGATTTAAATTGGAAAGACTTTTTCAAAAGATACTTTCCTATCTTCTTCGAATCTTAAAACACCGGCGATCTGTTAACAAACAAAAAAGCAAAATCATACTGCTCTTAATGGATAAACATCACTTCAAAATCATTTTTGAGGAGTCCTAGTTTTTAGGAATGTAAGTTAGTAAGAATGTTTTATTCCAACATATGTTCTACAGCCATGGTAATAATTTCTGTATCTGCTATACTGTGTATTTGCCAATTGTTTTTCAGTATTTCTTCTACATTTTGCCTATCTTATTTAAATCATCAGTATCTGCTCTATCACAACAAAACTACGCTTCTTTCAGAAAAAAATCTTAAGAGGTGAGAAATTATTAAAAACTAGGAAACGTACAGTTTTAAAACATCGATTTGTGTGTGTGTGTGTGGTGCTGCAAAAAGAAAAGATACTTAAATATCTAGCCTCTACTATAAATACAAGTCCCATTGATAAAAACATTCGACCTGAACACAGTCATTTAGAAAATGTAAAAAATTAAAAAATTAAGACAAATTTTTAAACTAGTTGAGTTTGAGTCCGAACCGTCAAGAAACAACAAAATAAAGGAGGCCCTGACCTGCGGAAGAAATGAAAGACTTCCCGGACCTGTCACTGGTTCGGGACTAAGGGAAACGTTGACAGCTTTGAAGCTGCCCGCGACGAGTGCTCGGCCAGCCGCAGGGGCGGGAAAGAGGGAGCGGGGAGTTTCCGGGCCGTAGCGCGCCTTTGTCCCGGCCGGCAGGTGCGGCAGGCTGCCTGGCCGTCCCGACGCCCGCCGCCGTGCCCCGCCCCGCGCGCCCGGCCCGACCGGCGCGTCCCCACGGCCGGGGCGGGGCCTCCGCCGCTGCTCCCGCCCGCCCGGGCCCACACAAAGGCCCGGCAGCCGGCCGAGAAGGAGCGGCCCCGCCCGCCCCGGGCCCGGCCTTACCCAGCCGCTCCGCCGCCTGCAGCCCCGGCCGCGGTCACCGACCGCCGCGCCCCGCCCCGTGGCCGCCACGGCTGCTGCTATTGCTCCTCCGGCTGCGGCCGCTGCCGTCGCTCCAGCACCCGCCGCCCTCACCGCCCTCACCCCTCCCGGTGCCGCCGCAAAACCAGTCCCGCGGCCGCCAAGCGAACCCGGCTCCGCACGACACTGCGTGCGCGCGCACGCGAGCGGACGGCGGCGCTCTTTACGGCAATAGCGTCAGTGCGTGGCGCTCGAGCTTGGCCGCAATTTACACGTGGCTGTGTGGTGTGCGGGTTGCTGCTGCTGCCTCTACAGTCACTAAGGGCACTGTCCTTGTCGCACCAGAATGAAGCGACCGAGTGAGTGGGATCGGGGAGCGGGTGTTGAGGGGCCTCTGTCTCTGATGATCAACGAACCACCGGGGCGTTCTTCTGTGGGAATGGGGGAGACTCCGGATAGGCCGTCGTGCTGGTCGCCAGTAGAAGCGAGGGTCGGAAGGCCACACGCTGACCGCCGGCCTGTTTTACGAAAGGTAGACAAAAGTGAGGATCACTGGGGCGCCTGAGTTGTTTAGTCTGTTAAGCGTCTTCCTTTGGCTCGGGTCATGATCCGGAGTCCTGCGATCCAGCCTTGCGTGGACTCCCAGCTCAGCGCGGAGTCTGCTTCTCCCTCTGGCTCTTACCTTCCGCCTCCTCTTGTTCTCTGTCAAATAAATAAAATAAAGAGACAGAGGGAGTTTTTGACGAAGACAGAGAGAGTACAAGCTGGGAGAGGGAGAAGCAGGCTCCTCGGTGAGCAAGGAGCCGAATGGGGGACTCATCCCAGCATCCTGGGGTCATGACCTGAGCCAAGGGCAGACGCTTAACCGACTGAGCCACCCAAGCGCCCAGATAAATAAAATCCTTAAAGAAAAAACAAGTGAAGATGAGGCCTGGGTCTCCTGCCTAAACAGTGTCTGAGACAGTTGCGGCCCAGGATTTTCCCCTCTTGGGCCATGTTCAGTCTGGCACTGGCCAGGTCTGAGAGCAAATTCTGAAATCCACTGTTCCATCCTAACTTGTGATTTATGGTGTGTGCTAGGGGTGCCCGGGTGGCTAGTGGGTTAAGCCTCTGCCTTCAGCTCAGGTCATGATCTCAGGGTCCTGGGATCCAGCCCCACATTGGGCTTTCTGCACGGCATGGAGCCTGCTTTCCCCTTTTTCTCTGCCTGCCTCTGCCTGCTTGTGATTTCTGCCTATCAAATAAATAAATAAATAAATAATCTTTAAAAAAAAAAAAAGTGCCTGCCCTTTGGGGTCACATGCTTCTGAGAGTGATTTTAGTCTACTGTGGGAAGAGGGGGAGTAAGGAAGCTGGGCTCTGTGCCAGATATACTGAGTCAAGTTGTCGGAGGTTTTAGAATGGCCTATATTTACTATCCACCACATATGATTCTTAAATTAGGTTTGAGAGTTGATTAATTGCTAAATAGGAAAAGTGATATGACGACACCCCCCCCAGCACAGTCACTAAAAACGGAAACGGATCACTTGTGTCTAATCGTTTTGTGATGGGTTTCTTTGCAGAGTTAAAGAAAGCAAGTAAACGCATGACCTGCCATAAGCGGTATAAAATCCAAAAAAAGGTAAGCGTTGTGCTTGAAAGAGCTACATTAAATATAATGCTAAACTCATTTCTGTCCCACCTCTTCTCCACTAGGAGGTTTGGATTAATAGGATTTCATCTTATGAATTTGAAGTTAAATAGACTGTGTGGGCACAATCTTAGACATCAGGAGTATAGCTGTAGGAAAGTGCAGTAATTTGGTGCTAAGTCTGTAAACTCTGATCAACATGTTAATGTCTGCAGAGAGTCTCCTGATGACATGTTTTTGCTGCTTTATACATAAGTACGTATGTTCTTCGTGTTGTTACAGTTTAACTTTTCTAGGTTATCTTATAGGTATAACCAAGTTTAGCCAGATACTGATAAGAATTTTTATAATAGGTTCGAGAGCACCATCGAAAATTGAGGAAGGAGGCTAAAAAACGGGGTCGCAAAAAGCCTAGAAAAGACCCAGGAATTCCAAACAGTGCTCCCTTTAAAGAGGCTCTTCTTCGGGAAGCTGAGCTAAGGAAACAACGAGTAAGATATGTTAATTCAAACTTTGACCAAGTGGTGTGTGGGTATGTGTAGCTTTTCAAAATAAAATAACACCAGATTGCTTGGGCTCACCCATTTCTCTTACGGCTTGGACACAGCTTGAAGAACTAAAACAGCAGCAGAGACTTGACAGGCAGAAGGAACAGGAAAAGAAAAGAAAACTTGAAACTAATCCTGGTGTTAAGCCATCTAACTTGGAACCTGTGAAAGAGGTATGATTAAGTGTCTTTGTGAATGAGAGTTCTGACGTAGAAGTAAAAACACATACCGAGGGCAGGGGCAGCTGTGCCTCTTGAACAGAAAGACAGTTCCAACTCTTACTAATAGAAATCCCACTTGCAGTGCTCCTAATTAGCCATGGAATATAGAGAATCAGGTTGTACCTGAGGTGCTTATTTTGTGTACTTTTTCCCTTGTCTTTATCTTGCAGGAATTCGGGCAGGGCAAAGCTAAGGACAAACCCAAGTCCGGCAAACAAAATCCGAAGAAGTTGTATTGTCAGGAACTTAAAAAGGTATTTTAGTCTAGGTTCATGTCTAAAAATGGTAGTGAGGTTGAGAAGACTAGAGTCGTTCTTTTTCTGACACCAGCCCTGTAAATGTGGAAGTGGAGTTCACTTGAGCTAGATGAATCCTTCAGCAAGTTGACTTACCCTGTTCTGTTTTGTTTTGTTTTGTTTTTGTAAAGACTGAGAGAGAGAATGGGCAGGCAAGCAAGGGACAGAGGGAGAAGGAGAAGCAGGTTCCCCGCTGAGGAGGGAGCCCTAGTAGTAGGGTGCATGGGGGGCTCGATCCCAAGACCCTGAGATCATGACCTGAGCCAAAGGCAGATGTTTAACTGACCGAGCCACTCAGGCACCCGAGTTCTCCTGTTTTTTAGTTTGTTTATTTATTTATTGTGGTTTATTCTGATTAGAGCCTTTTTTGTTTAGCTAAAGGAAACATTCTTAAGGTTCAAAATTTTTGCACAGGAACAGTTCCCTATAAGCATGTTTTACAAAAATGTTACTTTGTGTAAAAGTAACATGTTGATAGTGTGGTTTTTAAAATAGAGGAAAATACATTCCAGCAAGCAGTGTGGAAAAAATACTCTGTTGAAACCTAAGTGAAGGAAGTCAGGGGTTAGAACTCCTATTCCCAATACCCATTTTCCCAAGGTTACTTCCCTATGACTAGACCATGATTGCTGCTCAGCTCCTGGCAGGCCAGTGGGGCCTGTCAAACTACATAATTCAGTATTAGAGTATAATTCAGTATTTATTTTTCAAATCTACTTTCATGGGAGACCAGAGGCTGCCAAGCAAACCTGTATTTTACTTTGCTATGAGAAAGGATGAACATGCTAACATTCTTCATGCCAAAGTGAAAATGTAAGACCCAACTCTGAGCTCACCCTCTTGTGAAGTGGAAGATGCCCGTACACTCATACGGAGGGTGTTGCCAGAGCAAGGGATCCTCCTCTGATAGTTTCTGCCTTGCCAGGTGATTGAAGCCTCAGATGTTGTGCTGGAGGTGTTGGATGCCAGAGATCCTCTTGGTTGCAGGTGTCCCCAGGTAGAAGAGGCCATTATCCAGGGTGGACAGAAGAAGCTGGTACTTATATTAAATAAATCAGGTGAGCAAAAGGGGATGCCTTTTATGTACCAGTGCACTAGTGAGGTATGAGGAAAACATGTGACCAGTCTTACTTTCACTGAAGACTGATAAGATCCAACTCTGACCTCAATAAAGCCAGTGCATATGGTCTTGTTGCTAAAGACAGTGCTGGGTAGTGGGATGGAGGTATTTTCTATAAGCAATAATAGGTTTCTACTGGTTTTGTTTTATTTTCTTGGTCATTCAGTACTTACTATCTTGTCTTATTTAAGAGTCTGAGTTTCTCTACTTAGTTTACTGTGCAGTGTACTGGACATAGGAAGTGATGGTAGTTTGCCATATTCCCCACATCTGCATAATGTCCGTAAATGACGATATGAAGTGCACTTAGGAAGTACTGGTTTGAGCATCAGGGCCAGAAGAACCCAGAATGCCATCCATAGTTACTGTTGGTCACTCTCGGGTAAATACCTGGAAACGCTCAGGTAATTTACATTCTGGAAACATAATTCTAGAGTTAAGTTAGTAGGGTCATAATCTATAGGTTGACTTAATTCTGAAGGGTGAATAATGCAGAAGGGAATCGAAGAAATACTGAGGTGTAGATACTGAACTTGGTTAAGGTAAGGACAGCATGGTAGGGAGTTTACCCTCTTCCCTCTTCCACTTTATCCTCTTCCACTTAAATCCTTCTGAAAAAACTGAAGAGACAAAAGTAAAATCCAAAGTTTATCAGATAGTGCATATTCATGTCAACAGAATGACCAAATTGGGGTGTGTGTTTTATTCCTAATCCCTATTAGATTTGGTACCAAAGGAGAATTTGGAGAACTGGCTAAATTATTTGAAGAAGGAATTACCAACAGTGGTGTTCAGAGCCTCAACAAATCTGAAGGACAAGGGCAAGATAGTCAAGGTACTCTTTTTTCGGTCCGTGGTGGGAAGTATGGTTCTTTCAGATTTTGGATGGCTGAAATATGATGAGTATACAAAATCTTGATTAAAAAATGAGAACTCATAAGATCCAACTCTGATTTCATCCAGAGATAATCTGAAAGATAATAGTGTGGTGATTTTAATAGCTGGGCTCTGGAGCCAGATTGCTTGGGTTTTATTTGGTGGGGTATCAGAAGTAGTTAAATTAATTACATGGAATTTTAGCATTTGAAGGTAAGGAAGAGAGCTCCATTCAAAAGCGAAGTCTGTGTTGGAAAAGATGGCCTTTGGAAGCTTCTCAGAGGTTTTCAGGAAGCTTATGGCAAAGCCATTCAGGTCGGAGTAATTGGTGAGTTTCATTTCTTATATCTTACTTGCCAAGGTTTTACTCATGTTAACAGTGTATTGGGTTGGTGCTCAGTAAAGGGCTTGTTCAAACATTAGCTTCTTACCCACTTCACCGAACACAAACAAATTTTAATTGCTGCTTATTTCAGTGCTGTGCTGTGCACTGTAGGAGTTTGGCTTTTGAAAGCTGGTTTGTTTGAATTAATCATCTTTTCCTGCTCTGATTACTTGTGCAAGAAATGAAGATGCTAAAATTGGTCTTAGTGTTTAAGTGAAGACACTCAGATCCAACTCTGATCTTGCTGCAAACCTCAGGCAAACCCAAAATAAGGCAATGAAAATTTTATAATTACCAATACATAATCTCTCGTCCTATGGATTTCCCATTTGTAGGTTTCCCAAACGTGGGGAAAAGCAGCATCATCAATAGTTTAAAACAAGAACGGATATGTAATGTTGGTGTATCCATGGGGCTTACAAGGTAAAGTGAGTTTTTCCAGAATTGTGATATTTCATTATAGATGAGTAAATTTTTTATATTTATTTATTTATTTATTTGATAGCTCAAGGAAGACCATTTTCTGTTTCTTTCTTTAGAGGTGTCAGTGAAAGGAGCAGGGGTAAGTCAGTGCTAGACTTAGGGAAGAACTGATTAGTGTGGAATAGCTCCCATCTAGTTTGAAAGACAAGCAAGTAGATTGAGAGAAGGGGAAACTGCCTCAGAAGAAGGGAATTGAAGTCAGCAAAGGGGGAGGGGAAATTTTCATGGCAGAGCAGACAGCATGTGAGGTCAGCATGTAAGCTGTACCCTGTGTTTGTCTTCAGTAGGGGAGGAGCACTGTTAGCGTTTCCGATAAACATGAAGCTGATGATGAGGAACCGGATCTGACAGACTGTGCTGAGTTTGTTCAATCCAACCCTGAGCTTCGTGTTGTCTCACATCCTCCAGGGAAACCAGTGCTCCCGTGAGTTACCATCCCTCTTGTTCCAGGTGCATGCAGATTGTCAGCCTGGACAAACAAATCACCGTCCTAGACAGTCCAAGTTTCATCGTGTCGCCACTGAACTCTGCCAGCGCACTTGCTCTGCGAAGTCCAGCAAGTATTGAAGTGGTGAAACCAGTGGAGGCTGCTAGCGCCATCTTGTCCCAGGCCGATGCTCGACAGGTAGAAGAATCCCCCGCCTTCCATTGTGCTCTTTTTCATCATAAGCATCTTAAGTAGAGGATTTTCAAGATTTTTTTTACTCTATCAGATGAATGACATTTTCAGTTTTTCTTCTTTTTTTAAAGGTGGTACTGAAATTTACTGTTCCAGATTTTAAGAATCCTCTGGAATTTTTTACATCCCTTGCTCAGAGAAGAGGACTGCACCGAAAAGGTGGAAGCCCAAATTTAGAAGGTGCTGCCAAACTGATGTGGTCAGAATGGACAGGGTAAGACTTATTTCTTTTGGCATTTTGAGGATCACATGAATAGTTACTTCACATGAAGTAACTGATTTTTGACAAATCTTGTGTTTAATACCAGTGCCTCCTTGGCTTACTATTGCCATCCCCCTACATCCTGGACTCCTTCTCCACATATTAATGAGGGCGTTGCGACCAAGATGATACAGGGCCTTAATCTGGAAGAACTGGAAAAGAACAATGCACACAGCATACACAGTAAGTTTTGTGTTTACAGTCTTCACTGGCTGACGAGCCAGAAAAAGGTCTCCTCTATTTACATGAGCACTGTGTTTCTTCCCTAGCTATCAGGGGTCCTCGTTTAGCCAGTAGCATCCTTTTCCAGTCTTCAGGTCTGACAAATGGAATAATTGAGGAAAAGGACATACCCGAAGAACTGCCAAAACAGAAAGAGAAGCAGCAACAGGAGGAGGGGGAAGACTACAGTGACCAAGAAAGTGTTGAAGAAGCTGCTGTAAGTATTGCCTAAGTTGCTTAAACTGAAGGAAGTTTTCTAGCATTATAATGTCTAACAAATGGGAAGGGGCTGAAGGGAGAAATTAAACAGTATGTGACAGATTACCCAAAAAAAAAAAAAAGAACCACAAAAAAAACCCCTTAAGATTTAGGTGTTTAAGTCTTGCAATCATTAGTCTCAATTTTGTGCATCCCATTATGTGTACCTTCTGGGTCTTTTTCCAGATACGCCATTCCTTGGATTAATGGCAGACAAGGGTTACTAATGTCATACTATTTCTCTTTGTCCCACAGGAAAAGAGCTCAGACATGTGTGGGGCAGAAGAGGACTGGGAGGCACTGCCTGAAGAGTCTCAAGCAGGTGGGGCAGCTTGGGTGGAGGGATTTACTAACAAAGCAGCATGGTGTCAAATTGCCTATTTTTTTAAAATCTCTTTTCTTTTCTCCAATATAGATGAGTCAGCACTATCTTACATCTCAGATAAAATGATTGAAGAGGAAGATGATGCTTATGACTTCAGTACAGACTACGTATAATAGGCCTTTCATAAGGTGGCTTCTTAGCATTTTGAACAGACTGCTAAGCTGTTATATTGTGTGTGATGGACCAGTGATGGACCAGTTTGTTTTAGAGTATGATGTAAACTGTAAATTTTGTAAATATGTATCATATATTTTTTAAAATATGGCAATTAACAAAGTGTCTTAAGTTCTATAAGAAGAGAATTCCCCTCTTATACCATGAGTGAATAGAAGCATAATTAATTATCTGGAAGCAAAAAATCAAGATACCTATTGAAAAACGTAGGTTTCACTTTATTAACAGCTCAGATCACAGGTTAAGGTTACAAAATTAAAACCAAGCAGCAGTGTTGAATTAGCTGTACCATCCCTGTCAGTCCATTCACCTCTGGTCATTCAGCATGGTTGTAAGCAAACACTTGGTAAGGCAGATGGGAGACATTTATTGTCTGTTAGCCAGGGTAGTCTGTCCTCTTTACCCAGCTGAAATGTTCTTTTTTCCATGGGTTGCCGCAGATTGGCTTGGAAGCCTTGCAACTGTTACTTCCCACACATACTGTCTTCCAGGATTTCCTGAGAAATGCTTATAGCATAAATTACATTTTATTTTGTATTTGAGATCTCCATATGTCTTCGGATCAGGCTGAACTTGCCTGTTGGGTCTGGAATATACCATTTTTCCCAGACATCAGAATAGGAAGCAGTTCTTCCCCATGGCTTAAAGTGACCATTCCAATGGAGTAACTTGGCAGCCTTTACAAACTGGGGTGAATATCGTTTTCCAGCACTGGAACCTTACATTGAGAGAAAAAGAGCCAAATGATTGTACTAGTATTAGTTAGAAATAAGAATGCTACATCAGGGACGCCTGGGTGGCTCAGTTGGTTAAGCAGCTGCCTTTGGCTCAGGTCATGATCCCAGTGTCCTGGGATCGAGTCCCACATCGGGCTCCTAGCTCGGCCGGGAGCCTGCTTCTCCCTCTGCCTCTGCCTGCCATTCTGTCTGCCTGTGCTCGCTCTCTCCCCCTCTCTCTCTCTGATAAAAAAAAAAAAAAAAAAAAAGAATGCTACATCAAACTGGAGGAAACTAGATATATCCCGTCCCTGAGAATAGTCCTTCAACTAATTCCTTATTAGCTTAGGCCTTTTGGTGGATTTTTTTGACTTACCAAGGTGGCGGACGTTCCACATGGGGTCGATGGTAGAGTGCTGTTGATAAAATACAATCAGCAGAGGAGGTGTGGTGGTGCTGCCAGCCAGCGTTCTGCTGTACAGCCCCTCTCTTGGGAGAGAGAACAAATGGAAGGTGTTAGTGGAGAATCCCGACAAATTAGTCTTAAGACGTCCCCAGAGTTGAAATAAGGGTTTTCACAGGGTGGCCAGCTATATACTTACTCTACATTGAGTTTCATCCATTTTTCCAGCTGGTTAGTTATATTCTGTTTTTTCCATTCTGTCAGGTTTGCAACAAAAACTCCAGGATTAAATGAGCAGGTGCTGGCTTTCATGGAAAGTTTACGAATTCTTTCCTTTTTATAGTCAAGATAGCCGATGTAATTATACTAAAACACAGATGGGATATATAGTATGTTTACTGCTTCAAACAGAATAGATATATAACCAATAGTAAAGAAAAAAACCTGCTTATTTAACTACTTGGATTATCAGCAGAGGGTTCTGTGTAAAGGAAATAAAGTTGACATCTCAGATTCCAAGTTAGAATAGGAACCTAGAATAAACATATTAAGCCAGATATTCAAGGAGAATTAGGTTGTCATGTTCACTGACCAAGCCATAGGAAAGCAACCTTGAGTTCTGGGATGAACTGAGGAATGTAAAACAGCAAAAAAGAAAGCTCCCTGATTTTGCCGCTTTCCCCCTATTACCCTGCGTTATAGAGCATGGCAGTGTCTGAACAAGATACCCAGTAAGTAACTCACTTGGTTCCCTGCTCCACGGATGACAACTTTGGTAGAGGCTGAGTCGCAATCTTCTGAAAATGCAGCTGCATGTCCTGGCTTCAGTGGTGTATTATAAAGGGCAAGAATATCCCCTGAAATAGACAAATTTAAGATTTACACTTCTTTGTTGTTAAGATTTACGCTTTAAGTTGCCTTAAATGCCCACTCCTCTGGGCACCTGGGTGGCTCAGTGGGTTGAACCTATGCCTTCAGCTCAGGTCATGATCTCAGGGTCTTTGGGATCGAGCCTGCTTCCCCCTTTCTCTGTCTTCTGACTGCCTCTCTGCCTACTTGTGATCTCTGTTAAATAAATAAATACAATCTTGAGGGAAAAAAAAAAAAGTGCCCACTCTTCCCAATTAGGATGACCTTTTAGAGGATGCTAAAACCACCACAGCCGCTCACACTCTGGACAAGAAAAGCACCAATGGTGACAATCTTTGGTACCTTGCACAATTACATCATCATCCATATAAATGGCCTTCTTTGCACTGGGAACCAGAATTGGCAAGTAGAACCTAGCAAAGGTTAACTGGGAAATAAAAAGGAAAGAAGCATTGGCATAAGATTAGTCAGTGGCTGTGCATTTATTAGAAATTTTCCAGAACGCTGCTCATGCCCGTGCAGGAGACAGCGGAAGGGCTCAAGAACCGCCCCACCTGGGTCCCCCAGGGAGCTACTTGCGGTGCGCCCAGTTACTCGGGCATTCCAGTCCTTTTCTAATACAGCTGACCCTTGAACAATGCAGGGTTTAGGGATAACGGCCCCCTGACAGTCAAAAATCCACATAAAAGGTCACTACCCCAAAACTTGATAACCTACTAATATGGACTAGAAATCTTACCTAGAATATAAACAGTCAACATATTTTATGTTACATGAATTATATACTGCATTGCAGTAATGTGAGCTAGAAAAAATGTTAAAAGCAGAGAAAACATTTACAGTACTGTATCAAAAAAATCCGCATTGAAAAAATCTGCATGTAAGTGGACTCCTGTAGTTCAAACCTATGTTGTCTTAGAGTCAACTAAACTCCCAAGTACAAACAAGGATGCAGAGAACTCACTGGTTTTACGGATTCCCCCTGGTGAGGATCCTCCTTTACTTTCCCTTCCAAAAGTTTAGTGTCAAAAGTCACAATTTTGTACCTGATGCTTTTCAAGGTACTGCTGCCGAGCCAGGACCTGATGAAAATAAAGCACCAAATTTTAGTTTTATATAACCATGTCCCCAAGACTACAGCCTTCTCTGTGCCTTCCAGGGCACAACACAAGAGGAACCCTGGTGACCAGATAGGCGTCTTACAGCCCCTTCACCTATGCAAACCTTGGTTTCTTCACCAGCAGTGAGGGGACGCCCACCCACGTCCCTGCCTGAACCAAGATTCTGTGGTGACGGATGGTGCTCCCGAGAAAATCCCATTACCATATGTGGTCCATACATGAAGGTGGTTCACATACATGAAGAAAAGTCAGAATATGATGGCAGTGAAAGCTAATTATCAACAAAGTGGGAATCACCCCATTATTACAGACTCATTAATTCACTGTAATGACTAATTCTTCCAAGTCTAAGGTATTGTCTCTTAAGAAAAGTCTATATTCTAAGGTACTGTAGGTACTGTACATTCTTTCTGTAGCTATTCTAATGTAGTGTTTGTTTCTACATTTTAGATGGTTTTGGAGTTTTTAAAATAGGGGGTTAAAAAGTCATCACAATTTTCTCAACTAAACATGAACCATGTAGAAAAAGCCACAAGGACGGGAATGTTTCAGAACTTTGGCAACTGGGGCACCTGAGTGGCTCAGTTGTTAAGCCGCTGCCTTCAGCTGAGGTCATGATCCCAGGGTCCTGGGATTGATCTCCGCATCCGGCTCCCCACTCAGTGGGGAGTCTGCTCCTCCCTCTCTCTCTGCCTGCCACTCTACCTACCTGTGCTCTCTGTCAAATAAAATCTTAAAAGAAAAAAAACAACAAAAAACAACTTTGACAACTGTTAACCTGTTAGACAAGATGTTTCTTTGACTAAATTTCATAAATCTGAATTCAGAGCATTTTTAAGACCTAGGTGAGTTTTTGTTAATCAACTTAGGATTCTATGATTAGTTACAGCAATTGTAGTAAGGAACATTTACTGAATGATTGTGTTTTTTATATATTTTCTCATTAAGTTGGGTATTTTCATCCCACACTTAGAGATGTGGAAATGGGCTCCAAGGGGTTAAATAAATGTTCCCCCAATCACTCTGGGTCAGGATCCAGATTCTGTGTCCGCTCACTTCACCACACCACCTTGCCATTGCTCCCCCGTCCCATCCCACTCTAGATTTACTCAGGGTATGTCCATGAAATAAGGAAATTGTAACAGGATGTAAATTAACATATTGCATCTTTCACCAAGAAATTCATTACCAAATGGTATCAGCCTGAGTCGACAATGTGTATAGGGCACAGCTGATTTACATCTTGGCATAAATTCCTTGTATTGTTTCTCCTACAATGGGGAAATGTTTATGATACAATCACATGGAAAAACATGTCATATGTGCAGTTCTGATGTGGGATAATCCCAGCTGTATAGAAAAAGTATATACATATAGAAAAAAAACTTCCTGGATTGGCAGCTGGCCTGTTCTAGAGCATCCTCTAGAAGCAGAATCATCAGGCAAGCAGAGCTCACCGGAGATGGTCTGCTGTACCATTGAGTGTAACAAGGTAGAACATCACATTGGAGCGAGTGTTGTGCTGAATGCTGTTAATAGCTGCAATGGCCCCCCCGAGCCTATCTTCAGATGCAGCAATGACCACAGGAATCTCCTCTTGTCTCCCGTCTACAGCTTGTCGGGGAACATTTGGGACAAAGTCTATGGGCTGAAACCCCACAATTCCTGAATCTGCAAAGAACACACACAAGGAAGGTATTGTGATACAAACAGTCTCATGAGATTTTGAATAGAGAGCCCAAGATATGAAAAGAGGTAAGGTGAGGACTATACTTACCTCATTCTCCCCTCATTGCAATGTGAGGCATATGGCCCAGAAACTTTTTCCTATGTGTAACAAGGCTTTTGGAAAAGCAGAAGCATTAAAAAAAAAAATTGGTGGACTGAATTCTGATACACTACTGGTGGGAATACAACAGAATCTTCCTAGAACGTATTTTAGCAATTTGTATCAAGAACCTTAAATGGGAGGTGCCTGGGTGGCTCAGTGGGAAAGCCTCTGCCTTCGCCTCAGGTCATGATCTCAGGGTCCTGGGATTGAGCACCGCATCGGGCTCTCTGCTCGGTGGGGAGCCTCCTTCCTCCTCTCTCTCTCTGCCTGCCTCTCTCCCTACCTGTAATTTCTGTCAAATAAATAATAAAAATATTTTTTTAAAAAATAAACTTAAATGGGGGGCGCCTGGCTGGCTCAGTCGGCGAAACTATGCGACTCGTGATCTCATGGTCGTTGAGTTCTAGCTCCACATCAGGGGCTGAGATTACTTGTATAAATAAACGAACCTCAGACAGGTACATGGCCTCCGAGCCAGTAATTCCCCTTGTCCTCTCTTAAGGATAAAATCTGAGAAGTTAATCAGAAGTCACAAGTTTGTTTATAATTATGAAAACCTAGAAACAGACTAAACAGTTGTTTTTCAAACTATGAATTATGTCCCATAAATAGGCATGAAATCAGTTTAGTGTGTCACAATCAGAATTTGAGTAGGAAAACAGTTCCTGAATTGGAACAGAATTAGGAACGGATCAGACTGCATCACACATAGCAACTCTAAGTACTGTTTTGTAAAGGTTCTTTTTAGCCTTTTGTAATATACATTCATTTACATTCACTGAACACCTAATATATGGAAGGCAGTACGTAGGCACTGGCGTTGTAGCCATGAATAAAACAGACAAATCTCCGCCATCATAAAGGGCAGACAATAAGCAAGTACACATGATACACTTGTGTGCTCTTGTGTAACACGTTTTTGTGGGGGTGCCATCAGAAAAAGTCTGAATCATTACACCAAGACTTCTTCCTGTGGAGACAAACTACATGGCATTAAAATTATATATGAGGAGTATCTGGGGATATGGGTGGTTCAGTTGGTTAAGCCTCTACCTTCCACTCAGGTCATGATCCCAGAGTCCTGGGATCGAGTCCCACATCGGGCTCTCTGCTCAGCAAGGAGCCTGCTTCTCTCTCTGCCTGCCTCTCTGCCCACTTGTGCACGTGCTCTCGCTCGCTCTCTCTGACAAATAAATAAATAAAATCTTAAAAAAAAAAAAAAAGGTATCTACCACCATGGTGACTTGCTTCAGATACAATCACATGGAAAACCTGTCATGTGCAGTTTATAGAGTGCATAATCTCATAATAGAAAAAATATATACACGGGAAGAAAAACCCAGGAAAGTACTATGCCAAACTTTTAAGGACAGTTCTTTCTAGGTAATGAAATCATGTATTCAATGAAAATTTACTGAGCATCTCCTGTGTACCGCCATCATCTATATGCACGTGAGATAAAGGAGTGAACAAATTAATCTCATGGAGCCTGACTGCTTTTTTCATTTTTATAAATGTTCCCACCAGAACATACATTCCTTTATGTACAAATAATATGTATATATGTAAATATACCATGTTACAAAACACGCTATCGGAGCACTCAGTGAAGGTTGGGGAAAGCTATCAGTCTTCTCTCGCTGTGGTCAACTATGGTGTGCGGCAACCCCAAGGTGATTTTTGACAAACATCCTGAAGCCTCAAACATCCCTCAGTACCAAAGCAGGAGCAGTGTGAACAACTAATTTAAAAGAACTGACAACAGAATTATACAATAAAGTGGTTTTTAAATCAGTTGGTAGGCTTGATGGTTTTGTGCTTAGTCCCAGTGACACTCTTCCACAGGTTAAAGGAAAGTAACAGATGAAGGAAAGTGACCACACGACACTAGTAAACAGGGCAGGCATCAAGGAGGAGCGTCACTCACCTGTCCCCACCTGTAAAGCCCCCTGTGACATGCCACAGTGTGAGCAGACAGCAGTGCATGGAGGCTCCCCTAAGGCCTCTGATGTAGTGAAAAGATCTACCCTTATCAAACCCGTAACAAACCTCCACACAACTGGTAGAAGGGGTCGGGGCGAGGCTGCAGGAGCACGATGAGTACCTCCACTCCTTTCCCAGAGCCTAACAGCATCTGTAAGGACTAGAAAACTGTCTTTCCCTTTAGCCTAGAGACGTAACTTGGGATGCCGGGATACAGGGAACTCCAGGCCCTCAACAGATGCCAAGGCACTAGTAAGGGCTCCATACCTGAAGCCTCGTTCCTTAGCAAACTGCTCAGGCCGAGGAAGTTATGATGCAAAACCAGTAAGAAGAGAGCAACAGCCAGGACCAGGATGATGATGTTTACTGAAACACAGGAAAAGCCTGCGTGAATCCCTTTACCTTTTGAGCAGCTATAAAAACAACGTGATTTGTACAAAGAGCATACCTTTACGGAAGGACATCTTTCTCTTCTGTCTTATATAAATATTAGATTTTAACCCTACAAGACAAAAACAAGCCCCCAAAGTCAGCAGGTACATGAGAATTACCATCAAAATGCCTCAACACTTTTATTCAGGTAGAAACATACAGTATTTTCTGCCAGAAACTCATTTTGAATTAACAGTTTCCAAGAACCCAAATTGAGATCTGAATTTATATAGTAGTCATGATAATAAAATACTTGCAAATAACTTGGGAGAAACAGATAGCCTTGTACATTAAATGTCAGCAAAATAAATTCTACCAAGAGGAATACTTGGGTGTCTAACCACGATGAAAATGTTTTCCAAATGAATTTCTACTCAAAATTCCTAGTTAAATAAGAGAAGGACTGAGTTATCTATAATCAAATAACCTGAGCTCAGCCTCAAAGGTACAAAACATCCTTGTTCTGAGTTGTATACCACCCAGTTTTAATTGGAATTAAAGAGAAAAACATTTCCAAAATCATTTAAAACTATAACAGAGAGAGGCACCTGGGTGGCTCAGTCAATTAAGCATCTGCCTTCAGCACAGGTCATGATCCCGGGACCCTGGGATGGAGCCCTGCATCGGGCACCCTGCTTGGTGGGAAACCTGCTTCTCCCTCTTCCTCTGCCTGCTGCTCCCCCTGCTTGTGCTCTGTCAAATAAATAAATAAAATCTTAAAATAATAATAGGGGCACCTGGCTGTCTCAGTCAGTAGAGCATGGGACTCTTGATCTAGGGTTTGTGAGTTTGAGCCCCATAGCTCAAACAACATAAACAAAAATGGGGCACCTAGGGGCTCAGTGGGTTAAGCCTCTGCCTTCGCCTCACGTCATGATTCCACGGTCCTGGGATTGAGCCCCGCATCGGGCTCCCTGCTCGCCTGCTTCTACCTCTCTCTCTGCCTGCCTCTCTCTCTACTTGGGATCTCTCTCTGTCAAATAAATAAATAAAATCTTTTTTTAAAAAAAGTAAAATGTAAAATAATCACAATCATAATTCAGTGGAAATGAAAATATGTGTGCAACTAAATTAAATGATCAGATTTCTACATCATCTCTGGATAATGTTTCCTTAAAAGCTTTTATGCATCTAGGATACTATGATCTTACCCCTAAGACCTTTATCCTTTGCTACTTCATTCTCCCCCATGGGAGTACCTAACATTTACATAAGGCTATTAACTTCAAAAAGCACTTTGAATTATAGCATATTTCTAAAATCAAAGTAAGTCTGAATTAATTTCACTGTAGAAGTTTGTGCCTATCAGACACTCGATTTCTCAAGGCCTTTGAAAAAAAGAGAAATATATTGAAGGATTGTTTTAAGAACTGGGGATTATCAATCACACTACAAATTTGGGAGAAAATAATTCAGACTCTCAAAGAACAATCAAAAATACACACACACTTGGGGCGCCTGGGTGGCTCAGTGGGTTAAAGCCTCTGCCTTCAGCTCAGGTCATGATCCCAGGGTCCTGGGATCGAGCCCCACATCGGGCTCTCTGCTCTGTAGGGAACCTGCTTCCTCCTCTCTCTCTGCCTGCCTCTCTGCCTACTTGTGATCTCTGTCAAATAAATAAATAAAATATTAAAAAAAATACCCACACACTCTTTCCCTCTCTTATCTCTTTCGAGAGCACTATATATAAAGTACATTATACCAATGAACTTCTCTAAAGAACACACATCATTATATACCCTGAGCAGTGCGCCTCTATCACACGGTGAGCTGAGCCTTTCCGCCAGAAACTGGCTGACCAGGAGCTGCTTAGACAAAACTGTAGCATCTGCTGCTTGGAGCCAATTTCTACCAAGACTGGAAAAAACTACCTCACTTGAATAAATGTCATTTATTTAATGGTACAAGAGATAGTGTTTTAGCTCAACAATGTCAAGTAACTGTTACTTAACAGATAGTATGTGGACTGAGAGATGTATGTATCTGTGCTATTCCAGTTAGCTAGACACAAAAAACCCACAATCCTAGCAGGTACTTGATGTACTTAAGGAGATCAGCAGGGCAGAAACCACTTGCCTTGAAAACTCTTTTACAGTTATCTATATGCAAAATGTCAATTATTATGAGCACTGCCAATTATTATGATTCTGATCCACACTTCCTTTCCTGGTGCAATTCTTTGTAGTGAAATTCACTGATGCGGTTAGAAAGATTTCTCAAAACACACACGGACCCTGGCATGTGTAACAGTGGCTGTACTTTTCTAAGAGGACACAGCTGTGAACGTGATCAGCCATATTCAATTTTTCCCTACGGAAATTCTTTTTTTTTTGTTTGTTTGTTTAGAAATTATAAATAAAACCTCCACATTCCCAAATCACTCACAAAACATGTACACATGCATACAGCCAGGACAGGCATATCCAGAAATACGGGTGAAGAAACCTTAAGGAGAAAGAACACCATTTTTTAAATTGGCTAGTCCCTGCATTAGTCCCCACATTCTCGGCAGCTGTGCATAAGTTTCCACTTACCCTCTTGTTAATATGTAGCCTTATGAAAGACCATTCCACAGATGCTCTGTAACTTAACCTCTGTTTCCTTGGTGCAGCTTCAGCAAACCCTCCCGCTCTGCTGGATCAGACCCATCAGCGTATCAGGCTCTTCTATCTTCCAGTTAATTAAAAGAAAAAAAAAAAAAAAAGCAAAAGACACCATTCCCCAGTTGATCCACAGACCCATTTCTCTACTCCCTTCACTCTAAAAGCTTGGAAAAATTTCATCTCTCGCTCCACTCCTCTCCTCCACTCCAGCCAGACTTCTGTCCTAGGGTTCCATTCAAACTGATCTCGTTGAGGTCACCAAAGACCAAGGCCATCTTTCTGTCGCCTTATCCATCCCCTCAGAGGCCATCAGTAAAGTTCACCACAGCCCCTCCATTACAAAATTATCTCGTTTGCTTTTTTATTTCTGTGTGCCCCGACTAGAAGGTGAGCTCTATGAGAACAGAAACCGCACTGAGAGTGTTTACTGACGTAGCCTCACCATCGAAAAACCATGACTGGTATTCGGCATGTGGTATTTGTTGAACAGTCTTGTAATTAGGAGCAATGGTGGTTCTCGGTGCAGAAAGGGAACACCACCTTCAATAAGTCGTGAAAATACATTTCAATATAAGGACCAGCATGGATTCCAACAAAAGAGCTCTCTCAAATGGAACCTGACAGGTAATTTCCTTTTCCCATCATGTCTTATAGCTCCAACACCATAAAGCCTTTACAGCAAATGCCACACTGTGAAGTGCGTTTAAAAAGGGATAACACAGCGTGACCGGCTGGCTTCAGTTTCAGAAGCCAGTGACTATCTCCAGGTTGTGAGTGCAAGGCCTATGTTAGGTGTCAACACTGCTTAAATAAATAAAACTTTAAGAGGCAGGGGAGGGATAGGTCTATTTCTATATACAATAAAAAGTCTATTAAGTCTCTGTCAGGCTGAAAGATCTGGAAAGGCACTAAGGATATATCCACTTTCTCCTACCTCTTCATCTGGCTAGCTGCTGCTTGGCTTTCGGGACTCACAGGAGACTCTCCCAAACCCCACATCGGCTGCACTTGCCCTGAGCTCCCACATCCCCCCAGGCCTCCCTATCCCAGAATAAATCCTGCTGTCACTTATTCCTGGGGTGGTGCCGTTGTCTCCCCTGACACGCTCTGGGCTCTAGGAAGGCTAGGGCCTGGTGTTGGTCACGGCAGTATCCTAGGCCCACTGCGTGGCCCAGAAAAAGGTACCGTGAATGTGCCGAATGCGTGGATGAGGGCGGCAGTCCCGGGAGTGCTGAGAACCCCACCGTCTGTGACTCCCGACACGCAATACAGCAGAGAGGCCAGAGGCTAGGGTTTCCCAGGGCGGGTTCTCTCCGAAACCTAGGCACCCCACCTCGCTCATAGCGACAAGGGAGAGCCCAAGTTTGGGAGGTAAACACTAGCCCTGAGAGAGAGGCAGAGCGAACCCTTGATGGGTCTCTACTGGGAGGGCCCGATGCAGCCGGCGGGCAACTTAGAGACTCTCCGGGTGGGAGTATCCATTCTCATGCAGGGAAGGCCGAGGGCGGGTCCCCTTTTCAAGGGGATACCCTTTCTCTCGAGGATGTGGTCCGAGGTAGTCCCCTCTAAATTCTAGGAGTCATTAGGGCCCCCTTACGCTTAGGGACGACGGGGGCGGTGAGACGCTCGGGAAGCTCCCCCCAGGCCCAGAGACACTCCACCCCGCTCTATTAGGGTACAGCCAAGCCGTTCTCTTCTGACGCTCCCCGCGGCCGCCCTTACCTGCAGCCGGAGGAGGAGGAGCCACCGTGCGCGCCGCGGCCCGCCCCGCCAGCTCAGCGCCCGCGCCGCAGGCCCGGGGACCCAGTTCGCCGCCGGGCCGCCGGCATCCCCGCACTCGCGACTGAGCCCACCCGCCCGCTACCTCCGCGGCCGCCGCGCACTCCGCCCACCCGCAGCCGGCCCGCCGCTCCGACCGCGGGAGATTGGCGCCGAACAGGCGCCGCCGGGCAGCCCCGCCGATGGGGTCCTCGCTGGGAAAGGCCGGTCGCCATGGAGACAGGGGGCGCGCCGGCAGCCGTTGTGCGAAGGTGGTGCCGCGGAGGGCAGTTTGTTGGGCTGGGGCCGCGGCTCCGGGCACCCGACAGCACTGACGGCGAAGCTTTCCCGGGCGCGCGATGCCTCCTCTCGGCCGTCACCACCTCAGCCCTCGAGGATAGGGCGCCGGGCTACCGCGGGCTCCGAAAGCGCAGGTGGCCTGGCGATGGCGCGGGGCGGGGCCTCGGGCCGTTCGGATCTGTGGGAAACATCCGCTTCCGGGGCCGCGGCCATCCCACTGCTCGTCTCCGTAGGCCCCTGGAGCTGCCCGTGGTATCGGATACCGGCGCGTGCGGTCCCCGAGTCCTGGCTGCCCTCGCCCGGCTGCCAGCCTTCTCAGCCAGTCATGTTGGAGCATCTGAGCTCGCTGCCCACACAAATGGTGAGGGCTCGGCCCCAAGACCCCCGCACGCAGCTCCGCCGCTGCACCAACCGTGTGCGGCGCGGTTCCTGGCTCGGATGGCTGCCTTGCCGTCTCTTTCCTGAATTGTGCTTCCCGGGTCCCCATCTCTCTACCTCCGGGAGGAGCCCCCTGTCCGTGCTCTGCTAGGATGCTTCTGTTTCCCCCAGGAAACCCAGAATTTCATTCCTTGCCCAGTTTTGGGGTAGGCCCCTGACGTTGGGGTTGCCCGGTGCCAAAGCTGGCGAGCCAGGCCAGGAACCGTGCCTCTTTCCGTGGTGGAACCAATTCCCGCTTTGCTCTTCTTCACCCCTAGGATTACAAGGGCCAGAAGCTAGCCGAACAGATGTTTCAGGGAATTATTATTTTTTCTGCAGTAAGTATTGGTTTTGCACAGTATCCTTTTCCTCCCTCTCCCCTAACCAGCTTGATTGCAATTAATACACTTCGTTTGTTTCAGATAGTTGGATTTATCTACGGGTACGTGGCTGAACAGTTCGGGTGGACTGTCTATATAGTTATGGCCGGATTTGCTTTTTCGTGTTTGGTAAGAAGTTTGTGGGTGTTCGGATGTTAGTGGCGCGTGAAGCGTTCTGAATTTGGTTACCCGGTTTGGTTGGACCTAGCAGTGGGAACCGGCACCAACGTTCCGAAACCTACTTTTGCCATCAGTGTTTCACCTTGCTGTCACTGGAAAAGTAGAATGCCAGAAAGTGTGAGATAAAGCTGCATATAAAACGACACAGCTCATTTCTATTGGCAGCTGCTCCAATTAGTAATCTTAAAGTCAGAGCTAGCAGGAATTCCCTATAGTCTTCACGATGCTCCCGCCTCACCTTTTACCTCTTAGAGCCTTATGTGTAAATGGTGAGGGTTGTACCCAATTCTTAAAATTACGTTGTCTGGGCAGAGGTACCTTGTTTTCATTGGAATGTCCGTTTTGCTGCTGCTGTTTTTACCCTTTGCATAGGAGGTATTTGGGGACCAGGCATTATACCTAATGCTCTTTCAAACTTTTAATGTTTAATATTGATGGATTTTCTCTGTTCTGGCTCAGTTGACACTTCCTCCATGGCCCATTTACCGCCGGCACCCCCTCAAGTGGTTACCTGTTCAAGACTCAGGCTCAGAAGACAAGAAACCAGGGGAAAGGAAAATTAAGAGGCATGCTAAAAATAACTAATTAGGTTTTTCATGATTTAGCTTTACTCTTGCACCTGCTTTCCTTTTGCTTGAGAGGAGCTCAGTTTTCATACTCAAAACATGAGCTAAAACCCACTGCTGCTCTCTTGGCACAGCTGCGTGTAGATTTTGTTCTCCTTATATTTCACTTCCAGCTCAGCTGGCTTTTGATTTATAAATACTTCAGACCTCCTTTTCTTAATATTCTTCTGAAATGAGAACAGAAAACACAAGGATGCAAAGTTTCTTTCAGGTCTACCAAAATGATGAATAAATGCCTCTTAAATGAAAGTACAATTTAACTGTCAAAGTTTTATAGCTCACTATGAGTGGTTAAATTGTTTTAATGTTTGCAATTAAAACTCAGTGCAAGTCTGTGTCTAAAGAGTCTTTTGTTCATTGCTCTGTAAGCAAACCTATGAGTAAAAGCCAAGGCTAGAAGTTTGTGGTTCTCAGAGCATCATTTCTATTTCCTGTAGCTGAAAGTTCCTAAAAGATGTCTTTCTTGACAGTAAGCACCTATGAAAAAAATTTAATGTAAATTTGTGGGAAGGTAATATTTGGGTATCACTAAAATAAGGCTTTTGTTAAGCAGAAAAAATTCAGTCCATGCTTTACTTGAGGTAGACCAAAGTAGAAACCTATTCTTTTTTAATTTTCCAGAGGGCTGAAGAGAAAAACGTTCTTAAAGGTTTTGTGTGTGGGAAGGGAGTAGGAGGATTTTTATAGATAATATTCTATTTCTCCATAGAGTAGAGAAGACAATAAAATGTAAGTTTAAAAAACAAGAGCAAAGACCTTAATATATGGCAAAAGTCAGGAAGTTAAA
Source organism: Neogale vison (assembly GCF_020171115.1). Taxonomy (NCBI): domain Eukaryota; kingdom Metazoa; phylum Chordata; class Mammalia; order Carnivora; family Mustelidae; genus Neogale; species Neogale vison. Next base: position 202,885,435 of record NC_058096.1, on the reverse strand, counting down.
AAAAAAAAAAGATAAGAAAAGTTAAGACAGCAGAAATAAGACCGAACATATTATTAAGAATAATAAATGTGATTAAAAAGGAACTTCCAGGGGTGCCTGGGTGGCTCAGTGGGCTAAAGCCTCTGCGTTTGGCTCAGGTGATGATCCCAGGGTCCTGGGATTGAGCCCCACATCGGGCTACCTGTTCAGCAGGGAGCTTGCTTCCTTTCCTCTCTCTCTGCCTGCCTCTCTGCCTATTTGTGATCTCTGTCAAATAAATAAATAAAATCTTTAAAAAAGGGGGGGGACTGCCAAAAAGCATTAAACATCAAGTTACCTTATGTTTTCATGATGACACCCAAAGGTTGAAAACAGGAACAAGGATATATTAGGCAGATGCAGGCAGAAAGGAGAGGTAATAGTGATAAAGTCAGATACTTAACATCAGAAGGCATTAAATGGGGAAAAAGAACACTTCATAGCTGTGAAGATGTCACTGTTAAGAATCATTAGGTATTGGGGCACCAGGGTGGCTCAGTGGGTTAAGCTTCTGCCTTTGGCTCAGGTCATGATCTCAGGGTCCTGGAATCGAGTCCCGTGTTGGGTTCTCTGCTTGGCAGGGAGCCTGCTTCCTCCTCTCTCTCTGCCTGCCTCTCTGCCTACTTGTGATTTTTCTGTCAAATAAATAAAATCTTAAAAAGAAACCATTAGGTATTAAATATGATGTGAAATCTTATAAAGAACGTACGTTACATACATAAAGAGTTTGGCAAAGCTACACTCTTGGTAGAACAACACTACCTTTCAGATTCTGGTATATTAAGTGGACCAGTGATCAAACGAAGACTTCGGCACTTGTTCTCTATACTTGAAACATGTTCCCTCAGATATACACGACTTGTTCTTTCCTTTCATTCAGGTCTCTATTCAAATGTGACTATAAGGAAGCATCTGCTGACCTATCAAAGTGGTATGGAAGAAAAAAAAGTGGTATGCCTCATTATTCTATATGCACTAATATACCCCACATTATATATTTTTTCCTTGGCCCCACCCAGAATGTAAGCTTCAGGGGAACAGGGATCTCATTACGCTCTTTGCTGTTTGTGTAGTACCTATAATAAGAGTTTGTGACACTTTGTAGGTGCTCAATAAATACTTAACTGAGTGAATCATTCAGAGCTGCCCTATCCAGTATGGTGCCATTAGTCCTATGTGTCTTTTAAATTAAAACTAAAAGATTGAGCTCCTCAAACTAGCCACATTTTGAGAGCTTAAAAGCCATATATGACCACTGGCTACCTTATCACGATGCAGATAGAGAACATTTCCATCATTACAATACTCTATTGGACAGGTCTTATAAATAGATTTGAATAATATATAAAGGCAAGTGATTCTGTCTGTGCATAACAGAATTCACCTGTATTAAATGCCTATAGGGTCGTTACAGTAATGAATCATCTACTGAGTGACCGGGAAATCAATTCCAAGAAATTAAAGTTGGGCAGATCATATTTAGTAACACTGCAATGCAGTTGGGAGCAAGGAGATTACATTTTCTTGGCTTTCAAAATACAGGTATACCCTGCTTTCCGAAAGCTCGTTTCATGCCACTTCACTTTTACAAAAGTCTTACACTTCTATAGTGATGGCTTTTTTTTTTAAGTGAAAATCCTCTTCAAATTTCTTTCAGTTAGCAAAAACAGGTATTACTGAAGGTCTTGCGTAAAAGTGAAGTGGCATGTCATGAACTTTCAGAAAATGGGGAATACTCTTTGCTTTTCACTGTTTCAACTTACCAAAGGTTTCATAGGAATGCTCTACTTTTAGATAGCCAGGGAACGTTTGTATATGGAAGTTAAGGAACACTACTTTTTTTTTTCTTTAAGATTTATTTGTTAGCACACATAAGAATGGGGAGCAGCAGGCAAAGGGAGAAGCAGGCTCCCACTGAGCAAGGAGCCCAATGCGGGACTCTATCAGGGACCCCAGGATCATAACCTGAACCAAAGGCAGACGGTTAACTGACTGAGCCACCCAGGCATCCCTAAGGAACACTTCTTTTTTAATATGTTTTTTTTTTCCTAAGATTTTATTTATTTATTTGAGAGACAGAGATCAGAAGTAGGCAGAGAAGCAGGCAGAGCGAGAGGAGGAAGCAGGCTCCCTGCTGAGCAGAGAGCCTGATGCTGGGCTCTATCCCAGGACCCTGGGATCATGACCTGAGCCGAAGGCAGCGGCTTTAACCCACTGAGCCACCCAGGCGCCCCCCTAAGGAAAACTTCTTAAAGAGAAAATCAAGACAAGAATTACTGACTATTTAAAAATTAATGTCAAAATAATATCAAAGTCTGAAATGTGGCCAAAGGTATATTGAGAAGAAAATGCAGGCTGTTAAAGGTGTTTTATAATGATATAAGATTAAAAATGATTAAGCACTGAAGACAGAAAAACCACAGAATACCCAAAGATATTAGGATGAAAACTGAAAGAATGGTTAAGCAAAATAAAAATATACAGAATAGGAATAATAACATATGGGGGTAGAATTTTTTTTTTTTTAAAGATTTTATTTATTTATTTGAGAGAGAGAGTGTGAGAGAGAGCATGAGCGAGGAGAAGGTCAGAGAGCGAAGCAGACTCCCCATGGAGCTGGGAGCCTGATGTGGGACTCGATCCTGGGACTCCAGGATCACGCCCTGAGCCGAAGGCAGTCGTCCAACCAACTGCGCCACCCAGGCGTCCCTGGGGGTAGAATTTTTAAATTCTAAGAAAATAATATGTACATTATGGCCACAAGTGAGAAAACTTAAGTAAAACTGATGTTTCTCCAGAAAGATGTAGATTCATAAAACATTCAAGAAATGGTGAATAGGGCGCCTGGGTGGCTCAGTGGGTTAAGCCTCTGCCTTCGGCTCAGGTCATGATCTCAGGGTCCTGGGATCGAGTCCCGCATCGGGCTCTCTGCTCAGCGAGGAGCCTGCTTCCCTATCTCTCTCTCTCTGCCTGCCTCTCCATCTACTTGTAATTTCTCTCTGTCAAATTAATAAATAAAATCTTTAAAAAAAAAAAAAAAAAAAGAAATGGTGAATAGTTCAGGGAAGATCCAGTTTGCCAAAGATTTACCTCCAAAATGGGACTAAGACTAGGTGGCTTTACCTTTGAGTTCTAACAAACTCTTCAAAGTCAAGCTAAGAGGTCTCAGAAACCAGACCATGAGCACCGTGAGAGTGGGGAGTATTGTGTTTTACTCACCACCATATCCACAGCTTCTGGCATACAGTAAAACTAAAAAGTCTTGTTCAGTGACTGGAAAGGGAACACTTCATTAGAGTATTTTATGTGTAATTTTCAAAAAAGGTCAGGTAACATTTTTATTATAAAAAGTGAAAACATTTCTGGTATTTTTAAAGACCCTTGAATATAGAAGTGAAAACTTACTAATCAAGACTTTTATAAAAACAATTTATTTCCCACATGGGAGTTACCCCTTATTAAACAACTAATAAAATATGTGATATATAGTCATACATTTAAAGACAACAAATAATTTGATGTACAAGAAGACAAAACTTCAGGAGATAAATATGTCCCAGCATAACCAAAAGGAGCTGGATCTCACTTACAAATTGCTTAACTGGAAAGGGGATTAGTGTTTTAGCAAATGTTTTCGCCAATGAAAATATTACTCTTAAAAAAAGACCAGTATACAAAAACAGTGATTGACAAAGCCAAAATATTTCTTAGTTTCAATTCTTATATAACGTAAATGAAGTTCATATTAAATGAAAATAAAAGGCTAAACATCCATCAATATATAAAAAAGGAATTCCGTTGCTCAAACAGTAGGTACAACTTCATATTCATATTCAAAATCTACTCCCAGAATCATGAATTGACTTTTAAAAAAAATAATAATTTATCAACTACTACCTGAAATTATTAACAATGACAATTAGTATCACTATGACATACTTCTATGCATTTATCACAATAGTACAATACAAAACTTCCAATCTAATTTTATGGCCCTGTAATCAAGCTAATTAGTACCTTAAAAAAATAAAGTTCTAAATATAAAGTTGGTGGTTTGAGGCTCAGTAAACAGTAACCAGACATCTTGTAATAGACTTCCCTCATCAAGAGAGTAAAATAAAAAAAAAAAAAAAAGAGAGAGTAAAATAGCCAAAGGTTTTCTCTTTCTTTGTGACATTGCTTCATTCCAAAAGAGAATGGCCTCCAGCCATTATTACAGGTTTCTGTTTAAGCCAAAAACCTTTAAAAATAGGTCTTTAGTTCTGGCAGATTAAATTCTCAAAAATTCACATTCTCTTCAAAAAATTTCAACTGGCGAGCTTTCACACTGTAAGTTGTATATTTTTCACCCATGTGCTCCTGCAAACGTGCCTATTTGGGAAACATAAAAAGAAAATCAGTATGTAGTAGAAAAAAACATCTGTAATCTTAAAAGAACAGCTTTAAATAAGGGGGGGGCTTTTCTAAGTATGACCCCAGAGGTAGAAATCATATGGGAAAATACTATAATTTCTTTAAAATTTTTAAGCTTCAAGTTATCAAAAACTACACTCATAAGAAATTAAGAGCAAACACTACACTGGGGAAAATTTACAACATACATCCCCCCAAATTAATATCATTAATACAAAGAGCTCTTAGTAAAACACAACAATATTAGAATTAATAAAACAAAATCCCACAGATAATTCAGATAATTTTGCTGGCTCAGTCTATGGAGCAATATATGGCCCAAGGCACTGTTGGAAACAGAGAGCCATCAACTGGCAACTAAGAAACCTTAACAGCTGAGTGAAGTAAGGGCAAAGGAGAGTCCAAAGAGCTCTGCCAAACCCACTGTCATTCTAAGGTGGCTATGGACACAACCAAGGCCTCGCCAACTAAGAAGCAACATCAAACTTACACTGTGGGGACAGGAAGAAGGGATAAAATAGACATCACTAAAAAATCCAGCCAATCACTAAAGAAGCAAATAATAATAGCAACCCCCCTCCCTGGGGAGGCCAGTACCCAGATTTGTAACAATATATTTTCTGAAATGTCCAGTTTTCAGGAGTATGACACATACACTGGGAAAGAAGGTAGGCAAGAGAGGCACTACCTGTCAGAGTAACAAGGTGCTGGAGTTAACAGGCAAAGACATCATTATAAACCCATTCAGAGAACTAAAGAAAACCATAAAGAAATAAAGGAAGGTATGAGGGGAATGTCACATCAAACTGAGAATAGTGATATAGAGAAATTATAAGAAGAACTAAATGGAAATTCTGGAGAGGAAAAGCACAACAACAAATGAAAAATTCACCTGAGGGGCCCAGCAGTATATTTAATCTGGCAGAAAGAAAAGTAAGTGGGCTGGGGATAGATTGATAAAGATTATGTAATCCAAGGAACAGAGAGAAAAGAAAATGAAGAAAAGTGAACATTGTTTTAGAAATGTGGGACATCATTGGGGCACCCGGCTGGCTCAGTGGGTTAAGCGTTGGACTCTTGATTTCGGCTCAAGTCATGATCTCTGGATTGTGAGATCAAGGCCCATGTTGGGCTCCATGCTCAGTGGGAAGTCTGCTTCTCTCTCCCTTTCCCTCTCCCTCTGCTCCTACCCTAGCTCACACTCTCTAAAATAAATTAAAATGTTAAAAAAAAAAAAGGTGGGACATCATTAAACACACCAACTACAAATGTAAAGGGACCATCAGAAGGATGAGAGAGAAAAGAGCAGAAAAATTATTTAGAGAAATAATAGCTGACAACTTCCAAATGTACTGAAAAACATTAATCTACATAAGAGATCCACACACAGACATGTGAAAGTAAGTGTCAAGGGGCGCCTGGGTGGCTCAGTGGGTTAAAGCCTCTGCCTTCAGCTCAGGTTGAGATCCCAGGGTCCTGCCCGCATCAGGCTCTCTGCTCAGCAGGGAGTCTGCTTCCTCTCTCTCTGCCTGCCACTCTGCCTACGAGTGACCTCTGTCTGTCAAATAAATAAATCTTTAAAAAAAAAAAAGAAAGAAAGTGTCAAAAGACAAAGAGACAATCATGAAAGCAAGAGAAAAATGACACCACTTACATGGGAGAAGTAATAACATTAACAGCTAACATAAACAAAGGAGAGTAAGCGGTAGTAGAGTAAGGGATAATATATTCAAAGTACTGGAGGAAAAAAACTGTCAACAAGAATCCCATTGTAAGTAAAACTACCTTTCAAAAATAAAGGTGAAGTAAAGACATTCCCAGACAAACAAAAACAGAATTTGTGGCTAGCAGACCACTTTATAAAACTACTAAAGGAAGTTCATCAAGCTGAAAGTAAGACCCCAGGCAACAATTTCAATTTACTTGGAAACACAAAAAGCACTGCTTTCGGAGGAGGTTATGAAGAGGATGTTACCTCCGGTTCACCTGTGAGCCTGACTCTGGCAATTGGAGGTTCCCTATCCCCTCCTGTCCTTGGAATATGCATTCCATTTGCCTGCCCCACTCCCAAAGGATGCTCCAAGGACAAAGCCTTCAGATTATGATGTGGTGTTGAGACCATCTGGACAGCATAAGTGATTGAACCCAGTTAATATAACATACATATATATATATATATATATATATATATATATATATATATATATACATACTACATATATAATATATGAACTTTTGAGATTTGGCAGGTGGGTGTGGAGATCTACTCATCTTGTGGCTGCCTACACCAAGCCTCATATGTGAGTTCCCTTGCTTATTAGAACTACCACTTCCCAATCTAGAGTGTCTGCCTCTTCCTTCCTTCTCTCCCTGCCCTCCTCCTACACAGGGGCCAGTTTCAGATTATACCTGAGAGTAATTATGCAAATAAAACCCAATATAAATGCATATTGTTTCATATGATAGTTGTCTTTCTCTGCTTGACTTATTTCGCTAAGCATGATACCCTCTAGTTCCATTGATCTCCCTGATATGAGGAAGTGGAGATGCAACATGGGGGGTTAAGGGGGTAGGAGAAGAGTAAATGAAACAAGATGGGATTGGGAGGGAGACAAACCATAAGTGACTCTTAATCTCACAAAACAAACAGGGTTGCTGGGGAGAGGGGAGTTGGGAGAAGGGGGGTGGGGTTATGGACATTGGGGAGGGTATGTGCAATGGTCAGTGCTGTGAGGTGTGTAAACCTGGCGATTCACAGACCTGTACCCCTGGGGATAAAAATATATGTTTATAAAAAATTAAAAAATTTTAAAAATGCATATTGTTTCTCCTTTCTTCACTGAAATGATTAAAAAAAAATACTTAAGTAATCTCTATACCCAATGTGGGGCTTGAAATCACGACCCTGAGATCAAGAGTCACACACTCTTCTGATGAACCAGCCAGGTGCCCCTTCTCTGAACTGATTTTAAAAGTAAATATATAAGACAATATATATGAAAGATGACAGAGGAGGACGAGGACTACATCTCACATGGATAAAAACTGTGCTGCAGAATGCCTAAGGTAACTATTTTGGAACTCTGGAGTCTACTCAAGGCTTGCAGTTTCTGGGGTAAGGCTTGGAGGTTAAACTGTGGTTAATTTCAGGTCCTGAGGGTGGGGGAGCTGGAGGGCAGGCAGCTGTGCAGATGTTCCTGGAGCAGGCAGCACACAGCTTGTGGGGCCAGAGAAGGCAATGAGAACCTTGCCTCCAAATACTGGGGATCTGTGTACTGACAGATGACTACTGCTTCTGATCAGAGAGATGTACACACAGAAGCCGCCAAACATTGTTGCAGTCCTCACTGATACAGTTACAAACCCCTCCCCTTCAGCTGAAGCAAGTTAAGGAGGGATTTAAAGAGACCACTATATATGCACAGTGGGAGTCCCAAAAGGGAAGAGAGAGAGAGATTTGATGTAATAGGCAAAATGCACCAAGTTTGAAGAAAGACATGAATATAAACATCCAAGAAGCTCAATGAACTCTTAAGTAGGCTGAAACTAACAGTTCCTACCCAGACACATTATAATCAAGCTGTTGAAAGCTGAAGAGAAAGGGAAAATCTTGAAAGCAACAAGAAAGAGGTAACTCCTCACATATAAGAGATCTCCAATATGATTATCAGCAGATTTCTCTCAGAAATCAAATAAATAAATAAAATCTTTAAAAAAAAAAAAGTGAGCAAGAAAAAGAAATACTGGCATTTCCAAAAACAGATGGATCTTGAAGGCATTATTCTTTTTTTTTTTTTTAAAGATTTTATTTATTTGACAGAGAGAGATCACAAGTAGGCAGAGAGGCAGGCAGAGAGAGAGAGAGGAGGAAGCAGGCTCCCTGCTGAGCAGAGAGCCCGATGCGGGACTTGATCCCAGGACCCTGAGATCATGACCTGAGCTGAAGGCAGCGGCTTAACCCACTGAGCCACCCAGGCACCCCTTGAAGGCATTATTCTAAGTGAAATAAGTCAAACAGAGAAAGACAAGTACTGCACGGTCTCACTTATGCAGAATCTGAAAAGACTGAACAGAGAACAGATTGGTGGCTGCCAGAGGTGGGGGTGGGGGTGGTGATGGAAATGGGTAAAGGTGGTCAAAAGGTACAAACTTTAGTTATGAGGTAAATATATTCTGGGAATGTAACTAACTGTACAGCATGCTGACTCGTGATATATTTGAAAGTTGCTAAGAGTAGATCTTAAAAGTTCTCATCACAAGAAAAAAAATGTTTTAACTATGAGAGGTGATGGATGTTAACCAAACTTACTGTGGTAATCATCTCACAATAAATACAAAAATCATTAGGTTGTACACCTTAAACAATGTTATATATCAATTATATCTCAATAAAACTGAGGGGAAAAGGTAAGCGAAAACTTAAGATATTACTAAATAAACAAAAGATGAAGAATTTGTTAACGCCAGACCCAGTCTACAAAACTACTACAGGGAGTCCTGTTAATTTTAAATGAAAGTATACCAGACAGTACTGCAAAGCTGTATGAACAAATGAAGATCTCAATAAAGGTGATAGGTGAGCAGTTATCAAAGTTAGTATTATGTAACAGTGTGTAATTCCACTTTTGTTTTCTACATGTATTGAGAGAGACATTCAAAAAATTATGTCTCAAAGTTAGCACTATTGTAACTTTGTTTCCTATAAAATTAAAGAGACCAATGCACTAAAAAGGCCAATTACTAGTTTGTTTTTGTTTTTTAAGATTTTATTTATGACAAAGATAGCGAGAGAGGGAACATAAGTATGGGGGAGCTGAAGAGGGAGAAGTAGGCTCCCCGCTAAGCAGGGAGCCCGATATGGGCCTTGATCCCAGGACGCTGGGATCATGACTTGAGCTAAAGGCAGACGCTTAACAACTGAGCCACCCAGGCGCCCCTAGGTTATGTTTTTGGATTCACACAATATATAAAGATGTAATTTTGTAATATCAGTAACCAAAAAGGGTGGGTACAGAGCTTTAAAGCAGCAGAGTTTTTTATGTTATTGAACATAACTGAACATAAACTGGTATAAATTCAGATTAGAGATAGTGATGTTGTTACAATGGTAAATACTAATGCCATTGAACCAAACACTTAAAAATGGTTAAAGTGGTAAATCTGAAATTATGTGCATTTTACTACAATTAAATAAGCAACAAGTTTATAATAACACAAATTAAACAATTTAACGTCTTAAAATGATTAATTTTTTAAAGCAATTTTTAAAAAGGGTGTATCATTTATTGTTGAGCCTTTAACATATAGAAATGTAATCTATTTGCCAATAACACCACAAAAGAGATGAGTTGCAGCAAAGCTGTATTAGGCTAAGGAAATGACTCCAGATGGTAACTTGAATCCACAGGAATAAACAAAGAGACATAAAAATTAATAAATAACAAAGTTACTATAGAAAAAATTACAAACACATACTTTCCTCTCCTCTCCTTCAACTTCAAGAGACATAAAATCGGGGTGCCTGGGTGGCTCAGTGGGTTAAAGCCTCTGCCTTTGACTCAGGTCATGATCCCAGAGTCCTGGGATCAAGCCCCGCATTGGGCTCTCTGCTCAGCAGGGAGCCTGCTTCCCTTCCTCTCTGCCTACTTGTGATCTCTGTCTGTCAAATAAATAAATAAAATCTTTTAAAAAAAAAGAGACATAAAATCATATAAAGAAATAATTATAGAAAGACAGTGTTGGTTTTGTAACATTAATATGGCATGTATGATATATAAAATGATGTCACAATAAAGGGAAAAGGGGAATAGGAATAACACTTCTATGTCTTACTGGAATTAATTGAGTATAAAGCTGAAGTTGATTCTGGTAATTTAAGATGTATATGATAAGCCTTAGAGCAACCACTAAAGAAAGGAAAGGAAAATATACAGGAAAAAAATTATTTAGGAAATTAAAATGCTACATTAGAAAATTTTCACAATGCAAAAGAAAGCAGTAAAGTAGAAATACAGGAATAAAAAAATGAGACATATATAAAACAAAAAGTAAAATGCAGACATAAATCCAACTGTATCAGTATTAACATTAAATGTGAATGAATTAAACAATCTGATCAAAAGGCAGAATGTTAGGGTGTATAAGAAAACAAGATCCAACCATATATAGTACTTACATGAAACACATAATAGATCAAAGGTACAAACAGACTGAAAGTAAAAGGACAGAAAAAGATACACCATGTAATCAGCAACCATAAGAAAGCTTAAGTGGAAAAAAAAAAAAGAAAGCTTAAGTGGCTATACTAATATCAGCTAAAATAGACTTTCAAACAAAAACATGTTACTAGAGATAAAGAGGAAAATCTTATGATAAAAGTCAATTCATCAGAAAGATATAACAATTATAAATATATAATACCTAATAAAAATACATATATATACCTAATCAAAGCACCAAAATACAGAAAGCAAAAATTAACAGAAATCGAGGAGGAAATTCAACAGTAGTTGGAGACATCAGTGACATCGTAGAGACACAGGACTCCACTGTCAGTAATGGGAAAAACAACCAGGCAGAACATCAACAAGGAAATAAGCCATTTGGTCAATACTACAAACAAACAAGAATTAAAACTAACAGACATCTAAAATATACTCCCCACAACAAGAGTTGAATATAAATATTCTTCTCAAGCACGTATGGAAAATTTCCAGGTTAGACCATATGCTAGACCATGAAACAAAGCACAATAAATTTAAAAGGATAAAAATAATTAGTACATTCTCCGACCACAATAAAATGCATTAGAAATAAATAACAGAATGAAATTGGGGAAACAAAAATATGTGGAAGTTAAACAGCACTCTCCTAAATAACCAACCTTAACAGAAATAAAAAAGATTTAAAGGGATTGCTATTATAATTACACGCTAAGAAATGGACAAATTCTTAGTAAGACACAAAATTAGAAACAGAAGATTAGACAATCTGAGTATAACAAGACACTAAATTCATAATCAAGAAACTATCCACAAAGAGAAGCCCAGGCCCAGATGCCTTCATTGGTGAATTATATCAAACATTTAAAGAATTAATACCACTTATTCACTAACTCATCCAAAAAACATAGATGATAAGGGAACACTCCCCAACTCATTCTATGAACCCATTATACCCCAATAACACAACCAAAGACATCACAGAAAACTAGATTATCTTATAAGAATACAGACAAAGGAATCTTCAACAAAATATAAGAAACATGACTCCAAAGTCATACAAGTAGTAGTATACAACATAACCAAGGGAGGTTTATCACAGGAATGCAAGGATGGTTTAACATCCCAAAATCAATTAAGGTAACACACCCTGTCAATAGAATTAAATACAAAAGCCATATAATCATCAAAATAGAAAGCATCTGACAAACCCAATAGCTTTCTGTGATTTAAAAAAACACTCAACAAACCAGAAAAAGAAGGAAACTTCTTCAATCTGATAAAGGGTGTCTATAAAAACCCACAGACAACTAGTAGTGAAAGACTGGATGCTTTCCCTCTTAGATCAGAAACAAAGTCAAGGATGTCCACTTGCACCACGTCCACTCAACACTGTACTGGAGCTTCTAGCCAGGGCAATAGGCAAGGAAAGAAGTAAAAGGTATCCAGACTAGAAAGTAAAACTAACTCTCTTCATAGATGACTTGATATTATATAGAGAAAATTCCAAGGAGTTCATCACCACCAAAAAAAAAAAAAAAAAGAGGATATTAAACCCAGTAAATAAGCTTAGCAAGATTGCAGGACACAAGGTCAAGATTTTCAAAATCAAATTTATTTCTATGCATTTTCAGGAAACAATCCCAAATGAATATATAAAATTCCAATAGAATCAAAAAAAAATTCAATAGCATCAAAAAGAATAAAATACTCAGGAATAAATTTGATAAGCGGGGTATAAAACTTACACTCTGAAAACTATAAAACATTGTTTAAAGAAACTTAAAATCTAAATAAATGGAAAATTGCCTCACATTCATGAATCAAAAGTCTTAATTTTATTAAAAAGGTAATATGCCACAAATTAATCAGCAGATTCCATGCGATCTCTATAAGAATCTCAGCTGGCTTCTTTGAAGAAATTGACAAGCAAATCTAAAATTCACAGAACTGTAAGGGACCCAGAATAGCCAAACAATTCTGAAAAATAACCAAGTTGGAGGACTCATCTACCTTGATTTCAAAACTTACTACAAAGCAACAGTTAACAAAACAGTATAGGACTAGCATAAGGACAAACACAGATTAAAGAAACAGTACTGAGAGTCTAAAAATAAACAGATGTGTATATGATCAACTTTTTTTTTTTACAAAGTGACAGAATAGTCTTTCCAACAAATGGGATAGCCACATACGTAAGAATGAAGATGGACCTTTACTCTAAACCATATACAAAAATTAACTCAAATACATCAAAGACCTAAATATACAGACTAAAGCTATAAACTTTTATAGTTTTATAGAGAAAAATCTACAGGTATACCTAAATGATCTTGGATTTGACAAGGGATTCTTCGATTACACCAAAAACACAAGTAGCAAAAGAAAAATAAACTGGACTTCATCAAAACTGAAAATTTTTATGCTTCAAAGAACACTATCAAGGAAGTAAAAAGAAGAGGAGGTGGAACACTGGCTGCACTTTCCACCTGAGATGAACGAAGGGCTGAAGGCGGAGCTGGAGAAATTCAGGGGGCAAGGCCCTGCCTAAACCCATTGCATCCCAAAGTTGGGGGCCTACAAAGGAGAAGCTGGCCCCAAGCACCCCAGCACCCACAGGGAGAACCTGGACCTGCGTGCAGACCAATAAGATTCACCCCAACCACCCACTCCCATTGAAGCCAGCCAAGAAATAAAGGTGAGGATTTCAGGCCATTTTAAAAAAAGGTGGGGGGGTAGTAAAAGACATTCTACCACTCCCACAGAACGGGAAAAATATTTACAAATCACATATTTTATAATAAGACTTCTATTTAGAATATACAGAGAATTCCACAACTCATTAAAATATAAATAACTCAATTTAAAAATTGGCAAAAATCTTGAGTAGACATATCTCCCAAGAAAATATACAAATGGAAAGTAGTACATGAAAAGATATTCAACATCATTAGTCATCTGGGAAATGCAAATCAAAATCACATTGAATACTTCATACCTGGTAGGATGGCTATAAACAAAAAGATAATAGTAATTGTTGACTGGGATGTGGAGAAATCGGAACCCTCTTACGCTGGTAGAAATGTAAAATGGTGCAGCTGCTTTGGAGAGCCATCTGGGAGTTCCTCCATTGAAATGTAGAATTATCATATGACCCAACAATTCCACTCCTAGTTATACACCCAAGGGAACTGAATCCACACAGGAGCTTGAATACCAATGTTTATACCAAACTTAGTCACAACAGGCAAAAGGTGGAAACAACCCAAATGTCCATCAACTGATGAAAAGATGGAACAACATATTGTGTGGCTATGCCACACAATAGAATACTGTTCACCCATTAAAAGGAATGAATTTTTTTAAATATTTATTTATTTGACAGAGAGAGAAGTAGGCAGAGAGGCAGGCGGCGGGGGGAGGGAAGCAGGCTCCCTTTCTGAGCAGAGAGCCCAATGCGGGGCTCGATCCCAGGACCCCGAGATCATGACCTGAGCCAAAGGCAGAGGCTTAACCCACTGAACACCCAGGTGCCCCAGGAATGAAATATTGATACACGCTCCCACACAGATGAACCTTGAAGACATTATGCTAAGTGAAAGAAGCCAGTCACAAAAGACTACATATTTTATACCATTCTATTAAATGAAAGGTCCAGAATAAGTAAATTTATATAGAAAAGGCAGATTACTGGTTCTTTAGAACTGAAAGGAGAAGATAGAGGGCCAACAGCTAGAAGTACAAGGTTTCTTTTTAAGGAGATGAACATATTTAATATTGACTGTGGTGATAGCAAATATATATTTGTGAATATATTAAAAAAAAACCACTGAACTATACACTTAAAATGGGTGAATTGCATGGTATGTGAATTATATCTTAATAAATCTATTAAAAACCGTAATCCTTATTTCATTCAACCTGATTGAATTGAATCTACTGAATCCTAGAACAGAAAGATTTTTTTTCTTTTGCTATAAAGGATATCAGCATGACAATTAGTGAAATTTAAGTAAGGTCTGTAAATTAGATAACGGTATTGTACTTTAAAAAATTTTTTAGATTTATATATTTATTTTAGACAGAAAGAGAGCACAAGCGGAGGATAGCAACAGAGAGAGGAACAGGCTCCCAACTGAGAAGAAAGCCTGAAGTGGGGCTCAATCCCAGGACCCTGGGATCACGACTTGAGCCAAAGGCAGATGTTTAACTGACTGAGCCACTCAAGCACCCCAATAATGGTATTGTGTTTATGTTAATTTTCTGAATTTGATCACTGAGCTATAGTTATATAAGGACAGATTCTATTTATTTATTTATTTACTTACTTATTTATTTTCGAGAGAGAATCACAAGCAGACTCTGCACTCAGTGTAGAGCCTGATGCAGGGCTTGATCCCCAAACCCTGAGATCATGACCTGAGCCAAAATCAAACCACCCAGCCAACTGAGCCACCCAGGCACCCATATTAGGATATATTCTTGTTTTTAGGAAATACACTGAAAAATTCTGGGGGTGGACAGATATTCTCACAAATGGATAGAAAAATAATTATACATATGGAGAAAGAGAATAATGAAGCAAAAGTGGCAGAATAGTAATATCAGGAAATACAGATGAGGAATATTGAGGAATTCTTTATACCCTTTCTGCAGCTTTATATTAGTCTAAAATTATTTTATTTTATTTTTAAAGATTTTATTTATTTGACAAGAGAGAGAGATCATAAGTAGGCAGAGAGGCAGGCAGAGAGAGAGGGGGAAGCAGGCTCCCCGTTGAGCAGAGAGCCTGATGCGGGTCTCGATCCCAGGACCCTAAGACCATGATCTGAGCCGACGGCAGAGGCTTAACCCACCGAGCCACCCAGGCGCCCCTAAAATTATTTTAAAATAAAAAATTAAAACAACACTTAGGTACCATTTATTATTAAATTGCTGGAGAAGTGATATTCAGCAGCCATCCAGGATAACAGACTTTCCAACCTGGAACATGGCTCAGTCTGTTCATAACCTTGCAGGAAGGCCCTAGCACTACAGCAACTTACTCAAAGCTTTGGCCACATTTTGGCAGTATGCCAAGGTTGAGCTGGTTCTTTCAACTGATCACTGCTGAGAGTCTTACAGCTATTCAGAGCTGGAAAAAAATAACCAAGAGTGTTCAAACTATTAGCTTCCAACAACTCACAGTTAAGGAAGCTCTGCTGAATGGTTTGGTGGCCACTGAGGTGTGGATGTAGTTTTATGTTGGTGAGATCATAGTCAAGGGTGACATCACTGGCTATGATGTTTAAAGACCTGTCTTTAACATCTATCTACACTTGGTTTGAGTGTTCTTAGACCATGTGTTTTTAGACTGGTATCTGAATAAAATGAGACAATGTAACAAAAACAATAAAAATAGGGCACCTGAGTGGCTCAGTCATTAAGCATTTGCCTTCCGTTCAGGTCATGATCCCAGGGTTCTGGGATCGAGCCCTGCACTGAGCTCCCTGCTCAGTGGAAAGCCTGCTTCTCCCTCTCCCACTCCCCCTGCTTGTGTTCCCTCTCTCTCTGTATCTCTGTCAAATAAGTAAATAAAATCTTTTTAAAAAAATAAATAAACTGGTGGAGAACCAACTGTATTTCCAGGAATTTAAGGCTTTACTGTTGTTGTTATTATTATCACCAAAAAACTAGAAATAAAATATTTCTGAAGTATAACCCTAGTCAAAAAATGTTTGTTCAGGCACTACTCTGAAAGTTTCCATAAGGCAGGTGCGATGTAATGCAAATGACCCAATTAGGAACTAGCCCTGGGAAAATAGGAAGAGCAATGGCCTCAGGAGCACAGGAACAATCAAGAGAACAGATAAACAACATGTGGTATGGCCATATAATGGAATATTATCTGACCATATAAAACAATGAAGAATGTGATCTATGTTACAACACATATGAATCTTGAAAACATTATGCTAACTGCAAGAAGGCAATCACAAAAGACCACAGGTTTTGTATGAGTCCATTTAAATGAAATGTCCAGAATAGGCAGATATACAGACATCGAAATATCAGTGGTTGCTTAAGGGTAGAGGACTTAGTAGACAATGGAGAGTGATGAGTACAGAGTCTCTTTTGGGGGTATTAAATGTTCTAACACTGGTTGTGGTAATGGCTGTACAACTCTGTCAACATACTAAAAACCACTGAATGGTACACTTTAAATGGGTGAAATGTACAGTATGTTAATTGTATTTCAAAAGTCTATTAAAAAGAATTCCATAGTGGGGTGCCTGGGTGGCTCAGTGGGTTAAGCCTCTGCCTTTGGCTCAGGTCATGATCTCAGGGTCCTGGGATTGAGCCCTGTTATCAGGCTCTCTGCTCAGTAGGGAGCCTGCTTCTCTCTCTCTCTGCCTGCCTCTCTGCCTGCTTATGATCTCTGTCAAATAAATAAATAAATAAAAATCTTAAAAAAAAAAAAAAAATTCCATAGCATAAGCAGCTGTTACAGCTAATGGGACACTCACCTCTCTCTCCAATTCATCTTCTTCTTCCAAAAGATCATACACCTGTTCTAAAAGCTGAATCCCCAGGCCCTGGATTACATCAGCTCTCAAAACTTCAACTATTCTTCTGATTTTTTCAGAACCTGGCATGACAGCTAAAAAGCAATTAACAAAAACAGGAAAAAAATAAATACTTTCACCACTGCAGCATGAAGTTTTTTTTTTTTTTTTAAAGTTGTCATTTTAAGATTCTTTTCACTTTGACAAGAATTGGATTTAATAACTTCATGTATTTTTAATGATGGCAAATGTATATATAAACTTATGCCTCATGTCTCATTACCACCTCCTAAATCTAAAATCCACAACTGTCTAATTTCAGGAAGAGCCACATGAAAAATCCAAATATGCATTTATATTTATTTAAAGAATGCAGCTTTTCAGGAACACAACTTGCTGCATAAAACAAGATATGCCTTTTATCAAGCTATCCAAACAATAAAATAATAAAAAAGAAAAAAATTGGGGGAGCATTATCTTCTTGGTGTGACACATTTCTCCAAAAAGCATGCTCTCCAGTTTGCTGTAAAAGAATAAACTGATCACCAGAAGGTAGCTCTTTAAAATGAAGATCCTCAGCTTCTTCTGCAACTTTCCCATGAAGTATCAGCGTATCCCGGTACTTCCGATGAAGTTTAAATTCTGACACTGGTTCTGGAAACAGAAGATCTTCATAGCTCTCTTTAGACTCCAATTTTAGGGTTTGAGTCATCAACTGCACCAAGTCACTCATTTCATTTGTATGACCTTTCCTGGGGAAAAAAATAATAATTCCCCACTCCCCTGTGATTTCATTGGCTTTATGAGAATTTTTCATTAAAAAATTAGATACAAAACATTTAGGAAGCTCTGCTTCTAAATAACTAAGTAAGCTATTATAGAGACGCTTCCATTAATAAGTATAAATACTCAACAAAATACAAAAATCTAGGATGTGAAGACAATGGAGAATGTACAAAACCTGTAGGCAGGTTCTAGAGGGGCATCAACATCTTAGAGCCTAAGGGCAGGCCATAGGCTGCTAAAATACAACAGAAAACCCAATCTTTCTGGCCTGCAAAACCGAAGGACAGAGTTCAAGACAACCATAGCCATTAGAAAGTGAGAGTGAAATCTTAGAAAAGAGAGACCAGAAAGTAGTCCCAGGTTCTATGTATAAATTCTGCCCAACTATTTTTAAGTACAAAGTTTAAGAATATTTAAAGCATGGGGCGCCTGGGTGGCTCAATGGGTTAAAGCCTCTTCCTTCGGCTCAGGTCATGATCCCAGGGTCCTGGGATCGAGCCCCACATCAGGCTCTATGCTCAGCAGGGAGCCTGCTTCCCTTCCTCTCTCTCTGCCTGCCTCTCTGCCTACTTGTGATCTCTGTCAAATAAATAAAAATAAAATCTTTAAAAAAAAAAGAATATTTAAAGCAATACAAAAAATATCTCAGCCCCCAATGAGATAAAATTGACAATGTCTGGCATCATTCAAAAATATCAGACATGAAAGGAAGCAGGAAAATAAAACACATTTATGAAGAGGAAAAAAAATCAGGTAATAGAAACAGACCCAAGAGTGATACTAGTGACAGAATTTGTAGATAAGGACATTAAAGTGGTTATTATAAATATGTTCCACATTTCCAAGGTAGAAGAATGCATTAACATATTAAGGAGAGGCACGGAAGTTACAAAAAGACCCAAATAGAACTCCTGGAAATTAAAAAATACACTGTGTTGAATACATGAGATAGGATAAGCAGACTAGATGCTGTAGAAGAAAACATTAGTGAACCCAAAAAAATAGCAGTAGAATCTATGAAAAATGAAACAGAAAAGAAGTCTAAAAAACAGGAACGCCATCAGTGAGCTATAGGACAACTTTAAACAATCTAGTATTTATGTACTTAGAATCCTCTAGAAGGCAAGAGGGAGTCCAAAAAAATTCCAAAAAGTAACAGTCAAAATTTTTGCAAATCTGATGAAACTATAAACCATAGATCTAAGAAGATATTCTGTAAGAATTCTGAATGAAATCAGATGTGTTCATTAGAAGAGATGTGTTCATTAGTTTTAGCTCTAACATGTACCAAAACCCATTTATAGATTATTAATGACAGCACTACAGGTCTAAATACACGTTTAAGACTAATCAAAGTAGAAATTGTTTATGAAAAGAGATAGAAAATAAGAACCTTACCGTTCCTTGGAATCCCCATCTGACTTATCAGTTGAACTTGTAGAAGAACTTAATTCATCCTCAGACAGACAGTGGATGAGTTTCCTTTCCTTTAATGTTTGGAAAAACAGAATTCCACATGACAACACAACCAGAACATAATACACGCAACATTCTTACATGCAATGTCTAGATACCGTGTGCACCTGGGTCTGATTTAACCAAAGAAACTAATAATCTAAAAGTTGAAGTTACTTTACCTAAACAATGTCCCAATTCACCCATAAAATTCACAAGTGAACCCTGAAGAACATTAAGGTAAAGTTTTACAAGGCCCTGGGAAGTCTCAGCTATGAAAAAATGTCCTTTCCAGAAGACAGCACATGAAGAGTTCTGGTACTCCACTCCTAAGCAGAGGGCTAGTAACCTAAGGAGTTTTAGGCTAGATAAAATGCCACCTCAATAAAAGCAACCTCAGTTTGCTTATAACTGAGACTTTTTGTTAAAATACCTTAAAGGATTGCTTGATTTAATTACATGCAAACCTTACAATTCTGGAAGATAGAGAGGAGTATCTTGATTAGTGAAGCAACTTACTCAGAGAATACTGTTAAAGCAACAAATCTTCCTTATTTGCAAGAGCAGGAAGTTTCTATCTTTTTAAAATAATTATATGTTCCTAGAAATAATGTCAGAAACTGCAATACAGAAAAACGGATAGTTATTCCCTGGGTATCATTAGACAGAACATGAACATGGGTTGGAAACCTTGCAACTACCCATTCAGCCACTAGATGCTGCCCCTGCATCCTCCCTAGGCGAGGAACTCCGACACAAACAGGAAACTGGGCAAAGATAAGCAAATGAGACTCAAATTTGGCCAGGCAGGCGGGTATATTCATTGCACAGCATTATAAGCAAAATGTTGCCTAGTGGAAACCCTTGGGAAGTCCTGCTGCTGTAAAGACTACCTAAAAAAGATAGTAACTAAGCTACCAACTGCTTATAAGAGTACCTAAAAACTCATTCCTTTAATGGAGCAAAAATAACCTTTTTAGTTATTATTCACCAGTTCTTTTTCTTATCAGGAGTGAAAAAGTGTAACTTCAGGCAGTGCTGTCCCAGAAATCAACGGAGCTGGCATTTATGAGGTTTACTGTATCAGGCTTGCCAGATGCCAACCCGTCCCCCTTTTCCATGGGACTGTGTAACATACCTGAGCCACAGGGCAGTCAGGAGACAACCATCGGGCAGGGGCACGCTGGCCTTCTTCTTGTGGTTTCCCTGGCCCTGATGCACTCAGAGAAGCTCTCCTCACTGAAGGGCCTGAAAAAGCGGGCACCACAGCAGTTGTTTGTGGTGGGCTGGCCTCAGAAGAGGGCTTTACAGTAAGTGCCAGCCTAGAGGTAACTCAGCATATTCATCATTACTCCAGTGTCTGACACCTCATTTTAAACCATAGTTCTAGGTCCATCAGTACTGTGACCCTGGTCAAGTTATGTAACCTCTCCAAGCCTCAGTTTCCTCAGCTGCAAAATGCAGACAATGCTACCTACCTTTGAGAGTTACCATAAACAGAAGATGAGATAATGCTCTTAAAGTGCTGCCCATAATGCTTGAGACAGAGTCAGCACTCAATAAATAGAATCTGCTAGTACTGTCTTTATAGTAATAAGAATGATCGCGGCCTTTGACCCAGGGCAACACCATTCTCCCAGCTTTGTTCCTCTATTCCCGAGAAGACAGTGCTTCCTGACCAGCAGAATCTGAACACAGAAACACATTAAACACTCACTCCATTTCCTGTCTGAAATCTCTCCGGAGTTAATGCCACTCAAAGCTCTCTTGATCTCTTTTTACTATCCTCTTCCTCTGATACACAAGTTCCAGACCCAACAACCTATGCTGATTCTTTTCAAAGGCCCAAGAAATTTCAAAAATTCTTCCAAAAAATCTTCCAAGATTTTCCAAAAAATCTTCAAAAATTTCCCCCATGGATCACTGATGCTGAAAATTCCTCACACCTCACAGTCAAAACCAATGTTATATCCATAAGCCAAACCAACAACCTCCAACAGAAGAAGGAAAGAGAAAGCTTTACCTGAGGGAAACACCTCTTCCTGTGACTGCTTCAGTCGTCTCCTCTCTCTTGCTGATAATGGTCGATCCTTTTAAAGAGAGAAAGTTACTTTCACTCCTACTCACTATTTTTTATAACAGCTGCAATGTCTGATGTGTCATCCAGCACTACAGGACAGGCCCTGCACAGGTCTTTAAGGAGTATCTGCTTGAAACCAATTCACATCACGGTCACAACTACTAGCTAGGAATGATCACAACCCTCATTTCTGGTAAGTACTCATTTTCGGAAGGGCAAATGGAAAATTTTGCATTTCTCACATTCAGAATGTACTTAGTTTTCTTAATTAAGTGGAAGTGACCATCCCTGGAACTACAGATTCCATCCATTTCAATAAAAGCTTCTGCTGAGAATCACAAATTTGTTCTCTAAGCTGTTTGGCAAAAAGTGGGGTTAAGGTGTTTTGTTTTGTTTTGTTTTGAGGATTTTATTTATTTATTTGACAGAGAGAGAGTTCGCATAAGCAGGGGGAGCAGCACGCAGAGGGAGAAAAGAAGCAGGCTCCCCACTGAGCAGGAAGCCCAACTCAGGGCTCAATCCCAGGACCCTGGGAACACAACCTGACCTGAAGGCAGATATGCAACCGACTGAGCCACCCAGGTGCCCCGGCTAAGATGTTTTGATATAAAACTTCACAACATATGCAGGATTTTTACAACCAAAAAGTTTTATAGGGTTGGGAAAAAATCCAATATACACTCCCGCAAACCTTTGATGAAGGCACCTCCCTGCTCCTCGAACAGCTTGCAGCAGACCCAATGGCCACTCCTCTTTGGTTTTCAGCATCTTTTTGTGTTAATGTGACATCCATTTTTCCAACAATGGGAAGAGAAGGCAAAAGTCGAGGAGCAGCCTCCTGGAATTTAAATAATTAAAAAAGGGGGAAGTGGGAAATGATCAATTTCCTATACAGCCACCTCCAAAGTTCCCCCACCAATAAGCCTCCTCTGTATTTGTTAATGGTTTGTTCTCAAAAACTTCAAAATATTGAGGTTTATTGAAAAGAAATTCTGCCAAAAGTGAACGACCATCTAAGAAGCTTACAGAGAGGGTGCTCGTGAAAGTCACTTCAAAAAAGGTGTCGACAGGATTTTATGTAGAGGGAGAAATTTTTCATCAGTGTAACACAGGAGGGATCAAAGATCTACTCTTGTTAGCTTGTTCCCTGAACTCTCAAGATGACCTGTCCATTTTTGCTGGGGAAGATAAAATCTTTACTCTGTTTCCAACTCACTGAGATTTGAAAACTAATAGCATCTCCCCATTGCCACCCCCCTCCACATGCTCCCTGCATTTCTTTCAAGCAACTGCTAATCCTTCTAAATGAAGTCTATTTCCCAAGCTGCAGAACAATGACTTACTCCACAGAGCTCTCTACTGACCTGTCTCTCTTCCCCACTGTGCTCGGGCTGTTCTCTTTTCTTCTGTCGTCGCTGTCGAGAAAGGGAAGGCTCAGAGCAGGAGCTCTGTGGCTTTAAACCCGGTTGGGTTCTGTCTGGTTTTTCTGTAACACATTCACCAGGAACTTGATCCTTAAAAATAATAAAATGAAACAAACAAAAAAGAAAACAGAATAATGAAATAGTCTTTTGAACTTCCAAATGGCCAAACTATTATAAAATTATAACTGGAAATGAGAAGGAGGAATGTCTTTCTCAAAATGCATGCTCATTTGCAGTGCTGACAGGCAAAAACAAAGCGCTGACATCAGTTACCCACATATTCTGGCTTTTTTTCTCTTCTCCCAAATAAAATAAGTACTTACTTTTTTTAAAAGATTTTTAAATTTATTTTAGAGAGACAGACAGAATGGGGGGGTGTGGGGAATGAACAGGAGGGGCAGAGAATCCCAAGAGGGCTCCAGGCTCAGTGCAGAGCCTGAGGCAGGGCTCCAACTTACAATCGCAACCTGAGCCAAAACCAAGAGCTGGACACTTAACAAACTGCACCACACAGGTGACCCCAAATAAATAATTACATATATTTTTAAAGATTTAAAAAAGATATTTAATGAAGATTAAATAAAGATCTTTGTTCATTTGAGACAAAGAGATACAGACAAAGACACATGAGCAGGGGGAGAGGCAAAGGGAGAGGGAGAAGCAGACCCCTACTGAGCCAGGAGCCCAACCCCAGGACCTGGAGATCATGACCCAAACCAAAGGCAGACACCTAACCATCTGAGCCACCAAGGTGCCCCCCCAACTAAATAATTAGTTTAATTAAATTACTCAGATTGTTATTAACCTGAGACTACTGATATTTTTTATTTACTTTTTTAATTTACATTTTTAAAAAATGATTTTATTTATTTATTTGACAGAGAGTGAGAGAGATCACAAGTAGGCAGAGAGGCAGATAGAGAGAGAGGGGAAGCAGGCTCCCTGCTCAGCAGAGAACCTGATGCGGGGCTCGATCCAGGACTCTGAGATCACGACCTGAGCTGAAGGCAGAGGCTTAATCCACTGAGCCACCGAGATGCCCCGTCGATTTACATTAAAAAAAAAACAAAAAAAAAAAACTTATTTTCTGGGGTGCCTGGGTAGCTCAGTCAATTAGGCAGCCAACTCTTGATTTTGGCTCAGGTCATGATCACAGGGTCATGAGATAGAGTCCCATGCTCCACATGGAGTCAGCTTGAGATTCTCTCTCTCCTTCTGCTCCTCCCCCAGCCTGCACACTCACCCTTTCAAATAAATACATACACAAAATCTTCGGGGGGGGGGGGAAAGATCTGAATAGATATTTCCTAAAGCAGGTATACAAATGGCCAATAAGCACATGAAAAGGTGCTCAACATCATTAGTTATCAGGGAATGCAAATCCAAACCAAAGTAAGATAAATTTCACACTCATTAGGATAGCTAGAATCAAAAAACCAGAAAATAGGAAGTACTGGTGAGGATGAGGAGAAACTGCAACTCTCACATATTGTTGGGAAGTAAAATGATGTAGTTGCTGTGGAAAACAGTCCTAGAGTTCCTCAAAAAGTTAAACATAGAGTTACCATATGACCCAGCAATTCCAATCATAGAGTATATATCCAAGAGAACTGAAAACATGTCCACACACAAGCTAGTATAAGAGTGTTCATAACAGGAACAACAACAACAATAAAGAATGCTCATAATAGCATTATCCATAGTGACTAAAAAGTGAAAACAACCCAAATGTTCACGAACTGATGAATGGGTAATAAAACATGGTGTACACATACAGTGAATTTATTTGGCAATTTAAGAAGGAATGCAGGGGTCCCTGGGGGGCTCAGACAATTTAGCATCTGCCTTCAGCTCAAGTCAGGATCCCAGGCTCCTGAGATCGAGTCCTGCATCAGGCTCCCTATTCAGCGGAAAGTCTGCTTCTCCCTCTACCCCTCCCCCCGTTCATGTTCTCTCTTGCTCTCTAATAAACAAATAAAATCTTCAAAAAAAAAATTCCTTAAAAAAGGTAAAAAAAAATTTTAAAGGAATGCAATACTAGTAGATGCTACAACATGAGTAAACCTTGAAAACATCATGCTAAGAAAAGAAGCTGCCACAAAAGGCCACAAATTTTTACAGGCATACCTCATTTTACTGTGCTCCACTTTATTATGCTTCACAGACAATTGTGTGTTTGTTTTTTTTACAAATGGAAAAGTTTGTGGCAACCCTGCAACGAGCAAGTCTATCAGTGCCATTTTTCCAACAGCATCTGCTGACTTTATGTCTCAGTGTCACATTTTAGTACTTCTCACAATGTTTCAAACATTTTCAATAGTACTGCATTTGTTATGGTGATCTGTAATCAGTGATGGCTGATGTTACTATTGTAATTGTTTGGGAAAACCACAAAGATTCATAAAAGATGGAGAACTTAATTGACAAATGTGTGTGTTCTGACGCTCTACTGACTGGCTGTTCCCCATCTCTCCATCTCTCCTCAGGCCTTCTTATTCCTTGAGACACAACAATATTAAAATTAGGCCAATTAATAATGCTACAATGGCTTCTAAGTGTTTAAGTAAAAGGAAGCGTCAACAGATGCGGCAAACTTCACTGTCGTCCTGTTGAAAGAAATTGCCTCAGCCACCCCAGCCTTCAGCAACCACCACCCTGATCAGTGGGCAACAATCCACCTCAGGGCAAGACCTTCCACCAGCACACAGATCGTGATGTGCTGAAAGCTCAGACAGTGGTTAGGCTATAGCCTTAATGTAACTCTTACATGCATTGGGAAACCAAAATTTAAATTTGATAACCTTTATTGCAATATCTGCTCTATAGTGGTGACCTGTATTTGAAACTGCAGTTTCTCTGAGGTATGCCTGTACATGACATGCCCAGAACAGGCAAATCCATACAGACAATGGTTGCCAGGGGCTGGGGGCAAGGAGCAATGGGCTATTATTAGTGGGTATGGGGTTTCTCTTTAAGATATGGAAATGTTCTGGAATTAGACGTGATGACTGTACAACCCTACAAATACACTGAAAACCACTGAATCGGTATTTTAAAAATAGAAAAATAAACAGAAAAAAATGAAAGACATGAATCTGAATGTAATTTGAGAGTCAAGCAGAACAAGCAGCACACACATAGTTTTATCCACAAAGTACTAAGAATTCCAGTGTCCAAAGAAAGTTTCAATCCAATGGCTTTACTTTGACTTTTCCATAAGAACAAAAACTTACTTAAAACATTTGGATATAGGGGCGCCTGGGTGGCTCAGCTGGTTAAGCGCCTGCCTTTGGCTCAGGCCATGATACCAGGGTCCTAGGACCAAGCTCCATGTCTGGCTCCCCACTGAGTAGGGAGCCTGCTGCTGCTTCTCCCTCTGCCTGCTGCCCCCCCTGCTTGTGTGTGCTCTCTCTCTCTCAAATAAATAAAAAATTTTTTGAATATATTTGTATAAAATAGTTTTTATATGTCATATAGAGATATCAAACACAAAGATATGTTTAATATATCAAATTTAAATATTTTAGCACAGATTATAAAAATAGTTAAAATATACATCTTAAATATATTTTTAGAATATTTTACATATAAAAATGAAAAGGTCACCAAATGTTCTGGCTTTCTCTCTAATTCTCAGCTATTGCCATATTTCATCTAACTTACGCTTCTGTCTAAATTCAAGTAGAAGTTAACCTTTAAATTTACTCAGAACAGTCTCTTAGTATCAAAATCCTTTTGTTCCTTTCCTTTTCTTTTCTTCCTTCCCCTTTGGTTCCAACACATAAAATACTTTTTTTTTTTATTCCTTAAGAAGTAAGATCAAGCACTAACTTTCCAAGTGCAAGAAGAAATGTGATGTTACCTACTTGGTGGAACTACCCTTCCATCTGGAAACCTAAGGAAGAGTGACAAAGAAATGGAAGAAAACATAAAAAGAGCATGCTTCCACCAGATACCCTATGATGGGGGGCACAAGGTGTCTAAGAATCCTGCGGGTCCTATCCTTTGGTTTCTACAAATTTAAAATGGCACACAGACTAACTGATTTTCCTAAAATGCCAAGTAGAACCCAATGAACAACACAACTCATATCTTTGTAACTGCACTTTCCATTTTCTTTCTGAAACCGGCACCTCATGCATATCACTCACCTGGTCTCTCGGCTTCTGGTCTTTGTTGAGGGGCTGCAGAGGTCTCACTGGGTCATTCCCTTCCCCAGTGACATCATCAGAGGACCATGTGGGAGTCAGGTTTCCGGGTTGAGGACTGGGCTTAGTGCCATCCTGCAGCTTCTCCTTCACTTGAGAAATACTGTGGTTACCTTCTAGCTCATGAACAGCATCTAAGTGTCTTGGCTGATTCTCCTGAACTAAGCTGGCGCTCAGGGAATCCCTTCTTTCTGCAGGTAAGATGTCAATATTCACTTTACTGATTGTGGCTAATGATTCTGAGGTATTGCTCACGTCTGGTTTGCAGGTGTGGCCTTTCAGACTTGCTGGTGTCTTCAAGGGGGCAATGACTATGGGTTTCTCCTGGGACAAACATTTGTCTTCACCCTGAGTGAAAATATGCTTCCAACTTATTATAGCACTCCTCACACCATACAAAATCAACTCAAAAAAGGTACAGCAGGTTCCTCAGAAAGTTAAACACAGAATCACCATATGATCTGGCAATCTCACTCCTAGGTAAATATCCCTAAGAACTGAAAGTAGGGACTCAAACAGGTAATTGCTCACCAATGATTTACGGCAGCATTATTCACACTGGACAAAAGGTGGAAATGACCTAAATGTCCATTAGCAGATGAAGGGATACACAAAATATGATATACACATAACACTGAAATATTACTCAGCCATATAAAGGAATGGAGTACTGATACATGCTACAACATGGATGAACCTTAAAAACATGCTAAATGAAATAAGCCAGACACAAAAGGACATACTGTATGATTCCACTCATCTAGAACCAAACTCATAGAGACAGAAAGTAGATTAGAGGTTACCAGGGCCTGGGAACAGGAGGAATGGGGAACTATTGCTTAATGAGTACAGAGTTTACTTGGAATGATGAAAGAGTTTTGGGAGATACTGGTGATGGTTGCACAATATTGTGAGAGTAGTTAAGGCCACTAAACTGTAGGCTTAGAGGTGGCTCAAAATGGCAAATTCTGGGGCACCTCGGTGGCACAGTTGGTTAAGCATCTGACTCATGGTTTCAGCTTAGGTTGTGATCTCAGGGTTGTGGGGCTGAGCCAAGCATAAGGCTCTGCACTCAGTGTGGAGCCTGCTTGAGATTCTCTCTCCCTCTGTCCCTCCTGCTCATGCTCTCTCTCTCTCTCTCCAAAATAAATAAATATTTTTAAGCAAATTCTTAAAAATTAAAAAAAAAATTTTTAATGAATTTAAATTCATTTTTCATTTTTAAAATTAATCAATCTTAAAATTTAAAAAATGAATCAACCACTTAAATATGAGCTGAAATTATAAAACTCCTAGAAAAAAACACAGGCATACATCATCATGAACTTGGAATTGGCAAGGAATTCTTAGATATGACACCAAAAGCATAAGCAACGTAAGAAAAAACAGATAATTTGGGCTTTATCAAAATTAAAAGCTTTTATGCATAAAGGGACATTATCAAGAAAGTGACAAGCCAACCTACAGCATAAGAAGAAATATTTGTAAATCATGTATCTGATAAGGATCTACTCTCCAGACTATAGAAAGAACTCTTAGAACTAAATGACAAAAATATTAAAAAACCAACTAAAAAATGGCCAAAGTGCTTAACAGACATTTCTCCAGAGAAGGAATACAAATGGCCTTATGGGAAGCTTATGGGAAGATGCTATATTGTTAGTCATTAGGGAAATGGAAGTCAAAACTACACGAAATACCGCTTCATATCCAGCAGGATGGCTAGAATCAGAAAAGTAGAAAATGACAAGTTGGTGAAATTATAGAGAAACCAGAGCTCTTGTGCATTAGCTGGTGGGAAAGTAAAATGCAACCCCTCTGGAAAGCAGTATGTTGGTTCCTCAGAAAGTAAATATAGAATTACCACATGACCCAGCAATTCCACTCCTAGGTATATATCCCAAAAAACTGAAAACAGGGACCCAAAGACTTGTACCCAAATTTTCTTTCTTTTTTTTTTTTGTACCCAAATTTTCATACCAACAGCCAGAAGGTGGAAATAACTCAATATCCACCAATGAATAAATGGAAAAGCAAACTGTGGTGCATATGTACAGTGGAGTATTACTCAGAAATAAAAACAGATAGAGAACTGACACATGCTACCTCTGAAATGTCCTGCTCAGTGAAAGCAGCCAGACATGAAAGGTCACATACTATGATTCTTTTTACATGAAATACTCAGAACAGGCAAACCCACAGAGACAGAACACACGTTGGTAGTTTCCAGAGGTCAGGTGGAGGAGAGAATGAGGATGATTACTTAACATAAGGATGAGTACATAACATATAACAGGTCTGGGGTTTCCTTTCGCAGTGACGTGGAATGTTTTGGAACAAGATAGAGGTGATGGCTGCACAAACTGGGAAGGCACTAAACACAATGAATGGTTCCACTACAAAATGGCTAACATCATGTCATATAACCTGCTTAAATAAGCTATCACTTCCATGGTTTTTAAAATACATACCATTCCATATGTCTTGGAGCCCTCAGAAGAGTGTGGCTGGAGGGAAACGGCTTTATGACTTGATTCAGCATTTCCAGAGACCACTGCAGTAGTGGGCTTTGATTTAGAGTCACCATTTTTAATATTACTTTTGGAGGTTTTTCTTTATGAGGAAGAAGAAAAAAAAATTATTATCAATAAAGTGAAGATGAGAAGTTTTCACATATCTGGGAAATGCATGTGTATATTATAAAAACTGTTCCACTTAAGAGAAAATAGTTTTCTAAAAACCAGGGGGCGTTCTGCAAAACACTTGACTAGTACTCCTCAAAACCAATCAAGGTCATGAAAAACCAAGAAAGTGAGAGACTCGGTTGATTAGGGAGGACTGAATGCAATGTGGTATCCTGGATTGGACCCTAGAAGAGAAAAAGGCCATTAGTAGAAATATCGGTGAGAGCCAAATAAAGTCTGGAGTTTAGTCAACAGTCAGGTACTGATGTGGTTTTCGTGGTTCTGACAAACGCACCACGGTAATGTAAGATGTCTATGACAGGAGGAGCTGGGGGAGGGGTGTACAGAAACTCTCTGTACAATCTCTGCAACTTGTCTGTAAATACAAGATTATTCCACCATGAAAAACCAATGAGAAATTACCTCATGTACAGAAGAACCAGCATAATTTTCAAGTTTCACATGTTTGTAATTATACCACAACTGCTTTGCCAAGTTGGACAGCAAGAATGATGGCTGTGCTCAGCCTGGACTTACAGAATAAAAGAGTACAGGATTAATATTCCCAACTCCTTTAGTGTGACTTTTCTACAACTGAGCTAACTTACCCTCTGGAGAATTTAAGAGGAGCATGAGACCGAGTCTGTAGAAGGCCAAAGGTCTGTTTGGTGCAAACTATAGACAGTGTAAATAAAAAGATGGTTTATCTTTATCCCCTGGGGCCTGTCTAGTATTGCTCTTAAATCTAACATGTCACAAGGTAGAGATCACATCACTCTTAGATCATGGAAGAGCTGTTTAGTGAAGGTAACCCCTGCAAGTCAAAGAAATAAACTTTTCTCTTGAGAACTATGAGTGAAGAGGGAAACTTAGGTAAGCTCTCAGAAATTTGAGCGCTTGATTTTTAAATGTGACTCTCACAGTGTACATAACATATAACAGGCTTCCTAGATAATTCATTTTCATGTGCTTTCTAAAACATATATCCTTTTGAAACAATCATACTTAATGTGTCTTGGAACCCTCTGAGGAATGTTAAAGTGATTCTCTAGCTGGTTTTCTAGATTTCTGATTTTAGCAATTACATAAACCTCAAACATGCCCTAATCATGCAATTTTCCTTCATGTTTTAAAAAAACTCACCAAAGGGGCACCTGGTTGGCTCAATCAGTTAAGCATCTGACTCTTGATTCCAGCTAAGGTCATGACCTCAGGGTCATGAGATCGAGCCCCATGTCGGGGTCTGCACTGGGTATGGAGACTGCTTCAGATTTTCTCTCCCTCTTCCTCTGCCCCTCCTCCCTTCTCTCTCTCTCTCAGAATAAATAAATAAATAAAACTTCACCATAAATTCTCATATGAGAATTATAGAAGCTACCTTCTTTTTCTTTTACTTTTTATAATTTTTTTTAAATATTTTATTTATTTATTTGACAGAGAGAGATCACAGGTAGCAGAGAGGCTGGCAGAGAGAGAGAGAGAGAGAGAGAGAGAGAGAGAAGCAGGCTCCCCGCTGAGCAGAGAGCCCGATGTGGGACTCGATCCCAGGACCCCAAGATCATGACCTGAGCCGAAGGCAGCGGCTTAACCCACTGAGCCACCCAGGCGCCCCACTTTTTATAATTTTTTAAAAATTTTTTATAAATGTATAATTAGAAGCTACCTTCTTTTATTCAACTATTTAGCCACCTATTTGCAAGGAAGCATCTTACGCCTTTGTGGCCTCCAGAAACAGAGAGATCTGGCGCTTTATGTAAGGCTGCCTCAGGATGCTCCTCACAGAGGGTCTTTCTTCAGGCCTTTTGCTCAGCATTGTTCTTATCAGTTCTGCCAGCTCTGGGCTATAATCTTTTGGCATTGGTGGCAGCTACAAAGAGAAATAATATCACAATTACGAGTCTGGTCTTGTGAGGCAAAGTATAAGGAAAAAGTAGACGTTTCCCAATATCTCTTTAAAGTCATCATACACAGAACCAGAAAAGAGCCAGCATACAGCAATCTTGCTAATGTCCTGGTCATAGCAGCAAGCTGTGAGACTGTAAAAGTAGATCCTTTAAACCAGCAGTCCCATTTGAGGACTGTCTCCTTCAAAAATAAGACCACGGGTTCCTAAAGACTTATGTACCAGGATATTCACTGCAGCCTTGTTCTTGCAGTAGTAAACGACTGGAAACAACTTAAATGTCTAGCTATAGCATAGCCTATGGTACAGCCTTCTAATAAAATGCTAGGCAGCTTCTTAAAAAATATGACAGCTATCAAACTACAAAGATGTCCCACGTATATTAAGCAAAAAAAATCAAGCTGTATACTAATACGTACTGCCTGATTCCATCTCAGTTACTCTTTAAAAGCACCTGTGTGTATATGTGCATATATACACCCAGACTGATATATATATATATATATACAGACAGGAAAACGCTAGGAAGGATACGCACAAAATTCCTAGCAATGGCGATCTCCAGAGGGGAGAAAAGAATTTTAAAAAGACGGGAATTTACTCCTTTCTTGTTTGAGTCTTAAGTAGTAGAATTATGGGTACATTTTACTTTTTTTGTGTTTTTCAATATTTTGAAATTAAGAAAATGAGTCTTGGCATATTAAAATCAGTAGGTAGTTTACGGCTTTGAAATTTAATGGTGTGTGGATAACTAACACTGCAGAGGACAGCTAGCCTCATGGAAGTAACATATACACGTGGTTGCTCTGGTGTCTCTACCATGCACATTGCTTTGTGCAGCTCTTAATGGGCTACTTGTAATTGTGATTATCAAAGGAGCATCACCCTCAAAGAGTAGACTTATCATCATCATCATCATCATCATCATCATCATTATTATTTTACATCATTGCAAAATGTCTTCCAATCACCAGGTACTGAGCAAGCTGGGAATGGAATGGATACGTTGCCCAGAGCGGACTCCTTTTAGATGGGGCTCATTTAACCACAGCGGGTCAGGGGAAGCTATGAATATACTCTCAGGGCACCTGAACATCCTGTGGTTAAAAGGCGATGGTTTTCAGAAAGCCAATTTTTCAGAACCATTAAGCCACCTTTACAAATTAATATTGAAATACGATCAATCCCTTCTCTTTCTAGTTCAACCTTCCCCATGGAAGGGGCTTACATTCTTACCTATCTACCTGACATCAAGGATGACTCATTTTTGCCAATAGCTACTTACAAAGCTGCATTAAATTAACCTTGCTTAAAATATTAAAAAAAATTAATTTCAGAATAGTCTTTACCTTTCCTTCAATAATCCGATAAACTAAAGAATTCATGTCTTTTGCATTGAAAGCATGCTTCAAGGTGGCCATTTCATAAACACAGCATCCTAGTGCCCAAACATCAGACTAGAAAAGAAAAATAGGAAATAATCAAATGTCAGAATGCCTATGCCATTTTTCCTCTGAAAACAAAACAAAACAAAACAAAACAAAAAATGTTTTCAGGGCGCCTGGGTGGCTCAGGCAGTTAACATCTGCCTTCAGCTCAGGTCATGATCCCAGAGTCCTGGGATGGAGCCCCACATCGGCCTCCCTGCTCACCTGGAGCGTACTTCTCCCTCTCCCCATGCTGGTGCGTGCTCTCTCTCTCTCAAATAAACAAATAAATAATCTCAAGAAAAACCAAGCAACAGACAACATTTTTCTTAAGCCAATTCACAGAGAATCCCTCTGACTTTCTATCTGATGGGTTCTGAAGTTATACTGTCCTAGAGACAGGGTGAGCTGGCATATGCAACTCAATCCTACCTTATAGTTGTAAGGTTTGTTTGAAAACAATTCGGGGCTCATGTAGTAGGGTGTGCCAATGAGGGTGCTAGCCATGTCACAGTGGTTCTCTAACACTCGAGCAATTCCTAGGTCACCCACTTTGATGATGTTTGTTCTTGTTAGGAAGACATTTTGAGTTTTCAGATCTCGGTGAAGGATATGTTTTTCATGTAAATACTGAGGAGAGAAATAAAACTTCATTAAACATAAAAACACTTATCTACTTACTTATTCTTGACTTCTTACACAACATCAACAATTGCACAAGTCAAAGCGTCTCAGTCATCTAAATATCAAAACACTACTGTTCTATCATCTCTAAATAAACAGTGGGATTTACAACTTTCCAAAGCAGGAAATTTAGTTCCATGCATTAATTTGCACCAGTATCCTTCACAACTGTTGCTTGGTACCTTGACAATTTCACCATTTAGCATTAAACGGATCCAGTTAAAAATACACTTACAAACTCCCCCTGAAGGGAGGAAGACAACTTGTACAGAGTCATATGCACAGTCCCCTCAGACTCATGAAATCTTGAGCTTAATAATATTTCCAACTATAACAAGATCACTTTTATTTAGTCAGCATATTATTTTTTGAAATTATTTTTATTAACATGTAATTATTATTTGCCCCAGAGGTACAGGGCTGTGAATCGTCAGGCTTACACAGTTCACAGCACTCACCACAGCACATACCCTCCCCAGTGTCCATAACCCAGCCACCCTATCCCTATTCCCCCCAACCCCCAGCAATCCCCAGTTTGTTTTGTGAGATTAATACTCTATTATGGTTTGTCTCCCTCCCAATCCCATCTTGTTTCCTTTTTTCCTTCCCTACCCCCACAACCCCCACCCTCCCTCTCAAATTCCTCATATCAGAGAGATCATACGATAATTGTCTTTCTCTGATTGACTTATTTCGCTCAGCATAATACCCTCTAGTTCCATCCACATCATTGCAAATGGCAAGATTTCGTTTCTTTTGATGGCTCTATAGTATTCCATTGTATATATATACATCACATCTTCTTTACCCATTCATCTGTTGATGGACATCTAGGTTCCTTCCATAGTTTGGCTGTTGCAGACATGGCTGCTATAAACATTGCTATAAACATTGGGGTGCACACGCCCCTTCGGATCACTACATTTGTATCTTTAGAGTAAATACTCAGTAGTGCAATTGCTGGGTCATAGGATAGCTCTGTCTTCAACTTTTTGAGGAACCTCCACCCTGTTTTCCAGAGTGGCTGCACCAGCTTGCATTCCCACCAACAGTTAGACAGCAGATCTTAAAATTTACACAAGGTCAATCCATTCTGGACAAGTCTGCCCAGTTCCAGAGTGGTATTCCACAAACAGTCTCACATTTGAATGTGTGTATATTCAAACACAGACATGTTTTGTATTTCCACTCATTCTGCCACAGTGGAGTTAAAGCCCATATCCCCACAGTTCAAGCATGTTAATTAGCCCAACCACCTTCCAGTATGACACAGCTGACCAGTTGATAACAGACATGGTCATTTTTTGCTTTGTCAACTCAGGACCCTTAGAATTGATTTTGGTATAAATATTAAATGAACAGAGAACTGGTATCCCTTGCAAACTGAAATCCACATCTACTTCAATATAGACATCATTCATTCAGAAACAATTCTAATAGCAAGAGGGCCTAGGTCCACTTCATAAATGGGTTTTTTTTTTAAATACATTTTTTTCATGTAAGCTTTGGGGAAGGATTTTCCTAAAATCCACTTGCCATCCCCCTGTCACCCTGGAGCAAGTGGAATGCTGTGTCTGGACAGTACCTGCAGAGCCATGGCGATCTGAACAAACCATTCCACCACCTGACTCTCAGGCAGAAGCTGCCCCTTCTGTTCTTTGAGCTTTCGGTACAGATCACCTCCTTCGCAAAAGCCCATGACGATGTACAGCAGACCGTCACCTCCCTCCCACGACTCCTTGTAGGTGACAATATTAGGGTGCTTCAACTGAGACAAGAGCTGAGCTTCCTGTTCAGCGGCTCGTCGCTCTCGGCTGGAGGCATTTCGGAGGTTCAGCTTTTTGATGACATACTACAGTGAAAACACGTTGATTTTACAATGTGCAAATAAGCATACAGTTTTATACGTTCAGAATATTTAAGGGTTCTCCTGACTGTCCTCAAAACCAACCTCCTGGAGCCCGTCAGATAGCCTATTCATTTTGTTATTCACAAAGCACAAAACTGGGGGAAAGGGGTGTAAGTCTTTTGTAAGATTTGTAATTTGTAAAGATTTGTAAATTATAATTTACTGATATTTTCAACAGCTTAGACTTACAACAGCCTGGAGGATCACAAAGAATTTATTATACTTTCCACCTGCATTTTACCATTTCATTAATGGCTAAAAAATGAGTCCATGTTAACAGACAACCCTCTGTGTCAAATAAATAATAAAATCTAAAAAAAAAAATTATTCCACTTAAAAAAAAATCAATATCCCCTAACACCTAATTACATTGCTTATGACCAATGAACAGTCTATACAATCCATTAATCAAAAGCATATATATATATATATATATAATATATATATAAATGTGTTTTGTAAAATATAAACTACTGCTCAAGTGTGAGGGACTCTTACCACCATCAATATTCCATCCTCCACTCAAAAATTCATTGACACTCCCATCTCATCCCCTTACTGCTACTGAATAAATCCCTTATACCTAAGCTTGTGTTCTAGGCAGAGCTACCAACACCTGACATCAGGCAGAATAGGCTAGCGGGCCTTATACTTGGGACATCTCTTTTCAGCTTATCTGGGGGCACTGCCACTGTCCTGGTGTAATTATTAATAGCACCTCCTCTCAGTTTCGAAACTGTCCCAGTTGGTGCGACACATTATATGGTCACCCTACTCAAAAACCATTTTAAAGAACTGGCTCATCGGGGCACCTGGGTGGCTCAGTGAGTTAAGCCGCTGCCTTCGGCTCAGGTCATGATCTCAGGGTCCTGGGATCGAGTCCCCCCGCATCGGGCTCTCTGCTCGGCAGGGAGCCTGCTTCCCTCTCTCTCTCTCTGCCTGCCTCTCCGTCTACTTGTGATTTCTCTCTGTCAAATAAATAAATAAAATCTTTTAAAAAAAAATTAAAAAAAAAAAAAAGAACTGGCTCATCATCCTGAGGGTCATGGGATAAAGGGCTTTAAAGACAGGAGTGACAACATTAGCTGTAAGTTTTAGAAGGATCACTGAGAAGGCAATGAAAGTGATGGATTGAAGAGGGAGCCAGGCGGCAGGGGAGGATCCGTGGAGGCCACCGCCCCAGCTCAGCTAAAGAGGATGATGTCCTGGACTGCAGTGATACCAGTGGAGACAGAAGAGGCCTGTTGGCTTAGTGGACAGATGAATGGGGGCAGTGGTGTGTGTCAAGAATGACCCTTGGGTGTGTCCGGTTTGGGCAACTGGACGGCTGGTGGTGCTACTCACAGAAATGGGGACCGGGAAAGGTCTGGCGGGAAGGTGATGGGTTTTAAGTGAGTCCTGTAGTCTCCGGGTCGGATGTACGCGGCCCTTCCTCCGAAGAGTAATACCCGCCAGGCGCTGTGTTAGATTGTGGAAATGAATGACCTGACAGAGTTGTCAAGAGCCGAGAAGGTGTGTAGATCAAGGGTAACAATTAATACCAAGGAGAACTACAGGGAGTTAGGGGCGCATATTACAGTAAGGCCTGGCCTAGTCTTGGTGGCATGGGACGGTTTCCCTGAAGTGACATCCGAGGTGAGTCCCCTTCAGACCACCCGCAGCCCAGCCTTTGGACGGCGGCCTCGGCATATCGCTACCTGCCCTCCACCCCCTGCCGGGCCCCAACCCCGCCGACCTGCCTGCCGTCCCGCCGGTGCCTCACGAGCGTCACCTCCCCGTAGCTGCCCCTGCCCACGACCCGAAGGTAGCAGTAGGCGGCCAGGGGCATGTTCCCGGCGCCCGCCCAAAGCTGGGATGCGGCGGCAGCGGCGGCCAGGGTCGCGGGCCGCGGCGGGAGACCCCGCTCATGCCCAAGAGGCCGCGGTGCTGGCGGCTGCTGAGACTGTCTGGCCCAGACGCGAGCTCGGAGGCTGGGCCCACAGCGAGGCCGCTGCCATAGCGATCCCGGCTAGCGCAGTTCCGCGCATGCTCCCACGGACCGGAAGCATCCACCACAAAGCCGAAGCGCTGGGCGGCCAGAGCGGTTCCGCCATCTAGGAGGACCCGCCATAGAGCTCAGGCTCAGGGAGGCCAGAGCGACTCCGCTGGACTTAGGGCGCGCACCTTCAGCCTCAGTTCCAGCGCCGAGAACTTCCGGGTTGCCGGGCACAATAAAATAGTGGAAGCTTCCACGTGTTGAGCACGTAGTTGATCTCAGTTGACGAATGTAAAATTCGTCATTTTACATTTTACAAATAACTTTATTAACCTCCTACCATGTGCCAGACCGACAAATTCCCTCTCCTCCCAAGGCTCCCATTCTAATCGAGGGATGACAAGACTAGAGTCTACAAGTAACATGGGTTTTATTGGCTTTATCACACAATGGTTAACGTATGCATCTAGTAATCCGCATACCACTACACTTCACCCCTAAAAGCTTCAGCTTGTGCATTAAGAAATGCAAAGTACTCTCATAACCGTCCAACCCCCTGCACTATGACTTGACCGAATTCTTGCTTGATTTTTTATTAAATTAATTAATTTATTTTCAGAAAAACAGTATTCATTATTTTTTTCACCACACCCAGTGCTCCATGCAATCCGTGCCCTCTATAATACCCACCGCCTGGTACCCCAACGTCTCCCCCCCCACCCCCCGCCCGCCACTTCAAACCCCTCAGATTGTTTTTCAGAGTCCATAGTTTCTCATGATTCACCTCCCCTTCCAATTTACCCCAACTCCCTTCTCCTAACACCCCTTGTCCTCCATGATATTTGTTATGCTCCACAAATAAGTGAAACCATATGATAACTGACTCTCTCAGTTTGACTTATTTCACTCAGCATAATCTCTTCCAGTCCCGTCCATGTTGCTACAAAAGTTGGGTATTCATCCTTCCTGATGGAGGCATAATACTCCATAGTGTATATGGACCACATCTTCCTTATCCATTCGTCCGTTGAAGGGCATCTTGGTTCTTTCCATAGTTTGGCAACCATGACCATTGCTGCTATAAACATTGGGGTACAGATGACTCTTCTTTTCACGACATCTGTATCTTTGGGGTAAATACCCAGGAGTGCAATTGCAGGGTCATAGGGAAGTTCTATTTTTAATTTCTTGAGGAATCTCCACACTGTTCTCCAAAGAGGCTGCACCAACTTGCATTCCCACCAACAGTGTAAGAGGGTTCCCCTTTCTCCACATCCTCTCCAACACATGTTGTTTCCTGTTTTGTTAATTTTGGCCATTCTAATTGGTGTAAGGTGATATCTCAATGTGGTTTTAATTTGAAACTTCCTGAGGGCTAGTGATGATGAACATTTTTTCATGTGTCTGATAGCCATTTGTATGTCTTGATTGGAGAAGTGTCTGTCCTTGATTTTTAACAGCTTAAGGTATTAAGTCAGTGTCCATGGGAGAACTCTCCTTAAAAGACCCGTATGTGAAAGCTCATAGCTCTCAAGAGAGTTCATCGTTTGATCCAACTGACATTTCCCTTCCCTCTCCTAGAGCATTTACCTAAAAGACCTCACAACTGTAAATCCTTCCAATGTCCCTATTAGATAGATAGGTGTGTATCTCCCAGGACCCAGGTGTGTCTTTCTCAAGGATCTGAAATCCATCCCTTTGAAATACAAGATTTGTCTACATCCAAGAACCAATTTTTGCCCCATTGGGGGCAATATCGCCCCTGTTGAGAATGGAAATGTTAAAGAACAGAAATTCAACCAAGTAAATTTGAAGATCTGATCAACTTTATTAAGTGATTCATGAATCCAGCAGCATCCTGGCTAGCAAGTAGAGAGATACTCTAAGGAGTTGTTTAAAATGGAAAGTTTTTACTGGAAGGAAAGCAAGGCAAGGAAATTATTACTTGAAAAAGAGAGAGAGAGAGAGAGGGAGAGAGAGAAGAAATAACTTTTAGTTATTACTGAAAGTTTCAGGCCAGGGCATCTTCTCCTTTTTTGTGGGAAAGAGAATGGCAGCATTTTTAATTGTACAGATTATCTCACTAGTACTGATCAGGAAATTTCAGACTGACTGTTAGAAGGTCACATTCTTGGGTTGGTTGAAACTGTAATTAAGTCTTGGTTTGCTGTTGGGGGCTGGGTGAGGGGGGATATGTCTCCCTCTGGGGCTTGTTGTTTCTTTTTTAATAATACTATTGCCCCCAGAAAGTTAATACATGTTTTTTTCCCCAGTTAATCCCCATCCCCCTCTTACAGACAAGTACTTTAGTTTCTTTAATCCTTACATCAACCCTGTGAAGCTGGTACTATTGTCATCCTCATTTTACAGTTAAAGAAACCGAGTCTCTGGGAAGTAAAGAAACTCGTGCTAACAGAGAGAATAAATTGCAGTCAGCATTGCTAACAGGGTTCTTTAAAATGGAGCCAGGAGGACATTGAGGTTGTTGAGGAAATGGAGTTTATTCATGGTTTCTGTCTCAAATTCTCAGAATTTTTGCTGAACTCAGCTAAAAGCCAAGGCATCAGCTACATGGCAAAAGGGACATAAATGGACTTTCTGCCTAACACTAGCCCTGACAATCAATCACATATAGGTTAGTACAACTAAAACTATACCAGCACTGATCACATTTTGTTCAAAAAAACTGATGTAAATGGCCTCTTTCTTCTTTAAAAACCGCCAATTCCTTTGTCTCTTCAGAGCTTGTCTTTTGTTTTGGTGGAACCTGTGCCTCCTGGATTGCAATCCCTAACACCCCAAATAAACATATATATTTTGTTTTGCAGTTTGCAATTTTGTCTTTCATTGGTCAACATTCAAAACAACATTCTAGAAGGCTTACAGCTCGCTGCTCCTAAAATCCCTATAGTTACCTGGCCCCACATACCATCAAGAGAGCTTCCTGGAAAATGACTCAGATTCCCGAGATGCATTTTTCGTCTCCATCCATCCCTCTTCCCCTTGATAGGGGAAACCTTTCTTGGTTTCTACAACTTAATTCTGGTTCTCCTGCTCCTCCTGTCTACTCCTCTTCTTTTGACTTCTCCTGATTCTCTCAGGTTTGAGTTTCTCCAAGGTTCTGTACTTTGCTCCCTGCTTTTTACCTCCTGCAACTTGCTCCTCTTTAAGCCTATCATTCATTCTATAGGCATTTAATGTGAGCCTGCATAGCACAAGGCTAGTGCCCTCCCCTGGAGGCACAAACTGAACTAGACAAAGTCCTTCCCCCGTAGGACTTACAGTTGAAGAGAGAGGTGATCATTAATCAATGAAGCATGCTACTGTGTTAACCTTGCCAACTGAAGTCAGTGTCACCAGCCCCAGGCCGGGCATCCAAGGGAGGTTGTCCCGAGCTACCATTCCTTGAACTGAAGTTTGCAGGAAAACTTTTTTCAGGTGAAGGGAGCATATATGGTAAGGCTCAATGGACTTATTTTGTGACTTCATCTCTGCAGTTCAGGGTGAACTCAGCACCGGGCCAGCCCTGTCTACTTCAAGACCCCAACCCCAGCAGCTGACGTGGGCCTGGTGCACAGCAGGTGTGAATGGATGACGAAGGGGGGCTGACGAATGAATGAGTGAAAGAGCACCTGCCTATACAGATCGGAAAAAAATCTGTGTGGCTGAAGTTGAGACCCAAGGGGGGCAGGCATGGCTGAGTGAGATGGAGGGGTCAGCAGGAGCCAGACCACTCAGGACCTGGAAATGTGTAAGACAGGGAAACATCTCAAGCAGATCAACGTTTTTTAATGATGGCTCTGGCTGCCGCCGGAGAGCACGCTGTAGGAGGAGGGTGGAGGTAGGGGGAGCAGCCATGTAGGTGAGAGATGAAGATGGCTTAGACTCGGTG
Source organism: Neogale vison (assembly GCF_020171115.1). Lineage (NCBI taxonomy): Eukaryota > Metazoa > Chordata > Mammalia > Carnivora > Mustelidae > Neogale > Neogale vison. The sequence goes on along the minus strand of NC_058096.1, from coordinate 202,843,811 downwards.
GCGACTAGGGATTTGGAGAGAAGTGAAGGGATTAGGAAGATATTTAGAAAGGGGTGAGGGGCAGGGAATCTAGGGGCATAAACCACATAGAATGCCACCCACCTTTTCTGGTGTGGATGCCTGGATGGACGGTAGTGGTCCTCGCTGGGGTGGACAACAAGAGGAGAAGACCAGGCTTGGTGGTGGCGTGCAAGACGGGGAGAGAAAGTCATGAGTTCAGTTTGGCCGTATCGGATGGAGAAACTCTAAGCAAATCAAGCCGGCATTTCTCTGTATGGGCGGAACTGTCCTCTGTCCTGAGTGCCATCCGTTTGCACCAGCAGCACAGCCCCCTCTCAGACTCTCAGGTGCGTGCGATCTTCCAAACCACACCTGCTTTCTGTCCACCCATCCACCACCTTCCTCATCCACAGGGGGAGCAGCCTCTCCTCGTCATCCGTGACGTGGGAATAGTAACGGTATCCATCTCTTGGGGGCAGTTGGGAGTAGTATCTGAGGTAGGACACAAAAGACACCGGAGAAGCTGGTCAGGCACTAGTCACTACCATCTCTCCCCATACCCTCTCTCCTCCCCCACAAGCCACACAAATGTAGTTCTTGAACCTTCTATGGACCAAGTTTGGTGCTGCCCATCTCCCAACAGTCCAATCTCGATCTTCCCACACCCCTGCTCAAAAGATCTTTAGTGTTTTCCACCAAAGATGGGCCCCTTTCAGACTTCGGTGCCAGGCTGACCCCAAACCACTTCCGAGCCTCCTGCGCCACTCTCTTCATCAGGTCCAGCTTCCAGGATGCTGGCAACCGCACCTTCCCCAAGCATGCTTCACACCTACCCACCCATTGTCCTCTTCCTGTCCAAGGGCTGCTCCATTTCCCAGGCTCCTCCTCTAGGAACCTTCCCCTAAGCCCTGTGGGAGTGAGCTCTGCCTCTTCCAGATTACTACAGCTCCTTCGTGCTGCTCTTAGTTTCTGACACCCCTGACCCTCGCTGAGCTTCCTTTGAGTCCTCTGGCTCTTCTTCCCAATGCACCAGCTCACTGAACACAGCAAGGTAGCCGAGCTCATCACTATGTCCTGGTGCCTGGCACCATGCTCAGCCCACCAAGGACTCCGTTGATACCCGTGCAGCAAATCAACAGAACCTCAAAGGCAATTCCAAAGGCAATTCCATGTTGATCCATCTCATCTTCCACGAAGGCCAGAAAACAGACCAGAAGGTCATTCCGGCCTGGGAATAATAAACTTTTTCCCAGAAGCTGTTCTGAGAGACAAAGTCCGAGACAAGCAAACAGAGATTAAAGTGGCCTCTGGGCCCCCCTTACCCCATCAGGGTCATGGCAGCCAGCACATCCCAACCAGGGCCACGGAGTGGATTGACCAGGGCCATATCTGCCCTGTGTGCTGTGGCTCATGGCAGACAAGGAGGGCTCGGGCAGAAAACTTGAGAAACTGAAAGTCCAAAAGAGGTCCCTGGGGTTTTCAACTCTGCATCTCCTTTCTTGCTAATAAGGCAGAGGGCTTTTTTGTCATTACACGATAAGCTTGGGCTTTGGAGTCTGAAAGATCTGGGTTTGAAGACCTATCCTGTCACCTGCTGTGAGACCAATATCCCAGGGACACCACGAGGATAAAATGAGACAGCAAAGGGCTGAGATCAATGCGTAGCTCATACTTAGCCCTCCATGACAAAAACACAGCATTCCTCTTTGCATCCCCATCCCTGCCCAGGAGGAGGAGCAATGAGGCTCATTTCTGTTCTTTCCAAATCCAGACGCGAAGGTCCAGAGGGATGAAGAAACTGTCCTAAAGCACGGGTCGCCCATTACACATCTCAGGGACTGCCCAGACAGCCTCTGGCAGAACCGGCCCAAGGGAGGGCATGGCTAGAGCCATGGGCGTGGGCGGACACTTGGTAAACTCCACCATCTTGCCACCCCGGCCAGACCGTGACTGTGAAAAGGTTGCTGATACTTGAAGAATTTTGAAAGTAACACCTAACTTCAGAAGTCCACTTTGAACTGTGGCTTCTTGACGCATGTCACCATGTCCCTGGTGTTGCCTGTGCCAGACCAGGCTTTAGATGGGCCATCTGGGGCTTCGCCATTCCTGCCAGCGGAGAGCGGCTCTGTCCAAAGGGGCTCCGTCTGAGGCTGGTCAGGAGTTTACGCAGCTGGGAATCCCCCCCAAGGAGAACGATTTTACTGCTAAATTTTGATCCCCCTGATTGTGATATTTGCCTTCACCTTGTCTAATGTTTAATCCATGTTTATCCAGCACTTTATTGATTAACGTCTGAGCGAAGGGACAAGGCAGCAGGAGCCTCGAGACCATGGACGGCACCATGGGGCTGCGGGCGCTCCTGTGCGTATACCTGGCCTTCCTCCTCATCCTGCAGGCCATGCCCACTCAGGGTTCACCCACAGGCGGGCCCAAAGTCAACAAGGTATGTGGGTAAACCCCTCAGGCCAGAAAGAGGCCAGAATGGGCCCAAGAGGGACACAAGACCCTCACCCCAGGGCCCAGGGCCACCCGTAGTCACCTTGACCACCACTGCCTGGAGAGGTAATGTCCAAGCAGCGAGGGGGAGGTGAGGCCAAGGGGTAGAGGACCCAGACTGTGTCCCATTCCCACTCCTTAGCAGATAAGCTATGGTCCCCTACACGTTCTCACTTACCCTTGTCCCGGTTTTGTTTTACAGAAGCGACAGACTGTGGACACAGTGAGTGAGATTCTCTGCAAAGGGGTCTGTAGGGGGGCCATATTGCAGCCTGTTTGCCCCCCCCATCCTGCAGGGGGTGCCCTTCTATCAGCGCTCTGGGCAGAGGGACTCCATTTCCCAGACATGGGGGCTTGCACGCCTCACTGCAGGGTCTCCGGCAGAGGATAGAGTGGGTCTTTCTGGGAGATCCGGTCTGTTCTTTGGGCGCCTGGCCTCTGAGCTGGGTGCTGATTCCTCATACGACACGGGAGTCCCTCATGGTTCAGAGGCCCCCCCTCCCCGTTCCCAGCCACAGCCCCCTCACTTCCACTCTAGGCCGTCGATGGCGTGACCATCCGGAGTTTGAAAGTCAACTGCAAAGTCACCTCTCGCTTCGCCCACTATGTCATCACCAGCCAAGTGGTTAACAATGCCGACGAAGCCAAGGAAGTGGCTTTCGAAGTGGAAATCCCCAAGACGGCCTTCATCAGTGACTTTGCCATGTGCGTGCCCTGCCTGACTCCCACGCCCAGAGCTGTCCATTCACCAGCCCCAGCCCCAAACCATGGCACCGGTGCTGGACAGTGCCGACCTCCTCCTTCTTTCCGGAAAGACCAGAGGCCACCTCCGGCACAGAGGGGATGGGCAAGCCACTTGTGTCTGTTCTGGGCTCCCATCTTGGAGAGCACAGTGGGGCCTCTGACAGTAGGTTTTCAGCATAGGGCTCAAACAGCAAAGGCCTGCACCCAAGATCTCCTGTTGGATCCTGTGGCCATGGCTGCCCCTCTCACTGCCATGGAAACCCCGAACCACTCCATGGGCAGCGAGAGGTGGCAGGGGGTGCCTCCCACGAGTGCTCACCAGGACAGGGCCTTCTCCAGGACTGGGTTGGGAGCCCCTCTGGTATGAAGGACCTGAGTGGTTGGGGCCAGGGGCACTTCCCCTGAGGGCTTCTTCCTCCCTGTAGCACATCAAATGGAAACGCATTCATCGGGGATATAAAGGACAAAGCGTCCGCATGGAAGCAGTACCGGAAAGCTGCTGTCTCCGGAGAGAATGCCGGCCTTGTCAGGTGAGTTCTGGTGCCACCCTCCCCAGCAAGGACAGACCTGAGGGCTGTAAGGTGGCCTTGGCTGGGGAACAGCCCCAGGCTGATTGGAAGTAAGCAAACTACCTGAACTCAAATGCTGGTACAGGTGCACGAGACAGGGCTGGTGCTGACCTGGCTACCTCCCAGACCAGCCTCTGGGAGAAGGGGACTCTGTCCTTGGGTCCTGACCTTGACCCTGAACACCCAGCTAAGACAAGGGTGAAGGGCTAGGAAAACCAGGAGTAGCATGAGTGGAAGAGAAATTGATTCTGAGGGCCACGCTTTGGGTGACAAGGACCCACATGTCACTCACCATTTGTTTCTCTGTTGTGGCCGATGGCCGTATGTCCAGGGCCTCAGGGAGAACAATGGAGCAATTCACCATCCACCTCACCATTGGGCCCCAGAGCAAGGCCACGTTTCGGCTGACCTACGAGGAGGTGCTGAAGAGGAAACTCAAGCAGTATGAAATTGTCATCAAAGTCAAACCCAAGCAGCTGGTGCATCATTTCGAGGTAGATTACAGGTGACCGTTTGCAGGGGAGCCGTCTTGGGAGCAGGGCTCCTTCCTCTCTCTCGCCATGGTTCCGAGTCCTGGCTCAGGGCACACCATGTGCCATCCCAGGGCTGAGCACACAGAAGGAGACTGTCTTCCTTGGGTAGGTTCTAGTGGGCTCTTTGTGGGCAGAGAGCTACCAACCTCCTCTTCCTCTCTGAGCCTTGGTTTGCTCATCTGTTAACTGGGGCTTCCTGCAGGTCCCAGAGGTGCCACAAGGATCATGAGACATATTGAACGTCCCGGGAACTGGTAGACCAGAAAGCCCCAGGCAGCCGAAGAGGCTATGATTGTTGTTGGCAGCTGTAGCGGCTGAGTTCAGGGGCCCAGGCATGCACACCTTCATTTGGCCTCTATTTTTGGAGTGCCTATGACATGTCAGGCCCTGTGCTGAGGGCTAGGTGGGTACCACACACGGTGGGTAGCCAGGACACAGGTTGGCTCCTGACTGAGTCTTGATGGTGGCCTCAATGGAGCCTGGGGGCTTCAATGATGCAGATCGACGTGGACATCTTTGAGCCTCAGGGGATCAGCAAGCTGGATGCCCAGGCCTCCTTCCTCCCCAAGGACCTGGAAAGCCAACTCATCAAGAAATCCTTCTCAGGGAAACAGGTGTGTGGGATGGCTGGGAGCGGTGGTGGGCCCTTGGGACCTCTCAGCCAGGCTTAGCCTGAGAACCAGGCAGGGGCCGCAGGCTGCCCTAGTAAGGGACATAGGCGTTTTGTGGTTGGTGTACCCAGGGAACTCGTAGCTCTCGCTCTCGTTCTCAGAGCAACTTAACAAAAGCCTGCATGCCGAGGCTGCGGACACGCCCACGCTGGTTTGCATGGTCTGGGGTGAGCGGCTGACTTGCTTGAGCCTCAGTTTCCTCTTTGCTGTATTGCACCCATGTGAAAGCGTTCAGGGAAATACAGGGCACACGAAGGAATCTCAGATGCTGTCGCAGTTAGGACTGCAAGCTCCAGGTCTTTAGGAAACAGACCTCAGTTTGGGAAGGCCTTTTGGTCTACCTCGCCAGTTACCACTTGTCACAAACCTCCTGTTGGCAGAAACTTCTGAAGTCCCCTGTTTGCCCCTTTCCCAGGTCCTGGCGGAGTGTGGCGTATGGGTGGGTGATACCCAGCCGGTGCCCTGCTTCCTAATTTGCCCTCAAATGGAGCCAGGAACAAACCCTCCAGTTCCCACCTCCCTTTGGTAGTGACTCCATCATAACTTAAATGAAGGAAATGTTTCTTGCAGTTTTGGAGCGGTTCTTTTTTAAGCAAAGTAGGACACCCAGAGTGTTAGCAAACATGCTTGCTTTTAGTAGGGGACCAAGGGGTGGGTCGGTGCCTTCCTAACCATCCTTTTCAAGTTTTGGAGGAGGTTTTTGATGAGTATATCTTAGTCTTATAACAAACAAATAAATGAAAAGTAAAAATTAAAAAACATTTAAAGAAAACATAGAAAGTTACAAGTCTAGAAAAGTATTGAGTGGCTCAGTCAGTTAAATGTCTGCCTTTGGCTCAGGACATGATCCCAGCGTCCTGGGATCAAGCCCTGCGTTGGCCTCCTTGTTCAGTGGGAGCCTGCTTCTCCCCCTCCCTCTGCCTGCTGCTCCCTGTGCTTGTGCTCTCTCTCTTTCTCTCTCTATCTGTTAAATAAATAAACAAAATCTTTTTTAAAAAAGAGAGAGAGAGAAAAAAAGTATTGAGTAAGAATAAATGAAACAAGATGGGATTGGGAGGGGGACAAACCATAAGTGACTCTTAATCTCACAAAACAAACTGAGGGTTGCTGGGGGGAGGGGGTTTGGGAGAGGGGGGTGGGGTTATAGACATTGGGGAGGGTATGTGCTTTGGTGAGTGCTGTGAAGTGTGTAAACCTGGCGATTCACAGACCTGTACCCCTGGGGATAAAAATATATTATATGTTTATAAAAAATTAAAAATAAAAATTAAAAAATAAAAAAACAATGCATCCCTAATTCCCTGAGCACCTACACCAAGTCAAACCAGACCTTAGCTTCCAGCTTCCTCCCCGGGTCCTTTCTTCCAGCCTCTGCTCTTTGCCCACCAGAAGGAGGTTGGGGGGGATGGGGGCTCTGTTTTCCAGCACAGTGTCGTAGTCTTGCTTTTTCACTCCACAATTTTGGGTTGACTGATGTCTCTTGTTCTCATACTGCTTTTATTTTGTGCCCAAAGTGGCAACACCTGTAGAAAAGCCCAATGATTCAGAAGCATATACGCAAAGAAACAGGTCTTCTCTCCTACTACCTTATAGGCGTGTGCTCTCAGCAGGGGGGAAGGGCCCGCTAGACTCATTTCTATGCCCACACAACACACACACACACACACACACACACACACGCATGTGCGCATGCACGCTCTTTATGGTGTCTCTGCGAGCGTCCAGATCGCAGCCCCACGAAGCAGTAATGCCGCACGCCCTCCACCATTCCAGGGTCACGTCCTCTTCCGCCCGACTGTGGGTCAGCAGCAGTCCTGCCCCACATGCTCCACGTCCATGCTGAATGGGGACTTCAAGGTGACCTACGATGTCAATCGAGACCAACTGTGTGACCTCCTGGTGAGCCTGAAGCTTCCAGCCCTGAGACTCGGAGACAGGCGGGGGCGTTTGTGACAAGAGCTTCACGTGTCCCCTCGTGTTCCAGGTTGCCAACAACCATTTTGCCCACTTCTTTGCTCCCCAAAACCTGACGAACCTGAAGAAGAACGTGGTTTTTGTGATCGACATCAGCACCTCCATGGAAGGCCAGAAACTGAAACAGGTGAATGGTGGATTGAAGCAGTTCCCCCAGCAGCAGCTTTTCCAGCCCCTGCACTCGCTCAGCCCACGCTGGTGCTGTCTGTCGCCAGAGCCTGGGCTGGGGATTTCTGCTCCTGGTCAGAGGCAGGGTGATTTGACAGGAAGTCCCAGCAGTCAGGGGCTCGGGCATCAGCCACGTCCTCATTGTACCTCCATGACGGGAGGAGCCCCTGCTCCTGAGTAGTACAGTGGGATGCCCGTGGGCTCGTGGGTTTAGTGATGGGAGGGCACACTGAACGTGCCAGGGCAATCATGGCTATCCCCAGGGAGGTGTCTGGCAGCAGGGACAGCCCACTGCCCACAGTGCTCTGAGAGCCACAGCTCCACTGGCAGAGTTTTAGAAATTCTTTCTTGATTCTGCCCCCTTCGAGTTTCCGGTCGTTTCTTCTCCCCACACGGGGTCCCCTTGCCTTCTCTGTCTGCTCATCCACGCCCGGAGGACAGACCTCTCCTGGCACCACCTGGCTGTCCTGCCCGTCCCTTCCCGTTTGTCCACTGTGACCCTCTGCCCTGTGGATCTCTCAGATGCATACCTGGAATTGACAGGGGACACTCTCATGGAGCCATGTCCCTCCACCGACCGTCCTGTCATTACAGACCAAGGAAGCGCTCCTTAAAATCCTGGGGGACATGCGGCCAGGGGACTATTTCGACCTGGTCCTCTTTGGGTCTGAAGTGCAATCATGGAAGGGCTCACTGGTGCCGGCTTCCCCCGCCAATCTGCAAGCAGCTCAAGAATTTGTGCGGCGCTTCTACCTGGCTGGGGGTAAGTGCAGGGGTCTTGAGTCACTCTGGAGTCCCCTCTGTCCCCTTGGAATGAGGGATACACTGGCCTGCTTTCCTTCCTTTGCAGCCACAAACCTGAATGGAGGTTTGCTCCAGGGAATCGAGATCTTGAACCAAGCTCACAGGAGCCTCCCCGAACTCAGCAACCATGCCTCAGTCCTCATCATGCTGACAGATGGCGAGCCCACAGAGGGTAAGCACCTCAAGGCCTGTGTTGGGAGGCGGTGATCTCTTTGTTACGGAAGGCGTTCAAGCTGTGCTTGGAAATCCCACTACTGGAGATGTGGTAGGGGGTGAAGAACGGCTCCAGGAGAGTCAAACCCTGATCTAAAGACAGAGTTCAGCCCATAAAGTCTGCAGGACTTACAAGGCATATTTCTCTGCTGAGCTGGGCGATTGGGGGAAGTACCTGTATGACACAGGGTTAAGCAGATCCCAGGACAACAGGCAGAATTCCCAGGTTGAGTTTAACGAACTATGTATTCAGCACGGACTGTGTGCCAAGCATGGGACTGGGGACCAAGAAGAGATACTGAGAGAACAGGATTCTCCTCTGTCCTCAAGGAGCACAGGATCCACTGGGGTGGCAGACCCAGGAGCAGCTGTTCTGTTGAGGGCCTTGAAAGGACACGGTGTCAGGAGGCTATAGGATTAAGGACATCTGGCACAGGCAGGGTCCCAGTGAAGCTGCCTGGAGGAGGTGACCTGTGAGCTCAGGCTGGAAGGAGGAGAAGGGAAGCAGGAAGGAAGGTCTGGCAGAGGGAGCAGCTTGAGAAAAACAAAAACAAAAACAAAAAACAAGTATGTACAATGGCAGGGTCTGACTGAGAACATCAGGCACGTGCAGACTAGGTAGAACAAGGGTGGGAAGGGTGGCAGGGTCTGGGAGGCCATGAAAATGACCTCTGGGGGGGGGGTTAGAGCAGATTCTGGTCTGCTTATGATGAATCCATATAGATGGGCATGTTCCTGAGGGCCATCAGGAGCTATCGTAGTCACCCACAGAGCCTGTGGAAGACATTGCCTCAAGATGCTGGTGGGGACAGGAGAGAGGTGGGGGTCTGAGATAGGTTTGAGGGTGCCCCAAAGGCCCCTTGTGCCCTACGTGCCTGTGAGTCCGTATCCCAGCCCTGCCTGGGTGTGTGGCTGCAGGGGTGACGGACCATTCCCAAATCCTCAAGAATGTCCGCAACGCCATCCGGGGCAAGTTCCCGCTCTACAACTTGGGCTTTGGCCGCAACTTGGACTTCAACTTCCTGGAGGTCATGTCCATGGAGAACAACGGACGGGCCCAGAGAATTTATGAGGACCATGACGCCACCCAGCAGCTGCAGGTCTCCTCCCTCCCCCTTCACCCCACAACGTACCACCAACGGTGGGCCACGGCCCACGTTGCCACGGGGAGCCCGACCTTGGCAGCCTTTTGCCCATCCACCCAGAGGAGCAGAGAAAGCTCTAGAATGCGGTTTGAATCAGCTGTAGGACCCGAAACGGGTTCCTTAACTCCTATGAGCCTGCAATTCTGTCTGCAGAACAGGGATCCCAACACCCCACCTGGTGAGCGGGTTTCCCCATGGGGTGCCCAGGGTGGCCCATCAGCTCTGAGGTCGTGCCCCACCTCCGCCCGCAGGGTTTCTACGACCAGGTAGCCAACCCCCTCCTGGTGGACGTGGAGCTGCTTTACCCCCAGGACACTGTCTCAGCCGTGACCCAGCAACGCCATAAACAGTACTACGAAGGCTCGGAGATCATGGTGGCAGGACGCATTGCTGACAACAAACTGCGCAGTTTCAAGGCGGACGTGCTGGCCCATGGGGTAAACAGTGGGCTGCGGACTGGGGAGAGGTCAGGCAGCGCTCAGAGGCTCCAAATCCACACCTGTTCTCCACCCCATTCCCCTTACCCCAGGCATCACACCACCCCCTTCTCCCCAAGGCCTGAACATTCCCACATCCCACAACCAAAATGGCCTTGATTAGGTGTAGTGCCTTGATCTAATCATCACCTGTTACTCCTTATATCATTTCCCCCCAGGCATGAGAGAGCAAGAGGATAGCCTTTTCCTGAACACTTCCTGTGCACCCAGCTTTGTGCCACAGTGCCGTGTGTGCCTCTGTGTGTGTGTGTGCGCGCGCGTGCGCACGCGTGTGTGCGCACACACACCACTGGTGGGGGGGGCGGAGGTTGTCTGAGGCCCAGACCCTGACCGCAGGGTGTGGATTCACACCTCACTGTGCGGTCGAGGGTTCAGAATCAGGACTCTGAGTCAGAAAAGCTGAGCTGCATCCTGGCTCCCCTCTCACCAGCTGGGTGACCTTGAGCGAACAGGTCCAGCTCTCCGGGCCTCAGTTTCCCTCTCTGTAGTCCAGGGGAATACTGTCCTGGAGAGCTGGGTAGAAAGAATGAAAGAATCCCTGCACTGTTTGCGTGGGGCCCAGTGCACAGGATACCCTCAGTGAGGGAATCCCAGCTACTGCGGCTTGGAAGAGAGAAGCATTTGTGTGTGGGGGCGTGGTGGGCCTTAGGAGGAGTGGAATGTGGTGGAAATAGCTAGCTGCTTGCTGGCAGCCCCAGAGAGAGTGACTTGAGGAGGGCAGGGCCTGCCCCTCCCTTCCTTGGGATCCCCCAGAGCCGAGGCCAGCTCGCCCGGCTCTGAGAGTGCTCAGCAAACGTTTGTGGGATCAAGGGCCGAGTGAGGGGGAAGAGAGCAGGCTCAGGCCAGGCGGGTGTGGGGGACAGAGCACAGAGACCGGGCACAGTGGGGCCCCTGGAAGCCCCGCCCAGCGGTTGTGCTCCTCCACGGTGCTCAGCCCCCCACCCCATCGCGACCCTCAGGAGGGCCAAGAGTTCAAGACGACCTGCCTGGTGGATGAGGAGGAGATGAAGAGACTGCTCCAGGAGCGCGGCCACATGCTGGAGAACCACGTCGAACGCCTCTGGGCCTACCTCACCATCCAGGAGCTGCTGGCCAAGCGGTAGGACCCGTGCGGTGCGGGGTGGACACCGGGGCCTCTGGACCAGTGGGGTGAACAGAGAAGGCACACTCCTGGGCCTCTGAGGCTGGGAGCAGGTCAGACGGACCGGGCTTCGGCTTTGCTCACCGGGTTAACATCAACCGGTTAGTCAACAGTGTGGGTGGGACACGGTTTGCCCCCGCCGCACGGCCGGGCCGGGAGGAAGCTGCCCTCTCCGTGGGGACATGGTGTCCACACACGCTCGGGTCATCCCCACAACCTGCAGGCCAGTTTCCTCGTTATCTCCATTTCACAGATGAGCACGCTGAGGTCCGGAGGAGCTAGACCACTCGCCCAGAATCACACAGCGGGTCCATTCCCTGTGTCTTTCTGAGGCACGTTCCCCAGCCCTGCCACATCTCCAGGTTTTCCTGGTGTGGGGGCTTTAAATCAAGAGGCCCTGGGAGGCAGCCACAGGACAGGCCCCACACATGTTTGCTGAATGAGTGAATGAGTGAACAAATGAGCAAAAAAGGGCCAGGCAGCGCGTGTCTGCTGTTGTCCAGGCTGCGGGGCTTGGAGCGGGTCTGTGTGTCTCTCAGGATGAAGTTAGAGGGGAAGGACAAGGCCGACGTGACAGCCAAGGCCCTGCAGATGTCGCTGGCTTACCAGTTCGTGACCCCGCTGACCTCCATGACCATCAGGGGCATGACAGACGAGGACGGCCTGGAGCCCATCATTGACAAGCCCCCCGAGGGTGTGTGCTCTGCCACGGGGAGCGCTGTGGGTCTGGGGAGGCTTCTGAGGGTCGAAAACCTCCTGGGCTTTAATTCTCTTCCCCTTCTCTTCCTTCCAGATTCTCTGCCGTTGGGTGAGTTTCAGAAACATGTTGGTTTTCAGAAGGCGTTTCCGGTGGCCCGCCAAGCAGCTCGTGCTCCAGCCGCCAGGCACGGGCTCCCTGCCCCGCACCCCCTCTCCCCTTCACCACAAACTAGCGGCTGCCCCTTTGTGCCTGGGGAGCCCTTGCGCAGCCTCCATCCGGGCCTCTGTGAGCCTGTGTCTGCCGAGGGGGCCCGGATGGGGGGCAGGGTGCCCAGGGGAGGAGGGTTCGCTGAGGACTGATTGGCCTCTGGGCCCAGACTGACCTTGGTGAACGAGGTGTGTGCCTCTCGGGTGGGGTGGTGAGGGTGATGCCGTCCTCTGTCGTTGTCCTCTACAGAGATGCTGGGACACAGAAAGAGTAAGTGACCGCCTCCCGCCGACATACGTCTCTACTTCTCTCCTCCCCACGTGCAGTCCCTCAGGCTGTGTGCCCCTATTTGCCTGAGGAGGAAATGACAGACAGCCGAAGGCTTCCTCACTGCCTTTCACTGGGTCCCTCAGAATGGCCCCCTGACTGGGCCTGGTGGCCTCTTGTGCCACTGGCCCCACTAGGTCCCCATGGAAGGAGACAGACTGGGGGTCAGCACACCCAGAGGCATCAGGGACTTGGGGGCCACTCCTGCCCTGTGGCTTCAGGCCTGCTGCCTGGGTGGCGGGGCCTGGGAAGAGGAGCCAGCAGCCCCAGGAAAGCAGGGTACCGTCCTCCTAAATGCCATTCGCTCTCCAGCGTTCGTGCTGTCGGCTTTGCAGCCCTCCCCGACTCAATCCAGTTCCAACTTTCAGCAGTTGCCAAATCAAGTGACTGGAGGTGAGTCCTGGGGAGGGTCTGAGGGACACCCCTGTCTTGCTCTCCCAGCGGGCCCCAGCCCACCTGCCCAATGCCCAATCTAACGGACTCCCTGCTATGCCGCCAGTGGACACTGATCCCCACTTCCTCATCCACGTGCCTCAGAAAAAGGATACTCTGTGCTTCAATATCAACGAGGAGCCCGGTGTAGTCCTCAGCCTGGTGCAGGACCCAGACACAGGTATGGGGGACATCACTCCCTCTGTCAGACAGGATGGCACCTGGACCCCTCCACCCTCAGTGTGCAGCCGCGGACAAGACAGTGGCTGTGGCCTCCACATCCCACAGACTGTGTCCCGCAGTCCCCTGGCTGGGCTCAATCTGCCTCCTTCTCTCGCATCTGCCTGCCTGAGCCCTAGATGACACCTGCTTCATGGACATGGAACCCACGCAGGCACATAGGACCCTATGCTTAGGAGGGCCCACACACAGTTTAATACCCTGCTCTAGCTGTCTTGAAATTCTTAATATTTTTTTGAACAAGGAGCCTCTCGCATTTTGTACCTAGTTCTGCAAGTTACGTAGTGATCCTGTCCTGCCTCCCGGCTGGAGCCTCAGAGCACATTCTCTAGCAGAGCTCAGGCGGTGGGAATGACTCCCCGTCCATCTGTGGGGCCACTCTCTCTCCCTCCCTCTGGTCAGGCCATCTGCAAGGTTTTGCTGAGCACTTCCTATGGCCTACAGGTGCGGGAGGGGCTCAGCCAAAGTCCTTGTTCTTGTGCAGCTAGCTTAGTGAAGAGAGACAGGTGAACAAATTCTCAGATGACAGTTTCAGAACATGCTGTGTTGGGGTCGTGAGGACAAGGAGGGGGCTTTGGGACTGCTCAGGTCATAGGAGGCCTCTGGGACCTGCTCCTGAGTCAGGGATTAGGGCCACAGAGGAAGAACAGACACAAGTTCTGTCCTCAGGGAGGCAGGATCTCCAGCATGTCCCAGAAGCAAGGACTAAGTACCAGGTAGTTAGTGTGGTGGGAGGAGAGAGACGGGGAGAGGTGCTGTGTGGCCTCCGCTAACCCCTTGGGAGGTGAGACCCTCGAAGCCAGTGTGGCACAGGTGGAGTGCGGGTGTCTCCCAGGAAGGAGGCGTGGCGTGAGCAAAGGCAGGGTGGCAGGCGTCTAGCGAGAGCTGGGCCCTCCCTGACCCGGATGGCGCCTTACCCCACTGCAGGCTTCTCAGTGAATGGGCAGCTCATTGGCAACAAGGCCAGCAGCCCAGGGCAGCAAGAGGGCACCTACTTCGGACGGCTGGGGATCGCGAACCCCGCGACTGGCTTTCAGCTGGAAGTGACTCCTCACAACATTACGCTGAACCCTGGCTCGGGTGGACCCGTGTTCTCCTGGAGGGACCAGGCTTCGCTGCGGCAACACGAGTAACCAGGCTGGGGCCAGGGCCTGGGTAGGGGGGCCAGAGTAGGGGTGGGGAGGGACAAGACAGGAAGCCCCAGAGCCAGCTCAGGTGCCTGAGCTTGCCAGGCCCTTGGCCCCTGAGTCAAGTCAGTGAATGACAATCACGTGACCTCCGTGTGAGCTGGGCAGACATGTGGGACCCTATGGACGATCCCGTCCATTTCCCTCCATTTCCGGACCTGTGCTCCAGGCCCAGCTTCCTGCATGCCTAGGCTTCCATGGCGCTCTTGTCCTGCAGTCCGTTCCCATCGCCACCGAACCAAGCCAGCTCACCTCTTGGGCCCAGCACAAAGGCCACCTATTCCCTGAAACATCACCTCGTCTCTTCTCTGCTGAACTCCAGAGTTCACTGGGCTTCTCTTTCAGCACCTGTCTTAACGTGCCTTGTGTCGTGCTTGTTCTTTCTTCCACTCATTCATCCACCAAACTCTGCCAAGGGCCAGAGCCGATGCTCAGCAGCAGAGGTATAGGAGGACGTGGGCAGAGTCCAGTGTGGAGGACACAGACGATCAGTGGCAGGCAAAGAACACAGACTTTGATGTTAGACAGGCTGGAGTCCAAGTCCTGGCTGTACTGCTTACCAGCTGTGTGACCCTGGGCAAATTCCTTACCCTCTCTGAGCCTCACAGGATCTGAGTGAGAAATGAATGATGCAGCTTGTGTGGAGGGCTTGGCACAGGGCCTAGCACACTAAAAGCCCTGCCCACCCCCCCACATAGCAGCATGTGAGAAAGAGATTGTAGCAGGTGACACCCCTCCATCGGGGAGTGAGAGGGTAGGGGAACTCACGAGAGCTGGATCCAGGAGGATGAGGGCAACTGAATGGAGAGGGGTGCCATCTAGCTGCACCTGCCCTCATGGCCGCCCGGCCCTGCAGGGTGGTGGTGACCATCAACAGGAGGAGGAACCTCGTGGTGTCTGTGGAAGATGGGGGCACTTTTGAGGTCGTCCTGCACCGGGTGTGGAAGGGGAGTGCCGTCCACCAGGACTTCTTGGGCTTCTATGTGCTGGATAGCCACCGGATGTCGGCACGGACACACGGGCTGCTGGGTATGACCGGCTCGGCAGGCAGAGCTGGGGGTGCGCGGCAGCAGCCTGCGGGCTTGCCATGGGTCAGACTTGCAGCTGAGCACCAGAGCAGGTCCTCCTGCACCTTGGCCGTCGAGGCTCAGAGCTCCAAAGAGGGCTTATCCCGGCGAAGGTCTTGTCCCTCAGAAAGCCTGTGATCAAACACAAGGGGAAACCAAAGCTTCAGTGGGCCTGGGGGCGAACAGGGAGAGGTCCGATTCACAGAACAGGTGAACGAAAGGTGGCTTTCGATGCCAAAACGTATGAGACATAGTCACACCCTCAAGAAAAAAACATTGCAGCAGCTCTCTGACCTTCCAGGGTGCACCTGCTGCATACGAGGGCCCCTGTGGTAACTGCTGCTCCAATGTGCCTTCCCAGGACAATTCTTCCACCCCTTGGATTATAAAGTGTCTGACCCCCACCCAGGCTCCGACCCCACAAAGACAGATGCCACCATGGTGGTAAAGAGCCACCAGCTGACCGTCACCAGGTAAGCGGGCTGCTCTCCCAGTACCTCTGCCCTCAGCATCCCCATCATCGGTTAAGGCTCCAAGTGTCACAGGTGGATGGGCTTCTGGGGGTGGGGGTGCAGCCCTGCTGCCTCCAAAAGTTAACCCCAGCTTTTTGTATCTCCTCAGGGGCTTGCAAAAAGACTACAGCAAGGACCCCCGGCATGGGACTGAGGTGACCTGCTGGTTCGTCCACAACAACGGGGCAGGGCTGATCGACGGTGTTTACACGGACTATATCGTCCCTGACATCTTCTGATCTGCCCCCCCCCCACCGCCGCCAGTACACCTGTCCTTTCTTAGGACCATGGCAGCGGAGGACAGCATCTGACCTGCTTCCTGTGTCACACCTCCCTCGTCAAGCTGACCCATTGTGACAAAGTCCCCAAGATTTTCATTAAAGAGAGGCTATGTCTAACCTGGGCTGGCTCCTTTTTGGGAAGGAGGGTGGCCGGGAGGCCACCCGAGATACTGCCTCTCAGAGGGCTGGGGTCACGGCAGACCTGGAGGCCACGAGGGAGCCTCCACCAACTCGGCCCCACCCCACCCTGTCCACGGCAACTGCCCAACCCCAAGCCAGAGGAGTGCCTGGAGTGCCTCCTGCACCCAGTTCCCCTCCTAGGACACTGGCAGCTTCTACGGGCACTGTTCTGTGTCTTTATGGGATTAACCAAGTGTACGTTCCCACTGATACTTGTTTCAGGCCGATTTACAGCTGAAAGAGCAGAGGTTCGGTGATTTGTCCAAAATCACTCATAAATGCCAGAGCTGGGATTTGAACCCAGGCTGTCTGGTGTGAGCTGTGTCAGCATCTGTGTGCTTAACCCCCCATGTGGATCCTCTCATCAGGGTGGGCAGCGGATCCCGGCCTGCTGGGATTTGGTTCTATATATTCCAAAGCATCACTTAAAATGAGCATATGAAAGGAGCATATGAGATCGATGGGGATCTGGAGTCCCGGAGAAGCCCTGCTGGGAGCTGGACGCTACAGCCGGTGGGCAGGGGGTCTCCGCAGGCCTTCCCCCTCAGCCCCATTTCCAGCTGTGGGTTTGCAATTCCAGCTGGGGGAGCCGGGATATTTCCCAAATGCAGAGACGACCACCCCCTAGAAGCGCTGATTTCAGGGAGCTAGCAACCGTGGCCCACTGGCTCCTCATGCTGAGGCCTGGAATGATCCCTGTGGGGCTCCTTCCCTGGGCTCCCCCTCGGGGCCCTGTTAAAGTGCAGTGACACAGGATGCAGGGAGATGAAGCTGTCTGTACCTTGGGGAGCCGCTGGCCCTCGGGTGGAGGTTGGTGGGTCTCTCCTTTCCGAAGGTATTTACTTTTCCTCTGCTGGCTTTCCATCCAGTTCCCACGGCAATGGAGGTCCACAAGGCCCCACATCAATCACACAAATGCTGAGCTCCAGAGCTGCCCCAAGTCCAGGGAACACAGAGCCCTTGGGGGTGGGCAGGGGGTGGCCAATGGTGTTTCAGAGACCAAGTGCCTTCAAGAGCCTCCAGGGCTTCTCAAGGGAGAAGCAGCCAGACGGCTGGTCACCGGCCCAAAGAAAGCCTTCCTGAAGAGTGGAAAAGCAGTGAGCCCGAAGAGCTCTTGGACTCCATCTAATTCTCAACTCTGCGTGTGACTCTGGGTCTCTCCAAGTGCCCAGCTGTCCCCTCCAGTGCCTACTGAGCTGCCTCGGAAGTCCTCCGAGGGCTGGGGAAGCTCTGTAGGTGACCGCAGGGCCCCAAGCAACCATGGACAATGCTGGTCGGACAACTGTTGTGCCACAGTCCCCCGTCACCCCGTGGTCGGCGACCATGGGGGTACTCAAAAGGGCCACATGAACAAGCTGTCGTGGGAGCCAGGAACCTGGTGGCCGGGCTGCAGGGCTGGGTGGCACAGCTCTGAGAGGAAACGTCTCTGTGCTCCCGGGGGGTCAGCAGTGGGGCGTGGGTACCCATCAGGCCCTGAGTGGGGCTCCATCTGGCCGCGGGGCCGTGTAAGGATTCTGGAGGCCCGGGGAACCCGAGCACCCCAGCTGGCCTGCCACATGGGTGGTGGCCCCTCTGTGTTGCTCCATTTGGTCCCACATCCTCCTGTCGAGTCAGCAACTCTCTGTCATTGCTTCTGTGGCTCCTGTCACTGCCAACCACGGGTCCCCTTCTTCCTCGTGGCTTCTGCTCCCTCATGGAGTCGTCTTTCCGCCTTCTCGCGCTCTCTCTGCTCCCAGCAGTCAACTCTCTCTGTACAAGTCACAGTTGGGTGCGGAGCTTTTGGCCAAGCCCACAGGACACCATCACGTAGCTCAGGCAGCCTCCTCAACACCATTCAGCGGCCGCCCCATGGGAGGGTCCCTGGGCCACTTTTCTCAGAAGAGCCTGTGTATGTCCAGTCCATGGCCACCACTCTGGAAGGTCTGGGGGCAGGCAGGGCCCTGGGGTAGTCCAGGAGAGGCCTGGGCTCTGCCTCTGAAGCTCCCATTGTCCCGGAAGCCAGAGCTCCAGCCTCCCTGGAGACTCTTCGGGGAAGGACTCTCCAGGAGGTGAGGGCCACTGAGTCCCTGGCCAGGCCCTTGGAACACAGGGATGAATGTGTGACATGGCCCGGCCCTCCGGGAGCCCGGAGTCCAGGGGGACGATCAGATCCAAACATGCAAGCCTCCATGAAAGGTAGTGATGGAGCAGGTCCTTGGGGACCGGGAGCCTGAAGCAGGGCCATCTAGGGTCAGCTAGATGACCTTTCAGCTGGAAAGCATGAAGGCTTCTGGAGGCAGGACACAGAGCTGGCAGGAAGGGAGGTGTGAGGTGCTGAGAAGGGGCAGGCGCACCAGTGGGGGAAGAATGCGTTCGGAAAAGCAGGCTGGAGCCAGATCACAGGGAGGGCTGGAGCCCAGGACGTGGGCTTTGTCCTGTCCCCTTCATTACACGGGAAGTGTAATGAACAAGGGGTGTGGCCACGAAGGTCGGAGGGAGCCTCGAGGCTATGCGCCTGGTTTTGCGCCCTGGCCGCCTGGAGAAGGCTGAGGGCTTCTTTCCAGGAGGCCAGCCCTGAGGCCATGTCAGCGGTGCAGGTAACAGGCAACAGTGCTGAGACGCCATTGGCTTTCAGTGTGACTCCACGCCCTGTGAGCCCACACCCAGGGAGCCCCAGGCCCATGACCCAACGTGCAGCGGTCTGCTTTTCCCCCCCGGAGCCTCTGTGTCCCAACGCTGTTGACTGTTGACAATCCCTGTGGGCCCCCTTGGCACAGGCGGATCCAAGGCCTGTTACTCCACCCACGCCCCAGTTCCCCGGGGAGCCCCCCACCTCCCGCTCTTCCCGCTTGACACTGCAGGTCACTGACCCCACTCGGAAAACACCAGGCTCACCATATAAGGAGCGCAGGCCAGGCCTGCACGCTCAGCGATGGCATCTGCGTGGAGGCCCTGCCTCATCTTGGCCCTGCTCTCTGGCCTGGCGGCCTCTGGCTTCCCAAGAATCCCCTCCCGGCCCCTGGGGGTAAGTCTGTCCCATCTTTGCCATCTGAGCCCGTCACATGGGCAGAAGCAACAGGATGGACCGTCCTCTATGCAGGGAGTGGAGGAGGCAGGAGGCTAGGCAGTGAGCCGTAAGGGACAAGTCTGGGTACTGGGCTCTTAAATCTCCCTTGGTCTCCGTTTCCCCACCTATCACATGGGCAAGCAGCAGAAAGGGCTCACCTCACTGAGGGGCTGTGCAGGTCCACACCTGAGACAAGCGCAGAGGACTCCAGGAAGGGCTGAGCTGAGCCTCATGGATGTGCAGTGGTGGTGGGGGTCCTTGGAGAGGAGGCCTCAGGGCCTCGAGGTCCAGGGAAAGGCAGGGTGAGTCAGGGTATGTGGGGTAGGGAGATAGCTGGTTTGGTTTTCCCAGCCCTGTTCCCCCTGGAAAACCTGGAGACCTGCCCTACCTGGGCCTCAGTTTCCCCATCTACTCAGAGCCCTTCCTGCTCTGAAGTGGCTCTGGGAGGGTCCTACGTCCAAAGGCCCCTCAAGAGGTATGTGTGTGGGAGATGACTGCTGAACCCCGGCCTCAACGCAGAGCCTGCTCACAGGCCACAGTGGCCTTGGCCTTGGCCTGATTCCTGTGTTTGTCTTTCTTGTTGCAGAAACGGAGCCTCCCGGAAGGGGTGAGAACTTTCACCGGGCCTGGGGTGGGGTGTGACGGGGCAGAATGGAGCTGGTTGCCCAATAGCAGAAGGGGTGGGCCGTAATAAAAGATCCCTCCCAGTCGGCAGACAGCTCCCAGCCCCCTGCCCTGGCAGACCCCATGCGACTCAAGACCCCTGGGAAACAGTGCCACAAAAGCATGCTCACGGACCTCCTGGAAACAGCCCAGGACCACTCTTCTGTCGGCCCTGCCTCCTGTAAACACTTACCCAGCACTTGATGGTACCAGGTCCGGTGTGCAGGGGACACAGCCTCATTAGGGGACACACAGCCTCATGAAGCATCTTCCCATCCTGCTTGAGCCAGATGTCTCCCTAGACTTTCCCTCAGTCCATCAGCCCCACTGGAGAGAAGGTGTTGGGACACGAAGTCCCTCCCCACTCAGTCCCCTTGGCATGGGAAATTAGTGCCCGTCTGGGGAGAGAATCAAGCAATTACCAAAGGAGAGGAGGAGGGCTGGGGTGCATGTGAACGCGTTTTCTTTCCAAGTGGAGGTGGGCGGGAAGAACTGGTACAGGTGCTCCAGGGCCAGAGACACGGGGTGGCTGGAGCACAGATGATCAGAGAGATGGGACCTGCCTGGAGGACATCGAAGCCATGGGGATGACTGTCTTGAGGGTGATGGGGAGCATAAGAGGGTTTAAGTGGGAGACAGACAGGGTCAGGTTTGGATTTTTATCAGACCTCCCTGGCTACAGCTAGCTGCATGTACACAGATCCAGAATTAAGGAGGTAGAGCAAGTGCCCTCCCTCTCTCTGTCCCCCTTTCCCTCCTCTCTTTAAGTGGGAGATGGACAGGGACCGGGTCAGACTTGACTCTCCCTCCCCCACTCCTCTTCCCCCTCCCCCTTGCCCTATTCCTCCCCTCCTCCTCTTCTTGGCACCAACACATGCAATACCGTCCTGAAGTTCCTTCTCATTGTGCAAAACCCTTCCCTGAGTGGCTTCTTGGTGCTGAGCTCCAAGGCAGACTGAGTTAAGGAGCCTGTGGGGTCAGGGAACAAGAAGAGACAAAGGCTGAATCAGATAAGGCCCCTGCTGGCCAAGGAACCCCTCGTCTCCGAGGGGGAGAGAGGTGTTAGAAAGGACAGAACATTCCAGAACCAAGGTGGCTGATTGAATGCAAGGATGGAGGAGGCCTCCCGGGCTTCTATCACAGTGCCTGGGAAACTGGAGGGGCCACTTACCAGACAGAGGCTCTGGGTTCTGCAGGAGGAGCCTGGGAGGACCAGCCAGGCTGAAGGTTTCCCAGAGGCCGATCACTGTCCCCTCCTGCAGGTCGTCAATGGCATCGAGGTCTACAGCACCAAGATCAGCTGCAAGGTGACCTCCCGATTTGCTCACAATGTCGTCACCACCAGAGCTGTCAACCGTGCAGACACGGCCAAGGAGGTGTCCTTTGACGTGGAGCTGCCCAAGACGGCCTTCATCACCAACTTCACCTTGTGGGTGTCGCCATGGCCGCTGGTTCCAGACTGGGGGGTGGGGGTGGGGAGTCTGGCTCAGCCTGAGCCCCCAATTCTCCTTCCTTGTAGGACCATCGACGGTGTTACCTACCCCGGGAATGTCAAGGAGAAGGAAGTCGCCAAGAAGCAGTATGAAAAGGCTGTGTCCCAGGGCAAGACAGCCGGCTTGGTCAAGTAAGAGGGTGCCCCCGCACCCCGGCCTTGGACAGAGTGTGTGGGCTGCAGGGGCTCTCAGAGATGCAGACAACAGGGGCCCCGGTTCTTGGTACTCTTACTCTTTCATGATCATAGCAAAATGTGCCTGTGATGCTTATGACATTATCCTACTTGGAAGTGGGGACAAGCAAGTCTCAGAGAGGGGAGGGTCTCTCCATGGGGCTGGACTTGAGCCGAGGGCCCAGGCAGGTGGGCTGGTGCAGTCTGCAGGGTGGTTTTTACACCCCATTCAGGGCCTCCGGGAGGAAGCTGGAGAAATTCACAGTCTCCGTCAACGTGGCAGCGGGCAGCAAGGTCACCTTCGAGCTCACCTACGAGGAGCTGCTGAAGAGGCACAAGGGCAAATATGAGATGTTCCTTAAGGTCCAGCCCAAGCAGCTGGTCAAGCACTTTGAGGTAATCAACTACCCTGCAGACCGTGCTGAAAGGACAAGGGTGAACGTGCAGGTGTGCGGGGTGGGGGGTGGACTGCAGGGAAGGGCGCTGGAACCGAGCGCGGAGCAGGGTCGAGAACGCAGAGGTCCAATCCCACCAAGGCTGAGGAGCGTCCGAGCTGAAAGCCAAAGGAGATACTTTAGTGCTGGAGTGCAGGGCACTAGATGGCAGGTGGTGCGAGAGACTTGGGGTCACCGAGCTGTCTACAAGCCTTCGAGGTCCTTTTCTTGGTGGGAGACATGAGGCTTAGCCATTAGAAGTTATCGGGAGGCTGTCCCTGCTCCCTCACTGACCCTCTCCATCCGCTTGGCCTTGTCCTGGGCAAATATGGAGGCTGGCCTCTCTCTGTGCTGTCTCCAAGTGACCCCTCCTACTCTTGCACGTTCCAGATCGAGGCAGACATCTACGAGCCCCAGGGCATCAGCTCGCTGGATGCTGAGGCCTCGTTCATCACCAATGACCTCCTGGGCAGCGCCCTCACCAAGTCCTTCTCAGGGAAAAAGGTGGTGTTCTCAGGCCTGGGGGGATGGAAGGGGCAGGAACCCTGACACTAAAGGGATAAGCGTGAATCCCAGGGCTTGGCTGAGAAGGGGAGAGGGGAATACTCACCGCCATCAGTTCTCCCTGGCTACCCAGGTTGGGGGTGAGGGTGCAGGAGGCCAGCGCTAGTGCTGCTGTGACCTGGGGTCCCAGCTGCCTTGAGGATGGGGGACAGGGGAATCATTCATAAGGCCCAGTCTCATTTTACCTTGGGAAGTAGGCGGTGCGATTTATTGTCTATGTTACAGATAAGGACACTGAGGCCAGAAGGCGTCATTTAGATCTGCTGACTGCCCTGAGGGGTGACAGATGAAAGGGAATCTCTTGGTGCTGATGGTTGCCTCAGGTTCCCAAGAACCTCAGCCATTCCAGGGGCCTTTTTCATCATGGGCAGTGGATAAATAAATGTCACCTGAATAGCAAACCTTAGTCATTCAGGAATTCCCGGTCAATGCCCGAGGAGCGTGTGCTGGGAGGGCTGGTGGTTTCTGCAGGGCAGTGAGTTCGCCCTGGGCCCCCCATCTCCCACCGAGGTGCTCAGGAAGGCCAAAGCATTTTGGATGGCAGCTGGACTGCCCAGGTGCCACCCCCCTCCCCAGCCGCCGCCTTTGGTCTCCTCCTGTGGGGGCTCTGTCTCCCTCCCCAGGGAAACACAAGGTCCACAGGTCCTGGCCAAGCTGAGCAAGGCCCTCTGTCGCCTCCCCCAGGGCCGCGTGTCCTTCAAGCCCAGCATGGACCAGCAGCGTTCGTGCCCAACCTGCACAGACTCCCTGATCAACGGGGATTTTATCATCACCTACGACGTGAACAGGGAGTCCCCAGCCAACGTGCAGGTAGCTGCTTGGCAGCCCCACTGGGCTGGCTGGTCCTCTGTTCCTCCGAGGCGGGGGGGTGGGGCTGGCATAGGAGGGGCTGCAGTGGCATCTCGTGACCAGATCCGCAGTCCTCAGCCCAAGGCCAAGTTTTCTGCATGGCCTGGGGATGACAGATGGTCCGGAGCCTTCGTGCGGCCCCCCATGGTGGATGTGTGCAAGGACCGTTGTTTTCTGGAGCTGGTAAATGTCTGGGCTCTGTTTGCAAGAGTCGCTAAGGGCACGTGGCCTCCTGTCTCTCCCCTTCCCAGATAGTCAACGGCTACTTCGTGCACTTCTTTGCACCTCAAGGCCTGCCGGTGGTGCCCAAGAGCGTGGTCTTCGTCATCGACGTCAGTGGCTCCATGCACGGTCGGAAAATGGAGCAGGTATTTGCCCCTGCCCCAGCCCGGCTGGGAGGACAGACAGACAGCTGGCCGCCGGCCGCTCCCTCCCAGCCTCTTGTCTGCTGCTCTCTCTCCTTCCCAGACCAAGGACGCCCTCCTCAAGATCCTGGAAGACATGAAGCAGGAGGACTACTTGAACTTCATTCTGTTCAGTGGGGATGTGACCACCTGGAAAGACAACTTAGTTCAAGCCACTCCTGAGAACATCGAGGAGGCCAGGACATTCGTGAAGAATATTCACGATCGAGGAAGTAAGATGGGAGGGAAGGGCCGACACATCCTGCTGCACCCCTTGGCCTCAGCCATCCTCCTCCTTCGTGCCTTGGGGCGGAGACTCCGCTGGGCTAAGCCCTGCAGAGCCTAGCTTGGGGGAGGGGGTGATCTCAGGCTTGATAGTGCGGTGTCTTCTCTGTGAGCTTGGGGAGCCCCCTCTTCCTTTCTCTAACCCGTGATGCTGGCACCCTGCTAGTCCCAGCAAGATGACGCCGTGGACAGCCTTCATCCTGGGCTGTCTTCGGGAAAATGACAAGTGACGTCACTACGGCACCCCTCTCCTCCCAGGGAGCGGGTCTGGGAGTCCATCTGACAGTTTCCCAAACTGCTTTCACACCTACTTTCTGGCAGCCCCATGAGGCTGGTCCTTTTGTCCCCATTGAAAGAGTGAGTCATTCAGTCAATACCTACTGAGCACCACCATGCATTGGCCAACAGCACCCTGGGGTCCAAGAGCGGGCCTGCTGTCCCAACCTCCTCCACCCTGGTCCCCCGAGGACACTCTCTCACGGGGCTGTCTGTGTCTGTGTGCCAGTGACTAACATCAACGATGCACTGCTGAGGGCCATCAGCATGCTGAACAAGGCCCGGGAGGAGCACAGAGTCCCAGAGAGGAGCACCTCCATTGTCATCATGCTGACGGATGGGGACGCCAACGTTGGTGAGGCAGGCGGCTCCGGAGCCGGCATGCGGCGAGATCTCGGGTGGCTCTCCCAGTGGCCTGGGAGCCCTTCAAAGGCGATGTCCTGTCTCCCCCTGCTGAGGACCATCCCCCTGCCCCGACACGGGCTTGTGGCCGTGACCCCACCAGCTCTGCGTGGGCAGGAGTCTGATACCTCCAGACAGAGCTGAATCAGCTCGCTGCTGGGCTGTGGCTGGAGTGAGAACACCCCTTTCTCCTGCAGGGGAAAGCAGACCTGAAAAAATCCAAGAGAATGTACGCAACGCCATTGGGGGCAAGTTCCCCTTGTATAACCTGGGCTTTGGCAACAATCTGAATTACAACTTCCTGGAGAGCATGGCTCTGGAGAACCATGGGCTGGCCCGGCGCATTTATGAGGATTCCGATGCCAACGTGCAGTTGCAGGTATGTCTTGTCTTGTACACCTCCAGAGGCGGGGAGCTCATTACCTTTTCAGGCAGCTGTTCCACCAAGTGACATATTTACCTATTAGAAAGTGTTTCCCCTTGGGCTGAATGGACCTCTAGCTACCTCTTAGCCATCAGTGGTGGTTGATTTTGTCCTCGGGCTACACAGAACAGACTTGCTTCCTCAGTGGGATGGCCAGACCAAATAAGGGGTCGAATATGAATGTCCTATAAACTGAAAAATTCTGTAGTGTAAGCATGCCCTCAGGGCGGCCTGGCATGCTCAGCTGCTACAAGGTGCCACTGGGGGGTACCACTGGGGGGCTCCCACTACAGAAATGGACTGCGTCGCTGTTCTAGAGGCTACAAGTCCGAGATCCAGGTATGAGCAGGGCTGCTCCCCTCCGGGGGCTGTTAAGGCAGGGTCTGCTCCAGGCGTCTCTCCTTGGCTCATGGATGGCCACCTTCTCCCTGTCCCTCCACATCATTGGCCCTGCATGGGTGTCCGTCTCTGGATCTGAACTGCTCCCTGTTCAGAAGGACAACAGATATATTGACTAGGACCTGCTTCAAAGGCATTTTTTTAAACTTTTGTTTTATTTATTTAAAAAATATTTTATTTATTTATTTGACAGAGAGAGACCACAAGCAGGCAGAGAGGCAGGCAGAGAGAGAGGAAGGGAAGCAGGCTCCCTGCTGAGCAGAAAGCCTGATGTGGGGCTCGATCCCAGGACCCTGAGATCATGACCTGAGCCGAAGGCAGAGGCCTCAACCCACTGAGCCACCCAGGTGCCCCTCAACGGTCTCATTTTAACTCGATTACCTCTGTAACCTCCCTAATCCCCTCATCCCAAAAAAGGTCACATCTTGAGATCCTGCGGGAAAGGATCCTAACATATGGACTTTGGGGATAGGCAACTCATCCCCTGACAGACATACTTCCACTTAAACTGAATTTGCTGTCTACCTGACATTCAAATTCAATGGCGCGTCCTGTGTTTTCATTTGCTAAGTCCGCCGACCCTATCCTCCCCCGTGCCTACACCTCTGCAGTAGACCAACCCCTCATGCCTCTGCCTTATCTCTTGACCCTTGTGCTCACGCCCATGTCATCTTCTCTAGTCAGCTTCTCCTCCTTTGATTTCTCTTTCTTACTTTCTTTTCAACAAAAGTTTCTCAAGTACCTTCTATGTGCCAAGAACTCTGTGCTTCTTTCTGTTCTTCCCAGGATCTTCCTAGTTGCAGGGGTGGGGGTGTGCTGGAGGGGGTCAGGGAAGTCTCCCACAAACTGAAGGGCACAGTCAGGGCCACAAGGAAGTGGAGATCAGGACCCGGAACGGGCTCAGCCTGGGGGGATCCACACCTGGGAAGGCAGCAGGAGGCACCTGTCCAGCCTGTCCTCTCCATGCCCACCCCTTGACCTGAAATGACCAGGTCCCCCTTCTGGACTCCAGGGTTTCTACGAGGAGGTGGCCAACCCGCTGCTGACAGGCGTGGAGGTGGAGTACCCTGAGAACGCCATCCAGGACCTCACCCAGAATGCTTACCACCACTTCTACGACGGCTCTGAGATTGTGGTGGCTGGGCGCCTGCTGGACGAGGACATGAACAACTTTAAGGCGGACGTTAAGGGCCATGGGGTGAGCTGGGCCAGGGCCAGAATGTGTGCTGTGGACGGGGGATCAGCACCGATGGGGCTCTGGCCTCCCGGCTGACGGTCCTGCAGTGGTAGCCCTCGAAATGGGGCCACCTAGTCCAGGCCTCCAGCCCTCAAGCCTCTGGCCTCCTCTCACCCCCACCTCAGGCCACCAATGATCTGACCTTCACAGAGGAGGTGGACATGAAGGAAATGGAAAAGGCTCTGAAGGAGCAGGACTACATCTTTGGGAACTACATTGAGCGGCTCTGGGCCTACCTCACCATTGAGCAGCTGCTGGAGAAGCGGTGATGCCAATGACCCCTCCCGTAGCCAGACCCCACCCCTGCGCCCCTGACACTACCCCACGCCCTACCTGTGCTTCCCCCTGTGCTGGCTGTGCTCTGGGGGAGCCCAAGAGGAAGAAGCCGCAGCCACCCCCAGGATGTGCCCCTCCACGGGCTGTCCCAGCTGCCTTCCCCTCTTCTCGGCCCAGCCTCACGGGATGGTTTCCCCAGGGCAGAACCCAGCCTGACATCTGGCCTCAGCACCCTGTCGCCCACAGCCAGCGTGGGCCCACAAGGATGGGGAGGCTGAACACAGCTGAAGGCTGGGACCTTGCCCTCAGCCCCCAGAAGGTGGAGCTTGGGCCCACAGGAGAGGGCCTGTCAGCCTTCCTTCCGGGGGGCATTGGGCCTATAAAGTCCCTGGAGCAGGGGCTGGGACGGGCTGAGCACTCAGCACAGGCACACGGTCATGAGCGAGTGTTGTGACGCCATGTTACGCCTCTTCTATCCTATAGTGGAGAATCTGAGGCCTGGCCTCAGACACAGGCTGTCCGTCTGTCCCAAGGAGCTGGTGAACCAGTCTTCTCTGAGCACTCGAGGGTTCTACCCTGGGAAAAGGCACTCCCGGGCTGCCTCTGGGGCTCTTGGTTGGCCTGGTTCTGGGAGCCAGAGCAGAGGAGGGCAGGCAGGGAACTCTTCTCCGGCTGACACTCCTGTCCCTCCCCACAGCAAGAATGCCCATGGCGAGGAGAAGGAGAACCTCACTGCCCAGGCCCTGGACCTGTCCCTCAAGTACCACTTTGTGACTCCACTGACCTCCATGGTGGTGACCAAGCCCGAGGACAACGAAGACCAGACCGCCATCGCTGACAAGCCTGGAGAAGGTGGGCATGGAGAGTACAGGCCAGAACTCGCAGGCCTTCCAGACCCGGGGCCTGGGGTGCCTAGAAGAGGAACAAGCCAGGCTGGCGAGACCCAGCCTTGCTCCAGAGGGGCAGGTCCAGGGGGCATAGAAGGAAACCTGGCTGAGGTTTGGGGAGGGTGTCGTGGAGGGAGTGAAGCCATCAGCATGGACAGGGCGTGGGGGTTGAACAGAGAGGCCTCTGCATCTCTAAAAGGATATGAGTAAGGGACACCTTGCCCAGGGTGATTTCAAGGAAAGAGACTTTGGCTGCAGCATGGAGGTGCTCAGTTAGACAGGAAGAACTTCCAGCTTGAAAGTTGGGCCCAGAGCACATGCCTGGGGATTGTGAGAGGAAAAGGCCTTGAGTGCTGGAGGCTTGACAGGCCTGTTCAACCAGACTCCAAGAGGGGACACCTAAGTGCCCTGTATCTGGGTGTGGGGATGGGGGTTTGCCCAGGGGAGACACAGGAGGCAAAGATCAGGTCCAGGCCAGGCCTCTGGCCTCCAGGAGCTCCTGGCTCCAGGCGATATGCCCTTGGGGGTGGGGAGGAGTTGTCTGCTGGGAGGCCCACAGCCTGGGGCGGGGTGGACGGGCAGCAAGTCGGTAGCACTGGGGTTGACACCAGGAGTCTGTGGATCCTAACACATTTCTCCCCTTCCTCCCTCACAGGGCCTGTGGACACAGAAGGTGAGCTTCTACCAGCGGCTGGGCGGGTATCCCAGGATGGGGACAAGAGAGAACCAAGGAAGCCTTTCCAAGCACCGAGGCCAGGGAAGGGCCCTTAGGACACCTGCACCCAGGTCCCAGTGCTGTTGCCAACCCAAGGGCCACCACGGTCTGGGCTCTGCCCTCTCTGAGTCTCAGCAGGTCCTCATGGGCAGTTTGGAGGTGGCTTTCCCCAACTAGTGAGGGACCATCAGCACGAGAGCTTTCCGTGACCTGTAGAAATGAGCCAATTCTCACGTCAGGCACTGACATTCTGTTGATACCACAGCGATCCTCTAAAGGAGTCCTCTCGTGGTTCCCGTTTTATAGCGAGGAAACTGAGGCATGGAGAACCTAAGTCTATTAGTTAGAGGACTTAGTCAGCAGGTGGCCAAACTGGGACTTCAGCCCAGGCCCCTCACCGGGATTCACAGCACTCTCCCGTGATCAAGTCGCATCCTCGACCCCAGCAAGCCCCCCTCCCCCACCGGGCAGGGCCCCGCAGCCCCCACCTGCCGGTTCCGAGCAGTGCCTCTGGCCCTGCTGCCTGCTCTGCCATTAGCACGGGGCTGGCAGAGGCAGTCACTGGGGGGCAGACATGGACACAGGAGTGTGCATTGGCGGGGAGGGGTTCAGTACCAAGGACAACAGACAGCTGTGAGCTTCTGGAGAGAGGGACTTCAGGGGTGTGGGATGGCTTCTGCTGTGAACATTGTTCATGACAGAGAAGCAGACGATCTCATGGCTTACATTTTAGCCACGTCACATTCTGCCTCAACCTAGAAATTACAGCCGTATTTCCAACGGTCCTCGAAAGGCGTTCCCTGGGCATGCTCCCATTTCTAAAGCCTACCTTAGGAGTCGCATCCCAAGCCTCCAGCTGTCAGGGTTGGGGCTCCACTGGAGACCTGTGGCCCTAGGACAGGCAGAGGCATGGGGCTGGGGGAGAGGGCACCCTCCGACCCCGCTCACGACTGCCCTTTGGTCTCCTTCCTCAGTGGCGCGCTCCATGGCTTACCTGAGTGAGTACAGGCCCGTGGCCACTGCCCCTGCCCCTCCCAAACCCCCCATCCCGCCCAGAGGGCACTGCCCAGAGACTGGCCCTGTGTCATAGTCCCTTCTGGAGTTTTTGTGAGTCAGCTCTCTGGAACAGGCAGATGGTTGGGGGCCTGAGGAGATGGGGGTGGTTTGAGAGCCTAAGGGAAGCAGGAAGGGGAGGGGCTGAACCAAACCCTGGTTGGGGGTCCTGGTGCCTCCCCCCGCCCTGCAGATTTAGCTCAGCCTCTCTCCCTCTGCGTCCACAGCCAGCTACCAGCCTCCTCAGATACCTTACTACTACGGTGAGTGCCCCCTGCTCCTCCTGGGGTGAGACCCGGGGCCCAGGGCCCAGCGACCCCTACCTGTTAGGAGTCTACCCATTGGGGCCAAGATGGGAGGGGAGGGTCCTCCTAGAACGGTGAGCCAGTCCTTTCTCTGATGTGCCTTCAGTGGACGGGGACCCCCACTTCATCATCCGGGTCCCGCAGAAAGACGACGCCATCTGCTTCAACATCGACGAAGACCCGGGCACGGTGCTGCGCCTCATTCAGGATCCTGTCACAGGTGGGGGCTGGGACCGGGGCTGCGGCCAGTGCCTCACTCTGCCCATAAGACGTCCTCTTTATGTGTAACTTACACCGTGAGGGGGTTGTCCAGAGCCACAGGCTCACCAAGGACCCTACTGTGTTGGAGAGATGGTCAGGATTGAGGTGCTTGGGGGAAGCCCGTGTCTGGGAGATAGCTTTTCTCTGAACTCCACTCCCGGTCCAGACGGGTCAAGTCTGCAGCATGGGCCCTCAGCCACCAGCGTAACCCAGGAATGTCCAGACCAGAGAGGGCTGGCTCTGAAGGCCTGGACTCACTTTGGGGACCCCATGCTGTTCCCCCTCAGCAAGGCTGGCTGGAGGACTCAGAAGGTCTCGCTGGTCCCTCACTGCCCCGTCCCTCCGGCAGGCCTCACAGTTAACGGGCAGATCATTGGCGATAAGGGAGGCAACTCTGACCCCAAGACCAGAAAGACTTACTTTGGCAAACTGGGCATTGCCAGTGCTCACATGGACTTTCGGATGGAGGTGACACCAGAGAAGGTCACCCTATGGAACGGAGCTGCACAGAGCACCTTCAGCTGGCTGGACACGGTCACAATCTCACAGGATGGGTAAGGCCTCCCACTGGGTCTCTGAGGAGCACTTCAGGCCGGGGGCCTGAGGAGCCTTTGAGGGATCCCAGAAGATCCGCGGGGGTCACAGGTGAGACCGGTGGCCTCAGAGCTCAGCCCCTGCCCAGGGAAGGGTGACCGCGTGACCTCAGCCAGGTAAGGTAGCTGGCCAGTTCACAGGACAGATCTTGAGGGAAGGGCTGTGCGGAGGTAAGCATTAGTTGGACCTACACACTGAATACACACTAATCCCCATTTTCTCCTTCTCTGGCTGAACTTGTTAACCGGAACCTTCTCAGACTGCTCAGCCTGTCTCCTCAAGTCACCCGAGCCTAGTGGGCGGGACAGGACTGTCACTCCCGGGGAAGCTCTGAGAGGGGCGGAACCTACCCCAGGTCACACAGGAAGCCAGTGGCTAAGCTGAGGCTCAATCCCTGGTCTCCAGACTCCCTGGACAGCCCTGTTCCTACTTATAGGGGAAAAAGGATGAAGCATCTCCTAGTAGAGCGCAGAGTCAACACACAGGAGGCACCTGCTCTCCAGCACCTCTGAGATAGTTTCCAGGGCCTGTGTGCCCTTAGGTGCCGTGTACGGAAAAGGCCCTCCTGAGATGCCCTGGACGCAGATGCCTCATGTCATGGCCGCCACCGGTCCCACCTGCTGAACCCCTCTTCTCTCCTAGGCTGTCCGTGACAATCAACAGGAAGAAGAACATGGTGGTCTCCTTCGGAGATGGGGTTACTTTTGTGGTCATCCTGCACCAGGTGTGGAAGAAGCATCCCGTCCACCAGGACTTTCTGGGTTTCTACGTGGTGGACAGTCACCGGATGTCGGCACAGACGCACGGGCTGCTGGGTATGGAATGTTCGAGCTTCAGATTGTTCAGGACACATGGCAGAGGGGAGACGCCCCAGGAGAGATTGTCCCAGTCACTCCAGACCCAGCACCCGATACCCTGTCAGCCTTTGCGTCAACCCCGGAAGGCCGGGGCCATGTTCCCTCTGGTGTTGGCAGGGGCTCACAGCGTGCAGGGCACGACAGTGGGTCAGGCGAACGTGATAACCACTACACTACGGAAACAGGGCCTGACAGTGTGAATGCTTTTTGTTCCCAGGACAATTCTTCCATCCCTTTGACTTTGAAGTGTCTGACATCCACCCAGGCTCTGACCCCACAAAGCCAGACGCCACCATGGTGGTGAAGTACCATCGGCTGACGGTCACCAGGTGACAGGACTCCTCTGGAGAGCCCTCTCCGCCCACACCCGTGGGTCTGGCAGCCTCTTGTCTCCTGGGGCACGCCTACCCTCGTTTCTGTCCAGGATCCTGACCCCCCTCTAGGCCCCTCCTAATCAGGAAAAGGCCAAACTCAGCTCCCTAGAAGGAGCGAATCATTTGATTTCCTTCTTGTCCAAAGAGTTCTAGACTCTTAGAATGAGCAACTTCACACCCTTTTCCTGCTTGAAGTCCACGAGCCTAGCAGCTGTCTGGTCCACACTGCATCGCAGCGTCTCTTTCCTTTTTCCCAGGGGCTCCCAGAAAGACTACCGGAAGGATGTCAGCGTCGGCACCAAGGTCGCCTGCTGGTTTGTCCACAACAACGGGGAAGGGCTGATCGATGGTGTCCACAGCGACTACATCATCCCCGAGCTGTTCTGAGCAGACGTGCCCGCTCCCGCTGAGATGGCTGGCCCAGCTCGCCTGGCATTGGGAACCGGCCCAGAGCAGGGCCCGAGGGAGGGCTGTGACAATAAAGCCCAAGAGGACACTGCCACCAGCCTCTGCATGCCTCTGTGAGCCCTACTCCAGAAACAGACCATTAGGCCCTGAGGTGGCTCCAAGGAGGGGCTGGGGGCTAGAAAAGTAACTCTCTTGGCCACTCCTCTGATGCCGGTGAAAGATGGAATGGGTTGGGACGGTACTTTGGGGAGCCAAATGTCTGACGGTTTGGGAAGGAAGAAACCAAGAACTGACTCTAGTACAAAGGGGCTCTGAGAAGTCGAGAAGTGTTGAGTGCTTCCCAGAGTGCAGGAGGGTAAAAAGGAAAGTCCGGGGTCATGGCTCAGTGGCTCCTATCAGGACCCACAGGCTGGAAGATCTTTCTTTGATGAGGAAGCAGAGTGCTCTGGAGCAGACAGAGCCAACAGCTCATGACAAATGTCATTTATCCCTCCATCTTCCCACTATCTAGCCAGCCACCCCCACCATCCACCAGCTAGTCCCCATCCACTAGCTATCCACACCCCTCACCCATCCACTAGCCAGCTAGCCCCCCACCATCCATTAGCCACCCCGCATCCACTAGCTACTCACCCCCTCCCCCATGCATCCACCAGCCAACCCCTACCCACTAGCTAACCATCCAGCCAGGCAGCCAGCCAGCAGATAAACCCAGCATTCTGATTCTGGGCCAGAATCTGGGGGCGCATAGCCCCCAGTAACCCGGTTCCTCTTTGCATGGGTGCCCCACGTTCGCTGGCAGCTAGGCTGGGAATCCCTTCGATCTTCAATCACCACTCATAGTCACCACCTTCTCCACCCCCACAGTAAGTCCTGGGGGGGCCAGGGTCAGACAGAGAGTCCCAGAGGTGGAGCTCTGAGGACTCTCAGTCAGGACAACCCTCTCCCACCAGGACAACTGCAACACCCCTTCCTGGGTCTCCCTTCTTCCACAGATTGATTTTGTAGAGCAGAACTGACCGTTAGTCTCTGCCTAAAACCCTCTAAATAACACCCCCCACCCACTGATCTTGGAACAAAGGCCAAAGTCCTACCTAGGGTCTCTCTCGCGTCAACAGCACCACACACCAGGTGGTTCTCTCCCTTTTGGGGTTCCAGACACACAGACGGATTCCAGTTCTGCAAACCTAACCCCTCCTGCCCCGGATCCTTTGGCTTTGCTGTTCTCTCTACCCGAGGGGCTCTGGGCACACTGTGCTGAGGGCACCCAGGGTAGGAAGCTGCGGGCAGCTTTGCTTGACAGCAGAGCATGGCTACAGCCTCCTGGAAGACGCTGGGTTAGGTTGGGAACGGCCACAAATGCCAGCGGGGGTGGGGGTGGGATCTGACGATGAGTCACCAGGACGGTCCCCTACTTCCCACTCGAGGGGCTCAACTGCCTGAGCCAGAACAGGGTTCCCCAGGACCTGGGGGCCAGGAGGAGGGTCCTGGGAAGGCCGGTCCAGGAGAATACATATGCGGCCAGGCCCTGCCACCCATTTGGTCTCAGGTGGACTGAGGAACACATAACTTTAAACCAGTCAGTTTTCACACGTGTAAAATGGGGAGAAAGAGCTTGCCAGAGGGTGGCAAGACATCATGATCATGATGTTTCTGATCCTCTTGAGGTGCCTGTCTTTGTCCCATACCCCAGCTAGCCTCCCAGCCCCAATGAGTTGGGAGAAAGGCAGGAGGAGGTCCCCAGGCACAGTTCTGCCCCTTTCCCCCAATACACAGTCTGGGAGGCCCTCCATGCAGGCAAAAATCTGGTGGACTGTGTCCTCTTCCCAGTCCCACATCACCCTGGCTATGCCTGTCCCTGCTTACAGCCTCTGATGCCTCCTCCAGCTTTCAGGAGAGAAGCCATACTCCATGGCGAGGTGCACCCAGCCAGGGCTGGGCTGGTCCAGCTTCTCCACCTCTCCAGCGTCCACGTCCACCTGACCCCGTGACACTGCTCTCTTTCAAGTTCCCTGAATTCAAGGCACAGCCTTCTGGCTCTAGGCCTAGTGTTCTTGCCCTCCATTTCCACGGGGCTAATCTCTCTTTATTCTTCGAAACACAACCCCAACCACACCACTTCCAGGAAGCCTTCCCTGATATTCCCCAGGTCGGACAAAATGTCTCCCCGTGGGCTCTTTGTTCTCTGGGCGGCAGCTCTGTCAATAGACACCGTGTCTCCTGCAGTACCCAATGTACCTGCGCTCCTGGCCCAGGGGCTGGCCTAAGTGAGGAGCTGGAAAACACTCAGGGAACGAAACAGTGAAGGGCACGGAGCTCCCTTCAACTGCTCACAGAGAACACCCGTTCTGCAAGTACTGCTGGGCCAGAAAGTCACCCATGACCCCTCCGCTAGTGTGCCAGTTCCACAGCCCAGCCCAGGCGGAGGGGTCCCAGAGTGGGGAGCTTGGGGTGGGCACGCATGTCATTGCGGGATGTTAGCACCAGCGCCACAGCAAGTCGGGCAGAACCCCTGAGGCTGCACCCTTGTCTCAGGGCGCTGGCCTGAGCCGCTCTGAGCAGCCTTGACAAGGTGATTCAACCCATGACCCTGGCCCGCTGACCAGGCTGGATGGGGAGGCAGCAGGGCGGTGGAGGGTCCCCTGCTGCTGGAGACCCCTCCCACTGGCCTCTCCGCTGACCCTTCTAGCAAGAGTCACTCTGCAAACATTCTGTGAAGCCCTACAGCTGAGAAAAGAATGTTTTCCCTGGTGATCTAGTTTGTTTCCTCCCAGCGAGCTGCCGAGCTCGTTTCCTGCCTCACCCCGGCTGCCAGGACGCCCGGAGTGCACGCGGGGTTCTGTGGCTCCCTGCCCGGCCCTGGTGCCTCTGATCCGACTCTCTCCCCTGCCTGCCTCTCCTCTTTGATCTCAGCCTCCTGGTTTTTGTTTTGTTCTCTTGATGCTTTTTATCTGTAAGCCAAAGACATGTGTCATTTTTGAAGAAGTAGGGAGAGCCATGTCAATGGTTGTGTAAGTATGCTTTGCTTATGCAGGGGTTGGGGGCCCTCTCTGGGGTGCCTAACCCCGGGGCACGGATGGCAGAGCAGATCCCGGGCAGTCTGGGATCCGGGAGCACCCCCATGAGACTAGAGGCTCCTGGGGACAGACCCTGGCTTTTTTCCTGGGGCGGAGCCTCCCCTCTGTATCATCTCTGCTGGGACCGGCCTCTCAACAGGGCAGTGAGCAGAGAGGCTTGAGCCTGAGCACAGGGGTGGAAATCGGACTGTGTCACACAAATCCTGTCACCAAGGGACTCTGGAGCTTGCTGAGAACCTCGGGGAGTTGGCCTCTAAAGAATTTCTGTCCAGTCTGTGCCTACCTGGGGACATATGTTTCTAACCAGAACTTCTTGCACACTTTTTTTTTTTTTTTTTTTTTCTGGTCAAAACCGTTTTCCACAGATTGAGTGACCATAAGGCTTAAGACTAAACCTTTGTTCCCAGAGTATGTTCTCCTGTCCTAGACCCCCAGCTGGGTGCTGGAGCAATATTTTATTTTATTTTATTTATACTTATTTAAATTCAACTAGCCAACTCAAGAGTGCCTCGTTAGTGTTCGATGTGGTGTTTCATAACTCATTAGCTGTGGATAACGCACAGTGCACGGCAAGATTTTAAATGAGTGGCTGAATCTCTAAATCGTAGTCCCTCTGCTTGTAAAATGAAGAGACTGCCCTGCAAGTTTGCCGTGGGGCTTACTGGTCACAGGCCTTTGAGGGGCTCATGGTAGAATTCTAAGATTCTAAGATTCTAATTCGAATGTGGGATTTAGCCAGAGGCAAGCAGAGATGCTCATTGCCTGGGCTTATGGCACCGGTCTTTATTTGTAATGAGTCGAAAATATCCTCCCCATCACAGCCCAGGTCCCACAGGCCACCCTCGGGTCACAGGGTGGCAGTCCTCTGCACACCTCCGGGGGGATTGGGGGGGTACGCTTGACCCCTCTATAACTACAGCTCCACAGACCAGCAGGAAATCTCTGTTCCTGGGGACCCCTCTTGGTAATCCAGTTTGAGCAATCTGGGATGGAAAAATTGACAGACAGAAAGACAGATGGTCAGCAAATCTCAGGTGTGATGGGAAGAGACGGCGATAACTAGGGTTAGGAACAGGGAGGGTGAAGAGTCTCAGGGCCCTTAGGACTTCTGCCAGGATCCGCTGACAAGGCCGGTCACCCGAGTGGACGCAGCTGTGTGTGGTCCTCGGGGTCTGGGGCTCTGACACTTCGGGAGGAGTTTCCTACTGCTCCCACCCACCCTCACCCAAGTGATCTCTGGACTGGGGTGTTCTCTGTCATTTTTGGGGTCGCTGAGAGCTGGGTCAGACATATCTAAAGCATCAGCCTTTGCCCTGTCTCTATCTGCCAGGCAAGGACAGAGGAATAGGGGCCCAGCTCCCAGCCTCCTGGCCTCCACCCCTGGCCAGGCTCAGCGGCCTGCTTGCGCAGAGTCACCTGGTGGCAGTGTACTCAAGGTCGCCAACTGTCACTGTTCGCTGGCTGTCATTGGCTGCTGCTGGCGGCCCCCAGACCACGTTCTGGTAAAACTGGCCTGGGATACAAAGGGCGGGTCAGAAAGGAATAAAGACAGAGAGAGAGGCTGGGAGACAAACAGAGGGGGAGGGCACTGCCTGTTCACGGCAGAGGTGGCTCCTGAGGGCACCTAGAGCCACAGGCAACATACCGAGGACCCCGCCAACACGGCTGGAGAAGCGGTCTGTATCCCGCAGAAGAAGCCGGAGCCCCTCCCCAGGGCCGTCCCAGGGTAGCAGGCCGATGGTCACTCTGTCTGGGCTGCTGAGAAGCAGGAGCCCTGCCTTGTCCATGGTCATCTTGAGGCTGTGGGGAAACCCGGGGTCCTGAGCAGTCGGGCTGGGAGCCGGCTGGGGTGCCCCTCTTGTCCTCAGGAATTCCTACTGTGGCCTCGGGGGCCAAGTCCCTTCAGTCTCGCGGGCTTCCCTCTCCTCGTGGTAAACTGGGACCGATGTTAACTTTATCAGATAAAACATCAGCTCCTTGCCCTCCCTGGTTCTCTTAGATTTGGTTTCTCTTAAGTTAGTCTGATGGGATTTCAGTGGGTGTTGGTATATTTACTCAGTCCCTTTAGCTCTTATGGCCAGTGCCACTTTCTTCTGAGGATCAGTGACATTTGGGTCTAGAAGAGCAAGTCCCTTTTTGTTCCAGCCTGTCCTTTTTTTCACTTAAGATAATCTTTCAAATTCTTACTTTTTTGTTTCCTTAGGAATGTTAGATTCTTTTAAGCATGTTGAATAGGGTCCTGCTGTTACTCTGAGTTTATTTTAAACAGAATTACCCTAAACGGATACTGTCTTCGAGGCAACGTACAAAATGTGGTCTGTTTTCCCTATGTGTATCTTCTGTACCTCGTGAAAATATTTGGACTTTTCCTCACTGCCGGTGATAGGAATTCTTTATTCTACCCTCTAGCATGTATGTCTGAGGCACAGAAATGCTGTCATTCTCTGTGCATTTATCAGATAAACAGAAACTAAGATCTCTTACGAAACTGGGCGGTTTTTAGGTGAAGCCCTTGTATTTTCTAGGCACACACTCATTTGTCAAGTGGAAACCAGTGTCTGCTGTGGGGCAGGGAGAGGGCAGCGAGCAAGGCTCTCTGTGCCTGGTACAGGCTGGGGGGTGGCAGGGTACGGCTCAGAGAGGGTCAGGCTTCTCTGCCCCACTCCCAGCACCCCCAGAGCTGGAGAGCTCCCCTCTGCGGTGGGACAGCCTCACCCAGAAGAGGTCGCCATCCACTTGCATTAGCCACCAGCAGCCCAGGGTTTGATGGTGGGCCAGGAGCTTGCTCAGGATGACGTTCCTAAACTCCCCTGGGGGACAGTGCTCTCCAGCTCCTCACTATTGTCATTACCTCGCCACACGGACAGCACTGCCCTCCACAGCACCCCGTGGGCACCGCGCTGTCTAAGGGACAAAGTGCTCCGGGATCACACATCCTCTCACTGGATCTTCTGACTCAGGGCTGGATGATTATCTTTGATGATGGGTGAGGAAACAGGCTCAGAGCGGGTGAGCAGCCTGCCCAGGGTCACACAGGACTAGCAGCAGAGCTAGCTCCAAACCACACTGTGACCCGCCTGGGAGAGTAGCCTGGGTTGGGTATGAGGCCAGCCAGGCCCCAGCCTAGCCGCTCTGTGCCCCCTGGAGCACTCGGCATCTCTGCTCTTCCTGCGGGCACAGCCTGCTGCAGAAAACTCATGCCCAGCCACCCCCGTCCGCAGGCTGGTGGGCTCAGGTCAACTGTTGACACTGTCCCCAGCTAACTCATGTGGCCAGAGAGGGACCCAGCCCGGACGTACCCAGGTATCACTGAGAACAGTGTCTCCTTCCACTTGTAGGCAGAGTTTCTTCGATTCCGGGTCACCACCACGTGCTCAGAGAAGGCGTGAACCTGCAGCTCGGGGTTCTTGAAGGTCACCTTGATCCATGAGAACTGGTCCTTTTCTGTCTTGTACTGGGCAGTCACCTCAATCCCTGAGAGAGCCGGGGGCAGAGAGGTCAAGACCATGGCCCCAGCTGGGCACTGGCCTGAGCGGGAGGTACAGCCACACCCCTTCTCACCAGCTGACCTCCCTGCCTCCCTCCCTGCCACCGGGGGCTGGTTCCCACAGTCTCTCCCCTCATCCCTTGGTTTCAGATGGCTGTGCAAGGACCCCTGAATCCTCAGCGATGGCCAGCTTCCGACGGGCCTTTGAGAAGGGAGATCCTGTCGGAAATCCACGAATGTTCGTAAGGCCCCTGGGGCGTGCTTGGCCTGATGAGGCGCCATGGCCAAGGGCAAGATGGAGAAGGGGTGGTGCCCCCTCTCCTCTGTGAGCAAACAGACTACAGGCCAGGCGGGGGGAGGGGCGGACTGTGTGGGCATGGAGCCGCCTGTGCTAATGGACTCTGGCCGGCTCTGCAGGTGAGTGTAGGGCATCCCCGAGCACTGGGCCTCCTGGTATCCGACCCAACACTCAGTTCAAGCAGTAAGACCCTTCACCGCCTCCACACCCTCCACAGTCCCACCAGCACCCTCTAGCGCTCTGCTTCTGCCTCCCCTTCCTCTGCCTAGTGGACCCCTACTTGTCTGCCAAGGCCCAGTCACTCCTTTATGACCCCGTGTAGCCACCCCTGCCCCTCCACCCCCGCATTCCCGACAGCTCCTGTCCCCTCCTCTGGGTTTGCTTCCATGTCACTCTGGGCACTGACCCAAGGCCATGGAGCTCGTCTGTGCCCAAATCTGTCTCCCCACCCCCGAAGTATGGCAGGGCCTGGGGGGCAAGTCCACATCTCGCCATCCTGGAGTGCCCAGGCCACCCAGACCTGCGTAGGGGTGCTCAGGGGTGTGACGGTGCCAGGATCTGGGACAGGCCTGCATGGGGCGGGGTGTGTGTGTCTCCACAAGCGGGTTTCCCATCCGTGTCTCTGGGGTAGTACGTCGGGAGGGAGAGGTGTCTGGGCCTCTCTGGGTGGGTGACGGGATGTGCCCCTCTCACCTTGCTCAGGGTCTGAGAGCAGGTGCATCGGCCCCTGAGAGTGCTTGATGTCCACACAGAGACGGTCCACGCTCTGTCCGGGCAGCGTCAGGATGACAGGCGGTGCCTGGATGGGGGCTGGGACAGCAGCTGTGGTTCCTAGAGTAGGTAGAGAAGGCTGGCAGACAAGGACAAGAGGGGGGCCAGGCCTGAGGGAGGCTGGCAACTTACCTGGGAGTGAGGTTGTCCTGGGTGGCTCTGAAAGAAGGAAAAGTCTAGGTTTAGGGAGCCCCTTCCCAGAGAGGGGGGGAAGGGGGAGGGACAGAGACGTGGGTGTATGTAGCCAGGGCACTCTCTCAACCTCAACACTGGGGAACCCACGTGGCAAGTCTGTAGAGCGACCCGAGGCTTTCCTCTCCCATAGTCTCCCTGTCACAGGGTCAGAAGCTACTGCAGGGACTCTGGCCGGGAAGGTATCTCTGGCTCTTAAATCCACACTCCGGAACGCTCCATCAGGAATGGAGGGGGCTGACGGCACCAAAGCAGGCATCAGGGCAGGGCCAGCCGGAAACAGAAAGGAAGAGGGCAGTCAGGACTGACAGCAATCAGCACACAACCCCCAGCCGACATCACGGCTGCCCGCCCCCTACCCAGCCCGGCAACCCCTGCCACACCTATGCAGGACTTAGAAGAGCCTTTGCCATGGGATTTGCAAATAGGAGAGCATGCTCTCAGGGAAAATGGAGAGGAGGTCTAGCCTGGCTCGGTGCTGTTTTTGAGTCCAGACCTGGAGATCAGAAACAGCTCAAGGGTCCACTGCTGACTTTGAAAGGGAGGAAGACTTCCCTTTCTAGAAGGTTCCATCCTGAGCCAGACTCCCGAGTGTAATGAATCCAATTCCGTGAAAATAAAGGACACATTACATCATGTCATGTCCCACAGCAGCTCTCCCTGGCTTGTGCCCCGCCCTGTCCTGTGTGATTTACCTCTCCAACTCTATGGCCATGTTCAACAATCATCTTGAAGAAATTAGACCCTCGGAAGGTCAGAAAGTGGCTAACCTAACAACATGTCCGGTAGCAGTGATTCTCCAGCAATCTGGTAGAGTGGATAATGATGAGGCACATCAGGAGGTCCTGGTGGTCCGGCTCTCCCTACGTCACTAGGTCTCTTCCTGGTAGTTCCAGCTTTGGAAAAGTTGATGCATGCAGCCTTCTCTCAAGCAGTGTCATGGCTCCCCGCAGCCAGAGCTCAGGGACCCAGGCCAGGAGAGGGATGAGGAAAGGGCAGATGGTCCCCCCCACCACATTAATCACTCTGGGAGCTAACTCCCCGTGGCCAGGGAAAATTCAGCATGGGAATGATGGACCCTTCTTGAGCAACCCCCACCCTGCCCCTGGGATATGAGCCCCCATCCCCCACCCCCGACTCAAACCACTTTGTCCTCTATAGCCTCTTGCTTCCGTGAGGACAGAGTCTGCATAGATGCCTCCTGATCAGACATCATGACCTGAGTCCCAGCCCCACCAGCCAGCCAAGGGAGCCAGGCAAGTCACGCCCCCAACAACCAGGGCAGAACCCAGTCTGTGGCCTGGGGTCAAGATCCTGTTAATGTCCCCCCACTCCTTCCCCTTTCCTCCTTTGCCACCTGTTATTCTGGACCTTCTGTTTCCCATAGTACGAAATCTAGAGAGTAGATGACCTGGAAATCAGAGGGACCTGGGTTTGCTTCTTGGTTATACCTTTCGGGGGTCCCTCGCTGACCAGGGTTTGTGTCCCTAAGTGCCCAGGACAGGGTGTGAGTGGCAGACAACACCCACTCCTGGCAGCAGGGCTGAGTTGGAGAGGCCCTGGCTGGCAACCTCGTGGGGCTGATGTCTCAGGCTCTGTGTCAGCCAACTGCCCCCCAGTCCAGCCTTTGAGGGAATTAGGCCCTTACCTGAGTAGAAGTTCCTGCGTTTGTTTTCTGGATAAAACAAAAAGAGAAAGAAAAGGAAATAACGCTGTTAGGATGTTTTCGACAAGTTTGAAGTGCTTCTGTTTAACCTTGTTTCCCAACCCCAGCACTGAAGAGGTGTGGTGAACTCTGGGGTCAGCAGACCTGGCCTCAGCTTTCTCATCTGTGAAATGGGAGCAGTGTCCCGAGGTTCCTGGGATATTAGGGGTGGCTAGGTCAGGGACTTGGTGGGGATGCGGGGGGAAAGGCTCTGGAGAATGCGGAGTCAAAACGCTGTTGCCGGGAAGGCTGGGGTCCTACTCTCGCACCTACCGGTTTCCATAGGCTTCTCAGCAACTTCAGACTGTTCTTTGCCTTCAGGTTTGGTGACCACCATGGACGTGAGAGGAGTGACAAAGCAGTAGTGGAGTGACAAGTTCAGAGCTTGGGTCTCGAGGGCCTGCTTCTCAGCATTGGATGCTGAAACCCTGCAGGTGCGGGACATCAGAGGCTTGGCGTGTCCTCCCTGGATGCTGGGTCAGAGTCTCCCTCCCTTCCAGACCCTTCTGGGAGGTTCCACCTGGGAGAGCCTGGAGCTCACCCACAAGGCCACCACTGCTTCTCTCTATGCCCGGGAGATACCCCGTGCCAGTTGCAGCTGCCCCCCACCGCAGGGGAAAGCTTGGGAAGGTGCTTGGGCTGTGTGTGGTGGCCCCAGGGGGCCCTCGAGGGTACAGGCTACCCACATTTTCTCTAGCAGTTGCTGGATGGTCAGGTATGCCCAGAGTCTCTCCATGAAGCTGTGGAAGATGTACTTGGGGTTCTGGAACTCCTTCTCCTGCTCCGCCACACTGGACTCCGTTTGGAAGGTGATGTTCTGCATGTGCTGGAAAGAGGGGCCCAGCCCAGGCAGGAGCAGTGAGGGCCTTGCGAAGGCCGACACAGCAGGCCCAGAGCCAGGAGCTCAGGTCAGACCTACCCTTCCAGAGAAAGGGAAATGAGAATGGGATCCAAATCCCAGGCCAGGGTAGAAACAGCAGCAGAAAGGACGGGCAACTGCAGTGTCAGGGGGCAGAAAGGGGCCCCACAGGCACTCCACACTCACCCCAAAGATGGAGACTCTGGGGACCAAGAGAGAAGAGCCTTCTCTGACAGTCAGAGGCAGAGTTGAGAAGAGAAC
Source organism: Neogale vison (assembly GCF_020171115.1). Classification (NCBI taxonomy): domain Eukaryota; kingdom Metazoa; phylum Chordata; class Mammalia; order Carnivora; family Mustelidae; genus Neogale; species Neogale vison. Next base: position 202,800,694 of record NC_058096.1, on the reverse strand, counting down.
TCAGGTGTCACAGCCCTGATAGGCCTCGGGGCCCCCCAACCAGCTGTCCCCTGCCCAAGCTGGTGCCCTCTGCTGGAGCTGGGCGCAATGGGATGTGGCAATACAGCAGCGGGTGCTGCTGCCTGGGGGACTGCTGCTTCTTCCCCAGGGCCGGGCCTCCTGTTGTTGGGCGGCCCTGCCCGCAGTCTGGGAAGTGGGGTCCAGGGACAGAGGAAACCTGCCCTCTCTCACCACTGCTCCAAACAATAGCTGAAGACCTTATCATGGATCAAATCCCACTACCCCTGCTGGGACCACCTTCTCCATCTCACCCACAGCCTCGTTTCCCAAAACTGTGACACGTAGGCCACCTACATGAATTTCGCCCTGTCCACACACACAGCAATTTGTCTGATCGTTTTCCTTAAATGAACTTAGAATAGATGAATACTATTTATCTGGCTTTGTCCCAATCACACCTGCAAAAATCTTAGGTCTGGCATTCAAGTTCTATTTTGCAGGAGACACATTAAAATACATACTCAGGGGTGTCTGGGTGGCTCAGTCATTAAGCGGCTGCCTTCGGCTCAGGTCATGATCCCAGGGTCCTGGGATGGAACCCCGCATTGGGCTCCCTGCTCAGCGGATAGCCTGCTTCTCCCTTTCCCACTCCCCCTGCTTGTGTTCCCTCTCTTGCTGTGTCTTCTATCAAATAAATAAATAAAGTCTTTTAAAAATAAAATAAATGCACAACTACTGAAAGAAAGGTTTATAAACTCCCCTGAGTCACCCTGAGTTCTGCACTTTGGGAACCCCTGGCCTTCAGGTTATTTTAGCAGCTAATGTGAATGGAGTGTTTAAACTGGGGCCAGACATTAATCCCCACAGCAGCCTTACAAGGTGGGTAGGGTGACCTATTCTGATTTTTACACCTAAGGAAACTGAGGCACAGGAAGGTTAAATGATCTGCCCCTGGCCTCACCTCTGGGAGGTGGCAGAGCTGGGTTTGAACCCAGACAGGCGGGCCACAGGGCAGGCGATGCCCATCACAATCCTTGGCTACTTCCTCCAAGGCAAGGCCCTGTCCCCCTGCCCCGCCTCCCCCACCCCACCCCCTCCGTGTCCCCTAACTCATCCACCTGCTGTTCTTCCCACACAGGCTGCCTGCTTGCCATGCAAGCCCAGAATGTTCCTCTACCATTCCACATCTCTATTGTCTCCTACTCGTCCTTCAGCCTCAGCTGGGCCTCCTTCAGGTAGCTCCCCCCGATTCCCAGATCAGGTTTGGGTTCCCAGGGCTGCTCCCCTGAGTCCTCAAGTTTCTCCTATTGGCAACCTCCCCACCTGTAGCTCCCTGTTTGTGTGATGATTTCCCTGCACTGCCTTTCCCGGGACGACAGAATTTGAGGGCCTAGAGGACTTAGTACAGAGCAGATGCTGTTTCTCCCCATGGAATGAGAAGGCTTCCCGTGGCAGAGGCAGGGAAGGTGGGCAGAGTTGGGGCACCGCGTGGGGACCCGGGCTCTTGACCTGGCTACATTGGGGCCCGAGGCAAGTTGCCTGCCCTGTCTGGATCTCAGCCTGCTCGTCTGCAAAATGGGAGCAGTTGCCCCTGCCCGAAGGCAACCTCCGAGCGCCTGTGCGAGGGCAGGAGGGCGTGCCAAGCCCCTGGTGCCCTCAGGACCCAGCAGCAGCGCAGACGGACCGCTGGGTGTCCCCTCTAAGCAGCCGAGAGCCCCGTGGGACTTGGGCAAGGCTGGTGGCTGAAGCCCGGCCGGGCTAGGGTTGGAAGCCAGCCCCTCTGCCTGCCTGCCCCGGCGGCCCTCCCCCTGCAGAGTGGCTGGCCACACTCACCATCTTCCCCTTGACTTTGGCTGAGAGCACATCAGGGCTCTGGTCCCGGATCTTCCCTGCCACGACAATCTCAGAGCCTTTGAAGAGCAGTCGGAAGTTGTCCTGCGAGACGTCCTCCACGGCGTTGCTGGGGTACTCGAAGGTCACTGCTGTCAGCAGTGGGTTGGCCACTTCCTGGTAGAAGTCCTGCAAGGCAGCGGGGGGCAGTGTCACGAATACCGGACTGGGCTCTGCCTGCCTCACCCGTGCAGCCCCCCGGGGCCCTCTGGCACCTACCTGGAGCTGCAGGGCAGAGTCCGAGTCCTCATAGATGCGCCGAGCCAGGCCGCCATTGTCTAGTGCCAGCTTCTCCAGGAAGGCATAGCTGACGTCAAAGCCAAAACCCAGGGAGAAGACGCTGTACTGGCCACCTACAGCTTCCTTCACATTCTTCTGGATCCTTGCAGGGTTGGTCTCCCCTGGACCCAGTGGGTTGAGAAGGGGGAGTGAGGAAACAGTGATTTGTTCAAAGATCTTTCTGGAGTCGCAGAGCCAGAGGGGTCTCAGATACGCTCCCCACCCCTGCCGGGGGTCCCACGGCACAGCTGTCCGCGCCCCCAGGGTTGTGAACCCTGGAGTTGCTGGCGGTGCTCTCACCCATGGTGGGGTCGCCATCGGTGAGCAGGATGATGAGGGAGACACTCCCCTCCGGCAGCAGCTCCTGCTGGTTGGCACTGTCCAACAGCTGCACGGCCATCAGCATCGCGTCATTGATGTTGGTCCCTGGGGGGCACGTACTCTCAGGGTGGCAGCTTCCAGCCCAGCTCCCCAGGTTGGGCTTGCTGCGCTGGAAGCCCCCTATGCTGCAGGGGCCCGGAGGTGCTCACCTCCTTGGGCCTGGATTCCAGTCGCGTAGCTCCTGGCCTGGTTCACGTTCTCAGCTGAGGCCGGCACCAGCGAGGGCTTCCACTGGGTTGTGTCCCCGCTGAAGCTGACAAGATTGAACTGGTCGCTGGGGCTGAGGTCATCCAGGATCTTGATTAAAGCTTCCCGGGTCTGGGCAGGGGGGTGGGAGACTCAGGAGGGTGTCTGAGTAGGTCCTCTCTGGGGCTCAAGCGTACTTGGGGGGCAACCCTGGGCTCCCATGGTCAGTGCTCTAGGGGCAGACCCTGCCCACACTCTGGCCAATCTCAGCCCCTGGGTGCCCCCTTCCCAGGAAGATGGAGGAAGGACAGTGCCTCCTGGACCAGAGCTAATGGTGTGAGGTATGTGTAAGTTTCCAGGGCCATGCCCTGAGCCAGGGGGACCCACCTGCTGGATCTTCCTGCCCCTCATGGAGCCGCTTTTGTCAATGACGAAGATCACATTCTTGGGTATCGTGGGTAGGCCCTCGGGGGCAAAGTAGTGCACAAAATAGCCACCCTCAATCTGCGATCACAGTGAAACAAACCCAGGTAAAAAGACCTGCATGCAGCCTGCCCTGCCCCGGAAGCAGCCTTCTCATCCTAATCCTTGGGTTCCTCTCTACACGCAGCCCCCTCTCTCTGTGTCCCACTGCTGTCCTCCCAAAGTCTTCACCATCTTCGACGGCTCAGTCTAGCCCCTTCCTTACCTCCCCTGCTCACACATGGCCCACTACAACTGTACTCCCACCTCATCACCTATTTGTTTTAGTATTTGAGGCAATTTACCTTAAAAAGTTTAGACATAATTACCCTGAAATACATCAAAAGAGTAAAGACTTTAAAACAAGGTCCAATAAAGAAGAAAAGGGAAAGCACAATGATGCCAGAGACTTGTGTGAAAGAAGCTACTGCCATTGAGTATAAAACTGAACTGTGAGCCTCCTGGCAGGCAAGGCAATAAGGGAAATCCTGCAGGGCATCTCTCTAGCAGAGGTGAAACTTTTGTACCTCCAAAAGAAAACTATTTCAGGGACAACATAATAAAATTACTTGTTTTCAGTCTGTTCTGCCACTGGTTCACCCTGATAAGTAGGGGCCGTTATTCTGCCTTTCTTTCTAGAGCATGCAAGCTCAGGCCCTTTTCTGGTTGTCCTACTCTCACCTTAAATCTCACCACACACCTGAATGGAGCCCCCGGAGACGGTCCTGTTCACATCGTAGCGGACGATGAAGTTGCCATTCAGGACTGTGTCCTGCTGCCCTGATGACTTTTGCTGGGAGAGTGTAGGCTTGAATTGGATGTGAGCCTGGGGAGGGAGAGGCTGGAGTTGGGAGGATCCTCATGGTCACCCACACCCCCTCTGAAGCAAGAATTCTAGGATGCTGTCTTGGGCCACAGTCCAGAGAACATTCTCTGAGGCCAAGCTGTTGGAGACACTGCTTCCATACAGAGAAGTGGGAGCCGTGTGAGCAGAGGCTGGGCTCAGGTTGTGCAGGATCCAGCTGTTGGCCCCTCTCTGCTGTGGGGGCCTCACTCCGGCTCCTCCCCATGGCCTTCTCCCCCATCTCGGACTTCACACCAGCACCCAGCAGCCTTCTCTAGGCCTTGCCCTCCCCCTCTGCCTAGTGGCAGTATGGACCCAGACCTCCAAAGTCCCTCCAGCTCAGAGTCTGCCCACTTGTCCTGCTCTTTGGACACACCCATAAGGCTGGCCTGACAACAGGCCCCTGGGACCCTTGCCTGCCGATCATGGCAGGCCCACCTTGGTCTTGTTCTGTGAGACGGTGAGGGCGTCCACCAGTTCGTTGGTCATGAAGGTGCTCTCTGTCTCCAGAAAGCTGATACCTTGAGGCTCGAAGATATGAATGTCCATCTGGAGGCAAGAAGTGGGGATCACTGGGTCAGTGGGGAGTTGGGGCTGGGCCTCACAGGAGGCAGAGGGGAAGGATGGGCTGCCCTCAGCAGAGCACGTGTCTTCCTAGAGACCCCCTGGGAGCAGGCAGTGCCGGTACCTGCAGGTGCCTGACCAGCTGCTGAGGCTGGACTTTCAGCAGCAGCTCATACGCTCCCAGTTGCCGCTTGAGCAGCTCCTCGTACACCAGCTCGAAGGTGACCTTGGCAGAGGGAGCCACACTGACCGACACCTGGAACTGCTCTGTTTTTCTTCCGGTGGCCCTGCGGGAGGAGAGCATCATGTCTGCCCCTCCAGGCCAGGCAGGGGGCTGGAGAGGGTGTACAGGGCTGAAGGCAGGGGCAGCCTCTGTGCCAACCCCCTGGGGTCCCTCCCGCCTCCATCGTTGGCTCACTTGACGAGGCCAGCACTCTCTCCCCTGGCCACAGCCGCGCTGTACTGCTCCTGGGCTGCAGCCTTCTCCTTGATATTCCCTGGGTAGGTCACACCTTCGATGATCCTAGGGCAGGACAATGGGAGTCGTGGAGGGCCTGACAGGAAATGCCCACTCCAATCCCACCTCCTCCGGGGAGCCTCTCTGGACTCCATGTGCCTCATAACAGATTGAGCTTTGTCTTTGCCTGAGCCTACCTGTTTGTCTTTCTTTCTTTCTTTCAAAGATTTATTTATTTATTTGGCACAGAGAAAGAGAGAGAGCACAGCAGAGGCAAAGGGAGAAGGAGGCCCCCCTCTGAGCAGGGAGCCAGCCGCAGGACTCGATCCCAGGACCCCGGGCATATGACCTGGGCCGAAGGCAGGTGCTTAACCGACTGAGCCACCCAGGCGCCCAGCCCACCCATTCATTATGTACCTACTGTATACAAGAGTCTGTGCAGGGCCCCGGATGAGGGTGGCGGGCCTCTGCAAGCTATCAGGCTTGTCATGTTGGTACACATGCATTTACTGAACAGACCTCGGAGGGGGTTGTAGAGGAGGCGGGATGGAGGTAAATAAATCCTGGCCTCCACCCTTGCAGTCTGGCCCCACCTTCCTGCTTGCCTGGTCTACCTCACAGCCTGCTCCCAGAGGAACTGGTCGGTCACCAGCAAGCACTTTATGGGGTGCACGTGTGCCCAGCCTTGTGTGCGGCTGTGTGGGGCAGACGGAGGAGGCAGGGGGTGCCGGGCTTCCAGCCCAGTGGGAAACACAGGTCTGAAAGGCTCTGCTCCCTCTCCCTTGCAGCTGTCCCCTGCACAGAGGATGGCCTCTGGGGAAGTAGGTTTTTGACAATTGGTGGATGAGACCCCCAGGGGTGTGGATACAATCCTCATGGCTGTTCTTTGGGCCTAGAAAGACCTGCCAGGGCTTTTCCTCTGGAAGGAGAACGGCTCCAGACTGTCCTGGTGAGGTGAGCTGGGGTGTGTCCGCAAACTGCCCACCTGGGGTCGTGTGAAAGGGTAAGAGCATGCAGGGACGGGCAGGGCGCCTGTCACCAGGGCATTAGGACCCAGTGTCCCTCCTCCCCACCTTCCTGACCTTCCTGGTCATAATTTAACTCTGGGCCAGGGCTGCTGAGTGGGCCACAGGGCTCCTCCTCCCAGATGCCCAGCTGGGACTCCCCGCCAGGTCAGAGCACAGGACATCTTGCCCCCTGCTTCCCCATCTGCTGCAGCAACACCATCTGGACCCAGAGGGGGGTGCCGGCCCAGGGCTCTCAGCATAGGCCCTGTACCCGGAAGCTGGTCACCTGCTGGCCTAGGCCCTCCAGTGGGAAGCTGGGCCTGGCTCCAGGGTCAGGAGAAGCAAGGGCTGCTGACAGGGTGGCAGGGAGCGAGGGAGAAGCCGACCACAGGGACCCAGGCCCCACTGCAGCTTTTCAGAGGTCTCAGGGTAGTTTGGGAACCCCGGCTGGGAGAAGCTTGCTCTCAGCACCATTCAGCGCCCTCCCTGAGTTTCAGGGATCAGCGTCTCTCTGGCCAGCCTTCAATCCCTGCCTCTCCTTTGAGGCCGGGGACAGACAGGGAGGGTTCTCCTGCACTCAGCAAACATTGCAAAAGAGTCAGGAAGGGTTGGGGAGGGTGGTAGAGGACAAGGTGAGGGTCAGCCCTGAGCCACGGAGTCCACAGAAACTCCATGGTCTCCCTATTTCGGCCTCTGGCCCAGAGGAGACACACCCTCTGCAGGGTCCCCGGTGGGATGGAGGGGATGAGCCTGGCTTAGAACTTCCTGTGACAGAGATCCCCCTCCTCGAGGCACCACCCCACTGTGGGGCAGCTCAGGAGTTAGGAAGTTGTATTCTGAGCTGGACTCTGTCTTTGGTGACTCCCTCCTGCCTGGGCCTGGCCTCAGGATGCTCCAGTTCTGCACTCTTCAGAGGCAAACACACCAAGAAGCTGTGGTGCTCCATCCGTCAACTGGGCAGGTGGGTGGGAAGCATCAATGGAAAGATGGATGACGGGAGGCAGGAAGGGAGGGAAGGATGAAGGGAGAGAGCAAGGGAGGCGGGACGGATGGCAGGAGGGACGGCTGGAGGACGGAGGGATGGACCATCTCTGAGAACGCACGGAGTTCCTGGGTTAAGCCTCTGGCTCCTCGTATTGCCTACACGCAGAGCACACACTCCTGAGGCGTCCATCCTGGCTCATCTCACATCAGGAAGAGGGTCCCTCTTCCTGACAGGGTGTCACCAGGGAAGACGGCGACATCACGCTGGGTTGGGGAGGGTGGCAGGGAGGAGGGCGGGGGAGGGGCACCTACATGGAGAAGTTGGTGATGAAGGCTCTCTTGGGCAGCTCCACCTGGAATGTAGCCTCCTGCGCGGTCTCCGCCCTGTTGACCACCCTGCTGGTGACGACTGTGTGGGCAAATCTGGACGAGACCTTGGAGTCCACGGTGAGGCTGTAGACGTCGATGTCATGCTGGACCAGCGGAGGGGAGGGGTGGGATGCTTTCTATGCCACTCCAGCTTGAGACGGCACTCGTGGAGGGGGCCCTGCCCTTGGTCCCCAACCCTGACTGAACCACTGGCCACGCCCCTGGCCAAACCCCAGGAGGCATTGCACAGGTGAACACCGGTCTCATGGCAGAGGGAGCTGTGTGCCCTGTCCCTCCCCCTTCAGGGCTGTGATGCTGGAGCCTCAGCCCCAGTGTGTCTGGGAGGTGACTCTCACTTCCTCCTCGTGGAGGGGACCCTAGCGGGGGTCAGGCAGCTTCACATTTGATCTTAGCTCTGCCCGTGAAAGGGTAATGAACAAGTTCTGTGATTTCTGGTGACCTCAGCCTCCATGGAAACCGGGAAACGCAGCTCTTGCCCGTCTCCCACCAGGTGCTTATAGGAGCTGGGAGGACTTGGAGGAGACGAGGACCCAGTCTCTAACCACTAGGAGCCTTCCTCTTTGCCCCCTTCACCCTGCAGCCCTGGACCCTCCCTAGGCCCACACTCTTCCCCTCCAGGTCTGCAGTTCCCCAGGAAGGACCTGGGCACACCTGCGGCCTTGCACACCTGCTCTCTGCACATGGCGTGTTCAGGTGCATGCGTGGCTTAGCACCGAGGCACGTGACTGGCTGGGTGGCTTGTGGGGTGTCTGCTCGGTGGCAGGCCCTGTACAGAGTTCTTTCTGGATATTACAGGTCTGATCTTCACAACAAAGCTCTGAATAGCTTTATCTTTTTACCATTTTACAGATGAGGAAACAGACACAGAGAGCATAAATAACTCCTTCGCGGCCACTCAGCCCGGGAGAGGGAGAGCGGGGCTCATGAAGCCCGATCTCACCGACCGCGCGCACTGCCCCAGCAGTAGCTCGCTGGGCTGCAGCGCCTCCGTGCAGAGTGGAAATAGAGTCTCCCTGCTGTTCAGTGGGAGAGCAGCCATACAGCCCTAGGTTAGTGCCTGGTAGATGGTCGGCACCCCATCTTTGCACACACCCTGATCCACGCTCCCTTGTCCACACATGCTTGCACACGCGGGGGCTCTCCTTGTTCATCAGCCCATCAGCACTCGCGCTCGGGCACCCAGACACCCATTACCTTTTGGGCGGTGGTCGCGCAGAGGGCAGCCAGCAGCGAGGGCAGCACCAGAGCGATGCCACGGGTGCAGCCCCAAGTCTTCATTTTGGCTCTGGTGCCTGGCAGGTGGCTTCTGAACTCGAGAGGATGTGGGGAGTGAATTAGTAATGTGCTCGCGGTCCCGCCCCTCCGGGGGCGGCTTCTGGGAAGTTGGGATCTCCAAGCCAAAAACGGCAGTAGCCTTGGCTAAGCAAACTGAATGTCCCGTGGACCTTGGCTGGGGACAGGAACACATACCGGGGAGAGGCAGGCTCAGGTGGGAACTGGGTATGGCACTTCCTTCTGAAAGATCCAGAATCATCCCAGGCCACTACCAAACCCTTGCACCAGCCCTTTCACCAGCAGGCTTCCTAGATCTGGGAGATACAACAATGAACCAGCCTGCTCTCCATATGCCCAGCCTGGGAGAAACGGATGGGCCAGAATGGGGGGGCTAGGGAATGGCTCCCCAGAGGAAGGCAGCCTGGAGGTCAGCTCCACGTGACTGGGCGGTGCGGGGTCCCTTAAGGCACTGAGAAGGCACTAGGGTGTCTGACCGGGGGCAAGATCTGCTGGGGCCAGGGCAGGACGGAGACCTCTCGTTTCTGGGGTGAGAGGGGCTGGGCCCAGGAGTCCCCTTCTCTGCCCTTAGGTCCCAGGCTGCTGTTGGGCCCCATTAATCTACCTAGGGCTCTTGGTTCAACTCCAGCAAGGCCCTCAGAATGAGCCCCACACTTTGCCAATATAAACCGAGAGCCATAAGTACTCCTGCACTTTGTGGCCCAGAGGTCTCCCTCCAGGGAATTTATTGAGAGGAAAGCAAGGAACAGACCCCTCGCAGGGCGCCCGTGGGGGTCAGTCATGCCGAGGGAGCCCACAGGTCACAGCTTGCGTGAGAACGCCGAGTCATCCGCACACCCAGGCGGTGCCGCTGTCCTGAGCCCAGACCCGTGGGAGTGTACCGGAGGGCCTGGGGTAGGATTACCGGTAACTTTTTTCAATTATCCTTTAATAAACTTGAGATGCTTTTGTAACGAATAGCAATGAAGTGAATAAATATTGAGTGTCGGGATACAGCTGGTGCTGGTGTCCCTGGCGGTTCTGGGAAAGCCCAGCTCCTGAGTCTGGCCACGGGTCAGGCCGGTTGCTTCAGCAGTACGGCCAGGTGCCAAACCCTGGGTTGAGGGAGGAGGATGGCTTGGGGACACTGGTTGGGGTGTGGGGGTGGGGTGGAGTGGAGCAGCCATGCTCGGGCCAACACAAGGTTCTGAGGTGGTGACTGGCCTCCAGGGGGTCCCCTCGACCAGGGCCGGCAGCATCCAGCCCTGGGGAAAGGGCAGTAGGGACTCCAGCGCCGTGTCTCGGGCTGCTTCCCCTTCCTTAGCACACCTGCACCTCTCTGTGCACATCTGTGCTGCTGGCCCTTTGGCTCTAAATATGGCTGGGGTCTTACGGGGCTTCACACCCCTCTGGCAATCTGAAAGGAGCCTCCCCAAGGAGGAGCAGTGGGCAGGCCCAGGCCCTGTCTCCCAGGAGGTCAGCTCCTTGGGGTACGCAGCACAGGCCCAGCCTAGAAACAGCTATTTAAGGAGGCTGGGCTGGCTGGGAACGTGGGAAAGGCTCCGAGCAGCCAGCCGGACCTGCCCAGGGGACCGGCCGGCTTCCCTGCAGGCAGCAGCCTGGAGTCAGGTACCACAGGGCCTGGCTCTGCCGGTCCGGCCCGGGGTCGCCCGTGGTTTTGCCATCACAGAGGATGGGCCTCAGCAGTCCTCGGATCTGACAGCTCTGTGCACACAGGGGACACTGAGGCCTTGTGAGCCAAGGGCCTGGAATTCCCGTGTTGTAGGCAGAGCTGTGGGAGTGGCAATGGGGAGGCTCACCCGAGTGTGGGAGAATAGCTCAGGAGGTGGACGACCACTGGCCAGAGAGGGGCCTCGATCTGGCTTTGCCTTTGAGGGGTGTGAGCTGGCAAGGGGGCAGTGCAAACAGGGGTGCCAGGCGAAGGGGCTTTGAGGTCCCTGGCCCAGCAGAGCCTTGGAGTCCTTGGAAGTTATCTCGATGGTTTCTGTGGAAGGCAGGGGGAGGGGTAAGCCTTAGGCCCCCCGCCAGCTTCATTCACTCAAAGCAGTGTTCCTGTGGTCCTTATCAGACAGGAGGGGAAGCCGAGGTTCAGAAAGGGAGAGGCTGATTTGAAGTCACACAGGAGCTCAGCACCAGGTCTCCACTCCAAGGCTTTTTCTAGTGTGTGGCAGTAGCCATAGTAGCACCTGCCTTATCCTCTGGAACCTTCCAAAAGCCCACGAAGGGTACAGAACATGTCCCCCACCCTACGCCACCTGCCCCTCCCCTACACTTGGTGGTCATGGCCAGTGACCAACTATCAGCCTCCAAATGCCGGGGCCACGTGGGCATGCGCTTTATTGGTGCTCCCTGGGCACTGGTGCAGAGTCCCTGGGCCGAGGGGTCAGGGCTGTGAGGGGCGGGTGGCCATCCCACAGGCAGCAGGGGAGAAGGAGCATTCTGGCATAAAAAAGTTTTGGGGAAATTCTCCTGTGTCTGGGAGTTGGCAGCAGTGAGAGGAATGGAGCACACGTCTTAGCCAAAGACACTCTTGGCAGGTCCGGCTTTGGGCTTCTCGAAGACGGTCTCGGTGCCGGTTCGGCTGCCACTGAACACCGACGGGGCGGTGGAGCCAGCTAGTTCTGTGGGGGAGAGGGGATGAGGAGGTGTGGGAGGGACATTCGTGGGGGGGGGGCCTGAGTTCAGGAAACGACCCTGGGACCCCTCACCCCATCCCTCCCCTCCACTGACAGCCATCCCTGCCCTCCACCCCCATGGCCCGGGAGGACACTCACCACACTCCCGCATGACCTGGTAGGTCTTGGACTTGATCTCCTGGTTCTTGGCTAGGTTTCCACGGGCCCCCTTCAGATCTTCCTCCTTCACCGGGGGGCGCTTCTTCTTGATGGGGGCCTCCTGTGCACCAGCCTTGGAGAAGCCAGAGTCTTACAGCCCCAGGCCTTGAGGCTGAAAGCCCCTTTTTACTTCTGTGCCTTGGCCCTGAGATCCCTCTTCACTGGTCACCGAGCTCAAGCCGGTTGAAGGCGCCAGTCCTCTTGCAGGCAGCCCTCCCAGCTGTACTCCACCCCCACCCCAAGTGCGTCCTTCTCCCACAAACTGGGAGCTTGAGGACTGTGGGTGCTGTGGCCTTCACACTGTCCGTCTGCCCGGACAGGGGCTCAGGCCTGGACACAAAGGTCAAATGGGAAAGGCACTGGTTTCCAGGTGGAGTTTCAAGGGGTGAATTCTAAGACCTGCTCACTGGGTGCAAGGGCTCCCTTAGGGACTGCCTTTCTCTCCCCCTAACTACGGGCCTTTACCTTGAGAGTTTTGAGGGTGCAAATAGAGAATCAGATGCCCATGAGGTCAGTCTGAAGTGAGTCCCTACCCATGGAGCAGGCAGCAAGGAGGACCCTCCACTTAGCCTGCCACTCCGTCCCTCCAGTACTAGGGATATTCAGACTATGCTTATCCCGTCAGCCCCAGGCGCCCACAAGTCTGACACCTCACTCCTTTCTAAGCCCTGGGGACAGGTGCAGGGAATCCCTGGTCCCTGAGTCTGGGCTGGGCTCCTGGGCAACATGCTTCCCCCGCCCTCCAACTCCCCTCCCCACCCCCGTGCAGAGATCGGTCCTACTGGGGAGATGCCCGGACAGAATTGTGTGCCTACAGATCCAGCGTCACGTGTATGCACACACACACCGCTACGAACGAGTCATACAGTCAGCTTCTTCACACACAAAAGCATACACAGAGACTTGAAGTATCCTACGTGTCGTCTCTACGCTCCGGGCCAACCAGGCAATACCACCGAACCTGAGATTAATAGGGGTTTGTCAGCAAACTGGGATCCGGGGTTGCCCTCGCTGGGCCTTGGCCTTTCAGGGGCTGCGGAGATTCCTGTTTACGCCTGGGTTCAGCTCAGGACACATCTGTCAGAGATGACAGTGTCCAGGTTCCCAGCCCTGCCCCTGCCTGGACACCAGCACAGCCTGTGCCGGGCCCTCCTACCTGGGACATGGTGCGTCCTGTGCGAGAGCTGCTGCAAAGGTGCTCGTCCGGCAGAGGCAGAAACCGCTGGAAGGTGGGAGCTGCGCCAGCCCTCTGGGGCTTATATATAGTCCCCGGGCCTGTCCCGGAAAGCCACTCCCCTCCTCAATGGGCTTCCCGATGATTCAGGGCCACGCAGCCTCTAGCTTCAGAGTTTATTCTTGGAGATGAGAGGGGCTGGCTGAGCACTGCCGCCTGGGGGCTGCGGCCCTGGTGCGAGCAGGTGGCTGGGGAGACCCTGTGCCCTTGGGAACAGCTGCTCTACGCCGGCAGGAGGGGCCGGGCCTGGCAGCAAGCGACAGGGGTATCGATGAACCCAGATCTCGGAACGTGTAAGCCGTCCGCCTGGGACCATCCATCCCCATGCACTGGGCGTCCCCAAGGGAAGTGAGGGCCCTGCGCCAGGCTGGGCCGCTCTGAGCTTGTTTTCCCTTCTCTTCCACCCCTCCCTGGATTCCAGAGGAGGGAGACTTGCCATCCCTGGCCAGCAGGGCAGAAGCGTCCCATGTCTGACACCCGGGAGCGTGTGCTCTTGGCACGCACAGCCCCCCATGGTTCACGGGGGAGCAGCTGTGGCTGAGGGAAGCCTGGGGAGCTGCTCCGTCTGTTTGCTGTAGTTCCTGTCCTCTGTCTGGCTCCCAGAGTAGGTTCAGCAAAGGGACCGAGCAGGGGGCAAGCGCCCAGGAAGGACCAGGAACAAATCCGTTTCTGGTCAGGAAACTGGTGAGCGCAGGCAAAAAGGACACAGAGCCTCCGACTGTATGAGGTCACCCAAAGGTGCCTGGCCTGAGGACATTCAGGTTGCTGAAAGAGGGTGGGTGACATCCGAGCCCATTCCAGGCTCTGAGCTATGGAGAGAGGGATGAGTTCATGGTGTCCCCTGACGGTCACTTGGCTGCCAGTTCCTCACTGCCCATCCTTGGAGGGGAGACCCTAGTGGTGCAGGACAGGACTCTCCACCTGGGGTGAGCGTGGAGTAGAGGGGGTAGGGGTGTCAGCCACCCCTGAGCTCCCTGTCAGTTTGTGATGGGAGATTATTTTTGTCTTTGGAGGCTTCAAGCAGACGGAACCCCCACCGGGCACTGACATTTGGTTATCCTGAATGCCACTCCACTGCGGTAATATCTCCAGTCCCACTCCAAGCCCCAGCAGGCCAGTGTGAGGACCGCCAGCCCCATCTGAGACAAGTGCTGACACGAGGAATGCCTTCCGACAGCCAGGGCCATGGACCCAGGCCTGCGAGCAAGGCCACGCGGAACCGAGGGCAAGCCTGGCCTGGGAGGGCTTCAGCACCGTCCCCACAATGGGCTCTGTATGGGGAGGCACCTGCCTTCCAGCCCTGCAGCTCCAGGGACGAGGATGTGGGCTGTTCACTGCTCACAGCTCAGTGCCCAGCACCACTTGCTCCTCAGGGGGAGGTAAAGTTCCTTTTACTGGCATTAGCGGGGACGTGGGAAAGGCAAGAGTATGTTTGGCTTTGTCCTTTGGCAGATTCTGGCTCCTGTGTCTGTCACCAGGTGATGTAGTTCATTCACACTTGGTTTCCTGGGGAGAGTTGTCATTGTCCTTGTCTTCTTTTTAAAGATTATTTTATTTTACTTATTTATTTGAGACTGGAAGAGAGAAAGTACGAGTAGGGGGAGGCAGGGGTGGGGAACAAGACTCCCTGCTGAGCATGGAGCCCAACGCAGGGCTTGATCCCAATCCCAAGACCCCGAAATCATGACCTGAGCCGAAGGCAGAGGCTTTACCAACTGAGCCACCCGGGCACCCCTGGGGACAATCTTTTAACTCACTGGGGAAATTTTCTTGACCCCACTAAGCTGTTTCAACTCCAAAGACCATACAACCAACAACCACAAGTGATGGTTTCTTTAAAAAAAAAAACCAAAAAACTGTATTAAGATGTGAAACTTTATTGTAAACCATTTTACAATGTAAGTACATCGTCTTCCCTTTCATTTCAAAAATGTGTTTCTGTGAATCTTAACACCACTGCTGAAACACCCCCACCGGAAGGGCAGTGGAAATAGGCCATGGTTTGCTCACACAGTTCTGAGTTCTAATAAACATCATGAGAAAGAGAGACCAAATGAGACAGCTCACCCCCCCAGCCAGGAGCTCAAGGTGCTGGCGGCCATCGGACTGGAAGTCCCTCCCAGAGAGCAAAGCCCTTCAGAGCTGCCAGTGCTTCACAGGGGAGAACAGAGAGGTCTCCTCTCCCGGTCAGAAGTGTGTGCAACTTCTAAAAGCCAACCCTACAAGGTGGCTGCTTTGGCCAATGAGAAGTTCCAGAGCGTCTATGTTGGACTGGCTGCAAAAAGACCAGCACGTTGCTGTCTGGAGGGCAGAGTGGGCTCCTGGGCAGCCTTCCGATGAGGACTCTGGGCTGCAGCCTACAGGACTAGACTGCCTAGAATCTGAGCCCTTCTAGATTTCCCTTTAAAGGCATGAGTGGTCAACATTCACCTAGGACTTGCAGTTGCCAGGAAGGGGCACTAGTTAAAGCTTGAGGCAGGAGGCCACCAGTGTGCCTGAGCGCTGACTGATGGGCCACAGGCCTCTACCTTGAAGGTCTTCTGAGCAGACCAAGAAGCCACTGCCGCCCAAGATCTCACCAACATCCCCCACCTTGCCACTGCTAACATCCCACTGACAGCGAAAAGGAAATAAGGCCAACAACGATTCCTTCCATTCAGCGTGATAGTTTCTTCCTCACCAGGTTATTTCCATTAGGTACAAGAAACTCGTTCATGACCCTGACTTACAAGCTTCCATCAGGGGGGCCTTGGCCAATGTCCACATCTGCACTGATCAGATGAACAGCACACGATATCTGGTTGGTGTCCCATGGTTTCTCAAGCACTGTGACACTTGCCATGTGGCTGGGTAAAGAGCTGTACTGAGTAAGGCACCTCGGGGCAGGTGGTAAGGAGACTCATCCCAGAGAAGGAGGACAGTTCAGGAGAACGTTCTGACCATGGCCCTCTGCATCTGGTCTCTTGCGACAATGCAACAAAGAAAAATTCCCAGTGATTACAGGAAACACTCCAGGGAATACAAACTCTGTGTGTGTGTATGCGTGTGCCTGTGCATACACACACACACACACACACACACACACACACACTCACACACACAAACACACACACAGCCGGAAGGGAAGGGACGGCTAAACCGGCGAGGCCACGCTGTCCAGTCCTACACACCACATGGCTCTCTATGATTAGAGACGCATCCCCTGGTCAGCTCTACGACAGTGACTCAGAGACTAAAGCCCTTACTGAAATTCAGGATCCAAGGGAAAACCAGCCCTCACTAGCCACCACTTTGCTCCCCAAACCCCTGCCCTGCAGGCACTGGGACGGGCCTTGAGATGAACAGATTGTCTGAGGCCTATACAAAGCCTACTTTCCACCTTCCAGAGACAGGGTTCCCCCACCACTGTGCCTGGAGCTCAAGACTGAAAGCACTGCTGATTCGGAGCTCAGGACGGTACGGGGACAGCAGCAGGCACAGGCTGTTCATACAAAATGAGACAGGGGGGAAAAGTAGGGAGAGCCAGCAATGCCACGAGGGGCTGACACGTAGCAGGCACAATGTCAGTTCTGGCCTTCCCCAGCACCAATTCTCCAGGAGGGACAGTCCACTATGGCTGGGGGCGGGCGGGGGTGAAGAGCCGAAGTAAGGGTATAAGCAGTCACGGCCTCTTGTCTTACACGCAGCCTTGTCTCCCGCTGTAGACACCTACATTCACAGAGTGGCCACCCAGGGCCACGACAGCGTCCAGTTCCTTTCAGGCCTCTGGTTCCTGGGGGAAGGCAGGCCCAGAGCACAGTGGCCTGGCTCCCACACCACAATTCAGACCCAATCTACTTAAGGGCAGCACATTTGTGCGTAGGTCTAAAAAGAAGGTTTTGGGCCAGGTGGCCTCCCTGTACTTGCCTCCCTTCTAGCTTGCGCCTTAGTGGTGCAGTTTTCCGTTCCTCAACTTCTGTGGCTGCCTCAGGGCCATGACGGAACACTGGCTGTCCCACCATGCTGCTCCCACAGCAGGGCGAGTGCTCAGGCCGACCCGGACCACTGTGGTCAGCAACCTTCCAGAGCTGTGGAGGCCTGTGGCCATGCTGAGGAGTGAGGGCCACTCCCCAGGGAGGGGACCTGGGCCTCAAAGCATCTACCCTGCCTGCAGACGTGGACAGTGAGCTCCCACACCTCGACCCGCCCCCTCTTCAGCTGCCCTGCTGCTCTGAGGCCATGAGAAACAAGATCACTGGGTCAGGCGGGCGTTCCTCAGACCGTTGTGCTCAAAAGGGGGAACAACACCAAGACGACAGACATAGGGCAGCCTGAGAGGAGGTTACTGAGGCTGGTCCAGCAGCTGGTTCCAAAGGCTCCACCTTGCACTGGGAGGCAAGGAGGCTCAGACTGAATTTTAAACTTCAGCTGTGGAGACTGAAGAGAGGCAGGGAACTCACAGGGGTGGCCCCTATGGTTTCAGTTCTCTGGACACAGACCTCTAGGCTCTTCTCTTGGTCACGTTTAACTCAGACCTCTAACCTGCCAGCAGAAAGCCAAGTGCTGGACCCACTTGTCCCCGGACAGGCCTTCAGACCAGCTGCCTCCCACTCAGCCGCGGCCTTTACAGACCCACTGGGTTCATCCCTTTCAGACAAGGGCTCCTCTCCCTTCCTGCTGGGACCACTGACCTCATCTCATCTCAGATTACCTAAAAATATCCCAAATAAAAAAACTCCCAACTTTTTCTTCCCGCTAGTTCACATCCCATGAAAGGCAGACAAACCCATTTCTTTGGGGGATTAAAAAGAGTTTTTAAATACAATAGTATGAAAATATAACTTAAAAATATAAAAGTCAACAGCATACGGAAGACTTAAAAATCTATGTTTTTGCCCATTAGTCCCATAGGAAATAAACACATACTCAAAAAACATTAACACTGTGACAGCTCATAAAACCGGCTTTAGAAATCAGTAGTTACAAAGCCATTTGGAGTAAGAAAGCATTGCGGTTCCAACTTGGTCAATGAGTGACTTTTAGCCCAAAATGTGTTACATCCTCACGCTCCCCGAGCCTTGGGGAAAGGCTCTACCCAGTCTGTGCGCGTCCGTTTTCCTCCTCAATGCCACCCAGCCAGACACAGGACGGGGCTTCTGGGTCCCTCGCAACACCGTCTGGGACAATGACAGACACACAGAACGCCTCACTTGCATATTTGGTCAGTGTTTGTAGTGCAACTGAGTGGGGACCTCCGGCTGCCTGGAGCCCCTCAGCGCTGGCCCGGCCTCCCTCTGGCAAGTCACAGCAGTCTGGGAGCGGGCGGAGACAGCGAGAGGAGTGGAGGTAGAAGAGGAGGGGCAGAGAGGAGGGGAGGAAGGACACTGCGCAGCGACCACCCGCTGACCCGAGGGGGCCCCCACGCCTGACCCCAGCACAGGAGCGCGTCAGACCGGCAGCCCGAAGCGGTGCTTCTTCTTCTTCGCAGGCTTCAGGGGGGTCAGTCGGCGCAGGTCCTCCTCCGCGTCAGACTCCTCCATCTCGTCGTCGGCGGAGATCAGGATCTGGGGTGGGGGACAGGCACGACCTGAGTCACCACCGGCGGGGCCTTCTTCCTCTGCCCTCCCTGCACCCTGGCACTGGGGTTTCACCCGTCTAGAAGGCCTGGGGTCTTGGGTGTCTTTAGGGGAGGGGGACAGGGAGGCTCCTTTACACAGTGGAACCATCCAGATGTCGCTTACTCCTAGAGTAGTCATGGGCTCCTGAGCCAGCGCGGAGTGGACGTGCCCACCCCCAGCTTCTCCAGCCAACCTCCAGCTGGGACGGAACCCCAGTCGGAGCAAACTCAGCAAGGACCCCCACCCTGAGGTCATCCTGATAAACAAGCCCAATCTGGCACAGGGCATCCCAGGTCCTGGAAGGTACCCTACAGACAGCAAAAGCACACTGAAAAGCCCCTTTCCAGAGGAGAAGAGAACCTCTGTGGAGCACACACAAGGCAGGCCATGTTCAGATCAGCTGCTTTGAACAACTCTGCAACCTGTGCAGACGAACGGGAGCCCTGCGCTCTTCTGAGTGTCGGGAAGGACTTGGCCGTGGGGCAAGGGCACCCGGGCCAACACAGACCCTTCCTGCCCACCTGCCACGCTGCTTGCAGACTCCTCAAGCCTCTGAGCACTGGGAAGCCCAGGGACAGTGCATCATGAGCTCCTTCTCTCCCAGGGAAGGGACAGCTATTGTCACCTTTCTCCGGACCACTCCCCTGGGGGGTCCCTGGTTACACCTCTCTGGCTTCCTGCCGCCCGTCCAGGCATGGCAGCATCACGAGGCACTTTGTCCGTCTGGCTCAGACCTTTGCCTGTACCTCATTCCATGTCACTCTGTCCTTCCCTACGGGACACACGCTGCTCTGGCCATGAGGGGTTCCAATGACCCAGAGGCCACCCCATGTGATCACAACCCCTCCTGAGTGATTGCTTCTGCCTGTAGTGTTGCCACTCACCTAACGTTCATTACGACCAGATGGGCCCCGTGCCAGATCCTGGGGACAGCTAGAGAAGATATGGGCTTACCCTCTGTCCTGCTCCTCCAGTCAGCTTTCCAAACTTCCCCCAGGGGGCCCCCAGAAATCAAACAGACCATTCCAAGGTCCTCACAGGGCTTTGTGAGCACCTCAGTGTCAGAAGGATCACACCGTGTGAGAAGGACCTATTCAGACACTCACCTTCACCTCATCCAGTCTGAAGGTCTCTCAGGGAAGACATTACCTCAGCCATTTCTGCCTCAGCCATTTCTGCCGCCCCACCCTCACTGCAGAGCTGCACACACCGAGAAAGCTGATGAGGCTCTCAGGAGACGGCCCTGGCCTCGCCCCGCAGCACGCAGTGGGCAGGCCACCCAGGAGCATTGCTCTGCCTCCATGCTTCTGTTGATGACCACCAGTCTCCCCAAAAGTCAAAACCTTTGAACTTAGGAAACCTGACAATAAGGGCAGGGGAGGTTCCAGGAAGGTCTAGCTACCCCTATGTTTTAGAAGTTTCTAGTGGGCTTAGCCAACACTTCTGCTGGTCTGTAGTGGTAGGCAGGGACTGAAACACCTTAAGGCCTGAAGGTCAACTATCAGGCCCATGAGAGTCCTTGCCAGCTTCCCTGGAACAAGGCAGCCCCCCTCTTCCCTGTCTTCCTCCACTGGCGGAGGTCCCGACTGCTGGAGATGAGCTCCCGCCACCCCACTGGGCACTCCACCTCCCTGCCATGGGAAGGCCAGGGGACGCAGGAATGGGTCCCTCCCTGCTGGATGGAGCAGTCAGCGTCTTCTTCCTCCCCTGGCCAGGGCTGGGAAGACCAGATGCAGCAGAGGCCAGAGACCCCATTGGGATGGGGTGTGGCATGAGGGCATGGCCCTACCTCAGACTCTGACTCTTCGTGGGACGCGGCCCTTCGATAGCGGACCTTGCTCCCGTTCCTCGAGTCCTGGTTGGCTCCCCTTTCTTCTAGTTTAGCTTTCGTCCTCCCCTTCCTCATGAGGAAATTGTCCACTACCCAAAACATCAAAGCCTGTGGGGAGGAAATGTGCATTTTACTCTGGGATAAGGCATCTGTCAAAGCACAGCAGATCCCCATTGCCAACCTTCCTGCCTGCTCCTGATTACGATGTCTAGAACAAGGGGAAGAAAAGCCTCCTCCAGTCCCCCAGCTTTCTCACAAGCTTACAAAGAGATTCCCACCCTCCTCATCCTTTACTTCTGCTTTTTTATCGGAGACCCAGCAAGAAAACCCTAGTCCTCTTCACCCTGAGTGCTGGTAACCGCTGGGGACTAGCCACTGGAAAGGTTTCCGGGCTCTTACTGTGGGCTGCAAGGCTGGCCTGCGCACTCTGCCATGACTGTCACCACGTGACTTTCTTGTTCCTTCCATTTTCTAACATCTATCCAGCATGCTTATGAGTCTCTCTTGGAGCTCTGGGGCCAGGGATGAGGCGGGCTGGATTCCGAACATCCCGATCTACAAATTGCTCGCTGTGCATGCAGAGGGCCTCCTCGGCGGGAAGTCCCCGGCAGGCAGGGCAAGACAAAGTTCTCAGGACCCTTCCTCTTGCACAGGTTGCCTAGAGGAGGGATCTGCCTGCTGAGGAAGCAATCCTGCCATTTCCAGGTCTGGGGTGGGGAGGGGCCTGGGGGCTGTAAGGGGCTTTCTCTGTCAGACTCAGAACTGAGAACAGGACACTGGAGGGCAGGGAGTACGTGGGGATAAAATGCAACATGGCACTGACGTTGACAAAGAAGGGGACGATCAGCATGACGATGGCCAGTTTCAGGTCTGGGTTTTCAATGGGGTTCAACAGGGCCACCTGTAAAGAGAAGCAGACTCCGTGAGGTCGGGAGAGACCACATAGAAGGGGCCTGGGGGCAGCGGGGCAGCAGCACAAATCATCCATGAGGCCCTGAGAAGGGTGGCTTGGCTCAGACGACACCCCTGGAACCCTGACGGGAACAGTGCCTCACAGCCAGGGCTGCATGGTCCATCCCCAGATGGGAATGCTGACAAGGGGCAGATCCCCAGGTGGGAGAACACCTGCAGCAGTTAGGGTTTTAGCCGCCTTCCTAGTGCCATGGACCTGGGAAGCATAATGGGCTTACAACCACCAAGCAGGGCAGGGCCCACCCACCAGGCAGCGCGGAGGGTAGGGGTGGTGGGGCTTTGGGGTGTTGGAGAGAATGAGGTCGGTGGATGCCCATTACGGACACTAGCAGTGAGGGACCAGACCATTTTCTAGCAGAAATCCTGCACCCCAACCACCTCTTGAAGGACAAAAGCTCTGAAAAGCCTTGGTTTATTTTCTTGAAAAATAAAACTCAGACACAAATAAAACCAAAGGAGGGGCACTTGGGTAGCTTAGTCAGTTATGCGTCAGACTTCAGCTCAGGTCATGATCTCAGGGCAGGTCATGATCTCTCCCTCTTGTGTTCCTGCTCTCTCTCAAATAAATGAGTAAAATCTTAAAAAAAGAAAAAAACACCACACACATGACAACAATAACAAAAACAAAGAAAGGCCAAGTTCTGAGCTACTCGAAGACTCTTCAGCCGGTTGCATGCAGCCATGTGGGGGACTTGGGCAGTGTAGGGCCCAGCACCGGGGCCAGAGGGCAGCGCCGAGGGAACCCTGGAAACAGCCTGTGAGCAGCTGTTTCCTGCAGCCGCCAGAGTCTTGATTAAACCACTGGCCAAGAAAAGTGTGGAGGACATGTGCAAGTGGAGAGACACCTTCCCGATAGTTACAGTAGTGAGGCTTGTAGACTGTCTCAGCCAGGAAGCAGCCCGAGGGCAAGGACACTTGTCCCCACTGGCCTTCTGTATCGCAAAGCTTTTTTTTTAAAAGATTTTATTTATTTATTTGACAGACAGAGATCACAGGTAGGCAGAGAGGCAGGCAGAGAGAGAAAGGGAAGCAGGCTCCCTGCTGAGCAAAGAGCCCAATGCAGGGCTCAAACCCAGGACCCTAAGATCATGACCTGAGCCGAAGGCAGAGGCTTTAACCCACTGAGCCACCCAGGTGCACCTGTATCGCAAAGCTTAATCGAGGGCAGGCACTTGCACTATTCAAGTAGATGGATGCTAAGTAGATGGATGCTTGCTCCCGACAGGCAAGCCAGACCGAGTTAGTGGAGGTGGGGGTGGGGGAGAAGGAAAAGAAAGAAAAGATTTGGTTTTCCAATAAGGTTAGGGCGTGTGGGTGGTAGGAGAACAAGTACTGTCTTGCTTGGCAGCCCAAGGAGCTGCTAAAGAATGGACAAGAAGCAAACCTTTTTCCACTGAAGTATGAGGAGAACGATGAAGACGACAGACTTTTCAAAAATCATGATCACGATGTAAAGCACACACTGCCCAACCCAGGCTCTGCACTGCAGAGGGTCTCCTGCAGGGACAGCAGGTGCACAGTCACGCGGGGCCCGGATGCCAGGACCCAAGCCCATGTCCCCGCCCCATGCCCACAGCTCCAAGGAGCCCTCCGGCCCCCCAGCCCACCCTAGACCCTGGCTCTAAAGCCACTTCACGAACCCCCGAAGCACCAGGAATCACTTCAGCCCCACCAGACACATGCAGGTGTTTTAGACAAAATCACAGAATTCCTAATTTGGAGATACCAGAGTGGGGTTTCTTTTAAGAGATTCTAGGATGTAATTAAGGAGACTAAAGTTAGTAAGTGCTCACTGTCAGGGCTCAGAGAGCTGGCTCTTTTTGTCCACGGGCAGAGCTGTGTGAAGGAAGACTGCTATTATTATCTGTTGTTGATTTTTCCAGTGACTGTGGTGCTATCCAGCCTTTCCTCCACCCGTGGACTGCCTGATGTTTGTGACTACGGAGGCAGCAAACCTCCCCTTTGCTGGTCTGCTGCCCCGAGCCAGTCGTCCCTGCTGCTCCTGCTGCCCTCAGCCCTGAAAGCAGAACTCGGACTGGAGGAATCCTGATTCTGTCTCTATGAGGCAGCCCAAAACAGCTGCACTGGGGACAGGGAAGGAAAGTGGGGGCAGACAAGCAGGAGGAAGGGGCTGTGCGTGGGGCCGGGACAAAGGTCCATCTGTGACTCATCCGTCACTCTCCATTGAGAAATGGAGAAAGGCAACAGTTCACGCTGGGGCACATGCAGGTCCTGGAGGGCCTCCAGAATGTTTCAGAAAAGACTAGAGGAAGTGTGGAGGACCAGTCCCAGGGACAGATCTATATCCTTGGGGACAGGCAGAACTCATGGGATGGGCCCCCAGGGAGCCACACATGCTAAAGTGGGAGACCTAGGGAAGAGCCAGGGGATGGTGGGAGGCAGCTGGAGCTGGCTCCGGATGCTCTGCTGGGGTTGCCTGAGCACCACTCGCCAGAAGAGGGGTGGAGGGCAGCACTTCAGGGGAGGCAAAGGCCCCCCTGTCTAGTCTGTGAGGCGAGAACTTGCCCCAGAGAGAGGACTCCAGTTCCACCGTGCGACGGAAGGTTTCTGCAGCCATCCCCGTCCAGGCACGGGTGCCGGAGCCGGCCCAGCCCGGCCAGAGCCTGCCAACGGGACGCTGCGGGAGCGCACATGAATGCCTTCGCACAGCTGTAATGGACACCACACCAGGCCATTCCCTTTTCTGGAAAACCTCGGGAGAAGGGTGCAGAAAGCATGCAGAGAGCCATCGGGGCTGCTGCTAAGCTCGCCCTACTTTCACTTCTGGTATTAGACACATCTAAGCCAAAAAACCACTTCAGAAGCACAATCCCTCCAGCTAGATTTTTAATGCAGTGCTGGAATCCCTTCAGTCAACTGCGTGACCTTACTGAGAAAAGTTCTCAGAAGTAACAAATCAAAATATTTGTCAAAAATCATTAAGATCAGAGACCAACAGAAAGCACTAGTAGGAAACATCTCTGAACAGGGACCAGCATGTTTCAAGTCAGCAGACTAAGGGGCCACACTTCATATCAAAAGAAATGTGCTCGTTCCATGGGCCCGTAAGCTTGCAGTGACTGACAGAGAGGGACAGACGCCCCGAACCCCGCATTGCCCCACACTGTTAAGTGTCAGCGCCATAGCTCGGCCATGGTTGCATCTTCATTTACATGCTTTAAAAGGACAGCTAAAAAACATGGTAAGAAAAGGGAAAGTCCTCTGTAAATGCGTTCCCACACTCTCCTCCTCCTCCATGTCCCGACCACCAGGAGCCCTGGCTGGAATGAGCACGTGTGCTGGTCTGCTTTGCTCCTTGGAGCCTCCCAGACATTCCCCACTGTCTCACTGTTCAAGGACAGACACACCAGGCATTACTGACATGTCCTGGACAATCTCAGGTAGACGGGTGTTGTGTTTGTTGAACAAATTCCTCAGGAGAAATCGCAGGGATAGGGCACAAATGGACAGAACCTGTCCGTCTCCCAAAGGCTTCAGGAAGAGAGCATCAGGACAGGGCCAGCCAGCAAAGCCCACAGACCACTGGTCCATGGGACACAGACCTGCCTTCAGAGCTTCTGCTGCGGGAAATGCTGCCTGGTCATCAAACCACAAGCACACCTATCACCTGGATTTTGTCTCCTCCCCCCTCAGGGCTCTGTGACTTATTCCCCAAGTCCCATGTGCTTGTTGGCAAGTTCAGCCTCTCCTCTAAAGACAAAGGAAGCACCTAAAAAACAAAGCCCTCTTCTTCACTTAGCTGAGAAGAGAGCTATGGGGCCGACATGGAAATATTGCCTCAAGAAGATGGGCCTGTTAAGGTGTGGCAGGTGAAATGTGGCCCCACAGACACATCCACACCTGAGTCCCAGGGACCTGGCACTATGGTAAGTCTCGTGGCCCAGGGCAAGTATGGCTGCTAACCAGCTGCTTCTAAGATGGGACAACATCCCGCAGTATCTGGGGGGCCCGGCGCACTCACACGGGCACTGGAACGAGATCTGGAAGGAGAGCAGGATACCATCGGAGAGGAGCCTTACCTGCTGCCTCAGGGGAGACGGGGCCACAAGCAGGGAGGGCGGCCAGCCTCTTAGGAGCGGCAGACTGCCAGGACATGGATGCCCCCTCTAGAGGCTCCAGAAGGAAGCAGTCCGGCTCACACCTTGACTTTAGCCAGGGCGACCCAGGTGGGATGCCTTACTACACAGGTGTAACGTGAGACACCTGCTGTCGGAAGCCACTGGTTTTGTGGAAATTTCTTGTAGCAGTGACAGGACACAAGAAAACAGGTAGAAAGAGAAATCAGGTAAGAGAGGACGTGCACCGTCCTCCCTCAGCCCGGGGAGGGAGGACTCAGGATGGTCATCTGGAGACACCCTGGTTTGAAGGCTCTGGGAAGACGAGGGTGGGAATGGGTGGTGCTCTAGGACGGGACCTGCTTTCCCTCTGTTGGGAAGTCAGGGTTGGCGGCGGGGGTGGGGGTGGGGGTGGTCACTGAGTGGCACGTGACTGGCTGTGATGGCTCTCCGCAGTGTGGGTCACTACAGCTGAGTCGAGAGCAGCCTTCCAGGATAGATCTGAACGGCAAGCAGTGAGCAGCTCTGATCTTGGAGGCGGTGGCAGATGAGACCATGCCCGCCCCCAGCTGTGCGCTGGCTTCCGGAGTCACTCAACTCCTCTGGGTACCTAGCCTATAAGTGAGGATGACGCTGTGGTCCACAGGTGTCCTCCAAGCGGAGGGATCATGACTCGGGGCTTCTCGGAAGACTTCCGTCGAGCCACAGGAGCGTACGCCGTGTGTCATACGCTATCTTAAGTCCGTGACTCATCAGGCATCAAGTAACAGGGCTAAGAAAAGCCCTCCCCTGAGTTCATCTCCCCTCAATAGAGACAAACAATTACTTAAGAATTCTAGAAATACCCAAGGCTCTCAAATAGTCGGTTCCACGGATCGGCTCCCCTTCTACGCGTTAGTGCCTTATGAGGCTTCAGTCCTCCAGGAGTGAGTGACCCTGAAGCTGCGCCAGGAAGTCCGCAGAAGGGGTGACCAGGGAAGGAGAGTGGAGATCCAGAACTCCTTCCTTCTTGTCCTGTGTGTCCCTAGGTGGCTGAGGCCCCACTGATGCTGTTCTCACTGAGACCAGGAGCTCACGCTCCCAGACATCAGGGGCCAGGCGTGAAGGCGGGAGAGACCTGTCATTGCCCCTGAACTCCGGGGCCTGAATGCCCAGGGTGTGGCAAGGCCTGAGGAAGGCATCTCACCACAGCCCCGTGGAGGCTACTGCCACGCTTCTCTGGGCAATGTGTTTGTGCTCAGAGAGTATGGGGGCAGCTTCCTAAGCAGGCCCTTGTCCTGGGGGTTTGAGAGAAGGGAGGGGGTCAAAGATGAGCCAGCAGCCACAGGTCACCTGTTTTAAGGCTCACCTGTGAGTGAGGATGGACCTGGGGTTCCTAGTGACAGCACACACCTGATGCTGGTGGGAGGCCAGCCTCCAGTTAGGAGACAGTAAGGTGACTTGGCCATGGGGTGGGGGATGGATAGTCTTGCAGCGAGATGGCCCAATGACAGGACAGGCAAAGACACACAGCAGAAGAGGGCCACCTCCCATTTCTCTAACGAGGTGGGTGGGCTGGGTGAGAAGCCCAGCAGGGTGAGGTGGCCTCAAGGCCTGCAGGTGGGGCCACTGGTGCTCTCTAGTGGAAGAGGCCAGAGCTGGGCCCCTCCCCGTGTCTAGGGTCTCCTGGCTCCTGCCCCGGAGTGGCAGTGAAGTGTGTTCCTCCACACCTCACGTGTGGCACTCTGACACTAGCAGGGCGATGGTGTTCAGGCCCCAGAACCAGCCCCCCGACAGAGGATACAGCCACCAGCTCCTGAAGCTTCCAATCCACCGGCCTGGAGAGCTGACTGGGGCGAGGAGGAGAGCGCCCCCCCTGCCCTCCCGAAGGCCCCCTCCACACCCCCATCCAGTGTCCACGCCACATTACCATATTCGCCAAATCGCAAGGACTCCCACTGCTGCCACTCCACCAGGACACTGACGGCGCGCACCCCCACGTAGATGAGCAGCATGCCCACGGTGGCGTCCAGGAGGAAGTTGATGAGGTACCTGGGAGCACAGCACACAGTGGCGCCGTCAGGAAGCACCACCCAGGTAGCAAGGGCCCCTGAGCCCAGCCCTGGGTGCTTACCAAGACCAACTTCAAGCCTGAAGTCCCAGCACTTTGGCCTGTTCTGGGGGGGCCCATGCAAGAGTCTCCAGGGCTCACTTCCAGGAGCCCCAGGGAAGCCTCCCCATGATAGCATCTGACACTCATCAGGGTCAAAGAACTCGAGGGAGGAGTGCATAAGGGACAGAGAAACCTGAAAGACCCCTAACACTCCCACCAGGAAAGACTTGACCCAGGACAGAGTGCCTAGAAACAGCAAGGACGTCAATAGGGAAACAGAACTTAATTCATTAAAAGAAATCTGCACCTTGACGCTGGTCACATGCACGACCCCGAGCTAGTGCTGCTGCTCCACGCGGTTCAGGACGTGGCTTCTGGGGTTTTTTGGACCAAAGAGGGCAAGGCCACAGGCCCCTCTCTCATCCCCATGTTTCAGAGCCTGCCATGGAAGCAAGCGTATTTCTAGAGAGAGCTTTATTCCCATGGAAAAGGCAGGCTGACGGAAGGAGAGTAGGGTCAGAAGAGCTCGCCCACCATGATCCTGTGTTCTTGTACTGTCTGTTTCCATGTGTCTGACACACACCTCCTCCCTCACCAAGGAGAGGCCCTCCTCAAGGGCCCTGTACCCAGATCTTGCCAGGCACCCTGACCACAGGTGCCAGCGCTCCAGACAAAGCAGCAGACAGGCAACCACTGGGTCAGGTACCGGCCCCCTGGGATGCCAAATGGCTTGGAAAGCTCTCCAAGTAGTTCCAGATGCCACAGACCATTTGTGGTGCTTTCCCATTGCCAAGGCCGGAGATATTTCATGCAGACTCTGACCCCCACCTAGAGACCGAGGCTCTGGGGCCGGGCACACGCTGACTCTGGAGAGGGTTCACCATGGGGCCCAAGTGTGGCCAGAAAACCAGAAGGGCGGACAGCGTGCCTCCGCCTGCCTTTCCTCATTAACATCACAAGGGGTCACTCTCAGACCAGAGACCAAGGCAGAGCAGCTGAGTCCAAGGCGACTTCTCCAGGTTCCCAGCTGACCCCAGACTAAACTACTCTCAGATGCTTACATCTAACTGGTTTCAAATGGTTCTCACATCTGGGGCTCGCCCTGAAAGTCACAAGAACTCGTGACAGACATGTGTTGGTTCATTCATTCCCTCCCCAAACATTTACACCTATTGGGCACCAGGCTCTGTGACGAAAGACGGAATGCTCCCTACAGTCTACCCAACACATATGAGGCCGGGGGACAGGCTGGCTTCAGATCCCAGCTCCATCACTACTCGTCCGTGTGAATTTAAGTTCCATGCTCTCTCTGTGCCTCAGTTCCTCAGGCTGTAAAACGAGGATAACCAAAGTATCTAAACTGTAGGGCTGTTATCGGGATCGAAAGAGTCAGTATGTGTGAACAATGCCTGCCATGTAGTAGGTGCTAGACCAATGTGTGGTTTAAATCCTGGCCCCTCAGAGTCCCAGAACCCGGGATGTCACAAAAGCTGAACTTCCTCCCAGAGTATCTGGACGGAGCAAGGAGCAGAGCGCCCAGTCCATGGGACCCCTGCACCCACAGGGGCAGCTCGTCCCTCCTGTACGTTTCTGGTCTCCCGGAGCTGAAGCTGGCCCCCCTTCCAGTCTGCAGCTTCCCAAGATGCCTCAAGGCCCGCCCGGCCCAGCCTGTCCCCAACTTGTGAAAAGTCACAGGGCAGAGCCAGGATGGCAGGACCTGGAACAGATCCCAGGGCCTGGGCGCCTTCCACTGCCCAAACACTGCCTGCTGCTGGGCTCTCACACCTTTCCTAACTTACAACAACATCCTCCAAATGAACTGTTAACTCCCTCACTGAGCAGCGACCCTATGGTCCCCAGTGGTGCTTACACTCAACAAGTCCTGAAACCTGCCCAGGAATCCTGGGGATCTGGTGGGACACAGGCCAGGGGAGCAAAGTGGGGCTCGGTCTGGCCTCTTAGTCAAGTGCCTTCACCATACCAAGCTCCACCTTGGGCCCTTCCTCCTCCAGGCGGAGCATTTGAGAGCTGTCAACAGCCCCTTCTCCCTCCTGGCTGTGATTCAGTTTGCCAGTGTCCTTCTTACAGCTGTATCGTCTTCATTTCGCAGACGGCCAGCGGAGGTGCTGCAGGGGAGAGGCACGCCGCCGACGCCGCACGAGGAGTAACCTTAGTGCCTCCAGTGTCAGCCGCTGCCTTGTGGGCTATCCCAGTCAGCAACGTCAAGACCATTCACCAGAGGATGACTCCAGCCTGCTGGGGGCTCAGGGGATGGAAGGACAACCATCTCCTAACCATCCCCCTGAGGGAGGATTACCTTTCCAGTCACCTACTTTGGGAATGCACCCACACGTCCAAACAGATCATAGCCTTTCCAGGTCTCAGAGAGACTCTAGGCAGGGAGACGTCATAGCTTCCTGCTGAAATCTCGCCCTGGACTAAATCTGCAGTCACCAAAAAAGGGAGGCTTGAAAAGAATCTTCCAGTCCAAATGATCTTAAACATACACGAAGCCTCTTGGCAAGGGACTCCCCAGCTCTCCCCTCTGGTCTCTCAAAGGCGGGGCAGGACAGCAGTGGGCGTGCTCCAGGCAGAGGGCGGCGTGAGCAAAGGCACCGAGGCAGGAGACAGCTGGTGGGGTGGAAGGCCTCCAGCACAGCATGAGGGGAGCAGCAAGTCTGAGCCGGGAAGGAAGGAGATGGAGCTGGGATAGGGTAGGGGAGTCTCTTTTCCCACTCCCTCGGCTAAGAGAGGCACCATTATGAGCCAGAACCACCCATGGTGTTCAGGTCCAAGAGGTCAATGATGATCCACAGTGGCTTTGACCCCAAGCGGCTGGCACCACAGAGAAGCCCCCCCATGGGTCTTATTCTAGCAGAGATACTCCTTCAGGGCGCTATGATGCCCCACTAGGGGCCACTCCCTACCGGGAGACATAAGGATTACTAGAACGCCAAGGGCCAGAACTCGGATAAGCAGGGAGTCAACACAAAGCCCTCACAGCCGGCTGACAGCTGTGTGTGTGAACCCACAGGCAGCACAGACAGGGGCTCTCTCAGGGGAGCACAGAGCACAAAGTGGGGGCTGCCCCCTACCCAAGCTAGAGGGAACACGACTAGTGGCTGAAAGCAAGGTCAGTCTGCATTTTCAGTGGACAGCTGGGTGACGTCTGTCCTCGAATACGGGCCACTTACAGTGAGCAAGGGTCCTCTTCAGTGAGATCTGCTAGGTACACATTTGCAAAGTGGATGAACAGCATTCCTATGGCTTGTTTAGAAGTGTCTAAAAACCTGTACAAAATAGGATCAGCACTTGTTACCATCCTGACAGGAGGGTTATGCCCAATTTGGGGAAAATGAGAAGTCTGAAACAGGAAGAAAGCCACCGGGGAGCTCCCAACCTTCCCTTTACTAGGTGCCTCTTTCTGAGGTGTCGACACGAACTCAGGCTTGATGTCTCAGTGACCTTTCAAAACCTTCAATAAAACCGCATCCGAACTCCCTAAGAGGCTGCAGATTCAGAACATATACTTAAATACGTTAAACATATATTTAAAATAGGTGTGTTTACTTTTTCACTTTTTGTCACTTCAAAATGAAATGCTGGATCCTGGCTTTTGATGATGTCCAGGGCCCCTCTGTTTTAAAGAGGTCCCGCTCGACGTCCCTCCGAGCTGAAGTCCGTCTGCGCAAGACCAGCAGGACGCGCAGGTCCAGCCCCACAGCTGAAGCCCCAGAGATTCCGGCTGCTGTGGTGTATGCACTGCGCTACGTGGGGTGGGCAACCTCCCTCTGTAAAGGGTCGGAGAGTCTTTAAAGACTCTCTTGAAGAGGTCGGCCGCTGGTCCTCTTGCCACCCCGTGTGAAAGCGGCCGCAGAGCCCGCCGTTCCCGTAACACTTCATTAGGAAAATGGACAGTGGGCCACACACTGGGCCTGTGGGTCATAGTCTGCCAACCCTTGGGCTAGATGGCCGGAGTTTCAAAAGAGAAGAAAACAAGGGTGTTCTGGGGGCACCCACTGGTCCAGATGGGGCCTTTGGTTTCTCCTCTGCCACAAACACCTGGAGACCACGGCCGTCTGTGGCCTCCTGGGCTGGGCACGAAGGGCTGGGCCAGGCCACTGAAGGGGCCTTAACGGCCCCTTCGGACTGAACGGACCTTAGAGGTTATCCAGACCAACTCTATGACTGAAGCTTGAAAATCATTTCCTAAAATACTGGCAAAGCAGAAGTCCCCAAAAGGCAATGTGTGCCCCACAGAGTGCCCCAATTCCAGACCCTCCCCAGGTCCCCCGGCCTAAGCTAGATACCCAGATTTGAGAGAAACCAATGGGGGAAAATAAAAACAAGACTGATCAACATTCACAAGTAAGGCACTGAAGATCAATCAAGCATATGCTCCAACTGCTGTAAAGGCCCTTTAACACACTGATTTATCTGGAGTCTTCTCTGCAGGGCAAAATGACCGTTCTGTTAGCACAGCTGCAAACCTAAGGCAGCCCAAGAAAGTCTGCTTCTAGTGGACGTCCCGTTGTCCTGAAGAGCTGGGTGTGCCCTTCTTTCTGGAGTTCTGTCTTTGCAGGCGGTATCCGAAGTTCTACCACCCTTTAATGAAGGACAAATTGCTACCAGGGGTCATCCTAGGACCAGGAGAGATGAGTTTTGGGGAGAGGAGCATTCCCATGGTGTATCTGACTGTCTCCAGATTCAGAGAATGTTCTGCTTACACATACAGACTACAGAACCCAAGGATTTCTCGTGACCTAACAACACGGAGACAAAATTAAAGGAGCTCGCTGCGTACACTGACCTATCTGTCCCAACCTCTGTTTCCTAAAATTGGGCAGCTGTGTGATGACAGAATAAAGGCAGAGCCTGACGTTACCTAGAGGAACTTCTAGAAGTCTTTTGTATTAGACGTAGTTCCTGAGATGATTAATCCAACTAAGGGATTCCAACACTTTAAGTGATGCAGAATCGCTCCCATTGCCCGCTCCCCTCCCCCCGCAAACCCCAAAGAGTCAATGGCATTCTAGGAAGGTGTTCATATGTACATACGCACCATATCCTCCATGGCCGTCTCTCGTGCTTTGGTTCTCTGAAGCGCTTGACTGGAAGAAAACACACACATTCAGCGGCTTGCCACAGCGACAACAAAGCAAAATGCATACAAGGAGGGTTCCCAGCACACTCGGGGTTGACACTCTAAGTCAAGGTCCTTGCTCTTTTGACATGTGACAATAGACACTAAGCCGTGAAGGTCACAGAGGCCCTGCGCTGCGGGAGACCAGCACAGCCTCGTCAGAACTGGACACTGAGGAAGAAACGACGCCTCACAGGATGTGGAGACTGTCTTCTCCTCCGTCATGAGGTTCTCTCAGAGAGGGCCTGGAGACCACAAAGTGGAAGGCAGCTACTTCCAGCTTCAGGATATGCTCCACACCCAGTGACAGATCCATTCAGCCCCCACCCACCTGCCCAAACAGTCCCTGGGTGCCCACTCCAAGCCAGGCACTGAGGACACAGAGGCAGGTGTCTGGCAGGAGGCCAGGCGCATAACCATCTAGTGAGGCAAGTGCCAGAGGACAGGTATGTCTGAGGCGGGGTGAGGGCACAAAGGAAGGAGGACCACCCCTGGCTGCCTGGAAGGACACTGGCCAGGAGAGGCGGCCCCGGGGGGAGGGGACAGAGCACACACCGCGAGCTCACAGGGACAGGGACAAAACATGGCAGACAAACTGAGCAGGAGCCACATGACGGAGGGTCTTGAATGCCAGGCTAAGGAGTGTGGAATGAACCGTGTAGGGAAGGGAAAGCTGGGAGAGAGTGGTAGGCATAATCAAAGACACGGCTGGAAGTGTGTTTTAGACAAAAGGCTCTGAATCGTGTAGAAGGTGGGTTCCTGGGGCTGGAGAAAATGCCGGCTGAGCCCCGGCACCAAGCAGCGGTGCACCCCACTACAGAACAACCAGTAGGGGTGGGGTGCTCCTTCAGCCACAGGCCAACCTCAAATGGCTGAGGGCTGGCGAGACGCACACCTTCACCTCGGGTGCATAGACACGACCCCAGCAGACTGTCTCCACAAGTCTACCCACAAAAACTGGCCCCTCACACAAGTACCAAGGAAGGGACGCACAGATGCAAGCCGACAGAGGACGTCTCCTTCCTATGAGCAGGAGGCGAGAACCGACTTCTGGCAGAGTCCCGAGCTGCCCATGAGGGTGCAAGAGGAGGAGGAGACAGGGAGGGAGACCCCGGTGGTGCCCAGATCGATCGACCCTAAATGAACACAAGCCTCCTGCAGTTTGCAAAGCAAGAGCTGTTTGTTCACAGAAACAAAACAGGTCGTGGGTTCAGAGAGTCATTTTGAGCGACCAAAAAACAGAAGGAGCTGTAAGGAGCGCTTTGACTCTGTTGATTCATCATAGAGCCGACATACCAACCACATGGAAGGACCTGGAGGTGGGGCCAAGAGGTTCTGCTCACCCAGATGTTTCTGAGAGGCAGGGGCCGCCGCCCCACGAATACGCACGTCTCCCCGGGGTGTCGGGAAGGAGACACAGAGCAGACTGCGCCTGGACAAAACCCTCTGGAGGGAAAGCTCCCAGTTAGGACCAGAGCCGCGTCACACACATTTGTGCTTCTGCCTCAGGGGACTCTGTCCCCATCAGTTTGAGATCAACACAACCCGAGGAGAACATCCTCCTCCTCAGGAGACACATGCTGAAGTACCAGAACGGCTGCAGCTCCCTTGCAACCGGTTTACAGAAAAAAAATTACATGACATGCATTACAATTACATGAAGTAACTGTTTGACAAATCGTGTAATACATTAGAAGTAATAAACACAGTATCAACTATTATATAATACACCTATTACTTATACTAATATGACCCAAAACATATAAGGAGAAGCAAATGTGGTGTTATGGGCCAAATCATGTCCCCACTCCCCCAATTCACATGTTGAAATTCTAACCCCCAGGACCTCAGAATGTAGCAGTAGTTGGAGACAGTCTTAGACGAGGTAATTAAGGTAAAATGAGGTCACATGTGTGGGTCCTAATCCAATAGGGCTCATGTCCTTATAAGCAGAGATTAGGACCCACAGAGAGGCATGGGCCACCATGTGAGGACCCCGTGAGAAGGGGCCATCTACAAGCCGAGGGAGAAAGGACCCAGAAGAATCCAACCCTGCCAGCACCTTGACGTGGGACTTCCAGCCACCCAGTGCATGGTACTTTATGTCAGCCCTAGCACACGGGCACAGGGGGCAATGTAATAATGGGAGAACCTGGATGAAGGATATTTGAGTATTCGTTAAATGACTAGTTGGACTTTCCTGCAGATTTCACATATTTTTGTAATAAAAAGTTGGGAGGAAAACATACCATAAAACGCACGCATGAATATAGCCATTCTGAGGTCCATCTGGCAATGTCAGTCAAAGTTCTCAGTGCCCAGGTCCCTTTAACCTGCACGGCACTGCCAGGTATGTGTTCAGGCATTACTGCAACACGTGCCAAGACATACAGGGCTCTGCACTATAAGACTGCCCAAACAACCCAGAGAGAAACCAGTGTCTGTCGTTGTGGGGTTGGGGACACATACCACGGTACGATGCAACATTAGGCTGTCACTGGAAACAACAAGGTCATCTGCATGGACTGTTACATTAATAATATGCCTCCCATGATTCCGCTCATACCCATTTTTTGGGTTCATATCCATTTTTAAAGGATAAATAAATATTTATGTTGGTGTTATGCATGTGTTTCTTCCCTAAAAGGATACATGGCTATTACTAAGGACTGCCTTTGATGAAAGGAATTAGGGTTCACGGGAGTAGACCTTCTGTATCATTCTGAATGGTTTTAAGCATTCTTCTATTTTCACATGACTTTTACTTCAGAGTTACAAACAAAAGACAACCTGTGTCAGAGACCTGTGCTAAGATGGCAAAGTGGGACATGGGGGATGCAGGGTGGGTCACGGGGGGCTCTGGGATAAGGAAGCAGAAGGTTGTGTGTGGGTGCTGGTCCGTGCTTGGGGTGTGGCATCACACAGGAGCACGTCAGATATTCAGGACGCATTCAGATTCTCCTTAAACAGAGGAGTGTGACTCCTGCCTTCTTCCTCTCCATCTGCCATCCCCTCTCCTCAGAATATTTCAGCATCTAAAATCTTTTTATTTTTTAATTAAACGCAGAAGAAACATTTAAAGAGCTCCTCAAGATCTAGCATGTCAGGAAAACTCGGGAAACTTCGTTCACCCACGCAGTTGTGCTGTACCAAGGGGTCTGTGCTGTGACAGGCTGCATTCAGGGGACGAAAGAGAAAAAAATCCTGGCCTTTCTTGCATTCTCGGGATGGGGCAACAGTGACACTAGAACAGGAAAGAAGAGAGGTCTGGGAAGCGGGTTTGCTGATCAGGAGGTCTGGAAGGTGAGCCAAGACCAGAAGGAGAGGGGTGTGCATCCGGGAAGACTCCAGAGGTGGAGACTGACACAGATCCATGCATCTGTTTGTTTTGGGGGTGGTTCTGGGGCGAGCGGGGTGGTAAACTGAAAGACTCAAGACATTTGTGCACGAGAAATAAGAGCTGCCCCCGGGTCCCTCATGGACAGTGAGCCAAGGCACCCAGGCCCTGGAAGCAAGTCTGCTCCCCACAGGAGCCTGGCAGCTGCTGCCTGGAAGCCATGCAGAGAGGGGCTCAGGCGCAACTCGAGGACAGCTCATCTCTACTTCTGCAGGACGCAGAGAACTCAGAGGGAGCCAGAGGCCAAAGCAGTGCAATCCACCCCTTCCCACAGAGCCACCGCGCAGCCTGAGGCAGAAGGCTGGGGTAGAGGGCACAACTCAAAGTGTAGGTCAGGTCTCTGAAGGCAGAACACCAGACCCAGAATTCCAGGCTCGAGGCAGGAAAAGGAAGAAGAGCCGAATGGGGGATGGAGAGTGGGGCCGGGGGAGGGGCTGTCTGGGTGTGCGGCCCTCAGTGGGCCCTGACACCTGACCCCCAGACCCCTTCCAGTCCCTGAGTGACACTGTGCACCACCACCTCCAGGCTATGGTGGGCTCTGAAGCAGGTGCTCTGTGTATGCATGTGTCCTAAGACAGGCACAGTGTCCCATCACCCCTGAAAAGGAGGCAAGGTCAAGAGCCAGATAGATGTGGCTTTGAGTCCTGTCTCTGCTGCTGTCTAGCGGACGGGCTTTGGTGGGCGTCAGGATTAAATGAGAAGAAACAAGAGGGAAGGGGCTAGCACAGAACTCGTGCTCAGGATGACGACCTGCACTCAGCAGTCCCTGACCTGGCCCCTGCCTTCCTGTTCCTCCTCTCAGTGTCTGCTCTCCGAGGCCTGGCACGGGTGTCTGGGTCTCTGGGAAGCGTGTGACCTTGGGTCTTCCATCTGCAACCTCACCTCTCCACAGGGGCCCAGGATTCCCCGACCCTGCTGTCCTCCCTGTGCTCTGAGTGCTCCTCTGTGTCTCTCTTCTGCCTCCCCATGGTTCTGTCCTCCCTCCACAGGCTCCCCTTCTTCCCAACTTCTCTGCTGTGGGCTCTCCAGCCTCCTCCCCTCCCAGCCTTCACCCCCAGTCCTGCCTGGCCTCACCACTGCTTGGTAGAATGGAAGCATCCTCCCTTCTGGGTCTCCTTACTCTCCTCCCCCACTCAACTGCGGCTCTTCCCTGCCAGCTCTGCAGCTGGGTCCCACGACTACCACGAAACCAGTCCCGGCCTCAGGATTGCCTTCCTGCGCTACGGTGACTGCCTCCTAACAGGCCCCCCCGCCACAGGCTCTCCAACGGCCCTGGCCACCGACCTATGCTTCCTTCCACCCAACCCGAGCACCAGCAGTGCTGGGGACACAGCATCAGATGCCGCTACAGCCCGGTCTTCGCCCTCGGCGAACTTTCCATCCATTACTCTGCGCATCATTTCATTTGTCTTAAAACACGGCTCCCTTCTTTCCTAATCTTAGGCATTTTTAAATTAAAATACATCTTTTGGAAGAGATGAACATATGGAGAGTATATAAAATTCAGAATGTGTTCTTTGGTTAGTGTTTGGATGGTATATCCTTTTTAATCCTTTTTTTTTCCAACATTATACTTAAGATGGGTCCACTGAAAGCAACACACAAGGAAGTGTTTTCTCCGTAAATCTGGCTCACAATTGTAGTGGGTTGAATGGTGGTCTCCAAAAAGATATGTCCAAATCCTGACCCTCCTCCAACCCCATGGATGTGATCTTATCTGGAAAAAAAAGTCTTTGCAGGTGTGATTAAGTTAAAGAACTTGAGACAAGATCATCGTGGATTAATGAGGTGGGCCCTGAATCTAATTGCAAGTGTCCTGGGAGAGAGCAGAAGGCACAGGGGAAGGAGAAGGCCTTGTAAAGCCAGAGGCAGACGGAGGAGTCTTACAGCCCCAAGCCAGGGAACCCCTGAAGAGGAAGAGATGGGGAAGGATTCACCACCAGACCCGCTGGAGGGAGTGTGGCCCAGCCAACAGCTGGATTCTGGACTTCAGGCTTCCAGAACAGAGAGAACTTCTGTTGTGTTAAGCCAAGAAGTCTGTGACCCTAGTAAACTAATAAAGCATTTCTTTTCTTTTTCTTATTTAAAAAAAATTTCTTTTGAGGAGTACAAGCATACTCTGTGAAGTCTCCCTTCCATCTGGAATCCCAGGCCTTGCTTCCCTGCTCAGAGCCAGCCAGTCACCCAGATCTTGTGTGGCCTTCCAGAGACATACCAGGTGAGTCCAAAGAGGGATAGAGATCCCTTTCAAGAGAGACCGACGGTCCCACACTCTGCACACTGCTGGACCCTCGCTGCTCTCACCGAACACCCCCCTTCCCTGACTCACCTACTGTACACGTGCCCCCACCTCTGTTGTTAGAGGCTCTGTGGTCTCCCACCGCATCGCCGCGCACCATGCACTGTCTCTGCCGTGTGGCATCTGTGCCCGTGTGGGTGAACTTTTAGTGGCGGATAAAGGTTACACACGTGCAGCTGATTTCACCACACCACTCTCCAGGGGTTGTCAAAAGCACGTGGTTGCCTGCCCCCCCCCCACCCTTGTCCGCATGGAGCAGGAGCAAACCCAGCAGAGTGTACTAACTGGGCACATGAGTGCCCAGGCGCCCGCGGGGCTCGCCACCACCTACCACCTTTGTCACACGTGCTTTTGGCTCGCAGCTTCCCCAGACGGTACAAAGCACAGC
Organism: Neogale vison; assembly: GCF_020171115.1. Classification (NCBI taxonomy): domain Eukaryota; kingdom Metazoa; phylum Chordata; class Mammalia; order Carnivora; family Mustelidae; genus Neogale; species Neogale vison. The sequence goes on along the minus strand of NC_058096.1, from coordinate 202,762,094 downwards.
ACTCACTCCTCTAGAACTTCTGGAAGTTCTGCACTGTTCGCGCCGCACCACGGGAAGGCAGTGACGGCTTATCTGATTCTACCTGTCGGTCCCACACCAGCAGCCGAGTCACTGACGGCCCGCATGAAGCTGTCGCTTGGTTTTGCACACCTCTCCAAGCCCGCATCTACAGGGTGGCGGCCAGGCACCCCCAACTTCATTCTCCCTTTCAGAGCCTGGCCTGCTGGTGCTCCCACAGGCTTGCTGCGCGACAGAAGACAGCTGAGTTTTACATACAGGCATTTCCTGTCATGTCACAAAGAGGAAGACGTAAGAGGTGGTGTTAAATAATCACGGGGGTGGGGGCCGATGGGGGCGCCTGGCTGGCTTAGTCGGTGGAGAAGGAGACTCTTGATCTTGCGGCTGCGAGTTTGAGCCGAGCCCCGTCTTGGGTATTAGAGATGGCTTAAAAATAAGATCTTAAAAACAAAACAAAAAACCCCACAGGGGTTGGAAGGGGAACAATTACCATGCAGTCCTACTTGGAAACAAGTCATAAAAAAGCACAACTGTTTTGAGATGAAACCACACACTTTTGGAGAGCTGTTTGGTCCATGCCAGGTGCAGTGCGAGAGAAGGGAGTCTAACCCCCTCAGTGTAGAGTGAAGACAATGGTGGGGAGGGGGTGAACTGTGCAGGGTCACCAGGTTGTGACGTGGGCCTGGGATAAAATCAAGCCACCTGAGCCAGCCTCTTCCTCCAGCTGGCCCTGGCAGTGACCCTAAGCCATGCCCTGCCGGTTCTATAAGCCCAGGGGCTGGAGCTCAAAAAGGACCAAAACAGTCCAGGGAAGGAGGCGCTGAGCAAATCCACCCTCAGATAGAACCAGCAATCAAGGAAAATGTTTCTGCACCTCCCCTGACCTCCTCAGTGCTCACTAGTGGTAGGAAAAACCTGAAAGGTTTTAGGGCAGGGAAAGGTCCCAGAAAACCAGATTGACTGCTGGTTGCCTCCCCCAAGCTCACATACCCCCTTCTTCCTTCCTAAGGACTTAGCTGCACAGCTGACAGACTGTTAGCCCCAGACGCCCTTGCAGCTGGAGATGGCCACGGGTAACTTCCAGCTGGACAGTGTGTGAAGCCCAGCGTGAACCCCTTTTCCAAGGAGACATGAAGGGCCAGTGATTCTTAGGGCAAGGAACTAAAGGCAGTCGAGCTGGTGTCAGCTTGAAATCTAGTCTCTGCTTTATCAAAAATGTTATTATTTTAAGCAAGTCACTTTTCTGAGTCTAACTTTTCTCAACTGTCTACTTCGGAGGGTCACTGTGGGGAGAAAAGCAGCTGCAGCTGTGGCCACCGTCACTGGGAACTTATTACAGGTGCTTCAAGGATTCTTTCTAACCTTTATGACAATTTTGAAAGGGATCATTCTCATTTTACAGGTAAGGCCAAAGGGTCTGCCTTGAGGCCCCAAAGGTCAGAAAAGCCGCACCCATGTCTGACTGCAAAGCCCACGTTTCCCCCATTGTCCTGAGGAAGCCTAGCCCAAAGGTGACAAAGGTTCCAGAAGGGCAGATCAGGGCCTCCTGACTCCAGTGTTCTTCCCCGTAAGCCCTCACATACCCGAGTTGGAAGGAACTGAGCATGACGCCCCTCGGTCAGGCCTTTCAGTGTGCAACCCTCTTCCCCCTCCTCAGGGAACATAGTTCGGGCTTTCTGGGCTGGCCGGCTGGGCCCTGCCCATGGCCTGGCACCTTCTGTCTTGGTCCTGTCACTCGCATGGTCACTGTGGCTTGGGAGGGCCCCATGCTGAACTCTCCGGCATCCCTGCAGACTCAGTTCACAATGCTCCAAGACTGGCTCCCTCGGCAGTGAGGCTAAACACCCCTCCACCTGGGTCCCTAAGGTCTCCCATGCATGCTCCTCCTCACACCTCCGGGTGAACATTTCACGTCAATCCTGAGGCTCTGTCTCTCCCACCAGACCACTAGTTAGGGAAGTGGAGAGAGACCTTGTCTTCCTCATGGCCCTGCACCTGGAAGGAAGCAGGCACTTAACTTCGGAGCAGAACGCACTGGAGGAACACTTGGGTCAGAGGCGGCCACAGCTTAGAGCACAGAGTGCCACCTCTGGTCCCAGCCTTCACAGCAACACAGACCGTGGGTCCAAGGGAAGTTGTTTAACCTCTCTGGGCCTTACTCGGCTCCTCCGGACAACGGAAGGAATCCGAGTAGCCCCTCCTGTGAGGATTAACGAGACTACAGGTGAGCGCACGGAGCAAGGACTGGGCACGTTTCAGCAGGACTCTTACGGCTGGAGGAAGAAGCAGTGGCTCAAAGCAGGAGCACACGGCTGAGGGTAACCTGTGCATCCCTCCTCTTACGTTGTGAATCACTGTAACCAGTTTGGAAACTGAAGAACAATTACCTAACACGTAACCATCAGAAAACCACCAAGCCCGCAGGTTGCTAGAGCACCTTCCTTCCGGCCTGCACCTCCCAGGTGGGACCAGAACAAAGCCAGGTCACCAGGGGCTCAGAGAATTCCCCAAATGCAGGGGCTCTGAGAGGTGAGTGCACAGCAGCAGTGACAGGCGTGAGCCAGGCCGGGTGGCCAGGTGTGCCCTAGGCTGCAGCGGCCCGGAGGCAGGCGAGCCTTGAACGCCCACCTCTCCACCCCCAGGGCAGGCTGCACAGTGCCGAAACACCAAAGGACCGGCAGGACGGGCGCCCACGACCAACTGGGAGGGCTCAGAAGCCCACCGGCCGGACACCTGGCTCCTGCTCTGCCTCGTACTGTTCTCAGCGGATGAGAGGAGGAGACGCACTGTGAAATCAAGTCTGGACCTGCAGAATTTCTTCCTTAATCACTCGGAGTCAGGAAGAGAAAAGCACCAACGTGGCACTGATTCAAGAAACACCATGAGACGAGACACCTGTCCCCAGAGGGTGATCCAGAATGGGGAGCAGGTCGGGGCTGCTGCCCATGTGGGTAGGCTGACAGGCACCGCGGGGTTCAGCACGTCTCAGCACTCCTGCCGTCCCCACCTTCGTGCCGGTCCCTCGCTTGGGCCTGTCCACCAGGACAGAATGCCCCAGGCCCTGGGGCCTTTCTTGGTCCCCAAGCCACCTTCCTAACTTCCCACCTTCCTAACAGGACAGTGCCCCTGGTGGCTTCACATACTCAAAATCAAGACATTTTATTATTTTTTTTAAATGGTATATTTTGAAAGTGTTCGATTTCAATTCCAGTTAGGTAACAGAATGTAATACCAGTTTCAGGTGTATAATATAGTGACTCAGCACGTGCATACACCTCCGGGTGCTCATCACAAGCCCTCCTTCATCCCCGCCACCACTTTGACCTCTCCCTCCTCCCCTCTGGCAACCATCTGCTGGTTCTCTGTAGTTAGGAGTCTGTTTCCTGGTTTCTCTCTTTTCTTCCCTTTGCTTGTTTCTTAAATCCCACCTATGAGTGAAAATCATGTGGTATTTGTCTTTCTCTAACTTATTTTGCTTAGCGTAATATTCTCCGGCTCCATTCGTGTTGTTTGCAGGTGGCAAGATTTCATTCATTTCTGTGGCCGCATAATAGTCCAAGTGTGTGTGTGTGTGTGTGTGTGTGTGTGTGTGTGTGTCTGTGTCTGTGTACTACTTCGCAATCCATTCATCAGTCAAGGAACACTTGGGTTGTTTGCATAATTTGGCTACTGTAGATAACACTGCTGTAAACACTGGGGTGCATGTCTCCCTCTGAGATAGTATTTTTGTATTCTTTGGGTAAATACCAAGAAGTGGGATTGCTGGAACACAGGGTAGTTCTATTTCTAACTTTATGAGGCAACTCCATACTGTTTTCCCCAGCGGCTGCACTGGTCTGCATTCCCACCAACAGGGCAAGATGGTTCCCCTCTCTCCACATCCTCACCAACACTTGTTTCTAAAATCAAAACATTTTAATGGTGGAAGTTCAGAGCCAAAAAAGGTTGATGGAAAAGCTATCTTTGGAGAGAGACCTTTCCAGTTGCCCCACAGAAATCACACCCCACGGGCCAATACCACTGCCCTTTTGATCACAGGGCTGACACTGACCCTGCCAGAGAGAAGGCTGCGTTTGCTCACCACCCTCAACAAGCAGGCTGTCTGAGCAGAAGAGGCCGTGAAAGCCACCAGGGAATGCAGAACCCGCAGGCATGAGCCGGGGAGAGCCCGCCTGGGACTGACTGTGGACTTCTGGCTTGACACCTGCCCCACCTCCCCGCCTCTTCCCCGGCCAAGCCTGCAGAGGACGCGCTTCCGAGGCCACCTGCAATGGCTCTTGGCAGCAAAGCGTCCTGCTTGGAGTCACCCTGTTCCTGCAGTAAGGCACGACTATCCGTCCATTTATTCGTCCATCTGTCGATCCATCCACCACACGGCTGTTGGTGGAGGTCTCAAAATGCCAATAAAATCCTACCACCCACTGCTCCACTTAAAACCCCCAAAACACATACATGTGCCAACAGTCAAACTTCACACTGAAGACGTGTGCATTTTACTTCATGTAAATGATACCTCCACGAAAATTTTCAAAACGACAAAATGGACACAACTCTCCTCCCAGCCCTCCTGCCTTTCCACAGCAGCCAAAATAAAATGCAGGCTCCTTCTTGTGGCCAAGGGACCACATGACTTAGGGTTCTGCCCGCTTCTCCGGCCTCATCCCCGCCGTCCCTCCCACCACAAGGGCCTTCTCTACGCACGGCACACACCAATCTCCATCCTGCCTTAGCGCCCTGGCTCACACGGCACTTCCTGTCCGGACACTGTCCTCCTGGCCTGCCAAGTGGCGGCTCCTCCTTTCTCTTCTCGTCGCAGCTCTCAGCCTCCTTGGAGGCCTCTCCGGATCCCTGCACCCCAGCCATGTACATCCTGCCCTGCTTCCATCCCTCACCCGCATTTTCCCCTTCGATCATCTTCTCCACGGTTACCCTTCTTGTCTCAGGATTTTTTTTTTTTTAAAGATTTTATTTATTTGAGAGAGAGCACGATGAGGGGGAAGGTTAAAGGGCAGGGGGAGAGGGAGAAGCAGACTCCCCGCTGAGCAAGGAGCCCAATGTGGGGTTCGATCCCAGGACCCTGAGATCAGGCCCTCAGCCGAAGGCAGAGGCTTAACCCACTCCACCCAGGTGCCCCTCATCTCAGAAATCCTTATGTGCTTCCTTGACTACTCTCTGTCTTCTCCCCCTAGAAAGTAAGCTCTGCAAGACCAGGAACTATGGTTGTTTACCCCCATGCTCCTGGCATCCAGAGGGCGCCTGGCTCTTCATAGGTAGCTAAACAGTATTTGTTGAACAAAGGAATGCATTCAGCCTGTCACTTAAGACATATTTATTGAGTACTGTCCAGGATTTATTTTTAATTCACTAAGGTCCATGAATTTGCAAGACGGGTTCTCCCAGAAGCTTAGCCTGCAAGCCCTTCATTCTGCAACAGGACAAAACTGCCTAGCCCTTTGGTTTTGGACAAAGTAATCTGCCAGCAAGACTGCCCAAGGACAGCCACCCCAAACCTCTCTTCCTCCTGACTGGCCACAGGGCAGGGAGAACCGGCCAGTCAAGGTCTCCCTCACCACATTTGGCCTTGGATGCAAAACCTAGACAATCTGGGTTTGTAAACAGCTGCAATGCTGGTCACCATTTTTTGGTAAAAGGACCGGATGAAGCCAAGGGTCACAGTTAGTCAGCTTTAATCCTTCTACATGGAGGTTCTGCCAAAGGTTGAGAAAGAAATGAGAAAAAAAAAACCAAACTGTCTAGCAAATAAATATGCTTAGCTCTCTAAACATGGGGCCTCCTTAGGACCCCAACTTCCCCTGGGAGCAGGGTGGCTGTGCCATCTGCTGACGACGACGGCCTCAGCAGGGCCGAGGGGGCAGGGTCACTGTGCAGGCGCTCCACGGGGCTCTGTGCGACGGAAGGACATGTGAACGGCTGATAAACACACAAGAACACAGGCAAGCTCAATCAGGTGGGTTTTAAAAATGCAAATTATTAACTACACTCTGCCAGAGTAGCCAAGATGAAAACACTGGGCAAGGGTATTAGGAAGCAGGGGCTCTGGGGGCACCTGGGTGGCTCAGTGGGTTAAAGCCTCTGCCTTCAGCTCAGGTTGTGATCCCAGGGTCCTGGGATCGAGCCCCGCATCGGGCTCTCTGCTCGGCAGGGAGCCTGCTTCCTCCTCGCTCTCTGCCTGCTTCTCTGCCTACTTGTGATCTCTGTCAAATAAATAAATAAAATCTTAAAAAAAAAAAAAAAAAAGGAAACAGGGGCTCTGAAGCTGCTGGTAGACAAGTAAATGCGGATGTGTAGGGGAGCAGATTTGTGATCTTGTCCCCAGAGTCCCCCAGCTGAGAGGGGACAGTTGGCTGGTGTCAGGGTAGCCACAGTGAACAATGGAGCCCTGTGAGACCCAGGGACACGCTGGAGGAGGGACGAGTGAGGCCTCCAGCACGCAGAAACTGAAGAAGAGGAGCGGGAGACCTCCTGAAGAAGAGGAGCAGATACTCCTAAAGAGGGAGGGCTTGTCCGTGTAACTTCTTTCTCCACACTGATGGAGGCACCACACGTAAACGGGCTGGGGCTGGCCTAGGGCAGTGTCCCTCGGCTGCTGGGGACCCTCCAGGTCTGGGGAATTCTGAGACACGCTCCCGGCCTGTGTCACCCCTGCACTGCTGACCCAGACTCCCTGGCCATAAATTTCGGAATTTCATTTGATCTCAGAGGATGGAGATGGGTGTGGTTTTTTCCCTATCGACCCACAGATGACTTGGAAAGTTGGCAGTGGGTATTTTCGGAATATCTATCATGATTTTTAACTGTTTATACACCGTGACCCAGAAACTCCACTACTACTGAATACATCAGCAGTGCATACACCAGTAAAGGAGGAGGAACATGTAAAAGGACCATGGCCCTTAGGATGGGGAGCCCAGGCTGCCCCAGGAAAGGTGGGTCTGAGTCAACTTAGGATTCCTCAATTCCCAGTGTTCGCTCTGTCCACCTGCCTGCTAGGATCCCTCCAATCAATTCTCCTTCCGTGAGGGCACTAAGAAACGACCAGCCTGTGGCCTGGTGGTCACAAGAGGCAGTTCCAAATTTTTCTGCATCCCTTGTCCGATCATGCAGATTGCAGAGGGAGTGGCCGCAGGGATGAAGGCTAGGCAAGTAGCTTGGCTGAAGAGCAAGTCAAAGGGAGGTCTGCCTCCATCTCTCACCTTGAGGGCGCCGGACACCACAGCTATAGGTACTGAGGGAAAGCCATCTGCGCTGCTGGGTTTCAGAGAGGGGCCTGCTGTGGGTGCTGTTCTGGGAATGACTCACAACTGTGTTGCCCTTAGTTCCAGCCTTCTTAGAAGTCTAGAATGAACATAAATCAGTCTCAGAAAATCACAATATGCTGACCTTGCTATTTACCATTTCAAACAGGCCTGCCTATGCCAGCTCTGGATGAGAAAGGTCAGACCCAACTCATGAGGCCCTGGGAGAGAAGGAGGCGTAGGGCCCTACCAGTCCTCAGACCCGGTGACGCAGCAACAGTGCCAGCAAACACGCTTCCTTTGGACTTGCTGTCTGCCAAGCTACCCGCAGGAGACTTAGGTAATAAGCTTCTTACCACACTTAATGCCACGCAAGAGAAGCCAGAGGCTGTACCACTCACGTGGGCCGGGAAATACAGAACGCAAAGAAACCAGAGCACTCTGTTGGGAAACGACCCAAACAATCCAACACAAGAATCAGGAGAGAGGTGACCACGCCTGCATATATGCCACAGGCAAGGGAAGACAGGTGGCCAGGGAGAGGTGGATGCTTCAGGCAGTGAACAAAGACTCTGTACAAAGACCCTACAGGGGACGCCTGGGTGCCTCAGTGGGTTAAGTGACTGCCTTCAGCTCAGGTCATGATCCTGGAGTCCTGGGATTGAGTCCCGCATCGGGCCCCCTGCTCGGCGGGGAGTCTGCTTCTCCCACTGACCTTTCTCCACTCATGCTCTCTCTCTCTCTCTCTCTCTCTCTCTCAAATAAATAAAGAAAGAAAATCTTTAAAAAAAAAAAAAAAAGAGAGACCCTACAGAACAAAGCTATATACTAAATACAGGCCAGAAGTTTAGCACTTCTTCCCTCTTAGCATTGACATATGAGCTCCTTGGGCTGCTGGTATCTTTGAAAGAGGGGTACAAAGGAAGATCCGTCAAGTGCATCCTTATAAAAATCATACTAAGAAGATCAAACACAGGTAAAGTCACGAACAAGTAGAATGAGTAGGCCCCATTTCAATTATCAGTCCCTGTTTTCCTCCCACATGTAACTCAAAGGCTCATTACACAAATTAGTTTGAAATTTATCTTGTTCAACAATCTAGTGCAGACTGTAGAAACTCTGATTTCGTACCCGTTAAAATACACGCGGTGAGCAACGAGGTTGGCTGGGCGAACAGTACATGACGGGCTGCTCCTCCGAGGCTCGGAAGACTAAAGCAGCAGTCAACTTGCATCTTGGAGGAGATGTTTACTGCCATCTCTGAGCCTGCTGCAGCCACCTTTGGGGGCTCGGCCCACTCACCAGCTTTTCCCAGAGCAAGTGATCCCAGAGGGAGCGCACCCAAGACAAAAGGTGCAGTTTTTCTTTTCTTTTTTTTTTTTTTAAAGATTTTATTTATTTGACAGACAGATCACAAGTAGGCAGAGAGGCAGGCAGAGAGAGAGGAGGAAGCAGGTTCCCTGCTGAGCAGAGAACCCGATGCCGGGCTCCATCCCAGGACCCTGAAATCATGACCTGAGCCGAAGGCAGAGGCTTTAACCCACTGAGCCACCCAAGCGCCCCAAAAGGTACGGTTTTTAGCTAACTTAGTCTCCAAAACAACACACTATTGCACTTCTGCCATATACTGCGCGTCACATGGACTAACCCTGATGCGATGTGGGAGAGGACGACGCAGGGTACGGCTAGCAGGAGTGGGGATCATTGGGGTCTGTCATGGAGACTGGCTGTCCTGTGCCCTTCTATGTTCACAGGGCATTTTTACTGAATGTGGAACAGATGACCCTTTTGGGGGGGTGGCGGGGCGGGGGGGGTACTGAAGCTGTTCCTTTGCTTTTCGATTCTGTCTCAACCAACGCAGTCACGCTCTCTGCTGACCTGGCTGGCTATCACACTCCAAGGCAGGAAAAGTGAACAAGGCACTAGCAGCAGTCACCAATGTTTCTGTCCAACCCTACAGAAACTTCCCCAACTTTACTTCAATAAGCAAAAAAATGTTTTCAGCTAAATTCAGTTTCTCACTCACCCAAACAAGGGGGTCATTCTATCAGTGCAACGGCATCTGCAGACAAAGGGAGCATGGACCCGAATGACGCCATCCACGGAGGGGTACCAAGAAGGGCCGAGGGCCTGGTGCTGGCACCCTGCTTCGGCAGGGCAGGGCAGATGGTCCCGACAACAGAAAGGAGGCCCTGGGATCACGTGACACCCCCCGCCACCCAAATGCACGGCCTCTTGGAGCCCAAAGCCATGCTACTGTGCTGGGGCTCATTAACGTGGTGAAAGGAATTTCTTAAAGTTAGGAAAGCAACTCAATTTCTCCCCAAATCATGTAATTCTTACCATTAGACATAACCCCTGAGATTATAACTCGAGTGGACAAAATCTGTTAAAAAAAAAAAAAAAAAAGAGTGGGGGCTCAGGGGCTGAGTTGGTAAGGCAGTACGTAAGGACTGGAGCCACTTGCTTTGGGTAAGGAAGGATCAAAATGCCTTCAATCCACTTTTTTTTCCCTTGCCTTCATTTATAAAAGCTATTCCCGACTACCCCGTATGCAGAATCCTGGGTTAAAAGGTTTTACTTTGCACTTAAAAGATGTTGTTCCCTTGTCTTCTAGCTTGATTAATCTGACGAAAAGTCTCTATCAGTCCTTATGTTTATTTCTCTGTATGTAGTGTCTTTGTTCCCTCATAATGCTTTCACAATGTTCTTTTTATCATTGTTTTTCAGCAATTTGATTATGATGTCGCTTAGTGTCATTTATTCTGTGTCCATCTGCTTGGGGTTTATGAAGCTTCTTGGATCTTGGATCTGTGTGTTTATACTTTTCATCAGCTTTGGAAAATGTTCAGCCATTAGTTATCTTTTTCTAAGATTTTATTTATTTATGACAGAGCGATCACAAGTACGCAGAGAGGCAGGCGGTGGGGGTGGGGAAGCAAGCTCCCTGCAGAGCAGAGAGCCCAATGCAGGGCTCCATCCCAGAACCCTGAGATCACGACCCGAGCCCAAGGCAGAGGCTTAACCCACTGAGCCACCCATTCGCCCTCAGCCATTAGTTTTCAAATATTTTTTTCTGCCTTTTCTTCGGCCTCCCCCAGAAATCCAGTTACACATAGGATCTCTGATACTTTCCCATGGGTCACTGGAGCTGCTTGTTATTTGTCTTTCTTCTGTGTTTCATTCTTAGTTCATTTATACTGACTCACTTTTCTCCTGACTATAGGTCATAATTTTCTGCTTCTCCACCTGTAACTTTTGATTGGAGGCCATATATTGTGAAGCAACAGGATTTTGCTGTTTTCCTTTAATGAGGACTGAAGTTTGCTGGGGTGAGCACTTATGTCTGTGAAACAGTTTGACCGTTCTGAGGCTTCCCCTCCTCTTTTAAATCAATTCTGAAGTATAATTTACATGCCAAAATGCACCCATGTTAGACACAGTTCAAGAGTTTCGAGAAATGTGTACGCTGATGTGACCCTCTCCACTACCAACATCCTAGTTTCCATCACCCTCCAAATTACCTCCTGTTCCTTTGCAGCTGGCCTCACACCTACCACCAGCCCCACGCTGGGTGTAGAGATTACTTAAAAATGAAATCTTTTTTTTTTTTTTAAAGATTTATTTATTTATGTGTGTGTGTGTTTGTGTGTGTGTGTAATTTGTTTATTTGCTAGAGAGCACACAAGTGGGAGGGCAAGGAGGAGCAGAGGTAGAAGCAGGCATCCTGCAGAGCAGAGAACCTAATGCTGGGCTTAATCCCAAGACCCTGGGATCATGACCTGAGCTGAAGGCATACACTCAACTGAGTCACCCAGGTGCCCTTAAAAATGAAACCCTTAAAAAAAAAGAAAATAAAATTAGACCTGCCATCCAACCCAACAATGTCACCCCTAGACATTTACTTAAGAGAAAAGAGAACAGGGCTACAAAAGGACTTGTACATAAATATTCATAGCAACTTTATTCATAACTGCCCCAAACTGGAAACAATCCAAATGTTCATCAACACGTGAATGGATAAACAGATTATAGTATATCTGAACAAGGGAATACATCTCAGCCACAAAAAGGAATGAGCTAGTGACACATGCCACACTATGGGTGAGCATGCTGAGCAGAAGAATCCAGCTCAAGTGTATTCTTACTGTGCGACTCCAGTTATATGAAGTTCTAGAAACGGGATTTATAGTGAGGAAAGCTGATTGCCTTGCAGTGGTAGGTGTGAGGCCAACTGCAAAGGAACAGGAGGTAATTTGGGAAAGTATCAGAGATCCTATGTGTAACTGGATTTCTGGGGGAGGCCGAAGAAAAGGCAGAAAAAAATATTTGAAAACTAATGGCTGAGGGCCAAACGAACAACCCAGAGATCAAGTGTCACCTGTCCTGCCAACTGAGCCAGCCAGGTGCCCCACGTGTTGTTTTCTTTTTAAGAAACTTTCAGTTCTCCAAAATTTCACATTTCTGCTGTTAAGATATGAGAGTTTCGAAGTTCACTCTCTCTTTAACTTTTGGTATTGTCAGTCTTTTTGATCGTAGCCTCCTGTGGAATCACTGGTTACTATGCATGTCCCTGATTGCTAGTGAAACTGAACAGCTTCTCCTGTGCTCACTGGCCAACTGTGGGTCTTCTTTAGAGAAACGTCTATTCTGATCCTTTCCTATCATTAAATCACGTTGACTTTCAACTGAGTTGTGAGAATTCTTTACCTATTCTGGATGCAAGTCCTTGTCACATTCTTTCCCAATCTGTGGCTTACCTTTTCCTTTTCCTTACAGTATGTTTTGAAGGTCAGAAATCCTTAATTTAGATGTGGGCCTAAATTCACCCCCCAAAATTTTATTTATTTATTTATTTGGTGGATGGTAGGGGACCATGAGCAGGGGGAGGGGCGGAGGGAGAAGCAGGCTCCCCGCTGAGCAGAGAGCCCGATGTGGGGCTTGATCCCAGGACCCTGGGATCATGACCTGAGCTGAAGGCAGAGGCTTTAACCCACTGAGCCACCCAGGCACCCCTCTTTTCTTTCTTTTTTTTTTTTGTAACAGCTCAAGCTTTTTGTGTCCTAAGAAACCTCTGCCTATCCCAAGGTAACAATGACTGTCTCCTATTAAAGTTTCCACTTCCATATCCAGATGCGCGCTATAGTTCTGCTGTTTCTGTGTACGGTGGTATCAGGCTTGTTCTCAAGTTGTGTGCCCCTCTCGCCCAGGTAGGCAGCCAAGTTTGAGAGCAGCTTTCTCAGAGGAGGAGGATCTTCAGAGGCATCTACCAAATGCCCCTGGTGTTCAGCAGGGTCTCACATCTAACTGCACAGAACACCAGGAGCAGTTCAGCTCCCAGCTTCCCAGCAGCTGTCCTTGGCTTTGCCCCGAGGCTCGCCCTATACACACACAGACTCATATGCAGAAAGAGACTCGAGACCGCTGAGCAAATGTTTAGGGCTCTTCGTCCAGGGAGCTCCTTTTTCTCCATATTGTCCCTGGAAATTCCGACTGCCTTGGCTTCCTCAACTCTGTCTCCTCAACTTGGCCAGGCTGCTGGGCTCTGCGCGGGCTCCTCCTCACTGCTCTGAGATCTGGAAACTGCCTCCAGCAGAACGCTTCAGAGGAGACCACAGGGCCTACCTTATCATTTTTGGTCCCTCAAGGACCATTATTCTGAGCCATCTGTCGCCCAATGTCTACGAACAGTTGTTTCGTATGTTTTCTGGTTGCTTCTAGAAGAAGAGCAAGTTCTATACCACCGACTCCTTCACTGGCAAAAGTCTCTTCACCCACTTTTGTAGAGGCTCAAAGGCCAAATTTAGCCACATGGGACAGACTGCTCTGACTTCAACAAGTCCTGGAATCCTATCTCAAAAGGAAAAGCCTTTGGCTTTTTCCTGGTGCACCTGCTAGGCCTATGAAAGTGTTGCAATGATGCTCTGAGTGAAAAACCAAGCAGGTGAGAGACAGTGTAACCTGATGGCATTGAAGTGGTCCATGTTAGGAGGCTACATGAAGTCCACCTAGGTTAGAGAAGCAGCGTCCCTATGTCACAAACTACACACGAACCCTGCGCACAGCAGGCAGGTGGAGCAGTGGGGAGCCCTGGCACTGAACCAGTATTCCATTTAGAGGTTGCCACAACCTGAGACACTTCACTTAACCTCTCTGTACCTCAGTTTCCCCAGATATACAACAGGATAAGAGGAGTACTCACTTCGGGTGGCTAACGTGAGAAATAAATGAGTTACGCTTATAAGGTGCTTACAGGGCTTGACACATAATAGGCACTACACAGTGTGACCCAGTATTGTTGCCAAATCAAACGGGCCAAGGCCCCTTCAGCCAAAATCCCTCAGAGCCTGTGGCTCTGACCTCCCAGCCAGGGGAGGCTTTACAAGAAGACTGAAAACAGAACCTACATTTACATGTTCTCAAAATATGCCCTCACAATTTAGTAATTACAAAGGGAAAGATGTTAACTTCACAGTGGAAAGACCTGGGGGAACCACCTGGCTGCAGTCATCAAGAGAACTCTGCCAGTACGGGGAAAAACCCATGTCAGGTGCCGTGGGGTCCCACGCACTGAGGAGGTCACGTGTAACCCGAACGGAATCATGAAGAAACATCAGACAAACCCCATCGGGGACATTCTACAAAACCACTGGCCTGTATTCTTCAAAAGTGTCAAGGCCAAGAAGGACAAAGAAAGGCTGAGGAACTATCCCAAGACCAGCCTCCAGGTGGGGAACACCCAGCACTGCACAGGCACCAGCTTGGCTCCTGAGCCAGATCAGGCCAAGGGAGAGGCAGAGGTCATACCTGTGCAATATAGACTGTCCGTCCTGCAACATAACTGTATGGGGAAGTTTCCTGGAAGCGGAGGAGGATGTGGCTGCATGGGGAGGAAGGAGAAAAACATTCAGGGGCAAGAAAGATGTGGGTAAGGGGAAGAGGCAGGAACGGGTTCGGCAGGTGCAGGGGCCAGGAGAAGAGTAGCCTTGGGGCACATGGCCACATCCAGTGTCCCAGAACATAGCTGTTCTTGGTCCAGGCTACAAGGCAGACCATGGGGGCTGTGCTGTCTACAGCACAGAAAGAGCTGGAAAAGGAGGGCAGGTTCTGGAGCCTGGCTGTCCTGCAAGACGCCAGGACACCACCTTAGTTCAAGGCAAAGAAGGCCTCCTGGTAGCTATGGCCACTGTGAGAGAGGACAGAGGAGCTCCTTGGTAAGGTCCCATGGTTCCCGGTATGAACACCTTCCGAGAGCAACCCGCCCATCACACCCTCTCCTCACCCTCGTGCCTCACTCACATCAGCGCAGACCGAAATCCAGCCGAAGCCACGTCCACGCTGGCCCAACCTGAAAACCTCCACGTTGGGGGGGAACAAGCTCACTATAAGACAGCTGCCACCGCGCACATCATCCCATCCACAGTAGTGGCCCTTGAACTACGGTGGTCCATAGCAAGACCACAGTGTTTGTTGGCTGTTTCCCCGAAGTCCTTTTTACCTACCTGGGATATTAGTAAGTTATTTACCTTAACACGTTGAAAAAGAAAAAAATCCATAAATAATCTGCTGAGTGGTCTGAGAAGCAACCTAATACTCTTCTTAACTCTCCTTTCATAAAGCAATTTTTTTTTTTTTTTTTTTTTTTTGCCAGCAATTGATCAGATTTGTGACAGAGAAATCTGGGGACAGAATTCCAAACCAGGGTTCTTGACAGAGAAAACACATTCATGCAGACCTCCTCCACTGTGTCAGCAGGACCCCAGCACCGGCCCCTCGTCATCGGCGTCTCTTTCCCACACTTCTGGACCCCAGTTCCCTGCAGGGCTCAGAGAGGGTGGGAGCAGCAGCAGTGAAAACAGCAGACCCACAATCTTCCAGTCTGCTGCGTCCGAACAACCCGCAAATGTTTCGGGCCCCAAATCCCCACCTAAATAGAAAACCTGCTCTCGCCCCCTGACGCCGCCTCGGCCAAGATGCTGACAGGGCCCTCGGGTCTGGGCAAGAGAGGTGGGGTGCCCTGCTCCTGCAGGATGGGAGTTACCGGCTTAAGAAACTGGGGCGATGCCAGCACCTCACCTCATTTTCCATGTTATTAAGTGAAAATGTCTTCTAAGAAAACGAAAAAGTGGGGCGCGCCTGGGTGGCTCAGTGGGTTCAGCGGCTGCTTTCAGCTCAGGTCATGATCCCAGGGCCCTGGGATTGAGTCCCTCATCAGGCTCCCTGCTCGGCAGAGAGCCTGCTTCTCCCTCACCCTCCCACTCTGCCTACTTGTGCTCTCTCTTTCTCTGTCAAATAAATAAATAAAATCTTTAAAAAAAAAAAGAAAGAAAGCAAGCAGAAAAGCCCATAAGGAACACTGATGAGCTTAAGCGGTTAGAGCTTGGGTAGTTCAGTCAGTGAAGCCTCTGCCTTCAGCTCAGGTCATGATCCCAGGGTTCTGGGCTCGAGCCCCATGTCCGGTTCCTTGCTCAGCGGGGAGTCTGTGTCTCCCTCTCCACCTACTCCTTCTCTCTCTGCTCTCTCTGCTCTTGCTCTCTCTCAAATAAATAAAACCACACACACACAAATTTTTTAAAAAAATTTAAAAAAAGAGAGGCTAGAGGAGCCCAGGGACGAGAACAAAAGCAGGGGGAGGGGAGAAAAGCGTTCTGAGCAAGGTGAACATATAAAAAATACAAGGTTGGTTCTGCTTGTGTCCCGAGCTACTGGGCATACAACTTGGTCCATGAAAGAGAAAACTAAAGACAAACTGTGAAAGCTCTTGACACCTACCACTGACTGGGGATAGGAAAAGCCGTAGATACTCAACACCAAGACTTTCAAAGTTCTTTTAGAGTCAACAACACAATGATCGCTGAGTTCCCTGGCCAGCACAGTGACTCTATCTCTCCTACCCCTGGGTGCCACTCCACGCCACGCCCCCAAGCACACCTCAGTTAAGACCCAGCCTCACACAAAGCAGCTGGAGCGGAGCCCGACGGTGGCACAACACGCCCTTTAGGATGAAGAGGACCCTCTGACTCAAAGGAAACGTGGGAGGACCTGTCATTCGCTAAGACGGGATAGCAGTAACTCAAGTTAGAACTCTTGTCATCACAGTCAGTCACAAAGGTGAGGTCAGGGGTTGACCATCCTGTTGGGGTAGGTACAGGGTTTCCAGAAGGTGCTCACACCTGGCCTTCTCCTAAGAGACGTTCTTCAGCAGAGCCCCAGCCCACCAAAACCTGGGACCATGCTCGCAGACCAGGCTTTGCCTGCCCTGGCCGCTGTCCAGAACCCAGGCCAGAGCCCTGCCACCTCCACACCTGGGTGCAGTGCAGATGACCACCAGGGAGAGCCAGTTCACGGGCATGAGCTGCTCCCTCTACGAGCTAGTGTCTCTGGAGGTGGATGGCCGGTTCCTTGGGGGGCACCATGAGATCTAAAAAGGACCTGATAAAGCTGCTTCAAAGGAAATGCTGGCAGAGAAACAGTCCAAAAGGAGCACCAGGTAAAGGCAGAAGCTGACTTGCCACCCAATCATTGAACTCACCCCCCTTTATAAGCGCCAAGCTGTAGGACAAGGGGCCCGCAACTGAACAGGAAGGCTGTCTTGAAGCCTCTTCCTGGAGCCTCTGTCCCATGCTCTCCAGGCCCCCAGACAACCGCCCTGATCACGACCTCCTGTGGCCCCTTGGCATTGCCACCCCCCTCCCCATGCTGCGCTGGAGGAAGGCTCCCCCACGAACACTTCCCCAGCCGCAGGCAATCCACCACCACATGCGTACTGTCCAGGCAGCCCACTCCAGCCAAGAGCCCCCGGAGGCTGGGATGCAGGTCTCGGCAGTCCCCTGTCGAGGTAGCAGCCAGACCCTTCACAAGCCCTGCCAGGGCGTCGCTCTCATCCTTCAGGGGCACGTACTGACTGAATCTGTTCTCTAGGGCTCCCCTGAGAGTGCACTGCATCACCCCCAAACTGAATAAATATAGCTCTCAACAGATACAACTCTGCCCCCGCCCCAGGACACTCTGGGCAGTGTCTGGAGACATTTTTATCTGTCTCAGCCTAGGGGTGGGGTACATCTGGCACCCAGTGGGGAGAGGCCAGGGACACGGCTGAACACCTGACAATGCATAGGACAGCGCCCGCAGCAAAGAATTATCTGGCCCCAATGCCAACAGCGCCAAGCTGGAAAAGCCGGGGTTAGACAGAACACTTCCCAGTAGTGGAGGAGTCTGAGAGGCTCCCAGACCACCTCTACGCATCCGTGAGGTAAAGGAGAACTTCGGGGTTCTCCCCAACACAAGGCTGTTAGCCACACTCCTGCAGCACCAGGGAAACAAACTGTGGAAAGCAGCAGGTAACCTGAGAGCACGGAGAGCCGCGCAGAGCTTCCTCACCGGCTACGGAACCGACTCAGCTATACTCCCTCCCTGGTGCTCCAGGAGGCTCAGTCCCCAGCCAGGATGGCCGTCCTCAGCACCGGGGGAGAACCCACACAAAGGCCCAAGCTGGGAGAGCGCACCTCAGGCAGAGCTCAGACATGCACAAAATGACTCGTAAGTCATTTCAAATGTCTACTTTCATGCTATCAAGAGACATAAAACTGAAGTTCCACATTAACACTTCGGACATAAAAAAGAATTATTAAGAAAGAAAAATCACACTTGTTTGAATGGGAAAAAATGAGGTGAAGCAGCGAGGGCTTAGGGTCTTCAGAGAGTGCACCTGTGTGGAAAGGGGCCCAAGGAGGGCACGCAGGGGTAGGGGAAGTGGTTAGGAGGGTCTGCAGTCTGCTGGGCCTGGCTTCTATTTCAGCTCTACACCTACTACCCAGGCCCGTGTTCGCTGTCCTGGTTCTCTCCAGGGTGCCTGGGAAGTACATCAAGAGCCAGGCACAGGAGCCAGCACAATGGGGACTGGGTACAGAGCAAGCTTCCGGAAGGACACGGGTTCTAGGGGCCAGCACCACGCCCTGACATCTCCGGGGGCAGAGAAGGCAGGGGCCTGGGACGCAGGTCAAGCACCTGTAACCAGCCTGCCCTCGATGCCCAGGCGGCCCTCTGTAGGTGAAAACGGGTCAGGGTGAGGTGAAGGAAGGAGAGCCTTACCTCTACTAAAAGCCACCTGCTCTGGGTACAAGCTAATTTGGAATTCACCAGCATTATGCTGGTTGTGTTCAAGTTTTCTACTATTATGCAGTCCACGAAAGGAGGGCGAAAGGCAAAGATGTTAAAAAGTACAGATGTTGTGCAAACAAGATAGCAAGGGAAATGTTTAACCTAATTCAGAAAACAAGTTACTCAAGCTCTTCAATGGGACTCTCAATGCAAATACTGTAACAATGAGGATAACTGAGGGCCTGACATGTGCCAGATACTGATCCCAGCTTTCTTACATTCTTCCTAATCCCCACAGTCCCAGGAAAATTATTTCCATCCTTCTGGGGAGCAAACAGAACAGTCGGGAAATACAGGTAGGCTACTCAAGGGCACAGGGAGGCAGAAGCAGAAATGGAAGCCAGGTCCGATTGGTTTCAGAGCCAGGGAGCCTGCTATTTTTAACCACCTGTAAAATTCCTTCAAAGAGACTTCATCTTCATGCAAATATTATACTAATTGCGAAGGATTTTAAACAGATCATTAAAGCAGTGGAGGCTGGATAGGCCCCTATAGGGCAACACTTGACAAACAGAGGTATTTAAAAGGCTAAAAATGCATTTCATTAAATTATTCTACAACCCAGACTGTCCTCTAATTCAGACAACTCCCTCTGGCCTGATTTTACTCCAAATTAATTAAGTTTTACTATAAATAGAGGAGATCACCATTATGGATACATGCTACCAGATAAATCAGTGTTTAGAAACCCTGAAAACTCTCTAAATAAAGATTCCTAACCAGCTGCCACGCTAATATTGGCCATCCTCCCTTCCCCTGTGGGCACAATACCAGCCTGGGACAGAAGAAGGGATGTTCTTTCTCAGCCTTGGCTGGCACTCTGGAGGGAGCAAAGGAAACTGCTATTTACTGAGTGTTGGATGCCGGGCCCAGAGACAGGTGCCTTCTCTCTTGAGCTCCAGCTCCAGGGCGGCCACCACTGTGTCCCACTGTTCTGTCAGGTGACCACTGAGTGAAAAGTTACTGGGGAATAGGATATTCCCACGATCCCAAGGGTTAAGCCCCCCAGAAATGATTTATTCACTGCAAAGGGGAAAGTGTACCTTTACAGGGGAGAGATCCAGAGACCTTCACCCTTCCACCAGGTAATGACCTTACTGTTACTGATAGCAGGGCTGCCTGAGGTCACGTGCAGCCTGGTATGCTGTACTAGGAAGCACACAGCACTGCCTACAGAGTGTTCCTGCTGTAAGAAAGGTTATCTGAATCTAAAACCCTTCCCAGACTGAACTCAGGGAACACAGGGGTCTGTGAAAGAGCTCACACACCACCACAAGGAAATACCCAGATAAGTCCAGAACACAAGACGCGGCACCTGACAATGGGCCAGTGCGCTTCAGAACAGCAATGTCATTAAAAAAAAAAAAAAAAAAAAGGAAAAAGTGTGTGTGAGTGAACTTAGGGGGAGGGGGAGGTTGTTCTACAGTAAAAATGACTTCAAAACACAACTAACACGACATGTGGCCCTTGACTGCTCAAGGTTTTTAAAGACCCCAGCTCTGAGACACATGGGGCATGTGGGCAAGTGTGACTGTGGGCTAGCTGTCAGGTGACCTCGAGGAGGTATACATGTTCTTAGGCAGGATCACGAGGCTGTGGTTATGCAGAAGATTGTACCCCTTCTCAGGAGACTTAATTGGAAGGTCTTAAGGGTGAAGTGGGATCCTGGCTACAAAGTATCTTCAAATGGTCTGGCAAAAAAAAAAAAAAAAGGTATAAAGAGATAAATGTGGCAAAACATGAGCAATTTCTGAATCTAGGTGGAGGGCTGATATTGTATTATCACTGTATTATTTCTCTTCTTTCCTGGACGTTTGACATTTTGTGAGGTAAAGACTGGGAGAGGGTAGGGAGAGGGCACCCCACGAAGCGTGGCCCCCGCAGGTCCGTGTGTACTGAAGACACAGGGAGGCCGGTTCACCGTGTAAGAAAAAGAGCGACTCTCGTATGAGATTGAGATTTCAAAGCTGGGCAGACTGGTGTGTGATGTACCTCTGGGTCTCAGGAAAACTCTCATTTCTCAATTTTTGTGAAACACCGACATGCTCTCCCAGCCGGCTAATCCCCACATCTGTAACACGGAAACAGGCAGGTAGGTCTATCCAAGCTCTCAAACCGCCTGTGTTAAAAACCGATTCTGTCTATACTGCAGCCCAGAGCTCTGTGCAGGGTGAAGGAGGCTGGTGTTTGCTGTGCACCACACGTCCTGAGAGTCAACACTCCCGAATGCCAACACACACGCTGCCTGACACTGACCTTTGGCTGACAGGTGGGCCACAGCCCTGCAGTGGAACAGGGTGCTGAGCTCTGGGTGTGCTGTGACTCCGGCCTGAGCGACTTCATCGTGTCACAGACTAGAGATAAAGCCACCAAAACCAGATGGACTGTTCAGCAGGCGGGTCATGACAAGGTCCCTCACTGAAAGCGTTTCTTTCTCCTCAGACACCAATGCTTTGCGCTGATGTCCCAGAGAACCCGGAGGACCCAGACTGGGAAGTCCCTTTGTAACAAGCTTCCCTCCGAGTGGGTCCAGCTTTCCTCACAGGTGGAGCCTCTAGGAAGCTCACCACTTAGGGAGGTGAGACCTGCTGCCATGTCTTAGCTGACGCTACGACGTGCCCGCGGATGCCGGCTGGGGAGGGTCTGTGTGTTCACGCAGCTTGAAGAAAGGCTACATGCATCACCTGGTGTTCTCAACTCTTGGACATCTTGGCTGAGACCAACTGAAAACCCCCACACAGAGCAAGCACCAGCATGAGAAATCCTTGTGAGAATCAAAATCCTCTCTCTCTCTCTCTCACACACACACAAGTATACATATGTGAAGTCTTCCTCCAGGACAAAACCCTCTAGGGCAAAAAACACAACCACCTGTAAATGGAGAAAAAAGTGATTTTTCTGTGCAGAAAAAAAAAAAACCCGTGAAGACACCAGTCTGAGGATTCACTGAATTCAGGGATGTGAAGTGATGAAAAATGCCTCAGCCCATCTGGCAGGGAAAGGGGTACAGCCAACGGAACAGAACTGGTCTGACAGGAAAATGGAACAGTACCTGCCTGCAGGACAGGGGAACTGTCAGAGGAGAGAGCCAATGAGCCCATGGCTGAGGTTGGGGAGGGGGGCACAAACGCACCCAGGAGGGAAGACTGTGACCCCAAAGAGGTTAACTTAAATTGCTCAGGAGAGATGACTGCTACTTAAAATACGCTCGATGGGGGCACCTGCGTGGCTTGGTTGGCAGTATCTGTCTTTGGCTCGGGTTGTGGCCCCAGGGTCCTGGGATCGAGTCCGGAATCTGGCTCCCTGCTCATCGGGGAGCCAGCTTCTCTCTCTCCCTCTGCCTGCAGCTCTGCTTACTTGTGCTCACTTGCTCGCTTGCTCTCTCTCACTGTCAAATAAATAAATGGAATCTTTAAAAAAATTTAAAAAAAAACAACAACATATGCTCGACAAAGAAAACAGTGGAACTGATGAAGGATGGGGTGGTCTCATCTTAACACACCAAGACGTCCCTCAAGAGTAGCAAGCGGGACACCTGTCACAGGAGCCTGGCCTCTTGCCAACAGCTGTGCCTGACTGGGGAACCGACGCTGTGTCTGGGAAGACAAAGCCCAGGCAAACCAAACTGCTCACACGTGCACTTCCTAGAAAGCACCTCCCCCTTTTCCTTGTCCCCAGCAAAGTCACTGCAAAATGTGATGCAGCCCCTGAGAGATTCCCTCCTCACCCCTGCAGTGCCAAAAGGGAAAGCCCCACTGTTCTCAGATCAGAACCGACAAGTTGAAGAGATCAGCAAGGGCAGACAGGGTTCTCACCCTTCCACCCCTTCTCCCTGTCACCGTCCTCATCACTGTCCCAGGAACCGACACCCATTGCCACAGGCACCCTCCATGTCTAGGCTTACACTGAACAAAAGGCCGCTCGGTAGTCTGGTCTCTGCGTACAGAAAGCACCCACCGCAGTGGGGTTTGCACACGTGCTCACGCTGAAGATTAAGCAAAGTGAGTTATGTCCCTGAAGACTCCAGGGCCAGTGCCATCACTCCGAACACGGGCAACCTGGGACACTTCTCAGCAACGAGCAACTCTGCCCCGTCATAAACACATTTCCCTCCCTGAACCACGAGTTCAAAGCCTCAGGAGTAAATGGGGCCATCAGCAGCAATCAAATCCACAGGAATAGCCTGAGCTAGGCTAGGAAATCAGAAGTTAGAGAACAGAATGCAAAGTAAGCCTGTAGTTCCTTCAGAGAGAAAGGAAGGCCAGCTGGGGGGGTGGGGGGACAGAAGTGGGAGGGGAGGGGAGACCCACACACAGTTTATGCCCCCAAGTCAGCAGCTGATTTTGGCTAAGTCGTCACAAATTATTACTGTGGGAACAAGTGGGTATTTGTTCAGCTGCGAAAATAGCAAGGCAAGTAAAGACTAAAAAGGAAAGAAAGAGTGGCAAACATAAACAGTCGGGCACTTGGGGTAAGGTTTACCAAGGCCAGGCAACCAGAAGAAGTGTCCTCCAAGAACAGCCTCTTCGGGGTTACCTGTGTGAAGCCTGGGAGAATTCGCTTAAGCAAGCCCCGTGTTAGGACAAGCAAAGCTGTAACTCCAGCAAGTCCACCCTAGAAGACAAATGCACAGAGCTGCGGGATCTGTCCCCAGTGCAAAGAAGCATACTTTCTGCCGAAACTTCCACTCTGCCCATGTGAGCACAGTGGGGAAGTTCTGAGATCCCGACATTCTGGAATTAATGCCTCTGTACAGATCGTTGTAACCCTTCCTTCCTCCAGGATGCAATCACAGGGGCGCTCCTAGGCCCACAGCCAACTGAAGCCTCCTGTTACTGTAATCAAGGAAAGGATGTGCACCAAGAAAACAACACAACCCCAAAATGCACGATGCACCTGACAACTACGGTGGAACTTCCAGTTTTCAAGAGGGGCCATCTGGGGCTTTCTTTTCCATCAGGAAACTCTCAAGAAAGGGCCCCCAGGGACTTAGCACAGGGATTCTGTGACCGCCCAGACCCTCTGAGCAGCATCCTTCACTAAGCCACTAGGCTGCCCGAGTCTCATGGAAAGGAAGGAAACTTTAAATACGAGTAATAGAGTGGGTTGGGCAGGGGAGAAGCCAGGGGAGGCTTGAGATGCAACTTAATTAGAAAAGCTTGGGCCAGAGATGGAACAGGTGGACCAGTTCAGGAAGTAAAGAGGGGAAAGAGGAGCAGTAGGGAAGAAGGCAGTCTGGGCGGGTCCTGCTCCAACCAAAACAGAAAATAAAGCTGGGGGAAAGGTGGGGGAAGCGAGGCAGGAGGAAGTAGTACTGGGAAGGCAATGCATGGCCTTACAATCCAGGTATTGCAAAGGAGCGGGACTTAAAAAGCCAAGGGGAGTCAGCAAATCTTGGCGGAGTGAAGGAGCAGGAAAAAGCCCAGCATCAGACTGGGGATTTAAGGATGCGGGTTCAAAGGGGAGACTAGGAAGGCTCTGTGAGGGGGCACAAAGGATTATTCCAGCTGGGGGTTCATGACGCTGGGAAGTGGAGTAGCCTTAATTCGCGATGACAAGGTAGCGGGAGGGCGAGTTTTAGGCAGTTACATCGGAAGAGAGGCGTGTGCGGGCTGTAGGAGAGAACCAGTGACCCCTGACTAAGGGCTGTCTCGAGAAGGCGAGGGACTCAGGACCCTAGGTCGGGGGAGGGAGCTCCCGCTAGTCCGGGAATGCCCAGCCTGCGCTCGCGGACAGAAGGCACCCGAGCCAAAGGGCCCGGGGTCCCAGGCCTTAACTCTTCTGGCAGGAGGGTCTCCAAGGCGGGGCTGGGCCTGCGGTGGTCCCACAGGGCCTCAGGAGGGGCGGGGGTCCCGGACTCACGCATCAATGTGCTGAAGGCCACGACGCCGAGCAGCCCCTGCAGGAAGATGCCGAAACTGTGCATGAGCGCGCCGCTCTCGCAGCGGCCCGCCCCGGACGCGACGGTGGAGGGCGGCCCGCCCGGGAGCCCGCGGCTCGCGTTCCCGGCGGGGCCCTGCATGGCGGGCCTGGCGGAGAGGCGCGGGGCGCCGCGGCCAGCCCGCCCGCCCGGCCTCGCTGCCTGCGGGGGCCGCGCCGCCGAGCTCCGGGCCGGGAGTCGAAGCCGGGAGCCGGTACCTCCGCCCCGCGGCCCACTCGCCGCCGCGCGTAACCCGACGTCTGAGACCGCAGCGCCTCATTGGCTCGGCCGGGCGTGGGGGCGGGCCTCGGCCTCTCCGGCTCTCCCCTCCCCACCATGGGCGGGGCTCCGGCCGGGCGTGGGGGCGGGGCCGTGCGTCCAGGCCGCAGGTAGAGCCGGGCAGGTGAGCGCGGCTGCTAGAATGTCGGTGATCCTGAGGTACCCCCTTCTCCTCCTCTACCCTCCCCTCGCCGAGCTCCACGTAGGAAAGGCAGGAGCCGGGGAACCATCTGCGGCTAAATTCTTTTCCTTTCCAAGATGAAGCCCTCACACCCTGCATAATTTATTAAAAATACTCCTGGATTCCACCCTCAGATTCCGATTCAGTAGTTCGGAGACAGAGCGGAATCATCTGCATTTTCAGTCAGCAGCCTAGATTATCCTGAAGGAGGCGGTGAGGAAAATAAACCGAGACTCTGCACACAGGCATATTCCTTTCCATCCAGACGTTTGGCGTCCTTCTGCTTTCCTTGTTAGTACGAATATTGTGGCCAAAAGCTTATCTTCGCCAATCAGGCCCGAGGTGACTTTTTTTCTTCCCTAAACATTATGTAAATGGTCATTTTAATCCAACCGCTGTCGTTTATTAGTATACAAGGTTTATACTGAAAACATGTCAACATATCCCCGTCTTGTTAATTTTGAACATGGTTCCTAAAGCCAAATTGTTGGTAATCGGCAGAATCTCCCTCCACACATACCTGTTTACTCCCACCCTTGACCCTTTGGAACCAGCTCTCCCCCTCTACGGGGGTCTCTAGTCCCTATTGTCTCATGGAACTTCCCAAGCCCCTCTGGCTTTTCTCCAGACACCTCTTGCTGGTGCTCTCCAGTCCCTAGCCTTCCTGCTGCATCCACTTAATGACCGTATGTATACACAGGGTATTCACTCCAGTAGACACTGGGCTACATTTGTAGGACAAGAAAAACTGTATTTAGGGAAATTTTCCCTAAAAGATAGCCACCACGGAATTCCAATGGGCTAAAAGCTTACAGAAGCTTTCTGGGTTAACAGGAATTAACCGGATTATCCAGAGAACAAAAGTGCTATTGGCTCCTTAGAGCCAATTCTTTAGCCCTTCTCTTAGGATGCATTTCACAGCTCCTCTGTCTTAAATGGCATTCCAGCGGCATGTACCACTCTTCCCTTTCCCTGCGGAATGAACTGCTACTCGTGCTGGAGGCCCGTCTAACCTCCCTCTCCCTGTACGGCTTCCACGTGACCTTGTGTCTACTGCTCCATTAGAACTTCTCCAACTGCTCCAATAGACGGTAGTACACATCTCGCTCCCACACCTGAGTGTGAGTACTGGTTTTTATTCACCCTTGAATCCAACATAGTGCCTGGCACAGAGAACATGGCAACACTTTTTAAATTAAACTGAATTTTAATTTATAAAATTTAAAACTCTCCACAAGTATTGACCATGGGAAAATACAGAAAATCAGGTTAAGAAAATAAATAGGCCAGGGAAAATTGTGTTACCGTCTTTAAGTCTAAGAAGGTCTCTTATGGGGATACTCAACAGTTACAGTCCATGTTCAGAGGGAACCAGATAAGAGAACGAGTACTTAATGCAGGAGAGACTGTGGGCTGGTATAAGAAGACCGTTAATTGATTGAAGATACAGGCAGCTTAAGGAAAGTTGCACACAGAGCTGAAGAATGAAGTTTTTGACGGAGCACTGCTCTGCACACCCAGATGTGGAAGGATCCTTAAGGCCTGTTGCTGCTGTACCAAGGCAAATGTAGACAAAGGAGAGGCACTCTTCCGAGATCAGGGGCAGATTCCCCAAAGCTAGGAGCAAAGGTGCTATGGGGAAATTCTGCTCCTCCTACCTTTCCTGAACTACAGTTAAAAAGTACCCAAATCCAGAGGATAAAGATCGGACAGCAGGAGAGGGGGGAGAATTCTGGAAATGTAAATTTTACTCAAGTAGAAAGAACTTTCTTCTCCTTTCAGAGATGATTCTGAGGCCCCACTGGATTGAGTTTTGAAGGATTTACTCTGGCCAAGATGTCTTCTTTGCTGTCAAATGAAGTTAAACATAGCTTAAGACGTGTTTTAATTCTTACAACCACTTAAAACTGTTATAATATACCACAAGTTCTTATACACTCTTATTTACAAAAAAAAAAAAAAAAACCCACGCAGAAT
Source organism: Neogale vison (assembly GCF_020171115.1). NCBI lineage: Eukaryota > Metazoa > Chordata > Mammalia > Carnivora > Mustelidae > Neogale > Neogale vison. The sequence goes on along the minus strand of NC_058096.1, from coordinate 202,735,303 downwards.
ATTCATCCAAAATAGTTTTTTTTAATCCCTTTAAGTTATACCCATCAAACTGGATGGGAGTTATTTTATAGGTATTCTTGTGCATATTTCTCCTTAATTATACTTTACCCTCATAGCATAACTTTTAAATTAAGAGAAAAACAGCAAGCAGGAAGGACACAATGCAATATGCATTTCATTTTGTTCCAAACAAGCAGCTTTAAAAAAAAAAAAAAAAAAAAAAGGCTAGCATAAACAAAGTGCATCAGTTCCAACAAGTTAGTATCAGAAATAGGCCCAAGGACAGTGCTGGAACCAGCCAGAAGTCCCACCCTAGCAGGCCTCTGATTGTCTTTAGAGAATATTCAACCAAAAAAAAAAAAAAAAAAAAAAAGAAAGAAAGAAAGAAAAGAAAAAAAGGAAAATAAATGAAAGCTTAAAAATCTCGAAGCATTCAAACTACACTTCCCTAGAGCTTTCTTACAAAAGGAGATATGAAACTGTCCAGTTTAAGCTTTGTCTAAACTTTGTACAGGACCTTCAATCATCTGCTTTGTGATTTGATTTGTCCCCAAAGCCTACCTTCATCCTTCCAGCACTATTTGCCCACCTCCATTCTGCCAAGCTAGGCATGCAGTTAGGTTGACTATACCGTGTAGAAACCCCTCTGGACGGAGTTTCCACACATCCGGAGACTAGGCACCCCCACTGGCAATGGCGGCATCATCTCACCAGGCAGTATCATCCTTTGTCCCTAAATAGCTCAGGGTCCACACTTGACTGCTAGTGTTGAGGACCTGTCCATCAAAGCTGTAGATTCTCTTCTACAACCGTGCCTTGTGAGAGGCCGTAGCACCAGGACAAACCCAAATGGTGTGGTAAGTCAGAGAAGACATAAGGGGATGGAGTTTTAGGCCTATTTCTCCATTACCCCCTGCTGGTTTTGTGGGTTCTTGTGAAAAATCTAAGCATTCTGAAACACCAGAAGAAAGAAAATCTCCAGGGCATTTACTGCCCACTACCTTCATATCTTCACCCTGCAGGCTGCCCTCAGAAGCAAGGCTACCTCCGTGGTCTGGGACAAGCACAGGGAAACCCCAAGTAAGAAGGCTTAGAACCAGATCTATGGACTGGGCTTTGAGTTTAGAACTCTTCTGCCAAAACTCCACATCCATAGGTGGCTTGCTTAGGTAGATTCAAATTTTCAAAGTACGTGCTTCTCACACAAAGGGTGAGAGTCATCAAAATTCACTAATAGAACATGGTAAAGTAAATCAAGTCATGGAAGAATTACAATTGCATGAAAGGGACTGACTTCTTTTTGGCTTTGCAGGAGACTTTGTTCTACAGGGTTTCTGAGAAAGCATCATGACCATGACATGCGCTTATTTACAGTGGACCCAGGACCAAAGACATTCAAATTTTAAAAAGGGGGGGGTCCCTGGTTCCCAAGTTTATACTTCACTTGTTAGTGATGTCTTTTCCTTCATCTTCCTAAGGCCAAATGATAACATAGAACTCTTTTAAACTTACACACACCCACACACACCCACACACCCCATCCCTAGTATACAGACAGGACCAGTATTCAAACCTAGTACATGTTTCCACTGTTGAGACTAAGCTCCTAACATCTCCTTCAGAGCTTCTGTGGGCATCAATCAAACCAGTGAACGGGGTCTTCAATACAAGTCTTTGGTGATAGGCGCCAAGTAAATATAAATATCTGTGAGTTTTCCCAAAGTTCCCATCTAGATAATTCTTAACAACTGTTAACAATTTCCTGATGTTCTGTGTGTCCTCCAGAAATACTTTTTGGCTTGGGAGAGGTGAACGGTTCTGAGTCCTGCCCTAGCTAAGTCCTCCTAAAGCTTTTAATCTGTATTTCGGTACCACATTAGTAACAGGATTAATAAAAGAGAGTGAGTAAAATATATTCAAGTCCTCAGGAAACTTTGGTCCAAGGCCCTCTGTCTCGCAGTGAGAATAACTTTACTTCCAGGAAAAGAGGCATAGAAAGGCCAAGCTCTGAGCTGGTTTTCCATGTCTGACTCTATCATAATTCAAGAAATATTTACCAAGAAGCCCATCTCTCTTCCAGGAGTTGCTAAGTATCTTTCCCTGACCTCATGTATCCACAACATAGATGCTGGGAGCCACTTACATCACCAAAGAAAGGCAGACACAGGTAAAGCCCCAGTAATATATCCCCTGCATTAGACACCTTAACTCTCCTTCAACTGAGAAGGATGAGGGCAGTTTACAAAGGAAAATAGCATAGTTCCCAGAAGCCCACAAAATACAGTCAAAATGTTACAGCAAATCTTCATGTACAATAAAAGGTTTCCCTAACACACACAAAGGCTAATAGCAGCCGGTCAACTTCAAGGTCCAGGAAGCTTACATAGTTCATTCACCTGTTTCCAAGTTTGTCAAAACAGGATAAAAAAATGGATCATGGAAAACTCTGTGACCTCAGGCGGCTGTGGGGCCAGCTGCAATTCAGATAAATGCAGCCCCTCACAATGTAAATCTTTAAATTTAAGAGGGTATCAACCTTTAAGAAACAAAGTTCATGTACCCATGTGTAATATACAAGCATTTTACCCCAACATGGTGAGTTGAGTCATTATCAGGTTTAAAATGTGTTTCAGAATCAGAGTAATCAGACTGTCACCGTCGTCCAGCCATGTCCCAGCAGCTTTATGAGGGAAATGGGAGTCTAAATTGTGTACTTAAAAAAAAAAAATGCCCTGTGCCAAATTCCCAATTACCTTCCCTTATTTAATATCTGGGAGTGGGGGGGGTATGTAATTCTTTAATGCAGTTGCCTGAGACACTGCATCTCACCATGAGAATGCAAGAAATATCAAGGGAAACCCAACTTAGAGTTGGCTTCTGTCTAGGAGAAAGCTGAGCTTGGATAATCGCGGTACAGACAGAGGAGCCGGCTGAGCCCTGACTATATCCAGATTAGAGACTACTCAGGGCCATGAGTTTCACCTTTCCAGGATCCACCCCCTTTAACTATGGTTTTGGAGAAGGCAAAAGAGAGACAACTTAACGTATTCACTGTTGCATTTGGTCAACTCCCCCTCACAGGAAGTAAAACTCATTTCCCTACATAAAACAAACACTGATCTTCTCCAAGGAACTCCCTTTGCCTAGTGCCTTAACTGCTGAGCTCTGCGGAACTTTATGTAAGTTATGCACCCTCTGCCCCAAGACCATGTACTTAACACTAACTGTTCCCAAGCATCTTCTATGTGCTCCTCTTCCACAGGCATAGCCTTACATTTGAAAAAACTGGGTCTTTAAGTTCAAACATATTGACTTTTACTTAAAAGAAGCTTCTTTCCGGGTCTATCTGGTGATAACCTAAGCACAGAACTGATGCTTTAACATGCGGTTTGGCTGAAGGGCTTGCGTTAAGGTGGTTCGTGAGTCATCTAAGGAGGAGAGTGTGCAGACTACAGACTGTCTGCCAAGGTCCGTCCACTGGTGGGAGCAGGAGAGGGGAGGAAAAGGGAAAAACCAACAATCAGTTTAAATTTGAAATAATATTACCTTATATTTGTATAGCTAGTTAGAATTCAGCAAGTTTGTAGTTTTAAAAAACATTTTCAAATCTTGATGATGAGTGATTAAGTTATAAATTTGCAGGTAACTAGGATAATTAAAAAACAAACAAACAAACAACACACTCAGCAACGCAAACCATTTAAAGGAGGCAATCTATGTGTGCGTCTTTCCTCATCCCTCCCGGCTGGAACAGCACGGCTACTGTCCTATAGTAGCTCCAAGTACAATCCTAAGTGAAAATTTGCCTGTAGTTTAATGTTAGCTTGAACTGGGCCAAAACAAACACCTAAAAGAGAACCAAGTTGTTGAGCTGTTGAGTGGGAATCCTCAGGCTTTAGGTTACGCTCAATTTAAAGGTTTCACTAAGAGGACATGTAAATGTGACTAGGCAAAGAAGTTTCCAGAATCCTTAACCACCTCTTCATCTTTATGTGGCCACTGAGGACATGAGAACACACTGTTACAGAAACTCCATGCTCTGCATCGCCCCCCAAAATATTTTCTCTGTTGTGCTTCTTCACTCTCTGCCTAGAGACACAGAAAAAGAAAGGGAAGTGGGTTTTCCACCGGGTCCAAGAAACACCTACTGATTTGCACCCAAAGTGAGGACTCTCAAAATGAAACAGACAACCGTGGAGGAAAGTAAACATAAAATAAGAGCCACTGAAGTCCGTCTGCAGATTGATGGGGAGACACCAACTAAACAGAAATAACCACAATTTCTGAGAGACCACCTCACAGGGAGCACTACACTGGGCCCAAATGGGAAACAATGACAGCGCGGGTCTCGGATCAGGCCAGGAACTCATGTAAGTGCTCACATGGTATTTTTAAGAACCCAAACAGTATTGGGTTTGTTGGTTTTTTTTTTTTCCCCCTCCAGCTTCTGTCATAGTTTTAGTGTTGATGTAGCTTAAAAATGGCATCATACAAAAAACCTTATACATGGCTGTAAGCTCAATCATCAACAGAGGTAGTAAACAAAGGAACTCCTAAGAATAGATTTTAAAATGGATCAAAGTATGAATGTACATTCAAAACCCTAGAGCCACGTAAGCATCCCCAAAATGAACTGTTTTAATTTAAAAAAGCTTAAAAACACAATGACAATGAAGCACTGAGGTGCCTTAGGCACAGTCCCAAATCAGTGCTGACTTAAAGCTATGTCCTCTCTTTCCAGGAAAGAGTTCAATCTACAATGGGAAGGAACAGAACAAAAAGAACACAACCATAAGGGTGCTTTCCGGCCGCCGAGTTCTTCTTCGTTTTCAGGCCACACCACTGGAAATGTTCGTTCTTCTGACTCGAGTCTTTTCTTCACAACCCTTCTTCTTTTTAAAACTGCAATCTGCTGACCAAGAGATGCCCACATTCCCACTGGCTGGGGAGCCCCTTCCATGCAGTTTTTGCTTCCTCGGTGTGGGTCCTCCTTCCCTGAAAGTGCAAAGAGAGCAGGCCGAGCCCTGCAAGGCCCAGAGCCCCAGGGCTGTCTCAGCGCAGCATGGAGAGCAGTGAGAAGGATTTGCTGCACTTGTGCTGTGAAGACACAGCTCACTTTGGTTGTCCTTCTCAGTTGGCAAACTGCTCATAGAAAGCAAACTTGATCCTCTCTATGTGGTGGCAGAGTTTGATGGCGGGGCCCAATTTTAAATCCATGCACTCTTGAACAGTGGGAAGGGTAAGAAGCAACAGGGCCTGCCCGTCAATTTCCTGTTAAAGCACAAAATACGCATTATCTATGATGTGCATGTGGATGGCAGCTCAGGAAAGACAGCCCCTGTTTCCTTTCGCTTGTGTCAAAATCTGAGTCTCTCTGCTTTCCTTTCCTTACTTTCTCCCTTTTCCCAAGTATCACACAGTTTCTTCCAAGTGCCCCCTGCAGTCCTCCATGCTAATGAATCTTCAAAATTAAGGATAAACTTTTACCCAGTATAAAAATCCATTCTACAGGGGCACCTGGGTGGTTCAATGGGTTAAGCCTCTACCTTTGGCTCAGGTCATGATCTCAGGGTCCTGGGATCGAGTCCTGCATTGGGCTCGGGCTCTCTGCTCAGCAGGGAGCCTGCTTCCCCACCTCCTCTCTCTCTGCCTGCCTCCCTGCCTACTTGTGCCCTCTCTCTCTGTCAAATAAATAAAATCTTTAAAAAAAGGAATCCATTCTACAGTCTTTGCTCTACAGAAATTCAGTGAATGAACTAGCTTTGTAACTGGCTACTGAATGTACCAAAAGAAACATCTTTTTAGAGGATGCTTTCTAAATCTGAAAAAAAAAATTAACTATAAACGTCAATGTTTTCCTACTCTGTAACATTCATAAAAGCCGGATGAGCTCTTCAAAGATGTTCAGTTCAGAATCTCCCCAGTTATCAAAAAAAAAAAAAAAAAAAAAAAGGTATTTAAGGTCACAGACTATTTGTTTCAGAAAACTTGCCTTAAGACCGATCATCAGTGTAGACCCACACATATTACATATTACAGTTGTTAATTATTCTTAAAAACAAGCAAATCATTACTTTGGAAAACAAGAGCACGATTAAGAACTGCATACTTGATTTTAAGCCACTCAAATACTTGAGGGATGGAAACAAAGTCTTGGGAAAAATGGCAACACAGTGATCATCCAGTACAAATGTAGCGGAAGTGGGAACCATGACCTCTTACAACCCTCCTTCTAGACTCCTAAAAGGGTAACTACATTTCTTTTGTATCAGAGAAACATTTTTCCTCAGACTTGTAAACAAATCGTTACTACACCCACAGTCCTTTGCTAAGGAAACAGGTCTCTGTAATTACCTGGTCTAGAAATATCCTCGCCAGCGGAGCACAGTCGGTGGATCTGATGAACCGGACCACATCCGCCACGCTCCACTTGAGGGGGTTACTGTCCAGATGGAGCCTCTCGGCAACTTCAATCCTTATTTCCTTCATTGCCCGCAACAAAGCAAAGCAAACCAAACGGTGTCAGAGCTACTTTATTCTAAAAAAGTCTCTCTATAAATTCAAAACCCTTGGAGACAGGATTGGAGGGTTAGGTTTTAGGGCATGATTTCTCCCAGCAAAGATGGCCAAGGTCCACACACACCAGGAACCCAGGAAATGTGGATCTTTTATAATAAGAAACATCAGTGGGGAAGAATTTATCTCAAAGTTCCAGCACAAATAATTTGGACAATTTAACAGAGAAAAATGGCTTTTCAGGCTCCCATTTGTTCCCTGGTCTATTTCGACTTGCTGTCTGTAGGGTGCTGCAGTGAACAGGATGCTACTTCGGAAGAAAGAAGGCGTAACTAAATCTTTAGGAGAAACCATTTGCTGCTTTAGTTCAGGCAATATATTTAAAATGCAACCCAGTTTTGAAACAGTGACTTAACTGCCACTCTTATAGTGTGTGCGTTATGTAACACACATATATGTATATATTATACACCAAGCAAAACAGCTTCACCCGAATCAAAAGGATAAATAACTTATCTCCACAGAACCATCTATCAAAAGTATCAAACAAGAGTTCTCCCTAAACGACAGGCTAGAGTTAAGGAAAAAAAAAAAGGAAGTTTCATTGCATGTTTAACCTAAAGTAAGCAGCTACTCAAAAAGACCTTCTTTCTGGTAGGTAGTTGATCTCCAAATAATCCTTGCAACGCAAGTAAATCCCTAAATTTGGAATTCTTTTAAGAGAGACCCAGGAAATTCAACTGAAGCCTGTACTGAAATAAACGGAATGCCCACATCATTAACAACCCGCCCTCAGAGGGGAATTCTAGAGAGAGGAATAAAAGGCACTGTATTTTATAAATGGGTACCTTTGGTGAAGGAGGTTTATTCTCATCATCAGAAAATGAAAAAGTGCGAAGCTCTCTTTTTCTGCGTTGTCTGTCGGGAGGCAGTGACGTAGAGATCTCACTCTGGGTGGGCGAGGAAGAGCACGACTTCTTTTCTGACATTTCTGACTCTTCTTGTAGCTCGTCCTGCTGCTCCGACGTACTGCCCTCACTCAGGGAATCGTCGTCCCCTTCATCTGGGTCATCCTCATCTTCACCCCCACTTCCCTAGAGGAAACGCAGAGAAAAGTCTCATGGATATTCACAACAAACCAGCTCCCGGCCAAGACCACCTTCTGCTGGGACAGGGATCTGACTCAGACAGGCCCGCAGGTGGCCCTTCTGCATCCGTGCTGTACGGCCGTGATCTCCTGGCTGCTCGGCCGGACAGGCACACCACAGACCTCGTACCTGGGGCGAGCCCGCCGGGGTGTTATCAACAGATGCAGAGGAGCGTTTCTTCTTATGGACAAAGACATTTTTCCGCCTCTTCCTCCGCTTACTGGCTTTTTTCAGGGCACATGCTAAGTTGCTGTGCCCACCAGGTGGCCTCCCGATTCTTTTATTTTTCTTCTTTCCATAATAGTGTGCTAAATGTGAAGGACAGAGAAAAATGAAGTAGGGTCATAATTTCTGTACACTTCATACCACAAGAGATTTGACCAGCATAGCAGGGAACAGGTACATTGTATGTGATGAAGGTTTAAATTCTGAATCATGGAACAATCTTAACTGTCCAGATCTTAAATGGATAGTACCATTAGTACTGACAAATGCACAAACCTGTTATGCACAAATGCATAACCGTCCCTCTGTCAAGACGTAGAACATCTCCATCAACCTAGAAAGTTCCCAGGGTCCCTTCCCAGTCAGTCCACCTCACCAGAAGCAAGCACAACTGTATTCCAACTTCCACCAGTACTGATCAGTTCTGCCTCACCTATGGAACATTTGGTAGATGCTTTTTTTTTTTTTTTTTTTTTTAAAAGATTTTATTTTTTTATTTGACAGAGAGAGACACAGCGAGAAAGGGAATACAAGCAGGGGGAGTGGGAGAGGGAGAAGCAGGCTTCCCGCTGAGCAGGGAGCACGATGTAGGGCTCGATCACAGGACCCTGGGATCATGACCTGAGCCGAAGGCAGACACTTAATGACTGAGCCACCCCGGCACCCCAATCGGTAGATGCTTTTTGGACAAGGTTTCTTTTGCTCAGTAGGATTCTGAGTTTCACCTCTGCTGCTGTATGTATGAATACTTCAGTCCCTTCTACTGATGAACAGCATCTCATTGTGAAGAACACACTAGTTTAGTCTCCTGTTGAACACCTGGGCTGTTCCCAGGTTCTGGCTGTTACTATTTGGCAATGAACACTCTTGTCCGAGGCTTTTAGAGTGGATATTTTCATTTTCCTTGTGTAGATACCTGGGGATGGGATTGCTGGATCATACGTCAGATGTAGATTAACTTTTAAAGAAACTGCCAAGAGTTTTCTTAAAGGGTCGCATAATTTGACACTCCCACCAGCACTGTGTGAGAGATCTAGTTGTCAACATCTCTGCCAGCTTGTGGGACTGTCCATGTTTTTCATTTTAGCCAATTTAGTGGATATGTAGTAATTTCTCATTATAGTTTAGATCTGCATTTCCCTGATGACTAATGATACTGAGCATGTTTTCATGTGCTTATTGGCCACATATGTATCTTTTTTGTGAAGTGCCTATCTTTTTTTTGTCAAGCCTTTTATTCATTTTTAAAATGGTTTTCTCTTTCTACTTTGAGATATAATTCACAATATAAAATCCACCATTTTAAAGTGTACATATCCAGTGATTTTTAGTATATGATGTCTACAACAATCATAACTGATTCCAGAACATTTTCTTTTTATTTTTAAATTTTTAAAAATTGAGGTAAAAGTCCCCATAACATACAATTAACCATTTTCCCATGTACCATTCAGTGGTATTCAGCATATTCACAATGTCGTACAACTATCAGCTTTCTCTGGCTTCCAAGTTTCTCTTATTACGGAGTTGTAGGTGTATTTACTACATTGGAGAGAAATTCTCTGAGCATAAGTTTTTAATTTTGGTGATTTTTTTTCCTTTACATTAGTGCATTGTTTTCTAAGAAATCTTTGCTTGCCCCAAGATCTTCAGGATACCCTTTTTGTTTTCTTCTAGGAGCTTTACAGTTTTAGCTTTTACCTCAGGCCTAAGATATACCTTGAATTAATTTTTATACATAGTGAGGTAGAAGCCAAGGAGTTCTGGTTTTGTTTTTTCAATTTGGAAATCCGATTGTACCAGTGCCATTTGTTGAAAGAACTTCCTTTTCCTGTTAAGTTCTTCATCTTTATTGAAAATCATTTAACCACATAAATTTGGGTGTATTTCTGGCCCCTCACCTCTGTCCCATCACTCTGTGAGACTATTTCATCCACCTCACTTACTGATTATTCTACCTTTATGGTAAAACTCGAAGGCAGAGAGAGTAAGTTCTCCAACTTTATTCTTTCTCAGGATTGTTTTGGCTATTCTAGATCTTGCACATTTTCATATAAATTTTAGAATATAAAAATAATTCAAAAAATGAACTATATATATCCTAGCTCTAAATATATATACACTAGTTCTATATTAACATAAAAACAAAATATTTTTTTTTGCAAAAAATGGATTATACAGAATATAAATCCATTTGATATCACTTAGATTACTAACTAAGGAAAATCATAAACACTCTCTCCTAAAGTCTAGGTTTGTATGACTTAGAAAAATAGATTTAGACAAAAAGGTAATAAAATCTGCATATCCTCCACAGGCTCTAACTGAGAGACAGTATGTAGAGTATATTTCACATAACTACTAATACTTCCAATTTGCTAAACAAAGTGCTGAATCTGACCCTATAAGCTAACACCAATCCCTGCCTTTAAGGAGTTTACAATCCAACAAATAAAAAAAATAGACATTACAAGGTTAGACTCTTCTATGATTTTGCAATTCAGACACTGACTGATTAGCAAGCTCATCATGCTAAATGACCTCAGATCAGCAGCATCAACAGTGTCTGGGAGCTCGCTGCAAAAGCAGGGACCCACAGACCTGATGAATCATAACTTTCATTTTAACAAGATCCTTAGCTAGTCTGCATGCATGATAAAGTTTAAGGGGCACAGGATTAGAGATCCCTAAAAGAAATCTTTGAATTTAACAAGGTAAAAATCTTCCTCTGCATTAATTCTCCCAAGTGACATCAGGGCTTGTAAAATTTAAGGAAAGGTAGGATCAGAATTTTGTCTTTGGGCAACAGTGCCTTGACAAGGCTCTGATCTGGAAATTTCCTCTTGTATGATGTGTGCATGTGTGTGTGCGCATGCACAGTGGGCAGTTTCACACGGGAGAAGATAAACAATGAGAGGGAACGGGTGTAGCTGTGATGGTTCTGAGGGAGGCCCGCAAGTACCCCTCTCCTACCACGGATGCCTCTCAGCCACGGCGGCTTCTCTGCTGCTCCTGCAGCCTCCTGCTCCTGCTGTGCTCTTGCGGCCCCTGCCCAGAGCACGTTCACCCTGATGTCTGCACAGCTGGCTCTCTTGCTTCCTTCAGGTTGTTACCTGGCAGGAAGACCTCCCCAACCACCTCTGAACAGCACCCCATCCTAGCCTTCCTTACTCCCCACTCCCTTCCTTTGCTTACTTATCTTGCCCCACTTTTCTCCATAGTACCTGTCTCTCTTTATTCATTTACTATCTGTCTCCCTCATTAAAACGAAAACCCAATGAGCACAGGAATTTGTTTTTCTTTACTTCAGCATCCCAGTACTAGAACAGCAGTGGCACACAGTGGACACATAATAAATACTTACAGACTGCATGAATGAATCACATATCCCCATCAGATGCAAAAGCTAATTTACGTGAAAGTTAGCAAACGGGCCTGCGGGCCAAATCTGACCCATAGCCTGTTTCAGTATGGCCCTCAAGCTAAAAATGGCTTTTACATCTTTAAAAGTGAAAATAAAACAAAACAGAGGGAAGCCTGGGTGGTTTAATTGACTAAGTGTCTGCCTTCAGCTCAGGTCATGATCCCAGAGTCCTGGAATTAAGCCCCACGTCGGACTCCCTGCTCAGCAAGAAGCGTGCTTCTCCCTCTCCCCCTGCTTGTGTTCCCTCTCTCGCTGTCTGTCAAATAAATAAAATCTTTAAAAAAAAAAAAAAAAAGAGAAGAATATGCAGCAGAGATCATTTGACTGACGACCTAAAATATTCATTATCCGGTCCTTTACAGAAGCAGTTTGTATACCTGTGTTATAGCTGAAATGTCAACAGAATAAAAACTTTCCAAGATATAAAGTGTGGCCAGCCATGAGAGTTAACAAATCTGGAAAACCGGACTCACTGTATTTGGTCTTTGTAAGCACTGAGCAGTTCTCGGAACACTTGTCCAGAACCATCCTTGGGCCAAACAGATTCGGACAGCACTCCAGTTTGATGCAGGTTTGCCGGCAGAACTCAGTCACACGATCTGCTGTCTTCACTACTTCAACAGTAGCCCGGTAACTCTTTCCTTTGTATCTGCCATGGAAGATGCCAGAGACCATGTTTACTGGGCTAGTGATTAACCACAGAAAGTCAAGTGCATTCAGAGGCCTGAAAAATGTCTTCGCTTCTCAGAATAGTACATGTCCTTTATAGTTTGAGGATTCTAAAAATGAGTGTATGCATATTGCACTTAAATTTATCACCTAAGCTATAACAGATAAATGTTGAGGTTTTTATATTAACAGATGAGGGTCTTGCTTTCTGGTTCCTCAGTTTAAGGTTTCTAAATAGGAACTTCTACACTAACTACTAAAAGAAAAGGGACTAGAACGAAGTATTTCCTGTACCCTTGGGCAGTGATCCTCAGAGTGTGGACATGGACCAGGTTAACCTGGCAACGGTCATGCTGACAGGGTCAGAATACAAGAGTCCATGTTTATAGCCTTTCACAGTACTTTGCAAAGGTAAGTTCATGGCTCTTAAATCTAAAAACAAATTATTCTTGCATTTTACATCTATTTCTTATAACTCATTCTTACCATATTTTGTAACAGTAGTGGCCCACAACAGGACGGAAACTTATAAAACGAAATGAATCTGGTCCCTCACCACCAAGAGCTGAAGCACTGCCCACGAGGACAGAACTACTCTAACATGATGCATGGAGGGGGATCGGGCTCTGTGGCCTGTCCGATGGGTAAGAATGAAGGGCAGAGGAGGCTACTCACTTGGCTTTTAGGACCTCCCCACATCCATGCCACACGGAGTCCTTGTCCAGCTGCAGCTCCCGAAGGACGCGACTGGGTTTGTAGGCTGCATTGATAAGTAAAGTGAGGACCTGTGCTCCGTTTTTAAAGCAGAAATATGGGTTGGGAATAAGAAAAGCAGACCATTAGAATCTTGTTGTCCCCCAGAATATCATTTAGGAGATTAAATCTAATATTTGTTAACCAGTACTAACAATAATAATATTCAAGATACAACCGCTGACCAAAGTTATAGCTAAGACAATAATCAGACCCTCTTGGACATTCAACACATCACAGTCAGGACGAAATAGGCAGCATGAAATAAAAACGACTCTGGCATATGCTTCTGAATCCTCTGCAAGTCCTGGCAGACACAGCAGCTCGGCCTCCCAGACCCGCCGTCCCGCCACGGACTGAAAGCGCCAGCAGTCCTCACAGCGGGTGCACAGCGCGTGGCGGTCAGGCTGGGCAGCTGGGCAAGCCCGGCAGGTGGGCAGCTTTCTCACGGCCCCCGCGAGCGCCACGCGGCCCCCGGCTCCTCGACTGCGCTCCCGCTCTTCCTCGCACCACACTCAGGCAGCCTCTGACAAAAGCCCTTTCTCCACTAGCAGAGGTGGGCATCGGGCTCAGCTGCCTAATGAATGCTCCCTCAGGAGCCAAAGTAAGGACTGGTTCATTGAACAATACAGGAGGAAAGGGAATCCTTTCGGAGAAGACCCAGCACTGTCACACGTTAGGCGCGCGCATCTTTGCACCGATGAGTCTAGGGGGCTGCTGTGAGTTGTTCTGCCCCGGGCGAGAAGCTTACCTCTCTGAGGACCAGAACACAGTTCCCAGGCCCTACACACTGAGGCAGCTCAGCGATTCTTCCTTTGTTAAGATACGGCCCTGAGAAGCAACGGTGGTTGAAATATATCTTTGGACAGCAGTATTTTCCATTAATCATAACTGGGAAACGAAGAGAAACAAATATTCAGAACAGTCATTTTCCACTCCATGTTTCCAAAGTGGATGACTGGGGGGTGGGGGGTGGCAAGCATAGCCACCATTATATAAAGTTAAACATCACATATTTTGAAGCTTAAGATGTTGCCTGAGTGCCCCTGAAACACCTGAGACCTACCACAACTCTTATTACGGAGCTCGCCATGCTGCCCAAATCAAACAACAGCCTGAATCACATGGAGACTGACTTCAGGGTTAACACGACTCTATTTCAGAGACCCACACTTCTAAAGGATTGACTTTAAGAACCCATAATGATGGGGCGCCTCGGGTGGCTCAGTCGGCTGAGCACTGGGCTCATGATTTTGGCTCAGGTCCTGATCTCAGGGTTGCTCTGCACTCAGCGCAGAGTCTGCTTGAGAGTCCCTCTGCCCCTCCCCCAGCTACCCACGCGCTTTCTCTCTCAAACGAATAAAATCTTTAAAAAGAAAACTCTCTTAAAAAATGAATTTAAAAAAAAAAGGAACCCATGATGATTCTTTAAAAAAAAATAAAAAGAGGGCGCCTGGGTGGCTCAGTGGGTTAAGCCGCTGCCTTCGGCTCGGGTCATGATCTCAGGGTCCTGGGATCGAGTCCCGCATCGGGCTCTCTGCTCAGCAGGGAGCCTGCTTCCTCCTCTCTCTCTGCCTACTTGTGATCTCTCTCTGTCAAATAAATAAATAAAATCTTTAAAAAAATAAAAAAAAGAAAAAACAAGCACATGTGCTCGTATGCAAACGGGAAGGGGCAGAGAAAGAGGGAGAGAGAGAATCTTAGGCAGACTCCCCGCTCAACGCAGAGCCCCATATGGGCTTTTATGATCCATGATCTCATGACCCTGAGATCGTGATCTGAGCCAAAATCAAGAGTCACGTGCTTGGGGCACCTGGGTGGCTCAGTTGTTAAGTGTCTGTCTTCAGCTCGGGTCAGGATTCCAGGGTACTGGGATCAAGCCCCGCTTCAGGCTCCCTGCTCAGCGGGGAGCCTGCTTCTCCCTCTTCCCCCGCTTGTGTTCCCTCTTTCACTGTCTCTATCTCTCTGTCAAATAAATAAATAAAATCTTAAAAAAAAAAAAAAGTCACATGCTTACCTGACTGCGTGCCCAGGCTCCCCATGAGAACCCATGATGATTCAATGATTCCTGATGCTCAACTATTCAATAATCTATTCTGGAATGTTTCTAGGCAGTGGTGATGAATCATTTCCAGAACTACAGTTTCTCCCTTTCTCCTTAAAACCACCAAACTAGCACGTCAGCAGTGTACTATGAGGTAGGCCCCCTCCCACATCTGGGACTCCTCCAAAGGCTGAAAGTAAGCTACAAACACATCTCTAAGTCCTTTAAGCACCATGGGGTGTTACGTGGGCACAGAGACCCCTCTCTTCAACTTTTCTGTGTGAATGCTATACTTCAATATATTTTCTCATTCCCTCATTGTAGCTGGCAATTCCACTAATAAATATATGAAATTCATAGTCACAAAAGCAGAAAGAAGCCCTGCTGCTGGACACTGTTTTGGGAAAGGGAACGTGTGCACTGCCCACTGCCGATGGGATCCTGAAGCACGGAATGTCCACTCGGGAACGAAGAACGCAGTCTCCGCACAGAGGACAGCATGTCTGTGCCCGCTTCTCCATCTCAACTCCGCCACCCAGACCCCACTCCTCGGGACGAAGGCCCGTATGCTCCCCACTGCTGGCAGTACGGGCAGCTTACAGGTATCAGCTGTACACTATCCTGGAATTAGCCTTGCCCTACCCTCTCACAGGAGAGAGAGAGACTCCTTGCCCAAGGTTCCACCTTCTGTGAGTAGACAGGGAGAGGCAGCCCACTTCTAACAACTGCCCAAAGAGGGAGTACTCCTGTGTGGCCACTGTGCCTCAACGAGGGATGACTCTGAGTGGCCACACCAGCTAAAAGGCTTCCTTGTGGGCTGGAAGGAGCTTCTGTTACAACCAGCACTGCAACTGAACTTCTCCCTCTGCCCAATTCCTGCCCCCCGCCCCTGAGGCTGTTCCCCAAAAGCATACCCCAGTGACCCTCCTGCATGCAACTAGCAGCCTCAGACTGTTTCCAAGGTAACCAGAACGATAACAAAACACAAACCAAAAAGAACATGGCTGAGGTCACCTGGGAAACATTAGTGTCTCACTTCTGTAATTCTAGTAGGCATTAGAATAGCCAGTAATACATCAAAATTAAAGAGTTGCCTTATGTTTTTAATTTACCTTACGCTTTGATACCGAATCAAAACCACAACGAGCTATCACCTCACACCTGTCAGGACGGCTATTATCAAAAAGACAGGAAATCGGAAGTGTTGACGAAGAGGTGGAGAAAAGAACGCTGGGAGCCCGTGGGAATGCAAACAGGTGCAGCCACTCTGAACAGTCTGGGGGTTCCTCAAGGAGTCAAAAAGAGAACTACCTTGTGATCCAGTAATTCCACTTCACAGGGAATTTATCTGAAGGAAACAAAAATACTAACTGGAAAAGGTATCTGCCGCCCACCCCCACCATGTTCACTGCAGCATTATTTACAATAGTCAAGATATGGAAACAACCCGAGTGTCCACGGACAGACAGACGGATAAAGAATGGAATATTATTCAGTCATCTAAAAAAAAAGAAATCCCTGTCATTTGTGACACCATGAATGGACCCTGAGTTCACTCACTAAGTAGAATAAATCAGACTGAGAAAGACAAATATCATATGATCTCACTCATTTGTGGGATTTGAACAACAAAAACAACAAGACCCCAACTCACAGATACAGAGAACAGGCTGGTGGTCGCCAGAGGCAGGGGTAGGAAGTGAGCGAAATGGGTGAAGACGGTCAAAAGGTACAAACCTCCAGTTTTAAGTGAAGTCTTGGGGATGTACTGTGCAGCAGTGAGTATAGCAGTAATATTACTGTGCTGTACATCTGAACATTGCTAAGAGAACAGATCTTCTCATCACAAGAAAAAAAACGTAATTATGTGGTGGTAGATGTTAACCAGACTTAGTGTGGTGACCATTTTGCAATAGATACAAATATCAAATCACTATGTTATACATCTGAAACTAATATGTTTTGTGTCAATTATATCTCAATAAAAATGGGTAATTTTTAAAAAGATATTTACTAGTAATGTTATTCTGCTGGGTACTCAAAAGATAATATTATGGTCAAGTAAGAGTTATCCTGACAATGTAAGGAGGATTCAACCTTAGGAAAAAAATCTATCACTGAGATTCACCACATTAATAATCTTAGAAAAATCATATGATCATCCAATGCTAAGGAAAAATTCTCCGGTCAAAGTGACCATGGGTTTATGACTAAAGTTCCTAGAAAACTAGAAATGGAAGGGAACTTCTTTATCAGTTACATGCCAATCACCTATTGAACAGAGGAAGTTTAAATACTTTCCTTTTAATATCATGAATCAACAGTGATGCCACTGTCTTCATGCCTTTTAAATACAGGGATAAGTTCTATAGGGACATACAAGTAAATGACAGTAAACGAGTATAGCCAGCTGGTTACTACGATGAAGGTCGTCACCTTTTTGAAAAGGCCCTGATCCTCCACCCGTGAGGGACTCAATGAGAAGGCAGTATGTGGAAAAGAAGAAAGTGTGAGTTTTGAACTTGAGAAAGAGCTGAGTTACTTTTTTGACCCATCTACTCATAAAGCTGTGTGGCCTCTCGGAGCTTTGATTTCTTTTCTGTTCTAGGCATTTACTAAACGCCGTCCAAATGTGTAACCTGTGCTACATGCTCACCCAGACGCTGAGCACGCGACCAGCAAAGGTGGAGCCAAGAGCGGTCCCAGGGAGAGCCGCCCTGACAAGGGCTCTGGCCTCCACGAGGATTCTTAATTCATTTGTCAGGCATTGTCTCTGGGACAATGTTTTTCCAGGGCTTTATTTTTTTAAATTGTGAAATATGTAACATAATGTGTACACCACAGAAAGTGTTTAAAGAACAATAAACACCCACCTGTCAACCATCTAGCTTAAGAAGTTACACTGCCTGGAAAGCTCCTGGCTCTTCATCTTAACTAGGGATGAAAATACTGACCCCTCCAGAGCCCTTGGCACCCAACAAGTGATCAGGAGAGAATAGTCAATAATTATATATGGGCAGAAATATCATCCTAGAGATAATTATTAAACATAAGAGATCCCTCTGTGAAGCTACATCCTATAAATCAAAGGTACTGTTTAAGATTCAGTCCATTAAAAAACCCAGAAGGTTCTCTTTTCCACAAGACTGCATGCACTTATTTATACCTGAGTCTGTGGAGTTCAGCTCCTGATTCTTCAGACCCTCGTGGACAGTCCTGGAGGACGGTATTCTGGGTCAAGATAACACAACAAAACAGTAAGACAATCCTTAAGGTCAGTGAAGTGTGACGGTTAGTTTCCTTCAAATCTAAGAAAGCAAATGCGGCAGATTGCAAACTGTATAACAGAAGGTGCTTCCCTGATCACACTTTTATATTTTTAACAATGGTTTTTGAAACTATGTACATGGTTTAATGAGCCAACAGACAGTCTGTAGACAGTGCTGTATTACTTCATATGCAAATCAACTTTCTCTCACTCATGTGAGCAACAAATTATAGAATTCCTTCTGGAATTCTCAAACCATAAGTAAATTTTTCATCTTTCTCAATAGTCAAAGAACAAAAACATTTCTTATAAGGGTCTGTTTTCTTCTATCAGTTTCAAAATCAAAGACAAATTAGGTTTTAAAAATCAGAAACTTATTCTATATGTAGCAATCAATGAAAAAGGCTAACTTGTCTTTTTTAGAATACTTCCTGAATAAAACCTTGGATCTGTCTCAACAACTAAGTCAAGGAGAACTCCAAGGCCCGATGTTGACATTGCTGTCTCACCTCTCTACCTGGAACTTCTCCACCTCGCTCTGATGTCAATCTACTACTCACACAGGCGCAGAAGCAGCCCTAAGTCACACAGAATCTGCTACAGACTGAATCCATCCACTGAAGCCCCACTCCAACTGCGTCTGGAGACGGAGCTCTTGCGAGGTAAATAAAGGCGTGGCTCTGATCTAGGGGGGGCTGGCTCTCCCTGCCAGCTGGCCCTACCCTGTAAGGACGAGAGAAGCTGGCAGTCAGCAGGAAGAGAGCCCGGCCAGGAACCCAATCGGGCTGGCACTCTGACTTCGGACTTCCCAGCCTGCAGAACTGGGAGAAAATAAATTTCTGTTGTTTCAGCCACCAAGTCAGTAGTGTTTAGTTATGGCAGCTTGTGCAAAATAACACAGACTTGAAAACCCAGTGTTCAGAAACACACATTACATGTATTTTTAAGGCATCACTGATTAAGTGCTTCTCAAAGCTGTGTCAGAAGGTACACCATCCAGGGCGTCCCGACAGAGCACAAAGGTTCCCCTGAGCACACCTTCTCTTTCACCCCAAATTTTCTTTCATTGTGAGAAATCATATCATATCCTAATTTCTAATTTTTGCTCTTCCTTAACAAATAACAGTACAGAGATTCTATTTCCTCTCTTATGCAAATGCTTTCAGGCTCTAAAAGCCAAAGAAAACTCAACTGGTGGGAACATCTTGAGAAGGCATTTTACCCCTTTGTATATAAGGCCATTTCAGAAAATGCATATGCTGTAAGGAAAAGTATGTAACCTAGCAAAAGCTGAATTACAGAATTATGCTTCCACCCAAGAAAATAACATATGAGATACATTCTCTGAAATAGCGATTTCTTTTTCTAGATATTCTAACTTTCAAATGTCAACTGTTCAAACATACTAGTATATTACTTACTGTTTTTCTGGTTGAACCACTGCAATTTTCCTCTGTTTGTGTACTGCAAGAAGAAAACAAAACTATAAATGTCAAGAAAAATAAACAGAGGAAAAGTTACATATATATTAAGCTAACATTAACATATACAAAGCCCAGTCATGTGTGTATTTAACTAGTAAGTACTATGAATTAAGTGCTGATATAGCTGAATATCCAGACTGAGGCACATTTTCTGGGTAGGAGGAGCCTGTACACAAAGACCAAGGCTCTTGAATCCATCGACTCCTATGAATACTTTCACACAGGAAAAGATATTCAAAAGAAAATTTCACATTAATGAAATTAATACAAAAACACAAAAATTAACTAAACAGATCAAAGACTTAAACATAGGGACACCTGGGTGGCTCAGGTGGTTAAGTGGCTGACTCTTGCTTTCAGCTCAGGTGACGATCTCAGGGTCATGAGATAGAGAGAGCCCTACGTTGCACTCTGTCCTGGGTGTTAAGAGTGCTTGAAATTCTCTCTATCCATCTCCCTCTGTCCCACCCCTAAAAAAAAAAAAAGAGCTTAAAAAAAGACCTAAAGGAGTGCCTAGATGGCTCAGTTGGTTAAGCATCTGTCTTCAGCTCAGGTCATGATCCCAGAGTCCTGGGATCAAGCCTCATATTGGACTCCCTGCTCAGAGGGGAACCTGCTTTTCCCTCTCCCTCTAACCCTTCCCACTCTCCCCCTGTCAAATAAATACAATCTTTAAAAAATTTTTTTAAATTAAAAAAAAAATTTTTTTTAAATAAACGAATTTTTTTTAAAAGGCCTAAACATAAAGGCTAAAACTATAAAACTCTCAGAAGATACCATACGAGAAAATCTTCATGACATCAGATTTGGCAACTATTTCTTAGATATGACCCTGAAAGCAGAGGCAACAAAAGAAAAAACAAATTGGACTACATCAAGTTCTAAAACTTCTGTGCATCAGATAACACTATCAAGAGAGAGAAAAGGCACCCCGCAGAATGGGAGAAAATACTTGCAAATCACATATCTGATAAGGAAGGCATTATTATCTAGAATATATAACAAAATCCTACAACTCAGCAACAATAACAACAAAAAACCCAGTAAAAAAAATGGGCAAAAGACCTGAAGAGACATTTCTTGAAAGAAGATACACCGATACCCAGTAAGCATATGAAAAGGTGCTCAACAAAGCTAAGGACTAGGAAAACGCAAACGAGGACCAGAGTAAGACACCACCCTGTACCTACACCTACCAGCAGCACTATTATAAAAAACAAACAAACAAAAAACCACCCAACAAACAATAGCAACAAACCCAAAAACCAAGCAAGCAAACAAGAAACTCAGAAAGACGGGGCGCCTGGGTAGCTCAGTGGGTTAAAGCCTCTGCCTTTGGCTCAGGTCATGATCCTGGGGTCCTGGGATAGAGCCCCGCATGGGGCGCTCTGCTCAGTGGGGAGCCTGCTTCCTCCTCTCTCTCTCTCTGCCTGCCTCTCTGCTACTTGTGATCTGTCTGTCAAAAAAATAAAATCTTTGAAAAAAGAAAAAAAAAGAAACTCAGAAAGTAACAGTGCAGGAGGATGTGAAGAAAGCGGAGTCCTCATCCCATGGACGTGTGCAGAACAGTCTAACGGTTCCTGCAAGTGTTAAACAGAGAGCTACACTCGAGAGATGGAAAGACAAGTCCACATAGAAACCTGCAGACAGATGTTACAGCAGCATTCTTCATAACCACTAAGGAATGGAGACAACCCAAATGTCCCTCGACTGAGACACGGATTAAAAAAATGGGGCCCAACACTACAGTGCAATGGCACTAAAAAGACACAGGAGCGAAGTGCCGACACACACAGCACGCGGATGAACTCTGGAGGCGTGATGCAGAGTAAAGGAAGCCCGTCACACGCGAGTGCCTGTTGCATGACCCCACAGGCAGACGTACACAGCAGGAGAAAGAAGAGAAGTAGGGGACTGGGGCTGGGGGCAGGAGGTAAAGAGGCAACTGCCAAGGGGTACAGGGCTTCTTTTTGAGACAATGCAAATGTTTTCAAATGTTCTGTGGTGACAGTTGCACAACTCCATGAATATATTAAAAACCACTGAATTCTATGATCAAATTTTTTGTTATATAAATTATATTTCAATAAAGCCATTTTTAAAAGGGAGAGTGGGGCGGGATGACACTTTTAAGGTTAGGTTACAGAAACACTCTGGCTTCCACCTCTCTCAACCCCTCTTCCTCTCTTCCTGGCTAGCTCGGATGGAAGCCAACTGCCATGTGTGGGCTCCCCTCTGAAGAGGCCCACATGGCAGAAACTGAGGGAAGCCTACCACCAACAGCCAGCAAGGAACTGAGGCCCTCAGGCCCAGAGCCATGAGGGAATGCAACTAGCTACATGGCAGCAGACCCTCTCCACTGTGGGCCTTCAGATGGCTGCAGTCACTGGCTGAGTACAGACAGGCTCATGAGGGGCTTGGGTCCAGAGCACCCAGATTCCTGCCCTGCAGAAACCGTTAAGAAAATCCATGCTTGTCACTGTAAGAGATTTCCTATGAGGAAGAGACAGCCAGAACACTGCTTTGTTTCTCTCAACTGTCCAGATGCATCCTAATGGTGGCAGCCACACAACATTATTTACGGATCAGCTCCTGGGCCAGACATAGACAGCTACCTCGTGCTCGGCGAGGGGCGCTGAGGGGATGGCCATTGGTTTCACACCAGCCCAAAGGAAATATATCCATGGATTCCACATTCACAATACATTCCGGTACGGGCTTCTTAGAACCTGTTTAGATTAAAACAAAGTTTTAGATCATTAAACAGCCTTCTTCATAAAGTACTTCCTAGACAATATTCTACTGTTGCAGTAATGCAGACACAAAATCTCCTGAGCAAGTTCCTTTTACACAGAAGTCATACTTTTACATATGTGACAAACACTAAGCAAAAAAAGTAAATATCCCCTACGCATACTGGTACAAATATGAAAATGAGGGCGCCTGGGTGGCTCAATCAGTTAAGCAACCAACTCCTGGTTTCAGCTCAGGTCATGATCTCAGGGTCCTGGGATCAAGCCCTGCGTCAGGCTCTGTGCTCGGCAGGGAGTCTGCTTGAGATTCTCTCTCTCCCTCTCCTGTCCCTCTGCCCTTCCCCCTCCTTCATGTTGTCTCTCTTTCTCTCTCTCTCAAGTAAATTAATAAATTTTTAAAAAAGGAAAAGAAAATGGGTAGTGGGCATACAGAGTGATCCCTAGATACAGAGCAGCAAATAAGCAAGTGGAACTACCATCAGTATCACTCAGATGGCTGACAAATATAATCAATTCCATGAAACAACTGCAAAACAAAAGGCAACAGTGACAGTTCTACTCGATGAGAACATTAGCTCTGGTCCTTGGGAACAAACCAGTGAGGTCAACTCAGCAAGTGACGTTGCTCAGCAGGGGTTGTACAATAGTCTGGATTCAATCCCGTCGCCGACATCTGCATTAAATGCCTGTTCTACAAACTGGAAAGAGTAGGTACCAAGTCTGTTTGGTAGGACGTAAGGAAGAAACCCAAGCTGTCTTCAGTACTGCAGTGCTGATGCTCACATAAGGCTTTCCATCCACAAACCCATCCAATCACCGAACATTACTTTTAGTATATCTTCTATTTTACATATTTTTGTTGCTACTGGGTAGGGGCAATCAAAATATCATCTCTTAAGTGAGCTACATGTTAATGCTGATGCTCGTATATTCTAGTTACATCAAAACATACACAACCTTCAAGAAAACAGGAGACTCCACAGTGAAGGCTTTTTACTTACATTCATTTCCTAAAGTTTGAAAGTCAATGACAGGAAGAGAAGTTTTTAGCAAAGAATCTCGCACTGCAAATTACGAGTGTCTGAGCAAGACCCCTACTTAGCTAACTGCTGCAGCCTAACAGCCACATCACAGGGGTGGGCAGGCAGGGCAGAGAACAACGGCCGCAGGAGGCTTCTCAGAGGGATGGCTTACCCTCCAGCTGGAGCCACAGGTAGGAGCCTCTCACCGCAGTAATGGTGGCAATGCATACTTCTTCGGGGAGAAGAGGGTTCACTGCCTCGAGCTTCATATTCTCCTTAAATTCATGCTCAGAAATGGACTGAAAAATAGATGATCAAATCCAAACACATACTCAGTACCAACTCACATGCTCATCTCAGAGACTTGGCATAAGTAACATTTAACCCTACAGTAGCACTTCAAAGCTATACATTTGTTTTGCTTTGTTTTGTTTCTTAAAGTCAAAAATGTCGGTCTCTCTTGGTGCTATCAACAGTATACAGTCTTGAGATCGGGTAAACCCGCATTATTGCTACCTGTGTGACCTTGCTCAAGCCTTCTGCCTCAGTTTCTTCATCTATCAGATGACCCTGAGAACACTTACCTCACTGGGTTATTAGGAGTTTTCAATAACATAAAGTCCCTAAGGCTCTGTGCCCTGAACCAGCTGGCTCTCACCCACTGTTGGTTTGCTTCTCCTCCCATACAGGGCTCTATCACACAGCAAGCTGCCTGGTTCCTCCTTCTATGTATGTCCTAAAAGGCAGTCAGGATAAATAATGCTTATGAATGAGGGAAAATATATGTTTGAAAAATTTGCAACTTCTGGGTCAAAGTGGAGAATTGAAACATATTTGATTGTTCTCTTTTCCTTCTGACATCACACTAAAATTAAAGTGTTGTCTTTTTGGGGTATTTTTGTTTTTGTTTTTGTTTTTACATAAACCTACTAAGACAGATGTAACAGGAGACAATAATAACATATAAGCTAAAATTTAGAAGAGCATCTAGAACTAACACAGTAGACTACAGAAGGGCGAATGTAAGCGGGCAGTGACGCAGGCTAAGAACAGGCAGCACCAGGTACCAGGCAACTGCAGGTAGAGAAGAAATAGTCCAGTGAAAAGATTCGCTGAAGATATTTAAGAACCATTTTGGTCATACCATTGGCTCTCCCACTCCATACCCCAGAGCAACTATCCCATCCCTTCCCCTGTAAAAGATGAGATTTATCCTCCAGAGAGGATCAGAGACAAGATATCCCGGGACAGGAGAGCACGTGAGTTGCTGAGAGCATACACACAGTACCCAAAACAGGGTTCTGCACACAGAATGCTGAGAGGTCCAGCCCTTGCCTCTACCCTCCCGGCAGATGGGGAAATATGAAGTTAGATGACAAACCCAAGAAGAAATACGGATTTAGGCATCCTCGACAAATGGCCAGCCAGATCCCACCCTAAAGAGAAGTTCAAGGTTGACAAGTCCCACCCATATGCTCAGAGCTTCTAACCGGCTTTTATCTTTTAGTTCCCCCCCTTCTTAAATATGAGCAAATCACCAAGCGTTAGCAGACATCTAAAAACATGAAAGCTAGGGACCAAAGTAGACAAAACAAGCAAAGGGGAGAAAACTTTTTATGCAACAAGAAAATTTCCCAAAAGGCAGGAGTAATTAACATTCCCTGAGTGATAAGAAAAACTATCACATCTTTAAAATAAGAATGGTATGCTATTACAATTACAAATAAATATTCAGAGACCAGAAACAGTTCGGGAAAATAAAAAAGGTGGTAATAAAAATTTAAAAACTCTAAAAAAGGGTTGAAAGATAAAGTTTAGGAAATCTTTTCATCAAGTAAAGCAAAAAGACTAAGAAACAGAAAACAAGAGAAAGGGAAAGAAGAGTAGAGGTCTGATCCAAAGGGCCAACATACAAACAAAAGAAATTCCAGAAAAAAAGAGAGAAAATCCAAGGAAGGAAATCAAAGAAGAGATACAAGAGGACTTCTCAGCACAGAAAGGAACAAATCTCTAGAGAGAATGTGTTCACTGGGAACCCAGCAAGTGAATGAAAACAGGCCAACAGGCTACCTGCGGCTTGGCTAGGAAACGTGGTGGCAAAGACCCCATAAGCTTCCAGGGACAGAGTGAAAGGCAGATCATCTATGAAAGATCAAGAATAAGGACAGGTTTCAACTTCTCAACAGTTCCACTGGAAGGTAGAGAACAACTAAATGATATTTTAAAAATGCTCAGGTAAAGTAACTTCTGACCTAAAATTCCAATAGAATGAAGACATTTTCAAACATGCAAAGTCTATAAAAATTTACCTCTCTTGTATCTCATTTCAGGAAGCTACTGGGAAATGGGCTCCATCCAAACAAGGGAATGAGACAAGAAAGGCAGCGGGTTAGACTTACAGAACAGGAATCTTAAATCTTAAGAAAGGAGAGAGGCAAACCCTTGAGTGACACTGAAAGGCAGTCCCCAGGACTACAGTTTCATGGCAAGCCTAGTGAGCAACCTGTCTGGGGAGGAGAGAATGGAGGTTGCTAAAAGGGATGTCTCAAAGAAAAATATTAGAAATGGCAAAGTTTCTATTCAAGGTTATCTAAGTGGTCACGGACTTGAGGAAAAAAAAAATGTGTCTATGGAATATCTTGTACTTTAACCCTTCTACCCTAAAATACAAAGAAATAACTGTAACTAGGAAAGACACACAGGTCTAGTTGGACCAAAGAGACTTCTGGGAAATGATACAGGGCAGCTCTTCGAGCATTTGCTCCAAACACAGGACAGCAACCCTGGCCCAGATTTCACAGTCATCTCGCTTCACGGCCCACCCCATGGCGGATGGAGCCAAAGCAGCAGGTGCTCAGGACAGAGCCTCACACACCTGCAGAAGTGGCTGGCTGCACAGCCTTTTCTTGGTCCTCCTGGGCTCCTGTCAGTGAGACAGCTGCCTTCCGCAACCACACACCCACAGAAAATGAGAGCTGCTGCCGAGAATCATGAAGCACTCACTGGAAAACCACTGGTGTAGGAAAGAGGAGTGTGAAAGGAAGGAGGAAGGAAAAGTAACCCCAAATTGACAAGAAGGTTGCACTCCTGCTGCGTCACAGTATCCGGGTTCTCACTGCACTACAACCCTGGTGAAAATCCACATGCAAAGGAAAAGCCTTACCAAAAAGGTCATCAAATTAATGCATATTAATACATCTTAAGTTAAAATAGACTTTGCATCAAAGGATGATTCCCGGATTTAGCTGACTTTCAATTTACCCACTAAAAGTCCATCTGAGAGTCAGGTAAAGGAACGTTTGCATATGTTATTAGTGTCTCCCAACTCCTTATATAAACTCTAAAAGTTTCATAAAGGTGTGTGTTGGTGGGGAGATCACAGACTTCCAGATGGGACTGTGAAACAGTTTCAAGAAGTTATTGGAAGGTATGCTAAGAACTACCAATAGAAACAAAGAAAATTAAGCTACGAAAGGGCACCTGGGTGGGTCAGTTGGTTAAGCATCTGACTCCTGATTTCAGCTCCGGCCACAATCTCAGGGTCATGGGATTGAGCCCTGCCTCGGGCTCTGTACTCAGCAGGGATTCTGCTTAGGGATACTCAATCTCTCTCTTCCCTCTGCCCCTCCCCTGGCTCATGTCCACTCTCTCTCAAATAAATAAATAAATCTTAAAAAAAAAAAAAAAGTTATGAAAAACAAGGCAATTATTAACTTGAGGACAAATAAAAGAAAATCATAAAATAATGCAGTGCTCAACTGTGAATAATATACGAATGCATACAGTAGTGTAAGTATTCAATCCAGATTCAACTCCACAGGAGAACTCTAACAGGAGGAAAAGGTGGGTAAGACAGAGGAGAAAGGTGATATAAAATAGCTAAGTGCTCATTCATCATAAGATACAACCAACAGACATGTCTAAAATTAATGCCTCAAAAGATGACAGTGTGCTATTCTGAAAACGATTTAAGTACAAATATCAGAACAACAGGAGTGAGAACTCCTGGAAAGGGAGACCACAGTGAGGGATAGGGCAGGGAGCTGTTGTTACATTGTAAGCCCTTGACTGCTCTTTGGTGTTATAAACCATATGCATGTAATACTTTCACAGAAGTATTTTTAAATAAGCTTAATGATTTCTTTCTACTTAATATTTAAACATTTTTTCATATTTTTGAACTACCAAAAATAATTCTGAACTAAAAAAATGCACATGATTTCAACTAAATTTAAAAAAACTGATAAACTTTGAAACCCAGTTAAATTAACAAATTAACTTCCACAGTAAATGAATTTTCCTTGGACCATTTTATTATAGTCAACAAGATGCTCATCTGGGTTGAGTGAGGGGACTGAGTAATAACCAGGGAGCCCAGGAAGCACAGCAGTGCTGGGCAGATGACAACGGTGATGAGGGGCCAGGGTTCTCACCGGAGGAAAGCACCTCTGGGGAGCAGCTTCAGCACCACACTGTTTGAGGTAGTCGGCCCAATCAAAGTCCTGGCCTGGGTAGCCTAGGGAAGGACAAAAAAAAAAAAAAAGATTCACACCACATGTGCCTGCCCGGCTCTTCAATTCTGCCAGGTGTCCATCCAGAACTTCTCATTTGCTAAGCTGAGGACTTGGCTCATTTTAGGGAGGAGGGAAAACAACCTATAAATCCAAAGCATCATTCATGTTATAAAGCAGAGCAACTCTGGTTAAACGTAGCAATATAATAAAATTCTTCAGATACATTTTTTTAAACTTTCTAGTTCCAAACTATGCATTTATTTTCAACACTATTTTATGTGATTAGCTGCTGGCAGTTTACCGAAAGAATTTAAGACACTTATGACTGCATTTGAATTGTTCTAATAAATCCAGTCGGGCTCTATTCTATTCTAAGTCGGGCTCTAAAGGAAGAGACACCAAATAATCTTTTTGCTCTCCCAAAGCTATGCCCTCATGTATCTTCGCCACTCCTGACACAATCTCTCAGCACTGTTTCCAGATTCCTGTTTTACAGAATCCCAATGCTCTTAAAAACTTAATCATGAATTCATTTCAGCAAGAGTCCAGCATAACTGCCTGCTTCAGTCCCCCAATGTTCCTGGTAGCGGCTTCTCAGACCCGGCCCCCAGGCTGCCGCCCGGAGCGGACAACGTCCCAGGCACAGAGCGGGCTACCACACTACGCCACCTGACAGACATCCATCCCCTGCAATCCCTCCTCTGCCCAACTTAGACTGGCACCACGCTCTCCCCCTGTTCTCCACCTCTATACCTCACACTACATTAGCTGCCATTTTCAGTTACATCATCTACTTTCCTCCCTCTTATAGACAGATGAGCAGTCTGTAACAATGCTGAAAGTTCCAATACCTTTAATAATTGCTTTTCCTTTTCACATAAAGGCAGCAGGTAAGATAAAGAACTTGGATATCCAGCCTTCTAGAACAGTAGGAACTTCCTCCTGCAGGCTTGTGCCCTCCTGCCACCACCTCCAGGCCGGCATGCCCACTCTCTGTTCACTGAGGGGAGAACCTGGGAGGCTCCATTACTGTTTTCTCCTACTTGCTCCTTGAAGGAACCGTCGTACTCACTTCTGTCTCCCCAGTCACAGAGAAGCCCAATGCCTAGCTCATAGCAAACATTCCACACATGTTTGTTGGATGAATGGAGGCTGAATAAACAGCAAAAGGATCTGAATTTATGACTTGTTAACACAGAAAAGTACTTCTATCCCAGTGTTCCAGCATTCAGCATTTAGAAAGTGAAGCTGTGTTCACCAAAAGTCTACTAATAAAGGATACACAGACTGCCAATCAAATAATTTGATGTGCTAATACAAAAGCCAGATTAACATTTGACATGTCCAGATATCGTCAGTTAAAAAATATTAAAAATTTCAGTCAAGGTTAACTACCGTCATATTTAAGAGCCTTGATTAAAGGACCAATGATTATATTTTGCAGGGGCATCTGGGTGACTCAGTCAGTTAAGCATCTGACTCTTGATCTCAAGGTCGTCAGATCAAGCTCCATGTGGGCTCTGCACTGGGCATGGAGCCTGCTTGAGATTCTCTCTCTCCCTCTGACCCTCCCCACCCCAGCCCCCACTCACATGCTCTCTCTAAATAGAATCCTAAAAAATATATAAAAAGATTATATTTTGTAAAATTGCAAACACCAGGAAAATGAGTTACTGCTTTCCTATCTACAGCTTCTCTGAGTCCTGCTCTTAATCATAAACCTTTCTCTGAAGTCTGATGAGCCTCACTCTGGAGGAATGTCCAGAAACCAAAAAATCACAGTCATGTGCCTCCTACCTTCCAGCTCTGGCCCTGAGGCATTTTCTCGTATGCCAGCTCCCGACACTCCCTGTACGCCCTCCCCTCACTCCTCTGCGCTCTCACAACAGACACAGAAGGGAGCAAACTAGGAACCCGCATGAAACCCTAGGCTGTTATGAAGACATATTTGTCAAGGTCGGAGGACAGAACATACTTAATATTTAATAGTTTTTTAGCTTAACTTAAAACTTGCAAATATGTAAATATACGGAATCAAGGCCTTCATTTGTACTTGTCTTGGGACCCAAAAATGTTAAGGACAGGCTTGGACAAGGAAGAGAAAGAGAGAGAGACACACAAACACAAAAAAGATCCAGGTGATGCCATCTGATAAATCCTTCTCAAAAAGAAGCCCGTAATGAACAATTCAGAACAGAACAACTACTTACCAGGAGGGGGGCTGATGTGTAAACCATTCTTCAGACTCCACTGCACAGGGAAAATACCAGAACTGTCAGCATGACACACAAAAGATCGCCGGGCATGATTCTCTGGTCGCAAATCATCCATTTCCACCAGGAAGTACTTCTCATCAAAGACCTGCGCATACAATAGAACAGACAACACAGGACAATGGTTTTAAAATGAAGGACACGTGTGTGTCACTTTCTTGGCGGGGACAAGCATGTTACAAAACTGCACAGCCACGCTGGGTGTAAAGAACACTACGCACCACAACAGGCGCTGTTCTCATTAAATGCTTTTCATGCGTTAACTCAGTTTCAATCCTCCTTACAACATACTAAGGTAGGTACCATTATCAACCCCATTCTGAAAATAAGGAAATGGGATTTAAAAAGAGGTTAAACAACTTGCCCCATTTTACCCAGCAAGAAAGAATCAGAACCTGGGTTCAAATCTAAGAATTTGGGCTCCAAACAAAACTTAGTTTAGGCCGAGTGAGGAGTCCACCACAACTTGTACATCGGATTTCTGGGTCCTAGCCTAGTTTCAAATGTCAAAAAGGTTTGATTAACCCACTCCAGCTCCTTGCCACCCCACGGCCCTTCAGTCTCCAGAAGGGGCCTTCTGACCCCACTGCAGGTTCAGAATCCCTCCCTGTTCTTAGAATAATCTTCTCCTAAGGCCAAATAAATAAATATTAAATCTCAAGACGTCGGCATCCAAGCGACCGCTCCTCTAGTCACGCCTGTCTTCTGGCTCTACTCTGGGTCAGTGGGCTCCAATCCTGAACTAACCCCTTGTCTTGTGCCTCGGGCCAGTCACAGAGTTACCAGGGCCTGACAACCTGCGCATCTCCTGTGCTTACTCCCGATAGGAGCCTTACTTTTGTCAACCTTCCAAAAGACTGGACTCCGGACTCCATTCTGGACCAATCCTGGACAGAGCTCATGACACAGACCACCTGCATGAGCCCTGTACCTGGGTGGACACTGACACTGTTGCCTGTGCCCAGACCTCTCAGACACCGAGGCCTGCCTGCTGGATAAGTGCCCTCTGGTTATGCATCACGAGGCCCGCCCCACATACCACGCCCCACTACTCGGGTGCCCACGCTGTGGTTGGCTGGGATGACCAGGCCCAGAAGAAGGAATGGGCCACAGAGAATCGGACAGTACAAATACAAAATGTGCACAGAAGTCATTCTAGCGTTGCTGAGGAGAAACATGGCTCAGAGTAGCAGAGCCTGAACACCAAAACTCTAACCACCTTCCTAAACAAGTCACCCTTGCAGGTATTCATACCAAGAGAGTTGTCCCTCTTTTACCTTAACAACTGTAGCAGGAGAGATCTCAAAAGGAGACCAGGGGTCCACAGCTTCCAACTTCATATTTACAGAGAATGAATGAGTGCTAATAACTTGTTTGTCCTGAAATGCAAACACCAAGAGGGAATAAAAATACAGTATTTTCACATTCACTTTATACTCATATATAGCTGAATACTACTCTTAATTAATTAAAATAGAACTGTCCAGTTCCTGGTAAATAATTTAATCCTGTATATTCTTTCCTGGAAAAAATTATTCAGAAACAAAAACACAGGAAGTACTCCTACTCCCTGTATTTGGTACACAAAAGCCACCTGGAAGAAAACAAGTTTATTTTATAACAAGTTGGGGCTATGTAGTTAAGAGTGGAAAAGAAGGGGCGCCTGGGTGGCTCAGGGATTAAGCCTCTGCCTTCAACCCAGGTCATGATCTCCGGGTCTGGGAGTTGAGCCCCGCATTGGGCTCTCTACTCAGCAGGGAGCCTGCTCCCCACCCCCCGTCCCCGCCTGCCTCTCTGCCCACTTGTGATCTCTCTGTCAAATAAATAAATAAAATCTTTTAAAAAAAAAGAGTGGAAAAGAAAAGACTCAAATGGTTTTAGAGAATGTTGGGAGAAAACGTAGACTACTTTTAGAAGAAAAGCAGGATCCCCAACACTCCAGCCTTGAAACCTTTCCTCCTTCAGACACCCCAGCATTCTCACTGACCCCCTGGGTTACGGTCCACTTTGCGCCTCCCCTGACTGCCGGACCCTGCTGTGAGAAGGTGGGCACCAATCTGTCCTGTTTTGTTTTTACCTTAAATAAGTATGATGGTAATGGCTCCTCCTCCTCCTCTTTCACTTTGGCCAAGATCTCCTGCCACTCAGCTTCATTCTTCAGATGCCGGATGGCTTTTATAAAACAAGACAGGACATTTTAAGTGAGGAGAATGTACACACGTTCTATCTGTTCTGAAAGCATTCGCGTAAACAGAAAAGTCACTTTCCATGGGGAAAAGAACAGGCTCCAGAGGACTTACACAATCTGCACTCATACAACCTGCACCCTGACTTCAGGACTTTGTCCCCTCTATTGAGAGCTGGGTAGTCAGCCTGGGCAAAATCCCCGCAGCAAGATCAGAAGGACTGCTGCAGGCCACAAAATCGCGTAAGCCCCCAAGGGAAGCACATAAGTGCAGACTGCTTTAAACCGAAACTCCGGTTTTGAGATTACTGTCATTTCCTCTAGTTAACAATTCACTCTGAACCAAGACCTATCCTAAGACCTATCCTATTCCTGTACCTAGCTAAATGCTACCTGGAAAATTTTCCATCAGTTTTGGTAAGGGGTCAGTATGAGTTGGGGCAGGAGTCCGTAAGGTACATCAAGATGTGTGGCAAATTACTAAATTAATAAAACAAAAGAAAATTAGGCACTTATATATGTGAGGGTTTTTTTTGCAATTACTACTGTCTATTAAAAGTGTCTATTACACTTTTATAATACTCAGTATCATACTATTTTTCAGTCTTGTCAATGTTAGTAAAAACATAACATTAACGTAATAGTTAGAGAAAAATATTATATAGACATCTTCACCTGATGGGGGCTGAAGCTCATATCCCTGCTGAGCAGCCCAACCAACGTGATGAAGAAACGGGTCCAAGTAATACAACCAATGCTCGAAATTGTCAGAACTTTCAAGTCCTTCATAACGCAGCTTCAGCCTTCCCCCAATGTTTTCTACTACAGTAACAATCCAAGTGCTTAATGAGTCCCGGAAAGCTTGACATTCTAGCCTGGAGCCTGGAGCAATGAGATCTAAAGGATTCCTCCCGTTGCGGAGCTGTAGGTACAAGAGGTGAAAACGATTATGAGAAGCTCACACAGTATTTTAAAAAGTCAAGCTGTAAAGGATCTTCAACGAGCCTTTATATTTCTACCCACTCAAAGCCATGACACTGAAAGGCCTAATATCATACAAGTCTCTACAGTATTATTTCCAGATGACATGAAAATGTGTACCTTAAAGAAAATTCTACTTATAATGCAATAAAACTATTTTAACAGACCTCTGTCTCTAGGACTATGTTGTAGAGTTTCATCTAGTAAAAAATTTTAAATTATCATCATTACTTAGTCTGATTGTAAAAGCAAATATGATCACCATTAAACAAAAATTGAACATGGCAAAAGTCAAAATCCCTCACAATACCACCTCTGAGAAAGAACCACGGTGAACAGCCTACCGCCCACGCTGAACCTGGGTTTTCTACACACTAGTCAACATCTACCTGTGTCTGTCTCTCTCATGTTTTTTGAAAAAAACAGGGACACTGTATACTCTTTCAATTCATGTTTGCCACTTAATACATCACGGCTATCTTTCTGTTATAGCACATATAAATCTTCTTCATTCTCTTACACCGTTCTACTGATATTCTGTGTTCTAAATGGGCAGCAATTTATCCACTTATCTACTCATGGCACTTCAGCTGTTTCTGATTTTTTACTCATTTCGCAACAATGTTCCTATCAACAGAGTGTTTTGATTATGCTGATGGAATAGAAAAGTTTAATTATCACTCTGTAGATACATATTAAAAGCTACAAGAGGGATGCCTGGGTGGTTCAGTCGGTTTAAGCATCTGCCTTCGGCTCGGGTCAAGATCCCGGAGTCCTGGGATCCAACCCCACACAGGGTTCCCTGCTCAGAGGGGTCTGCCTCTTCCTCTCCCTCTACCCCTCACTCATGCACACACACTCTCTCTCTCTCTCGCAAATAAATAATCTTTTTATTTAAAAGCTAGAATAAGGAATAAAAGGGAATGCTGATTCCAATGCCTTCACTTAACCATTTCTTAATATTCAAACTTACTTTTTTTTCGCTAATAAGAATGGCTCTGCAACACTTACATAGTCATATATATGCAAAAGAACATGAACAAATGGAGGAACACATTCACAGCTAAAAATCAGGATGGCAGAATCAAGGTCAATGTAGAGCTGGATATCTATTAAATCATTTGTTCAAGATTTCATTCATTCATTAAAATTTTACTCAGTGTTTGTTTAGTGTGTGCCAGGACCTGGCTAAGCATAAGGAAATGAGTCAGAGGAAAAAAAATAAAGGTCAGCTGAGAGTTTTAAAGGGGAATGTGAACG
Source organism: Neogale vison (assembly GCF_020171115.1). Lineage (NCBI taxonomy): Eukaryota > Metazoa > Chordata > Mammalia > Carnivora > Mustelidae > Neogale > Neogale vison. The sequence goes on along the minus strand of NC_058096.1, from coordinate 202,700,784 downwards.
GATCACAGAATGAGATGTAAGAGTCAAAACTATCAAACATGTAGAAAATATAGCAGTAAATATTTGTAACCCTGCATTAACAAAGCCTAATCAGAAACCAAAAGTATAAGCAACAAGAACAATAAAATAGATAAACTGGAGTACATCAAAACAAACTTTTGTGCTGCAAACAGTATCATTAAGAAAGTGAAAAGACAGTCCACAAAATACTCTGAAAATCATGTGTCTGACCTGGACTTGTTACCAGACATAAGGAGCTCTTACAGTTCTGTAATAAAAAGACCACCCATTTAAAAAATGGGCAAAGACACTTCCCCAGAGAAGATATACAAATGGCAAACAGTACAGAAAAATATATTCAACATCATTTGTCATTAGGAAAATGCAACTCAAAATGAGAAACTGCTTCATATTCAGTAGCATAGCTATAACCCAAAGAGAGTAACAAGTGTTGGCAAAAATGTAGAGAAATTGGAATGTTCATACATTGCATTTCACATATGCCACAAAGAATGTAACTGGTATGACAGAAAGTGACAAAATAGAACTTAGAAATGTCACAACCAATAAACGGATTTCATAAAAACAAGAAATCTATATTATATTCACTAACAAGCTTAAAAGCTACACTAATTTAAAAGGCTGTTGAAGGCAGGTAGATGGTAAGAATACAACAGGTCCGCTATCTTCTGAGCAAAACAAAAGGGAGTCTCAAGTCACCTGGGGTGGGAGTTAAAATTCCTGAAGTGAAATCAGCACCTGCTCGATGACAGAGAGCCCCAAGAGGCCACATTTTCCAATTTCATAAAAGAATCTGGAAAACTAGATTTTTCATGTGTTAGCAACAAATTCAGAACATTTTAAGCACTAAGTAAGGCACCAGTTGGCAAGCTGTGAGGATGAGTTTAAACCCACCAACACCCATTGTCTAGGTCTGTAGTAACAATGCTTATGTGCGTTAGAGTGATAAACGAGCAACCAATTTTAAGATTCCTTGGACAGGAAATATCACTGAAGATGAGAAGAGTTTTCCACACTGATTCTGCAAGCAATAATACTCACGCCTTCGAGAAGTGGAACAGGAGGGCTACACGCTCCCATCAGGGTCTGCCGCAGAAACTCATCCCAATCCGACACTTTATCTCTGATGCCTAGATGAGGAGATAAATGAGTGATTACTCATAACGTCAGCTACAGAACACAGAGAAACTAAACTCAACCAAATACAGAGAAGTTAAACCACTGAAAGTGATTTAGAGATCCATTTGTACTTTTAATATCTGACTCCAACACATTACTTCTTTCAGAGCTTAAAAAAAATCCCCGTCTCAATAGATATACTTCCTCATTAGTGTAATAGGAGGTACACACAAAACAAAGAGAATACAGCAACAGGTAGTTGGGCCCAGTGTTTGTTTGTTTGTTTTAAAGATTTTATTTATTTGAGAGAGAGCGACAGAGAGCACAAGCAGGGAGGAGAGGGAGAAGCAGACTCCCGCCGAGCAGGAGCCCAATGCGGGACTCCATCCCAGGACCTTAGCATCATGACCAGAGTTGAAGGCAGATGCTTAACCAACTGAACCACCCTGGACCCAATTTTATCCAAAAATTAACTACTTTCTTTTTTTTTTATGATGGGAATCCTCAGATATATATAAAAGTAGAGAAAATAGTATAATGATGACAGGTACCCCAGCTTTCACAACTGTCACTTCATGGTCAGTCTTTCCAGGGGTGGTTGGCAAACTACAACCTGGGGGCTAACTTTGGCCTATTGTCTATTTATAATTAAAGTTTTATTGGAACACAGTTCCATTTGTTTACACGCTGTCTGGGGCTGCTTTACACTAAAAGGTAACATTAGGTAGCTGTTATAGGATCACATGGTCTGTAAAGCCTAAAATATTTACTGTCTGGTCCTCTACAGGTATTTTATTTTGCCAATCCCTGATGATCTATACCCTCACACAGTCTGCCCCACTCAACCACAAACTATTTAAGAGCCAACTTCTAACATCACATAATTGTATCATATAATTTCATCCAGTTTAATCTCAGTATGTATTTCTAAAGATTTTTATTTATATATTTGAGAAACAGAGTACATGAGAAGGGAAAAGGCAGAGAGAGAGAGAGAATCTCGAGCAGACTCCCCACTGAGTGCAGAATGTGACATGGGGCTCAGTCCCATGACCCATGAGACCTTGACCCGAGCTGAAATCACAAGCTGGACACTTAACCCACTGAGGCACCCAGGCACCCTAGTATGTATTTCTGAAAGAAAATAACTTTTGATATAAATACAACAATATCACACCTTTAAAAATTAATAATTCTTCAATAAAAAAAAATCCAGTCCAAAATTTAAATTTACCCAAATGACTGATAAACAGTTTTTCCAATTTGCTTGGTCAAATCAGGATCCCAATGAGATACATATACTGCACATGGCTGATATACTGTTCAAGTCTGTTTTAATCCATATGCTGTTTCTCCCCCTCCAACTCCCTACTCTCTCTCTTTTTCTAGCAGCGTATTTGCTTTGAGAGAGAGCCTTTTGTCTGTTTGGAGTTCTTCTGAGTCTGCTTTTACTGGTTGCCTCCCTGTACATGGGTAACCAGCTGCTCCATTAACCTCTGTACTTTCTATAAATCAGTACTCAGGGTTATAAGCTTGATCGAATTCAGACCTCTTTTTTGGGAGGGGGGCACTGTCGAGAACAGTTTGTGAGTGGAGCTGTAACCTTCTACCATGTCCATCAAGAAACACAATCACTCCGGTTGTCTCCTTTTGTGGTGTTAGCAGCTTTTTTTTTTTTAAGATTTTATTTATTTATTTATTTGACAGAGAGAGAGATCACAAGCAGGCAGAGAGGCAGGCAGAGAGAGAGGAAGGGAAGCAAGCTTCCCGCTGAGCAGAGAGCCCGATGCAGGGCTCGATCCCAAGACCCTGGGATCATGACCTGAGCCGAAGGCAGAAGCTTTAACCCACTGAGCCACCCAGGTGCCCCGTGGTGTTAGCAGCTTTTAATGGTCACTGCATAGATACACTGATTCATTAGAGACTAAAAATGGTGATTTTTCCATCATCCCTTTTTTTGTTTACTAACGAAAATATTCTATAAAGAAAACTTTCACTTCTTCAACTAGTTCATTACCCTGAGGTGTAGTTCACAGAAAAAAGCCAGGATATATGTTTGATTCTCTTTATCCTTCCCTGTATTTACCAGCCTTCAAAATCATCAGTGGCTTTCCTAGTATCTTCCAAAGGCAATCAGTGAGCGTTCTGTTTACAAGTCTCACTGGGAAACTATTGGCTATATCACATATGACATGTTCCAGGTCACTGCAGCTAATGTCTTACTGATGCTTATACTGTCCTGTCTTTAACCACAAGAATCTCTTTTGACACATGACCCTAGTAAACAGTTAGTGACATCTTTCCTACTTTTGGTATGAATGGTGTCCCAGGCTCAGCTTGTACCTTTCCTGCCCCTGTCCAGGAATCAGCTCCTTCTCCAAGAAGCAATAACTTACTCAGGTAAAATGGTATTTAGAGGTCATAATTAGGGTGCCGAGGGTGCTCATTTTTTAATATTCTTTATACTGTTTGTATTTCTAGACCTTTTCAGTATCTAGAATAGTATCTTCCCTTTTTTAAAAGACATAAACCATATTAGGAGTTCATATTGACACCTCCAATACAAATTCATGAAGACATTGTTTCTACTTAACTTCATTTATCCAACTTCTGTTTTCTTTCTTTCCTGCTAAAAGCCCTAGCTCTCACACATTTCATTATGACTTGATCCCACAATACCTGCATATTACTTCAAAATAACATTAATTTTGCCACTAACAATGATGACCAAAAACAGCTTACTTTTGTTTTTGTGATTATGGTATACCCCTAATAGGAATGTACATTTAAATTACTATATCTGAAAGCCAATGAAATAATTCTCTGAATGGTCACTTCATAATCTCCATACACAGTTACATTTCTATGCTGCTTTTATTTTTATTTTTTAGAAATTTTCTTTAAAATTTAATTTTGTTTTATAGTTATATAAAACACATAGTTCAAAATTCAAATTTACAAAATAGGTACGTTCAGAAAACCTAGCTTCTATCCCTGGCCCCCACTTCATTCCACTTCCTTCCTTCCCCACAAGTAACTTTTTTTTTCCTTAAAGATTTTATTTATTTATTTGAGAGAGCAGATGAGAGAGAGCATGTGAGCGTGAGTGGGGAAAAGGGCAGAGGGAGAGGGAGAAGCCAGCTCCCCACTGAGGAGGGAGTCCAATGCAGGGACTCGATCCCAGGACCCTGACATGAACTGAGCAGAAGGCAGACACTTAACTGAATGAGCCTCCGGGGCTCCTCCTCCCACAGGAAACCTTTTTAATAGACTTACCCTTTTATTTTTTAAAAATGAACTTCACAAAACAAACAAAAAAAATGAACTTCACATATACACATTCATATGCTTCCTCCTCCATTCTTCATACATTTTTCTCTTTTCAAGAAACAAGATAACCAGAACACTCCATGACTATATGTAGATGGTCACCTTTCTTTTTTTTAACCATGCACTGCAGCTTTTATCATTATAAAGTTTCCCTTTTATCTCACAATGCTTTCTGATCTTTATGAAATACCAAGACTTACACTCCTACTTTCTTTTCTATTTGATTTGATTTTTGTTTATCTTTGTCCATCCCTGTATTTTAATCCTTGCAGAATCTCTCCATTAAGTGGGTCTCCTGTACAGCACATGAGTGGGTTTTGCAGGGGTGCCTGGGTGGCTCAGCTGGTTAAGTGTCTGCCTTTGGCTCAAGTCATGATCCTGGGGTCCTGGGGTCGAGCCCTGCATGTGGCTACCAGCTCAGTGGGAAGCCTTCCTCTCCTTCTGTCCCTCACCCTTCTCTCACTCTCTCTCAAATAAATAAATTAAATTTTTAAAAGTGCGTTTTGTTTTCTGAGTGAACCTGAACTATATTTTTACTTTTTTTTTTTAAAGATTTTATTTATTTATTTGACAGAGAGAGATCAGAAGTAGGCAGAGAGACAGGCAGAGAGAAAGGAAGGGAAGCAGGCCCCCCGCTGAGCAGAGAGCCTGATGCGGGGCTCCATCCCGGGATCCTGGGACCAGGACCTGAGCCAAACGCAGCGGCTTAACCCACTGAGCCACCCAGGCGCCCTATTTTTACTTTTAATAGAAGACTAAGCCCATTAATGTTTACGGATGTTATCAAAAGGTATGCCCTCGAAGGAAAAAATGAAACAAGATGGGATCAGGAGGGAGACAAGAGACAAGAGACTCTTAATCTCATAAAACAAACTGAGGGTTGCTGGGGGTGGGGGTAGGGAGAGGGTGATTGGGTTATGGACACTGGGGAAGGTATGTGCTACGGTGAATGCTGTGAAGTGTGTAAACCTGGCGATTCACATACCTGTACCCCTGGGGCTAATAATACATTATATGTTAATAAAAAATAGAAAATTTTTAAAAAAGGTATGCCCTCAATTTTGTCATATTGTTAAATATAAGTTACTGATGTGTGTGTGTGTGTGTCTGTGCAGGCTCTCACTATGTGATCTATTTTATTTGAACATACATGTTTTTTAAAATCTATCTTTTGGCATTTAGAAAGTTTTGTGTTTTTGTTCTTCTGTATATACTTAGTATATACTAGTACCTTCATATAACACTTTAGTTCTATTCTTGGACTATTTTCCATTTCTTTGTTCTCTAAACAGCACTAACATTAGCCAAAACCTCTTTTTTCTCCTCTTCTTTACCATCTCATTTCAGGTAATTGTCACTTACTCTCAATTAACATTTAAAAGATAATTAGTTTAAAAAAATAAATAATAAAAGGTCATTTATTTAACTACTGTGCAGTAAAGCTAGTTTTTTGAAAAGGCAGCAAGTGAGGTTTACCACAATGCACACGCCCTCCCCCACCCCCTATCGGCAGCCTCACAGGTTTACAGTTACACTGTATCTGTACTGTCAGATCATGGAGCCATTACATACTACTACACTGTCTCCTCTGGAACATTCCTTTAGTTCCAAGTTCTACAGCTACACATATATTTAATGTCTCATTCACAGTTATTATGCTAATGTCTCTTCTTCATTCACTCGGTTTTCTGAAGCTCATTCCCCAATGGATGTGTTAGGAAGGGTTCACAGGAACACTGTTCCTGAATCTTCACATCTTCCTAAGAGTCGATTTATAGCCTTTATACCTGAAGTTCAGTGTGGCGAGACATAAAACCCGTATCTCATAGGCTCTTTTAGTGAATTTCTGGACTATGTTACCCTAATATCTTTTATCATAAAAGCACTATTGTTTGTCTGATAACAATCTTGTTTCCCCTCCTTTTCAAGAAATTTGGGACTTTTGCCTGAATAACGAATGGATTTTATTTTACTTTAAAGTTCAAGTGTCAGGGGCACCTCAGTGGCTCAGTCAGTTAAGCGTCTACCTTCAATGCAGCTCAGGTCATGATCTCAAAGTCCTGGGATCGAATCTTACATCCGGCTCCCTGCTCAGTGGGGAGCCTGCTTCTCCCTCTGCCCCTCCCTCCTGCTCATTCTCTCTAATAAATAAGTAAATAAATAAAATCTTAAAAATTACCCGTTCAAGTGTCACTTGAACACACCTTGATATAGCTGTTCTCGATTTTCCTGTGCGCAAGTGAGCCCTTTCTATATGTATTTTAGTCAAGTTTTCTTGAATGAAAGTTGATAGTACTTTATTGTTTCACTGTAATGGTTTTCTTCAAGGACTCTACCCCGAGTCTTTTTTCTTTCCTCATTTCTTTTTTATTTTAAAATTTTTCTTCCTTTTCATCCTCCATTTCTCTTCAGCTATTATCCATGGTAGGTTTGTTCCTGAGTTCACATTAACTTGGTCTTCATTTCCAGTATTTTTTTATTTCTAGTTCTTGTCTAATTTCTACTTTTTCTCTTTTCAAATCTCCCTTTTTTCCATCTTATTTCTTAATTTTTATAAATTTTATTTATACTTTTTCTCACTGTTTCTATCATTGTTACTACTTTCTCTTAGTTGGTTCTTTGAAATTTTTTTGGTGACACAATGTTCAACTCCTTTGTGGTTATGTTTCTCTAGAATGATTTTACTCCACCATTCTCTCCACGCTCTCCCACTCACTCTTTCATTATAATAACCTTGTATCCAACTAAAATCATTTAAATTAGATGCATGCATTTTCCTAGACTCTCATGATGAGATGGTAGGCCAGTAGCTTCATGTCTCTAGAGCTTCCTCTTAAAACGTTTTTTCACAAAGCACTTAAAATATGGCAGCCAGAGGCTACTGGGTGGCTCAGTCGGTTAAGCCTCCAACACTTGGTTTTAGCTCAGGTCCTGATCTCAAGGTCCTGGGATCGTGCCCCACATGAGGCTATGGGCTCAGCTTTCTCCCTTTCCCATCCAACCCCCAGTTCTCTCTCTCTCAAAATAAATAAATAAATCTTTAAAGAAAAAAAAAAAAAGGCTTCTAAGAAGCCCACAGACCCCCAAGGACCCTAACACCTAAATCCTCATTTCAAAATACCATTCTTCACCAAAGAAGCCAGGACTTCTTGAAGAAATAGCTGATTTCAGGAAGAGTTTCTTGAGCTAAAACATAAGGAACTACTCAAAAAATGATGGGAACATAACAAAGGACGCATCAGCCAGCTTAAAGGGGTGGCCACTTGCCAAATTCAAAATAAATAATGACAGTGAGGGATTATAACCCACTGAGTAAACTAAGAATCATGAGTCTACCCTCACACACATACACAATTGTATGTATGTAAATGGGGGGAAAGGAAAGCTCTTTCTCTTGTAGAAAGCCTATTATGTAGGCAGAATTAGAAAACACTATTTGGTAAACATTAGAATAATAGTTGTTTTAGATAAAAATGATAAATCAGTGCTAAAAATAGTGGATAAAAGTTTGAAGAGTGATGAGATATTTACATTATCTCAAAGTATCTTCCTATAAGATACTTAATTTAGGGATATGAAAGTAATTTTATGGTGGAAAAACCTGGCATATACAAAATTAATCAAGTGATACAAGTGAATGTCACCAGTTAAGGACAAACCAACAGTATGTGTGCCCTAATAATGACTGATGCCCTAGAAGGACAGAAAGTCACTTCTGCATTTTTCCTACCAAAAGTGCACAATCTTAGTCTGAGGAAACATCAGACAAATCCAAACTGCGGGATGTTCTAAAAGAATAATTGGATTGTACTCTTCAAAAACATCAAAAACACCAAGAAAGACAAAGAAAGTTTAGGGAAACTAAAAAGACATGACAATGAAATACAATGTATGATCCTGGACTGAATCCTGGACCAGGAAAAGAAACAAGGCATAACCAATATTATTGAGAAAATTGGCCCATTAACTTTCAAAAACGTCAAAGTCATGAAAGACAAAGACTAAGAAACTATTCCAAATTAAAGGAATCTTACGAGATATAACAACTGAATGCGACATATGATCTGGGATTTTCTTTTACTCTAAAAACATTATGGGTAAAACTAAATAAGATCGGGCGCCTGGGTGGCTCAATGGGTTAAGCCGCTGCCTTCGGCTCAGGTCATGATCTCAGAGTCCTGGGATCGAGTCCCACATCGGGCTCTCTGCTCAGCAGGGAGCCTGCTTCCTCCTCTCTCTCTCTTCCTGCCTCTCTGCCTACTTGTGATCTCTCTCTGTCAAACAAATAAATAAAATCTTTAAAAAACAAACAAAAAAACTAAATAAGATCTACAGATTAAATCACAGTGTTATACCAAAGTTAATTTCCTTATTTTGTTATTTTATTATGCTAATGAATGTCCTTATTAGTACATGAAGGTAGGAATAAAAGGGCATTGTGCCTACAACTGACTCTCAAATGGTTCATTGAAAAATCACACACGTGTGTGTATATGAGAGGCAGAGGGATGGAGAACATAAACTTGGTAAAACATCAACATTTAGGGGAAAATGGCAAAAAGTCTCTAAGAATTTTCTATACTATTTTTGCAACTTATCTGTAAAGCTGAAATTACATCAAAGTAAGTAGCTGAAAGAAAATCATGTAAGATCTGGTATTTTCTTAAACCTGAAACCTTCTTTCCCTTTCTCCATCTTTACATGACCTTCCTCCTCCTCCTGTCCTACTGTCTCTGTCCCCGCTCAATTTGGATTCTACTCCCAGTAAGGGTCTTTCCTGGAAGGGAACTTCAGGTGACTCATTTTAAGAACTCACAGGTCCCAGATCACTGAGGGGTGAGAAGAGGCAGGACAATAAAATCAGAAGAGAATCAACAGCACAGCAATCTGGCCTAACTACTTCAAGACAAACAGACCTACAAGTCCCAAACTCAAAGAGCCTCACAGTTTTACAGGATGATACACAACTGATGCTTCCTAGGAGTGTCATAAAAAACCAAGGCTTTACGAAGCCTCCAAAATAATTTTTAAAGATAGGGAAATGTGCATTATTCCTTATCAACATTTTCATTCAAAATGCTAACCCCAGACAGTTAGGAAAACCTACACATGCGGAAGATGGAAAACCTCAAGGTTGCGCACACAGCAGTACCGTATCCCGTCTCGCGAGCAAGCATCTGATTACCTTCCGGGGCTTCAAGGGTCTTCTTATTCTGCTCACACCACCCAATGGGGTAGAGGTCGGCCTTCCTGATGTCACACCAGAAGTCGGCCCTGCGGTCCTGGCCGTAGCCATCGTAGCGGAGAAGCAGCAGCTGCTCACAGGCGGTGATGACGGTGGCGACCCAGTAGCTTTCAGGGTCTGTCTTCACAGCCACCTCCAGCTTCATTCCAGGAGCAAATCCATTCTGCAAACGTGTGTCCACCTGAACAGGGAAATGTTATTAACCACCAGAGAGGTACCTCAAATGAGCATTTCTTTAGCCAAAATTCTTTTCTAAAACTTACAATTATGAAACACTAGATGAAATAAAACCTTCTCAAGGGAAACCTGAGAAAACTCCAATTCTAACTCACAGCAGTGACCCAAACAGAACAGAGGACAGCGCGCTGCTCTGTTCCTGCCGACGCTGAGGGAATTTTAATAGAACTCAGTATTTTCACCAAAGCAGCCTACTATGATTACAGAAAATGTTTTCTATTCAGTACATCAATCGCTGAATGTTCACCATTTTAGTAACCTTCAACACATTATGTTTTCAAGAGTGATTTCTCCATCCTTCAGAAAAATTTATGAGGCTAAAAAAGGGGAAGGACAAAAACAGCTATAATGATAATATATTAGTATAATATATACCATATGTAGGGGCCACACCTCCCAGTTTCCCTGAAACAGTCTATGTTTATACCTGTTATCCTGGAATAATAATTAATAATGCCCTGTTTCTCTCTCAAAGTGTCCTAATTCAGATGATAAATTATATGGTCACAAAGGCAAAGGTGAGCAATTCTGAACTATTTCATGTGTAAACAAAGATTAAATACATACATATATTGTGGGAAATGAGAGCCACATTTCTCACTGTGGGAGAAAGAAGTAAAAATAAGGAAAGAGTAGATCAGCACAATCCTGGTGGCACTTAGCTGGAATCGGGAGCGTCTGAATGAGGTCAAAACGACAGACAGAGAATAGTACACATAGTACACAGATGTGACACAGATGTGGGTGCTAAAGCATTTCCTAGCTCTGTGAATTGACAGGGACTCTAAGTAATGATACTCATCAGCAATAAGCAAACTTAGTGTACAAATTCTTCATTTATAAATGCTATCCTCCAATGAAAAAGAACATGGGCTCCATGGAGAAATGAGTGATTCTACTTCCGGAGCAGAAAAAACACATGACGTGCCTAGAATATCTTGTGATGCCAGAAAGTAAGGAAATGCTCCAAAAGTGATGGGGGCATTTAGAAAGGACATGGGAGCCAACCAGAAAGATCTCCCAATGTTCATATTAGGGACAATGTGAGCAATAAAATGGTAAAATTAATGGGTTATAACCCATAGATTTAAACAATACCCATGAGTCCATACTGTAAAAAATAATTAACAATAAAGGGATAGATTCTTAGAGTAATAAAAGACCAATTAATAAATACAGAGAAAAATGACAGAAACAGAAAACAGGAGCTCCTGGGTGGCTCAGTCAGTTCAACGTCTGCCTTCAGCTAAGGTCATGATCCCAGGGTCCTGGGATCGAGACCTGCATTGGGCTCCTGGCTCAGAGGGAGTCTGCTTCACTCTCTCCCTCTGCTCCCTCCCCACTTGTGTTCACACTCTCATGCTCTCTCTCTCTCTCTCTCTCAAATAAAATCTTAAAGAAAAAAAAATCAGATTGTCAATGTCTACCTAAATTTTTTTGGTATTTGACATGGGTTGCAGTGTATCTACAGATCTATTTGGGGAGAACTGACATCTTTATAATAGTGAATCTACCATTACATAAGCAATGTATATTCCTTCATTTTATGGCTTGAAGTTACTTTACAAATTTTTGTAAGATTTATTCCTGGCCATTTAATGTTTTTATGCTATTGTAAATCACATCTTTCAGTTTCCACTTTTCTTTGTCCCCAGTATACAGAAATATAATAGATATACAATGGATATATATATATATATGCATATCCATGTGTGTGTATATATACACATACATACATACATATACATATATGAGAGAGGGGGAGGGAGGAAGTGGAGGGAGAGGGAGAGAGTCTTAAGCAGGCTCCACACCAGTGAGGAGTCCAACATGGGGCTTGATCTCACAACCCTGAGATCATGATCTGAGTTGAAATCAAGAGTCGGACACTCAACAAACTGAGCCACCCAGGTAACCCTAGAAACATAATAGATTTTTTATGCTACCTTGTTTCTAACAATCTTGCTAAAGTTGGTCATTAATTTTATATCTGCAAATAATGACCTTTTTTCCTTTCTTCCCAATTTTTATACATTTTAATAGTTTTTCTTGTTGTACTAGTCAGAACCTCTAACACAAAATCAAACAGAAGTCATATTAACAAAACCTTCATCTTGTTCTGTATTTAAAAGAAGGTATGCGTCATATTACTATTAATAAAGTTTGCTATAGATTTTTTTTATAGATATCCTTCAACAAATTCAAGATATTCCCATCTATAGTTTGCTAAGAGTTTTCTTTGTATCATGAGTGCATGAGGAATTTTATCAAATATTTTTCTCTATATAGTGAGTTATAATGTGATTTTTCTCCTTTATTCTGCTTATGTGGTCAATTATGCTCTTCAAATATATTTTCCTCACTTTCTTGTCTCCTGAGATTCCAATTACACAAGGATTAAGCTTTTTTTTTATACTGTCTACAGCACTGGATGCTCTGGTCTGGACTTCTTCCACCTTTCCTTTCTTTATATTTCAAGTCTGGGCAATTTATATTGACTTATCTTCAAGTATACGGATTCCTAATTTGTGAGGTCTCCAAGTCTGCAATAAGCCTGTCACAGGCATTCAACATCTCTTATTACGTTTTTCATTTCTTAGATTCCCACTTGACTCTAATAGTGTCCATCTCTACTGAAAGTCCTTTTCTATTCACGCATGTTGTCCATCTATTCCACTACAGCCTTTAAACTATTACTCATAGTTATTTAAAACTGTCTGAAAGGGGTGCCTGGGCAGCTCACTGGGTTGAGCCTCTGCCTTCAGCCTGGGCCATGATCCCAGGGTCCTGGGATCGAGCCCCGCACAGGGCTCTCCACTCGGCAGGGAGCCTACTTTCCCCTCTCTCTCTGCCTGCCTCTCTGCCGACTTGTGATCTCTGTCAAATAAATAAATAAAATCTTTAAAAAAAAAAAACAAAACAAAACCAACTATCTGATAGTTCCAACATCTGGACGTTATGAGTCTGGTTCTGTTGAATGCTTTGTCTCTTGACAGTTTGCTGTTTTTCTCTTGCTTCTTCATGTGTCCCATAATTTTTGGTTAAAAGCCAGACATCATGTGTAGAATAATTGAGATTGAGGCAAATAACATTAATGCCTGAAAATGGGCATGTTTCTTTTTAGGCCTTAAATTTGAGGGAGAAGGGTTAAGTCAATGTAGTTAAGGAGTGGAATGGGGTTTGGGTTTTGTTGTTGTTTAGTTACTCACAGTATACAATAGGCTCCAAGGTACATCAGCATTTTTTATTTAAGGTATAGGCTCATTTGCCAGGTGGCTTTCCCCCCCTCAGTATTTGCTGCTCCACTCTCAGACATAGGTCTTCTTTGTGTAACTGCATCTCAGAGATCACTTCTCTCTATACTCTTGTCTGTCTCCTACAAATAGACCTTTGTTACCCAGTATTTCCTCACTTCATAGTTGAAAACAAGCAGGAAAGCACATTCTCTGAGATTCAGCCTCAGTCCCAGTCAGGTTCTGTGTCCTGAGTCTTAGGAATAGGAACTTCGGGGTGCCTGGGTGGCTCAGTGGGTTAAAGCCTCTGCCTTCAGTTCAGGTCATGATTCCAGGGTCCGGGGATCGAGCCCCACATCAGGCTCTCTGCTCAGCAGAAATCCTGCTTCTCACCCTCTCTCTGCCTGCCTCTCTGCCTACTTGTGATCTCTCTGTCAAATAAATAAATAAAATCCTAAAAAAAAAAAAAAAAAGGAATAGGAACTTCTCAGTACTCTTACCCCTCTCCCAACTGTAGGGGGCCTCAATTGCTCCAGCTTGTATTCCTACCCTCCTTCCAAGAACAAAGGCTTTTACTTCTTCTGTCCTATCTCCAGGATGCAATGGATTTCACCTGCATCCTGGGGTTAACAGGGTTTGCATCCCCTCCCCTAGCAGCTTAAAGGTTTTGTTCCAGAAGACCCAGATAAAGCTCAGTGCCTTTCCCAAAACTGGTACTGCTTCCTCCATGTACCATACATGTACCATAAGGAAAACTGTTTTACTATCTTAGATGCATCCTCCTTGCAAATGTGGTTTGGCCTCTAATTTCTTCTGCAGCCCTATCTTCCCACCCTCCTTTATTCCAAACTGGGTCCTGTAGAACTCTTGCCAGTGTTTTAAACATCCATCTCCATTGTTCTGGAGATGGGAGTTCTACCAGCTTTGCCCATGATCAGCTATCCACCAGCACGGCTTCCCCAGCATCTTCCTATACCAGTGCTTGATTTTCATTGTACCTGGCAGCCCTTCACAATATACTGATTCAAGCTTACAAATATTTTCTGTATTTGATGATGAGAGAGGACACATCTATTTTTCATTCTCCTTGTTGCTTTGTCAAAGAGGAGAGGTGGAACCATTTTTAAGACCCAGAATTTTGGTCAGAAAGTTTGTCCTCCATTTTCACTTTTTTTTTTTTTTTTTTAAGATTTTATTTATTTGAGAGAGAGAGAGAGAATGAGAGAAAGAAAGCATGAGAGGGGAGAGGTCAGCCGGAGAAGCAGACTCCCTGCTGAGCAGGGAGTCCAATGTGGGACTCGATCCTGGGACTCCAGAATCATGACCTGAGCCAAAGGCAGTCGCTTAACCAACTGAGCCACTCAGGCGCCCCCATTTTCATTTTAGTATAAATAAATAAGCTTGTATAAATACATATCAGATTAGTAATAACATTTAAAACAAGAATTCAAAAATATTACATGATCACAAATAGGCTTTCTATGTTAAAAAAATATTGAAATTGATTATGAGATTAGTCAATATAAAATGAAATCTTTACTTAAAAAACATAAATCTCACCACATCAATTTTAGAAAGACATAAATGAACTAAAAAATAGAAAGGAAAGGGGCGCCTGGGTGGCTCAGTGGGTTAAAGCCTCTGCCTTCAGCTCAGGTCATGATCTCAGGGTCCTGGGATCAAGCCCCGCATCGGGCTCTCTGCTCAGCAAGGAGCCTGCTTCCTCCTCTCTCTCTGCCTGCCTCTCTGCCTACTTGTGATCTCTGTCAAATAAATAAAATCTTAAAAAAAATTTTAAAAAAATAGAAAGGAAAATATCATGACTGAGTTTTTACAAAACAAACTGAAAATAGCAGGACTCTTCAGCTTATAAAAACACTTTCAAGAATAAGGTTCAACTTCCCAAAGTCAAACAACTCTGAGTGGGCATTGTTGCCTTCCCAAACCCCAGAACAAAGGAACTCCGCCCTGTTGAACACTGCTTTGGACTGAGTTATATCTCCCCAAAATCCGTATTTCAAATCCCAACTCCCAATGTGACTACATTTGAAGACAGCACCTTTATGAAGGTAGTAAAAGGGAAAAGAGGCCTAGGAGTGGAGACCTGATCCGGTAAGATCAATGTCCCTATACGAAGAGACACCAGAGGGGCTGCTCTCTCACTCTCTGCCATCTAAGGACACGGTGAGGCGGCTGCCAGCAAACCAGGAAATGAGTTCTCACCAGAACCGAATCATAATGGCACCCTGATCTCAGACTGCCAGTCTCCAGAACTGTGAGAAAATACACTTCTGTTGTTTAAGCCACCCAGTCTACAGTATTGTGTGATGGCAGCCCAAACAGACTGACACAAACATGAAATCAACAGAATCAAGAATTCTATATTTTAAGAGGGAGTGTAAGTGAACAGGTTAAAAAACTAGATCTCCATATAAACTATTAATAAAATTTGGAGTATTTTCTTACCTTCTTCAGGCATCACACAGGGCAAATACGTTGTCAATGGACTAACAATTTAACTGGGCTATTATGGCACAAGACTGTGCTGCAATAGCCACTAATCTGACCACTATATGACACTACTCAGGTTTCTGCTCAACATGAGAGAGAGCAATAATGTTACTGAAATTAATCCCAATATGCAAGCGAGTGGTCATAAAACAAAGTGCAAGAGGGGTCCCTGGGTGGTTCAGTGGGTTAAGCCTCTGCCTTCAGCTTAGGTCATGGTCTCAGGGTCCTGGGATCAAGCCCCGCATCGGGCTCTCCACTCGGCAGGGAGCCAGCTTCCCCCCACAACTCTGTCTGCCTCTCTGCCTGCTTGTGATCTCTGTCAAATAAATAAATAAAATCTTTTAAAAAAGAAGTGCAAGAAAATAAACCATTTTCTTCAATTATAGAGGTTCTTCAATTACAAATAAAATATGAATTTTTGACAAAAATAAAGCAATATTCTTGACTAGTCAAAAAGACAAGTCCATGGGATGCCTGGGTGGCTCAGTGGGTTAAGCCTCTGCCATCGGCTCAGGTCATGATCCCAGGGTCCTGGGATCAAGCTTCGCATCAGGCTCTCTGCTCAGAGGGTGACTGCTTCCCTTCTTCTCTCTCTGCCTGCCTCTCTGCCTACTTGTGATTTCTGTCAAATAAATAAATAAAATCTTAAAAAAAAAAAAAAAAAGACAAGTCCTGCACTGAGTGGCAGAAAACACTCAAAACCGAAAAAGATTTTAGAATATGTCCAGAGAGGCCTAGCTGGCTCAGTGAGTAGAGCATGAGACTCTTGATCTCCGGATTGTAAATTCAAGCCCCAAGTCTGAGTGTAGAGATTACTTAAAAACAACATATTAAAAGAAATAAAATATGTCCAGTTTTCTTAATGAAGGGGGCAGGAGGAGGAAAAAGCACTCAAATCCTTTCAAGTGCTCCAACGTAAAATAACTCTAAAATCTCTAATAATGGTACCATGGGACAAAGGAATGGGATACAGTCAGTAAAACAAATACAATCACTGCTTACATGTTTAAACGATCCATAGGGAACTGCAGTGGACCCGGTCTCTTCTAGATAATCTTCCCAGCTTAATTCCACTTCTTCCACACCAGATCCAGCATCTGGAATTAAAATCAAAACAAAAGGAAACAAATGAGCCCCAATTAAAGAAAACTCAAGGTATAAAAACATAAACTTAGTAACCCTAACTTACACAATTTACTTCACAACAAGTTAATTGATTTCACACACAAAATATTCACGTGCTCTTTTTAAATGGCGGGCTCCCATACTGCATTGATTATCGATGAATCCCAACAGCATGGAAGTGTTACATGTTGTCTCCTGCTGGAATCCATCAGGAGCTCACTCAAACGCATTATATAAAGCTGGCGAGAGTGTAACGATTAGTCACTCTGGACTACCATTTACTATCTAATGCCAACTACTTGACATACCTAACAGGCATTTCAAACTTGAATTTTCAACCTGATTCTTCTTTAGTACTCTCCAAATGAATAAAATACACCACCAATCTGTATTTTGGCTCAGCCCCAAAATGTCGAGTTATCCTTGCTTTCCAACTTTTCTTTCACATCTTACATCAAAACCATCAGAAAATTCTATAGGTACCACCTTTAAAATATATCCCAAATCTAACCACTTCCCATAATTTCTATTGCTCTCTTTCTCTAGCCCAAGACCTAACCACTATATATTTTACCTTTTAATCCCAATTATAAAAAAATCTGAACTCTTTGGGAGAGCGCAAAGGCCCAACATGGTCTGACCTCTGGCTACCTTCCTTGCCACTTCATCCCCAACCAGCCTCTTTGCTCCTTGCACTCAAGTGACCCTGGGATTCTTACTATTCTCTAATCATGTTCTTTCCTCAAAGTCTCCTCTGCATTTATTTGCTCAGCTCAAAGACTCATTTCCCAGTGTCATTCCCAGCTTCATTTCATTCAAGCCTCCCCTCGAACATCCTCTCTCCAGAAAGGCCTTCCATCAGTACTTATCTAATGCAGAAAACCCAGACTCTAGTTTCATTATCTTAAAGGCATTCATCTCTACTCGACAGTGCACCATACATCTTTTTATCCTCCCCATTAGAAAATAAACTCTGTTATTTCAGACAGGACTTTGTGTTGGTCGCTCCTATATCTCTGTCACAGCAGACTCAATAAATTTTTTGTTGAGTAGGCAAAGATTCAAATATTCCAGAATCCAATAATTCCAATTTACATAAATTCTCTAAGAGCAGGGTTTTGTTTCCTGATGTATCCCCATTGCCCAAAACATTGCCTGCCACTAGAGTTCACAATGAATAGGGGCTGAATGAGTGCACCCTAGGGGAGCCTGAGCTTCAGACAAACACAAGGAGGCAAGTACAAGGACGCTCACCACAGCACTGTGTGTAACAGCACCAGACAAAAGCAATCAGTAGGAGAAGAGACAGATTACGGCAGTTCTTCTACAGCAGAGTAGTACTGTATAGCAGATGAAATGAATGAACTAGTTTTGACATAGATAAATCTCAAATAAAACCCCACATCGAATAAAAACAGCAGGTGCAGAATGAAAAGCACAAGATACAGTTTAGACTTCAAAGGAAACTTCGCAGTATCTCTTTATAAATGCATGCATATTAATAAGAGTATAAAAAACAAAGATGGGAATACTATACATCGACTTCCAACAGTGCTACCTTTGGTGATGAGAAGAGAAAACAGTATTAGAAGGGAAGTACAAAAGAGGCTGAAATTTTTCTTTCAAAAAGAAAAGGGGGGGGAACAACACATGAAAACATGTTTAACATGATAAGATAAATGCAAATCAGAGCCACAATGAGACACACCTCACACCCCCTAGAATGACCATTATCCAAAAAAGCAAAAAACAAGTGTTGACAAGGATGTGAAAAACTGGAATCTTTGTGCACTGCTGGTCTGGGAATGGAAAATGGTGCAGCCACTGTAGAAAACTATATGGTGGTTTCTCAAACAATTAAAAGTACAATCACCCTATGACCCAGCAATTCCACTTCTGGGGACACAAAGAATTGAAAGCAGGGACTCAGATGTTTATACACAAAGGTTCGTAGCAGTAACAGTCATAGGCGCCAAAAGGTAGAAGCTACCTAAATATCCATAAATAGATAAACGGATAAATAAAAGGTGGTACATACATAAAATGGAACATTACTCAGCCTTAAAAAGGAAGGAAATCTTGGCACACATGACAACACAGATGAACATGGACACGACGCTAAGTAAGCCACTTGCAAAAGGACAGATCCTGTATGATTCCACTTCCATGCAAGAGCTAAGCAGCCACACCCAGAGAGACAGAAAAGAAAATGGGGGCTCCCAAGGCCTGAGAAAGGGAGATGGGGAGTTACTGTTGTGTAACAGGTACAGAGCTTCAGTCTGGGAGGATGAAAAAGTGCTGGAGATCCCCATAGTGATGGTTGTACAACAATGTGAATGTACTTCATGCTCTGAACTGTACACTTCAAAATGGTTAAAATGGCAGACTCTGTGTTAAGAATATTTTACAGGATGAAAAAAATGGGAACAAATATTGGACAATGATAACATTAGTTCTTCACAGTAGGTAACACCAGTGTTTGTTATATTGTTTTCCATTCATTTTTATCCATGTGTGTTTGTTATATTATTTTCCATTTGTTTTTAATTGTTTTTGAAATTTTTCACCAGAAATGTAACCAGCCAGCAAAGACTAAATTGGGAGCATCCTGGAAGTATGGGTTAGTAGAAAGTCAATTTTCATTTTCAAACCATAATAAGGCTGAACACTCGGGACGCCTGGGTGGCGCAGTTGGTTGGACGACTGCCTTCGGCTCAGGGCGTGATCCTGGAGTCCCGGGATCGAGTCCCGCATCAGGCTCCCAGCTCCATGGGGAGTCTGCTTCGCTCTCTGACCTTCTCCTCGCTCGTGCTCTCTCTCACTGTCTCTCTCTCTCAAATAAATAAATAAAATCTTAAAAAAAAAAAAAAAAAAGCTCTCTTCTTAAAAAAAAAAAAAAAAAATAAGGCTGAACACTCATGGTCCTTAGGAGGAACCTTCTCCCTCAAACAGCATGCTAACTTACAAATAAAAGATCAACAGCAACATTATAAATAATGAATTATAAAACTAAACTCTCATAAATTAAAATCTACTAATAAGCCAAGAAGAAACGAACTAATAATCTGGTAGAAAAATGACCAAAATACATGAAGAGAGAATTTATCAAAAAGAAATGCAAATCATCCTTAAACATATGGAAACATGTGGAAATTTACTCATTTTAAAAGAAATGTAAATTAGAGGGGCACCTGGGTGACTCAGTCCTTAAGTGTCTGCCTTCCCTTGAGCTCAGGTGGTGATCCCAGGGTCCTAGGATCAAACGCCCCCCACCCCCCACCGCCCCACTCAGTGGGAAGCCTGCTTCTCTCTCTCCCACTCCCCTGCTTATATTCCCTCTCTCACTGTCTCTCTGTCAAATAAAGTCTTTAAAGATAAAAAAAAGAAAAAGAAAAGAAATGTAAATTGGAACAGCACTAAGGTATCAGATTGGAAATAAAATCCCAAAGTTTGACAACATACTCTATGGTAAGGCTGTGCTTAAGCAGGTAAAGCACAATGACACAAACCTGGTGAAAGAGAACTTGGCAATATCTAGCAAAATACATATGTATTTACCTTTTGATCCAGCAATCCCACTTCTAGGACTCTATCCCAAAGATATGCTGGCAAAAATACAAAAAGACATATGTACAAAGCTATTCATTGCAGCACTATTTGTAATACCAAGATTGGAAACAACCCAAATGTCCATCAGTAAGGAAGTGGCTTAATAAAATATGGTATATATATCCATATAGCTGTAAAAAGGGGAGAAAGATTACTACATACTGCTGAGGGACAATCTCCAGTATCTAAGAAATACGAATATCAATATGAATATATGTTATGTATATACATATATATATGTATATATGTATACTCACATATATACATGTTTATAATTTTTAAATGAACAACAGAAGAGTCAAATAATAAAAACCAGTTGTATATATAGGGAAAAATAAAAAGGGTAAACAGTATCAGATTGAAAATGGGAATGGTGTTATACATAATTTTAACTTCATCACTATGTAGATACTTTATAAAATTTTAGAACCATATTTAAATCAAAAGAAAAAAATCCAACTAAAAATGAACTGAAACAAAAATACCTAATTGTTGGTGACATAACCTCAAGGAAAACAGGATTACTTTATGTCATATTAAAATACAGTATCTTGGGGCGCCTGGGTGGCTCAGTGGGTTAAAGCCTCTGCCTTTGGCTCAAGTCATGATCCCGGGGTCCTGGGATCGAGCCCTTCATGGGGCTCTCTGCTCAGGGAGTCTGCTTCCTCCTCTCTCTGCCTGCCTCTCTGTCTTCTTGTAATCTCTGTCTGTCAAATAAATAAATAAATAAAGCTTTAAAAAAAAAAAAAAAAACAATGTCTGACTGCAAACCCCAGTGGAATATATTTTAAGGCAAAAACCATAAAGAAATTTAAAACCTCACACTGTTATCTGTTATACTTGGAATGTTGGTATTATTGAAAAAATTACAGAAATATTACAGGGTAAATAAGTGATGATGTTAACATCATTATGAAACAACACAATTCCAAAAAAAAAAAAAGACACAAGCATAAAATCAAAGAAGTAAAAGCCCTGCAACTTTAAATTAAAACGGTGACTATAAAATGAAGCCATCTGATTCCTTTCTCTTCAAAAGATGTGTAGTTTCTAGCTATGCCTATGGAAAAGGCCTTATAAGAAATGACAACCTAGTATCAATGAGCACCCCAGCACCCAGACTATGGTCTCTAAATATTATATCCACTGTCCAAAAATAAAAAACACAGTTTTCCTGAGAAATGGTAGATTGTTAAGTTTGGGGCAAAAATGTGCAAGAGGTACCTGGGACTCTTACTACACTAGAAAGCAAGGACTGAACTATCAAAGACACATGACATCACACCAAAAGAACACAGGAACCAATCTGAAAGATCACTCACTGCTCTAGAACAGGGCAGTCTGATCATCAAACGAAGGATGACACCAATGGAATCAAACTCATCACATACGTGCGTATGTGTGTGCGTGTGTGTGTATGTGTGTGCACACACATGCATGCACTTTATATCCATGCATTAACAATAACATTTAAAACAAAACACTGATCAACTTCCTAAATGGCAGAGTAAGTACTTCAGTGAACCCAGTCTCCCAGAAAAGTAGCAAATCACTGGCTAAAAATGATGAAAATCAACTATTTCAAAGTTGCAAAATTAGCTGATGGCACACGACAAACTGAAAGGTTAACTACTCAAGACAAGCTCCGAGGCCTGGTTATAGGAGCCGGGTTGTGGCTTAAGTTGGGGCTATTCCCATCCCTCATCCCTCTTCAGCTCAAAATAGAAATGTTGTTTTTGAAAATACAATAACCACAAGGAAACTCCATAGTAAGCCCCTTAGCAGAATAAGAAAGACAGAGGGAAGAATGACTAAAGACAGAGAAAAGAAAAAAATGAAAATAGTATGGAATAGCAATATAAGATCCAACCCTACTGCCAGCAGAATCCCAGAAAAAGAAAATGAGAACAGGGCTGAAAAAGTATTTGAAGAAATAACAGGTGAAATTTTTCCAATTTTGGCAAAAACCATAATTTCAAGAAACTAAGAAAACTCCAAACAAGATAAACCCAAGGAACTATGTGCAAAGATACACCAAAAGTCAAACTTCTGAAAACTAAAGACAAAGAAAAAAAATCTTAACAGCAGCAAGATAAACTACACCTCTCTTAGGGTGACTGGAGGAGAGGGGGTTTCAATGACAGCAGATTTCTCATCCGAAACCATGGAGGCCAGAAAGCACAGGACTTCTCAAGAGATGAGAGAAAAGAATTTTATACCCAGAATTCCATTTCCAGCAAAAATATCCTTCAATAATAAATAGGGAAATTAAGGCACTGTCATAGGAAGGTAAAATATTTTATCACTAGCAGATCAACCCTAAAAAAAAAAATGGCTAAAAAAAAAATTCCATAAATAGAAATGGAATGACAGAAGGAATCTTAGAAAATCAGGAAGGAAGAAATCAGGAAGGGACAATTTGAAGAGTACAAATATTGGAAAATATAATACATTTTCCTCCTCCTTCTGACTTTATGTTCGACAGGTGAGGCAAAATTTTAAGTGTCTGATGTGGTTTTCAAAATCTGTAGAGGTAAAGTTTCCACACCAGGCTCAAATTAATAAAATGATGACACCAGCAAAGTATGCTAAGTTATGTATAGATTGTGTTATACCTAGGGCAACCACTAAACAGCCATAGAAAAAGATAACATTCAACAACACTATATACAAATCAAAATAAATTGAAAACCAAATGCCAGAGGGGATGTGAAGAAACCAGATCTCTAATCCATTGCTGGTAAGAATGTACAGCCTCTCTGGAAAGCAGTTGGGCTGTTTCATTATTAATAATGTTATCATTATTAAATGTGCTCATGGGCATTTACCCCAGAAAAATAAAATCTTAATGTACATGATTGCTCATAGCAGCTCTATTTGTAATAGCTAAAAACCGGAAGCAACAAAAATGTACTACAGTAGATGAATAGTTAATCAAACTGTAGTACACCCATGGAATATTACTGCGCAATAAAAGGGAACTACTGATAACATGCATGAATTTGGGTAGCTCTCAAGGGCATTATCTTGAGTGAAAAAAGCAAATCTCAAAAAGCCACATACTATGTAATCCTATTTATATAACATTCTTGAAATGACACAGAGATGGAGAGGAGACTAACAAGGTGCCTGGGGCAAGAGAAAGTTGGGGGAAAGCAGGGAGTGGATGGCGGGTGTAGTAGAGAAGAACTCTTTGTGGTAATGGAACAGTTCTGTATCTTGACTGAGGTCATGGTTAGGGGAAGCTACATGTGATAAAATGACAGAGAACTATATATACTTTGTACCTAGGTCAATTTCCTGGCTTTTATATTGTTCTACACTTAAGGAGATGTAACTAATGGTAGAAAAGGGTGAGGGGTACACAAGGACCTGTTAGTTCCATCTTTGCAACTTCTCATGAATCTGTAATTATTTCAAAATCATTCAAAATAACTATCAAAATTAAATTTTTTAAAGATATCTGTTCAAAAATGTTACTTGCCTTTTCAGCAAACATTATGAGTACCCCCTAGTGCCAGGTTCTCTGCTAGGTACAGAGAAAGAACTCACATCTTCAAAGAGCTTCCCGTTGAGTGGCAGAAAGACAAGTCGGACAATACAGGTAAGTAAGAGAATCCTGCACTATGAAAAAGGAATTCTCTTCAGCAAAACCAATACCTGCATCCAGCTGCTGCTCCCCGTTCATTTCCACAGAACATGGGCTGTCTCCTCCCCACGCAAAGGAAAGGCCTTATGGTTCCGCTCTGATCTGAAGATTACTCGTAGGTCTCAAGCATCAGCTCAGTGGGCATCCAAAGGTC
Organism: Neogale vison; assembly: GCF_020171115.1. Taxonomy (NCBI): domain Eukaryota; kingdom Metazoa; phylum Chordata; class Mammalia; order Carnivora; family Mustelidae; genus Neogale; species Neogale vison. Next base: position 202,676,554 of record NC_058096.1, on the reverse strand, counting down.
CAAATGAAAGTGCTGGAAAGTCAAAAAGAACACACAAAAGCCTGAAACCCAAGTGTAGTTTACTCATTCATAAGACCTGGCACTCCAGTGAGTGGGGAGGGTGCATGAAACAGACACACACTGGCAGAAGAGAGGGGATGAGAGAAAAAATGGGGATCTTTCCTAATTTTGGAGACGGTGTATGTAAATGTGAGAGTGTGTGTGTCTATCTGTATGTGCAGAGACAGCACTATCAAGATCTTGATATCTAAAAATCACAACACACTAACACGTGATTCATATAGAATCACTCTTTAACCCTTAGCACCATGACTCCTACCCACAAAAACTCTGATTCCTAAAGAATTCCTGAAGGATAAAGGTAGCTTTCTTTCTTTTTTTTTTTTTAAAGATTTTATTTATTTATTTGAGAGAGAGACAGTGAGAGAGAGCATGAGTGAGGAGAAGGTCAGAGAGAGAAACAGACTCCCCGTGGAGCTGGGAGCCCGATGCGGCACTCGATCTCGGGACTCCGGGATCATGACCTGAGCTGAAGGCAGTCGTCCAAGCAACTGAGCCACCCAGGCGTCCCGGAAAAAGGTAGCTTTCAATGCTCTGTCTTATCCAATGAATAAGATTAAGGATGTATTATTTTATCTAGTTTTTCATTCCATTTATCTAGGCTATTATGCAGAACCAACAAGTATCAACTACATTAGTCTACAGTTACAGTTATAAAGGGAACCTTTCCAAAATAAGCTTGGAAGCCATTTATTTTTATTTATATTTTTTAAAAGATTTTATTTATTTGACAGAGAGGAAAGCACACATAGGCAGAGGGAGAGGGAGAAGCAGTCTCTCCAGTGAGCAGGCAGTCCAAAGCAGGGCTCGATCCCAGGACCCTGGGATCATGACCTAAGCCAAAGGCAGCCGCTTAACCAACTGAGCCACCCAGGCAACCCAGAACCCATTTACTTTTTAAAACAGCTTTATTATAATCACATACCATAATTTCCCACTTTAAAAAGCATGTAATTCCACAGGTTTGAGTAAATTTACAGAGCTGTGTAACTACCACTATATCCAGTTTTATAGTATTTCCATTACCTTGAAAAAAACTACTTCATTCCTACTTGCAATTCCTCCCCATCCTGTCAAGGACTTGACCTTCCCAGGGCTCTACAGCAAGGAAGTAAGAGAACCAGGTTTCAAACCAAGCAAAATGTCTATATCCCATGACCTCAAGCAAGTATTTTACTGACTCTCAATGGGAAGCCACTGAGGGCTTCTTTAAGCATAGAAAGGAAATTATCAAATCTGTGTTTTAAAAAAGATCACTCTGGACCCAAATAGAGAAAGCATAAGGGAGTGACAGCAAAGAAAACAGGCAAACATAAAACTTCTACATGCCAAAAGACACCATAAATAAAACTCAAAGGTAAGAGAGTGTATCTTAGAAGTTCTCATCATAAGAAAACAGATTTTTTTTTAAACTATGTATGGCAGTGGATATTAACTAGACTTATTTTGGTGATCATTTTGCAAGGTATACAAATATTGAATTGTTATGTTGTATACCTGAAACTAGCAGAATATTATTTGTCAATTATATTTTACTAAAAATAAACAAGACAATGGAGATTGGTGAAAGTATTAGCAACATATAATGGGTTCATTTCCATATACAGGCTCCTATAAATCAACAAAAAAGAAAAAATGGGCAAAATAGGTAACCGATCCACATTAAAAAAATCAGAGTTAAAGCTTATAAAAATGTGTTCAATCTCATTAGGAAGAGGAAAGTAATTTTTAATTATATATGACTTTTTCACCTTTTCAGACTGGTAAAATTTTTAAATTTTATTTATTTTTTTAAAGGTTTTATTTATTTATTTGACAGAGAGAATCACAAGTAGGCAGAGAGTCAGGCAGAGAGAGAGGAGGAAGCAGGCTCCCTGCTGAGCAGAGAGCCTGATGTGGGGCTCAATCCCAGGACCCTGAGATCATGACCTGAGCCAGAGGCAGAGGCTTAGCCCACTAAGCACCCAGGTGCCCCACAGACTGGTAAAATTTTTTTAAACTAAAAAAGTCCATCATTGGCAAGGAAGGTGGACGAATGGGAGAACTTCGGAGTACAGACTGGTACTACCTTTCTGGAGAAGAATTTAATGAAAAATTTTAACTTACAAAGATTTAAAAGACACAAATTCTTTGAGCAGTGATTCTGGTAGTGAGAATCTTTCATACAAAACACATGTGTGGGCGGCTTCATAACAGTGATGCTTGCGGCAGTATTATCGTTAATGGTGAGAAACCAGAGACAACCCATACGTCTACCAAATGGGAATGGAATGACCACATACATTAAGATACACCGATACTAGGAAATACTCCACAATCGTTAGAAAAATTTAGGTAGATCCATAAAAAGCACAAGGGAATACTGTCTATACTGCTGAGTGGAAAAAGCAAATGAAGGACATTATTTGTATTAACTTTTTAAAATCCCATGTCTACTCTTTATTTGACTAAATTTGTGACTTTTTGTAAAACATTTATTTATTTGAGAAAGAAAGCGGGGAGGGGCAGAGGGAGAGAGAGAGGGACAAGCAGACCCCGCGCTGAGCACAGAACCGGACATGGGGCTCGATCCCAGGACCCCAAGATCAAAACCTGAGCCAAAGTCAGATGCCCAACCGACTGAGGCACCCAGGAGCCCCAACGTTTGTGACTTTTAACAAATGACTTAACTCATTTGTGCCAATGACACCCCTTTAAAAGAGGGATAGCAGTACTGTACCTACTTCAGAGGACTGCTACGTAGGTAAGACAATCTGTGAACAGCACTAAGCACGGAGTTGACTACACGGTAAATGCTGAATTAATGTTACCTTTATACAATGTTGACTGATTCAAGTTCCTATGGCACTAACGTAGTGCATTACCTCTACAGAGGACATCCTGTCACGTCATTGGGGGTCTGATGCAGCAAAGCCAAGACTTCATAAATATCTGTTGGTTCACTAGGCTTTGAAGATGTCATCCACTGCTTCTGTTCATAAACTCTTGGAATATACCAGCATATTTTGTGCAGAGAGCCACCAAGTGCAAAATGATTACACACACACACACACACACACACACACATAATATATATATATAAAATAAGTGAAGTTTAAAAGCCAAGAATAAGAAAAGTTGGGAAAACCACAAGTCTTACGAAGCTGAGAACTAAAGCTGTGATGTATTTTTTAAAGATTTTATTTATTTATTTGTCAGAAGAGAGGGAGAGGGAGAAGACACACAAGCAGAGAAAGAAGCACACTTCCCGCTGAGCAGAGAGCCCAATGCAGGACTTGATCCCAGGACCCTGGGATCATGACCTGAGCCCCTGGGATCATGACCAGAGATAAAGGCAGACACTTAACCGACTGAGGCACCCAGGCATCCCTATTTTTTCAATCTTACAGCATCACTAAGATTTTAACCAATGAATGATCAGTTCAGCATCTTAATAGGATTAGGAGAAATAAACTCATGAAGCCATTTGCTGTGGAACATCTGTAAGATCTCTTTATTGCTGTCTTTCTATGCAATGAAGGGGAAAAAAACAGCAAAATAATCCGGGAGCCTAGAATATGGAAATTTAATTCCTTTTTCATTTATTTCCTTTATTTCCTATTCATATTAAATTGCTTTACTTTATTTTATCATTGATTTTGGTATTATAATTCCTCTTGTGGTTACCAGAACACATTAGAGTTACTCGTTTAAATAAGTTCTCATGAACTATCTGAACCTTGCTCATCCTATTTAGAATATTTCAGTGAAATAAACAGTGCCTAGATACTTAAAAAGTGCTCCAAGAAGACATACTGAAGCCAGTATAAGATATACTAAAAGCTAACGGTACAAAATAAGCCTTGAGGTCAAACACACCTACACACAAAACAAAACAAAAATGAAAATGAAACCCAGGTAGAATAAAATGAAACTGAATTCACTATTTCATGTTTGGAGATACTTCAGTGTAAACCCATGGAACACTTCTGTTTTAACAGCTTTTTTAAAAGACCTAAAAGCCATATGAACAACAACCAGCCTTCATCTTGTTTGGGCTTACACTTGCAGTCCACACCCTAAGCCTCCACTAGCCGGCTTCATGTTAATGCACTTTGCCTTCAAGGATAAGACTAAACACTAAGTAAGAGCATCATGTGAAGAAGTTACAACAACCCAAGAGAGATTTCTGTAGGAGAGAACCTCCGCCAAAATCATTTAATAAGTCCAACATAAATAACTTTTAAAGCATTAGTTAGAAGAAGGAAAGAAACTCAGAGTGGCTCTAGAAGTTTGTATCCAGTTCATATAGTAGTTACAAGAAAATACTTTAATTCAGGAAGTACTTACCAGGTAGTTAAAAGGAAAATTCCCATTGAAATGTTTAAATTTTCACTCTTGTCCCTCAACTTAACGGATGGAAGCCCAGGATTAATTTCAAGTATGCTGTTAAATATGGTAAATGCAAACAATTCAGCAAATTTGATGCTCCATTTTGGGTCTATTTGTAAAGCATATGCCCCTGACAGCAAATGCTAGTGGTAGAGTCACTATTTTTTCATTCCCCAACAGATGTAGATTTCTACTGGCTTTTCACGCTCCACAACAGTCAATCATTACTCCCTGATCTCGTACACACCCTATCTGACAGGCTACCTAAACTAAACGTTTTGCTTCCATCTGTCAAATGTCATGTAATTTGATTATTAGGGATAGAAATCTTCCATTGTTTCATTAAGTTGTTTATTGCTGTAGTTTTTAACCCACTGCTCCATGTCTAACTAGGGAAATTTTAAAAAATAAATTAAGTCTAATAAAGTCAATCTTAGCCACTCATATCATCTAAATTAAATCTGACCCTAACTTTACTTTTCTATGATTATGTAAACCCAACACAAGGCACATCTATCTCAGTTAAACAAATCAGTACTAATGAATTTATAAAGCCAATAAAAGTTTTAAACAAAGCCCAGAGCTCAAGAATACCCTGAATTTTTTAAAGGTGATCATTGTCACTAACTGTCAGGAAAATACAAATCAAAACCATCATGATATAGCACCACACACTTGTCAGAACGCCATTATCAGAAAGATAAGATAACAAACGTTGGCAAGGATGTGGGAAAAGCGAACCCTCATGTGCATTGTTGGTGGATATGGGAATTGGTTGCAGCCACCATGGAAAACAGCATGGGGGTTCCTCAGAAAATTAAACTTCCAAGTAACATATGATCCAGAAATTCCCCTTTGGGGTATTTATTTGAAGAAAACAAAAATATGAACTCAAAAAGATATCTATATTCCCCTATTCACTACAGCATTATTTACAAGAGCTAAGATGTGGAAGCAACTTAAGGGTTCAACTTAAGGGATGAACGGATAAATAATGTGGTATACATACACATACACACATGAAATATTCTTCAGCCACAAGAAAAGAACAAAATCCTGCTGTTTGCAACAAAATGGATGGACCTTGAGAGCAGTATACTGCGTGAAATAAGTCAGAGAAGGACAAATGCTATATGCTCTCACACAAAGAATTAAAAAAAAAAAAAAAAATCAAAACCAACCCTCCCCCCAACTCGCAGATGCAGAGAACAGATTGGTGGTTGCCAGGGATGAGGGGTGGGCAAGGTGGGTGAGGGTGGTCAAAAGGTACCAATGCCAGTTATAAAATAAATACCTCCCAAATATGTAAAGTGCAGCATGATGACTACAGTTGACAACACTGTATCGTGTATTTGAAAGTTGCAAAGAGAGTAAATCTTAAAGGTTCTCATCATAAGAAAAAAAGTTTTTGTAACTCTATGTGGTGGTGAATGTTACCAAAACATACTGTCGTCATCATTTTGCAATATATTCATATATTAAATCATTATGTTGCACACCTTCGATTAATACAATGTTCTATTTATATCTCAATTTAAGATGCTAAATGATGAGCCAATATTTTAAAAGGATGTTTTAAACTAACATGAGAAATTTTTAAGTAAAATTTGGCATAAACATACAATATAATACTACAGGGCCACTAAAAATCGCCTTCCAGAAATGTTTTCCTTTCCAATCAAAATCCCAAGAAGGTATTTTATTTTAAAATGCTCATTTAAGGGGCGCCTGGGTGGCTCAGTCAGTTAAGTGTCTGCCTTTGGCTCAGGTCATGATCCCAGGGTCTTGGGATGGAGCCCTGCATTGGGCTCTCTGCTAAGTGGAGAGCCTGCTTCTCCCTCCCCCTCTACCTACCTCTGTCTACTTGTGCTCTCTCTATCTCTCTGTCAAATAATAAATAAAATCTTTTAAAAACAAACAAACAAATAAATAAATAAAGCTAATTTAAGGGTGGCTCAGTTGGTTAAACATCCAACTCTTGGCTTTGGCTCAGGTCATGATTTCAGGGTTATGTGATTGAGACCCATGTTGGTGAGGGGGGTCCACACTCAGCGGGAAGTGTGCTTGAGATTCTCTCTCTCTGCTCTTCCCACTACTGCACACGCTCTCTCTCTCTCCCCTAAATAAATAAATAAATCTTTTAAAAATGTATGAAATAAAATAAAATGCTAATTTAAAAATGTATCTAAAAGAGAAAATGTACAACCCAGCCACATTTTTGTAAAAGATGATATGTGAGGAAGCTAGTTCCTTCTATCAGAATACTAAGATAGTATGGTTCTAGTGCAAGAAAATATACACACATCAATAAAGTAGAATGTATGCATAAACAGATGTATGCATACAAGGATACAGCAGGTAATAAAATGGTATCCCATATCAACTGTGAAAGGACGAACACACACAGAGTCTTGAACTGGCTATACATTCTAAGAGGAAAAACACTGCATCCTTACTTCATGCTGCCACATAAATAAACTCCAGGTGAATTAAAAGAGCAAACCATGAAAAACAAGACTCCAAACAAATTAAAATAAAACATAAGGGAAAATGGTTTTAAACCCTGGGACAGTACAGATATCTTTAAGCAATGAGGCCATAAAATGGAACATTTAAAAACATTTAAAACTTCTGATTGGAAGAAAGATACCATAAACAACTTTAAAAACCAAGCCACAGACTAGAAGAAAATATTTCCAGCATATATAATACACAATGGATTAAACGTCATAATCACAGAAAGCACCAATAAATCACAGAAAGCACCAATAAAGAAAAAAAAGGCCAAACTTAATGGAGAAAAAAGGTATGAATAGGAATTTTAGAGAAGAAATGCAAATGGTCAATAAACATGAAAATATGTTCAATGTCAAGGGCTTAAGTGAGTTATTTCTCACTCAGGTTGGCAAAAATAAAAGATTAGTAATATCCAATACAGGTGAAAATATATAGAGAAATGGATGCTGTCATTACTAGCTGAAGAGCACAAATGGCTGCAACCCTTTAGAGAGAAATTTTATTCCATCAAAAATTTTAACTTGGATTCTCTGCAACTACACAATTCTATTTCCAATATCTGATTCAGAAAAATACCCAAAGAAAATAAAGAAATAAGTAGCATACATTTTCAAAGAAAGAGAAGAAACTGCTGTCCCCTCCAGGGAATACATGAGAAACACCCCATGTGTACAACGTGAGGGCCTAAATGTGTGCTTGAACACCATCTACACTAAGGGAGAAATGAGGATGTCAACGTCAATCAGTAAGTCAGGACACCGCCCTAATGCGAGGGTTAGAAAGAACAGGATAGTTTCATAGGGACGGAGCTTGTGTTGGGGGTGGGGTGTTCCACAGTTTGGGGACTACACAGTAGTTATTACATATACAGGCATTCCTTGTTTAACTGCAATTCACTCCATTGTGCTCCACAGATATTGCAGTTTTTACAGATGGACGGTCTGTGGCAACCCTATGTCAAGCAAGTCTGTTGGCACCACTTTTTCCAAGAACATATACTCACTTTGTATTTCTGTGTCACACTTTGGGAATTCTGGCAATATTACAAACTTTGTGTTACTATATTTGTTATGGTGACCTATGATCAGTGATTATGACTTGCTGAAACCTCAGATAAGGGTTAGCATTTTTTAGCAATTTTTTAAAAAAGACTTTACTTTTTTTTTTCCAATTTATTTATTTTCAGAAAAACAGTATTCATTATTTTTTCACCACACCCAGTGCTCCATGCAAGCCGTGCCCTCTATAATACCCACCACCTGGTACCCCAACCTCCCACCCCCCTGCCACTTCAAACCCCTCAGACTGTTTTTCAGAGTCCATAGTCTCTCATGGTTCACCTCCCCTTCCAATTTACCCAAATTCCCTACTCCTCTCTAACGCCCCTTGTCCTCCATGCTATTTGTTATGCTCCACAAATAAGTGAAACCATATGATAATTGACTCTCTCTGCTTGACTTATTTCACTCAGCATAAGACTTTACTTTTTTATTGACAGAGAGGGACAGCAAGAGAGGGAACACAAGCAGGGAGAGTGGGGGAGGGAGAAGCAGTCTTCCCGTGGAGCAGGGAGCCGGATGCAGGGATCAATCCCAGAACCCTGAGATCAAGACCTGAGCCAAAGGCAAATGCTTAATGACTGAACCGCCCAGGTGCCCCTATTTTTTAGCAATATTTTTAAAGTAAGGTACGTGCATTGTTTTTTGGAGATATAATGCTACTGCATACCTGCCAGACTATAAAATACTATAACCATAACTTTTATATATACTAGGAAACCAAAAAATTCCTTTAACTCATTTTATTCTGATATTTACTTTATTGGGGTGGTCTGGAACTGAAGGCACAGTCTCCAGGGTATGCCTGTATCTGTATATGTATGTATTGCCAAACACATACAAAACTATTTCTACATCTAGACATATGTATGTGCAGAAGCCCTTAAGATGGTCTGGAAGAATACATCCAAGTCACTATCAACGTTTATGAGACAGACTCAGGTATAGAGCAAAAGGGAATTTTTGCTTTATCTGCACTGGATAAATTTTTTTAGGATGACAACGTATTCGTATGTGTATTTCTGTGACTTAAAAATTTTTATTTTAAGAAAACGCAAATGTATTTATTAAAATGGAAATCTATTCCATTTTTTCAACAAATATTTACCAGAAACCTATGTGTTGGGCCCTGTAAAAGTACTAGAGCTCTGTGAGTGCAGAAGGACAAAGACCTGGAGACGTGGAAGGAGACAGCATGCCACGCCGAGGGGAAGGCCAGCGGAGGCCAGCGGAGGCTGCGAGCTGTATTCCCAGAATGGCATGGGGCCGGGGAGCAGAGGCCTCAGAAGCAAGGGAGCAAGCAAGATAGGGCAGCAGGAGCGAAGGCAGGCCGACTGCCACTCCAAGACTGCTCTGGAACACCACATGCCTGCAGCCCTAATGGAACTATGGTATTTACCAGCAACCCGACTCATCTGGGGAGGACGACACATGAAGGCAACGCTGGTGGCAAATGTAAAATGTTGCAATCACTGTGAAAAACAGTCTGGTAGTTCTTCGGGATGTTAAACATCAAGTCACCATATGACCTAGCAATTCCACTCCTCGATGTATTTCCAAGAGTACTTAAACCATGTACCCAAAAAACACATACAGGAAAGGTCATGGCATGACTCATAAGAGACAAAAGGTATGAAACACCCCAAATGTCCATCAACTGATGGACGGTAAGTAAAACGTGATACATCTAATACAATGGAATATTATTCAGCCACAAAAGGAATGAAGCACTGATACATGCTATAAGTTAGGTAACTGAAAATATACCAAGTAAAAGAAGTCAAACATAAACGGCCACGTATTGAGAGGTGGGTCGGGGGAAGGGACAACTGGGTGTCGGGCATTAAGGAGGGCACGTGATGTAATCAGCACTGGGTGTTATGTGCAACTGATGAGTCACTAAATTCTATCCCAGTAACTAATAATACAGTATATGTTAACTAAATCGAGTTTAACTAAAAAAAAAGGTGGCTCAGTGGGTTGGGCCGCTGCCTTCGGCTCAGGTCATGATCTCGGGGTCCTGGGATCGAGTCCCGCATCGGGCTCTCTGCTCAGCAGGGAGCCTGCTTCCTCCTCTCTCTCTGTCTGCCTGCCTCTCTGCCTACTTGTGATCTCTCTCTGTCAAATAAATAAATAAAATCTTTAAAAAAAAAAAAATTTTTTTTTAAGAAAAAAAAAAAAAAGGCCACATACTAAATGCTTCCATTTCTATAGAATGGCTAGAACAGGCAAGTCCATCGAGACAGAAGGTAGATTAGCGAGGCTGCCAAGAGCTAGAGGAAAAGAATAATGGGAAGGGGGGGTGCCTGGGTGGCTCAGTGGTTTAAAGCCTCTGCCTTTGGCTCAGGTCATGACCCCAGGGTCCTAGAATCGAGCCCTGCATTGTGCTCTCTGCTTAGCAGGGGAGCCTACTTCCTTCTCTTTCTGGGGCGCCTGGGTGGCTCAGTAGGTTGGGCCTCTGCCTTTGGCTCAGGTCATAGTCTCAGGGTCCTGGGATCGAGCCCCATATCAGGCTCTCTGCTCAGCAGGGAGCTTGCTTTCCCTTCTCTCTCCGCCTTCTTGTGATCTCTCTCCCTGTCAAATAAATAAATACAATCCTTTAAAAAAAAAAAAAAAAAAGAAGAAGAAGAAGAATGGGAAGGGACTACTACTGTATACAGTTTCTCATGGGGGCATTGAAACATTCTAAACTTAGATTGTCACAACAGCCCTACAACTCTGAATAAAAATCGTTCAACTGGATTGTACACCTGAAACTAGTATAACATTCTCTACCAACTATAAACACTCCACGCGGCTGTACACTCTAAATGAATGAATTTTATAGTATATAAAATATTTTTTATCAAGCTATAAAAAAATTAAGTCACCTGCATTAAGAACACAACTGTGCTTTTAAAATAACATTATTTCTTGGGGCGCCTGGGAGGTGCAGTCAGTTAAGCATCTGACTCTTGGTTTCGGCTCAGGTCCTGGTCTTAAGGTTGGTTTCAGCTCGCACCATGGTCTCGGGGGTGTGGGATGGAGCGCCACCTTGGGCTCCAACGCTTATCGCAGGGTCTGCTTGTTCCTTTCTCTCCCCTTCTACCCCTCCCCGAGCTCTAAGTTAAGTAAATAAAATCTCTAAAAGAACACTATTTTCATTTTCAAATACAGAAAGCAAGAACAAAAAAGAGACAAGAAATCTGGGTACCATTTGGATATGCAACAGAACAAGGAGAATGTAGCTGTCATTGGTTTGTGTTAGTTAAGGGAATGCTATGCTTCAACTGATAAATTCCAAATCACACTTGCTTAATCCAAGACATTTCTCAGACAGCAAAAGTGCCAGCAGGTGTTCCTGATGAGCAGGCACCTCTCCTCCACATGATAATTCATCGGGCCAAGCACCTTCCACCTCACCGCTCTGCTTCTTGAACACAGGCTCCCCAAACCATCAGGGGTAGTGCTGTCAGTCGTGGAGCTTTCCTTGATCCAGGCCTTCCACCCACATTCTACTGTTAAAATTCAGTCACATGGACCTCGTCTGACCTCAAGGGAAGCTGGTAACTAGAAGGCAGCACTTCCTGCCACTAAATACGAGTGTTTAGAATTAGTACTACCACTTTTTGGAACTTCCATTAGTGGATAATATCAGCGATTTTGTTTAAAGAAGGCTCTATGAGTCAACAGTCGTGATACTGATGAACTGCCACGGAACGGCAATTAGTCAATACATATTTACTGAGCACATATTATCCACCATAGACTGTTCTAAGTAAACAGCGTGAAGGAAACCTGCCCTCATGGATCCTACAGTCTAGGCTGGGAAGGCAGATAATAAAGTATAAAGTGCGCTGAACGACGATAAAAGGGGGGAAATGAGGCAAGGAAGGATCGCGGAGTTATCACTTTCAAAACAGTAACCGAGGCCTCCGTGACGAGGTGACATTAGCCAAAACCTAAGGGAAATAAGAAGTGGGTATCTGGGGAAGAACATTCCAGACAGAAAGTGCAAAGATCCTGAAGTGGGAGCTCGTGTGGCACTTTCGAGGCCACTGCTGTTGGAGCAGAATGATCAAGGCAAAGATGCCAGGAGATGAGCTCACAAAAGTACCGGGCACCAGATTACATACAAATGTGTAGGTTGCTGTAAAGATTTTGGTTTTGAGGAAGCCACTGGAGAATTTTGAACAGAGAAGAGACATAATCTGATCTATCTTTCAAAAGGATCACTTGAGAACAGACTGTTAAGTGAGCACAAGCAGAAGCCGGAAGACCAATAAGCAAGATCCTAGAACAATCCTGGCGAGTGCGCTAGTGGCCAGGTCCAGGGTTGGAAAGGTTTTGAGAAGGGGAGCAGGGAAACTGGATGAATTTCTATATTCATACGATAATGAATTTCTGTGAGAGAAAGAGCAGGGTCTGGGCTGATTCCAGTTTTTTGGCCTCCAAAACAGATAGGATGAAATTGCCACTTAGGGGTAAAGTCTGAAGGAGGAGAGGTCTAAGGAAGAAAAAGCAGGGGTATCAGTAGAAAATCAACCAATATGATTAATTTCTTCATTAATAAAGGTTTGCTCTTTGGAGTTTTCAGGAAAACTTTTTACCACAAAAAAAAAGTATAATTATTACACTCTTTATATGAATAGTGTTCCCCATTTATAAGCTATTTCCAAATGGTATACTGCATTCGAGTCTAATAAAAACTCTTCAAGGGGCATCTGGGTGGCTCAGTGGGTCATAATCCCAGAGTCCTGGGATCGAGCCCAGTGTCAGCCTCCCTGCTGCTCAGTGGGGAGCCTGTTTCTCCCTCTGCCCTTCCCCCTGCTCATGTTTTCTCTCTCTCTCTCTCTCTCTGACTCTCTCTCAAATAAATAAATAAAATCTTAAAAGAAAATCTTTAAAAGAGCTAGAACGGCTTCCATCCTGATTTCACACCTTGGGAACCTTCTTGTCAGCTTCTGTCCTGCTCTCACACTTCACCTTTTTTTCTAGGTTTACTGATCTGCCATGAAGGCATTTCGTCACACTAATTCAGTAATTTATGCTGTTTTATTGTTTAAAATCCTAATTTCAAAACCCATAAACTTCCCATTAAAACTTCAAGGTCAATTTTTCCAACCTTCTTTATTACATGTCTTTAAAAAATGTCAAGCATAAATAATTTTTAAAAAACTGATTCATACTATAATGAAGTTGGAAATCTCACACCAACCAATTTATAAATCCTTGATTCACAGCTGTAAGTACAACCACTTCAGAGCCCTGTTTCCTTAGCTATTTGCTAATTAATTAGTACCAGAGTACCAAGCACTGTCTCTACACCAGACAACAAGATCACTAAATCATAGTTTTGAAATTATTTTTCACTGTACCAAGATATGACATAAGCATTTAAAAATCAACTCTGTATCTTTATATTACCTTAGAAAAGTGGCAGATCTTTTAGAGTTCAAATATTATCATATTTTTCATGGATTATGGGCTTTACTTATAGGAGCCAGTTAGAGGAGCACATGTTGAAACAGTCAATATGTCTTATTCTGATTAAATAAGGAGTTATTTTATTCACCAATAAGCACTGCCAAAAATGTACCCATTTCAGTAATATTATAAAATGATTAGATGAATAGGCTATGTTCAGTTATGAGAAGCCCTGAAACTTCTAAAATCTCCTAGTAGCTATTTCTCCACCTCTTCACGTCAAGTGACAGTTCAGAAACTTCATTCCTACTCAACAGATGCTTGTTACCATTTATCTAAAAAAAAAAAAAAAAGAATACTTGAGTACCTACTCCGTATGTGCCTAGCATTTTTTGAGTTATATACTAAATAAAGCACTGCCCAACAGTATATGATAATCGTAACACAAGTGTGAACTATTTTCAAATTATATCTTATTTAAACCTAACCATTCTACTTATCCCATACATGATTCCCCCATTCTGCATATGAGAAAACTGAGGTTCAGAGAAGCTAAATAACCAGTCCACTTGTTTTTTTTTTAAAAAGATTTTATTTATTTATTTATTTGACAGAGCTCATAAGTAGGCAGAGAGGCAGGCAGAGAGAGAGGGGGAAGCAGGCTCCATGCTGAGCAGAGAGCCTGATGTGGGGCTCGATCCCAGGACCCTGAGATCATGACCTGAGTGGAAAGCAGAGGCTTTAACCCACTAAGTCACCCAGGCGCCCCCAGTCAGTTCATTTAGTAAGCAAACAAGGGCAGCATTTGAACCCCAGTCTGATTCCAGACCCTGAACTCCCCTAGACTTCCAGGTTTTTCTCAGAGCTCAGGTGGTAAGGACAACTGTGAGGTATGCTTATACCACAAAGTGATGGCTCCAGATAATTTATACTCTAGTTCTTTATTATTCTAGTTAACTTATATTTTATATTTGATCTTTATATTCTAGCTCTTTATTATTTATTCAACTTCAAGATTCTATATTGTTCTAGTAAAATGGTGAGTAACCAGGAGTCTAGATGGCACCTAAGTGTTACCATCTGTGAGCTTCTTCTACAATGCTATTTTAGTAGGGCCTTATGCTAGATTAGTTCATATGAAAGGATAAAAGCCTAATTAAAATGGGGGCGCCTGGGTAGCTCAGTTGGTTAAGCAGCTCCCTTTGGCTCAGGTCATGATCCCAGGGTCCTGGGATCGAACACCATCTTGGTCTCCCTCCTCAGCGGGGAGTCAACTTGAGATTCTCTCTTCCTCAATCCCTCTGTCCCTCCACCCTTGCTCTCTCTCTCAAATCTTTAAAAAGTATCCCTGAGTTACTGAATACTTGTAAAAAGAAATAGAAGGTCCTTATCATTTTTTTAAAAGAATTATTTATTTGACATAGAGAGTACAAGCAGGGGGAGTGGGAGAGGGAGAAGCAGGCACTCCAATGAGCAAGGAGCCCGATGCGGGACTTGATCCTAGGACCCTAAGATCATGACCTAAGCCAAAAGCATATGGTTAACCGACTGAGCCACCCAGATGTCCTAAAGGTCTTATTCTAATGATAATCAAACTAATTTCTAAGTGTTTCTAAAGAAAAGGATTTAAAAGAATTTATTTAATTTATAACAGTTCAGGGGCACCTGGGTGGCTCAGTTAAGTGTCTGCCTTTGGCTCAGGTCATGATCTTGGGGTCCTGCAATCAAGCCCTGTGTTGGGCTCCCTGCTCAGTGGGAAGTATACTTCCCCTTTTCCTCTACCTTCCCCCATCCCACTCACTTGTGTTCTCTCTTTCTCTCTCTCTCTCTCTCTAAAGAAGTAAAATCTTAAAAAGAATTTTAATTTATGACACTTTACTGTTTCAACTGTTGTACACACCTAGAAACCACTTTCTTCATATCACTGCACGAAATTAAGCCCAGTCCACATTCAACTCTCCAATTCGGTACGGTCACTCCTAGTAGCCCGGTCAGTCCTTTCTCCTCTTCCCCATGTCCTGAGCCCCAGATGTGCTCAGCACAGCCAAACCCTGTTCCATATAATGGACCCACTCAACCAGTCAACCAGAATCCTTGTTGTCAGGTAACTATTCTGGGCCTTCTGTGTGGCTGTGTGATCCGGTCCTGGCCACAAGAGAAGAGAAAGTCTGCTGGGAGCTTCTGGGAAATATACCCTGATTCCCAGTAAGAGAGGCAAGATAGTTTCAAAATATCCTGAGTCTTGTTAATACCAACCCAATGTTCACCTTGCAATAATACCTCCTACAACTCAGTCAGCAAATACACTGCATTAAAATGTATACAGACCACATATTCTACTTCTCTTGGGGCCTGAAAAACTTCCAGTGCCAGATGTGGGTATAACACTGGCATGTAAACTCCATGCAGACCATTTCATTCAACCAATATTACTGAACGCCTATTCCATGCTAGGCTCTGGGCTGGGCAGGAGGGTAGAGTAATAAATCAGATGAATGTCCTTGCTCCTAAAACATAGCAGGTATTTATGAATTCCTGCTCAATTAGTGAACTACAAATTCAAATGATTATTGAACCAAACTCTGGTAGAACAAACTATTTTTAAAGTATAAAACTTGCAAGTTTAACTGAAACTAATAATCAAATAATTTTATATATTGTACGTCTAGACCAAGCAGCTTTTGCTATATGTCCAAACACACACACATACTTCTTTTTTGGATACCAGAGAATATTTAATGTGAAAAGTACTGGCAGGCAATCATATTTATTATAAGCAAACTGGAGAATTTCTGATGTTTCACCAAAAAAAACACATATGCTAACTGAAATGGAAAGTGCCCCTTTGGCATTAATTTTGTTAAGAAATACGTTTAAAGAATACACTAAATACAGAGATGTAGTCAATGAAAATTTAAATCAAAATTTAAAATCTGTTTTCTGCAACCCCCCCCACCAAAAAAAACTACTGCAAAAGGTGAAAAAGGGGTTAGTCGGAGCTGGGACCAAAATAATGGAATACTTGTAATCATTCATGAATTCTGATATCCTTGTTCCCCTATTCTCCCTCCAATTACCATGACCAAGAAGAACAAGTCACATGACAGTAATGTGGACATCTGGTAAGAGTGCCCCAAAACTCCCACCAGACACTTGATCAAATTTACATTACCCTACAAGCAAGTCTGGTGGTGGGATAGATTAATACTTAAAAGAGATCTTCAAGAGACCAGAGATACTAATATAGTTTAACCCTATTAGAGTTCAGCTGTAGGCAGAATAAACAGAAACCCAAAAATAAAGACCTCCACATGTTTTTTAAGTTCTTACCTCAAGGATAAGGAACTGACCGCAAACCAAAAAGTCCCAGAAGTTCAAATCAAACCTAGAAAGCTACTTAACTGTCTTTACCTCCCAAATGGTTGCCAATGTGCTCATTTCATTGCAGGCACCCCCTCAAAAAGGAAGCCCAATGGGAAGGGAAGAGGGAAGGTCTGAAAACCCCCTGATAACTAACATTAGAAATCAGAGAGGCAGGTCAATTAGAAGAGATACCAAGTATACACACACATGCCAGGATAACAAAAACAAAAAACAAAACAAAAACAAACCTTCATCTGACACTCCACACTTTTCTCTCCCTATAAATTCCTAGTGGCCTTAGACGTGATATTACATTTGCAAATTCTCTGGTACATGAACTGTTGGAAGTAATATAAAAGCCAATTATATTTTGCTAAAAGCAGACTATTCTCTTGAAGAAAATGAAAAACAGCAGAAGCTAAATAATGAGTAGAACTAAAATTGCTCTACACAAAGTTCAGCACCCTAAATGTCTTGAAAAAGATCACTCAGCAAAACCAGCAGAGGTGCTCAGAAGGGAATTCAGGTCTCTTTGACTTTGTGCCTTTGTCTTCACTGGTTGAGCACATGCTTCTCTGAACAGTAAACAAGACGACTCACAGCTGGGGAATGGGAAACTGAGAGTGGACCAGACGAACCAGAAGAAGGCCTGGTTAAAATTCCCCAGGCCCATGCTTGCTAGCTCAGCTTCCTTATCTGTTAAATATGGAACATACACAGATTGAGGGGTTGTTGTGAAGATGAAATAATTTACATAAAATATGGCACCACACAAAATAAAAATTTTTAGGGGTTAACTTAGCCTTCTAAAGGGGAGAAAATCAAGGTGTATGAATGATCAACACTGTATCAAAAATAACTAGACAGTCCTGATAAGGAAGCCTGTGGCCTCAGCAGCCAGACTGGGGGTGTACGTGGCTGGCTCAGGCAAGTTATATAACCAGTTTATGCCTCAGCGTCATCATCTATAAAGTGGAGGTGTTAACAACTGTACCTCTCGCATGAAGTTAGTTTTAGCTTATTCAATCAATTAATGCATACAGAAGTTTATAGCACAGCAGGCCTCAAAGCATAGTGGCTCTTACTGCTTTAACAAACCTCTCAGTAGAACCATGATTCCCAGCCCCAGTCCTTGAAACACCCTCATTTTTCTTACCCAGTACCCTTCTAACACCTCCTAGCAAAGTTATACAGTAACTTTTCTTTAATTAAAGTACACTTCTTTAATAATTATTTGATGCAATGGGAGGACACTGAGTTTAGAGAGGGGTCAAAGGGCTAAAAAAGAATCGGTGTGGTAAGCAGCCACCAACAAAATCCTTAGAATCAGCAGGAAAGCACATAAACAAAGCCTTTGTCCCCAGGCGAGTGAAGAGGCTTCTTCCTTTCCCCCAGAGTTTGGAGAAGAGTGGCAGGCAAGCTGGAGTGACTACTGTCTCCAGACCCCTGGGAGGCTGCCTTTTGCCCATTAGTCACCAAACTTTAAACTCTACTCAATCTCCTCAAGGCCTTCAGCCCAAGGTGTCATCTTAAGGCAGGATACTTTGGGGTTTTTTCCACTTTATTTTGCTGTATTAAGCACACAGGTATTTTTATAAAGCTTTATGTCGGACTTTAAAGACTCCTAGACTATAATCGCATGTGCTGCACAATTAATTCATTAGGATATTTTAAGGCTTAAGGCCCTAAAAGAAGCAGACTATCAGTTGTAAATGTAAAAGACCTTTGGCTAGGCTCTACCCCTCAAAATCACTATAAGCACCTAAACAGCATGTTCAGGTAAAAACCAGTCCCTCAGGAACGCCTCCCAACTCCTGGGCAATGATGCTGCCCCCTGGGGCATCCCTGGGGAAACCCTGAGTCTGCGCAAAACCCCCCGGGCCAGCATGTCATTGTCCACAAACGTAAAGAAGCACGCTGAACATTTAATAATGGTGATACAAGGAACAAGAGTAAGCTTATTTAGAAAAAGAACAAATTACTTAGAAAACAAAACAACTCTTCGGTAACTTTTAAAATAAATGCTTCCAGGAAAGGAGTAAACCTCTGGTTACTACTAGAAAAAGGCTGGGACACATGTTACATCTGTAAAATAATTCAGAGCAAAAAGTTAAATAGGCATAAGGGGGGGGTAAAAAAAAAGAACCTAACTTACGCTAATTAGGAAACTAATTAAACTCACATTTAAGATGTAAAACCTTAAAACCCCAACTGGCAGACCAACAGTCTCCTTACCTGCTCTTCTGGAGCTCAGCGGGTTGCCAGGCAGCCTGTTGTCTGTTCAGTACAGAACTCAGCCCCGCTCCTTGTTTGTTTCTGCAGACTGCAATACCCACACAATTAATCCACAGCGAACTTCCTCTGAAAACTAGAAGTGCTTATGTTAAATACACAGAAACTTTTGGTTAAATCTACTCCTTTTAAACAACAACAAAACAATGCCTCCTACTCCACTTTCCTATTCTCTGTCTAAAAACTATGTTTTTTCCTACCATTAAATCATTATTTAAGTAAACTTAAATACTGTACTATAAAGATTGCTAGTTTTCCAAGATTAGCACTTATCAATTCTACTTTCTAGTGTGTAGTACAAAAATAGCTACATAATTTTCAATTCTTAATAATACTGACTACGCTAAATTAATTTTCATATTATAGAAGAAAAAATAGTTTTCACAAAATACAAAACGACTTTTCCTTCTTGGCTAAAACTATAACTGAAACAGAGACAGGTGCCTGAAGTCATCAAAGCTAGCTGACAAGAATTCAAAACTTTATTTGCAAATTAACACAAGGTAGGCTCAATGCAAGTGAACAGTTACTGATGTCTCTTTCAGAGGGGCAAAATTTCTAGCACTGTGTATGAAAACCTTTCTGATTTATATTCCAAAGTGTGCGATGGGGGCAAGGGCAGAAGGAAGTTGTTAATTTCAATTGTTGTGTTTAAACTGTTGAGAAAATAAATGAGCTAGCTGGTGAAAACGCACATTCGGGAAAAACATCATCATCAAGGTAACTCAAAGCACACACCCTATTTATGTGTTTCTCTTCATTATTTTCTTGTAAGTGGTGAGATTACAAATGCAATACTATTCTCTACTAAAGCATAAAGGAAAAAAGGAAGTCAATTCAGTCGTCTAAGCTCACATTAAATCCCTCCACAAAGGTCATGTGCGGATAAGCACGAGCTCAGCTGCATCGGGTTTGAACCCTCACGACCCTCGGTCCTCACTGACCAGGAAAGCTGGAGCTTGCAGAGGCCTAATGTCAAATATAACTACCAAAAGTCATGCACTTACTTCAAATTCCTCTCAAAACAATGTTTTAAGGGGAAAAAAGTCAATAAACCATTCAAACAGCAGAGTGATACTCTTACCCGAAGCTTTAAAGAAATGTCGAATTCAGACTGCCAGTTAGTTAGACTTCAAAGAGCCACCGTAATGAACAGTCTGGTCAAGAAAGTTTTCCTGACTTTAACAGATACCATGGTGGGAACTAAATATCATGGAATCTGGGCCTTTTTGGAAATGGAGACATCTGGGAAGCAAATGAATAACCCTACAAAACAGACCTCAGTGCCATGGGGCTGCCCAGCCAACCCTGCAGTTTCAGAGGGATGTTGATGGACTGGGGTCAAGTACAAGGAGAAAATAACTTTTCTACTTTACTCCAACGAGGAGTGATGAACTTTAACACACTAACATTTTTCCTTTTGCTCACTTCCCCCTCAAATAAATGCTTTAATGCTCCTATCACTCCCATTCTCAAACATTTGCTTAGTGCCATCAGGAACTACACTCTGTGCTGCACTTTCACATATATGAACTCAACTGCCTGGATGATTTAAAAAGGAAAAAAGATATCGTTTTTTGTTTAATTAAGTAACAGAGATTGGTGGATCTAAAAGTTGGGAGACACTTCAACAGGTGGCACCTCGTCCAGCGGTCCTCCTAGTTTTGTGATTTTCTACCCACTATTCTCATGCCCCAACACTTCCACAAGAAACACCTCTCCATTAACCCAGCGTGCTTCTCTAGCACATTCTTCTCCACGCATCCTTGAAGAGGAAGTGGTCCATTCCCTGTCAAACAACATCAGTGACACAGTGACAGAGAGCTCCCAGGAACACCTTCTGGGATAATCTGCTCCACTTCTGAGCTGCTTCACCATAAAGTGTATCCTTCAATTGCCCCAAATTCCAAAGGCTTCTACCCAGAGGTGTTTCCCACTCACAATGTGTCTGCACCCCCGTTCACACAAGAGCCCTTCGCACAGCCGAAAGAACTAACAGTCCTTCCAAAGACGGGTTCGAAGTTCCCTCACCATCCTGGTCTTCCTGTGAAACACAGTTCAGTTTATCTGTATTCCAACAGAACACAAAAAGATTTAGTTAAAGCCTTAAAATGATTTTGATTTCACTTTAAATAGCTTGCTACTTACACATGGCTAGGCAAGATATTTCAAAGCTAAGTTTGCTCAGTTAATTAGACTTTGAGCCTGAGATCCTGGTAATCAGGCTTGATGGAACAAAGAACTCTTCCTTTCTCACAGTGTTCCTTTGAAGTCAACCAATCACAGAACTACAGAGATGCCTTCCCCAAAAGGACATATAATAGCCAATGGGTACATGAACAGGTGGCTCAACATCACAAATCTTTAGGGAAATGAAAATCAAAACCACAAGGAAATATCACCTCACATGTGCTAGAATGGCTAGTACCAAGAAGACAAGAAAGAAAAAGTGTTGGTGAGCATGTGCAGCAAAGGGAACCTTTGTGTACTGTTGGTGGGAACATGAACTGGAGCTGCCATTTTGAAAAGTATGGAGGTTCCTCAAAAAGTGAAAAATAAAACTACCATACAATCCAGCAATTCCACTTCTAAGTATCTGAAACAAAATCACTACCACGAAAGATCTCTGCACGGTACAGTCCACTGCAACATGAGTCACAACAGCTGAGATATGGAAGCAACCGATGTATCCATCAATGGATCAATGGATAAAGAAAATGTGGTTACACATCTACAACAGAATATTCTCCAGCCATAAAAAGGAAGGAAATCCTGCCATTTGCAACATGGATGGACTGTAAGAGCAGTGTGCTAAAGGATGTAAGTGAAAGAAAAATGCTATACGATCTCACTTATATGGGAAATCTAAAAAAATCAAACTCATAGATTCAGATTCAGACAGATTCGTGGCTGCCAGAGATGGGGAGGCAAGGTGGGGGAGGGGGTGTGGTGGATAAATGGGTAAAGGTGATCAAAGGTACAAGTTAAGGAAGTTACAAGTTAAGGAAGTTACAAGATAAGGAAGTCCTGGGGATGTAATGTACAGCAAGTAACTAGATTAACAACACTGTATTGTATATTTAAAAACTGCTAGGAGAGTAGATCTTAGAAGCTATCATCATAAGAAACAAAAATGTTTTACTGTATTTACAGAAACTGTATTACCAAGGTAAATATGTGGGGTGACAGACATTAATTAAACTTACTGTGGTCATGATTTTGCAATATAAACATATATCAAATCACTATGTTGTACACCTGGGACTAATACAATGTTATATGCCAACTGTATCTCAATAAAACTAGGGGGTTAGAAATTTTGATGCTGATACCCACAGCTACTCTTTAAGTCAGGGTCTTGGTTATTTTCTCTCTCTAGTCCCAGTTCCAAATAGATAATAAATGTCTAGAAAAAAGAGAAAAAGGAATGAGAACTTAACTCTAAAGCTGAGAGATTTGTTTGTGTGAGAAAGGAAAATCTGTGCAGGTCAAGATAATGCAGAGTGCAGAGTAATTAACAATTATAAGCAAACAGGCTGGTGGCCTATGTAGAAACTCAGAATAAATATTGGGGAAATTAAGTTTCAAGGACAAAATCTAGTCACTGGTACTGAGGAGTTCAAGGCACTGACTTAATCATTATATAACTGGGGGAAACAGTAAAGGTCCAGTTATTAGAAACTGTATTACCAAGGTCAAAAAGACTCAACAGTAAGACTGAACCTGAAGCTGCACTAGCAGGTTATTGCCATACTTAAGTAATTCATGTCTGCATCTCTGTTGGGGTGAAGATTAGTCCCAGAGTCTGGGAAGAAGCTGGCTATTTTGGCCAGACCTCAGTAAGCATATGAGGTTATAATTGTCAAAATGGAGAGCTGGGTGGAAACAAAAGCCACAGAAGGAAAAGGAGCCAATTCTCAGGTGATCTAAGTTGGCTGCAGCTTGGTTTGTGATTTTTAAAATTTCAGATTCCCAAGCCTGAGCACTGCCTTTACAGGAAAAAAAAAAAAAATTTTACCAATCATTTTGCAAAAGCAAAGTACCTTTCAGGAGAAACTAAGAAACTAAGAAAAATAGATAGATAGATCCACATCCCTACAACATAAAGGGCAAAGTAACTAAATACACATTCCCACACAGAATGCAATTCTCTTCCTCAGAAATGACCAAAGCACCTTGCAGACCTTCCAGAGGAGGAGCCCTCCAGCCCACCTGCATGTCAGGGCAGGCCCTTCCTCAGTCTCCAGGACTTGGCCCCCTGCCTGGCTGCAGTGAGCACACAGTTTATGGTCTGCAGAATAAAATAAATGGAGATGGTTCTGTCATCTATTCCAACAGAATTTGAGTCTCAACTCTGAATACTTCTCATAATCATCCTTTAATTTTTTTTGAAGATTTTATTTATTTATTTGAGAGAGAGACAGTGAGAGAGAGCATGAGAGGCAAGAAGGTCAGAGGAAGAAGCAGACTCCCCGTGGAGCTGGGAGCCTGATGTGGGACCCGACCCCAGGACTTGGGATCGTGACCTGAGCTGAAGGCAGTTGCCCAACCAACTGAGCCACCCAGGTGCCCAATCATCCTTTAATTTAAAGGAGTGACAAGAAACTAAAATAATTATTGAAAAGCATCTCAACTCTGAAAATGTGCCATGTCTTACCAGTTTAAAAAAATAAACAATGTATAAAATATCACATAAATAAAGAAAAGAGACCAAAAAACTCTTTTCTAAGCAAAAGCCTTAACATTTATAAACTCCAACTAAAAACCCAAAGAACCGGGGCGCCTGGGTGGCTCAGTGGGTTAAGCCGCTGCCTTCGGCTCAGGTCATGATCTCAGGGTCCTGGAATCGAGTCCCGCATCCGGCTCTCTGCTCAGCAGGGAGCCTGCTTCCCTCTCTCTCTGCCTGCCTCTCCATCTACTTGTGATTTCTCTCTGTCAAATAAATAAATAAAAATCTTTAAAAAAAAAAAAAAAAACCCAAAGAACCTGCAGTTTTTGCACTTCAATCCATATGCTAAATAGACACAGTTAATTATAGGTATCTTTGGCAGTATTTTTTTAAGTTTTTTTGTTTGTTTTGTTTTTAAAGATTTTATTTATTTATTTGACAAAGAAAGAGATCACAAGTAGGCAGAGCAGCAGGAGAGAGGGGGAAGCAGGTTCCCCACAAAACAGAGAGCCTGACATGGGGTCGGGGCTCGATCCCAGGACCCTGAGACCATGACCTGAGCTGAAGGCAGAGGCCCAACCCACTGAGCCACCCAGGAGCCCCACGTTTTTCTTTAAGTAATCTCTACACCCAACCTGGGTTCACAACCCTTAGATCAAGAGTTGCGTGCTCTGATGACTGAGCGGGCCAGGCGTCCCACTTAGGCAGTACTTTTTATTTGTGACATAGCCATTACATCTGATGCACTATGTAACACATAAAAGTCCATTTTAAAATAAATTACTTTAAAGTGGACTTAGTAAATACATGACACACACTGGCTGTTCTGCTGCACTACTGAAATGCCTGCTACATTCACAGCAGTTACCTACAAAACACGTGATCTCTACGTGCTGGCACAAAATGTCTACAGCTCCGAGGACTAATTCTAGGTTGATCGGTTAGTACACAAACCTTCTCCACCCTCATCCACTCCATCTACTTAGCTCTGACCATTCTGAGCATCTGCTCCATACAGGTCCTTTTATTCGAGGTACATCTACTTACAACATGCTACAAAGTTATTGTGACATTAGATTAGTGTTTAAAACAGATACAATGACAGCCAAAGAAAGAAAAAAAAATCATTCCATTTGGGAAGAATTGTGAAAATGGTGTTAACGACTAAGACACAAAAAGTGAAAAGTATTAATAGTAAAAGCATAATCGAATTTACATCAACTTTGTAACTTTTCTTATTTATAGTTAAAATCAAGGAAAGAACAGAAAACCATTTCATTGCAATAAAGTGGTGTAAGAGACAGCAGCATCATAAATCAAAGCTGAAAAAAGCAATTACTCTATGCTCATTACAAAATACTATACTGGAAAAAAATACAGTCGAGATTGTAATTTGCTCTTATAAAGCAATCATTGACTATACATACAGTCTTTGCCTACAAACGAAGAAGCCAAGAAGAACACTCTTAAGCAGAGTTTCCAACAGAAGGGTTTGTTCAGAAGACATTAATGCAGAGAGAGGGAAAAAAACCTCAATTTGCTAATTAGTTGAAACTGTCTGCCAATTCAACTGGGAAATGGTGCATTAGAAAAAATACCTACCACAAACAACTTGCTAGTAGAGTCACTGCATTTGTAACTAAAGAGATCAAACACAACTGTACCACTGGATAACAAAATAGAGGAAAAAGATGTTTCTTTTAACAAAAGTAATCCAGCTAATAAAGGAGGGAATGACAGACTCTCTAATAAAATCAATTAATGGATCTAAGTGTTGACCATCAATAGCAGCTTACATCAATCGCAAAACAAAAGACAACCTGAGGGGCACATGGATGGCTCAATCGGTTAAGTGTCTGACTTCAGCGCAAGTCATGCTTTGAGAGTCCTGGGGTCCTGGGATTGAGCCCTGCATCTGGCTCTGTGGTCAGCTCTCCCTCTTCCTCTGTCGCTCCCCCTCCTCAAGCTCTCTCTCAAATAAATGAAATCTAAAAAAATAAATAAATAAAATAAGACAACTGGAAACATTATGTGTCCCCCCATGGACGAATACAACACCAACTATGAAAAAGTCCTGGGGGAAAAAAATCAAACCAGAATTGGATGGAACTTCTAGATCCAATACAGAAGTCAGAAGAACAGGATAAGTGTCACCCTGGTGATCTCAACTTTTACTTCATGCCATACATAAAAACTCAAAATGAATCATAAACCTAAATGTAAGAGCTAACAGTACAAAAAAAAAAAAAAAGCTAGAATTATAAAACATCTAGGAAAAAATAGAAGAAAATCTTTTCAACCTAGGATTGGCAAAGATTTTTTTTTAACTATGACCCCCCCCAAAAGGCACAAACAATAAATAAAAATTCAATAAACTGTATCAAAGTTTAAGCCTTTTTGCTTTTCAAAGATTCTATTAAGCAAAAAACAAGTCACAAACTGGAGGAAAAAATCTGCAAAACATTTATCTGATAAAGGATTTATGTACAAAAACTCTTACAGGGGCGCCAGGGTGGCTCAGTCGGTTAAGCCACCAGCTCTTGGTTTTGGTTCAGGTCAGGATCTTGGGTCGCATTGTGTCCTGGCTCCCTGCTCAGCAGGGCGTTGGCTCCCCACCACCCTCTCTTTCCTCTGCCCCTCCCCCACTCTTGTTTTTTCTTTCTCTCTCTCTCACTCTAAATAAATCTTTTTTAAGAAAGAAAAAAAAAAAACCCACCAAACTCTTACAACTCATTAAACAATCTAATTTTTTTAAATAGGCAAAAGATATGAATAGACACTTTAAAAAAGAAGACGTAGGAATGGCAAATAAGCACATGAAAAGATACTTCATTAGTCATTAAGAAAATGCAAATTAAAACGTCAAGGAAATATCATTACATACCAACAAAAATGGGTCAAGTCAAAGACTAGCAAACAGCTAGGGTTCACAAGAGACTGCAGCTCTCACACAGTGTTGGCGCAAATGGAAAATGGTACGGCCACTCTGAAAACAGTTTGGCAGTTCCTTAAGCTCTTCTTCGAAGCTGTATGTTTAAATATAGTTACCGCACAACCCAGTAACTCCACTCTTGGGTATCTACCAAAGAGGGATGAAAACATAACCATACAAAGACGTTTACACAAGTGTTCACTGCTATGAGCAGGAAACAACCCAAATGTCCATCAATTAGTGAATGGATAAACAAAGTATGGTGTATCTAACAACAGGATAATTCTCAGCAATAAAAATGAGTGAACTACTGATACATGCAATAACAGGGACAAATTTCAAAAACATCATATGAAATGAAATATGCCAGACAGATAAGGCTACATACTGTGATGATTCCATTTACAACAAATTTGTAGAAAAGGCAAAACTGTAGAGAAAAAAGCTTATAGGGCACCTGGCTGGCTCAGTCAGCAGAGCATGCAATTCTTCATCTCAGGGTTGTGAATTCGAGCCCCAAGTTGGGTGGAGAGATTACTTAAAAAAATAAAATCTTAGGGGCGCCTGGGTGGCTCAGTGGGTTAAAGCCTCTGCCTTCGGCTCAGGTCATGATTTCAGGGTCCTGGGATCAAGCCCTGCATCGGGCTCTCTGCCCAGCAGGGAGTCTGCTTCCTTTCCTCTCTCTTTGCCTGCCTCTCTGCCTACTTGTGATTTCTGTCAAATAAATAAATAAAATTAAAAAAAAAAAGAACCTCTCATTTTAAAAAATAATAATAATAAAATCTTAAAAAAAAAAAAAAAAGCCATCAGTGGTTGCCTGACACTAGGGTAGAGACAGGGGTTATTGGTAACTAGTCACAAGGTCATGGGGCAGGAGCGGAGGGGAATAGAAGTGTTCTAAAATTAATTTCTGGTGACAGATGTTTGTATCAACTTACTAAAACTCAACAGTATCAACATGGGGAGAGGGATTCTATACCACCTAAGCGGGTGCATATAAATATCAAGGTTCCAGAAATTTCAGTTTTTATTAAATCCTCAGGTCATCCTGAGTAGAAAATCTCTCACATTCACACATCCTGAATCCAAAAGAAAGTGGGTGGCAGCTCATACTCTGTGCCCCCCAGTGAGCTGCTCCTCACTTTTAATATGGGAACCGCACTACTACACCAGCAAAGGAAGGAAATGGGTATAGAACAAAAGATCATTACCTGTTTTAAACTGTTTAAAACTACTAGTTTTACATGTCATTACCCAGTTTATTCTTTGAAAGGCTCAAATATTACTTGCACTATGTATTATGCTATTTCTGAATTATAACAAAAGAGAATTACTGTTTCAAATTAACTCCACATTCAGTAGTTGTAAGGTATTTTCCCCAGTTTAATTTGCATATAGTAAGTGCTCATTTAAGCACCTGCTGAAATGGCCTGTACCCAATAACTGGGGCAAAACCTGGATGCAGGTCCTAAGGGCTCTAAGCCCCACAGTTCAAGACCACTGAGCTACCAAGAACCCAATAGCCACTGGGCTCAAGAGCTCACAAAAACTCCTCACCTAGTCAGCATCAGCTTGCTAAACCTAAAACAGGAATTTTCAAAAGAGTTTCCTCTCTTCCCCAAGATATATGTCATTAAGTACACAAACAACAGAAAAATCATCATTCAAGTATAATTTAATCAGGATTGTTATTTATAGATAGATTTCCAGTGCTTGGTTGTTTGTATGTGTGTGTTCATTTTTGGGGGGTCTTAGCCCAAAATATTTTATAAAAATATGATATTACATTTTCATTCCAGAAACAGAGCTATTCTTTTTATATCATAGTTAAAAAGAAAAAACCTCCATAAGTTCTGCATAACAGCCAATACCACAAATCAAACTGTAACAGAGAAGAACTTAAAATAGTGATAATGCCAGCAGGATATTTAATAATATTTTTTAAATTAACTGATTTTTACATGCAATAAAAGGGTATTGTGGTTAAAAAAATCATAATTTTAGAGATAAATACTGAATAATTTACAGTGATATAATACTCAACATTTGCTATAAAATGATGCAGTAAGGGAAACAAAATTGTGTCTATCCATCAGAAAGGAAAGTGTATACAAAATAAGCCAGCCATGTGGTGATAACTGTGGAAACCAAGTAAAGGGATTTTCTGTTTCTGTACATGTTTAAACACTGCCATAATAAAAAGTAAACCGTGAAATAAAACTACAGTGATAAATCAGCCTTCTTAGGGGTTACAACAAAGCAGCAGCAGTATCCCCGTTAACTGCCTTAAACACAGAAATAAACCGAGTGCATGCTAAGAGACATCACGAAACCGCCATGACACTCATGGTGCTGCTCCTCGACTGCAACGGGCTGCATTCTGCGCCACGAGAGCGGATTCTCACGACGAATATCCAGAACTACACTCTACTATATCCAAAACACAGTCTGTATTTGAGATACCTTTCTGGAAAAATCAATGATATTAACAAGTATGTACTGACTAAAAGGTCATCACTGTTACCTGGATATTTCCAATTTCTGACAATTCTTTTTTTTTTTTTCTGACAATTCTTTTATTGAAACACCTATTCTTTTAACAATGAATGTTGAATAGAACAGTAAGAAAAAACTGGTCTATCATTGGAAATCCATCTTTTGAAGTCATAATAGGGGATTTTTAACTGAAAGGAAGCACTATCACCAACTGCTAGGTCACACTTGGGTAATAAAATAGAAATTCATGGTTCCTCCTGTTTTTTTTTTTTTTTAAAGATTTTATTTATTTATTTGATAGAGAGAGGGAGATCACAAGCAGGCGGTGAGTCAGGCAGAGAGAGAGAGAGAGAGAGAGAAGCAGGCTCCTGCCAAGGAAAGAGCCCGATGCGGGGCTCGATCCCAGGACACTGAGATCATGACCTGAGCCGAAGGCAGCGGCTTAATCCACTGAGCCACCCAGGCGCCCCTGGTTCCTCCTGTTTTAAGCTCTCATAGCATCAGACATTTTTCCTTCATAGCACTCAAGGACATTTCTTTCTTCTTTTTTTAGTGAATTGCTTTTAATGACTTAGGTAGTTTTATCTTGATTTTCTTTCTTAATTATGGAAGATAATCAAGTGGCTGATTCCTGAGATTCTGAGACAAACTTCTTTATCACTCACATACAAAAAAGAAATGCTGGATCTTGAGTCCCTCCAGCTTTCAGTAGCATGCTCCCTCACTCGGACCACCTGGGACACCCGACTTGACCCAGTCACTGAAGGCATCTGCTAAGCTGAAACAATCCATCCCTGGTACCAAAATGGGTCAAGGGGAGGGATAAAAGAGGCTGCAACCATCTCAGTTTGAAGTCTCCCAGACAACAAGGTGCTCAAAAGCACAAAGGTGTTCATCTTTTGCTGAAGCAAGGGACAGTTAAGTCAAATGTGTTGTGACTTACTAAAATGCAATACTGGTACAGAGTAATGATTTTTTTTTCTTTCAATGCAAATTCAGATTTTTTTGTGTTTCTGAAAAGTCAGAGTTTTTTTTTGTTTCTAAATTCTTGGGAGTAGAGATGAATGCAGTCGGGTCACTTTGCCTATCGATCAGGAAAAAAACATACTGCATATGGTCCCGTACTTTGAGGGCCGGAATGCCAGTTGAGAAAACCTCACAATGACATAAGAGGACAGATGATGACTACTAAATACTCCAGAGAGACGGTACCCATGATGGGAGTAAAGCACAGGGAGGCCTCAGCTAAGAGCCAGGTCCAGAATGAAAATGTAATTTTGCAAAATGGGGAAGATGAAGTTCCAGGCGAAGGAGAAGAGTGAAGGCACGGGAATGGGAGAGTGCGGTGTGTGTGTCACGTGCAGGGACAGGCCGGCCTGGTTTGCTTTAAGGGCTTCAGGACAAGTAACAAGACAAGACTGGGAAGTTAGGCTGGGGCGAGCCTAGAGGTATTACTTATCACGAGTCTGGACTTCAACCTGAAGGAAATATGGGCACACTCAAGGTCTGTGAGCAGGGTTCAGTGACGTGAAAGTAGGTGCAGTGCACATACAGAGCAGTGACGCTCAGGGTGGAGGAGAAGAGCCAGGAAGCTAATTCAGGCGATGCTTCCTTAGTAATTCTTTTTTTTTTCCCCCTTAGTAATTCTAAAAAGACCACAAATATATGAGGAAGTGACGGTAAAGAAATACTTCATTTATAG
This sequence comes from Neogale vison, assembly GCF_020171115.1. Taxonomy (NCBI): domain Eukaryota; kingdom Metazoa; phylum Chordata; class Mammalia; order Carnivora; family Mustelidae; genus Neogale; species Neogale vison. The sequence goes on along the minus strand of NC_058096.1, from coordinate 202,645,688 downwards.
AACACATCTATAATTCACAAAGGACTTTTGCTTAAATGATCTCGTTTTACCGTCAGAACAATTTGTAAAGCGGAACGGGTCATTTCACATGTAAGAAATGCAGCTTAGGACATTTCATGACTGTCCCTCAGGTTTCTGTGACCCAGTCTAACCACTTTCTAACTGAAAGCTCTCTGAGGGCACTGCAGGGACTATGCTGGGTTTTGTCTGCCCAGTAACCCTGCTGCTTTGCGAAGAGCCCTGCTTGGGGACTGACTCCAGGAAATACTCACTACATATGTGGTGGCCAAGCCAGCAAATGAAGAGCACACTTCTTCTTCCACTCTCGTTTCAACCAAAAATGTTTTTTATTTGTTGTGGTTTAAGTGATTATTCTGACAATGAAATGGCCTCCACAATTACAATACTTCTTTTTGGCACTGAGACAAAAAGACTTCTTTTTCCCTCAGGTAGAAAAAAAGAAGAAATGGGGCACCTGGGTGGCTCAGTGGGTTGAGCCGCTGCCTTTGGCTCGGGTCATGATCTCGGGGTCCTGGGATCCAGTCCCGCATCGGGCTCTCTGCTCAGCAGGGAGCCTGCTTTCCTCTCTCTCTCTCTGCCTGCCTCTCTGTCTACTTGTGATCTCTCTCTGTCAAATAAATAAATAAAATCTTTAAAAAAAAAAAAAAGAAGAAATGCACAAAAGGGAATGGCAGGTTCTCTGCCACCTTCCCAGTAGTGTCAGAAATTCATTCCAGGGCACCTGGATGGCTCAGTGGGTTGAGCCTCTGCCTTAGGCTCAGGTCATGATCTTAGGCTCCTGGGATCGAACCCCACATCAGGCTTTCTGCTCAGCGGGGAGCCTGCTTCCTTCTCTCTCTGCTGGCCTCTGTGCCTACTTGTGATCTCTGTCAAATAAATAAACAAAATCTTTAAAAAAAAAAAAAAGAAAGAAAGAAAGAAAGAAATGCATTCCAAGCGATATATTACTAAGGATACAAAAAAGGGTAACATTTGGTAGTTATTTTTTCAAAATAACTGGACACTAAATAAACAACCACATGCATGAACACAGACAGTGCTGAGGTAAGAAACTCTGGCCTAGAACGCTTGTGCCAAAAAGCAAGAAAATGCTCCAGAGAATAACAGAAACACATCAAAAGAACAAAGAAGTGAGCGTGACAGGGCTCCTACTGGCCAAATTTGGGGAAATTTACACATCAATATAAAGTAATGAGAATAACAAAATTATAGCTCATTGAATAAAACAGAAAAAATGAGTCCACACAGACATAAATTTATAATAAATAAACTGAAAGCTTGATGAGGAATAGGATAGGTTTGAAGTACCTACCCACAAAATACTAATTACAAAATACTCATTAATTACAAATAAGATCTAATGAGACATAGCACCATTTCTGTGATATTCCTGCCAAAGATTCATAACCTGAATTTATTTTTTTTTAAAGATTTTATTTATTTATTTGACAGAGACCACAAGTAGGCAGAGAGGCAGGCAGAGAGAGAGAGGGAGAAGCAGGCTCCCTGCTGAGCAGAAAGCCCGACGCGGGGCTCGATCCCAGGGCCCTGAGATCATGACCTGAGCCGAAGGCAGAGGCTTAACCCACTGAGCCACCCAGGCGCCCCAACCTGAGTTTATTCTTGAGAAAACATCAAACAAACCCAAACTGAGGGATATTCTACAAAATAACTGGCCTATATTTCCAAACAAACAAACAAACAGGCCTAATTTTGAAACACATCAAGATCACCAAGACCATGAAATTCAAAAGAAAGGCTGAGGAAAACTCGCCAATTCAATGCAAAGCATGATCCCTAACTGGTTCCTTCTGCTCCCACCAGACGCGGGAGGGCGGTAAGGGCTGGAGAGGGGAGCTGCCCCTCAGCAACTGGTCAAAGCTGACTGTGGTCTGAGGAGTACTTGTGGCTATGCCGTCCTCACTGTGCAGGGGGATGTCCGTACTGTAGGACACCCGCACCTGGGTATCCCGGAAAGATGCACATCAGAGGGGCAACCTACTGCCAAAGGCCGGAGGGACAGGATGGTTCTCTCCTATTCTTACAACTTCGGTCTGTTTTCCACAGCTTCAGTATCTTTTAAACGTTTTAAAAATAGTCTCTCCAAAGTGAACATAATAATCTTCATACATACATACATATTCTTTCCAACAGTGTTCCCCTTGTAGGAAGAGTACGAAAGGCATCTTGCACCAGAGTACTAGGGAAGTACTGTGAAATAACACTGCGTAACAAAACACGGAAGCAGAAACAGGGTTTACGCACGGGAACCCCAACTTCAAACTCCAGTTCACTGCATACAAATTCACGCCCCTAGAAGATGTTTTACCCTTCTAGGTCTTAATAGCCCAATCTATAAAGTGGGAATGCCGCCTTTTTATGCAGAGTAGCTCTGAGGATGAAATGAGATGGCGTGTTTGAGAATGCCTTCCAGGTTATAAGCTCTCAAAACACTCTCTGCTGCTCCAAGCAAATTGTGTCTAGTTGGGAAGTTCTGCACTTCAGTAAGCCTGAGAAGTAGGCTTACTAATACCAAACAGCTTTTCCGGCTAAATGGATATGAAAGATCCCTTTATACCAATACCCTTGCTTTCCGGGTCAGCAGAGGTGAGCCGCTTCGCTCCCCAGAGAAGCCGGCGCTGGTCTGCAGCTCCGGGCACTGGCACACGCGCTCACTCATCTTCATGGCCTCTGACACAAACAGTGTCTTAACTGAACAGGTGAAGAAACCAAGCCTCAAGCAAGATTAACAAACTTATTCAGAATTCTTTCAGACTCCAAAATTCATGAGATTTTCCACTAAATGCCATCTTTGTTATTTCCAAACATGATTAAGAAAGACGCCACATGCATATGTTTAAAAGATTTTCTGTATCCTACGCACTCGAGCTATGAGTCCCTTACTCCCACAGTGCCCAAAATTTAAAACAGAAACTATTTAAGCCCTAAGTCTCTGTCCATCAACATTCTCAGCAATGTATAATAATCTTATTCACTCCCCTATCCCAGACTTGTTTAAGATAGGAGAATCAGCCACACTGCTAAATAAGGTAAATTTCTTAAAACGTCCTCCCACCTTCCTCCCTAGTTTTTTTTATTCCCACTCTTTTAACAGTTTATTTTATTTATTTATTTATTTATTTATTTATTTTTAAAAGATTTTATTTATTTATTTGACAGAGAGAGATCACAAGTAGGCAGAGAGAGAGAGAGAGAGAGGAGGAAGCAGGCTCCCTGCTGAGCAGAGAGCCCGACGTGGGACTCGATCCCAGGACCCCGAGATCATGACCTGAGCCGAAGGCAGCGGCTTAACCCACTGAGCCACCCAGGCGCCCCCAACAGTTTATTTATTTATTTATTTATTTATTTATTTTTAAGTAATCTCTACAACTCAATATGGGGCTCGAACTCACAACCCAGGAATCAAGAGTCGCATGCTTTTCCAATTGAGCCAGCCAGGCACCCCTGTTCCCTGTTTGGAGCAAGGTTCTTAACCTGGAGTCCTATGGTCCATCAAGAGAACACAGTGGTCCATGAATTTGTGTGAAAGGAAGTTATTTCCTGTTTCCATTAACCTCAAACTGAAATTTAAGACTACCTTGAAACATGAATGTAGGCAAGCAATCACAGCAACATTACCAGTAACTGTAACTATGTCACCACAGAAAGAAGAGATACTCTTATATTACATTACAGATGTTACAGATACATACAACTAATTTCCTCTGTAATCCTATGAATTGCATTCACTTAAAACCATTAATCTCAGAACAGATCTACAGGATTCACTAGTTTACCAAAAGGGGAAAAGGAATACCAAAAAGCTTAAGAACCCCTGGTTTTTTTAACAATAAGGCTGTTAATCTGCAGAGAATTTGAGGGGGGGGGGCTTGATGCTGGATAATATAATCCTTTACTCTGTGAATAAATTTGCCTTTTAAACACATGAGTGTTTCATTCAACAAATATTTTGTGGTTCCTAGACTACGGCTCTACTGTGTAGCAGCTATAAAGATAAAACATCCCTTTGCCTCAAACTAGTGGAAAAGAAGACAAAAGCTAGTAACAAGGTAGAGTAATATAAATACTAAACAAGCAGGACAAAAGAAACCTTTGAACTCTAACAATGGATTCTCTAATTCTTACCAAACAAACCAACAAGGCACATCAGGAAGGGCAGAAGCAGCAGAAAACTGTTCTAGCTCTCAGTCACTCCTACAGCCTGGAGCACAAGCGGGGGAAGGCAGAGGAAGACAGGTATCAAAGGGGGCAGCTGGGAGGTGACTGCACACTGCCGTCCACCCAAGGGAGAATGGCTCGTGGGTCCTGATTCAACCCTCTGTGGAGCTGGTAGGCCCTTTCTATTCCTGAAATGCTTTTGGGGAAGGAAATTATATAAGAAATTTGCTCAAAATTTTTTACACAAAGTAAATAGGAAAAATACACAAGGGTTGATAAGTGGAGCCATGTTTCAAAGTAGGATGCCATTCACTTTATTTGTACAACCAAAATACAGGATGTCCATCTAATGACATTTTATTTATGGCACAGTATTTGCTTTACAGTAGCGGAGTCTGGAAGAGGCAAATGGGCCTTTCTCTGTGTAAGTAGAACCTAACTCATAAAACAAGATGTTTAAATACGGTAATTTGTACAAAGCTTCCCCCACTGAACCCACTGAATTTTAATCCCATAATATCTGCAATACCCTACCAACAAAAGGACACCAGGTAAGAGCTAAAACCATCCTAGGCAAGGACCACAAACCTTATAACATCTATTCCGTATCTTTATCTTTAGAATTACTTCCCAGTATCTACCAACACAATTAGAAGCCAGCATGTGGACGATGCTTGCTTGACGATTCTCACAACCGACCTCCATCACTCTTGAACTTTGTGTTCCTGGCACTACCCCAGGGATGGCCAAGTGTGCTACAAAGCTCAGTCCCGCCAAGCCCTAAAGGATTTTACAACTGGGGACGGGGGGGGGGGGGTGGAATTTTTGAAAGGCAAGGCATTAGAAAACTGGCTGCCCAGAGAAAAGAGCGTGAACTATGACTCAAGGTAGCTGCAAACAGCTTCATCAAAATAGAAGCAGGAACTTCATCTTGAAGGATGGAAAGAACCTTGGAGAGCCAGGGGAGAGTGGAAGGCACTCCCACCCGTGCGAGCAGCGTGCAGAGGCCAGCAAGGCCGGCGTGGGGCTGGCATCAGCCGCGTGACGCTTGCATGGGAGGTGGCGGGAGAGCTCAATCTCTCGCTGTACAGAATAAGGCCGCACGGGAGAGCGGAAATAGTGTGCAAAAGTTATAGGCCACAAGAAGCACCGGGCAGGAGAGGCCTGAGCCGTACTACGTTTCACAGCGTATCTGTCACCAGCCGTACGCGCAAGCATCGGCCAGCGAGGACTAGAGCCCGACCGGCAGGAAGGTGCGGACCAGCCCGGGGATAAGCTCTAGGCGCAGGCAAGCAGCCGTCAGAGCGGCAGGGACAGACTGAGCCTGAGAGACGTTTCAAAGAGGAAGACAAAAATCACAGGTGACTCCACAGGTTATCAGGTCAACGGCCAGACAGCGAGGAAGAGCGGAGCTCTGCGAGCGGGGCGCTTCCCCGCGGGATGGGGGCGCCACCGCGGGCGGAAGACCCTGCAGGCGGAGCATGCGCACACGGCCGCGCGGCAGGTGAGGAGCCCGTGCGCCGCGCGCGGGGAGCTGCGCCTCGAAGCTCGGGCGGAGGGAGCGGTACGGGAGGAAGGGTGAACGCCTTCTGTCAGCCATGGGACCACTCGCTCTGTGTACCCTATGCAGAAAGGAAGCCCGGAGGTGAGAAGCACGAAGGCTTCGTCTCCCAAAGAGGGAGCCGCCAACAACGCCAAGCAGGAAAAGACGTTCAAGGGAGAGGGAAGACTCAGAAATGAAAGGGCGCCGGTGTGGCCAGTGCGAAGACCACCGGCAGCCACTGGGAAGCTCCGCTGGGCACCAGGCGCAAGGGCTGTGAATTCAAAGTGAATGCGATGAATGGAAGCGAGTATGCATTTGGATACCTGGGCAGCAAGTGCACAAGATTTAACAGCACTCAAAAGGACAGCAACACGGCGCAGTTCTCAGAATCCTTCGTTCATCTTAGCAACTAGGAAAACACTGACCAATAAACCCAAAGATCAAGAATGAGGGCCCATCCTCCATATTATTCAAGGTGCTGGAACTGAAGAAAGTGACAGGCACACTTTTGTTTTTGCAAGCTCAATTTCAATTCAGCGATCAATATAATAAATCCAAATATACTGATGAGAGTGTATTCCGCCTGCTTTACAGTTGAAAAGCTAACACCTCTCAAAACTGAGTGCTAAAGAGACTAATAACAAAAACATATTGTTATACTATTAAGAAATTAAATATTTTATACTATCCTCCCGAAATCCTAAATCATGTTTTTATAAATAGAACATCCAAAAAACTAATCAAAATCATTTAGAAACTTGCTGGGAGCCTGGCTGGCTCAGTTGGGGGACTGAGAGACTTTTGATCTGGAGGTTTTAAGTTTGAACCCCATGCTGGGTGTAGAGATGACTTAAAAGTAAAATCTTAAAAAATCATCTAGAAGCTTGCTATAGGATTTGATTATAATGCTGGCAAAAATACTCACTGGTTCAGTGGAAAACATTCTTCCAACAGCTCTCAGTGCGGAGCCTGAGATGGAGACAGTCTGACCCATTCATAAAACATGCCTAGTTACAACTGATGCGTTAGTTTGTACTCAAAATAATAAAAGTATTCATTTTTCAATCCTTTACCTAAAAATAAACTCTTTTAACAGAGGGGGCATGAGTAATAAATCAACCTAGAATGGGAAGAATATGGCGTCATGGTACAACTCTTAGTGGCATACATGACTGAGTTGTTCGAAGTTGATCTAAGGCAAGCATTCTGCTAAATTCATCTTTCCATCCTCCACTGTTTCAAAATTTCAATATACTGAACACTTTGCAAAAACTTTATTCCAGATAAAAGAATCCAGACAACAGAGCCCTCACAGATTCTTCAATTCATTCAAACTGTAACAGATATTCAGGAACCTTAATGAGTCATTAACTCAGGATGCAAACCTCACTTGTTACAAAACATGACCTGATCCATCTCATCTTACATTTAAAAAAAAAAAAAAAGAGAGAGAGAGAGATGTTTTCTCAACTAGGACATAGTAATGATTTTCAACAAAAGAAAGGGGGAATAAATGAACTTACAATAATTTCCCTCTGCCTTTTACCAGAAACATTTTCTCAGATTTCTTGCAAAAAAACACATTTTACTTTAGAATATAATCGTGACTTCTAAAAATCTTCTGCAAAGAATTTTTTTAAAAGACTTTATTTGGGGCACCTGAGTGGCTAGTCAGTTAAGCATCTGCCTTCAGCTTGGGTCATGATCCTGGAGTCCTGGCTCCCTGGTTAGTGGGGGGCCTGCTTCTTCCTCTCTTCTCTGCTTGTGCTCTATCTCTGTCTCTCTCTCTCTCTCTCAAATAAAATCTCAAAAAAAAAAAAAAAAAAAGAATTTATTTTAGAGAGAAAGAAAGGGTGCATGGTGGCAGGGCAAAGGGTGTGGGGGGGGGGGCAGTGAGGGAGAGTGTGAGAGAGAAGCAGCCTCTTCTCTAAGCACAGAACCCAAGGCAAAGCTTGATCCCACAACCCTAAATGAAACCCAGACTTGGATGCACAACCGACTGAGCCATCCAGGCACTCCTTCTGGAAGAATTTTTAATGACTTATACCTTGAAATAGAAGAATCTAGAATTGGAGCACCCAGTGGCTCAGTTGGTTAAGTGTCTGCCTTTGGCTTGGGTCATGATCCCAGCCAGGGTCCTGGGATAGAGCCCCACATCAGGCTTCCTGCTCAGCAGGGAACCTGCTTCTCCCTCTCCCCACCCCCTGCTTGTGCTCTCTCAGTGTCTATCTCTCTCTCATAAATCAATCAATCAATCTTCTTTAAAAAGAAGAACCTAGAATTGACAAAAAAAAAAAACCAGTGTGACTCGTAAGAATTTAGAGTAATTTAAAATCACACCATTTTTGTCATATGCTAGGAAATGCTTATAACTAGGTATATTATTATGGTTTTTTTGTGTTTTTTTCTTTTGCCCTAATGTTCTAATTTTGTTTCTATTAGATAATAATCAGTTAATTTGTATCTTTATTTCAGGAAGGAACATAGCTTATTTTCTATAAAATCTGTCTTGAGGTGAAGGAGCAAGAGAGCGGACACCTGAACCCTCAAGGCTATGCTAGGTGACTACTCATCCCTTCCTGCCCTCTGAAATATTCCCACTTCACAGGTAAGGAAATGAGGCTTCAAGAAGTTTTTAACTTTCCCAGGGTTACAGAACCATTAAATGATAGCCAAAGCCAAAGCCTGACCTCATTCTCCACATACCAAGCTGCAATTCAAAATCACAATCTCTACACACAAACTTTTTCCAAAATGGATTTCCTCGTCTGCTACCATTTCCTCTTAGACACTTTACTGCACATTCTAAAGCCTCAATTCAGAAAAGACATCAGACCCTTTGCAGAAAGTTTTTAGAACCACCAGCCAATGAATCACTTAACAGTAACAAGAAACCCAGGTAAGAGCTGTCACAGGTGTTAACAGGTGTTCCTTGGTAAAAAGCTCTCAAGAACGACAGCGCATCTAGTCTACCTTTTAACTGTACAGTCATTTTACATTTTTTGTTCCCACATCACAAAATCTGATGTTCTAGTACCTGACAGGGGCGTCCTAGGCTCTCTTGGGACTGGACTCTTGAGCAGACAGGCCTTCAAAGAGTGTTGATGGAGTGAGTGAATGAATAAAGACACAGCTGGCATGAACTTCAATAGAGTAGAGAGAAATTATGGAGGTGGAGGACCCCAAAATGAAAATCTATAGCAAACACAGCTGGGGCACCTGGCTGGCTCACTTGGTAGAATATGTGACTCTTAATCTTGGGGTGGGGAGTTCGAGCCCCACACTGGGAGTAGGGTTTACTTAAAAACAGAGTTTGTTTTTAACTAAGGCAACCTCACCTCAATAAAAATCATTTAAAGAGCGAAAATCATTTGAGTCATAAAAACTAAGGCAACCTCACCTCAATAAAAATCATTTAAAGAGCGAAAATCATTTGAGTCATAAAAACTAACCGACCTGGGGCGCCTGGGTGGCTCAGTGGGTTAAGCCACTGCCTTCGGCTCAGGTCATGATCCCAGGGTCCTGGGATCGAGTCCCACATCGGGCTCTCCGCTGAGTGGAGAGCCTGCTTTCCTCTCTCTCTCTCTCTCTCTGCCTGCCTCTCTGCCTACTTGTGATCTCTCTCTGTCAAATAAATAAATAAAAAATCTTAAAAAAAAAAAAAACTAACCGACCTGCATGTACTCATTTTCTACACTCAGCTGTTAAATACTGGCACAACTGATGACTGTGTAACAGCATCTCACTGTGTTCTTCTTTGTGTGCAGTCTTTTTTTTTTTTTTTTTGCCTTTTCATTTCACTGTGTTTTAATGTCTATTTCCCCCAGATAAAGCCACAAGCATGGCTACAAACAAAAAAGACAGACAGACATTCACAAGTATCAACAAAGACGTGGAGAAACTGACACTCTCACCCACTGCCAGTGAGGATGTCAAATGACAAACCACTTTGGAAAAACAGTTTGGCAATTTCTCAAGAAGTTAAACACAGAGGGGTGCCTGTTTTAGCTGACCCTTGATTTCAGCTCAGGTCATCATCTCAGGGTCGTGAGATCGAGCCCCCATCAGGCCCTGCACTGAGCATAGAGCCTGCTTAAGAGTCTCTGGGTGGCTCAGTGGGTTAAGCCTCTGCCTTCAGCTCAGGTCATGGTCTCAGGATCCTGGGATCCAGGCCCACATTGGGCTCTCTGCTCAGCAAGAAGCCTGCTTCCCCCCAACTCTCTGCCTGCCTCTCTGCCTCCTTGTGATCTCCGCCTGTCAAATAAATAAATAAATCTTAAAAAAAAAAAAAATGATGATTCTCTCTCCCTCTCCCTCTACCCACCTCCCCACTCTAAAAATAATAACAAATAAAATAAAAATAAGGGAGAAAATAAAATCTACAATCTTTTGCCTGTTAATTTTCTGCCTCAGATGACCAGGTATGCAGTGAGGGAAGGCTCATTTCATCGAAGACAATGTAACTGTTTCCATCTTTAGTTAGACTGCTGTCTTTTTTGGAGCCATACCTTTATCAGCAAAAGAAGAGAAAATACAGAGCATTCTATTATCCAGAACAGAGTCATTAACAAATTAAAGGACAAAGGGAGAAAAAGTACTAGAATTCGCAGTTCACACTCCTCACTCTCCATCAGACTCCATGGCCTCTCTGGACTCCAGGACCCTCACGGCCACAGGCTGGAAGGAAGCAGAGCCGGCCTCCCTGCCACAGTCCAGTGGAGGTCGGGACAAGCACATACACCTTGTAAAGCAGACTGAATTTCACAGAGTGGTTGTACCGTCTCACACCCAGCACCAGTGAGGAAAGTTCCATATACCACTACCTATTTCCTACTGTGTGATTTAAACATTTCTGCAAATCTCGTGAGTATGTCAAGGTATCTTACTGTGTTCTAATGTGCATGTTCTATATAAGAATTTGGTCAAAAAAGGACATCTTTGAAAATTCTGAAAATGTGGGAATCATTTTACTGTCCATGACTATTAATATAGTGATGCTTTTCTTTTTTTTTAAGATTTTATTTATTTACTTGAGAGAGAACAAGAGCAAGAAAGAGCAAGAAAGAGAGAGAGAGAGGAACAGAGGGACAGGGAAACTCCCTGCTGAGCAAGGAGCCCCACGAGGGGCTGGATCCCAGGATGCTGGGATCATGACCTGAGCCAAAGGCAGCTGCGTAACTGACTGAGCCGCTGAGGCGCCCCAGTGATGCTGACTTTCAGAGTTGACTTATTCATTCACTCATTCACACTTACCAAGTGGTGAACAAAACAAAGTCCCTATGGTCTTAGGAGATCACAGTCTAACCTGCTTACAGCAAGCTCCCATGCCCCTCCCACAAGCCTCAGCCATTCACACTTAATAAACAAAACCCCCTCAAAGGTAGAGGGAAAGGACACCAACATGTTAAATTGTCAAGTTTAAGGCTGAACTTAAACAGCAACTTGGGAAAAGTTCCAGCATTCACACCTAGAGGACCTCATGAAATAAGCATCCCCATGCCTCTTTCCTTCTCTTACAGCTTAGACCTCCACTTTTCAAAAAATATCAACAATACTTCGAAAGCAATACCCTTGACAAAATGAGTGTGACTTCTTGTAAGCATCTGTGTACATCTTGTGCTATTTCTAAACCCTCTCCACTCCTTAAAGAAGATGCAGCTCCACGGACAGACGACAAGTAGCAATAAACTCCTGCTTCCTTGTTTCTTTAATACAAATTGGATGTCTACTCACATTCAGAAAACTGAAGAATGCAAGAGCCAGGAGAGAATAAAGATACCTACACAGACCCTTGTGAGGGTGCCAGGAGCTTCCTTCAGTACTCCATCCCCTCTGAGCAGCACACAAACACGCTCTAGCCCTTCTCTACCCCTTTCACAGTAAGACATCTCATCTTGGAGGCTGGTCCACCCTACTGCTCACTTCGTCCCCAATCTGGCTAGCGTCTATCTTAACACACTAAAGTGGCTGCTGGCTAGGCCACTGTGACCTTCTGAACACCTAAGCCAGTCTCGGCCCCCATCCACTCAGGACACTGTCCCTCATCCTCAAAGTGTTTTCTTCTCCCAGCAACTGTGACACGCTCTCCTGTTCTCCTTCCTCCCCTCCATCCAGTCCTTCTGTCTGCTGACTCCTCCAGAACCACATCAACTAAACCTGGGATTTCCCTGGAGCGAATGCTGAGTTCTCTTTGCTCCCCACACGCATCCGACATTCTCTTCCTAGGTGATGTCATGCCAATCCGTGACAATGAGTACTACCAATATTAATGAAGACTTACTTCCTGAGCTGCAGACAGGTATGTCCAAGTACTCATTCGGAATCTCCACATCAACGTTCCACAGACAACCAAAGCTGATCTCCAATTTGCTCCCCAACTCAATGCTCCCTGGCTTCCCCACTTCTGTACTACACAACCAACCAAGCCCAGATGCCAACCATCAGCCCAGCCATCCACAAATCCTACTGAGTCTACTGTCCCCACGTAGTTTGAAATCAACCACTTCTCTCCATTCCCGCTGCCATCATTCTAATTTGAACCGCCTAGACTTCTGTGGGAGCCTTCAAACTGCCTTTCCTCTCACTCCCAGAAATCCATTCTCCACAGAGTGGACAGATAGCTTTTTTTTTTTTTTAAGAATTTTCAAAATTTTGTATTATTTATTTATTTATTCAACAGACAGAGATCACAAGCAGGCAGAGCGAGAGGCAGAGAGAGAGGAAGAGAAGCAGGCTCTCTGGTGAGCAGAGAGCCCGACGTGGGGCTCGATCCCAGGACCCCGGGATCATGACCTGAGCTGAAGGCAGAGGATTTAACCCACTGAGCCACCCAGGTGCCCCAGAATTTTCAAAATTTTAATAGAAGACAGATATCTTTTTTTTTTTAAGTTTTTTATTTTTATTTATTTGACAGAGAGAGATCATAAGCAGGCAGAGAGGCAGGCAGAGAGAGAGAGAGAGGGAAGTAGGCTCCCTGCTGAGCAGAGAGCCCGACGTGGGACTCGATCCCAGGACCCCGAGATCATGACCCGAGCCGAAGGCAGCAGCTTAACCCACTAAGCCACCCAGGCGCCCCCAGACAGATATCTTTTAAAAGGCAAAGCAGATACTGTCACAATCCTCCTGAAAGCCTTTCAGTAGCTTACTAAATAATAAACTCCAAACCCCTTACCCAAGATCTACAAGACCTGCAAGATCTACTGCCTGCTTAGACCACTGTGGCTCCCTCCACACATGCTCCCTTGCTGGGTTCCTACTTCCCTGCAGACTCTTCTCTACCTCAGGGCCTCTGCAAGTCCTGCTCCTTTGCCCAAAGTGCTCTCTCCACAGCTGTTTCTCACCTGCACATCTGAAATCACCAGCAGTTTTTTTCTCATTCCCTTACTGAGCACGTCCCCATCTTACTCTCGGCCACATCGCTCAGTCTACCTGCCAAGTCCTTGTCGCCAATGCTAGATCCTATTTATGTCCGGGCGGGTCTGCCAACCCCCAACACTCCCACAGCGCAGGCTCCCACCTTGCAGCGTTGTGCACACAGAGCAGACGAACACCTGTAGGACAGACGGCAGAACGGAGAGACAGATCGAGGGTGGAGGAAGGACAGAGCAGGAAGAGAAGAGTAGAAAAGAGGAAAGAAAGAAAAGGAAAGAAAACATTTCCAAACTATATCTAGCTTCCACCCGTTTTATAACTTAGATTTGTGTTCCCTGTAAGTGAAAAAGAAGTACCTCACTGGCGAAGCTGAGCCTACCAGTAATACCGGAAATAGTCTGCGTACGACTTCTCTTTGTGGAGCACCACTCCAGCAGCAATCTGCCCACCTCATACTCAGTGCATTACAACTAGTCTTGAGAGTTACTCGGGCACAACTAAACTTGTAATGTAAACTGAGAAAAATATGCCTAAAACACAATGCCAAGAAAAAAAAAAAAATATATATATATATATATATATAAAATCCAAGCTTTTCATGCCTAAATTCATTAGAAAATACCTCTAAAATAACAGAACGTTAATGTGGCGTGATCTGTATATGGAGGTATACTGCATTATTATCTCTTTATTGGTATATGTTTGAAATGTCCCAAAATAAGAAGTTAATAAATAAAAGCAAATACCTACAAGAAGTTAAGAGTAAGGGTCTTTGAGTCATAGACATATTCCTGGCTCTACTGCACCCCATTTGGAGAGTTAATTTAAATGAGTGTGTAACAGTTTCTAAAGGTGTCTTCCTGAGACATCAGCTTCTTGGGAGCATCTGAGGGCACAGGAGAACAGGACCGCCCACCCACCTGCTCTGGTCGCAGCCTCCCAGCTGAGGCCCTGTCAGCCCAGCACCTTCCTAGGAAAGCCTCCAACAACCACGGCTCAAAAACAGAGCAACTTCAGGGTACAAATAAAATCATTTAAAAGAGAGAGGCAGTGGAAGCATGCTGAAGAGAAAAATAAATGGTTTTTGCTTAAATTCAAACAATATTTTTCTCATAGAATTTTGATGAGGTAGTATTTCTCACTAACATGGTGTTTCAAATTCAGAAAGGGACTTTCAGAAAACTAAAAAGGCAAATACACCAGGGGCCATCCCCCTTCCTTCCCCAGTACAGTTCCTCCTCTCAAGGATTCCTTCTTTATAGCATTAAATAAAATGTTATGGCTGTCAGTAGTAAAAACGCAAATAATAAGCGTTTATTCAGGGCACAAAGAACAGAAGAATCTAAGCTGCTCTGGCAGTTAATTTTTTTGCTGTAGAAATTACTCAGGCATATGGGAAAATAAAAAATAATAGAAGTTTATTTTCAGTTTGTTTAGATGAAGAAAATAATTTTTAAATCCTATTAGAAAACTAAGGGACTGCATCTAGGTACAATTTTAAGGGATTGTTTACATCCTTACAAGGAAATCCATGAACATAATGAGATGGATGAAAGATCCATTAATTTATGTTTACAAGTAGCACAGGATCATCCTTAAATAAAAATAGCATCCAGAAATCCAAAATAACTTGATGAATGAAATAAGCTGGTACTTGAACATAAATTATTTAATTCATCAAAAACATGGTAAAATACTCTCTGAAAAGACTTATTAACATTAATAGCCCTTGAAATTTCAGTTTTTAAGGAAAAAAGGATGTGAATTTCATAAAAAATAAATCGTAGGGGCACCTGGGTGGCTCAGCTGGTTAAACATCTGCCTTCAGCTTAGGTCATGATCCCAGGATCCTGGGATCAAGCCCTATAGTGGGCTCCCAGCTCAGGTGGATGTCTACTTCTGCCTCTCCCTCTGCCCCTTCCCCTGCTTGTGCTCACACATGATCTCTCTGTGTGTGTGAAATAAATGATCTTTAAAAAAAAAAATCACAGCAGAATTCTAAATCTAGAAATATAATCATGGCATAGGATTTCATTTTGTGGGGTTGGGGGTGAGGGAGTATGGAGGAGGTAGTTTCTTTGTCTATCAATGACACACTTCAAATCCAAGAAACATACCCTCAACCCAGATCCCTGGGCCAGTCTTAACTGGGGCTTAGGAAAGTGAGGAAAAGGGCAAAGGGAATAGGGATCCTACCAGTTCCAACCATTTCCACTATTTTCTCCCTCTGCATCATGAGAGATTAAAAAAGCTATCATTCCTAATAAAAATAAGCTTATTATTGATAGACCGATGTCATAAATATTGATGAGTACTGAACATGAATATGGTTA
This sequence comes from Neogale vison, assembly GCF_020171115.1. Lineage (NCBI taxonomy): Eukaryota > Metazoa > Chordata > Mammalia > Carnivora > Mustelidae > Neogale > Neogale vison. Next base: position 202,630,241 of record NC_058096.1, on the reverse strand, counting down.
GCAATCAAGTATATTTAGACTCTGCTACCCTTGTTCATAAAGTCAGAAGAGAAAGGAAGGGAGAAGAGGAGTGACAAGACGCTGGCGATTCATCCCGGGGGAGTGGGGAGCCAGGGATGATCTCAGCAGCAGAGAAAGGAGCACTCGGGTCAGAGGTACCATAAATACAAGCTTGTCACATCCTAGGCCTGTAAATGACACCAGGACTCTGAGTAACGACTCTGTAATCAGATTAGGAGAAGCCAGTATGATCCTTTAGGTGACAGAGATCTAATCTGGGACACAACTGGGCCTAAAAACAGATTTACTGAACTCACGGAAATGAGCACTTAATCACGCGAAGAGATCACGGCCACAGTGAAGATATGTTTCCTGTCGTGCTCCATTTCTAGAGGCTGAGTTCAGTCTGTGGTTCAACACGTGGATGTGCCTAGGCTAAGCTGGGATTTAATTCTTAGCTTGCTCATGTTGCACTCATAATCTCAGATCTCACCCTGCGCTATTAATTTGGGAACACAGCACAAATGACTCAATTTAGTTTGTCCTATATCTAAGCTTATCTCCCCAAATGAAGTAAATAAATATCCCCTGTGCTAGACAGTTTATGTCGGTACTTAGCCCTATACCTTCCCTTCTAGACCATCCCTGAATCATCTGGCTTGAAATCTACATTCCCAAGCCCAGGCAGCTGGGCTCCCATAAGGCTCTAGCAGCACCCCTGGCAGGAGGGAACTCCAGTAGCACTGGGGCAAAATGGGGGTGTATGGGCTCTGAGGAACATCACATTCCCCATTTGCTCCTCCAGCCCTTCTTTTTCTATCTAATTCCTAGAATCATACCCCCCTCTTTTTTTTTTTTTACCCTGAGATCAAGACCCAAGCTAAGATCAAGAGTTGGGATGCTGGGGCGCCTGGGTGGCTCAGTGGGTTAAAGCCTCTGCCTTTGGCACAGGTCATGATTTCAGGGTCCTGGGATCAAGCCCCACATCGGGCTCTCTGCTCAGCAGGGAACCTGCTTCCCCCTCTCTCTCTGCCTACCTCTCTGCCTACTTGTGATCTCTGTCTGTCAAATAAATAAAATCTTTTTTAAAAACTTAGAAAAAAAAAAAAAGAGTTGGGATGCTTAACTGAGCCACTCAGGTGCCCTGAATTGTACCCCTTCTTGACTGAAGCACCTGGAGGGGTTTCCCGACTAAACACTGACAGTCTACCAAATTCAGAATTTATAAAACTCACAGACCAGGGTGAATCTATGCTACTTCTGTGCTGTGAAATATTCATTCATTCACTCATTCAACAAATTTTTACTGTGCACCTACCATCAGCCAGACCCTGCTCTAAGTGCTAGAGATAGAGCAATAAACAGCAGAGACAAAAATCCCTCTCTTCAGAGAACTAACATTCCAGTGGAGGAGAGCAATAATACACAAACAGATAAACAAAATACAAGTGTTAGATAATGCTAAGGAGGAAAGAAAAAAAAAAAAAAAAGCTAAGCAGGGGGCAGGGATGTGAAATGTTGGAAGAGGGCTAAAATTTTAGATACACTGGGGCGCCTAGGTGGCTCAGTCAGTTGAGCTGCTACCTTCAGCTTGAGTCATGATCCTGGGGGCCTGGGCTTGAGCCCCACATGGGCTCCCTGCTCGGTGGGGAGCCTGCATCTCCCTCTCCCTCTGCCTGCCACTCTGCCTACCTGTGCTTTCTCTCTATCCATCTGTCAAATAAATAAATAAATAAATAAATCTTTTTTAAAAAATTTTAGATACGCAGGCCAATCACTGAGGTGATTTTTGGAAAAAGTCGAAGAAATGGAGGGAGCCAGTTGTCAGATATCTGCAGAAGGGCATTCCAGGCAGAGGGAACAACATGGAAGGAGACCCCTTACATGCTAGAGAAAGGGGCCGAAGTCTGAGAGGTGGGGAGGCCAGGCCATGCGAGCCTTGTGGGAGACAAGAAAGATGGTAGTTCAGCTGTAGATTCTGAGCAGAGGAGGGACATCCTATAACTTATCTGTAAACAGGATCCCACGTGTCAAGGGCAGACTGGAAGGGGCAAGGGCAGAAGGAAGGGGAGCTGTGAGGAGGCTAGTGAAGTCCAAACAAAACTAGATGTTAGCAAGCACCACGTGGTGACACTGAGGACGCTGAGCAAATCCTCAAGAGACCCTGAACTCCTACATGGCCTTAGAGTCTGGGGCCAGTCCCTGAATCTTGCTGGAATTCATATCAATAGAAATTTTCATAAGACTCCTACCCAGTGAGAATATAATGGCTTTAGCCAAAGAAAACCAAATAATTGCAAACTAACATTCTGTAATAATCAATATAGGGAAAAACTAACGTGCAACATATATCAGGGCTATAAAAATATTAATATTTTCATAGAAATATTAAAGAAGCAATATAGAAGTATAGAACTTACATTACCTATAAATTTGGTTTCTATTTAGCTGATCCGATTAGAGAAAAAGTATTACTTTATTAACTATATTTCTTTCTTTTTAAGATTTTATTTATTTATTTATTTGAGAGCGAGGGAGCGAGCATGAGAGGGGTAAGGTCAAGGGAGAAGCAGACTCTCTGTGGAGCTGGGAGCCCGATGCAGGACGTGATCCCAGGACTCGGGGATCATGACCTGAGCCAAAGGCAGTCGCTTAACCAACTGAGCCACCCAGGCGCTCCTATTAACTATATTTCTAAGAGGAAAATTATCATATGTAAATTTTCTAGAGAGCCATGAGGAATTTTAAACCTAGAAGAAATCTAATAGTCCCCTTCTCACCGTTTTGGGATGAAGGTTATAAAGCCCAGATATAAACGAGGCTTGGTCCTTCTTCAAGTACCAGAACACATTTTAATGGTAGATGGAAATATTTCTGAAACATATTTTTACTTCCTTATCTCCATAAGAGTGTGCATCCTGAACAAACTTTTAAGTTTTTCTTGATAATTCTGATAACTTTGGTAAGTCAAAAGAACCTTATGTTGGATGTCCAGCCCCAACGTAATACTGGGCTTTGCTGACAGCTGCCACCAGTGTGCAGCCCTGACAATCTCCACTCGTCTGCCTCCCAGCTAATGGGGTCTATTCTACACAAGACCGGGAATGAGTTAGGAACCATCCACAAACAAAAGTGAGACTAGTTAAAACCGAAAAAGAAATACGATCAGCTTTGGTACATGAGCTCTATAGCAATTACTCTAGCACTTAGAAATGGACTTGGCTGTTCTGTTGTTGGGCTGTGTTGTTGGGGGGAAAGACTACCTCCAAAAAGGATGTCTGGAGAGATGATATATTTGCAATCCTTCAGAAAAAAGTTCTGCCCCCAAATGCAATTCACCACTTCTAAGAAAGCATGAAGATTAAAATTACTTAATGAGAAATTAACTTTCTGACCATTAACATTATAAATATCACCACATAAAATAGCAAATTGCCAAGGCACCTGGGTGGCTAAGTCAATTAAGCATCCTACTCTTGAACTCAGCTCAGGTCTTGATCAGAGTCAAGAGTTCAAGCCCCATGCTGGGCTCCACATTGGGCATGGAGCCTACTTTTAAAAAAAAAAAAAAAAAAGGCAAACTGTCAAGGTAGTATTTACTTCTCAAACAACAGCTTAGAAGTATGAATAGGAGAGTAGTGAGCTTTAAAAAAAGGGGACTGCATTTCTTCTACAACCTACCCTACCAAAGTTCTCCAGTAGGCTGACATAATAATGTCATAATAATAACCATAATAATGGTCTCTTTGCTACCATTCTACCAAAACTAGCCTATTTTAAAAATTAACAATAAAAAGTTTAAGGTTGGGGCGCCTGGATGGCTCAGTGGGTTAAGCCTCTGCCTTCGGCTCTGGTCATGATCCCCGGTCTTGGGATCGAGCCCTGCATCAGGCTGTCTGCTCAGCAGGGAGCCTGCTTCCTCCTCTCTCTGCCTGCCTCTCTGCCTACTTGTAATCTCTGTCTGTGAAAGAAATAAATAAATAAAATCTTTTTTAAAAAAAAGTTTAAGGTTAATCTGTATTGGAAACAAAAGATTCACAGAAACAGAGAACCATAAATCAAAACTGCAAATGACTCGCATGTAAGCCTTCAACATAACAAGCCCCCTCAGCAATTAAACAGCAAATATGGGAGCTCAACAGATAACGTGAACAGTCTGGGGCTCTCCTAGGATATACTCTAATCTTGCCAAGCTGCATGCTCATGGCCAGAGATAGAGCACTTTCCTTCCATCCCCGTGTCCTGACTATTACACACTGCAGCTCCAGGTGGATCCCCACCTGGGCCTAAGCTGCAGATGTTAACAGCCCAGGGATCATGAGAGCTAGCTCTTGTTTCCTCTACTGCTCTCAGAGAGAAGAGCTAGTAGAAACCCCACCAGCTTTAAACAGCTTTAGGAGGAAGGAGCACTAAAGGTAAAGGATTGGAAGGGGATGTGCAAAGGAGAAGTTCAGCGTATCTTCTTATTTTACAATAGACCTTTTCTCCATTAAAAAAATATTAACAATAATTTAGCTTATTAGAAAGTCTTACACTAACAACACAAGTATTCACCAATCACTCACTGCCTGAAGTCCAACAAAAATTCTTTCCTAAAACAATACCCTACAAGATAACCCTTCCCACACCCTTGTAGAAATATCTTCCACTGTAGGCATTCTGTACCTTTCTGACAGCACTTACACGGGAGTATTCTGTGGCATGTCTTACCACAGCACTAGAAGCTTCTCCAGGGCAGAGACCTCACTCTACTCTGCATTCCTCAAACTCCTGGCACCAGGGCTTCACTTCATGGCTATCTGGCGTTTGCTAAATGAATTTCTGTGGTATCAGATCATGATATCTCCAATTCATTACTGAAAAAAAAAAATACAACTTTCTAATGCAGCAATAACACTGCTGCCCCCAGGGAAGGGTACTGCTGCTTCCACAAGAGAAAGAAATTCAATGCCTACCATCTGTCTCAAGTCAGTCCCTCTGACTCGTCCTAGTGCGCAAACCAGCCAATCAGGAGCACCTTTCTCAACAAGAAGGAGTGGAAGAATCTGAGAGGTCATTAAAGCAGAGTCCCGTATAAATGCACCAGGCACTACCCACAGGCAATCCCTTACACTCCACATTCTTCAAGTGAAAACATGCCTTCAAGCCACTGCTTCTTCTACCCGCTCTTTCAACACTGGATGGTCCAACATGCCAGGCTGTCCTGTGGTCTTACCTGACTAACCCTGTCTGCTGATTTCTATACTTCCTCTCATACCCTTTCTTGAAAGCACCTTCTCAAACCTTAAAACTTGCTTTCTGACATAGTGACTGATACTGTATGACACCTTCTTTGCCACAAGCCCAAGAATACAAGTCACATGCTTTTGCCTGACTCCACTGGTCAAAATTACTCCCTAGAACACAAAATAAGCAGCAGAGAGAAGGGCCCAGCAGAGCACACACACTTGGCTCAGGCACAGCCAGCAGCACCCTCAGTGGCTCAGGGACCCTGCAGGAAAGAACATTGGTGCTCACAGATACTCGCGCACACCTGCCCACCACCGGCTTCGCATGCATGTCCTCTGAGCACACGACAAGGGTCACAGGGTAGGAACAGATGACCACAGAGAGAAAGAATATACTACCATCAACTGTCATGCATTTTAGAAGTGACAGTAGCACATAGAGGAGATACTGATGGGGACACAAATATATGCTCTGAGCAGTGTTCTGAAGTTCTTCTAATAAAAGGTAAGAACTAGGGGCACCTGGGTGGCTCAATCGGTTAAGCGACTGCCTTAGGCTCGGGTCATGATCCCAGAGTCCTGGGATTGGGCACCACATTGGGCTCCCTGTTCAATAGAGAGCCTGCTTCTCCCTCTCCTTCTGACTGTCACTCCGCCTACTTGTGCTCTCTCTCTCTCGAATAAATAAATAAAATCTTTGGGAAAAAAAAAAAAGGTAAGAACTCGGATTACTGAGATATATAGAACACTGTAGGGTTCAACTACAGAATGCATCACAATTCCAAATTCAGTTTCCTCAGAAATCACTGCACTGGACCCACAGCACCGTGTTTAAAATTCCTTACCAAGTAGCTCAAATAAAAATCAACTGGTAGGGCACCTGGGTGGCTCAGTGGGTTAAGCCGCTGCCTTCCGCTCAGGTCATGATCTCAGGGTCCAGGGATCGAGTCCCACATCGGGCTTTCTGCTCAGTAGGGAGCCCGCTTCCCTCTCTCTCTCTCTCTGCCTACTTGTGATCCCTCTGTCAAATAAATAAATAAATCTTAAAAAAAAAAAAACAACTGGTATTTTTTTTTAATTTAGCTATATATCTGCCAAACAAGCAAAAGAACACAAAAAAAAAAAATCCAGAAAGTGATATAACTTGTTAGTCAATCTATGATGCGACAATTTTCTCAAAACCAAAATACAAAACCAATTATCTACATTTGTAACAGGCAGGCTGCACTCAGGGCTGGGACTTCAAGACCGGTCCATGCCTCACTGGTGCAGGGGCGTCTGCAGACGCTGCCTGCAGGGGAAGGCGGAGAGTGGCCAGCAGGCAGAAGGCCTCTGTGTGACTCAATCTCCAAGTCCGCTGACTCTACTGCATCCACTTGCTTCTTCTCTGCATTTGGGGGACAGGAAGTGGTTGGAAAATGGTCTCTACAAATACACTAACTCAGAAAAAAACCTTAAGTATTACACAGCTCATCTTAATCCAAGCACATTCAGTTGTTATTCGGGATAATTTCCACAATACTGTTGTAGCATTAAAAGACTGGAAATAACCCAATATGTATACAAACAGGAAACCGACTGAATAAATTAAGCTGCACCCTGGGGGCGCCTGGCACATACCTACTAAGGTAGAACATGTGGCCCTTGATCTCAGGGTTGTGAGTTCAAGCCCCAGCCTACAAAAAAAAAAAAAGGAAAGAAAGAAAGAAAAGAAAAGAAAAAAAGGTACATCCATACAATAGACTCCTAGGTAATCATTAAAAGAATGAGGCCAAGCTTTGTGTACTTGGATATAGCTAAGGTATTCTATTAATTTTTTCTTTAGAATTATTTATTTATTTATTTGACAGAGAAATCACAAGCAGGTAAAGGGGGGGGGGCGGGGGCGGGAAGCAGGCTCCCTGCTGAGCAGAGAGCCCGATGCAGGCCTCGATCCCAGGATCCCAAGACCATGACCTGAGCCAAAGGCAGAGGCTTAACCCACTGAGCCACCCAGACTCCCAGGATCCCAAGACCATGACCTGAGCCAAAGGCAGAGGCTTAACCCACTGAGCCACCCAGACGCCCTATCTAAAGTATTTAAAATGAAGAGTACCATCAATTGTTTTTTTTAAGTCGGTGGGGAACTATATGTTTTTATACAAATAGAATTTTTCTGGGAAAAAAAAGAAACTAACAATAAGAGTGACCTACAGAAGGGACTGAGGGACTGGGGGTCTCAGTTAAGGAATACACTCTTTTGCACAATTCAAAAACATTTTACTATGTACACATCTCCCTATTTTCAAAAAAATCAGTAAGTATTTAAGTCTAGGATTATGACAAAATCAAAGCAGTGGAAGGAAAAGTGTTGCCTCTTAATAGCAATTTTACATTTCTTACCTATCTCTAAATTCTTTGTGGCAAATATTTGGAATTTATTTAAACAAAGGTAGATCTAGAGAGGTCCACTCTACCCTCCTCCTTCAAAACCACAAATGTTCAATTTCTAGACATAATGCTGAAAAAAAATTGCTCTTGCTTCCCCAACCAAGATGCATAAATCTCTTAAATGTTTCCCTTTGTTGTAACCAAAGTTTAAATGATTCAAATATATTAATAAATCCATAACTGAAGTTCAGTTACATTTCATGTTATTATTACGTTCCAATCACATTTTATGAGAAACAGTTTCATCTAAGATTGTCTTATTGCTAAACCAACAAAGAACTTTAGTATTACTGAAGAGTCCGAATTTCCTAAACTCACCCCAGCCAAAAGTTAATTCAATCATAAACTAGAGGGTTCCCCCCATAGCTTCAAAATTTCCAAAACTTCCCCATTTCCAAACAGGACTGGGGAGGGAGGTTGCAGGCAAAGCCCAAGTAAGCGTGTCCAACCTTCTTCCACCTCTGCGGATGCCTTCCCTGGTCTCAGGACCCCCAGAACACTGACTCAATGAACAGCGGGAGGACAGTGGATCCACTGGGTCTGATTCGGAAGCCCCGCCTGCGGCTCATGTACCAGTCACACAGGGAAAACCAAATGGCGAGCGCTGTTGCCCCACCCCACACGCACAGAGAACGGGGCTGCTGACAGCCGTCTCTGCACCCACCACCATGAGAAGTGAAGCAAATGCCTGGAGCTAATGCCCTTCACCTGGATTTTTACTAGCAGAAATGTGTTTCTTAAGGATGTATAAATGTGCAGGTGCCTTGGCAAAAATAATGACATAAGTTAATATGCTAATGAAAACGAAAGAAATGTTGCTAACCTAAAAGATTAACTAAAACAGACACTCCAAGCAGCAAAATATGACAAAATATTGACTCCTCATAAAAAAATTTCTGAACATCCAGAACTGAACTGTAATACTGTACAAAAATGTCCAGGCTTAAAAAAAAATTACTCCTTAGATCATTTACAAGTTGGTTGTTTATTCACACCCCCATGTAACATATATGTATTTGCCATGCTCTGTTCTCAGTACCAGGCGTACCATGCTGATTAAGACAGACCCAGTCTCTCCTCGTACCCTGTTGGTGGGAATGCTAACTTGTGCAGCCACTGTGGGAAGACAGCATGGAAGTTCCTCAAAATGTTAAAAATAAAACTACCCTCCAATCCAGCAATTGCCCTAGTGGGTATTTACCCCAAAAAATACAAAAACGTTAATTGAAACAGAAACACATAGGGCGCCTGGGTGGCTCATTGGTTAAACGTCTGCCTTGGGCTCAGGTCATGATCCCGGAATCCTGGGATGGACCCCACCTCGGGCTCCCTGCTCATCAGGGAGTCTGCTCCTCCCTCTCCCACTCTCCCTGCTTGTGCCTGCTCTTTCTCTCTCTGTCAAATAAACAAATATGATCTTTAAAAAAAATAATAAGAAAGAAAGAAAAGAAACAGATATATGCACCCCTATGTTACTGCAGCATTATTTACAAGAGCTAAATAATGCAAGCCAGCTCAAGTGTCCATCGACAGACGAATGGAGAAAGAATATGTGGTGTATATAAACAGTGGAATATTATTCAGCTGCAAAAAGAAGGAAATCTTGCCATTTGCAACATGGATAGAGCTAGAGAATATTATGCTAAGTTAAATAAGTCAGTCAGAGAAATTGACAAATTTCTTTTAATCCAAGTAGAGAGTATTTGGAATTTTTTCTACATCTCTGAAAACTTTGATGAAAGCCTGTATTGGTTGGGGAGCATAAAAATGACTATTTTTATGTCATTTTTATGACATAAAAAGACAAATACTGTATGATTTCACTCAAATGAGGAATTTAAGAAACAAGCAAAGGTAAAAAGAGAGAGAGGTAAACCATGAAACAGACTCTTAACTCAAGAGAACAAACTGACGGTAACCAGAGGGGAGGTGGGAGGCGGAGCGAAATGGTTGAAACAAACAGGTGATGGGCATCAAGGAGGACATGCGTGATGAGCACCAGGTGTTGTATGGACGTGCTGAATCATTCTATTGTACAACTGAAACTAATATAACACTGTTAACTACACTGGAATTAAGATTAAAACTTTAATTAAAAAAAAAAAAGACCCAGTTCCTGTCTTCATGAAGTTTATAAGAGTAAACACAAGAACAAGGCATCAGGGCATTGTCCAGTTCTGTCACAAGGAACAATAAGGAAAAACATCCTCAGAGTAGATTTTCATATTCTCTAGAGTACGGCTTCAAAGCATATATTATAAATTGAAATTTTTTAATTTAAATTTTAAAATGAGCTGAAATAAGGTAATTTCATATAGCGGTAAGTGCCACAAAGAAAACCAAACACTAACGAGAACGTAGCTCCTGGAGTGGAGGTAAGGATGTTGAAGGAAGGTTTCATCCCTGAGCCGAACCCCTTCTGGTGAAAAGGAACAAACAGTAACAAGCGTGGTGTGCTCGGAGGGACAGGGAACCCACGAGGCTGTGCTGTGGGAAAGTGGTGGGAAAGTGGCAGAGAGGACGGGGACAAACCACAAAGGGCATTATAGGCCACAAAAGGAGTTTGGATTTTATTCTAATGACTGTGGAAAGTCACTGGCAGCCTCGAAGCCTGGGAGTGACAAGACGGAATCTGATTAAACATAATAGCTTCTTGTTTAGAACACAATCCATCTTCAAGGAGAAAGAACATTACAAACCGCCGTGTGGCAATATCGCTTCTGTGCCCTCATCAGCCAGAGCTGCTCCGCTCTCCACTCTCCGCTAGGTTGTGTGCAAGGTACTGTACACAGGGTCTCTGACCTTGAGCTCACAGCCTGGTGGAGATGAGAAACACGGGACAAATGATTATAGCTGTGATATTTATAAGAGTGGAGCACGTACAATGCCAGCGAGCACCCAGGGCAAAGGGTAATAGGGCCTGGAGGAGTCCAGGAAGGAAGACCTCACACAAGACCGGAATCAGAGTCCTGTAGAGGGCAAGCAGGGATTTCCTCAGCGCACTCCCCTCTGGGCAACACCCAAGCCACTAGTGGGACACAAGAAAATGTAGGTGCTACAAAGACTCCTTCTTTTAAAGTATATTACGTAGGATTTTTATGGTGGAACGGAGGAAAAAAGTTAACACATAAAACTTGCAACTGCAATTTCACAGGTATTGGTTAAATACAATTTTATTAAGAACTTCAAAAGCACAAACTTCTAGTTTTAAAATTAAGTCCTAGAGATTAACATACAGCACGGCAACTATAGGTAGTAACACTGTACCACGTATTTGCTAAGAGAATAAAAGAGTTCTTATCACAAGAGAAAAAAGGCTTTTGTTAACTGTGTATGGTAACGGATGTTAACCAGACTTACCGCGGAGGCCGTCCCCCAATATATACAAATACTGAACCATTGTGCTGTACACCTGAAACCAATACAATGCTGTATGTCAACTGTAGCCCAACTTTAAAATTAATAATCTTTCAAAAAGAACTTTATCTGTGTGTGTGTCTATGTATGTGTGTGTGTGTGTGTGTGTCTGTCTGTCCGTCTGTTACCCATCGTGAGCTGGGGTTAAAGACTTTTTTGAATACCAACTTTCTTGCAGTCATTTTTATGCTCCCCAACCAATACAGGCTTTCATCAAAATTTTCAGAGATGGAGAAAAAACTCCAAATACTCTCTACTTGGATTAAAGAAATGATTAACAATGCACTGAAAGCTTTCTCTGTGTCTGCACACGGGCATGTACACGTACTTCCGGAGCTACCTGGAAGTGTCAGAGACATGACGACCCCTCACCTCTACACTCTTCAGCTGCTGTCCCCCCGTAGAAAGGGCATTCTCCTACGTAATCACAACACCATTAGTACACCTAAAAAAAAGAGAAAAAAGAAAAAATATCAACAACTCTTTGATATCATCTATCATCAGGTTCACAGTTTCAAAATTTTTTAAATACAAGGAAAGGGTTTTATTGAGAAACTTATTGAAGAATTGTATTTTCATAAACTGATTAGATTTACTATTATTTATATTTCACTATTTTTTATTTCTTTTTTTTTAAGCTTTTTTTAAATTTCTTTATTTGACAGACAGAGATCACAAGTAGGCAGAGAGGCAGACAGAGAGAGGAGGAAGCAGGCTCCCTGCCGAGCAGAGAGCCCGATGCGGGACTCGATCCCAGGACCCCGGGATCATGACCTGAGCCGAAGGCAGAAGCTTTAACCGCAGAGCCACCCAGGTGCCCCACTATTTTTCATTTCTAAATGTAATAATACTTTTAAGTTAAAAGTCTAATTTTTAGGGGCGCCTGCGTGGCTCAGTTGCTTAAGCATCTGTCTTCAGCTCAGGTCATGATCTCGGGAGTCCGGGGCTGGAGCCCGCATGGTTGTGGTCTTGCTCCCTGCTCAGCAAGGACTCTGCTTCTCCCCCTCCCTTTGCCCCTCCATCCGTGTGCACTTTCTCTCAAATAAATAAATAAAATCTTCTTTTTTAAAAAGATCAATTTTTAAAAGTCAATTTGTTAAATATTACAAGAATGATTATAGTAATCAAACATGGCAAAAAAGTGTGAACGTGGTCCATGCAGACTGACATTTTGGAAGTGCTGTGTTACTGGAAGGACACTCTAGACAAAGGGACCTCCCGGGAAAAGGATGCATGAAGAGCAGGGTGTCAGCGAGAGAGAGGGAGGTGAGTGGGACGGTTACTGAAGGGAAGCTCTTTGACGGCTCTGCCTGCTTTCCTGAGGAGTCTGGACTTCACCCTACTGGCAGTGGAAGTTTTACATTATACAATCACGTTTGTTGACAAAGTTCTTCTGGCCACAGTCTGTCAGATGGACTGGAGAGCAGGGAAGATTGTGGCGGGGGCGGGGGGACATTTGGAGTCAAGAGAACAGGCTTATACTTTTCACTGCAAATATTTTAGTTACATTATGGGTTAAATAAACCTGCTATACTGGTGAAGGGACAAAACAAAAACATAAAATTAAACGAAGCTTATCTTGAATGTTCATGTTACTGAAATGCAGCTTTAAAGACAGAAAGGTACAGTCAGGAGAGACTAAATTTTGAAAGGAGCCCTTGGGTACTTGTGAAGTTTTCAGCATTTAATGGAGCTGGCTCTTTTTAATACCCAGTTTCACTTTCCAAAGTGGCTTTCCTTTTCCTTGGCAAGATTCATCACTGGCACTAATTTTGTATTTATCAGTCACAATTAAAACTTTCCAAAGGAAAACCAATGGGAAAGAGGTGGGGTGCAAAACAGATAAAGTGATTTTCAAATACACAGAGTGCCCTCAGGACAGTACTGGCAGTAACTGCAGGAGCTCCACGCACAGAGTCCAGGGGCCAGATGCCAAACCTGCCTCGAGGAGGAGGAGGTGGAGGGCAGCACTGGGAGGCTGGCTAAGGGCAGGACCGGACACTGGCCCTTCACTCCCTTCCTCTCCCGGACACCTCTACTCGTGTTTACGTTACACACTGCGCTTCCTAGAAAGATTCATTTGAACAAAATGTTCCTTAGCTTTAAAAATGTCTCAAAGCAAAGGAGTCAGATTTGCATGAATATTCCTAAGTCGGAGGCTGGTAATTCAAGAAGACTCTGCGTTCCACAAGAGAGCTGCCAGCGGTGGGGGACACAAAACAAACACCATCACTGAAGAGGAACATCAAGAAAGAGACCTGGGAAGACAGGCCTGCTAAAGGAGCAGCAGCTTCAGGGTAGAATGAGGGGCTATGGGTTGTCAGGGACCGGTGTCTTTTGAGGGCCCAGTGAGGCAACCAAACTGGAGATCCAGACAGCAACAGACATGTGGATATAAAGCTTAGCAGAAAGGGTTAGGAAGGCACAAGGGCTAGGGGAAGGTGAACACGGATGAATCCACAAGACAGATGTAAACAGAGAAACAAGAGAAGGTCTGAAAAAGTCACGGAAGGCAAAAAGAAAAGGCTCTTCCTCAAGACAGGACCCCAGGGGCCACGCACGCACAGGGCCACTTCAAGAGGGGACCCTAAATGCGAGATAGCCTGTGTCCAAGATCAGAGAGAGCACAGGCCAGACAGCTTGGGGGTGGTAGTCTACGAAGCAGAGGTTGCAGAAGGACAACAGGGCAAGGTTAAGGGTACTGGCTAGGAAGCGAGTGAAAGACTGGACAATGGGTCCAGGTCTGAAGGGGCTGGAACTCTGAGAGAAAAAGGAAATCACAATGAGGTCCAAGATAAGACAGGGGAATACAGAAGCCCCTCGAGGAAGCTACAGAAGAACAGCACACCAAAACTTAAGATTTCACTAGTAGAGATGTTCTGGAAAAAGCTCCTTTCAGACAAGTTAACAGGAAGCCAAAATCAGAGTAAAGGATTGGGACAATGTCTTCAGAACCCTGTAATGCCTTAAGGAGGCAGCAGGAGTCACGCAATCCTCTCCTCCAGCACTCACTGCAGAGAAGGGACACCCACCCCAGCAGGGAAGGCCAGAGCCAGGCCTACCCAGCCCCTTGTCATGCCTCCACAGGCAACAGGGTCTGGCAAAAGTCATTGAAAGCGGCTCTCAGTTCACCCAGGAGCCTCTATCTCCCCATAAGGAAAACAGGGCCCCGATAACATCTAGGAGATCTAAGTTTGTTTTCCAATTTGTGTAAAATGTTACTTGTATTAAAAATAATAATAACTATGCATATTTTAAATGCAAATATAACTCATGCTTGAGAGCTGGGAAATTAGCTTTAAAAAAGAAACAAAATGGAGGCGGCTGCTGGGTCAGTTGGAAGAGCTTGTGTCGCCTGGTCTCAGGGCTGTGAGTTCAAACCCCACACTGGGCAGGGAGCTTACTTACAAATTACGTCTCATCTAACAGTTTACTTACACACCCCAATGCTTATTTTAAAAATTAACAAACTGACTCATATATAAACTGGTCTCTTCACAATATTTAACTGACAATTCAGGAGCATGACACACACTAGGGAGAGAATGGAGTAAAAGGTGCTCATTAGTGTGCTAGGGAGAGTATCAATCACCAAAGAAATGGACACATTCAGAAAAACCTTCCTAATTCTAAGCAGCAACTAACCACTCTGATTTCCTTAAGAATTGAGAAGTTAAGGCACCAAAAAACAAAAACAAAAACAAAACCCAGGCTTCACAACATTATCAATTTTTCAAGGGTTTCAAGAAAAATAGTCAAAAGCAGCCTCGTCAAGAAGATAGTGACGGGGGCGCCTGGGTGGCTCAGTGGGTTAAGCTGCTGCCTTCGGCTCAGGTCATGATCTCAGAGTCCTGGGATCGAGTCCCGCATCGGGCTCTCTACTCAGCAGGGAGCCTGCTTCCCTCTCTCTCTCTCTGCCTGCCTCTCTGCCTACTTGTGATTTCTCTCTGTCAAATAAATAAATAAAATCTTTAAAAAAAAAAAAAGAAAATAGTGATGGGGTGGGAATCCAGAGGTACCCCCAAAGGACCCGCCCTCCCCGAGTAACGGACAGCATTCGGGAGAGTCACCCCATGCGTACTCCATGAACACAGGCCAGGTACTACAAAATAAGAATAGTGAAAAGAAAAATAGTGAAAGAAAAATAATGAAAGAAAAAACGTCCACATCTTTGGCCATTCTGGGACTACTGACTGCTCCACTCGTAATCCTCAGCTCTGTCAGACCTGCCTTCCCGGTCTTGAGACTGGCTATCTGAATGACACAAATGCAAAGTGAAAGCAATGCAATAAACTTAAAATCTGAAGCATTAATTATGTAAAATCATTATTATGTAGGTTATTGAGCCTCTTTAAACCTTCACTAGTTTTCCACGAAACTAGAAGTGAGATGTTCAATATGGCAAAACCTCAACTCACCGGGACAGCTGGCGAATGAGTCACCGCCGACTCACGCCGCTCAGAGCGGAAGGCTTGTTGACGATCTGAGCACAAACTTTCTGGGCTCCCTGTTCTGGGGAGACGCTCCGACCCGGACCAACACGATGAACAGCTGTGATTACCCGGGAAGATGTAGTCCCAGGACACACAAGTCTCTCCGTCCCCACCCAGGTGAGACTCCAGACTGCAGCGACCCTGCTCTCCTGCTCCCGTCCCCCACCCTGCTGGCCCACGCCGCTTCCATCTCTCTGACGTCCCCACAGCCAAGTGTGCCAGGACTGCGTCTAAGGAAGAGCCACCTGGTTCTCACAGCTCTGCGGGCAGCCTCCAGACTCTTCCAAGGGAGAGAAAAGAGCCCTCCTGCACAGGGTTCTGGGACCTCTATTTCACCTGCTGCCAAAAATCTTTTTAAAAACTTATTTCTTCACAAGGCAATTCTGATGCACATGCTACGGTACAGACGAGCCCTGAGGACATTATGGTGAAACAGCCACTCACCAGAACCCAGATACACAGGACTCCACGACCCTGAGGCAGCCAGAGTTGTCCGTCATAACACGGGAAGTACAATGCTGTCTGCCAGGGGCTGGCAGGCAGAAGGAAAGGGGGGGGGGGGTTACTGTCCATGGCCTTGGAATTTCAGTTTGGGAAGATGAAAACACTCTAGAAATGGAAAGCAGTGGCAACTGAACAACACTGTGAATGTAGTTAATGCTGCTGAGTTGTACATTTTTAAAATGGGACATTTTGGGATGCCTGGGTGGCTCAGTCGGTTAAGCATCTGCCTTCAGCTCAGGTCATGATCCCGGGCTCCTAAGATCAAGCCCTGCATCACTGGGCTCCCTGCTCAGTGGGGAGCCTGCTTCTCCCCCTCTCCCCTGCTTGTATTCTACCTCTAACTATCTCTCTTTCTCTATCAAATAAAATTTTTTTTAAAATAAATAAAATAGGGACGCCTGGGTGGCGCAGTTGGTTAAACGACTGCCTCTGGCTCAGGGCGTGATCCTGGAGTCCCCGGATCGAGTCCCACATCAGGCTCCCAGCTCCATGGGGAGTCTGCTTCTCCCTCTGACCTTCTCCTCGCTCATGCTCTCTCTCACTGTCTCTCTCTCTCAAATAAATAAAATAAAATCTTAAAAATAAATAAATAAATAAATAAATAAAATGTGAAATTTTATGTTACATATAATTCCTCACTGTTCACTATGTTCTAGACAGGTGACATGCTAAGTGATTCTGTGTTGTCACCATCTCATTCCAAGAATGTTATTTATTTTGACACAAGTAAAAATGAGCTAAAATGGTATCTTAAAATTATGATCCCAAATTACTATGTATTATTTTCAACATGGAGAAAGTATGATTTACAAAAAAATGACCCATAAGAAAGAACACTAGCAAAAACTCTGAGACCAGAAAGCACTCTAATCTGGGGAGCAAATTAACGTGAAAAGAATGAAAAACTACCAGCAACTCACAGGAAGTCTTACCACCAAGCAGATATTACACAGCAGCCCCTCAAATTTTTTTTTTTTTAACCATTCAGGGTAAAAATAATTAATAGTTTGGGATTCAAATCAAAATACTTGTTGGTTAACACTAAATTGAATGTCAGCAGGAAAAACTTGAGGTATTTTAATAACAGCTCAATTTCTCCGCCCATCTCTTGTTGTCATTCCAAATACGTGACTGTCCTGCACTTGCTACTGCAACAAACTCCCTTCCCTCGCTCATCGAAGACCTTCTCCAAACGTCCTCCCCGACCAAACACGTAATCTCAACTGCCTTATCCACCCCAAATCAATCAGTGTAGCAAGTAACCCATCTCTAAATTAAGGAGAAATGTCAAAACAGAACCTGCAGGCAGCACTGGACACTATGAGAAATGCCGCCTTGTAGCCTCTCCCTGCACAGCCAAATGCTTGACTCTGAAGTTACCAACTATGAAACCGCAAAGTTTGAAACATATTATCTTGTAGCACAACATACAGGCTACATCTTTTGTTTTTTAATTATGTCCTTGAGTGGTCATCAAAAGATTAAGAGAGCTGAATAAAGTTAAAAACATCCTCTTGGATAAGAGACTAGAAATTAATCAGATACAAATCTTCAGGTGCCTCTGAGTTAAAGGCAAAGGTTTACATTCAAACTTGTTAAAACTTCTGCAGTGAAATCATAGTTTTTCTACTACTAACTTGTCTTTGTTCTTATCCCCTCTCCCACTTTTGTAAAATTTAAATATGAACTTGCAAGAACCTGACCACATCCTTTTTATTTTAAATCATTTTCCAGTGGGGCTAGTACCACTTGAAGAAACTGTCATATCAAAATCATGCTCCCTAAAGCCTAATGGTTCAAAATCTCCCCCAGTAACCAAAATCCCTAGAGACTTTTATCCAATTTAACAACTATGCATAACGAGAAATATTTTTTTCAATTACAAAACATCCCAGTTAGATAATAAATACTATCTACTAAAAGAAAACAACCCTGCAATTACAAAGTTATAGGAAATCATAAGATAGAAAATCTTTAATATAAAAATTTTGACATTCAATGGGGCGCCTGGGTGGCTCAGTGGGTTAAGCCGCTGCCTTCGGCTCAGGTCATGATCTCAGGGTCCTGGGATCAAGCCCCGCATCAGGCTCTCTGCTCAGCGGGGAGCCTGCTTCCTCCTCTCTCTCTCTCTCTCTCTCTCTCTCGCTCTGCTTGCCTCTCTGCCTACTTGTGATCTCTCTCTGTCAAATAAAATAAAATCTTAAAAAAAAATTTTTTTTTGACATTCAAAATACCTGCCTACACAATGGTCTGCTTTCTGGATTGTATTCATTTATTTAATATGAACATAACATGAAGTTTTAATGGAAAGGTCAATGAAGTTTAGACAGTCACCTGTTCTATAGACTTCAGAGTCAAATGATGTCTGCATCCACACCCTCATTCTGTAGCTAAGCCCAGTCTAGTTACCATCATGAAAGCAAAAATACCCTACAGAACCAGCAAGGTTATGGACAGGAAAATGAATTTTAAAGAGAAAAATCAAAATTTTCAAAGAAACAAATATCAAAAGAGATAATGCCCTTTTATATGCATTTTGTTTCTCATGTTGCATCTTTAGTTGCATCTCTCAAAATTTAATAAATTTTAAGTGAAATATCTGACAATGCAAAAGTTAAGGAATCTAAAAAGATGTGCGCGCGTGCACACACACACACAAAACCAGTGCATCAATTTTAACTAACTGATGGATTACTATCTTAGCTAATGGTGCTGTGAATCTTGGGAGTAGAATAACCAAATCCAGCTTAGCTGTTGGCTAATCAACTGACTGGCTTAATCAAAGAAAACAGAATTATTCAGCAGAAACCATTTCACAAAAGAAAATCTTTGAACTTTGCGGACTATGCCCCCATAAATCCCTACCACAGGCCTTAACACTGTTCCCAACTCTGCATCACACAGGTGTCCTTGCAGTAAAAAACACAGGCCATTGCGAAGAATTACCAAGAATTCAATGACAACTTCTAACTCCTCCCCTTCAGGAGCAGAAACAAGAAAACATATAGGACTACATTAAAAGGTATTTGGGAAGAATAAGCAAATTGTTGGAAGTACTTGCTTCAGTGGAGAATATAAAAAAACCAGCTTCCTAGAGGGCCAATATAAAAAGGTATCCTAACCATGTTGAAATTTAAAAAAAAAAAAAAACTAACCACACCTGGCATAATTTTTAGTTACTTTTTGTTTTTGCTTTCACCACTAGAGTTTTAATGACTTGATAAACCAGGCAAATATTCTGCATATATAAATCAAGTTAATTGCTGTCACTTAAAAGGTTGTTAAAGCTTTATGCCCACATTCTTTAATTCACTGAACTTTAAAAAATCAATTTTCATTCAATTTTCTCAGCAAATTCTAGGCTTTAAGAAACTGATTCATCTACTAACACCTTAAACACTGACTTGTTGGGAAAGTTCATGATCCAGCCTCCAAACCTGCTGTCTGGAAGTACACCAGTATTCCAAAAATGGGAAGTAACACATCGGTACTGGGTCTGTGACCACAAGGATGCCCAAGAACCATGGATCCAAATCTGCAAAGCCTTGCCTCAGCTGACAAGTAGCCTTCTGGCTAAGAAGCTCACAATTCCAGGTAGTTAAAAGTGTAAAAACTGTTATAAAAGCATTTAGAGTCATGGCAAAAATGACCATAACTCCAGGTTTACACACCTGTTGTCCTTCAGCTTAATATTGCCCCTCACCCTTAAAAGGGCCCTGTCATGTAAAAAAAAAATTCACCAGTGGTGCCAGAAGTGGTCACCTTGGGGAGGGAAGAGGTGCCTGCTGAATGAGAGCAATGTAAAGGGAGCCCTTTGGGAGGCTGAAACTGCCGTGCATCCTGATCTGAGTGTGGTTATTAGGACATACAGGTCATGTAAGTTCTTCCTGTAAATTAGACCTCAATTAAAAACACATACATAATTTTTAAAACACATTGAAATACATTTGTAAATGTCTTTGTTCAAACAAGAGACACAAAATAACACTAGATGTAGCAACTAAGATTTTTTTTTCCAAATGTATTTTAATTAAGATGTATATTTATTGTGAGCGCTTTTATGTAGAACCTGTCAAAATACAGACTGTGATTTTTTTAATCTCTCATTTTAAAAAGTTGCCAAATTGACATCTGAAAGCATGCAGAAAGATGAGCTATTCATTCTCTGATTTTGCAAATAAGGAAAACTAAATCTTCAGGGTAAGAACCATACGGAGATAAGGCAGCCAGTCAATGACAACCGTAGCACTGTCCTAAGCTTGAGCCACTCCCGTTTCCACCGGGCCGTTACTTTTGTGACCTTATAAACAAATATGAACTCTGGATCTACCCATGGCGGAGGAGGATTCAACACGCTCCTCAAAATACCAGGCCAACAGGCCCCAAAGTGCACTCACAAAGACACACTCATCTTCCCCCTTTCTAGACAGTTGGCAAATGATCAATTACATTTTCAGGCACGTATTTTTCCTGCGATGCAATCAAGTGTGACATCTTTAAAATGTGGTTCAGGAGGAAAAGGTATATGCAGGGATTGGCAAAATCTATCTTCTTTCCTTTCAAATCTCTTTGATGGTTACTTGGTTCTCAAAACTATGTCACTAAGTAGGACTCAGGAAAACATCGCTAGGGGCCATTCACCAGCAAGGCTTTGGGTGACCAACTCGCGGGGAATCACCCCCACTAAATAGAAATCTTGCCTCTGCCCGGGGTGTCCCACCCAACTCTCCGCACAGAACAAGACTTGCAGGTGACCTGTGCCTTGCGGCTCAGTTTCCGATCCCAGTGAACAGCTGACATCTCGCTTAAAACTTAACATACATCCTTTCCGCGGGAATTTATTTCTGTTCTCACAAGGCGTTTCTGCTCCCCACCAGAGCAGGCCTTGCTTCACAGGACTCTCTGCTCGCCTCTCCACCGTCTCGTCTTCACGGTTTAAAACGAGACTTGAACAGAAATCGAAACGGTCGCGGCCCTCCCGAGCGCGAGTCGGGGCCCCGAGCGAGCGGGTCCGGCCGGGGTCGGCCGGCGGGTGCCGGGCGAGCCCACTACCCGCTCGCGCGCGGCTCCGGGGAGGCCCGGCGCACTCCACCACGCTGGCCCGAAGCAACCGGTTGCGGCGGCCGCTAGACGCTCTGCAACAGCGCAGCGGCCACCTCGGCCCCCCGAAGTTCCGACCGCCGCGCAGGCAGCGCGCCCCCCGACCCCCGCTGCGGGTTCGCGCCCCGGCCCCGGAGCGAGCCCGGGGGGCGGGTCCGCGGGGGCTCGGCGGGCGGGAGCGCGGGACGCGCCGGGAGGGGCGCGCGGCGGGCCCAGCGCGCCGGGGAACTTGGGCGCCCGCCGGTACCGCCGCCCGGCCACTTTCCTTTCACGCCCCCGGGGCGGCCGCGCACTGCGCCGCCCGCCCGGGGCCGCGGGCCGCCGCAGCCGCCGCTTGCCGCCGCGGCGAGGCGCCCAGGCGCGCTCCTGCAGCCCGCCCGGCCAGCGCGCGGGGCCGCGGGGGCGCGCGAGGGCGCGCGCGGGCGCCGCGCTGCACCCCCCCCCGCCCCGCCCCCGCCCCCAACGTGCCGCCGCCGCCCGTTGGCGCCTCAGCCCGCGCGCCCGCCGCCCGCCGGCTCCCGGCGGTTTTTCGTTGGCAAAGTTGCGCGGCCCCCTCGAGGGGGGCGCCGCGCGGTCCCCCGCCCCAGCGCCGCCGCCGCCCCTTCAGGCCGCCGCGCGGGAAGGCCCAGCTGGCGGCCCCGCTTTTTTACCTGCCGGGAGTTTTCGCGCGCGCCCTCGCTCGATCGCTGGCTTTTCCCCTTCTCGCGCTCGTTTTCTTTCTTTCTTTCCTTCTTTTCGCTTCCCCGCGCGGGCGCTTTTTCCGCTCGCGCCACCCGCGCTCGCCCGCTCGCGCCCTCCTTCCTGCTGGGCTCGGCGGAGCGGGGCGGCCGGCAGCTCTCCCCGCCCCCCTCCACCCGCGCTCCGGCGGAGGCGGCGGCGGCGGCGGCGCTCCGCGCTCCGACTCATTCCAATATGGCACGGGTGCAGGGCGCATGCGCCCGCGCCCCCCCCATCCGCGCTCCTCCCGGCAGCCCGCGCCCCTCGCGCCGCGCGCGTGGCGCCCCCGGGCCGGGAGCCCCCGGGCCGGGCCTCCCCGAGCGGGCCCGCAAGTCTTCCAGACCCGCTGGGGCCGCGCGGAATGCGAGGTGTTCGGGCAGTGAGGGGTCGGGGAGGGGGTGCTCGGCGCCGCCAGCCACCCCCGCCCCTCGTGCCCCGAGCCACAACTTGCCGCGGACATCCCCGAGGCCGCGGCGCAGGGCAAGCGGCGGCGCCTCCGGCCCCCGACGGCAAGGCGGCCGGGTGCGGGCGGGTCCCGAGAGGGAAACGCGCTCCAGGGACCCAACGCCCGCCCTGTCCCTTACCCGACCCACGAGGGAAGGGCTCTCGCGCCTCACCTCGGGGTGTGCACAGAGCCGCACGGAACCCACTGGCGTCCACGGGTCGGTCCCGGGGCTGGGGCGAAGCGCGCCGCTGTCGTCCGCACGTGACCGCCTCGGGCAAGATGGCATGAGCGGAGGAACGGACCGAGCGGCTGCTGAGCCCAGATGGGCGCGTGTTGCAGCCAGAGAGGGCTGCGTCCACCCGCCTGGCCCACGTCGGGGATCTGATGCGTCCTTCGAGACCTGGAAGGGCACCCAAGTTCCCGGTGTCTGCGAAGTCAGCCTCGGGCCCCCAGGCGCACTGGGTGTCTTCAGGCCACCGCAGGAGGCGCCCTGTAAATCCGAGTTTTCCTGCCGCTCGGGGCCCTAGCGAGGGGGCATAAGACGGCTGCCGAATTCGGGCAGGAGAACCGGGGTCCCGGAGCCGGAACGGAAGTTCAAAGGTGGCTGCAAGGATTCCTTGCAACCCTAGGTGCCCAACAGCGGTTACGTTCTCCCAGCTCGCCCCTTCCCTTGCGAGTGCAGATGCCGGTGGGACACCCTCCTCCTCCCCTCTTGCTATGGGAAGTTGCCTCCGGAAGGGAGTCCTCCAGCAGCCGAGACCCAGGAGTGCCCCGACTCCCCGGCCCAGGGAGGAGGTCTCCGACTGGGCGCTGATGACTCTTTCCTTTAAGGAAGGAGAGGCCCCACCGCAAGAACGAGAGGTGCCAAACGCGCTGAGAAATACCCCACTTTACGGACAAACTTGCCCAAAGTCACGCTGCTGGCTGAATTTGAAATTTTTTTTAACCATCACTTAAAAGACAACATGACAACTAGAGCAAGAAAAATGTACAAAGTATCCATAATACTAGGGAACCCATAAAACCTTCCACCTATATACATGTCTTTACAAAGTTGCAACCAGCCACGCATTTTTCTCTTGTGTTTGCTACTATCACTTCACATTTTCTTCTCTTCACATGATTCATTCTGAAGGTGTGCAGGGATCCTCCTACATTTACTCAAGTCTCCCAATGTGGTATATTTGGGTTCTTTACCACTGTTTGCTAATATGTCCTTTAATTCTGCACTCGGGACAAATTCCTGGCAGTTGCCAGGTGGAAGGCAGGGAAGTCTTGCTTCACAGTGCCACAGGACCTTCCCCGAGCACCACCCGGCTCACTCTGCTGCCTCCCACCGATGAGTGTAAGGAGCATAATAGACATCACTAAGCAGTGGGCACCATCTCTTCTGTCCCCTCCTACTTTACTAGTATGTCAGTAGTTCAAGGTTACTTTAGTCTTCCTTAGATGACTTTAAAAATGAATGTTTTTTCATCATTTATTGTCTGGTTGTTCATATCCATTCATCTGCTGGGGACTTAAAAGTTCCTCCAACGTCAAATAAGCATTTTTTAGATTATCAATATTATTCCTGTGTCATCGATGAGGTAAATATTTCCCAGTCTGTTTTTCTTTTTTTTTTTTTGTTTTACTTTAATGTTCAATCTGTCATTCTAGTCCTTTGTGATTTTATTGCTTGTATGTTGACAAAATGAGCTTTCTTCCACCCATCTGATGGTCTGTTTTCCGCTAATTTTCTAAAATTTCATTTTATATTTAATTCTTTAATGATTATCCATCCCAAGTTTATTTTCCTGTGTGGAATAAAATATGGGCTTAACCCACCCCCAGCACCAATCAGTTTTTATTGCTTGTGCATCATCATTTATTAAATAAATTTTCCCTACCCTTTGTTTAGTAAAATCTATTTTTACAGTAGGCTTTTGATTCAGGTCAATCTGTTTCTTCATTTCTTTTCACAGACCTCACTTTGAGCAGATACTATATGGATCTAAATATTGGTTCTTTAGCATAGGTTATAACATCTAACAGGGCTGTCCTCCCATTCACAGAGTTTTCTGTTATTCAAGATACCACTTGGTAAACACACCGGCTTCTGTGTCCATACACATCCTAGTTAACCTAGAAGAATTAAGAATTCCTAGAAGATAGAACCATCCAGCCCCATGACCCTGGCAAATTACTTATCCCATCAAGGTCTAGGGGATATATAAAATGAGGATAAAAGTAACACCTGCCTGACAAGCTATGTTAGACACATAGTAAATGCTCAAGAAATGTCAGTTGTTGTTACTGATATTTTTAGTTCTAAAGCAAAACTGAGGTTTTTGCATGAAGTTGCATTAAACCTATGAATTAATTTAAATAGAATATCCCATAATATGTCATTTTCCCAACTGGGACATGTACTATCTTTCAATTTATTTGAATATTTTAAAACTCAGAAATCAGGTTCCTTGTTGATTCCAGCCTCTACTTCATGACACCTGAGGAAGAGGAAGATCTGAAGAAATCTTTACAGTGGAGGAAGATTTAAAACTTACCATTTGAGAGTCAGCCTTGTGCTTGGCGGGTGTAGGTGTGGGTGTGGGCGCACACGCATGAAATCTCCTTTCACCCTTGCACCATCCCTCAGGATAGATCGTGCTGTTCCCTGTAGACAAAGAGCAAACTGGAAACTTCCAGGTCACTTAGTGAGAGGCAGAGCTAGGCCACAAACCAGGTATGCCGGTTCCTGCTGCTTGGAAATGCAGGTGGGAGTCCTGCACAGAAGAGCACGAAGAAAACGGACTTCTGGTCATGGCACCCCCCCCTGCTCCAAAGCCTCCCAGGGCTTTGCCACTGCTATGTCCAAAAGACCTACTTTGGCCTATGAGACAGGCCCTGCCCACCCTCCTCGCTTACCAGTAACCGCTCATCTGCCTTGCTTGCCGAAGTTCAGCTATGTCTGTCTCCTTTCCACCCCATAAGTATGTCCAGGTCCTTTCCATCACAGGGCCCTTGCACACATTGTTCCCAATGCCTGGAACACTCTTCCTCTCACCTCCCCCACCCACATTCACACAGCTGGTACCTTCACATTGTTCTGGTATCTGTTTAGCAAGGTAAGCTCAGAGAAGACATCCCTACTTATCCCACATAAACAGGTTCTCTCTCTCTTTCTCTCAACCTCCTTCCCTCCCTTCCTCCTTCCTAATTGTTTCTTCACAATTCCTTTTTTTTTTCCTTTAAAGATTTTTATTTATTTATTTGACAAAGCAAGAGATCACAAGTAGGCAGGGGAGCGGGGGGGAAGCAGGCTTCCTGCTGAGCAGAGAACCCGATGCAGGGCTCCATCCCAGGACCCTGAGATCATGACCTGAGCCGAAGGCAGAGGCTTAACCAACCAGAGCCCCTCAGGGGTCCCTTCACAATTCCTTTTTATAATTTAATCTGTATTTGTCATTTGTTTGAGTTCTATCACCTCGTCTAATCCCACAGAAAGATATCAGTTCCCCTGAGGGCAGTTCCCCTGCAGGCAGTGGGTGGATGAGAAGGGGTCCACTGGTCAACTGGTGGCATCTAAGACCAGAGGTTGGCACACCGTGAGAGCCTGGGCCATTCTCAATGCTGTCTCTATTTCCTACTGGCTCTGTTGGGTAGAGGTTTTACCCCCCGTCCTCAGTGACCACGGGGTGAGTGTTCAACCACCCCATATGAATGCCCTATCCCTCGAACCCTTGTCTGCTACTCCCAGGCAGACTTGTTCTCTCCCATGCTGTATCCGCCCAGGACCTTGTTCTGGATGAGAACGTGAGAGCCAGGCCTGGACCCTAGGCACCAGTAGAGCCCTCGGCCAGGGCTAGGGGCTGTTTTCAACTCCAGAAAAACATAATTCCAGAGAATGCCAGGCCCTGCTGTCAGCCATCAGTAGTCCTCCTACCGCCACTGGGCAGGCAGCGCCCTTTACCCAGCCCAAGGGAGACAAGTCCCATAATGACTCCCCGTGGCGAATTACCCAAGTGATCAAGTGATTACCACCATCAAGTCACTGCTCACGTCACAGAAGCCTGGTCCACTTGCTGGTCCTGCTGCTTGGGGGGCACAGGCCACTGACATGTGTTTCCCCCCCTCAGCACCCGCCCTGCTCCACCTCCTCGGTCTCAGCTCCTGCAAATGCCCCCCACCCGGCATCCCTCTCTCCTATCCTGTTTTGGAATGGAAAAGGCTTCCGTCAAGTCCAGATTTAATCATCACTTCTTTATAGAACCTTCTTTATGGGAGTCTTCACCTCTCTGGGCCTTAGTTCCCTCATCTCCGTAAAATGGGCATGAAGCCACCTGTCTCCCTGGGGCCCAAGAATCCAAGGACATAATGTTTGTAAATATTCTTTGCAAACTGTAAACAACAGAGATATGAGAAATAATTGGTCCAGTCCCAAAGCCACTCCTCCAGGAGACCTGTCACGATCTCTCCATTCCTTTCTCTGTCTACCTAAGCCACTTAGCTTGTTTTCCCCCAGCTGCCTGTCTCGAGAAAGGCACAGGCCCAGACCCCATTTTCCAACCTTGAGTACTACAAGCCCAGAGCCATGCCCCATTCATTCTCAGGGTCCCTCTCTGCCACGACACCCCTCTTTTCTCAATTGATGGAGGAAAAATAAATGAACGGACACAATGTTCTCAATTTTATATTACCCGGCCATGTATTTTTGCACCTTCAACTTCTTAATCTGTTAATAAGAGCTCACAGGTCCTGAACAGGTGACAAGGACACTCAGCAGTGCAAGGGCAACAGGGCTGGGGTTCCTCTTTGGGGCAGGAATGTGTTCTGAAATCAGACATGGTGATGGTGCACAACTTTACGATAAACTAAAAAAGACAAAATTGAACATTTTAAAAGGGTTCAATTTATGGTATGTGACTAAGACCTCAATTAAAAAATCGTATGAGAAGAGCACTTTGCTGGCTTAGGGAGAACATGTGACTCTTGATCTCGGGGTCATGAGTTCAAGCCCCACACTGAACATAAAAAAACATATTTTTTTAAAAGATTTTATTTATTTATTTGACAGACAGAGATCACAAGTAGGCAGAGAGGCAGGCAGAGAGAGGGGAGGAAGCAGGCTCCCCTTTGAGCAGAGAGCCCGACGTGGGGCTCGATCCTGGGACCCTGGGATCATGACCTGAGCCGAAGGCAGAGGCTTTAACCCACTGAGCCACCCAGGCACCCCATAAAGCTTACTTCAAACAAAATGTAGGGGTGCCCTTGTGACTCAGTCAAGCATCTGCCTTCAGCTCAGGGCATGACCTCAGGGTCCTGGGACAATTCATGCATCAGGCTCCCTGTTCAGCGGGAAGTCTGCTTCTCCCACTACCTCTGCCTCGTGCAGCTCATTCTCTCTCTCAAATAAATAAATAAAATAAAATAAAAATTTGTGAGAAAAGTCTATAGTGACTGTCACAGAGGACGGAAACTGGTCACCCTTGGGTCGGATACGACCTATGTGGTGCATTGCGTGGGCACCATAGTGAGGCTGTTCAAAATACTCCTTTTTGTTTGTTTGTTTAGGTATAATTTGCATACAGTAAAATGCACCCATTTTACAGGTGTACAGTTCTCTGAGCACTGCCAGAGGTAACCACCAGCATGATCAAGACGCAGAACGTACCATCACCCCAGAAAGTTCCTCTCATCCCCTTCCACGGACTGTGCTGATCATAGGCAACCGCTGATCTGATTTCTGTCTCTGTAGATAGATAAAAATTAAAAGTTCATCATGGAATGAATTTTTTGTGTCTGTTTTTGAGATTCACCCATGTTGTTCAGTGTGTCAGAAGATGATTTCTTTTTATTTTATTTAGTTTTTTAAAGTAGGGTCCATGCCCAACATGGAGCTTGAACTTGTGACCCTGAGATCAAGAGTCACATGTTCTACCTACTGAACCAGCCAGGTGCCCAGGTGATTCCTTTTTTTTTTTTCCCCTCTACTGATCAACCACCCCTCTATTTCAGGTTAAATAATATTATTTCAATCATACAGAATTCCCAAGGAATAGAAGTTCAGCAGCTCCATATATATATATATATATATATTTTATATATATATATATATTTTTTTTTAAGATTTTATTTACTTATTTGACAGAGAGAGAGATCACAAGTAGCAGACAGGAGGTAGAGAGAGGGGGGATGCAGGCTCCCGGGTGAGCAGAGAGCCTGATGTGGGGACCCTGGGATCATGATCTGAGCCAAAGGCAGAGGCTTTAACCCACTGAGCCACCCAGGTGCCCCAGCATCTCCTTATATTACCGGTCTTCAAAATATTGTATTCACACTGGTGACATTTTGAATACATACCCTTCAGTATGTTTACTTCCGTTTTATTATTTTATACATATATACTATTTAAGCAAAATATCACAGACATTATAAAACATATATATATGTTATATATATATATCCCAATATATATTTTTATATATATATTTAAAGATTTTATATTTATTTATTTGACAGAGATAGGGAGATCACAAGTAGGCATAGAGGAAGGCAGAAAGAGAGGAGGAAGCAGGCTCCCTGCCGAGCAGAGAGCCTGATGCAGGGATCGATCCCACGACCCTGGGATCATGACCTGAGCTGAAGGCAGAGGCTTTAACCCACTGAGCCACCCAGGCGCCCCTGGTTTACTTTTTTAAACTACATATGAGTTTGCATGTTCTAGAATCTTATATAAATGGAATGATATAGTAGGCACTCTCTTTCGCCTGTCTTCTATTATATAGCATCATTTTGAAATGTTTTCATGCTATTGCATGTGATAGTAGCTGGTTCCTTTTTCTTGCCAAGTAGTATTCCTTGTATGGATATACCACAATTTGCTTATCCATTCCCTTTTTGATAGGCATTTGGGTTCTTTCCAGTGTAGGGCTACTATGAACAAATAATGAGTAATTAATAACTAGTAAGATAACATTTTTAGAAAAATATAATGTATAATAAAATTTAATGTGAAATTTTAAAAGAATATGTATATGTAACGTGAGCTACGTAATGTGTAAATAAAAATATAATGAATTATATAATATATAATATATGATGATTATATAATAATATATAGCATGTGCTCAATATGTTCAGTATATAATAAATGCCTTGTTAACAGTCAAACATATCAAAAATATATGTATATATACATGCACACATACTTATATATTTAAATACATAAACATATACACACAGTTATATTTAACATGTATGTCTTTAATGGGGCATTTAGTCCCCATTCCTTGCAGTCCTCTACCCATATTTGCTCTGGGTAACACTTTCAGAAAAGGTAGTCACCCACATTAAAAAATGTTCATCATCACTAGCCATGAGGGAGATTCAAATTAAAAGCACATTGAGATACCACCTTAGACAAGTTAGAATGGCCAAAATTAGCAAGACAGGGAACAACATATGTTGGAGGGGATGTGGAGAAAGGGGATGGTGGGAATGCAAGTTGGTGCAGCCACTTTGGAGAACAGTGTGGAGATTCCTCAAGAAATTAAAAATAGAGCTTCCCTATGACCCTGCAATTGCACTACTGGGTATTTACCCCAAAGATACAGATGTAGTGAAAAGAGGGGCCATCTGTACCCCAGTGTTTTATAGCAGCAATGGCCACGGTTGCCAAACTGTGGAAAGAACCAAGATGCCCTTCAACGGACAAATGGATAAGGAAGATGTGGTCCATACACACTATGGAGTATTATGCCTCCATCAGAAAGGATGAATACCCAACTTTTGTAGCAACATGGATGGGACTGGAAGAGATTATGCTGAGTGAAATAAGTCAAGCAGAGAGAGCCAATTATCATATGGTTTCACTTAATGGTGGAGCATAACAAATAGCATGGAGGAGATGGGGAGATGGAGAGAGAAGGGAGTTGAGGGAAATTGGAAGGGGAGGTGAACTATGAGAGACTATGGACTCTGAAAAACAATCTGAGGTCTTTGAAGGTGCGGGGGGTGGGAGGTTGGGGGAACCAGGTGGTGGGTATTGGGGAGGACACGGATTGCATGGAGCACTGGGTATGGTGCAAAAACAACAACTACTGTTACGCTGAAAAGAAAATTTAAAAAAAAAAAAAAAAAGATAGTCACCCAGGCTTCACCCCAGAGAAGCAAGCTCTAGGACCTGGGGGTCAGGTTGGGACTGAGGGGCTGGCATTTGAAACCAGGACACCAAGTCTCCCTGTGCTGGCCAAGGACTCCTATCTCTGGCTACTTAAAGCCCAAGAGCCAGGAGGGAATTGGGAACAGAGCCAGCTCAGCCATAAAGCATTCTCCAGGCCTGTCATGGCCCTCCTGGAGGGTCAAAGTTGAGAGATTCGTGAAGAGAGCTCACTCTTGGACCCTTGGAAAGGAGTTGGCAGCTCAAGCCCACCAGGAGAGGAAAAGGTAAAGGGAGATATGACCCTGGACCCTCCAGTCTCTCCTCAAAGCCACCTGTGGGGCTTGAGCAAACTTAGCCTGAATCCCCCTGATGTTCAGGGTCCTCTCTCCATACTCTGCCTGCTTGCTGTAACTGGAGACCAAGGTCCCCACCTGTCATCGACCTTGTGTCCCACTCCCCACCCCTTCCCATGCTGCCATTTTTCCTTTTTTATTAAGGTTAGCCTATATATAATGATTGTTAGAATATCAGTGTGAATCCATAAAATGTTAACAAGAACATTTAATATGTTTGTTTGATGCCCCTTATAGCAACAGGGCAGCTTAATCTCCCTGATGAAAAAAGCCTCACAGTTACCCAGTGGGGCTTACCAGCCAAAAACATGATGCCACCTCTAGGCCCCCAATTTAGTCCCTGCTTATCAGGGATTTAGAAGGAAATAGATTTCTGCATAATACAGACAAAATCAGGAAAAATGCCAATGGACCTTGCTTTACCCAGTGGCTTTGTACAAAATGAAGTATGGTCAATTGAATCCTAATTTTCTCATTACTTACTTTGTAATTCCTGAGATGTGTGCTCTTTATTCCTGCCAGGTCTGGCTCCTAAGGCCTCCAATTTCCACTCTCCACCGTCCTCATCCAGTCAGGTCTGGAGTGCAAAACCTGAGGCAGTCACTTAACATCTTGGTATCAATTCCTTTATCCTTAAAATTCGGCTGGAAGCACCCAGGCTGTTGAAAGCAGAACACGGCGCTCAAAGATGTCTGGGGTTCTTTCAGCTCCAAGATCTGGGACTGAGCTGTGAACACACTCGTGACTATTTCAGAGAAGGGGTTTTCTAGCATGTTTCCAAGCAGCAGAGCCAGACTGAATCACTCATCCATCCTTCCTCTCCTTGACACCTGCTGTGTGCCTGAGCAGGCTGGATTGAGTCCTCACATGCCCTACCCCCAAAGGGGCTCTCAGCTGGGGGACGCTCTCCCTAGGGTTGGCTCCATGACAGGGGGTATAGACAGAGCTTCTCTCCAAGGGAGGAAGCCTGATTTCCTCTCCTGAGAAGGAAGCAGGAAACCTGAGTCGTCGCCCAGCTCTGCTTATAAGTGTAGGGGCACAATACCTTCTCTCTAAGGGCCTTGCTCTTTGTCTGTGCAAAGGGGTGGGGTGAACAGGTTGGAGAGAGGTTCTACAGACCTTCTCAGCGCCTTTGTGGTGGGTCATGGACTAGATCCAACATGGTGGCAGGGGAAGGGCTGCTAGGGACAGGGAGCCTGGAAGACGGGCTGTCTTCAAACAGCAAATATCTTGTGTGCACTTCCTAACAGGACCCCAGCAACCAGAGGATTTGATAAAAGCATGTACCTTAAGGCCTTCATGGGGTGCTTGATTTGTGGTTGGTGATCACCAAATGTGAGTTTCCTTTCTCCCTCCCAGAGGGAGCAGCCTGCACCTGCCCACATCAGCCAGACCCCCCCCCCCTCATTGCAGTAGGATTCTGGGTCCCTGGAGGATGACTGCCACTCCTAACAGGCAGGCTCATCTCCAGATAGGGCATGGAGGTGGGGTCTTTGAGGCTCCTGAGGGTCTGGAGCAGAAGGACGTCCAAGGATGAGAAACAACTGAAATTTGCATACATTGCTATTGGCGTTTTCTTATAAAGTCCAACACACATTTACCCTGTGATCCAGTTTCTCCACTCATTGGTGGAGAAATAAAAACACAGACGTAAAAATGTGTCCTCACACACAGACTTGCACAAGAGTATTCACAGAGCTCTTATCCACAATAGCCGAAAACTGGAAACCACCCAAATGCCCGCCAGCAGAAGCATACATCAACAAACGGTGGTACGCCCGTACAATGCAACACTACCCAGTGGTAAAAAGGAGTGAACAAATGTCACGGACAAGAACAAAGATGAATCTAAATAACATTATGCTAACCAGAAGAAGACAGGCCAAAAAAAGAACATACCGTATAACTACATTTACCTGATAGTCTACAAAGGCAAAAACAGCCTCTCATGATAGAGGTCAGAATAGTGGTTAATTCTGGGGTAGGTTCTGGCAAGGGACACAAGGGACTTTTCTAGAACAGTGACCCTTGCTCAGGGTCACGGTTACGACAGGTGTCTGTTCGTCAGGTCGTACAGTCATGATTACTGTTCTTTACTGCATGTAGATGTAGGTTATTCCTCAGTAGGAGAAATAAATGTCTAGTGTGTGCCCTGGGCACGGGGCAGCTGCGGGGAGAAGTGGGCTGGGCCTCTACCTGCACGCTAGGACTCCCTGCGTCCAACACGTCCTGCAGGACCCTGGCTGGGGATTCATCCTCCTCGTTCGGGTATCAGTCACAAACGAACGCCTAGCTCACCGGCTGGTGACTGATCTCGTTAACGGGTAAGTAGAGCGGACAGCACGGAGGCTTGCAAAGCTTTTCCCACGGCCACACTGGCCGATCGCAGCCAGTGGGCCACATCCTGCCCTCTAGTGAGCTGGGCCACCTTTCAGGGCTGGGCCCCAGGGCTCTCGTGAGGCCCTCAGACTGCCCGGCTGGGGTAGGGCATGAAGGCCTGCTGTGGCCAACCTTGCTGGGGTGGGGTGCTCAGCACAACCCACTCCTGTGGGCCCACTCTGGGGCAGGAGGCCACAAGGGTGGACCCCAACAGACCTCAGCCACTGCACCCTCTCCGGGGTCACCTGTCTGTGTTTTTTTCTGCCCTGTTTTTCCTCAAGCTCGGCCTGTCCTCTCTTCCCTCCACCCAAGCACCAGCCTTCCCAGATTGCCCCCCTACCTATTGCCTTCTGAGCACCAATTCTGTGGAAGAAATGATCCCCAGGGACGTACCCCCACACCTGTGCCAAGACGTGGTTTCTGCTCGTTGGAACAGACCACACAAACACACACACACACACACGCACACACGCACACACACCCACACCCCAGGAGAACCCCCCAGCTAAGGCATGGACTTACAGGTGTGCACGGGTGCCTGTAGGCATGGGCCCACAGACAGTTTGACCCTGGGATTCCAGTCACCATTACTGGGCATCTATCCACTAAACCTAAACCTTGGGCCATTTTGGACGAGTGAGGGCTTGTGCTCCACCCCCAATACGTGTGGGTGGTCTGTTTGCACGCTGGCTCATTCGGTTCTCACCACAGCCCTGGGACTTAGGCAGCATGCTGCCCCCTTTACAGATTGTGAAGCAGAAGCGCTGAGAAAAATCACCTGCCCAGACATTCTCTAACATAACCCCCAAAGTGCCTCAGCCAGGCAGGAGGCCTTCCCCTCACCCCGCCACGCTGTTCCCCGTCTCTACACACCCTCTTCCACTCAGAGACTTCTTTGGGCAAAGGAAAGTGAGCCCAGGCTTCCTAAGAATGGGCTTTTCTTGGTTTGCCCTCTCTTGCCCTGGAGCCCCTGGTGGCTGGCCAGAAAGCGCCAGTGCTCTTTGCTGGAGGGCATAGAAGAAGGGCAATGCTCTCGGGGAGGGTCTGCAGAAACACCTGAGATAGGTCCAGGATACTTCAGCCTCCCTCAGCACCTAGCATGGGGACAGTAAAATCCACACAGAGTTCCCAGGACCTGGGCCCCACCTTTCAGCTGCCCGAAGCACCCACCTGCCCATCACCTCTCTACCTCCTGCCCCAGGTCCCCCTTCACCCCATATTCTGGAGGCAGGAAGTAAAGCCGAGAGAATGAGATCGCTCTTCCAGAGACAGAGGTCCAGGAAAGGTTGACCTTTCCCAAGTGGGTCACTTTAGGCTCAAGCAAGGACCAGGCCAGCCACATCTTCAGCCAGCCCAGCTGTCAGTGTCAGGGAGAACTTGGGGCTGGGGTGTTGTCCAGATCCAGTCCAGAGGAGAGGGCCCGTCAAACAGTTGACCCCAATCTCCAGGGTCTCCCGGACTCAGGGAAGGAGCCAAGTTCAGGAGTCTGCAGGCTGTGCTTCAGGACAGGGCTCACCACCAGGCAGCTCCTGCCTCAGTAGACACAAAGACCTTGGGGGTGGGGCCAGGTGTCTCC
The DNA here is from genome assembly GCF_020171115.1 of Neogale vison. Taxonomy (NCBI): domain Eukaryota; kingdom Metazoa; phylum Chordata; class Mammalia; order Carnivora; family Mustelidae; genus Neogale; species Neogale vison. Next base: position 202,595,456 of record NC_058096.1, on the reverse strand, counting down.
CACTCTGTAATCTGGGCACGTGCCCTGCAGTTGGGCAGAGGTCAGGCCTTTGGGTGATCTTCCCAGCTCTGCCCCTGCCTTTCCACGTGAGTTGAGTGTGAGAGGTATCTCCTTGGTTCTGGGGGAGATAGGAGAGCAGGATAGGCTGCAGGCCGCGGTGAGATCCTCTGTGGGCCAGGGAGCAGGGGAGGCTAACAGGGGTGAGAGGCACCTAGCTTCCGTCCCTGAGAAGAGCGCCATCAATGGGAAGACCCGCTGGGCCCCAGATCACAGTAGCTGAGGACCAAGGGCATGGGGTGGACCACTGGAAAGGGAGAGAAGTGGGAAGGGTTCTGGAGTGGGGTGGGGTGAAGGGGCCAGGTCTCATCCAGTGGAGGGGGATGGAAATTTAGGGAGGGTAGACTAAGAAATTATGAGAGGCCTGGGGCAGGGAGGGACAGAGAAGAAGAATGAGACAGGCGAAGACAAGGTCTGGATGGGCGATGTGGGCAAGTGCAGGGAACAGTGAGGAGTTCCCCTGGCCCCGGTGCAGGAGATAGGACTGGGAGGGGTTTGGGGGGTTGATCACAAAGGGCCCGGATGCGGGGAATGGCAATGATACTGACAATGATGGTACCCAGGGCTCATTGGGACTGTGACCTTCCCAGGGCAGCCTCATGAAGTGGGGACTGTCATTAGCCCCTTTTACAGCTGTGCACTCCGAGGCTCAGGGAGGGCTGCGCAGGGAGGAAGCAGGGAGTAGGCTCTCGGTCCCTGTGCTCCCCTGACAGGCAGCAGGCATGCACTACCCTCTGGGGAGACTGCCAGGAATTTGCGCAAGGCAGAGACAAGGTCAGGCACATGTTTTAGAAAGAGTATACGTGTGTGTGACAAATGACACCATGAACGACGTTAAAACGCAAGTGAGAGACTAGAGAAAATACTTGCACACATGTAACAAAGGAGTAAAATCCCTAACGCAGCGTCAGTAAGAAACAGATAAAAGCGTAATGGGGTTGGACCAACGATATAAACAGACTTCACAGAAGAGGAAATACAAGTGGTCGCTAAAGGGGCACCTGAGTGGCTCAGTTGGTTGGGCATCTGCCCTTGGGCTCTGGGCTCCCCGCTCAACGGGAGTCTGCTTCTCCTCTCCCTCTGCCCCTCCCCCTGCTTGAGCTCTTTGGCATGCGCTCGCTCGCTCGCTCGCTCTCTTTCTCAAATAAACAAAATCTTAAAAAAAAAAAGTGGTTGCTAAATAAGAAAAGATGAGTTAGCAAAACGAAAAGGCAACCTACGGAATGGGAGGAAATATTTGCAAACCTTGCAACTGACAATGAACTCGAACAACGTTACAGCAAAAACAAAAGCAACAACAACAACAAAATAACCTGATTAAGAAATGGACAAAGGAACTGAATAGACATTTTTCCAGAGAAGACATACAGATGACAAATGGCCAACAGGCATAGGCAAAAATGCTCACCATCGGGGCGCCTGGGTGGCTCAGTGGGTTAAAGCCTCTGCCTTCGGCTCAGGTCATGACCCTGGGTCCTGGGATCGAGCCCTGAGTCGGGCTCTCTGCTCAGCGGGGAGCCTGCTTCCCTTCCTCTCTCTCTGCCTGCCTCTCTGCCTACTTGTGATTTCTGTCAAATAAATAAATAAATAAAATTTTTTTTAAAATGCTCACCATCACCACAAAACCACAATGAGATATCACCGCACACCTATTAGGATGGCTATTAGAAGAAAGAAAGAGAGAGAAAGAGAAAGAAAGAAAAAAGGAAGGAAGAAAAAAGAAAGGAAGGAAGGAAGGAAGAGAAAAAAGAAAGGAAGAGGGGAAGGAAGGAAAGGAAGGAGGGAGAAAGGAAGGAAACAAGTATTGGCAAGAGAACCCCAGCACTCTGTTGGTGGGAACACAAACAGAACTACCACATGACCCGCAAGGCTACTTCTCAGCATCTACCCAGAGAAATTGAATTCCAGATCTCAAAGAGATGTCTGTACTCCCAGGTTCATTGCAGCATTATTCATAATAGCCAGACATGGAAGCAGTCCAAGTGTACACCAGTGGATAAGTGGTTAAAGAAATTGTGGTACGTGCACAGGCACACATGCACACTCACACACGGAGGACTATTATTCAGCTATAAAAAAGGAGGAAACCCCACCATTGGCAAAGTGGGTGGACCTGGAGGGCATTATGCCAAGTGAATTAAACCAGATGCAGAAAAACAAAAACTGTATGATCTCACTTACACGTGAAATCTAAGATAGCCAAACTCACAGAAACAAAGAGTAGAATGGTTACCAGGGTCTGGGTGGGGGGAGGGATAGAGTGGGAGACATTGATGAAGATATACATAGTTTCAGCAATGCGAGGAATTGTGGAGAGCTGATCTGCAATATGGTAACTGTGGGTAACAACACTGTATCGTGTACTTGAACTTTGCTGAGAAAGGGGATCCTAAGTTCTCATCAAACACACACAAAACAGGTAACTATGTGAAGTCATGGATATGTTGATCTTCTTGATTATCACAATACATATGCATATTAAATCACCAACCTATACACATACATACAAATAAATAATAAGATGAGCAAATTCATTAGTAATGATGAAAATTCACATTGAAATGAAATGTTTTGGCCTAGTGTTAGTGCAATAAGTCTCCTTATCCAGGGTGGGGGCACAGGCTTCTCCCACCTCCCTATTTGCTTCCATCCCAACACAAATCTAATTGTGGAGGGGTGGGGAGAAAGGAGAAAATAAGCCCTAAAAGTAGTTCGAGATGTGAACTTTTGAAGAAGGATTGAGTCTTAAGCCAACACGAGGGGACGGAGAGAGGGAGTCGGGGCCTGACTCCCTTACTGATGGGCTACCTATAGGACGAGGGCACTCGGCACCACCCAGGCCCAGCACCAGTGGACCTGCAATCATTGCACCTTCATAGGACATTGGAAAAATCAGCTATGTATGTGAAACTCACATACTAACGAGCACTACCTGTTTTTATGTAATAAACCTATTGGCTGGGTAGTACAAGTAGTATTATTCTCATTTTACAGAGAAATACTAAACTACTAACTCTAGCAAACCATGAACTTGTGGGGAACAGGCCATGGGACTCTTCTGATTTAATCTTTTTGTATTACATTTTGTTTTATTATTTAAAAATTCTTTTGTTTCTTTTTTAAAGATTTGTTTATTTTAGAGAAAGAGAGAAAGAGAGGGAGGGAGAGTGCATGCATGTGGGTGCAGGCGTGTGTGAACAGGGAGAGAGGCAGAGGGGGAGAAGAGAGAGAGAATCTCAAGCAGACTCTATGCTGAGTGCAGAGCCTGATGCAGGGGTTGATCCCAAGATCCTGAGATGACCTGAATGAAACCAGGAACTGGATGCTTAAGTGGCTGAGCCACCCAGGTGCCCCTAATTTTTTTGGTATTACTTTTTAAAAAGGAAGGTATGTTCATGTATTTTCACATAATAAAAACCAAATAATTACTTTTAGAATTTAAACTTTTTTTTTGAAAGCTGGAACTAAGGAAGAAAAAGAGAAAACTAAAGCCAGGGAGATTGGTTAAGAAGCTGTTGGCAAAAGGGTGGTGCGGCCTGAGGCTGGGTGTCCTGTAAAATGGGTACAGTGGTACCCATCTGTAAAATGGGTACAGTGGTTCCATTGGAGCCTGGAGCTGCTGAGGGGACCTTTGCACTAATGTGGGTGCGCTCTGCAGTCTGAGGGGTTTTATTCCCCAGATACATGGCTGGAGGGCAGGGTTCCCCTAAGTCCCTCATTTGTACCTGCCTGTGCATCTACTCTCCCTGAGAGGCCTGCTTGATGTTGAAGGTCTCAACACACCGGGGCCCGCATCTGGGCTACAGAGGAAGATCTGGTTCCAGAGCTACCTCTCCCATCGGACCCCGGACCCTGCACTCCAACCCAGCTGCTGAGCTGGGTCTATTCACATCAGCTTTGTTCATGAGCCTTACAGGCCTCAGCCCAGCACCAGCTCCACAAACAGGCCTCCAGCACACCCTCGATCTCTGGTGCTCCCTGGCAATAGTGGGAGAGCCGGCCTCAGCCTCCAACTGCTCGGGCTCTCACCGGGGATATGATGCCCAGCAGCAGCTCTAGGGCCCGGGGCCTTCTCGTTCTGTCACAGGGCAGAAGTGGGGTTGTCTGAGACAGGAATCACCCCTCCCCTGCCCTCGTCAGAGAGCTCCAAGCTTGGCTGGGAGAGCCAGGCCAAGCAAAGGGCCCAGAAGCAGGTCTTTGATCTCCATGGCTGCAGGCAGGGCCTCACGAGGTCAGCAACCTGCCCTCGGTGCCCTTAAAGGGCACCCACTTCCTGAGATCACCGAGTGGCCCTACCTGAGAGGCGCTGCTCAGGCATAAAGCAGCTTCTTCACGGCTCCTCCTGCCCGGGAGAGAAGGTGGGCATCCTCGTGGAGAGCACGGGCCCCAGAGACAGCGGTCCTTGGCCTCGCTGTCGGTCAGGCTCGGACAAGGACAGATGGCAGGAGCCTGGCACCCTATTCCAGCCACAGCCACCAGGCCCTGCGTGCATGCCCATGTTCTCGTCGGGAGAACATGGAGGATGTTCTGCTCGAGGAGGATGATGGAGGATGTCTCTGCTCGAGACATTGCTATGTCTCCCACCCTTGCTATGGGACCTGTCTGAGCCTCAGTTTCCTCATCTGCAAAAGCAGGGTGATTCCAATATCAACGCCCCGAGGAGTTATGGTGGGTGCCTGGCTCATGGTCACCTCTCAGGAAATGTCTACTCCAACCCAACTGACAGGATGCAGTCAGGTACGTCCTTGCCTTGCCTGCCTCAGTTTCCTTAACATGCCCAGAGGAGGCTGGAGGGCCTCTCCTGCTGATGTTCTAAGAAGGGAAAGGGACGGGGCAGGCTCAGGACTGGGCTGGCCGGAAGTGAATGCCTGAAGGCGCAGGGAGGTCTTGTGGGGTCTGGGGCACAAGTGGACTCCTGGCCAGTGTCCCAGTGTCCGCTGGAACCTAACAGCAGTCCTGCGGCAGAGGACGTCCACATCCAGGGGTCCACTAGGCCATTGTTTCCTTCCAGCCCTGCTCCGCTCACTCGCCTTCTGGAGGAAACACATGGGAGAGTTCCGCCCTCTAGTGGTCACTGGTGGATGGGCCTCTCCCCAGCTCCGGAGCCTCAGAGGAGCCCACTTCCCCCTCTCTGCCTTCTTGAAGTGCCTGCTTGCTGCACAGGAACAGGCCCGTTGCACAGGGGCTGAAACTGAGGCTGGTCCGTGGAGCCAGCGCCCAGGACTCTTAATCTCTGAGCACCGTGGAGCTCTGAGATCCCTGCTTCCAGATGTGAGCCCCCCAGCCTGAGGCTCTGGGTGGTCCTAGGGCGACGGGGTCTGAGTCTGTCACGAGGGAGGCCTGCCTGTGCCCAGCATGAAAGCACTCACAGATGGCGGTCAGTGCACATGCTCCAGGGTTTAGGAGAGCCTTAGCTCTGGAATGGGGAGTGTCCCTGCCCAGCTGGAGTGGGGCCTTCCCTGACTGCAGCCTCTGACATCAGGCTGTGGCCAGTGCCCGTCAGTGGGGAAGTATCACTGGAGTTGAGAACTTGGCGTAGGGCCCTGAGCCAAAAGGTGCTTTGCCTCTGGACACCCCCATCTCTGCCCCAAACCCCAGGAGAAAGGGGGCAAGGGACATGGGGGAGGAGGAGAACATAAGGGGAAATCCCACCTCTCCAGGGAGGCAAGAGTGTGTGCCTGGGCAGACAAGCAAGTCTTTCCTTGCCTTTCCTGAGCCGTGGGTGGAGACTGAGACCTCAGCCTCAGGAGACCCTCCCCCCACCCCAGTCCCTCCGCACCAGGCCCTGAGACCTCCTGCCCTTCATTTCCATCATCTGAAACTACGAAGAGTCATGACTCCTGCCAGACACAAGATGCAGTGTGGACCAGGTGGGTGTGCCCATCCCTGGGGGCAGCTGGCACCTGGGCTAGGCAGTGACCAGGATAGCCCAAGCTGCAGCGGCTGAGAGCCTTCCTGCCGGGGTCGTACAGGAGACCCTGCAGCTCTGGGGAAGGGCCTGTTGCAGGAAGCTTCAAGGTTCTGCCCAGGACATCAGAGCTCCAGCCACCCCCTCAACTTCCTGCTCCCAATTAGCACTAATTGGACAAGAGGGAGAACCCACAGGCCATGTAGCAAAGCAATCATGTCTGCAGGGTCCCAGGGAGGCTCCACCAGGGCCCAGGTGAGCCAGGCTTTGGGGGATGGTCCCTGGGGTCTCGGTCTCTCTGAGGGGGGATCAAGTGACAAGGCCACATCTGCCAGGGACCCCAGTGGTCCCTCTGGAAGACGGGAGCTTCTCCAGGACTAGGGCAGAACTTGGGGACGGGGAGCCTGACATACAGTCCCCTCTCAGCTTAGTTTGAGGCTTTCACGCCAGCTAGTCACCCCAACCTGGCCTCCCGTCTCTTCTGCTCCCGGTCCTCACACATCCAGCTGTCCGCTCATGCATTCACTCATTCATCCCTGCACGGAGTGTCCACGGAGCCCCTCCTATGGCCAGGCCCTGCAACCCCAAAGATGATACACAGCCATAGCGGGGCCTTGGAGGCCTGCTGAGGTCCAGGACCTCCTCCTAGGGGCCCTGGATGGTCAAAGGTTGAGCAGCAATGAGGTGGGTCTCAGGCCTGGGCCCAGGTTGGCATGGTCCACACTGGCAACCCACTGGGCTGGCACCATGTCATTTTTGGTGAGGAGGAAGGGCCAGACTGGCAGCCTGGCGTGCTGCTGAGTGGAAGGATTGGCCCCATATCCTCTTCCGTGAGGCCGTGGTTTGCGCTCTCTGATGAAGCTGCTGTTTCCTCGATCATCCAGACTGGACTCGGGGGCTGTGCCCTCCATGAGCAGGCCCAAGGGCACAAGCATGGGCAGGAAGGCCCAGGACTGGGGTCAGGCGGAGCAGGGGGCTCCAAGTCCAAGCTGCTATGCACAGACGCCAAGCCACCTGAGCCCAGCCCCCAAGTGCGGACCCTAAACCAGCCAGCCCCCCTCGGCCCCACAGCACGCAGCTCAGGCCCGCAGTCCCGAGCTGGGGGGACAGGAAGAACGCCAGTGGGTCCAGCCTGGCCCCCGTTCCCCAGAACATCCCTGCCAGTGAAACAGAAGCTTGGCTCTGTTCCCCTCCCTTCTCCACCTTAGAGATCAACCAGTCCTGGGCAATTTGGTGTTGCCATGACAACCACACACTTTCTTCTTCCCTACTTAGCCAATTGAATCTGAGTTGCAGATTAGATCCTGGTGAGTTGTCTGTTTAGAAAGCGTGCAGCTGCTTGGAGGGATGTCTGTGTCTTCAATTTCCCAAGTGCCTCTGATGCTCACTCCTTGTTTCCTGATGGCTGAGGCCGAGGAGGTTCCCTGGTCCCGGCGTTGTTCCTGGGGTGCTTCTCCCAGGGGTGGTCCCGGCCCAGGGGCAGACCCCCTGAGATGTGGCTTCGCACTGGCACAACCACATGGACAGCACTCTGGTGTGTCGCCTCCGAGGTAAGCCGGACAGTGGCCGTCAGTGGCCCCGGACAATGCACAGGCCTCTTTGATGTGAGGCACAGGGGTTTCCGGCAAGAGCTCTGGACTTAGGAGGCTCTCTCTGTCCCCTTCAAGGGTGTGTGGTGCTTTTAGGGACTCAGGCAACCGTGGCTGAGGGTTGCCTCTGTGGAAACAACTGGATGGCTGGGCCCTCCACACTTTCCCCAGAGCTGACCTTAGCCAACTCTGAGCAACAAAGATCAGAGCTCACTGGGAGTGGGGTCAGAGCTCAGCACCCCGATGAAGGAGACTTGGGAGTGGGGAAGAATGGCCCTGTCCGGGATGGGGGGTGGTGGTGCTGGTGACCCTGGAGGCGTGCAGGGAACTTGGGCAGGAGCCTCACGGGCACTGAGTCCTTCTCTGGGGCTTGGGCTGTCATTGGTCACCTCCTACCCCGGATGCCAGCTGTTCCCAGGGCCAGGCAGGTCACTTCGTTTGTGCTGAACACTCAGTACTGGATCTGGAGCCATGACTCTTCACAGTTTCGGCCTGGTTGAGCACGTTTAAGGGCAGGTAGCCAGAGGGTGGTCAGAGAAAAGTGTGGCCCAGCCTGTGGTCAGGTCTACCTGGAGTAGGGATGGAAAGGGCATGGGGGAAGGAACATTCAGGACAAGCAGGAGGAACTGCCTCTGCCCTCTTAATAGGACGTCCTTAATAGGACGTGCAGTCCTATTAAACCTTCCGTGTGGTCCTGCTCACATGGCTGTCACCTCTCGGGGCTGCAGCAGCCTCAGGCTGGGGGCTCTCTCCTGGTTTAGGTCTTTATGGTGTTTGCACAGAGTTTTCTGACTTTGTAGGGTGGAGCGTGAAGGAGGAGGAGGAGGGGGAGGAGACGCGGCAGTCGCAAATGGAAAGAAAAGAGATAATAATTAGTAGTTTGAGGAAAAACAATGGATTGTAGCGGAAAGGAAATAGTATACTATTTGGTTTAGCAGAGAACAATATTTACGTAGTTTTAAAACATATAAACACTTGACTGTCCATTTGCCCCAGACTGTGCCTTTGGAAGGATGGGAGGGAAGTATATAAAGTTTGCTCATTTCTCCATACTATGAGGTCTATGTTCTAACTGGGGAAAAAAATCAAGAAATAGCAATATAAGCACATTATTTAGAAATGGGAAGGGAAAGAGAAGAACCAGCCAGAAGGACCGAAAGGAGGGGCCAGGGAGAGGGAAGCTCAGAGTTGGGGGGGGTGGATCCTGCCACTTTTGGGTTACCAGCCTTGTAATATTGCTCCACTTTTAAACTTTGGACACGGATTATTTTGATCAAAAGAAAAATTGAAAATAAAAAATAGGTAGCATTTAGATAGAGTTCAGGCTGAGGCTCAAGAGGGAGTAAATCATGAAATCAGGAGACAGTGTAGCGGTGATCTGTGCTCAGGTCTGTGGCCGAAAACACGAGAGCTTGGGGTGACTTTCTCAAGATCAGGCATTCAACCTATGGACTGGGCAGCTCTCTAAGTACCTACAGAGGCTGCAAAAATGGGCTTGGAGCTTAATGGGATGCACTCCATGCCTCTGGGCAGGGAAACAAGGGCTCACAGCAACCAGCCCGCGGAGAGCACGTCTTCCCCAGGGTAGAGGGGGAGTAGCAGGCAGAGAGGCTAGGCTGTTCCGTTCCTTTCTCCTTACTGGTGTCTTTTGTCCCCAAGTTCCCCGTGCAGTCAGGCTGATTATTCAGATTAATCAGAGGAGACCTGGGGCATCAGTGACTTTCCTGACACTTTCCGGGAAGCCATTCTTTGCAACAGACGCACACTCGCCTTTCAGCTGTGGCCAAGGAGGCAGCGGAGCCTGGAGCTTCATGTCCTCATTGCTGGCTGTTCCTGGCATCAGCAGTAAGACTGTTGGTCGAGTGACTCAAATGACAGGCTGCTGTGATACCCTGGTTAATGCTGACCATTACTGTGCCTGGCATCACGTGAAACCCTTTCCAGACATGAGGCCTGTGAAAGGAGGGGCTTGGCCCACTGGCCAGCAGGTCCTGAGTCCAGGCCTCCAGGCTGGCCGGTCAGTCATGAGCTCAGCCCGAGCTGGGTCGCCTTCTCTCCATCCCGGACTTCCTCGGGCTCCGATAAGGCTCTGATTGTTGCTGGGAGGCAGTGACCTGCTCTGATACGGCAAGTGTGCTGCCCAGGTTTGTGCGCAGGTAAAATGCAGACGCGGGTCCGGTATGGAGAGGTCTCCATGTCAGGATCCCGACTCCCGTGCAGTTTACAACAGAGCAAAAAGCCGGAGACCACCTTCAGGTGCGGACACATGGTAAAAGGATGGGCATCGCAGAGGTCAGGAGGAGCAGGGCACGGTGTGCGTGCCACATGTAAGGTGAAAGAGGCAGCGACAGGATGTGGCCTTTTACACCATCTGCAGGGCACTGGCTGCCTGGGGCAGTTTTTTTTTTTTTAAGATTTCACTTATTTGTTTATTTATTTATTTCAGAGAAGGTGGGAAGGGGCAGACGGAGAAGGACAAGCAGACTTCCTGCTGAGCTCAGAGCCTGACATGGGGCTCGATCCCATGACCCTGAGATCAGAGCCTGAGCCGAAACCAAGAGTCGAACGCTTAACCGCCTGAGCTACACAGGCACACAGGATAATTTATAATTTACAATTTAATATTAAGAAGTATATAAAATACATACTGATACATACATAAAATACATACTCCTGATACTATGTATCAGGAGATAAAACCATTTGTTATCAGGCAAGACAGTGCATGCAGACGTGTGACTCTGGTCCACCTCCCCCGTCTGAGGGGGAGCCTCAGAACGCACAGGCACACCCGCTCTCCAGCTCTCCACTCCAGCCCCAAGAACTGCTGTACAGTGACTTTTTCTGGGCTCCCATGATGGTGCTGGAGCAATAGGGAGCAGAGATGAGAATCTTCTGGAGATAGAAAAGAGGTCAAGTTAACCCCTAGGCTCTTACGTAGAGACAAAGGCAGGGCTGGAGTTAGAATGGGATTCTCAGGCTCTCAGGCTCTGTTGGTTATCCGGAACAACAGCAGGTTCCAGGGCCAAAACCTCATCTCCCAGGCTGCAAAGGGGACCGGAGCCCTGGCAGAGGCTGGAGGGGTGGCCCATGGAGGCAGATGGGAATGGGGGAACCTGGAGCAATGGGCTGTGTGGGTCAGAACCAGGCACGCCCAGGTCACAGCTCTTTGAGGAGGAGGAAGAGGAGGACGAAGAAGGCCTGACAGACCCCCACCACTGAGATATGCCCCAGACACTCAATGTCAGCAGCCTTTCTCCTTCCCCAAAGATCAGCACCTGGCCCAGATATGCCTGCTCTCTGCAAGCTATCTGTGAGTTCTAGCTGTGGACACATGACCCTTTTTAGGAAACCCCACCTTAACAATAGCACTCAAGACGGCACCCACCAGGTACCCCAAGAACTGGCCTTTTTCTTCCTCCCAGCTGCTTCTGGAAAGAGAAGGCTAGTTGATCTGAACCTGGCACCCTCATCCCCATTCAGCGAAGGAAAAACAGAAGCAAACAGAGAGTTCAGAGGTTAAGTCTGATACGCTGACTGCAGAGACAATGCTTGTTTTTGTTTAGGGCGAGGAGGAAGAACTCCCTAAGTGTTGCATCAGCTGTGATAAGCGGGTTCGAGCTGAGGACGTGGCAAACTGGTGAGTGACGCCGTGTAGGGGTGCCAGGGCCCCGGGCCTAAAGCTGAGGCCATGGGGAGCCAGGGCCTGTGGCAGGCTGCCTGCCCGCCCGCATGGCAGGACCGACTCAGGCCTCTCCCTCTCCTTCAGAAGCAGCGGACAGCGGCTGGCCCGCCTAGGACAAAGCCACGCTTTCTTCTAATCACCAGGGGCCCTTTTTCTTTCTGGTTTAATCTAAGGCTGTGGGGAAGTCTAAACGAGCGGAGGCTATTTCTGAAATTGCTGAAAATCACTTAACCAGCTTCCGAAGCATCCCCTCTTGTTCTGGGAAGCCGCTCAGGCTGAGCCGGGGAGAGGCATTTGCTGGCCGCTGGAGGCCCCCTCCGGAAGCCGTGGCTTTGCCTCCCCAGGCCTGGCCACCAGCGTCTGCCAAGATTTAGGGGGTGTAAGACCTGGCTCTGCACAGTCCCAACCCATGTTCTCACCCTCACTAGCTCCTCAGGGCAAGCTGGGCTGAAGAGGAGCTTTCATTTCCTCTTCAAGTGTAGCTTCACCTTCAAGGAAAGGGGAAAGAAATGTTCCTGCTTGAGGAAGAAAAGACTCTCAACCACATGCATGTAACTTCTGTGGACTGGGAATGGGGAGGGGGAAGCAGGCAGGGGTGAAACCGATGTCCCCAGAGCTACAGTTCCTCATGAACTCTGTGGGGCAGACTTACCATTTTACTCACAGGGCAGACACGAGGCTGGTGCTAGGCACCCCTGCTCAGGGCCCTACAGCCTCCCTTCATTTCTGGCTACACCCCAGGAGGCACGTGCTCTTGCGCCCATTTTCAGATGAATCGACTGAGGCTCAGAGGGAAAGTGCCTCGCTCAAGGTCACACAGTCTGAAGTGGGGCTGGATCTGCCTCCAGGCCCCTCTCTGGAGGAGCCCCCACCACAACCTGCCTTCCTAATTCTCAAGGGAGAAAGAGCACAGGGTTGTTGGAAGAAAGGGAAAGGAGTGGGATGGGGACAGAGCGGCCTGGGAGGGCAAATGCACGGGCAACTGGGCCTGATGGAGGGCAAGGGCCGAGCAGCTGGGGAGGTGAGGAAAGGTGGGAGGGATGGAGGTCGGACAGTATCCAGGCTCCCCAGGGCACCCTTAGAGTCAGCCCCCGTAGGAACCGAGGAAAGGGACAGGGAACTGGGTTTCCCATGCCACACGCCCCGTATGAATGCTTTTTGTGGGTGACAGAGCCGAGGAAAAGCAGTGAGCTCCCGAGTGTGTAATGCCTTTGCTTCTCTCTCCTCTGCGAGCTCAGCCTGAAATAGGCCTCTGAGTTGGGTCCACAGGGTGGAAGAGTGGGGCCGGGGTGGGCATGGAGGGGGTAAAAAGAGTGTTGGGGGGGGTAAACCTGGCGAAAGGATGCGGAGCACAAGGGAAAGCAGGCAGAGAGGTGAGCCCATGGGGTGTGTAGGAAGCCTTGCTGAGGCCCGTTTCCCACGGCTCTCAGAGCTGCCTCTGCTGGCCTGCCTCTGTTCTGTCACCTTCCCTGGGCCATGCAGGGTGGCTAGTGACAGAAGAGAAAGCTGAGCACAGCGGGCAAGCTCTCCTGCAAAGTGAGGAAGTGGCCTGGGACTCCCAAAGTCAGCCGCCTTCCCACTCCTCGGTGGCATCTCCTGGGGTGAAGGACACCCACAGACTGAGCGAGGGGAGCTTTTTCTTTGTAACGCAACACCATTTTTTGGTTAAGATTGATTTCTCTTGAATATTTCTTATTCGAGCTAATGCTGATGCCTGGCAAAGCGACAACCTCAGATTCTTTAAGATGGGATGAAGGCTGAGGGGCTGAGGCAGGTGTTGTAGGGAAATGAGCCTGAGAAGGTCAGGCAAGTGCTTCAAAACATCAAATCCTGTAGATTTCAAAGTGGGTTTTTTCATTTTTTTTTTAAAGATTTTATTTATTTGTCAGAGAGAGAGAGGGAGAGAGAGCGAGCACAGGCAGACAGAATGGCAGGCAGAGGCAGAGGGAGAAGCAGGCTCCCTGCCGAGCAAGGAGCCCGATGTGGGACTCGATCCCAGGATGCTGGGATCATGACCTGAGCCAAAGGCAGCTGCTTAACCAACTGAGCCACCCAGGCATCCCACATTTTTTTTTTTTTTAACAAAAAGAACTCTTCTTTCAAGCAAATTCTTAAATTAATGGCCAAATTTCAAAATGAATAAAAGACAGCACTGCTCTTTCTGGAGCAGGGGGCGGGGGGGAGCAGAGCAGGAGCAGGACAGTGCCTGCCCCTACTCCCCACTCACACTCAGGCGTTCCCACCACAGATGGCACCAGGCCTTAGCATCAGGAAGGATGGGATCCGCGGGCAGGGCTCAGGAATTGGGCAGACCCCCCAGTTCCGCCACCTTCTTCCTAGTGGGTGGCCCAGTGAAATCAAGCGACTTCCCTGTGCCTCAGCTTCGTCACCTGCAACACGCGGACAACAGACGGCGCTGCTGTGAAGATCTAACCACTGACGCTCATCAGGTGTGTGGTCGCCCAGTACCCGGCACGTGGTCAGTGCTCCCTAACTGGCAGAGCAAGAGGGGCGTGTTCAAGGTCACCCAGTGAGTTAGGCAAGGACAGCTAGGCTGCAGTATAGCCGACGGCACGTGTGCGTTGCCCATGCCCTTTAGAAAACCAAACCCTGCTTGAGCACTTCCGAAGCCGGAAGTCCCCATTGGGTTCCCTCAGTGACCGTGCAGATGGAAGAAACGGCGCAGGCAGGACACCTCTGGGGTCCTGCCCCCAGAGCCTGGCTCTCAGCCCTGTGTTTGCAGGTTTGCTGCAGGAGAGCTGAGAGGAGGCAAGGCCAAGTCGCCAGAGTGCCTGGGCGTGATGCCATCACCCCGCCAGGGAGCCGGAGTGCTGCCGGATTTCACTCAAGGATACAAAAGAAAAAATGGCAAGGGGCTCTGTCCCTTCTGTTGCCCCCCACGGCCTGACATCTGCACGCCTGCAAGACATCCTCTTGTCGCTGGAGAGATACTACTCGGGGATCACATGCCCTACACGGGGAAGAAGGAATCTTGGGCTCTAGTTCAGGAACATAAAAATGCACTCTGCTCATCTGGTTTGTTCATAAAACTGTGAATGCCCTAGGGGAAACAGAAAGCTATTTTCGCAACATTCCCTAGTTTGGTTGAGATTATGTGCGGAGAAAAACATTCCCATTTTTGTCATGGCTACAGAGGTTTGCTTTTCCTGTGTTTTCATCGTCCGCCCCCCCCACCGCCCCCCGGCCCCGAACAGCCATGCTAGGCCCTGAGGAGGCCTGGATAAGAGCGTGGAGTGTGGTCCGAGACTGGGGAGATTTAACCAGCTGGGGGGGGGGGGGCGGTCTGCACACCTATGGGAAGGAGGGAGGCGCCTGGGTCACCTGAGGTGTCCCACAGTTTGCCTGGGCATGGGGTGGAAGTGAAAAGGCCATCTGGGAGAGGCCCTTTGGTCTCCCATAAGTCATTCTCTTGTGTCACTTTTTGTGATTTTTCAAAAGCAGGTGCAAAGAAGTGAGCGAGGAGTAGATGAGCCTGGAACAAAACCCGTGCTGCCCTCAGTGAGTCATGCTTTCACTCCGGACAGCTTCTCCCTGCCACACAGGCTTGTGGAAGCCACACGCTGTTACTTCCGCATCACTGGAAAGGGTGTCAGGGTCTCAGACACGAACCAGAGACACGCTGCTCAGCTGTCACGTCCGGTGTGACTAATGCAGTCATGTCTTAATCTGTCCCGGCTCGCTGCCGGCTCGGACGGCCTCAGAACCCTGCCTCAAGGCCCCGGTTTGTGACAGGGTGGTAGGGATGAGATGCGAGGACTGAGACCCCCACCCCCACCCCCCGGTTTTCTCGGCTCCTTTCCCACCAAGCGCTGTGAACCAGGTGGCCTCGGCCAAATGCATTTGTCAGCCAGGGCAACACTGACACAGCGGGGTCAACAGGGTCATAACTGTGGGACACATCCACCGGAGGGAGGGAGGAGGTGAGGCAAACCAATGGGGCTTTAGAAGATTCCTTCGCAAGTCAGCTGTTCTACCGTGGGCCCTTACGCAGCTCCTGAGGCTGAGGGGCAACCCTGGATGGCACGAACCACCCTGCCTGGCCCCCACCCAGAGCGGTGGGGTGAGAGCGGACTGAACCGGGCTCAGCTGCCCCATGGGCGGCTCAGCCACTGGTTCACTTATGACCTTGACCCACGGACTCAGCCCTATAGGGATAATGTGCGCCAGCTCTCTTTGTCCTGCAGGCGTTTTGCACTGGGAACAGAGGTTAAAGCTGAGAGGACTGGGGGCTGGAGACAAAAGAAAAGGTGAAAGAGAAGGTCTCATCAGTGGCAAAGCCCAGGCCCCTGCCCTGAGGCAGCACCCCGTTCTGAGGATGACTCCTTGCACCGCCCACCAGCCTAAGCACCCCTCCACCCGGCTGTCTGGGCCCCAGGAGAGGCGAGAATCACCCCAGCATGAGGCCGGAAAGAGCAGAGAGGCCCGGGAGCTGCCCTGGTGCCCGCGCCAGGCCTCCAGCCTCTCAGCCAGGTGGCTTCGCGGGCACCGCTCCCTCCTTCCCTGGCTCCCAGGGCCCCGTGTTCATTGGGCCTCTCGGGTGCAGCATCCAGGGGCCCTCAACTCCTGAGGAACCTGACCCAGCAACAACACAGTGTGCCAATTCGCCAACCACAACTCTGTGCATGTGTACACTGGCTGTGTTCAATGGCGGGGCACCGTGTACAGCACGAGCTCTGACAAGCTGGGAGCAGGGTCTCCATGAGGGCGCTGGTGCACTGACTCTGGGGAGGATGTAGTCACGAGGGAAAGACCGAACTCCCTACACCTCACCTCCAGCCCCTTCCACCTAAGCCGCACTGCCCAGGGATGATGGAGAAGTTGCTGGGCAAAAAACCGACTGCACTTTGGGACAGGGGAACGCAGCAACTTCTGTTCACTAAGAAGTATTTATTGGGGCACCTGGGTGGCTCAGTGGGTTAAGCCTCTGCCTTGGGCTCACGTCATGATCTCAGGGTTCTGGGATCGAGTCCCGCATCGGGCTCTCTGCTCAGCAGGGAGCCTGTTCCTCCTCTCTCTCTCTCTCTCTTTCTCTCTCTCTCTGCCTGCCTCTCTGCCTACTTGTGATCTCTCTCTGCCAAACAAATAAATAAAATCTTAAAAAAAAAAGTATAAGTCTTATTCATTAGGCCCCTAAAGGACACTGAACGATACTAGGAGCCCAGTTTTCCAACGTTACTGCGATGGACCCAGATGATTCTGGTTAAAAAGGAATTGACACTAAATAGCAAGACTGATAATGCAATGGTCACGGGTCAAAGAGATGGTGCAAATCAACAGAAGTCCTTCCTTCCCCTCAAACTCTTCCAAAAAAGCATCTTTCCCCCCTACCTTTGAAAGTTAATTAGCAAATGAAACACTGACATTAAAAGCTCCCTCACCCAGGCACAGCAAGCAGGGCAGAAGAAAACAATAGCATCTGATCAGCTCACAAGTCCAATGTCCGAAGTAAATACATGGTCCAGCACCTGATAAAGAGAGAGGTCCAGCACCTGATAAAGGTACTGTGGGCTCCCCCCAAATCACACTAAAACAACACACTTGCCCTACTGACCCGATATATGAACTCACATGTCAAGGAATGGCTGCTTAATTAAAAAAAAAAAAAAAGACAAAGATGAGGTCCAGGTCAGACAGAGAAGACAGGAGAGAGGAGTGCACAGTTAAGCGAAAAGAAACAGCCCTCAGGGCGGTAAGGGAAGAACAGGGGCGCGCTGCCAGGCCTTTCTGCCCCGGACACAGAAGGCTCCCTCACAGAGGCCAGGCAACGGTCCCCCTGTGAGTCAGGACCGACAGCCCAGGCACAGCATCCGTGTGCGGAGAAAAGTTACCATAAGGAATAAAGATGGTTCACGTACTCAAGCCATTGGCCTACCTTTCTTTTGGAATTTTTTTTCTTCTTTGAAAGGAAGAGACGCAAAAATAATTGATTTGTTTTAAAATCAGGAGACTGACACGAAACTGGCAACACAAACTTATGATGAAAGGAGGCAGGCAGGAGGGCGTGCCCTGCCGGCATCAGGCTGGCGGGTGGCCGGGAGTGGGACAGAGCGCACAGCACTTCCGAGCCAGGAGCGAGCAGGAACTGGCAAGGCAGCAGCAGCCCCTTACAGAGCGACCCAAGAGGCCCAATCTGAAGTTACCAGTTCGAAGGCGCGGCCAGAGCAGCACAGAAGGAATGCCGCTATTTCCACCATCAAAGCTTCTTCGTTTCATAAAAGGATGTGCTTTACAGACTTGTTTCCATGGAGAAGTAGCCTCATGATATCTTAAGTGGTACTTAAAGCCAAACGCGTGAATCCCCCCAGAAGCCCTTTGGGGAAAGCAAGGCAGCTCAGCACACGTGTATGCAAGCTCCCTGGGGCACCCGTGTGGCTTCAAGGGAAGTCAGCAAGGGAGAGCTCCAGAGGCAGAGCTCAGGCCCAACTGCACTTCCCAGAGGCGGCCAGGGGGTGGCGGCAGAGGTCAGTGAAGTGCAGAGGGCCCGCTACCTCCGGGCAGACAGCCCAGGAGGGCAGGTGCTAGTGGTAAGTAAACACCCGTTTCCCATGGGGCTTTTCCTATAAACAGGGAAGTAGGATGTGGGACGGAGCCCCAGTCTGCTGGCCCAGCTGGCCATCTTTCAAGAGGAGCTGCTCCTGCCTACAGCGGCCCCGTGCGAACAGAAGCACCGGTGGGACGGCTTAGGACAAGGCAAGGCCGGGCGGGCACCGTCAGGCACAGCCTCTCTCCACGCCGGAGAGCAGAGCAGAGCAGAAACCTGAGTGGGCCTGCTCCCGAGAGCTGGGGGGCTGGCAATGTCCAGGCAACAGCGACTCTTCCTGGAGCAGAGGACGGACATAGTGGACAACAGGTCTCAGGCCCTGATGCAGGTGAGGGCGATGGGTTGTGCCAACCTTGGTTCGCTAAAAAAGCTGATCCCAGAGCCCTGCCCCCAGAGACAATGGTTGCAAAGGTCTGGAATGGGTCCCGGGAACCTACATTTCTGACTCACCACCAGCACTTCTGAGGCAGGTAGTTGCAGGGCCACGCTTGGGGTCTGGGGTGGAGTGGGCATGGGGTGGGTAACAGGGTTCTGGGGGAGGCAGTGGGTCTCCAGGGCGGCAGGGAAGGAACTTGTGAAAAGGGTTTTCTCCCTCCCTTTCCCCCTCCTTCCCCCTTCTCTTTGCTTAGCCAACACCCCCTTCTCCCACTCCCTTAAACATTCCTCCCATGTTGTAAAAAGTGATAAGATACTACAAGGAATGTTGAAAGGTCAGTCTACATGCAAATAAGGGATTGTAGTCTGACCAATGCCGATGGTCAGTCTACATGCTAATAAGGGATTGTAGTCTGGCCAATGCCGATGGTCAGTCTACATGCTAATGAAGGATTGAAATCTAGCCAATACTGTCTGTTTCCCTTTTGTTAACGACCAATGAAAGTAACTTCCCACTATGTAAATGAAGGATGCTGAGCGAACCAATCAGGGGTATTCCCGCGCGCCAAGTATGCCTTTACATTCAAACCAGCCAATGAAAACTTTGTAACCATGCTTCCGCTTCTGTACGTATGCTTTCGCTTCCCCAAACCCCATAAAAAGGCCCTGAACTAAGGGCTGGTGCGCGAGTCCTCCTAAGACTTGACCGCCCGCAGGTACCTGTGTCTACTCAATAAACCTCGTGCTGTTTGCATCTGACCAGTGGACTCGGCTTGGTTTTTGGGTCCGGGGGTCTCCTCCTGAGAAGGGGTCCATTCCGGGGTGCTTGGAGCCCCGGGGGGATCTTTCACTTGTGAGGGCTAAGGCTCACTTCTGTGCATCAAGAGACAAAACTACATGAGAGGGAGGGAGGTCCGCCTCAGTGGGCCGCCCCCACCAACCCCGGGGCTCCCCACCATCAATCGGTTCTCCTGAGGCAGCCTGACCGAGCCTCATAAGACCATAACCACGGCCATGCTTCTGGAGGGTCTCTGACTGGTCATGATACCCCACGTGTAGCTATTTTTCCAACTAGCGGGAAGCATTCTCCCTTTGAATATGTAAAATGCCCCAGTGCCTGGGGGCTAGTCTCAGTGTGCTGATGGGTCTTGACCCTTGGCCCTTCGGCTCTGGCTCCTGGCCAGCGGATTTAAATGTGTGCATTCTGGCCAAACCTCCCTCTGATGCAAGGTGCCCTGCTCTCTGGGTGTAAACAGCAAGTTTGGGACATCAGGCCCGGATGATAACTGTTATCATCCCACTGTCTGTGCACATAGCTGCAAAGGTGAATCCCACCCAAAAGGAATTCATTATCGAAAGAAGAAAGATGCCTTGTCACCTCAGAACAATGCCCAACGACGCTGCCTGCTGGGTGCAGGATGCAGGGAGGTGGGCCTTGGCCTGGGCTCACACTGCTGGCTGGAGCCAGGCCCCCAGGCTTGCCTCAGTGGTCCTGAAGCTGGCATTCAGGTCTACTGACCAGTGCAGGAAGCAATGGGTCAGTGGGAAGGGCTTGCCATATACCAATTACCCCATTTTGTTTGAGGGGAAATTATACACCACTTCACTGTCGGCTGCCGTCCGTGCAATCCCCACATGAGTGGTGTTTCTTTCAGGGGCCGAGGTAGCTCACACCAGATCTCTGCTTCCTTCAGAGCCTTCTCTGTCAGGTGGCAGGCCGGGGGTCTGGTGCCAACCTGCACCGGCTCTGGGAAGGCACGCAGTCAAGGGCGCGCACAATGACAATGAGGTGAGAGACTCTCCCTAGCTAACTCTGGAAAAGGCAACCTGAAAAACTTTGTGTTCATTTCCTGGATTTCTCATTGAGAAATGTCATTCCCTCTCTAAAACCCAGACCACAGGGTTTGCATGGGGGAAGCCACAACTGGGCCACCTCTGGTCTCATTCAGTGCACAACATCAGGTCTCCTTCCTGCTTTTACGGTGGCATGTTCCTGTGACATGTAAAATGGCTACCTCTCTCTTTCTGGCCCAGATTATTGTTAACTATCATATCCAAGATAGAGTTTGTTGCCTTACGGAGCTCCTTAGGTCAATTACGCCCAAAAGGAATACATTAACCAAAAAGAAAAATGTTGAGGAGAACAAAATGGTGACAAAAATAATGTATCTATTTTTAAAGAGTCTCTGGTCTTCTTAGACCAGAACTGGAACTCCTTAGAACTTCTTAGAACTGGAACTCCTCCTTCCTGTTTGAGGCTTCAAACGGATGGCATTCAGGCTGGGGCTTCTCTCCGACGTCTTGCCCACCGGGGTCGGTTCTCCCCCGCTGCGGTCAGTCCTCCCCCACTGCAGACCCCGCAGCAGGGCTCTCCTGCACGGCTAATGCATTCTGCCCACAAAACCGCCCCACAGCTGATCCAGGTGCCACAGGTGTCCATGCCTCTGAGGTCACGAGGTTTTGTCGGCCAGTCTGGACCCACTGAACTGAGTCCTCACGAAGTTTATCAGCTTGGTCTCTGTGAGGAACGCCGTCCCAAGTGTCACTCCCAGACAGAAGGCCCCCACAGCAATGTGTGCCAGCCTGGCTGGCCAGCCCTGCTCACAGCAGAGGAACACCTGCGGAGAGATACCACCGTCACCACTCGGGCCCCTCCGCCTGGACATCGGGGCAAGCCCAGGGAGCAGAGGCCCAGCCGCTTCAGCCTGGAGTCAGATAAAAGGTGTGACGGCTGCATACCCAGGGGCTAACTCTGTTCCCACCGGTGACTCAGTTTGGCCACATCTATCAAGATATGCTGTCTTCAAGGCTTGGGGAAGGGGGATGAGGAGGCAGCTACTTGCCCAGCTGGTCCAGGAAGAGCAGAGCCAGGGAACAATGGGCAGACTGCAAAAGTATGGGGTGGGGGCCTGCAGGGGCTCTCACCTCAGAAACACTGGTAATCCCACCGCTGAGGGCAAATGCCCCGAGGAGGGCGGGTGACAGGTACAGGCCCGCCAGAGGCCTATGGGGGCTCCTTCCATAGTAGCGGTGGATGAACCAAAGGCTCTGTGTGATGCGAACGCCCATGTTAAAGCAGTTGGCCAAGATGAAGCCCACGCTGCCGCACCATCGGGTCAGGAGGTAGGATAACCCCAGGAATGAAGACGAGAGGGCCAGCATTGTGAAATTGTACCTGGGGAGAGGGAGAGCGGCAAAGCGGGGGCGTGGGTACCTTGTCCCGAACAAGCCTGCTCCAAAATGAGCGGCTGTGACCATGGAATCCCAGAGAGCACCTCTGAGCAGCAGTAACCCAGCTGGTTTTCTTAGCTGTGAACACTGTATGGAGAAGAGTGAGGAAATGAACAACTAACTCAAGGTATTACGGTTTTTAAGGATAACTGATTAGTTTAAGTGACATTTTGTGATCCAAACACATAAAAATCCTGATCAGTCCAAGTATTGAATGTGAGGCACAAGAATATGACACGGGTAATAATTATACGTGAACGCAAACTCTGTGACAGCCTATCAGGAGCACAGGCCTATGCTGATGAGTGAACACATGTGACCCTTGCCCTGTGAGATCTGGCAGCATTTCAGAGACAAGGAAACCAGGCACAGGGAGGCTGGGCAATTTGCCTAAGGAGTGACCTGACTCTGGTCCCTCAATTTAGGGAAATGCACACCATTTCCCTTGGGGAAATGGAGAAACCCTGTAACCTTGGCCTGTGGAGCTCACTTAAAGTAAGTAACCCGCTTTCAAAATGACATGCACACAGGGAGTAAGGCCGGAACCATGACAGTGACCTTCAGACTCTTATACATCTTTTCTGTGTCCAGAGCTCTCTGGATTCCTCACTGGATAGATTACGCTACCCTTCCACTTAGTTAGCTTAGTTACCTTCAGTCCTCACCAAGGGAAACCGAGTTTCAGCAAAGACGAAACAGCTGCTGTAGTCTTCCAAAAGGCTTGTGGTATAGCCATGCACAAAATTTTCCACCATCTGGTTTCTGCTTAGTGAGCAGCAGGCAATTCTCAGTACACAGTTGTTGAGGGAAGCAAACTGTTAGGTCCCCCAGCCCTGTCTACTAGGTTAGGGAGGCCACTCAGGTTCCAAAAATGAGGAGGTGGTAAGAAAGCCACTGTGTCTGCTGAATGCCCAGGTACTAGTTCTTGGGCTGACCAAGCCCAAGGTGCTATGGAGATACACTTTATCAGAGGGGGTGATACTACTACTACTACTACTACTATTATTACTACTACTACTACTACTATTACTACTACTACCACACACACACACACACACACTATCCCCCAACAGGGGAGGTGTGTATTTCCCTAACTACTGATCAATGATCAGAAGAGCCAACTTCATAACAAGCCACTGAGGGTGGGGGCCATCCCAAACGGGTTAGTTATCTGACCTCTTTTCCAAAAAAGAACAGAGATGTATGGTCTTTTTTCCCCCCAGAAACCATCTCAAATCCTTGGAGTGGGGACTATAGATGCACAAACTTTCAAAGTCATCCTCACCCAGCTCCAAGTAAAATGTCAATAATGAATGAAATCAGTAGTTAACTTATGCTAATTCAACAGTGTGGCTTCTTTGGTGTGGCCATTTGGGAAGAGCTGATAATGGGGTCCACTGTTTTTCACTAGAATAGGGCTCTGCAGCTGTGGAACTTTCCAGAACTCACAAATCTAGAGCCTTAAAAGCATAATCCACTTGAGGAAAAAAAGAAATTTAAAGGTGCAATTAAAATACCACTTTTTAAAAATTGAATAAACCTGTTGCAAGAGGGTTCTCTTAAAAATGAAAATAAATAAAGGTAAGCAAAATTGCTTTGATTTCCACAGTACCACTGAAGTTCACATAAAAGACAAAGGCTCCTGGTTCTATCCCACAACTCCATGGGATCTGTAGAATACTGAATTTCACACAAAATAGTCAGTAATGATATTTATACTGGTGTATATTAAAACTGATGGAAACTGAACATGAGGTAAAGCAGATGAATTTACCTGAGATTTGTAAGCTAGAAACCAATATTAGGATTAAGAAATTGGTGGCTATCAGATAACCTTTTAAGTGTGAAGATAAAAAATTAAAGTTGGCTTTGATCAGAATTTTCAATGCTTTATCTGTGGTGTCTGTGATCATTATGAACCCACAAGCCACCTTGGGGAAAAAATACGGTTGGCTTTACTTAAAAGTACTTAAAAGGTGAGTTCACCCTATCCATTCCTACAGGCTACCGAGAAAAATAATGTAGTTGGTGTCAATACCAGTTTATAGTTTCAGATCTAACCTTAGGTGTTGTCTACAGTCACTTTTCTCATTGTTGCTCAACCCCTCAAAATCCTTACCATTCCACCATAAACTTGCTGGCCCATCAGCGGCACCCATCTTGAAGTCAAGCATAGCACCACACTGTGTTTCTATCTTATCTTCAGTAGACAAGGTTTCTGTTTCCCAGGGTGAATTTGTGTGTGGGAAACACAAAAGAGGAACTGCCCCAATTCTAAGTTTGCTGACCCAACCCGCAGTTTGATTTCAAAATCTAATTGCTGGTTTCCTTGAACCAGTTTTTGTATTTTTTTTCCAGGGGTCTTAAGCTCAGTTAAATGATTTCCAGAAAACTTAGGCTCAAAACTTCTTGAGACCTAAATTCCTTTCCACTCAGAAAGAGATCCTAAACCATATATATTTGGTGTGTATAGCCTGTTTACCTAAAGGAATAAATGCTTATTAAACTAAAAAAAAAAAGTCACTTTTAAAATCAATGCAAAATTAGTGACAAAAATGACTATTTTTTAAGGTTCGGTTAACATAAATAGTCAGTTATTATTTATTTATAAAACAGTCAACGCTTAGTTTTTCCATGGCCCCAAGAAGATACTGGGATTAAAATCAGGCTTATCTAGAGACGGCCGGTCAAGGATGTTGACCATGGCAGCAACCAAAGTGCCCCCCAGTGGGTGCTGACTGAACACATCAAGACCCGCCATCCATCAGCCTCGGCACCCACGGAAGGGAAGGCGCCAGTCTCTCACCGCCAAGTGAGAAGATCGCGCTCACCCTTCACTTCTTGAGTTATAGAGTCCAGTTCCAAGGTGCGCATTCACAGGCCAGCAAATCAGACAGTCTTGGGCTTTTGCATCGCTGACCTCTGTGCCTGGCAGACTCTGCTTGGTCATCCAGCCTCAGCCCAACTGCCATCTTCCCAGAGGGGCCTCCCAACCTAAAAGAGCCCCACTCTCACTGCATAACCTAGTTTTAGTTATCCATACGGTGCAGTATTTCCTTATTTATTTACTTGTTTGCTGTCTGCCTCTCCGAAGTCAGCTCCAGGAGAGCAGGGATCTCATCTATCTTTTTACTGCTATATTCCTGGGACTTAAAATGAGGCCTAGTAGAGTAGAGGCTCAAAAAGCACTTGCCAAATGAACAAAAGAAACTGAGACATCCTTAACAAAACAGAAAAAATTCTTCAATGGGGCGGGTTGAAAAACCCGTCAATCATATTCGATATATATTATGCAGTTATTAACAAAAAAGCAACTTGGAATTCAAAGGATGTTCTAATATTTCACATCCAATCAAATGCCCTATTTTTATTTAGAAAAACATGGATTGACCTGAAGTTAAGTAAAAGCCCATCATTTGATCAATATGGTATTTTTTTTTTTTCAATTCAGAATCTGAAATGTAAATCAATGATGGCCTTTAATGAAGCCACCCAATCCCACCATAAAAATCCTTACCAGAGTTTGGTAGTCTGGTAGTTTGGTAGTCTGGTAGTTTGGTAGTCTGGTTAAATTCACAGAGATGAAAAAATGCTGGGGTCTGTGACGAGCCCAGGTGCCATGTGCTCAGACCAGAGCTGGGGGCTGGGCCAGGGGCCCAGACAGGACCTAGGCTACTGTGGTTAATACACATAGGAAGACCATGTTTAAAGTCACATTTAACTCTTCGGGGAAGTGCATTATTGCAGATGAAAAGTACATTAGAAGGCGCTCTGGGTCTGTCTTTTCTCTATGTTAACTACTCATATCATGAAAATAATTTTCCAGATGTTTACGTATCATCAAAATCCTATTACAACTAACTTAAAAAGTTGTTTCTTTTGGTTCAATGCTATGTAAGAGGAAAGAAAGCAACTAGCCACTGGTCTTTATTCCCTCGTGGTTTGATTGTAAGATCCATTTTTAACATTTTAAGCAGGCTTAATGCTGACTCTCCCCCTCCACACTAACGCTGAAATTATTACCTCAAAATTCCCTTCAAAGAGGTAGATTCCTAGTCCAGAGCTCTTTCCACAAGGGCTCAGCGCCTCCTTTAGCACATTTCACATTGTATCTAAAAATTATCTCCTGTTTGAAGCACCTTTTAAATAAAAACACATTATCTCAAAATCAAACTTAATCGGCCTTTTCATCCATGAAAAAAATAAGGGGTGGGAAGGATGGCCTCGAAGTAGTTTGCCAGCTATGTATTTAACTCTCTGACGTAAAAACCCTATCTGGACAAATATTTGAAAACTATGGGCTGGGAGCTAAAAGTGGGCAGGGAAATCAACTGACTCAGGGAATGAGTCATGACATGGCAGTCTGAAAAATGAAATAAAACGGAAGTAAAATCCATCAGTGCGTCCCGCACGTACCTGGGGCATTACTGCTTTGTGAAAGCTCCACTCAGTCACGCCCACCGGCCTCTGTAGAGAGTCACAGGGCTCCGAGCGGTTTTACTGATAAGCTGGTCTGGGCCCGAGGTTTCTAAGGCCCTATCATCGGAAATCTCCTGGGGCTGTGATGAGGTTCCTTGGCCCAAGCCCTTCAGTGCTAGTACAGCTGGTCTAGGCACTCAAGGCCTTACAGAGACGGCACGAAAGCCCCCAGGAGACCCAGGCGTCAGGGGGCAAAGGGATAACAAGGACTGCCCGATTCCCTCTAGCCACCCCTCTGCTGTCTTTGCCTTCAGTTCCTCTCCTTTTCCTCTGTCAATTCTATCCTTCTCCTCAACCTCATCTGCCAGCCGCGGCGCCTCCATGCCACTTTTGGCGTTTGGGACACGCCCTGGGTGTGGGTCGGAAGCTCTAAGCCAGTTCCCGAAGAATCCCTGAGGGGGTTGCTGGTCTGCAGGTGGCTAGGAGATGGGGTGGAGGAAGGGAGGACAGGGATCCGCGCGTCTAACAAGCTCCACAGGGGACCGTGACAGGCACACAAGCAGTGTCAGGCACCACTCTCTGACGTACCAGGGCAGAGGTCCTGATGTGGGATCACCGGATAGGAAAAAATGGTGGCAAAATGTATATGTGCACTTGGGCCTTTCTTGGAGGAGAAAGGACACAGATGCCTGAGCTTCTCCAGGCCCTAGGAGACTCTCGGGGGTAGGATGCTATATCTTGAAGAAGCTCCATGAAAACCCACTGGGGCGCTGGGCACGAAGGCAGAGGAGGGGAGCTTGTCTTGTGCCTGTCGCTGCAAACCTAGGCTAACACAGCCCTTCAGGGCCCAGGTTTCTCCCTCCTCTGAAGGGAGGTGAAGGGCAGCTGCCACCCCAGTCCTGCGTGGGGAGAACTCGCCGCATGGCTCCCGAGCCAGCACTGGCCACCCAGCAACGGTGCCACACCAGCAGGGGGCGCTACCTCTACAAGGCTTTCTGGGAACGCATGTTCAGGATGAAAGGAAAGAAGACCGGCAAGTTACTTCAGTTTGGCCCAAGGCCGTGATTAAAGGCAGGTCTTTCTGGGTACCTACCTGTCGACCTCCTCTTTGCTCATGGCAGCAAATGTGAAACACTCGGTCACTCCGTTGATGGCAAGCAGGAGGACATAGAGACAGTAGGAACGCAGCAAAATAGGACCTATAAGGAAACAACCCTCTGAGACTCTTGAGTCTCTCTAGACTCTAGAGCGCAGACAGGAGGTCTGCATGTACCAGAGCTGGGTCAGGAGCCCGGCTGGTGTCATCAATAGGCAGACACACACTTGAGCCTGTGGTCTTAATCCTGGAAGGACTTCTAGTACTCCATGGCACTGATTAAAATAAACAGTTGAAAAAGAAAGGGCAATTCTAGGGGAGGGTATGTGATATGGAGTGTACTGTGAAATGTGTAAGCCTGATGATTCACAGACCTGTACCCCTGGGGCAAATAATACATGTTAATAATAATAATAATAATAATAATAATAAAAAAAACAATGAAAGGGCAATTAAGAATAAACCTCCAGGGGCGCCTGGGTGGCTCAGTGGGTTAAGCCGCTGCCTTCGGCTCAGGTCATGATCTCAGGGTCCTGGGATCGAGTCCCACATCAGGCTCTCTGCTCAGCAGGGAGCCTGCTTCCCTCTCTCTCTCTGCCTGCCTCTCCATCTACTTGTGATTTCTCTCTGTCAAATAAATAAATAAAATCTTTAAAAAAAAAAAAAAAAAAAAGAATAAACCTCCAGGGGGCCTGGGTGGCTCAGTCAGCTTAGTGTCTGACTCTTGGTTTCTGCTCAGGTCATGGTCTTGGGGTCCTGGGACCGAGTCCCATATTGGGATCCCTGCTCACCATGGAAGCAGCTTGTCTCTCTCTCTCCCCTGCTGTGTGCGCTCTCTCTCAAATAAATAAATAAAATCTTTAAAAAAAAAAAAAAAGGAATAGATCTACAAATGTCTCGCTTAACAAAATGTTATCTGCCCAGGAAGCAATCTTCTTGCTTCTTAAACTAGCATGAAGAGGTCTGGTGGTTTGAGTACTCAAGGGCCCCGCATAGCAAGAGAACTTGGCTAAAGGGGCCCTGAAGACAATACCATGGGGAGAAGCCCAGGACTTGGGAGCAGCAAAACACTAGAGACAGAACACACCTACAAATCTGCAGAGAGAATCAGAATAACCATGACATTTTCTTCTAAAACATGGTGATGCAGACCTATAGCTGATGAAAAATTCTGCTAACAAAAGACTGGGAGCCTTAAAAATGGAATGGGTCAGGGTGCCTGGGTGGCTCAGTGGGTTAAAGCCTCTGCCTTCGGCTCAGGTCATGATCTCGGGGTCCTGGGATCGAGTCTCGCATCAGGCTCTCTGCTCAGCAGGGAGCCTGCTTCCTCCTCTCTCTCTCTCTCTGCCTGCCTCTCTGCCTACTTGTGATCTCTCTCTGTCAAATAAAAAAAATAATAAAATAAAATGGAATGGGTCCTCTCTTTTGGGAGGGCCATTACCAAGAGGCAGCCAAGTAACTTCTAACAAAACAACCTATGGGGCGCTTGGGTGGCTCAGTGGGTTAAAGCCTCTGCCTTCGGCTCAGGTCATGATCCCAGGGTTCTGGGATCGAGCCCCATGTCGGGCTCTCTGCTCCGCAGGGAACCTGCTTTCTCCCCTCTCTCTCTCTGCCTGCCTCTCTGCCTACTTGTGATTTCTCTCTGTCAAATAAATAAAATCTTTAAAAAAAAAAAAAAAAAAAACAACCTATGACCCAGCAATCCCACTCCTAAATATACAACCAACAAAAATAAATGTACATGTTCACATAAGCACTTGTACAAAAATGTCCATAGAAGCTTTACCTATAATAGTCCAAACTGACCATCAACAAGAGAAAGAATAAATAAACTATGGGCATCCATATAAAGAAATACCTCTCAGAGAAAGAATCCAAGAGGAAAAGAGTACTGATCCATGCAAAAATATGGATGAATCCCCAAAAATGTATCTTGAGAGAAAGAAGCCAAACACCAAAGTGTCCATGGTGTATGATTTCACTGGAACAAGGATCTGGGACAAGGAATTCCCTTTTAAAAGCAACACTAATCTGGGGTGCCTGGGTGGCTCAGTCGGTTAAGTGTCTGACTCTTGGTTTTGGCTCAGGTTATGATCTTGGGGTCACGGGATCAAGCCCCATGACGGGCTCTGAGCTGAGCATGGAGTCTGCTTCTCCCTCTGCCCCTCCCCCTGCTCAGACTTGCTCTCTCGCTCAAGTGAAAAAAATTCTAAAAGCGGTACCATTCTGGTGATAGAAATCAGAAGAGTGGCTGCCTCTGAGATGGAGGATGGGCAGTTGACTGGAAAGAGTCCCGAAAGAACTTTCTTGGGTAAAGGAAAGGTTGCAGATCACCAGATGTTGGTCCCCACCGATGCAGCGTCCAGGTCCCACACATGGAGATGACAGCACGGGGGATAGGGGCTCAAAGAGGCCAGTTCAGGTCATAGGTAAGTCCACTTCCCAGGTGAGGACAATGACTGATACGCAACTGGGACAACTGAAGACAGCAGTGTTGCAAGTTTCACTTTCAAAACACAGGTGGGGGCACCTGGGTGGCTCAGTTGGTTAAGCGGCTGTCTTTAGCTTGGGTCATGATTCCAGAGTCCTGGGATTGAGCCCCGAATCGGGCTCCCTGCTCAGCGGAGAGCCTGCTTCTCTCTCTCCCTCTCCCTGCCTCTCTGCTTGTGTTCTCTCTCTACCAAATAAATATATAAAATCTTAAAAAAAAAACACAACTCAGGTGATTCGGTTGAGCCACAGAAAGTTGCCATTCTTTTCTTATTAAACTCAGGCTAGAGACAGTCAAGTTTTATGAAATTTTTTTTTGGTTTTGTTTTGTTTTAAGATTCTATTTATTTATTTAGAGAAAGAGCGAGCACACGAGGCAGGGGAAGGAAGAGGGAGAGGGAAAGAATCTCAAGAAGACCCAATGCTGAGTGCAGAGACCCACACAGGGCTCAATCCCACCACCCTGAGATCATGACTTGAGCCAAAATCAAGAGTCAGAGGCTTCACTGATTGAGCCCCCAAGGTGCCCCAAGCTGCGTGGAGTATTTAGGTGAATGAAGACTAGCAGGGGAGAGCGCCAGCGTTCATCTTTCCAGCACAGGAAAGATGTTTGGATCCACAGCACTAGTCTGAGGAGTTAGGAACAGGGCAAGGAGATGCAGGGTGGCGTGGAGATGAGGGAAGGAAGCCAGCAGGGGCCCAGAGGGGATGGACTACCAGGAGCCACTGTGGGTTACAGAGAGCCCAAAGTTTGGTCAAAGTGTGAGGCAGCTATAATAAGGAGACAAATGCTAGAAGACCCTGTTGGGACAGTGACAATGATGGAGCCCTGGGCCAGAGGTGACAGTGGTCCTGGCTCACCAGACAGCACATTCTTTTTTTTTTTTTTTTAAGATTTTATGTATTTATTTGACAGAGAGAAATCACAAGTAGATGGAGAGGCAGGCAGAGAGAGAGAGAGAGGGAAGCAGGCACCCTGCTGAGCAGAGAGCCCGATGTAGGGCTTGATCCCAGGACCCTGAGATCATGACCTGAGCCGAAGGCAGCGGCTTAACCCACTGAGCCACCCAGGCGCCCCGCAGACAGCACATTCTTTCCAGAGACTGAGAAACCAGATCGTTCTTAAGACTTTCCTCTTTCAGAAGATGATACCAAGAGAGTATCTTTTTGAGTCTAAAATTCTTCTTCTTCTTACAGTGCTGTATTAGCTTCAGGTGTACAATACAGTGATTCAACAACTCTATACCTTGTTCAGTGCTCATTGTGTTGAGTCTAAAATTATTAATGGCTCTGACATAAGCCATTAGAAACAGAATTTACTACCTTAAAAATCAACTACCAC
Organism: Neogale vison; assembly: GCF_020171115.1. NCBI lineage: Eukaryota > Metazoa > Chordata > Mammalia > Carnivora > Mustelidae > Neogale > Neogale vison. The sequence goes on along the minus strand of NC_058096.1, from coordinate 202,564,702 downwards.
TGACCCTTTTAACTGGTAACTCTTTCTGCCAATGCTGAAAACTGGTACCAGCCTCTCACTCGCACCAAAGGCCCACACAGTCACAGCAGTCTGCTTCTAGGCCTTCTATGACTAAGTACGCCACCAGGTGAACACTGTGCTGATGGGACAGCCTTCTCCTCATGACCACGTCCTGTGACTGTGTGACAATGAAGGCTGTTCCCTGGGGATCACCTTTCTGGAGGGGCTGTGCTGCTGCAAAAACGGTTGAGTGCCCAGTGTCTGCACACGACTTACTGATGGTTTCCTGGTGAGCCTCCCTGCCCGCCTGATGGAAACGCAGGTCTCACAGCACGAGCCCCAGGCAGCTGCAACCACATCATGGTTTCATAACAGGTGTTTCTACAAACTGAATGACCTTTGCTCTTGGGTAGAAACTCGGCCCTTCGTCCTCTAATACCAAAGTCTGGGCCCATTATGGCGGAGACCGAAACATGTCAGCGAACTTGTAAAACGACATTTGAAAAAGCCCTTTATGTTGAGACAGAGCAGCAGAAAGATGTCTTCAGAGTTCTTGTCTAGTGACACGAGGAACTGAAAGCATTTTTGCTGAACCCAAGATGAAACTGCAAACGGACTGCCAGCCTATGGCCCAGCACATTTGAAACTGGTGAAGTCCCCAGGGCCTAGCAAGTGCCATGAGAGGCTCAGTGGCAAGGGTACCAGGAGTTTCTAAGTTAGACACATTCATACTTTTGTCCTTCAAAAACCAAGAGTCACTGGATTAAATATCCCGTTTTGCTTGCTGAGATCAATTTTATTCTCTGCAAATGGCTCTGAGTTACCCTTCAAAGGCTCATGCATCAGGCTTGGAGATTTATGCGGCATTTGCTACCTTCAGACATATTTAATATCAAGCAGAGACTCATTAGAGCCTGCTCTCTGCCTTCTTCCCTCACTCCAGAGGGTGCGCAGGGAGGTACCCAGCAAAACACATTTTAGGCCTGGGAGGAAAGCCAAGGATTCATAATGACTTCTCCAAGTGAGGTTGGGGGACTGACGGCCCAAACAGACAGTGCTAAAGCCCCGGACGGCACTGAGCTGTTTCTGACCTCATGTGAGGGCAATGGTCTCAGAGGCCCAGGCACGGACACCGACAGACACCAACCTGTATGCACCCAAGTTTTTGAATTTCGTAAGACTCTTTTCTGTTCGCACATAAGAACAAATCTGGCAAAACTCTTGTGCATACCTGATCCAGAGCTAAGCATGGCCCCTCCATAGATATCCAAAGCCAGCTGAGAATAGGCAAAGCCAAAAATGGTGATGGTCAGGCCGGTCAGCAGGGCCAGCTTGAGCAGCGACTCCAAAACCGTGGCGGCCACAGCAACATCCTCCTGGGGCCAGGGGAGAGGGAAGGAAGTTGGATGAATCATGACCTAAAGAAAAACTTTACATTTGCCCTTCTCTCTCTGCTGTCTCACAGATCACTCTTTCAACTGCTGAGAGGCATCCCTGCTTCTCTGCAGCCTGTGTGTGTTTTCACGTCAATTAGCACGAAGGAAATGAAGGGGAAAAGCCAATCTGTTCCTCCTTAGGTAGTGTGGGAGAGGTGTGGTTTTCAGCTCATTTGGGGTACGTTTTCAAAGGTCGCTTAGGAAACATTCACTTTCCTCTCTGATATTTATTCTTAAATAGAGAGAAAAAATTTTAATTCTTAAAAAGAATTAAAAAATTCTTAAATTTTAGGTTGCTAGCTGGCTTGCTTCGTCAGAGTGCTTCTCCTGACAAACGTTTCCAAATCCTGATGTTCTTGTCGAAGTATGCTGAGGAAAATACTCCTAAATCAACCGAGAACCAGATTAGTTTGTTTCCAGATACTGTGCATAAATTGTATTTTGCAAAGTGTCTTCTAAGACATGTAAGAGGCCAGCTTAGCTTCCTTTTAATTCTCAGATAAGTCAGACATTTTCAACGGTTTCAGAAAAGGGAAGTTTCTACAACCAGATACGCCTGGATTAAAATCTCTTCTGCATTTGCCAATCAGAGTAGGTAGGTTCTCACGGTCAGAGTGCAGTCTGGGCACTTCGCAGTCTTTAAGAAGCTTAACCAACTGGTGTGGTGAGCGAAATGAAATGAGCAGGTCCTCTCTTCCCCACACTGTATGCAAGCCTTGCTCCAGCCCTGGCATCCTCAGCTCATGTTTGGATCTTGAGAATCTGAGGATGGAGGAGGCAATCTCAATCTTCCAGCTAAGCCTAGACCATGGAAAGGGGGATCTGTGCAACACTGGGGACAGCTGCAGAAAGTTCTGGATCAAGAATGAGGTCATAGAGAAGGAGTAAGGGTAAGAAGGAAAGGGCCAGCCAGGGCAAAGGGAGGAGACTGTGAAAGAAGTGAGCTCAGGGTCCTGCCATCATTCCATTCAGACGGAAGAATGAGACCTAGAAGGAAATTTCAAACAGAGGGAAACTGACTGCTCTACATTTCAGTCTGCTTATCCCGCCACTGGAGAATTCACCTGAGAGATAGTGACATTAGAACCAAGACTACCTGCTTCTGAAGTGTGGCATCCTTTCCTCTCTCCAGCACCTTAGCAAAGAAGATGTAAAAACTCTCCTCTATTGGCTGGAAAATTAACCTGGCCACTAGAGAGCCAAGATTATTCACTATGTCATATACACCTAGAAGACAAAAAGGAAGAAACAACAATCCTTCTGGTTTTTCTATTTGAATTTCACAACACCATTAACATTTTTTCTGACTTAATTTTTTAAATTAAACTGTTTGAGATAATTATAGATTCACATGAAGTTTGAAAACATAACAGATCCATTACCCAGTTTCCGGAACAGTAACATCTTGTGACAGTATTGGCCAATATCACCGCTAGGGTACGGACACTGATATAGTCAAATACCGAACATTCCCGTCACCCGCACCTCTTTATAAAAATCATTGGGCATCCAACTCTTGGTTTTGGCTCAGGTCACGATCTCAGGGTCTGGGGACCCAGCCCTGCATCAGGCTCTGCACGCAGCAGGGAGTCAGCTTGAGGATTCTCTCCTTCTGCCCCTCCCCTCACTCTCTCTAAGAAATAACTAAATCTTTTAAAAAATCATTAATGCAAAGTTGACTTTGAAAATGTTTCTTTCCTCTATTTTAGTATTACAGTTAAAAATAAATATGAAGAGGGGCACCTGGGTGGTTCAGTCGGTTAAGTGTCGGGACTTCAACTCAGGTCATGATCTGAGAGTCCTGGGATCAAGCCCCACACTCAGATGTGAGTCTGCTTGAGGATTTGCTCTCTCTCTCCCTTTCCCTCTGCCTCCCCTCTGCTTATGTCTCTCTAAAATAAATACATAAGGGACGCCTAGGTGGCTCAGTTAGTTGGACGACTGCCTTCGGCTCAGGTCAGGATCCCGGAGTCCCGGGATGGAGTCCCGCATCGGGCTCCCAGCTCCATGGGGAGTCTGCTTCTCCCTCTGACCTTCTCCTTGCTTGTGCTCTCTCTCACTGTCTCTCTCTCAAATAAATAAATAAAATCTTTAATATAAATACATAAAATCCTTAATAAATAAGAAGAAAATATCAAGACCTAGCTAGCTGCACAAACACAGGGCAGATCTGTGACTGTGATAATGAAGCTCCCTTTTCTCTTAGCACCCCAACCCTCCAATGGGCACCACTGCTCTGCAGAAACCAGGGGACCTCTAAAGAGGACCTGCCACCCGAGTCACACGAGAGCGGGTAGTCAGTACACTGTAGATATCTGCAGATACCTGTGATTTTCAATCTTTAGGCATCATTTTATTACGGTCTCCATCTTTTATCATCATCAGGCTTATTTTTCATTAAATGCGTCAAACTGCTGGAAAAAATATTAGAAAGTATCTACTAATGGTATTCACTACAGAAATTTCATCTTACCCTGATCACCAAAATTTAACACGTTCAAAAACGTCATTACGTATCGCTCGCCTACAAACAGAGAAGTAAAATAATTAGCATTTTAAGAGGACGTAATTTTCTTGTTTTCTTTTTTCTTATTGTCTAGCAACTCTCCAGCTGGCAGATACTCTCAAAGGAGAAAAATTATATAATCAATTAAAGATATCTTCCTTGTCCCAATGTTGATTTCAAATAATTTCAAAATAGTAACAACTGGGAAAGTGGTGGGGCACTTACTGACAGCAAATATCCAAACCAGTTAAATTAAAAACGAAACAAAGTCAATAAAACCAGTCTAATAACTTAAAAAGCGGGGAAGGGAGAATTAAAAAAATGTTAATAATGAAAATGATTGTTCCAAATTTTAAGTATAAGTTCTGTGAAATGAGAGGTCCATGATCATATGCACAAATGTGTCAAGTTGCCTCCCTGGGTGGAGAAAGCTCTATGGAGACTGGAAAGGCTTTGGAGCCCAAGCTCATGATTCAAATATAAGACAGGCTAATGCCTTCAAGGTGAAGACACCAGTCCAGAGCCCCTCCCGCACCGTCCACACATTTTATTATCTGTTAGTGGAAAACACAACCCACTGTGGAGACAGAGCTCTGGAGTGACCACAGCCCTAATGGGCAAATTCTCACCTCCTCGCAACCTGCTCAAAAAGGAAAGCAATCTTCAGAGACCAGAAGAAGTGAGGCTCTTCTCCGAAGTCTCCCTTCGGTCCCAGCCTCCCTGCACTCTCCTAGCACTGCCTCTGCAGGTCCTCTCGGGCATGGCTCACAGTACGGTACTCGCTCCTGTCCACATCTCTGCCCTGCCCTGATCCATCCTCACTGCTAACAGTCCCAGTTTCAGCAATACAGATCTTAAGGCAACCCCTGCTTCCATACCTTTAAATTGCTCTTTGGTGTTTACAAAAAGTCCAGGCTCCTTAACTCTGCATTTAAGGCCTTTTATAAGTTGACCCCAGACTATCTTTTTGGCCTTTCTTCAGCAAACTCATCCTCACCTCCTGGCATTACATTGTCATCCTCTGCTTTACCTGATCAGGTTTTAGCCCCTCCAGGTCTGGAGCCCCTCCTGCTCCCAGCCTCTGTTCTTAGCACTGCTGGCTACCTAGACTGGCTTCTTTGTAGGGACCTCCCTGTGCTCTGGTAAAATTGGCCTCTCTTCCCACACTCTGTAAGCTCCCTGGAGGCAGGAAACACATCTCCCTCATTTCTCTGTCCCTGGTTTCCTAGCAGAGCTCCAGGAAATGCAATGGCACTTGAGAGACACTAATGTTTCCAAGTACAGACCTCACAGCCCTGGTTCATAACTAACCACACAAAAGTCTTCAGTCTTGAGTGAGAGAATGAGCTCCTTGAGGCTGTGGCCTATAATTCATTCATCTGTGTATTCTCAGCACCTGGCACACAGTGTTCAGGAAATGTGGGGGCAGAAGGTAAAAGCATCTATATTTTTGCTATTACAATGAACGATTTCAACTTTTTTTTTAGCATTGTAGTTTTTACATAAGAAGAATTTGGGGGTGGGGGGGAGGGTTCTTGTCCAGTCACTTCCATATTTTACAGTGATGGAGCTGGAGATGGTTCCTAACAGCCCTCTGCCAGTCAGGCCGGAGGGGTCCAGCCGCGGGGCGAGTGAGCTATGGGCACCACATTGAGACCTAGCTCACTGACACCTGCTGCGTCGAGCTACTATGGTCCAGACAGTCAATTTCGGGACATTGCTTGGACTGGGTCCACTCCTCAACTCATTTAAACTGCTCCTAAAACTTTGGAAGGAAAAGAAAGTGCATAAAGCAAATGACCTTTCCAAATTCCCTCTACTGATTTTCCTGTTCTAACAATATAAACTATCACAACATACAATTTCACTACAGACACCTTTATCAAAAGATACTTGTTGAACACCAACTGTATGCCAGTTCCAGCAGGGTACTGGGGAGACAGTGGTAAATGGCAGATCCTGCTCCCAAGAAACATATAATTAAGGCACCTTCACTCAGTTCTCCAAAGGCTTGTGACCCTTATTTCCCCCAGGGGTCCTGGTTTCCCCCAAAGTTCCACTTTGAAATGGCAATGTTACAGGCTTGGGCTAGAACTAACACTCTCAAGGCTTAAGAGCCCTCAGACCCCTCCTGGTCCTATCTCTTAACTCACAGATGGGGCATGTGAGGCTTAGGGGAGTTCCTTTCCTTTGGAAGCATAATTAATGAAAAATAAAGATAGAGAGGGGAGAAAAGGAAATAATAAGGTAATAATAATGACGGTTGTATTAGAATACTAGAATTGTAGGGAACTTTTTTCTAGTTTCCAAAATTTTTATAATGAAGTTATACTATTTTTATAATAAAAAGATAATGATTGAGGGGCGCCTGGGTGGCTCAATCAATTAAAGGACTGACCCTTGATTTTGGCTCAGCTCCTGCTCTCAGGGACATGAGACTGAGCCCTGCATCTGGCTCTGTGCTCAGGGAGGAGCCTGCTTAAGATTCTCTTTCCCTGTCCTGCAGCTCATGCACATGTGGCCTCCCCTTTGGTCTCTTCAAAAAAAAAAAAAAAAAATAATAATAATAATTTTTGCAAAGGTTTAAAAATATATTTGGTAATAGATATATGGACATAAACATATGAAATTTATATGGAGAGAAACCACTACCTTTATGCACTTCTAGATGCTTCAAATCCCGTTCTTTGAATTAAAGCTGGGCACAAATAAACCAATACACATATGTAGAAAAACTAGATGAACTTTCAGCTCCATGTCAGCCCTCCATGTGGAGAGCTCTGTCACTGTTGAACTGGAAAGCCTTAAGATATTGGAAGTCTGGCCAAACCACCACACAGGTAAATCTTATTTAAGAAAATAAATGAGGGAATCCTGTTCTTAAAAGTGATGTTCAAAAAAAGAAATGTAGGGGCACCTGGGTGGCTCAGTGGGTTAAGCATCTGCCTTTGGCTCAGGTCATGATCTCAGGATCCTGGGATCGAGCCCCACATTGGCCTCTCTGCTTGGCGGGGAGCCTGCTTCCCCCTCTCTCTCTGCCTGCCTCACTGCCTACTTATGATCCTTCTCTCTCTGTCAAATAAATAAAATAAAATCTTTAAAAAAAGAAGAAATGTATAAAAAGAATAGGATAATGAGATTATGGATAATTTTCTTTATTTTCCAAATTTTCTCTAATTGATATAAAACTTCATAATACACTTCTTCAAATGATAAAACGTTTGAGAATTAGAATTGGATTCAAAGTAAGTTGTTCAGGGCACCTGGGTGGCTCAGTAGGTTAAGCAACTGCCTCCCGCTCAGGTCATGATCCCAGAGTCTCGGGATCAAGTCCCGCATCGGACTCCCAGCTCCACAAGGATTCTGCTTCTCCCTCTGACCTTTTTCCCTCTCATGCTCTCTCTCACTTTCTCTCTCTCAAATAAATAATTAAAATCTTAAAAAAGAAAGAAAGAAGAGGTAAGTTGTTCCTCATTACTGTAGGACCTCATAGAAGTTATACAACAGCACTGTCCCTCACTATCAAACTGAATCAATGTTTGTTTCCCTCTCCCTATTTCAAAAGCTTCCATTTCTGAGATTCCTCTCCCCACAGGGGCTCTAGAAAGTAGGAAGTCTGGGTCTAGGTAATCTGCAGTTTTGTGGAATCCCCTCCCTTATACTATGGTGTCCTGACTGCTTAGAGTGACTTTTACTTACCTTCTGTCAAAATCTGCTTCAAGAAAGACTGTTTGAAAAAACTCCAAGTCAATTTAGCCTCATTCCAATTTACAAAAGCCTAGAAGAGAAAACAAAACAAAAGAAAAAGCTCCCAGACACTCCAAGTCTAGAGTACAAGAAGCCTCCACGGGAGGCAAACTCATCTTGTTCCCTAAATCCCAACTTGGAGAGTTCCCACTCATTTTTCACTTAATACTAAGCACACAGGGGCGTCTGGGTGGCTCAGAGGGTTAAGCCTCTGCCTTCGGCTCAGGTCATGATCTCAGGGTCCTGGGATCGAGTCCCACACCTGGCTCTCTGCTCAGCAGGAAGCCTGCTTCCTCCTCTCTCTCTCTCTCTGCCTCTCTACCTGCTTGTGATCTCTGTCTGTCAAATAAATAAATAAAATCTTTAAAAAAAAAATACTAAGCACACAGAAGGGAACCAATGAACCCTGGCAAAGGGTTTCCATTGCTTGACACAAAGACAAAGTCTCTAGGTAGAAACAGCGCCCATGTAAGGATCCTGCCCAAGAGTCATTATCTGAGACCCCTAAGGAACTGAGCTGTCCCCTTGTGGCCCAGACGGTAAGCCAGCCGTATCTAACACACACAACTCAGAGTCATTTCTTGCCTTTAAAAATGTCTGAAGCATGCCATGGTGCAGAACAAATTCTGCTCCATACACCCCACTACATTTAATGCTATATTTAATTTAATGCTATATTTAGCCACTCAGGGTCCCTTTACACAAAGTATATGAGCTTTGTTTGTGTGTTTCAAAAGGAAACCAGGCTTCCTAGGCCAGCCAAACTGCTCAGAACTGGTGTGACAGAGGAAAAGAAAATACAAGCCCAGAGCTCTGATATGGCTCTTCCCAAATTGTCCACTTCCTAAGGACAAGGAGGGTAAGAAGAAAGCAAACACTCAGAAGGGCAGAGGTCAACCTGTAAGAGAGAGGCCATCTCAAAGGCAGCTTGCTGACCACAAAACGGAGGAATAAGGCACCCAGCCGAATGAGACTTCTGTCTATCTCCCGCAGTCCCCTCGGAAGGCCCCTCCTCTCTCACGGAGGCATCCTTGGATCTCAGAATGTTTAATCTAGGTGTTGGGTTTTTAATCTCAGAGCACCTGCATTTTGAAAAATTCTTATTAACTCAAAGTGATGACTTTGAAAGGTAGAATTTCAGGGGGCTCTTTCGGAGGAAAGGGCTGAGTCACAAAGGCCAAGCCCATTTTACCTCTCTAAGAGATCAGTTACAGCTATGGAAGTTGGCTGAAGGATAGATGTAGAACCTGTCCTAGTCACATGGTCCCCTTACCTCGGCCTAAACCCCGCTGAATAGAGCACTGTTGTCTGCTAATATAATGCAAGCTACCCATAGGATCTAAAATTTTCTAGCAGTCACAGTGAACAGTAAAAAAAAAAAAAAAAAAAGTAAGATTATTTTAATTTTTTAGTAAGATTATTTTAGTATATTTATTTAACCCCAAACACCAGCATTTCAACACATAAGTAAGTATTAAAGGCATTTCACGTTTTTTCCATACTAAGACTTTGAAATCCAGTGCTTGCATTGCACATCAGCCCATCTCAATCCCAAATGCTCTATAGCCACACGTGGCTGGAGGCTACCAGTTAGGACAGAGTAAGTCCAGAGAATCCCTTGAAAACAAGGTTCATTTTCCACCTTCAAATCTCTTCACCCCTTGATTTCAGAGCCTTTCTTCCAGACACTGTGAAGACGGGCCTGAATCCTCCCGAACCATGCTGCCCTCAGAGCATCACTGGACCTGGAGCAGATGCCACTGGGAGCTCTAGTCCAGGGGTAAATCTCCCCTCTTGCTGTAGGAGAAAATTAGGCATCTCCTTTCCCCAGAACAAAGAGCGCCAGAGTATTTACCACCACTAGGGGGCACTGTGAACCGCATCATCCCCAGCACCCATCCAGCCCTTTGCTCCAGGGTAGTGGAGGACAGCACCCTCTAACCCTCTATCTCTGTCGCACTCTACACCCCAACACAAGGTGGTCCCCTGGGGAGGATCTGTGCAGCAGTGCCTGTGCTCTCTTCCAAGAAAATGTACAGTTACAGCTGGCCATGGGGTTCCCGTGGCGCCCACTTGCCAGAGGCTGTGAATGGGTTTGGGAACGTGATGGATGGAGCTCTCTAAAAAAAAGGTTTACCAGAGTGTAATCTTGACAGTGTGTCTAACCTGAAAGCTCATACGGGAGCATTCCATTCTCCTAATGGGTTCAATTTAAATGGGCCCACAGTTTAGAAGGAACGGTCACACTAAGTGCTTATCTCCCAAATGCTCAGGGCATAGAGGCAGGAAGTGTGATCAGAGATTGTCTGCTTCTCCGAGGTGTCTGCTAAGTAGTAGGAAAGAAGAAGCATATTCTTTGGGTTTTTACCATTTTCTTTAGAACGGATTTGTCATTTGGGAGGTCAAAAGAAGCCTATTTCACAAGAGCTAGGTTGTTACTGCTTAGCTGGTCTTCATGGCTGCGCATTTCTCTGGGATCCTCTCATCAACAAGCCATTCCACTGCCTCGCTGTACTAGTAGAGAAACGGAGGCATGGATGGCAAAAGGTGATGGGCAGTGCCCTAGGGGGAAGGTCTGCAGTCAGAACTTGGGGACCCAGGATGGACTAAGTCAGTGTTCCCCTTCCCAAACTCTTCAGCCTCAGGACGGTCCAGTAGCCATGTGCCTCCACTGACAAGAGTCAGCCGGGGGTCTAGAGCCATGGTCCTGTGTCCTACCCTGTATCACCTCCACATCCCACACAGGACCCCTTCCCCTCCCTCTTGCTCTGGGGCCATTGACTCTGCCCCAGCTGTGTCCATACTCCCATGTCCACCCACTGTCCTCATCACTCTCGTTTGGACAAGTGCCACCGCCTCCTTGTGAGTTATTTCATCTCCAAACTTTTCTCTAGCCCATCCTTCTCCTGGGAGGGTCTGGCCTTTGGAATAGAGCTCAGACACTGAGGCTCAAGGTGCAGCTCCCAACTTCTGAGTGCGAAAGCTATGGGCAAGACACTTAATTTTGCTAGGCCTCCATTTTCCCATCCACAAAATGGGATAAGGAGTCATCTCCTAGAGCTGGTCTAAGGACTGAATGAGAGAAACAAGACCCTCAATAAATGTGAAGCAGATGGTAAGCGCCTCAACATAGGCAACTGGATCACAGCACTGTTCCCAAACCTTTCATCAGGCTCTACTGCCCTAGACTCAAGCCCACACTCCAGGGCACCAAGGCCACCACCACTGCTCCTAGCCCAGCAGGCCAGAACCTCCTTCCAACTTTTGTTTCCTCGCCTCACCCCCACTGTCCAGCCAACCTAAGTTCCATGGTCATCCCCGCAATCCCAATGCCAACACAGCGATGGGCATGTAACGGCCCCAAGCAAATGTCCTTTCTCCTCCAGCCACACACACGCATCACCACCACACGTTCGCATTCACCTCTGCCTGGCCACGTGTCGAGGCCCAGCTCAAAAGCAGCTTCTTCCAGGAAGCCTTCCTCAATGTTCCCCAGGGAATTCAGATTCTTTGTCTGTGCTTCTCTTTTGTTAACACTCCACACACACTGTCTGGCAGTGGTTAGCTGAGTCCACACCTTATCTCCTTCCACAAGGCAAGCTCTGAGGGCAGGGCCCCTACTCGGGACACCTGGAACAGTGCTTACCACAGAGTACTGCTTAATACATGCTCGCTATGTTAAATTCCTCGGCTTTACTTAAATATTAGCAGATCTCTCCTATGAAATCACTCAGAAGTGTCAAAGAATATAAAAGAAAAGGCAGCCATTAATTCGAGGTATCACTTATTTATGTTAAGGCTAAGTAAGTCTCTACAGAAGATGGAATTCTACAAGTACAGAAACAAATCTCCCCATTTGGTCAAAGCGGTTTGGGTGTAACTGCTTGAGGAGCTGTCTGAGGGAGCCCCCGGGGCACAAAGCTGCTCCCGAGAGTGAAAGTGGGCACACCGCTGGTGGGAAAGTCATCCAGTGCATTCAGATTCAATTCACTTCCTTCCTCTTTTACAAAAAATAAACTTGAGTCATGGATTGTTCTACCTTGAACTTCCCAATCGTTAAGACTACAAATAACTACTTTGGGCAATAAGCCAATTTCTTTTGGAAGACTGCAGAGCAGAGAGATTGAACCACAGACTAAGGCTAGTCCACAGACACAAGTTAGAGAGAAGTGGGTCCCAAGTCAGGTGGGTGATGTTGGTTTTGTCACTTGACTCCTCTGAATCTCAGTTTTCTCACTGGCAAAATGGAGACAGTACCTCACAGGGTTACCAGGATGGCTCAACACACAAGTCCATGTCAAGTGCTCAGCATAGCATCAGGCACATGGTAACCATGCAGTCAATGGTAGCTACTGTAAACAGCTTTGTGCAAGTTCAAATACCTTCACAATTCCTTAAGTCTTCAAAGGGGCCTCATGGGTCATGTAGACCCAATAATTTCACCTTAAAAATAAGGACCCTGAGGTTTGGAGAGAGTCCTATAGGCTTTATATCTGTACTCACTGCCCCCCAAATGCACAAGAAACTCCCCGAGGCCTAGTAATCACCTTCCTACATGTCTGTATCCCCCAACACAGCATGGGGCTGTGTTCTATCTATCAGCAGGGACGGTGCCACTGTCTAAGACAGATACACATCCCTTCTCACAGTCAAGGCTTCTGTACCAGCAGTTGGAGCCTGGAAACTTGCAGGACAGAATGCCAGATTAAACCACTGAGTTCCCAGCCCAATGCCATCAGACACTGCCTTGCTAGGCTATGCCAGTGGACCTATCCCTGCTAGAGCAGCAGCAGCACAGGGGTGATGTATCAGCTGTCACTTATGGACATCCACTTGTGTCAGCCATGCCCCATTTCATCCTACACACACAAGCACCTTAGAAGAGAGGTACTCTTAGTATCCCCACATGACAGATAAGGAAACCTTATCACAGCTTGGAGCTATAAGCCCACCACCGGGTTAAATATACACTAAAGCTCTTTTCACTACCCACTGTCCCCTTACCTATATTAATGGACTAAATGCTCCTTTCCAAAATACTGTTGGGCACAGGGACCAGAACAGTATGAAAAGCTGGCCAGGCCTGATACAGATGAACACTGGGGAGAACTCAGGAGGGGAACTTTCCTGAACACTCAGACTTGCTCTGTGGGCAGGTGGCAGCAGCACCAGACAAAAGTGATCCCAAATCCATACCCTCTAAGCCCACAGAGGAGGCACTGTGGTATCCCAAAACTGCACGGTGATTTAGGTTAAAGGTGAGATCTGTTTGATCAGAACGGAGAACTCTTATCTAACAAATGAGAACATATCTTTCTTTATTACGTAATATCTGGTCTTTCTTGAAAAGCTGTATAACAGGATTCCAGAAGCTCTGAGATATATGCCTCAAATACTTTCCTACTTTCTTAAGTAATCACAAAACAGGAATAAGGAGAAGTCCGGCTGAAGCCTTACCTCAGCTACGTGCACCGCACCGAGCCGGCAAACAAGCATGGGAAAAAGGGAAAGTGGGTCAGCCCCATTCACAGAGCACTGGGCAGAGGCAGTGAGCCGTCACGTCACGTGCACAAGTCAGGGGCTGCAGACAGTAGCAACGACCCCACCAGAGTAAGGAAATAAAAGTCAAATGGACTGAGCGCTGAAGAGTTCAGAAGAAAAAGGTTATGCCTTGATCCTACACTTCAGCACCTGGAATCCTCAATGGGATTTCCCTCAATGGGAAAGGGCGTCACCAGAAAGACTGGCCCGGCTCTAGGTAATGGAGCAATGCAGGGATCATCTCTGCTTTGTCGGTGCACTGGACTCCCTGTGCTGCAAGTCAGTCCTGGGAAAAACCAAGACACAGCCAAATAGAGAGATGCATGTGGTGGTTACAGTCCATGCCCTGTGGGCATTCAAGCCACTCCAGGCTCCTGCCCTCACTCTGACCCTCCCCTTGGCCAGAGGGTTAGTCTCTAAACCTCAGTTCCTCAACCCTAAAATAGAAATAATAAGGTCAGCCTCACAGAGTCGGTATAAACTTTAAACATAAGGCAGGTAAAGCGTTCAGCACTGTGGCTACACAATGGTTCTAAACGGGGGGCAGTGTTGTCCCCCATGGGTCATGTGTCCCCCACGGAGACATTTTTGGTTATTACAGCTGAGAGGTGGTAGCTACTGGCACTTAGTGAGTAAAGATCAAGGGTGCTGCTAAACATCCTATAATGCACAGGCCATCCCCCACAATAAGGAATTATCCAGCCCCAAATGTCAGTACTGCTCAGGCTGAGAAACCCTGCCCTAGCACACAGCAAGCACTCAATAAATGTGAGCTATGAAATCATCCTTACGATGACAGCAATCAGTGAGAAAGTAATAGTTTCCTCCTTTCCAGGATAATCAGCATCTGTGATTAAAATGATAAGAGATAGAGTGTATTACTTACTCTACTTCTTGTAACACTGGGTAACAGATCTGTCATTCTGAAGATGGGAAGACTCTGTTGCTTGTTTGATTCTGCAGAGCCCAATAACTTTGTGAAATAAATAACATAGCAGAGCACCAGAACCGTAGTATATAAAAGCTGAAAAAAGAAAATAGTGGATTTAAGTGGCATGCTTTTAATACAGGCAGAATTAAGATCTGCTTGGAAATCTGACCTCAAAAGCCAAACAATAAAGAGAACTGTCTTCATTAACTGCGCCTTCCAGTCAGCAGTGCCTCCCACTCCGGGGAAGAGCCAGCTTCACTGCGGCATCTCTGGGGAAAGGACTCCAAACACGGCAGCTGACTGGGAGAACAGTTCTGGGCAGGCAGAACATCATTTCCCTGACAGACATCCCCTAGTGCCAGCACCACAGCAATGACAGGCATGTTCTCAAAGGATTGACCCTCCTGCCTCGACAGCACCCTGCGAGGACCCACATGTCCTGTGCTTATATGCAGAGACCCCCGTCCTAGATGACGGGGGCTTTCCCAAAACCCATAAGCTGTGACGGGGACTACAAAGCAGAACTGAGCTCTTAGCTCCCTCCTCTCAGCCGGGTGCATGGGCAGGGCAAGAGCCACTCCAGAACGGGGGAGGGACTCAGGGTTGGGGGGTGATAAGAGGGCCCACCCTTCCCTCCACAGAGCCAGGACAAAAGGGTGGCTTGGGGCCAGGAGCCGCAGCCTGGGGTTTTGTTTGCAGTTTGGGAGGAGTATCCAAACAGTCCCTTTCACAGGCTCCCTTCTGCCTTCTCTCCATGCTGTGAATGCAATGCACACTAGCTCGGAAGGGAACGGGCCCTCCAGTCCTGCTTTTAATCTGGAAATGCTAAGCCTGCTCCTGTACCAAAGGCAGAGTCCACTGTCCCTTCATGCCTTGTAAGAAGACATAGCAGCTCTGTTGTGAGCCATGCCACCAGACGCAACAGCCCCTGTGACAACAGGACTCCCTCCTCCACCTCCCTGCACCTTCCCACAGACCAGCACCTGAGGAAAGAGTGACAGTCCATGGGCAGTCTTCAGGTAGGACATCCTAACTACGTGATCCTTCCCCTATTTGGATGGAGGAAAAATTTACATAGGCTAACACCGAGTGTTATAACCATTTTAAAACATACCATTCAGTGGCTTTTAGTACATTCACAGTGTTGTACAACCACCACTTTATTCCAGAACATTTCCATCACCCCAAAAGGAAATTCTGTGCCCATTAAGCCATCACACTCCGGTCCTCCACACCCCAGCAATGAAAATCTGCTTGGTCTCTACAGACTCGCCTATCTGGACACCGCATATTAATGGAAGCGTGCAATCGGTGGCCTGGTGCCTGGCTTCATCCACTTAGTATAATGGTTTCCGAGTTCATGGTGCCATGCGCGTTATCATTTTTATGGCTGAGGACTAATCCGCTGTGCACGTATGCCACGTTTTGTTCATCCATTCATCAGATGATGGACATCGGGCCTTTTGGCTGTGGTGAATAGCGCTGCTGTGAGTATCTGCGTACGAGTTTTTTGAACACGTTTTCAATCTTTTGGGGATATACCTAGGGGCAGAATTGCTAGGCATAATACGTCAGTTCTACATTTAACTTTTTGAGGAACTGACAAACTGTTTTCCACAATGGCTGCACCATGTTACATCCCCGCCAGCGATATGTGAGGGCTCCAATTTCTGCATATCCACAATGACACTTGTTATTTTCTTATTTTTTGGTAACAGCCACCCTAATGGGTGCAAAGTAGTATCTCATTGTGGGTTTGATTTGACTAATGATATGGAGCATCTTTTCATATGGTTATGGCTATTTGGGTATCTTCTTTGGAGAGATGTTTATTGAGGTCCTTTACCTACATTTTGGGTAGTGTGCCTTTTTGTTGATGAGTTGTAAGAATTCTTTATATATTCTAGAGTGACCCTTTTATTCGACATACGATGCCATGGGGTAAGGGACTGTTTAAAGAAGAACCTGGAAGTGGGTTGGACAAAGAAGAATCCCAGAGCCATGGTGGGGATCGCCTGCTGATATGAGGTGCTGTTGGCTCTTAGATCTCTCAACAGACACTGACAGAGAAAATGCCAGAGAAGAGCTCTCCCAAGTCTTATAATAAGAAAGCAAGTAAACTGGGAATGGGCCTTGCTGACCTAGGATGTGTCCTGGGTGGGAGCATCACAAAGTCCTAACACAAGTGTCTTTCCCAAGAGGAGTCAACCAATAACTGGGCATCTTCATGGCCTCCTGTCCTATTAGGGAGAGGATATCAAAAACATGATGAATGTGGAAAACTGTAGTCCCAGATCGAATAAAACATGGCAAAAATTATCACAAATAACTCTTCTAAGATATGAAACTATTTGCAACTATTTGCAAACTGCTTTTAGGAGGCAATTCTCATTCTTATACCACCGATTTGAAATCTACTTTTTCTGCGTTTCACAACAATATTTGTAGTTTTTGCTAAGATACGGGGAAGACTTTCACATAAGTCGCTACTAAAAATTTTAACTTATCTTCCTATACATTAAGAAAAATTACAAACTGCTTTGTACTATAAGCTGTTCCAGTGCCTATGTGATCGTAGGTTTCATTTTTAAAATGAACACCGTACTCCAGTTGTACTTTCGTTAGAGCTACGGATATGAACGAGAACCAGAACATGGGATGGCAACGAGGCAGGGCCTGCTGGAAGTGAGAGTGTGCCTGCCTGCCAGGACTTGGCTCCTGTGCTCTGCATTGTGTGAGATTACAGTTCAAGCTCTGAACAGGCTTGGCAGAATTTCCTCCTATTCTGAAAACATCTGATTGAAATCCAGGGAAAAATCACACATATGCAATTTGACTCCCACCCCACCCCTTCGCTGCTTTCTCCCCTCCTCCATAAGACAATCAAAGGTGAGTTTGGAAGGGGCTTGCCCACAGAACATCTAAAGGAGTCGCTATGTTTGACAGCGAGGTCTAGCGCAGGGACCTCACCAGGCCCCTGCGGACGCCAGGAGCAGGAGGGATAGCCAACGGAAAAGCACTGTCAAGGCTGTCTTTTTAGAGCTCCCAGCCTGCCTCACATGCATGAATACTCCAAATGTAAATCACACAGTGATGGGAACAAGAAGAAAAAAAATAAAATGGAGAAACATAGATTATACAAAGGTGAAAAGTTATAACTCTTACCTGGGCCAAAGAGAAAATGTACAGCCCCCAGTGAGGCAACCATAGCACGAGAAAAGCTGTCAGGACACTCTTGAGGATGACGGACAGGCTCTCAGCAATCACCTGCAGGAACAGGGTAAAGGGGGCACCTCACATTAATAAAAGCTAAAGACGCACAGGAATGACGAATAGGAGCCTGGGACAGTGGCCACCCTGGCAGTGAGGATGGGGCACAGGGTTAGACAAAGCACCCATAACGCTCTAGTGGGCTGGGTGGTTTGTTGGATCTTCAGTATACTATCATGCTTTAAGATTCACACATACGCTATATATTCTCTTGTACATATCAAATTACCTATTTTGAAAGATGAAAAGTTACTGTTAGTATGCAATTACGTACAGAATCACTAGAAAAGTCTGAAAAACCTTTACAGTCCTCTTAAATTCTTATCTAAACTAGTAACTTCCCTATTAGTAAATCTATTTTGCATTAATAGTATAGCAGAGGTAAAACTTCAGCCCAGCCCATCTGCCAAATTTCAAGGAAATGAACTAAACCAATCATGTTATCTTTTTCCAAATTCATTTTTAGATGCAAATCTGAAAAAAATCATCCTCTCCTAGAAAACATTTTTAAGAAACCACTCTTTCTCTTATTTTTCACACTTCCCATCAAAGCAGAAGGCACACTGACCTTGAGTCTGACAAACATCTGTGCTTGTGCCAAGACCCAGAAGGGCTCTCCCAGAAGCTCTACCACAGCCGAAAGGCCAAACACCACCACTCCAGTTCCATAGTGGGAGACGACATTAGGATCGGGCACTTCAAGCAACCGTAACCACACCCAGCCCAGGAACAAGGACCAAAACACACCCAGGGGAACACTAGAAAAGGGAAAAAATGTTTTTTTTTTAAATATGCTAAGTATAAAAATAAATATATATTAAAATAGCCGCACCGAACAGAAAGGAAATATAATCATAAAAATAGCTACCACTTATCAAGGCACTTCCTATACGCCAGGTACTCAATCCACTCCCTTTACGTCTCCAACACCTCCCAATGATCCTGTCATTATCCCCATTTAAGTGATGAGGGAACTAAGGCTGATGACAAGCACTGGGTAATCTGGCCAAGGTCATGGACAGTTAGTCAAGGGCAGAAGCAGAACCCGATCCCCATCTAACGCCAAAACCTACACTCCTATCAAGTGTATTACGCTGAGGAGATAAGCAAAATTCCTGGAAAGTACGTTCCTGTTGTTGGCACCACAAATGACTAAAAGACAGTATCCAGTTGGTTCTTGCACCCAAATAAGCAACAGTCCAATGCACAGCGTCCCTTCACACGTACACCACAGAGCACTTCAATATGACTGAGTAGTTAACTGTCAGGCCTTGAATAAAATAAACACCTCCCAGCCTCATGACAGTCATTTCCATGGGGCAAGAAGGAGTCATGTAGCCAGCACCAGCCCTCTCTGCAGGGATCTAACTGCAGAAAAGCCATTACAAGTTTTAGCTGATGTATTTGACCTTCAGGATTATTCTAAAAGGCTCAGAACTGAAATCAACCTAACAAAATTGAAGAAAGATATAATGAAAGCCCTAAAAGGCTTTCAAAAAATACTAAGTGGTTGTTAAAAGCTTGGAAGAGACTACAGCAGCAAAGATTACGAATGAAGAAGATAGCACAGTTCCAGTGGGGCCCAGAATGGGCATCAGGAATGGCAGAAACAACCTCCCAAGAGGGTAGAAACGGGGCTAGAAACCTGGCCCCGAAACCCCCACCCGGAGCTCTTGGCCACCCACAGAGAAAACAGCCAACAAACTCTTTCCAATTGGACACTCTCTCCGTCTTGCCCCATGCCCAGGCCCCAGAAACCCCCCATTAAACCAAAGCTGGAGACAATTTAGCTTTGGGCAGATGTTGCTGTTTAACCTTTAAGACTCTTGCTTTCGCACTGTCTCCTGCCAAACCACAACTCACGTTAGCCACAAGAGGTTAAAGGTTTGGCCCCAGTCTCGCTGGGGGCCCCCGCTCAGACATGCTCTACGGAAGGCCTCTCTGGCCAGGAAGATGGTGGTCGAGTAAAGCAGTGTTAGCCTGTAAAGGAAAAGCAGAAATCAATAATGACTCTGTTTTTTTTCCAGAGAGAATTTCTGAGATTTTGCCAGCGACGGGAAGGAAAAGTCTTGGGTATAAGTCACTGGTGGTGATGTGAAGGGCAGTGAGTTCCTGCGGGGCCCCATACTAACCTGATCCACTCGAACAGCAGAGTTAGGGACGGAACAAGGGACACCTGAGAGTGTGCCTATAGAGCATTATGCCAGAATAGACACTGCTGCAGTGGCCCCCAAAACCTACCGCTTCAGAGCAAATAGCAGAGGTGTGACTCTGACACTAAGGAGAAAAGGACAAGGTATGACCGCACACAGCAATCGGATCTCTTGGTCACACTGAGACCAGTGACCTATCAGTTCTTAAAAGAGAAGCAGAGGCTCTACTGAGCGGAAGCTCTCGCCAAAAGCTTTCTCAGGACAGCCAACAGACTTGTTACACACGTCACCGCAACCCAGGTCAGCAAGGCTTATCTGCATACTTGCTGGGTGGGCAGTACCTAGGAAGAGCCTCCTGCACCTGGGTGAGTGGTAGCTGAGATTTTCCCTCATCAACAGGCTGTGGCTGATGAAGCTAGAGTGGGGACAGCCCACGGCTAAGGTCTCTCTGAGGTTGTCCAAGGATCATGTGGCCACCCAAGGCTTCCGTCCACCACTGCCAATGAGGAGACTGGACCATATGGTAAGTAGGGGGCGGGCTAGACCATGGCCGTCAATCTGGAGGAAACCAGATGGCGAGAGGCCCAAACTGTTTTCAAATCTGAGCACCTAAGAGGAGATTGGGTCCCCTTCCTTCCTACTTTTTTTAAAACAGATTTTTGAAAGATCTTATTTATTTATTTGAGAGGAAGAGAGACGAGTCAGGGGAGCGGCAGAGGGAGAAGCAGACTTTCCACTGAGCAGGGAGCCCCAGGCAAGGCTCCATGCCAGGATCCCAGGATCATGACCTGAGCTACAGGCAGACCCTTAACTGACTCAGCCACCCAGGTGCCCACATTTTTTACATTAAAAAAAAAAAAAAAAGATTTTATTTTTAAGTAATCTCTACACCTAACATAGTGCTCGAACTTCCAACCTCAAGATCAAGGGTCACATGCTCCACCCACGAGCCAGCCAGGCGCCCCTCTTCCTGCTTTTCATAGTATTTCTTGAAGTATGGTCCTTACCTTACAATTATCTGAGGAGGGGCACCTGGGTGGCTCAGTGGGTTAAGTCTCTGCCTTTCGGCTCGGGTCATGATCTCAGGGTCCTGGGATAGAGCCCCTCGTTGGGCTCTCTGCTCGGCAGGGAGCCTGCTTCCCCCCCTCTCTCTCTGCCTGCCTCTCTGCCTGCCTCTCTGCCTACTTGTGATCTCTGTCTCTGTCAAATAAATAAATAAAATATTTTTTAAAAAAATTATCTGAGGAGCTTGTCAAAATACTGATTCCTGGGCCCCTCCTCAGTCTCACCTACTGTAAACCACATGATTCCTTTGCCCATCAAAGTTTGAGAACCTTCTGCAAGCTCTGAGAACAGAGCCCGGAGCTTGTTTGGTGGGTATTCAGTGTGAAATGCTGTCTGGAACATACCGTCTTATTTATCAGGACATGAAGCTACACCTGAGAGGCTGAGCTATTCTGAGCACTCACATTACTCCATATACTTTCGTGTCATTTGTGAATTCAGAATATGTGTGGGTGCCCTTGAACGGAAAGGAGAGGAATTAAAAAAAAAAAAAAAAAAAAGGAGTCTTAAAGACAAAGCAAGGCAGCTCTCTAAGAGCCGCCGCTGAGGGCCTCGTGACAGGGACTCAAGCTCTCACCCTAGCTTCCATTCTCCAATTATAAAAGTTACTGAGGAGGGAAGGCAGCCTGCTCCAGGCCTGCAGTTATGAAGCACATCCTCAAGCACTGTAGATTTCCTGCTTCCCTCGCTGTCAGCAGGACAAGAACACAGGATTATACCTGAGACAGGGTTTGCAAGGAATTACTCCCACTCCTCTCCTGGGTTCCCAGAGCAGCCAAACCGGAACAGTTGGCAGAGAAATGTGCATTTGGAGGCCGCTAATGGAAAACACTCCATGGGGCCATTAGAAGCAACATCGCCTGCTCATTCCCCCACCCCAGCACGCTCTCCCTCAGCCCACTGCTAGAACACTCCGCTTCTGGGAAAGGGCCGTGCTTCTAAAATCCGAGGGTGACACAAAGGTGCCCTGACTCGGGGTGTGGGTTGTGGGCAGTGCCAGGGCTCATCCCTTCTTACCTTACGTTCACTATGCCAACGATTTCCTTTGACAGGAAGCGAAGGACAAACGCATTCAAGACAAAGGTGATCACGCGAAACAACACCTACGGAAAAAGAGGGAAAATACACAAGAATAAATTATGTTGGGAACATTTACTTGTGAAATGAAAACAATGTGGCTGCTCTCCCTAATAACGTACTGACAGCAGCTTCGCCAGAGACCCCCTCAGAAATGCGCCACCTGTGTGCATTTCTGCTGAAATGTCATTCCTTGGGGTCCCTCAGCACACCTGTGCAATGGTCAAGAACCCACAAAGGCACATGGAAGGCTCCCTAATTTATTGATAAGAGGGAGGCCTTGACATATTCAGTGAATTTCTTCCGGTTCAAAGTTACGCGCTCCAGGAGACAGAGAATTCTAGTTAGTGCTTCACATTGGCCCCCCCCTCCAGCCTGTTTAGAAATAGCACATGCTTAGCAAGTGGGAGCCTGCAGGGTACGGTGGAATCTCTAGGAATCACAGGGCCTAATTTCTCTTTCTTCTCTGCCTAGTAATATCTGGGGATTCTGATAATGACTTTTAGTCTCTTTTAACTTGTATTCTCAATTAGAAAAGAAAAAATTTTTGCTACTTTCCTGAGAGGAAATTTTTGCTACTTTCCTGGGATCTCAGGTCCTCCCTGCTGAGCAGAGAGCCTAATGTGGGGCTCGATCCCAGGACCCTGAGATCATGACCTGAGCCGAAGGCAGAGGCTTAACCCACTGAGCCACTCAGGCGCCCCCAAAATAAAATCCTTTGAAAAAATTTTTGAGTACCACCGACATACAATGAGGTAACTTTTAAATGATAACTGTAAATAATAAGATAATATAAAATAGGGAAAGGGAGAAAGAGTCCAGCTATCGCCATTGAAGAAGATATATACCAAGATTTCAAACCTGTCAATTCAAGAAAACTACCTGACCAAAGAATTCTTGCAGGAGACAGAGAACAGGATGCCAGGTGGGGATGCTAAATGGGGATACTGACAAGCTGCAAACCTCAGCGCCCCCTCTGCATCCAGGAAGCACAGCAGGTGGAACTCAAGTACGCTCCCCAGCAAATGACAAATCACTCTCAGAGTTACGTGTGAACAGCTGCAATTTGTTTGGTTGTTTTTTGGTTTTGGTTATTTGAGTTCTTTAACAAATATTTTGTTTATTTTATTTGACAGAGCGAGCGAGAGAGAGAGAAAGCAAGTGAGCACACAAGCAGGGGGAGCAACAGAGGGAGGAGAAGCAGGCTCCCCACTGAGCAGGGAGCCTGATGCTGGACTTGATGCCGGGATCATGGGATCATGACCCAAGCTGAATGCAGACCCTTAATGGACTGAGCCACCCAGGCATCCCTGGTTGTTTTTTTGAGAGAGAGCACGTGCCCTTTTGTGGGGGGGCGGAGGGAAGAGGAGGGAGCAGAGGGAGAGGGACAGAGAGAATCTTAAAATCCTCAGCAGACTCCACACACAGTGTGAAGCCTGACATGGAGCTCAGTCTCATGACTGTGAGATCATGACCTGAGCCGAAATCAAGAGTTGGGTGCTCACCTGACTGAGCCACCTAAGCGCCCCTGAACAGCTACACCTTGAAAGATTTCAATCAAAGTTTGCCAATAGGCCATGACCGTTTGAAAATGTCTGGGGAAAGATATGACCAAAAATGGAGAGTACAGTTTAACACTGATAGTGTCTGTAACACTGAAGTCATAGAGCAACAAGGTCTCCAAAGCCAAGCTACCACAGTCTTAACCTTTATGGAGTCAAAGGTGGCCTTTTGGGAACACCTGATGAAAGCTCTGTAGCTCTCCTAGGAAACGCAGATATATATATATATCAAATTCTTTACTCAATTTTAGACGTTTGAGGCCAATTCATGGAGCGCTGAATGGAAAAAGCGCTCAGCTCCGAGTCTCAAATCATCACTTAGCTGTTAAACCCATCATCTCCTAACTCCTCTACCTATCTTATAGGGTTGAGAACAAGGATCAAATAAGATTGTGAAGGTGAAAGCATTTTTGAAAAACAAACAAATAAAAGACCTTCATACTTTCACTATGATCAGCTCAGAATTAAGACAGAGAATAAGCTCTCAAATTCTTGCAGAATATAGTGTAATCGCAAACCTACCTCAAGTATTTGCACATTTGCACACATAGGAGATTAAACATACACAGACTTTATAAAACATTCAGGAAGCCTAAATTATGGCTGTATTCTTAAAATGACATACACCTATTTATGCTAACAAGAGTCAAAAGTTATCATTGTCTAAGAAAATGTCTCAGGCTATATCCCTATCTCCTAGTTGAAGAGTTGAGTTAATGAAGCTCTGAAGCTGTTCATGCTACACAGTATCTGCTCCACATAGTGGCCCTTATTAGCAACACAATCTTCATTTAACTTTGTAAAGGACTTCACAGTTTATTTTTTCACATTAAAAGGAATTTATTACATGCATCATATATGTATATTTTAATTTTAGTTAATATACAGTGCATTATTGGTTTCTGGAGTAGAATTCAGTGATTTATCCTGTTCACACCACACCCAGTGCTCATCACAAGTGCCTTCTTTAATACCTGTCACCCATCTAGCCTGTCCCCCACCCACCTCCCTCAAGGACTTTAGAACTTTAAAAAAGCTCTTACATTTGGTACCCATTTGCCCCTTCAAAGCAACTGGGTAAATGCACAGAAAGCAAGTTAAGACTCAGAGCAAAGTGATTTACTCAATGTCACAAACAATCATATGACCCAGCTTCACTTTACAGGTAGGCACCTGACTCCTAGTCCATTGTATTTTCTGCTAAGATGTGGTTTGTTTGTTTATGAAGCCAATCCAGGTGGTAAGGTATCATCAAAGATTGAACAATCAGCATTATGGCTAAAACACCAAACTCCGTTATTTATGTTGTGAAATAGAAGAAAAAAGACTTGGTAAATTCAGGATTCACCTACTTTAGGGTTAGGTGAATGTTTATTAAGCATTTATCTTGTGCAAGGAACTCTTCTACATGCTTTATGTGATTATTTCATTTCATCCCTATAAGGACCATTTTTAAAATCCTTATTACCATAATAAAAATACCTAACATTTACTAAGTACTCATAATGAGCCAGGCACTTAACAGTCATGCCATCTAATCTTGCTAATGACCCTATGAGGCTGCATTACTGTTCTCATTTAAGATGAGGAAAACTGATGCTCAAAGTAAAGCAATTTTTCACAAGGGCAGGATCTGCCAAGTAACAAGGATTACACTTGAGCTCAAGTGTGCCCGGTTCTCTCTCCTGTTATCCAAGTGAAATGCTGCCTCTAAAATAAAGGGGAGGGCAGATTCAGGATTTTTCTGAGTAAGGGCTAAACGGCTCAAGAGTGCAACACAGGAAAAACTGAGCCCCTTGACTTTGAATGACCAGCTCCTAGGTTAAAAGAATCTTTAGAGACCATTTGGACCAACTGGCATGTACCTTATCCGAGAGATGATGAAAATTAGGGCCAAAAAGGGGAAGTGACTTATCCAAGGTCACATAGCCAGAGGGAAAATGCAGCCAATATTTACGAAGTGCATACTAAGAGCATTAAGTACAATTATCTTTATGACTCCAGTCAAGCCTGGTAGCAAATTTATGAGCTAGGTACTAGTATGACCCCAGTTTTCCCACGAGGAGCTGAGTCTTGGCCAAAGTCCTTTGTCCTGGGTCATGCAGCTAGCACAAGGCAGAACCAGGATTCCTACACCAGGTATCTTTTTCTTAGGTATGCCATACTTTGTCTCTCAACTCGGTGGGAGTCAGAGCGTCTGAAAAGGGGTCCGAGGGTCAGCGATGGGGCATGGAGAAAGTGAACCCCTTCCCTTAAAAGCATCATATTCTAGACCACCTGCCACCCGACCTGTCTCCTACTACCATATGGGAGAGACAATGCTCAGAACGAAAGTGACTTGTTTGCAGTCTCCCAGCCAGCGCTCCGCGCTCCAGGCCCAGGGGCCCCTTCGCCGCCGCCACCGCCTCTTGTCCAACCCTTCTGTAAGTGGCGTCCACACCGGGACTCGGTGTACCCCGGGGCGTGCTCACAAGGGCCCCAGGGCCGCCTCCCCGCGCATCCCAGCTGCGGGTGGAGCTCGGACCGGCCGGGCACAGAGTACCTGCAGGAGCAGACCGGAGGAGGCCAGGCGGGCAGCCTGACCCAGCACCTCCCTGCTGCCCATAGCTTCGGCGCCCGGACTCGGTCACCCGGAAACGCCACCGCCTACCCGCCGCGTCGCAAAGAGATAGCGTCACGGAGCGACTCGCCCTTTGATTGGTGATCTTGGGGCGGCGGAGGCGGAGCACGAAACGTTTTGGTCCATTAAGCGGCCGGCTTGAGTGACGTCACTGAGCCGGCGCCGCGTTTCTTCTCGTCTTTGGGCTGAGCTTGTGAGGTTTCTGTTCCTGCCCCTTCCCGTCCCGAGTTAAGTGAAACTGTTAAAGTAGCCAAAGTCCCGTCCCTGAGGCTCTCAGTCTCCCAGCTAAGAAATATTAACTTCCCGGCCTTGTTCATTAAGATTCTTGACTTTTGGTCTTGGTTTACAAAGCTGGACCACAACCCCCAGAATTAGGCAGGACAGGAATTACCATTATTTTACACAGAAAGGACTGAAGGACCGGAAGTTAAATCAGCATTTTCACATGCGTGTCATCCTTCCTAAAGAGCTGAGAATTGGGCCCTGTCGTCAGATGAGTAAGACGAGATGTGAGTGGCGCCAACTCTGGGCTTCAGATCCTAAAACCCTCTCTTTTGCCTTCGTGCTACCCGTTGTGAGGACAGAGCAGAGGAATGGGCGGGAAGCGCTTTGTAAAACATAAGGCACAACGCACAGCATCGGCTGCTCTGTCCTTGTTCTTATCTACTGTGCAGTCCTAGGAAGCCCACTTTCCCAGTCTCTTTTAGGCCTTCCCTGAGTTGACCACAGTCTACTTTCTGAACCACCTCTCACGCCACCACTGCCCTTTCCCAACACTCTCCGGTCCTAGCCATTCGGAACACTTACCATTCCTCAAACAGGCCCTTATCTCATTAGACTTCGTCTTGTTGCCCTCTGCCCAAAGTGCCTTCCTTGATGGCGCATCCAGCCCCTCACCCATTCTCCCAGACCCCACTGTCCTGACTTTCCTGAGTACTACAGTCAGGACCTGCGATGGAGTGAATGCTGGTGTCCTCCCCAAATATACGTTGAATCCCTAATCCCCAGTGTCATGGTACTTGGAGGTGGAGCCTTTGGGAGGTAATAGGTTATGAGCGTGGTACCTTCATGAATGGGGTTAGTGCCTTTATAAAAAGACATAAGAGAGAAAGGAATGCTCTCTCTCTGCCATATGAGGATACAGCAAGAAGGCAGCCATCTACAAACCAGCCAGCACTTTATCTTGAACTTTGCAGCCTCCAGAACTGCAATAAATAAATGCCTGTCATTTAAGCCACCTAGTCCTTTGTATATTGTTACAGCAGCCTAAGCACCTGGAAAGCACTTTGTGACCTTTATAGCTTCTAGCACAATCTGCTTTGCAGTGAAGAGTCTAGAATATGTGTCTCTGCCTAAACAGCCATGAGCTTCAAGAAGGCAAGAGTGTTGCAGCAGTATTGGGGAAGGCTCCTAGGAGTTCCATAACGCCTCCTGCCCTGTTACACGTGCCTAGTGCTGCTGGAAACACCACAGGGCTCAAGGCCGATCCCCTCTCCTCCCCCACTCCATCTTGCCGAATTACTCAAACTGTGTCCAATGATAGAGGCTCAAAATGTGTTTGACTATGAGACAGACCCGGCCCTGAATCCTCATTCTGTTACTCACTAACCTGGCAACCTCCGTCTGCTCATCTATTGAATAGGAGATATTTTCTATCTATCTGTCCTGTGAGGGTAATCACAAGAATGGAAGCAGACAAAAGTCTGGCTCTTCAGGAACCTAAAATCTAGTGGAAGGGAAACCAATTGAAACAATCCTGGTAATAAAATTTCACATAGTGATAAGTGCTATGAAAAATATGAAACCAGATAAGGTAAGAGAGGCTTTTGGAGGGGGAGGGGACGTGCTGTTCTGGAGGGCAAGGTAAATCAGGCACCCACCTGGGACAGGACTATACCTAGAGAGGAGGGCAAAGTGCCAAAGGGTCAGCCTAATGTATTTGGCCTAATGGCTGAGATGCCCAAGGGCTTGACCTGGGCAGGTTGCCCATCCCCATGGAGCTTGAGCTGGCAGACGAGGTAGGCTCCCGCTCCCTTTATCCCCAGCCAAGCAGCTGCCTTATCCATGGCTAGCCCCTGAAGCAGAACCAACGAAGAGCTCTTCATGTCCACATACTCCTAACCCTGGGCATCCTGGTGGGCTGGCCTAGCAGAGACGAGGAGATCTTTTTGCTGGGGGCAAAGAAGCCAAAAGGGAAATGCTCAGGCTAAGTCCAAAGAGCAAAGCCTCAGGGGAGTCCAGAATACAGACTCTGAGGGGTTCTTGGGCACAGAGTCAGGGGACCTTTTTCTCTCATTCTGGAGGTTAGGACTTAGTAAGGAGAGACTGAGCATGCACTTTTTGCTCAGAGCCATACTGGGTACTGGGGTGGTGGTGGGAGGGACCTTGCTGAGGGCCAGTGAGCACTGACCACCGACTCCGTGGTACTCGTGGCACGCACGGCACTCGTGTGTGCAATGTACATGTATGTTTCAGCTCCTTTACCTCCCTCAACAGCTCTTGGGGTGGGTATTACATATGAGCACAAGGAAGCACAGAGATGTTAGTGACTCACCCAAGGTCATTCAGCAAGGGGAGAGTCAAGCTGGTATTTGAACCCAGATGCTTTCTGACCCTAAATGCTTGGAGATGTTCCTGCCCTCAAAAAGCTTCTGGTCCCAAAGGAGACCTAAGAGTCCCCATATCTGAACCACAGAGAACATACATGGCATCAAGGGGATGGACGCTGGGAGGCCTGCAGTGGTCAAGCGCCAGTGGGCTCAGAGGATTCCCTCACCTCCATGCCAAGCCTCCCCAAAGGCCTTGCCTCTTCTAGGAGCACTGGTACCCACAGGGTATGGCACAATCTGTGGGTTTTGTATAGAAGGCTAAGCTCAAGGCTGGTGAACTGCTGTCTGCTGACTATTGCCTGTTTTGTACACAGCCTTCAAACTAAGAATGGTTTTTACATTTTCAAGTGGTTGCGGGAAAAATCAAAAGAAAAAATATTTGATGACATAGGAAAAGTATACGAACTTCAAATCCCAATGTCCAGAAATAAAGTGGTCTCGGAGAACACCCCCGTCCACCCATTGTCCGCATACTGTCTGCAACTACGGTCGTGCTATCAGAACAGAATAGTGTGCCCCCAAAACTGAAAATACATCCTATCTGGCCTTTTACAGAAAAAGGTTGTCAGTCCTGGTGATCAGTGTCGAGACCCAGCGCCTGACATGGAGTACACATCTGGATATTGAATGAATGAATGCAGAGATAAGTGAATGATGAAGCACTAGGGAAAAAGGGAAGACGGGTTCTTCCCCAGGGGTCATCTGGTTTGGAGAATACCAGACTATAGATGGTGGTCACTGAAGGAGCTGTGTCCCCAGGCTGCCCCCCTCCATCCTGCCCTCTGTGCCAGGTGGCCTCCCTGCAGAGGAAAGCTGACCCAAGCAGGCTATTTCATTACAAAGCTAGAGGGAGTGCCAGGGCTGACACCAAGCCAGCTAGTCTCCCCAAGAAGCAGAGCAGGGTGGGGGGGGGCGGGTTGCCAGGCGCTGCTAAGGAGGGAGGAAGCTATGTGCCTTGGGAGGAAGCAGAGCTGGGCTCCGTCCCAGGCACCAGCCAGTAGGTGGCCGGTGTCTTGGGTGAGGGCCCTGCCCTCCCAAGCCTTCCTGCTGCACCAAGAACCTCCCCCAGGACCCCTCCCAGAAGGAGAACCCCAAGGCTCTGCTTCTCCCTCAGAAGTCCTGGCGGTGGGGGAGGGGGTCTGGGGCAGGGGGAAGGTGAGAGCACTAATAGTTCACATTTGCCGAGCCCATGTAGGCTCAGTATCAGGCATTTTGCTTTCATGATCTCATTTTATTCCCACAGCAGCCCCGTGGTGTAGGCACCCTTGTTCTCCCCATTTTACAGACGCAGGAAACTGAGGCTCAATGCTGTAACAGACTGGCCCAAGGTCTAGTAAATGGTGCTGCTGGAATTTGCCCCTGGCAGTGTGGCTCTCAGACCCCAACTAGGACTAAACCAGAGTGTCTTTTGTTAATGCTGATTCCTGGGCTCCACCTCAGCAGTTCTGATTCAAGAGGCTGGGATGGACCTGGGAATTTGCATTAACGAACACCCTGGGTGGCTCTGATACAGTGGACCGGGCTCTGAGAAGCACTGCCTGAGGACACTTCTTCAGGCACCCTGTACAAACTGCTTCCCTTGGGGCGCCTGTGTGGCTCAGTCATTAAGCCTCTGCCTTCGGCTCTGGGTCATGATCGCAGGGTCCTGGGATCGAGCCCTGCACTGGGCTTCCTGCTCACAGGGAGCCCGCTTCTCCCTTTCTTCCCCACTTGTGCTTTCTCTCCCTACCTCTCTCTCTCTCAAATAAATAAATAAAATCTTTAAAAAATGAAACAAAACAAAACAAAACTGCTTCCTTCGATGAGCTGAAAAGAGTCTGTCTGCTTTAAGCTGGCAAAGCAAGTTCTGAGCTCTGTCCCAGGCTTGTCCAGCCTGCAAGGGGTCTTGCTGTCAGGACTGGGCTGTGGGTCAGTGGTCAGGGTAGCAGGGGTTGGAGGCAGTGCCTGGGTGAGGGCCTTGGGGAAATTCCTTGCCAGGAAGG
This sequence comes from Neogale vison, assembly GCF_020171115.1. Lineage (NCBI taxonomy): Eukaryota > Metazoa > Chordata > Mammalia > Carnivora > Mustelidae > Neogale > Neogale vison. The sequence goes on along the minus strand of NC_058096.1, from coordinate 202,534,203 downwards.
GTGTACCATGCCACCCTGGGGACCCCAGGTCTGCCCATGCATTGAGGGTGAGATGCCATAAGCCCAGGGTTCTACTAGCTCCTCTGGGCACTCACCTGTGCAGAGACAGGAGAGTGACCTGTCACGCATGCAGTGTGGTTTAATTCAATGTCATCCTGATTTCGAAGCCACCACCCCATGCTGTGCCTTGGGAGGGAGCTCAAGGGCAAATGGGGCACCATCACTGTGCTCTCAGAGCCTGGGGTCCCTCTCCAGGAGAACACAAGTGTGATCCCAGGCAGGCTGGGATGGAAGAAATGGGCCTGGAGAATTCGGGGGAGTGGGGGGACAGATGTTTCCGGCTGGGGCATCAGCAAAACTTTCCTGCAGAGGCTGTTTTGGGGCTGTGCCTGAATGGGCAAGAGGCCTGGGTCAAACACAGGGCTGTGATGGGCTGAGGGAGCAGGAGCAGCGAGGGCTCATGGGAGGGAACCGACCGAGCCCGTCAGAGGACGCAGGCATTGGCTCTGACTGCCCTGGAGTGTGGAGTCCTATGAATGGCCTGGGCCCCCGTGCTGGGCCGGTGGCTCCCAGAAGAACAAGTTCACGGGGGTGGGCATGCATGTGTGAATGAAAACAAATTCAGCGACATGTGTTCAATGGGCATGGTGAGGGGAGCATGCACTCGCAGGTGTGAGCAGGCCTGCTTGCCAGGGGCTGCCTTCAGTTACATAAAGTCTGGGCGAGGAGGTGTGTGCCCGTGTGCATGAGCGGACTCATGCTTGTGAGTTCATATGGGAGTGTGGACACAAAAGCATGACTGTGTGGCCACGTGCAGAGCACGCGATGTGGGAAGACATGAAGGCGTGGACGCCTGCGAGTATACTCTGGGACTCAGCCTTCGGGCTTTCTGAGTCGCGGTCCACAGCCCCCATAAGGTTATGTTAATGTTAATTAATGGTTAATGTTGTCGGATCAGGCCCCCGCTTCCCATGCGACACCTCGGGTCATCCCCTCCTCCATCCTGCGAGCTGGACTTCTACTCGTTCTGTCATCGTCTTACCTGTTATTACCTCTGTTTTACAGAGGAGGCCACCGAGGCTCAGGAAAGTCAAGTGATTTGCTTAGGGTTACACCACCAGCAGGTAGCAGAGCCAAGACTAAGCCCAAGCTGTGGGGCCTCAGACCCCCTGCCACACACACACACACCCCTCCTGTTTCCTACAAGCTGCTGCTGAGCCATCCATGGTGAGGAGTTGCACTGGCATACAGCTGGCCTGGACATGGCACAGACACCCAGGGCTCTTCATGGGCTAAGTGGGAAGGCACCTCCCCTGGGGCCTAGCTCTTGGGACCCAGGGCTGCAACATAGAAATGTCACACAGAGGTGAAATGGGGCAGTTCTTGTTTATCCCAAACCCCAAAGAATTTGGACTGGAGCCAGCAGAGGCCCCTAGCCTGAGCAAGGTGCTGTGTCCTGCTCTTTGGAACAACAGTCCAGCATGGAGAGTTGTCCCAGACTCTGTTATGCTGGTTTCTTGGAGGCTGCTTTGCAGCAGAAGGCCAGGATCCTAGGCTGGGGACCAGCGTCCCTTCCCTGCCCTCTAACAGCCTGTTGGCTGCAGCAGTAGCCCCCTCCTTGCGTCCCCGTCTTTCTTGTTGTGTTCAGGATGCCGGTTGCCATGTTAAAAAACAAAACAGACTACAAACAAAGGGTCTCCCAGGGTCCTTTTCCCTACCACTTGGAGATGAAATGATCTAAGTCAAAGGCCTTTTGGGGAAGTCATTTGCTCACTTCTCTGAGTCTCCTACCCTCATCTGTAAAACGGGGGTAACCAGAATTCCTACCACGTGGGTCACGGTGAGAATGAAATGAGGTAACGCGTGCAGAGCTCTGCACACCGCTGGGCACACAGAATGAGCATGCCTGACACACACAGGCGCTGTCAGCGACATTTCCACCGGATTCGCAATGAACGGCAGGGCCGACCTCATTTCTCCCTGTGACCCTGGCAAAGCATTCCATCTTTCTGGACCTCCGTCTCCTACCCCGTAGAGATTCTTTTGACTTTGTTGTTGTTTCTGTTGTTATATATTGAAATATTTTAAAATATAATTTATTTTAATAATTCTGGACCATTAAATTCACCCCATTCTAAAGCGTACAAGTCGGGGGTGTTAGCGTATGCCCAGAGTTATGCCAGGGTCAACCAGGAGTTCATCAAGAGCATTTTCATCACTCCCTAAAGAAACCCCCTACTCACTAGCAGGCTCTCGCCTTTCCTGCTTCTACGCAGCTCCTGGATACCAAGAATCAACTTTGTGTCTTTGGATTTGCTGATGCTGGGAAGTTCATATAAATGGAATTGTACAGAGCCAGGTCTTTTGCACCAGGATTCTTTCCCTTAACATAGTGGGTTTGTTTGTTTGCTTGTTTCTTTGTTTGTTTTTTAAGAATGGTCCATGTTGGGCAATGTCCAGTACTTCGTAATTTTTATGGCTGAACTCTGTCCTACGTGTAGCTTGACCACTTTCTGTTTATGCACTTAGCTGCTGGTGGAGAGCTGGGTTGTTTCCACTTCTCGGCTGGTATGGATACTGTTGCTATGAGCATTTGCATAAAGATTTTTGCGCGGACATACATGTTTTCCATTCTTTTGGGTAGGTATCTGGGTGTGAGTTTGTGCTAACTCCGTGTTAATCTGATTTTCACAGTGACTGCACTATTTTATGTCTCCACCGGTAGTAGAGAAGGGCTCCGATGTCTCCCCATCCTCACCAATACTTACTATTGTCCGTATTTTAATCATAGTCACGCTAGCAGTTATGAAGCAGTATGTCCTTTCGATTTGCATTTCCCTAATGACTAATGTTCTTGAGCATCTTTTTGTGTGCCTATTGGCCATTTGCATGTCTTTTTTGGGGCACATGTCTGTTGAAAGCCTTTGCCCGTTTTAACATTCTTTTTTAATTTTAGCCAATAGTTACTGAGCACCTACTATGTGCTGGCAAACTTGGGGACTCTGCTTGGAGCACGAGAGCTTGCCTTGCCCAGCCTCCCAGGGCTGTCACATTGGAGCATGTGTGGGGGGGAAGGGACACTGCTCCAAAAAAGGGAGGAGGCACAGAGTGGACAAGGGCCTCGAGTTTCAGAGGCTCTGTCTGTGTAACGCACCCTCCCAGGGGCTACCCTGCCCATTGGCTGCCCCATCACACCTGACACCAGTGTGATCAATACCATGTAGCCGGAAGCTGACTGCAAGTGGTAGGCACTGCCTGAGTATGCCCCCTCAGGGATTCTCAGTTTAAACCTACTCCTACCCAACCAGGGCCAGCCACATAACCTCTGGTCATCTCCAGGGAGCTCTGCGCGGTGACTGCTGGCAGCAGTGGGGCTCTGCTGAGGTCTGAGCAATAGGAAGATAGGAGGACCTTGCTCTGCGTCCACTGCTGTGTGCCTTCTGCGTGCTCCTTGACCTCTCTGAACCTCAGTTTTTCTTTTTTAAAAAATATTTTAATTATTTATTTGACACAGAGAGATCACAAGCAAGAGAGGCAGGCAGAGAGAGAGGGGAAAGCAGACTCCCTGCCAAGCAGAGAGCCCCATGTGGAGCTTGATCCCAGGACCCTCAGATCATGACCTGACCTGAAGGCAGAGGCTTAAACCACTGAACTAACCAGGTGCCCTCTTTCTTTCTTTTTTTGTTTCTTTTTAAGATTTTATTTATTTATCTGAGAGAAAGAGAGAGAGGGCATGAGCAGGAGGGACAGGCAGAAGGAGAGGGAGAGAATCTCAAGCAGACTCCCTGCGGAGTGCAGAGCCCAATGCGGGGCTCGATCTCATGACCCTGTGATTGTGACCAGAGATGAAATCAAGAGTGCAACATTCAATCTACTGAGCCACTCAGACTGAGCACTCTGAGTCTCAGTTTCCTTATCTGTGGAAAGGGAGAATACTAGCACATTTTCTAGGTGATTATAAGGCTGAAATGAAATGATGCATGTAAAGGGCTTTACAGAGGTTGAGGCAGAGGAAATGTTCACTAAGTATAACTCATGTTCTTTGTTTTTTCATCTGAAAACTGTGAGGAACAAGATAATCTCTGAAGGCTTGACTCCCTCATAGAAAGGAGAGGTTGACGGGGTGCCTGGGTGCCTCAGTCAGTAAAGCCTCTGACTTTGGTTCAGGTCATGATCTCAGGGTCCTGGGATGGAGCCCCACATTGAGCTTCGTGCTCAGCAGAGTCTGCTTGAGGTTCCTCCCTCCATCTCTCCTCCCACTTGTGCTCTGTCTCTCTCCGTCAAGTAAATAAATAAATAAAATCTTAAGGGAAGGAAGGAAGGAAGAAAGAGAAAGGAAGGAAGGAAAGTAGGAAGAAAGAAAGAAGTTGATAAGGATCAAGGGACACCCCCAGGTCAGACAGAAGAAGCAAAAAGGGATGTCAGACTCTCCCAGCCACAGTTGCCTCTGTGGGGAGCAGCTGCCCTGAGTTCAGAGCTACCCCAAAAGAACTTCAGAGGTGCAGCCCCAGCGTGGGCAGTAAGACCATCCCAGGAAGCCCTCCAGCCATTGTGGCTCTCTGGTCTCCACCCTGGCTTTGCCTCAGCCCTCCTGGCCTACACCACGGCAGCCAGAGCCTTTTCACTGTTCTGCAGAGCTCATGGCCAAGGGGAAATATGTTTCCAGATAGGGTGAAAATAGATCCTTCTCCAAATATGCTCATCATGACTAAGAAAATAAATAGAACCAAGAGGGAAAAGAGGAGGGCGCAGCCACCAGACGAGGCCAGGTCTGTGCGGGTCTAGAAGGACAAGCTGCCAGACAGGTGGGGGTTGGGTTTGTGCAACAGAGGATGTGTGTGACTGTGTATGAGTATGTGCCTGTGTGTGTGACTGAATGAGTTTGTACATGATGCATGAGTAAGCATGTGTAACAGTGAATGCGAGCGTGTGTGTGTGTGTGTGTGTGTGTGTGAGTGTGCACGTGTGTGTAGGTACCGGTGAATTTGTGAGTAAGCCTCTAGGCATGTGTATGTTTGAGCGTGAATGTGCCTGAGTAAGAATGTACAGATCACATATGTGGGTGCGTGTTCACCTGTGTTGTGGGGCGTGTGTGTGTGAACAGGTCACCGTGAGTGTTTATATGCAGGTGTAAGTAAGAGTTGTGTGTGCAGATTGTGTGAGTGCGTGTGTGAACTTGTATGTGTGCATATGTGTGTGTGTGTGCGCGTGCACGCACATGCTCTTATGTAAGGGGTGCCCCAAGCCTCATGCTCTGGAAGGTGGCCCCGAGGAAAGGGAGAATTCTTTGGGCTTAGTCACTCATGGCTCAGACATAGTCAATCCAAGAACACATTTCACGATAGACGAGGCTGCATTTGGAACTTCCTGTTACCCCCCTGGCAGAGGAAGCTTCCAAGCTGGAGCCTGGCGGGGACCCCTCAGGGGCATAAAATGTTGGAACCCGAAAGGATCTCTGATCTCTTCTCCCCGAAGACTTGATGGTATGCGTGGGGAGACTCAGGCCCAGGGTCACACAGCTGGAAAGGAACAAGGCTGGGAACTCAGGCCTTCTCGTCTCTGTCCAGGGTTCTGTGCCTCCCACGGAGACACACCTTCTGCTTTCCCTGGTCGTCCCTCTTCATCCCTCTTCATGATGATGATGATCACCATCATCATCAACGTCTACCAAGAACCTCTTCAGGGCCACACACCACGTTGGGGGCCAAGGTACAGATAAGACTCTGTCTCAAGAAGCATTCCTCCCAGGGTGGAGAGGGGGACCGCAACCGAATAACCCAGTCGGTGAGATAACTCCAGACCCTGGAAGGCCGGGTGGTGGGATCAGAGGCCTGCTTCAGTGGTGGGGAGGGGTGTCAGGGAAGATCTGTGCAGAGCGACATTAGTGTGGAGACCAGGACAAGGGGGCTAGCTACTCCCAGCGGGGGATCCAGACCCATTTCCTACTCGAGCTCATAGGGGACCATGAAACTGTCAGAAGGCCACTGGTCAGGAGGCCTTGGCCACTCCCTTACCCAAATCTGATGGGAAGTGATGGGAAACCAGAGGAATGCTCGCTCAGAGAAGGCCAAAGCTGAGAGGCAAGTGGGGCTCAGGGCCCAGGAAACATCGCTGGCACCATGGAGGACCCTCAGCGTCTACTCACGCCCCGGAGTTCCTGTCCCGCTGCCATGAAAATGCTAGTAACCACGGATGTTGGAGAACAGTGTCTATGGACTTGGCTGAGCACTTAGCATGGGCCAGGCATATCCCAGGCACTTCCCCGCCCCCACATACTTTAGGAAATGGGCACTGATGAGACCTCTGATTTATAGAAGAAAGCGAGGACCCATTGAAGTAACGTGTTCAAGGTCATACCCCCAGGAAGGGGCTGAGCTGCCCTTTGTACCCAGGTGTCTTGGGATCCCAAAGGCCTGAGCCCCTGAGCACACACCTCAGCCCCTCCTGCCTGTCTGACCTTCACATTTCACTTGCATGGACCCTCCTCACTGCCCTGGTCTCCTAGAATCACCCTGCCTGACCTTGGGGCTCCCTCTGACTCAGGCCTCATGGCCTGTCGTATAGCCATGAATGTTTATGGGTTCGCCATCTACAAGGCCACAATCAACATCACTGACCTCACAGCCCCTACTATGTGCCAGGAGCATCGCGACTTTTACATGTGCGATTATAGTCTTCGCAAGAACTCATAAAGGTCAGCATTATAAATCTCATCTTACAACTGAGGAGATAAAGGGACCAGCTCAAGGTCAGGCAACTGTAATGGTGGGGAGGGGGGGAGGGTAACCTGATCCCAGAGCCTGATATGCCTCATGCCTTCCCACAGGGCGCTACCGAGGAACTCAGCCTGGTTTGCTTTGCTTAAACCTCCAAATCAGCCTCCCGACACCTGCTTTGACCTAGGCAAGGTTCCAAGTCATGCTATAAAAGACAGAAAAATCCCCGACCTTTGGGGTTACTCTTGAATTCTTGAAACACTTGATGTTGAAATGGTGAATGCCAAGTGTTCTCCACATCTATACCTCAGGGTTGTGAGGGAATAAACGTAAACTAGCACAGTCCCATCTTAGTGTAGGGACCCAGGACCCTTCCAAGGCTCCATTTCCTATCTGTAAAACGGGCTTATATCAGAATGCTCACATCACAGGTCTGGAGTCAGGTAAAGCCAAGGTGACGTGATGATGCCCAGCTCACAGTAGGTGCTCAGTAAATACTTATGGGTCCACTGGTTGATAGAGCATTGGTCTCAAGATCCCAAGGGGCTGCTGCTGTTTGAAGTTTGGACAGTGGGATGGAGATTTCAACTTTCTGGGTTTCCAGGGCCCTGCTCAGAGGGCACCAGTCTTCAGCCCTCTCCACAGGTTCCTGGCATTTCAGCCTAGTAGGCCCCCTGCATTCCCTCTGGACATGGTAGGGGTGAGGCACAGGTCCCAGGCTCTCCAGGTCCAGACAAGCTGGGCAGAAGAGGCAGCCATTCTCCAGAGAGCGGTGTGTCCTAGAGCTGAGGCCAAGGGAGGGAAGTATCTGCAAAATGGGGAAGTTGCTGCTACAAACACCCTGGTTGAGAAACTTACTGGGGAAAATCCAACAGACCGAGGAGCTCTGGGGAGGGGATCTCCAGGGGGGTAGCACACGCATACCACCCCCTTACCCTTTGTCCCTTTAGCCTGGGGAAGGGGGTGGCTTCCTGCTGGTCCTTCTCTTTGGGCTCCTTCTCTCTGGGCTTCCTCTCCCCCATAACATCTCCACTCTTCCATCCCCTGTGTCATGGATTCCCTGCATTTAATTCCATCTATTTGAAATACCTAGTTGGCTTTTCTTTTCCTGTTGGACCCTGAAGCCCAGAGAGGTAAGGCCACTTGTCCAGGATGAAAGGGTGTGCCTAGGACAACCGACTGTTCTTCCTCAGCCCCCTCTCCGTTTGGAGATCTGCATTCCTCACCCTAGCTCTGTGCCAGCTTCTCTGCTTTGTGCAGTGAGCTTAAGGAACTCATCAGCTGATTCTCACTAAAGTATTACTGACTAATATCCCTGTCATCCAGAAGAAGCTAAAACCTCATCGGCTCTGTCCAGAGGGAGCTGAGGCTGTGGAGAAGATGCAGCCACAGCTGGAGACATGCCCAAAGCGTCTCTCTTCTTGTCCCTGTCCACTTTCCCCTGCAGTAACTCCAGAGGCTAAACCAAGCCACAGAGAAAGTGCAGGGAAGGCAGCCTGAAGAGACTGGCCCCCTTCCACAAAGATCAGAGCTGGGAAAGGCAAACAGGTTCAGGATGTGCACTTTCCTCTTTTGTGCACTGTGATGGGGGGACAGACCAGGTAGTCCCTGAGGACATTTGCTCTCTGGAAGTCCACAGATCTGTGACTCTTAGAACACGGGCATGATATCCCTGGGTTCTTGTCCCAAGTCTGATCTGGTGTGGCCTTCTGATCCCTTCTCTCTTTGGCCTCAGTGTGCATGTCTTCTCAGTGGAGAGGTTGATCAAGCTGGTCCATGAGGGCCCCGGAAGGAGACCCTGGTCCACATCCATGACTGGATCATGATTCTCCAGGAGCCTATCTCAGGAATCTACTGATTACAGCATCCCTGCTCAGCTAATGTCCTGCCCATTCTGCTGTCCCAGACTAGAGCCCACCTGGTCATGTGCCCACTTTTCCCTGTAGCCTGATCTTCGAGAACCTGAAAGCCCATCAGCCATGGCCTAGACCTCCCGCCCCCATGGCCAGGAGCCATTCCTGCTCTCGGGGGGCTCTGTCTTCTGCCTGTTGCTTCTCCCTGGAGGAAGAGGAGGCATCACCCTGGCCTGGACAGAGGTTCACCTGAGCCCCTTATTCCACTAACCTCCCACTGTCTGGAGCTCGTTCTTTCTTCCTTTGCAGAAAAGAATGGGAAACTGGGCTGCCCTCTAGAAAGAATCCAAGAGAGGAATTGAGCAAAGGAGGCTGGTCTCCCTCCCATGAAAAGAGAGGTCAGGCCCTTCTAAGGCTTCTGCAGGCGCAGCTCTCAACCCAAGCAGGTTACAACGTATACCCACTTCCCACATAAGACACTTTTGAATCACTTTATAAGAGTTGAGGTGCGCTACATTAGACAAGTTGTCCTAATATTACCCTTTGCAGACATTTAACGAAACATGTAGGAATTTAAAGCTTCCTGTCACCCAGCTCACATACTGTGCCATGTGATCTCAGGGTCCTCAAAACACTGCACTATTTACCCCATTTTACAGGGGGAGGACACAGGGGGAGAAAGGTCCAGAACCTGTGAAAGACCACATAGCCAGCGAGCTCCAGGCCACTGTCTGGGCCTGCCTTGCCCCGCAGCCTGGATCTCTGTCACCCTGGATTCTTGGTTCTGCCCTGGGGACTCAGGTGAGGGCTTCAGGCCTGTGGGGCTCACGCTTCATTAGAATTCAGAGCTGCTGAACAGCTTGGCTGAAGGGAGCAGAGCCCTCCTCCGAGCCCAGTGAGGGGCTCTGCGCCAGCGCCTTAGGACTCCTCCCGGGCTTAGCTCTGGGGCACGTGGTTTACCTGCCAGGAGCCCAGAGGTAGGAAAGCAAACACCATAAATCATCAGGAAGCTCGTGTAAATATTTTATAGCTGGGGCAGTAAATAATGCAGCTCCCTGGACACACCCGACCCAGTTCATCTGTCCCACATCCAGCACCCAGTTTGGGCCCTTCTCCTGACTTGCATTTTTTTTCAACAAATGCCGAAGCCCACTGCCAGGCACTTTCCTGTCCACCATCTTCACTGCTTAACCTTTGCCCAAGCTGCTTCCTCCACCTGGAACACCTTTCTCCCTAAGCCTGGCTATTCATTCTCCTCCTTCAGGAGTCACCTCCTCCAGGAAGGCTGCTTTGATTTTCTGGGTGGAGTTAGGGGTTTTCCTGGTTCTCCCAGTACCTAGGCTTCCCCCATCTGGGTTCTGCTCCCTCTGTGTGGTCTTTCCCTAGTGATTTGTCTGCTCTTCCTTCTTCTGTCAGCTCTAAGACAGCAATCACATCCCTTGAGTTGAACGCAAGGCTTGGCATCTAGTAAGTGCTCAACAATGTTGAAAGAGGGAATAAATTATCTTTTATCCTTTAATAAGTCTGTGAGGCAAGTGTTACTGGGTTATGACTATAATCCTCATGTCACAGACAAGGAAACTGAGGCCTGAGTGGCAGTGCTGGGACTGACATCCCAACTCTCTGATCCTGAGCTTAATGCTTTCTCAACAAACCATCTTGGAAGACACCTCTTTCCCCTGCAGACCTCAAGCTCCTTGAGTCAGGGACCTTCTGTTTCCGCTCAAGGAAGCCCTTGGCCCCTGCCACAGGCTCTGGCATTCAGTAGGTGCTAGTTCACGTGTTTGAATGACTGCAAAAAGCAAGTTAGTGATCAGGATCTTGTCCTCAACCTGGGAGGGAATGCACAGTGAAGTCCTGGGGGAGGCGGGAAGCCAGGCAAGTGGACCCGTGTTCCCTGGGCCCCAGGGTAGCTCTGAGAAGACATGTGACATGTGTCTGGGGAGGGTCTCAGGTTCCCAGATGGAGACAGCTGTTGAAGGTGCTCGGATCAGCAACCCAGACATCTTTGGTCTAAAGGTTCTGCACCACTGTGGGGCTAAGTCCCTAACCAGGCCATCAGTGCCTCACAGGAACCTGAGATGCGAAGACAGACGATCCTGTCTGCCCTCTCCCTGTCCTGTGTTAGGCATCAGAATGAGGACAAAGAAATCAGGGCACAGGCAGTGCAAGGTGGGACAGGACAAGGATAGCTTTGCACAGGAGCCCTGGCCTCACCCTGGCCTCAATCCTTGGCAAGGGGTGGGCTGAAGAAGGGAAGGTCAATGAGTTTCGACTTGGTATGTTGATTGTGACTGGTTCCTGATGGCTTCCTGAGACTGTGTTAAGGAGGATTCTGAGCTGTATCCCTCCAGGCTCAGCCAGAAGGTCTGTGATCATTTAGTAAGACCTGCCACCAGCACCGAGTGGGGCGCCCTAGCCCACGCAGAATATGCCCCCTCCTCTTTTCACCTCTCCTCGACTCTCTGCACTGAGTAGGACTAAATAAAGGTTTGCAGGTTCCTTGTTGATTACTAAGCACAAGGTCAGTTTGTAGTTCCCGTTTGTGGAGATGGAAATATGAATGCGTGGTCTCTTAACCAGTGTATCTGCAAGAGCCAGAGGGGAGTAGGGAGAAGAGAACGGGAAAGAATAACAGAGGGCAAGTGACAAGTCCGATTGCCATCAGTATTTCCCCATAGTGTGCCTGAGACCCTGAGTCCCGTGACAAGGGCAGGCCTGGCAGGCCTGGCTCTGCCCTCCCCAGTCAGCTGCAACCAAGAGTTTTCTAAGGCAAATTCCAGAGATAATCCAGGGAAGGGCCCAGGCGGCGAGGCCCTATGCAGGCCCACACCTTCTCTGTTTGGCAGACCCCGGGCATCCTCTCTGGGCCCAGGGTGTTCGAGGGGCACTCGGGTTCGGGTGCCCTCACACAGCTTCCCAAGTTGTGGGGGGAGAATCTTGCAGGATCAGAGCAGGCAGGGCTGGGCGGGATGGCCCCTCTTGGTGGGCCCCGAGGGTGGTGGCCAGACCCACAGGGCCCACGGGGAGGCCCTGGACCAGTGTGCTGTGCTTGTTCTCCCGGCCCCCTGAGGCCCCTTGGACACCTGCCCCATGAGACTAAGTAGGCAAGATCTGCACCAGTCTTTGTGGCTGGAGAAGAAGCCTTCTGGAGGGGGATCTCCGCCCTTCCCTGGCCAGCTGCCAGTACCTCCACACCATCTCTTGTCTGGTTCACCCCCAGGCCAGTGGCCAACTGTCCCACTCTCACTCCTGTGGCTTTAGGGCAGCCTGGCCTAGTGGCTGTAAGGCTCAGCTTGGCTGTGTCCTGCGCATGTCACTCAGTCTTCCTGGCCCTCAGTTTCCCCTCCTGAGGAATGGGGGTACTGATGGTATCTAGGTACTAAAGGCTTTGTGAGAGGCTGGTCACTTAAAGAGCATCCAGTGTTAGCTCAGGGCCTGGTAGGTCATGGGCACTTGATACATGGGGGCTGGAACTACTGTTATTATTATTATTCTCTTATTCTATTATTATTCTATTCTATTATTCTGTTGTTATTATTCTAATCTGAGGCCAAGTTCATGTGCTCCACATCTTCTGCAGAGGCCAGAGTCTACCCCAGGGAACCCGACTGGTAGGCATGCAGGCTGGTGGCGGGCCCTGGAGCTGGGGCCTTGGGATGCTCCGAACCTGAAGGCTGGGGACCCTGTAAGATGGGGCCAGTGGGAGCTCCCCAGAGCCCTGTGTCCCCTGGGCCTGCTGAGCTCTGCACTGTGGACAGAGTCAGCTATCCCAGGCTACTTCTCATTCTCTCCTGGCACTGCACTGGGGCCCCAAACAGAAACTATTGTCACATTTCATTTTGATGTTCTCGGGAAGCCCCATACCAGCTGGCTGTTGCCTAATATGGTGAAAGGTTGAGTTCTTTGGGGAGAAGGCCCCCCAAAAAGGTTGACCTCTGAGTGCAGGGTGCAAGGGGTCAGGAGCCCACGGTCTCTCCAGACCCACCTCCGCTCTGGGGAGCCCAGGCAGCTGGGGAAGACGATGGGGAGCACCGAGGGCACTCTTGGACACGGCGGGAAGCCACAGTATGGAGCGGGCTGGGGAGCTGCGGACCCACAGTAGACTGTCTGTCCTTGTCCTCCTCCCTTCTGTCCCCCCTTCCTCCTCCCCTCAGCCACCTAGGCTTTGGTCTCATGCAGGAAGATGCTGGCCTGAGTCCCATTGGGGGTGCTGGAAGGAAAGGTGCCTCCAGGGCAGACCCTGAGCTGGGGAAGCTGAGAAATGTGCAGTGGACAAACACATCTGAGCACGGTCTCTGGGTGCAGGGGTGCCGCCAGAGGAAAGCCAGCCTTCGCTAAGTGCCTATGGTGTACTTGGCCCTCATGGGGGTGGGGCCACATGTGTGGTGGCATTGGCAGTGACCAGGAGAAGAGGACACAGCCCTTAAGGGAGTGACCCTGCAGCTAGGGAAGGAACAAAGACACACACGGTCTAAGTCTCACCCTACCGGCCCCTAGAAGCTCACATACCAGAACAGTGGTCCCAGGGGGTCTGAGACCATGGGGCAAAGGTTCAGAATCAAGAGTGAATCAAGAGTGAAATCAAGAATGAATCAAGAGTGAAGGAGAGGAAAGGTGTTCGAGGTGGCCCAGGAGACCCCCTACACACCCCCACACCCTGCCCCACGAACTGCGGGTCAGGTTCCCAGCCGCCCATTGCTAAGGGCTGAGCATGAGCTCCCAGAGCAAAGGTCAGAAGGGCAAAGATTGACGAAGGCTCCCTGGACCCATGCCCAAAGCCTATATTCAAGGAGCAGGCTGTGGTCAGCCTCAGGCACTGCCTCGGAGGAGGGAAGCTGGGCCTCTTGGCTGGTGGAATCCCCCCTGTGGCTCCAGCCCTACCCGGCCTGGGCCGTTACCAGCATGGGGCAGGGCACTCTGGTCCCTGCTCTGTCAGTCCCAGGAAAGCCAGACAGCATGGATGAAGGCCATGCCCTCATTGAGCTATTCATTTTAAGGTGCTTATTGCCATCACTCCTGCCTCTAGGCTTTCCCTTCTGCTGCGTCCTCTGCTAAAACACTCTATCCTCCTGATGTGCTCCCTCATGCCTACCTGGAAAACCCCTTCCCCTTCGTTTCTCATTGTCTGCATGGCGTCCAAGGCACTGGGAACGGGAGGCCCCCACTGACACTTGGGGTACCCTGTGAAAGCCCCACAGGCCTCCTCACTGTTTCCTGGAATTGGCCTTAAAAGTTGAAGTCTGTTGCTGGTACCCTGGGCAAGTCGCTGCTTGTTGGGATCTTAGTCTCCCATGACAGACTGTTAGAGGAGTTGGAAGAAATGGCTTGCATTAATCTTCTAAAAACCTAGGACTCTATGCAGAGGGCTTCAGGGAATGGAAAGGAAACTTCCCTGGGCTATCCCCCCATATACCCCAGTAATAACAAAATTAAATCCTATAACGGAGGTTGCAGTGATCTAGGAAGGACACATCTGACCCAGGTACTGTGCTAGACTTCTCTCTGGTCCACACTCCCCGAGTCTCTGAGGGGTACAAAAAGCCCCATTTATAGATAAGGGAGTTGAAGCCAGGAGGGGAGGTGCCTTGGCCAAGGTCGCAGAGCGGAGTGGCTGAGTTCCCTGCAAGAAGACCAGCCGCCATCACCCTAGAGGACCCCGACCTCCTGCTAGGGCCCCCTGGGCTTGGCCACTGCCCTCCAACAGGAGCTGTAAGGATAGGTCCATCTACTAATGCTTGCTCCTGGTCTCAGGAGGTCAGCCTCAGGGGCCCGGGCTGCCTTGTGAGCTGGGAACCCCGCAGCTGTGTGGAAGGGAAGAGGCGTTTCTAGAGGGCAGTCATCCCTGGGAGCCTCCCGCTGAGCAGCCCTGCCAGCCAGAGGAAAACAGGTGTCTGGCCTCCTAAATCATGCTAGATTCCATCCCCTCTTCTGGTGGAGACATGGGCCAAAGTCCAGGATGCCATCTGGGCCTGGCCCTAGCAGTCTTGGAAACCTCTGGCCTGTTCCAGTTTCCTGAGAAGCTGTCTTGGCCGAGGCCCTGTTGGAACCCATGGCTGGGCAGCAGAGCCGGCCCCCACCTCAGCACCCATCTATTGTCTGGGGAAGGGGCCAGGGACCCTCTGCAGGCCAGGTGGCCAAGCCAGGCCCTGGACTCCTGCCTCAGTCTCCTCCAGCAACTTGTATGGCCTAGAGCAAGGATTCACCCGAGCCTCAGTTTCCTCATCTGTGGGATGGGATCAAAATGCCTGGTCTACCCAGGTGCAGGCCATTAGACAGCAATGAGGGGGGCTCTCTGTGGAAGTTGGGGGAGCAGAGTGTGGCTGGGCCGAAGGGCAGGACAGGATTCCTATACCCCTCAGAACTGCACTCCCATGTGGGCTCCCCGGAGACCCTCATGCACACCCAGGAAGGGGACAGATGGGATAGGGGATGCAGAAGTCCTCCTCCTCTGTCCCTCACTGGGTCAGTTCATCCTCGTGACCATGGAGAGCTAGGTCTCTCATGATGATTCCATCACATTTCAGAGAAGCTGAACTACCTGCCTGAGGTCAGGTGGTCACCGAGGACTGAGCTGGGGACGTGGCTGCCTGGGACCCAGGCTTAACCATGCAATGCCCCTGCCTCTAAAGTCACCAGCTCTTCCTCCAGGAAGCCTGGAGGCTGTAGCTTCACACAGACCTGGGGACCTGGCCCTGCCCCCAACCTGCCAAGAGGCCTCAAGCAGCGGCCTCCCCTGTAAGTTGGCATCACCCCTACTTGGCAGGGAAGCGTTCAACAAGAGGCTATTTGGAACGGCTCAGATTGTCCCTGCCTCTATGAAGAATCTCTCCCCTCCCCATCTTCTGGAACAAAGCTTCTGCCTCAGGGGGGACAAGTTTATTTTTCTTCCTTTGCACCATGGCCGTGCTAGGCACACATGGCACTCCCGACAGTGACTGAAGTTTGGCCACCACATGCCTTCTCCAAAGCCTTGGGGGGACATGGAGCCTTCCTTGGGGACTTCTTCTCTAGATTCCAGGGTTTTCAGAAGGATGATGTGGAAGGAGGGGACTTGAGGAACAGGAGGGAAGGCTGGGCTTTTCTGCCACTCTGTTCCTTTCAACTACCCCCCACCGCCCCCCCCAAACCATCTGGCCCTTACGTGCATACACAAGAACCCAAAGTCAGATTCCCCAGAACACTCCCACTGCAGCCCCTAAGGCCCGGCATTCAAACCCACTCATGTTTTCCTGAGTTCTAATCTCAACCCCCTCCAGGCTTGCCCTGGAGCGATGCTCCCAAGGCTGGGAGCGGTGCACATGTGTGCACACCCCTACCCCGGAGGACACGCCAGGACGGCTGCTTTGCAACATGGTAGAACTAGAGCAGACATCAGTATGAACTTCCCAGGCTTCCAGGTTGTGAAACCTGAGGCCAAGTTGAAAGTCAGTTCATCTTCTTTGCAAGACCCTCTAGCATGATCCCAGATCTCCCCCACACATGGCGGCTCCTGTGATTCTGGATTCGGTACCTGAAGCTATGGTTCCAGTCCTCATCCTGGGAACCCTGGTGCAGCTGTATTCAGCCGGCCTGAGTCCTCACCCCCACTGGCCTAGAGTGGGAGTGTAAAGGGTCCCACCTGAGGGCTTAGACTGTGTACCCCAGCCCTTGACCCAAATGCCACCCATTATCCAGAAATTCCAGGCTTCTTCCTCCCCTTCCTCCACTGCTCTGGGATGAGTGCCCAGTGCTCACAGGCCCCAAGGGGCTGGTCTGGGAACTGGCTGTGTTTCTTGCCCCAAGGCCTCACCATTCCTGCTGCCCAGCAGCCTGGCTGTCTGCCTAGCTGCTGTGGCCAAGGTGGCCACAGCCTCTGCCCACAGAAGCCTGTGGGCAGAGACAGGGCTCAGGCGTGTGAAGGTGGTGGGGTGGGCAGCAGTCTGAGGGTGAGACTCTGCTCCCCGGGGAGGCTAACCTCTGCCTCTGTCCCCTTCAACTGGCTGGGCATTGGGGTGGAGGCATGTCTCAGCCAAGGGAGCTCACAGTCTGAGGGAGCTGGACACGGATAGTCCAGCGGCCTGTTTCTAGCCCTGGGCACAGGCTGGGCCCTTTGCTCCCAACATTTCAATCCCCCACTCAGAGCAGCCCCAAGGGAGTTGCTCAAGGTCACATAGCCAGTTAGTGTGGAGGCTGCCTGCTAGTTCTTCCTTCTCCAGAGCCTCTGTGCCACGTGGTTGGGGCCTCAGGACAGGCTCTGGACAGTGCACGCCGGTGGGGTAGCCTTGAAGGGAGGGCTTATGGGAAACAGAGGACCTCCTTGGTGAGCGGCAGGCATCTGGGAGGCTCCCTGGAGGAGGACTTTTTGTAGGGGGCCTTGTGAGATGGTGGAGAGCTTGACGGAATGGCATTCCAGGGACAAAGCCCAGCTTGAGCAGAGGCAGGGGTTTTGATGAGCAGCGTGTGGGGGGAAGGTGAGTGGGTTGACAAGGGGTGTCCTGGTGCCCTGGGGCCTCTTATACCCTGGAGGACCTGGGATGGAGGGTGCTGGCTATGCCAGTATGCGGGCGCTTGCTCACACTCTGCTGGTTCAACTGGCCCAACCACTTCTCTTTGGGCACTGCCCACTGCCCCTGCTCACAGTCCCGCTCAGAGGTATTGGTAAACCCTGGGTGAAACCTGGATCAGGAGCCTAGGACCACTCCCCCTCCCCCATGGTGGTCCCAGGGCAAAATTATTAAGGGGTCCTAAGCCCCAGAGTGTTCTGTCATCTTCTCTAGAAAGTTTGTCCGGATGGTGGCCTCCAGCATAACAGTTTCTAAAGATACAATCAGTGTGGAGAGTAGATCTATCTGGGGAGATCAAATTATCGGGATAATTATAGGAGACTTCTACTTTCCTCTGTAAACTCGTCTTTATTTTCCTTAATTCCTTATTTTTCATCAGAATAGCCAAAGCGTGTCATTACTTTTCTAGATTTCTGTGACTCTCTTTCCCCATCTCTCATCCCCAGTCCAAGCCCCTGTCCTCACGATCTTCTCACAGGCTCCCTCCTAGGGGACAGGCTGCGGTGCCTTGGACGACCCTCTTTCCCACGGCGTTGGCTGTGCCGTCCACCAAATGGGCGCACTCAGGTCTCACGGACTTTCCTGGACAGATCCAGCTGCGAAGAAGGACGAGGAGGCGAAGGCGCCAAGTGGCGCCGTGACCGAGGTGACGGGGCCAGCCCACAGCCTCCAGGTGGCAGCCGGACCCGGGAATAGAGCCGGCCCTTTTATAGCCCGGCGTGCGTCACAGGGCGGGGCGGAGCCTCCGGCGCGGCTCCCACAGGCTTCCCTGGGGCGGGGCGGGGCGGGGCGGGGCGTGGCCGGGCCCGAGGCCAGTCGGTACCCTAACATCGAGACATGCCTGCGGGGGCGCGCGCTGCGGTCTGGGCGCGGATGGGGTGTGTGTGTGTGTGTGTCGCACGGTGGACGACCGTGTGCCTGGCGTTCTTCCGCACCCTCCCCACCGCGAGGGCCGCCCTCACGCGCAGGTCCTGTCCCCCGTACCCCACCAGCCAAGCTGGGCTGGGTGAGCTGCCCGCTGCGGGAGGAAACTGAGGCATGGGTACACGAGGAGGCGAGGGGCCTGGCGAGCCCGGGTGTCAGAGCTTAGTGTGAGACCTAGCGGATTAGAGCAGAGGGTGCTGTTGCGTGGGGTGGGGTGGGGGAGGGATGGGAGAGGCCCAGTGGTGATGGGGAAGAGGTGGGGGCTCCCTTGGGTCTCTGTGCCGGGGAAAAGCTTTCGTTCTATTCCTGGCTCTGACAGCACCGACATCCATCCAGCCTCCCCAGAGGTGGGAACTCAGGTGGGCCGGTGTTCTGCCATGGTCAGTATAGGACTGGGACAAGCCAGGGGCTGCAAACCCATGAGAGCCCCAGCAAAGCCCTGTGCCCCATGCTCTCAGAAAGCACCTTCCCCTGGCCTACCCCCAAGTACTTCTCAAGTTTCAACCAAACACAATGCATGGAGGACAGAACTTGGGGACTGTTAGCTGGGTCTCACTAACTCTTGGATTGAGTCTCACGCCTAGCACCCCATGAGCTCGGTCTCTCCTATCCGCCCAACCGCCCACCAAGCCAGTATTACTTTTATCATCTCCATTCCACAGATGAGGAAGCTCATCGGCAGTGAAGTCCAGGTCCAGGTCAGAGCCAGGATGTGAACTTGGCCCCTCAAGCCCTTAGCCCAGCATTCTACTACCATGTGGCACTGCTCCCAAAGCCACAGCACTTACTTGCCCCCTACCCAGTGCCCGAGGCTGCCATCCCTGCTCATGACTATCTTTGTGGCCTGAGATAGGGCCACAGTTTGGACCATGTCCCAAGTGCCCTTCCAACTTCCAACAGAACCCTCTTGGCTTCTCCATTCCCCAGCGATGGCCCAGGCACAGCATCCCTGCTGACGTGGGCCTCCTGCTCGAGAAACATGAGTGAATCTACCATGGCCAGGCTAGCACTCTGGGTGTGATGAGGATGGCATCTGCAGCCAAAGCTTTAAGGACAGGGATGATGATACAGAGGAGCAAGAAAGGGAGGGGCAGAGAGGCCAGAGCAGGGACCAACTTCTGGCAGGGATCAAGGGGAGGGGGGAAAACCCCATCCTGCCCCCCAGTTAGGTGGACCCGGGGACAGGGGAAGGTTCAGGCCTGTTCCGGGTGGTTTAGCTGAGTCCTGGACTTCCTGTGGAGGGGTCTGGGGGCCCCCAGCGTTCATGGCCTTTGGATGGGGTAGGAGCTGCACCAATCAAGCCAGCCCTCCTCTGGGCATACCCTGCAGGGAGCCCAGAGAGGAAGAGCCCTGGGTGCGTGCTAGGAGTAGGGGTCCGGACACTGTCCACCACTCTCTGTGATGGGCCTGTTTCCTTGGCTGCAAATCCAAAGGAGGAAGAAGAGAAAGTACCACTTCTGAACAGTTGCCAGGGGCCCAGCCCTGCTTGGGGATTTACACCCCGTGTTATGAGAGGCCATCGAGGGCTCTTCCGAGGCTGATAGCCTGTGACTCAGCAAAGTGACGATACCTATGCCCTGGCCCATGGGAGCTGAGCACTCACCAGGTGTCCACCCTGGCTGAGGTTTCCCACACCTCATCTCACCTAACTGTGACTCAGCCCCTGACATGGGTCTGTCATGAGCAGAAAGGTGTGGTCGATGCCTAGGGTCATACAGTTAGCAGGTGACATAGCCCGGGTTTGCTCCCCGGCCTCAGGAGGCCCTTCCAAGGTGGGGAGCAGGCACGTTATAGGGACACAGAGGCAAGCTTGTGTGGCCCCTGCCCTGGCCAGCCCAGTGTGGCGCTCAGGAACAGTTCTGCCGTGCACAGTGGCTCCAGCTGAGCTTGGCTTGTTCTCCCCAGGGTCATGAGAGGTGACCCTCCCCAGGGTCCCTGGTCATCGGGCTTGTCTCTGGATGGAAGCCCACCTGAATCCTTCCTCTACCCTTGGCACAGTGTGGCCTACACTGCCTCAGCCTCTCTGCCCCTCTTCGGGTGCACCACACTTCCCCTTGAAGTTTCCAGAACAGAAAGACTGGCTGATGCCAGTGTGTGCTCACAGCCCTTGAGCTCATATGTCTGCATAATCCCGAGGGCCCAGAAAGTCCTTCCTGGTATCTAATTTAAGTCTTTCTGGCTCCCACAGCATGCTACCAGCCCTGCTCTAAAGTCATGGTTCTCAAGAAGGTGTGATTTTTGCTCTCTTGCCCCTCCCCTACCGAGGACATTTGGCAGTCTGGAGATATCTTTATCTGCCACAACTTGAGGGAGAGGAGTGCTCTTGGCATCTAGTGTGTAGAGGGCAGGCGTGCTGCTAAACATCCTGCAAGGCACAGGACAGTCCTTACAGCAAGGAATTATCTGGGCCGAGGGGAAGGAGTGTTGAGATTGAGAACTGCTGATATAAAACATGGGCTTTGGAGCAGGGCAGTTTGGTTCAAATCCTGACCCTGCCATTCCCTAGCTGTGTACCTTTTGGGCAAGCGGTCTCCCCTGTCTTTGAGATGCAGTTTTGCTCTTCACCCAAAGTGGCACTAATAGTGGTCCTGACCTTGTGGGGTCTTGAGGACTGAGCGGATTGAACACATTCATGGGGTGCCGGGGCCTGACCCTGGGGAGGCTCCATCCGTGATAACCATTATTCTTCCTTTCCATGTTCTAAGGTGAATCTTAGGGTGTGGGAGCAAAGGTCTTGCGGTTAGACCCGGAGATCCAAAAGGGTACAGCCTAGCATGAAGCGGGCTAACTGTTGATGCTGAGGGAGAGGATAAGTTGGCCACTGTGGACCTGGAGGAAAGAATCTGAAAGGAAACTTGATCCCAGGTAGGCAGAAATCACCTGAAGCTCATCTCCACCCCCCTTCTCTCCAGTCCAGCCCCAGGGAAGCCATGGGGTGGGGGTAAGAGGACCAGGACACACAACACTCTAATGAATACGGTTCCTCAGCTCAGGGAATTGCTCTGGATTCACAGCTGGGTGTCAGGGAGAAGTGGTGTGTGAGTGGATGCAACCAAGACAGGGAGAGACATGAGGGTGGGTGGGAAATGGCATTTGGGCCCAGGACACAGCATGTGTGAAGGGTAAGGCATAAGGCTTGTTTCCCAGATGATATTCCATGTGGCCAGAGGAGTCCAGTTTGGTGGAAAGAGCCTACCCTCTTGGGACATCAGGACAAGGAAACTGGACATACGTGTTTTCAAAACAGGTCCCCCTTCCCAGGTATAGGGTACCAGGACCCTCTTTTTCTCTGTGGTACAATGAATCATTATAATTTTGCTCTTTCCAGTCCAGCCCACCCTCCCCCCCTTAAAATAGAGTTTTGGGATCCGCATCTCTGCCAGGGCTCTCCATCCCCGGAGGCCTCACTAGACTCTTCCCCCCTCCCAATCCACCCACTGTCCAGTGACCCACCTGCTCTGGCCCGTTCTCCCCACCCATCTTCCACAACCCAGGGTCCTCCCACTGGCACAGGTGGTAGCTCCGCTGTTCCCATCTATTCTCCCAGGAGCCCACTCCATTGGAAGAGCTGCCACCAACGTACTCCTTGAGACCAAAGTCCTAGCCATGACCTGTCTCTGCCATGAGTCCCTTGATCAACTTGGTCCTCCTCAGGAATTGCCCCCCATTTCCAACCATTGGGCTTCAGCTGGGAAGAGCTGTCTCTCCATCCCTTCTAGGTCTTCTCCCAGAAGGCCTGGGACCTGGAACCCTCTTCTTTGCCTCTGGAAAAATGAAATTTCTTTGCAGTATGGCGCCATCGGCTTTTCCCTTTTTGAGCTTTTGGGGCAAGCTAATGGGATCCTTGGGTACCTCTCCATCCCCGGACTTTAGGCCCAGAGGGTACCCAGTGAAGAAATGAATGAGTGAACGAATGAATGAGTTATGCCTGGCCACCGAGTTTCCAGTACAGATAGGAGCCTTGGGCTCCTACTGGGGGCGGTGGGGAGTTCTGGAAAGTGGGGGCAGGAGAGCAAAAGACTGGGGGATCAAGGTAGGGGCTGCTCTTAGAATCGCTGGACCAGCAGCGACAGACCAGCGAGAGCCTCCCCCGCTGGAGTCTTCCCAGCTCGTCTCCAGGGCAGGGCCGGGACCAGCCGGCCTGGCGGCGGGCACTGGGCCCGGCGGCGTCCACACTCCAGCCAACAGGAAGAGAGAGCGAGCGAGGCCGGGCGCGGCGGGCCAGCTGGCCTGTGGGGAGTCCCGGGCGTGGGCGTTGGGAGCTGGGGAAGCCCCGCCGGCGCCTCCCCGCTTCGGTGTGCGAGAGGTGGGGAGAGCGCCCCCCTCCCGCCGGCCTCAGCGTCCTCCTCCGTAAAGTGGGGCGCCTTCTGAGGGGCTGAGGGCGGACGGGGGCCGAGGCGTGCTGCGGCGGGCAGAGAGCGACCGGCACCCGGAGGCGGAGGCCGGGACCCCCTCCTCGCGGCGGCGGGGGCGGGGCCGTGGGGGGGCTGGCCCTGGAGGAGGCGGGCCCTGAGTGGGGGCGGGGCCGGGGCCGGCACCTAGGTGAGGTCGCGCCGCCCGGCCCCCTTGCACTTCCGTGTGCAGCGGCGCGCGAGAGGGAGGCGGCGGCCCTGGGATCCCTGGAGCGACCCCCGGCATTCGCCCGCCGTGCTGAGGTCCGAACGGGACTCTCCGGCCTACCGGCCCGTCCGGGTCGGGCCCGCACCGACCCCCGTCCCCGCGCGCGCCCGGGAACGGCGCGGGGAGCTGGACCTCAGCCGCCGCGACCCCTGGCGCCTGGCGGTGCGCGGGAGGTGAGTGAGGGCCGGGCCCCGACGTGGGATCCCGGCTACCCCTGGGGCGCGCCGCCCCTCCCTTCCCCCCTCCCCGATCCGGTTCCCGTTTCCGAAACTGAGAAACTGAGTCGCTACCGGCGAAAGTCCCGTCGCGCCCCGAGACCGACCGGTGCCTCGGTTCCCCGTCCGTCGGTCTGTCCCTCCCTCCGTGCAGCGGTGGGGGTCGAGGCCCTTTCGTCGGTCTGCTCCCGGCCCCGTCACCCGCTTGTGTGCCCCACTAGACCCTCGGAGCGTTCGCCCGTCCCTCGCGAATCCCCGGGGCCCTCGGTGGGTCCATCTGTCCCCACCCCCTCTACGTTCCCGCGTCCGCGTCTTTCTCGTCTGGATGGGTCAGTCCGTAGCCCTCCGCGTGCCCCACCCCCACCGCACCTCCCGCAGCCCCCTGGATCCTGTGCTCCCGGAGCCGCGCCCCGGGCCCACGCTCGTCGCCCCCTGCCGGTCCCGCCGCCCCTCCTTTTCTACTGCGGAGGAGAGGCTACAGGCCGCCCGCCCGGCCTCGCCGCCCGCGTCTGAGTCCCTGCCGGGCCCAGCCCGCGCGGCGCCTCCTCCTTGCTCTCCCTCTTCTTCCAGTCTGGGTGTCTCTCTATGCCTTTCTCCATCTGTCTCCGGGCTGGGCGTGGCTCCAGTCTCCACCATTCCCCCCCCCTTACCGCCCCGCCCTTACGCCCCTCTGAGTCCCCTCCCCTGGTGGCTCCTTCCAGGTCCCGTCGATCCGGGCCCCTCCGCAATCCAGACGCCACCCCCGCGTGGGGGCCTGGCCAGGTGAGGGGACGGGGTGGAGGAGAGCCGGGGTGGAAAGGCAGGAGGTGGGCACCGTCAGAACTGTCCCACTTCTCCGACTCTCCCATTTGTCCTTGCCTGGGAGTGGAGAACCCTACTGAGCCCCTCCACTTCCGCCCAGCTAGAAGGATCTGGTGGGGTGGGGGGGCATCCTCTTCTCTGGCCCCTACCCTCTATGGTTGGACTTGACTCCTTGTGCTGAGTCGCCTGTATCTGGGCATGTAGGTATATGATGTATTTGTCTCTCCCTCTGTGTTCTTTGTCACTGTGTCTGTGGTCCTTTTCCACATGGAGTGACTTGCTTGTGTGTGCGTGTGTATGTCTGGGTGTTTCGCGGCTCTGTGTGCCCTTTGCAACTCTGTGCGTACTATGTCCTGGTGTGCTGGCACCAGACTCCTGTGTGTTGGTATGTGTGTGTGTGTGTGTGTGTGTTCTTGTATGCCTGTGTGTCCCTTGTGTGTCTGGAGGGTCCTGTGTTGCACACTGGTTTGTGCCGTGGTGACCCACTGGCCATATACTTTGAGCTGTTAATTTGGGGAGCCAGTGATGTTTGAGTGTCAGCCCCTCACACTTACGAGTGTGTCTGTATGAGTGTGGGTGTGTATGTACACTCCCTTGTCTTCCTTTCCTGCTGCCACAGAGCTGCTGTGACCAGGCTGACCTGGTCACTGAAGGAGGGGATGGGTCCCTTGAGTTTCCTCGTTCCTGCTGTGGATGGAGCTGGGGTGTGGTGGACAGGCCAGTAGAGGGCAGCTCTCTGTGTATGTGTGTGTGTGTCCCTTGCACGCGCACTGTCTGGTTTGGACAGTTGTACCTGGCTATAGAATGGTGTAAGAGATCTGGTGTGTTCTGAGCTGTGGTTGGGAGTGTGTGGAGCCAGTGGGTGACTGGTGAGGACTCACAGTCTGACAGTATCAAACTGCCAGTCTGGGAGTGAGGGAGTCCCAGTGATTGTGGGGAACTGAGAGAGTGGTACCCCTGGTTGACAGCGCTGGAGGAAAGGGGAGACCCAGTGTGTGTGAGAGCAGGGGGGAGGCCGTGAGGTGTGCATGCTGCACCTCAAGCCCAGCCCCGGCTCCTGGGGAGGCTGGGGAAGGCCTCTGTCTCTTACCTTCCTCTGCTCCCCACGGTTGAAGGGGACCGGAGGGCAAGTCTTCGCATTGGCATTGTTGTGACCCAGACCCAAGGCTCTGGACCCAGGAAAGATGTGGGCCCCAATATTCACTGTGCCTCTTATGGGCAAGGGACTGGAGCTAACCTTCTCTAAGGCTGCGGGAGTCCCCTTATCTGCAGAACAGAAGAAGTTGCTGTGAGGACTCAAGGTCTTAGGTCACTGTGCCTCTGGCATGGGCTTGGCTCACAGGCAGAGCTTAGCACATGCTAAGTCTTACTTGGTGACCACTGACTCCCGCCCCCAACTGTATGGTTCCCTGGGCTAATAAAAGCCCAAATAGTCCCCAACCCAGTTTCCTGTCTGTGATGTGTCTGTTGCCCGTCCCGTGCCCTTGACCGCACTGCTTGCAGAAGGGCAGATGGCTGGCAGAGACCTCATGAACCCTGTTCAGCCCACTTGACGCCTGCCCAGTTTCAGCAGCACTGATGGAGGAATAGGGCTGGGGGGTGATTTGGAGCTTGACTGCAGGGTGCTGACACCGTTTAGCTGCCGCAGCTAATTGAAGTTTAAATTAAAATTAGGAATAAAGTACAGCTAGCCCTGAGGGTGCGTCATTCTGCAGGGAGTGGTGATGGGGGTCTTCAGCTGAAGGAGGAGCCGCCATCTGGAGGGAGGGGGGTAGTCTAAGGTGGTCGGACTTGCAGGAAAAGTGCTCAAGTCTTTCTGCCAGGAGACCCGGGATACCTTGCTGCCTTTGCCACTCCTTCCTTCTAGGATCTCTCTGGGCCTCAGTTTTTTCCAGCTGCATAATGGGCCCAAAATTAATAGAATCACCTGGACTAGAAGGTGCAAAATAAGAAATAAGAAAGTGCCCCTGTTCATTTGGTACACCCAGTGTGAGCCCAGCACAGGAGCGGTCAGGCCATGTCACTGGGGCCTTAGAACTTCCCTGGGGAGATGTAGTCTCCTCATTTTAAAGATAAGACAGGCAGAAGCTCAGAGAGATTGCCCCGGACCACAGAGCAGTGGCTGGCCCTACCGTGCGGTCTCCTAAGTCACAGGGCGACCTCTTGCAGACAGGAAGATTAGGAAACGCTTTCTTGCTACGCCTATAGTCTGGAGATGCTCCAAGGGCTGACACACAGTGATCCAACCCCTAGTATGGAGAGGACACATAGCCGGTGTCTTGGAAAAGTTGAGTCCAACACCCTGTTTCACAGGAGAGAAAGCCGAGTCCAAAGAGGCGGAGGTCTCCAAGCCAGACGGGGCCGACTGAGGGGGAGAGCCTGTGTGGCGGTGCCTCCCAGCTCAGCTGCTTCCTCTTGTTCCTGCAGGTCTGCCTGGACCCTGCCGAGGTGAGGGCGGTGGGCCTATCTCTGGTGGTGGCTGTGTGGCGGTGGCTGCAGCAGGAGCCAGCACTGAGGGCAAGGGGAAGCCAGGAGCCCCAGGTAAGACTGCATCCTCCTGGACATAGGGACAGTGTGCAGGGGGTGGCCCTCCTCTTTGGGCTCTTCCCCTTCTGCTGGGGTGGGGGCTGGGTGGGGTGTGGGGAGGGTCCCACAAAGCCTTCAGGCTGGGTATGGGGCCTGGGTGCCCGGAGGGGGCAGCAGTTTGCCTGGAGCTCTGAGGCCTGGGCCTGCCAGCACTTTGGGGTGAGGAGTGGGGCCGCTTTGCTGGTCAGTTAGAAAGAAGCTGGTGTGTGTCCCACGGCTTGGGGGTAGGTGTATCAGCTTTTCTGTGGTCCCTTGGTGTGGCCTCAGGCTGTCTTCATCATTGTCAAACGGGGGACCTGACGTTTGCCCTGGGCCCTACATCAGGTTGGATATCAAGCTGAGAATGGAAAGAGGTCTCCTGCATTCTCTTCCACACCCCAGTTCCTTCATTTCTCCAGGCTCTCTGGGGCAGAGGCGAGCCTCAAAAATCCCCCTCCCCAGCCCCCAGATTCTGGGTGAGTTAGGGAAGGCTAGGGAAGGCTGCCCTCTCTCAGGCCCCTTGTAAAACTAGAGATTCCTTTCTTTGGAACCATACTTGCCTCCTTTAGCCCGCATTGCAGTGAAAACAGTCCCGCGAGTTACCCACTGAGTGTCCAAAGTCCAGTGGACAAGATTCTGTGGGTGTGGTGGCATTGATGACAGCACCTGGAACCTAGGGAGTGACACTGGGGAGGGGGCGGCCAAGGTGGTCTTTCCTCCAGGAGGCCTCCCTGATCAGCCCCCACTCCCCTTCCCACTGTCTGTTGGGCACCTATAGGTTTGGGGAGGGGGTGGTGAATGGACCAGTGGGGGCTGGGCTCTCAGAGCTGAAGTCTGGGAGGCAGGGGAAGGAGGAGGTCAGGGTCTTGGCTCCTGGGATGGGAGTGGGGATTGAACAAGGCCAGGGTCATCCCTGGGTCTGCTGTTTATTCAACTTAACCACCAAACCCAGAGGGCAGGAGGTAACCTGTTCTTGGCTGGCTGGGGGCCTCCGCTCCCTGAGGTCAGGGGGCCACGCTCTCCCAGCACTGAGCCTCATTCCCTAAGAAGTTCACCCAGTTCGTCTTGCAGTCCGCCCACTTTCAAAGCTCAAACATCACTTACCCAGCCGGCGCCGACCTCGGAGTGCTCACACAAGGACAGAGAAACGGAGCTGCCCTCAGCGCCCGTGCCTACAAAGCCTCGAGTGCCCACACACACACCACACATGCACGCACACGTCCACGGCTTTTCACACGCACTCACCCACAGGCACGCTCAGGCACGCATGCAGATGCTCGCCCAGTCATCCTTGCACACAGAAGCCTGCCCACACACACCACACTGCCCATTCTGGGTCAGGAAGGGGGAGTCCTCGGTCAGGGTCACCACCCCTGCCTGCGACCGGCACAGAGGGTGAGGTTTGAGGTGTGGCTGTGACCACAGGTGCTCCAGGTGGCCTGGCAACACTGGCAGGTGGGTTCTGCCCCGGCGGTCACCTGCCAGCCTGCTCACTCGGACCGGACCCCGGGCTGACCAGGACTCGGTGCAGGGGAGCTGGGGATGAGGGCGAGGGACCACATGAGCTGTGCCAGCACTGCTTGTGGCCGCTGCCACAGAGGAGGAAGTGGGCTGCTTGTGGTCATGGGCCAAGGTGCTCGCAGGTGGATGGGGGTCCGGTCAGCCCCTCTGTCCCCCATAGCATCCATGCCTGGTGGAAGAGGGGTTGCTGGGATCTGGCGACTGGGAGGCAAGCAGGCTGCTTCTCCCAGGGCGGTGTGTGCACTTGCCAAAGCCTGGGCCCAGGGAGAGGCCTGTCCATCCGAGGTGTTTCTGGAGACTCACTTCCCCTGGGCTGCTCAGGAAGTGGTTTCAGAATGGGACTGACCAGCCCGCTGTCTGTGGCCTGCCCCGCCCTGGCCTTGCCTGTGAGGGGAGCAGCGCCTGGCCCGTGGGTTAGGCTGACTGACCAGGCTTCCCACGCCAGGGCTGATTGGGCCTTGACGGAGGCCCAAGGAGAGGGGTCGTGGGGTGAGGCCATGAAGTCCCCTGCAGCCCCCAGAACCCCAGTTCCTCCTTCCCTCTGAGCTGTACCCTGAGGCTCAAAGCCTAACTGGTAGGCACGGCGGCCTTGTGTGAATTGGCAGCCTCTGAGTTGCCTCTCTGGGATTAGGCAGCTCCGAGGAGCTGTATGAAAGAACCTGGGCAAGTGGCTTTGGTTCCTGGTGCCTCATTTTTCTTCTCTGACAATGAGACAATGATGGCATCCATCTTCATGGGCTGGTGCCGAAAACTACAGATAATGTATGCAAAGCGGTGAGCGTCGTGCCTGGCACTTTATTAGTGTTTAAAGATTGGAAACTGTAGTTACGTAAAGCACTTAGCACTCGGTTTGTGGTAACTACCCCAGAAAACAGCAAGTGGTCTTGGTGACGGGGTTAGTATTGTCTGAAGTCCTGGACCCCCGCCCAGCATCCCAGGGCCTGGTGGCCACACAGCCCGGCCAAGCAGCCAGGGCTCAGGCTCTCTGGTTCCCCCTCGCGTCCGCCTCCCACTGGCAGGCCTGCAGGGTGGGAGCCGGGGTGGAGCAGCTGCGCCCACTCAACAGCCCAGCCCCCTCACTGCCTTCAAAGGGAGAAAAATAGCTCTCATGACAAGTGGATGCGGGAAGAGAAAGGCAGCTGCCTGCTGCCCCCTCAGGCCTCCCCCTCCCCCTCTATGGTCCCCCACGGGACTCTTGGAGAAGCTGAGGCTGGTGATGAGGGGCGGACGGTGAGCCCTCCTGTGGGCCTGCCTACCCTTCAGAGTCTGCCTGTGAACTGGGAAGGGGGTGGATATCCAGGGCCTGGGGCTAGAAATCCCCCGCCTCCTGCACACGTATCCCTATCTACATCCTTGACACTTGGCAGCTGGTGGCGGGGACCTGCCTAGCGTGGGGACCTGCAGAGGGTCAGTGCAGGGAGGGGGAGCCCTTTGCTAGAGTATGGCTGTGGTAATGATGGTGGTATGGTATGGAGGGAGCGAGCTGGGCAGGAGCCTGGGCCAGGACTGTGAGCCAGGGCATGCTGGAGGTTTAGGAGCAAGACCTCTGTGGGCATCAGACAGACCTGGGGTCGAGTTCTCACTTGGTATTTACTAGCTGGGTACTCTTGAGCCAGCAGCTGGACTGCTTTGAGCCTCCGCGGCCTCATCTGTGCAATGGGCAGATCAGGGAGTTTCCATCAGAGACCTAACGGATAAGGAAGAAGCCTGTGTTTCAGGAGAGGGGGCAGGAAGACAGAACAGCAAGTGCAGAGGCTCCTAAGCAGGAAGGAACCCGGCTGCTCAGGGAACTGAAAGGGGTCACTGCGGCTGGGCCAGAGGAACGAGGGGAGGGCAGTGGCTGAGGAGGAGGTCAGGGAGGTAATGGAAGCAGCTTGGGTGGGTCAGGCCCAGGAGGGGCGTCTGGGCTTATTGGAAAGGGAGTGCTGAGATCTGCTTTATGGGGGAGAGGGGCTATGGGGCCCGAGCAGAGGATGGAAAGCAGGCAGGTGCAGAGCCTGGGGAAGGTGTTGGTGCCAGGATGGGGACAGTGGTGGAGAGGAGACGTCTTCAGGGTAGAGTGCAGGACAGAACTGAGAGCAATGCGGTGTGGGGAAGAAGGCTTCCACCCTTCCCCCACCTCCCACCCTGCTAGGAGAGGAGGGGGCACTTGCTTGGGGGAACACCAGGAGGCCGGCTTCACATGTATTTGAGGACCCCATAGATCCCGGTGAGGTTGGGGCATCAGGTGGGCCCACAGGCAGGCCTGCAGTTGGGGGGCCTGGGCTGAAAGTGGAGACCCGAGAGTCAAGAGGTAGCAGATGAGCCTGGGCAGGGGAGGATGGGGTTCGGATGGTCTTTGGTGGGGAAATTCTAGAGCCCCTGGGTACAGGGCTGGATGGCTGTCCCTCGAAGGTCCCTGCCCAGGTGTCCAGGAGGGCAGGCTTGTGGTGGCTGAGCCACTGTTTTCACAACAGCCCCGGAAGCTTTGGATCATGTCGCCGGCTTGTTGGGTCAACAGGCACAGTGAAGCGGCGAGGCCAGATGTCTTCTTGCTGTGGGCTGCAGGGGCGAGGAGCGGGGCCAGGGCAGGGGTGGGGGGAGAGAGGAGGATTGCAGGGGCTTCCAGGACCAGGGCTGGAGAAAGCTTCTCAGTCTCCATTGTTAAGACGGGGAGACTGAAGCCCTGAGGGTCAGCTGGGGGTTTCAAGCTGCCTTTGCTCCATCGGGTCTCTTTCCAGGGCAGCAGCCCAGAGCTGGGCACTATAGGGGTTGGAGGCTCGGGGAGCCCCTTTGCCCACTGATCCGAGAAGTTTAGGGTGTACCTGTGGCGACAGGAAGACGGAAATGGGCAGTGGGGCGGGTGGGGAGAGGGCCCGGTGTGGGGCTGGGATGGCGGTGGTGGTGAGGATGATGCTCTTGCACTCAGGACAGCCTCTAAGGCAGGGCAAGATCATTCCCTTTTGGGAGGAGGTCAGAGCGCTTTGGCCAAGCTCACGGGGCCCTGAGGGCCTATCGGGTCTAAACTAGACCTGTCCAGCCCACACCCAGGCCCCCACTGCTAAGTTCCCATGTTCACTGCGTGCCGTGGGATGGGACAGCATGGCCCTGCCTCGCTCCCAGCTCCTCCCTGTCCCCAGAGTGGGGAGGTGCGATAGGGGCCCTGCTCACCTTGTGGAGACGGACGGCAAAAGCCTTTGGGGGGCATCTCACCTCTTCTCAAGCAAGGATCGATGTCAACAAAGGGGAGAACCATGGGTACAGAGGGACAGGGTGGGAGAGTGGACATGGGCCTTCCCTGTGGAGGCTCGGGAGCCCTTCCCCCGCCCGAGACACACCCATGCCCTCACCCCACAGGAGGCCAGGTGGCCTGTTCCAGGTTTAGAACTGGAGGGTCCCTCTCGGCCTCCCCCTGGGGCTGCCCCATCAGCTTTGTGGTTTTGGATGAATTGCTCCGTCTCTCTTTGTCAGGTTCTGCCCAGTGAGTCTGGAGCTCAATGGTGGTCACGTGTCGGGCGCCTGGTATGGCTGTCCTGCCCGCAACAGGTGTACGCCCTCCCCTCCTCCTGCACGCCAGGCCTGTGACTGCCACCTGTGACCCCTAGCCTCGTCCTCGGCCTCTGCGGTCCCCTCAGACAGGTGGGTGGGGAGGCCTGCCCTGCTCCGTGCCTGACTGGTTCACTCCTTCCCTCGTGCACTTTGGACTTTGCTCTGGGCCAGGAGGGACTCTCTCTGCCTCCCTCAGTGGGGAGGCCAGGGCCTGCCCAGCACCCGGCTGCCGTTCTCTCCTTTGCCATTACCCCAGCTTTTTTACCTCAAAAAAGGTCCATTTGGACTTCCCTGGTGCCAGCCCCTAGTCGGACATGTGTGGTCCTTCCAGGCTTCTGTGTTTATGCCTGTGTCGGCATGGAGCATCTCTGCCGTGTTTACCTTATGCTCTTGGCCTGCCGTGTGCGGCCGGATCTCTCTGTGCTGGGGAATGCGTGAGGGCGTCAGTGTCCTGTGTGGCCCCCGCGTGGGCCTGGATGTCTGTCAACATGTGAGAGCGGGGGAAGGGGGGTGGTTTCTTAGTGTGTGTCACTGAGTCATCATAGGAGTGTGCGTATGTGCCTGTGGTCACGTGTGTCTAACTGCAAGCAGGGTTCCCCGTGCGTGACTGTGTGTTTGGGTTGGTGGGTGTGCCCGTGTGTGCACACATGTGTGGTTATTCTGGGAGAGGCCCTAGTGTCCCCCCCCAGCCCAGCTCCTCACAGAGGCCCCCTTGTCCTCAGTCTTGACGGGGTCTTTGTTCCTCCCTTGGGGGTACCTGGAGCCCTCCCTCCCACCGAGCCCAGGGCTTTTCCAACCTAGGACTAGCTGAGTGACTCAAGGCCTGGGGCTGGTGTGGACTTAGCCCCCGGGAGGGCCTAGCTCATCCCTGTCCCTGCCGGGTGCTGGCAGGAGCCAGTGAGCCCCTGAGAGTAGGGTCCCAAGTCTTGCCCCTCAGACTCTTCCAGCCCCTCTGGCCTGGTGAGCCAGCTGCACCCCTGCACGTCCGTCAGAGGGAACCCCGTCGTGATCCCCATCACACCCCTGCGCCTCTCACTCCGTTCCTTGCACTTACTGCCTGAGCAGTGGTCACATCGTTCTCTGATACATATTTATGTGACTGTCCCCACCAAGCTGTGAGTTCCATGGCCTGGTGTGTCTTATCACTGTGGTGCCTGCCAGTGGAGCCTTCGTGACTAACGGCCCCCTAGCCCATTGCGTGCGGGCTTCTGTTGCCGCCAGCCCATGTTTTCCTGGGAAGAGGGCCCGTGTCCCTTGTTGGCTCTCAGGGTGTCGCTACCCCTTTGGCTGTTGCAGAAGCTTCATTCATGCTGCCCAGGTCTCACCTGTGACTCCCACTGGATCCCAGCCCAGGAATAGGATTTTTTAATGTCCCCAGGACATTCAGCTGTGTAGCCAGGGCTGAGAAGCCAGAGCCAGGGGCAGAGACTGTGCCAGAGAATAGACCCAGGTCCCCAGCATGAACTTCCCAGACATGAACAGCTGCATAGGGTGCCTGGGGGAGGTACATGGGGTAGAGGAGCAGCTGGCTTTCTCGGGGAGGAGGAAACAGTTCCCCAGGGTTGGCCTTCAGAACTGTCTGGAAGGATATATAGGAATTAGGGAGGACATACTGGCTGAGGGAATAGGATATGCAAAACAAGGGGGCTAGAAAACAAAACCGGAGTTCACAGAGTAGCCAGAGGTGAGGTCTGAGCTGGAGAGCAGGCCACAGCCTGCCTGAGGTTTGGGCTTTCTCCAAGGGCAGTGGGAGCCCAGGAGGTTCCATGGGTTGGGGAGGGACCAGGAATGGTAGCAACTGGGTAAAAGGAGAAGAATTCACTGCCCTGGTTGGTCTGTGTGGTGTGAGGGAGGGGCCAAGAAGGAGCACAGTGAGGGGTAAGGTGCTAGATCTGGGGAGGAGCAGGTGTTGGGAGCATCCCCTGCTCTGGGACTTGGCTGTGACCTGAGACCATAGTAGGGCCTCCTCCCAGGACAGGACTGGGCATAAGGAGGCTAGGGCACAGGCCCTGGTGGAAGGGCATGAGAAGGGCCTTGCTAGCCCTTCCCCTCCCCCACCTCCTGTTCTTCTTGCTGAGCCCATTTCCTGGGTTGTGAAACCCCTGTGGCCTCCTTGACTTGCTTCCGTGTGGGAAGGCCATCTGGGGAGGCCAGCCTCCCTGTCAAGCCCGGCCCCTTTGCCCTGTTGGAGCTCTGCCCGAGCCAGCCAGTCCCTCCTGCTGCTCACACTGCCTCTCACTGTCCTTCCCTCCCACTGTCTGGGCCTTGTGTGTCCTCCTGCTTCATTCATCCTTCAAGGCCCACGTGGGCTGCACCTTGAACTCCCCCCCCAAGGCAGGGTTTGATCCCTAGGAGAGCCCGGGCTGACTCTGACTCCCGCTTTGCTGCCATCTCCAGCCGGCTTTGACCTGCAGCAGGTGGTGCCTTCATGCACTGGCGGCAGGGGCTGGCCCCAAGGTTGGGCAGGTATGAGTGAGAAAGGGCTGCATGGGGTGGGGTGGCGCACATCTTCTGCCCCCAGCAGTCTGTTCTTGGAAGAGCAGATCCAGCTGGTGCCTCAGCTTCGCTGGCTGGGCTGGCTTTGCTTGACCTCAGCCTGCCCCTTCTTGTTTCCCTGGCGGACGTTCTGAGAGAGCCTCCCTCCACATCTGCTCACGCTCCCCAAGAGCCTGGCTAGGTCTCTCTTCTCAGGGCCCCTCTGCTCCTCTGTCCTACCCTGTGACCTGTGAGGCAGAATCCAAGGCCAGGGAAGGGCTTGGGCAGAGGGGACCAAGTTGGATCTGGGGGCCTGGGGACTCTCACTGCAGGACGTTGCCCTTGGTTTCCCCCTCCCTACGAAGAGGAGGTGGGTATGTTAGTTTCTAAGGACCCATCTCTTGACTCGCTGGATTTTATTTTTCACCATTAATAAAACTATTTTCAAACAAGTTACATGTGATTGCAGTAGAAAAATTAGAAAATACATTTTTTTTGTTCCAGATGACACCCCTCAGGCCATGTCTCCCACCCCACCCCCTTTGCTGGAACACACTCGCGTGCATATGTGTGGAGATACGCAGCATGCACACTTGTCCTCTGCTCCCCGGGAGCTCCAGCCATCGTGGCTGCTCTGGCCATGTCCAGCCTGCCCTGGCTGGCTGGGAACAGGTTTCCATTGCCCTGGAGGAGGCTACCTGCCTGCTCTGGTCTGGCCCAGCACTACCTTTCCTCACTTCTGGGTGGCTGGTCTAGGATGGGGGGGGAGAGTCAGTGGACCCTCATGCCCTGGAACTGGAATTCAGGACAGCCAAGGCTTCCCCAGGTTTTGATAAGCAGAGGCTGGCCTAAGGGGCTGGGACAGGAGGGGAGGGAGGATTTCAGGGGTCAGTATCACCCTCATACAGAGGAGGAGGAGGTCTTCAAGGTTAAGCCGACAGGAGGCTGGGTGAACAAACTTTTTGTGTGCCCCAGGACACCAGCTCCTTTACCCCTCTCCTTGGTTCCTCTGTCCTCACTGTGTGTGTGCGTCGCTCCTGGCATGTTTCTCTGTCTCTCCCTTTGCTCCCTCTCTCCCTTCATCAGTTCTTCCTGGCTGGGCATACTGGAAAGGACATCAGGCAGGCCTGAATTCAAATCCTTGTACCACTTCCTGGCTGTGTGACCTTGGGTAAGTCACTTAGCCTCTCTGCATCTGTTCACTCATCAGTAAAATTGCCACTTCCAGGACAAGCACAGGGATGAAGTGAGCTAATGCCGTGATGGGGTTAATCTGGCATGTGTTGGCCCCAGGGACGGATGGGTCCTTCTTTGAAGTGGGGGTGCTGAGACTCAGCCCTAGATCTTCTGACTGTCCGGTGCTCCCTGCTTCGTAAGGCTGCTTTTGCTGTGGGTTGGAGAAGAGGTCAGTAGACATCAGGAGCCCTCTGGCTCCAGCTGGCTCCAAGGAGCAGGCGCCCATGGAGGTCTGTGGAGGTCTGCCCTTGCCACCTCCACAGCCCTGTGCGGCAGCATGGGGCTGAGTCAGTGGCCTTCCTTTGGGGCCTGTGGGCCTGGGCCTATTTGCATGGGGGCTATAAATAATCGGCACACCTTGCTTTTGTGCTGTTTCTTCACTCCCTGTTTCCCCACCAAGCTGAGACTCTCTGGGAGGTAGATGGGGGGGCGCTGGGTCTGCTGTGCAGGGGGCACCCAGTGTGCAGGGCCCGAGACCTCTCCTAGCATCACATGGTGATGGAAGAAGATGCCCACTCACGGCGACTGTCTCCCTCCTGGGGTCTGGGCAGTGCAGCTAGGCAGAGGGCTCACACTCTAGTTTTTGTCTAGGAAGTTGGGGCTAACCCTAGGGTCACTGCCAGGTAGCCCCAGGGCAGCCCACAGAACCCATGGGTCTCCCTCCTCGCAGCCTGGCTCTACAGGTTTGGGGCAAGAGCTGGGGCTTGCTGTGGTTGTGGTTTCCTTCCAGTGGCTTTTAACTGAGCAGCAGCTGCTCTGATCATGGAGAGCTGGAGGGCAGGTCTGACTGGCAGCCTACAGGGTTGGGCTCTGCCTCCCATTCCGGAGGCTTCTCAGATCCGTCTCCTCCATGCACCCCCGGGGCGGTCCTCATGGTTGGTTCTTGCGAGGCGACCTAGAAGTGGGAGAGGTCATGGAGCCCAGGGGCCATCTAGGTCCGGGGGAGGCTGTGGGGAGGCAGCTTGGCCCCTTGCCCAAAATGGCCAGGTCATTTTGCCGCTGGGCTATCCAGACCCCCTCTCTCCCAGGAACCCAGGTCCCCTGCGACACAACCATTGTTTCTTTTTCCCTGCCTGACTGCCCCCTCAGCCTGCGTTCTCCGAGACATTCGGAGAGCCCATCAGTGCCCCACCTGGGTCTCAAGGTTATCGTGCTGGGAAGCACGAGACCCAGCCATGTCTGCTGGGGTCAGGGCCTAGGATTGTGGGAGCAGACTTAGGGCAAGTGGGTGTTGTCCACAGGCCCAGCTGATCATTCTGCATCCCCCAGGGAGAACTCATCTGGCGGCTCCACAGCTTGGAGCCCCAAACCCAGCCGGGTGGCAGGAGGGACACGGTGTCCATTTTGGCCTGAGAGCTTGGGACACTCACCCAGACGCCTGCATGTAGTCAGCCAGGCCCACGCAGCTTGCTTTTGTCTTCCACGTTAGCTCAGGGCCCACCACATGCCACCCACACACACCTTCCCCATCTCACATACTCACACGTGCTTGAGCCCAGGGAGGAGCCCGCAGCCACC
The DNA here is from genome assembly GCF_020171115.1 of Neogale vison. NCBI lineage: Eukaryota > Metazoa > Chordata > Mammalia > Carnivora > Mustelidae > Neogale > Neogale vison. The sequence continues at coordinate 202,497,685 of NC_058096.1, read as the reverse complement.
CACGGCCGGCTCCTCCTCACCTACCAAGAGGCGGTGGTGGTTGGCTCGGCCGGTCTTAGGCTGAAGGCTTTGGGACCTGGCCTCAGATGTGAGCTTCCAGCTTCCACACCGGCTTGGCTCGTGCTCCCTCTGAGGCGGAGCCAGGCCTGGGCAGGAGACACGGAGGGCAGACCCCTCCCCTCTGGCTGTGAGCCGCAGAGGGCTAGTGGGGCCCCTGGGCTGGGCTGCAGGCTGAGGTCAGTGTTTCCCGTGAGCTCATCTGGGCTGGGAACAGCAGAGCCGGCTGTTACTCCGGCTGCCTTGCAGAGGAGCTGGGGGACCCGTCCCACGGGCCGGGGGGCTGCTGCACGTGCACACGTATGTGTGGGGGGTTGGGGGTGCGTGTGTGAGGCCACCGCCGTGCAGGCTTGTGTTCAGGAAGGCGTGAGCACGTACGCGTGTGTGTGTGTGCGTGAGGGTTGGCTCAGCCGCACTCCGGGAGTGTCCTCGTGTGTGCGGCTCAGAGCCAGGGCGCGTGTGCGCCTGTGGGCTTGCGCGTGTGACCGTCCTCCAGGAACGACAACATGGTCACCTCCACCGGTGAGCCTCGATCTGAGGAACAGCTAGGAAGAGGGAGATGCAGGGCTGACCTGTGTGGGCAGAAACACAAAGTCAGCGTAGGTTCAACATTAAAATAGTTTTATATTTGGCCAAAAAGAGTCTGAAAGTGCAGGCGACCTCTGTGGGGGAGTGCACCTGACCCCGAGGGGCCCCCAGTTCAGAAGGCGAGGGGTGTGGTCTGGCCTCTCACTGCCCTGCTCCCTGAGTGGACTGGCTGCCTCCTGAGTGGGACCTCGGCTTCAGCTTCTGGCTCAGCTTTGGGCTTTCAGTATCTCATTCTGAAAGTGGGGGTGGTCTTTTTGGCCCTGTTGGTCTGCTTGAGTAGTTAGGGGCAAACTTTGGAACCGAGAAGGCCTGCAGGGTGGCGGGGGTGCCGTCCTGCCCGTCTCTGTCGGCATGTGCTGGGTGCCTGGCCCGTGGTAGGTGCACAGCCGTGGGGTATTAAAGGACGCCTTAAATGACCCCCCCCAAAATAAATGGGTCACAGACTCACCCACCTCCAGGGCCCAGGTAGGTTTTGGAGAGGAGAGTACAGAGGCCTGGAGTGCACTGGTGGGTACTCAGTAAAGGGGGCTGTGCCAGCCAGCTCTCTTACCGGGGATGACACAGATCTAGACTTCCAGAAAACCGCTCGGGTTTCCCACTGGCAGCTAGAACTAGTGCCTTGCCAGCACACTGTGGAGGCCAAACTGAATGCAGTGAGAGCCCCTGGGAGCCCCTGAGCACCTCCCAGGGCTGGCCCTTGCCGCCCAGCCTCACCCCTTCCGTCTCCGCAGCCCCACCGCAGGCCCCGGCATGGCACCGTTCCTGCGCATCGCCTTCACCTCCTATGAGCTGGGCTCCCTGCAGCCCGCCGATGACGCCAGCCAGCCCTTCTGTGCCGTGAAGATGAAGGAGGCGCTCAGCACAGGTAGGACTGGGAACCGGGGCCCAGCGGGCGGCCCCAGAGGGCCTGGGCCTTGTTCCCCTGGAACTTCCTCATGCTCCTCTCCCTGCCCAGCCTGGCTGTGGATGCAGGACCGTTAGTGCCCATAGGGCCTCTAGCACTGGCTACATGGATCCATCCCCAGGAGGGGGATGGAGGCGGCCGGGGCGGGGCAGGGGGAGGCGTGCTTCTGGCTCCTCCCCCGTTGGGGGTGTCCCCCAGCAGTTTCCTCATGTCCATCTGTGTCAGACTCTACGCTGGGCCCTGAGGACACTGCTGTGCTCCGGGGCTGACTTGACCCTGCTCTTGTGGGGCTTACGGTCGGGTGGTCAAGTATAGGAGACACTGAGTCCTGTGATAGGGAAGCCCAGAAGAGGCCCTGTCCCAGGCTGGGGTCAGGGAGGTCTTCCTGGAAGAGGCAGATATCTCACACCATTCCTTTTGGCTTTTGTCCTCACCTGCTAAACCCCTGACTTACCCCTTAGGTCTCAGCTGAGCTGTCCCTTCCTCCAGGAAGCATTCCCTGATCTTAGGCTGGGCCACACACCTGACCATGACCCAGACCAGGTCTAGACCCGGCCCTGCCTCCTTCGGTCTCATCCCAGCTGTGATTTAACGTTTACTTGAGGGATTTGTGGGCTCGTCATGTCTCTGTCCTGGACTGGGCTCTAGGGGGACAGGCACTGGTTTGTCTTCTCTTTCACCGTGTTCCTCACCTCTAGTGCTGTGGCTAGCATGAGGGCCTGCAGTGTGTTCACTGAGAGAGTGCATGAGGGGAGGTGACAGCTAAGCGGGGCTGAAGGAAGAGGGTCACAGGATGAGGGAGCAGCAGGAGCAGAAGCCTGGAGGGGGCACCTAGCTGGGCAGCCAAGCTGCTGGCAGGTTGGTGTTCTGGAGTGTTAGGAATGACAGGCTGGAGAGGTGCACATGGCACGGTAGTGAAGGCTGAGGAGTGAGAAGAGCCTCAGGAGGGCTCTCGGGGCGGGGGTAGGGGGACGCCAGGCAGCCTTGGGGGCTGAAGGCTGTGGGGACCTGAGGAGGGCAGGAGAGAGGGGCCCCAGCCAGACCTTTGCCTGGCCGTGTTGCAGAGCGCGGGAAGACGCTGGTGCAGAAGAAGCCCACCATGTACCCCGAGTGGAAGTCCACATTTGATGCCCACATCTACGAGGGCCGAGTCATCCAGATCGTGCTGATGCGGGCAGCCGAAGAGCCCATGTCCGAGGTGACGGTGGGCGTGTCGGTGCTGGCTGAGCGCTGCAAGAAGAACAACGGCAAGGCCGAGTTCTGGGTGAGGGCGTGCGGGCGGCAGCCGCGAACACACGGGTGCATGGGGTGTGGGTGAGGGCGCGTGGGCTGTGGTGCACACGTGTGTGCACGGGCCCCGTCTGGCCTCCTGAGCAGCTCTGTAGCTGCTCCAGCTCTGCGATCCACCGGGTCCCAGCTCCTCTGAGTCTGTGTCCAAATCCATTAAGGACCCTACCTCGGGGTCAGTTGTTCAGGGGAAATGAGCCACTGGATGCCAAAGGCTTCCTGTAGTGCTGGGCACATAGTAGGTGCTCAAGAGAGTCACCCCCGCCCCTACACCTTCCTTCTTCCCTTTTAGTTTCACAGAAGCAGGATACGCACACATGGTAAAACATCTCAAAATGTGTGTGCGGGGATGTCCCAGCCCCATCACCAGGTCCAGACCCCCTCTCAGAGACATCCGTCATCCCACGTTCTGTTGGAACCTTCACAGATGTTCCGGGTGCAGGCGGGCCTGAGGGAGCACAGTTACGTGGCTTCAACAGTGAGGGCATGGACGAAAGGGAAAGCCGAGGGCCACCACTCACCCACTGGAACCCGGCCTCCACCCGTGCACCTGGCCACATATCCCTCGTGACCACAGGATATCTGTGCTGCCCGGGTGTCTCTTGCCCCCTGGGGTCACCTTTGGGCTCCTGCAGCTAAGAAGTCCCCATGGGAAAAAACCCCAGACCATCGGGGACTCTGGTCAGCCTCCAGTGAGGCATGAAGGGACCAGGCCAGGAGAGGAGTTGATGCAGAGCTGTACCAGCCCTTGGCCGGTCAGGCAGAGATCCTTGCTGTGCTCTCTGTCTACTCTGCCGAGGGACAGTGTCAGGGAGCAGGCATGGGTCCTGGGAGAGGTGAAGGTCCTGTCTTCAGAACTGTGTAGGAGGACTGGGCGTGCAGAGCCCCCGCCACGGAGAGCACTGGCGTGGGGGTGTCAGCACACATCTGTCTGTCTGTCTGCATGTGCAGGGACTGGGGGAGGGGGGCTCTATTCTAAGATCCTTGTCAAGGGGGCAGCAAGGGTGGGGCTGGGGAGTTTCCCTTCCCACTCTGTTCCTGGGCCGTGTGGCCGGCCTGGGTGTGAGCTGGATCCTTTCACTTCCCCAAATGTAATAATACCCCTGGGCTGGGGTGTGGGGGCGGGGCTCAAGGGCGGGGCCATGCCCACACTGGGCAGACAGGTGTCCAGCCCAGGCTGCCAGGACTCCCTTAGCCTTGGGGGACCAACCATGGGGGCGGGTTCTGAGTCCAGCTTGGCTGGAGCCCGCCCTCATTGACCCCCCCCCCGCCAACCCTCACTTCTGCAGCTGGACCTACAACCCCAGGCCAAGGTGTTGATGTCTGTGCAGTATTTCCTGGAAGATGTAGGTAAGACCCTCCTGCCCTGGGCTGGGGACGTGGGTTGAGAGGCTGGAGCTAGGGCTGAAGCTCAGGGAAGCGGTCCCTATCAAGGGTCTCCCCAGAGCCACCCTGGGAGGGACTCCAGGAATGTTGTCCTTCCCGGGGCTGGGACTGACTTCATGACTCTACGGTCCCCAGATTGCAAACAGTCCATGCGTGGTGAAGACGAGGCCAAGTTCCCAACTATGAACCGCCGTGGAGCCATCAAACAGGCCAAAATCCACTACATCAAGAACCACGAGTTCATTGCCACCTTCTTCGGGCAGCCCACTTTCTGTTCTGTGTGCAAAGACTTCGTTTGGTGAGGGATGGCTGTGCCTGCCGGGGTGGGGTGGGGCAGGGAGGGCCCAGAGCCAGCCCTGACCCTGCTGGGGGATTTGTCTTTCAGGGGTCTCAACAAGCAAGGCTACAAATGCAGACGTAAGTGTCTCCTCGGCCCAGCTTGCGTGCCCACCGACGCCTATGTACATACTCGGGGGAGCCTGTGTCCCCATGTGAGGACTGTGTGCATGGACAGGGTCCCCATGTGCCCGTGTGTGTGCTCAGAGGAGCCCAAGTCCCCATGTGAGGACTGTGAGCCCGGACAGGGTCCCCATGTGCCCATGTGTGTGCTCAGGGGAGCCCGTGTCCCCGTTGTGAGGACTGTGTGCCCAGACGGGGTCCCCGTGTGCCTGTGTGTGTGCTCAGGGGAGCCCGTGTCCCCGTGTGAGGACTGTGTGCCTGGATGGGGTCCCCGTGTGCCCGCGTGCATGCTTGAGATTTCCCCTTCAGGATGTAGGTAGGAGAGCCACACCTAGCGGGGCCAGGGGTAGGGGGGGTTGTTGCTGTGGCTCACAGAAGCCGGTTCCCTGTGTCTCTTCCCAGCCCACTCATGCTTGGGAGCATCGCCCTGGCAGCCCAAATAGGCCTCAGTGCAGGATTTACACAGAATCAGTCAGGGCCACCCACCACGGTTCTGTTCCCCCAGACAGCTGAGGCGAACTTTTCCAGTCCACCCCTGGCTGCGCATGTGCTTCTGTGGGGACACATGTTTGCCTAGGTACACACGTACACACATGGCGATGGTTCTGGACACAGGCTCTGGAGCCAGATGGCCCGGGTTCGAGTCCTGGCTCTGCCACTTCCTACCCAGAGGGCCTTAGGCAGAAAGACTTAACCTCTCTGTGCCTCGGTAAAATAGGGCTAGGAACCATTATAAAGATCAAATGGGGTAAAATATATAAAGCTTCATTTTAGGTGACAGACACACAATAATGATTCTGTACCGGGAGTTCCCTGTTCTTACGCATCAGTATGTGTGTTGCAGGCTCTATATGTTGTGTGTGTGTGTTTGTGTGTGTGCACATGAGCGTGAGCGAGCGCTTAGGACCCATTTGCTGTCCTGCTTCCTCCCTGCCTGCGGTCCTCTTGCTACAACACTCCATGCCCCTCACAGCCGCCCCCCACTGCCCACTAGGCCCTCTTGAGCCACCCCTCATCTCGGAGACCCTCCCGATTGGCCTGTCCTCCCTGCCCCTCCTCTTCCCAGGCCCCTCCCGCCAGGGCGGGCAGGAGGAGAGAAGAAGCCAGCTGTGGGCCCCAGGCCTGTGTGGGGTGAGGGTGTGGGCGGTTGGGGAGAACAGTGGCTTTGTATAGAGGGCCTGACTGGCCCAGCGGCGCCAGCTCACAGCTCTGCTCCTCCTGCTGCCTCCCCCCACCCTCGGCCTGTGCCCCCTCAAGAATGCAACGCTGCCATCCACAAGAAATGCATCGACAAGATCATCGGCCGGTGCACGGGCACCGCAGCCAACAGCCGGGACACCATAGTGAGGCTGGGCCCGGGGTGGGGACCTGGGGGGGCTTGGCCAGCAGGGAGGGATCCGGGCTCTCCCCAGCCTTTCCCCGTAGAGCCCGCCCTTCTCCCCATTTTTCCTGGTCCGTCCCGGGACTCCTGGATTGCCCAGTCCCGGGGGGGGGGGGGGAGCCCTGTCGGGCATCTTGCCCTGCATGGGGTTGGGGAGAGCTAGGGGTTGAGGAAGGAGCTGGCACTGGTCTGTGACCCTCAGCCTGTGACCACCCCTGTCTCCTCCCCAGTTCCAGAAAGAACGTTTCAACATCGACATGCCGCACCGATTCAAGGTTTACAACTACATGAGCCCCACCTTCTGTGACCACTGTGGCAGCCTGCTCTGGGGGCTGGTGAAGCAGGGATTAAAATGTGAAGGTGCGTGTCCCCCAGCTTGGGGGCTAGGGCAGGGCAGAAGGACACTCCCTGCTGGCGCCTACCTACCCAGGTTTTTTAAACTCCAAACAACTCCAGCTGCTTTTGCCCTGTTCCTGGGGGAAGGCCTCCATACTCCCCCCACCCCCTGCTGGCCCAACTGCCTCTCCCGTTTACCTGCTGTGTGACCAGGAGGGCCCACCTCTCTAAGCTCAGTGTCCTCAAGGGTAAGGTAGGGTTAGAGTAGAGTACGGCCCAAAGAGTCATGGGGAAGGGGGGTGCAAGGCCTGATGCACACTAGCAGGTGCTCAGCAAATAAGCCTCATAGACCCCTGGCCCCTCTCCAGGCTTTAGCGAGGCAGAAACAGGAGAAACGTCCCCTCCCCCCCACCCCCGCAGAGGGAAAGTGACTTGTCTCAGTTGTCCTAGACATTCCTTAAAGGGTTTAGAATTAGGTCTCATAGCTATGGCTTTTTCTTTTTCTTCTTTAAATAATGAAAAATTTGAAGTGCTCAGGATGCTTCAGATGCATTTATTTCTAAATAATAGAAATATTTAGAAATTAGAAATCAGAACAGGAAACCCAGTGGACCACACCAAAGCTCTGGTTCTTCCTACCCTCTTCCCTCCTCCTCCCTGCCCTTGGCCGAGCCTGGGGGAAGGGAGACATTTCTTCCAGAGCTTGCTGGTGGCCTATTTGGTCCCGCCCCGGGCAGGGGCTCTGATGGCCCTGTCTCCTTCACCCCAGACTGCGGCATGAATGTCCACCATAAGTGCCAGAAGAAAGTGGCCAACCTCTGCGGCATTAATCAGAAGCTCTTGGCGGAGGCGCTGAACCAAGTGACCCAGGTGGGCAGGTGCTGTGGGAACCCTGGCGGGGGTAAGGGGTGTTTATAACTTGCAAAGATCCCACTTTTGGAAGATCCAGTCCCAAGATTTAGGCAGCAGAAGGTGGTAAGCTTGTTCTCATAACAAATTTTTTGAGCAATTCTTTACTTGGTGAGCCTGGAAGAACACAAGGTTGGAATGCTTGGAACTAAAAGTGTGTGTGTGTGTGTGTGTGTGTGTGTGTGTGTTTGGGTGTTTAGATGTGGGAAGGGCTTGAGGAATGCTATAAAACCTAAGGTAAAATTCTAGAATCAGTTACAGGTGAAGGCAGCACGAATACCAATCTATTGGGTAAGTGGTTGGGAGGGCGGGACTCAGTGTGCCAAACTTTTGTTTGTAATCGCTGCCTTCCAACCATCAAGATGTCCCTGTGCCATGGGAAGTTGTGTCTGTGTGTGTGTGTGTGTATACTCACGTGTGCACTACCTGGAGGTCCTGGGCTCTGCCCCTGCTGGCCCCCAATGGTTGGTTTTGAGAACAGAGTTACGGATGGTGGGGGTCCTCCCTCTGGGCTGGGAGTTCTGATCACGATATGCCTGTCTGGTTGCCAACGTCTATCCCCTCCTCCAGAGACCCTCCCGGAAGTCAGAAACAGAGACTGTTGGAATCTACCAGAATTTTGAGAGGAAGTCAGGAGTCCCTGGAGACATTGTCCCAGGTAAAGCTGGGCCCATTTTCTCCAGGAAAGCCCCACTCCCCACTAGGACTCGAGATGGGAGCCCGACCTCCCCCCCCCCCCGCCCCCGTTGCCAAGACCTGAGCGGAGGCACCACCCCTGGAGAGGGAGCCCTTTCCTCTCTGAGGCCCCTCACCCGACCCCACCCCTTGGCCCCAAGGGCGGGGACTCAGCGGACAGAGACCTGAGTCTAAATGCCATCTCTTGGGCAGACAGTGGGACCTACGGCAAGATCTGGGAGGGCAGCAGCAGGTGCAACATTGAGAACTTCACCTTCCACAAGGTCCTGGGCAAAGGCAGCTTTGGGAAGGTAAGGGGCCTTCTGGCCTGGGGCAGCTCAAGGGGCCTGGGCCCAGCAAGGGCCCCTGCATCCCACCCTACCTGGCTTCTTCCCAATGGGGCAGGGCTGGGGTGCCCTGGCCCTTTGGCCTGGCCTTCCCCTGCTCAGCATCCTGCCCACCCATCAGGTGCTGCTGGCAGAGCTGAAGGGCAAAAAGGAGTTCTTCGCTATCAAGGCCCTCAAGAAGGACGTGGTTCTGATTGACGACGATGTGGAGTGCACCATGGTGGAGAAGCGGGTCCTGGCACTTGCCTGGGAGAATCCCTTTCTCACCCACCTCTTCTGCACGTTCCAGACCAAGGTGCCCAGCTCACTCATGGTTACTGCCCCAGTAGCCGTGGCCTGCCCCCTGCCCCCCTCCATGTCCTCAGGACAGAGGTGTCCCCTACTTCCCAGCTTTGCCCCCAGTGGTCCTCAGCAGCCTTCTGCCCTACACTGTGCCCCTGCTCATCCCTCTCCCCATCCCAGGACCACCTGTTCTTCGTGATGGAGTTCCTCAACGGGGGGGACCTGATGTACCACATCCAGGACAAAGGCCGCTTCGAGCTCTACCGCGCCACGTACGTGAGGGCCCTGATGAGTGTGTATTGGGGGGAGTCCACTGCTGGTCTCCCCTCCGTTCCTGCTTCCTTCTTCCTTGAACAGCCAGCCAGGGCTAGAGCTGGAGGTGGGGAGACCGGACCTGGGGGTCTCCCTAGCATATAGGAAGTTGTGGATGGTGGGTGAGTGCCAGCATCCTGTCCCCTCCCTGAGCCTCGGGCAGCCTTGTGGATGGTGATGCTGCACAACATAGGGCCCTGCTGTGGGCCCCCAGACTGGCATGCACGCCCCCCAACTGTGTGTGTATGTGTGTACGTGCACATACGTTTATCTATTTAAGTGCATACACTCTTATGACGGAGAATTAACTCATTTGAAGCTCTACCTTCATAATTTCCTTTTTGGCCTTGTTTGCCAGCCCCTTCTTCTCTGATACAAGATGTGCTTAATGAGGCCCAGGTGGCCCGGAGTTATTTGCAGCATTTCCTGCCCCTGGCGGGGGGGGGGGGGGTGGGGGGTGGGGGGGTGGGATGGGGGCCCAGGGAGAAGCAGGAGTTGGTCACAGAAATGCCGGAACACTTTGTCTGTCTCCATCATGCAGGTTTTATGCAGCTGAGATCGTCTGTGGACTGCAGTTTCTGCACAGCAAGGGAATCATTTACAGGTACAAGGTGACGGTGTGTTGGGGGGGGGTGGTTTAGAAGGGAAAGCTCCAGAAGGCTCTGCGTGAAGCCTGGCCCAGCCATGGCCCCATTTCCACTCGGAGTCCGGCTTTAGATGGGTATTTGCCTGAGCCTCCTACTCCATTGCTTGGATTCCTGTGGCCCCTCTGCTGAGGCTGGCCCAGCTCCAGGGCCTGGGAACACGTTGCCCATACTTGGCGCCATTGGCGGGAGCAGGGAACTGCCTGGGACGCCGTCTCCCTTCCTGGAAGCAATGGGTCTTGCTCCCAAGCCCCATCTGAGCTGTCGGGAGGGAGGGCCGGCTTCCATCAGTTCTCACCCGGTAAAACACAGCCCCATCCTGGGTGTGGGGAGGGGCCGTCAGTAAGGCTGATCCCAAGCGCTGGGCTTTGATGTGGGACAAGGTCAAGATGTGTGGTCAGATGGAAATTGAATCCATGGGACAGTGTGGATCAAATAGGACTCGGGTTTGAGAAGGTGGTGGTTGGGGGAGCCACGCACTGTAGCGTGCTCGTCCGCGCATGCCATCGCCCTGGGGCGGGTGTGGTTCCTGAGGTTAGTGAAGACAGACTTCTGCCGTTTGCCCTTTTCTAGTACCCCACGTGTATCAGTTATCCACGAAGCCACAAACTGTGTAAAACAGACATGGTGCCTGCCTTTGTGGGGTCAAACCTGATCTCAGGCCACGTCCGCTGCTGACCGGTTAGGTGACCCTGGGCAAGTGACGTCACCTCCCTGAGCCTCAGTGTGGGCTTTAGGAAGTCAGGTGGCGTGTATCCAGCACGTGGCACACCAGTAGGTGTTTTTCAGGAAACCCCTGTTTTTAGCACCTCTTCTTCGGTTTCCTTTTCTCTTCCTCATTCCCTGGCCCCCTGGGGGAGGTCCCAGGCTTACAGGACTGGAAATGGAGACACGGGGGCAGAGGGAAATGGGGCACTGGCCCCCAGTGACTCCCTTTCCTCCCCGCTCGCAGGGACCTCAAGCTGGACAATGTGATGCTGGACCAGGACGGCCACATCAAGATCGCCGACTTCGGGATGTGCAAGGAGAACATCGTTGGGGACAAACAGGCCAGCACATTCTGCGGCACTCCTGACTACATCGCCCCTGAGGTGAGCGGGCCGCCTGCCGGCTGCCAGACCAGAAAATGTCTCTGCAGGGTGGGGAGACGATGATGTCCCGACTGCGGCCAGGAACACGAGGGAGCCTGGCCAGGCCTCTGGCTCCGGGGCTCCTCTCAGCTCCGGCCCCGCTTCTCCTGCCCTAGATCTTGCAGGGCCTCAAGTACTCGTTCTCCGTGGACTGGTGGTCCTTCGGAGTCCTTCTGTACGAGATGCTCATCGGTCAGTCCCCCTTCCATGGTGACGATGAGGACGAGCTCTTTGAGTCCATCCGTGTGGACACCCCGCACTATCCCCGCTGGATCACCAAGGAGTCCAAGGACATCCTGGAGAAGGTGGGAGGCTCCGGGCCAGGCTGGCTGGGGCGGGGGGACCAGCAGACCCACGGGTTCTGGGAAGGCCAGGGGCCCCTCGTCTCCGGAACGGCAGCCTCGCTGGTGCTCTGGTCCTCACGTGGTGAGGGCATTGTTGGCTCTCCGCGTTCCCGGGAGCTCCTGAGTCCAGCCGCGCTGAATCAGCCCGGCACAGTGATTATGAGCTTAGGGCAGGAGGCAGACAGACCTGAAGCTAAACTCGGAGTCTGTCTCCCAATCTGCTGAATGGAGGCCATGGGAGAAGCTTCTTCACAGGGTTTTGGGGAGGCACCCCATGAATGCTTGGCGCTCGGCTCTGTGCCCGGCACGTCGTGGACTCCCAGTAAACACCACTGCTTTGACTCACAGACCCCTGGCTGGAAGTCCTTGCAGCCCTCCTGCGTGGCCTGTTGTGTCTGGGGGGGCCCTCTCAGCTCCAGAGGCCCTGGGCTGGGCCACGGGGCTGGGCTAGACCCTCCTGGGCCCTTCTGGGCCCGCTTGGGATTCGCTGAGGCTCTGGGTTCTCCAAAGTCATCGGATGCTAACCAGGGCCCCTGCTGGGTTACAGCTGCTTGAAAGGGATACAAGCAAGAGGCTGGGAGTGAGCGGGAACATCAAAATCCACCCCTTCTTCAAGACCATCAACTGGACTCTGCTGGAGAAACGGGCTGTGGAGCCACCCTTCAAGCCCAAAGTGGTATGTGATCTCACTTCCGTGGGGGCCACCCACTTGCTCCTGCCCTCCACTGCCTTCTGGGCCCCGCCTCCCTCTCGCTTCGTCGGCACGCTCTCCTCCTCTCCATCCTTCCAGCAAGCCTGCTTCCCTGGCCGCCCCGGCACCTTCTGTCTCTGCCTCTACCTTTGTGTTCTCACCATACACCGCCTCTCAGTCAGTCAGTCAGTCAGTCAACAAACAGGGGTTACTGTGGATCCAGCCACCCTTCAGTGGACCTTTAACGCCCCTGTATGCCAGGCACTGTGCCTTGGGAATCAGTTAAGTCCTCTCTCCCTGCCTCCATCCACCCAGTCCATCTTCCAGTAAGTCTTAGAAATGCCAAAGTCCCGAGTGCAGGGTGCGGGGTGCCATGCTAGCTCCCCAGCAGAGCAGGAAGCCCAGAGCCAGAGGAGTGCCAGCTCTTGGGAGAGATAAGAAGCTTGCACACTGATGATCGTTTATGATATGAGATGACCATGCAGAGGCTGTCACAAGACCATACATGATCAGTTGTCACTGGGGGAGTCTGTCAGCAGGAGCCCAGATACAAAGAACAGAGCAGGGCTGAGGAGAAGCAGGATGTGGGCAGGGCAGGGAGGGCAGCCAGGAGGCCTTGCAGACAGAAGAGGGGTCTTTCCACAGAGGTCCGGAATCTGCAGAGGCCTCCTAGGAGCTAGCAGGAGAGCAGAGGCAGGTTGGTGCCAGAATTCTCAGATAAGGAGTTGGACTCCATGGCCCTTCTGTGACCTCGGCTCTTCCCTCTGGCCTTCTGTCAGGACACCCTGGCAGCTTGCGCAATGTGCCCCGCGTTGTTCCTTGAGGCTGGAGAGTGCTTCCCCTGAGCCAGGGGCCTCCTGGTCTGGGCACCTGCTGGGGGAAAATCACACAGCCTGTTCTCAGTCTCTTGCTTTTGATAGTTGGGTAGATTCCTTTCTCTGCAGCAAAAAGCAAGGGGCAGGTGTGTGGGTCTGTGGGAAATGGTCAGGGACCTAGGGCAAGCTGTCTGAGGGTACCTCCACGCCAGGAGTGCACACTCTGGGAAATGGGTCCAGGGCTGCCAGTTTTCAAAAGCAGCCAGAAATCTGGATTTTTATGTCAAAAATTGCCCAATTGTAAAACAACTGTCTCAAATCCATTAAAACCCAGTGCCAGTCAGAACGACTGTACCTGCCTGCTTAGTCTGGCCTGAAGGCCACTGGCCTGAGATCTCTTCTGTTCCCATTTCATTGTATCCTCAGGAGCAGAGAGTTGGCAAACTTCTCCTGGAACAGTCTGATGGTACATATTTTAGGCTTTGCAGGCCAGACGGGCTCAACAAAGCAGCCATAGAAAATTTGTCAACGAATGGGTTATAGTTTTGTATGAATAAAACTTCATTTGCGGACACTGGAATTTGGATTTCATTTCATGTTTACATGTCATGAAATGTTCATCACCTTCTTGATTTTTTTCCCTAAGCATTAAAAAATGTGAAAGCTGTCCTTACAGCTCTCGGGACCCATAAAAACAGATGCAGGGCAGGGTTTTCTCGGGGGTGGGGTTTGCTCATGGGCAGTCATTTGCTAGAGCCCCGTTCAGGACAATGCCCACGTCTCCTTACCCAGGCCCAGGGCTCTTTGCTGGCTTCCTTGGTCCCCTTGGGGAGACGGCATCTACTGTCCAGCCGGGCTCCTTTCGGGTTGTTGGGAGAGACTCCCTATTCTGTTCTTTCTCTCTCTCTCTTTTTAAAATTCAAGTTAGTTAACATCTAGTGTATTATTAGTTTCAGGGGAGAGATCAGTGACTCATCAGTTGCATATGACGCCCAGCGGTCATTACATCATGTGCCCTCATAATATCCATCACCCAGTTCCTCCGTCTTCCCACCCACCTGCCCTCCAGCACCCCTCACTCTGTTCCCTGGACCTGAGAGTCTCTTAGGGTCTGCCTCTCTTTCTGTTCCTAAGAAGGCCAGCTCTGGCCTGGCCCAGCACCGCAGGGCTTCTGAGATGTGTGGGAGGCAGTCTCGGGAACTTGGGGACCTTCAGGAGGGCCCCCCTGCCGGGTCCCGCTCACGTGCCGCTGCCCTCTACCCGCAGAAGTCCCCTGGAGACTTCAGCAACTTTGACCAGGAGTTTCTGAACGAGAAGGCACGCCTCTCCTACACCGACAAGAACCTCATCGACTCCATGGACCAAACAGCATTCGCTGGCTTCTCCTTCGTGAACCCCAAATTTGAGAGATTCCTGGAAAAGTGAGGTTTCCAGACATGCCTCCCCCCAAACCACCCCAGCCAGGGAGCCTGGGTCAGGCAGCATGGCCTGCCCACGCGGCCTGGGTACGGCAGGCTGGGCGGCGCCGCCCCTTCATCGGCACCCCCCTGCCCACCCACAATTAGCAAGAGTGTGATTGCCTGGTTTGTGCTGCTGCCGCCCCCTGGCTCCCAAGAGGGGCCTTGGCTCCTGTCTGGCTGGGCTCTTATGGTACTTCTGTGAACCCTGTGTGAATTTGCTTTTCCTCTGCCGTCAGAGGGAAATTGTAAATCCTGTGTTTCATTACTTGAATGTAGTTATCTATCGAAAAAATATATTATATATATATATACATACACACACACACACACACACACATATTATGTAATAGGCTGTATATAATGCTCAGTAGAGGAGAAACGTACGGGGGATCTAGTGATGTGTTGATTTTTTTAAAATATATATATATATATGTACACACACACACACATATAGGAACAAAAAAGGAGCAGAAACTGTTTGAACCTCCAGGTTCTTTTATCTGTGTGTCTAAATAAACACCGAGTGGTACTGAGCGGGCTGTCGGGACGTGTTTGTCCCAGGAAGCTGGTGGCCGCTGCTCCCACCTCGGTGGCTGTCCTGGAGCTGAGAGCTACAGACACAGACCCCTGGGTTTTCATGCAAATGTGTTTGTACTTATGGGTCTCCTGTGGCTCCGAGACCCTGGGCCTACAGCAGAAGGCTTCTCTGCGTGGCAGAAGGGATCCCTGAACGTGCCTGTGGGACGGTGGATGGGAGGAAGTGGGAGCAGCTGCCGACAGGGTGTCAGGAGAGAGAGGGCCAGTGTGGAAGGGCAGAGGCATGAGCAGAGGCCGGGAGCAGGACTGGGAAGAGGAAGGACATAGAGTTCGGGCCTCAGGCCCATCGGCATTCAAATCCCAGAGTAGCCGAAAGACGTGGCGTGTCAATCATGTTAAGGCTCAGCTTCCTCATCTGTAAAATGGGGACAAGGCAAGGTGATGCTAGATGGAACTCCACACCTCATTGCTATGTATCCCCGACCCTGGCACAGAAGAGTCTGTGTTAGGATTCTAGAATCTATTTCTCAAGAGTCCTGGCCTACCTGGGGAAGGGGAGGAGAGCAGGGTGGGGGAAGGGGATGAGAAAATGCTGAGTGGCTGTGTCGAGGTTGAGGGCCCTGCTCCAGTATGCCTGTGGTGCAGTGAGGACAGTGGCTCCAAGGGACAGAGGTGGCGACCAGTGACCCCTGAGCCTGGGCAGTTCTCCCCACTCCTCCCTCCCCCTTTTCCCCTGCCTACCCTCCAGCCCCTCTGGTCCAGCCCCTGGCCCTGCAGCCCTAGAGGTAGGCTGAGTGCCCAGCACTTGATTGGCTGGCCCCGACAGCCAGGGAGCTAGCTGACTTCCAGCAAGTTCATTTTGCTGGGCTGAGGTGCAAGTTTCCAAGGCTGGAGAGAGGTGGGGCTGGTGCTGGGGGGTGGGGGGGTGGGGGCGTGGGGATGGGTGGGGCCGACTCCCGCAAGAGAATAAAGTCCCCCTCCCCTCTCCATCCACCAGCTCCTCTCCAGGAAATGCTCTCGTGGAATCCCTGCTCTGCTGTAGGGCAGGGACAAGCCTGGAAGTGAGGCTTGGTCCTTTGGGCTCACAGTCAGGTTGGGGGAGCCAGGATGGCACAAGGCTGTACTGGGGCACGCCTGTCCCCGAGCTCTGCTGCAATCACACACAGGCCCCAAGAGCTCCCCTGGGGCTGTGTAGAGTGGATTTAGAATGAAACTATGGTTGGTGTTTGAATTCCGAGGCTCCTTCCATTTTCTCTCAGCTCCAAGGCAGACCCTTGCACTGAGGACCCTCCTTCCTCCTGTGTGGAGACGGGGCAAGTGGTTTGTTAGCCAGAGGCAGTGGAGGGTGGTGGGGAGAACATGGTGCTGAGAGCCAGGAGCCTGGAGTTCAAGTCCCACTCTGCCATCCACAAGTTTTTCCACTGGGACTCCGTTCCCGTCATCTATAAAATGGGACAATCCTGCTGCTTTGAGGAGCTCCTGGTTCTGGGGAGCCCCTTCAGGACTGATGCTGGTAGCCCACAGTGTGGGCCTAAGAAATGGCAGGGGCTGGGCCTGTGGGGCCCACCTTAAGGAGCCCGAGAATGGGGATGGGGAAGCGGCCACCAGGATCCTGCCCCACTGCCTGGGAGGCTGAAGGCTTTTTGCCTCCAGGCCTGTTCTCAGAGCTATGAGGGGCCAGGCCTGACCTGGTGGCCTCAGGAAATGCCTCTCATGGCTGGGCCCAGAGCTACATTGTTGCTGGATTCGGGAGGTCTTCTAGAAGCAGGCAGGTGTGCAAACAGCAGGGCTGTCGGCCCCCACGGCAAGGGCCAGAGGGAGTGCTGCGCCGGCTGCACACGGGGCCCCTCACTCAGTACTGGGCAGGGTGGCGCGGAGGCAGGAGGCCGGGGTTGGGGGCAGGAGCATGGACTCTGCTGTGAGATGGCTCTGGGTCCAAATCCTTCATGTCCCTAGTCGGTGACTTCCATGAGTCACAACCTCCCAGAGCTTCAGCTTTTCTGTCAAATGGGGGTAACCGTGCTGCTACGTGTAGGGGAGGATGAGGTCTCTAAGTGTACCCCATGGACTCAGGACACTGCAAATGTGCTCCGTCATCAGCAGCCACCGTGACTCCGTCCCCTCAACGGGACGAAAGGTGGTCAGGACAGAGGGCCTGCCAACCGGGCCTCTCACCGGACTGGAGGGGGTGGGGGGCCCATTTAGCAGCTTGGATGAAAACCTGAGGCACCTGCCCCATGTCCCAGCCATCCCCCTTCTCAGGCAGAGCTACGGGGGAGCCTCGCCCACGGGCCCCAGGAGGCTGGCCGGCCCTTGCATGGATTACTGGGGAAGGGAGCAGAAGGCCCAGCACTCGGGGAGCTGGTTGAGTACCAGCAAGGCCAAGGGACCCAAACGAGCAGGTTAGAATGTGCCAGCTTAGGAAGGCACCCAGAGATCTGGGAGCACAGGGCAAGGCTACAGAGAGGGGTGAATGAATGACCACACAAGTCCCTTTAAGGCAGGGGCTGTCAGATTCGGTGTACTGTGTGTACCGAGGAGATATGGCCACCGTGGCAAGTTCCAAGCGGCGGGTCTCAGGGCTGGCAGCACGCTCGAGCCCCATGACAGGGCTGCCTCTGGTCGAATGGTCACCTCTGGAGGGGGACCGGCCCTCAGTATTTTCAAAGCTCCCCAGAGGGTCCGAGCTGCATGGAGATCAGGAGCCAGTTGGGTGGGAGCCAGGAATCTGCATTTTGCCCCGTCATCCAAGTGAAGTCAGGAAACGCTGCTCTGAACAGGCTACACTCTGGAAGGCGAAGTCCTGTACCTCCCAAATCACCGTCCCTGCGCCGCACCACCCCAGTCCGTGGTCCCAGAGGGAAGGCGCAGGGCTGGCTGGGCTACAGCGCCCTCTGGTGGTCGTCTGGCTGGCAGGTGCTGCTGCCGGCTCAGACCAGAGAGGACCCGCTTTGCACCAGATACTGTGTTGAGTTCTTAACCCACCTCTTTCTGTGTCCTTAGTCCCTGGGGGATTGTTCCAGCAAGGAGGTGCTGTGCTGAAGGATCATTTTGCAGAGGCTCAAGGATGCGGAGGTTATACATCTGGGTATCTATCCTGACCTTTAACAGGGTCCTAGGGCTAGTCCCTATCTCCAATCTAGTCTCTGGCATCCACCCAACATTATGGTCACATTTCCTCAATTTATTCCTTATTAAGGTGTGCACAGTCGATACGAGCTGGGAGGTTTATCGCAGATTTTAATAGCAGGAAATAAGGAGGTGTATTGCATTTGCCAAGATGGGAGGGGCTCGTGGGCTCTGAGACGTCCCCACCGCGGCCCACCATGCACCTGCCTTCTCCTTGACCCCTCTAAGCTGGATAGGACCTGGCTCCCTCCTGTGCCCTAACTGTGCCCACTGGGTGACCTTAGGCTGCCCTGTGTGAGACTGGAGGCTGGAAACCCTGTTTTGGTTCCTCTAAGTCCTGACTACCCTCCCAGGCACCTTCTTATCTCGTTGGTCCTGGCGAAGGGGAGATGCACGCAACCGAAAAAAGGAACCTGGAAGCAAAGAAGGGGCAAAGGAAGACCCCCAAAGGTGTGAACCAGGCCTGAGTCAGTACGGACCAGGTGATGCCAGACCTGTGAGGTTTGGGGCACTGGGGTACTCCCTGGGTCTCTCATATGATCAAATCCAACCTTGGGCGGCTGTAGCCTCAGTGATTTCAACCTTTGGAACTTTAATCTTTTTTTTTTTTTAAGTTTTTTTTTTTTTTTAATTTATTTATCAGAGAGAGAGAGCGCGCGCGAAAGAGAGCAAGCACAGGCAGACAGAGTGGTAGGCAGAGACAGAGGGAGAAACAGGCTCCCTGCCAAGCAAGGAGCCCAATGTGGGACTCGATCCCAGGACGCTGGGATCATGACCTGACCTGAAGGCAGCCACTTAACCAACTGAGCCACCCAGGCATCCCTCAACCTTTGGAACTTTAATACCAGTCCCCAAATCAGGCTTTTTCAGCGGCCTTAGAAGACCCCTGGTTTCTTCTCTTTCCGTGCCGAGAAACACATACTCTGAAAGCCCAGCCCTTTGCTGCTCAGCCCACATTAAGCAGCATGCAAATCTCAAAGCCTTCTTTGGAAGGCATTTTTCTTTCCCACCTTCTGAGAGGGGAGCTTGGCTTTCTATTGATTGCACCTGTGAAGGTAGACAGGCGTGCTGTGGGTGGGGTGGCAGTCTGGGCTCTGTTCCCAAATTCAGGCGTTGCCTCATAGAACAGGTTCCTGCTCTGTGCCAGGAGCTCAACAGGCATCATTTGGAGCCGTCTCTCCACGGCGCTGATCTAGCAGTCTCAAGAGCCCGTGAAGGGGACACTCTGGGTGCAGCACTGCGCTTGACGCTTTCCCTCCACCATCGAAGGCTGAGAATCCCAAAACAGCCCCATGAGGTAATAACAGTTAGTGTCCCCATTTTACACATCTGTAAACCGAGGCTCTGGGAGGTTAAAGACAATCTGTCCAGGGGCTCAGGGCCGGAGGCTCAGCTGTGATGTTTTCCACAGAAACAAGCAGTCTCCCAGGCTTGCTTAGGAGCTGTGAGGGATCCTCAGCAGCTCCAGGAAGAGGGGAGGTGGGCCTGATGATGGGCAGAGACAGTGGAGCAGCTAGGAGCGGGCACAGGCAGGCTGCCTGGGAGCTGGAAGGATATTTGGAGTCTGTGGGTCTTCAGTGGGGCTCTCCCTGGATTCACAACGGAGCACTGGGGTTAGAGAAGAAAGGGGGCTGGGCCAGGTCACAAGGGGAGGCGGAGGCTGGGACAAAGGCAGACCCTCGGAGCAGCCAGGTCCTCCCGTAGGACATAGCGTGGCTCCTCCTTTCTGCCTACTTCAGACTCACCCCGACCCTGGCATCCAGTGGGTGGTCAATAAATGCTGATGAATGAACACAAGTGAGCACGACGAGTCCACTGAGCACTTGCTAGACCCCCAGCACCATCCTGTGCCTCCCTCTCTGCTGCCCTGCCCCTGCTCTGGCATGGGGAGGGGCCAAGGGTCACTAATAGACACAAGCAAGGAAGGCTGCCAGTCCTGCCTTATGGCCTAAGCAATGGCAGGGGACCAGAGTCCACGGACCTCAGAAGACAGTGTCTACCAGCTGGTGAGTGGCAGAGGCCCAAAGCCTCAGCTGAGGGTTGGGACCCCGTTCAAGAGCAAGGCAGCGGCAGCTGGCCAGAGTCCAGCACGAACCTGCCATCAATAATATTGGCAAGGCTTCTCCAAGCAACTTCCTGGGTTTTAAATAATGAATTCAGAAACAATTAAGTGAATTCGGCATACTTTGCGTCAATAACAAGTTAAAAATAACACACTTCACAAAAGGCTTGCTTTGAATTGGAAATGGATCTCGTTAAGCTTAAATGTTCCCGAATTCTCCGTTTGGAAACAATGTATGTTAAAAAAAAAAAAAAAAAGATTGTCTTTACACCCTGGTTTTTAGGTGACAATAGCGGGATATCCAATGCCTTTGTTTTGATCGGGCCAGCAGGGGGCAGTGCTGATGACCTACCTGTAAGACACAGGTGCAGAGCCCGGGCGGGGTCTCCACCTGCCTGGCCCCAGCTGTGGCTTGGTGTTTCACCTGTAGCTTGTATATAACCTGCTCCAGGCAGTCGGGAAGCTGCTGCGTGGAAAGCTGTCCGTGTGTCTCGGCACGCAGTGAGTACTCAGGAAACCTAAGCCCATTGTTCTTATTCTGAGCTCGTGAACCCTTTATCCGTATGTGTTTGTCTCCTGACAAGGCATGGCTGGGCCCCGGCTACTGGTGTCCAGGAATTGTGTAGAAAGGGAGGGGACGGGTTTTCCCTGGGCTGGGAACGAAGAGCTGCAGACGGCGAGTCGGGAGCCGGCTCCGGACCCGGCAGCAGGGTCCTCGCTCCACTCCTGCCCTCGCTGTGGGCTCTGGGCCGAGAGCCAGCTCGACAGCAGGAAAGTGACTGTCTAAGACTGGTATGAATGGCGAGTGGGTCTCGTGTGGATTTAAATTACGAAAAACAAAATTTGGATGTCAAATGCCGCTATTCTTGGCACCAGTGAGAGCCAAATGATACGAAAGGCAGTAATTACCCCTGTCAGGAAATTCTGTTGGAAGTTACGGCTGCCACAAAAAGGACAGCCGGCGTCTAGAGACTTCGAGGCCCCCTCTTGCTGGGTCTTACAGCCCACACTGGTCTCTCCTCAGCCCTCATGCCCCTCCCCCCACGCGTTCCAGAGGCAGGGCTGGGGAGCCTTCCGGAGGCCCCCAGATGCCTCTCCTGCTGGTGGGATCCCAACCGCGGCCAGGCAAGCTGCACTGATGTTTCTAGATCCTGTGCCGGGGGCTTTTCTAGCACATCTGTGGTCCTGACTCTGAGATGAGGGCTGGACTTGATTCATTCTATGAGCATTCAGCAAACGCTGACTGCAGGTCAGGACGCTGGGAGCGAGGAGGGGGCCTCATGGCCTCTAGGGGGAGGCAGGTTAAGGAGGCAATGACAGGGACTTAGGGTGGCGCCCCCCCTGGGCTGTGGGTACACAGAGGACTTGCTGGCTCTTCCTGGGAAAGCAGCAAGGACAGGGAGAGGCCTTCTGGAGGAAGAGAGAGACCTCTAGTCTGGAGAGCTATAGAACAAGTAAGTCCCTGTCATAACTGCAGTCTGCTAACTGCTGAAATGCAAAGCAGCAGTGGGTCCCTCTTAGCAAGGCTGGGGAAGGTACATCGGCCCCTCCCCCTGGAAGGCAATTTGACACTCTCTGGGGATACTGGAGACCCAGAGCTTTCTCTGCTGGCGAAAGTCGCAGGGGTGACATTGAAAGTCGCAGGGGCAAGAAGGTTCGTTGGCTCGTAGTTTGTGAGATCCCGAGGTGGACACAACCCCAATGTCCTCGGCAGGATAGGAGATCAGGAGCTGCAGGTGAATTCGAGCAGCAGAAGCCTGGCTTGTCTG
This sequence comes from Neogale vison, assembly GCF_020171115.1. Lineage (NCBI taxonomy): Eukaryota > Metazoa > Chordata > Mammalia > Carnivora > Mustelidae > Neogale > Neogale vison. Next base: position 202,476,181 of record NC_058096.1, on the reverse strand, counting down.
CTTTCTCCATGGAAGAAAGCCACCTGCGTCCACGGTGATAAAAATCTCAAAGTCACGTTAAGGGAAAAGCACAATGGGGAAGGATGAGTGCAGGATGATGAAATCGGCAGCCCGAGCTCAGGCTGAAGTTGTGTGTGATGTGTCCGTTCACAGAGCGGCAGTGGGAACGCTGGGCTGGGACCCTGGCCCCTGCTGGGGGTGAGGAAGGGCTTTAGGGTACCTGAAGGGCTGTAATGTTTCGCCTCCTAAAACAAATGTTTTATGCACGTAAGGAAAATCTTTAGAGGTTTATAAAACTCAGTGGAGGGTCTCTGGATGCTATTTTAATCTCTGTGCCTATCAGAACGTTTCATAATGTTTAAAGGCATTTTCTAAAGATTATTTGAGAGAGAGGAAGAGGTAGTGTGCCAGGGAGGAGGGGCAGAGGGAGAGAAGCAGATTCCTACTGAGTGAGTGAGGGGCCCGCGCCGGGCTGATCTCAAGACCCTAAGATCCTGACCTGAGCAGAAATCAAGAGTCAGACTCTCAACACACTGAGAGTCACCCAGGCGCCCCTAAAAGTGTTTATTTATTTTATTTTATTTTTTAAAAAATATTTTATTTATTTATTTGATATAGAGATAGAGGACACAAGTAGGCAGGCAGGCAGGCGGGGGTGGGGGGAAGCAGGCTCCCTACTGAGCAGAGAGCCCAATGCAGGGCTTGATCCCAGGACTTTGAGATCATGACCTGAGGCAGAGGCTCAACCCACTGAGTCACCCAGGCGCCCTCCTAATGGTGTTTGTTTACTTATTTATTTTTAAAAGATTTTATATATTTATTTGATAGAGCAAGACACAGCGAGAGAGGGAACAAAAACAGGGGGAGTGGGAGAGGAAGAAGAAGGCCTCTTGCTGAGCAGGGAGCCTGATGCAGGGCTCGATCCCAGGACCTTGGGATCATGACCAGAGCCAAAGGCAGATACCCCATGACTGAGCCACCCAGGCGCCCCATTATTTATTTATTTATTTTTAAATATTTTATTTATTTATTTGCTAGAGGTCACAAGTAGGCAGGCAGGCAGAGAGAGGGGGTGGGGGGAAGCAGGTTCCCTACTGAGTAGAGAGCCCGATGCAGGGCTCAATCCCAGGACCCTGAGATCATGACCTGAGCTGAAGGCAGAGGCTTTAACCCACGGAGCCAACCAGGCGCCCTCCTAAAGGTGTGGGTTTTTTTGTTTTTGTTTTGTTTTTTTAAAGAACAGCTAAGTATTCTGTCTCTTGACCTGACTGCCAGTGACCAGGTATCTCTTTATAATGATACACTGTGTATCGTTTCTCTGTGCTTTTCTTGATGGAGGTGACATTTCAGTTTTTGAAAGTTAAAAAGAATGAACAGGTAAGAGTCTAGGGTGGGAGCAGCAGTTCAGAGGGACAGAAGAGAGCAGAGGGCTGGGAGCTGGGCAGAGCCCTGTGTATGCAGGGCCCAGGGATCTTTGGTGCCCTGAGTGGCAGCCCTGCTCCCAGCCCCCGCCTACCTGTGGTGGGGCCCTATGCTCCCCACCTGGCCATGAGGCCAGGCCTGATCCAGGCCCAAGCCTGCGTGGGGCTGGCTACAAAGTGAGCTCTCCAAGAAGGACACCAGCTGGAGGTAAGGAGGTTGGCTTCGAGAAGTGGATCAACCAGCACCTGCTGGGTGTGTGGCCTGCATGGGAGGAGACTAGGAGACTGGCATTTCTTGGCCTGGGGGGTGGGGGGTGGCTGTGCTAATGGGGAAAGTCAGGCAGGAGAGGGCAGAACGGCCCTCGGTGGAGGCGGCAAGAAGCATCCCACACAGTTCCATGGGCGGCTGTCTTTAGGAGCTCGGGTAGGCTTTTCTTGGAGTTTTGGAAGGTTGGGGGAGACCCAGCAGGTGCAAGGGTGTTAGCAAAACTGCATTACTCTGGAGGAAGCGAAAAACAAGCTCCAGGAGCCAAAGGTTGGGTTCTTAAGCTTTTGGTGTTTCTTCTGCATCTGTGATGGCGAGTCAGAGCCTGGGCACAGGGAGGGAGTGCACCGGGAGCAGGTACACCTGACGGACGTCAGCAGTGACTGATCTGGCAAGTCATCCTGTTAAGAAAATCTCAGACATAAAGGAAGGTATAGAGAAGGATTCTGCCCCGGACTGAGAAATAAAACATGAGAGATAAAACTGCCCCCTGCCGACCTCCCTTCCTAGCGTGCAGCCTCCTCCTTTTGTCTGTGTTCTTCCGAAGGGACCAGAATCTGTTTCCAGAGTGAGGAGCATTTCTCTGTGTCCCTGAGCATAGGCTAAGGAGTGGTTTTGCATGTTTTTAAGCTTCATATAAACAGTCTCTGTCCTAAGGATCCTTCTGCCCCTGCCTATGCATATGCTTTCAAAATTGATTTTTTTTTTGCCAAAAACCTGTAGCTCAAGTGCAAGTTTTTCCTTTCTGGAGTGCCTTGAAATTCACATAGGATATAGTCTACCCACTTCCGGTGTACAGTTTGCTGGTTTTCAGTGTGTTCATGGAGTTGTGTGTTCATGGACCATCATCACGATCTGTGTTAGAACAGTGTCATCACCCAAAAAGAAACCCCCCAGACCCTTGAAGCACCACCCCCAATTGTCCCATACCCCAACTCTAGACTTTCTGCCTATGGATTGGCCTATTCAGGACATGTCATATAAATAGAATTAGGCAATATACAATCTTCTGGGGCTGGCTGAGGCGTTCCTTTCTGTGGTTGTATAGTCCATCATACAACATTACTGCCATTCATTTATCCAAATAAATGATGTGGAATCCCGCTTTCAGCCAAGATGGAGTAAAGGGGCTGGGTTTACCTTCCTGCCTGAAAAAACAAACAAACAAACAAAAAACCCTAAACAACAAGATAAAATCAATGAAGCAACAGTTCTCAAGACGCTGGACGTCAAGCAATGAAGGTTAGGACTCCCTGGGAGATGGGGAACAAAGGAGGTGAACCCTGTGATTGCCATGACTTTATTGCTGGGAGACAGTCTCCGGGCTGAGGACAGGGAAGGGGAACACAGGTGGGGCCCAGGGGGGCTCCTCAAGTTGAGAAGAAGAAGCTGGAAGTTCAGGGAAGCCAAGGTGGCTAGAATTTACAACGCAGCCCACGGAAGATGAGAGTGTGAGAAACCTGGAGAGTTGCCAAGGACCTTCTCCTGGGACTCAGCTGAGTGCCCATCCCTACAGGCATGTAGGGAACAGACCCAAGGCTGGGAGAAAGAACGCTTTCTGTTCATGAGAGGTAATCATCCTCAGAACTCACACAGTTTAGGAATAAGGCCTGTTCCCAGAAGCCAGAATGGAGAACATCACGATTTAGGGGTTACTATAGAAAGTACATCCTAGAACAGAGCCTGATAATTTTTATGGGAATTCAAAAAATAGCCAATGCTCTCAATAAGGTAAAATTCAGGGGCCCCTGGGTGGCTCAGTCAGTTAAGCGTCTCGCTCTTGATTTCAGCTCAGGTGATGATCTCATAGTCATGAGACTGAGCCCCATGTCCGGCTTTTCACTGGGCATGGAGCCTGCTTAAGAGTCTCTCCCTCGGGGCACCTGGGTGGCTCAGTGGGTTATGCCTCTGCCTTCGGCTCAGGTCATGATCTCAGGGTCCTGGGATCAAGTCCTGCATAGGGCTCTCTGCTCAGCGGGGAGCCTGCTTCCTCCTCTCTCTCTGCCTACTTGTGATCTTTATCTGTCAAATAAATAAATAAAACATTAAAAAAAAAAAAGACTCTCCCTCCCACTCTCTAAAAGTAAATAAATAACTAAAGATGAACCAGCAGACTACACAGGCTTTAAGGATTTCACAATCTAGAACACATCACCACCATAGAAAGTAACAAATATACTCCCCTTATGAAAGGAAGAAATACAGAGGTGTGGCAGGGTGGGGGCGGGGGGGGGATTTCTCCTAGGCCATTTTCTAGGTAACCCTCGGAAACATGAGAATTCAGAACTATTTCGCTAAGAAAGGCTGTGTCTGATTTGTCATTTGTTGACAACTTCTGATGAGAAGATTAAAATTTCTCTTTCTGCTTCCTCCCCCTCCCCCTTCCGTTGCTCTGTTTGAGGCAGAAGGGAGGACCCGTGAGGGAGGGAAAAGCAGCAGAGTGGAGGAAATGGGGTTTGCCACCGGGATATGGAGATCCGCGATCTCCAGAGGCTGGGGAGGGGGGTGAGCGGCCCTGGAGATGCTGACGGTGCTTGGGGCTTCTGCACAGACTTCTTGGGTGTTGTGTGGGGTACGAGCGGAAAGGTGGGGGGCTCTCTGGTGGGGGAGGGTCCGGCCCCTCTGGAAAGTCTGATGAATCTAGATTTGATTAAATCTCAGACTTCCCGTGCTCTCCGTGTTTACTTTGTCTTGGTCTAGCTAAACCCTTTTGGAGACGTTTAGCCGGTGTGGTCTCGGCAAAGGAAGGCCACACAGGAATGGCTTGGGGCTTAGGACTTGGGGTCTGTGGAGATCTCCCGGCTTCCAGAAGCCGTGGGCCTGGAAGCTGTGGACTGGGGCTGCCTCCCCTTTGGCTTCCTCTTCACACAGAACCTGGGCCCTGGAAAGCATTCAGTGAAACACTGGGGAAAGAAGGGAAGAAAGGAAGAAACACTGGAAATCTTTTCAAGCATCATGATGTGAGCATTCAAGGCCGTATCACTGGACCCTCTCTGTGAGGCCTGTTGTCAAGATATAAACCTTTACTGTTGTCCAGACAGGCCGTGCCCTCCTCTCGGAAGGAGGAGGAAGGCCCTCGCCCGCCCCTGGGTTCTACACGGCTCGCTCTGTCTGAATTCGGTCTCCTAGATGCTGCCTCCTCTCAGAAGTCTCTTCTGATTGTACCCTCCACCCCTGCCAAGCTCTGGCTTCTTCCTTTTTGGTCCCCTGTTCCTGGGCCAGATTGACTTGTGTTTTCCTCAGCCCTAAACGTTGAGGCACCGCCCAGACTGGGGAGGGGTAGGAGGCAGAAGAGGAAGTGGGAGAGAACCAAGAGAAGCTGGGCTGGAGCCGGGGCTTAGACGGTACAGGCGAGACGGTTTCAGACGAGGCTGGATGAGGGTGTGGGGGTGCAGGAGGAGGCCATTGAGGGCCTCAGCCAGTATGTGGGGTTCATCCAGTAGGAGTTGTGGGAAGGGGGCCTTTGAACAAGAGAGTGCTTGTGCCAGGTTCTAGAAGGTTCCTTGGGCTGCCACACAGAGAATGAGCTGGGGGGATGAAAGGAGGTCAAGAGGCGGCTGGCAGCCGCTATCACCTGCGTAGGGAGAGGTAGTAGAGGTCTGGACCAGGATGAGGCAGGAGGTGATGTGTTGGGGTCATTCAGGAAGTAAAATCAACAGGACCTGGAGTTAGTGGGGGAGAGCCCTCCGCAGTCCCACGGTGTGGGGGCGGGCAGCTGCCTGAAAGCTGCTTCTTTGTTCCAGCGTGCCTCTCGCAGTTTCGGTGCTGTGTGACTGCCGGGAGGCATTGCTGCCGCTGGGGTCTCTGGTCCATGAGTCCATCCCTCCCTGGCCCTGCAGGTGGGGGTGTGGGTTCCTCCTCCCACAGGACACAACCCAGGCCTCTGCGGGTGACGCAGCTGGTTAGCTGCTGAGCCCGTGTCTCTGAGACCTGCAAACGTGAAATTCCAGGTGGGCTCCAAACTTTAGACCCACCCTCCCCCCCAACTCCTGCCCTCAAGGACCCTGGCTTGTCTCCCAACACTTTCTCGTGGGGATAAAGCTCCTCATCCATTTCTGAGCTGGGTGGTGGCTTCTTCAGTCTTTTGAACGTGGAGCAGTAGAGGTAGAAGCCTCCTGAGCTTAAGGCATGGCATAGGGACTGGGAGTTTCTGTTAAAACTGGTCAGCTGCCCCCCTCCTCCCCCCCCCGCATCATGAAAATGTGACAAGCATATTGATTGAATGCTCAGATCTGGAGTCACAGATGGCAGCATAAAGACGGGCCATGTATGACTCATATACCCATAAACTCCCTACTGCCCTGCAGGGATGGAGACTCAGGCCGCCCCAGGTGGGTCGCCGTGAACTTGGCCGATGCGGAGGCTGTTAATGCCCTGAACCACGTCCTGCTCACACTCCTAGGTTGAAGCCCTAAACCCTAGTGTGACTGGATTTGGGGATAGAGGCTCCAAGAAGGTGACTGAGCTTAAGTGAGGCTAGAAGCGTGGGACCCTGACCCCATAGGATTAGCGCCCTTAGAGAAGAGACCAAAGACCGCACATTCTCTCTGCACACTCGTGGAGGGAGGAAGGCCACATCTCTAAGCCAGGAGGAAGCTCCTCACCAGAAACTGGCTGGCGTTTTTGTCTTGGACCTCCCAGCCTCCAGAACTGTGAGAACTTAGTTTCTGTTTTGAGCTGTCCAGCCTGTGGTCTCTGGTTAGGGTGGCCTGAGCTGACCGACGCAGAGGCTGCCATAGCTTCTGGCCCCTCTTTGCTGCTGACGTTGTTGTTCCTCTCAAGTCCCAGAGGGACTGGGAGCAGGATAACTCCTGGGTCAGACCCAGGCCATAGGACCCTCAACCCTGAGGTCCCATGGAACCCTGGAAAGTTCCTCCAGCCCTCCCTGCTGGACCCAAGGCTCATCCTTCCCACAACTGTGCCTAGAGCATGTCGGCAGGGGACCAACACAGTAGCACGCCCTGTGAGTCCGACCTGGGCCACAGGCAGCTGCTACATTGACCTCTTTGCAGGACTCGACTCGGGGGCAACTTTCTTCCTCTTGACCTAGGAGGGTGATCACTGGGTGATCCCCTTTCTCTGGAGTAGACACTGTGAGCAGGAGACCTGGTCTGGGGGGCCCCACTGAGCTTCCACTTGGGGCGGGGGAAGGAGTCCTAGGATTGTACCCTCCTCTTGCCATTTTCTGTGCTTCATTATTTTCTATGATCTATACTTCCAATCCACAGATCCAGAGCCCCCAGATTCCCAAGGGTCAGTGATTTCTGGAATCCTACACAGGCATCTCCCCGGTGTCCCCGTAATCTCCTATTACCTCTCTCCCTTCCCAGAGGGAGACAGAGAGGCCACAAGGGAGCATCTTCTGATGGGTGTGTGTGTGTGGCTGGAAACTGCCTCTGAAATGCTTCAGTTATTAAAGTACGATCCTCTGAACCCCTGGAGGTTAGAGCCTGGGAAGCAGGAGAGGCTGAGGTGGTGGCTTTCCTTATAATGGGACCTGGGTCCCTACCCACAATACTCCATCTGGGAGGGAACCTCCGGTGGGAGCAGGGGGTACAGCTGTGACCCCATCTCTGCAGCTAGAGATGCCTGTGTGGATCCTGGCCCCCAGGAAGCACAAGGTCCTCACTGGGGAGAAGGAGCATCTGGCCCCCCAGTTGCTGTGATGTACCTCACATCTGTTTCCCCCTCCTCCACCCAGCAGAGAGAAGGGAGAATCTTCAGGTCCCACAAATGAGAAAGACACGAACCCTGTTGAAAGCCGAGTTAAGTCTAGAGTCACCGGACACACTGTGGAAATGTCTATTTCCCAGTTCGGAAACGTGCCTGTTCTCTAAGATGCCACCAATGGGGAAATCTGGGTGATGGGGCAAGAGACTGCTATACTTTTCTTGTAACTTCTTGAAAGTCTGTAATCCAAAGAAATAAAGATTTTTAAAAACGACAGACCCAGAAACTAGGATAAAATATTTGCAGACCAGAGTCTCATAAGGAACTTGAATAGGGAGCTCCCACAATCGGCCAGTTGGGGCTACTGTAACCAATGAGCATGGACTCTTGCGGGTTCTGAGCAAACATTTCTTTCTCCCGGTGCTGCAAAGTCCAAGATCGAGGTGCTGGCAGATTTGGTATCTGGTGGGTGCCCTCCGTGTCGCGTGTGGATCTCTAGTTCTGCCTTCCTGCTGCTTTCTCCTGACGCACACTTGCCGGCGGGGGACGTCTGCTCTTCCTCTTTTAAAAGGGCATTAATCCTGTGCCGAGAGCCCCACCCCCGTGACCTTACAGAGTTATAATTACCTCCAAAACTCCCCACCTCCAGATGCTGTCACACGGGGCATTACTAGAGTTCCAGCTTACAGATTTTGAGCAGACACAAACAACTGAGTGATAGAAAGTAAGATGACCCCCCAAGAGTGACAGTGAGGATGGAGACAGGAGGGGGTCCCTCGCGTCGCTGGCGGGAACGTAAAACGGTGCAGCCGCCCCACCGGTCCTCGGAAAGTTAAAACGGAGGGTCACCGGCAATTCCACGCCGAAGTATATAGAATATAGTTTACCTATAAATCTCTTGTTGTAGAGTTAGAGAAATGCAACCCTACGCCCCCCGCCACAAATATTTATAGCGGCATAATTTATAATAGCTGAGAGTGGGAAGCAACTCAGGTGTCCGCTCACTGGTGAATGGATGAATAAAATCTGCTCTAGCCAGACAATAGGATAGTATTTGGCAGGAAAAACAAGCAGAGTACGGACACATGGGGGACCCCGCACACCCTGCGGAATGAAAGAAGACCGAGCAGAAGGCCACGTGGTGTTTTCTGGTGCCTCCGTGAAGTGTCCAGCACAGGCGGACGGAGAGCCGCAGAGAGCTGACAGCAGTGGCCAGGTCATCGTGGTGATGGTCACACCACTCCGTCCAGGTACGAAGAGCCACTGGAGGGTGCATGGAGGTGGGCAAATTCCATCCCGTGCCTGGGCCGCCGCAGGTAGAGCCTGTGCTTCCCACGTGCGTGTCCGTGGCCCCCGAGCCCAGCGCCCTGGCACGGTGCAGATGGGATTAGTCCTGCTGTCCTTCCTGCGTCCTCGTGGCAGCCTTAGGAGGTGCGGTTGTCGTTCCCATTTCACAGATGAGAAAACTGAGGTTTGGGGAGATGACCCCCGGAGGGTGCAGAATACTAGGCTCAGTCTCTTACTCCACAGGGCTTTGGGCAGGCTTTTTTTTTTTCCCCCTAAAGATTTTATTTATTTGACAGACAGAGATCACAAGTAGGCAGAGAGGCAGGCAGAGAGAGCGGGGGAGAAGCAGGCTCCCTGCTGAGCAGAGAGCCCGATGCAGGGCTTAAACCCAGAACCCTGGGATCATGACCTGAGCTGAAGGCAGAGGCTTTAACCCACTGAGCCACCCAGATACCCCTTTGGACAGGCTTTGTGACCCTTGGTCAGGCTCAGCGGGTTGCAGGCTCCTACCAGTGGCCTGGGGAGTGTGGAAAGGACTTCTCACGCTCTCTCTAGTTGTGTCACGTGAGGACATGGGGTCCCCCGCCTTCCTGTGGCAGGTGTCAGGCCAGCAGACCTCAGCTCGTACCAGACATTGCAGTACTGGTCATGGCCACCAGGCGGCAGACCCACCCCAGCTCTCCCTTGCAGCGCCGCAGCCTGCAGACCTTTGTACATTTTTCCTTGTTCTGTGGTTTCAGTGTTCCGTTCTTGGAGTATAGAAGGGCTCTTAGAATTGTGCCAGGGCCCAGAGCTCTGGCTGAGAACTGGAACCCCACTCATTTCCCATGCAAGAAGAGAGGCCCTGACAGCTCCTCCCACCCCCTTCTGCAGCGCCTGGCACCCACAGTCTGCCCGGTGCTTGCCTCGACCTCCCTGCCTTGTGTCGGTCCCCTCCAACTAGTGCTAGCAGGCTGGGAAGCCCTGGCCCCCAGGTGGATAGCAGGCCAGCCCAGGCCTCCTCGCCACTACTGCTCTTGGCTTCTTCTGGAACTGGAGGTGGTAAAGGTAGGCACATGGCCCCCAGGACAGCCACACCAGGCTGGTGGGAGCGGCTGTTTGCCCCTGTGGGTTTAATTGGTTCATACTGTTGGACCAGACTGCTGGGTCTGGGCAAGCAGACAGGTCTACAAGTGGGTCCCCTCCTCCCCAAGGGCTCAGAGGATTATCCTGGGGCCCCCACCAGTGGCTGGGAGCATCCAGTCGCTTTCCCCAGCATTAGTGCGTTCCAGCTGGGTTCTAGGCATCTGGCTGCCAGCATGGCCTGCAGCAGGGGAGAGCGGCCAGCAGAGGGAGCTATCATCCTGCAGTCACAGAAGGCAGAGACTCAGCGCGGGGGTCAGGGCCATCTGTGCCGCTCTGGGTGTGCTGATGTGCTCCTGGGCCAGCCGTCAGAGGGAATCCCAGGCACCAGAGGCAAAGCCTGGGAAACCGCATTTTAACGAATCAAGGGGTGGGAGTTCTGCAGGGGTCGAGGGATTAAGACTTCTGATTTGTGGGGCCAGGTGGGAGCCAGGCTTCCCGCTTTCCCTCGCCCTGAGCTGCTCTGACGCCAACCTGAGGGCCCCCTTCCCCAGGATGGGCACTGCTGTTTCTCTATGCTTCTCTGAGGTTACTGGTGTGGCGGCCATGTGGGGAGGAGCTGGGCCTGTATGCTAATGCCCTTCCCTGCCCGGGGAGGCGGGGAACCTCTGCTCACTAGACTGTGCGGCCTGGAGGCCAGAGCGGGCTTCAGCCTCTGCGCCGGGAGGCAGGCTGCGGTCACGTGGCAGCGCTTCTCTGGTGGCTGTGGGCCAGTGGGGGGCCGGGGGGAGGCCCGGGGGAGGGGACCGCATGAGACTCTGGCGTCTCACCACTGCCCCTACCAGCAGCAGCTCGGTTCTCGTCAAATAAACATGACCGGGCCAGGTCATTTGTCTCAAAACATATATTTTATCACTCCTCTCCATAGATCTCTGAGCACCTTTGCCACAATTTCAGGAATGTGTAGAGCCTCTAATCTCGACCCCCTCGTCTCCCTAGGCCTTGGCGACAAGGTCCCTCACAGCCTGTGTGATGGCGTCCCTGTCAATGCCAAACATCTTCAGCAGCTCCGCCGGCTTCCCGCTTCTTGGCACCTCGCCCACGGCCAGGCGGGTGACGGTGATGCCAGGCTCGCCCACCAAGGCAGAGCACACGGCCTCACCTAGGCCGCCTGCAAGAGGAAAGGAGAGCAGTCAGGGGATGTGGCCTCAGGCTGAGCAGCGGGTGCGTCCTCCTGGGCCCCCGCCAACCCCAGTTTTCTTCCCTTGTCCCAGGGATGACAAGATAGCACAGACACCGCCCTCTCCCATGCCTGGAGCCAGAGCAGACATCATCAATCAATCATGATCCTTCTGTGTTTTCCTAAGCCCAAGGTGGCCTCTGAATCATTTTTAACACCATGTCAGTGGGCAGCTGTCCTAGCTGAGTGAGCATTTGTACCTGACATCAGAGTCTAAGCCCACTTCTCCTGCCCTGGAGCCTGCCCTGGAGGAGGGCTGGTGTGTGCTTGTGGGGGGCTGCTTTGCAAAAGACCCATAGAAGACAGAAATTCTGCACAACTGGGTCAGGGACACAAGCCACCTTTTCTCCTCTTAGCCTCAAGGTCAAAATCCTCCTGGGCTCCTTGAGCAACAGCGGCTCAAAGAAGCCACATCAGCAGCCAAGTTTGCTGGGTCCTTGGCCAAGCCTGGGGCCAAGAGGAGGCCGAGTCCCAGCTGCTCCAAGGGATGGCTCTGGGCTTCCACAGGATGAAGGAGAGGCGTCCAGCCCTTCCCTGATCTGCCTACCCCCGGCCCTCCAGCCCAGGGCTGTTACCTTCGTAATAATGGTCCTCCACAGTGAGGATCCTGCCCTTGGTAGCACGTGCGCTTTCAAGAATGAGATTCCTGTCCAGAGGCTTGATGGTGAAGGGGTCTAAGACGCGAATGTTGATCTTCTCTGTGAAGGGAGAGAACACAGGGGCAAGGCTGAGGGCAAGGCGCTGGGTGCTGTGGGTGTGTCCTTGCATGGGTGAGGTCGGGGGGGGGGGTGTCCTAAGAGTTGTCCCACAGTTAAAAGCCTGGGCCTATCCCTATCATTGGGAGACTGGCTGTTCCTCTTCTCCCATCATCTGGGTAGTGCCTGCCAACACCCAGTGGCTTGCCCCCTCCCTCTGCTTATCTATGATGCCCACGTCCTCTGGCATCCTGCACCCTGAATTCAGAGCATCTGGTCTCCAGGAAGAGAAACGTCCGTCTGTCTCCTCTGAAATCCTGAGCCAGAGAATGGAAGCCTTTGGACCATCAAAGAACACTGTGGGGCCGGCAGGGGCCCACACAGCTTTGCCTCATCTTCCCAGACGCCTTTGAAGATACAGGGGAAGCCAGAGGACAGTTCCCAGCGTCTGCTGTGAGACAGGGCCAGGGCTCACCGGGGGAGGGGAGGGGGACCTGCAGGCACAGGGGCCAGGCCAGGCGAGGACCCCACAGAACGGCCTCAGTAGGACAAGCCAAACTCTGCCATGCCTCTTGAAGCCCTCCCCCGGGGATCGCCATCTCTGACGGGGCTGGGCCTCCCCTGGCTTCCCTCCAGCTCACTGGAGCTCTGGACACACTGTTCCCTCTGCCCGGGCCTCTGCTTATCACTTCCTTCTCATATCTGAGGTCATTTTCCTGAGGACACGCCTTCTGTCTTCTCCATCCTCTCCACACGGCCACACCATGGCCTCTGTTGTGATTCCATGGGGCTCCTACCTTTCCTACTGTGTCAGAAGCTAACATCTACGAGCCTGCCCTGGTGATAATAACAGTGATGATAACTCTAGGTCACAAGGATTAAATCCTCAGGACAGCCCCACCAGAAAGGTGATGGTATCTCCACTTTACGGATGGGGATACTAAGGCATGGCGATGTGGATTAAGTCAGGTGTAGTACCCCACTAAGTGGCGATTCGGGCCTAGTTATTGGACCACTGAGCTGGGGCACCTCAGCTCCAGGGCCACGGGGTAGGGGCAGGGCCTCCAGACACTGTGGTCCCGGAACTCAGCATCCTGCGGGCCACACAGTCCTAAGTGCTCAAAGTGGGGCTTCTATGGGGTGCCTGAGGGGCTCAGTCGGTTAAGTGTCCAACTCTTGATCTCAGAGTCGTGAGTTCAAGCCCTGTGTTGATAAATGGTGGCTTTTGTCACTACCACCATTGAATCAGATGAAATCCCTTCTCACCCCCAAGACTGTGGACGCCACTGGTGCCTGATCTAAGACCGGAGGGGGCCCTCCTCACCTTTCTTCAGCAGGTCAGCAGCAGCCAAGGCCTCGTGCAGGGTCACTCCGGCCCCAATCACAGTCACCTGGTCGTCCTTGCTCTTCAGGACCACCTGGGGAGGACAACGGGGCCAGTGAGGCTCAGGGACCAGGGGCCAGGGGCGGACCCTGGCTCTGGGCTTGCTTTGGGGTCTCACCGGGCCGTGAGTGGCACTGACCTTGGCTTGTTGGATTTGGAAGTCCTCGTTGTTGTTATAGATAATGGTGTTTTCAGGGCGGCTGGTCCGGATGAAACAGATGCCCTAGAACAAAACACAAGGACAAAGAATGACGGAACGTGGGATGCACGGGCAGCCTTGGAGGGAAGATTCTTTCTAGAAAGGCCACCGCTTCTCACCTGCCCACTTCCACCCCGCTGTCCCCATGCTGGCTCCCACCCACCCCTCCAGCAGGGAAAGGGAGAGTCTTGTCCTCTGGAACGTGCACCTCTCCAGACACTCCCCGAGTAGAGCAGCCCCGTGGCTATGCAGCCCCAAGCCCCACAGAGAAAACGGCTTCCCTTTCCAGTCGGCTAGTCTCTAAGTGGGGCTGTTCCCTGCAGGTGCGTCTGGCAGAGCAAGGGGTACCCACAGGGGACTCTGGTCTACGGCACCGTGGCCCTCGGTCAGGACCGTGTCACTCAGCTCACTCTTTCTGTCCTGGAGAACCCGGCTCGGGGCAGAGACAGGCATCAACAGCCAGAGAGACCTGGGATGCTGGGATTCTCATGGACACAGAGCACAGTGATCGGTCAGCACTGTCTGCCACGGGGCAGAAAGGGTGGTGTGTATCCTGTGTTTCCTGGTCTAACCTCTACAAGCCCCAGGCGGCGGCGGCAAAATCAGGAGACAGTCCCCCGGGGGCTGGGGGGGCCTGAACAGCCAGCGCTGTGCCGGCCTGCTGACCCCCGCCCCCACGCCACCAACGGCCACGTGCCCCACCTTGGTGTTGGCTGCTAGTTCCACCGCCTTCTCTGTAGACACCGCATCACTGGGGTAGAAGACCGTTGCGGTGGGGATGGACCGAAACATGGCCAGATCTTCCAGAGCCATCTGAGAGGGTCCGTCTTCCCCTGGGGTGTGGGGGAGGACACGAATGAATCCCCCAGCCACGGAATGGAATCCTACCCCGCACCCCACCGGCCGCCGCCACACCTCCTGGTCCTGACGTCCAGGGAGGTGGCAGCGGCAAGCCTCCTGGCCCCGCTCGACTCACCGATGGACACGCCGCAGTGGGAGCCACAGAAGTTGATGTTGCTCTCCGAGATGGCCGCCATGCGGATCTGATCAAAGGCCCGTGTGAAGAAGGCCCCAAAGGCGCTGCAGAAGGGCACCGTCCTGTTGCGGGTGGCACAGCCCACGGCGACGCTGACCTGCGGGGCAACGGCGGCGGCGTCAGCCCCGACGAGAAGGGAGAGGGTGGCCGAGGAGCCCAGAGTCTCACGCCCCTCTCCAGGGGCTGGGGGCATCGGTCATCCTTGTGACCGAATTCTCCTCAATTCTCCTCTTCCCAGGCGGGAGATTCCAGGGGACCCAGGGCTTCCTCAGTCTGTCTGTCCGCAAACTCCTCGGACTTGAAATGACCACTTCAGAAATTCTCTTTAAAGTTCTGTTCCTGGGGACTGTTTTTTTTTTTTCCCCCTAGCAAATGAGGAAGGCCCTTCCACAGAGTAGGCCAGGAAGCTTGGACATGGATGGTCCCTCCTTCCCAGGCTTCTGCGAACCCCGTCCCCAGCATCCTTGCCAACCCCCGGCCCTCTGCGGAGACCAGTCCTCCCTACGCACTTCTAGGCCCGCGGCGGCTCCAGACCCAAATCCCGGCCTGGAAGCGTGGAGGGCAGGCAGCGGCTCCCAGTCGGCTGCCACCTCCACAGCTCTGGAAACTGCCACGGACGTGACCTCCCCAGCCCACACACTGTGCCAGTTGAGACCAGACCCTCCAGCTGCCAAGACGAGAAGCCTCAGAGAGACAAGTTCAAGTGGAGAAAGAACTCTGCATATGGTAGAGCCTGGTGGCCTTCTGAGCAAGGAAGCTCTAGGTGCTACAGGCCTGCAGGCCAGGCTGGTGTCCTCGGGGGAGAGGACCACGGCTGCTGGACCCAGCACATTCCAGCCTTGTGACTATGGCTGCCCTACCACCTGGAAGGCCCTTTACCCCGAGACAGCCCAGCGAGCACCACACGTGGCCTACAGACAGCATTTTCGGTGTGCGCCTGCAGCCCACCTAGCTCTGCTGTCCGTCCACTCAGCCGGTACGTGTGCACTGGAGCAGCACACGCACATTCCTCTCCCTCGCCACTGCAGTTGCTTGAGGTCAGGGCCGGGTCCCAGCTGTTCCTGGGGTGTCCCTGGACTGGCCTCCAGCAGGCGCCTGGCATGGCCAACATAGCTGCCCAGGGGAGCAGGAGGACTTCAGCCTTGCTCCATACCCAGCAGACCTCAACCCCAGGCTGTGGCTGGCCTGGGGCCCACCTGCCCATCCCCGGCACCCACCATGTTCTGCTCCGCAATGTAGCACTCAATGAAGCGGTCTGGGTGCTCCTTTCTGAAGAGATCTGAGAAGGTGGAATTCTTGGTGTCCCCATCCAGGGCGATGATGCGGTTGTGGGCACAGCCCAGCTTGGCCAGGGCCTGTCCGTAGGCCTTGCGGGTGGCTATCTGTGGGGAGAAGAGTGTGCGGGCCCTGAGCACTGGGGTAGGCATGTGGCTGGAAGCCTGGTTCAGCCTCCGGAGGTCACAGCATTTGGGGAGGAAGAGGATAAAAATGAGGGTAGAAAAGGGAAGTCTAACACCACACAGTCCGGTGGAAATTTATCTTCTGCAAGTCTGCCAGTGGGAACTTGTACACTGACTGTCTCCAAAGTCCCTACGGGCCCTTATTCCCAGCCCAGCTGTGAGGCATCAGAGCTGGGGATGGTCTACCACCCCTGTGACAGAGGTCTGTGAACGGACCCCACCCTGCACAGGAACAGACACAGGACCAGGGCAAGCCTGCTGTGGGATCACATCGGGGAGTGCCCTGGAGCAGGACAGGCCTGCCTCGGCTCTGCTAGGCTGGACACAGCAGTGTCCTGAGCTTGGACCTAGGGACTCGGGCTGAAGACCCAGAGATAAGGGGACTCAGGTGCCAGGGGCTTTGATCTCAGCGCCGCTGGGAGCTTGCTGTGTGACTGTGGGCCACCCTCTTGCCCTCTCTGAGCCTCTGTAGGAAAACGGTCACACAGTTGGCTGTTCTCACGGAGGAGATGGCAGGATCAACACCTAGGATTCCTCCTCGCCCTGAACTAATCTCTCCTCTCTCCCTTTCCCAGCCCCCCAGGGAAGACACATCCTGGTCCCAGCCTTGGGGAACCTGAGAATCACGGCCACCCCAGCTACACCAGAAAAGCAGGGCCCAACTCCGTACCTTGTCCCCAACTTTGTAGCTGGGTGGGCTGGGCATGCGGATGTTGGCGATGCTCACTGACGGGGCGTCCTCTTGAGGGGGGTTCACGAGGATCTTCTTTTTGCTCTGGATCTGGTTGTAAATTTCCTGGACAATCTGATCAGCCATGTTTTTGGGGAGGGGCTTCCCATGCCAAGCGTCCTTGTCCTCTATCCCTGTGGGTACGACACAACAGGGCAGGGGATCGGTAAGACCAGAGCTCCCGAGGACCAGGAAGCTGACCCTCCAACAGCAGAGGGCAGGCCAGGGGCCGCAGACAGGGCCGCAACACTGTGAAGCACAGCCCCGTGTTGGGGGACCAGGGTTGGGTGAACAGGAGTCCGCATGCCCAGCCCCCACGGACCAGCGGCCAGGTCTCCTGGAGCTGGCTCACAGCCAAGTGCGGGGGTCTCCACACCACCTCCCGCACTGCAAGGAGGCCCCCGCTGCAGAAATACCGTTCAGTCTGTTGAACGGGGCAGTCAGGAGCGAGCCTGGCCAGGAGAACGGAAGCCGAGACCCAGAGCCAGGTGAGCTCTAGCCGGGTGTCCCCCAGCGCATGGGGGTGCAGAAGGGCACCCAGGAGCGTCCTGCACCATGCTGCCTTGCTGTGTGGGGACCAGCGAGGCTGAAGAGCCCCCTCCTCTGAGGTCACCTCAGCCCAGCCAGAGCCAAGGACGGACTCTCCCACTCAGCACCCAGCCCCCCCGATGAGGCCCCCAAGAGCCCCCAGAAGCTTTGAGATTTCCAGATCCCACCTGGCGGTAACACCAAGGCATCCGTGCCGGGCGGCAGCTCCAGGGTACGACGATACCCCCGAGTCCTCTCCTCGAGGTCCACCCCCTCCCCGAAGGCCCCAGAGCCCTGTCCCTTCTCCACAGGACAGTGCTTGTCCTCATTTGCCACATGGGCCAGTGGGGCATGGGGTGAGGGGCATGGGGTGCAGAAGCTGGCCCGGGGTCTGCAGTTAGGCCCCATGGACCTGGGCAAGTGCCGACCCCTTCAGTCCCGCCTTCCCATGTCTAACAGGGGCGAGGGCTGCCTTATCCCGAGGGGTTCGGAATCCAAGGGGCCTGCGTGCTGGGGAGCTGCTTACACTTGCACTGCTTTCTGGGCCAGCCAGGAACCACCTTCTAGAACCTTCTAGGCACTGCCCATACAGGACCCTGGAAGCACTTCACCCCTAAACGCAGGAGACCCCACTTAACTCCTGGGGGAGGAACCAGATTTCCCGGGTTCTCCCAACTCGGCGTCAGCCCTTCTGCTCAGGGCAGATAGCTAGAGCGGCCAAGGAAGTGGTGAAGAGGACACCCAGGGAGGGTGTGGGGGGCTGTGTCACACCACCGTCCCTTCTCCTTACCAGCAGGTCCTCCCAAAGGCCCTCCTCTCCTCCCGCACAACCTGGGCTCCAATTCAGGCTCAACCACGTGGACGGCTGACTTACCTCATGGGGCACGGCGTCCTGTACCTGCCCCTACCCGCCCCTACCCAGCCCCGTGCACCTGGTGTAAGGCATCAAAGGACTAGCACTTCCCCAGACACGGGATTTCAGTGATGTGCCCCACACTGGTGGAAACCCCACCACCACCTCGGTTGGCCACAGGGTACAGTGGTAGGGGTGGGGCGGAAGAGGGTGTGGACGTACCTGGGATCCCCCGGCCTTTGAAGGTCTTGGCAATGATGGCCGTGGGCTGGTGCTTGGCCTGGCCAAAGGCCTTGCACAGCTCCTCCACGCTGTGTCCATCCACAATGACGGTGTGCCAGCTGTGGACAGACAGCCAAGAGTGAGCGGCGGGTGCTGGGCCCCTGGGAAGGGCAGCCCTCGCTCTGCCACGTGGCTGAGGTCTGAGAAACACTGAAGGGGCGCCTGGGTGGCTCAGTTGGGTAAGTGTCTGTCTTTAGCTCAAGTCGTGATCCTGGAGTCCTGGGATCGAGCCCCACATCGGGCTCTCTGCTCAGCAGGGAGTCTGCTTCTCCCTCTGCCCCTCCCCACCATGTTCTCTCTCTTGAGTAAATGATTAAAAAAAAAAACTACCCCAAAAAACCCTAAAAAGACTTTTCCACTTTTGATTTTATTTTCTTTTCTTTACCCTTTTCACATTATTTTATATCCTGTTTGCCTGGAACAGATTTTCTTTCTCTTTCCTAAGTAATTCAAAGCTTGGTTCATTTATTTTCTCTTTCACTACTGACCTGTTTCCTGAAATCTACTAGTTTCCTGAAAGCTGCATTGGGGACACCGCCCTGGCTCTGGAATCTGTCTGCTGTTAGATTCTTCAAGAACATTTTGGCTCAACTTTTCTTTAGGGAACACAGTTGGTTATTACACAGATGCTGGATGTGAAGTGCTGGAAACATTTATCAAATGGGTCAGGGGCACCTGGCCGGCTCAGTTTGTGAAGCCTCTGCCTTCGGCTAAGGTTATGATCCGGGTCCCGGGATCGAGCCCCGCATCGGGCTCCCTGCTTCCCCCTCTGCCCCTCCCCCTGCTCATGTTCTCTCTCTCAAACAAATAAATAAAATCTTCAAAAAGAAAAACCAGCCAGGATGCCAAACATGTGAGGGAAGGAGCCGGGGCTGGGCAACCTTTCCCTTTACCACTGTCCCTTCTGGGACTCGGACACGTTAAGAGTAATAAGGCAGCGGCTGGCGTGTCCTGAGTGCTGGCTCTGTGCAGGCCCCGGGTGGGCACCACGCACATAACCCCCCTGAAGCCGCAGCTCTGGGGCTGGGCGCTGTGGTTGCCCCCATTTCACAGACATGTAAACGGAGACGGACACTGAGGACGCAATAACCTGCCCCAGGTCACAAGGCAAGTTGGTGATGTAGCCAGGACTTCAGGACATGGGTTCCAGAGCTGGGTTCTGCCCCAAGTCCCCAGGCTGTGTGGCCCGAGGAGGCTCTTGTGACACCTGGTGGCCCGTTTCCTCCTCAGTCGGAGAGAGTATTTCCTCTCCTCACTTTATTAGGTCAGTCATCAGAGATAATAAACCCTGGGTATTCCTTAACCAGGGACAGCAGCCCAGCCTTGACCTTCCCTGTGCAGACTCCTCTACAAAGGGCAGCCCTGGAGGCCTGGGCCCAGGGTCTTCCAGACGCCTCTGCGGAGGCTAAGCATGGGGGCACGGGTCCCCTGGAGCCCCGACTGCAGCTTGGCTTTTACCCGGGGCAGGAGAGGGTCACTGAGGGGAGGGCTGCTCCAGCTAACACCCACCCCGACGACCTCCCTGCTCTGCAACACCAGACTCCCAATTCTCAACCATGCACACCCCTCGGCCTGCTTTACTCAGAGACGGGCCCTATTCTGCCCCCTCGGGCTGGCTTAGGACACGGCCCCCGGACGGATGCTCCAAGCCCTCAAGAGCCACATCCCTCAGTCCCACGCTGGGCCCCTCGTCCCACTCCAGCCAAGGACTGAGCGAGGACGTGTGCCGTCGTGAGACGTGAGTGCTCTGAGCAGTATCCCACCTCCCAGCATCACCAATAAAGGGACTCTCCCACACTGGGCCTCAGGCCACAGCTCCAGGCCGGTGGCCTGGGTTGCCACTCTAAGTCGGACGGAAACTGTGAGCCAGACGTGGAAGAACAGACACCTCCTTTCAAGGGGGCCTGGCCTCTGGCTGACTCAGCCCTTGGAACCTGAAAAGCTCCCAGCTCAGACGGCTCCGGGGTGGTGAGGCCACGTAGGCCACAGCCCCGTACTCACCCGAAGGCCTCGCATCGCTTCTGGTAGACGTCCACCTGGTGCTGCAGGGGGGTGGGGTCGCTCTGGCCCAGGCGGTTGATGTCAAGAATGGCAATCAGGTTGTCCAGCTTGTAGATGCTGGCGAAGGCCATGGCCTCCCACACGGAGCCCTCGGACAGCTCCCCGTCGCCCAGCAAGCAGTAGACGCGGTAGCTGTGCAGAGGTGGTGGGTCAGAGGTTAGCCCCTCTCATCCGGGGCAGGCACCGTGCTCCCAGCCCTTCCCTCCCGGAGAGCCTGTCCCCCGGGGAAGGGAGCAACAGCCGCGTGGGACATGTAACAGTGCGGTCAGTCCCGTCCCAGCTGCCCACCCTGCGTCCACAGGCAGGGCTCTGCTACCCAAGATCCAGAGAACAGGGGGGATTAGGGCACAAGTAGAATGAACAAGACTTGGCAGCGGGGTGGGGGGGGCAGTGTTACTATTCTCACTGGGGGGACAGGGCTTGAAGCACCTGCGTGGGGAGGGACTGCTTCTCTCCACCTGTGCAGGAGCCCGAGGAGGCTCTTGTGACACCTGGTGGCCCGGAGTATTGGGGAGCCCTGGGGACTCGATCCCAGGAGAGGGCTGGGGAGGCCAAGACACACCGCCAGGAGCATCCCAGGGTAAGCTGTCAGGCAGAAGGATCACGAACAGGAACAGGGGAGAAGGGTCCTCCCCGAGGACCACGATCAGGATGGGGACGGTGCCTCATAGGACGGGCCCTCCCCAAGATTCCAAGGCTGGTTCTCACCCTAAGATTCATGCCCAGCCCTGTCTCCACCCCGGGGGCCTTGTCCTGGGTCAACAAGGCAACCCCAATGGCTTCAAAGGCAGTGTGACCTGGTAAAAAAGCACTGAACTTGGGGCACATTACCCAGTGAACAGAGCCAGCTCTGGACCCCATCACCCCCAGGCCAGCGTATGGCACCCAAGGGGCTCTCCATGTTGAGCAGCCCTGCCCTTGAGGTTAAGGACAGTTGTCACTCTCAAACCACACAGATAAGACAACAGGCTCAAAGGTCAAGGGGCTTGTCTAAGGGTCACACAGCTGGGGAGGAGGCCAGCGGGGATTCAAACACCGGTCTGAGCGCCCAGCCCTCGAGGTCCACTCCAGGCCATCCAGGAAGGCACACAGCTGGAGCAGCGCTGGGCCTGGAGCTGGCTGGAGCTGAATGAGCCCAGCTTCAGGGCCTCCAGGCTTCCCGGCCCACAGCAGGAGGAGCTGGGGAAGAGGCGGGAGGGCAGGGCCACACTGTCAGCATGACTCAGCACTTGTGTGGGCCCGAGGTCAGGGAGGACTCCTGCATCCTCCCTCTGGTGCCTCCTGCTTTCCCTTCTGTGACCTCCAGCAGGCCAGCCTCCCCCTACCCTGCCCTCTCCGTTTCTCCCTGAAGCGGTGTCCTGTCCCCCAGCTGTTCTCCCCTCCCTCTGCAGGCTGCACTGGGGGCCCGGAGATGCTGCCCGTGGTGCTCCTGCCACAGCAGCTCCCAAAGTGAGCAGCCCAACGGTGCCCAGGCCAGAGAGACTAGGGAATCTGATTTACCTGGGAAGAGATTCCAAGGAAGCACGCCGGCTGCCTTCCCCGCCCTGCACCTGCTGCTGTGGAAGGCCCGTGGGGGGTGCTGTGGGGGCCAAGGGCGGGGCACTGCCACAAGCTGTGGTCAGGAGGGTGTGCGAGGGTCCCGAGGAGACCCACGGAGGCCTGCTGGATTTGGAACGGGGGGCCCCAAAGGCCCACGGTCACAAACTGCCCTGAAGATAAGGGACCCTAAAACGTGCCCCAGACGTGTTTGAAAAGCACCTCAAATATCCCACCCTAGGGCGCCTGGGTGGCTCAGTGGGTTAGGCCGCTGCCTTCGGCTCAGGTCATGATCTCAGGGTCCTGGGATCGAGTCCCGCATCGGGCTCTCTGCTCAGCAGGAAGCCTGCTTCTTTCTCTCTCTGCCTGCCTCTCCATCTACTTGTGATTTCTCTCTGTCAAATAAATAAATAAAATCTTTAAAAAAAAAAAAATATCCCACCCTATCACGACTGCCCGAGGGCTTACCGCATAGCCATAAAACAGAAAGAACCTTATGCAATCCTTAAAACCAGCTCTCAACAGTTAAGGGAGAAAATGTGCACCATGTTCAGAATTTTCTATTTTTCTGAAAAGCAGAATGTACAACTGTACACGTACGAAGGTTACCGATCCGTACGTTTCCTCTCACAAGAACACGGAGGAAACAGGACCCGTTAAGCGAGATTCACACGGGAGGTAGCTGAGGATAGGAAAATGTTCACTATCTTATAATGCATCTCTAGATTTTTCACATGAGTTGGCACTCGAGAATTCAAACAAAATTATTTCAGAGGCAAAGTAAAGAAAGCCAACTTGACCCACGCTCGCTGGTGGGCGGATGGGAGCGACATGACAGGAGGCCAGATCTAGTCTAGCAGGCCCCCAGCTCCGGGAGCAGGCTAATTCCCCCGACAGCCTATCCCCTCCTCCCTGCCAGGTACGGTCCAAGAGCCTGAGCCTTCACCAACCCTGGCTGCTGGGAACGCAGCTAAACTTCTCCCTCCACTGGCTTTTGCTCCATTATGTCAGGGTCAGGAAATGACCACTTCACAGGGAATTACTTCAAGCATCTGTAGGGAATAATTAACTCACATCTCTGGTTCTGTGCCAAATAAAATATTCTTAAACACACATCCCATTCTGTGCATCTTTCTTCACTTCACGGTGAGTCACTCCTGGTGGAGCGGAGTTTGGCCCCAAAAGGGTCTGGGAGGCTTCACAGCCTTAGCTCCACTCCTGGAGAGTGGTCTCGGGATCTCCTTCCCCCGCACACCGTAGGTGCTCACTGCGGTCCCTCTCTTCTAGGGGCCCATGGTCACCACCACGCCCTCACGACCGCCCTGGCTACGGCCCTTCTCTTGCCAGTGGGGTGGACTGGAGGGCACTGGGGAAACCCCTCCTCCAGGAATCCTCCTACTCAGGCCCCTCGGAGCAGCCCGGGGACCTTTACTACACTGCAGATACACACCCGGGGTTCAAATCTGACGCGTGCTTTCCTTGAATCCGTAGCCAACTCTCCTCCCCTCTTACCCCTACAGACCCCTGTCTGCAGGCCAAACCCGGCCTCACCACAAAGCCCTGAGACTGAGACCGGCCGTGAGGGGGTTCTCCTCCAAACCGCCCTGGGCTGGAGTGGCAAATCTCCCCAACCAGGCTTCTTGCCTACCCTCTGCAGGCCCTTCTCCCCAACGTCTGTCTCGTCTCTGGCTGGCAGGTGGGGCTCAGGGATGCCCAGGACTGTGCAGAACACATAACCTCCTTCCCCAAGATAAAGGTGAGTGGTTTGAACCTGGGCCTATGGCGCTTTGTCAGACCATGGGGCCGTGGGGCCCGAGAGGAGGTACCTGGGGGCAACAGTTAAGGCCTGGCCGCCGAGGACCCCTCCCAAAACTACTGAAGGGAGGGTTGGGGAGTGGAAGTCTTACCTGGCTTTGTCGAAGTATTTGCCCGTGTAGGCCATCCCACAAGCGGCCCCGAGGCCCTGGCCCAGGGAGCCAGTGGCCACATCAGTGAAAGCTTGTTTCTGTTAGAGGAGAGAGGGCCACAGTTACAGCAGAGAGGGGACACTGCCCTCCCCCCACAACCAGCCTCCCAGGTCCCTGGCCTCAGGGCCCCGCTGAGGCAGGTACAGGCTGGGTGTGCAGAAAGGCCCAGCCCCGGGCAGCCTGCACCCGAGCGTGAGCTCTCACTCCCCAGCAACGGCGATGAGGGGTGCGGTTCACATGCCAGCCGTGCCCGCCAGGCCGCTGGGCGACCTCAGCCTCCCCCATCACCCACCTCACACCCATTCATGACAAGACTCAGGAAACACCTAGCCCTTGTGGGTGCCCAGACGGGAGGTGAGTTTTCACGGTAGCCTATAAACTCCAAACACTCACAGGGGCCAGCACCTGGTAGAGTAAAGCTGGGGCCCTTCCCTGGGGTGTCCCCAGCACCCCGCTGCGACCCCCTCACTGACCGCGCCATGACCTTCTTTTCTCTTCTCCCAAGCTGTGTTGACAAGGCCGGTGTGGCCCTGGGGGCGCAGGGAGGTTGGGCCCTCAAAAGGCCTTGCCCTGAAGCCAGGGGTGAAGAGTGTGCCCTGGAGACACCCACTTCCTTCCTTCTTCACCTCAACGCCCTCTTCCCCCCCTTTCAACACCCTCCGTTTCTCAGTGGCACCCCGCTCCCCTCCCCGCACGCCTTGAGAAACAGGAAGTGCTCGCCGAGGCCGGCTGCTGTGGTGGGGGGTGCTCACCGGGACGGGGTGCCCGTCCAAGTCAGAGGTGATCTTCCTCAGGTTCAGCAGCTCCTCCTCAGGCAGGAAGCCGGCCTCCGCCCAGACGGCATACAGGATGGGAGCCGCGTGGCCCTGTCAGGGGTCGGGAGAGATGAGCGGCCCGGGGGGCATGGGCCAGGTCGCCAGTACTTGGGGGCTGCTCCACCCCGCACACCGCGAGCAGAGCCTGGCCGAGCCTGTCAGCCCTTTCGGGGAGGCGGCAAGTGAAGGCCTTCGGCGCCTCCACAGCCCGAGGCTCCCCCAGCCAAGGCCGAATGGGTCCTGGGACAGGTGCAGGGGGAGCACAGCTGTGCCGCCTGCCCGTGCCAAAAACCCCAGCAGGCCGCCGGCCGCCCTAATCCCTGCTTTCTGGCATGGGAGCCGACCTGGACAGACTTCTAAGCTCTCATGCCTGCCCTGGGAGCCCAGAGGCCACAGGGCCAGGCCTGGGTACAGGTGGATTTCAGGGCTCCGTGGCACGGTCTGCGGCTGTGATAGTCATGCATGAGGGTGGGCTCAGGCGCCTCAGCCCAAAGCCTGCCATGGGGCCCCGCCACTCCCAAGCCAGCAGGCGTGGGCCTGGGGGCACCAGCCCTGCACAGAGAGCCGTGCAGCGCCCAGCTTCAACGCTGTACCCCCACGCCTGGACTGGAGTTACTCCTGTTCACGCCAAACAGGGGCAGACAGGGGCAGAACAGCCGGCAGATCATTTTCACAGTCCCCGATGAATTCAGCTGTTTGTTTCTTAACTCAGCCTCAGTGTTGCTGTGGGTCGGCACGGGGTGAGGCACCAAGGGGTGGGCTGGGCCGGTGGACACCAGGGGATGGGTCCCCTCAGAGACCCCTCGCTGCCAGCACAGGGCCCGTGTGCCACCTGGCCCAGGGGAAGGGTGGGGGGCTGGGATCCTACCTTGGAGAGCACAAAGCGGTCATTGTGAGGGTTCCGGGGGTCCTGGGGCTTATAGCGCATGGTGTGGAAAAAGAGGACAGCCATGATCTCCGCGGCACTGCAGCATGACGTGGGGTGGCTGTGGGCCGGGGGAGAGACAAGACGCATGCATCATGGCTCCAAGCCTCGGAGCGACAGGGCTCTCCCCAGGCCCAGGTATGGGGACCTGGGGGTGCATATGCCAAGGAGCCACAGGCCTGGCTAATCAGAAAACCACATGCTCCTGTTCCTGAAAGGGCTGCAAGCAGTCCTAAAGACGCCACTATGGGTGGCAGGGGGTCACACCCTCCTGGGGCCCGGAACGGACCCAGTGCAAGGCAGTGCTGAGGCTAAAGAGTAGAGCCCGGATCTTACCTCACTGCTTCTAGTGGCAGCTGTCAGGACACAGCAGCCGAGGAGTAGTGCCACTCTGTCTGACAACGAGCTACATGCCAGGGGTCCTGCTCAGGACGCTGCCCACTCATGAGGGGTACCCTGCCTTCCCAAGCCCCAAGAGGTGCTGGTTGTCTTAGGCCATGGGCAGGGGGTAGGAGAGGAAGACTCATGGAAGAACCACAAAGCTCCCAGCAGCCTCAGCACAGGGGGCTGGCAGCCGGGAAATGGGCCTCAGACTCTCCTAGGCATCACTGGACTACTTGGCCCTTTTTCAACTGGCATCGGAAAGGCTGGCATTGCCATTAGTAGCCAAGCTTTTGTGCGGAATTTAAAAGGCAACACATATTATCTTGTCTTCCACAAAGGCTCTGATCATGAAAAAATTACAACCCTTTCTGCCCATGATCAGGGTGGAGGGGGTGCTCACAAAAGAAGCTGCCCTTCCAGCCCTGGAGTGGTGGGGTCAGGGGATGACCCCCCTTTTTATTAGCCTTTTGTTCTAAATGCAGTTCCTTGCAAATACCAATTTGCACGAAAAACAGAACGTGCAAGGGTCAGACCTTAGCAGAGGATCGTGGAGGTCTCTCAGGACCCTCCGAAGTCCGCCAGTCCCGGGGCCAGACCATGCTGGAATTCTCAGCTGGCCCCTGACGGCCCCCAGGTCCACAGTTCTGTGAACACATCAGCTGCAGGGCATGGGCCTCCCAGTCGCCTGCTCCATGCAGCTCAGTGCAGCCCTCGGAGCTGCTCGGAGGTCCGACACGGAAACATGCCCAATGCCAAACCCAAGGGCACATGCAGCACCTGGGGTTCACGCGCGCCTCCCTCCCCCCTGCTGGTCAGCTCCCCATACTGGGTTAGGGGGTGAGTCACTCCCAGCGCAGACACATTAGTAGAGAAACCCAGAACTGTCCATGCTGGTTTAGTACAGGGGTCCCGGCACACCATCAGCTTATACTTAGCCATCTTTATGAGCTCCGGGTCATGGGGCAAAGACACTAGGCCTGAAAGAGGGAGGTGAGGAGACATAAATAGGAAAACTTGCTCCACAGGGCAGGGACCTCTCCCCCTCATCCCCCGCGCTGCACTTAGCTGGAGGACAGCCTAGTCAACACCAGCCAGGCTGACCTCCTGCCTCCCCAGCCTCCCGGGGCAGCCTGGTCTCCGAGGATCCTGTTTTGGAAGTGAAGACCCCATGAGGAGACGCTGGGGAAGGGCACTGGTGGACAGCGGGTCTACTCGCTCAGGGGAGAAGGCAGGCAGGGCAGGTGCAGGAGCTACCCCTCCTGGGAGGGAGAAGATCAACCAGGAAGAGACACCAGAAGTTGAAGAGTAACCCTTCCCTGCCAGGTCCATGAGCGGCAAGCCCACAAGGTTATCCCCTCCAAAGCCTGCATCCTGGCCTCCTGCTGGCCTGTCTGAGCACCCACAGAGCGCAGATGCACAGGGCAAGGGCTTCATCTCCCTGAGGCTCAGCTCTTTCATCTGTAAACAGGGATGCTAGGTAGGCATGGGCAGGATGCAGGGCAGCCCAGTAAGGTAATACGTTTGAAGCCTGGTCACTACCGGCCGCCACCATCCATCCACTGGAAGGCCAGATGCCCAACTGCCTGGTGCTTCCAACTCCTCCTTTGCTGGCCGGGACTGAGATGTCCTGCGGACCACGGGGCAGGAGGGAGGGGAAGGAATGAGCCTAAGACTGAGATGGTTACCTGTAAGCTCAACCTGCTAGAGGGACTTCAGGCCTGAGAGAGTCTGGAGCCTGTGGCTTCAGGGCTTGAGCTTCCCCTGCAACCCCAGCTTGTCTGGGGTGGGGAGGAGACCTCTGTGGGTAGAGGCTCCCCCCAACTCCATCCTGCCGGAGGTGTGTGGAGGTAAACTAGCTAGACAGGTGAGGGGGGAGGGCTTGGGGGGAAGGTTTGCATCCTACTCTTTGTGATGCATGTGGGGAGGGGGGCTACAAGTTTGTACAAGACCTGCACTGGCCTGAACAATGCATCTCCAGTCCCAATTCGTTCAGTCCACGAAGAGGGCACTGATTGCTTCAAGCAAGGCCCAAGTGTCTCAAAAGTCCTACCTATTCTTCCAGGTATTCCCCCCTCTTCCCTTTAGCACACACCCCACATGTCTGCCAGCTTCCCTGCAGGAGAAGCAGAGGGAAGGTCCCTCACCACTCTGGCAGGGATGCTCTCCATTACCAAGCCATATGGCCTCTGGCCTCCATAAAGTGACTCCTCTCCTGCCTTACTCCAGCTGGGCCCACATCGCAAGGAGTCAAAAGGCTTCCTGACAAATGAAAAAACCCGGGAGGCCAAGCACCTACTACAGGCAAACCTCAGTGTGTAGAAGTACGAAGAGAAATAATCTATTGTGAAGAAGGAATACCTAGTACCCAATGAAGAAAGGTAAAACCACAAGGGCTGAAAACCTATACCTGAGAAGAGTTTATAAAAATGCTGTGAGCTCAGGCAGTAGAAAGATAATAAATAGAACAAATAGTACATTATATGTTAATATAAAAAATAAACTCATGGAATAGGAAACAAATACAGAAAAAAAAATATATATGTATATCAAAGCCAAGAGTTAGCTCTTAAAAAAAAGAATATAAATTTTAGTCAACGTCTGATAAGGCAGGATCCAGAAAAAGAAGGGCAGTTACTAGAAAAGGAAGGAGAGACCTAATAGATAATGATACCCCAAACAACGAGATGCAAAGAAATTTCAAAACAGCAAACGGTCTAGGAAAAAAAAAATAACTCCCCAAAACTGACTCAAGAAGAAATAGAAAACCCGAGTCATCTTTCAACAGTTACAAAGAAACAGTTACAAAGAAACCAATCAGCCACGGCAGGTGCACATTCCCTACCGCCCAGCCACACCGCATGGTAGGTGTACTGCAGGAAGGACAGGGGCTGTCCTTGCATTGCCTGCAGCGGCCACACCTGGAGGCACCCACGTGTGTGTCGGCACAATAGGTTACTCACACCCATTTGGATAACAGAAAGCTCAGCAGGACAGCGACAATGAGTGAACCACACAGATACAGCGCCCACCTACTCTCACAAATCTACCACGTGAGCAAAGCGTACTGCAGAGGGATCTGCAGACCAGAGAAGACCATCCGATTAATGGAGATTTACAAATGTTATAAAATGATAAGGAAAAACAACGGAATGAAAATGCACAATTCGGGGTGACTCTCCTTCTGGGGGAGGAGGAGGGACACCCAGGAGTTTTAAAGCACTGCAATGTCCTGGTTCTCAAGCTGGGTGGTAGGCACATCCAGGTGTATTATTTATAACGTATGTGCATTATTTGTACTCTTTTCTAGCTGTATGTAAACAAAACTACTCAGAAGGGAATCCCAGGATGCAGGATGGAAGTGACCCTTGGAAGCAGTCCTTGCTCTTCCTGCTCCCGGAACTGCCCTTGCTGGCTCCTGCCTGGAAAGACTGCCTTCCAGACCCTCACAGTGTTTCTTTCTGGGGTTTACCCCTATGCCACCTCCTCTGAGAAGCCCTCCCTGACCACACTATCTACAAATACCTCTTCTTCCCCTCGCTTACACTTGCCACCACCTGACGTGACATGCCTGTTTACTGCCCACTTATCCTACTGCAACACAAGCTCCACAAAGGGAGGGACTTTGAGCCTTTTCACTGTTGTACTCGCGGGCCTGAACACAGCACCTGGCACCAAGTGCACAAATGCATAAATGATGTACCTTGGCTCTGAGATCCTAGGGGTGTAAACTCTCTGAACCTCAGTGAACTTGGAGATAGTAACAGAATCTCGCCGAATGGGGTGGTGTGTGTGTAAAGAGCTTGGCACAGTGCCAGAAAAAAGGGCAATGGTTCAGTATTTGTGTCTAACGTATCATAGATGAAGTCTAACCTCTTCCTCATTTTGAAGATGGAACCACTAAGAACCACAGAAGGGAAGTGACTTGCCCAAGGTCACAAATTCTACCATCAGAAGAGCAAGGACACGAGCAAAATGCTAAGAGAAACTGATGAGCACACAAAATGAGGTACATCCCCACGATGGAATATTCGGGAACAAAAATAATTAAGTACCGCTACATGTTACCATATGCAGGACCTTCCAAACGTGCTACGTGAAAAAGAAAAAAAAAAAAAAAGTCAGACTCCCCAAATCCCATTCTGTATGAGGATGAAGTGAAATGTCTGGAAGAATTAGATGTGCAGAAAGTAGATTAGCAGTTGCCTGGGAGCTGGAGATGAATGCAAATGAGCATGAGGGACCTTTCAGGAGTGATGAAGAGTCCTAAAAAATTGGATGTGGCAAATTCACTAAAAGTTATTGTAAATCACTGTTATTTTGCTAAATTTACAGGGCAGTCAGTTAAGTCAGTTAAGCATCTGCCTTCAGCTCAGGTCATGATCCCTCAGTCAGTTAAGCATCTGCCTTCAGCTCAGGTCATGATCCCTCAGTCAGTTAAGCATCTGCCTTCAGCTCAGGTCATGATCCCAAGGTCCTGGGATGGAGTCGGGGTCCCTGCTGAGCAGAGAGCCTGCTTCTCCCACTCCCTCTGCCCCGCCCACCACTTGTGTTCTCTCACGTGCTCTTTCTCAACTAAATAAATAAAATTTATTTTAAAATGTACTAAACTTACTAAAAACCACTAAACTGTACACGTAAATGTTACGATTTGCATATTATACCTCAATGGAGCTGTTGCAGATTTGTTTTTCAAAGGAGGATAAAAGATGGGGAGCCCAGTAGAGGAAGTTCTCAGATGTCCGTAGTCCCCAGTCCTGTTGTGCAGCCCGCAGAGATTCACTAAGGCTCTAAGTGCAACTTCTGAGCACGAAGCCCAAAGAGCGCACGCCCTAGTCAGCCAGATCCACCTGCTGCTGGAGTCCAACATCTTGGCCCCACGGCCCCCTCCCCCCACCAACTCTGGGCAGACTCTGCCTCATTGTTTAGGACAAGAGCACAGGAACTGCCTAAGGACCCACCTCTGGGCAGGTGCCAGCCCTCAGCATCCAGGGCCGTCAGCGGTGGTCTGTGGCAACAAGAAAGTTCCGGATTTGGTGGGACCAGGCTCTTAGTGACCACAGGCCTGCCTAAAGAAGCAAAGTCCAAGGACCAGTGCAATGACAGGGGCCTTGATGCAGTCAGAGCTGATGCAAAACCCCGAAAACATCTCAGCCAGACCCTAGGCAGGTTCCCGGTTCCGAGTTTCAGGAAACACGGTCCAGCACCCACCCTGCTGAGTTCAGAGGTCTCTTAGGCAAAGAACTGAGTCACTCTAGGACAGCCTCGTGTTTTCACACCGAGTTGGGAAATGCTGCTGGGGCAATCTCAGTGGGCTGTCCTCTTGCCTCAGTCAGCACCAGGCTGGGGTGGAAAGCAGCCCCAAAGGAGGAGGAGGTCCTGACAGGGCTTCATGGGGCCAGAGACTCAAAGGAGCCTTTCCGAGCCCTCAGCTGAAGCATCCCTGGAAAGCCAGAGCTGGGGAGCAGGAATGGGCTCCCCAGAGTCACATGGCCCTCCAAGATGTGAAGCCAACAACGGCAGGTGGCAGGGCCCCAGGGCTTGCTCATTCCATTCCCCCAGTCCCACTCCTGAGGGAGATCCACTTGGAAAATCACCTGTGAACTTCTCCTTTAAAGATGGGGAACCTGCCCTGAGACGGGAAGGGCCTTCAAGATAAGGGTACAGCCGCTCAGAACAAAGCTGGGGTCAGGTTCCTGTCTCCCCATGCCCACCAGCCAGGTCTGGCCAGACACAACACCCCCAGGCAGCCCTCGCAACACTGTGGGTCAGAGCCCTAGGGACTCCTTAAAGGCACGGCCACCACCCCTGTTCAGGCCTAACTCTGAAGGGGTCCACAGACAACACTTAGTGCTGTTTGGATAACGCCACAGCCGAGCCCTGATCGATGAGAACTACAAAATCTTCATCCTCAGCCTCAG
Organism: Neogale vison; assembly: GCF_020171115.1. Classification (NCBI taxonomy): domain Eukaryota; kingdom Metazoa; phylum Chordata; class Mammalia; order Carnivora; family Mustelidae; genus Neogale; species Neogale vison. The sequence goes on along the minus strand of NC_058096.1, from coordinate 202,444,463 downwards.
CAGCCAGGCCCCTTCGGAGGAGGCCACCAGATTTCACTTTTGTAAAACCTGGATGAGCTGGGCCCTGCCACGGTTCCTTCAGCACGTGGAAGGACAGGACCCTGGGAGCCAGTCCTGCCATTGTCAGTGCTGCCTCCACAAAGGGCTCTCTGTGAGGGCTTTGTCCCTCTGCTCCTCCGACACAGAGGCCAGTGTCCTCGCTGCCCAGGGCCTGCGGAGCTCCACAGACAGGGGTTCGGCGATGGCACGGGAATGGGAAAGCTACCAAGAAATCAGGACCTCAAAATGTGTAAGCACAGCCCCTGCAGGGGACCATGGAAAGACCCCAGGGCGTCAGCTCCCCAGAAAAGGGGCGTCCTGACAAGAGGGTCACTTTGGCTGGGGCTATTGCCCAGACCGGGCCTGAGCCTCAGGACTGGGCCTCACTCCCTGTGGGGAGGGGCTAGGGCCTCAAGGCAAACATCCAGGGACAGAAATGCTGCCCTGCCCCCCAATCCTCCCTAGCCATCTCTGCACACACACAGCTCAGCATACACCCCTGAACCCCCCTCTTGTGACAGCGGTTGCGTAGCACCACTACTTCCTATTGTAAAAGAAGTTTTCTCTAAGTCTCTCCTGCATCTTTACACACTGACAAACACACAGGAATCAGTCTTAGACATGCTCGTTCTTTTGGCAAGTGGACACTTTCTGAGCTCAGAAGTTCCTCCAAAAGGCATTATTACAATGTAAACCTGGATGTAACTCTCAGCCACCACAAACTATTATCTTTTGCCTGTAGGTTTTTAACTACCTAACAAAGTCCCAGGAGACCTACCTGACACCCCTTTCTTTGGGAGCCTCTATGTGACGTGATGTCATTTCTCTCCAAGTGTCCCCAGACTGACTGCCATCTGCCATTTCTGCACTGGGCTGTCCCCTTTCCAACTTCCCCTTGGGAGCTCCTGATGCTTGTAATGTTATCTCATTTCTCCCAGTGCTTTCAAGCTGATCCAACTGATACCCTCCATCACTGCACTTGTCTTGCCCTTTCCAACTTCCATTGTCCAGCCTGGCGCTGACTGGCCAGGCCCAGAAGTCTTCCAATCAAGACAAGCCCCTTGCTGGGCAACAGGGAACAGCCAGCCACCAATGACCAGCTTGGGCGACTTGCCTAACACCCCAGTGTCAGGAAACGTAAAAGCATCTCCTTCTAACAGTTATTCTCAAAATGCACGAAACAGTACTAGCCATAAAGGATGCTCTGTGTCACGCCAGGGATGCCTGTTTGGGTGCTCAGTGACCCTGAATTGTCTGCAGGTCCTGTGTAGGCCTGCAGGATGCTCAGACATGTAACAGACTTAACCGGGTAATTGCCATCTCTCCAGATGGATCCCCAAGAACCTGGCTAGACAAGCTCCCAGCACAGAGTAGGGCTCAATAAAACCCTTCAGGGTGAGTGACTCCCTGAAACAGTCAAGGGAAGGGGACCTAGTAGTACCCAGCAAACAATACCAGCTATGTGGACCTACTGTGTGCCAGGCTGGGGAGGGGGCACTGCAAGGAAGCCCAATCCCTGCCTCGGCAAGGAACACCAGACAGAACGGGTAAGTCCAACCCAAACCCAGTGGAGACAATGGATTCAAGGCCCGCATGGGGGTGGGCTGAGAGACACCTGCCAGGAGAGGTCTAATCCCTTCTGAGAACTGGAGGTCTTAAAGGTGAGTGAGTCCCATCCTGAAAGTCAAACAGATTTACTCATTAATGACAAACATACCCTGTAAGACACTGGCCAGAAGCTAGAATTCTGTCATTGCTTTCAGCACACAGAGGGGCTGGAGAAGATTCCTGGAAATCACCCCCTAGCGAACCCTCAAAATCACTTCATCAGCCTGGCCCAGTGCAGCCTCCCAGTAGTCATGCCAGGGCCCAAAGGTGACTGCGGAATCCTTGAAACCCTCCAGGGCATGGGAGCTACTACTGTTCCCATTTTATAGAGTGGGAAGCAGCCTCTGAAGTAACTCACAGGCCGACCCTCCCAACTGTCCCCAACGCCTCCAGCTGCACGCTGGCCTGTTATTATCATGGTCCCTGCTACCTTCGGAGGAGGCTCCTTGGAATCAGCAGCAGCCTTTCTAAAGCTTCTGAGCCAGAAAGGCCGGCGGGAAAGGCTATTGGGGGATGGGCCTCCCGAACCCGCCACAGGGAAAGTAAGTCTGGCAGCTGGCTCGGTCCTTGGTTCTCTAAGCCTTGCAAGTCTCCCCTCCCACTCCTCCCGCCTCCGGCCGCAGGTCCCATCTCTGACCTCCCCTGCAGGCCGCGTGCCGGGGTTCCGCACCCACATGGCCGCCTTCTTCCCCACTCTCCAAGCCTAGCATCTCGGCAGACCCCTGCTCCAGACTCGGACCCCAAACCACGGGTGGCAGGAACGTGAGCGGCGAAGGGGAGTGGTCGTGTGAGGTGGGGAGAGGGCCGGGCCCCAGGCTCCCCGCAAAATGAGGTATTAAAACAGGCGTCCTCGTGTCAGGCAGCCGGCATTTCAACAGCAGCTCTCGCCGCGTGTCGCACTGGGCACCTGTTCCCCCAGCCTCGGTTTCCCCACCCGCAAGGCGGAACGTTGGTAGCGGCGCCCATAGAGGGCCGCGCGCGTGGAGCGCAGGGCCGGGCTCTGGGCGACAGCGCGGTCACAGTGGGCCTCCCGGCACCGGACTCCCCAGTCCGGTCCCCGCGCCGCGGACTCTCAGGGGAGCCGGCGCCCGGCGAGCGGCAGGCCCGGCCCCCAGGACGGAAGCCCGGCCGAGAGCGCGCGCTGCAGCGGAAGGCGTCTCCGGCCCGGGCCGTGCGAGGCGCGCGTCCCCGCCACCTGACCGCGCCCCGGCCGCCTCCCTCCAGGAGGCTCCGTGCAGCGCGACACGGAGCCGGCGCGCCCGCGGTGACCGCGGCCTCCGGAACGGCGCCCTCCCGGTCCCCGTGCCCGGCACTCACCCTGAGCCGGCCGCCGTGGTGGCCTGGATGGAGCTGATGCGCAGGCGGTTGGCCGTGTCCTTCAGGGCCTGCAGCTTCTGCTGGTCAGGCTTGTGGTAGCCCTCCATGGCGCGACCGCGCTGGCAGGAGGATGGGGAGGACGAGGGTGAGGACGCGGAGACGCACAAGCGGCGCGAGGTCTCCGGCGGCGACTGGCGGCGGCCGAGACCTAGCACCGCGCGGGGGCGCGTTAAGACTGCCCGGGCCCGCCCATGGGGGCGGGGCGAGGGCATCACCCCAGGCCTCCGTGCAGCAGCGGGCTTGCCGCGTCCCGCCCTGCCCCGCCCCCGCCCCGCCCCCCGGCTGCCCGAGCTGCCCAGACCAGAACCTTCCAGCGGCATTCCGGGAAACACAGGCGGCGGCTGGCCTGGGCGCCCAGGGACCCAGCCCGAGTCTGTCCACCTGCCTGACTTCCCCTTCGCCCTGCCCGTCCCCCGGCATTTGCTGGGCAGCTGGGGGTGCTGCCAGGCTCCTTAAAACCAACTGCCCTGCTGGAATTAACTACACACAAGTAATAGTAATAGTAACTTCAGGTTCTAGGTTGGGCTCAGAGTTTGCCTGACTCGCATCTTCACGGGGGAACGCTCTGTCTCCTTCTCCTCCACGCAACCCCGTGCGGAACTGAGAGGGGAAGCCTCGTTGGTAACACATTTTACAGATGAGCCAACTGAGAACTGCAGGGTCCATCAAGGTCACAGAGCTGGGGATGCAGGACTCTGCCTTAGCCGAATGGCTCCGTCTACAAGTCCCAGCCAGGAGGGAGCAAGCCAGGGCTTTAGGGGCCTGTAAGAGGGATGGGGATTATGAAAATGAGAATCACAGTAGTAGTAATGGTACTACGAGCTGTCTGTCTTTAACTGAGAAGTTATAAGTAGTAGGCCTTTCCCAAATTATTAGGGCCTAATAACACTGTTGAATTTTTCGGGGATTACTGGGTTTAGATCCAGATCTGTAGGGACAGGTGCACCCACCTCTGCTGTTACCAGACCCTCTGACCCCCAGAGCAATGGGGCTCCCCATAGTGGCAGGTAGAGAGGGGACTGTCATCACTGAGACTGTTTATTCCATACACCACGCCCATGCAGTCGATACCTTTTGGGATGGATGTCTTACACAGGAGGAGATTGTGCAGGGAGATAAAGACAGGCCCCTCAAATTGGTGGCTGGCTGGGGGCCTACCCCAGAACTGCTTGATACCAAGCCCCTGAGAGACCCAAGGGGAGTACTAGTGGACACGCCCTGCCTTTGCCCCCTCTGTGGCCTTTGCACAGTCCACACTCAGAGCCCTGGGTCATGTGAGACAATGGCCTGAATGTGAGTCCCCCACCTCACCCCCAGATGCTCCTTGGCTGCTCCTTGACTGGTCTGGTTCCCAGATGCCCGGTCAGGCCCCAAGAGTGGCATCTCACAGCCCTTAGCTCCCGCTGGCCCAGCCTGCAGAGCTCCGTGCACCCAAGGCTGGCCCCACAGGTGGAGAGGGCCGCAGAATCGGGGTGAGGTGACCTCAGTGTGTACCATGGTCAGAGACCAGGCAGGTGATAGCTTTGTCCTCAGTCTGCATCTAGTTTGTTAAAAGAAGATGTGATTTTGAAACCATAGGAGAGCTCTGTGTCTTCCAATTCTATTTTCCTTAGAGCAGTGGTTTCCAATCCCAGACATCACTTTCCCCACCCGTCCCAAGGGGACAAATCTTTGCCAATCTGTATCCACCCTGGTCTCTGATGGTGGCAGGGGACTCAAAGCGTCTCTGGAGACCCAGGAGTGATGGACCACCCCCCCCACCCACCCCCCCGCAGCTTCTCCTCCGGAGTCCAGGTGAATGAGACTTGGCCATCCTGGTTTCAACCATATTTTAGGGCCTCTTGACCTTCCCCAGGGTCTGCTTCAGAGCCAGAATCCTGGGCTGACTGGAGGTGTTTCCAACACTCTGCTTGTCCCAGGTGGTACTCTTGTCCCCACGTCCGAAGTCAGGGCCCTTATTCCACCACAAGTACCTCATATATCCCAGGGCACTTGGGAGGAAGAACTGGGGTCCTGCAGGTCACAGCTTTCTGCCTGGCTTCAAGTTGCCATTTTGCTCCTCTTGCTCTCTTCCCACAGGGCTCCTCCTCCTTTAATCCCCATTTTGTGCTCCCCATTTTGTGCTCCCCATGGCTGCTGGAGATAACTCACTTCCCAGCTAAAGGCCCATTGCTCTCCCTCTACCCTTAGAATTAATTTCGGGTCCCTGTGGCATGCATGCTCTGCTGCCCCCACCTCTCTCGCATTTCCTCCAGCCACGCGCCCCCCCCCCACGCTCCATTCCAGCCACACTAGCCTTCTTGCTTTCCTTAAAAACAGTAAGCTCACTCCACCGAGAGGCTTTTGCTTGTGTTATTTCCTGAGCCGGTGATGCCATTCCCGAACCTTTCACAAGGCCTGGATGCAGAGCAGCCCTCCTTCCCATCTGCCTTGTTCTTTGCCACCTCCAGGAAATCTCTATCCCAGAGACTATGCCTGTATGTGCTCCAGTAAGGCACTCAGTAAGTGCCCGTGGGGTGGAAATATAATGTTGCATGACTTGCGGAAGGTCATGCAGCCAGCAACTGCCAAAGCTACACCCGGGGAGAGAGCATCTGGGAGACAGCAGGGGAAGGAATCTGTCTGCTCAGGCGCTCACCCTCTATTCAGCCTTTTCAGGAGCTGAGACACAAAGGGGCTCTGTTGGAGGACAGAAGGTGGCACAGACATGCTGCTGTCAGCATCAGGTATCCCCAAAAGCCCATAGCGACCTGAAAGCAGAGCCCAATATGGGAGGCTGAGCCATCTTCAGGACCCACACAGTGCCTGGGCAGAAGGGCACTCTTAGGGCAGCCAAGGCAGTGCAAGTCTCCATAGGAGTCCCCACAGCTGGCTCCCCAGGGACCTCCAGGATCACCAAAAGGGGCTTGAGAGGGAAATTGGGGGTGCTGAGGGGTAACGTACAGCCTAGCACTATTATTGAAGGTAGTAGCTTTTGGTCACTGTGTCAGGGCTGGTGGATTGTGATGACTGCCTGGGGCTGAATGCTGACCACAGGATCCTGAGCTGCACTGCAGAAAGAAATGCCAGGACCCATCAGCAATGCTGGGCAGAGGCGCTTGGTATGGTAGCCTGGCCGTGTGGGACCACACATTTCCCAGCTCTGCTGGGTACTGCGGGAGCCAGTCAGGCATGAGGGAGCTGAAGCTGCCAGGACCATCTCTCTCTCTTACACACACACACACACACACACACACACACACACACACTGAGCTCCCTTACTCTCTCCCTCCTATCTTGCCTGCCCTGGGGCAAGCAGGCAGCGTCACGCAGCACCTTCGTGGACCCCTGGAAATCCTGTGTGCCTTGCTTGGCTTGGGCACAAGGCAGAACCAAGGTCCAGCCCCTCCTGCTGCTCAGCCCACGGCACTCAGCAGAACTTTCCAGCCCAAAGGCCCCCACAAGGCTCATGCCCTTAGACTTTGAACACCTTGCCTGGGAGATGATCCTGAGGGAAAACCAGCTGCAAACAGGTCTCGTGGTAGAGACCAGGGATGGCAGGGGCCCAAGTGGTCATTTTACCAGGTCGGTGAAGACTGACCCTCCTGAGGCATGGGCTCACTCATTTACTCAAAGTATATGGACGTGGGAACCGAAATTGGCAGCGCCGGTGAGGAAATGTAGCTTCTTAGTGGCTGCAACGACTGGACAGGACAGTCCCCTAGCTAGTGAGGTTGTAAGAATCACCTGGAGCAGATATCCTGCGCGCAGACAGACCCCCTGGGACCACATCTCACCTTCTGAACCAGGCTCTGGGGTGCGGCCGCCCATTCTAAGACTCTCAAGCAGTGCTGTTTGGGGGCTCTGAGAACTCTCCGAGACAAACACAGGAAAGACCATTAGGACTTGGATTCTGGAGCTGGACAGACCTGGGGTCCGTGCCTTGCTGGGTGACCCCCGTGTCGAGTGTGCTACACCTGTCAAAACTTCAAAAGTTCAGCACAGCGTGGGAAGATGCTGTGATTCGGAGGTAGAGACCAGCAGGCAGAGTATGATCCTGTTTGTGTCAAAGATCAATAAAAAGCATGTGTGTGCTCGCGTGTGTGGGTCCATGCATGCCGCCGTACGTGTGTGCTTGTAAGTTTGTGTGGGCGAAGCCAAGAGCCTGTAAGGACAGAGCCCTTGGGGATTTTGGAGCGTGGGACAGGGGAGGGCTCTTCATTTCTACTTTACAGCTTTCTCTTCTGTTGGAATTCAAGGCCGGTGAACATGGTCGACTCTTAGAAACCAGAAAAAGGCAAAACAAAATTCCAGCTTGAAAAAAATACCGTCGAGGTAGGGGGATACATTTTTAGGAAGGCGCTCTTTCTCATGATTTCCCATGATTATGTAAAGCTGTCCCTGTGTTTCATAAGTCAGGCTGCCGCTGGGATGTTTCTGGGTTGGGAGCACTCCCCACCCCAGGCGGTGGGTGCTCCCCCTCCTGCCCCAGCCTCGCTCTCCGCATGACACGGAGGGCAGAGTTACCCAGAGGTGCTCCTGCACATCCGCCGAGTGGGCACTGATGAGGCGTGAATGGCCGCGAGCACTTGCGTTCCTGAGTGACAGCGCTGGGCATCGCTTTGGCAGGGCTAGGCATGCATGCGTGCTCCTGGGGCACGCCTGGGCTGGCCGTGGAGGGCCACGGGCCAGCACTGGGTTTGCAGGGGAGTCGGCATCCCAGTCTGGGTCCTCATGATTCTTTCCTTGACTACTACCCAGGGCTGTGGCCTGCAGGGGCCTGGGATCATTCCCGTGTGAGGGGGTGTCCAGCCTTATGCCCCGCCAATGTCAAGTGTACTCTCTACAGGCTTGTACACTTTTTTAAAAAAGATTTTATCTATTCATTTGAGATAGAGAACGAGAGAGAGAGAAAAAGAATGAGCATGAGTGGTAGGGAGAGGGAGGGGGAGAAGCAGACTCCCCACTAAGCAGGGAGCTTAGATCTTTTTTTTTTTTTAAGATTTTATTTATTTATTTGACAGAGAGTGAGAGAGATCACAAGTAGGCAGAGAGGCAGGCAGAGAGAGAGGAAGGAAAGCAGGCTCCCTGCTGAGCAGAGAGCCCGATGTGGGCCTCGATCCCAGGATCCTGACATCATGACCTGAGCTGAAGGCAGAGGCTTAACCCACTGAGCCACCCAGGTGCCCCTTGTTTGTACTCTTAATTAGGACAGATTCCTCCAGGTGATATTCCTGGGCTAAAGCTTATGCATATTTAAAGAATCTTGTTTCCTATTTTTAGGTTATTTTCTCAAAAGAGGGTCCTATTTCTGTTCCCACCAAAAGTCTGAGAGCATTTTTTTCTTTTTTAAAAAGATTTTATTTATTTTATTTGACAGAGATCACAAGTAGGCAGAGAGGCAGGCAGAGAGAGAGAGGAAGGGAAGTAGGCTTCCTGCTGAGTAGAGAGTCCGATGTGGGGCTTGATCCCAGCACTCTGGGACCATGACCTGAGCCAAAGGCAGAGGCTTTAACCCACTGAGCCACCCAGGTGCCATGGGAGCTTAGATCTTGACCTGAGCTGAAGGCAGATGCTCAGCCGACTGAGCCATCCAGGTTCCCTACGGGCTTGTAAATTGATTAAGTTTTAATAAATCCATCTCTTCTCTCGAAGCCCCAAATTTCCTTCTGGAAGCATTTTTGGGAAAATGCTTCTTTCAATAATGTTGCCCCCAGGAAGGTTCAACTCACTCACAAGAACTCTTGAGGTTTTTTTAGTTGACTTTTGTCTTTGCTTTTGCTTTGAAAAACATTTTCCCCCTTCCTAAATGTGAATGAAAGTAAAACATGCTTTTGGTAAAAACCTAGACGGTATAGAAAATTTAAAAGTAAATTAAAGTCATGCATAACCCCACCCAAAGAGGACCACTGTTCGAATGGTTTGTTCATTTGACAAATACTGATTTATTAGGATTGTTATGAAGAAAATAGAACAGGGTCAAGGTCTGGAGTGGGGCTGGAGAAAGGGACTAGTGCACATCTGGACCGCACGTATCAGACGAGGCTGAAAACAGGTAGAGTCATGGCTCAATAGGTGTTTGCTCTTGTGGGTTCTTTTTTTTAAATTATTATTTTTAACACATTTTCAGCATCACATACAATTTGCCATTTCTCTCCTCCATTTTCCCACTAGCATTCAGAAATTCTTCCAAGACATCATTTTTTTTAAAGATTTTATTTATTTATTTGAGAAAGAGAGACAGTGAGAGAGAGCACGAGCGAGGAGAAGGTCAGAGAGCGAAGCAGACTCCCCATGGAGCTGGGAGCCTGATGCGGGACTCGATCCCGGGACTGCAGGATCACGCCCTGAGCCGAAGGCAGTCGTCCAACCAACTGAGCCACCCAGGCGTCCCCCAAGACATCATTTTTGCACCAGCTGTGTATTGTCCTATCATAGAGCTATGTCCCCATTTACTAGCCATCCTTTAGCGATGGATGTTTGCAGTGTCTCCATTCCTCACCATTACATACTACCTTGCACGGAACATTTTGGTACCTAACCTTTGCCCTCCTGGCAGGTTGTCTCCAGAAGCAGAGCTCTAAATGGGAAAGTACTGGGTCAGAGGGCGGCAACCCTGCTAAAACCCTTGATACATACTTGGCAAAGAGCTCTTTAGGAAGTGGTTCCGTGACTCAGTCACCCTTGTCTCTCACTGGAAAGGTCCCAGGGTGTGCTCAGGGGAGAGAGCGGAGGAGGGAATCAGAGACCTGCACGGTCTTGGGAGGATCCCTGCCCTTCTCCGGGCCTCGGTTTCCAAATATCTACAAAATGGGCTCATTCTTGCAACACAGAGGTTGAGTTCTCCCCCTGTGCCAGACTCTGAGAGCTGGGTCAGAACCCTGTGGGGCTCCTTTCTGCCTGGAGGAGGCCAGTTCGAGTTCAGCCGTCCTGGGCGCCTGCTTGTCATTGTCACAGGCTTGTGAGCTCCTCCTGGCAGGGTTGGGCTGTCAGTGAGAGGGGTTGGACCCTGGTGACCTGGACGCCAAGGGAAGACTGATAAGAGGAGAGGATTCTGAATTGAGTTTTGCTGTTGGCTTTCTCCAGGACATCTGCAGACTCTGGGGTCCCGGGCACCGGGCGAGAGCACCATAGAAGGGAGGCACCTGTGAGGAAGGGAACCTGGAGACAGGAGGTAATGCACCAGCTCTTTGGCTTTTCTGGGAAGCAGCTCACCCAGGCACACGTGGCTACTTCCTTTCTCCTGTACGTAATGCTTCTTTTAAAAAATCATAACTTCCCTGAGATATAGTTCACACGTCACAAAACTTGCTCTTTTAAAGTCCCATTTTGTGATTTTCGGAATTGTGCAATCACAGAATTCTAGAATTTTGCGATCATTACCACCATCTAGTTTTAGGACATTTTTTTTTAACTTTTTTTTTTTTAATTTATTTATTTGACAGACAGAGATCACAAATAGGCAGAGAGGCAGGCAGAGAGAGAGAGAGAGAGGAAGAGAAGCAGGCTTCCCGCTGAGCAGAGAGCCTGATGCGGGGCTCGATCCCAGGATCCTGGGACCAGGACCTGAGCCAAAGGCAGAGGCTCTAACCCACTGAGCCACCCAGGCACCCCTAGTTTTAGGACATTTTTATCACCACAAATAGAAACCCAAGCCTCTTAGTGGTTGCTCCCTATGTTCCCCTCCTGGCCAGGCCACAGCCACCTCTGAGCTACTCTGTATACCCATGAACCAGCCTATTCTAGACATTTCAGATAGACAGAATCCTATGATGTGTGGGGGGGGGCGGGGAATGAGCCCTTCTGCTTCATGCAATCAAGGCTCATCTGTATTATAGTCCTAGCCGTGTTTTATCTCTTTATCTCTGTTTTCTTTCTTTCTTTCAAGATTTTATTTATTTATTTGACAGAGAGAGACAGCGAGAGAGGGAACACAAGCAGGGGGAGTGGGAGAGGGAGAAGCAGGCTTCCCGCAGAGCAGAGAGCCCAATACGGGGCTCGAACCCAGGACCCTGGGAAGGCAGGAGTTGAAGGCAGAAGCCTAACGACTGAGCCAGCCAGGCTCCCCATCTCTGTTTTCTTGAGGAATCATTTCCCATTACATGGATCCACCACGTTTGGTTTATCCATTTTTGAGGGGTTGCTGGACATTTGGCTGGCTTCCGCTTCTTTGCTGTTATGAATAACGCGATTTTGAATGGGGACATAAAACCGTCTGTGGGTATGGGTTTTCAGTTCTCTTGGGTTTACACCCCAGAGTGGGTTATATAGCAGTTCCGTGCTTACCTGTGTTAAAAAATGAAATCCGCCTGCGTAAATTTGAAGATCCAGCTGGTGTTATTCAAGGAGTTATGAGTTGGGCAGCATCCCGCCTGGCAGGTAGAAAAGAGCAGGCAGCTTTCGCAGGCCGATGAGGACAGAGACAAGGAAGTCAAAAACAAAACAAAGGATTATTTCCGGCAAGGTCACCCTTGTTGGTGGAAGGGGTAAAGGGGTTTAGTACACCGACGACCTCACTACTGCTCAGGAAAATCCAGCCTGATCGGTTTAAAATTCCACTCCTGAGAGAGGCTGGCTGTGCAATTAAGTTAGGTGTTAAGTCTTGGTTTGCTTACAGACGGTTTAGCACAGATGACTCCTTTTTGAGTCCATTGTGTGTTTTTTTAAACAACTCCCTGAGGAACCACCGAACTATTTTCCAAAGTGGTTACACCATTTGGTGGTGGATGAGGGTTCCAATTTCCCCGTACAACGGTTATCATCTGTTTTTTTTTTTTTTTTTTAGAGTTTATTTATTTATTTGTCAGAGAGAGAGAGAGAAAGAGCAAGAGCACAAGCAGGGGGAGCAGCAGGCAGAGGGAGAAGGAGGCTCCCCGCTGAGCAAGGAGACCAATGCAGGACTCGATCCCAGGAGCCTGGGATCATGACCTGAGCCAAAGGCAGACGCTTAACTGACTGAGCCACGCAGGCGCCCCTATCTTGTTTAGGGATCACCCCATCTGGTGGATGCCAAGTGGTATCTTGTGGTAGTTGAGTCGTTTATTGCTTTAAAGAAATTATGTAAGTAGCCACATGTTCTGTATAGAAAATTAGGAAATTTAACAGAAGTATGATGATGGTCTGTTTTATGTCAGTTTGACTAGGCTTTAGTCCCCCAAGTTATTCAAGTAACCTAGGTATGGCTGTGAAGGTGTTTCGTAGGTATGATGGAAGTCAGTGATCAGCTGACTCTCAGAAAAGGAGATTATTGGGGCACCTGGGTGGCTCAGTGGGTTAAAGCCTCTGCCTTCATCTCAGGTCATGATGCCAGGTGCCTGCTTGTGATCTCTGTCTGTCAAATAAATAAATAAAATCTTAAAAAAAAAAAAAAAAGTAAAGGAGATTAATTGAGCTACAGCCTGGGATGGATCTGATGCAGTCAGTTGGTAGAGCATAAGACTCTTGGTCTCGGGGAACGTGGGTGGCTCAGTGGGTTAAAGCTTCTGCCTTTGGCTCAGGTCATGATCCCAGGGTTCTGGGATTGAGCCCTGTGTCGGGCTCTCTGCTCGGCGGGGAGCCTGCTTCCCTTCCTCTCTCTCTCTGTGTGCCTCTCTGCCTGCTTGTGATCTCTGTCCATCAAATGGATGAATAAAATCTTAAAAAAAAAAAAAAAAGACTCTTGATCTCAGGGTTGAGTTGGAGCCCCACAATGGGAATAGAGATTATTTCAAAATAAAATCTTGAGGAGCACCTGTGTGACTCAGTTGGTTAAATGTCCAACTCTCCATTTCAGGTCATGATCTCAGGGTTGTGAGATTAAGCCCACATTGGGCTCCATGCTAAGCATGGAGCCTGCTTAAGATTCTCTCTCCCTCTGCCCTTCCCCCACCCCACTCCCATGCATGGGCATGCTCTCTCTCTAATAAAATAATAAAATATAATAAAATAAAATCTTTTTTTAAAAAAGATTTTTATTTATTTATTTGATAGAGATCACAAGTAGGCAGAGAGGCAGGCAGAGAGAGAGGAAGGGAAGCAGTCTTCCTGCTGAGCAGAGAGCCCAACATGGGGCTTGATCCCAGGACCCTGGGATCATGACCTGAGCTAAAGGCAGAGGCTTTAATCCACTGAGCCACCCAGGTGCCCCAAAGATTTTATTTATTTATTTGACAGTCAGAGATCGCAAGTAGGCAGAGAGGCAAGCAGAGAGAGGGGGGAAGCAGGCTCCTTGCTGAGCAGAGAGCCCGATGTGGGGCTTGATCCCAGGACCCTGAGATCATGACCTGAGCCAAAGGCAGAGGCTTAACCCACTGAGCCACCCAGGCGCCCCTAAAATAAAATCTTTTAAAAAAATAGTTGCACCTGTAGCAGGAATGTCTCCTGTGCCTGAGAGCCCATCTGCCCTTCCCCGATGCCTGCCCTCCGTGTTTCCTGTCTGCCTAGCCAGCACCCACAGCGGATGAGCCAGCCCCTTGCAACAAAGCCCTTAATAAACAAAGCCCTGCTTCCCTGGCCCCTGGTGCACACACGCACAGAGGGAAACCTCGATCCTCCATAAGCCCACCATCCAGAGATCACCGCGGTCAACATTTTCTGTGCATTTCCTTCCAGTCTTCCTCTACCTACCTCTTTTCTCCTCATGAACATAAATATTTCAAATAAGGTCTCTGCAAGGATCATGGATCTCTCATAGGAGAGATCTTTCATGTGAGGAATTTCAGAGGCAGGGAGGAGGGTCGTGGGGTAGGGGAGGGAAAAATGAAACAAGATGGGATCAGGAGGGAGACAAAGCATGAGAGACTCTTTATCTCACGAAACAAACTGAGGGTTGCTGGGGGGTAGAGGGGAAGGGAGAGGGTGGCTGGGTGATGGACATTAGGGAGGGTATGTGCTATGGTGAGTGCTGTGAAGTGTGTAAACCTGGTGATTCACAGACCTGTATCCCTGGGGCAGATAATACATTATATGTTAATTTTAATAAATAAATAAATAAAATTTAAAAATAAAATAAAATAGGGTCTCTGGGTGTCTGGTTGGCTCAATTAGTAGAGCATGAGACTCTTGATCTTGGGGTCATGAGTTCGAGCCCCACATTGGGCATAGAGATTATTTAACAAAAAAAAAATTTTTTTTTTTAATTAAATAAGTCCTCAAACCCTTTATACTTCTAGCTTTGGTTTTCAGCACTGTGCATCTTAAATCTCTCCACACAGGGTCTGTGTGCTCTTCTCCCCCAGGATGGTCGCTGGCGCAGAGGAAGGTCAGCGGCTGTCCCCTTTGGGTGGACACCCGCGTTGCTCCTGGGCTCACTCTGGAGCAGGCGATACCGGCGCTTTGCCTCAGCCCCCGCACTGTGCGTCGGAGAGAGACCTCTGTTCGGGCTGCCACTGCAGACGGGGATCCTGGGTCTCCTTGGCCAATCCCAGGACCAAACTGGGAGGGTTGACCCTCGGCGTCACCCCAGAAGGCCTGGGGCTGGAGAGACCTGGCACCAGTGAAAGGTGAGCACCGGTGTGGAGCCCGGCCAAGTGCTGCCGGGCCTGCTTTCCTTGCGCACAAAAGAAAGGTGCCTAGTCATTGCAGCTTGCGGTCTGAGCAGCAGGGCCTGGGTGCCTCCCTGGGCGGGGAGCAGGGAGCAGGGAGCAGGGAGCTGCCTCAACAGCACCGTCAGCTCCTTCCCAGGGGCGCCGTGCCAGGCAGGGCTCGGGCAGTGCGGTTGGCGCTCAGGGCACGTTCAGGGCACTTGGGCCCCGCCCTGCACGGTCTGCAGGATGGAGTGGGGGAGAACCTTGTCCTTCTCTCTGCCAGCTCCTGGTTTCCCTGAGCAAACCAGGCTGTATTGTTCCCGTGGATATTCAAGATGAATGCTTTTGTTGAACTGTGGAGAAATGAAGTGGATTTTCTCCTGGGCGGTTGAGGGATCGCTGCTGTGAATGTTTACTTAGGGCAGGACTAAAATTCTTGGGAGAAAGGCAAGGACGGCTACTGCCTTCCACTCTGAGCCACAGCAGTGCCTCCCCTGGAGAATGGGGTGGGAGGATTTGCGAGGAGATCCCAAGCCCCCCAGGCACAGAAGCTTTTACCGTCTCTCTCCTCACCCACCTCCACAATCAGCAATGGCTCCCAGTTGGCTGCCCTGTTCTGGTGGCTTAGGTGAGGCCTCGGGAAGACATGTGCTCTGTGCAAAACACGAATGTGGCCACAGCCGACCACCGAGTCAGGACAGGGAAGTGTTGCTGCCATCCTTGGCCCTCGATTCCCTCGCCAGTTCAGCCCTTCATTCCATTTACCCAGGCCTGTGTGCAGGTGCTGTGCAGGTTGCTCGGAGAAGGAAGGTGATCCTGTCTCTATTCTTGCCTCTGACGATGTCACAAGTCAGCAGGGGCCATGGGTGCATCTTGCGCTGTCTTGTGATCTGGACAAGAGTTGCCTGCTGAGGCTGCAGATCAAGGAAGGCTCCAAGGAAGAGGTGACCATGGAGACAAGTTTTGAAACAGCGGCATTCCCTGCCACAAAACAGAACCGGTGTCAAGCTGGTGTGGCTGAGGGGGACTGAGACAATTTTGTTAAAAAACGCAATTCAGCTGAGTAAATTTGAGATCTAATTGGATTTATGCAGTGAGTCAGGAATCAGGCAGCTTCCCATCTAGCGAGTAGAGAGTTGCTCTGGAGAGCGGTGCAAAGGGGAAGGCTTTGGTAGGCAGAAGGGGGCAGGGACAAGGAAGTCACAAACAAAAGCAAAGATTATTTCAGGAAAGGTACTTTCCTTTGCAGGAAGGGGAAGGCTAGGGGTCTGTCATTAGGGTGACCTCACTAAATGCTGGTCAGGAAATTCCAGGCTGCTTTAAAATGCCGCTCGTGGGAGAGGCTGGGTTTGTAGTGAGGTTAGGTACCCGGTTTTGGTTTGCTCATGAGACAATTCATACAAATGACTCCATCTGGGGCCTGTCCCTTATTTTCTTTAACCATTCCTCCTTTTGAGCCCAATCTCTGCCCGAGGGAGATGTGGTCCAAACTTATGGCATTAGGGATGCTCTTAGCTCCTGCTCTGCAATTCTGTTGTTTACTCTGGGCAACCTTCCGAGGTCACGATGTGTTTGTTTGCTAGATTTTTGTGGTATTCACAGGTTACAACTCCAGGCTCACAATTTGTTAGTCCATTATTTTCTTTATTCCTTTTTTGACATTCCAGTTTTGGGGGAGGACAATTGACTCAGTGGTTAGGAGGGGCAGAGAATACAATATGCCAGGGAAATAACTAGGACTGTTCTAAACAGGTAATTCCCAATGTCTGGAGTGGACTAAGAAGCCAAGACCAAAACCAACCAAAATAAGATAAGTCAGCTCCCTTGAAGGAGTTACCTTTTTTTAAAATTATTTTTTTAAAGATTTTACTTATTTATTTGTCAGAGAGAGACAGAGAGAGAGAGAGAGAGCCCAAGCAGGGGGAGCGGCAGGCAGAGCAAGCAGAGGGAGAGGAAAAGCAGGCTCCCTCCCCGAAGAGCAGGGAGCCCAACACGGGACTCAATCCCAGGATCCAGGATCACAACCTGTGCCAAAGGCAGTTGCCTAAGTGAAAGAGCCGCCCAGGTGTCCCGTAAGTTAGCTTTTTTAAACTGAGTGGGTTGCTAAGTGATCTTATGTAACTGAGTTTCAACTTCCCCAGAAGTGTGAATCCACGTGCAGCAGGTGCTGCTGGCCCAGCGTAGACACCGCCTTGCTCAGCTGAAAGATAATCGAGGGCTCTCCTGTAATCAAGAACAACTTGGCCGGAGCACCTAAGGGCTTCTGTTGATCAGCTGTTGCTTTAGCAGTGGATTCTGTGATATTTTCAAGAATGAAGTGGAGCTTGCTGACGATGGACCCATTCACCCTGACTCCGAAGGAGGGAAGCAGGGCCCTGCCGAGGTGGGTAAAAGCTGACTCATGAATGCCTTCTGGCAATTCCCACTGGACTCTGTGGGTCAGGACTGGAAAGATCACGGTCATGGAGCCCTGTACGATTTTAAGGGTCAGTAGCTTACACAGACTGTTTTTTTTTTTTTTTTAAATGATTATTTATTTATTTATTTGATAGAGAGAGATCACAAGCAGGCAGAGAGGCAGGCAGAGAGAGAGAGAGGAGGAAGCAGGCTCCCTGCAGAGCAGAGAGCCCGACGCGGGACTCAATCCCAGGACCCTGAGATCATGACCTGAGCTGAAGGCAGAGGCTTAAACCACTGAGCCACCCAGGCGCCCCTACACAGACTGTTTTATTTTGACCTTGCCTTGTGTCCTTTTTTTGCATAAAGCCTGGACACAGTGTTCCCCAAGTTTGGGGCTGGTTAACCAGAAATAGGGAAACAGACCAGAGGGTCTCTAACATCATGGACAGATCAGAATTTCTGATGACAAATCCAGCAGTCTGAAAGGTGACCCCCTCCCCATACTTAGCCACAACCTGGAAGACACAGGGTTCCTACAGGACCAGGATCAGGTAGAGTACCTTGAGCTGTGAGAAGTGTGCTGGAGGGGAGAACCTGGCTGGCTTAGTCAGTGGAGGGTGTAACTGTTGATCTTGGGGTTGTGAGTTCGAGCCCCATGTTGGGTGTAGAGATTACTTAAATTTTTTTTTATCTTTTTTTTTTAAGATTTTATTTATTTATTTGACAGCCAGAGATCACAAGTAGGCAGAGAAGCAGGCATAGAGAGAGGAGGAAGCAGGCTCCCTGCTGAGCAGAGAGCCCGATGTGGAGCTCGATCCCAGGACCCGGGGATCATGACCTGAGCCAAAGGCAGAGGCTTTAACCCACTGAGCCACCCAGACACTCTCCTTTTTTTTTTTTTTTTTTTAATCTTAGAAAAAAAGTAAGTTTGGGTACCAGCTCCGTGGTAAGAAGGACCTGATGTAGTCCCTTCTAAGCAGCTCCAAGGGCTGTCTTTGTTTTTAGGGATTCCAAATTCAAAGGATGGGAGAAAAATGGAAACATTTAGTTTGGTGAGTTGGAACCAGATAGAAGAAACTAGAAGCATTCAGGACTTAGTCCAATTACAGGCATGTCACAACAACTATAACCATGCCCACCAGTCCAATCAGTCTCATGTTATTGACTCTTGTCCTGTTCGGATCCAGAGCTTCCTTCCCTTCTGGAAAGTCTTACCAGTTCAGTTTTATGATCTTCAGGTTCCCAGAAATCTGTATTCTAGAGCAATTCCATGGGTCTCCCCACAGATGGAGCACTTCCGCAGGCACACTTTAGTAAAAGCACCGGAGTAAATGACAAAGACTTCAAAGTGTCCATTGTTAAAGAGCTGATGAGAATTCATCATCAGAGTTGAAAAAGAAATGTCTGTGACATACGAATTTTTAAATTATGATAATAACATTATGCCAGGATGTATCAGACTTGAGGAATTTCATGCAACACTTTTGGGAACACTTGCAACATATACTGATACAAATATAACATCTGACCTTTAATAAACTTAGGTAGAGAAAAAGTATTATATTTAATGCTGACAACGCTAAAGATATGCCTTTTTAAAAAAAATTATTTAATTTATTTATTTGACAGACAGAGATCACAAGTAGGCAGAGAGGTAGGCAGAGAGAGAGGAGGAAGCAGGCTCCCCATGGAGCAGAGAGCCTGATGTGGGGCTCGATCCCAGGACCCTGGGATCATGACCCGAGCCGAAGGCAGAGGCTTTAACCCACTGAGCCACCCAGGCACCCCAGACATGCCTGTTTTAATTAAACTAATGAACTTAAACCAAAACTTAATACCAAATATTTTCCTAGATCACGTGAACCAGATAATCATTTGGTTTACTTTTCTCTTATATTTATCTTTTAAGATTTAACTAAATTTTTATTTATTTATCAGAGAGAGAGAGGGGGAGAGAGCAAGCACAGGCAGACAGAATGGCAGGTAGAGGCAGAGGGAGAAGCAGGCTCCCTGCTGAGCAAGGAGCCCAATAATTTAACTAAATTTTTTAAAAAGTTTTTTAGAGAGAGAAAGAGAGACAGCACATGCAGGGCTGGGGGAGAGAGAGAGAGAGAGAAACTTAAGCAGGCTCCATATCCAGCACAGAGCGGGCTCAATCTCATGCCCCTGAGGTCATGACCTGAGCTGAAATCAAGAGTCAGATGCTTAACCAGCTAAGCCACCCAGGCGCCCCTCTCTTATGTTTCTGAGAGTTTAATTTATATAAACCCTTCATTTTCTTTAAGCCGATTAAATAAGCTCTTGTACGAATTAATTTTGGCAACACTATCTAAAGAAATAAAATTCCACACATCTCCAACATACTTGTGTTGGACACACAAGAACATAGGTGAAGAAGACCCAGTAGGACATTTGCATCTCAAAGGCAAAGGGATAAGCCTTTTGAGATAAATAAGTGAGGTTTTTGGGATTTCTCAAAATGATTGGTGGACTCTGAATTGTTCCTAGAGCCACACCTCTGGTCCTACAAATACTAGATGAGTAAATAAAGTATAACTGCTTTTACTTCCTCAAAACATTGTGTTACTATCTTCATGGTATCACAGGACTGACACAGCTACCCATCTACCTTGGGATGTTTTTATTCCCCTTCTGATACATTTAGCTTAGGGGAGAAGGCCTACTTAAAATAATTCTTATTTCAGACTCTAAATATTAGCCCTCACACACAGCTAACTTCTGGCCACAGAGCTCCTTAAAAATTCTTTTAAATACCTTGTCAGTGTTTAGCTGGGACAAACAGTGACAGGGAGAAACTTAGCATGTCTGACCCGTGTTGCTTGGAGTTCCCTTGCTGCTGTGACCTATAGTTTAGAAACCTCTGGTTAGTCCCGCATGCACACATATTAATCATCAAAGGAATTTCGCTTACAGCTGAGATTTACAAAAAGTGCTTTTTATCAGAAATCAGCCTCATTCCAGGAAATAAGGAAGTAAGTACAGAAATGATTATGCTATATTTAATATTTACAGGCGTGCCATGACTAGATTCCTGGACACAAAGATCAAATGAACAGGCATGGAGAAGTTGGATGTCTTCCCTGGATGTCTACAGACATCATTTATCTTTGGACTGCAGCGTTCTGCTGCCTCCTTTCCTGAACATAAAAGAAGCTCAGAGTTCACGCCCGGGGGAGATGGTCTTTGGGACAATAGTCTGCCATCTCCTTGTTTGGGGGGCTTTCGGAACAGAGTGGCTTTCCCTACCCCAGTATCTCACCTCTCGACTGCCTGTCCTAATGAGGTTGGACTCAGTTAGAAAATGTCAAGTATTTCTGGCCATATTAAACAAGCCCATGGGCCCAAGAGGCAGCCTCAGAGAGGGTACAGGAGATACCATCTTCATGAGATCTAGAATTGCTCCCATAGATCAATAACCAGTGACCTGGATCAGGAAAGGAAGGGACAGTGTGACTATGGCCCTTAGGTTGGCCTCTGACTGAGTGGAAGATGCCTGAGGGCATCACCCATAGCGTCCGGTGGTCTAACTTCAGAAAGTAGCTGTTGAATAGGCTCTTCGGAGTCAGAAGGCCCTTTGGACAGAGGACGACTAGACAGAGCACTCGGAGGGCAGAGGGGAGCAGCAGGAGATATGTTACGTTGAACCATCAGACCCCAACAACAGGGATGACAGACTGGGAACTGCGCCTGAATGGGGAACCGTGTGTGACACTAAGAGTTCCTGTGTGTGTCTTCAGACAGAATGATGGGCTGGGGGTCTTTGACTCGGAAACCTGGGAGTAGGGGTCTGAAAGGCTAGGGTTTTGGCTCCAGGCCGAGCTGTCTGCAGTTCCAGCTGGCCTGCCCTGTTTTGGAAAGCTGCTTAGATCAAGTGCTCAGGGCAAAGAGAGCAGAGCTCAGGACCCAGAGGAACTTACCCTTGGAAATGAATGCAAATGGGTTTGTATTTCTCATCCCCAAGTGCTGGTTAAGTACACTCCAGATCCCACTCTTGCCACCAAGTCTTTTGAAAAAACCAAACCAGAATTCAATGGAGTACATTTGAAGACCTAATTGGCTTTGTTCAGTGAGTTATGAATGGGGCAGCATCCTATCTAGCAAGTGGAAGACGTTCCGAGGAGCTGGTCAAAGTGGAAGGCTTTTATAGGCAGAAGTGAACAGGGACAAAAAGGTCACTAACGAAACAAAGTATTATTTTAGGCAAGGTCACCTTCCTTTGGGGGAAGGGCAAGGGTCTCTCATGAAGATTACTAGTGTTATCAGGAAATTTCAGACTGATTGGCTTAAAATTCCACTCCTGGGAGAGGCTAAATCTGAAGTTTAGGTACTAAACCCTGGTTTGCTGGCTTGGGGCTTAGAACAACTAACTCCATTTTGGGCCTATTTTCTTTTTTTCTCTTCTCTTCTTCCTTCTTCCTTCCTTCCTTCCTTCCTTCCTTCCTTCCTTCCTTCCTTCCTTTCTCTTTCTTCTTTCCTCCCTTGTTTCCTCCCTCCCTCCCTTTCTTCTTTCCTTCCTTCCTTTCTCTTTCTCTCTCTCTTTTTCTTTCTTTCTTTCTTTCTTTCTTCTTTCTTTCTTTCTTTCTTTCTTCCTACAATAAACCCATTTCAAATTCTAAAACACTGAACTGGAAAGCAGCAGTAGCTATGAAGGGGAGAAGCAGGCTGGGTCTACATCCACCTCCTGCCCTGGGCCCCAGTTTCCCCACTTGACTCGGGCAGTGTCCCCACAAGACGCCTCTGAGCCTCCCCTGTCCCCTTCTGGCCTAGGGCTGAGAAAGCCCTCTGAGAGCCACATCTGTGAGGGTCATTGGCAACAATCACCATAGGTGAAGCAGTCCTTTAACCAATTAATGGCCCCGTCAGGGGGAGCAATGCTACTGTCATTTCAACGCTCTTCAGAATGCACCAGGAACCTACAGGCTCTCTCGGCAAACCTCAAACCCAGAGGGAGGTGGCATGAACAAGCCCAGTTCAACTCTTGCTTCGGCTGCTCTCTATCTGGGTGAACTTGGGCAGATGCTCCGAGGCACTTTCTCCATCCGCAGTACCCTCATCTGACAAGTGAGGTAACAACCTGTATCTCCTAGGTGGTCCTGAGGAGAAAGGTGGTCCCACAAAGAGGGACATGCACCTGTACCATGTGCTGTGCTGTGGGCACAGAGCGGCTCAAGCAATCCCAGCACCCAGGAAGCTCCGTGTAAGGGCACATGCATGTGTGTGTGTGTGTGTGTGTGTGTGTGTGTGCTTATGGCATCTGCAGCTATACAGGCAATGCCCCTGCCCCCCAGGGTTGGATGAGGACTAATGAGGGGTGTCTGTGTCTCTCTTCCCACCTTTCCGACTACCTTCCCCTGCCCCATCAGAGACACAGCCTGGGGAGATGCTGCCTAAGCAAGAGGCCACCAGCCATGGTGCCAGCCCATCACTTAAGGACCCTGGAGTCCTCTGGGGGGCAGGGTAGAGGGGGTTGCTAATTAATGACCTCGCACTCTCTGGCTGGAACAGAAACAGCTCTCTGGTTTCCTATTGGGCAGAAGCACGGTGAGTCCGGGCACTGCGGGTAATGGAGGGGTGGAGGCGGCCACGGGCTCCCAGGTGCACTGGGCCCTGGACAGGCCCCTGGAGGGAGAGAGCGGCCGCCTTTTAGAGTGGGGTGGGGAGACGTGTCAGAGTGAAGCCAGGGCTTCCTATGAATTTTGAGAATGTGTGTCATGCCCAAACATTTCCATATTTAATAGGGAGCATTTCATTGCAAATTAAGATTTCTCCTTTATATCACAATTAGTATATTTTTAAAGATGGTGTGTGTGGGCAGGGGTCACATTCTCTGTGAATTCTGGGTCAGGAGATTCAAGGAGGAGCTCCGAAGTGTTTGTTGGGAAAGGAGGGTTGAGATGCCTGCCGGCGTCGTGGCCCTGGAACGGACACATGCTAAAGGGGGGACACCCCTTCCCTGTCCAGAGGGCCGGCTGCAGGTTGGGGGTCTGACCTCCTGGAATTCTCTCAGTTGCATTGGTGCAGGTGGCTCTGTGCAGGTGGTGAGCGGTCTGGGGCGGGGGCAGTCTCCAGGGGCAGGGACACCACAACGAAGTGGGACTTGGGGAGCAAGATGTGTTTTGCTGCCTGCTTCGGAAGCCAGGGCGCCGCTGCTGCCCCTCCGAGAGGTCACAGCACAGGGAGGCTGTCTGCTGAGGGCGCCTTCCCGGGCTGTGCCAGAGCTCAGGCGGCGCCAGACTCACTTTTCTGGAAGGGCAGAGACGGGGTAGGAAAACGGTTCATGGGGACTGCGCTGCCTTCCGGGTCCTGTTTCAGAGTGATGGACTGACGTCTGTGTCACCACAGCCCCTGCCCAGGGGGACAGGGAGTCCCCAGGGTCCCCATGGGGCCCGTTCCCGGGGCAGCACTGGGGGCTGTGGAGAGGTCCACATGAGTGGGCTGGGGACACACGGCAGATACACAACACCTGTGGAGACCGAAAGAGACCCCAGGTGACACCTGTCACACGGACTCCAGGCTCCTTGGAGGCCGTTGAGCCTCTGCTGGTTACAAGAGCGCTCTTGCTTGGAGCTGTGAGCCAGCGGCGCCTGGTGCACCCAGAGGGGACGCGGAGGGCTGGCCAAGGCTGGTGTGTGGCCGGCACAGCTCCACAGCAGGCTGGGCTGCTGGAGCCTGGCCGCTGTCCTCTTGCCCAACTCCGTCTCACAAGCTCGAGGAGGCGGAGGATCCTGGCGAGCCTGCCAGGCCTTGTCGCGTGGCCTGTGATTAGGAGAGGCCGGGAGGGACCGTCTGAAAGGGGACACGTAGGGGGACCGTCGGGGCTTGAGCCCCCCCTCTCGCGGCTCTTCCCCTCCACCTTCAGAGGATGTGGCTTCACGGAAAGGTCCCCTTGCGGGGACGGCGCGGCTGCTGGAGTTCAAGCTTCTCCACGGGCTGGTTCCAGAGAGCTGAGACAAACACGGCTTCCTGGAAGCCTCAGGAGGCTTATTCACACAACCTTTTCTCAAAGATCGGGTTCTTAGCGCCGGATCTTTGAGATGGAACCAGGATCCATAAACAGTGAGTGAAATCGTTGTTCAAGACAACCGAGAAAACTAAAACCCATCTGCCCGGGCACCTGGATGGCTCAGTGGGTTAAGCCTCTGCCTTCTGCTCGGGTCATGATCCCAGGGTCCTGGGATCGAGCCCCACATTGTGCTCTTTGTTCCATGGGGAGCCTGCTTCCCCCTCTCCCTCTTCCTGCCTCTCTGCCTACTTGTGATCTGTCAAATAAATAAATAAAATCTTTAAAAAAAAATCCCAAAACACCCAGCTGCTACAGCAGGGCCTGCTGACGTTCCCTTTCCATGAAATTTCGATGAAACCAGTTATCTGGTTTCCTAGGTGCCGACACAAGCAAACCAGCGAGATGAGCAGACCTCATTAGCCTTTAATAAACAGTGATAACCTAAGAAACTATGAAAAAGCACTCCTGGAGACAGAGGAGTGAAGAAAGTGGTTCTAGACCAGCTCTCTGGCCTGCTTGGCTTCAAGACCCTGCACTGGCTTAAGAAGCAACCTTTGGCCCACACCTCAGTCACTGCCTGCTTCAACTTCCTGCTCATTAGAATGGCTTGCTCCGAAGATCAAGCAAATGGGAGGGCAACCCTGGAAGTACCAAACGGGCGGGCAGCTGTCATGGTGACTGTCCTAAGGCATGGGTTGTCTTCGCCTCTGCCCTGAGAAGACAGGCAGGTCTAACAGACATCTTACGCAGAATTTTGTTCGGATCGCTAACATGTCAACAGTTATTAGGGAGAGAGAAGATTAACCATTTTTTTTTTTCCCCTTGAAACTTTTCTCTATTTCCCACAATGATCAGATTTTAGTTTCCACCCTCTTTCTTTTCTTGTCATCCTAGATGCCTGTCATGTGACAGCCCCGTATGCACAAACAGAGACTGTGGGAACTGGCCCTCACTCACTGTCGTCTCCGACAGAACAGTGTTTTTGGCTGTGACTAGAAGTGCACCCTCTGGCTGGGGTAGCCATCGAAGACTCAGTGAAGCTCTTGAGGTGTCCGCTCGCAGCCGTTACATACTCACTGTTCAGCTACGGGGGAAGGAAGTGCTCAGTCATTCACAGACGCCAGGCCTCAGGGGCTTCGGACCTGGGAATCCACATGGCCTGCGGCGTAGCTGGCCAGGCCCAGACTGGAAACGGGCAGACAAGGGCCTTCTCTGGCGGCTCTTTTCTCTCACCTCTCCCCATCTCCCCAGCGTGCGGTTCTGGCAAAGGGTAGCAACACATTTAGAAGTTCCATTTCTCTAAATTAAATAAAAACACAATTAAAATTTAGTAGGTGCTAAAACTTGGTTTTGAACTTTTATTAAAAAAATATATTTGCAAACATATAAAATTTAGGATGAAAAATGCTCATCTGAAAACATGTAATAACTTAATATTTGCAAACATACACAGATGGTATAAAATCCATACCATTAAAAATGTTAATGATGCAGTATTGCGCTCATGGAACAAAAACCTTGCTGTAATTCCAGAGCTTCTCAGCCCCACACTTCAGGGAGCTGAGAATCCCGTACACTGAAAGTCATGAGAACTGCATGGCCAAAGCAGTAATACAGAATTAAAAAAACCATTGAGAACACAGATTTTAAAAACACGTTTCTTAAGGAATCACACAGATAAAAGGGAAACACAACTTTGCATCTTCCCCATTCAAAGTGAACGATATTGCATCCTAGCATTTCAAATGAAGATGTCGAATAGAAAACCGAGTGAAACATTGCACACCTCTCCTGCTGATTTTGCTGGAAAACAGGCTCCTTGAGGCCCTGGCCCTCAGGGAAATGTTCTTAAACATAGCTTTGAAAAAGCCTAGTGTAAGTTGCTTTACTTGACTTAGATCTTAACATTTTATACACCTGAAAATGGAGGGCACTATTGGTTCCAGAAGGTACTCTGAATACAACCGAAGAAAACCAAAGATAGATAAGAACGAAACTCATGCTTAGCAGCAAATATGCAGCAGAAGGCAGGACCCACATCCCTGTGGTTCCTTGTCTTCACTCCTGTGGACTGGGCCCACTTGTGCCTGTGCTCCCTCTTGCTCTTCTGTTTCTATGTTTTGCCCAGTTACCGTGTGATGGCTGATTTTGTTTTTTTAAGCAGTTAGGCACCTTCAATTTCATGTTGCATTATCAGTAATACGATGGCAGTTATGGCCTCTACTACCCAAATGAGAAAACTTCAAACTACATTCTTGGGGGGAGTAGGGATAGTAATAAAGCTGCATGGTTTCAACATATTACCTAGTACAAGATTCGACAGGGTTTTTAATTTTTATAAGGAAACTTAGGCAGAAAAAGGACAGATGCTTGACATGCAAAATTGGGCCAGACACATTCTAGAGCGAGGCCCGCGTGGCCTTCAGCAGAGAAGGATCCGTCAATTCAGACTCTTCGCAAAGCCCCGCTCTGTGATGGCCACCCACCGCACCGCACCGAAGGTCTGCAAGGTGAGATGAGGACACTCCATGCACACAGTATGAAATGCATCTTCTAACACCAACAGGCTCGCTTGAAAACTCAAGGATTCAAAGTCCCACCTTACAAATCTCTGGAAGGACACCGGCTGCGGAGGAGCTGCTGCGGGGCAGGAATGTGGCTGTATGGGAGGGGCAGGGGTCTATCCAAAGGGGATGTTAACTACAGCAAAAGAGCAGTGCCACCCACTGGGGTTGGGGTGGATGCACGGACAGATGCAGTGGCCTAACTGTAAAATCTAGCCAGAAGCATCTGTGTTTTGGTGTCCACTTTGATTCAACTAAGGTTTGAAACAAAGGTTCCAGTCAAGTCACGGCAGCTATGGACACATGCAACCTAAGCTAGCGTGAGGTTCTGGATAGGAAATCTGACTGAGAAATAAGGCAACTGATCTGTGACTTTTGGGCCAGGGTCATCCAACTGCAACAGGTCAGGCTTGGCCTGACCTTTCAAGGACTCATTCTGGCCCGAACCTCCTGGTAATCATGATGGTGAACTTCTGGCTTCTGAATTTTAAGTAAATCCTTTGAATACATAACTTTGAGAGTTGAAACAGGTTGACCCTTTTCAAGTCTCCATGACTTGGGCACTTCAAAGTTTATTTTCCCACTACGGAAAACATAGATTCTCTTTTCCTGTCTGTCATATTCATTCCTTGGATGAAAAAGGTGAAAATTAACAGATCTGATTACCAACCCTCCATAGGACATTCTCTCTTTTAACTCTCTCATAATATTACACATACTCAAATCATTTCAACTCAAATGTCTATTACAACAAGAATCCCTTGATTCTTCCATGAACCGAGGCTTACCGAAACCACGCTGGGGATGCGATCAAACCTGTTTCCTGAGAACAGTCACAGTCACGTGGCTCCCCCGACACCATCTCCTGGTGTAAGCAACACTCTGGATCTTGCTCCGACATTGTCCTTCCTGGGTGATGTACGATCAATTCATTTTTGGTTGCTGGGTTTACACACTACCTTTGAAAACAAGCTCTTCCCCCCTTGAGTATGAGAACTTCCAAGCTTCCCTGACTTCTGCACAATTCACAAGTAACTATGTAGACAGCAAGAAAAGACACTAAATTGACAAGCAGAAGACTGCCCAGGAAGCATTTAGATTAACGAAAGCCAATTGAAGTATTCTTTAAGCTAAAAAAAGAAAACTAAGACCCAACTAAAACAAGCATGTAATTCACAAGTAATTTTCTAAAATCTCAGCTAGGAAAAAAAAAAAAAAAAGAAAATCTATGGATTTATGATTGAGTCACCATTAAAGCTTAGAATGATTGTTCCGAGGAACCGCCACATCCACCAGCATTATTCACAGCTAATCCTTATGCTACCTGGTTGAGCCAACTGGGTTTTGACCCCATCATTAAATAGTGCTCAGAAAAGTAAGCAGTGCATCTTAATTGGTTAAATACTACAAAATGATCTGTATCATAGAAACGAAGACACTTTCATTCAAAGAGTATCTTAAAATTACTATTGCTGAAATAAATCAAATTCTACATTAAAATATTACTCATCACCATTACATGCCATAAAAGAATAAATATAAATCATGGCAGGTCAATAGCAGCATAACAAAGCATCTTTACATATTTTCACACTTTGGGCTGCAAAAGTACTCACAGCCCAAGAATACATTGGTAAAGTTCTGAATTTCACACTTCGTTTTTAACTCCATTTTCTATAATAAAGTAAGGGCAGTGTGAATAACAGCTCCCTTTTCTGCATAGCTTTAAAACGACTCTCAGTAGACTCGAGGAATGGAACGAACCAGAATGGCTTTGTTAGATTGGTCCACTGGTCCTTTTGTCAAAGTGTTAAGGAAAACAATCAACAAGGACTTCTGTGTTTAGACAGAAAAGGAAAATAAGGCTACACTTCACACAAAACTTAACGTTTTCAAAACCACTCAAGAGGTTAACTTAAAGTGAAGGTTTCTGATCGAATTCAGTCTTTACCAGCCGCAGCCTTTGCTTCAAAGGTGTGACATGCTACTCCCATACCATCACAGAGCCTGGCGGGGCCCTAGTCACATGGTATCGCTGCCAGGGAGCCTGCTGCATGGCAGCACCAGGGACACTTAAGAACAAAACACAATTGAGAAGTTTCAGAACTTTTAAGGCCCAAATGGGGCATTCATAAAAATATACTTCATTTGAACAAATCAGTCCTAATTTGCCAACTTAAACTCTGATCCTTAAAACTCAAAGCTACTTTGTACAGAGCTGACTTCTGCTCTGATCAGAACTTGACATCAGCCTAAGGCTCAAACTCAAACTTCTGGGAGGGAGGAGCAGGGGAAGGGGCACTGGCTGGGCTGAACTCTGCTGCAAGGCTGGTGACCCCTCCTCCCTAAGACCTTGAGAGTGAAAGCAAGCTGAAAACCAGACTCCTCATTTCACATCCTTTCTTAGAGCTGATGAAAACACCCACACAACTTAACACAATGGTTTTTTTTTCTTTTCTTTTCTTTTTTTTTTTTTTTTTTTTTGTCAAAACAAAGGTCTGCTGGTGATGCTTCACAGTGAAACCTCCATTATCACTGAGAACGTCACTTGGAAAACATTCTTAAGGAATGAGTCTTTCTCATAGGCTCAATTTCAGGATTCTCAAAACTCAATGTTCTGTTTAGAAGTTTCCATGATGAGGCCTATTTGTTTGAGGTCGACATTCTGCCTTCGGGTTTATTCTGCTCCAGTCATAAGTTGTGGTTGTCTTTGTTCTTGGTCAGAACCTGCAAGTAGACTTCATGAAGCGTACTGAGGAAGCTGGAATCATTCTGGAAGAGATGGTAATGATTCGTTTACCTCAGCAGAACTTACTTCCTTGACAAAAGCTTAGGAAAAAAGCTGTATAAATGATGTATAACTGATTACCCAAAGAATCCCACAACCCAGAGGCAACTGTAATCAATATTTTGGAATTCACTCAGACACTTTTCCATTGGGAGTGTATGCTCAGAAAGAGAGAAACATTAGTTCCGGCTAGTCTCGAATTTACATTATGAACTGATTTTCTAAGAAGAACTCATATGTTCTTTAATATTGAAGACAAAGTTTATAGACTCAACTGCTGGGATGGCCTGCATACCTTTATTAGATGTATTAATGTATCCTGGAGCTGAGACTTGCTGAGAATAATGGAAGGCTTTCTCTGATTTTCTGATGTTCCAACAGTCAGCGGAGAAGGGGCATTTGCTTTTCTCTCAAGGTCTGCAGACCTTGTAACTGTCTGCTGGAAAACACTTGGGGACAACAGGACCGAAGACACTGCCATGGTTGTTGCAGTAACCAGTGTGGGGCCTGTGACCTGCAGGGGAACAATGGTCATGAATGAGGCTTGTTAGCTGAAGGATGAAGGGTTCATTTATTGGGAAGCCAAGTCTGATCATCACAGAAAGGAAGTATGATCCCAGCGGGTATGCACAATAATAACAAACCTATGATAAATTAAGAATGTAAAGTTTTATATGAGGAGCAGGGAATGACTGGAGGAGGGCATGAGGGAACCTTCTGGAGTGATGGAAATGTTACATATCTTGACTGGTACCCAAGGGATGTTATGTATGTTAAAACTCGCAAAACACCTACATTTTATTATGGGTACTACGCATCAGTAAAGTTTTGCTTAAAAAAAAAAAAAAAAGAAGAAGAAGAAAAGGGTTATCTGAGTAGCTCAGTTATTTGAGCGTTTAACTCTTGGTTTTGGCTCAGGTCATGATTTCGGGGTCATGAGATCAAACCCTCCCTCAGTCTCCATGCTCAGGACAGATTCTCTCTTCCTCTCCCTCTGCCCTCACCCCCATCCCCTAATAAATAAAATCTTAAAAAGGAGTAAAAAAACCCAGTTACATGAAACATAGTTTCTTTTGTATTTATTATTTTGTATTTATTATACCACCACAGGTATCAAAGACACAAATAAAACTTACACATAAAACGAACATCTACCTCCTTTCCCCAATTAGATGTACTTGTACGCTAACAGCCGCTAACCAACAGAACACACTAAATCAGAAATAATCAGCATTTTTAATAATTTCTGCATCTGACAGAATCAACAAACATCTCAATTTCTCCTTCTCCTGTTACCCTCTTCGTTTACAAATAGCCACAGTGTTAAGGGTGCAGCTTCTGGGGCCTGAGTCATCCAGTTTGTTTTTGATGCCGGCATCGCCCCCACTGATTCCCAGGCGGCAGGACAAGCTACAGGGAAGAGGAGTTACCACCACCAGGCAGGAGCGGGCTGCAGTTTCAGTTCTGAGACTTGAGGCCAGGTATAAAGGCTCAAAGGTAAATGGGAAGGTGAAAGTTCAGGAACTGAAAACAATCAGCATGCACTTCAGGGCTGGCAGGTAATGGAGGGTGGGGACAACTTTTAAAAAGTAAGGCCAGCAAGCAGAGCACACAGGCCCGGAGCCCGAGCAGGGTGGTAATTTAACCAGGCATCAGGGCCCTTGCAGGACAAAGAGTATTTCCTCCTCATGGAAACCAGGCTGACATGCTCTCAGCCGACAAACACTGAGCCTGCCCCTCTCCGTATGGTCCGGGAAGGCACTGTTCCAGAGACCATGACCGGAAGCCCACTGGGGCCGCAGCAACCAACTCTGCTGGGGGAGCAGGGCAGCCTGGCACAGAAGGGCACCTGAGACGGCTCCAGGCCCGAGAGCTACAACTTGCCACTCAAGCGACAATGTTTTACTTCATGCCCAGCGGAAAAACCTAAAGATAAAGTGCTCTTCAAAGAAAGGGAGAGTTGGGGCGCCTGGGTGGCTCAGTGGGTTAAAGCCTCTGCCTTCGGCTCAGGTCATGATCCCAGGGTCCTGGGATCGAGCGCCGCGTTGGGCTCTCTGCTCAGCAGGGAGCCTGCTTCCTCCTTCTCTCTCTCTGCCTGACTCTCAGCCTACTTGTAATCTCTGCCTGTCAAATGAATAAATAAAATCTTAAAAAAAAAAAAAAAAAGAAAGGGAGAGCTTACCGGGATGGTGCTGGGTAACACCTTAGGCTGGGCAAAGACTTCAGGATCCTGGTTTTGCTGCATAGACTGCAACGTTAAAAAGAAAAGATGAACTGACTTAGAAAGCTTCAATCAAGACTTCCTAACTACCGGGGATAAATTCACTTCAGCAGTTAAGAACAGTGCAGACACTACTAGTTCTGCCTCAACTGCAGGGCAAAGGCCCTGGGACGCCTTCCCACCCCCTCAGTCTCCCCAAGAACAGGACTGTGTGCAGAACCTTCAAGGCGTCTCTAAGGAAAAGAGTGGGGACATCCCACGCATGGTTTTGCTATTGAATCTGTAGAGATGCCACATCCTGGTGGCCTGAAACCTCGATAAGGTGGTGTGGACTCTGGATAGGCGGCGCTAGACAGCCTTCATCTAGAGTCACACCTCCACATGCTACGTTTTGTCCTTATTCACTGGGAGACAAAGAACTTCTCGTTGTAGAGCAAATACATTTAAAATTCAGTAAAGCCGGGGCACCTGGGTGGCTCAGTGGGTTAAGCCTCTGCCTTTTGCTCAGGTCATGATCTCAGGGTCCTGGGATCGAGTCCCGCATTGGGCTCTCTGCTCAGCGGGGAGCCTGCTTCCCCCCCCTCTGCCTACTTGTGATCTCTGTCAAATAAATAAAATCTTAAAAAAAAAAAATTCAGTGGAGCCCCAGACCCTGAAGGAAACGAGAGGTAAATCCAAATGCACACATGCGTCGGGGCCCCTGCAAGGAGGCACAGTGGAGAGCAGGGCGGCGCTGCGGCAGTTCAGGCCGCTGGCCAGGCTTCCAGAGCAGCAGGCCCACTGCAGGGGTGTGGTACTCATCTGTCAGAACATTCTCTCTCCGTAGACTTCACAAAACCTCAACAGAAATGGCCCAAAAGCACAGTTTCAAGATAGAACCAAAACACTGTTTTCTGTCTTTCTGTACAGGACTTTGAAGGAATGGAACAAAACTGTCCATCAACTACGAAATCACATACAATTACTATGATGGACTCTCTGTACACTATTATTTGGTGAAATATTAAGATTGCGGGTTATTATTAAAGGGCACAGGGCTGAAATCCTTGTGACTCTCACCTGTAAACCTGCCAGCCTCATCCATCACTGAGGGACAAGCGTCTTCATACCTCACCAGCATCGACTGACAGGTCCCATTGCTCGCACTTGTTAATGAACCCACTGGTCCATACCCCCAAAGTCAGGCCCCCACCAGCTCAAGACTGGGTAACCGCCTGGCTTCCTTCCTGACGGTGGTCCTGCTTCCGTCTTCTCCTTGCCCTATTCACCACCTCTGCTCAAAGGCCTTAGGAGGCCACCTGCCCTCCCTGGGCTCTGAGAACAAGCCTCAGACTGCTTCACATAGTTTCCAAAGCCCTACTGATTGGCCAGTAACTTCACCTCCAAGATCCTCCCGCAGGAGATCTGACCACACTACAGGTCTTCATGTTTAGTAAATGCTGCTCATCTCCAGGCCTCTGCACATGCTACTTTCCTTTCCTTGTCTCAAACACTGTTCTCTACCTCTAGGGAAGGTCTGATTAACTTCTGCTGAGTCTTCAGATCTCAGCTGAACATGAGCTTCACTAGGAAGCTTTACTTGATCCTGTATCTCCCAATCTGGGATACTGTTACGGCACCCCAAGTGCACCTGGCCCAAGGTGGGCACTCAGTGAATACCAAGGGAACTGGGGATGGGCCAAAGCTGGGAATAATCTGCATCTACGGTCCTGAGTCAAATGTGGACTTCTGGACTTGTGAGGCAGAAACAAACCAACCCTCTACAACGCATGCCCTGATAGGAAAACATTGGTGTGGCTTCTTGGCTCCACCAGCTGCTATCCCTGGGGCAGTGGAACTGAGTCACACCACCACGTACCAGTGATCTGGCTGTTCACTACAGGGCTTCTTACCTCCCGTCTTCCGGCCCCGGATGTACCTAACAGCCATCTCTTTGAAGGGACTGCATCCTAGCGGTCACTGTTAAGGCCTCTGAAGCTTCCCCCACCAGTCAGAGCCACCCAGCCTCCCGCCAGTACCTGAAGGGGAGCAAGCACCATGTTGCTCAGGGATGCTGAGGCTCGAGCTGCTGCGGTCTTGGAGGGAGGCTCTATGAAGCTCTCGGGTGTGGCTAGCTGGCCGGCTGCTGGGGAAAAGCTGGGTGCCACGGCTCCTTTCCCAAGAGACTGCGTCTGTATTTGGTCATGCTGTGGGGTCAACCTGAGTTTCTGGAGAAGATCCACGCTTGGGAGGGACGTACCAGCTGTGTTTGTCACGCTCAGGGGGGCCCTGAAGGGGCTCTGGGTGGCAGTCAGATTGGCATGGCTCAGCTCAGGGACTGGCTGGCTCAGGAGTGGAGACCTCTGTCTCGGCGTGGTCTTCACCGCCTGTATCATGGTGGTGTTTCGGGGTAAGCTGGGCGGAACCTGTGCTGTAGGAGCTTCTGCTGGTAAAGTGGGACTGAGCACAGGGCGCAGTGGGATGGCATAGCCTGGGGCCTGCTTGTCACCGGACTGTGTGATGGAGGCAGGAGTGATCAGCACCGGGGTAGGGACTTCAGGTGGGACTGAGTGGTGGGCAGCAGGATGGACACCCAGATTTTCCGACTGAGGGGCTCCTCCTGATTGCTCGAAGGAAAATGGTAGGAATGAGCTGGACTCTTTCTGGGAGGCATCTCCTGGCAGCCTCTCCACTTCTTCCGAATCCAGACCCACAACAACTGGCTGTTCCTTTGGCAAAGAGGTTCCAAACAATTCTTCCACTGTCAGATGTTTGTGTCCAGATGGAGCAGACTACAAAAAACAAATCGAAGCACCCAATGAAAGAAATCTCTTGCAAACCAGTGTAACCAAACTTCTTTCCCATCAACCAAGGATGGTTTGTAGAAGCAAGGATGGATGGAGTCTGGAACTAAGGAACCAACAAACTGAAGATGTGCTAGGGATTAAGGCCAAATCATCTCCCTACGCTGGTGGGCAGAAATCTGTATTTATAATAAAACCCAAGTTTTAGGGGCTCCTGGTATAATGTTAGAATTTACTTTTTTCCTTGGCAAATGGCTATAAGGCAAGTATCTTATCACAAAGTTAATAGTGATTAACTGCCCTATGTCAGCAATGCATGTAAGGACATAGGGATCAAATGCCGAGTAAGCAATCCTCCCTTTGTTTTTATACTTCATAGCTCTTTTTTTTTTTTTAAAAGGGTTTTTTTTTTTTTTTAAAGATTTTATTTATTTATTTGACAGAGAGAAATCACAAGTAGGCAGAGAGGCAGGCAGAGAGAGAGAGGGAAGCAGGCTCCCTGCTGAGCAGAGAGCCCGATGCGGGACTCGATCCCAGGACCCTGAGATCATGACCTGAGCCGAAGGCAGCGGCTTAACCCACTGAGCCACCCAGGCGCCCTATACTTCATAGCTCTTGATAAAAAGCTAGCCATTGCACCTTGGGGACTAAGTTCCAGAAGACAAATTTAACCATTCTGTAAATAGCAGGCCATTCCTTCCTACCACCAAATCACAGAATCCTTAAGAAAAAGCAAAGCACTTACGTCTGAAAATGTTATAAGTTCCATCTATTAGAGTGATCTGGCTTGCTGATACCACTGCAATGATCTGAAGGAGAAATATTTATGCTTTTTACTTCTGAGCTATCTGTACCTTTACTTTAAAGCAGGATGGCCATATTCACTTACCGTCTCTTTTTTTTTCTCTTTATCTCCAAAGTGCCAGGGTCTGTTCTGACCTGGGCCCAGAGGACACAGTAGGAGTAACAAAAAAAGTCTGACCCTCAGCAGGACTTATGTTCTAGTGGGAGACTAACCTAAGTACTTTGAAAACACTAAGCAACCTCAACATATGTTTTTTTCTTTTCTTTTTTTTTCCCCCAGTAAGCTCCATGTCCAGTGTGGAACCCAACGCGGGGCTTGAACTCACAACCCTGAGAGTTAAGACCTGTGCTGAGATCAAGAGTCAGATGTTCAACCAACTGAGCCACCCAGGCACCCTTGATATACGGTTTTATTTCTAAAGCATGTGGACTAGTTACTCAGATAAACATTTATGTAGAAAAAGACAATTCACTGAAACACATGGCTTTCGGCACCTGAGAAGGCCTAGAAAGGCCCGGAACCACACTGCACCTGAAGCACAAGCACGAGAGCAGGAGGGTACAACATTTCTACAGGAAAAAAGCGCAGTTTTTCCTCAGGCAAATGTCTCTTTCATCCGTGTGATCAATAATTACAGGTTTCCCCGGCTATCTGCACGTGGAGTGTGCCTAGGAAATGTTCATTAAGCCACAATGGCAGAAAGTAAAGCAGCGATTATTATTAATTCATATGGAAAATTTTTGACCATTTCTAGACCCCAGAATAGTATCTTTTGCTTTTTTTTTTTTTTTTTTTTTGAGATTTTATTTATTTGTGTGTGAGAGCTAGCAGTGGGGAGAGGCAGAGGCGGGGGAAAGAATCTCAAACTGCTCGTTGAGCATGGAGCCCGACATGATGGATCCCATGACCCAGAGATCATGACTTGAGCTGAAACCAAGCGCTGGACACTCAACTGACTGAGCCCCCCGGTGCCCCTCTCTTCAGCTTTTCAGATACCTCAGCACAGATCCTGCTAACAGACGCACAGAATACTTGGAGACAAAGTGCAGGTGCTTAAGACCCAGGGATGCTGAGTGCGGTTCCCAGGGCAGGGGCTCGGCGGGCCACTGGCTCTGCGCAGGGTATCACTGCCTCTGTGGTGGCCTGCTGCCACACAAACGCCAAATGTTATTTTTGCTTTTTTACCTTTTCTCATAAAAGCAAAAATCCTCTTTGGATTTCTTTCAGTCAGCAAGACAGGTACTGATACAGGTCTTCCCTAAAAGCAGAAGTGGCTTCATGCGAACTTCTGAAAAGGGCGGGGTGGGTGGGACACCCCAATGGGGTTTAGCGGGGGCCGTGGACACCGCGCTGGGATGGGCGGGGTGGGAAAGGCGGCCGGCACCCAGGACTGAGGCTGCCGGGGAGCGCACTTCTGAGGGTCAGAAAGCTAAGGGAGTGCCACTGTCCAGTCTCCCGCATCACCTGCTGGGGGAGTGGCGCCAGTGCGGCTGCTGGGGCTGCGGAGAATGTAGGTGGGGCGCGGTAACAGTGGTGAAGACGCGGAGGCCTCCCGCAGTTGTAAAAAACGAATTTCATACTAAACCACTTCTTAGAAAACATTTTTTAAAGAAGATTCTACTTATTTATTTGAGAGAGAGAAAACAAGTGGGGTAAGGACAGAGGGAGAAGCAGACTCCCGCCGAGCAGGGAGCCTGATGCGGGGCTCGATCCTGGGTCTCCGGGATCATGACCTGAGCCAAAGGCAGATGGTTAACCAACTGAGCCACCCAAGTGCCCCGTTAGAAAATACTCAACAGGGCCGCCTGGGTGGCTCACTGGGTTAAAGCCTCTGCCTTTGGCTCAGGTCATGATCTTAGGGTCCTCGGATCGAGCCCCGCATCAGGCTCTCTGCTCCACGGGGAACCTGCTTTCCTTGCTCTCTCTCTGCCTGCCTCTCTGCCTACTTGTGATCTCTGTCAAATAAATAAATAAAAATCTTCAAAAAAAAAAAAAAAAGAAAGTACTTAACAAACAGAATTAATGTAATCTATCTTGGCAAGTTAACATGACAAGAGGCTTTTTTAACTGAAGGGATTCTCAAATGGCAGATTCGACCCCCCATTAACATGCTGAGCGAGACTAGTGAGACTACCTTGTCACAACACTTCTAACACCTGAAGGGGATTTTCTAGATTCAGGATCTTGGTTCAGATACAAGGCAGCACTGACATCTATTATATACTGTGGAGGTAAAAAAGTGCAAAAGATGTGTATGCTTTCATTTATTTATTTTTCTACTTCTGAAAAAGTTGTATAGCTTCGGATCTGAAATCAAAGATACCTAGGTTCAATTCCCAGCTGTTAATTGGGGAAATGACAGTCTCTCTATTGAGTTCCCCCATCTGAAAAATGGGGACAACTGTGGCAATTACCTCCCAGAGCTGCTGTGAAAATGAAATTCTCAACGTGATGTCTGGTGCCCAACAAGCATTCAGTAAGTGGACATTGGCGGTTCTCATTTTATGAACACCATACAGTCTTAACAGCAATCAAGATAAAGTTGTTTCCATGTTTTAGGGAACATCACATAATACACTGGGATATTAAAAGTTCATCAAATCCTTCCGGAATATCATACCCGCAAAATGTAAAATAACAACACAGCACCTGATGGGCTCTCAAGGTTGAGTTATTATAATATCACCCTGTCGTTCCCTGATGCAAGGAGTCATTAGAGACAGTTGTTTAACATTTCAAATCCATTCAGTGTAACTCAAAACAGACAGTGAATTCTCACTTGGGACACAATTCTCCATCCAGGGCACATAACTGGAGCAGGATGCACAGGTTCCATCTCCCCCAGGCGAATATTGACTTACTTCTGGATCTCTGGCGTTATGAAGGCCTACTGAGGAGCACAAATGTAATTCCTTTTCCCCCTATTTCTAAAAGTTACGGTAGGGGTGCCTTGGTGGCTCAGCCAGTTAAGAGTCCAACTCTTGATTTCAGCGTGGGTCATGATGTCAGAGTAGTGAGACAGAGCTCTCCACCAGGCTTTGCACTCAGCAGAGTCTGCTTAAGATTCTCACCCTCTGCCCATCCCCCCACTTGAGTTCATGCTCTCTCTCTCAAATACGTAAATCTTAAAAAAAAGTTATGGTAAATATATGTACCCAAATTTAGCAGTATAACGACATGGGAGTGTAGAACTCAGCGGCACTCAGGACACTCACATTGCTGTGTAACTAACCAAGATTTCCTTCCCTCATCCACAGCCCCGATAATCTCCATTTGACTTTCTGTTCCTATCAATCTGCCTGCTCTGGGCACCTCGTTCAAGTGCAGTCACATCATATTTGTCCTTTCGTGACCAGCTTCCTTTGCCCAGCGTCATGTCCTTGAGACTCATCGACGCTGTAGCAGGTGTCAGAGTCTCCTTCCTTCTACAAACGCTGACTAGTACTCCACCATCTGCACATCCCACCTTTCATTTATTCATTCATCTGAGGATTGACATGAGTTGTTCCCACCTTTTTGCTACTGTGAATAATGCTGCTGTGAACATTAGTGCAAAAGTACTTGTCTTCATCCTTGTTTTCAATTCTTTTGGGTATATACCCAGGAACAGAATTGCTGGTTCATATGGTAATCCCATATTTGACTTTTTGAGGAACTGTCATACTGTTTTCCAAAGCTGCCGCAACATTTTACTTCCCCACCAGTGCTGCAAGAGGGTTCTGGGTGCTCAACACTCTTGCCAGCATGCTGACCATTTCTAGATCTTATTTGAGAAGATGACTATTCAAGTCCTTTGCCCATTTTTGAATTGGGTTAATTCCCCCCTCCTTTTTTTTTTTTTTAAAAAGATTTTATTTATTTATTTGACAGACAGAGATCACAAGTAGGCAGAGAGGCAGGCAGAGAGAGAGGAGGAAGCAGGCTCCCTGTTAAGCAGAGAGCCCAATGCTGGGCTCGATCCCAGGACCCTGAGATCATGACCTGAGCCGAAGGCAGAGGTTTAACCCACTGAGCCACCCAGGCACCCCTGGTTAATTCTTTTTCATACACATTATGTTTAGAACAAAATGGTCAAAACTGCTTGGCAAAAAAAGTACTTGAAAACCACACCAACTATTATTCATTAGCACAAATTATGTAGATCTTTACCACTATGTTCTATTTCATACAGATGTATATACATAGCAAAAGTATTTAGGTAAATATATTTTGAAAAATACAGACCATATTGGGGCTATTTTGTGGAAACCTGAGTCTTTCCCAGGTAAGAATACAAATATTTTTATGCTACAAGAAAAGGATTCGGGCACCTGAGTGGCTCAGTCGGTTAACTGTCCAACTTCGGATTTTGGCTCAGGTTGTGAACTCGGGGTAGTAGGATTCAGAGCCCTGAATCAGCTCTGTATTGAGCTTGGAGTCTGCTTGGGATTCTCTCTCTCCCTCTGCCCCGCATTCCCCCAACTCCCTGCTCATATGTGCGTGCTCTCTCTCTCTCCCTCAAAAAAAAAAAAGAATGAGTAATAACAGGACCTGGGAAAATTCAACATGAAATATACCTTAGCCTTAAAAACATGGCAATTATTCAGGTAGCAATTTTCACCTGTCCAATGGAACGTAACTCAACTTTTGAAAAATTAAAATTACCTGCATGTACACTTGGAATGTTTTTACACTTTAAAGAAAGGTATTTCTAATGGTTTAAAATTGACTTCACATTAAAAAATGAATCCATATGGGAAAGCCCTGAACCCTGACAGCAAAAGCAGCAGAAAGTTTCCAGATTTCTCCATTGGGGCCTCCCTCTAACTTCTGCCTGGCCAGAAACATTCTCAGACTTTTTCTGGAATAGGATGCATAGCAGGGCATAGGGTTTCAGGGGAATCTCACCTAAGAAGGGACAGATGAAGTTACGATGGCAAGCAGAGAAGCCACAGACAGAACACTCACCGAGTGGGAGGCCCTGTGCTAAGCACTTCACATGCATTACTCTTCGGATCAGTGAGGGCCACCCTGTTATCACTGCCATCTTGCAGGTGACACCCAAGTACAACAGAACCAGAGTCAACCTAGTCCTCATGATAAGTCCATGTTCTTGTTTTTTTTTTTTTTAAATTTATTTATTTGACAGAGAAAGCACCAGTGCTTGACTCTGTCAAGCAGGCAGACAGAGAGAGAGGGAAGCAGGCCTCCCCGCTGAGCAGAGAGCCTGATGCAGGGTTCGATCCCAGGACCCCGAGATCACGACCTGAGCTGAAGACAGAGCCTTAACCCACTGAGCCACCCAGGCACCCCTGATAAGTCCACGTTCTTAATCATTATGCCCTGTACTGACTGATATATCAACATATTCCAGGTGAATTGATCAACTGGATGGTGAAAATGACTTCTAGAAAACAGAGGTGTATCGACAGCTTGAATAACTGAGGGGCAGCTACAGGTCAGAATGTACTCACTTTTAGAAATACATATCACTGGCTGAATCAGTCATGAGAGGGAAGTGAACAAAGCATGCTTCTCCACACAAAAGCTTTATAGTCTCTGCATTTGAGAGGACCCCTCTCTCCCTTCTTCGCCCACGACCAGAAAAACTGCCAGGCTGCTCGAGTAGTTGGCCTTACTTATTCATGAATTCATCTTCCCTCATCCACAGAAAAGGTGAATTTTATTCTTCCTTTGTCTGAATTCTATGTTTTGCAATGCTTCACTTCTATCAAGTTTTAGTCTGACCATTCCCCTTGCGAAATGGAATTCAGGGAGCAACAATGTATGGTGCACAACAAAATTCTAGGCTTCACATTATTCCTTCACCCCACAGCTCTCACCAGTTAGGGAATTTCCTATTTCTGTCTGGATCTATGGTGTCCATGTCGGATTTCCTACCTGGTCAGTGTACTGGGCACACCAGAAGCTATTTTTTTTTAAAGAATTTACTTACTTATTTGAGAGAGATAGATGAGCAGGGGAAGGGCAAAGGGAGAAGGAGAAGCAGACTCCCTGCTGAGCAGGGAGCCCAACATGGGGCTCGATCCCAGGACTCCAAGATCATGACCTGTGCTGAAGTCCAATGCTTAACTGACTGAGCCACCCAGGTGCCCCTATATTCCTATGCATTATTCTTAACCCCAGGACCCCCCCCCCGCCAATTTATATATATCTATATATAATGTACTAGATAAATAGTCCCAAGGGAATTTTAGCAAGTGAATTATGAAACTGAAATGGAATTTAATCCGTGAAGAGTTGACGGCATTACTCCCTCCGGGGCACCAGATGGCAGTGTTGCCCAACAAGTGTACTATCTGTGTGCAGGGCTGCTGATGGCTTTAAGATAATTTTAGACAAACACATGGCTTCTGACATTATCCAGATCCCAATATTCTACAAAGTTCTGTCACTGTGGCCTAGAAAATGGACTTTCAGAGGGATGTGTGAATGAAAGTGCTCCTCAGAGGGTCTAATTCTCTGTGTGTCCACTTCAATCATGTGTCTCCACAGATCCGTCACTGGTGCTTTTGCTGGAAGGCCGAGCATACACAGCTCATCACTCCCTTCATCTTTCAATGGACAGTGTTTTATGGCTCTTAAGGCATTCTTCCGGGTCCACTTCTTCACCCCCCCATCTGTTATTAACTTGGCTTGAAAGCTTATTACACAAAGTCTTTAATGTATAATACAACAGAATCTGTGCATGAAAATAATTGTCCTTAAACTTAATGACTACGATTCCTTTTCGGTGCAGTTACCCTATTTGTGACAAATGAACTCAGTCATTATTGCTTTTAAGACAGTGGAAATTTTGTATCTCTTTATCTGGGTGGTAGTTACAATGTTTAAAAGTTACATCTTTAGAAAGTTTAAGGTTTACACTTGAGATTTGACATTTGTTTACTATGTGTTAATTATATACCAGTAAGAAAATGCTCATATCCTAAAGCAACCAGATTTTTACAAAATTACCCTGGGTCTCACTTTTCACACACACACACAATAATGATATTAATGCTAGCTTCATCTCACGGTTTTATAATTTCTGTGTGAAGAGCTATTTTCTGTACAATAAAAATGATGCTAACACTAGGTGCCATGGGACTTAAGAAACAAAGCCAAGGGTATTGTCTGTTTTCATTTGCCTGGAAATTTCTGCACAGTTACTGTTTCCTCTCTGCCTTTCTTTCCCTGGCCGTGGCCACAGGTATTGCTCCAACCTGCTTCCGTGCCCATTTAGTCAAGAAGAGCGCGGCCTGGCACCTGCCAGACTCTCGAGAGACAAGGCTGGTCTGCTGCAGTGCTGAGGCCAGACTCCAGATACTGGGCTCGGCACTGGCAACTTTTTTGTCTGTCTTTTCAGAAAGCAGGCACTGATTCCCCAAGCCTAATTTTAACTATAATATGGATTTGTAATAGGAAACCTCTTCTATCCCAAGGTCTGTGTTCTAAATGGTTCTCTGAGTCTTGGATCTGTTCCTTCATTTGGTTCTCACCGTTGCTCTGGGAGTTAGGCAGCACAAGAATCCTTAATCCCAGGACTAAGAAAGGAAAGGGGAAGTGACTCATGAGTCAAAAAGGGGATGTGACTGGCCCAGTGAACACTCGGGCTGATACACCAGGCAAGAAGGAACACAGGGATGCTGTCTGCTCCTTCTCTCCCTCAACATTTATTTTGTAAAAATTAGATGTTATATAGCACAACTTTTAACAAACGTTTGACCTTCAGAACTCTAAATGCAAATACAGTAAAAATGGAGCATGGGAATGCAGTATAAAAAATCTGGCTTAAGTTATCACCTAAACACTTAAAAACATTATGGATACATTGCTGATGGGAATGTTAATGGTACAACATCTCTGGAAAACTCTATGGCAGTTTCTTTTTTTTTCTTTTCTTTCTTTTTTTTTTTTAAGATTTTATTTATGTATTTGACAGAGAGAGATCACAAGTAGGCAGAAGCAGGCAGAGAGAAAGGGGAGGAAGCAGGCTCCCTGCAGAGCAGACAGCCTGATGCAGGGCTCGATCCCAGGACTCTGGGATCATGACCTGAGCCAAAGGTAGAGGCTTAACCCACTGAGCCACCCAGGCATCCCATCTATGGCAGTTTCTTAATAAACTAACACATGGTATTACCAAGCGACCCACATTTGCATGCCTACCATTTTCCCCAGAGGAATGGAAATCTGTGTACAAATACCTGTGCACAAGTGTTCAAAAACCTGTGTGCAAATGTTCACAGAAGCTTTACTCGCAATAGCTAAAAACTGAAAACAACCCAGATGTTCCTTCAACAGGCAAATGATTAGAAATGGTTAAACAAATCTTGGTACTCCCACTTGACTGGGCGGCAGAATAAAAGAGAACAAAGAGAACAAACTACTGATAAACCCAATAATTTCAATGACATCTCCAGGAATCATGCTGAGTGAAGAAAGACACTCCCAAAAGGTTATATATTATATAATTCCATTTATGTAACTTTCTTGAAATGACATTATAGAATGGGGACAGACTAGTGGCTGCCAGGGCTAGGGATGGGAGGAGGGGAAAGGCAGGAAGGTGTAACGGGGAGTCAGTGTGACAATGTTAAGGGCAACACGAAAGACCCTTGTGTTGATGTAAGTCTTCGGGATCTTGACCATGGGAGTGGATACACAGAGCTATGCAGGACATTAAATCACACAGAGATACATATATGCACAAACACACAGAAACGAATGTGAAGACAACTGAGCCATGTGAACCACATGGGCAGACTTTGTCAATATCCTGGTTGTGATGCTGTACTTTACTCTGCAAGCTGTCGTTAGTGTGGAATGGGTAAAGGGTATGTGGGATCTGTCTGTATTATTTTTTTATAATTGCATGTTTATCTGTAATTATCTCAAAGTAAAAAGATTAGTTAAAAAACTATGGGTTTTGGGGTCCTGGGCTCGAGCCCCGCAACGGGCTCTCTGCTCAGCGGGGAGCCTGCTTCCCCCCTCTCTCTCTTCCTGCCTCTCTGCCTACTTGTGGTCTCTCCCTCCGTCCAATAAATAAATAAATAAATAACTTTAAAAACAAAAAACTATAGGTTTTGGGGTGCCTGGGTGGCTCAGTCAGTTAAGTGGCTGCCTTCAGTTCAGGTCATGATCCCAGGGTCCTAGGATTGAGTCCCACATCAGGCTCCCTGCTCAGCAGAGAGCCTGCTTCTCCCTCTCTCTCTGCCTGCGGCTCTGCCTACTTGTGCTCTCTCTCTGTCAAATAAATAAAATCTTAAAACAAAACAAAACAAAACAACCCCCCCCCCAAAACCCCGTGGGTTTTATACTTGGTATCTGTTCATTTATCAAGTCATTGGCTATAAAGAAAACTCATTCAGTCAACAAACATGATAGATGCTAGGTGCTGAAAATACGGCAATGAACAAGGCAGGCAAAACCGTCTGTCCCTGTGGAGCTTACACTTAGGTGGGGAGGAGACACAGTATGCCCAGTAAAGAGTATCACAAACCTTGTCAGCTGGTGAAGTCATAGGGAGAAAATAAGATAGAGGACAGCAGTACGGCAGGATTGTTCCTTAAAACAGGGTGACCACACAAGGCTTCACCCGTATGGAGAACACTTGAGACTTGAAAGAAGTAAGGAACAAACCCAGTCTGGGAGGAAAGTATTCCACACAACGGGAACAGCAAGTGTAAAGGCCTGTCCTGACGCAGGGGTGAGTCTGGCACATGCATGGAAA
Source organism: Neogale vison (assembly GCF_020171115.1). Lineage (NCBI taxonomy): Eukaryota > Metazoa > Chordata > Mammalia > Carnivora > Mustelidae > Neogale > Neogale vison. The sequence continues at coordinate 202,399,659 of NC_058096.1, read as the reverse complement.
GGCAGAGGAGCCAACGAGGCTGGGGCTAAGTGAGCAAGGCAGAGAGAGAAGATGAGGCAGGGGTTGGGGGCCAGAGCAGGTCGGGCCTGGGGGACCACTGGCATGACTGATTCAGTGAGAGGGGGCACCACTGGAATGTTTTAAGCAGAGGAACACCATAATCTCACTTAGGTCGGATCAGGGTTACTCTGGTGGCTCAGTGAAGAAGAGGTAAGAGGGTGGTAAGGGCAAAAGTTCTACAACGAGAGTGGGGACTCCTGCAAAATCCGGACGGAAAAACGGACAAATGATAGAAGTGGATGTTAGCATGCTGCTGGTATGCACCTTGACAGATAAATGACAAATCATATAACACTGTGTTAACACCCTTACAAAATACTACTCTGTAGTATTTAGCTAAGGCTTTAGTTGTACGGACCTTGTCTTGTGACCCCGATGGCGTCTCTTCTAGAGTCTCGGTGCTTCCCAGATTGGAGAGCTGACTACTTGGCTGTAACCCGGGGCTGGAGATATTGGAGTCGCCCATCTGGTTCTGCAATTAAAAGGAAAAGTATATCATGTGAAAACTTTGCTATTATTTGGGTAGCAAAACATCATATATACTAAGCTATCAAAATTAACATGTCCCTGGGCTGAAGTTTGGGGCTTTTTTTTTTTTAAAATCTAGTCTCTTGATAGCTTGCTCTGAACTGTTTATGGTGTCTGTTTTGACATGTGTAATAGTCAGCAGATGCTGGATCAGAGAGCTCAAATGTCACTTTAGTTTCTAGAGTGTGTAATTCCACATCCATCTAGTGATCTTTTTTAGGTTTTTTTCTCTTTCTCTTTTCCTTTTCTTTTTTTAGCACAGTGTTAGGCACTCCAATGTTAAAAGAATGGCCAAGAGGCATTTTTTTTCCTATTCAAATGACTTAATCCTTATTTCAGAACATCTTTTACTCAGTGTTTCCCAGTTACCTAGAGGTGAAAGAGTGTGGGAAAGCCTATGAAGTACTTTTTGGAAACATCTAGTACTGAAGTAGCGGACAATTCTCCAGGTCACACAGTGCCCATGAGGAAAGTGTGGCCACCAGACAGTTCTACAGCATTACTGACTACATTCCCTGTGCAGTACTGTTTATCCCCGGGACTCACTCGTTTTTACCTGGCAGCCTATACTTCTTAACCCCCTTCAACTATTTCACTTGCTTATAAAACAGCTTCATCTCCCACCACCTCTTTATGCAACACCACCATCATCCTGTATCAACACATTATGGAGAATGCCTGGAATTAAACTGAATCAGAGAAAAGCTCAAAACACTGCTCACAGCAAGTTCCCAGAACAGAAGATATAAAATGTTCAGAAGCATTTTAAAAATTGAGTTTGCACATAAAAATCCCAGCTTGTTATTTTCAGGTAGAGGCTGGATACCTTGGCAACAACGAGCCGGAGCTGAGCTGCAGGTGACCCTCTGATGCCGGGCCAGGCTCTGTCTGCATCGGGTCCGCCCTGACCCGCTGCACGTGCTCCCATAGCCCATGTGGTTTGGGGGGCAGCTGAGTCTCCTATATTATCTCAACATGAGCTACAAGATGGGTTATGCTTTAAAAGGTCTCTGGAACTTCAGATATTTTTTCATACATGTGCAGGACTGTTCTTGGAAAGTTTCCTGAGTATGTTGATGACACTCTAGTATTTGTATGGATTGGGGGAAGTGGACAATCAAAAACTTTCTTGAGGTTAATTTTACAATATTTGGTAAAAACCTTAAAAATGTCAAAATCCGGGGCGCCTAGGTGGCTCAGTGGGTTAGGCCACTGCCTTCGGCTCAGGTCATGATCTCAAGGTCCTGGGATCGAGTCCCACATTGGGCTTTCTGCTCAGCGGGGAGCCTGATTCCCTCTCTCTCTCTCTCTCTGCCAGCCTTTCTACCTACCTGTGATCTCTCTCTGTCAAATAAATAAAATCTTAAAAGAAAAAAAAAAAAAGTCAAAATCCACAGCACATACCCTCCCCAAAGACTGATGAATCACAGACCTGTACCCCTGAAACGAGTAACACATTATATGTTTAAAAAAAAAAGTCAAAATCCTTTGATCTACCAATTCCATTTCAAGTAATTTACCTTAAGAGAAAATGTCCAACACGAAGACTTAGCTACAGGATATACTTCTGAGTTCTTAAGAGACTCACAAAACCCCCCCAGTGTATTGTTTATGTAAGGCATGGAAGGAAAAATATGCAGCTATTAATATCACTGTTCTCTTTTTCAAAGACTTTTCATTCTACCAAAAGAAATCTCACAGGGACTCACAAAGACATTGCTCTTTGGGAAAAAAACTAGTTATGAAAGAGTTAATAAAATAGACTTTTAAAACTAGTTAATAAAAGTAGTGTAGAAAAATGTACCACACACATACTGGGACATATTTATACATACTTTTGGAAGGATACATAATCCTGTATTATCAGTAATTATTTCTAGGTGGTGGGACTGTGTCTTTTTCTTCTCCTCTAATCTTTAAATATAAAATACAAACAACCCCACAAAAATCTAGGATAATTTCTGCAGTTAGAAGCAACGCAACAAGGAGCAACTGTAAAGAACTGTGGGCTTAGCTATCTTTCTTTATGTTAAAAAAGGTAAGTTGGTTGAAACAAACTATGGGACTGCCAGGGAGGGGTTTACCATAGACTATTCTGATCTCCAAGCAGTTTCTATTTAAATCCTTCACCCCAAAATCTGGAATTTCATTCATTGCATGACACACAGTGGATGGGGGGTTTTAGGACTGGGAGCACATCCCATTGCTGAGGTGTGGTTTGTACCCTGCCCTTGACTCTGTCAATCTAAGTCTCTACCTAAAGATAAACGAAGGAGCCATCTGGAACCATGCCGCAGCTGAGAGCGTGCACGCAAACATTGAGATATGAATTCATGGGTCACTGCTAATACCAAGCCCATTTGGTGAGATGACAGGCAAGTGCAGATAAGAAACAAAACTGTTCTTTCAGGAAGCTCCGTCTATGTACAGATTGTTTTCAAAACAGAAATAATACGTCATCAAGTAATTACCAAAGATTTGACTAAGTTCCCAAAGGTTTTAGTTTTAGACATTTTATTTATCCCATACCATGGGAACATTTTCTTTACAACAGTTATTTACTACAGTGTTCCCCATATTCTTACTTTCACAATGTGTATTAACCAGAAAACAGGTCAGATTTTCAGACTGCCTGCTTGACTTCAAGTTCCTTGATAGCTCCGTGTACAAAAACTAAGCTTCCGTTCCTCTTTCATTTTGTGGCCCCTCTCTCCTTAGCCTGAGGGGTAGGCTGGGGCTCCTTCTAGAACGCCAGTTCTGGTGACAGGCCCGACACTTTCTGTCCTGTGTGGCAGCACTGTGACCTAGTCATCACTACGTATGTGTCACGGAGCCCTGAGTTTATTAGTTACCTGTTAATCAGAACACAGAAAAGCCTCTACAAAAACTGAAAGAGGCATCTGTGTAGATAATCCAGATCTTATTAAGGATATGAGGGGATCTGGGGGGAATATAAGGTGACTTGCAAGTACAAAAAGTGATTCTTAAAATTTATTCTCATCCAGTTCCCTAGACATCAGTGAATCTACTACAGAGATGACTGCTTTTCCTATATTAATTTTCACAGATCCAGAAATTCCTCCTAATTCTCTTCTATGATACACTGAGTGAGGCATTTGGTATAACTTGAAACTTCTCATGGACTCCACTGTATACTTCTCTACACCGGAAATGGGCCTTCCTTTGGTGTCTAAATAGAACTTCCTTTGTCAGAGGAAACTCCCTTCCAGAGCATTACTTCCAAAGTTTGCTTCCTAGACTAGATTCTTGAGATGCTAAAGGGGAGTATGTGAAAAATGGTCCTGTGGTTAAATTAACTTGGGAATTTACTATAGGACCTCTCAGAGTCTTGAGCATTGTAAAGCCCCATGAAGAGGGGGGAGGGGGAGCCACGTAAACAATGTTTCCTTAACTCACTTGACCAGCTGGAACCTTTCCATAAGGATCATTTGCTAACCATGCAGAGGCTAGTGTTAGAGCAGAACCGTTTGGGAAACACACCAGAGAGTGGTTTTCATACCTTATTCCTTAAACTTTGGGTGAGGTGAGGATTACACAAAAAATGAAAGAAAATACTTAACAAAATACGAGTAAAGAGTAAGGTGACAATTACAATTCCACAGCAACAAAGTGCCGCAGTGGGAACCTTCAGTCCTGCTCCTAGGAAGCGTGGGGCTCCGAAGTGCCCGAGTCAAGCAAAAAGCCAGGACAGTTCCAAAGCCACATGCGCAGTTTGAAGACCACTAAGGAAATATGCACTGCCTGACACACAGTAGACAGTTCGTAAGTGTGTATTAAATAAATTAACAAATACACTACAACTTCCATTTTATTCAACCTGGGGAGGAAATGTTATCATTTAACTTTTAAACTAACACACAAAAGAGAGAGAGGAAAAAAAAAGTATTCTAGAAAAGCTTCACATGTGGGTAAAATCCAAATGTTGCTTATTAAAGGCCGTGAATCCACCACTAATTACAGACCATAAATACACCCTTTAGTACTAGCGGGTGCAAATGATCAGACTACATAAATTCCTAAGCCCTAGCAAAGACTGCAGGGGTGAACAACAGGCAAGAAGCTTTTTCAGAACTACCTGCTGCAGGCTAACTTCTGCACCCTGAAACCATTTTCTCCCATAGTAATGACAGAAAAAGAACATTCTGCACTTTCATGCCAACTCAAGGACTCTGAGATAAGCCAATTTCTTTCCCTGTCTTTTGGACTAGAAACAGTAAGATGCACTTTCTTTTTGGACTAATGATCTCTCCTGGCCTTGAGCTAACTTCTGCAGCGGATGAGACCCTGGCAGGCCTCCTCCCGTCTTGGTCCTCCCAGTCAGCATCTCACCCTCTCATATTCATCCTTGGCTCTGCTGAGCATCTCCAGGATGTCGATGGGCCTGTGGTCACTGCAGCCATTGGCCTGGCTGGGACTCTGCTTGTCCCGAGCCGCTTGCTGGGACCGCCGTGTCTCCTCTTCTACAACACTAGCGGAAGAGAAACAGGTTTCAGAAAGACTTCTTTAGACACAACCTGATCCATGAAATCTCCTGGTGCTCGTCTTCTCAGGAAAAGGAAAGAACGTCGTAGAACACAAATACAAATACAATACAAACGCAGGGCCTCGGTTACCTCATCCTGGGACTACGTGACTCACTGCTTCACCAGCTCATGCACAGTGATGCCGACTGATGGTGTCTCACTGTTAGGAAAGAAGTATGGAATCTCTTCTAGCACTGGTGGGAGCAGTGAGTTAAAAAAGATGAAATTATTTTTCTCTTTTTTGAAGACTCTCAGACTCATTCAAGTACCAGGTAGAGTACATTTTCAAATGGATATGCCAGCGAGACAAAGACAGGCTGCAGAGCTGAGGAGCCCACTGTGCAAATTTTGTACCAACACTGACCTACCGAAGAGGGAGAGGACCTTCTTGAGAAGAGAGGTCTCAGGGAATCTTCAAAGGTTTCCCTTATTCTCTTCTTAGAAATCACTGAATGGGTGGCTGAGGTCAGGGTGATTGTGGCAATGCTCTTTATTCTGATGAGTGCTTATGCTAATTCTGCACTTGAAAATGCATAAAGCAAGAAAAGTTGAAGGTTAAGAATGCCACTGATAGGTTCTTTTTAAAGTTCACTTAGGTTTTAATCCCAGCTTTAATGAACAGGCTTATCAGCCACAGATTATTATGGGCACAGACCCAGCTTGATAACTGTATGAACTGAGAACCTTCTGGATAGTGATAAAGATAGGCAATAAAATAATTCAGGAGCAAAAGTTTTGAGTTTTTGTTTGTTTGTTTTTGAATAACAGGAGTAGGAAAAGAACAGGCTGCTCAGTGTATGTTCACTGCTTTAAGACAGCCTGCCTAGGAGCTCCCATTAATGTGTGTGGGATGGTTCTTGTATTTGAAAACATTAAACAATACTAAACAGAACCTTTACTTTTATTTATTTATTTATTTATTTATTTAAAAAAGATTTTATTTATTTATTTGTCAGAGAGAAAGGGAGAGAGAGCAAGCACAGGCAGAGGCAGAGGGAGAAGCAGGCTCCCCGCCGAGCAAGGAGCCCGATGTGGGACTCGATCCCAGGACGCCGGGATCATGACCTGAGCCGAAGGCAGCTGCTCAACCAACTGAGCCACCCAGGCGTCCCTATTTTTATTTTTTTTAAAGATTTTATTTATCCACTTGAGAGATGGAGATCACAAGTAGGCAGAGAAGCAGGCAGAGAGAGAGGAGGAAGCAGGCTCCCTGCTGAGCAGAAAGCCCGATGTGGGACTCGATCCCAGGACCCCGGGACCATGACCTGAGCCGAAGGCAGAGGCTTTAACCCACTGAGCCACCCAGGTGCCCCCAGAACCTTTATTTTTTAAACAGCAGAATCATTCTGAGTTTTTAACATTCTAACATGTATTATGATTCTCCAAGAACGGTGGGCTTATAAATTTTCCCAAGTTTATTTGACCACAGAATCTTCTCCTGAGGTGGGATTTGTTTGGAAAATGCTACTTTAAGATAATGTCATTTCTCTATCTAGAGTCTAATAGCTCTGAATAGGATGACAGGTCAATTTTTTTTTTTTAAAGATTTTATTTATTTGACAGAGAGAGCGAGAGAGCACAAGCAGGGAAAGGGAGAAGCAGGGTCCCCACTGAGCAGGAGGCTGATGTGGGATTCAATCCCAGGACCTGGGATCATGACCTGAGCTGAAGGCAGACGCTTAACTGACTTAGCCACCCAGGCGACCCTGGGATGATTATTTTTAAAATGAATGTACAATCACAGACTTTACAGTAGAGTGAAAGAAGACCTGTATGTGATATGAGGATGTGACCAATTAGAATCAATACTGTTTCTTCTATATTCATACTGGGAAAGGAAGATTGTACTGTCACAGCTGTGGGGTCTGCTGCAAAGGAAAAGAAGACTGGAGAGACATATTGGTTATTTCTTGATGGTGGGTCACAAACAATTTCACTTTCCTTTTTTGCACTTTTCTTCACTTGCCATAATTAACAGGTGCTCCTTTAATAATCAGGAGAAAAAAAGATTGCTATTTCAAGTGACATGTATTTACACTCAGTTACAGGCTGCACCGATCTGAATCCACCTTTTCTCAAGGCTCAGGTCACACAGCCTATTTCTGCCATGCTCCTGGCTTGCTGCCATGCTGCCTGGCTTGCCCAGGCTGGCACTCCTCTGCCCTCTGACCTGGAAGGGATCTGTAATTTTGATTCGAAAGAAGAACATTTTTTTTTTTCCTTTTCTTTCCCTTTTTTTCCTTTCTCCTTTCCTTTCTTTTCCCTCCCTCCCTTCTTTCCTTCTTCTCTCTCTCTCTTTCTAAATAAACTTTATGCCCAAAGAGAGCCTGAACTCCTGACCCTGAGATCAAGAGTAGCGTACTCTACTGACTGAGCCAGCCAGGCACCCCCAAAGGGAAGAACACTTCCAGCAATCACCACTGCTCACCGGTGGAACAGGCCACCTTACAAAGCTCACCACTGTTGTAAGCAGAAGCTATCCAGACGATGGAAGGGACAGGAATGATGCTTGGACTCTGAAAGGATCCAAACTCTGTGAGGAACACCCCTGCCTCTCGCCCTTCTCTCAAATATGCTCCAAGCCTATCTGTAAAATCAGGAATAAAGCTTACTTCCACGAGTTCCCCAAATCTCATATAGCGTATATAAACAAGTGTTTATAGTTTTTTTTTTTTTAAGATTTTATTTTTTTCTTTATTTGACAGACAGAGATCACAAGTAGGCAGAGAGGCAGGCAGAGAGGCAGGCAGAGAGAGAGGGGGAAACAGGCTACCTCCTGAACAGAGAGCCCGATGCGGGGCTAGATCCCAGGACCCTGGGACCATGACCTGAGCCGAAGGCAGAGGCTTTAACCCACTGAGCCACCCAGGCGTCCCAAGTGTTTATTGTTAAGAAAAGTTTCTGGCAGAGTGGATTTCCTCTTTAGGAGAGTCAGCATTTCCTAAGTTTAGTGGATTTTCAACTTTGCCACTGACTAGAGAGGATTTCCAAATTTGGATACAGTACAGGTCTAGAAGTTTGCTTGTTCTCCCACACAGCTTCTCAGTTTCTTCAAACATCTTTTGGAATATGTCAATTTCTTTACTTGGAGAATTGTTACCATATTGTGGCTGTGGAACAGTGATTGAGCAGGATGGGCACCGACAGGCACAGTTATTGACACATAATATGTCCATCCCAGGCTCACCTGTGTTTCTGGTTGGCAGAGATGATATTCTGAAATATGTGGCAAACAGAGGCTGTACACAGGCAAAAGTCAGAGCAAGGAAAGATAAAGTAGTCTTTTTTTATCTTTGGTGACCAGAACACCATTTATCACAAAGTTAATGTTAACATATAAGGTATTCTCTTTGGCCATAAATAGGTCAGACACTTAGAACTCTTTATCAACAGTTTCATGAGGGCACTCTAATCACTTTTAATACCTCCCCCGCTTGTAGTAAAACCAGCCGAAAGCATAATAAGCAAATGTGTCTCTTTGGGCATTTCTCATGAAAGAAACCAAAGGCTCTTCTTTTCCCTTCTGCTTTCTGTTTCTATTTTTCTCTCCTTATTTTTGTTCCATACAATATTTTCAGATAGGCCTTCAGTCTTTTGTCTCATTTACCTGACATCTTATATGAGGGTTATCACTGGCCTTGATAGTTTATAAAAAGCTCAAACTGGTTTCCTGTATATAGCCATTAAAGCTAAAAGAGATACAGTTCTCACTTGGGGACCCCAAAGCTCTCAATCTGCAGGAGACAGTCTATATATTAATATATTCCAAAGTTTGGATATTTAAGGAAAATATTCTGGATTTCAGGATAACCAAGACTCAGTAAATCTGTGTCTTCTAAGTAATTAGAAGCAGAGTGCCTTTGCTGTAACCTTCAAAACTACAAAAAAGCAGTCATCAAATAACCAAATGGCTTTGTAAAAAAGCAGTTTTAATTAATTAATTTCCTGAGAAAAAGTGTTGTAAAAAGAAAGTGTGGTTCACGTTTTCAAGCCTGAGGGATCCAAGTTCATTTGGAACATTGTCTGTAGGGGTGTGTGCCCACAGTAATAAACATGGCCACCCTGTAAGCTCACAGCCCAAGCAAACAAAGCAGGAGGCTGACGAACATCCCATCGGGACATGTGAGTGGTCCTAGATTAAAATGTCACCGTAGCCATGTGTGCTTCTTGTAAAATGCAAATATACCTGTAACTTAGGTTTGGGGGCTAATTATTTACTTACACATTTACAGAAATTAGTGTAAAATTGGCCTGTTTTAACATGCTAAAAATGAAGACTGTTTTCTTCCAAAGATGTAGGTAAGAACCTTGGAGGAGAGCAAAGGGAATTCTGATTGGACAGAGGGGGCTCCACATCTCTGAGGAGATTCAGGAGAAAACTGTGCGAGGGAAACACAGGTGAGCCAGAACACACTGCCCGCTGCAGCGCTCTGCCCAGAGCCGTGTTTTACTGCGGGCACTCTCAGCACCAGTATCTTGGGCTCCCAGAATGCAGACCAGCAGTGCCAGCAACACAGGTAAGCCAGGCGGCTCCCAAGGGCTGGCCTGAGAAAGAACAGTGAGTCCTCCTTCAGAACATTAATTCAATGAAATTATTCTCCCAATTCCAAGATTCCGACATAGAAAACATTTATTGGAATACAACCCAGTGGTGAACTAGGGCCTACTAAACCTAAAATTGGTGTGAAGATGAAGTTCACTTGAGGAAAGCATGTGCAGGAGTTCTCCACCAGCTACTGAACGTGGCACCACTTGTCAGAGAGGAAACCTGGAGGGAGCCTGCAGTAGAAGTCCTTTAGTAAAGCCCCTCCAGGTGATGGGAAGGCTGTGCCCTGGGTGTCAATGGTATCCTCTGGGGTTAGGCAGTCTGACAGCCCTAAGCACATCACCCAACCTAATGTACAAATAAAGAAAAAGACTAGAAGGAAATGAACTAAAACCCTGACAATGGAGTAGTAGGATTACAGATGATTCTAGAGTTCTCTAAGGTTTTCTGCCTCTAACAAACTTTGACAATAAGCAGGAAATCAGGAAAGAAATAAATGAGTTAGTAGACTCAGGAACAAAAGAGAAGGGTTAAAGTTATTTTTTCATCTCTTATATATCACTAATTAAATCTATGTTGTGATATAAATACTTACTCGGCCATGAGTTTGGCTATGCGGTGACAGTCATTCTTGTCGTAAAACCAGATGCTGTATATCGACACTTGAAAAACAAAGGAGAGAAAAAGATGAGGGGAAATGAGGTTTCAACATTTGGGTGTATGTAAGTACTACATTATCACCATGGAATGTCACAGAATTTACCATGAAGCCCTCAGATTGTTAGGAGTTCCTCTAAAGAAAAAAAAAAAGCCTCTCCCCTAAACTGTTTAATAAAATTATTAATAAAATTAGGATAGGCAAAATATCCAGATGAAAACTGAAAGCTTGGTTTTGGGCAGAATTACTAGATCTCACGGAGTCCAAGGAGCCACTCAGTGCAAGCAGCACCATTATTTTATGTATTATCAAGAAAGAAAAACACCACCAGTTAAATTCTAACATTGATGTAAGATGCATTCCAAATGGATATCAAAATATGAAAAAAAAAGTGTCTTAGTTATTGAAAACCCAGTTCACCCATCAGCTAATCGAAACACCAGGACCTCTACCAGTCTCCTGAAGCTTGAAATAGGAAATTAGTAGTTCCCGTCAAAACAGACACCGGCTCCACACCCAGCGCATGACCAGCACCGTTCACACGGGAACCGGAAGTGCCGGGGTTGGGCTCAGTCTATCACTCTTCTTACTTTTCCTTTTTCATTCCTAGCATGGATCGTGTGGTCAACGCTAAGAGAACCCTCAGAAGGTATCTGGTAAGTAGGTAAATGAACCTTATTATTACTAAAGGGAACAATACATAAAAATGACTGAATACTTTCTGAATAAGGTGGAGTAGAAATACTGAATACTTCAGTCAAAATAAACATAAGGATAGCTAGGACTCACTGTTACCACGTGTACCCACTGTAACCCTCACAGCCTGGCTCAGGCCGCACCTCCCTTCATACTTATGATGACCGGTACAGGAAGTGTAGGTATCACAGACCTTTCTTTTTATATTAAACTTTTTTTTTCTTTAAACACAGGAGGCAGGATTTTTTAGTGGGCATGAATAAGGAGGGGGCAGTGCCAGTTCTCATGAGTGCAGAGCCTGTCATTTGTCCAAGGGACCATTATTAGGGATATAACTGACCCACAGCCATCCGGGATGAGCTGCTTTTCAACCATCATGTCTTCCCACTCATCTGCATTAAACTTCTTGGAAATGTGGATCTTCCTGTGGCCAGGGAACTTGAACTTGGCCCTTTGTATGGCCTTAATCACATGCTCCTTGCTCTGCAACTTGGTAAGGATGGACATGATGACTTGGCCAACTGTGGACCCTGGGCCTTTCCAAAGGCGCTCTGCCTGTCGGTCTGGAGCACCTTAACCCCAGCATAGGACGGTATCGTGTTGATAAAGAGGATGTGGAAGGGGGAGAGCTGCACTCGGATGTGAAACCATCACTGCCACAGCTTTTCACCATGTACTTGTCGGCACAAGTATGGGCAGCCTCCAGGGCTTCAAAGGAGAGCTGCTCACACTCATCTGAGACCATGTTGCCACACAGTAGGTACTCATCCATTTTTTGCCTTCTTCTGCCTCATGTCAAAGATGCAGATCTTGGCATCAAGGACACCTCTGTAGAAGTGAGACTTTGGATATGGCTTGTTCTTATGATACCAGTAACATGGGTTGTGTGGCAGCCCATGGCGACAGCAGGGTGGCACCCCAAAGGAGGAGCGCTAAATTTTAATTATGACGTAATTGTAGCTTCATACACAATTGTAAAACACAAACAGAGAACATGTGTGCCCTCTGTTTCTTCCAATGATAACATTCTGTAAAGTTATAACATAATATAGCCAGGCATGGTCACAAGGAACCCTGGTGTCCTTCTATAGTCACACCCTCCCTGCTTGGTCCCTCTCCCCTGTCTCTGACCCCTAGCGAACACACTAATCTGTTCCCCATTTCTTTAACATTGTATTTCAAGAATGTTCTATGTTGGGGCGCCTGTGTGGCTCAGAAGGTTAAAGCCTCTGCCTCTGGCTCAGGTCATAGTCCCAGGGTCCTGGGATCGAGCCCTGCATCGGACTCTCTGCTCAGCGGGGAGCCTGCTTCCTCCTCTCTCTCTGACTGCCTCTCTGCCTACTTGGGATCTCTGTCAAATAAATAAATAAAATCTTTAAAAAAAAAAGAATGTTATAAATGGAATTACATAGTTTGCGACTTTCTGAGATTGACTTTTCCAATTTAACATAATTCTCTGGATGTTGATCCAAGTTGTTGCTTGCATCAAATAGTTCATTCTCCCTGCCCTCACCAAACCCTCCCCCCACTTTTGTTTGCTGAGTAGTATATTTCATGGTATGGATGTACCTGTTCAACCATTTATCCATTTGAGGATAAGTGATATGTTTCCAGTTTTCGGCTACTACGAATAAAGCAGCTATAAATGTTCTTGCAAAAGTTTTTTTGTGAAGGAGCTTCTCCTCTCTGGGCTAAATGCCCCAAAGTAATTACCAGTTACAGCAGTTGGCATGTTTAGTTTAATAAGAAAGTCTTAACCTGTTCCCCAGAGTAACCCACCAGCAATGTATGAGCAATCCAGTTTCTCTGCATCCTTGCCAGCATTTGTTCTTCTATTTTTAACTTCCTCCATTCTGCACAGATAGGTATATAGTGGCATCTCATGGTGGTTTTAGTTTATATCTCCCTAATAGCTAAAAATGCTAAGCATCTTTTCAGGTCCTCCTTTGTCATCCATATATCCTGTTTAGTCAAATGTCTGCTCATGTCTTTTGCCCCTTCTAACTGATTTTTTTAAAAAATATTTATTTTTTGGGGCACCTGGGTGGCTCAGTGGGTTGAGCTGCTGCCTTCAGCTCAGGTCATGATCTCAGGGTCCTGGGATCGAGTCCTGCATCGGGCTCTCTGCTCAGCGGGGAGCTTGCTTCCCTCTCTCTCTCTCTGCTTGCCTTGCCTCTCTGCCTACTTGCAATCTCTCTCTGTCAAATAAATAAATAAAATCTTTAAAAAATTTATTTTTTTCATTTACTTGAGAGAGAGTGAGTGAGCGAGCACGAGTGGGAGGGGCAGGAGAGGGAGAGAGAATCTGAAGCAGACTGCGCTGAGCATGGAGCCTGATGTGAAGCTCAATTCCATGACCCTGAGTCGAAACCAGGAGTCTGATGTCCAACCGACTATGCCACCCAAGAGCCCCCTAACTGATTTTTCTTTTTTTTTTCCTGTTGAATTTTATGAGTTCTTTACATATTCAAGATACTAGTCCTCTGTTGGATATATATGTGGTTTGAAGATATTTTCTCCCTGTCTATAGCTTGTTTTTCATCCTCTTAATAAGGGTTTTACAGAGCAAAATTTTGACAAGGTCCAATTTATGAATTTTTCCTTTTACGGATCATGCTTTTGGTGTCAAGTCAAAGAATATTTTGCTGATGAGACCCCTAGTTCCAAAAACTTTTCCTAAAAGGTTTACAGTTTTACATTTCAGTCAGTGATCCATTTTGAGTTAATTTTTTTAGAAAAATGTTTAGGTTAAGGTCCTTTTTTCTTTTTTTTGCCTAATTGCTCCAGCATCATTTGTTGAAAATGCTCTTCTCCCTCTCTCTTTTTTAAAAGATTTATTTTACAGAGAGAGAAACTTCAGCAGACTCCTCACTGGGCTTGGAGCCCAACTCGAGGCTCAATCTCACAACCCTGAGATCAAGACTTGCATTGAAACCAGGAGTCAGATGCTCAACTGACTGCGCCAAGGGGCCCCTGCTCTCCTCCCTCTATTGAGGAATCTTTTTTACCTTCGTCAAATGGCAGCTGGGCATATTTTTGTGGGTCTGTTTCCTATTTTGTGTATTTCATCCCATTTATTTATGCTCATGTATCCCTCCACCAATACCACACTGTCTTGATTATTGCTGCTATATAGAAGCTTTAATATTGGGTAGAATAATTCCTCCCACTTTATGCATCTTTTCCAAATTGTTTTAGCTTCTATAGCCTATTGTTTTAGCTTCTATAGCCTATGCCTTTCCATATAAATTTTAGAATCGTTTGTTTATGCCTACAAAAATCTTTGCTGGTATTTTGAAAGGAAGTGCTTTAAACCTATAGGCTAATTTGGAAATAGGGGAATTTGTACTATGTAGAGTCCTTCAATACATAAATATGGTCTACTTCTCCATTTATTCAGGTTTTTAAAAAAATTATTTCATTAGTATTTTGTAATTTTCAGCACACAGATCTTATACATGTTTTGTTAACTTTATGCCTAAGTACTTAATTTTCCTTTTAAGAATTATAAATGGTAGGGTTCAAAAAAAAGTCTATTTATCTATTTATTTTTATTAATCTCTACACTCAATGTGTGGCTCAAACTCACAACCCTGAAATCAAGAGTCACATGCTCTTCCGACTGAGCCAGCTAGGCACCCCAAAATGGCAGTTTTTCATTGTGATTTTTGAGTGTTGATCTCGTATCCTCATACCTTACACCAAACTCATTAGTTCTAGAAATTTGTACCTAGGCAGTCCTCTTTTATCTGTGAATAACACTTTCATGATTTCTTTCTCTTTCCTTTCTATTCCAATATATAGGTCTATTTTTCTTTCTTGCCTTACTGCAGTGGTTAGAACTTTCAGTGCTGTGTTGCAGAGCTGTGTTGACTGTGGACATCCTTGTTTTATTCTCAATCTTAGAAGGAAGACACTCACCCTTTCACTATAAATATAATGTTGGCTCTAAGTCTGTTGTAGATGCTCTTTATCAAGATGACATAGTTCACTTCTATTCCAACTAGAGAATTTTTATCATGAATGGATATATAATTTTTTTCCTGCATCAAAAAACACAAAATATGATCACGTGATATTTCTATTTCATATTTAGTCTTGATATGATGGAGTAAATTGACTGATTTTCAATACAGAACCAGCTTTGCAACTCTGGAATAAAACCCATTTGGGCATCACTTATATCTCTTTTCTCTATATTATTGAGTTTGCTTCTATTTGGTTGAGGATTTTTTTTTACCTAGTTCGCGAGAGATACTGCTTTGTGGGTTTTGTTGTTGTTGTTGTTTGTACAGTCTTTGCCTTGTTTGGGTATCAGAGTAATGCTGGCTCTGTAAAATCAGTTGACAACTTATCTTTCCTTGTCTGTTTTCTGGAAGAAACTGTAAGATTAGTGTTAATTCTCTGAACTCTCCAGTAAAACCATCTGGGCCTGGATATTTCTTTTCCTTTTAAATTATTAATTCAATTTCTTCAAGGGCTAATGGATTATTCACATCCTCTAATTTATCTTGGTTGAGTTTTGTAGTTGGGGTTTTCAAGGTTCATATCTTCTAAGTTATCAAGTTTGAGTATAAAGTTATTCATAGCATTCGTTTATTACCCTTTTAATGTCTGGAGAATCTACAGTGATATCCACTATTCTATTCCTGATACTGGTACTTTGTGTCTTCTTATTTTGATATTACTAAAGGTTTATCAATTTTATTGACCTTTTAAAAAAATTTTAAAAACCTAGCTTTTTGCTTCATTGTTTCCATATTTTCAACATCATTGATTTCTTCTGTGCTCATTTTTATTCTTTCCTTACTTCTATATGCTTTGAGCTTATTTTGCTCTTGTTCTTAAAAGTTCCTGAAGTGAGAATTTAGTAGGTTCTCAGCCAGTGTCACTTGAAAGGGCGGGAGGAATTTCCCTGGCTAGGCCACCTGGTGGACCTCTTCTGGAGAAGGGAGCCTCCAGCCTTCACAAATGAAGATTGCTTCCCAGGCTAGGTTGGTGATGTGGCTCCTCCTCTACCCCTGCACCTCGCCTTTATGGAAGGGAAGGAAAGCACTCCCTTGGTGGTCACTTATTGCCAACAGGGCTTCTAATCCTTCCTGTCAGTTTTCCTGGGCTTACCTGATACTGTTGGCAGGACTCCCACTAGATCCAGGAGGGGAATGGGCCTACCTGATCTGTCTTGTGTTGCTAGGCTGGAAGTCAACAAATACCAGATGTGGGCGCCCTTCTTCTGTTGGGTGAGAGGGTTTTAAGACCTGCTGCTGGGTTGTTTTGCCAGTCCTGGGTCTTCCTTTTTCTACCTTTCAGAGTTCTCCCAATTGTCTCTTGTGCCTTTTCTGGGTTTTTATGGTTATAAACGGGGAGAAGCAAGGAGAGACAAGTCTGTGCCATCTTGCTTGGATGAGAAGTCTCATTACAAATTTTCATGGAAAGACTAAGGGGCTTATTAAAAATCAGAGATTAAAAGTCTGAGAACTGTAGCTAGAACTCAGGTATTCCCATTACTAGGCCAATAATCTTAACATCACACAGCCACTGCCTCATTACATGAAATAACGTAAAATTTTTTATAGAAACAAAAAGTTAATGAGCTTTAATTATGCTTGAAGACTAAAGTAACACATGAAACAGAGTATAAATAAGTTAAAAACTATAAGTAAAAGAATGACAGGATATAGGAAATACAATGCTAGAACAAGAGACTTTAAATTGGGGCATCTGTGTGGCTCAGTTGGTTTAGCATCTGCATTTGGCTTGGGTCATGGGCTCGAGCCCTGTATCAGGCTCCCTGCTTGGTGGGGAACCTGCTTGTCCCTCTCCCTATGTCCCTTCCCCCCAGCTCATGCACTCTCTCTTAAATAAATAAATAAAACAAGAAACTTTAAAGATCCTTTTCATAACTATTATTTGTACTCTATTAACATACATTAATACGTATTGATACAGTTAATTGGGAAAGCCAGTTAGAAGCTTTTTAAAAATTGAGGTATAACTGACATAATATTATTAGTTTCAACTGTATAATGTAATGATTATTTGTATATATTGTAAAATGATCACCATAGGAAGTTCAGTTAACACCCATCACCATACATAGTCACAAAATTTTTTCTTGTAAGGAGTACTTTCAAGATCCACTCTTAGCTACTTTCAAATATGCAATACAGTGTGAACTCATGACCAGGCTTTATATCACATCCCCATGACTTACTCATTCTGTAACTGGAAATTTGTACCTTTTGACTCCCCTACAACCATTCTTCCTCCCTTCCTCTGACTCAGGCAACCATAAATCTGTTCCCCATATCCATGAGCTTGGTTTTTGTTTTTGTTTTTGTTTTTCCTTAATGATTCCATATATACTGGGGCACCTAAGTGGCACAGTTGGTTAAGTGTCCAACTCTTGTTTCGGCTCAGGTCATCATCTCAGGGTTGTGGGATGGAGGCCCGTGGTGGGCTCCATGCTCAGTGCTGAGTCTACTAATGCTTCTTTCCCCTTTTCCCTCACTCTAAAAATAAATAAGTGAATCTTAAAAAAAAAAAAAAAAGATTCCACATATAAGTGAGATCATAAAGCATTTATCTTTCTCTATTTATATTTAGCATAATGCCTCAAGGTCCATTCATGTTGTCGCAAAGGTAAGAAATCATTCTTTTATGGCTGCGTATTATTCTGTTCTGTGTATATACATATTCTTTATCCATTCATCCACTGATGGACCCTCAGGTGTATCCATATTCTGGCTGTTGTAAATAATGCTATAATAAACGTGGGGGTGCATATATCTTTTCAAATTAATGTTTTCACTTTTTTTCAGATATATACCCTGAAGTAGAATTGCCAGATCATGGTGGTTCCATTTTTTAATATTTTGAGGAATGTCCATACTGTTTCCTACAGTGGATGAACAATTTGCAGTCCTAGCAACAATGCATGAGGGTTTACATTTCCCCACAGTATCACCAACACTTGTTCTTTCTTGTCTTTTTGATAACAGCCATTCTAACATACATGAGATGATATCTCATTGTGGTTTTAATTTGTATTTCCCTGATACTAGTGACATTAAGCATCTTTTCATGTACCTGTTGGTCATCTGTATGTCTTCTTTGGAAAAATGTCTATTGAGATCCTCTGCTGACTTTAAATCAGATTATTTGTTCTTTTGTTATTGAGTTGTATGAGTTCTTTATATAATTTGGGTATTAGCCCCATATTAGTTATATGACTTGCAAATATTATCTTCCATTGGGTAGGTCCCCTTTTCACTTTGTTGATGGCTTTCTCTGTCGTGCAGAAGCTTCTTAGTTTGATACAATCTCACTTGTTTATTTTTGCTTTTGCTACTTTTTGCTTTTGGTGTCAAATCCAAAAAATCATGGCCAAAACCAATGTTCAAGAGCTTACCACCTACGTTTTCCTTTAGGAGTTTCATGGTCTCAGGTCTTACATTCAGGTCTTTAATCTATTTCAAATTTATTTTTCTGTATGATTTAAGATAGTAGCCCATTTTCATTCTTTTCCATGTAGCTGTCCAGTTTCCCTAACATCATTTAGTGAAGAGACTGTCTCTTCCCCATGGTTTATTCTTGGCTCCCTTGTTATAAATTCATTTGACCATATGTGCGTGAGTTTATTGCTAGGCACTCTATTCTATTCATTGATCTATGTTATCTAATTTTGTGCCAGTATCATATTGTTTTGGAGACTAAAGCTCTATAGGATATCTTGAAATCTGAGGTTGTGATACCTCTAGTTTTTTTTTTTTTTTTTAAGATTTTATTTATTTATTTGACAGAGAGAGAGAGAGAGAGACCACAGCCTGGGGAGCAGGAGGTAGAGAGAGCGGGAGAAGCAGGCTAGCAGAGCAAAGAGTCTGATACAGGGCTGATCCTGGGATTCCAGGACCCTGGGATCATGACCTGAAACAAAGGCAGATGCTTAATGACTGAGCCACCCAGATGCCCTAGCTTTTTCTTCTACCTCCAGAAGAATTTGAGGGGATCTTTTGTGGTTTCAGACAAATTTTAGGACTGTTTGCTCTATTTCTGTGGAAAATGTCATGGCAATTTTAATACAAATCACACTCAATCTGTAGATTGCATTAGGTAGTATGTACATTTTAACAATTTAATTCTTCCAATCCAAGAGCATGGAATATTTTTTCATTTATTTGTATTCTCTTCAATTTCTTCCATTATGTCTTAAAGTTTTCAGTATACAACAAAAGCTATTTTAATGGCCCATATTTTGTTTCACTCTCAATTAGGGTCATTTTATTCTACCAAAAACTTCACGGCAAATCACAACTTTAAAGTTCCCTTTTTGATAGAGATAAAAGTTCAATTGGATTTTTTTTCAACTGTCATTCTAGAGGGATGAAAGCACTGATATACAGAGTGAGTGAATAGCTTCATTTTATGAATGAAGATCATGAATGTGAATTTTTTTCCTATCCTGTTCATAAGGGGGCTTTTCTGGTGGAGAAACCCTCCGGTTTCATTAAAACTGTCCTTAACTATTAGGCTCCACGTCTGACCATGGGTCCTGCAGGTGACTGTGCCCAGTACCACCAGGCACCCAGGCTCACTTTGGCTTTCTGAGCATTTGGCCTGCTGTGAATAGTTTTCCATGTTTGGACCCAGGTTCATAGCCCCTCTTCCAGTCACAGAACTTCGAAACACCACCACCGTTTCAAACAGAATCAATGTCTAATGAATAATGAGTAATTTTGGAATATTTTACATGATGTAAGTAAATAGAATGAATTTAGTTTTGACAGCCCCTTGACAAGGAACACAGAGGAGGCTTTGTTACAGAGGAGATATTTATTAAACATTATCTTCTACAGGGTCTTAGTTATGTTCCTAATCCTTGCAGCTAAGGATTGCTCCTACATAGAGTAAATCAGATTGGGCTCTGAGAAGGCTCCATATATGGCAATTAAACACAACCATCTTTCTTTAAATATGCCTTTTTCAATCCCGGCTAAAGAACATAGAAAACACAAGAGTCTGAATACAAGATTCCAGTTTTCCTCTAATGGACACACCCCTACAACTTAAGCAGTGATGAGAAAGTTTATGACACACATTACATCAGGCTCACAGAAGAACACACAACATTTTCTGGGCTAAACTGGGGCACTTAGTAATGTTTTCATAGTGGGTTGCAAAGCCAGCTCTTAAGAATTTCATACTGATAATCAAAATAAGCCCAAGAGAGCTGTCAACTTATGTTGACAATACTTTACTTACATCCTCCCTTTCTCCTTTGAAGAAATGCACTATAATTTAGAAATAAGACACATGCCGCCTTCTACTCTTGTACATTATCAAATAAACTGCCAAAAAGAGCCAAACACTTTGAAAGGCATGTTTGCAGAAGAAATAAAGATAAGGAAGCCATAACGATAGCTTAATGGGTAAAGGATAAGAGTCACACTCGATTCTGCCAAAAGTGGACCTGTAGAGGTTCAGACACGCATCCAAGAATCAGCTCTGTCTGCCAACATATCAAATGCTCAGTTCATGCAACTGGCAAGGAGGCTCTGGGAGCTGCCCCTGAGCCTGTCACTGTCATCCGTGAGGAAAGACAGACAAGTTCCCAGATAGCTAAGATCATGGAGGACCTGTCTTCAAGCCAAAGCCACATATTCTTCCCTCAAGAGAACTTCCACTCTACGGCCCAACACATTCTGGGAACAATTCACTTGCTGAAACATCCTGAAATAATTTTCCTTGATTAACTACAGCACAGAAGATTTAAGGATTTGACGATACAGTATTATTTAGCAAATAATGATGGCATCCTGATTTATAAGTGGCTTTTCTCAAGATGAAGCAAACTATTTAGTTATTGGACCCCCACCATATAGTGTGGCTGTTAACGGCTGTCCCAAGTAAGTCGTGCTGTATAGGCAAATCACTGAAGGGTTGGGGGTGTGGTAGGGCACTGATTACCTTTAGGTTGTACTTCCATGAAAAATACAAAAATTCTGAAAACAATACCCAAAATTAAATATTTCCTTTGCTTTTTAAATGGTACTATCTTTTGAAAGTGTGAAAAACAAGACTGACAAAGATTAAAGGTATTAGATCATTTAATATTGAGACATTTTTAAAAAGCTGAAGGGCAAGAGTTTTACATTTCCCCAGAGAGCCCTCTTTGAAGATCTAGCAGTCTATTATGAGCTGATGTTAAATCTCACTCTGCCTCTCATCTGGAATGGTGTATGGCATGCAGAAGATCAAGAAAACCCAAATTAATTTGTTGCCTTTGTAAAAATCCCTTGAGACTTCTTGAGATGCTGTAAAATGTCACAAAAACAGAGCTGGGAATCACTCTCATGCACATGTTATCTTTTTGATTCATTTATTATTTAGATCTGACCTACTTTCTAAAAGGATTTGAGGAGGTTGGAGATTTTCTCAGTATGGTGCCAAGATGAAAAGGGGCTTTGATAAAAGCTTTTTGGCAATGGTATTAAGAGTTATAAAATTTCTAAAGATGATACTGACAAAGATACCCTATACCGGGAAAGAAAAACAAGAAAATGTGCTTTGAATATAGACAAAAACATTTATTCTAGACATAGGGAAAATCCTTCTGATTATAAAATATAAGAATGAGATAGATCGGGTGTCTGGGTGGCTCAGTTGGTTAAGTGACTGCCTTCGGCTCAGGTCATGATCCTGGAGTCCCAGGATCGAGTCCCGTATCAGGCTCCCTGCTTGGCAGGGAGTCTGCTTCTCCCTCTGACCCTCCCCCTTCTCATGCTCTCTCTCTCTCGAATAAATTAAAGAAAAGAAAAGAATGGAATAGATGGGGCGCCTGGGTGGCTCAGTCGTTAAGCATCTTCCTTCAGCTCTGGTTGTGATTCCCGAGTCCTGGGACCAAGCCCCACATTGGGCTCCTTGCTCAGCTGAAAGCCTGCTTCTCCCTATCTCGCTCCCCCTGCTTTTGTTCTCTCTCTCTCTCTCTCTCTCTCGCTGTGTCTCTGTCAAATAAATACATAATATCTTAAAAAAAAAAAAGAATGGAATAGATTATATAAACATAAGCCTCTCTTGGCTAGTGAAAAAGCAAATGCCCCTGCCTGAACAGATCACTTCCTTTAGGACAAGAATAAGCCTGAAGGCTCTATACCAACGTTAAAAGGTTCGGAAAGAGAGAGAAGAGAAAGGCTCTCAGATGGAAGGTAGAACACATGCATATAGGAAAAGTATATGGAGCCAAAGATTACCCAACCTAGGATTCTGACAGGAGACTATGGTAGGAGGCAAACAGGCATGCAAGGAAACTCCACGAATCTGTACATATTGCTGGTGAACGTGATTCAGTTATCTCAGCAGCTGACCTGTTCTGGCCAAAACACACATCTTAAAACACCAATGAACACTAACATGGTAGAGAAAGACTACACTTTCTAAAATTTACACTGCAATGTCTATTTAATGAACATTGATTAAAAGACATAGGCCAGGACATTCTAAAGTGCTATTCTGTAAGTTCTCTGGTTTATTATTTTAAAATTTGGTGCCCCTCTCTAAATTAAGCCAAGTCTGAAACTGTTTACTGGCAATATTGCTTCCACAATCCCTTTTAATACTGGGATTTTAGTACAGGATTCAGACACATGAAATGATCATTGAATTTTTGGAGGGAAATTAGGAAAGTAAACCCAAGAATATCACAACTATTCGTTCCTTTTTTTTTTTTTTTTAAAGATTTTATTTATTTATTTGACAGAGAGAGATCACAAGTAGGCAGAGAGGCAGGCAGAGAGAGAGAGAGAAGGAAGCAGGCTCCCTGATGAGCAGAGAGCCCGATGCGGAACTCGATCCCGGGACCCCGAGATCATGACCTGAGCCAAAGATAGCGGCTTAACCCACTGAGCCACCCAGGTGCCCCTACTATTCGTTCTTAATTACAAAAATTTTCTATTCTTAAACAATGGGCAACCCCCAATAAAAAGTGAGTCACACTAGGGTTTTATGTGTACTGTAGGGTTGACTGCCACGACTGCCACACAATACGCATTCCTTAAGGCAGAGCCTCTTCTGTGTTTGCACTTGCAACAGATTATGGGTATGCCAAATGTTGGATCTGTCCATCCCCTGGTGGTCTGTTCATCCCAGTTGCCACACAGAAATAATCATTTTTATGTATCACAAGGGACAATAAAGGGTGGGAAGCATGGCCCCTGGCCTCCATGGAGCGTCGTGGGCTCCCCAAAATCTACACGTAGGGTTTTGGGAAAGAGATCAGATAGTGGTGTAGGAAAAGGGGGACATTCTTTTCTCTCCTTTCCCTAACTAACTTCTCTGCTACATATTTTTCTGCCACTTTACTAAGAGATTATCCAAACCTGCTCTAAATTAAGCCAAGTCTGAAAGTTTGCCCACGAGGATCATGAGGGTGTGGTGGGATCGGAGAGGCTGTGGTGCGCATGCTCCACCCAGAGCTCCTGCTGACTCCCAGTGCTTGCAGGGAAGCAGGTGCTGTGGCCTTCACAAGAAGGAAAGCTAGAAATCCAGGTGTATGTGCAAAATATCCTTATTTTTAAATGTTGGTAGCAAATGCTTATCGCATGCCTTCCTTTTAATTAAAAACAAAATCAAAAACAAAAAAACAACTGCACATGCCTGAAGCAGTGCCTCCGTAAGCAGCTAGAATTGCCTGGATCCTCCAGGGGACCCCACTCTACAGGGGCTTCAAATCTTCTTGGACTAGAGGTTACTCTGTTTCAATTTTTACCTCCACAATGAACTTCATTTTGTAAACACAAGATGAAACCTATATTTATACACATTAAGAACATATTTCTGCCACTTAGCTATATGTAATTGTTGCTTTCCTTTGTGAGTTCTCAGAAGAGAAAACATTATTTAAAAGAGATAAATGGGGGGCACCTGGATGGCTCAGTAGGTTAAAGCCTCTGCCTTTGGCTCAGGTCATGATCCCAGGGTCCTAGGATCGAGCCCCGCGTCGGGCTCTCTGCTCAGCAGGGAGCCTGCTTCCCTTTCTCTCTCTCTGCCTACCTATGATCTCTGTCTGTAAAATAAATAAATAAAATCTTAAAAAAAAAAAAAGATAAATGGTGCATGCATTGCTAACTTTTAAAACATTTGTAGTTAGGGTAATACCACATATACGCAAAAAGTTAAAATTCCTTTTTACCTGACAACACTACTTTAGGGGGAATAAAAGCAGTACTTAGTTAAGGCCAGAGAAAAGAATCTGCTTTGGAAATTTGGAATAGTTCATGGACTTCCGAAAAAAGCTAACCAGAAGGTACCTGGTAGAGGTTCCATTAGAGGCTCTCCTAGAACACTCTACAGTGGCCTACAAGAGATAGAAAGCCATACAGACATTTGAAACTTCTGACCTGACAGCACCACCAGGTCAGCCCTGGAGTCCAAGTCACTCTATGTTTTCATGGTGTTTTTACCTCTTCAGTCTACTAACGTGGCAACAGCAAGGCTCCTTCCTTATCTTCGTCCAGAAGGCCAGATTAATGCAGTTGCCACAGATCTTTCTCCTACACTGATAGCAGAGTCACACTAACCACAGCAGAGCTGCTGCTGCTGGTGGAAGACTGCCTTTCTCCAGGCTGGTCAAGCAGCACTGTGCTGGATTCAAAGATCACAGAAAAAGGACTGCGGTGCTTTTAGAATTGTTTATAAATTCCTCTTTTAGTTTGGAGGTAGAAGTCACACTTTTTGACTTGACAAATTGTAAACTACTTTTGCAAGGACATTTCCCGCTCTGTGCTCTAAGTCTGAAGATGTGTGCAAATGCCAATAGCCACCTGCCATCTCTACTATTCTAAGTCTTGCCCTTGAACTGAGAAAGGGCAAGCAGAAACCAAAAAAAAAAAAAAAAAAAAAAAAGTACACACTGCAATATTTCTTCTACTAAAACTTTCCATCTACTAGCTGCATTTTCAACACTATGGAAATGAATCACCCTGCCTTTTCTAGTGATCTAATTTTAATTAAAAATGTTCTCTACCAAGAGACTGATGCCCGATATAAAGGAAAAGTTGTAAGTGAAGTGGAAACAAAGGGGTACTTCTCACAGGCTTTTGGAGGTAAGTTCTTAAAAATATTAAATAGTAATAATATTTTTATTTTCAATTGCTTGTTACAGTGATTTGTTGTTGTTAATAAGCAGGTTATAAGACAATATACTTTGTTCATTTTTTCAGAAGTACTTTAGGATTACAGAAAACATTTGAAAATATTAAAAGTGGTATTCAGTGGGAGATCTATGCCTTAAGGCAACACAACAATTGTCCTTGTTTCTTTCGGTAAAAAAAATGCCAAGTCTAACATGCACATAAAGTAAAATAATGTTATTTTTTTGGCTAAAACCACAATCATACACTGGTCTAAGGAGAGAGTAGGTTTGAGGAAAGAAAAACTAGACTGTACACTCCTTCTAATTAATGGATCAGTGTTGCAGCTAAAAATGATAAACAAATAAACAAACAACAACAACAAAAAACCCAACATGTAAATATCCCCACAGTCCTTCTGGTGGATCAGATTTTCACCAGTACTGGTCTAATTTACAGCTGATAATTTTCTAATCATACATCTTAAATTATTAATTTTATCATTAATTAACAGAGCTTTTAGGGATAAATATTCATAGCACTGGAATTAATATAGTAACATATTTCATTAAGAATCTTCACCCCTACCTTAAGTTCTAACATAATTTAATGACTTCTGCTTGTAATTCTCTAAGAAAATACAACAGAACCTCAGGACTAAAAAGATAACTAAAATTCTTTAAAAGTACAGAACAGTTTTATCAAAATGGTAGAGTACTTGATAGAGTACTTGGTAAATGACAAATAAATATCAATTCAATAAATATCACTGAATTCAATATCACAAATTCAATAAATATCACTGAATATGATGTCTGAGTTAAATAATCAGCCTGCTTGTTTTAAACAAAGTAAAATACAATACTGAAATACTTTTTGCAAAAGGAAATCATCAAATGCCAGAACTGACTTTACAGAGCTTAATGGGACCACAAACCTTTACTTTCATAGCTTTAATTAACCAAGTTATAATGTACACTGCCTAGCTATAACAGAGAGAAAAACCAGTTTTGCTTGCTTTTACTTTTTTGTTGATTCATGTACCAAATTTTGGATTTAAAAAAAAAAAAACCTGTTCGGAAGCCTTTACAGAGGCAACCCTCTCGGGTCCCCTCCCTCTTTACTCAATCAACTTTGCTTTAAGCCTTAAAACAAAAACAGAAAAACCCTTTACAGAATATTCTTGGGACATCTCACAATTAAGTCATAAAGAGGTGCCCACAGAAGTAGAAATCAAAGGGAAAGCACCCTCTGGGACAAACATACTTAGTAAGGTGTGGTGTTCATAGCAGATATTTGCCAAATGCTTGCTAGGAGAACGAATAGCGGGTAAGAGAAGCATGATCTCCTCACTGCACAAGAGTGGACGGTGGAGATACGTGTCCTGTGATAAAATCAGAAATTACAGATCCTGTATCTGCCTTTTCAGAGGCCAGTCTATATGGAGAATAACTGTCCTGATACCATTTTCTGAATAGAACATTCCTCTTAGAATTTTCTTTAGATGTGATGGGAAAGATTTTAAGTTACTGACCCAACATTTTACTGTTTATGAGTGTATTCAGATCTATTTATTCCTGAATAAGTTTTGTTGCACTAAGTTTTCTTCTAGGAAACAGTATATATAATCTAAATTTTAAATGTATATGCAAAAAGGTTCTTCATAGTGATTTGTTTTTAAAAAATGTGTATTGCCTGTATTCAGTTGCAACACATAAAAAATATATACATTATTCCTAATATTGCCCATTATGCTCCCCCACTTTCATTGTTGTTCAATCAATCAGGTTACAGGGGAGTTTTTGTTGATTTTGTTCTGTTGTTCTCCTACAATTTCTATGTTCTGAAGTTAATTGCTACTCATCTGTGTATTTTCCTTCACCTTAACCCAGATTTCTCTTTTTTCTTAACTTCTTGGGCCAGTAGGCCTACATATGGTAATTTTTATAAAATTCCAATATGTATTTGAAAAAAATGCAAATTCTTGAATTGCTGGAAGCAGCGCTCTTCATACGCTCATTAGATCAAGTTTAACTGTACTATTTAAGTATCTCATAATTAACTGCTTTATCTGTCAATTACTGAGGTGGCCTGCTAAAATCTCCCATGATGATTAGGGATTTTTAACTTTTGATATGTATATCTGACATACACTACGTATGTACCAGTTTGGAATCATTTTATCTTTCAGATAATTCATTCCTCTTATCATTAGGTGGCAACTTTTACCATGAAGTTTTTAACTGAAATTTTTATCATGTATGACTAACATAGCTATAGCAGCCTTGTCTGGTTAACAGTTTGATATACTGCATTATATCCCTTTACTTTCAATTTTTCCAGGTTTCTGAGTTTTACATTTTTTGAAAACATTATTCACAAATTCTGTATCTTCATCCAGTACCAGAATGTCTTTTAATTGGCTACTTTAGCTCACTTGACATTTTGTTCTACTGACTTATTTCTGCCATTTTATATGGGGCTATTTCCCATGGTGTTTAGTCACTGCCCCCCCCAACCCCCCGGTTTGTACTGGTTTAAGAGACTCCTATGTTTTGTAGTGGTTACCCTGAATCATTTGAACACACACAGCTTGATTTAAATCTATGGTTAATCAATTTATTTATTCTCACCTTGGTTGTGGGATGCTTTAGGTCTGATGAGCTTTTACCTGATGCTGTTGGTGTCTAGTATTTTTCCTTCACCTTTTTAACACCTCTACTCAGACTAGTCATTTCACTGTCTTATATAGTCCATGCTTATTTTAATTTAAAACAAAGTAAATCATTTGCTCATTAGTTTGTAAGCTTCATTTCTTTCTTCTGTGCTCCATTTTCTTCTTTCTTTTTTTTAAAGTGGGCTCCACAGCATGGAGCCCAAGGTAGAACTTGAACTCACAACCCTGAGCTCAAGACCTGAGCTGAGGGATGCCTGGGTGGCTCAGTAGAAGCATCTGCTTCCAGCTCAGGTTGTGATCCCAGAGTCCTGGGACTGAGTCCCTCATTGTACTCCTTGCTCAGCGGGGAGACTGCTTCTCCCTCTCCCTGTCTCTTCCCTTGCTTGTGCTTTCTCTGTTTCTGACAAATAAATAAATAAAATCTTAAAAAACAAAACAAAACAAAGAACTGAGCTCAAGAGTCAGCTGCTTAACTGACTGAGCCACCTGAGAACACCACAATATTCTTCTTTCTGAACCAAATTAAATACAATTAAGAATCAGTTGCGTTAAGAGCGTTTTCAACAGCCACATGTAGCTGGTGGCTACTGTTGGCTACTGTACTGGATAGCACTGCTTTAGAAGCACCTACAGCAAGGGGCCGCTAGAGGCGAAAGTTCTGTTTTTGTTTGAAAAGTGCGTTTATTTTGTTCTCCTCATTATTGAATTGAATTAATTCCCTCAGTACTCTTATTCCTTTGTCTTCCAAACTCAGTAGCTGCAACTAAATAGGCTGTTAGTCTAACTGGTGCTCCTTATAAATAATCAATCTCAAGTACCCTTTGGTTGCTTCTGTCTCTTTGTGCATTTCTTTCTCCTTACTATGCTTGGTGTCTTATCCTACTGCCCAAATCTGAGATTTATGGCTTTTGAATATTCTAGAAAATTTTTAGTTATAAATCTCTTCAAATACTGTCTCTCCTAAATCTATTTTATCATTCTGAAAATTCTTCTCTATTATGTGTTAAGACTTTCTAATTCTACCCTCCTGATTATATTTTCCATTCCTTTCCTTTCTTGGATGAATTCTGAGTAATTCCCTCAGATGTCTCTACCAGTTTGTCAATTCTCCTTTCTGTTGTTAACAAATTAACTGCTGAGAAATAAGCCAATCAGAGAAAGAAATTATCATATGATCTCACTGATATGGGGAATTTGAGAAACAAGGCAGAGGATCATAGGGGAAGAGAGGAAAAAATGAAACAAGATGAAACCAGAGAGGGAGACAAACTGTAAGAGACTCTTCATCTCAGGAAACAGACTGAGGGTTGCTGGAGGGGAGGGGAAGGGATGGATAGTGTGGCTGAGTGATGGAGATGGGGGAGGGTATGTGTTGGGGTGAGCGCTGTGTATTGTGGAAGACTGATGAATCATAGACCTGTACCCCTGAAACAAATAATACATTACATGTTAATAAAAATTAACTTAATCAAAAAACAAACAAACAAACAAACAAAAACCAAAACCAAATTAACTGCTGGGTCCAGGTAGTAAGTTTATTTTCAAGAATTGAAATTTTAATTTCTAGAAATTTGACTTGGTTATTTTTCAAATCTACCTGTCACTTTTCTTATAATCTACATCTGACATTTACATCCATTAAAGTCTGTATTTGATCATTTCATTAACTAAAATTTTGGGGAGTGGTTGGCTAACCCTGCTTTTGTTGTATTCTGCCTTTCACTGATTGTGAATTATTTCCTGTATATTTAGTAATTTTGTGTGTTTAGTAATTTTGGACCATGAGGCTTGTCAATGATCCCCAGGCAATCTGGGTGTCCCCAGAAGGATTTTGCATTTGCTTTTGCCAGGTGTCCTAGAATACTCACCAGCTGAGGATCAATTTTTATGTTAATTTTTTGGCCTGGGTAAGAAATTATACTGCGTGAATGGTATAACCTGAACGCCAAATCTCTTTGAGAAAGCTCATGTTTATAATTATTCAGGGGAGACATTTTCCCAGTTACCCATAGTCCATACTAAGATAGATAAGCTTGTTCATCCTTCTTGGTTGGTGGGCTGGTGTCTTTCTAATTAATTAATATGTAGCTAATCAGGGGGCTGGGCTGTACGTAGGTATGGGGTCTCAGCTCCACTTCTCCACCCATGAGAGCTCAAGACCCTGTCTCCTGACTCCATGTAATTGTCATGAGATCCTTTTATGAAGGAGAGCTCCATACCTAGGAACCCCTAATAGCTGGCAGCCAGTGTTGGTTTATAAGCTTCTCACTTCGGCTTTCAGTTTTCACTCTGATGTTGGCCCGATGAAATGTCCCCTATTCTCTTTTTGACTAAGCTATGCATTTAGTATTTTATACAGTATTTCTAAATGTTTGTAGGAGAAAGAGTTCCTGTCATGACACTGCTAGACAGGAGCTGAAGGATATTTTCTTTGATGGACACAGAAGTCCTAGAAATTCAGAGTCTCCGAAGAATGATTTTATAATGCAGTAAGGAAAATGGATTTTCTTTACAAATGGAAATAGAAGATCACCAGATTGATAGTAATGTGTTGTTTAAAGAACAAAAAAAAAAAGTCTCTCCAACTAATCAGAGATAAAATTAAAACTATCATCAATGTTTTTTAGGGAGAAGTGTCCACAAACTAAAAATCATTATATTAATACGAAGTTTTAGCTGGGAGGGTGCTATGTATTCCAGTATACTGATCAAAATAAACATAACCATGTTTAAATAAACCATGACCCACTGATTAGAACTGCTGCTCTTGAGAGGTTTTTTTTTTTTTTTTTTTTTTAAAGATTTTATTTATTTGGCAGACAGAGATCACAAGTAGGCAGAGAGGCGGGGGGCGGTGGGGGAGGGGGAGAAGCATGCTCCCTGCTGAGCAGAGAGCCTGATGTGGTGGGGGGCTCAATCCCAGGACTCTGAGATCAAGACCTGAGCCAAAGGCAGAGGCCCAACTCACTGAGCCACCCAGGCATCCCACTATTGTTTTAAAAAATCTGTACACTGTAAGATTTCTCATTTTTAACATGTATATATTTTCAACTTATCGTCCCTCATGCTGCCTAGTAATGACCCTTAAAAATTCTGAAAATGGTACCTATAATGATAAACAGAGCCTCCAGCTTGTCATGGTGCTAGTCAGAAGGGACGGGAATAAAGACACTACAGGCCTGGGTCATAAGAGTATCTGGACAATGTTAAAATCCTTATAACTGTCTTACTACAAAGATCATTTGGCTTGGGTCTAAGATGGAGACACACTCTGTAATATTTTATATTTTTAAGTGCCTGACAAAATACCCTCACATATATGATGCCCTTTTAAAATAAGTAGGTCAGATCAGTGGTTTACGTGATTTATCCAAGGTTACAGCCCCAAAATGGCAAAGCCTAGAATAGCATTCTTTTCTGAAAATTAAACTGCATGCCAAAAGACTGTTACCATGGCAAAGCCCCCCTCAGGGATATCTTCTGCAGCTTTTGAATCTAGAAGTCATTTATAAATTTTAAAAACGAATGACTAAACAAGAGGCATAAAAATTGAATCCAAAGCTCCCCTAGTGCTTGTTCAATTCGGGTATGGGACAACAAAAGGGTGTGTGTAAGCAGGAGTTCATGCTTTCAGACTTTCACGTTCTGATACGGTAGTCACTAGCCACATATAGCTACTTAAATGCAAACTGATTGAATAAACTGAAAAAGAAAAAAAAATTTCTTGGTTACACGAGCCGTACTTTGAGTGCTCAACAGTCATATGTAGCTGTGGCTGCTCTTCGGGATGGGGCGGATACAGAGCATTTCCATTACGGCACAGCAGTACAGGTCAGCATCACTCTAGAATGTGCACTGACGAAGTAAGTAATTTTATTGTGGCAGCCAAGTGGAGAGAACATGGGGTTCGAAGATTATCTGAATTCTGTCTATGTCACTTACAACCTTTGTGATTCTTGAGCAAGTTTCTTAACTTCTCTGGGACTCTTGTTTCCTCAACAGAAGTCAGAAATAAGGGGTTAGGAACTACACTTTTGCTTAATTAACTACAGAATCTGCAGTCTTCCCAACCCTCGCTGAGCCCCTATAAGGGTCTTCTGGCTGCCAAAAGGCCCTCGATCGGTATGAAAACACACTGATTCCAAAATATTCAAAAGAATCACTAAACCTAAGCCCTTGGCTAGTGTAAGCATTTCTCTGTAAGATTTTACCATTCCCTTTGGGGGAGGTGGTATATAAATAAAAACTAAAAAATGAAATCAATACAGAACAATCAGAACTAGAAAAAATAATAGTTCAATTTTCTATTAACTCTAAAAATTGATTTGAGTGAAAGAAGCTGGATCTGAAGGTACAGTGAGCAAAATGGGTCAGATGTCTTAGTGGTATTTCCCTCAAGAAAACGACAGAAGGGCAGCTACAGAATCAGGTATAATCACCTGTATACACACTCAGACACTAATTAACTTTTTGTTTAAAGAACAAATCCCTTAACTCAATAGCTTGCAGACCTGACAAGACTATTTTCCACAGTTAAGACTAGGTTGACAAAACACACTCGAGAGAGGCCTTCACTTCCAGAATCACTTTATGCTGCCTTGTCACTTCTCCCTGATACAGCTGTTCCTTTAAATACCTTCCCCAAGCTCCTCTTGTAGATTGTTTCTAATACACCCACAGTGTTGTACTTGACCTTTTCAGGCCCTTCTCTAGTCTGAAAACAAGCTGATGTGCTCTTGAATTTCAAATTAGCAATGCCCAAAACTGTACGGCCCCTTAGAAGATGATTCAGTGCCTCAGTTAACAAGGAAACTGGACAACCTTGGTTAAGTGAGTTTTCTGTTCAACTAAGGAAACCTCTGTTTTAACTTAATGAAAATCTTCCTAAAATAAAATGTATTAATGTACCTTTCTGCTCAAGAATATTCCAATTAACATAATAAATGATGATTTCAGGTCGTATCATAACAACAAATTAATCTATGAGACTATAGTGGGGTTAAAGTTACAGAAAACTGACACTTCTATGCTGACCCTGAGTTATACTCAAGATATTTGCTAGATTCTTATAAAATGAAACCTAATATCAGCTTGTTTTCTTATAATTTCCTTTCATTTCTTCCATACATGGACTATAGAAATGTTTCCAGATAATTGAGGTCAATAAGTTAAATTTTGGTTAGTCGTGATTTAATTATATTTGGGTTATGTTGCATTTTCAACTTCAAAGGAACCTTTGCTTGTTAAAGAAATACTATGATTAACATCATGTTTAAGCTAAACAGTAAGTGAATCCATGGGTTTCTGATAATTTTCCTGATTACACTAATAATCAAACTTTTCTTAGAACAATAGCTAGATTAATTTCCTGGTAGTAAAGAGCAGAATTAAATAAATTTTCCTTAAAAAAAACCTGGAACTATGTTCCTCTGCAGAATTTCCCCTTCAACAGAATTTCCCCCCCAAACAAAACTGCTATCTGAAGGTAATATTAGTTTAAATAAATCCCTCTGAACTTACAGGTATTAAAAAGCATTTCTAAAATGCCCCCAGACACTAAAATCTCAGAAAGGAATTATCCGGACAACAGTTCACTGAAAAAAACCAAGAGACTATTTCACTTAAATACTTAAAAGTGAGCTGTGGAGAAGAATTTGGGGCTTCTGGCTCTGAAACAGAACTCACCGTTCCTCATTCAGGAAATTAAAAGTGCCTAATTTCCAGAGCTTTTTATATTTTACACCAAAGACATTCCTCCAGTACCAGTTACCTTCTAGTCAAGTGAAATCCATACAGTAACTTTTCCTTTTTTAATTTTTTGTTGTAACTTTTCCTTTTTATGTGAGAAGTAACATTTCTCCAGCAATCTCCTTGGATATTAGTTATGGTCACTCTACTACTAACTAGGTCTGATCCACCCACAGTCAGTGCCAAACAGTCTCTCTTCTGTCCTCAAACACTCATGCCTTCAACATCCATACTGAAATACAGTAATTGAGGATACTTTTTAGTATCTTTTTTTCCCCCCACTGGTACATCTTAACTTTTTGAAAGGGCCACTCTAGCTTTGTGGACTGCATGCAACCATTCTTAAGAGTCTGTAAAATGCCTGAAGGACCCTGGAACTAAGGAGGAGAGAAAAGTGTTATGATTCTCACTCTCCAACTGGGGACCTGCCACTCACCTCTGAGTCTCAGCTCCCTTAACTGCTTGCCTGCCCCACATAGGTTATTGTATCATTAACATTAATGATACAATAGCTCTCAGCCCAGAACTTGTACCCAGTAGACACTCAATGAACAGACTGAAAATACCACAACCAGGGTAAAGACAGCACTTCCTCTGTGGATAAATATATCAGTCCTCATCCTGCATCTCTCAAACTAAGTTCTGTTGCTCAGGGGCATGGGCAGCCAATAATTCAGTGCCCAACCAAAACAAAGGATGAAATTTATTTTCATAAAACAAACAACAGGAATATGATGTATTGCTATTATATGGAAGAGTGTATTTAACTAAAACAATATAAAAAGTTACTGTATATAAGAGCGTTTCAATTTTAGAAGCCCAATTTAAAAGATTTGATCTAAGACTCATTTATAACCTAAGAGTACAGATAAAAATATATTCTTAAAGATTTTCTTTATTTCTCAGAGAGACAGAGAGCGTGCACAGGCGGGGGGGGGGGGGGGGGGCAAGAGGCAGTGGGGGAAGCATGCTCCCTGCTGAGCAAGGAGCCTGATACGAGGCTCCATCCCAGGACCCGGGGATCATGACCTGAGATGAAGGCAGACACTTAACTGACTGAACCACCCAGGCATTCCTGTATTTTTTATTTTAACTTGAAACTCCAAAAATAACATGATGATAGAAACTAAAGTCACTCAATTTAAATTATAAATAGATGAAATGTAATAAAACTGATATACTCACAGCTTGCATTTCTATACAGAAGAAATGGTTCATGGAGCTGAAATTCCAAATCTTTATTCACTGGTTCAACCAGATTGTGCATATTCAGTCGATTCACAATGGTAAAACCATGGTAAGGTGAGGCTGACCTTAGATTTGACAGAAGAAAAACACCTGTAGTCACTGTTTCATTTGCAGAAATGTTATCTACTTCTTTATTTCCATTTCAAAGAATAAGGAAATTACCACATTATACAATACTGTTGGTACTTAAAATTGCAAACAAAAAATTCAAGTCAGATCATACCCCTCATCTTCTCAGTAGCTTCTAAGGACTTAGCTCCCCAGAATAAAGCCAATGCCCTTTCTAATGCCACCAAAGCCTTGGCTGATAGGTGCCCTCCTCACCTTCACCTCATCTGCCTCTCCCCTTGCTTCTGCTCAAGCCACACAAAGCTCATCACTCTCCCTACAGGAATGCTTCTACCTAAAGCCCTCTGTGTGGACCACTTGCCCAGAATCTAGTTACCTTAACCCCAACAGGCTCTTCTTCCTCAAATGTCACTTTTTTTTTTTTTTAAAGATTTTATGTATTTATTTGACAGAGAGAAATCACAAGTAGATGGAGAGGCAGGCAGAGAGAGAGAGGGAAGCAGGCTCCCTGCTGAGCAGAGAGCCCGATGCGGGACTCGATCCCAGGACCCTGAGATCATGACCTGAGCTGAAGGCAGCGGCTTAACCCACTGAGCCACCCAGGCGCCCCTCAAATGTCACTTTTTCAATGACACTTACTGGAGAACTACTCTTTCTCAAGCTCCCAGCCTCTCTCAAGTTCAATACCTCCCACTCTCTTCTCTTTTTTTCCATACCATTTACTTATTTTTCATATTTGTCTTTCCCCACTAGAATGTAAACTCCATGCAAACTGGGATTTTTGGCTTCTTTTTTTCAGATATTAGCCAAGACAGATACCTAACAGATGTTTAACAAACAGTTGCTCAACAAAAATATCACTTATTTTAAACATAGTACAGACCTGGTTTTAATAATGACTGTCCACCATTATAATCATGATTTTTTTTCTTACACCAAATAAGTCTTTCTATAGTTCTCCTGAGTTAAGAGAAAATGCCTTGAATCCTATGATAACAAACATCCTTCGTTCTCCTATCAGGGTGATTCCGTACATGATTCTTGGTTCTCATACCAAAGTGACTTAGAACATGATCGTCACATGCATGTAATACTTCATAGTTTCTCAATCGTTTTTCTGTACACAAGGGAGATTTGAGAATCCTACTCTACAGATTAGGAAATAAACTTAGAATGATTAAAGCCTTTGTCCAAAGTCACACAAATAATGTGACCAGAACTGAGCTTTAGGTTTTCAGACTCCAAATCCAGGCTTTTTGTACACTAAGGTCTCTGGCAAAACGATATTCTGACACTGTGGCACACCTTTATCCAAGGTACATAAAATGTTCTCACATTTCCCAAAGAGTTCTTTGGTTTCCTTTTATTAGGATCAATACTATGTAAGCCTCCATGAATTAAGCCAAATCATTTATTATACTAAATTTTCTATTTTTTAGAACCAGTGGAGATGTACTATACTGTTTAACAGTGAGGCCGGGAAAATATTTTCCTAATATCATAGATACCAAGATTCTAACAATCTCTAGAGTTTCTAGAGATTACCATAGAGGTAATACAGAACAATGAAGTTGGTGAAGGGTAAAGGCACCCTGGCAAGGAATGATGATGAGCTCCTATAGTTACTATGTAGTATCAAAGCACTTAAATACAAAGGAGGAAAAAGATGTTTTTAGACAAGATCTCAAAGTTGCATGCCAAAATTTAGAGGAATACCTGACAAATTCTTGTTAATTACCATCAATATAGAAGGCAATCTTTAAATGGTAACTCATAGCACAAAAAAAAAAAAGTGGGGAGGACCGGACATCAGTAATAATTCCTGCTGAATCTCTAAACTTAGAAACCATGGGAAGGAACCTGCTGTAGTCAGAGCAAAACCTAAGGGAGAGCCTAAGACCAAGGAACTCTATGACTATCCTTTTCTGTTAGTTACAAGTTAGGACACAAAAGGTGCCTAACAAAAACAAAAGCTGCAATTTGCAAACCAATCACATTTTAGATAATTAACTCACAGAAAAGTTGAAAATAAAAAGCGTGCAACTGAATAAACCAGGTTTTCTAAAGGACTCTCAAATGAAGATGACACATCACTAAAGACACTGTACCCAATCCTGAACTTTTTTGTGGGAAGGGGTTCAGAAAGGGGACAGAACCAGAGTCATAAGAAGATGACTCATTTAATAAATACAGAATAGAGAGACTGACCTTTCAACTACATTATTTTATAGAGTTAGTATATGTATTAAGTTTTTCTCTCTTTACACATTTTTAATACAGGGGGAGGGAGAAACGCATCTGTTTTAGACTTATTCATGATTAGAAAATATTTTCTATTTTGACACAGTTTTGCTAGTTCCTAAGTAAGTTCTAGTTCTGTTTATTCTGAATCACAGGAAGGCTCAAAGAAAGGATATAACTTGGTTCAGATCTCACAGCTAGAAATGGATGAAGGTCAGGCAGGGAGGTTCCAAAAATGGGACTGAACCACTTTATATAACACTGTTCACCATTAGATTAAAAATACATATGTATCATTTTTTTTAAAAGCTTACCTTCGATATACAAACAAGGTCCCTTCTATATCAGTCTTCTCCTATAATAGAAATGACTTGATTAGTTTTTCCCCCATAATCCAACCCCAAATGGTCCTAATGGAGAAATACTTCATGTTTAAGATGAAATTGCTTATTTTAAAACTAGTCCCTTTAGAACAGGTCAGGTAAGTCTCTTACTCTACAAACTACTGTTGTTAGTTTCTTTCTAGTACCCTTTCTATGCTTGGGTTGCATACTAAGATATATACAATGTTTGGTCCAGCAACATGTCTGTTATCTGCAGCATTTTTCTCCTTAAAATTTTAGGGTGAAAATCTTAGAATTAGCCCCCCTCCCCTCCAGTTTCTAAAGACTATTTGAGAGAGAAAGCATATGCACACATAGGGAAGGGGCAGCGGGGAGGGAGAGGGAGAGAATATCAAGCAGACTCTCACAACCCTGAAATCATAACCAGAGCCTAAACCAAGAGTTGGACCCCTAACTGAGCCACCCAGGAACCCCACTTTCCCTTTATAAAGCTAAAATGTCTTATCCAGATTTTTAAATTTTAAAGCCAAGCTTCTGTGTACAGCAATTCCTTCACTTTTAAAGTTTATCAAAGTTTGGCCGGGATGGTGGGCGGGGTGGGGGGGCATTATCTTCTAGGAGAGTTTGTTTCATCATTGGGCAATTTTGGTATATTTTTATGAATGGCAAATTTTGTGGTTTGTTAAGTATTGTCAAACACAGTTTTTTATTCTTAGAACTTTGTTGAAGAATCATGAAAACTGAAGCTATACTCTGCCTTAAGCTAATCACTGTAGGACATAAATAATTGTAATTTTTAAGCATAAATGAAACATTTTGATTAAAAGTAGAACTCATATTATCTTTTGTTTGCTGTGACAAATGGACTTGGGTTTTAAACACATACAGTGTTTTTAAAAACTCTAAATAACCACAGTAGTTCACAGCTTGGATTGAACCTATGTATTTTAATGCAATCAACAAACTGTTAGAAAACTTTAAAGGCTAATCCTTCAAAATTGGGTTTGTTGGGATATAAACATTTAAAAAATATTTATCATATTGAGAGTATTGCTCTACCTTAAATATCATCTTAAAACTTTTCCTTCCTAAGGATTCATAGGCCTTTTCTTGCCTTTCAAATGTAAAATTTTAGTATAAAAAAAGTGGCAATCAATGGTCTCACAGCGAAAGAAAACTTGCTCAAACACAAAACTGTGCAAAGTTACAACTCACTGTAAAATAAAGACACAGAAGATACAGGGTATGCACTATGTGCCATTATCCAAATGAACAAGAAATGGCAGCTTATTTTTCAATTCAGATTATTATAACTAGTATTTCATATTTGAAGCAGGACTCTACAATTTAAATTCAACGATACTGAAAGTCTGTGGAGAACTAGAATTAAAAGTCTGTTAGTCCAAAGTTCCTGCTCCTAAGTCTTCATCATTTGTCTGCAATTCATATCTCACAAATTTATATGCAGACCAAATAAAGAAAAACGATTCAGAACAATTCAAACTAAGGCAATGTCTAAAACAGCTACACTTAAAAAAAAAAATCTATAATTTTGTTCTTTGTGGCTTTCCAAACCTCCTTCTTTTCCAGGAGGTGAAAGAAGATAAAGCCAGAGGATTCTGAAAGCTCTCATCTGAATTGTTTATAAACATCAAATGATTTTCACAGAATTACTGTCTAAATATAATCTATGTATCTGTTTTATACTGTAAAGAATGTATTACAATAATCTTTCAGGTTTTTGTTAGTATAAGGATTTCATATTTTTCCTGAAATGTGACTGTTACTCATTTATGAACTCAACCCACCAAATATTC
This sequence comes from Neogale vison, assembly GCF_020171115.1. NCBI lineage: Eukaryota > Metazoa > Chordata > Mammalia > Carnivora > Mustelidae > Neogale > Neogale vison. Next base: position 202,360,357 of record NC_058096.1, on the reverse strand, counting down.
ACGGATTATTTGCCAAAAGTAAAGCCTAGAGCCGAATGAATGAATGAATTATGGAGGGTTAACTACTAGAAAACTGGAAATTATGTTACTTTTAATCAGGGGCCAACAAGTCAGAGAACAAACCCTATGTAACTTTTCGGACCCCCTCCCGCGCAAAAAAAAAAAAAAAAAACAACAAAAACCCAAAAATAAAAAACCCAAAAAGTACTTAGTCCGGAGGGAGGATTCAGAGGTGACATCACCAGCAGCACAGCTGGAACGAAAAACACGTTTACAGGGTCTCTTTTCCAAAGGGTTCAAGGGAATCCAATTAACATAATCCCTAAGTACCTTGAAATCTTTTCCAAAACTCTGGAATACAGTGTAGTTCAATAAAAGCCGGACTTATCCCCACCACCCCTCTTCCAAGAATTGAAACTAATTGGATTTCCAGCTTTAAATCCAAATGACCTCTATGAAGGGGGTTCTTATTTACGTGCCTGGTGGGGGGGAGAGGACGGTGTTTACTTTTATAGATTATGTATCTGTAGTTTATCTAACACCCTTCACAGCTTCAAACACAATCTTTTGGGTGCCTTTCGGACTCCCACCGTTCTCGTCCACCAACACGTCTGCAAAGAAGGCAAATCGCCCAGGTCTCCGGACCCAACCCCAAGGGACTGATCCTCCTCCAATCCTTCCTTCTATCGGCTTCCCCCCCACAGACGTCCTGGGCCTACTTCTCTCGCTCTTCTCCCCAATTCCCGGCGTCCCTGACACCCTTCAGGGGCCGGCCAGTCTCTTCTCCAGTCCCTGGCCTCCCCGCTGCCGCCCTGGCCTCCCGAATCGCCCCCAACCCAGGACAGTCTGCGCTGCCACTTTAAGAGGCGGCGGCCGGGCGGCCGGCCTCCGCGGCCTGGCCGCACTCACCCACTGGTTGGCCTTGGGGCAGAAGGTGTACAGAGCGACCTGGCCCGTGAGGTCTGCGATGCTGGTGATGTAGGGGTCGTGCTGTTTCAGGGCCGCTAAGCTCATCTCCTGCCCAGCTCTACTCAGCGACTCCATCTTGAATTCCGGAGCCGAGCCCCTCCGGCGGAGGCGGAGCCGCGGACAGGAAGGTGCCATCGAGGCAAAATTCCCCCAGTAGCGTCAGCACCTTCAACTTCCGCCTCTCGGCCGGGCCTCGCGGCGCGGGGGCGGAGGGGGGTGTGGTGGTACAACAACTATTGTGCTCCGCTGCGTCCACGGCCCCGGGTGCCGGGTTCCGGGAGCGTTAGGTTCGTGACGGTCCAGAGTGTGTGGGGTTGGAGTCAGTCAGTGACCGAGCTGGCAGGCGGGGAAACTCAGGAGCTTCCTGTACTCCGGGTAAAAAATGTCCTGACCGCGAGCCTTCACCGGGCTCCTGCCGGCCGAGGCAGCAGACCGCCGCGGGGCCGCAGAATGAAAAAGCACGCTGTGGCTGTGCGGGACTCCACGGTCGTGGGGAGAGCACAGAGAAGCGGGGAGGGGCGGCACCCCGAAAGGCACCCCAGATCTCCGGTCTCACTAGGTCGCCGCCGTCAGCATTTTTTTTTTCCTCCTGAAGGAGCATCTTGAAAAAAAAAAAAAAAAAAAAAGCGAAAGTAGCCCTCCCGTACGTGCACAGACAGGCGTGTCCTGGGCTCGCCACTGTTGCTCTTCCCTTTCCTCGTCTGAAGCCGGTTGGCTCGAGCCCGCGAAGGCGCGTTGGTCGCGCCGCGGTGAAAGCCTCCAACGGGTCGTCCTCCGAGCAGACGCGCCTGAAGCCTTGTAACACGCGTTGTAAAGCACCAGGTACCAGCCCAAGAGTGAAACGCGGCGTGGGGCCTCTAGGGGACTCTGTTCACCCGCTCTCCGCTTGTTCAAAGAACATTTTCTCAGGCGGAAAAGATACTCCCATGGAATTGAATTTTTTAAAAAAATATTTATTTGACAAGAGAAATAGCACAAGGAAGCAGAGCGGCAGGCAGAGAGAGAGGGGGAAGCAGGCTCCCTGCGGAGCCGGGAGCCGGATGCGGGACTCGATCCTAGGACCCTGGGATCATGACCTGAGCCGAAGGCAGAGGCCTAACCCACTGAGCCACCCGGTGCCCCGGAGTTGAATTTTTTTTTTTTTTTTTAAGATTGTATTTATTTGACAGACAGAGTACCACAAGTAGGCATAAAGGCGGGCAGAGAGAGAGGTGAGGAAGCAGGCTCCCCGCTGAGCAGAGACCCCCCCCCCCCATGCGGGGCTCGATCCCACGACTCTGGAATCATGAACCTGAGCTGAAGGCCGAGGCTTTAACCCACTGAGCCCCCCAGGCGCCCCTGGAATTGGAATTTTTGAAAGGAAAAAAAAAAAAGAGAGAGGGGGAGGAACCCCGTCATATTTGTATTGCTTATGATTTTTACATCCCAGGGCCGTTGGTTAATGGAAAGAATGTAATGCCCTCTATTCTTTGCAGTATCAGGTAAGGAGCGTGTACGAATGCAGATAAGGAGGTAAGCGGTTCAGGTGCTGTGGGTTAAGTGTTTATTGAACCTGTAGGGAGGAGTAGGAGTGGATCGGAGAAGAAAGGCAAGGGCTCTCTTTCACTTTACAGCCTACTGGTGAGGTAGGGGAAGTGTGGTCATCCTCATTTGATGGATGGTTTCATTGAAGCTGAGGGGTTCAGAGTTCCGTACGAGTCCGGGGGTGGGAGCCAAGGTGTGGTGGGGGGGCGAGGGGATCTAGTATTAGAGTCTAGAGACTCCTTCCTTCCCCCAGAGCCCTTTGCTCTACACCAGGGCTACCTTTCTGCATCCTTGAGGACTAGACTTACTCCCCTCCACCTACTTTCAATCCAATATTTAAAAATCTGTACCCTAATTTAAAAAGTTATGTATTCTTTGAATACAGAATACAAGCCCTTGGAATAAAATTCAAAGGCACACCTGAAACTAAAGAAAGTAGTCTTTTCTTCTTTTAAAAATTATTATTTTATTAAGGTATACCTGACATCGAACACTGTATTAGTTTCAGGTGTACAGTATAATGATGTGGTATACCTATATATTGCAAAGTGATCAAACAACAGTCCAGCGCTAACATCTGTCACCATACATACTACAAAAATTTTTTTTTCTTTTGGTAAATTTTCAAGATCTACTCTCCTACCTGCTTTCATATATGCAATACTATTATTAGCCATAGTCATCAGGCTATATGTTATATCCCCAGGACTTCATTAGTTTTTTTTCTTACACAGATTTACCAAAACCTAAGACATTTCCTTTATATTTATTATTTTTAAATTCTTTTTTTTTTTTTAAAGATTTTATTTATTTATTTGACAGACAGAGATCACAAGCAGGCAGACAGGCAGGCAGAGAGAGGGAGAGGAGGAAGCAGGCTCCCTGCAGAGCAGAGAGCCCGATGCGGGACTTTTGATTGAACAGGGCTAGACTCATGAAAAAAAGCAAGCTACTTTAGGGAGGGTTCATATTCAGAGTAGGAAATTGCTTTAAAATGTATGTTCATGTGGCCCAAAACATGTTAATGTTGACTGTGATACCTATACAGTTCTCAAGATCTATTCAAGAGAATGTGAATCTTTTGGAACTGAAACTCTTTCTCATTTACTTTGAGGCCTAATTTTTCCTTGTATTTGGCTTGGCTAGCTTTCTGCCTATGGCCACTTTCTATGAATTGCCCTTTCAACGATTCCACCCCAGCCCATTGGCCTCCTTTCTATTCCTGTACATGTGCCAAATGAGTCTTGCCTCAGGGCCTTTGTGCTTGTCATTCTCCCTTTCTGGAACATTCTTCTCTCTGATATCCCTGGGATATCCTTATAGGCTCATTTCCTCGTGTTGTTCATAGCACTCATCTGCAAGTGGTAATTATTTTATTTATTTCTGTGGTGTCTGTATCATCAGCTCCATGAAGCAGGACCCATGTCTGTCGTCTTCATCACACATCTCTGGCACAGAGACAAGGCCTAATACATGTTTGCTGGATTAATTGGAACATCAGGGTAATCTCTTTATCACATAAACCTGAGAGAAGAGATGGTTGTTTCCAATCCACACCTAGGAAAGCATTTGTTTCTCTTAAGTGCTGAACAAATATAATGATGCCTGGTTTTCTTGTATTCCTATATTTTGATTCTTAGGCTCAAGGCTTCCTGAAGCAAACACACAATGTTTAGTATAGTCCAGAACAATGGGGGACATTCTCAGTCTGGCACCTTTTCCCATGTCCGCTCTTTTCCATCTATCTGTCTCCCATCTCTTCCTCTCCTTCCTCTAGAAAGTATTCTAGAAGTATCTGCTTACCATTTGTCTCTTTAGGCAGAGAAACCAGGCTAAATAATTTTCCTAAAGTCACAAAATGATTCACTTGCTAGCTGGTGAAGCTAGCTTTGGCTTCCAGGTAGATCACGTCTCTTGCTACCATTCTGTCTGGCACACTCGTAAATTACACTGCCTACACATGAGTGAAACTTGTTCTCCTTAGGCTGCTGTTTCGCCACCGATATTTATTTTACATGGTTGATATGCAAAAGGTTGTGGGTTTACTATACAGTCCATTACCTGGTGCTTCCCAGATGCTTTGGATGGTAGTTTTTCCCTTCAGTTCCTCCAGAAAGGTCTGAGACCTCTGTATTTTAAAATGTCCCTTTATGAAAGTATTTTTAAAAGGTCTAGATGCTTTCTAGAGTTACATTTCAGATTCATGAATTAGTTTAATCTGTCATTTCTGGAACAAAATAATGCTTTCAATCAGGAAGAAAGAAAGTGGCTCTATATGGGGTAACATAATTAGAATAAAAGAACATGGGATCAGCACTCTCTTTAGTTCATCTGTTAATTGCATCTAACAGCTTTCTTGATAATGTTCTTTGGTGGAAAGTTCTACATCATTTAGTTACTTAATCCAGGGTAATGTTTCAAACTAACAATAGCATAGCCAGGGTATATTCACAACTGATACACAGTGTTCCATGGAACACAGAGTGCTTTATAGGTATACATACTCACAAACTCTCCAGATTGTTCTGTGGTTGTAACTAATTGTTACCCATTTGTAAATGAAGGTTCCGGAGGCCCAAGATGAGTTGACTTGCCAGTGGCAGAAATTGTTCGCTGTTCACCAGCAACCTTTTCATCCTTTTCTGTTGCCCTCACCACACACCACGCACGTTCACCACACATTCATTTTCCAAACTCTTTTGGTTTAGGTATGGCTCTCTGACCCAATTTTGGCCTGTGGAATGTTGGCAGAAGGGATGTGTGCCTTCCCCAGGCCACAGCCTTAAGGAACATGTTCCTCCTTGACTTGCTTTTCCCTCTTCTGTTGTTTGGGGGCAGGCAACTGTAGACCATGGAGAATGGCAGAGACCCAAGATGGAAAGAGTTGGGACCTTGAATTGCCCCAGAGAGAAATGTTGCTTGCTGTCCAGGGTATCCTTCTCAGACTATTAAGTAAAGAGTGGACTCTGCTGGGTTTGAGAAATTATGTACTTCTCAGTCTTTTTTGTTACCTCAGCCTAGCCTATCCCAACTAATTACACTGCTCTATATTGTTTAGAAAGTCAGCAATAAAATCTCAGTCTTTTGAAGTGGAATTAAAATTAAACATATGATTTACCAGAACACTGCTTAGTGCTTTGACAATAAGTCAAGATTTTAAAAGAACTCCAGCCAGAGCTCTGCCTTTGCAATCAGTTGGAAGCACAGATTTGCAGAGTCACAAGGTGGCTAAAGACCAGAAATGTTTTTGCTTATACTATTAGGTGATTGATTTGCAATTGCGTCATGAAAAAACCCTACTAAGCCAAAATGAGAGGCTCTCATTTAAAATACACTTTCTCCATGAGCATTTCTGAGATTCTCTTGGACTTCTTTTAATCCTTCCTTTCTTTTTGCCTTGGGGATATTAAAATACAAGTACAGTTGACTCTTGAACAACATGAGTTTGAACTGTGTGGTCCACATGTAGGAATTTTTTTTAATAAATACAGTAACAGTACTGTAAATGTATTTTTCTCTTCCTTATGATTTTCTTAATAATATTTTCTTTTCTCTTGCTTACTTTACTGTAGGAATGTAGTACATAATACATATAACATACAAAATATGTGTTAATCAACTGTTTATATAAAGCTTTGTCAGCATAAGCTATTAGGAGCAGTTATGTTTTTGGGGAGTCCAAAAATTAAACGTGGATTTTCAACTGTGCTGGAGTTTAGTGCCCCAAACTTGGTGTTGTTCAAGAGTCAGCTCTATTTCCTTTGTTCCTGCTACAAAAGCACCTTTATTTTATTTTATGATTACTATATTATTATTTTCTTTATTGAAGTATAGTTGATACACAATGTTACAGTAGTTTCCATGTACAACATAGTGATTGGACAAGTTTATTCACTATGCGGTGCTCACAAGTATAGCTACCGTTTGTCACCATATAGCACTATTACAGAACAACTGTATATTCTCTGTGCCGTGACTTTTATTCCTGTGATTTATTCATTGCGTAACCGGAGTCCTGTATCTCCCACTCTCCTTCACTCATTTGGCCCATCCTCCCACCCCACCCCGCTTCTGATAACCATCAGTTTGTTCTCTGTATTTATGGATCTGTTTCTGCTTTTTGTTTGTTCACTCATTTGCATTATTTCTTTTAGATTTCACATATAAGTGAAATCATATAGCACGTGTCTCTCTCTGATTTATTTCACTTAGCAAAGTACCCTGTAGTTCCCTCCATGTTGTCACAAATGGCAGGGTCTCATTCTTTTTTTTAAATGGGTTATATATATATGCATATATATAACCCATTTAACCCATATATATTTATAACCCATATATATATGTATATATGCATATATATACATATATATATCTATATCTCACAGCTTCTTTATCCATTCATCTAAAGGATCAACTCTATTTCTTAAGCCAACCTAGTAAGAAGAGTTTAAGTAAAGGTATCTCTATCTGCTGTGTTTAACGGTATAACCTGAAATCATTCCTCATTTACTCTCCAGATTTACAGGAAAATATAGCAAGTACCGGTGACAAAACCTTTGCAATCTTTCTTTCTTTCTTTGACGGAGATCACAAGTAGACAGAGAGGCAGGCTGAGAGGGGGAGAAGCAGGCTCCCTGCTGAGCGGAAAGCCTGATATGGGGCTCCATTCCAGGATGCTGGGATCATGACCTGAGCCAAAGGCAGAGGCTTTAACCCACTGAGCCACCCAGGCACCTCAACCTTTGCACTATTTCTGTTCATGGATTCTTTTCTGTATCTTCCCAGTTTCCGTTCTGGGTTGCTTCTAGTCTTATATTACCATGATTCATTTACTAGTATTTATCTGCCAAAATTAACATCATAATCACTTTTACGTATGCCTTTAATTCATGTAATGGGTTTTAGCGCCCTTCAATTTGAAATTTGATTATTCAGTGGCTAGAACATATTAATAAGTTGTTGAACTCTTATGGGTTGAGTTTGCCCAGAGATACACTTAAGAATGAATATGTATGTTCACTGTAGCTTCCAACACTGAGGTAAAACCATAGTGTTACATACTTAAAGGGTTCAATGCTTTCTGTTTTCTGCTTACATATTGTCTTAATTTGGGTATTCAATATGTGATCCAATATGTGAGCTTGAGGCAAAACTGACACAGGATTCATTGAAAGTCTTTCTTGTCTAAACCAATTATTACATGATTTGTGGAATAATAAGCATGGTCCAGATACAGTTTATGTTATCTTGGTAAACTTGAATTCATTTATCCTGAGGGCACACGTATTAGGAACTTCTATCTTTCCCCCCTAAATTGCACTCATAACATAGAAAATAATGTTAAACAGAATGTATTAAAAATAACTCCAAATGACTGAAATGCCATAATTTAATGGAGATTAACTGTCACAGTGTGAAAAACTATTCACTCATCTGTATGTTGCCTGCAGCCTTGAATTTAAGGACTATTACCTGTTCTGGACCTTGAAGGAGATCTCAGTATTCATTATCTAAGGAAAAGAGCATAAATTACACTTAGCCATCCAATAAACATTAACTCAAAAGATAATAGAAAAACCCATTTCTCTTGCACAATAAAATTATTGTCACTACTGTGATAAAAGAGGTTGAACTGGGTCAGGAGCAGTCTTTTTTACTTGCTCAAGAACACTAGAAGGATTAAAAATTTATGGATTACCTCCTAGAAACAATGATCTGGTACAGAAATGTAATAAAACACCCACTCTCCTGTATCTTCCTAAGTTGCTTTATGCCATTTCATTTTCTGATTGTATTAGTGTAACAACTTTCCAAAGCTCTAGAAACAGACTTTGGCAAAGATGAAGATTTTAAACCAAAGGAATTGTTATTGAAAATCCAGAAGCAGTTGGTGTAAAAAGGTAATGTTAAAATGTGAAGGAAATAGACTCTTATCTTGTGTGTACTTGGTATATTTGTAATTTTGTTTCACTTAGGTCTCTGATAAGTATGAGCAAAAGGAAAAAGAGTGAAGTAAAAGGATATGGTTTTAGAATATTCTACAATATTAGTAGTCCTTCTGGATAAAATTGTGTGAAAAACGAATATAGTTATTTTTATGTGAAATATTCCAGAACCAAAAACTAGCAAAATTACTTCTTGAAAGAGCTATATCTAGTTTTGAAAAGTTACTTGTTAATGTGTCTGTAACCTTTCAGACTCTTCTAAGTCTTTGTTGAGCTTTTTAGGAGTATTCTAGAATGTGCATATTTGTATATTTAATGCCAGAAAATAATCTGAGTTGGACTATTTGGATATAAATGTAACTTATTTTTAAGGGATTTGGGGAGATGGAGCTTTTTATTTGTAAATGTCTAAAAGTCATGTATTTCCTAAGTACTGATGGATGTTTTCATATAGGAGGGTTTTGTTTTCTTTCTCAGTGACCCCTTTCCTGTCTTTCTTTTTTCCACTGATGGCCTTTTATTCTTCAATAATGAAACACAAGAGAACATACACAGTTTCAAACTTTCCCTTTATCTGTTTTTGAGCTAAATTGCCTTGGGGTTAAGTAAAGGTAATGGAGATATGATTACCCAGGTGAAACATTACTATATGGGCATTTTCTACCCCCCCCCTTTTTTTAACAGATACCTGCATTCATTTTTATTTTACTTTTTAAAGATTTTATTCATTTACTCATGAGAGACAGAGAGGCAGAGGGAGAAGCAGGCTCCCGTGGAGCAAGGAGCCCAGTGTGAGACTCAATCCCAGGACCCTGGGATCATGACCTGAGCTAAAGGCAGACACTTAACTGATTGAGCCACCCAGGTGTCCCTACAGGTGCCTGAATTTAAAGTAATCTACTAGAAACTGAGGCTTGGGAAAGAAGAATGCCACCCATAGCTTATACTAATGGCATATATCTGAATAAAACTCTCACACTCTTTAGTCCGTGAATCCGTGAGGATTGCAGTATATTGCCTGTAGGGAAGCAGCCAAGAGACCTGTTGAAAGGCGTATCACCTTAAAGAAATGAACCATGTAGCTTGCAATTGCTAGAAATACATCATCTGAACCAAACTGACAGGTAATCTTCATGTCATATTTTGGTGTGTCTTCTCAGAAGAAGCAAGGAGTCTTTTACTTCCCTGCCAAAAGAAGTGGACTGGTTTTTAAAGTCTGAATGGCATAGATCTTAAAAATAAAATCTTAAAAAAATTAATTAAAAAAAAAGACCCATATGCTTAACCAGCTGAGGCACCCAGGTGCCTTAAACCAAAAACATAGCAACCTTTGAGAACTCAATAGCATTTCTTCCAGTAAATATTAGGCAGTTAAGTTTTGCATAGAATTAGTTGACCAAACAATCTTGACCCCAGCATTCCAGGGTAGGAACACTGAAAAATTATATCCAGACTCTGCCTGATGACAAAGCATCACTCTCCTAGCTCCTTGCTCTTTTAATATGCTCCCTGCTGTAAGGGAGGAGGTTTTCCTCGATCATATTGGGCTCTTTAATAGGCTGGTCTGAAATTTTTTTTTTAAGATTTTATTTATTTATTTGACAGAGAGACATCACAAGTAGGCAGAGAGGCAGGCGGAGAGAGAGAGGAGGAAGCAGGCTCCCCACCGAGCAGAGAGCCTGATGCGGAGCTCGATCCCAGGACCCTAGGATCATGACCTGAGCCGAAGGCAGAGGCTTTAACACACTGAGCCACCCAGGAGCCCCTGTTCTGAAATTTAAAGTGACAAAGATAGTAGGAGAGGAACCGCACATTTAAAAAAATATATTTTATTTATTTATTTGAGAGAGAGAGAGAGACACCACGAAGTGGTAGGGAAGAGGGAGACAGCACGAGCCAGCAGGGCAGAGGGAGAAGGAGAGGAGAGAGAATCTCAAGCAGACTTCACACTGAGTGTGGAGTCTGCCACAGGGCTCAATTCCAGGAGCCTGAGAGCATGACCTGAGCCAAAATCAAGAGTCAGGCGCTTAACCAACTGTGCTACCCAGGAGCTCCTTGCATATTTATTTAATACATATTTTCTGTGGCACAAGACTTCCTTCATAAGGAAATGAAGACCCAAAGAAATGGCTAAGCCTGAATGTTTTTATGCTGGGTTTGATAAGAACGGGAAGTTGCAGAAAGACGTCATAGGGTGACAAGTATGAGCTAAGTGTAGTAAATGGAGGGGAAACCAGCAAGGTCTGTTTAAATTCCTCTCTCTGTCCCTTTGTCTTCTGAAAAAGGACAGCTTCTTTCCTGTGGGTCTGAGGAGGGCACCTCTCATGTGGAGGTCTTATGACCTGCTTCAGGGAAAGGTCAGAGAGTCCTTCCTGCACCTGCCATTCCTCAAGTTCCTTCAGCCTGAAATATTCAATGTACCAAGATACCATGTTTTGGGGAAGTGTGTCCTGAACCCCATTGGTGCCATAGAAATATTTATCTCTTTCACTGAACCTATTCCCTCCTTTAATACTCAACTCAAGATAGGGCAAGGATGTTTCTCCTTGTTTTTTTTTAGGGGAGAAAAAGTGGTCTGATAGATGGAGAGACAGAATGAGCCCCACTACCACAGTGCCCATCCCAGAGTGCCCTGCCTCACATTCCGCGGACTCCTCTGGGATCTCAGCCCTTTGGCATCCAAAAAACCATGTAGCAAAACTGATAACCGGTGCTAATGTACCAGTGATGGTCTAGCAGACCAATGCCAGGCAGTATGCATTTTCCCGAAGCCATCCCACTAGCAGCTTTTCTGGTGGATGTTCCAAAAAGTATTGCAGATAAACACAATGAAACTGGGCTTTGAAGGAGGAAAGGAGAAATACATAAAAATTCTGGTGTCCATAAGATTTTGTTAGATAGCATAGAAAGTCAGGAACTATTTTTGGAAGTCACTTATGATTGACATAACTCCTAATTTTGTGACTGGAGTTTTCTCTGCCTTGGAGCTGGGCACAGGCTTCCTTGTCTCTTGCTTCTTCATCTCTGCACAGCTCTAGACATTCACTTTGACAGGACTGGACTTTGGAGGATCTGTTACTGGCTTCCCTCTCCTTCTCTGCAGATGAGACACCAGAACTCTATGGTGTTCCTGCTGGAGTAAAGTCAACTGTGGATCTGAGGGGCTGGTGACCCAATCTGTGGCATGTCCAAGATCTTAGCTTTTTAAAAAACCTTTTAAAAAATTGAGTTATAATTAACATATAACATCATCTTAGTTTCAGGTTTCAGTGTAAAGATTTGATAGTTGTATGCATTGAGGAGTGATTACCATCATCAGTCTGGCCAATATCCATCACCACACAGTTACAAACATTTTTCTTTTCCTTGTGGTAAGAACTTTTAAGATCTACTCTCTGAGCAACTTTCAAATATACAACATGGACTTATTAACCATAGTCGCCATATGTTACAACCTGTGTGTTACATCCCCATGGCTTGTTTATTTTATGATTGGAAATTTGTACCTTTTGACCACTTTCACCCATTTCACTCAGCCTTTACTCCTTGCCTTGGACAACTACCAGTTAGTTCCTCTATGTTTATGAGTTCTTTATTTTTGTTTTTGTGTTTTATGGTTCCACATATAAGTGAGGTCTGAGAGCCTTTCTCTTTCTCTGTCTACTTCCTTCACTCGGCATAATGCCCTCAAGGTCCATCAATATTGTCATGAATGGCAAGACTTCATTCTCTTTTATGGCTGAATAATATTCCATTGTAAGCATATACCACATCTTCTTTATCCATTCATCCATCAGTCATCCATCAATCGACACTTGGGTTGCTTCCTTAACTCTTTTCTTTCTTAGCATTTCTCTGCTTCTTAGAACTTCCATCAGGTAATTAGGAACTGATAAGGGATGTTAGGGAAGGGGAAAGTTGCAGCATAGAACAGCATGGGGTTAAGTGCCAAGCCAGTAGCGCTGATAGCTAGGGCTGAGCCCCAGATGAAGGACATGCAGAGAAGCTACTACAGAGAAGGAACTGGGAGCCTTGGCGGTGGGCAGATTTAGAATAGACTGAGAGTAGAGAAGATGCCACCTCCTTTTCTTTCCTATATGTTTTGTTACAGAGAAAACCACATAGATTCTCTTTGGGGTTACATTCTTGAGTAAAATTTCTTGGAACATTCTTTCCAAGAAATATTCTAATTGCCCTGATGGGCTAAAGCAGTATCTCACCAATAGCTTTTTTTTTTTTTCTTTTTAAAGATTTTTTAAATTTCTTTATTTAACAGAGAAAGAGATCACAAGCAGACAGAGAGGCAGGCGGGAGGGTGGGAAGAGGCTCCCTGCTCAGCAGAAAGCCCGAAGGGGGCTTGATCCCAGGACCCTGAGACCATGACCTGAGCTGAAGGCAGAGGTCCAACCCACTGAGCCACCCAGGCGCCCTCACCAATAGCTTTTTAAAAGAGATGTTATTTAGTTATTTAGAGAGAGAGAGAGCGAGCACGTGTGTGTGAGTGGGGCAGGGAGGGGCAGAGAGAAAGAGAATCTCCAGCACACTCTCCGCTGAGCACAGAACCTGATGTGGGGCTCAATCCCACATCTGGGAGATCAGGACCTGAGCCAAAAATCAAGATTTGGATGCTTAACCGACTGAGCCACTCAGGCACTACTCTCCAATGGCTTTAAGACTCTCAACATGTCAGTGTTCTACATCAGAAAGTCAATGGGAACCCCAGCCTTTGCTCCGTCACCTGGTGCCTGGCTCCTAACAAGTCATTTAGCTTCTCTGGATCTGCTTTCTCATCTTAAAAAAAAAAAAAAAAGAGTTAATAATACCAACCTCCTAGGCTTGTAGAAATATGCCCATATGGAGATGATGTGAGCAAATGGACTAACATGGTGCCATCCGTATGGTAAGGTTCAGTCAATGACAAGGCTCTCTTCCCTTCTCGTAGTTCATAAATGACCTTTGTTATTTGATAGTAGGAGACAACCAGCATGGCTCCTGGTGGCACGTAAAGAATGTGATACGTTTGCTGCAATGCTTGTCTCTGGAATGCCGGTCAACCTTCCTGGAAACCCAAGCCTGCCCTCTCACTGGTGGCCACCTGCAGACCCTCATTCCTGTCTGGGGAAGAGGTGGTGGCACCACACTTCACACTTCCTGGTACATTGCCCTCCATGTCTCTCAAGAGCCCTGGGGCCCATGCTAGCTGTCAAGAAGATTAAAGCACAGCAGAGTTTAGGACTGAAAAGTGCTGAGGCCAGGCATATATGTTACAAAGTGAGGACATTTGTTAGCCAAGGACAAGGGCATACTTCTAGGTAACCAGAAGTTTCCCAGTGAGCCATTCCAGCATGGAGTTACTTAATTTTTCTTGCATAAATTTTCCTGGGGGGCATTCCAAAATCCTCTACTAGTGCAGTCAGAGAGGGCAAGACATTAAACCTGCTCTTTACCAGCAGAGAGTGGGAGAAATAGCCTCTGTGCTCTATTTCATTGACTAAAGTATCTTACCGGGAAAGTGGCCACAAGGAAGGGGAGAATTTGGTTTTGGTTGTAAGACTAGGAATTGAAGAAAGGGGGTGCTTGCGTTGTCACAGGCCTCCCTCCCCCAACCCCCTGCAAACTGGATAATATCCCTTTATTTTTTTTTCCCAATTTATTTATTTTCAGAAAAACCGTATTCATTATTTTTCACCACACCCAGTGCTCCATGCAAGCTGTGCCCTCTATAATACCCACCACCTGGTACCCCAACCTCCCACCCCCCGCCACTTCAAACCCCTCAGACTGTTTTTCAGAGTCCATAGTCTCTCATGGTTCACCTCCCCTTCCAATTTACCCAAATTCCCTACTCCTCTCTAACGCCCCTTGTCCTCCATGCTATTGGTTATGCTCCACAAATGAGTGAAACCATATGATAATTGACTCTCTCTGCTTGACTGATTTCACTCAGCATAATCTCTTCCAGTCCCATCCATGTTGCTACAAAAGTTGGGTATTCATCCTTTCTGATGGAGGCATAATACTCCATAGTGTATATGGACCACATCTTCCTTATCCATTCATCCGTTGAAGGGCATCTTGGTTCTTTCCATAGTTTGGCGACTGTGGCCATTGCTGCTATAAACATTGGGGTACAGATGGCCCTTCTTTTCACGACATCTGTATCTTTGGGGTAAATACCCAGGAGTGCAATTGCAGGGTCGTAGGGAAGCTCTATTTTTAATTTCTTGAGGAATCTCCACACTGTTCTCCAAAGAGGCTGCACCAACTTGCATTCCACCAACAGTGGAAGAGGGTTCCCCTTTCTCCACATCCTCTCCAACACATGTTGTTTCCTGTTTTGTTAATTTTGGCCATTCTAACTGGTGTAAGGTGATATCTCAATGTGGTTTTAATTTGAATCTCCCTGAGGGCTAATGATGATGAGCATTTTTTCATGTGTCTGATAGCCATTTGTATGTCTTGATTGGAGAAGTGTCTGTTCATATCTTCTGCCCATTTTTTGATGTGTTTGTCTGTTTCGTGTGGGTTGAGTTTGAGGAGTTCATTATAGATCCTGGATATCAACCTTTTGTCTGTACTGTCATTTGCAAATATCTTCTCCCATTCCGTGGGTTGCCTCTTTGTTTTTTTGACTGTTTCCTTTGCTGTGCAGAAGCTTTTGATTTTGATGAAGTCCCAGAAGTTTATTTTCGCTTTTGTTTCCTTTGCCTTTGGAGACGTATCTTGAAAGAAGTTGCTGTGGCTGATATCAAAGAGATTACTGCCTATGTTCTCCTCTAAGATTCTGATAGATTCCTGTCTCACGTTGAGGTCTTTTATCCATTTTGAGTTGATCTTTGTGTACGGTGTAAGAGAATGGCCGAGTTTCATTCTTCTACATATAGCTGTCCAGTTTTCCCAGCACCATTTATTGAAGAGACTGTCTTTTTTCCACTGTATATTTTTTCCTGTTTTGTCGAATATCATCCTCAATGGGAAAAAGCTTGCGGCCTTCCCATTGAGATCAGGAACAAGACAAGGATGCCCACTTTCACCACTCTTGTTCAACATAGTATTAGAAGTCCTAGCAACAGCAATCAGACAACAGAGAGAAATAAAAGGTATCCAAATTGGTAATGAAGAAGATAATATCCCTTTAAAAGCTAAACGGCAATGAAGAAGTCAAACTCTTTCTCTTCGCAGATGACATGATTCTTTATATGGAAAACCCAAAAGACACCACCCCCAAACTACTAGAACTCATACAGCAATTCAGCAGTATGGCAGGATACAAAGTCAATGTACGGAAATCAGTGGCTTTCTTATACACTAAACGTAATTTCAAAGTGAATTGGGGACATACCTCAATATCCTGGGTCCCTGTGCTCTAGGGTTTTGGTTGAATTAACAACAAAACCAGTAACACAGAGAAAGTATTTCCAGTTAGAGAAATGGATCTAAGCCCCCAAACTGCCCCCAACCCCCAAAGGCGAAACCACCTGTTTTAACATGTGCTGCCACTCTTGGAAGGGAGGGGCTCTGTGGCTCTGAGGAGTGGCTTCCGCAGACTCACCACCTCCTGAGTCTGTAAGGGCCTCTGGTCGCTCTCGCTTGGACATGCAACGAGTCAGTGGAAGGGAATTGAATTTATGTTGAAGAAAGTGTTCATTCTCTGGGAGATGAGGTGTTAGGGACAGAGTCTTAGGAGAAACTCTTAGAGGTAAGAAAATGACATGATTATTTTTTAAGATTTTTATTTTTATATATTTTTAATTTTTTAGTTTTCTTTATTTGATGGGGTGGGGGGAGCGTGAGTGCAAGCAGGGAGAGCCACTGAGGGAGAGGGAGAAACAGGCTCCCTGCTGAGTAGTGAGCCAGGTTCGGAGTTCGATCCCCCTCCCCACCCACAAAGATGGATTGTGACCCAAGCTAGTGAACCACCCAAGAGCCCGTAGATTTTTATTTTTTTTAAAGTAATCTCTACAACCAATGCAAGGCTCTAACTCACAACCCTGAAATCAAGAGCTGCATGATTGAGCGACCGACCGAGCCAGCCAGGTATCCTGAAAATAATGTTATTATTATTACCCTCTTTTCCTTTATCTTGCCTTATCATTAGTGAAAAAAAAAAGGATCATTAAAAAACATATTCGAAGATAGCCTTTTTATGTTTTAGGCAGATGACTAAACTCTTGTTTAGAACCACTTTTGGACTGGAAAGTTGAATAGTTACCAGGTAGAAAAGCGAAATTAAAGGTAGTTTTAACGATGTGAAGAAAAAATCGATACACTCTTTGTATCAGTGTTATATGCAGACTCCATTCCGATGGGGACCTGAGCCTTCCTAAGGTGATGTCCTCAGACACCTCAGAAAAGTATGCCCTAATTAGAGGAGAGGATTTTGAAAGTGCTAGAAAAAAGGATTTTCTTTAGGGAGGGTTTTTGCCATTCCAAAGCCAAAGGACAAATTTCTCTGCCCTTGAGCTTCCTTATGTTTTTGAAGCCCCTCATTAATTGATGGTATGAGGAATTCTCTATCCCACAGACCCCTTCCCTCCCTATTCAAAGCCTGGATTTTTGTTTAGTTTGGTTTTGTCCTCAGTGTAATTCAAGACCAAACATCAACTCTTCACTATGTAATCTAGGTCAAATCTTAATTTTTTAAATTAAGACTTCAAATTTGAATTTAAATTCAAATCTTAATCTTCATCTTTTTAGTTGAAAACCTTTTTCAATGGAAATTTAAATTTAATTCCATCCTTTTTAAAACATTTGAAACAAAATATTTCAGTGTGTTCAGATTGTCAGTGATAGCTGACTTCATACTGAGCTATTCCTAAACAACCAACCAGGCTGAGAAGATGTGCACATTTGCTAAAAGTTAGAATGAATTAAAAGCAGAGAGTGACGCTGATGAAAATGTAGATAGACCCAGGTGTAGCAAAACTGGAAGGTGGCTTTTAACCTGGAGCCTGTGCATGGCCGTTAGAAATTCTGTGAATGCCCTGGGATTAAAAATAAGATTTTGTGTGTGCTTTTTTGTCTCCGGAGAGGATTGGCAGTTTTCATGAGATCTCAAAAAGGTCCATGTCGCCCCACCTCCAAAAGATGAGAAACTACAAACATTTGAAAATGCTCAGTATATTGGACTAAATTTAAGAAACTGTTAAAAAGAAACTTCTCTATCGGGGCACCTGGATGGCTCAGTTGATTATGTGTCTGTCTTTGGCTCAGGCCATGATCTTGGGATCAAGTCCCGCACTGGGCTCCCTGCTCAGTGGGGACCCAGCTTCACCCTCTCCCTCTGCCCCTTCCCCCGCTCGTGCGCTCTCTCTCTCTCAAATAAGTACATAATATCTTTTTTAAAAATATTTTATTTATTCATTGGAGATGACAAGTAGGCAGAGAAGCAGGCAGAGAGAGGAGGAAGCAGGCTCCCCGCTGAGCAGAGAGCCTGATGCGGCGCTCAATCCCAGGATCCTGGGATCATGACCCGAGCCGAAGGCAGAGGCTTTAACCCACTGAGCCACCCAGGTGCCCCAAGTAAATAATATCTTTAAAAAAAAAAACAAAAAAACTTATCTTTCTACTTGAAAGTCTTTGAATATTAGGTACAGGATCTACAACCTAACAATCTATTAAGAATTTCAAAGCCAAATGCCATGGTTATAAAAGTTATGTCACAAAGAAACTAGATTTAAAAGGGAGATGCCTGTCTTCTGGTGTGGGATGGTCTTAATTCAAATGAAAAATTTCCCGAGAACTGGTAAATCTGTCTGGATCCTGGAAGCCAGGTGCTGTAAGTGGAAAAATGCCAACTGAATGCCACTGGGAGGCGCTGTGGGACAGGGAGAGAAAGGAATCCCGCGTCGACGTCCTCAGCTTCCAACACCCGGGGAGACCTTGGGCAGGTCATTTAATTTCTCCTCGGGTCAGCTTTGTTATCTGCAAAATAAGATCTGGTCTCAAAATGTTTCAGTGAGACTAAAGTATGACAGCAAAGAGCGTTTAAAAAAAGTGCGCTATGGCCATTAAAAGAAATGCATTGATAAAGGTTACTAAGATACATGATTAAAAAGTTGAGATACAATCCATGTGCCATAATAACAGTCACTCTTTTAAAGTTTGCAATGCAGTGGTTTTCGGTTTATTCACAAAGCTGTGCCGTCATCGGCACTCTCTAATCCCAGAGTATTTTCATCAGCCCCCAAAAGGAAGCCTCATACCCACTAGCAGTTTCTGTCCGTTTCTCCCTCCCCCCAGTTTCTGGTAACCACTAATCTACTTTCCATCTCTGTGGATATGTCTCTTCTGGACATTTTTGACATTCCATATGTAATGTTCATATTCTGTACATTCCATAAATGGAATCCTATATGTGGCCCTTTGTGACTGGCTTCTTTTATTTATCATCGTGTTTTCAAGATTCCTCCACGTTGTGGTGTGAATCGTGAGTGTTCATCCCGACAGGTCAGGGGCACTTGACATGACAATCACTTTCTTTTTCTTTCGATTTCTGGAGCACCCTCCCTCTTATGCCCCTCCTGCTCACTGGTTACAACTCTCGGCCTCCTTACATGTTTCCTCCTTATCTTTCAGTCCTCTTCATGTCAGTAAACCCCAGGGCTCAGACATCAGACGTCTTCTCTTCTTTATTCCTGCTCCCATGGGGCCCTCGTGCAGGCTCATGGGTTTATATCCCATATGTGCCATCAACTCCTAAATTGGTATCCCCAGCCCAGACTTTCTTCGGAATTCCAGAGCTATGTCTCCATCTCGCCTTGGGTCTCTAATATGCATTTCAAAACCAGCATGTTACCACACCTCCTGCCTTCCAATTTCTCCCACAGCCTTCCTTCTAGTTGCCCAGACCAAAAATTTTGCAGTCATGCTTGAGTTTCCTTCTGCACTGCATCTATGAGCAAACCCTGCTTGCCTTTTCTTCAAAATTCACCCAAAATCCAGTCCCTTCTCATTGCTTTCATTGCTAAGCCCTTGGTCTAAGTCCCTTTCACCTCCTGTTGGATAATTGGAATAAACTCCTGACTGGTGTCCCGGCCACCACCCCTCGCAGTATATTCTTAGAAGCTTGAGAGATCATTTTAAAGATTTATTTATTTATTTGAGAGAGAGAGGGCGGGGAGAGAGAGCAGGGCGAGGGGTAGAGGGAGAGAGAGAAAATCTGCAAGACTTTCCTGCTGAGAGCTGAGCCCAATGCAGGGCTTGCTCCCAGGACCCTGAGATTGTGTCCTGAGCTTAAATCAAGTGTTGGCCACGTAACTGACCGAGCTACCCAGGTGTCCCGATTATTCAATGGATTCCCATGTTGGTTAGAATAAAAGCCAAACTTCTCACAGTGTCTTACGAGCCCTACATGATGAGCCCGGTCCTTCATCCCATCTCACTAACAGTCTGCTGCTCTCTGTCTTGATTTCTTAGATTCAGCCGCCCTGGATTCCTCGCTCTCCTTCACAGACAATACACGTGTTCTCACCTCAAGGCTTCTGCACGTGCTGTCCCTTCTGTCTAGAATGCTCTTCCTTCAGATGTCTCAGTTCCTCCTCTTTTAGTTCTGTGTTCACATGTCACCTAACGAAGGAAGCCGACTCTGTCCGCGATATTTAAAAGGCAACTTGCACCCAGCCCCGCCCCCACATTTCCAATGCCAATTTCTCACAATTTCTCTTTCCTCCTTCCTGCAATACTTGCCTGTTGGCAAACACAGATACACAGAAGTATAAGCAACCACAGGTGCACACATTTTCCACCTCTAGACCGAGAGCACACGTGTGCACACAGGTTTGCACCTATGCAAACATGTATGCACACACCTGCACTTGATTGTTTGTCTGTTACCTGTCCTCCCCACTAGCTTTGTCATTATAGGAACTTAATTTTGTTCCCTGTTGTATTCCCAGGGCCTAGAATCATGCTCAGCACATCGCAGGCTCTCAAAATATTTTCACCAAATGAATGAATCAACTGAATATATACTTCATCTCCCCCCAAGAGACAAGTGGCAAGAACAGAAACTTAGAGCATTATTTTGATTGCCTTCTGCTTGAGGTGAAGGGGTAGGGGGCTTTCTGTTTCCTTGCAAAGTCAGGCTGGTCCGGGATGACACAGCCCCTCTGAGCTCTGGGCTAACAGTGATTTCTCCTGGATGTTTAAACAGCACATTTCCCATCTTTGATCTCCTGCAGTCATTGGGGAGTGAACATTGATGCCCATCTGTGAGCCTGGCACAAAGCCTTCCTTCCTTCCAGATGTGCGGATGCTTGACTTTTGGGTAGAGATGCCAAACAGAGAAAGGAAGATTATTTGGGGGGCTAGGGATTACTTCCAAAAGCCGAATGTGATAGAAGTGTTATCACAAAGGCTAGCACACATAAGCAGCTTGGAACCTGGTTTGAACAATTCTGCTGGCTGTAAGTTGAGATGAAAAGAAATGCTAAGTGTAGTTCCAAACAATCAGACTTTCAGAATCAGAAGGGCATGTCTTATCCTCACTCCTTTTCTCCTTTCCTTCCTCAAATAGGACACCAAGGGCCAAAGAAATGAGGCAAATCTCCAGGATCACACAGTTAATGGCAGAGTCAGAGCCAAACTCAGGTTTCCTGATTCTCACTCTTTGGAATACATTATGCTGCCCTCCCAGTCAATATTAAGGGAAGAGTCAGGAAAATGCTCGACTAAATATCTTGGAAAATTTGACTGCCTAGCTCTCACAAACTCAGTGCCAATGGGCAAGTAGCTTGAGTGTCACCCAAGAGATGGAGAAATGAACATTTCTTGGCCTTTAACCACTCTGAAGTTTCCAGTTGCTCTCTCTAATTTTTTAGATCTCTTCCAAGGTAATTCATCTTTAGCTCAAGACATCATCTGCTCACTTGCATAGAACTTGTATTCTTCTATGGGCAAGAGGAAGTAGAGAGTGTCCCAAGGAAAATGCAGTGTTGAAAAAATTACTACCAAAAATGTAATGTACATGAAACATAGTAAAAGTAATAATAGCCAACATTTGTTGAGCATCTTATGTGTAACCAATGCTATCATTACTTTTCATAGATTATCGTACCTAATCTTCCTAACCTAAGGTGGGTATATGTTATGGAGACAAAAGCTGAGGCTAGGAGAGGTTAGGTAACTGGGCTTGAGGGTTTTTTTTTTTTTTTGTTTTTCCCCAGTCTTAAAATATTTATTTATTTGCGAGAGAGAGACAGCATGAGTAGGTGGGAGGGGCAGAGGAAGGGGGAGAAGCAGATCCCCCTCCAAGCAGCAAGCCTGGTGATGCTACTGAGCTTGATCCCAGAACGCCAGAATCATGACCTGAGGTGAAGGCAGCCGCTTAACTGACTGAGCCACCCAGGCGCGCCTTAAAATATGCTAGTAATATTGTATCAAGAGACAGTTCTTTTTTAAAAAAAATTTTATTTAGTTATTTTGACAGAGAGAGAGACACAGTGAGAGAGGGAACACAGGTAGAGGGAGTGGAGAGGGAGAAGCAGACTTCCTGCTGAGCAGAGACCCCCCAATGTGGAGCTTGATCCCAGGACCCTGAGATCACGACCTGAGCTAAAGGCAGACATTTAACCAACTGAGCCACCCAGGCGCCCTCAACATAAAGTTCTTTTCCCATTCACATACACTTTGTCTCTCTCTGTCTTGAGGGGTATGGGAATATATCTGTATATACAGTTTCTAGACACCCCCACACACACACATTAGTGGTTTCTGGTGGCAGGACAATATATTACAGTGATTAGACTTGGATAGACAGATCGCATAGAGAATAGAAAACACATATAATTTGTATTATCCTTACACATGTTGAATCTAGGATTTGATGCCAGTGGCTACATTCTAAACAGCTATGTTATAGAAGGTAAAACTAGAATATATTTTGTGTGATTTCTTTGTATTTTTTTAGCACTTATAATAAAAGATCCTTAGTATGACAGTTGTCTTATGTAAGTCAAAGGATCATTTAATACAATGGCATTTTACCAAGCTATACAACTTGGATGGATGAGCAGAGAATATAGATGTGAACCTTCATGATGGTGGAGTAGGCAATGGTTTCTTAAATGTAATACCAAAAGCATAAGTAACTGAAGAAAAAACAGATAAATTGGACTTTTTAAAAGTTGAAAACTTCTGTGTATCAAAGGACACTACTGAGAAAGTGAGAAAATGATCCCCAGGGTGAGAGAAAACATTTGCAAATCTTGTATCAGATGAGTCTAGGAACTACAATGCATAAAGAACTCTTACAACTCGATACTGAAAAGACAATCCAATTTAAAACTAAAGGAGGGGCACCTGGGTGACCTGATGGGTTAAGTGGCTGATTCTTGGTTTCAGCTCGGATCATGATATTGGGGTGTTGGGATAGAGCCCTGCGTTGAGCTCTGTGCTCATCAGGGATTCTGCTTGAGGATTCTCTCTCCCTCTCCCCCTCCAGCTCCCCACACTCATGCACATGCACTCTCTCTCTCTAATAAATAAATAAATCTTTAAAAAAATAAAAATAAGCAAAGGATCAGAATAGACTTTCTCCACAGTAGTCTTACCCGTGGCCAATGAGAGCAGGAAAAGTTGCTCAGCATCATTAGTCATTAAGGAAATAAGTCGAAAACACAATGAGACACCACTTCATCCCCAACCACCACCAAGAAAAGAACAAGGGACAAGAGCTGGTGAGGACATGGAGAAATTGGAAGCTTTCCGTGTTGGCGAGGGAGAAGTAAAATGGTGCAGCCACTTTGGAAAGCACAGACTGGGAGCTTCTCAAAACAAGAGCTACCACAGGACCCAGCAATTCAATTCAATACATGTATACCAAAGAAACATGTTTCCATACGAAAACAAGTACACAAGTGAACTTGTACATGAAGGCCCATAGCAACATTTTTGGTAGCCAAAGGGCACAAACAACCCAATGCCCATCAACTGATGATGCACGAACGAAATGTGGTGTATTCACATGATGTAATATTATTAAACCAAAAAAGGAACAAAGAACTGACAAGTATGAACTTTGAAAACATTGTGCTAAGTGAGAGAAGCTAGACACCAAAGACCACATATTGTCTGATGCCATTGACATGTAGGGTCTAGAATAGGCAAACCCACAGAGACTGAAAGTAGACTGGTGGTTGCCAGAGGCTGGGAGGAAGGGGGAATTGGGAGTAACTGCTAACAGACCAGGGCTTTCTTTTTTGGCATAATGCCCCAGTCCTATAGGTACATAGTGTTGATGGTTGTACAACTCTGTGAGTATGCCACTGAATTATACATTTGAAAATGGAGATTTTTAAAAATCTCAATAAAAAAATGGCATTTTGCAGGCTTTAAGTGATACATATATTTGAATCATCTTATTTAAATTAGGTTTCTGTGCTCTTTATTACAAGCAAACGTTGCCTTTTTTTTTTTTTTTAATATTCTGTCAGGGTTTGGTTTTGAGGCACTGCCAAGGTGGGGTGAGAACATGTGTGTTTTGAATTGTCAGGACCTGTATCCTAGTTATTTTGCTTCCACTCCCCCCAGCTCATTTTACAGAAGAGAGGGAGGAGACCGGCTCATCACCCAAACTGGGTCTCCCTAGTGGCAAAATGTTGGATGAATAGAATCTAAGACTCAGACAAGAGAAAGTGGACCTTGGCAGTCAGGATTGTGGTTGCCTTTGGTGGGGATGATTATGACTTGGAAGGAAATAGGAGGGACATTTCTGCAGTTCTGGGCATATTCTATTTTTTGTTCTGCACACTGTCTACAGGAGTGTGTTCAATTTGTGAAAATTCCTCCCGGAGTGTGCACTGTTCTGCATATTTGTGATACTTCAATAACAAGGAAGCCATTCAGTCCGACCTCCAGATATGTGTCTATGATATCAGCAAACTGGGGTGGTGAGCTGGGGACCAGAATTCACTGAATTGGTCTGCTGCTTTGGAGGTGACATCAAGCCATGGCCATTGCATAAGGTCTGTTTGCTTGGACACGATTTTGTAGGTGCTCTCTGAGTCCTGCTTCAGGGCCCAGTCACTCTGATAGTGATAGTCCTCACTATCTCCTAATGACTGTTTTCAAGAGCAAGGTTGTGGCTAACCTGTGCTGCTATGCATTGGGGCTGCTGGACCAGGTGTTGGTGAATCAGGTGGATGTGACCCACTCCCTGCTCAGTCATCCATGTCAGACGCCCAGAAGTCACCTACCATGTCCTTGCTCTTTCCACCTGGACCCAGAGATGTTCTTGTGGGTGCTGCCACCAAGTGACCCTACTGGCCTTCTAGTGAGCTCAAGTCCACAATACCGTATCCAAAATACTTAGTGACAGATGTCCTTGGGCATCTAGATGTGTTTGGATTTGAGCAAGGTGATACGTTTGCATGTACTGGATATTATGTAACATAGTGGGGACAGCCCAAGGCAGCTCTCTGTAATCAGACAATGATGACTATTTACAACGAAGTATGATAAAGACTACAAATGGTCTCATGTCAGTTCAGGCCTGGGCATGCTGTCAAGGACGTTTGCATCAAACTTCAAAAAGCTTTTTGGCTTTCAGAGATTTGGGATTTGGAATTGCTTAAGAGAGAACATGGACCTGTATCAGTCAATTTTACTGTGGAGTGAATGAGTTTTCAGTTCTTTCTTGACCGAGATTTTCATGGCGCAGGTGCTGCGTGGGAAAGGTAGTGGGGAAGTGTATTGGATGGGGAGGAATTTCAGGGTCCCTGGGCAGTGCCTCGGGGTCAGCAGATGCAGGGGGAGGAGTGGCAGGAAGATACCCTCGATGAGGTGTCGCAGAGATGCCTGGTGCAGCGCCATCCCGTTTGGGATTCTACTCTCCTTCATGACACCTGCTAAACTGTCAATGCTTGTTAACATTTCATCGATTTCTGCAGCACAGTGGGGGCTTCCTGGAGCGCTCAACCAGAGCCACAATTATAATGTAAAATTTCTGGAGACTAATATTTATCTAAATGAAGTTAATTATAGGCAAGATAAAGCTCACTTAGACATGTGTTTTGAAGAGATTAGAATTGAATTCCTTGAACAAGAAGCAGGGGAAACCATTCTTGGAAAATTGATTTGCCGTCCTTCCTGCTAATCATTCAACAGGACAGAAGTTCACTGTGGGAATGACTTCTAAACGCCTCTCTTTAAGACTCTCTATGCAGGTAGGAGGGGAATAAACAGACAAATCTCTCATCACATGGGGGAGGTGTCTCCCACAACCACACCCTTGTTAATTAATCTTGGTTTAAACAGTTTAAAAGGAACAGCAAAGAAAATGATGGTGAGGGATTGTTTATATCTATATGGGATGGAAGATGGCAGCTAACAGTGGGTGTGGTTGGTAAGCTGATTTTAATTGTGATTGGTGATTACAGTTTACTAAAATGTAACATTTCGGGGGCTTTTTTACAACCTCAGAAATCACTTCTTGACTCTCTCTTGCTTCTTCTGTCACCTGCCTATCAATATATTTCATTTTGATCCATTTAATAGATATTTGTTTAATAAATGCTTTCTGTGATGCTGGAGATGCCATGAAGGTGTAGGAGGTGTTAGGGAAATACAGCTGTTAAGACATGGTCCTGGTCCTCTAAAGCTTATTGTCTGGTGAGGCAGACAAATAAATTTGTTAGTCACGTATGTGCAGTGGGAGAAGTGAAGTCCTGTGATGGACGTATTTGTCGAGTGTTGTTGTGGCCGAGAGGAGGGTTATCTAAATCACCCTGGTGCTCAGGGAAAACTTCTTAGAGGAAATGGAACTTTGAATGAAACATTTTCTTGTTGCGTACCCGTACAAAAAATTTAAATAAAATGCACAGATAGTGATATAGGTCATTGAATTTTGACAAGTGTATACATCCATGTAAATACCACTCAATCAAGATAGAAATCATTTTCACAGAAATTCCTTTCATGCTTCCTTCCAGCCAGCATTCCAGCCCCATCCACCACTGCAGAAGCAAGCAGGTGCATTGCCCTTGGTCTAGGCATTGACAGTAGGAAGAGGAAGAGGGAGGGCAATTCCATGGGGAGGAATACTCTGCAAAGGCATGGACATGTGAGAAATTGTGGCATAATGTAAAAGGCCTCCAGTCCTCTGGTATTGTATTGCTGGGGCTGAGGCATGTCCTCTTTGTTGGGGTAGAATCTCACAGAGATGACACTAGGAACCAGTTCACCAAGAGATGGGAAGCCAAACAACTTGATTTTCATCCTCTAAAACAAAGGGGGTGTGGAAGTGTTTTGGGGAGGGAGTAGTACGGGTACTATGACCAGTATACTTATTATGCTTATTATTATTATTATTTTTGCTAATTAAACAAGGTAATTTTTTCCCAATTTTTTATTGTGGTGAAATATACACAATGGAACATTTGCTTTCTTAACCATTTTTAAGTATACAGTTCAGTGGTCTTAAATACATTTGTTATTGCGCAACAATCACCACTACCCATCTCCATCTCTAGATCTCTTTTTATCTTATAAAACAGAAACATACTTATGAAATAATAACTCCCCATTTCTCCCTGCCCCCCAGTCCCTGGAACCCACTGTCCTACCTTCCTTCTGTATGTATTTGACTACTTTAGAGACCTCATCTGAGTGGATGCCTGGCTGGCTCAGTCAGAAGAGCATGTGACCCTTGATCTTGGGGTTGTAAGTTCAAGCCCCATGCTGGGTGTAGAGACTATTTAAAAAAAATAAAGACACCCCGTGTAGGTGGAATCATAGAATATTTGTCCTTTTGTGACTGGTGTACTTCTCTTAGCATAATGTCCTCAAGGTTCATCCGTCAAGAATATGACAATTTTCTTCCTTTTTAAGACTGAATCCTTTATATATATAGACACACAATTTACTTCTGCATTCATCCTTTAATGGACTTTTGAGTTGCTTTCACATTTTACCTACTGTGAATAATGCTGTTATGAATTTAAATGTACAAATATCTGTTTGAGACTCTGCTTTCAGTTTTTTTGAGGAAATACCCAGAAGTGGAATGGCTGGATCATATGGTACTTCTACATTTATTTTTTTGAGGAACCACCCAACTGTTTTCCACAGTAGGCATCCTATGTTATACTCCCACCAGCAGAACACAGGGTTCCAAATTGTCCAAATCTTTGCCAACACTTTTTGTTTTCTGTCTTTTTTTTCTTTCTTTTTTGATAGCAGCCACCCTAATGGGTATGAGTGGTATCTCATTGTAGTTTTGATTTGCATTTCCCTGATAACTGAGACTTTAATTTTAAAGCGATCACTCTGGCAGAAGTGAAGTTGGAGGAATGGATGGAAACCACAGTGGAGGAAGAGCGACCCTGACAGATGTGATTACCGTAATTCGGAAGTGATGGAGACCTGAGGCAAGACGGTGGTTGGTGGAAATGGAGCAAAGCAAGTAGATGGTAGGGGAGTTAAGGAGACAGACTCTCCACGACTTGGTGGTTAGATAGAGGTTGAAGGAAAGGGAAGAATTTATAAACTAAGGCACCTACAAAGCAGAACACACATGTTTTTTCCCTCAGCAACACCAGATTTTGTGCATGCTCCGTGCCCCACCATATTTCAAGATTTTCCTCATTCAGTTACCAGCTAGTTGGTGGCGAACACTAGAACTCAGAACCCTGGCTCCCAGCCCAGGTGGGGAGTTATTTCAACCATATTTTTAGGGCCCCTTAAATATCTCAAGAATGGGCTAATTGTTTTTTTGTGTGTTTGATTTTTGAATAGGCTAATTATTATGCTTAAGCCAATCAGTCTTGGGCTCCTTTCCTCAAGGAGTGACTGGTATTTTCAATCTATGACTTTTTAAAAAAGAAGATGTATTTATCATTTGAGAGAGAGAGAGAGAGTGCATAAATAGGAGGGGCAGAGGCAGAAGGAGCAAGAACCCCAAGTGGACTCTGCTCTGAGCGCTGAGCCAGAGGTGGGGGCCCTGATCCCAGGACCCTGAGGCCATGACGAACTGAAACTGAATCCTTATCTCAATAACGATGCCACCCATCTGTCCTCATCGATGACTTTTTAAAAACAGCTTTATAAAGATATGATTCACATGCTGAATCTGCAATTCAGTCCAATCTGCAATTGGTCCATTTAAAGGGTGTAATTCAGTGGTTTTAATATATTGACACATTGTGTAGCCACCACCACAATCAATATTAGAATACTTTTATCACCCAAAAAAGAAAGCCCATACACATGAGTATCACTCCCAAACACCACCTCCCCCACCAGCAGTAGGCATCCACTAATTTGCTTCCATTCCTATAGATAATGTCGATTCTGGAGTACTGACATAAATGGAATCATACAACATGTGGTCTTTTATAATGAACTTCTTCCTTTTAGGGTGTTTCCAAGATTTAGCCATGCTGTAGCGAGTGTTGGTACTTTATTTCTTCTTCTTCTCAATGAATAATATTCCATTGTATGGATATGCCAAATTTTGTGCACTAATCAGTTGATGGACATTTAGGTTTTTTCCCACTTTTGGGCTAATATGAACAGTGCTGCCATGAACACTCATGTACAAATCATCTATGATTTTATTTTTTTATTTTTAAATTTTTTTAACATATAATGTATTATTTGCTTTAGGATTCACAGGTCTGTGAATCATCAGTCTTACACATTTCACGGCACCCACTATAGCACATACCCTCCCAGTGTCCATCACCCAGCCATCCTACCCCTACCCTCTCACCCCCTAGCAACCCTTAGTTTGTTTCCTGAGATTAAGAGTCTCTTATGGTTTGTCTCCCTTCCCGGTCCCATCTTGTTTCATTTTTTCCCTCCATTCCGCCCACAACTCCACCCTGCCTCTCAAATTCCTCATATCAGAGAGATATATGATAATTGTCTTTCTCTGTGAAATAATTCTATTTTGCTTAGCATAATACCCTCTAGTTCCATCCACATTATTACAAATGTCAGGATTTCAATTTTTGATGGCTGAATAATATTCCATTGTATATCTATACCACAGCTTCTTTATCCATTCATCTGCTGATGGACATCTAGGCTCTTTCCATAGTTTGGCTATTGAGGACATTGCCACTATAAACATTCAGGTGCATGTGCCCCTTTGGATCACTACATTTGTATCTTTAGGGTAAATACTCAGTAGTGCAATTCCTGGGTCGAAGGGTAGCTCTATTTTCAACACTTTGAGGAACCTCCATGCTGTTTTCCAGAGTGGCTGCACCAGTTTGCATTCCCACCAACAGTGTAGGAGGGCTCCTCTTTCTCCACATTCTTGCCAGCATTTGTTGTTTCCCGACTTGTTAATTTTAGCCATTCTGACTGGTGTGAGGTGGTGTCTCATTGTGGTTTTGATTTCTATTTCCCTGTTACTGAGTGATGTGGAACACTTTTTCATGTGTTTGTTGGCTATCTGGATGTCTTCTTTGCAGAAATGTCTATTCATGTCCTCTGCCCATTTCTTTTTTTTTTTTAAAGATTTTATTCATTTATTTGACAGACAGAGATCACAAGTAGGCGGAGAGGCAGGAAGAGAGAGAGAAGAGGAAGCAGGCTCCCTGCTGAGCAGAGAGCCCGATGCGGGGCTCGATCCCAGGACCCTGGGATCATGACCTGAGCTGAAGGCAGAGGCTTTAACCCATTGAGCCACCCAGGCGCCCCCTCTGCCCATTTCTTGATATTTGTTCTTTTGGTGTTGAGTTTGATAAGTTCTTTATAGATTTTGGATACTGGCCCTTTATCTGGTATGTCGTTTGCAAATATCTTCTCCCATTCTGTCAGTTGTCTTTTGGTTTTGTTGACTGTTTCCTTTGCTGTGCAAAAGCTTTTGATCTTGATGAAGTCCCAATAGTTCATTTTTGCCCTTGCTTCCTCGCCTTTGAGATGTTTCTAGGAAGAAGTTGCTGTGGCTGAGGTCAAAGAGGTTGCTGTCTGTGTTCTCCTCAAGGATTTTGATGGATTCCTTTCTCACACTGAGGTCGTTCATCCATTTTGAGTCTATTTTTGTGTGTGATGTAAGGAAATGGTCCAGTTTCATTCTCCTGCATGTGGCTATCCAATTTTCCCAACACAATTTGTTGAAGAGGCTGTCTTTTTTCCATTGGACATTCTTTCCAGCTTTGTCAATGTTTAGTTGACCATAGAGTTGAGGGTCTACTTCTGGGCTCTCTATTCTGGCCCATTGATCTATGTGTCTGTTTTCTGCCAGTATCATACTGTCTTGATGATGACAGCTTTGTAATAGAGCTTGAAGTCTGGGATTGTGATACCACCAACTTTGGCTTTCTTTTTCAACATTCCTCTGGCTATTCGAGGTCTTTTTTGGTTCCATATAAATTTTAGGATTATTTGTTCTATTTCTTTGAAAAAAATTGGTGGTGCTTTGATAGGGATTGCATTAAATGTGTAGATTGCCTTAGGTAGCATAGACATTTTCACAATATTTGTTCTTCCAATCCATGAGCATAGAACGTTTTTCCATTTCTTTGAGTCTTCCTCAATGTCTTTCAAGAGTACTTTATAGTTTTCTTAGTACAGATTCTTTGCCTCTTTGGTTAGGTTTATTCCTAGGTATCTTATTGTTTTGGGTGCAATTGTAAATGGGATCAACTCTTTAATTTCTTTTTCTTCTGTCTTGTTGTTGGTGTATAGAAATGCAACTGATTTCTGTGCATTGATTTTATATCCTGACACTTTACTGAATTCCTGTACAAGTTCTATAAGATTTGGAGTGGAGTCTTTTGGGTTTTCCACATAAAGTATCATATCATCTGCAAAGAGTGATAGTTTGACTTCTTCTTTGCCTATTCGGATGCCTTTTATTTCTTTTTGTTGTCTGACTGTTGAGGCTAGGACTTCTAGTACCACGTTGAATAGCAGTGATGATAGGGGACATCACTGCTGTGTTCCTGACCTTAGTGGAAAAGCTCTCAGTTTTTCCCCATTGAGGATGATATTCACTGTGAGTTTTTCATAGGTGGCTTTTATGATATTGAGGTATGTACCCTCTATTCCTACACCTTGAAGAGTTTAGATCAAGAAAGGATGCTGTACTTTGTCAAATGCTTTTTCATTATCTATTGAGAGTATCATATGGTTCTTGTTCTTTCTTTTATTAATGTATAGTATCACATTGATTGATTTGCAGAAGTTGAGCCAACCTTGCAGCCCAGGAATAAGTCCCACTTGGTCATGGTGAATGATCCTTTTAATGTACTATTGGATCCTATTGGCTAGTATTTTGGTGAGAATTTTTGTATCCGTGTTCATCAAGTGCATTGGTCTGTAATTCTCTTTTTTGTTGGGGTCTTTGTCTGGTTTTGGGATCAAGGTAATGCTGGCCTCATAAATGAGTTTGGAAGTTTTCCTTCCATATCTGTTTTTTGGAACAATTTCAGGAGAATAGGTATTAATTCTTTTAGTGTTTGGTAGAATTCCCCTGGGAAGACGTCTGACCCTGGACTCTTGTTTGTTGGGAGATTTTTGATGACTGCTTCAATCTCCTTACCAGTCGTGGGTCTGCAGTTCTTCTATTTCTTCCTGGTTCAGTTTTGGTCATTTATATGTCTCTAGGAATGCATCCATTTCTTCCAGATTGTCAAATTTGCTGGTGTATTGTTGCTCATAATATGTTCTTATAGTTGTTTGTATTTCTTTGGTGTTAATTGTGATCTCTCCTCTTTCATTCATGATTTTATTAATTTGGGTCCTTTCTCTTTTCTTTTTGATAAGTCTGGCCATGGGTTTATCAATCTTATTAATTCTTTCAAAGAACCAGCTCCTAATTTTGTTAATCTGTTCTACTGTTCTTTTAGTTTCTATTTCATTGATTTCTGCTCTGGTCTTTATTATTTCCCTTCTCCTGCTGGATTTGGGCTTTCTTTTTTTTTTCCCAATTTATTTATTTTCAGAAAAACAGTATTCATTATTTTTTCACCACAAGGATTTCTCAAGAAACAAGAAAGGTCTCAAATACACAACCTAAACCTATACCTAAAGGAGCTGGAGAAAGAACAGCAAAGAAGGATTTGGGCTTTCTTTGCTGTTCTTTCTCCAGCTCCTTTAGGTATAGGTTTAGGTTGTGTATTTGAGACCTTTCTTGTTTCTTGAGAAATCCTTGTATCACTATATATTTTTCTCTCAGGACTGCCTTTTATGTGTCCCACAGATTTTGGACAGTTGTGTTCTCATTATCATTTGTTTCCATGTATTTTTTTTTAAAGATTTATTTTTTGACATACAGAAATCACAAGGAGGCAGAGAGGCAGGCAGAAAGAGAGGAGGAAGCAGGCTCCCTGCTGAGCAGAGAGCCCGATGCAGGGCTCGATCCCAGGACCCTGGGATCATGACCTGAGCTGAAGGCAGAGGCTTTAACCCACTGCGCCACCCAGGCATCCCTGCTTCCATGAATTTTTAAAATTCTTCTTTAATTTCCTGGTTGACACATTCATTCTTTAGTAGGAAGTTCTTTCCAACTTTCCTCTTGTGATTGAGTTCTAGTTTCACAGCATTGTGGTCTGAAAATATGTAGGGAATGATCCCAATCTTTTGGTACCGGCTGAGACTTGGTTTGTGACCCAGGATGTGATCTATTCTGGAGAATGTTCCATGTGCACTAGAGAAGAATGTGTATTCTGTTGCTTTGGGATGGAATGTTCTGAATAGATCTGTGATGTCCATTGGTCCAATGTGTCATTAAAGCCTTTATTTCCTTGTTGACCTTTTGATTGGATGATCTGTCCAGTGAGGGGGGTGTTAAAGTCCAGTGAGGGGATGTTAAAGTCCCCTACTATTATTATATGATTGTCAATGTGTTTCTTTGATTTTGTTATTAATTGGTTTATATAGTTGGCTGCTCCCATGTTAGAGGCATATATATTTAAAATTGTTAGCTCTTCTTATTGGACAGACCCTTTGAGTATGATATAGTGTCCTTCCTCATCACTTATTATAGTCTTTGGCTTAAAATCTAATTAATCTGATAGAAGGATTGCCACCCCAACTTTCTTTTGATGTCCATTAGCATGGTAAATTGTTTTCCACCCACTCACTTTAAATCTGGAGGTGTCTTTGGGTATAAAATGAGTTTCTTGAAGACAGCATAATGATAGGTCTTGTTTTTTTATCCACTTTGATACCCTGTGTCTTTTGATTGGGGCATTTAGCCCATTTACATTCAGGGTAACTCTTGAGAGATATGAATTTAGTGCCATTGTATTGCCTGTAAGGTGACTGTTACTGTATATTGTCTCTGTTCCTTTCTGGTCTGTTACTTTTAGGCTCTCTCTTTGCTTAGAGGACCCCTTTCATTATTTCCTATAGGGCTGGTTTGGTGTTTACAAATTCTTTTAGTTTTTGTTTGTTCTGGAAGTTTTTTATCTTTCCTTCTATTTTCAATGATAGCCTACCTGGATATAGAGTTCTTGGCTTCATGTTTTTTCTCATTTAGTGCTCTGAATATATCATGCCAGTCCTTTTTGGCCTGCCAGGTCTCTGTGGATAAGTCTGCTGCCAAGCTCATATTTTTTCCAGTTGTGTGTTACAGACTTCTTGTCCCGGGCTGCTTTCAGGATTTTCTCTTGGTCACTAAGACTTGTAAGTTTTACTATTAGATGATGGGGTGTGGACCTATTTTTATTGATTTTGAGGGGGGTTCTCTCCACCTCCTGGATTTTGATGCTTGTTCTCTTTGCCATAATAAGGAAATTCTCTACAATAATTCACTCCAATATATCTTCTGCCCCCCTCTCTCTTTCTTCTTCATCTGGAATCCCAATTATTCTAATATTGTTTCATCTTATGGTATCACGTATCTCCAAATTCTCCCCTCGTGGTCCAGGGGTTGTTTGTCTCTCTTTTGCTCAGCTTCTTTATTCTCCATCACATGTTCTTCTGTATCACTGATTCTCTCTTCTGTCTCATTTATCCTAGCAGTAAGAACCTCCATTTTTTATTGCACCTCATTAATAGCTTTTTTAAAATTTCAACTTTGTTAGATTTTAGTTCTTTTATTTCTCCAGAAAGGGCTTTTGTTTCCCCAGAAAGTGATTCTATAGTATCTTCCATGCTTTTTTTTCTTTAATTCCAGCTAGCACCCTGATAATCATCATTCTGAACTCTAGATCTGACATCATATTGATTAGGTTCCTAACCATTGGTACTGCCTCTTGTTCTTCTTTTTGAGGTATGTTTTTCCGCTTTGTCATTTTATCCAGATAAGAATAGATGAATGAGAGAACAAAACAAAATACTAAAAGGGTAGCAGTGACCCCAGAAAAATATGCACTAACCAAATCAGAATGGGGTGGGGAGGGAGTTGGGGAGAAGAAAGGAGGAAAAAAAAAAAAAAAAAAAATATATATATATATATATATATATATATATATATTAGACTGGTGAATAGAATAGAGCCACTCACTTGATTTTGGGTGTATTTTGGTCTGTTAGAAAAAAGTGCCTCCCAAAATTTTAAAGAAAAAGATATATATATATATATATATGGGTAAACACAATGAAAGGATGGAATATGACTGTAAAGATGAAAATTTAAAAAGATTCTAAAAAAGGATCTGATTATCTTACCTGATAAGATAAGAAACTGGTTGAAAAAGGGAAAAAAAAAAGAGGAAAGAATGTCACCAGGTTGGAGACTAGAACAAAGTCATGTGTTAGATTGAGGGTATATTTTGATCTGTTAGCAGAAACTGTATCCCAAAAATTTAAAGGAATAAAAACCTATATGTATACAAAAAATAAGACTAAATATGGTGAAAGACTAGAACATGAGTATAGTAATGAAAATTTAAAAAGATTTTTAAAAAGATATTGATAATAGAAAAAAAAGATATTGAAAATAGTTAAAAATATTAAAATAAGAAAGAGGAAAAATTTTAAAAATAGAATGAGAAAAAAACAAAATTAAAAAAATTTAACTTTGAAAGACTAAAAAATCATGGAGAAAACCCCCATGAATTCTATGTGCTGTATCCCCATAGCTCTGAAGTTTTGCAGTTCTCATTGATTGGTGAACTTGGTCTTGGCTGGATGTTCTTGCTGATCTTCTGGGGGAGGGGCCTGTTGCAGTGATTCTCAAATGTTTTTGCCCAGTGCAGAATTGTACTGCCCTTGCCAGGGGCCAGGCTAAGCAATCTGCTTGGTTTCACTCTCAATAGCTTTTGTTCCCTGAATGCTTTCCATACAACTTTGGAGGACAGGAATGAAGATGGTGGCCTCCAAATTTCCATCCAGGAAGAGCTGAGAGCTCAGGGCCCCAGTCCTCAGTGTGCTTTCAGAGAAAAGCAGTCAATCCCTCCCGTCTCCTTGGTCTCTGGCCGCACTCTGAACTCGCCCGGCCTGTGACCAAGCATTTCTATCTCTAGTGCACGGCCCCGTTTGGAGTCTCCAATCCCAGCAGATTCCTGCTATGTGCTCCCATGCAGCTCTTCCTGGAGATAGAAGGAGGGGGTCTCCTGGATCTGCCACTTCTGGGGTTCCTGCTCGAAGAGCAATGGTCCAGCTGTGCTTTGGATCATGGTTTAAGATTACCTCGAGCTGAAAGCCCACTCCTCAGCTCTGTCTCTGCAGCTGGCTTCCTTGCTCTGATACCTGGGAGCTCTGCCACATTCAGGCACCCCTGGTCTTTTTGTGACCCTGCAATTCCTGAGACCACATTGTCTCAGCAAGGGCTCTACCTCCTGCTTAGCCTCTAGAGCAATATCCCTCAGTGGAGAAGACTTCTAAAAGCTCTGACTTTGTGCTCTAGGGCTCTACTGCTTGCTGGGAGCCAACCCCTCCCCCCATGATCTATCTTCCCATATATTGCCTCAGATTCACTTCTCTACACATCCTACCTTCCAGAAGGTGGTCACTTTTCTGTTCCTAGAATTGCTGCTCTTCTTCTCTTCGATCTCCTGTTGAATTTATAGATGTTCAGAATGGTTTGATAGCTAGCTGAACTCCTGGGACCTGATGATATTTGGGTCTCCTACTCTTCCTCCATCTTGCTCCCCCTTCCCAAATC
Source organism: Neogale vison (assembly GCF_020171115.1). Classification (NCBI taxonomy): domain Eukaryota; kingdom Metazoa; phylum Chordata; class Mammalia; order Carnivora; family Mustelidae; genus Neogale; species Neogale vison. The sequence continues at coordinate 202,323,913 of NC_058096.1, read as the reverse complement.
AATCTATGATTTTAGATGGGAATGGCTACCTAGTGGGGTTGTTGCAAAAATAAAGTGAGAGAGTACATGCAAAGCACCAAATTCAGTGCTTAATACATGACCAAGTGCAAACTAAATGGTGTTTCCATATGAGGATGGTGATAATGATGACAGGAGTCTATTTTAGGAACAAGAGTTTTTTTATTTAATTGAAATATAATTGGCATATTACATTGTATTAGTTTCAGGTGTACAGCATAGTGATTTGATATTTTCATGCATTATGAAATGACCACCACAATAAGTCTAATTGGCATCCATCACCATCCAGTCTCAAATTATCTCTTTTTCTTTTAAAGATTTTATTTATTTATTTGACAGACAGAGATCACAAGTAGGCAGAGAGGCAGGCAGAGAGAGAAAGAGGGGAAGCAGGCTCCCTGCTGAGCAGAGAGCCCGATGTGGGGCTCAATCCCAGGACCCTTTGGATCATGACCTGAGCCGAAGACAGAGGCTTTAACCCATTGAGCCACCCAGGCACCCCTCAAATTATCTTTTTCTTATGATGAGAAGTTTTAAGATCTCTCCTCTTAGCAAGTTTTGACTATGCAGTATAGTTTTTTTTTTTTTTAAGAGAGAGAGAGAGAGAGAGAGAGAGCTTGTGAGCTGAGGGAGGGTCAAAGGGAGAAGGAGAGAATCCCAAGCAGACTCTCTGCTCAGTGTGGAGCCCTACATGGCACTTGATCTCATAACCCCAAGACCATGACGCAAACCAGAATCAAGAGTTGGATGCTCAACCAACTGAGCCACACCTATAGTAATCCTAACTATGGTCACCATGCTGTACATTCCTAGAGGTGGTTATTAATGTATGCCAAGCATTTCTTTCTTTCCTTTTGTCCTATTCTCCAAGTCATGTTCATCTTTCCCCTTTAAGTTTCTCCTTCTTTTCTCTTGTTTTCTTTTCCCTTTCCCACCCAAGTTATACTTTAACCTTATTGATGATTCTCTTATGTATTGCTTAGTGCCTTGTAGCCTGAGCACAGGGCTGTAACCTTTGTTACATTTTGGGAATGACCTGGACCATGTCTTGGGTGCAAGTAGGGAAATGCATGGGAGATTATTGCTGGGAAAGTCTAGAAGAATTTTTATGGACTCAAGAGGCTCTATTTAGGTGGCCAGACCTAATGTAAGGTTTTCACAATTATCCAAGTTTTATAACTCCTTTTTATAGCAAATGCTCAGAGGTTTTTGTCCTTAAAGAGTGCTTGGGTGTTTCTATACTTCCTGTGCAAGATAATTATTTTTCATAGGCATTTATTTTAATATTAAATAAATTCTTTTTATCAACCCAAAGAAAATGGCAAATAACTGTGAAGAAAACTTGCATTTCAAAGTTCAAGTGGTTAAAACATTTTGAGGGCAAAGTTCTATTTTATTGATAGGAAATTGTTAAATTTGTTTCTCTGTAAAATCTAGTAATCTGTTCCCTTAAGTGAAGAGAGATAAATATGTAATTAAATAAATATTGCTTGGCACCAAACAATTGATCTAATATTTCAATGAAGACAATTTCATGCTCAGTGTTGGTGTTGGATGGTGCCGGCATTTGAAACTTCCTTTCATATTAATTCATATTATTTCAATATGTCACTGATCTCTCTCTTTGATTCACACAAAGGAACAGAGACAGTTCTTTTCTATGGGACCTCAAAAGCAAAAGCTGAACTGACACAAGCAGAGGAAATGAAACAAGATTCATTAGGCCTTTTTGAAAACATGTGACGTTGTGCTTTCTTCTGACTAAATTGATAGTTTATTTGCTTTTGAAGTATGAAAAAGGAAAACAGTTACCTGAAAGAAGCGCCAATCCCTGGAGCAAGGACAGCCTGCCTTTGGGAGTTCTCAGCCTCCCGTGGACTGTTCGCTTTTGTGAACTGCTTCTCCAAAGACAACATTAGAATACAAATTTGTTTGAAAAATTAAGTTGTTTTTCATGCTCTGAAAAGTGAACTTGTATGAGTAAACACTTTCTGGCTTAGCCTGTCTTTCTTTCTTTCTTTCTTTCTTTCTTTCTTTCTTTCTTTCAAGATCTTGTTTATTTATTTGAGAGAGAGCAAGAACACTAGCAGGGGAAGGGGCAGAAGAAGAATTAGACTCCCTGCTGAGCAGGGAGCCCAATACAGGGGCTCCATCCAGGGATCCTGAGATCATGACCCGAGATGAAGGCAGATGCTTACCTGACTGAGCCACCCAGGCACCCATGGGTTTACTGTTTCCATGTGAAAAATAAAGGAACCGTAGACCATGAAACCATGCCAGAAAGACCTGATGGGAAAGAGCTAGATGCAGTGATATACTATTTCAAAAGAGCTACAAGCCAATAAGAAAATGATAAAAGATACAAATAACAGAATTCAAGAAAGAACTAGAATTAAGAGGAGAAAAATCATTTTGGAAAAGAAGGCCAAACCAGAAGGAATGGTAGAGCAGACATAACAGAAGGTTAAAAATAATTATAATTAATCAAAACTAAAGGAAGAAATAAAAAAGGATTTGAGAGAAATGACAAATAGAAATTATAAGAAAAGTCTGAAATATGGATAATTGGAGCCTGTGGAGAGGAAAAAGAGAAAAGAAATGGAACTGAACCTGTGTTAGAATTAAAAATCAAGAAAAATTACCTGTAATATTTTCTGGAGTGTTTTGTCCTACAGATTGAAAGGGCACACCATGTACCTAAGAATTCTGACCCAGAACTACCAACACCAGCACATTTTATAGAACAATTGCTGGACTTTAAAGAGACAGAAAAATTTCCTTGGAGCAGTTAGACACAAAAAGAAAATCAGCTTATTACTAGAATTTTGACAGCAAAGCTTTATTCCAGAGGAAAGTGGAATAATATATTTAAGATACTCAAGGAAGGAAAATGTGAGTGAAGGATTTTATATCCAGTAAGACTGACACAAACTTGATCAACAAACAAGGGTAATACTGTTCTTGTGGACCCTTATTAGAGTATCTGCTGGACATCAAGTCCACCATGAAGATTAGGGAGACATTGACACAAGACTGGTGGTGACCATGAGATACTCTGTTGTTTATAGAACTAGGACTTAATGAGGATTTAAAAAGGGAGATTACAATACATAGAGGTAATATGGTCTATCAACATAGATCTGGCACCACCACTGAAAAAGAGGGTGGGGGGACTTATGTGGTACAGTTGGTTGAGCATCCAACTCTTGGCTTTGGCTCAGGTCATAACCTCATGGATTATGAGATTGAGGCCCTGTCCTCCATACTCAGTGGGAGTCTACTTGAGAGTTTTTCCTCTTTCTCCCTCTCCCTCTGCCCTTCCCCATACTCTTCTTTCTTTCTCAAAGAAATAAACCAATCTTTAAAAAAAAAAAAAAGAAAAAGAGGAGAGAATGGGGTCCACTTAAGAAAAAAAATTCAACTATTTTCTCTAATCATAATTTGTGATGGCTTTATTATTATGATTCTGACTATTGTATCATTATTATAGGTAGAGCAAACAATGGGATATTCTGTTCTATCATCCTCTTGATAGATGGATTGTCCTTGAGAAGCAGAAATCTTACTATAGAAGAAAGGAATTGCCATTCTCTAGGAACCATGAATGGCTCTAGTGCCCAGTTTATGGTCTTGAAATACTATGTTTTGTTAAAAGAAACTAGGGCTTCTTGGCAAAATGGCTGATTATAGGTCTGGAGTAGGAAATATAGAGATGAACTGGAGCATCTTGACTACCATGTAGTAAGGAGGCTTTCAAAGGATACCAGAGATATGGACAAGAGGCTCAGCAGCCATTTTGAAGAGACCACCACAGGTCAAAGGTGAAACAATTTGAGACCTAATAAGAATAATATTTAAATCCATTATTTCATAATGATATCTAAAAAGAAAACTAGTTGCTCCCCCTTTGAAGATGACAACCAATTTATAATTGTGAAAACTGAGCAAAAACAAAAAATTGACTGCTTATTCTGCTTATCCTTTATCAACCTTGCAACTGGGTAACAAAATGGTAGATGAGGGGAAATATCTTTTTTATAAGATTATTCCAGCCAACCAATGAAAACAATGTGATACAATTAGAATACCACCATCCTCTCTGTCTCAGATGAATTCATAAACCTAGGCACTGAGCACAAACCAATGCCAACGTTAAAAAGAGTGAAAAGCAGACATTACATACTTCCTGGTGCAAGAACACATCACCATTTCATTTTGCCAAAAGAATGGAATTTGTGTGTGTTCAACCCTCTGGATCCAGTGGCCAATGTGCAGGAAATACAGAGGATGGAGGAACATGCCAGTCTGCACCATGAGCACACAGTCATCCAAGTCTAGATGAGAGGAAACTCCACGGGTGGAAGAATGTAGGTCCTTCTACAGATACATTGTAAGGGAGAAAAAGGGACAGAGTGGGGGTATACCAAGTTAAAACAGGGAGCAAACTAAATTGTGCACCCCTGGGTAATAAAACCATACATAACACAAGAAGGTGATTATCATTTTAGAGGGAGAGGTAGAGGCTGTGGTTAGTATGGGGCACACGGAGGATAGTTCACCAAGTTGTTCCATCATTAACACATTACCATCCTTGCTTTATCACATACATGGCCATCTGTCTATCCCTCTCTCCACCCATCAGTCCATCTTATTTTCTGATACATTTCAATGTAAATTTCAGATGTTTGTAAATTTCACTTCTGTACTTCAATATCATTAGCTAGAGCTCAATATTTTACTTATAGGGTCTTTTGATGTAAAATTTACATAAAATGAAAATCACAAATCTGAGTTTTAACCAATGCATAACTCAGACTCCTATTAAGATGTACATTACCTGGCAGTTTAAATGTATAAAATTCCAGTTATAAAATAAGTCATGAGGATGCAAAATACAGCATATGTTAGATAATAATATTATAATAATGTTACCTGGTGACAGATGATAACTACATTTATCATGGTGAGCACTGCTTAACATATAGAATTACTGAATTACTATTTGTGCCACTGAAGCTACTATAACATTTTATGTCAACTATACTTCAATAACAAACGTTTTAAAAAGATATACATTATCATCACTCCAAAAAAATTACCCTCATGTCCCTTCCAGTTCTCTAAATCTGAATGTGTTTTTTCTCAAATAATCAAATTTAAGAATGAAATTGATTTCCTTTTGAGTAAAATTTTTAAAATCACATCTTGTACTTCCTCTCTTGATTCCTTGACATTGCTAATTTTTGTAGATCTACTCCAGGAACCTCACTCTGGAGTATTGTTAATAATAGTACTGAAAGACTGTGTAGAATGGTGGTTATGATTCTGGAACCAGACTTCCTGAAATCCCAGCTCTTTCCTTTACCAACAGTGTGACCTTGCTTACTTAACTCTTCTGCCTCAGTTTCCTTCTTTGCAAGATGGGGATAATAGTAATATCTTCATCAAAGGATGGTTGTGAGGATTAAGTGAGGTAATACAGGTAAAGCACTTACAGTAGTACCTGGCACACAGTAAACAAGATAGAAGTGCTTGCTATTTATGTCATTAAATTACCATTTTACTTTGTGTGTTACTTCTTTCAAGAACTACTTGAGGGTTGCCTTCAGATTTAAAATTACATTAACAAAAATTATATTCACAACCTTATTCATACCCAGCCAGATTTGAGGGTTGATTTAAGGCAGCCAGTGACTTAACTCTGGGTCATTCATGTAATCTGGAATGATTTGTTCTAAAATCCTCTGGAGACCATCCATCTAGTGTGGATCCCATGTGGTCTTGGGGAAGGCATGCACCTTCTCCCTTTAGTTTCCTCTTCGGTGAGATGTAAGGAATACAATAGATTCACACAGAAGATTCATCAGACTCATCATAGGAGCTGCTTGGTTGTAAATTAGATTAGTCATGTGAAAACCTGTGAAGTCTCAGGGAAATCAGTACTCTACAAATGCCTGTGATTGTTGCTATTAATCATTCTCCCGGTGAGTCAGTCCTTTTTGTGACACGGGCTTACCACTGGGTTAGTCTGCAGAAGATCCATTACTGCTGTCTCTTTTTTCCTTCTTCCTTGAGTCATCCTCTCCCAAAAGGCCCCCGTCTCTACCACCACCTTCCAACCACCTCTCCTGCACAACATGGTCAGCAGCCATTATAACAGCTCCAGCCCACCCAGGGCTCTCATAGAGGCTGGATCGATCTTTTCTTGGTGAGTGAGCAGGAAGACTTGTGTCAGTTTTTCAAAATACTTAGCTTTGCAGCTATGGAATTTAGTGCAGCCATTTGGAATTCTGTTTGATTTTTACCTTGTGCATTTTTGCTCCTATATTTTGCTCCTCAAAACCTCTGAGGTTTACTGACAGGATGTGCAACAGATACTTTGTCCCATCAAGATGGATTTTTTTGGATCACATGAAAAATCTTTCTGTCTTTTGAGGCTCCTTAATTCTTCCTTTCTCTCAGATGAGAGAACCTAACTTTACAGTTGAAAAACACATCAAAACTGTCAATATCTATTTTCTTAATAATTAATAAATCAGATTGAATTTAACTTATTTTATATCTCATATATTCTTTGCATAGGTCATGTAAAAATTTTCAAAGATTCAGTAGAATCTTATATATCCTATTACATTTAAGTTTTAAAAATGTCTAGTATATGAATTGATGCCTAACATCAGAAAACAGATTCATAATAATTCCAGCAAACTGGAAGACAGCAAGCCATTAAAGAAAGGACTAACTAGCTGGGATGGTTGTCAGTCTACAAAGTTCAAGTACATCATTTCTGCAGAAGGAGTACACTCTCCCTTCCTTTCTGTTGTTCCTCTCCAAACAGCCCGTCTTTTGTCTCTCCTGTGTTCCTTATTACCATCCCTACCCGTGAGATACTCCAGGTTGTAGTCTCATAGCTGGCCACACTTCCATGAAAGAAAAGCAGCTGGATGTCAATTATGGCTCCTTATCTTCTGCTCTCATGGGCTCACACACATGGACACACATGTTTCTTGAAGCAGAGAGTACCCTGTCCCTAAAGATATACAGAAAACTCACCTGCCCCCTAGTTTTCATCTGGTCTATGAATTTCTGGGCACTTATGTTCTCGTGGTCACCTCTGGAACCATCTTGATCTTTTGAACTATAAATTTCACTCAGGTCTCCCTGCTGTTCAGATATTCTCTCTCTTTCCTTGACCCTTGCTTAGACATGGAACATGACACTTTTTCTTTGCACATCCCAAAACACCTTATGCAAAAGGCCTTGTGCATAACAGATTGATCACTGGATGGCAAAGAATTTTAGAAAGTGGTTACCAGAGATCCTGTCCTTCCTCAGTGGATCTCCATGGGAGTCTTCTCTCTGCTGTCCCCCTATCCTTCTCTACCACTTCTCTTTCTTATGCCTCCACTCAATCTCATCCCCTGTTCCTCTTTGTGTCTTGGGCAGAGGAGTTTAGCTATCTCTTGGCTTCTCAGTTTTCTTCCAAGTCATGACTCGGCCTCATTTTGGGACACCTAAATCAGTGTGCGCTGCTACACAACAATCCATGGTTCTGGACAGGATTGTGCCATTTCCATTGGGTCAGAAGTAATTATAGTCAAAAGTATTTTTAAGTAGTAGTGTTTTACTTTCTCCCTCTGTCACTAGTCCAGAAACCAGAAGTTGACAGAGATCATGTTGGAATTTTGCTAGCAATTGATCTGCTCTTAGCTGTTTCTTTCTTCAGTTGTAAAGCACTACAGAAGGCCTTGATTCTACCTTATGGCAATCAGAAAACACTACTACACTAACTACACTTCATGTAGTTATTGCTTTTTGTTATACACGGTGTGTCCATGTCGATATTTCTGCATATATCCCAATCACTCCTTTATATAATTGAGAGGTGATGGCTTGACTTGATGATACAGATTTATTAAAATTGATTTGGGCTACTATGTCTGGAATGAGGTAGAGTAGATGCACTTTTCCTGGTCCCTTTCTCTAAATATAGCTAAACACACTTGAAATTATTGAGCAGACAAGGATAAATGGTCTCTGAAGGCTAAACAGAAGAAGCACACTGGTAGGGAAGCTTAGGACCTAAAGAACAATAACATGGTGAGTTCCCTGGGTTCTCTTGTCTCCTACATATTCCTGGACCAGAGATGCCTGCTATCTGGAACCACCAACAGGCATAGACAAAAGAACCCAAGAAAAGCCTGTTCTCTCTCACCAAATGACCAGGAGAGGAGAAGCCCACAGAAATTCAGTGGGGAGCTGCAACCTCTCTTTTATATCTTAGGTCAGTAGGCAGTCCTAAATGCTGGTAGCAGCAAACCCCTGGGCCATTGCAGATGCTGCTCCACAACCAGGACTCAGGCAGGCAGTCTGATCTGAACACAGTGGCAGGTGCAGTAAAGTCCTGCGTCTCTCTGCCCTCTACCCTCTGGCAAAAGGAGATGCAAACTCAGTGGTTTCTGCTCCATCTTCCTCCCCCAGAAGATCACCCAGCAACAGCAGCTTGCTGAAGGAAGAGCTTTTTGCCCCCGCAGATGGTACCAATGGGAACTGAACAGGAACCCTGGCAGCACCAAAGAATGAATTAGACCAGAACAGCACTGCAAGGGCTCTGAAACTAAACTCTCATTGGAAATAAAGTCCACAAAGTAGGCCAGAACTTATAGGCTAAACCTGAACAGAGTGACAGCCTGCCAAAAGAGAAGGCTTAAATAGGATCAGGAGTCTCCTACCATAATGATCAAAGATCCAATGATAAAAGAAGTCACTCATATCAAGAACCAGGGAAACTGCAATTTGAATGAGAAAAGACAATCCAGTGAAGCTAATACTGAGATGAGTCAGATGTTGGAATTTTGTGACATGGATTTTATAGGTTTTTTTTTTTTTTTTTTTTTTTTTAAGGAGGTGGGAGAGGGGCAAGGGAGATAGAAAGAGAGAGAATCCCAAGCAGACTCCATGGCCAGCACAGAGCCCAATGTGGGGCTTGATCTCACTACCCTGAGATCATGACCTGAGCTGAAATCAGGAGTTGGACGTTTAACCAACTGATCCACCCAGGCGCCTCTTTATGACATAGATTTTATTTATTTATTTATTTATTTAAGATTATTTATTTATTTTTTATTTGACAGAGAGATAGAGAGCACATGCAGGCAGAGTGGCAGGCAAAGGGAGAGAGAGAAGCAGGCTCCCCACGAAGCAAGGAGCCTGATGTGGGACTCGATCCCAGGACCCTGGGATCACGACCTGAGCCGAAGGCAGCCGCTTATCCGACTGAGCCACCCAGGCGTCCCTATGACATAGATTTTAAAGCAGCCATCATAAAAATGCTTCAGCAACCCATTACAAATTCACTTGAAACAAGGGAGAAAATAGATATAACATCAGCAAAATAACACAAGTTATAACAAAGAACCAAAGGGACATCATAGAATTGAAAAATTCAATAACTAAAATAAAAGCTCACTGGAAAGACTTCATTGTGGAGTGGAGATAACAGAAGACTGAACCAGTGAACTCCACAAGAGATCAAAAGAATTTCCTCATTTGAGCAACAGAAAGGAAATGAGCAGGGTCTCGAGGGATCTGGGGGTCACTGGCAAAACAGCTAACATTCCTATCATCAGAGTTGCAGAAAGAGAAGAACAATTCAATGATGCTGAAAGAGTATTTGAAATATTCAAATGACTGAAAACTTCCTAAACATAGTGAAAGACATAGACTTACATATTCAAGAAGTGAGTTAACCCCAAATAAGACACACACACAAAAAATCTCCACCAACTTCTGAAATCTACCAACTTTGAAAAACTAAGAGAAAAAAGATCTCTAAAGTAGCCAAAGAGAAGCAACATGGTATCTATAAAAGAATACCGGGGCACCTGGGTGGCTCAGTGGGTTAAAACCCTGCCTTCGGCTCAGATCATGATCCCGGGGTCCTGGGATCGAGCCCCGCACCGGGTTCTCTGCTCAGCGGGGAGCCTGCTTCCTCCTCTCTCTCTCTCTCTCTCTCTCTCTGTCTGCCTTTCTGCCTACTTGTGATTTCTCTCTGTCAAATCAATAAATAAATTCTTTAAAAAAAATACCAATTTAAGTAACAGCAGATTTCTCCTCTGAAACAATGGGGTTCAGGGGGAGGCAGCCCAGCATTTTTCAAGTGCAGAGAGAAAGGAATTGCCAAGCCCAAATCCTATATTGAGACTGATTACCCTTTAGGAATAAAGGGGAAATACAGACATTCTCAAACAAAGAAACACTAAGAGAGCTTGTTGCCAGCAGATCGAATGGACAAAGAAAGTTCTAGACACAAACTCACATGATAATAGGAGTAGTCTGGGGTCTTCACAGAGGATAGAAGAACAACAGAATGGGTAAAAATACATGTGAATGTAAAAGAATACACCTTAACACCATCTGAGGTGGTGCCCAATATATAGAGGAAATAGTATTTTGAAATTGGGGGAGCAAAGCAAGCTAAATGGACATATGTTAGCAAGACTTCATTTTTTACTTGAAAACGTCAGCCCAAGGAGGCTGGATAAGTTATGCATATCCATGTGGTGATGTCAACAGAGACCAACATGAAACTGCAAAATGGTGTCTTAGAAAACAGCACGAAACAAATAAAAATGGAACTTTAAAGAAACGTACCCCAAAGAATTGAAAGCAAGGACTCAAACAGGTCTTTGTACATCAGTGCTCATAGCATTAGTCACAGAGCCAAAAGGTGGGAACAACCTGGGTGTCCTTCAATGGATGGGCCAATAAACAAAATGTGTCCCATACACGATGGAACATGATTCAGCCCTAAAAAGGAAGGAAAATCTGATGTCTGCACCACATGGATGAACCATGAGGACATGATACCGAGGGAAATAAGCCAGACACAAAAGAACCAATGTTGTATGGTTCTCCTTCTATGTGGTACTTAGAAAAGTCGGACTCATAGAGATGGAAAGGAGAACCATGCTTCTCAGAGGATGGGGGAAGGGGTCATTGGAAGTTACTGCTTAATGGTTAGAGCATTTTTGCTTGGAATGATGAGAGGGTTTTGGAAGTAGATAGCATGGTGGTTGCCCAAGATTGTGAATGTACTTAATGTAACTGAATTGTACACTTAAAAGTAACAAAATAGAGAATTCTATAGTATAGGTATATTTTACTACAATGAAAGGAATGTGGTTAGGATATGGAACTCCTGTGACTCAATGGCAAGGACCGGTAAGGGGGGAGAAACAGATGGCTTATCACCATCCTCTAGAGACCCGTAGGAGAGGAGCTGCCCTCCACGTAGGTCTGCTGAACAGCCTGTGTTCAGTGAAGCCTCGATCTATTAAGACAAGGCATGGAAAGAAAAGCTACCTTCTGAACCGTGAGGATCTTTGAGTATGAACTTCGGTACTCAGCCACGAAGTCAGCTGAATGAGCAAGGGCAGCTTTGTATCCCTTCATTTCCCTCTGGTTTCTCTGAATACAAATCTGATGATCAGAGAAGAGAGAAAGAGCCCAGGGTTTTCAGCCAGGCTTACTGGAAACCCTCCCAGTGACCTTATCTAACACATTCCCTTTGTGCTCGCACATTCATTCACTGTGTCCCTGAGCCATATGCCATCTCCAGAAAGTGAAATGCTCAGGCTTCACCTCATCATGGGGTCAGTGTGTCACACCGTCCATCACTGGGGATGCCAGAGAAGTGGCCTAATGTATGAGGTGAGTTCCTTCCTCAAGACCTGGATTCTCAGGGCCCCTTCAGTTGAACAAAGAAGCCCGTTTGGATGGGTTTTTGGCAGAGTTATCTCCAAAGCTTGGCTGTTGAAAGATTCATTTGGCCTTAACCTAATAAAGAAACCAAGAGAACATTTATATAATGGGTGAAACATAAATATACTGAGTTCGAGAACAAGATCCTACATATAGACATTTGGAGTACATTCTGCATACGGTTATGTTGACCCGCTTAAAGTGCTAATTAAGTTCTTAGACATTAATTATCATTTTAATACATCCGGGTGTGTTGAATCCCATGCAGTTTGTATCTTAGGAATCATCTGGTCCTGGGCATGGCTAGCTGGCAGATCATTCATTAATTCATTAAGCATTTAATCAATTAGTATGTGTGAGGTCCTCTGCTCTAGTTTGGAGCCAGATGTAGAGCCCTCTCCCTGTGGTCCTGACTGCCATCAGTATGCCAGGAGCAGGGGATAAACCCGGGCAGCCATGGGCCAGAGCCCTCTCACTGCACAGAAGCTGATGTTCTCCAGCAAAGCCTAGGCTTGCTCTGCTGACTTCTCAGGAATGCAGAGAACAAGGGGACCAGGTGTCGGTGTTTGGGGTACGGCGTTCTTTTTCCTATTGATTCTATCAATAAAGGGTTTTGTTAATTTCACACTTTCTCCTAAATATCCCTTGAAAGCAGATGAGGTTTATCTCCTCCCCAGAAAGTGGAACTTGAGAATGGACATGACCTGGCCTGCTCAACTCATGCAGGAGGTCATGGGCAGCATGGGGACTCCAGGTGCCAGGAAAGGAAGGCATCTCATGCACCCTTCCAAATCCTGACTGCCTCTTTTCCTTTGAGACCTTCCTTTACTTCCTAGGTTGGTCCTGATTTCTCCCACCTCTTTCCTACAGAATCCACTCTCTGGGCTGTCGTCGCATACCAGATACTGTGTCCTATTTCTGCAACTAGACTGTGGACTCCTGGAGTCTCTCAAGCAGAGAGTAGCACCCAGTGGGCTCCTGTGGCAATACTTCCGTATCTTTGCCGTCTCCGCTAACCCTTCACAATGTATCTGTCTTTTCTATGTCTCATCCTGCATGGGACAGTGATACTCTCAAAAAACATTCTGTCTCTATTACACTTAAGATGGGATGCTCTTGGGACAAAGCCTCCTGTTTATGTCTCCTAATCTGAAGGCAGTGGTCCCCTTGAAATACCTAAGGGAAAGACTGAGAATTGAGATGCAACTGGAAAGCATGGTTATATGTATATAAAACTATTTATTGTAAAAATTATTTTTTTTAAAGATTTTATTTATTTATTTGACAGACAGAGATCACAGGTAGGCAGACAAGCAGGCAGATAGAGAGGAAGGGAAGCAGGCCCCCCGCCGAGCAGAGAGCCCGATGTGGGACTCGATCCCAGGACCCCGAGATCATGACCCGAGCCGAAGGCAGCGGCTTAACCCACTGAGCCATTATGATGCATAGTGAAATATGTGTATATGTACACACAGAACCATGTAAGTTATGAAGGTTAATAATAAAATGAATACCACTGGTGCTGATACTCAACTTCATAATAAGACAAAACCAATCCTGGTGAAACTACCTTTGGATTTCTCCTTAATTTTATTCCTCTGGAACCTCAGCCTCACCTCGGGGAATGGCCAGCTGGAATTTCGTGTTTATCATTTCCTTACCTTTCTTTATAATTTTAACACATAGGTATATACCACAAAATGCTGTGTTGTTTACTTCTCCATTTTTGGACTTTAGATAAATTATACCAAACAGCATATTTTTTGGTATCTTATTATTATTATTATTTTTTTATTTTTTACTGAGCATTAATTTTTCAGATTTAAATGTTACCATGTGTAGCCGTAGTTCTTCTCCCTGCTGTGTAACATTCCATTGTGTGAATGTTCTGCAGGGTTTTGACCTTTCTTCTGTTGGTTGAGACTTCGGTTGTTTCCAGTGTTTTCCTGAGGAAGCTGCTCGGGCATTCCTATCCGTGTCTCTTGGTGCAGAGGTGTGAGAGTTTCTCTAAGACACTTGGCAGTTCTTGGTTCCATTTACCCTCCAGCCTCACTCTTGGCCTTTCTGCTGCTCGGCTTTGTATCACAGGGGGCTGACTCCTTGTGTTTCAGCCTTTCTGTCAGCTGGGTTTGGCAAAGGGGAGGCCCTGGGGGGAGACTGGAGCGGACAAGGAAGAGAGAAGCCAGGTATCTCTTCTCTCCCTCTGATTTGAGCAGTGTTTCTAGAAGGGGTGGTGCCTGCGTGTCCTCCTGGACAGGCTGCTGTGGTTTCAGCTTCTGTTAGTGACTATTGTCCACATGGTTCTATAACGTTGCTTTCTCCCATTGTCCCTCTTGCCTAAGTCATCCAATGTTTCCTATAAAGGGCCAGAGAGTAAATATTTTAGGCTTTGCAGGCCATACAGTCTCTGTTAGAGCTACTCAACCCTGTGAGCGAGTGTGGCTGTGTTCTAATAAAACTTTATTTCCAAAAATTAGACAACACACATATAGATGATCTGATTATTATTTTATAAATTCCTGAGGCTCAGTTCACTTCTCTGGAGTTTGATTCTTTTTGTTTTTGTTTGTTTTGCACTTCCCTTTAAAGGAATTATTATTATTTTTTTAAGATTTTATTTCTTTATCTGAGGGGGGAGGCACACTTATGGGAATGGGCAGAGGGACAAGCAAATGCCCACTGAGCCAGGAGCCTGATGCAGGGCTCAATCCCAGGACCCCGAGTTCATGACCTGAGCAGAAGGCAGATGCTTAACCCACTGGGCCACCCAGGTGCCCCAGTATTTTCTATTTACATTACAAAATCAGCCTTGGGTGAATGTCATCCATCCCCTGAATTTCTTTCTTTTTTATTTTTTATCTATTTTAAAATTTTTAATTCCAACTATGCAGCTGTCAAAAGAAATGAAATCTTGCCATTTGCAATGACGTGGATGGAACTAGAGGGTATTATGCTGAGTGAAGTAAGTCAATCAGAGAAAGACAATTATCATATGATATCCCTGATATGAGGAATTTGAGAGGCAGGGTAGGGGGTTGTGGGGGTAGGGAAGGAAAAAATGAAACAAGATGGGATCGGGAGGGGGACAAACCATCAGAGACTCTTAATTTCACAAAACAAACTGAGGGTTGCTGGGGGGAGTGGGTAGGAATAGGGTGGCTGGGTTATGGACATTGGGGAGGGTATGTGCTATGGTGAGTGCTGTGAAGTGTGTAAGGCTTATGATTCACAGACCTATACCCTTGGGGCTAATAATACAATTTATGTTAATAAAAAAATTTAAAGAAAAATTTTAAATCCAGTGTAGTTAACGGACAGTGCTATGTTAGTTTCAGGTGTGCAGTATAGTGATTCAACACTTCCCTACACCACTCAGCACTCATCACGTGTGTTCTTAATCTCATTCACTTATTTCACCCATACCCCACCCACCTCCCCTCTGGTAGTCATAGCTAAGAATCTGTTTTTGTTTGTTGTGGTTGTTTATTTCTTTCTCTCTTTTTTCCTTTCTCTTTTTCCTTTGTGCATTTATTTTCTTAAATTCCACATACAAGTGAAGTCATACGGTATTTGTCTTTCTCTATTTTCCTTAGCATGATACTTTTTAGCTCCATCCGATTGTTGCAAATGGCCAGATTTTGTTCCTTCTTGTTCTTTTTTATGGGGGGATAACATTACAGTGTGTGTGTGTGTGTGTGTCTATATATATATATATATATATACCACATCTCCTTTATCCATCATCTAGAGATGGACATAGGCTGCCGCCATAATTAGACTATTGTAGATAGTGCTGTTATAAACATAGGTGGGCATGTATCCCTTTGAATTACTGTATATATGTATATGTACTATATATAATATAATTATATTTATACAATATATAATATATATTATATATTTATTATATATAAATATATAATTATACATATGTATATGCACAGTAATATGTATATGTATACAGTAATATGTATATATAAATATATACATATATATATGTGTGTGTGTGTGTGTGTATATATATATATATATATATATATATATATATATATGTAAATACCCAGTAGCATAATTACTGGATGGTAGAGTATTTCTATTTTTCACTTTTTGAAGAAACTCCATACTGTTTTCCAGAGTGGCTGCAGCAGCTTGCATTCCCACCAACAATGTAGGAGGGTTCCTTCCCCCTTCACCACATCCTTGTCAACACTCGTTTCTCGAGTTTTTTATTTTAGCCATTCTGACAGTCGTGAGTTGATATCTAGCATGTAGTTTTGATTTGCATTTCCCTGGTGATGAGTGATGTTGAGCATCTTTTATTTTCTCTGTTTTTAAGGTTGGATCATTTTTATTGATTGGTCTTCAAGTTTGCTAACACTTTCTTCTTCTATTGAGCCCAGCCAGGGAAGTTTTCATTTCAGTTCCTGTTCTTTTCAATTCTTCAATTTCCATCTAGAGCTTTAAGCATTGTTTTATTGCTGACATTCCCTGTGTGTTCACTCAATGGGACCATATGTCCCTTTAAGTCCTGGAATGTGCTTATAGCGGCTTAAAGTTGTCTGCTGAATCCAACATCCAAGCCAATCCAGGGTCACACTTTCCTCGTCCTTTGCATGTCTAACACTTTTGAATTGTGTACTGAAGATTGTTCCAGATATATTTTAGAGAACCTGGATTTTGTTATCTTTATCTGAAAGGTAATGATTTTTATTCTAGCAGGCAGTTCCATTACTGGCAGGTCACCTTGAATTTGTGCAGAATTAGTTTTATGCTTTGTTAGGATAGATCCACGCAAAGCCCGTATCTGTGGCAAGCCCACCCAGGGCCCCTCAAACTTGGCGGGACTCAAACTCCAAAACTATGCCTCCCCCGCAGACCTTGTCAAGGCTGCTGAGCTTTTTCTTTCTACTGTTTATATGTTCTGGGTACTAACCTTTTGTTCCTTGGACGTGTTGCCAATACATCCTCTCAGATTATGATTTGCCTTTTCATTTCCTTTATGATATCTTGGTGGATGGATTAGCTATTAATTAGCTAACTAAATTAGTTATTAATTTTAATGCAGTAAAAATGTTCAAATTTTTAAAAAATGTTAGTACTTTCCTCATCTTCTTTAAAAAATCTCTTTCAAAGTCATTAAGATAACCATTTCTAAAAATGTGTTTGCCTTTCCCAGTTAAGCCTTTAAGGCATCTGGAATTGATTTTTATACCGGTGTGAAATGTGAATCCAATTTTTTAAAAAAGATTTATTTACTTACTTATTTGAGAAAGAGAGACCAAGAGAGTATGGGGGGGAGGGGCAGAGGGAGAGAGAGAGGGGGGGAGACTCCCCAATGAGTGTGGAGCCTAACAGAAGTGGGGCTTGATCCCAAGACCTTGAGATCATGACCTGAGCCAAAACCAAGAGTCAGACACTTAACCGACTGTGCCACCCAGGGTCCCTGAGGTAGGAATCCAATTTAACTGTTCCGTGTGGATAGCCCATTGTCTTAGCACCATTATAGCCTGTCTTTTTTTCCCTGTGTGATATACAATGTCGCTTTTGATATATATTACATTTCTGTAAATGCATGTCATGGTTTCAGATTGTCTTTATTCTGTCCCACTAGTTACTTTGTCTATCTGTGTGCCAATAAATCTCACCTTAATTACTATAATTTTGCAGGTCTTGGTGCCTTGGCGGAAAGTCTTCTCATATTATTTCCTTTCAAGAGTGTTTTGGCTATTTTTTGATCTTTGCTATTGCATATATATATTTTAGAATCCGTTTTTCATCTTCCTATCTATTGGGGACCTATCACATTTTCTACTAAAGAAAAGTGGCTTAAGAATAGGTGTTATGGCTTTTGTTTATTGAGAGTTTACATTCAAATTGCAGAGGACGAATACGTGTGAAACCATGAAGAGAGAAAATGGTACGCAAAGTGTGTGGTTGTGTAAACTGTGTTAGTGAATGGGGAAACCTTGAACACATTCAGACAGAGAAGGTAGAAGAGATCAGGGACATCCCAGACAGGGTGATGGGTCTGGTGAGGTGAGAGGAAAGGAAGGAAGGAAGGTATGTTCAGAGGTGATAGAAATAAAACTTAGCTGAGTGTTAAGGTGCATACAAAGTGCTTTCACATCTATAATTTCATTCAGTCCCCAAAGAATACTTTTGAGTAGGACAGGCAATATTCTTACTTTAAGAGACATACAGGTAACATGATTTGCCGAAGAATCCTGTTTGCAAATGCAAAGCGGGGACCTCAGATCTTCTGCTTCTAGGTGAGAGTTCTTTCCGTATTGCCTCCTCTTACCATTCCGTTTGTAAGTATGGCTTCTCAAGAAAGCCAGGAGACCAGGAATTGGTGGTCTGTGTTACACACGTCCCTTTTTCCTTACCCAGAACATGTCAGGAAGCAGGACAAGCTGTTTGATCTGAGATCCTGTGTAAGGCTTTTGGCATCTAAGCTCACTCAGTGGGGGGAGCCAACAAAATGAAGTTGGCAGGTAAGAATCACGGAGTCTCCAAAGGATCTAGCATACCTCTTAGGAAATTAAATTTAACATAGGATCTGCTACGTTAATATAGTGGCTCTATTCTTACAGGCTTGTTTTTTCTTAAAAAGAATGTCACAAAGTAATTATATATTTTAACAGACAAAATTTGGGGTTACTATAATTTGTTCTCAGCTTACATCTGCACAACATCATTTTGAGCACAGAACTAAGTCTCCAATGCAAAACAGCTGAAGCTGGCAAGGTTTCCACAGGTGTCCCTTGTTTTTTTGATAGTGCACAGTATGTCGTCTCACTTTCACGAAAACACCTACATCAGTCCCTGTTTTTGCCAACCTAAGAAACTGAAGAGCATTTTCGCTTTCATGAGAAAGGAAAAAAGGCAGAAAGCAAAAACAGTGTTCAGCGTCGTGTTCCTGCAAGTCCTTATAAAGGCGGTACGCAGCCCCACGTGGCCCCACGCGGCCCCACGAGGCCCCACGCAGCTCCTTCTCAGGAACCACACTCAGGATCTAAGCGTCAAGCCACCACAGATTGAAATGGGTCCGTGAGCATCTATGCTTTATCTTGATTTATTTTGTGCGTCTGTTAGCAAGATGTGTCCCAAGGTATCAGAAAGGCCGAAGAGAGGTTATTTTTGGGGGTGTGGAAAGGCTCAAAAATTTTCTATATAAACTAATGATAATTGCTTCTTTTTTCCCCCTGCCATTTTGGCTCCAAAAGGGTTTCGTAAAAATGCTTTACTTTCCAGTACCAGGGGAAACATACTCATTTCCAGCAATTTCCCTTCATCTTTCCCCAACCCATCAATTTCCAAGTCCCACCTGGCATTCAGAGCCCTCTTGAAAACTGTCCCTCACGTCTAAGGAACACTAGTGATCATGGGTGAATGTGAACCAATTCATGCTTGGGTAGACTGATTGATGAGAAGTTATTATTTTTTTTAATGATAAGTTATTTTGCTATTTTTCAAGAGCATCTTCAGTTAATTGAAACGAAGCCACAAGCTAAAGAGATAAAGGTGTGCAGTGGTGGGCTTTCTGGGGGTCACCGCCATAGGGTGGGAGGTGGGTGGCACAATTAGGAGGAAAATGTCTCTTTTTGTCCACCACCTTATAGCTGAAAGCACACCAAATCAGCAAGTATTTATTAAGTGCCTGTGAAATGCAAACCAGCAAACGTTCCCTAAATGCCTACAAAATGTCTCATGGGAAATATGGTTTATTCTCAAGACATTTAGGGTCTGTTGGAGATGATGTAAATTGGGCATTCTTTTTTTAAAAAATTTATTTATTTATTTATTTATTTGACAGAGAGAGAGAGAGAGATCACAAGTAGGCAGGGAGACAGGCAGAGAGAGAGCGGGAAGCAGGCTCCCCGATGAGCAGAGAGCCTGATACAGGGCTCGATCCCAGGACCCTGAGATCAGGACCCTGAGATCAGGACCTGAGCTGAAGGCAGAGGCTTAACCCACTGAGCCACCCAGGCGCCCCCAAATTGGGCATTCTTAATTTGGGGTCTTTAGATATTTCGTGAGCTATCTGAAGTTTATGCAGTATTTTCTGCATATGTGTGTATGTATGAATATGCACACACACACACATATGCATTTTTAGGGGCCATGCATTAGAATCTCAAAGGGGCCTAGAGCGCCCCACAAAAGCTTCAAAATGACAGGAACTGGTCTGTACTTTGCACACTGTTGTTTGTTCTAGGTGATCCTGAACTGTTTCTGACCTTTTTGAGAAAGACTGAAGACAATGCAGTTTCCAGGTTGGACCACATACCTGAGTCCCCCTTAATCTGCTCTACCAAAGACAGCACATCTGGCCCAACAGCTGCCTCAGGGATACTTCTTTGTTGAATTTGCAAAGGTCTCCTTTCATCCTCCAGGTTTTATTTCCTGCAGGACCCAGACTGGTGTATTAAAGGAAGACATGATGGGGACCATCCTTTCTGTATCCTTTCCCTCTTTAAGGGTGGCATTAATTTTTGCCATTTCCCCTCGATGCTGTATTGATCTGGATTTATTAGCTTGGCTTCTTTGTAAGCCAAAGGGTGGGGATCCGTTTCAGAGTTTCTGTTGCCCCTCCCCCCACCATGCTTGCTCTTACCCACTGATGTGGAGTTCCTCCAGTGACACATTTGGGAATCAGAAGCATGACTGCTAGGTGGGTTGCAGACCAGCAGGCTTTCTGTGAGCAGTGCCTGGGCCAGGATTCTGGTCGTTACTAAAGTCCCATATGACCCCACTGAAATGGGGGGCCTTGGTGCTGTTTTTGATCTCTGGAAATTAATGTAAAAACTTCAGACCATATGTCCAACAGTCCTTTGAAGTAGTCCCCTTTTCTCAGTGTGTGGTTACCTGAGTCAGGTAATAGGTTATAAGCCTATGTGGGGAGGAAACAGGAAAAACATTAATAGGAACACTTGCCGTGTTGTTACAGGATCTTTCCATTTGGGGGTCTGACTTCTCCTTCAGGGAATAATTTCCGTGTCTGAAAACTGGCTTAGGTTTAGAAACTGGGCAAGGGACCATAACCGATCTAGGGAGGCAATGGCCCTCAACCTCCTCATGATCTAGACTTGATTTCTTTTGATTCTACAGTTTGAGTAATACTCTTGTTGGCACCCCACCTACTTGTCCCTAAGGATCTTGTGTTCTAGAACCGTCTCCATAACTCTGTGTCTCAAACCCTTGGGCTGCCCTCACAGCCTTGCCACTCCTTGTGGTGCTTATGTCCAGCTGCCCTCTGACGGAGAAGTATCGCCACCTGGCATCTTTTGGGCAGCAGCAAGGCAGGGTTCTGGGGGTGGGTCCTACGAGCCTCAGACTCATTGCTATCAATAAATTCAGTTTCGCAATGGCATCTCTACTATCAGCTCGGGGCCAAGATGGCAGCCACCGTTGAACTTCTTAGCTTTGGTAAGCAGTGCCTTCTCCTCTGGAGGGTTTTCTGGCCTCACATGTATGCTCACTACGGTATCACCCGCACTGGCTTTTTCATTCTTCTGTTATCTGCCATGGCACTTCTGGAATGTCTACTTCGCTTAGAGTGGCCCATTGCCTTTTCTCTGCTTCTAGGAATCATCCTAGTAAAGCGTCTGCACTCTGTCTCCTGGGATCCTTGCCAGGCTGTTCTATCGTGTATCCCAGGAGAGTGCTCCCAAAGCGATAAACCCTCCATCAGTCAACCTTATGTTCTGCCCTCCTTGATGGAGTCCCCTCGGGAGCCAGGCCATGTGGCCCCTCCTCACTCCAGCCTCCACATGCTGGCTAGGTGTCCCTCTCCTTTGTGCTGTGGTCTCCTTCCTCCCTGCTGGGCCACCGGCTCAGATCCCCTTCTCTGCCGGGGTGCTTCGACTTAGACACTAGCCATCCAATTTCATGATCCTTATTGTTACCATGTTGCCCATCCTTCTCCAACGTGGTACATCACGCCAGCCAGTGCCGTTCCTTCTGTAAGTAGACCCTCCCAGGTCACCACTGATAAGAACTTCCCACGCAGTGCCACACAGTCCCACCGGTGATGGAGCCTCACTGCCAACTGGGATGTCCAGCTCCCAATTCGTGACCTAATGTCTGCTTTCTCAGGTGACATGTGGTACCAGGTGAAGATGAGCGTGCAAGAGCTTTATTAGGAGTTGCTCTTGGGATACTGTGGACCCCGTGGAAATGAAGGGAAATCAAGCTGAGATGCAGTCTCGGTAGTAGCCTCAGCTGACCCTAGAGGGAGTTCAGAAGTTGGGGTGGCCTGACCCGTTAGGACTGTCCCAAGTTGGGGCAAGAGGGCTGAGTCTTTAGGCCCCCATGTCAAAGAGCCATTGGATGCAGGATGCTTTGGTAAAGGGTTTTGACCTTGGCAATGTGGTTGTCATGAGCTGGGTTGATCTGTGTGGGGGTTGACAGTGGAGGGCCTTTCGTTGGCAGCATTCCTAGGAGCTGGGGGAGACTTTTATCCCAGAAGGGAGATCAGTATGGAACATCACAGCATCTAGTACAATCAGTAGTTAGGATTTTAAAAATCTCGAACGTGACATCTCCTGATCCTGTCTGCCTTAGTTTATGAAATAGACGGGACTGTCTCGATAGTAAAGAGTAAATCGTGAATTTAAAGACTAAAAGCTCTTTAGGGTTATGCAAGCTGGTAGGGAAGTGAGAAGAGCAGGATCTGACCTGGTGACCTTGAGCAAATCCCTTCTTCACCTTTGAGCCTTCTCTGAACTACAATGTCAACCCCTGCCCTGCTCACCTTTTGTTGTTGATGGAGGATCTCGTTAGCCACGAGACAATATGTTTGAAAGTAATTCTGATTTTAAAGCTTCAGCCAGCCTCGTGTGGCTTCTTACGTGTGGTAGCGCCTGTTGTAAGTGATAGGTGGGGGAAGGCTCCCTCTCTCCCAAAAGAGTTCCCGTACATTTAAAAAGTTCACGTCGCTAGAAGTCTTTTCAGAATGCTACAGCTTTGGGAAAGAAGGCATGTGAGGTTGCTGTCCTCATCCACATCCTAGGATAATGGAGGAGCCTCCAGATGGGAAGAGAGGGGTCCCAGGAAGGAGCTAGGGGCGTGTTGAAAGTATACTGACCAGCCCTGGCTTTGTGCTGACTCTTGCCTCCCTGGCTAGGTTTGGTAGGACGAGCCGGCTGCGGCTCACGGGTCTGCTCTGATGGGAGGTTGGAGCTCTCGCACGGCAGCAAAAGGAGCATGCCTATTTCCAGTCAGATCCCAAATCATCGAATGTTTCACTCCAGTCCTACTGAATTGCACAGAAACCCACGTCGCTTCGAGTACTCCAGACCCTAGCTCCGCCCGCGGTGTGAGGAACCGTGCACCATCCTTAGTCCACTCAGTAGAAACTGAGTGGATAAAGGGAACCGGCAAAAGCCAGTTTCCAAATCTACCTCATTCATCATTTCTTGTGTTTTAGATTACAGCAAGTGCCCTCCACTCAATCACTCCTCATCTCCCGGCGGGAGGTAATAATGACACCTATTTTGGGCAGAGTGGATAATGATAAAATCCCCTGTGCCCACAAAGTGCCTTTCACCACGTTGCTCTCTGCTCGCAGAGCTCAGCTAACACACAGCCCGCCTTCCATCCATTCGGCACAGAAGCAGGCTGGGAGATGGTGTGTAGAGTTGTCTGTTTGCGGGGAGGGGGTGGCGGGCAGCAGGAGGAGGCAGATAGCCGCATGCCAGTCGGACACCTGAGGAAGGAGGCATGGAAGGAGCAGGGCTTGGTGAGGTGTCTGGGACCACGGAACAGTCCAGAAGAGGGGCAGCGAGGCCAGTGGGGAGTCAGTCCTTCAGATGCCACGTCCCACAGCAGGAAGTCCGAGCTGGGCGTTTCCATGGCTGCCAGTGTCCATTCCTTGCCCTGCACCAATCTCTTCTCCCCACAGCTCAGGGAGCAGCTTCTTCCTAGTTCCCACTGGCCTCTCTTTCTGGGAGGAACCTA
The DNA here is from genome assembly GCF_020171115.1 of Neogale vison. Taxonomy (NCBI): domain Eukaryota; kingdom Metazoa; phylum Chordata; class Mammalia; order Carnivora; family Mustelidae; genus Neogale; species Neogale vison. The sequence continues at coordinate 202,300,168 of NC_058096.1, read as the reverse complement.
GAAGAGGTTAATGGGGTAAACGGTGGCCCACTGTTGTGGTTGGTCTTGGAGTTCCCCCATCTCATCCTACCTCCCCTTCTGAGTCCCCCTCACCCTTGGCAGGTCATGGTGACTTACTGGCATTGGGACTCAAATCTTCGTCGGAGAGGCTGAGTCCTTGGTAACCGTCCCTTTCTCAGGCTGAAGCTGTTATGTCTATCTGCTTATAGTTACAAGGAGGCAAGGGAGTACTAGCAGGCACTGCCCCCGGCTGTGGCAGGCACTGCCACCGCCCCTGGGCTCCAGTACCTTTGCACAGTCTCACCTCAGGCCACTTCCAGCATGTGTGTAACTGCGAGCGCCGCTCATGACCCTGGGGGAAGACTTCCCTTCTCTGCCAGCTCTCAAGGCCAGCTCTGAATGTGGTCGCAACCCAGCTGCTGTCCATCTCAGCTTGTAACGATGCACAGCTTGTGTCCAACACTGGGAAAAAATAGAGCTGTAATTCACATGCCATGCAGATTTGTAAGTCATCTGTAAGCCAGACTTGGGCCTTCTCCTGCCCTTTCTCTGTCGGGCCATAGGTGCAGACCTGGAGAGGGGCCCTGGTGGCGGTCTGGGGTCTGAGCTCCCTGTAGCTTTCTTGTCCCTCTGTCCCTGCTCAGGCTTACTCCCAGATGCACCTTGTCAGTCTCAGGATGGACTGCTGCTGGGCCTATCCCCCTTTGGGACTTGGCAGATCCCACAGAATCGAGCTCTTCATGGACAGCTGTATGTTTGCTGGATTACCTCAGGGCCAAGCATTGTGTCTCTATCAGGGACCCATCAGGAACTGTTTTCTGGAAGGCATAACAACCCTCTGCCGCAGATGGTATGGCCTTGTTCCAGAATCCCGGGGGCCTGTATTGTGTTCTCCTGCTGGGCCTTGCCAGAGGCTCCACAATGCATCCTGTTTCCTCCCGCTAATACCCCCGACATGACGGGTCTGATGGAGAGTATGGTTCATGTAGCAGGGCAGGTCGGCTATATCGGCTGCATTGGGCCTTCCTGCTTGGGGCTCTCCCCAGCCTTCCGTGTTACCTGGCGTGGGCTGGAGCAGAACTCCTGGGTATGGAATGCATTGCTTCCAGAACCCCAAGAGGTCTACCAGGTACTGTATTTCCTCCTTTGTGGTATGGAATGTAAGATACAGCAAGTTATTATTACTACTATTATTTTGGTTTAGAAGGGATATTCTGCCATGCCCCTGACCATTGAACCTCTACAAACTTCACCGAAGTCGCAGGTCCCTGCTGCTTCATAGGGTGTATCTCCCACCCCCGGCCACACGTGTGCTTCATCAAGGCCTCCAGGGCACTCTGTACCTTTTGCTTGGAATGGATCTGTGTGATGTTCTGGGCAATGTCCAGGAAGCCAGACCATAGCATGACAGAGGTCAGAAGAAATGAACCTAACCTCGGGGCAGTTTTGTAAATGAAGTTGTCGTTGGTCCCATGTGAATGCAGAATGGAAAAGAATGCACTTGCCAAGTCAAGTATGTATTCTGTACTTGAGGCCCGGTTAGTGTATGCTAGCATTAATATTATGCCCAGCACAGCACCTACTGTGACTACTACTTGGGTGAGCTTGTAGTCTGTAGACCTCCTTTAGGATCTATTTGGTTTCTGCAGGGGCCAGACTGCTGAATTAAATGGATATGTTGTAGGTCTCATATTCTTTTGGTTTCTAATGATGGCACCCATCTCCAGTTTCCCCCAAGTGATTTTTTTTTTGAGATTTTATTTATTCATTAGAGAGAGAGAGAGAGAGAGACAGAAAGAGCACAAGCAGGGGGAAAGGCCGAAGGAGAGGGAGAAGCAGACTCCCCGCAGAGCTGCGAGCCTGACATGGGGATCCATTCCAGGACCCTGAGATTATGACCTGAGCTGAAGGCAGACGCTCAAACATCTGAGCCAGCCAGGCATCCCTAAGTGATATTGTTTTTGATTTATTATCTTGGCTTGTGGGGGTTCAGTTTCAGAGTTTCCACTTGGTCTTTTGTACTTATGATAGCTCTTAACCTCCACAAGCCGAGGACCCAATGTGGGATTTACTCCAACTCCCAAGTCTATCAATTCCCATTATACATTCAGAGACTGGGGGGGATGACCACTGGGTAATCCACAGACCCATTGGGCCTACTGTGAGCCAGACTGTAGCCAAGACTCTCTTTGTTACCACGTCCCCCTGGGGTAGGGGGTTTATAATGATGTTTGGGGTCTCTAGGTATCAATGGTAGCTCAGATTCTATGTCAAATTGTTCTTAAAATGTCTGGGAGTTTTCTTACCTCTGCTCAGTAATCCCATGAGTGACTGGCTCTTGGAGTCCCATGGGGAAGAACTGAGGATCATTACAGCATATATCTTCTATGCTATTATGAAGCCTACCACTCTGCCCACCTCACCTCTGTTAGGCAGTCGATTTCAGATCTAAAATATGCCTTGAGTCTGGGAACTGGGAAGGGAAAGTAGCTCTTTATTGAGGTAACCACCTTCAGCCTCTTGTTCCTACATTTTTGCTTTATTTTTTTTCTGCACTTATAGATGTTAAATTAAGCAACGCTCTTGATCTGCTGCTGATCTATTTTACTCCTGTGGATGCTGGGTGCTATTTACCATCTCCAAACTCTGTGTGTGTCAGGCCCCCTTGACTACCCCCAGGCCTCTATGACTTTGGGCCCCATCTTCCCAGAGATATCAGTGAAGCCAGCTCCGTGATCGTGACCGCTCTCATGGGCTTGGCTGCAGAGGAGAGCTGCCACTCAGTCGCTCAGTGATGCCAGGTGGATGGGGGAGTCCTCCAGCCAAAGTTGCCTGGTGGCGGAGTCTGTGTCTTGCTGGAATGAGCCTGCCTTCATTCCCCTGCTGTGCTCAGTCACTGGCGGGGAGCAGCCAGCGGAAGCCTGGCACAAATGTGGTGACAAATCGAGAGGAGGAGCAGCTGGAGCCATCAGTCACTTATCGTGTCTGCAGCAGGGCATCCGAGCAGGGTTTTCCTGGGGGCAGCCCAGCCCCTCTCAGGAAACCATCAAGAGTGGAGAAGACCTCTTGATCATAACATGGTCACAGGAAGGAACAATTGTACCAAAGTCACTAGGCTTAGTCTCTCTCTCTCTCTCTCTCTTTTTTCTTTTCCTAAAATATTTCTGGAAACTTCACTTTCAAACACTAATTCTCTGTGCCCAGCACTGTCTAATTTCAGAACGTTTTTATCACCCCAAAAAGAAACCCTATACCCATTAGCAGCCTCTCCCCACTCTTCCCTCCCACCAGGTCCCTGGCAACCACCAATCTACTTTCTGTCTCTATGGATTTGTCCATTCTGAATATTTTATATAAATGGAATCGCACAATATATGGCCTTTTGTGTCGGGACATCATATTTTCAAGATTCATCCATGGTTAAACGATAGTCCTTCACATGGCTATCCACGTTGGTTCCTCCATTGACCAGCTGGGAGACATTTGGATTGTTTCCACTTTTTGGCAATCATGAATAATGCCGTTCTGAATATTTGGGTATGTGTTTTTGTGTAAATTTATGTTTTCAGTTCTCTTGGGTATAAGAGTGGACTGAAGGCTGAGAGGCTAACTCAATGCTTAATTTTTGGAAGAAATGCCCAACTCTTTTCCAAAGTGTATGCCCAACATTTTTATAGGCATTTTGGAAGATGCACAAGCAAAGATAATCCCTTATTCCAAGGAGCTTAGATTAACATTCATACGTTGAAAGTATAATTATAATATAGTATATGATTAAGAGCCAAACCATGGAACTCTACATTCACGGGATATCTATGGTCCTATACTCTTAGAATTGGAGAAAGGCAACAGGCAGGAAATGATGAATGTGCTTTAGATCATTAGAGCTCTGCCCCCCCAAACCTGCATTTTCCCATCCTCTTCAGCAACACAGAATGTGATTACAGAGACAAAGAAGTAGCCATTGCTTGAAACTCTGGAAAGCCTTCCCTGTGTCCTCTGTGTTCATTCACGTTATATTTTAAGATAAGAATCTGATACAGTGGACATATTTTCAACCTATGTTTTAGATACTTTCTCCAAAAGTGAATATAAATTTGAGTAGAGCTATTTTCATTCTCTGAACTGGTCTCCCTTGTGACATAGGGAGCCCACTTGCCGGCTAACTAGTGGGGTCATGGTTGGGATCTGTGGACAGCACCCGCTTCACAGTGGAAATGAGCCCCTAACCCTGCTGTTAGAACAATGGAAAGAAGCATCTTGGGGGCATTTTCTATTTCAGGCTAAAACAGTCTTAGGCATTAGTGATCTCCCCTATTTCTTCCTGCAGTGGACTTCTTTTTTTTTTTTTCTTTTAAATATGATTTATTTATTTATTTTCAGCATAACAGTATTCATTATTTTTTTAAAAGATTTTATTTATTTATTTGACAGAGATCACAAGTAGATGGAGAGGCAGGCAGAGAGAGAGAGATAGAGGGAAGCAGGATCCCCGCTGAGCAGAGAGCCCGATGCGGGACTCGATCCCAGGACCCTAAGATCATGACCTGAGCCGAAGGCAGTGGCTTAACCCACTGAGCCACGCAGGCGCCCAGTATTCATTATTTTTTCACCACACCCAGTGCTCCATGCAATCCGCGCCCTCTATAATACCCACCACCTGGTACCCCAACCTCTCACTGCCACCCCCCACCACTTCAAACCCCTCAGATTGTTTTTCAGAGTCCATTGTCTCTCATGATTCACCTCCCCTTCCAATTTCCCCCAACTCCCTTCTCCTCTCTAACTCCCCTTGTCCTCCATGCTAGTTGTTATGCTCCACAAATAAGTGAAACCTTATGATATTTGACTCTCTCTGCTTGACTTATTTCACTCAGCATACTTCTTAATGGATGAAGTCAATGAATTTCCTTATTCTATCCATTTGTCTTTCAGAGGCCGTATAAATGACAGGATACAAGTTATTCCAACTCAGTTATCCCAAGGTACTTCTTTTTTTTTTTTTCCAATTTATTTATTTTCAGAAAAACAGTATTCATTATTTTTTCACCACACCCAGTGCTCCATGCAAGCCGTGCCCTCTATAATACCCACCACCTGGTACCCCAACCTCCCACCCCCCCCCCCGCCACTTCAAACCCCTCAGATTGTTTTTCAGAGTCCATAGTCTCTCATGGTTCACCTCCCCTTCCAATTTACCCAAATTCCCTTCTCCTCTCTAACGCCCCTTGTCCCCCAAGGTACTTCTTAAATAAAACTGGTATCACCTTCGGGCTGCTTCACCTTGATATTCATGAGTGATCTCCCACTTCCTGAACTTTGACATTCCCCTCTCAGCACCTGGAGCCTGCCGCCCTCCTTGGGGAACCCAGCCACCAGCCGCCCCAAAACCCCAGCTCACTGCATGCTCACCTGAAATGGCTCACCCAGGGCGTCCTTCAGAGAGCTCTGTTTCGAGCTTTACACACCCCTCTTTCTGAGCTTCCTCACCTTACAAGGCCGGCGTTCATTCTGAATGCTAAGTAACAAAACCGAGGGAGCTGGGGAGAGGAAAGCTGTCTCCGTCTATGTGCCGCAGAGCACGTGGTTCCCCATGTTGAAGGAGTAGAGATTTGGTAATGGACTGGTTCCTTCCACTTGTTCAAACTCTCATCTTTTAGGATCACAAAAAAAACCCAAATTGCATGGTGAATCTGTCTTTATTTTCTCCATGACTAAACACTGCATTTTCCAGCACTTAACAAGTCATTGTTCTGAAAAATTGGTTTCAGATCAGACCCTGCTTCCTAATGAGGCAATGACTTAGTGGGTAATACATTTTTTTTCTTGGACTGTAAACAGCAGCCGACGTGGGGAAAAAGCACAAAAGATAGATGAGAAATAAAATTATGCAATTGCCCCCTCCCAGAGGGGTCTGTGAGTAATAAAGGATTATGGAAGACCCAGGTCTTTGATTGAAATTCTATTGATCAGCAAATGTTAATTAAGCAATTACTGTAAGACTAGCCCTGGTCGTTGTTTGCTGAAGACTCAGGAAAAGCAGAGTTGCTGTGATGCAGTGTGGGAGGCAAGATTTTAATCTTGTTATTTCTGGGCTTCCTTCCTATTTTTCTATCACATGAAATCTGAACCCTTCTCTTTTCTTGGAGATCTTCTGTAATCTGTGATTCACCTGCTCTTATAACTTAACTTTCCATTTTCTTTCCCAAAAGGAACTCCTAAAATCTGTGTGGGGTTTTTTTGTTTTCTTTTGTTTTTAAAGATTTTATTTATTTATTTGACAGAGAGATAGTGAGCAGAAGTAGACAGAGCAGCAGGCAGAGGGAGAGGGAGAAGCTAGACTCTGCTGAGCAGGGATCAGATTCATCCATGTTGCAGGACCCTGGGATCATGACCTGAGCCGAAGGCAGCTGCTTAACCCACTGAGCCACCCGGGCGCCCTTTGTGGTCTTCTGATGGACCATTTTCTTTGGCCTTCACTCATTCCATTCCACCTCCCTTATCCCAAACACCAAACTTTCTACCTTTCAGAGTCTGATTCAGGTTCTACTTCTTTTGGAAGCTTCTCCAATCACTAGAGCATTAAAAAAAATTTTTTTTTAATGTGATATTTTTTAAGTAATCCCTATGCCCAAAGTGGGGCTTGAACTCACAACCCCAAGATCAAGGGTCACATGCTCCCGCAGCTGAGTCAGCCAGGTGCCCCCCAATCACTATAGCATTTACTGATCATTTTACTCTATTTTGTCAACATTACAGCACAAATCTATGTTAAACACTTTGGTGTTCACTTATAAGTTATTTTGTATTGTTCAACAGTTCCAAGTGCCCTTCAGAGCTGAGAAAATATCTTAACGTTGTTTTTCTATCTCAGAATACTTAACACCCAGGCATCTAATCAACAATATTTACTCTGTAAATATTGTCCAGTGCAAGGTACTTGGAGATACAGTCAGATGGAACAAAGTTCCTGCCCACATGGGTCTTGCCCTCTAGTGGTGGAGGCAGGTCAGAAACAGTCCAAACAAATAGGTGATTTAACAGTGGATAGTGGTAAGCGACGAGCATGGTGTTGAATACAGGTGAGTTCTGAGTGAATCACCCATTTGGAGAACAAGAGGGGACCCATGAGAGAAGAGCACAGTAAACAATCTCACACAAATTCTTTGTACATTTTATGGCGGCTCTATGGTACCATCTTGGGCATTTAACTTTGCTATGCTTCAGTTTTCTCCATCTCGAAGATATCTATCACATGACTTACCCCTCAAACCTAGCTGATGGGGAGCTGAATCAGGTCAAGTGTCTAGGGTGTGCTGATTCTTGAAGAGAGCCCCTCTGTTCATGTTCTGCAACATGTACACACAGGACAGCACGGAAGGGAATATCATTATCTCCCACCACACTCCAGTGATCTCACTTGGTCATTTGCCTATTGCACTGGTCTACCACGTGTGGAAACCTCGCCTCTGAGATCTATTGTCTGTTCTGACTCATACTGGATGGAAGGGACTTCAGAGTCACCTCGTCCACTCCCTCGCGTTGCAGGTGGGGAAATTGAGGCTCAATGTGTATACATGCCATGTTCCCGAAACCATATAGCCATTTATTGGCAAAATCAGACCTACAACCTGAGCGTCAGCTACTTTCCTCCTGCCCCACCCTGCTGTGATTTCACCATCTGGTCTGAAACAGCTCCTCCTTGACCCATACAGGCTACCAAGGCCAGTAGTAGAGCCTATTGTATTTTCTGTCGTGGGACTATTTTTCCCACCAGACAGTGTGCTCTGAAAGCCCACCTTACTAAAGCTTTCCTTGCACTTACTGAACAGTGAACTGCCAAGCACGTATGTATCCAGCAAACGTTGGGTGAATGAAGGCATCGGTGAACAATTTAAGTGCATTTCACTTTGGCAAGAAATGCCTTTCTAAAAAGCAATATGTAAAATGAACTTCAGCAAATAGAATGCGACTTTATTTTTGATTATTATTTGGAGAAGAAAGATGACTATCTTTACTTTTTTCCAAAGATTTTATTTATTTATTTGAGAGAAAGAAAGAGTGAGAGAGCATGAGCAGCGAAGGAGGGGGAGGGGCAGAGGGAGAGGGAAAAAGCAGACTTCCTGCTGAGCAGGAAGTCTGACACTGGGTGCGGGGGGCGCAGAGGGGTCCTTGATCCCAGGACCCTGGTATCAAGACCTGAGCGGAAGGCAGATGCTCAACCTGCTGAGCAGCCCAGGTGGCCCTATTCTTATTTTTTATTTACCTTTGATTCAAGAGTAGTTCCTTACATTCTAAGCTTTAAGTTTTTCCCTTAGCTCAGCAACTTTGAAAAGCAGTTTATAGTGTGTAAACTAACACCATCATATACAGTAAGAGCTATCATCTAAAATCACTGTGATTAACTTTGGAGGTTGAAGAGTGATTTATTCTGTCCCTTTTCTCAACCTATTATATGTCTTTTTACCACTCTTGGATTTCACATACTGAACTTTCTTTGGCGCTCACATGTGTGGGGGGTGGGGAGAGGGGCAAGGAGTATGTTGAGAACCAAAGTCAAGGTTGGAGGGGCCAAGAGTCAGGAAGAGGGAAGAAGTGGAGGCTGCCCCACAGAACCGTCAGTCAGTGTAAAAGGCTGACAAGGGAGAGAGGGAGCCAGGTCGTAGTCTGAGTCACACTGGAAAGAGCCTTGACTGCCAGAACAAGGACGCTGCATGAATTTTGGAGTCTCTGAAGATCTTTAACAGAATTTATAATAACCTTGATCTGCCCTCCACTGGTCTTCCTGGCCCCATTCCACGCACATTTGCACTCACAAGCTCACACCCACTGAAATGGTGAACTAGCAGCAGATTACAAAGCATCCCCCACGCCACGGCCTCTCTGTCTTCACCTTCTCTCCATCCCTTAATTCATGTTGAACTCTAACTTGTTCTTGAGGTTTCTCCTATCATTTCTTCCAGAAGTCTTCCCTGGCCCCTAATAATGGAGTTGGACCCGGGTTCTGTGTGTCCCTCAGACCCCATGGTTACGTTGTCATTCCCCCTATCCCTCTGAACCGCAAGGCTGCTCAATTTTCTGTATCCATGTCCAGATAGTAAGCTCCTCTAGGAAGGAAGGTGACACACTTGCCACCGGATTCCTGTTGCCTGGCACATATGGCATAAGCATTTGATGCATGCATGAAAGAAAGAATGAGCAAACCAACGCAGGGATGGAAGCACGTACTTGGTGCTGACTTTAAGGACGTTCCTGGCAAGGCAAATAGAGAGAAGAAAGGGAAGTTAAGACAGTTTCTATGGCAATCTGGGTAAAAAAGGATGAGGCTTAAACTAGTAGCAGAAAGAGTACAGAATGGCGACACAAGAAAATTGCAGAGGAAATCCAGCAACTGATTGCGGGCACGGAGTGAGGACGCAGAAGTAGTTTAAATGCTGAGATTTGGAGCTTTTAAGAATAGTGGGCCCCTGAGTGGAGATCGGGAAGTCAGAAGAAGTGAGAGCTGGTTTTGGCTGGTAGTGGTGGGGAGATAGATGCTATCTAGGATTTTACAGAATATCGGGGTCATGCGCGTTTAGTACTACCTACTGAAGCCGACTTTATACTTAGTTTTCCTGATTCATGAAGATGTATCAGAATTAAGCTACTCATGCCTAAATGGCAGACCTGCCATCTTCATCCTCATTATTGATCCTTGGATTGTCAGAAAGACAATCTTTCAGCGTGGATTTCTAGGTTACTTGGGAAACCACCTAGTTTTTGCCCCTCCATCCAGGTCAGATCCTATATGCCCAGGAAATTCATGTTTTGAGCCTGACTCAGGATAGTTGGAATTAAGCTCACTTACATGAGAGGCTTCTCAAGTTTCTTCCAGGACAATCCCTACAACTAGTGATAGTTCCTCCCTTCCCAGCACCCTGGGTCAGACATGTGCTGAGAAGTTGCATTGGTGGGCGCCTGTGTGGCTCAGTTGGTTAAGCAACTGCCTGCGGCTCAGGTCATGATCCTGGAGTCCCAGGATCGAGTCCCACATCAAGCTCCCTGCTTGACACGGAGTCTGCTTCTCCTGCTGACCTCTCTCCTCTCAAGCTCTCTCTCTTTCATTCTCTCTCTCTCTCAAATAATAGATAAATAAGAAATCTAAAAAAAGAAGAAGAAGCTGCATTGGCGAATGCATTGGTCATCACAAAGCCAGGGTGAGGTCTGATGGCAAAAGAAATGTCTTCTCTGGCAGGATTACACTCAGGATTAGCATTTAGCAGAAGAATGCCACTGAGGAAGTTTGTCTTTGGCATTTTTTGGTCACTGTTTTTCTCCATGTGCTTTCGTAATAGATCTTTCCTGCTCTGATACTCTTCCCAGTAACTGGTCTAGGCAGGAAGCTTCTCTAAACTTCTAAACTTCTTCTGGGGAAAAGAATAAGGTCATACCATTCAAACTTAGGTGTTAATGTTGGACTGTAACTTATTTTTTCTCCCTTCTCTGTGACACTCCTATCCTAATAGGGGCCAGCTTCTTCCTAATGTCTGACAATGTTGAAAAGTTGCTCGGGGGGCGCCTGGGTGGCTCAGTGGGTTAAAGCCTCTGCCTTCGGCTCAGGTCATGATCTCAGGGTCCTGGGATAGAGCCCCACATCAGGCTCTCTGCTCAGCAGGGAGCCTGCTTCCCCCCCTCTCTCTGCCTGCCTCTCTGCCTACTTGTGATCTCTGTCTGTCAAATAAATAAATAAAATTAAAAAAAAAAAAGAAAAGTTGCTTGATCCATCGGTATGGCCCCCGAAGGCACAGAGGGGTCCTGGGTTCTGATCCTAGCACTGTATTAACAGATTCTGTAACCTGGACCAATTGAATGGATGGAGCCTCAGTTTCTTTATTTGTGAAATGAGGCAGTTAAATGGAATCAATGGTTTTCCTATCAGCCACATCAGTGTCTTCCTTTTGTCTGAAGCTCCCCTTTTACTAAATGAAATAAAATCCAGGGATAACATAAGTTTCTTAGATACATAATTTAAAAATCAATATAGTGCCTTAAATGTAATAGAGAAAGACAAAAGGGGAAAGTATTCCCATAAAACATATATAATGTGTAAATGCTCAGGCCCACCCACACTGGGCGGCATATTTGTTAGATGTTCGCATCTACACGTAGATGTAAATGTGACAGTTACACAAGGCACAGCTACGACTTTGCGGTACTGGCCCTTGTGTATCATTTTTATGGGCCATCAAATACAACTAGTGGCATTGCTGTCAGAGATGTGATTTTCCGAATGGTGAACATTTCTTGGTAAGTTTCCAAACAAAATAAACTATGATCTTCCCTTCTTGGTTGCTTTCCTTTAAAAAAAATCAGTATATATTTAAACTGCCAAAAAAAAAATCAAACCAAAACAAAACATGTGTTTATATACAGAAAGGAGTTTTGTTCTAGGTTCACATATTGAAATACACATTTTTTTTTTCACTTATGTGATTGACTGGGAAGTCAGAGTGGAAGTGAGATGATGCTCTGGGGAAGGAGGGACTTCCCTGCATTGCAGGCTGTTGGGTGTATCTCTTACCACCACCTACCAAATGCTGGTAGGTTCCCTCTAAATTATTAGGAGGTCAGCAAAAGTAATGGTGTTTTTATTATTTGCATCGGTCCTTATTATCAAGTCTACTTCTTTTAGAAGAGAGCTTCCCTTTTGACTTGGTATTGTTGAAAACTTCACCCTTCCTTTGCAATTTCACATGTTCAATAATTGGAAGAATTTTCCATAGATTCACATCTAGTGATGTGCATTTCAAATCTTGTTTCCCCTCCATCTGTCCTGTACTTCTGGGCTGGTAGTGTAGCACATGCTCATAGCATGCCTGGTGCCTGGGTGGCTTAGCTGAACGTCTGACTCTTAATCAGCTCAGGTCATGATTGCTGGGTCATGGGTTCGAGCCCTGTGTTGGGCTCCATGCTGGGAATGGAACTTGCTTTAAAAAATTTTCCGGGACACCTGGGTGGCTCAGTGGGTTGGGCGGCTGCCTTCGGCTCAGGTCATGGTCCCGGAGTCCTGGGATCGAGTCCCGCACGGGCTCTCCTTGCTTGGCGGGGAGCCTGCTTCTCTCTCTGCCTTTGCCTGCCTCTCTGCCTGCTTGTGTGCTCTCGCTCTCTCTCCTTCTCTCTGACAAATAAATAAATAAAATATTTTTTAAAAATTTCCTAGTGGGGCACCTGTGTGGTCCAGTTGGTGGGAAACCTGCCTTCAGCACAGGTCATGATCCTGGGATCCTGGGATCAAGCCCTGCATCGGGGTCCCTGGTCAGGGAGAGTGTGCTTCTTCCTCTCCCTATGCTGCCCTCCTGCTTGTTCTCTTTCTTTCTCTGTCAAGCAAATAAATAAAATCTCAAAAAAATTTTTTCTACTGTATCAGAATTCTGAAGGCATCCTTCCAGTGCTTTTCAGCTTCAGTGTTACTGTTGATAAGTCTAGTACCACAGGATTTCCACTCCTTTGTAGGTAACTTTTCTCCTCACTGAATGTTTTGGTATCTCTTATTTAATCCTAGTGATTTGAAAGTGTACAATAATTTACCTCACCTGTGTAGGGTTTTAGTCATTGTTTTGGACACTTGGAAAATGGAAAAGTCATTGTTTCAGACATTGTTTTGGAGGACTACGTCCTTTAGTTCTTAGAAATGTCCCTTTTCTCTTTTTTAAGATTTTATGTATTTATTTGACAGAGAGAGATCACAAGTAGGCAGAGAGGCAGGCAGAGAGAGAGGGAGAAGCAGGGTCCCTGCTGAGCAGAGAGCCTGATGTGGGGTTCAATCTCAGGACCCTGAGATCATGACCAGAGCTGAAGGCAGAGGCTTTAACCCACTGAGCCACCCAGGCGCCCCCCTGTTTTTATTTTTTTTTAATATATTTTTTGTTAATAATTTTTCTTCCTACTGTTGTTGTTGTTCTCTGGCTGAAATTATTATTCAGAAATTGGACCTACTTTTCTTTTCGTTATTATTGTCTGTTCCTTGGTCTTTCTGCTTAACTTCTATTTTTAAGAAGATTTTCCTAGATTTAAAAATGTTATATATTTTTAATAGGAAAAGGGTTTTTTTTTATTGTTCTTGGAGTATTACTTCAAAGCCTTTGTAATAGTATTATTATTATTTCAAGGATTAAATATTTTTTTATTTTTCTGATTTTTTTTTTAAGTAGGCCCTACACTGACATGGGATTTGAACTCACAGTCCTGAGATCAAGAGTCACAGGCTTTATTGACTGAGACAGTCAGGTGCCCCTTATTTCTTTGAGATTCTTAATGAGTTTTCTTCTGCTTCTTGGGTTTTATCTGCTTTCTCTGAGTTTTTGTTTGTTTGATTTTCTCCTGCCTTATTAGAAATATTTCTAATATTTCTCAAATGTCTGATGTCCCTAGACTGTCTATTCATATTTAAGGATGAGGTCTAAGTCTTGTCTGTGTATCTTAAAATATATCTAGAATCCTACAACTTCTCATCACTGTCACCTGTATCATCTTGTTTCAAACCACCATCATCTCTTTCCTGAATTATTTTAAGATTCTCCTAATTGGACCCTCAGCTTCTATACCAATGCACTATAGACTATTCTCCACAGAGGCTAGGGTTATCTTTTAAAAATACAAATCATATTATATCACATCTTCTCCAGATGCTCCATCTGATGGCTTTCCATCTTGTTCCAAATAAAAATCAAAGTCTTGACAATAATGTATTCATTTTCTATGCCATGTAACAGGTTGCCACAAATTTAATGGTTTAAAACAATACACATTTATTGTTTCACAGTCCCTGTGGTTCAGAAATCCAGGCCTGACTTAGCTGGGTCCACTGCTTAGGGTCTCACAAGGCTGCAGTCATTGTATTGGCTAGGGTTAGGTTCTCATCGGAGGCTCAACTGGGGAAACACCTGTTCTGTAACCTTGCATGGTTGTTGGCAGCCAGCAGTTCCTTGTGGTGGTAGGATTCATAGAGGTTTGCCTCCTCAAGCCATCAAGGAGGGAGAGACAGAGACAGAGTCAGAGACAGAGACTGAGACCGAGACCAGGGTATGTTTTCTAGCAAGACAGAGTCTCACATAACGCAACAGAATTATGACAGTGACATCCTCTCGTATTTGCTGTAGTCTTGTGGTTAGAATCAAGTTACAGATCTTGTCCACACTCAGAAGGAACGAATTGAACAGAGATGTGAAGGTGGGTGCCACCTTGAGTCTGTGCCACAAATGTTCTACATGGCATGGCTCTCTACTAATTCTCTACCCTTATTCCCTACACTTATCATTCCTATTCAGTCTGCTACAGCCACAAGGGTCTTAGGACTTTTGCATTTTCTCTTGCCTCTGCCTAGAACCCTCTTCTCCCAAGTACCCACCCACATGACCCACTTTCTCACCTCCTTCACGTCTGTGTTCAAGTGTCTCTTTCTCAGAGGGTCCTTCTCTGATCACCTTATTTAGAATCATTGGCACTCCCTATTCCCCTCTCTTGCTTTAGTTTTCTTCATACACTATGTCGTGTCCTTTTTTGTTGTGTTTACTATCTGTTTTCCCCTACTAGAATGGAAGCTCTATGAAGATAGGGATTTCTATCTCTTTTGTTTACTACAGAATCCCTTGTACTTAAGACATAGTGGTCACTCCATACATATTTATTAAGTGCATGGATGTGTATGTGAAAGAATTGCTGTCTGATGGGCTCAACCAGAGGACAAATTGATGGGTATCTGGCTGGCTTTTCTGTTGGGGACTCCCAAATATCAGTGTCTATAGATCTTGGTCCATGCTTCATCCAGCTTCTCCAAGAAAGGATCATCCAGTCCCTGCCCAAAGATTGTGAGAAGCCTGGCTAACATTATTTTGTAGCTATTTTAGATCTGCAGAAAGGGGAATCCATTGAATATACAAGGTAGAGGTTGGGATATTGGGGTTTATCTGCTGCCCCTGGCTCACCTCTGCCTTCTATTCAGTGCTTACAATATTCCGAATTCTTCTAGAGTTATTGTGGGTGAATTAGCTTCTTTTTCACTGGCATATCATTTTGTATGCCCTCAGGTTTGACCTTTCTCTCTCTCTCTCTCTCTCTTTTTTAGATTTTATTTATTTATTTGAGAGAGAGAGTGAGAGTGAGAGAGCACCTGTGGCATTGAGGGGGGGCAGTGGGAGAGGGAGAGAGACTAAGCAGACTCTATGCTGAGCATGAAGACTGACATGGGGCTCGATCTCATGACCCTGAGCTCATGACCTGAGCTGAAACCAAGAGTCAGATGCTTAACCAACTGAGTCACCCAGGTGCCCCTGACCTTTCTCTGTTCTGTTAAGTTATTCAACCTTCTTCCGTCTACTTTCTGACTTTACATGGAGTTTCTCTTTCTGTTTCTTTTACTCTTTGTTTTGTTTAAACCTTTTTTTTCTTTTTTTAAGATTTACTTATTTATTTGACACAGAGAGAGCGCGTACAAGTAGGCAGGGCACGGAGCAGAGGGAGAAGGAGAAGCCTGCTCCCCATGGAGCAGGGAGCCCGATGCAGGGCTCAGTGTGGGGCTTGATCCCAGGACCGTGGGATCGTGACCCGAGCTGAAGACAGATGGTCAACTGATTGAGCCACCCAGGTGCCCCTATTTTCCTCCCTGTTTTGGAGAATTTAGAGAGAAGAAGACCATTTTGATACTGCAAAATCCCAAAAAAACATTTGCATCCAGATGTCTAACATCTCCCTGGGGATAGGCTTAAAGTCTAAAAATATTGATGGCAAATGGAAACTCTTCTTAAGGCTGCTTGATTTTGTACTAAAGGTGAACAGTAGGAAAAGGATCTCAGATAATTCACATGTTAAAGGGGATTGGAGGAGGAGGTGGGAAGTACTATCTACAGTCAACACTTCAGGTAGTTCATACATTTTGATCCTATAATCATCATTATAGAACTCTGTCTTAAAGGCATAACCAGAAACTCAAGCAAACATAGAAGTACAACCATGTTCATCACAATACTAGTCATATGATCAAACCTGGAGAAACCACAACAAGATAAAATATGACACATT
This sequence comes from Neogale vison, assembly GCF_020171115.1. Classification (NCBI taxonomy): domain Eukaryota; kingdom Metazoa; phylum Chordata; class Mammalia; order Carnivora; family Mustelidae; genus Neogale; species Neogale vison. The sequence continues at coordinate 202,284,112 of NC_058096.1, read as the reverse complement.
CATTGGAATGCGAGGCAGACATTAAAAGAGGTATTCTTGAAGGTGTTTTGAAAAGTGAAAACAGTCAGATTTTTAGGACTGTTTAATGACACGAGAAAGAGCTCATAATATATATTAAATGATAAAACAAGATGTGTATATATTACTTTTATTGTAAGAAAGCTTTTAAAAGGCACAACTAAATTAGAAGCCATAGATTTATTTTAAACCATTTAAAAATATTTCTAAGGTACAATAAATGAGTATTATATGCACCAGAAATTATCAAGTTGTGGTTTATAAATTTGTTCGAAAGAAAACATATGTTTCCTTCCTTAGGTACCTTCTTTCTTTCCTTATACTCCTCTAGGTAGATGTGGAAGGGAACGAAGTGGTCACTCCTTTTCAAGGAAACCTATTACCTTTCCTTCAGACTGTTTGGTAAACTTATAAGCCCTCACTTTCCAGCTTTCCAAAATAATCTTTGTATGTACTTTAAAAGAATGGCCTTTTCCGATAGTCTGCCAAGCTTTTAAAGAAAGAACTATTCTTGACCAAGTTTGGAAAAACGTGTAAGTGTTCACTGCACATAAAACCAGTGTGTTTGTTTCATAGGAAAATTCTCAAGTAGGACAATTATAGGTATGCAGATAACATGTACTCTAAAATTAATTGTTAGTACTAGAGTTCAGAGAAACATTGACTTAGTGAAGAGGCCCGTCCCTGTGCCTGAACTCTTGATGACATAAAGTGGATGTTGGGAAATGTCATGGTTCAGGAAATAATCATCACAACGAGCTTTTGTGTTTTGCTAGCATTCATCTACACAATTCACAGGCATAGTGAGTATGAAAGTTCTAGAGGGGACTTTTAGCCCTTGGGGGAAGCAAGAGCTAGGCTGGAAAGCAGAAATTACATCAGGATATGTTCTGTGCCCTGTCAGCTTTCCGTTCTCTTATTGTTATTCTTCCTCTCCGCCCCCTCCAACCTGGCCCCTTACCTCCCTTAGAAATAGGGAGAATAAATCCTATCTGTTTGTATTTGCTGTTCTAACCCGGAAGTGCTTCTCAAACACCCATATGACACTGCGTGCCTCCCCAGTATGAGCTTCCGTCCTTCATCTCTCATATACATTGATGGAGAACTTTATTACACAAGGCATTGGGTGGGGTACCTGGCCCCAAGGAGCTTATGATCGAGCCCACGATCCAAGGTAGTTCATGTATGGTGAATCAGGCAGGCAGGAAGAGAGATCCTTGTGGATAGGTGCCTTAGGGAATAGCTTCTGCTCTGTGCATTTAGCCTTTTGGAATAAGGGGACTTCCCTCTTCTGTTAGCTTGAATTTTATTTGTGTAGTCCTGCTTTTGCAACCACTCAAGGAGCTGTGTCCGTTGGACCTATGCTTAGCAAACTGACTGCCCAAGGACGATGTGGGTTTGCTCCTGCAACCTCAAAGGGGTGAAATCTCCCTGCATTGGTCACCATGGGAGAACTTGTTTGGTAGAATTGCTAGATCCGGGCACTTTAAAAAATAAGGATGCTAGATTAATTAAACATAAGTTGAAAGTTTCATTTTTTACCGATTTCAAACACTTGCTGTGTTTTTGTGGAGGGCGTTTTACTGATTGGAGTGGATAGTCACATTAGAGCTTCCCTATTTCAGATCTTCTGATTCTCTGTCTTGCCTTTGGAGGACCCAGCATCGCTCTCCCATGCCTCGATCCACGTGGTGGTGTTTTCAGGTTACCTGAAAGGGGAAGTGTGGGGTGACTGGAACTTTTCTCTAGTTCCATTCCATCAGTGAATCTTGTTCACTGATTTCTAAATGCAAAGCTGATCATTCTAGAATCCTACCCCGGTATCCGCAGTTGTAAAGGCGAATTCAGAGTTGACTCGGTCAGTCTTGAACCTTCCCAAGGACATTTAGTTATGGGAAGGCACTTCGAACAACACTAAGTACACAGTGAGAGGTTAATACATGGTGATTCCACAAACCATGAGTCTTTGGGAAGCAATGCTACTGTCTTTTTTTTTTTTTTAAGATTTTATTTATTTATTTGACAGAGAGAGATTACAAGTAGGCAGAGAGGCAGGCAGAGAGACATAGGAGGAAGCAGGCTCCCTGCTGAGCAGAGAGCCCGATGCAGGACTCGATCCCAGGACCCTGAGATCATGACCTGAGCCGAAGGCAGCAGCTTAACCCACTGAGCCACCCAGGCGCCCAATGCTACTGTCTTTTAAAAGAATTCACCTATTTCATGTAAAGCAGTGGTTTTTTAGAATAACTTGTTTGTGCCGCTTCATGGGACCAGAAAGGTACAGCGGATGGTAGAGACAGGCTGTCCTGCAAGGAGAAAGAAGGGAAATCTGGATACACTTCAGATCCCGGCTTAATCCCATGAAGGTTTTTCTGTCCACCTGGGGCTCATTGCTCTCTTCCGGCTTTCCAATCTTACAGCCTCTCCCTATGATTTCTGCCTTCATTCACATGCAGCACAGCGACCCCTGTTCTGGAACTTGCTTCGCACCAGGCACTATCCTAGGTGTTAGGGAGCAGAACAGTCATTCCTGCCTTCCTGGACGTTAGAAGGAAGTGAGAGAGTCAGATAGCTCGTGAATAACAAAATAAACAGTTCACAGAGGCTTCTCATTTCATTTGGAGATAGACTTGACACAGCTGATTTTTTTTTTTCCGGTGACTGCTTTCGACTTTGTTCACCAATTCCCCATTTCTTAGCGAATGTTTGGCATATCTTGCAGCTTTCTAGTCAAGTCAAGTGGTTAAAATACAGTCCAGGCCAGCTCAGAATTCCACGAGATGGCTGATTCAAAGTAAAGCCCTCCCCCATGATGTACTGTGCTTCTGTTTACCCCATCCGGGAAGAAAAGATCCTGGGCTGGTCTCTTTTCCTGAGAAAACCCGTAAGAGCAAAGTTAGTGGGAGGAAATATCTCCCTAAGGCAGCTAGTGCTGAGGCTACAACGGGTTTCACTCTGTCCTTTTGCTTACCCATTCTATAGTCTTTTCACACCAGGTTCACACCAGGGTTCACCCAGCTGCTGGCTTACCTTACGTGGGAAGGGCTGAGCCCTTGGTCATTCCCGAAACATCTGCGGTCCAAGTCTGCCGTATTGTCCATGTATCATCCGGTTGGGCAGGGGAATGCCAGGACAGGTATCAATAGGCCACCGGGGGATCAGGCACACTCATACTTTTCCCCGTCTCTCATCCTACTTCCCACGGAGGCTCAAGATCAGTGTCCCCTGCTGGTATGGTGTCACCTTTCCTTGCCTGTTGTTCTTTTAGAACAAGGAGCTCCAAGTGACTTGGGGGCTGCTGTAGCTACAATGTCCCCTGGTGGAAGTATGGGAAACAAGATCTTTAAACCCACTGCATCTGAAGTTGCAGGGGGAAGAAACACAAGTTCCTTCCTGGGTTGCTGGGGTGATGGCAGGTGGGGACACTCTTGTTTTTATCCCTTGGTTCCAGACCCATGTATTCCTCCTCTTGGGGACACAGCCCAGTATAATGGTCACTGATCTGGCTGTAAACTTATTTATATCCTGTGGGTATCACTTCTAAGCTGCCACCTCAGATAAACCTTCAACATGCTGTCCTACCATTCTGTCAATGTGGCAACTTCTAGAGAGGAGAGCAATATGGTGGGACCAGAAGTATCATGGTTACGTGCTACATGGCTTTACGTCTTCTGCCGTAAGATGAGTCCCTTGGTCTAAGGTACTGTTGTGCAGGAGCCTGGGTTGGTGACTGCATGTTCTGCCAGCCCCTGGGTAATTGGGCTGGTCAGGGCCTTGAGGGCATAAAAGACAAGGGTAAGCTGTCAAATCCCAGCAGAAGAAATGCTGCCCCTTCCAGCTAGGAGGGGTCCAATGCAATCAACTTGCCACAAGCTGGCTGGTTGGTCTCCAAGAAGGATGCAGTTTTAGGCACTCAGAGTTGCTAGAAGATTAGATATTTTGTAGCAGCAGCAGCAGCAAGATCAGTTGGCGAATGAGAACCCAGGCACAACCTCCATCCCTGAGCCACGGCTACTCCCTCCTTGAGCCCACAGTAGCAGCACTGTGACAGCTAATGACAAAGGAAGGCCAATCATTCTGTCTACATGGTTGTTCAATGCCTTTCTGTGGCAGGCGCTCTCTGGTGAACACTAATATGGGATACAAGTATCTCCACAATTTGTGTCTCTCCCTATAGATCTGTTCTTGTCTCTTCCCCAAACCACCTTGTCCTTGAGTTTCCAAACTTGTTCCTTCCATGCCCCTGACCAACAAGTCAAGCCATTCCCTTCTGCCCATAAGTCTATGTATATTCCTACTTCAGGCTACTTCTCTTCCTACATATAGTAGGTGGCCATGTGCAACACACACACAGCTTCTGTCTTTCACTGTCACCCCACAGCGCAGCGGGCCCAGTAGGGGCTTACTCCTATACAGCGAGTCACGCTCCCTGTGAAACATTCTGCCATTTTCCTCCTCTGTCTGTCAGCTGTTCCGCCAGGACATCCCAGGTGGCCAGAGGAGTGAGTTGAAGGAGATGTGCTCACCATGGTGGTGGAGGAGGTGGTAGTCTGGGTTACCTGCTTCATGTTTTCTTTTGTTCCTGTTTCTGTTTTTGGTTTTTTGTTTGTTTTTTGCCTTCTGTCGCTCCTATTCAATCCTCAATGTACTACTTCAGTCTTTTTTTTTTTTTTTTTTTAATAATTAAGCTGTTCGGACAGTTCTGTTGCAACCTAACTTTTTTTTTTTTAAGATTTTATGTATTTATTTGACAGAGAGAAATCACAAGTAGATGGAGAGGCAGGCAGAGAGAGAGAAAGGGAAGCAGGCTCCCTGCCGAGCAGAGAGCCCGATGCGGGACTCGATCCCAGGACCCTGAGATCATGACCCGAGCCGAAGGCAGCGGCTTAACCCACTGAGCCACCCAGGCGCCCCTGTACTACTTCAGTCTTAAGAGGTGTCACGGTTGGGCCCATCCGACCTTATGACGTGGTGGGACTGACAGAACCATGTTCATGTGGGGCAGCTGCAGCCATCTGTTCCCTCGAGCTCTCATTACCAGACACTGCCTGTCCCAGACCACCCAGCAGCACATGAGAAGTTTTAAAAAAATGGTATACAGTTCTCTACTGTAGATATCATGGCTTTACTCTAGAACCCATGGGATCTATGTTCTGATTCTCCCTTGGGAATTTCTCCTGTGGGAGTTGATCCTAAACCCCTCAGGGCATTTGCTCCATGTTCCCCGCGTCCCTGTCAGTATGCCTCCAGAGTCACAGGTTCTGCCAGATTGGGTGGTTCGAGGGACAGGGCTAAATCACTGCTCCCGCTGCTCAGACTTGCTACGGAGTCTTTCCTACCCTAGACCTCTTAGAACTTGCAGCCTTCCTGCCGCCGGGTGAATGAGTCTGAGCAGCGTTCCTGGGTGTGGGACGTGCATCTTCTGGAACTCAGGGGCGGACATGGTAAAGGAAGATGTCCAAATATATCCAAGCAGGGAGGTTAGGGCAGGGTGGTACAAAAGTAGGAGAGGCAAGAGTGTCCGGAGGATTTGTAAGGAGGTGATTATAGAGATGGAACAAAGAGCAGAGGAGGGAAGAGGAGGGAGAGAGGTTGATAGTTGCGAAAAATTGCACAGTGACGTCAAAGTGATGTTAAGAACCACCGGCGTTGGGATGCTCATGGAGGTAGAACAAATAAGTAGGAGGTTGGAGTTTGACTTGGAAAAACAGAAGTGATTGTGTGTGTGTGTGTGTGTGTGTGTGTGTGTGTGTGCATGTGTGATGTCAGCATGAGGGTAGGTAAGTGCAATGGAGCGGAGGAAAGATTCACTTGAAACCAGAAGACAGAGAGGCCAATGCACGTCTCTGTTTTGGTGGTTGTTGATTTCACTGTGGTGTGTGTCTTGACAACCAGACTCCATGTTCTTTTATATTTGGCACTGAACAGTGCTGTGCCCATTTTAAGGATTCAATGCATACACAGAGGAATAACTTTAAGATCTCATGTTATACACACAAAGAAAAACGTGAGGTTCCATCCAGGCTGAACAGCTAGAGCTGCTTAAACTGAGTGTACCATGGGGCGCTTGGGTGGCTCACTTGGTTAAGTGTCTGCCTTTAGCTTGGGTCATGGTCCTGGGGTCCTGGGATTGAGCCCCACATCGGGCTCCCTGCTGAGCAGAGAGTCTGCTTCTCCCTCTCCATCTGCCCCTCTCCCCTGATTGTGTGCACTCTCTTTCGCTTGCTCTCTCTCAAGTCAATAAATAATATCTTTTAAAAAATAAAAAAAAATGAACTGAGTGTACAGTGATGAGCTTACTTGTGAGCAGACGTGGGGTCACAGTCTGCAAGGAGGCCAGAGGAGAAGGCGTGGAGAGGAGGTTTGATGATGTTTGATGTCCGCGTTTGGCAGAGTGCCCGGTGAATGGGCGATGGGACCAGAACACAGAATCAGTGCAGGTGTTTTCTTAGGTATTATTTCCAAACTGATTTTCCTCCCTTGTATACAGTTGTCTGGTTCATTATTTTTAATGTCAAGGAGAGGCTAAATAAGATTTCTTTTTCCCTTATGCTATAAATCCATATTATTTGTTCTTTCTTCCCAAGAAAGCCGGGGATGGCTTTGGATTTTAGGGGCACTAAGAAGTTTCTTCAGCTTGGGGTGTGTTTCTGTTGGGGAGGAGGTGTATGCAGATTTTCCCTTAAAGTGGTTGACTAAGGCTGAAAATTCCTTTCGTTAAGGTGGTGTCTTTCTTCCAGTAAAGAAAAGATTGAAAAGGCAAACTCCTGAGGGAAAGATAATATAATGCCTGAAATATGTATTCAGGTGCCATGACTGAGGCTAGAGTCTTCTCTGAGTCAAAGGGGAGGAGGGTCAGAAGACGGTGATGGGGGGCTTGTGGGTGTCAATGGGTTAAAGCCTCAGTGGGTTAAGTCTCTACCTTCAGCTCAGGTCATGATCTCAGGGTCCTGGGATCGAGTCCCGCATCGGCCTCTCTGCTCAGCGGGGAGCCTGCTTCCCCCTCTCTCTCTGCCTGCTGCTCTGCCTACTTGTGATCTCTGTCAAATAAATAAATAAAATCTTAAAAAAAAAAAAAAAGAAGACGGTGATGGTGCAGGAGTGGGGAGAAACTGCTCTCGGGTGACAGAAAGGGACAGGAGCTAAGCTCTTTGCCCCGCGCTGGCTCTGCCCTCTGTAAGCCTCTGGGTGGCGGGGTTTAGTGATGAGCATCATTTGTGAGTTCTGAAGACTGAGCTAGTGCTCTCAGAAAGTTGTTGAGACTAGCAGAAATATTTACCTCTCTATTCGGGCTGGGTTCTCTCTCTTTCCCTCTTCTAGGATGTCACCTGGCTCATCAGACTTACGCTTCCTCAAATATGTGGGACTTCTATGTCCATCTAGTCTCCCTCTCTGTGTACTCCACTCCCGTCTTCCAGCGATTTCCTACAGCTCCTGTAGGCAGGAACGAATCCGTTTATACAGGAACTGCCCAGTCATCAGACTAGAAGAAGCTGAATTCAGAGATTTGAAACAAGCAGAATTTTTTTTAGAAACTTTTTCCCAACGAAAGTCACCTGAGATTCCAAAGATGTGAGTTTTGTTTCTAGTTCTACCACTAAAGAAAGAGCAGTGTGACCTTGGAGAAGCAATTGTGCCTTTTCGGGGAGCCTCTGTTCCCTCACGGAATCAAGAGAAAAACTTCATTAATGTAATTAATGTACGTAAAAGTGCTTGGTGAATTCTACAGAGCCAGGTGACGGGTGGATGGCATTGCTAAATGGAGTGGTGTGGCTCTTGGTGAATATCCCACAGTTCACAATCACTTGGGGAATTTGGTCCGGGTTTTGCTGCCTTCCTCTGTTCAGTTTTTGCACCTGTTTTCGGTGGTTTAAGACAACATTAGAATCATTGATGAGCGTTGTGTTGTTGTGTTTTTTTTTCTGGCCATGCTATCCTCCTGAAAGCTAATTCCCAGGCTTAAGAGTTATTGCTGAGTCCGATCCCTGCCCCGCCCCTGCTTTTTTCTTCCAGAAGTGGTGTTGACGTTTCTGGCTTTTTATTTCTGTTCTCCTTTGAGACCTCTTAAGTTGGAGAACTCATTTAATTACCCCGTCTCCAGCTGGGAGTGTTCTCGAGTTCTGTTTTTCCTCCAAGATCTGTGAGGAGACTGTTTGCTCGTTCCTGGATATTCTTTGCCTCGGTTTTCAAGCACACTGCTTGACCTCCGTTTCTCACCGTTGTCTCTCCCTGACCCGTCCCCCCTCTCCACCCCCTGTTAGCCTGTTTTCTAAACATCGCTCTTGCAGCAAGAGTCCCCTTCAAGGCCTTTAGTGAGATCGTGAATATTGGACACTGTGGTTCTTCCCCGGCCTGTTACTACTTTTTTGGTAATTTTTTAAAAAAGATCTTATTTTTTTATTTGACAGAGATCACAGGTAGACAGAGAGGCAGGCAGAGAGAGAGAGGAGGAAGCAGACTCCCCATGGAGCAGAGAGTCCCATGTGGGGCTCGATCCCATGACCCCAGGATCATGACCTGAGCCGAAAGCAGGGGCTTTAACCCTCTGAGCCACCCAGGCACTCCCTGGGCCTGTTATTTTTAACCCAGCTCCTCCACAGCAGTTCAGACCTAACAGTTACCCTTTCTCCTTTCTTTTCATTTCTCGCCCTATGGCTCTGGCTTTACCAAGGAGTCTGGCAGCGGGCACAGGATTAGAGCAGTTGGTGTTTTGGATGGCTGGAGTTTACCTACCGACCTTGGAGTCACAGAGGTGAATTTTCATCCCCAATTGCCTCCTACTTGCTGTAGGACATCAGGAAGTTGGTTCACATCTCTGAGTCTTCCGATTCCTTATCTGTACAGTGGGTATCGTCACTTCTTGCCTGCTTCACAGTTAGTATAAGGAAATGAAGCAAACTTGGTGATCTGGAAAGTACTCTCTCTATATAAGTGATGTTTGTCATGATTATTATTCTTGCGGCTTATTTTCTGGGAGTTTGCCACCCATATCATCAGTGCTGGGCCTCTGAGACTGGCTGGTTTACTGGACCCCGGATGGGCTATGTGGGAGTGGCGGAGAGAGGGCACAGTGACGGAATAGGGCTGTGGTACCTGAGATTCCAAAGGATGCCAAAGGATGTATATGACTTGGGCATGAGGTCCCACCTGCCGTCCCAAGATAAGGGCTTCCTTAGCAATGCCGTCTCTGTCTTTCTCTTCTGGGGAGAAGCTGGCTCACAACTTCATTTCCTATAGCACTGCCGCCCCATAGCACTTATCTGATTATGTCAGGGTCAACCTGTGCCATTTATTTGTTCAATTTCTATCTTCCTTCTCCCCTATTGGATTACAGGTGTTTCAAAGTCTGCAACCATGTGTATGCACGTCTGTCATCCCACAGTGACAGCACGTCACAGTGATTTATACGTGGTAGACACCAGCAATGCATTGTATTTATGTGAAGCGAGGCCGTGTTTTCCTTTGTTGAGGATGGGAGGGAAGAAAGTCTTCTGAGTGTGTTCTGTTATTCTGTAAAATGTTTTATTTTTAACGAAGTCATAAATGAACATACATTAGAAAGTTAAAAAGTGGTACAGGCTTAGGAAAACAGTAGTCCCTGCCAACCACACATTCTAATCTGTTCCCCAGAAATAACCACTTCTTAACTGTTTAACTGTTTTCCCTCCTCGATATTATCCTCCATATTTATAAATATTTTCTGTCTGTAGACTATCTCCTCATTTATCAATTTTATACGTTATCTACTAACTTTAAAAATTGGAAGATGAGGGGCACCTGGGTGGCTCAGTGGGTTAAGCCAATGCCTTCGGCTCAGGTCATGATCCCAGGGTCCTGGGATCGAGCCCCACATCGGACTCTCTGCTCAGCAGGGAGCCTGCTTCCTCCTCTCTCTCTGCCTGCCTCTCTGCCTACTTGTGATCTCTCTCTGTCCAATAAATAAATAAAATCTTAGAAAAAAAATTGGAAGATGAAAACTTTTTTCTTTTAAGTAGGCACCATACCCAGTGTGAAGCCCACCCCGGGGCTTGAACTCACGACCCTGGGATCAAGACCTGAGCTGAAATCAGCAGTGGGACACTTAACTGACTGAGCCCTCCCAGTTGCTCTGGTAGATGAAATCTTTTATTTCCCTTTCACTCCCCTCTCTTTGTCCCATAATCCAGCCTAGTTCTATCTCAAAATGTGGTTAACTCGATTGCCAATGTCCCAGTTATCTATGGCCAGGTAACAAATACTCACAAAAACTTAAGGGCTTAAAACAACTACGATGATTTTGTTTTCTCCTGTAGCTCCTTGGGTCAGGAATTTGGAAGGGCTAGGCATGCTGGTTCTTGCTCTGGGTGTCTCGCATAATGGCAGCAGCCAGTGGATCTAGGTGGAGTAGCCGGAGGTGGCCCAAATGTTGTATAGCTGGAATTGTGCAGTACGTAACCCTGGTAATTGTCTTCTGCCGCTTAGTAATATGCATTTACGTTCCCCCATGTCTTCGAATGGCTTGATAATTCATTCTTTTAAGTTCTGAATACTATTCCAATGTCTGGGTGCCCCACAGTTTATTTATCCATTCATCTACTGAAAAACATCTTGGTTGCTTCCAAGTTTGGGCAATTATAAATAAATTTGCTATAAATATCCATGTGCAGGCTTTTGTGTGAACATAAATTTTCAACTCTTTGGGGTAAATGCCATGGAGTGTGATTGCTGGATTATATGGCTAGAGTATAGAGTATGTTTAGTTTTGTAAGAAACCGCCAAACTACCTTCCAAAGCGGCTGTACCATTTTGCATTCCTACCAGCAAAGAATGAATGAAAATTCCTATTACTCCACATCCTTGCCTGTATTTGGTAGCATTGGTGTTGCAGATTTTGGCCATTATAATAGGTGTGTAATGATATCTTCATTGTTGTTGTAATTTGCATTTTCCGGAGGGCATGGAATATAGAGCATTTAAAAAAAATACTTCTTTGTCATTTGTATATCTCCTTTGGTGAAGTGTTTGTTAAGGTCTTTGGCCCAACTTTTTAATTTAATTTATTTTATTTTTTAAATTAACATATCATCTATTATTTGCCCCAGGGGTACAGGTCTGTGAATCGTCAGCTTACAGACTTCACAGCACTCACCATATCACATACCCTCCCCAATGTCCATAACCCCACCATCCTCTCCCTACCCCTTCCCCCCCCCCGGCAACCCTCAGTTTGTTTTGTGAAATTAAGAGTCTCTTATGGTTTGTCTCCCTCCTGATCCCATCTTGTTTCATTTTTTTCTTCCCTACCCCCACAACCCCCACCCTGCCTCTCAAATTCCTCATATCAGAGAGATCATATGATAATTATCTTTCTCTGAAGGACTTATTTTGCTCAGCATAATACCCTCTAGTTCCATCCACGTCGTTGCAAAAAGCAAGATTTCATTTTTTGGTGGCTGCATAGTATTCCATTGTATATATACACCACATCTTCTTTATCCATTCATCTGTTGATGGACATCTAGGTTCTTTCCATAGTTTGGCTGTTGTGGACATTGCTGCTATAAACATTCAGGTGCACGTGCCCCTTCAGATCACTACGTTTGTATCTTTAGGGTAAATACCCAGTAGTGAAACTGCTGGGTCGTAGGGCAGCTCTATTTTCAACTTTTTGAGACCTCCATGCTGTTTTCCAGAGTGGCCACATCAGCTTGCATTCCCACTAACAGTGTAGGAGGGTTCCCCTTTCTCTACATCCTTGCCAACATCTTTCATTTCCCGACTTGTTAATTTTATTTGGCTCACTTTTTTAAAATTTTATTTTCAGCATAACAGCATTCATTATTTTTGGACCACACCCAGTGCTCCATGCAATCTGTGCCCTCTCTAATACCCACCTGGCCCACTTTTTAATCAGGTTCTTTGTTTTCTTGTTGTTGAGTTTATACATATGATCTTTTCTTTCCCCCTTCCTTCCTACCTTTTTTTTTTTTTTTTTTTTTTTTAAGAAAGAGTGCTTGTGGCTTGGTTTTACCACCCTGAGAGCATGACCCGAGCTGAAATCAAGAGCTGGATGCTTAGCCAACTGAGCCAACCAGGTGCCCCTAGTTCTTTGTGTATTTTAGATAACAGTCCTTTATGAGATGTAACTTTTGCAAATATTTTCTCTGAGGCTGTGGCTTGTCTTCTCATTCACTTGATATTGTCTTTCACAGAGCAGAAATTTTTCGTCTTGAGGAAGTTCAGTTTATCAATTATTTTTTTCATAGCTCATGCATTTGGTGTTTTAATAAAAAATTAATTACCATGCACAAGTTAATCTAAGTTTTTCTTATGTTATCTTCTGGAAGTTTTGTGGGGGTTTTTTTTGTATTTTACTTTTAGGTCTGTGATCCACACTGAATTAATTTTGTGTATGATCTGTGTGTAGATTCAAATTTTTATGTGGGGATGTCTGGTTGTTCCAGTACTTCTTGAAGAGACTGTTTTGCTTCCTTGTATTGTCTTTGCTCCTCTGTCAAAGATCAGTTGATTTTATTTATGTGGTCTGCTTCTTGGGTCTTTATTCCATTGATCTATTTGTTTATTTTTTCACCAATACCAAACTTTCCTGATTGTTGTAGCTTGATAGTAAGTCTTGAAGTCATATAGTGTCAGTCTTCTGACTTTGTTTTCCTCCTTCAATATTGTGTTGTCTGTTCTGGGTCATTTGCTTTTCCATATACATTTTAGGATATTTGTTGATATCCACAACATAGTTTGCAACATTTTGAATCTACAGATCAGAACAATGGCATTGAATCTACAGATCAAGTTGGGAATAACTTACATCTTGATAACATTGAGTCTTCCTATCTTGAATATGAAATATCTCTACATTTATTTAATTGTTTGATTTTATTCATCAGAGTTTTATAGTTTTCTTGATACAGGTTTTGCACATATTTTGTTAGACTCATAGCATAGTTAAGTCATTTTTAGGGAGGGTGTAATATAAATAGTATTCTATTTTCAATTTCAAATTCCACTTATTTATTGCTGCTCTATAGGAAAGTGATTGAATTTTGTACATTAACTTTGTATACTGAAACTTTGCTATAATTGCTTATTATTTCCATTAGTTTTTTTTCTGATTCTTTTGTATTTTCCACATAGACAATCATGTCATCTGTGAACAAAGACAATTTTCTTTCTTCTCAATCTTTATACCTTTTATTTCTTTTTCTCGTCTTATTGCATTAGCTAGGACTACCAGTACAATGTTGAAAAGATGTGATGATAGGAGACATACTTGTCTTGTTCCTGATCTTAGTGGGAAAGATTCTAGTTTCTTTCCATTAAATATGTTAGCTGTAGGTTTTTTGTAGGTATTCTTTATCAAGTAGAGGAAATTCTCCTCTATTTCTATTTTACTGAGAGCTTTTTAAAAAAAAATTGTGAATGGGTGTTGCATTTTGTCAAATGCTTTTTTTGCATTTATTGATATTATCAAATTATATTTCTTCTTTAGCCTGTTAATGTGGTGGATTACATTAATTGATTTTTAAATGTTAAACCAGCCTTGCATTTGTGGGATAAATTCCATTTGGTCATGGAATATAATTCCTTTATGCATTATTGAATTCAATTTGCTAATACATTGTTTAGGATTTTGCATATATTTTCATGAGAAATATTAATCTGTAGTTTTCTTTTTTTCTAATGTTTTTGTCTGGTTTTAGTATTAGGGTAATGCTGGCTTCATAGAATAACTTAAGAAGTATTCCTTCTGTTTCTATCCTCTGAAAAAGATTGTGGAGAATTGATATAATTTCTTTCTTTCTTTTTTTTTTTTGAAGATTTTATGTATTTATTTGACAGACAGAGATCACAAGTAGGCAGCAAGGCAGGCAGAGAGAGAGGAAGGGAAGCAGGTTCCCTGCTGAGCAGAGAACCCAGTGCGGGATCATGACCTGAGTGGAAGGCAGAGGCTTTAACCCACTGAGCCACCCAGGCACCCTGATATAATTTCTTTCTTAAGTGTTTGGTGGAATTTACCAGTGAACCCTTCTGGGTCTAGCGCTTTCTATTTTGGAATATTTTAAATTAATGATATACATTTTAAAAGTAGATATAAGCCTATTCAGAAAGCTTATTTCTTCTTGTGTGTGTGTTTTTTTTTTCAATTTATTTATTTTCAGAAAAACATTATTCATTATTTTTTCACCACACCCAGTGCTCCATGCAAGCCGTGCCCTCTATAATACCCACCACCTGGTACCCCAACCTCCCACCCCCCGCCACTTCAAACCCCTCAGAGTCTGAAAAACAATCTTGTGTGTGTTTTGACACATTGTGTCTTTCAAGAATTTGGTCCATGTCATTTTGGTTATCAAATCTGTGGACATAGAGTTGTTCATACTATTCCTTTATTATCTTTTTAATGTACATGGGATCTGTAGTAATGTCCCCTGTTTCATTCTAATGTTAGTAATTTGTGTCCTTTCTCATTTTTTTCTTGATTAGCCTAAATAAAGGTTTATCAATTTTGTTGTTCTTTTCTAAGAAGCAGCTTTTGGTTTTGTTGATTTTCTCTATTGATTTCCTGTTTTTTATTTCATTGATTTCTGCTTTTATGTTTATTGTTTACTTCTTCTTACTTTGGATTTAATTTTGTCTTTTTTCTTTTTCTTTTTTTTTTTTTTAAAGATATTTTATTTATTTGCCAGAGAGAGAGAGAGCAAGCGAGTACACACAAGCAGGCAGAGAGGCAGGCAGAGGCAGAGAGAGAAGCATGCTCCCCGCTGAGCAAGGAGCCCGATGCAGGACTCTATCCCAGGACCTCTGGATCATGACCTGAGCCGAAGGCAGCGGTTTAGCCCACTGAGCCACCCAGGTGTCCCTGTCTTTTTCTTTTTTAAGTAAACTCTAGTCCATTGTGGAGCTCAAACTCATGACCCTGAAATCAAGAGTCACATGCTCTACTGACTGAGTCAGCCAGGCACCCCTAATTTTTTGCCTTTTTCTAGTTTCCTAAGATAGAAGTTTAGGTGACTTATCTTAGATCTTTATCCTTCTTCTTTTCTAATACATACTTTCAATGCTACAAATTTCTCTTTAAGCACTGTTTTCACTTTATCCTATAAGTTTTGGTAAGTTGTGTCTTCACTTTCATTTAGTTAAAATGTTTAAAAATTTTTCTTGAGACTTCTTTAATTCACATGTGATTTAGAAGTATGTTGTTCAATCTTCAAGAATTTTTGGATTTTCTTTCTATTTTTCTGCTATTGATTTCTGGTTTAATTCCACTATGGTCTGAGAGCGGACATTGTATAATTCCTTTCTGCTTAAATTTAATATGTGTTTTATGGTCCAGAATGTGGTTTATCTTGGTCAATGATCCATGTGGTCTTGAGAAGAATGTGTGTTCTGATGTTGTTGGATGAAATAGACTATAGATATTTATTATATTAATTGATTGATGGTGTTGAGCCCAGGCTATGTCCTTGCTGATTTTTGGCCTGCTGGATCTGTCCATTTCTGAGAGAGGGATGTTGATGTCTCCAACTATAATAAGTGGATTTATCTATTTATCCCTGTAGTTTGATCAGTTTTTGCCTCATGTGTTTTGATGCTCTGTTGTTAAGGACAAACACTTTAAGGATTGTCATGTCTTTTTGGACAACATTTAATCATTATATAATGCTCTTCTTTAACCCTGATATCTTTCCTTTTTTATTAAAGATTTTAATTTATTTAGTCGAGAAAAAAGAGAGAGAAAGGGTGCAAGCATGAACTGGGGGAATGAGCAGAGAGAGAAGCAGCCTCCCAACTGAGCAAGGAGCCTGATGTGGAGCTTGATCCCAGGACCCTGAGATCATGACCTGAGCCAAAGGCTGTCGCTTAATAGACTGAGCCACCCAGATGCCCTCCTCCATTCTCCCCGCCTCCCTAAATCTTTCTTTACTCTGAAGTCTGCTCTGTCTGGAATTAATATAGCTTTTTGAAAATTAGTATTAGTATGGTGTATTATTTCCCATCCATTTACTTTTTTTTTTTTTTTTAACGAAGAAGGTTCTTAAACCCCAGGGGATGTGAGAGATCCAAGATGGAGTAAACCTGGTTCCCTAAATATGAGTGAGAAATAAACTTTTATTTTATTATGTCACTGACATTTTGAAGTTTATCACTAGTTAGCATTACCTAAATAATAAATTTATCACTGCTAGTATTGCTAATTTATCTATTCTCTTTTGTGTGTGTGTATTGACCAACATTGTCAGAGATTTGTCTGTTTTATTAATATACAATTTAAAAAAGATTTTATTTTTCTGGGAGATAGAATGAGCAGGGAGAGAAGCAGAGGGAGAGACAGAAGCAGAATCCCCACTGAGCAGGGGACCTGACATGGGGTTTGATCCTAGGGTCCTGGGATCATGACCTGAGCCAAAGGCACATGCCTAATAGACTGAGACACACAGGCGCCCTATTTTACTAATATTTTTAAGAAACATTTTCTGTTTTTGATACTATTCTCTATCATTTCTTTGGTTTCTATTTCATTAATTTATACTGCCTTCAATAATTTCTTCCTTCCATTTGAGCTTAGTTTTTTGTTCTTTTTGTAAGTTCTTAAAGTGCTTGAGTAGATCATAATCCTTAATACTTGATATATTTTAATATATATGTGCAGGCATATCAATCATCATTAACTTAGTTGCATTTTACAATTTAATAATATTCATTGTTTTTTAAAGCCATGAGTTATTCAAATGCATGTTTTATTATTTTTCTAATATATGAGCTTTGGGGGTCCAGTTTTTTATTGCTTTCTGGTTGTGTCATGAGAAAGGCCATCCATTTATTCTTTTTTTCTAGAGTATTTATTGTTTTTTATTTTATTTTATTGGGGTATAATCAACACACAATATTATATTAGTTTTAGGTCTACAATGTAGTGATTTGATATTTGTATGGATTGCAAAGTGATCACCACAATAAGTCTGGTTACCATCTGTCAACATACAAAGTTAATACAATATTAGTGACTATATTCCCCATGCTGTATATTACATTCCCATGACTTATTTTATAACTGGAAGTTTGTTGATCCCAGTCACCCATTTCCCAACCCCCTTTTGCAACCTCCTTCCCCTCTGTCAATTACCAATCTGTTTTCTGTATCTGTAAATCTGGCTTTTGTTTATTTGTTTGTTTTGATTTGACATGTAAATGGAATCATGTAGTATTTATCTTTCTGTGTCTGACTTGTTTCATTTAGCACAATACCCTCAAGGCCCATCCATATTGTTTCAAATGGCAAAATTTCATTCTTTTTTATGATTAAGTAATATTGCATTATGTCTAACACATTTTTTATCCATTTATCCATTGATGAACACTTGGGTTGCTTATCTTGGCTATTATGAATAATGTAACAATGATCTTATGGGTGTATATGTTTTTTCAAATTAGTATTTTTGTTTTCTTCAAAAGGTAGATACCCATAATAGAATTGCTGGATCATATAGTAGTTCTATTTTTAATTTTTTAAGGAATCTGATATTGTTTTCCACAGTGGATGCACCAATTTACATTCCCCCCAACAGTGTAGAAGGGCTACTTTTTTCTCTACATATTTGCCAACACTTGGTATTCCTTGTCTTTTTGATAATAGTCATTCTAACATGTATGATATGATGTCTCATTGTGGCTTTGATTTGCATTTCCCTGATGATTAGTGATGTGGAACATCTTTTCATGTGTCTGTTGGCTATCTGGATGTATTTTTTGGAAAGAGGTCTATTCAGATTATCTTCCATTTTTTAATTGGATTGTTTGGCTTTTTTCTTCAGTTGTATGAGTTCTTTATATACTTTGAGTATTACCAGGATGTGATTTTCAAATACCTTCTCTTATTCAGTAGGTTGCCTTTCATTTAATTGCTGGCTTCCTTTGCTGTGCAGTAGATTTTTAGATTGATATAGTCCTTTTTTAAAAATTTTTCCTCTTTTGCCCTTGCCTTTGGAGTCAGATCCAAAAACAAACAAATAAACAAACAAACACACAAACACATTGCTAAGATGGATGCCAAGGAGCTTAACTGCCTATATTTTCTTCTTGGAGTTTTATGATTTCAGGTCTTAATTTCAAGTTAATTTAAATTTAAAAAATAATTTTTTGTGTGGTGTAAGATTGTGATCCAGTTTCACTCTTTTTGCATGAGCTGTCCAGTTTTTCAACTGTGTTTATTGAAGAGACTGTTTTTTCTCCATTTTATATTCTTGCCTTCTTTGTTATAAATTAATTGATATATGTGTGGGTTCATTTCTGGGCTTTCTATTCTGGTCCATTGATTCATGTGTCTGTTTTTATGCTAATACCATAATGTTTTGATTACTGTAGCTTTGTAACATAGTTTGAAATCAGAGAGCATGCTACCTCCAGCTTTGTTGTTCTTTCTCAAGATTGCTTTGGCTATTTAGGGTCTTTTGTGGTTCCATACAAACTTTAGAATTATTTATTCTAGTTCTGTGAAAAATGCCAGTGGAATTTGATAGGGATTGCACTGAATCTGTGGATTGCTTTGGGTAGTATGGACATTTAAACAATATATTAAGTCTTCCAACTCATAAGCATGAAATACTTTTCTATTTATATTTTCTTCAAGTTCTTCCACCAATGTCTTATAGTTTTCAGTGTATAAGTCTTCTATCTCCTTGGTTAAATTTATTCCTAAATATTTTATTCTTTCTGATGTGGTTGTGAGCTAGATTGTTTTCTTGATTTCTCTTTCTGATAGCTCATTATTAGCATATAGAAATGCAACAGATTTTTTTTTCTAGAGGGATAGAGAGAAACTAGAGAGAAAGAGAGAAAGGGGAGCAGGGAGGGACAGAGGGAGAGAGAGAATTCCAAGCAGCCTCCATCCCCAGTGCAGAGCCCAATGCAGGGCTCAAAACCACAGCCCTGAGATCAGGCTCTGAGCAAAAATCAGGAGTTGGTTGCTTAAGTGACTGAGGCACCCAGGTGCCTACAACAGATTTTTGCAGATTAATTTTATATGCTGCAACTTTTCTAATTTATTTATTTATCCACTACCTTTACTACAGATTTGCCTTTTCCACTGAGATATTTACTTCTGTGTATTTACTAATTTTTAATTAGTGTCATTTCTTTTCAGTTTAAGGAAGCCTCTTTAACATATCTTGTAAGGCTGGTTTAGTAGTGATATACTCCTTTAGCTTTTGCTTGTCTGGAAAATTCTTTATTTGTCCTTCAATTCTGAATGATTACCTTGTTAGATAGAGTATTCTTGGTTAGATTTTTTTTCCTTTCAGACTTTGAATATGTCATGCCATGTCTGCAGTTTCTGCTGAGAAATCTGTTGATAGCCTTATGGGATTTCCCCTTTATGTAACAATTTACTTTGTCTTGCTGCTTTTAAGATTCTCTCTCTATCCTTAACTTTTGACATTTTAATTATAATTGTGTCTTAATGTGGATCTTTTTGTTTTCCACTTACTTGAAACTCTCTGAACTTTCTGGAGCTGTGTATTTCTTTTCCATGGTAGGGAAGTTTTCAGACATATTTTTTTCTTTATTTTTGTGTCTCTATTTCTTCTTTACTCTTCATACCTTACAGAGTATGGAATTCTACATTGGTGGTTTTTCTCTTTCAACACTTTTTTTGTTTGTTTGTTTGTTTTTTCTCCAATTTATTTATTTTCAGAAAAACAGTATTCATTATTTTTTTCACCACACCCAGTGCTCCATGCAAGCCGTGCCCTCTATAATACCCACCACCTGGTCCCCAACCTCCCACCCCCCTGCCACTTCAAACCCCTCAGATTGTTTTTCAGAGTCCATTCCTTTCTTGTTTGCATGCTTTCTGAGAAGCCAGGTGTAATTCACTATAATTCTTATCTTTGCTTCTCTGTAGATAAAGTGTTGTTTTCCTTTGATTTCTTTTAGGATATTTTCTTTAGCTTTGATTTTTTTTTTTTGTAGTTTGAATATGGTATGTCTACAGATAGGCTGTTTGTTTATTTGTTTTTGCATTTATCCTGCTTGGTACTCTCTGAGTTTCCTGGAATTGTGGGTTGGTGTCTGACATTAATTTTGGGGTAATTCCTAGGCATTATTGTTTCAAATATTTTTTTCTGTTCATTTCTCTTTCTTCTCCTTCTGGTATTACCATTACATGTATATTATACATTTTGTAGTTAATCCAGTTCTTGGTTACTCTGTTTTCTTAATTTTTTTCCCTCTTTGCTTTTTAGCTGTTGCAGTTTCTCAAGCTTGGAAATTCTTTCCTTACCTGTGTCTATTCTACTAATAAGCCATCAAAGGCATTCTTCATCTCTGTTACAGTGTTTTTTTCCTCTAGCATTTCTTTTGCTTTTATTTCTTAGAAATTACATCTTTCTGCTTACACTGCCCATCTGTTTTTATGTGTTGCCTATTTTATCCTTAGATCCATTAGCATAATAATCATATGGTTTTACTATGATAATTCCAATATCCCTACCATAACTAAGTCTGGTTCTGATGCTTGCTCTGTTTCTTTGGACTCTATTTTTTGCCTTTTAGAATGTCTTGTAATTTTTTTCTTGATAGATGTATCTGATGAACTATATAAAAGAACTTCTATAAATAGGCTTTAGTAATGTGGTGGTAAGATGTGGGGGAAGGGAAGTGTTTTATAGTCTTATGATTCAGTCTCAGCCTTTTAGTGAGTCTGTGCCTCTAGACTGTGAACTTCCCAAGTGCTTCTCTGTCTTCACCCCCTTAGATGGGACAGGATGACTATAGTGATGTGGAGTTTGATATTTCCCTTATCCCAGGTAGTTAGGTTTTGATACAACTACAGCAGGCAAGGCTTTAGTAAAATATTTTCTCTTGGGGGCAGGCCTTTTTAAGGACAGAATGCTCTGGACTGTTTCAGAATTGTTCCCTTTCCTCTCCCATTTCCAGAAGCACAAGGGGATTTTTTTTCTCTGATATTCACTGAAGGACCTGGTAGAGCTACTGAAGATAAAGCTTACAAAATTATGGGGCTCCCAAGATGACTAGGTCCCCCTGGAGTTCTCCTCTCTCAGGCTTGTCCATACTGAGTCTCTAGCAACCTCTCAGTACAGTTCAGATTTTCCTACCCTGATACCTGATTCCCAAGGAGGTTTCTTTTTGTAGATGTTTGCTCTGTAAAAGCAGTATTGCATGAAAGTTGTGGTTAATCCATATCCTTGCCAAGATTTGATGTTGACAGTCTTTTTAACCTTTGTTGAATCATAGGAATTCTTCATTTTGGATATAAGCCCTTTTTCAGTTATGATTTGTTTGTCAGTATTTTTCTGCAATTTGTGGCTTCCCTACTCATTCTCCTAGTGACTTTTTCAATGAACAAAAGTTTTAATTTGATGAAGCCTAAAGGTTACTTTTTTCTTTTTAAGGAATATTGCTTTCTGTGTCCTCTCTAAGAGATCTCTGCCTAACTCCAGTTTGTAAAGTTAAAAATCCCATGTTTATTTCTAAAATCTTTAGTTTTAACTTTTTATGTTTTGGTTTCTGATCCATCTTGAATTTTTTTTTTTTTGGTCTAGTGTGAGGTAGGAGATTAAGTTTCATTTTTATTAAGTTTTCATTTTCATTTTAAGTCTTACATAGATATCTAGTTGTTCTAGTATCATTTACTAAAAAAATTTTCTTTTCCAGTTGAACATTTTTGGCAAATGTATCAAGAGCCAGTTGATTGTATGAGTCAGTTTCTGCACTCTCTTCCCACTTTTCCATGGACCTATTTTTCTATTTTTATGCCAATATCTTATTGTCTTGATTATTCTAGCTTTGTGATAGGTTTTGAAGTCAGGTAGAAGAAGTCCTCCAAACTGTGGGTTTTTAAAAACTATTTTTGTTTTGACTAATCCACATCCTTGGCACTTATATATACAAATTTTGGAATCAGCTTGTCAATTTCAAAATAATGATAATAATAATATATAGTATTTGGATTGTATTGCGTTGAATGGATAGATGAATCTGGGGAGAATTGACATAGTTCACTTCATCTTGGTAATGTTTTTTAGCCTTTTGTAGATGACATGTAATTGGATTATGCTTTCTTTTCTAGTCTGAAAAACCTATTTCTTTTAACTATTTTATTTATTTAATCTACGTTTAAAGTAATGATTGGCACGTTTGGATATAGGTCTCTTTTTCTTTTTTTTTTTATTTGACACAGAGAGAGAGGGAACACAGGCAGGGGGAGTGGAAGAGGGTGAAGCAGGCTTCTCGCTGAGCAGGCAGCCCGATGCGTGGCTCGATCCCAGGACCCTGGGATCATGACCCGAGCCGAAGGCAAACGCTTAACGACTGAGCCACCCAGGTGCCCCTCTTTTTCTTTTGTTTTCTATTTGTCTGGGCCCTCTTTTCTGGGCTTTCTCTTATAACTTTCTCTGGTAACCTGAAGTCTGTCTCTAGCACTTCAAGACTATGAGACTATAGCTTTGGGCCAGCCCACGCTACACAGATAAGGGCCTGTTCTCGGGTTAAAAGCCACAAACATCAAATCTCACCCAATGTAGTCCCCATCTTGTAAGGGTTACCTTCCCTCCAATTTCTGCCTCCTTTAGGTCGATATCCAATGCTTTCAGAGTTAAAAAGTTTTTTGGTCTTGATTTTATAATTGTTATTTGTAGGCAGGATATTTTGATCAAGTTTCTCTACTGTAGTCCCACTAGAACCTCAACCAAAGCTCTTTATAGTATCTGGTACACCAATTCCTATGACTTTTTGTGTTTTGAGGGGTTGAATTGGTTTGCTTCCTGCTGGAATCTCTCCCTGGAGGTACTAAATTTTTACTTTATTCTGCTCTAAGTCATTAACATTTCTTCATGTGTTTTCTCTCTTCATGTATTGTGGCTCAGGGTTACAAATGTCATTGAGTTTCAACAAAGTTGGGATTTTTTTCCTTATTACTTTTAGAATTAGTTTCTAGAAAGGGAATGGGGGTGGAAATACTCTGTCCTCTTGAAACCTGAAGTCTCTTGAGTTATTCTTTAGCAAGTTTAGATTGTAAATTTTTGGGCTAGGATAGTGTGTCTTTTGCATTCTCTCAACATCAGGAATTTATAGGAGCTACATTCCCAAAATTCATGTTGAAATCCGGGTGCTTTGGGCACACAAAGCTCTCTCACGGGTCAGTGTTTCTGGCTCTTTTGGCTTAATTGTTGTCAAAGAAACAAACTTCAATATTCCTATCTTTTCTGAACCACTGCCCTTGGCCTCTGCTTACCCAGATTTCTTCCAGGGCTAGAGCTGTACCCTATGCCTTCTCAGCGATGTATAGATCATACTGACAGAAAGGTGAAAAGCTTTTCAAGGGGAAAGCTTAAAAGATGAATTCTCTCAGTGGTTTCAGGAAAAGTATCATCCCTCAAGCCTTCAAAACTTGTGTGTGTGTGTGTGTGTGTATGTGTATGTGTGTGTATGGACGTGTGTGTTGTGTGTGGGGCAATCTTAAAGTTCAGCATTAGGAAAATATGTTTATTCCCATGGTTTTTTCCTAAGGTCTTCCTGAGAAAAGTAATGTAAACAAATCACTTCACATATCTAGTGGCAGATCTGGTCTGCCAGAGCCCTACTCATGCTGAAGATGAATCTAGAAACCCGGTCCACACCATACACTCAGTCTCAGAGTAACTTCCATGGGTTCTCCTCCTTAGCCAAGAGCTTTTCATAGACTGGTAAACTGTAAACTCTTCGGTGCCTAGAAGCAGCCCACAGACATCCTCCTGCGTCCTGGAAATGTCTGGGTTTCTGTGTGAAGTCTCTGTCAATCCTAGGATAAAGGGGGTATGTGGGAACCTCCATTTTTAATTAGCCTTTAGGGCACAGCCTGCTCTCTCCGCACTGTCACAACAAAGGGAGCTTTCTTTCTCTGGGAAAGAGTATTAAGATGCAGAATTGAAATTGTATACATATTATGTATGAAACAGCTTTTATCTACTTTTTCATCACTGACAAGTGATCTCCAGTTCTGGCTCAACCATTTACCAGTTGTATAACCTTGGGCAATTTCATGTCTTAGCCTAATTAATCTAGTTTGCTCCTTTATAAACTGGGGGTAATCACATTTTCCCTGACCACCTATATCAGACACTCAGCAAGGCTTAAGGGTAGCCTGGAAATGGACAAGTGTTATTAAGAATATAAAAATGGGGGTGCCTGGTCGGCTCAGTCTGTTGAGCATCTGACCCTTGATTTTGGCTCAGGTCATGATCTCAGGGTGGTGAGATGGAGCCTTGTGTCAGGCTCTGTGCTCAGCGGGGAGTTTGCTTGGGATTCTCTCTGTCTCTCTCTCTCTGGCCCTCCCCCTCACTCTCTCTCATCTTCTCTGTCTAATAAATAAATAAACCGTTAAGAAAAAATAGAAAAAAAATTATTGATACTACTGCTGAGAGAAAATTTTCTTATGAGGAGGGATGAGTTAAAAAGGAAATCTTGGGGGGCACCTGGGTGGCTCAGTGGGTTAAAGCCACTGCCTTCGGCTCAGGTCATGATCTCAGGGTCCTGGGATCGAGCCCCGCATCGGGCTCTCTGCTCAACAGGGGGCCTGCTTCCCCCTCTTTCTCTGCCTGCCTCGCTGCCTACTTGTGATCTTTCTCTCTGTCAAATAAATAATAAAATCTTAAAAAAAAAAAAAAAAAGGAAATCTTGGGATACCTGAGTGGCTCAGTTTGTTAAGTGGCTGCCTTCAGCTCAGGTCATGATCCCAGGATCGTGGGATGGAGCCCCGAATCGGGGTCCCTGCTCAGGGGAGAAGCTGCTTCTCCCTCTCCCTCTGCCTGCTGCTTTGCTTACTTGTGCTCTCTTTCTCTCTCTCTGTCAGATAAATAAATAATCTTTTTAAAAAAGATTTTATTTATTTATTTGACAGACAGATCACAAGTAGGCCAAGAGGCAAGCAGAGAGAGAGAGGGAAGCAGGTTCCCCACTGAGCAGAGAGCGCAATGCGGGGCTCCATCCCACGACCCTGGGATCATGACCTGAGCTGAAGGCAGAGGCTTTAACCCACTGAGCCATCCAGGTGCCCCAAATAAATAAAATCTTGGGGAAAAAAAAAAGGAAATATTGGTTGCTTTCTGAGACAGCTCAGTTCTGGGACTAAAAGCAGAATATAGGGCAATGTGACAGTGAGTTTACAGAAGGCTCTACGGCCACTGCCACATGTCCCCTCCTTTCCTCAGCCCTCCCGGCCCCCGGGAGGAGACAGTAATCTACACTGGGCAGGACACCCCTCCCCCGTGCTGCCAGGCCACCTATGCTGCTGGGCCTTGTCAGAGGGCTGACAATCAGCTCCCTGCTGCTTTCTCATCTTTTAAAATCCAATTAAACATCTCTGGCCACAGCTTGACAATTGTCTGGGCTCCACACAGTAGAGCTTCACCTGAGGTGGCATTAGGAAGCCAACAGAGAAAAAGAAAAACTTCTTTATCCTGGAAAGACCATGCCCCCAGTTCCTGAAGGGTGGAGCCATTGTGAGGTCTGACAGAGAAGGTGCCTGGTTCAATTCTGCATGTCAAGATGTCAAAGGTCAGGTAACAGATTTAACCTCATTGGCGTGGGTTCCCGTGCCTAGGAGCGATCTGGTGGTTTAAGCGTCAGCAATGGCATAAGGTATGTGTGACAAACAGCAGGTCTGAGTGGGATGTCCAGGCAGGGAGGGATGCTGGAAGCTTAGGAAAGGACAGATGACAGGGGACCTTGAATCTAAGAGTTATGCTGAACCGTTGGGCCTGACCTTTTATAGAAGGCGGGAGGATTGTGCTGGTCGTGGGGTGTTCCACCCTACAGGTTGCCATCTTGTAATGTCTAGCCATTCCCGAAGTTTTCTGAGGTCCATCTGGCCCAGCTAATCATAGTGCACTGGCACGGTTTTTGCTGAATATAATGTGGCTCCCTAACCACGTCAGAGGATGAATGTTGCATCTAGAAGGATCAAAGCTTCTTGTTCTGAAGAAGTGCTGTATGGTTACTGGGTCAACCAGGCCAAACCAACCCAGGAATCTGGAGTCTGGTCCTGAATCTGCTACTAACCAGTTGGACATATGAGGAAGTTCTTTTCTTGGGGCCTCAGCTTTCTTGTTAAGAAAATGATGGGAAAAGGGACAGCTGGACCAATGATCTCTAGAGCTCCTCTAGGGGGCGCCTGGGTGGTTCAGTGGGTTAAAGCCTCTGCTTCCGGCTCAGGTCATGATCCCAGCCCCGCATCGGGCTCTCTGCTCAGAGAGGAGCCTGCTTCCTCCTCTCTCTCTGCCTGCCTTTCTGCCTACTTGTGATCTCTGTCTGTCAAATAAATAAATAAAATATTAAAAAAAAAAAAAAAAGGAGCTCCTCTAGAGCTAAGCCTCCTCTTTCTTTCTATGTATAATCTATTATTTGCCTCAGTGGTGCAGGTCTGTGAATCATCATTCTTACACATTCACAGCACTCACCATAGCACATGCCCTCCCCAGTGTCCATCACCCAGCCACCCTATCCCTTCTGCCCCTTTCAACTCCAGCAACCCTCAGTTTGTTTCCTGAGATTAAGAGTCTCTTACGGTTTGTCTCCCTCCCTGGTCCCATCTTGTTTCATTTTTCCCTCCCTTCCCCCCACCCCCACCCTGCCTCTCAAATTCCTCATATCAGAGCGATCATATGATAATTGTCTTTCTCTGATTGACTAATTTAACTCAGCATAATACCTTCTAGGTCCATCCACGTCCTTGCAAATGGCAAGGGTTCATGTCTTTTGATGGCTGCATAGTATTCCCTTGTAGATCTATACCACTTCTTCTTCATCCATTCATCCGTTGATGGACATCCAGGTTCTTTCCATAGTTTGGCTGTGGTGGACATGGCTGCAATAAACATTCTTGTGCACGTGCCCCTTAGGATAATTATTTGTATCTTTAGGTTAAACACTCAGTAGTGCAATTGCTGGTCGTAGGGTAGCTCTATTTTCGACTTTTTGAGGAACCTCCATGCTGTTTTCCAGAGTGGCCACACCAGCGTGCATTCCCACCAACCGTGTAGGAGGGTGCCCCTTTCTCCGCATCCTCGCCAACACCTGTCGTTTCCTGACTGGTTAATTTTAAGTGCTCCACTTTCCCGAGGGATAGTTTCTGGTGACGACATGTCTGCGTTTTGCCTACCGCCATTCTTCTCACACATCTGGAGAACCCTTTGGTTGGACCAAGTTTCTGAGGAGATTTTAAAGACAGAATAAGTGATTTAAAAAAAAAAAAAAAAAAAGACCACTGCCCTAATTTAGCCTTTTGTAGATGGACTTTGGCCAATTTGGGGCATGTTTCAGAAACGGAAGCTGACTTGCCAGCAGACACAATGTGTCAACAATGCGGCCCAGTTTCCGTCTCTCTCGCCATCCACTTCTCTTCCTGCTCTTGGCTGCGGAGCTTACTGTGCGATGGGAGGGGAGACCGAAGGGAAAGGGGTGAAAAGACCCTGGAGTGGTTGAGGAAAGACTGAAGGGCAGGAGAAGGCCTGGGCTGGAAACCAGCAGAGGGGTGGGATTCAACAAGACAAAGAGAAGGGAATCAGGCTTTCGGAGGAAACCAGATGGGGAGGCTGGGCCGTGTGCTGGGGCAAGTCAGAAGCAGGCCTGGTGAGAGCAGGAAGCCTGGGAAGGGTCAGAGGGCCTGCAGCCTCCACTGCCTCCGGGCAGTTGAACGCTCCCACACTTGCTGGACCAGGACTTGAAGACCCAAACTGGGGTCTGAGATCTAAGAGCATATGCTCATTGCCTGAGGGCCTGTTAGAAACACAGCATCTCGGGCACCTGGGTGGCTCAGTGGGTTAAGCCTCTACCTTCGGCTCAGGTCATGATCTCAGGGTCCTGGGATCGAGGCCCGCATCG
The DNA here is from genome assembly GCF_020171115.1 of Neogale vison. Classification (NCBI taxonomy): domain Eukaryota; kingdom Metazoa; phylum Chordata; class Mammalia; order Carnivora; family Mustelidae; genus Neogale; species Neogale vison. The sequence goes on along the minus strand of NC_058096.1, from coordinate 202,256,221 downwards.
GGCTCTCTGCTCAGCAGGGAACCTGCTTCCTCCTCTCTCTCTGCCTGCTTGTGCTCTCTCTCTGTCAAATAAATAAATAAAATCTTTAAAAAAAAAAAAAAGAAAGAAAGAAACACAGCATCTCGGGCCCATCCCGGCCCTCCTGAATCCGAATAGTCATTTTAACAAGATCTAAAGGAGATTCCCATGCACCTTAAAGTTGGACAAGTACTGTCATTAAGGCCCATGGTTCTCAGTCATGACTGGGCTCTCTGCCCAGACCCTCCCTCCCACCACCCCAAACCAGAATTTTCTGGTGATGGGGCTTGGACATTGGAAGTTTTTATTTTTATTTATTTATTTTTAATCAAATTGATTTAAGTGACTTTATTTATTTATTTAGATTTTCATTTATTTATTTGACAGCCAGAGATCACAAGTAGGCAGAAAGGCAGGCAGAGAGAGAGGAGGAAGCAGGTTCCCTGCAGAGCAGAGAGCCTGATGTGGGGCTTGATCCCAGGACCCTGGGATCATGACCCCGAGCCAAAGGCAGAGGCTTAACCCACTGAGCCACCCTGGCAACCCGGACATTGGAAGTTTTTAAAAAAATTTTTTTAAAGGTGTTATTTATTTATTTATTTATTTGAGAGAGAAAGGGAGCGAGACAGCACGAGTGGGAGGGAGAGGGAGAGGCAGACTCCGACTCCCTTACTGAGCAAGGAGCCCAATGTGGGACCCCAGGATCACAACCCAAGCTGAAGACAGATGCTTAACTGACTCAGCCACCCAGGCGCCCCAATAATGGAAGTTTCCAGAAGCTCTATAACCTGTAGCCAGGGCTGAGAGGTGGTGTTCTCAGGGCTATAAAGCAAGAATGGAATGTGGGATTGGAGCATAGCATGGTGAAGGATTTCATAAGGGTCAGTCAGGCGGCTGTGTGAAGAAAGTCCTCAGCAAGCGGCCATCAGGGATGGCAAACCAAAAACATGGGATGAAGGGGAACGACTTGGCCACGTTGAGCCTTGATGGTTGAGAAAGCGGTTATGCTAGAAGTTGCTGCGGGGAGCTGGCTTGTCGAGGATAACGAGAGCTTAGTCCGGTTTAAGACATTTCCACTTAGATACGACGGCGAGCACGCCTGGCAGCTTTAGGTGGTGTGGGATCGGAGCACAGGTTAAAAAGGGCAGGACCGGATTTGTAATCTATCATCATGGAGAGGGGATCTTGAGTCATACAAATGGTACCGGGTGACCCGATAACAAAATAAAGCCTTTTGTTGTGTATAATATTAGGATGGTAGCCCAGAAGGAATTTTAGAAAAATTTAAGCCAAACTTCTGTGTGTGAACCAAGTGTCCTGACCTCAGCGACAGGGCAAGGAAGGTCGTTCCAGCTTGACCTCAGCAACCCTCTGCTCAGACTCAGGGAAGGGTCGTGTCCTGGGCCACCTTGCAGAGCCGTGGAGTTCATTTCCAGAAGAGCCTAGCCTGCGTGAGGTTCCCTGCCAAATCTGTGACTCAGCTACACACTTCCACTGTGGTATTTTCAGAGTACAATTATGTGTAGCAGAATCTCTTTTCCATGGCTGACAGAGTTGCCCATCTGTGGAGTCGTTAAGCTCTGTGCTCTAAAAAGCAGGCAGGAGGTACACAGTGGGAGCAGATCGGGGACCTGATCTGATGATGGTGGCGGGGGATTCAGGTTCTGCTCCAGGGCTCCGGGGCCCCAGCAACCCTCTCCCCTAGGGACCGCGGGAGCTGAGCAGGAATGCACAGATCGTCTTGGCAGGAGGCTGCAAAACAGACTGAAAATACACATTGAGGCAAAAGAAGCAGGCTTGGAGTCAGAACGTCGGGGTTCAAATCTAAGTCGGGGTTCAAAACTCTTCTCCGTATTGCCAGTAGCCTTGCCTGTTTCTTCCTCAGCGAAATGAGGGATTTTCTCTTCCTCAATGAGCTGCTATGAGTAAATGCAATGTTGCATAGGAGTAGTGTAACAAAGACACAGATAAGGAAGAAGACCAAAGAAAATGAGACTACCCATTTCCTTGACAGTCTGGGAGGTTTGATAACTTTCCAAGGGCACCACAGAGTAAGAATCAGCCCATTTGGTTTTTCTCTGTGCTAGTCTACCCAGGTTTTCCTCCTTCAGCCTGTGACCTACCTACCCCCGCCCCCGCCAAGTCAGTCCTTAAGGTTTTCTACACACCTATGATCCACACCTGGTTCTGTTTGCACACCTGGCCTTTGGCAAAACCGTGAAGTTAGCAAAATCACCTGTAGTGACCCTAGATCCTCCTTTTAGGGTGTGCTTCCCAAAGTAGGGTGGGCATCCCCCTTCCTGAGAACAAGACCCTCACATTCTCTTACGTGTCCCTCCTTTGAGAAGTAAAGGGCTCACTGTGGTATTTCCCGGGATACTGGCTTTCGGATATTGGACAAAAGCTTTAAGCCTTCATGATGGAATTTCTGGCATCAGTGCCCTGGGTGGAAATGTGTAGATTCAGATTTTTCTGGTATCCTTGAAACTGTAGTGCGCAGGCTTCTAACAAGTCATAGGGCTGGCCTCGTGAGCGAATTTTTCCCAGCCCTCCAAGAAGGCGTAAGTCGTGCCATCCACATTATCAGGGCTCTGGGATTCCCTAAAATGGGCCCAGTTGCATCACTTTGCCAGGATCCCGTGAGAATCAAGAAGAGGACAGAAGAGCGTGAGTTATCATGCTCCTCACACGATACAAGCGAATTTGCATTTCTCACACTGGCAGAATCTACCCGGAACTGTATGCAGAAAGCTACAACCAGAAGAAATCTCATGAAAATCAGTTCCTCTGTAGAGTGCCGTGTTCTCAAGCGTTAGTGTGAATCAGAATCACTTGGAGGACTTCTTAAAATACAGAGCGCTGGGCCCCACGTCAGAGTGTGTGATTCAGTAGGTCTGGGGTGAGCTGAAGAATTTGCGGTTCTAGCAGGTTCTCAGGTGCTGCTGATGCTGCCATTGTGGAGAGTATACTGTCCAGCCACGGGTCTTGTGCTCTGTATTTCATAAAACGCCTTCCCATCCCAGTGTCCTGTGGACCTCCGGCTCCTTGTGACCTCAAGAGGTAGGTCCTTCTGGAGGGAGAAGCCTGTTCAGGAAGACTGTGGGTGCTGAAGGTCGTCCTGCCCTTCAGGGGTGATGATCAGTAGAGCTGGAAGTCCAGCCTGTCACTCCTGCTGCCCTTTCTCTGGTTCTAGCGTGTCCCACTGCCAAGTTGTAGGACGTCAGCAAAGTGGGGCCAGAACCAGAACCTCAACCTTCTAACTCTTTCGGTGGGATTCTTCTCATCCACTTTGCCTTTAGCAGTCTACTATAAGCTGTAATAATCGAGGTATTTTGGACATTTACAGAGGAATATTTGGACGGTGAAGATGAAGGGGCTGGGGGGTAGAAACTTCCAAGAAGAAAGGTCTCTGAGGGTTGAGAGGAGCCTAGTCAGGCAGGGTCAGGGAAATGAAGCCAAGGAGGGGCCTGCTGGAGGGAAGGGCAGGGGGAAGAGAGAAGGGAAGAGGGAAGAGATGGGGAGCAAACTATGGGTAGAAAGTTAAGAAACCAGAAGACATTTTATATCACTCAGGCATTTAGCTTCATGGGAAAAGATGTCCAATGTTCTGTTAGCTGCTTGGATGCTGGGCCACATCAAAGGTCTGGTCTGCGGCTGATGTAGTGTGTTTGCAAAATCCCTCCCATTCACCCTGGCATTCTTTGCTATTTACCATTAGAGTAGTGTCAGTATTTGAAAAATTATGGAGCTCTTGATGTGTTTCCCTTTCAGCCCCATGTGTTTCTTGTATTTATCAAAATGGAACACTAACAAATATTTATTCAGTTTTATAAGACATGTTGACAATAAAGACTACCATGTGTGTCTCCCTGCCATGGTGATTATTTTGCTCAATACATGATTGACTAAGATGTCTTCAGTGTATTATAAACACAAATTAAAAATAGCAACCTAAAAAAAAAAAGATAAAACTGACAAATGGGAAGGTCCATATTTTTGGATGCAACACAGTGCCAACCTGGTTATTAGAACACGAAACAGATAATCCTTACTGAGTTATCTAAGTTTGTATAATGAGTCTTCTTCAAATAAGTATTTTTGGCTCCTGCAATGTTCCTCTTCATTTATAAAAGTCCCTCAACTTGGAACCTTTTAAGAAGTGGCATATATATATATATATTTTTTTTTTTTTTTTTTTCCTGCATGTATGTTCTAGTAACCTTGGATCTTTAAAGATCTGGCTATTTTATCAAATTTTCAAGATCAAGGTCCAATTCCGATTTTTAGCACCCATTTAATGACCATAATCACGAAGCAAGGCAGAGGTTACTGCATTTTCTTAATGCATATTTGTCAAACAGAAACTATTCCCAAAATGGCTAAGTACTCTCTACTTCGTTAGTGATAGGGGATGTTGGCTTTTGGGGATACAAAGCACTCAAGAGTTGTGTTGCTTATTTCTAAGGGTTTTATTAGTAAAACTGACAAAGCAAAGATTCTTAATATTTTTTATCATTTCCTACTGAATATTCATCAAACACATTGATTTAGAAGCTGAAGAGACTTATGTCAGGACCAAGGATTTTGTGACTTAGATTTTTTCCTTAAAGTAAGAAATGGAAGCATCTCAACCTATTACACAGAGCCAGGTCTGACACGTACTGGGGCCGTTTCACTGCAGTTTTTGTTTCATGAATTGAATATTGAAACAGCTGTTCTGAAGAAACAGAGAGGAAACTATAATTTTTAAAAGATTTTATGTATTTATTTGACAGACAGGAAGCACAAGTAGGCAGAGAGGCAGGCAGAGAGAGTTGGGAGAAGCAGACTCCCTGCTGAGCAGAGAGCCTGGATGCTGGGCTCAATCCCAGGACCCTGAGATCATGACCTGAACCGAAGGGAGAGGCTTAACCCACTGAGCCACCCAGGCACCCCGAAACTATAATATTTAAACTGTAACATTTCTGTCATTTATTGACTGAATCTCCCAAACAACTTCCCATCCTCATAAATTTGCTCCCGCGGTTGATTAAGATACAGACCTGTGTGATTTTTTTTCCATCACGGTGTGGGAATCTACCAGTTTTATTTCCAGAGTTTAGCTAATGCTTTTAACCTGGAGGTGGCCAGGAAATACTGTTGACCACACCCAATGTTGGGTGTGTGTGTGTGTTTGTATGTGTGTGTGTGTTCATGTCCACATTCAACATGTGCCATGGGGCTGCACTTATGTGCGTGTATGTAAATACCCATTTTATTATTATCTCCACCCTTCTACTTGATCTGATTTGGGGATATGAATATGGACAGTTGAGTCTTATATGCTAAAGCATGTACCAGAAATTGAACTTAAGCAAAATACAAAGATTATTAAAAAAAAAAAACACACACGCCACTGTGTTCTGTTGTTTTGGGACTGGAACCTGCTTCCATTCCTCTCTCTCTGCCTGCCTCTCTGCCTACTTGTGATCTCTGCCTTTCAAATAAATAAAATCTTTAAAAAAATATTCAAAAAGGATTGATATTAATGGGGTAAGGAGTTAAAGTCAGGGCAGAGAGGTAAGAACTAAAACCAAGTGGAGGAAGGATAGACTCCTGATACCATTATTTAAATGGTACCCTCTGTTCCTCTCTTCCTTTCTCTCTCTGTAACTGCCTCTACTTGAATTCATATAAGGCCCATGATTCAGCTTGATAGTATGCATCAGAAGCTCTACAATATTGTTTTAAATCTTTGCAGTAAATCAACTAGATGGGTGATGTTATTCCTGTTTTACCCCAGGAGGGTAAATGACTTCCCCCAATAACATAACTGGTGGCCTGCAAGACCTGGATTAGAGCCCCTTATGAATCTGACTCTAAAATCTAAGCTGACACACCACATTAGAATGCTAAGAACCTTTAGAGATCATGTTTTATAACCCAATTTATTTCACAGATGGGAAACTCAAGGCGTGCCCCCTTCATAGCGTCCCTCCGTCAGTGTGGATAATGGGGAGTTGACCGTGCCCACTAGGCTCTGCCAGGACTTCCCAACCAGGGAAATGGAGAGGATTTAGTGCTTCAGAGAGTCCTAGATAAGATTTAAGAATTGGGTCAAGGGGGACGGGAATGAACCAGTTAAAGGAACAGGAATTACTTAGTTTGATGTGAAATGTAAATCGTGCTCTTCAAGGGAAGAGTTAGCTGATGAGGGATAAAGACCAGCTGGCATCTACTTTCCATTTTGCCAAAGCAAGAAAGCAAAATAGTGTTGGGTGGGGGCTAAGTCAGTTACAATCAAGAAGACCTGAAAGGGGGAGGGTGTTGGAAGGAAGGTGGCTAGGTAGGGGATCGAGACCCCCACCAGGCTGGGAGCTGTTTTTGGCAGTTTTTTCTGTTTTTTTTTTTTTTTTTTTAATTGTTTTTTTTTCCCCCCAAGCTTAGAATAGCATTGCCCCTCTGAACAACTGCCCTTAAGAAGTAAAATCAGAATGGGGGCACCTGGGTGGCTCAGTGGGTTAAGCCTCTGCCTTCAGCTCAGGTCATGATCTCAGGATCCTGGGATCAAGCCCTACATCGGCATCTCTGCTCAGCAGGATGCCTGCTTCCCCCTGTCTCTCTGCTTACTTGTGATCTCTCTTTGTCAAATAAATAAATAAAATCTTATAAAAAAAAAAAAAGGTAACATCAGAATGTCTTGCACCTGCAAATCTTTCCACCCTCTGATCCATCTTGCCTACTGTGTTTAGAGCTGTTCTCATCTCTGCAGAGAGGGTTTCTCTAATACCTTCCATGTAGAGCTCTTCTCATGAAGCACAAATCTGATATTACTTTTCTGCTCCAAATGACCCCATAGTAGCTATGTTTAAGGTGTGGTCTGTAGATCCTGAGAGGTAAGTTTGCCAGTTGAAGCAAATTAAAGTATAGGACACCTCATTAAGTTTGAATTTCAAATAAATGGTAATTTTTTAGTATAAATATGTCCTGGGAAATATTTGAGCATCCTGTAGATTATCTAGTGACTGCAGCTGTGGAGATCTAAAACCCTTTCAAGGGGTCGCTGCAGGTCAAATCTATTTGCATAGTAACATTAAGACTTTTTTATCTTCTCTACAGTGTTGGTATGTGCAAATTCAACTGTAGTTTAAATTGCTGGTGTCTTAGCTTGAATCAAGGCAGGGACATTAAAGTATACTGGGGGACGTTGCGTTGTGCACAATGTCTGCCATTGACTCACAGTAAAAATGTTGCCAATTCTATTTAAGAATCTCCTTGATGAAGCAGTAAAAATTATTAGTTTTATTATATCTCAACCCTTGTACAGATGTCTTCTTAACACCCCAGGTGAAAAACTAGGACATATACATAAAACATCTCTGCTGAATACAGTGGTTGTCTTTCTTTGTGATAGTTTGGATCGGTTGCTTTTTCCATGGAACACCATTTTTTTACTGACAAATTTCGGTTATTCATACCTAAGTCTTTGGCAGTTATTTTCCTGAAAATGAGTGAAGTGAGCCAGTCACCTCAAAGAAAAAAACTTGACAGTATTTGTGCCAATTATAAAATTTGAGCTTTCAAGTGAAAATTAGAACTTTGAAAAACTTCTGTCTACCACTGAGAGCTTGACAGCTTCCCAATAAAGACTTTCTGAAGAGATTGGTGGCGATAACAATGAATGTGGGGTTTTCTTTTATGCCATATAATGAGATGTGTCAACATTTGGAAAGTCTGTGTACATCAGTGAACCAATATTTTCCAAATGACCAATGTGTGTTACCAAATTATGCATGAGTAACAAGATCCATTCAAAGTACAATATAAACTGGTAGATTTTAATATAACAGTATGAGAAGTTTCACTGCTATGGTTTCAGATTCCACATTTCAACTAACCTTTAAAAGTCAAGTTTAATGTCATAGCAAAGGAGTATATCTACAATTATCTGAAAAGGCTATTAAAATGGTTCTCCCTTTTCCAACTAGATATCTGTATAGGGCTCGATATTATTCATACATGTCAGCCCAACATCCTGTCACTGTGGATTGAATGTATGAGAATCCAGGTGTCTTCTTTTCAGCCAGGCAGTAAAGAGATTTGCAGAAATGTAAAGGAATGCTCTTCTTCTCACTATTTTGTATTGGGAATTATAGAAACTTTTCTTAAAAAATGTTAACAGGTAGAGGCGCCTGGGTGGCTCAGTGGGTTAAAGCCTCTGCCTTCGGCTCAGGTCATGATCCCAGGGTCCTGGGATCGAGCCCCGAATTGGGTTCTCTGCTCCGTGGGGAGCCTGCTCCCCCCTTTCTCTCTGCTTGCCTCTCTGCCTACTTGTGATCTCTCTCTCTCTGTCAGATAAATAAACAAAATCTTTTAAAAAAATGTTAACATGTAATGAGCTTATTACTATTTTTAAGTGATTGATAAATGATTTTTAAATGTTCTTAGTTCGAATTTTACAGATAAATACCTATTGATAAAATCTATCCAGCAAAAGCTCTTTGAGGTCTACCATAGTTTATCTTTAAGATTTGTTTACTTATTCTAGAGAGAGAGAGAGCAAGAAGGGGGAGGGAGGCAGAGGGAGAGAGAGAGAGAATCCTGACACAGACTCCCCACTGAGCACAGAGCCCTACAGGGGACTCAAAGTGGGGCTTGATTCCAGGACTCCCAGGTGCCCCAAGGTGTACCATAACTTTTAAGAGTGTAAAGGGGTCCTGAGACCAAAGGGCTTGAGAACCACTAGACCACAGGAGGATACCCTGACTGGTGAGCCAGATGTTTGGGAATTTCCACCATCCTCTTCACTTAATATCACCATCTCTGAAGCTACCCCCATGTCACAGCATAACCATGTTGCCGATTTCTGCACACGTTCTGGACTTTGGGGCTGAACTTTGTGCATACCATTCCTTTACTTGGAACATGTGTCCTGTACCCTTTATCTACTTATCTGGTGGTTAGGGGGTCAGAGCTATCATCTTAGCATGAAGGACTGAGAATGCAGAGAATCAGAGACCCAACTTCAGTTTGTTTATAGGTATGCTCTGCATATAACCTTTAGGATTTTTGTTTGTTTGTTTTTACCATCTAAGGGCCAAATGTCCTGCCATAAACTTATGGGATTTTTGTAAATATTAGCTGACAATTTCTAGTGATATCTGCGGGCTGTTATGATCCAGTGCAGATTAATCAGAGTGTTTTGCACCTGCTGTGAGCAGAACACTTGGCAGTGGGGGCAGGGACTTAAGGACCTACACCATGGTTGGAGACACAGGATTCATAGCCAAGGAGTAATTAAACAGGACACAAGAAGGCATGTAATCGAAGGGGTAACCAGGTGCTGTAGGACTTTAGGGATGGGGTGGTGGAGGCAGGGGTGGGCACATATGTGTTTACTGTGGCTGGAGAAATCAAAGAAGGCTTCTGGGAGGAGGCAGGGACTTGCTGGGACTTGTTAGGTAGGCAGGGTTTAGTTAGAGGTCAGCAAGGCAGGATTTCAGGTCAGCGAATAAACACGAGCCAGGGCAGAGAGTCAGAAATGAGCACAGCATGTTCACGGCCTAATGAGACTGCTGACCATGGTGAAGGTGAATGGTGCGAGGTGATAAGGTTGAAAGCTAGTCAGAGGTTTTTTAGCTTGGACGTGGAAGGAAGGAGGAATCAGCCTTTTATTTATTTATTTTTTTATTAGGGATGGGGCATGGTGTTTTTCTGAGCACAGGATGGGTTATTACCGAATGGATTTAGGGCATCTAGTTAGTGATGTAGGGATGTGAGGTGGCAAGGCTCTGGACTGGGGTAGCAGCAAGGTTTTTTTGGTTTGTTGTTTGTTTTTTAAGATTTTATTTATCTATTTGACACAGAGAGAGAGAGCACAAGCAGGGGGAACAGCAGGAAGAGGGAGAGGCAGGCACCCCGCCCAGCAGGGATTCCCACTGTGGGACACTATCCCAGGACCCGAGGATCATGACCCGAGCTGAAGGCAGATGCCTAAACGACGGAGCCACCCAGGTGCCCAGGGATTTTTAAAAAATGAAATACATGCAGGGAACTGCTTCCAGAATGCCTGCTCAGTGCCTTTAAATGGGAGTGTTTTACATATGAGGACATGGGGATTAAAGCCCCACAAGAGCATGTTTGTGACATAATTGGGTCTTATGACATGTGGCTGCCTTTTATTCGAGCCTTTCTTGGGTCTTATCCTCCCGGCCACTAAATAATCGTCTGGTCTGGGGCAGGTCCTTTAACTCCTCCGTGTCTTGGTCTTGTCATCTGTAAAATGAGGGTGTTAATAGGCCTTGTCTCCTGGACTTGTTATGAGAATTACATGAGTTCATACATGTAAAGTGTTTATACTGGGTCCTGGGACATAGGAAGCCTTTAAAAAATATTATTTATTTATTCAGTCATTCGTGTTAGCTTGGGAATATAAGTATTTAAATTACCCAGTGGGCCAAAGCGTTCAGAGCTGTGCTGAATCAAATCTCTTCACCACCTGCCCTCCCCTCCCTCCCAAAGAAAGCTGGCTGGAGACATTGTGAAGATGGGACTCAGGATCTAGCATGGAACAATGTTAAAAACTCTAATTCCACGAATACCTTAAGATCTGAAGTATAAAACCCAGAGACCCGAGTCACAATATAATCCTGCTACTTCACTGGCTCCCACTGCAGAGAAGATAAATCTGGATTACTTAGCGAGCCAGCAAGCCTTCTTGACTGGCTTTGTGTTGTCCCAGCCTCCTTCCTCCCCCAGCCTGGGAGGCCTGCCCCTCCAACCTGCACTCCTGCTTCTTTTCAAACACATCCCACCCTGGACTTGGGTCTCCCCCGCCTTCACTCTTTCCCCCAAAGCTCATTCCTCTTACTCCACTTGTGCCCAATAAAATTAGTCACCTGTTTTTAATAGACTTTATTTTTTAAGAGCAGTTTTAGGTTTACAGAAAAAATTGCAGAGAAAGTGCAGAGTTCCCCTATACTCTCTCTCCCAACTGTTTCTCCTATTAGTAACATCTTGGATGAGTGTGCTACATTTGTTACAATTGATGAGCCAATATTGATACATTGTTATAAGTACATTGTTATATAAGCCCATAATTTACATTAGGGTTTACTCTTTGTGTTGTACATTCTATGGGTTCTGACAAAGGCATAGTGTAGTATAATCATGACAGTATCATACAGAACAGCTTCAATGCCTTAAAACTGCCCTGTGCTCCATCAGCTCGCTCCTCCCCTTTCCTCCCCTCATCAATTTTTAAGAATCAGAATGCCATGTCTTCAGTGAACACATCTCGAATGAATCTCTTTGATGCTTTCGTGGCATATTCTTCATACCTATTACAGCTCCTGTGTTCCACATAGTACTACAGATGGACCCACACTCTTCTTCCTTCCCTAGGTTGTATCTCCATGAGGGAGAGGATGTACTATGGATTTGGACAACACCTAGCCTAGACCCTGTTCTTAACAAGTGTCTTATACATGCTGGCTGACCTGAATTGTGAGCAAATATCAGGGTGGGGTCTTTGCGGAATAGAGGCAGGGCTTTAGACCTTGAAGTCTGGAAGGGACAAGGTAAATGAATTTGATACTTGGATCAGCACTCGAGGTTTGTGGATGGGAAAGTTCTTTGAAGGCAATCATCTTCGGTCCCTTCAGATTTGGGCTCAGGAGCAGGCTTACTGCTAGGCCACAGGGCTCTTCCCCTGCCTTGCCACCTCTTCAGAAAGAAAAAGTGAAACAACAACAAAAGAAGAGAAAGGAACAAGGAGCCTGATTGTTTTTATCCTTCCGTCCTTGTGCCCCTATCAGGAAGGCCCCTGGAAAGCCTTATGTTTGGTCCTCACTCTCTCTTCCCAGGTGGCCCCCAACAATTGATGCCCAGAGTGCTTTCTTTGGCCAAGGAGCACCTTCTCATAAACGCTTATTTTCTTAAGTCACGCTGAGCTTTTTGCTTTAAAGACGCTGTTCTCAGACGTTCTAAAACGCTGTAGGAACATGCAGATCGGAACAAAAGCAAATAAATCGAATCTTGTGAAGTAAAGCAGAAGCCCTTCTCCAACAGCCAGCACAACGCTAAATGAGAAATAATCACTAGATACAGTACTTTCCCCTCTAGACAGGAGCTGCCCTTGGCAGAAACCCCCACCCCAAATACGCGACAGTGAAGGTACTCTCCTCCGCTGCCACACGAGAGGCCGCAGTTTTAGCGCACTACCTATTCCTTTAACCAACACTCGCTGTTTGAAAGACCTTGGCCTTTACTTCCTTGTACCTGCCCGCAAACACACGTGTGGGGGGGTTGGGAGAGACGCAGACAGAAAGTGCCCCCTGTCACTCCCCGAATCTTTGGGCCCACAGTGGCGCCAGACCCGGCCCGGGTTAGAGGCGGGGGACACTCTGGAAACCCGGTTAGATCTCCAGGTGCCCTTACCTGGGACAGTGAATGCTCTCGAGAGAGCAGGGCTCCCCCGTCCCCCCGCAACCAGGAAAAGCCTGAGGAAGCAGGAGGGGGAGTATGGAAGTAGCCTGGCAAAGCCCCTCCACCCCGAGACGACCGCCGCGGGCACCTGGGCTCCCAGGGGGCGGGGCTTCCTCCAGGTGTGCAGTAGAGAAGGCCGCGGAGGGCCGAGGCCAGCGCGGGAGCCTAAGCAGCGCATTCTCCCGCTCTTCCCCTTCCCATCCCCATTCCCATCCTCATCCCCAACCCCGCCCCGCCGAAATGAAGGGGAGGAGCGGTTAATCCGCAGCCGGCGTCCGCAGGCTCCGCAAGCCCCGCCCACCTCAGTCGGGCGACAGCCCGGAGCACGCTGCGGCGCGCAGGGGGTTAAGCGGCAGCCGGCGGCCGGAGCGCGCTTAACCCTTTGGCGCCCGCGGGTCCTCCGAGCCAGGCGGGGTGGCGGTACCCCAAGCCCCACGCGGTGGCCACCCCGGGCGCGCGGGCCGAGCGGGTACAGCCGCGGGCCGGGCCCGGCCCCTGGGGCGCGGCGCGGCCCGTGGGAGGCTCGGCGGGCGGGGGGGAGGGAGGGGACGGCGGCGGCGGGCGCGCAGCGTCGCCAGGGCGAAGCCGGCGTGCGGCGCGGCGCGGCGGGCGCGGAGCGAGCGAGCGAGCGAGCGAGCGCCTCCGTCCCCGGATGTGAGCTCGGGGCGCCCGCGGTCCCGAGCCAGCGGCGGCGCGGGCGGCGGCGGCGGCGGCGGGCACCGGGCACCGCGGCGGGCGGGCGGGCATGGGGGGCGCTACGAGCGGCCCCGGCGGCCGGGCCGGCATCTCCGCGGCGTCCCTCCGCTAGAGGAGGGGACCAAGCCAATTCTCCTTTGCAGCAAAAAATTACATGTATATATTATTAAGATAATATATACATCTTATCTTATTTTTTTAAAAAAGTTTATTTTGCTCCATTTTTGAAAAAGAAGGAGCGTGGGTGGCGAGCGGTTTTTACAAATTATTCTTATTTTCTGCTATCTGTCCCCGTCCCTCCCCACCCCCTGCTGAAGCGACAATAAGGGCAGGGACCGCGGCTCCAATCTATTGGTCACCCCCTTACCCGTTCCTCCCCCGCCCCAACGCCCAGCACCGTGCCCTGCACACAGTAGGCGCTCAATAAATGTTCGTGGATGATGATGATGATGATGATGAAAAACATGCACCATCAACGGCAGCAGCAAGCGGACCACGCGAACGGTGAGCAGCCAGAGCCTGGGCACCCGCTGCCAAATCTCATCCTTGTCATGGTCCTCCTCTTCCCACCCCCTCTCCCTTCCCACCCCCTCCCGTCTCTGATGCGCTGGGTGGGTTGAGGGGGTTGGAAAGGATGCTTCTAGCTCGGTGCCATCTACATAGAAAGGGGAGATGCGTGACAGCCACTCCGTTCTCCCCTTCAGGCCTTGAATGTCAGAGTTAATTCTGCATTTGTGGGGTGGGGGCGGCCGTGGAGTCCTTGGAGTACTGTGCCGCCGGAGGGGCGGCGAGCCGAGGTGATTCGGGTTCAGTGTCCTCGGGCTCAACTTTCCTCCAACGCTTGCGAGCGATGGAAGGGGGGGATGACTGTTAGTACTCAGCCTGAGCCCCCTTTTCAGCCTCTTCTCGCCTTCCCCTCCTTCCCCGCCCCCTGGTCTCCAGTGGCATCCGGAAAATTCTAGGATTGCCCGGTTTCCCTCTTCGCGTCGGTGGGCGAAGCACACCCGCCCCTGGAGAGGGAGGCCCGGTCTCGGAATCGCGGCCAGGGGGTCGGGAGGAGAGTATTCCCGCTCCCAGCGCCGCGGTGCACACGTCGGTAACCTAGCAGTGCCCGGGGAGTCGCGGCCGCTGTGGGGCTCCCCTCCCCAGTTCGGCCTGGGCACCACGTGCAACCACCACGCCGGCTGGGCTGGGGCGAGACGGTGCCTGGAACAGCTTCTGGTCAGCCCTCCTACCTCCTCCTTGGAGGCTGGGGGGCGCTCCCCCACCCCCCAACCTCAGTGGGCTCACAGCCTTCCCCGGAGAGCGCTTCCCAAGGGAAGGTTCCGCAGGATTCCTCCCCAGCTCGGTTTCCAGCTGGGGACTGCTGCTGCCCCAGGCCGGTGGCCCTCTTCTCTGGTTGCTGGGCAGGCAGACCTGTGCTTGCTTCGACTCTCTCTCGTTCTTTACTTAGCAAGAAATGGTTTTGCAACGGCCCATCCCTCTACCTTTGCCACCACTCTCACTTTGACTTCTGCCTCAGTAAGGAGGTTGTGACTCAAGGTAGGCAAGTGCCTGGGAGACCTGCCTTAGGTGGAGGCCTGACCCAAAGTCTGAGGGGGCTTTGCACTTGCAGCCCCTTTGGGGTTCTGCCCTGTACCTAGATGCCAGCCTGCAGTTATGCCAGCCTGCACTTCGGTGACTCCTGCTCGGGCCTTGAGGGCCCCTGGCATAATCCATCCTGTCTTTCCTAGGGGTAAGGGGTGCAGGCTGTCTGCCTTGACTGTATCCCTGGATGCTGGCTTGGCTGCTGCGGCTGCAATTTAAAATGCAAAAAAGCCCTAAAGATGTTTTCTGTTTTCGGAAGCCTGTGGAGGAAATGAGTCCCAAGCATCATGAATTTTCATTTGCAGGAAGTGTCAGTGCATAATCTGGATATTTGTTATGGGGCTTTTGGTATTGCCCTGGTGCCAGTGGAGGAGGTTTTTTTTTCCCCCTATGCCGAAAAACATGCATTTGTGGCTGTACGATGTTGGAGTGACATCCTGAAAATGATGAAGACTATTGAGTTATTGGCACTGCCCCCTTCCCCCCCACCCAGGGGTAGTTATTTTGGAGAAAAGCTATTGTGTGTATTTGTTAACTCATTAGAGATCCATGGGTTTTTAAATATCAGAAAAGGTGGGATAAATGTGGATGGCTTCAGTTTGAAGAAGGGCACCAGCAGAGTCCTTGGGAAACCATGAATATAGAAAGGAGCTCACCCCATTGCACCAGTGGTCCCGTGGCGCCCAGGACCTAGCGCGAACACTTCTTTTCCTGCTCTGGTTGACCACATTCCTGCTTCTGAAAAATAGGACATGAAGTTCTAAATGGAAACATGGGAACCATACCCTCCCCCCTCCCACCCGTTATTGATGGGAGACAGCCTTTGCTTTTTTCCTGAGACTGGATTCTCATTGTTTGTTTATTTGTTTGTTTGTTCATTTTTCCTTTTCTCCTTCTTCCCAGAGGCAAACTATGCAAGAGGCACCAGACTCCCTCTTTCTGGTGAAGGACCAACTTCTCAGCCGAATAGCTCCAAGCAAACCGTCCTATCTTGGCAAGCTGCAATCGATGCTGCCAGACAGGCCAAGGCTGCCCAGACTATGAGCACCTCCGCACCCCCACCTGTGGGATCTCTCTCCCAAAGAAAACGTCAGCAATACGCCAAGAGCAAAAAACAGGGTAACTCGTCCAACAGCCGACCTGCCCGCGCCCTTTTCTGTTTGTCACTCAATAACCCCATCCGAAGAGCCTGCATTAGTATAGTGGAATGGAAGTATCCTTTTTTTTTCGGGGAAGTCTTTCTCATTTTCTCTTGAACATCTGTTCTTTAAAAGGATCTGCTTTCTGAAATGGCACTTACAAAGTCGTAGCCGTCTGGGATGTGAACACGGGAAAGCTCTGTGTACAGGATCTCATTGTATATACCTTCCTATCTCCTCGGGGTGCGGAGGGCTGGCTCTCTGGGTATATTTAGCCGTGTGTGTGTGTGTGTGTGTGTGTGTGTGTGTGTGTGTGTGTTGTGATGGAGGGAGGGGGCGACAAAAACTTCAAAGTGGCAGTCAAATAGGAAACTGACCTTTGGTCATTTGATACTAGGTGATTAGTTTAAACCCACCATTGCTTTTGGGACTGTGATAGGCATTGAACCTCTTGCAAATGAGGTATGCTGATTTAAAACAAAAAGACTGTACGAGACTTTGCTAGAAATAGATACATTTTTGACCTTTAGCGGCATCTTCCCATTCTGATGTTTAGAATTTTTTTTCTGCAACTCCCCACTATGGCTGAGGTTGCTTCCAGCTCTGACATTTGCTGATCTGATCGTTCAGGTAGCTACAAATATGAACACTTGCTTCATAGGGAGGGAGCAATTTGCTCATCAATGCTATGACTTCCTGGAATTTCCTTTTGACATGTTCCAAAAAAGCATTTGAAACGTGAGCGTGAGGGAGCATGTGGAGGGAGAGGCTTGTGTGTGCCTCTCCTTCCCGAGCCCTTGTGAGCTAGAGAGCAGTCTGTCAGTGGGGGAATTTGCAGTTGCTGCCTTTATAAAACATTCTGTCTGTGTCCTTGGACTGGAGTTACATTTCTGAGTGTCTCCTATGTATTTTTAAAACTGAACTCCAAATGCCCCAGGATGGTTGTTAACGTCCCAGATCTTGGAAAACTGGGGTGCTCGGCCTGATCACCCCTTCCCCAAATCTGGAAGCCAGTCTCCAGTTACTGTCACCCTCCAGAAACGTTGACTGAGGCCTCCTTTCTGAGCAAATGGCTTTCTAATTAGTCAGATGATTCACTGGTCTGGGTAAAACAAAGCATTTCCTTTTCCCAGAAGTGTATTTGGGACTACAGGAGCCTTCAAGTATCTCCTAAGCATAAGAAGGAGTGAGGAGGTCAGGCTTTCCCCAGCACCCCCAGGGTGAAGGAGCTCAAAAGGGAGGATCTTGGCCGCCAGCTGGAAGGTGGAGCTGTAACCCCCTTAGAACCTGGGTACCTAGCTGGTCTGCTCTTTGCAGGCCTTCTGTTGTAGCTGGTGGTTTTCTGTGCTCACGGACACAAGTTAAAATGAAGTAACTTTGTGGAGAAAGGTTTTGGAGAGGGCAGCCAAAGGCGAGGGTAGGATTTGAGGGGTTTTCATGTGCTTTTCCTTTTTAGAACAGATGTCCGCTCTCTAGAGGGAGTTATGGTGTCTCTCGCATAGCTGGGGGTGCGTGGACCTGTTTTCTGTGTAAGTTCTCTTCTAGTCTGAGAATGAATGCTAGTGTCAGCCCAGAGGCAGCTAGGCGCATGGGGGCATGCCTCGATGGCATCGCTGCTGGCAGAAGCATGGTTGGCCTCAGCCAGAAAGATCTCCTCCTCCTGAGGTCGGCCTGACATGACTTGGGGTGAGCAGAGTCCTCTCTGGGGTCCTTCATTGCATGTGGAGTAAGGTGGGAGGCCTGACACTGTTCCTCTTTGTGCACAGTAATGTGTATATCTCAATTTATGTGTACGGAATGATTCCTGGATCGTACAGCTGACTCCCTTTCCCGCATGGCCGGACACATGTGTACAGGAACTATGGGATGTGGGCTGCCAATGTAGGGAGAAGCCTGCCTACAAATGGGACAGTCTGTAGAACAGATCTTTAAACAACATATGATTTGTTTGTCTTTCCCAGTGATAGTTCCCTTCTAGTTCAGGGAGCAGGTCATAGAAATCCTCGGAAAGCCAGCTGTGCCAGGCCCAGTCCGCACTGGGAGAGTGAGAACCTTGCTGGTCTGTATATCCAGACAAGGCAAGAGTGTCCTGTATCTTGGGGGGAATGAGAAGTGTTTGCCTTATCAGAAGGACTTTTTGGGAGCAGACCCATCTATTTCTCTGTTGCTCTGTTGTGCGTGGCTTATAAAAATCTTGGGGCAGTGAGATAATTAACCATCCACACTTGGCAGCTGAAATCAGACCCCCATAAGGAAAAACAAAAAAGTGTTTGGCTTTCCCGAATAGCATTGGTATTTCTTGGATTTGCTGGTCTATCATTTAGGTATTGGGAACTAAAAGGGAAGAATGGTGGTATGGGGGGGGATGAGAGAGACCACAGGGTGTGTTTTCTCTGTAGGATAACAGTGGGGCAGTTGGCTTTTAAAATTGCAGTAGGAATGACAAAAAAAAAAAAGAAAGAAAGAAAGAAAGAAAGACGAAAAGAGGATTCTGAAGTCATCTGAAGGGGGACTGTCTTGAGGTTGGATCCTTGGATAAGAGATTTTGTAATACTAGAAGAGGTAAAAGAATAAATATGAATGAAAGCTAATTGGCTTTAAAAATAAACCCATCAAAATTAGTAAGAAAAGAAAGTCATTTGTTGTCCTTATTTCAATGAGTGTCGAAACACTTTAAAGGGGTGATTTTTCATAAGACTCAGGGTATCCACAGGGAGGTAGTGGGCCTTTGTTTCCTTCAGCATTTTTGGATTTCCCAGAAGGGTATCAGGATGAATGGAGAAGGCTCTGTTCACATCCTCAAAGCTTTAATACTTGGAGATGTTTAGTATCAGTGGCTTTGCCTTTTGTGAGTGAGGTTATGGCAGAAACACTTATAAAATCAAGCCATTCCCCCACCCCACCCCCCAAAGTTGCAGATTATGTTGGTGCTGAGAAACCTTGCATTCGGAAAGCCTGAAAGCCAAAAGAAGAAAAACAGTCATTTTGGCAGAAGTCAAATTTTGCATTGCCAGTTTTGACAATGTCTCTTAATAACACCAGAATGTTGAAGCAAGTATCTGTTGCAAGCTGATTTCAAAGTGATTTCTTCCAGACAGACCCCCGAGATTTAGAATTGTTCAATTGTACTTTCAGAGTGTCTGGTGCTGATTTCTTATGGCTTTTTATTTAATTTGTTTATAAATTGAATGCAGTAACAGCTCATTAGAAACCAAGCTCCAGTCCAGCTGTAATCCGAAACAGTGATAGGCATTGATTAGTAAAGGAAGCAGAGGGGGAGCTGGAGCCTGGCCGCTTGTCCCAGCGTCTGAGGTATTGGAACATGCCACGAGACGGTCCCAGGTAGAGTGCAGAAAGTTCTGGTGCCTTGGCCTGCCCCGGTCCAGACAGGAGACTGACCCAGCCAAGAATAGCCCCCGAGAAAATGGCTTTAACACATGGAGGCAAGGATTTGTGGAAGAGATTTGTCTCATGGGGACTTCTCTTTGTGTCTACGGCACCAGGAATGTAGTGTTCTCAGGCCTTTGTCGCCTTTAAAACTTGAAGAAGCAGAAACATGTTTCATAGGGTGCCCTCACTGGACGTATGTGTACGTTTCAATATAAAACGCACAGCAAAGAACAAGCGTAACATGGTCCTTGCAAGAGAAAGGAAGGACATGAAAAAAGTCATTCGATAGGAACATCTGCCAGATGACCATGGACGATGACATTTGCTGGAGACAGAGCGGGCACAACAGTGGGTTGAGAAAGGACTCGAGTGCGTAATTTTTGTTTCAAAAGTGATTCAAGAGTGGTGTGATCGGGAGTGTGATGGGAGAGATGGTTTCCGTTTGCATAAGACATATATGCCTTAACAACATTTTCCAGACCATTTGACATATTTATATTATTGGCTATTTTTGCCAATTGTGTGGCCTTAGCTATTTACATCCCATTCCCTGAAGATGATTCTAATTCAACAAATCATAACTTGGTAAGTGTCCTTAGAGTTCCTGCTTGTCCTGATAGGCGGTTTTCATTGGCCTCTCTACTTAAACTGGCAGCTGGCTTTCTGGGTGGTGGAAGTTTACAGCTATGCATGTGATGTTTCCTGGAGCTTTGCAACAGGGGGTTTGTTTGTGGGTTTTTTTTTTTTTTCCTTCTGACCTGTATTCTCAAATTTATACTGAATGAAAGTGTTTAAAGTCATGAATCTTGCATAAATAGATGTGGCACTTTTTTATGGAAGAGGTTTGTAGCAGATTTTAAAATAACTTTTCTCTCTGCATAGGCTTTTGCTGTCTACCATTCTTTTCCGGATAATATTAGCTCCTTTTGTTTTTGTTTTAGTTTTAAATCCAGTGTTTATTTGAGAGTGATGGGTATTTTGTTTGGTCAATTTTTCTGGTAAGTAGAGAATTATCGTAGATTTTGTACATGAACTATTCATTTTTAGAGCATCAGAATACTATAGAATGAGTAGATCTACGTTGGAACATAATTTGGAGAATACAGTGTAGTTTGCATTAGGAGGATCCTATGAAGATACATTTTATCCCAGGATAAAATGATTCTAGGGTTAAATAAATTGGGATACTTCCACATACTTTATTGCCCTCTTAAAGATTTATAGTGCACATAAGCTCAGTAAGAGCTCCGGGAAGGTCTGTAGTTAAAAAACTGGTTTCATTTTGTTTAACTCAGCTCGTCTCTAAAAGTAATTGGTCATGGATTCTTCAAACAGTTTTTTGGCAGACCACATCACGGAACCATTGCTTCATGAAACTTCCTTTGGGAAAGGTTGATGTAGTTTAAAAAAAAAAAAAAAAAGACAGAAAGAAATTAAAAAAAAAAAAAGAAAGAAAAGAAAAAAAAGCCCAAAGGAGCCCCCGAGTTGGGACTAGGAGCTTGTCCCACTGGGCTGGGACAACTAGCTGTGTTTTGGGGGGCATTTCCCAAATCCTTTCCACATTGCTGTTCAGCCACTTGTCAGGGGGTTCTGGATGAGGTGATCATTGGGATTGTATTTGCTTCTGACATTCTGTAATCTTTTCTTGATGATGCAGAAGCCATGTCGGGATTTTTCTGGAGTGGCTGCATCCTCCTTGGGGCCGCTGTGCAGAAAGGCAGGTGGAGGAGGGGGCTGGTGCTGGGTAACAGGGAGCTCTCTTTCTTGTTTTGCTCTCTCTTTTAGCTAGATTCATTTCTGGTTTTCCATGTTGCAGCTGTATTTGAGTAAGGCGGCTGTTTGTAACTGAGTGAGTGGTATAAAGGCAGAACCGGGGTTTATGGGGGGGACTGCTGGGTTCTGAAGATACTGAAATTATGCTCTTGTGATTTTATTGATTTGATTTGATTTTTTAAAGATTTTACTTAGTTGTCAGAGAGAGAGAGAGAGATTGAGAGAGAGGATAAGCAGGGAGAGTGGCAGGCAGAGGGAGAGGGAGAAGCAGGCCCCCTGCTGAGCAAGGAGCCCAGTGCCGGACTCCAACCAAGGACCCCAGGACCATGACCCAAGCCAAAGGCAGACGCTCAACCAACTGAGCCATCCAGCCATCCCTGCTCTTGTGATTTTAGCTTTAATCATGTGTACACAGGACTTCATGTTACACTTAAAACATTGTGGCCTATGTTAGGCGTAACATGAGGTCTGTTCATATTTGGGCTTTTGTAATCTGAATTCTAGAGAATGTAAAAAAAGTTTTGGGTATTGCTACTGAAAATATAAGTCAGCAGGAGTTGGATACGCATACACACATTTGCCGTGAGTGTGGGTTTCTGCTTTGCTGGGGGTGATTTGTGTGCTTTGCTCGTAGACAGGCGACATCAGATGGTCCTTCTAAAGGAAGAGCAGAAGTGGCGGAGAGCCCCCATCGAAGGGGGTGGTTCATCAGAGGCGAGGCCACAGATGGTGTCAGCCTTGTTACCAAATTTAACAACGTGGATGGTGACCCAGTTTGTTGCTTTTTGTAGCTCAAGAGAACATGATTAAACAAACTTAGAAAATAAATACCTTTCAGAAAGGCCGATTAATTCAGATCAATGGAATAATTAATGGAGCTGCCTGCGTAAGCCAATTAATATTCTGATTTTTCCCAGGGAAATTCAGGGCACTGATATCTGCCGTCCGACCGTTTGGATTTCTCAGGGAATGAGTCAGGGAATAAAATATAGGAAATGGATAAATCTCTCTTCTTCTCCCTTGCAATCCCTCCCCTGCGGATGCTTTCTTAACAGTTCTTACACAGAGGTATTTTAAGGGGTGGGAGGGAGGGAGGCCCTGTATTAGTTTGGCAGGCCTTTCTAAAAACCAACATATACTCCTTTGACCTCTTACTGTTCTGAAACTCTAGCATTTGAGTTTCTGTCTTGTTTCACTTGGATGGTCACATGGCTAGAGGAGTTTATTCTCTGCTCGACTCTTTAAATATTTCCTTTCCCACTGTGGGAAGGGAAGATCTTTGCGGATTTCCCCCTGACTCTCTGCAAGGTCACAGGCCCTGTCCGTGCTCCCACTAGGGAGCCAGGGTTTTTTTTGTTGTTGTTGTTGTTTTTTGTTTTTTAATACATTTGACCCAATTTGTACCAAAGTGATGGCTCTATTTTTGGGATCTGTTGAGAGGCGGCTGAACGAAGCTTATTTTTCATCTGTAGTAAATACCTTCCAGTTAACGTGAATGGCAAATCAAAGGGCAGAGAGCGATACGGGTTGCAAAGCAGCACGCGTCAGGGAGCTGGTGGGTTTCCTTCGCGCCTTAGCTCTCCGGGAACTGTGTATGTTGAACCCTTAGAGCCAACTTTGTGCCGAGCTCTGCCTGCCTCTTAAGGTCCTCTGTAGTGACACAATTCCTTCTGCCGGGTGAGAAAGGTGACCAGTGTGTGTTTGGTCTGGGTGGCTTGTAACTGAGCCAGCTTGGGGCATCTGGAGACTGCCTTGGGGGCAGCAAGTTTTCCCAGGGTTAGGTCGTCCTCGTCGTCCTCTTCTCCTTTTTTTTTTTTGGTTAAAATATAAACAGTCTCAAGTTTCTATGCAGTTTCACTTGTGGACTTGCAGGGACTCGCGGAGGTTGAAGCCATGGAAACGGTACGACTGAGTTCCCACAGTGAGATGCTTTTTGGCTCCGTCTGTCGCGCTAGCTCCCCAGTTCCACTTACTGAAAGTGTGTATCACTTATTTAATTTCTTCTTAGCCCGGGGTGGGGAGCGGGGCGAGCTCTGCCTTCCCGAGTGTCAGAGCGGGGCTGCTTATAATACTGTGCCTCACCGTCTCGAAGAACTCCCTGCTTTGCTTCCCAGACTTCAGTTTCTCAAGGGCGACGGTGTGGTTGGAGTTGTCTGGGCCGCCTCCCTGCTCCTCGCACTCCGTGGCCCCAGGCTGAGCCCTGCCCTCTGGAGTGCTCAGTTGCCTCAGATTAAGACTGTCCCACCTCTGGGTGCTCCTCTGCCAATTCAGGCCTCCCCTGATGTCTGCTAATGACACCAGCCACAGAGGGCAAGGCCTGGGGCCCAGGCCTCTCTGCCCCTTCATCAGGCATAGTGGCTCTGACCAGGGGCTCAGTAAATGCTCCTTTAATTCAGTGGGAGGTTTTACCAAGTCTTTGACCCCTCTCCCATCCCCTTCCTCATCTTGTTGTTGTGGCCCGTTTCTTGTTTTTTGTTCTTTGTTTTTCTTGAGCCCCTTGATGTTTTGCCTTTACAGACCCCTTCGCATCTTCCCCCTCCTCCTCAGCCATGCCCCCCGTTGCCGTGACCAGGCCCTCCTGGGCTGTATGAGCTTTCTGAGTCCCTCCTTCCCAGAGCAGCAGCCCCCCACCCCATTGGCTCACCTGTAGTCCCTAAACACTCCTTCTGTGTGCTGGCCCACCTTCTGGGCTCTTCTCCACCTGCAGTGCCTCTTCTGCTCCGGCCCCTGGAGGAGTTCAGGAATCCTTTCAAACGACGTCTCTTCCATGAGAGCTTTTCCCACTGTGATCGGAAGTAACACTCTTCTCTGAGCCTCTCTCATGGCAGTTCACGTACAAAATACCCGATGTTTTCGGTCTTTATATGCATGTCTTATCTCTGTCTTACTAAGCATCTTCAGAATACAGTTCTTAGTGAGTCATTTTGGGATCCCGGACAGTGCCTGGCCCCCGGGGGAACGAAGTAGCTGTTCAGTAAACACGTGTAGTTAGTTGCTGTGGCTGCCCTGAGAAGCACCTCACTCATTCTTTCCTCTGAGCTGTAATTGGGATTTCCTTGGGTGGCAGGTCCTTCTGGGGACTCCTTGGAGGTCCTTAGCCAGGAGTGGGTGGGACGTGGTTGAGCGCTTGTTCCTGAAAAGCTTAGGGTCTCGTGACTCTGCTTCTCGAGGGCCTCTGGCTGAAGGAACCTTGGGAGCCAAGGTGTCAGGGCTGAGCCGTCTAGCTCATTTTGTGCTCAGAGTAGCAGAGTGGTGGGAACGCCTCTGACCAGCCATGCTGGCCGTGGACTCCTGGCAGTGGGACCACTCACTGTAAGAGGCCTTACACCAGCTGGGAATGTTGTGGGATGGTGCTCTCCGATGGTGAGCTCTCTTCCATGGCTGAGGTCCCAGTGCACAGTGTTTCCTGGGCTTAGCAAGCGAGCTCATTGGATCTGTGCGGTCCTGTAGGTTAGGATCTTACAGTTTTTGCACCTAGGGGGATTTCCTGAAACACGGTTTCATAACTTGATTGGTTGGGCTTAGCCTGTAAGGTGGGGTTTAGGTCTGTACTTTCCGCACACCGTGTTTGCTCCGTTGTCTTTCTGTTTGAACCGTGCGCTCTTTTTTCTGCACGACAAGATTTTCTGTCTGTTCTAGGACAGCTTCTCTGCTACCTCCTCAGCTCAGCTTCCTCCGAGCCTCACCCACTCCTGCCTCCCACCCCACCTGCCTGAGTTTAAGTACTGGCTCTCTCTCTGCCCTCCAATGAGCTCGGTTAACTCTCCTCTTTATGGACGTTTGCTGCTTTCCGCCTCTTTTTATAACAGCTCCGGGGCGTGGTTAGGTGGGTGGCGGTTCTGCACATGCGCTCTGGGGTCCACCGGTTGCTGCTTCGGCTCATTAGCTAAGTGACTCGGGGTGAAACTGGGGTATGACTTCCTAGTGACAGAGGCTGGCGTCTGATTAGTCTTGTAGTGTTGGAAACTAACCCTGTGCCTGGTGCACAGGAGGCACCGGGAAATGTGTGTGGAATGACGGAATAAATACATGAATGGATGTCCAAGGGCTTTGTGGTATGTCCTTATGGATCAGTAGTTAATTTTCAACAATTGGCTAATGATTAATGGTTGCCCGAGAGGCTGACTTTTGTTGTCTGATATTAATGAGAATCCCAGGAAACACCTGTCAGAGTTTGCCTCTAATTTCAGGATCGAGTCTTTCTTGGCAAATTTAACTCTTTATATCTGAAGCAGGAAGAAAGGGAAGTCCTTGTTGATACTTTTCAAATCCCTAGGTCGTAAGCTGGCTTCTGTGTTCCGTGTTGTGTGTGCCCTGTCTGTGCGTGTGAGCGTCACAGTTCATGGAAGGATGGGTGGAAAGATGACCAGAGTAGGTAGACTTGTGTAGTAAGGCTTTACCCAGCAGCGGTTTCCTAATCATAAAACGTGTGCCAGTTTATGTGCTGCACACACAAAAAATCACATGTCTTTTCCAGGGGTTAACCTCATTTTGACAAAGAGCAAGTTGCTGGGCCCCATCTTTTACTGAATGCACTTTGGTTGGGTGTTGACAGTTTTTCGGAGACCAAACCCAGCTCTTAAAGAATTCAGATCTACTACTATTAATGTTCCTTAAGAATTTCAAAAGTGTCTCCAGTCTTTCAGTTGCTTTGTCATAAAAGCGAATCTCACTGTTGTATTAGCTATA
Source organism: Neogale vison (assembly GCF_020171115.1). Classification (NCBI taxonomy): domain Eukaryota; kingdom Metazoa; phylum Chordata; class Mammalia; order Carnivora; family Mustelidae; genus Neogale; species Neogale vison. Next base: position 202,230,464 of record NC_058096.1, on the reverse strand, counting down.
CCTTGAACACTGGCACTTCCTCGCTCAGACCCTTTAAAAATGAGCTGGTTGCTGTTTGTAGAGTATAGATATTTGGACATGTTGGGGGATTAGCCAGCCCTTATAGGGTTACAGGGTGCAGAAACACAACTCAGACGGGCTTAGTTGAAAAAAAAAATGTGTATGGGTGAGTTTGTTTGATTATTAACGTAGCTAAGTGAGAAGTCCAAGGGGTAGAAATCCTAGCAGAGGCAGCTGGAAAGGGGGTATCAGGATGCCACCCTGCACCCCGCCTGCACCCGGCACCACAGCTGGCAGAGTCCAGCCTGCTTGCAGTGGGTCTGCCTCTCCGTGTCTGAAGTGTGCTTCCCCCTTAGCCCATCTGGGCGAGGGTCTGTGGGGAGATGCATTCCTTCCTTAACCTCAGCTCAGTATTCTAAAAATGATTATGTGAGAAACAAGAAACCCCTGTGGCAGATTTGTGGGTAGTTTCTTTCTTTCTTTCTTTCTTTCTTTTTGAACTTTCCCATCAGAATTTAATTTTTAACTGTCTGCAGAATATGAGAAGTTCCAGAATCAGCGGGGGCAATTTGCCCAGCACTGGAGGTCCTTATGTCTCGTTAAATACTGGTGGTGGTGCTTGGGATCCAGAACAGACCCCCAGTAGCTCCTCCCCTAAGAAGGTCCCTAAAGAAATTGTGGACGCTTTGGAACCGTGGTGCTTGAGCTCTGGGGAAGGGCCTCATGAGGTGATACTCGTGCTTGGATGCCGTGCCAAGGGAGGGGGTGCTGGTGGGTGTCCTTGTGGGTGGGGTGGGAATGGGAGTGGGAGATTGGCAGGTCATCCAGGAATTAGATGTTAGCCTTTTTGCTTCTGCCTCCTACTGTGCTCAGACTCCGGGGGAGGGGGGGGGCTCTCTGCCAGCAACAGCACAGGGTATGTCCCCTGAGTCCCATTCTGCCCACGTGAGGAAAGTGGCAGAAGATTTCTACTCTTTTTCGTTCACGTGGGATTGGAGTTCTTGCAGTTGGGGTGCTTGGGGACAGTCCGGCTGTGTGGCTGGGCAGACAAAGCTGGTCATGCCTGGTGGGGAAGGAGGACACGGTGAGCAAAGCTGAAGGTTGGGGCTAAAGGAGGAATTGTGTGAGGTGACTAGCCCCGTGTGTGTGTGTGTGTGTGTGTGTGTGTGTGTGTTGGTGGGGGGGAGTAGATGTGTGTGGGTGTATAGATGGTTGGGTGTTTTTGACACACACCTTGAAGAGTGAAGCCTTCTGGTGATTTTCACTAAGCAGGCCCCCAGACACTGCCCAGATTGGGGAAAATGGCTTTCTTCTCCTGAACCTCCAAGCAATGCTCTCTGCCCGTTTTTTTATCCTTCTCCCTATTGGCTGAGTGGTAATTCTAGAAATCACAGGACATCTGTTGAAATTATTGAATGAGTGACCTTGAGGGACAGGCTGGAGGGAATTGGGAGGCCGACCTGAGGGAGGAAAGGCAGGCTGCTGGCTGCTCAGGGAAAACGAGGCCGGCTGGGGGACCCAGCCAGGGAAGGGGGGAGGGGTCTCGAAGCAGGCGGGGTGGAAGGCTCCCACCTTTCCCTGCCTCCTGTGACCACGGGGAAACCTGGCACAGTGTGCTCACAGATAATTTTGTAGAGCTGTACGGACCCTGGTTTATGAGGCAGGAAGTCAAGGCACCATCATTCAACAGATATTTTATTGAGACTGGCTCTGCAGGGCACACCAGGTTCCTGCGTCCCTGACTTGTGTAGCCGCTGTAGCTCACTGTGCCCAGGAAAACTCACCACACGGGTTCGGAGAACAGCCCTCTTTGTTTTGTCATATCTTGCCTTCTTAGAACCAGTCATCATTCGAGATTTGCCCGAATGCATCCTTCCAGACAAGAAAACCGTATCAAGTGACGGCCTGTTTTGGCCCCTCCAGCTCATTTCTAATCAGTCCTCAGTTCGGTGAGATCCTTTCAGAACTGCTTTTCACTGTGTCTGTGCCTGTGCACTTGGAAGTGTGTGTCTCTACAGTTGGGGCTTTTGAAATTTTACACAAGTGGGAGCAGAACGCACGTGTTAAATAGCTTCGTTTCCCCCCCCACGTAATGGAGCTTGCAGACCTTTCCACGTCGGTATGTAGAGATCTAACGACTTCATGTTGGTGTAAAATAGTCCCTGTGTGAACATGCCATGGTTGACTGGTTCTCTTTCTGATGAGCCTTTAGGTTAGTTCCTGAAGTTTTGCTATTTCAAGGAGTACCACATCGAGTATCTTTGTATGAGCTTCTTCCTGCGCACAAGGAAACATTCCTCTGGGTTAAGTACTTAGGCGTCAACTCTCTGGGCGGGAGGAGGGTGCGTTTTTAATTTCTTTACTGCCAATTCGCCCTCCCCTGAGCCTGTGGTGATTTAAATTCCCGCCCTCACATCTTGAGATCTGCTGTCATTTAACTCTGATGACCTCATGTGTTTTCTAGCTTTGGCTATGGGAAGGGGGATTTGGGGAGTAGGGTTCTGCCTTCCTGTTGGATATCTGGTAGGCATCCAGAGCCTCTGGTTAGAGCAGAAAGTCCACAGCCCCTGAGCACGATTTCTAATCTCTTCCAAACCGCAGATCCAGATGAAAGGCCCCAAAGCTTATCATTCTTCCCCATACTTTTAAGTCCTTTGCCACAGGTTTGGTGCTGTAGTGCTTTCAAGTGAAACATTCATTCTAGGCGGCTAATAGGTAAGGAAGTTCCTTACCCCAAAATGGATTCTTCGTTTTGGCCTATTTGCTCGCTACCGTTTAAAGATGAGCACTGCCTTGGTGTTCCTTTCCACTGGGGAAGGAAAACATGTAACCTGCTATGTTTCTACCGTCCCGTGTTCTTTGGTTATTAATTATTTTATTTTCATGCATATTAACATCTCGCTGTTATGATATTTATGATAGAGTTTATGTACCCCTCCTCCCTTCCTATGGCTTTGAGGAGGCTTAGGAAAGTGAAGTTGATGGGATACGGGGCAATGCAGAGTCTGGCTCAGTGGGTTAAAGCCTCTGCCTTCAGGTCGGGTCATGGTCCCAGGGTCCTGGGATCGAGCCCCCCGCATCGGGCCCTTTGTTCAGCAGGGAGCCTGCTTCCTCCTCTCTCTCTACCTGCCTCTCTGCCTACTTGTGATCTCTGTCTGTCAAATAAATAAATAAAATCTTTAAAAACAAAAAACAAAAACAAAGTCGACTTGCTCCGGGAGCCTGAAGCTAACCAGTTGCTAACACCTGGGCACTGATCTGGCCTTTAGGAATTCCAGCAGGGGCAGCCAAAGGAGGCACGTCCTCACTTACAAGGCTTTTATCCTCTCAACAATGGGAAGCAGCTGCATTCATTCGGAGAAGCACTTTTTAGGAACCAACTCCAAGGAGGAATGTGCAGCGTGGGTCCTTGTACAGAGTACACTGTCAGGCCTGGTGAGCCCTGTCGTCGCTGTGCTTTTGTTAGAGAATCAGAAACGCCCTGCGAGCAGATGGTCTCAGGATTTGTAGTTTCTAAAGGGGGACGTTTTAAAGGGGGACGCGCAACGTTGAAGTGTGGCGTGAGGAAGGCGATTCTGGGTTCTAGGAGAGCTTTGCTTTTCGATTATATAAATTACTCTAGGAGTAAAGCTGGGAAGCCCAAAAAGCAGTTGAATACAGCTATCGTGAAATCATGCATAAAGTGCTTTTTTGAGCGTTTATTATGTGTAAAAAAGAGGCCATTAAACACATTTGCTTCCTGTCTTGTTTAAGTCAGAATATAAAAGGATACTATGAATTAGTGCAGAGAACCCCTCCAAGCCCCTTGTGCTTGAAGAGATGTGGTTTTATTATTTTACTCTGACATGAAGTGAGGAAGTGACCAACATGTTTTTTAAAAAGACATCCTTGAGTGCTCTTCGGTAAATAGATAACAATGGGGCATAATGACTGTTTATATTTAAATGACTTCTTTTAAATGGTACAAAACCAGCCCGTAATTAGCCCCGTTAGTCCTTTTTTTTTTTTTCATGATAATGCAAAAATGAATTCCTCTTCCGGCTTTCACCAATTCTGAATTGTTGAAATATAAATTAATAGTGAATCCATCTAAAGCTCTTTTTGGAGGTTTTATCAGGAGGGAATGAAATGAAAACATCTACAATTCTGAATTAAGATTGCAGGAAGTAGTGACAGCCAGCAGGAATTCGTTAAGAGGTGGGTGGTGGAGAGGTCTTTTTCTAGAAGGACACACGGGGTGGGGCTTGCGTGGTCAGGTTAGAGAAGGCTCTGCCTCGTGTTCCTTTGGCCAGCGGTGAAGCTCGCTGACAGGAGGAAAACCGCTTGGGGCAGCCATAGGTAGGTTAGATGGCCCGTTCTCCTTTACCGGAGTGGTGCTGGTCGTGAGTCACAGACTGGTGGAGGTGGGGATTGAAAAGGGTCCCCGAGGGGCGCCTGAGTGGCTCAGAGGGTTAAAGCCTCTGCTTTCAGCTCAGGTCACGATCCCAGGGTCCTGGGATCGAGCCCCGTATCGGGCTCTCTGCTTGGCAGGGAGCCTGCTTCCCTTTCTCTCTCTGCCTGCCTCTGCCTACTTGTGATCTCTCTCTGTCAAATGGGTAAAATCTTTAAAAAAAAAAAAAGAAGAAAAGGGTCCCCGAAACCTGCAGATGGATATATTCCTTTCAGATGCAGCAGCTGACTTGCCCAGGGTCCCATGGTGACAGAGGAACCAAGCGGGGACCCAGGACCAGTCTCCTGTCTCCCGGTCTGTCTCATCCCATGCCCTCCAGGTACAGCTGTGACTCCGGGGGGGAAGCCTGGCACTTCCCCTCTGACAGGGCAGGGTCTGAGACTACCAGGGCCAGTTGGGACAGCCGGAGCATCAGACGACAGAAGAACGCCTCTTCATAGCATGCCGGACATTCAGGCAGTGGACGTCTCATTCTCTCCTCCATTTTTATTTTATTTTTATCTTCCCAGATAGAGTTTTGATCACTCCTTCCCCCGTTTTACTTTGGAAACTCTTCTCGTTCTTCATGCACACCCAACATGCAGGAATCATTTGACCATACGTAGCCACAGTATTTTATGGAACAAGTCGGGGAGGGCTGTGGGGAGAGCAGGAGAGCACCAGCGGTTCCTGTTTCCTGGTTCTCGTGTGGGTCGTATTCCCTGCCTTTTGACAGTCACTGGAGGCATGGAGACCGTTGCCTTTGTGACTAGCTCATGGCTGACATCTCCTGAGCTAGGGGGCTCTGTATACATAGTAGCCTTTCATTTTGATTTAATCTTTGCCATAAACACCTAAGAATCCTCACTGTACAGGTGAGGAGAAAAGGCTCTTTCTGAGTGGCTAAATTGCTTCCCTAAGGCTACAAGGCCTTGGAATCAATCTGCAGGGCCAGGGTTCACAGCTGCGCTTCCTGACTTAAGCGCCCACCCCCCTCGACGGGGCTGTGAGGGGACGCCAAGGCTCATGGCTGACTCCATTTTAATCCTGAGGAGAGGAGGGTGAAGCCAAGGGGCAGAGCGGTGTCAGAATATCAAGGTGGGTCTCTGGGGCCGGTGCCCCGTTCACGATTTTGGTTGGGGTTTGGAGCCTGGGTTTGGGGGTGCTGGCAGAGAAACTTCATGCCCACTGCCCAGAGGCATTTCCAGGTAGATGTCGTGGTTAGAGAGAGTCAAGGGGGATGGAGGTTTTCACGCACCCCATAGCCCTTCGCTAACCTTCTGAAACACCTGGTTAAAATGGGAATGAGTAGGGAAGTTTAAGTTTGGGTACGAAGTAGATTTGATCGCATTTTAATTCCTAAAAAGCGTGACCTACTAGTGGGAAGTGTGGGAAAACTTGGGCGGTGTGGTCAGAGGTTTGTGCTGAGTTCTGTCCTGCTGGACAATGAAGCAGTTAGGCTTATGGGTTCTCAAGGCAGGCTGGGATTAGTCTCCAGCATTGCTGTCCACTGCCTGTGACCAGCAAGCTGCTTTTTCTCACCAACTTTGTGCCTTTTTGGTAAAAGGGGAAATAAGGTGGCTAGAGGCGGGTTAGTTCAGATCCTGGCTCCTAGAAAGCATGGAGTCCCCGTGAGTTGTCACTCTGTGAGCCACAGTGACGTGTCTTGAAGCCTCTGTACAGCCATGTGACTGACGTAGGGATGGCTGCTCTCGGCCTTAGAGCTGAAGGAAGAAGCCGCGTTTGCAAAGACAGACCCACTGGCTCCTGACCTGGTGAGGGTGTGGCAGAACGGGGATCGGGTGAGCCATACGCGAGAAGTTCCCTGGGTGGTTTGCTGGGTTGGGGGTTCGCTCTCCAAAGCCACTCTGCGGGAGGTGGAGTCACCAGCCTGACCCAGCCGAAGCCCGTAGTAGTCCTGGAAGGTGTTGGGTTGCCCTGGTGAGGAAGTCTCTGGAAGTTAGCTTCCCTGAAAGAAGTTAGCCGGAGAAAGACCTAGGCCAGTACCATACCCCACTTTTGCATAGACAATAGAAAAGTGTTGCTTCTTTCCCTGGGAATGCCAAGGAAAGAGAAGGGACTGGTTTAATGGTCAGGATCTGATTGCACCCCAGCTGGGAAGGCTGAAGTCTGCCTCTACACACTGAGTCATCTTGAAGCAGGGTAGAAAAGTCTAGAGCTCAACACCCTCCCACGAGGCTTGGGGGTGTCGCCACAGACTGTTTTCTCCTCTAACGAGGAAGCTGCTTACCAGCTGTGTCTTATTCCTGGTCGGCCCAGGTGGGAGACCCCTGACCATCTCTTGATTTAATTGATACTTAGAAGAGAAAAGAAAACAAGGTCTAAGTAGCAAAGCAGGTGTCGAGAGTTCTGGCCTGACTGCCGTGGCTCAGACAGGAAGATTGGGTGATGTCTAGAGTTGGAATAATGGCCATCGCTAGTGCCCTGGAGGTGTTCCCGTCAGGGCCTTTGATTCCACACTCCTGGTGAGTATTGCTACCCGGTTACAGGGCAAGCAGCCTTGCTGGGGCAGAGGGCGGGAGATCTGACAGCCAGGCAGTGGCAGAGGGAGGATGCAGACCCCTCTGGCTGTGATCCTGGGCCGCCGGAGCTCTCCCTGCTCCTCACTTGGGTGGGAGACTGAGACCTCCAGTTGGGGTGGCACTTGCCGGCACGGAGGCCCTCTAGAACCCTGGCTGTCTCTGGCTCTTTGCCATGTGGTTCCTGGCCTCCGTTTCCTCACCTGTGACCTGGGACGAGTGAGGTGATACTTGCCTTACGTCGACAGGATGAAAACGTGACTTTGGCAAGGGAGCCCTCTGAACCCCAGATGCTGCACCGTTCACTTCCTTCTGCCTCGGGCCTCACTTGCTCGCGCTTTGGGGCGCGCCCTGATCTGCCTCCCCCCCCTCCCGTCCTGTGTCTCCTCTTTCCGAGAGCAGAGGCTTTGAGAGGACTGAGATCGACTTGGGTCCCAGGTTTCTGCTTGCTGGCTTTGTTTTTTTTTTTTAAAGATTTTATTTATTTGACAGACAGAGATCACAAGTAGGCAGAGAGGCAGACAGAGAGAGAGGAGGAAGCAGGCTTCCTGCTGAGCAGAGAGCCCGATGCGGGGCTCGATCCCAGGACCCTGGGATCGTGACCTGAGCCGAAGGCAGAGGCTTTAACCCACTGAGCCCCTGCTTGCTGGCTTTGTGACTGAACATTGTCCTCCCCCTCCCTTGTTCTTGGACATGAGGATGGTCGTACCCTTCCCCTGTGGAGCATGGGGTCTTTGTGAGGAGGCCGTAGAAGAACACGAGGGTGAGCTGCAGGTTACCAGAGACCTTGTTCACTTACGAATGCTCCCAAGGGGAGGGGGACTCTCACTTTCCAGTGAAGTTCCAGGGTCAGCAGTGTCTGAGCGTGGGGGGACCTTCTGAATTCCCCTGCAGGAGGGCTGCAGGGCAGGGGGGGGGTGTTAAACACCACTGACAAGCCACGCCTGCTCAATCCCTGTGCTCTCTTGTGAGCACTGCTCTTCTTGGCCCTTGGGGCCCAGTGCATGGTGGAGGGAGGAGGGCCATGCCTTTGCCTGTTCTTCAGCGAGGGGCTGGTCATGGCTCCTAGCATGGGGCTCGCTGGCAGCTGACCGAGAGTCGGGGAGAGAGAGAGGTGTGGGGGGCCTGGTTGTGGCAGCGGAGCGTGCGGCGCTGTGGAGCGGCCTTGGCCAAGCTTGCCCACGTGCTGAGGTCAGCATTTTCAGCAGCTGGGAGCCTGTGTTCATAGTCCTCCGTGACTGGAAGCAGAAAGACCGAGTATGGCCTGGGGGTTCCGAGGTTGGTATTTGTGGCCACACTGATGTTTCCGAGGACAGCGTGTTGCCATCTGGGCAGGGAGCCCATAGGGCCAGTGCCTCATACTTTGGACCCTTTGATTTCTGGCACTGGGCTAAGCATTTTGGACCTGTTTGGTCTGGTCTTCACCAACCAGTTGGGCCACTAGGACTGGCTCTTCTGTCGTGCAGATAAGGCAAATCAAGCTCAGAGGGGTTCATGGAATTACTACAAGCCCCTGAGATTATAAACCCATCCCAGGTCACTCTGCACAGCTTCAGGGCTGTGCCCCGTGGTGTGTCTGAGGCATGGCATGGGAAGAATGCTGAATTTGGAGGCAGCTGAAATGGCCCTGGGCTCATGCTCTCTGTGTGATCCCCGCTTTCCTCCCTGGTCATAAAATAGGGAGTGAAAGCTCAGCGGGACGTGTGTGAAAGTGTTCTGTAGCTTGGAAAGCAGTGCACACCTGCTGAGCGATACCCTTCTTATCTGCCGAGTGACTCCAAGGAGAAGACCCTGCTTCACCTTCCCTCCGATCCCATTAAAGGCAGTGCAGGGCTGAGTCCCAGATCCACTCTTGTCTCCCCGTGATGCCAGTGCCCCATGGGGGCCCCCCACGGAAGAAAAGTCACCCCTGCCAGTGCAGCCGCAGTGATGGTACTGGGGGTGCTGGGGAGAGGCTTGAGCTGTGGGCAGAGAACAAAACCTATCAGATCTAAGCTCCAGGGACCAACCCCCACGCTTCACGATTTTCAAAGACTAGCTGTTATTTGAAGTCCTGACTGTTCCTTGAGCTCCTTGAGAGTAGTGGAATTCATCGTGCTGTGCTCGTGAAACGCAAACCACAAACGATTTTGCCTGGTAACAGAGAGGCTTGTGACCCAGCCAGCCCTGGAGGCAAGCAAACGGATCTCCTGGTTTCTCCTGTGAATAGAGCCTCGTTAATAGCCTCTCTTCACTCTGTTCCTAGATCTCTCTTCCCTGGCCTGTGATGAAAAACTGAAACGCTGAGGGTAGTCCCTGCCGGCAGCTGGGTGGCCGTCTGAGGCTGGGGGGTTCTGCTATGTGGGTCCTGACGTGTTCCCGTGTGTGCAGTGTGCTAAAGCTGGAGGCGTGTTCTTTGTGGAAGTTCAGACCAGCACCTGGGGTGGAAGCAACCAGGTGCTCTGAACCACAGACTTGCTTGCGTTTGACCTTGTGCTGTTCTCTGATCTCTAACAAGAGCGTGAAAAGGCAGGGGGCCCAGCCTGGCCTGGGTCGTCTTCTCCACCTCCAGGCCTGGGGCAGCTTGGTAAATGATTGATTACTTAATGAAGCATCGCTGTGTCTACAGGAGGCACCCCCAGGCTGGTTTAATTGCTGTGACTATTTTCCTAACCCAGGTCTGATGGCGTCTCTTTCCAACCTGGGAGCAGGACAGAGCATGTAGGTGTGCCTGACTGACACCCCCCACCCCCTTTCGTAGACTGATTGCTTAATGAAAATATCCGAACTTACTCAAAAAGACAGTATCCCCACCCCCCAAAGTCCTTAGTCTCAGGGCTGCATCCTCATCCCGGTGATGCTGGAATGCTTGTCTTCAGAATTACTCCCGGAGCTAGTTTCTGCTTTTCATTTTGCCTCGCTTCTGGTGAAAAATGGGGTGACGGGGGTTGATCACGGACCTTATTCCCAGCCTTTTCTTAAGGGTTATTCGTCAGAAAAATCCCACCGACCTCAGCCCAGTTTTCGTATCTTTGAGGATCTTGGAAGGTGAGAGGAAGGTCGTGGACTTCGAAGAGGGTCAGACAGTGGCATTTTGGAAATGTTCTGAGGAATGGCCGTATTACTAAAATTAGGTGTCCTGCTTCCCAAGCTTACTACTTAGAAGGGAATGCCACTTATTTACATGACTCTGGTGTGCTTATTAAACCGAACAGCCTCACTGCTTTAGTCCTACTTCTTCTAAGTCTGCAGTCTCTCCATCTGCTAGACTTTCTTCTCATGCCAAGAATTCTTCCACCTAGGCTCTGCTCTTTTTGCCCCTGGCCCCAGGAAAAGGGTCAAGTGAGATCTTTCACTCCCCGCAGAGTCTGGTTCTTTTTTTTTTTTTTTTTTAAAGATTTTATTTATTTACTTGACAGATAGAGATCACAAGTAGGCAGAGAGGCAGGCAGAGAGAGAGAGAGAGGAGGAAGCAGGTTCTCTGCTGAGCAGAGAGCCCGATGCGGGACTCGATCCCAGGACCCTGAGATCACGACCTCAGAGTCTGGTTCTTAAAGACCACCCCACCCCCACCAATCTCAGGCAAGGCACATTTTCATGTCACCCCAGGGGCTGGGGACTCTGCCGTGGGGTACTGGGGGGTTACAATCGGGGTCCTTAGCAAGAGATATAATGAATGACCGTTCACAGCTGTCATTTGGGGGCTCTACCCAAGCAGACAGAATTCAAGGGCAGAACCGAGACAGAATTCAAGAACCAGCCAAGGGCTCCTTGGACTGGACTATGAAGAAGATGTTAAGTTCCTGGATTTCTTTCTTCTTGCCTTTAAAAAAAAAAATGTACTTTTGATACAAGTTAAGTTAAACATTTTAATCTTAGCAGCAGCAAAGAGTTCCACTCTAGCCGCCTATGAAACTGTGCGAGACAACAAAGGAAGCTTTAAAAATAGTCTCCTTGTTTGTAAGAGGAGCTTCTTTGACTTAAGTCCGTGCCCTGTGGCTGGGTTCCCAAGACCACCACTGCTCACTGGCCTGTGGCATAGGGACTGGGGCGGGGGGGGGGGCAGTAAGTACCAGGACTGGTCTCTGCTAAGTAGATATTTGCATGTCTCTGCCTGTAGAAACTTTTTAATTTGCATACCATACAATCCACTGTTTTAAATTATATAATTCAGTGGATTTTACTATATTCGCAGTGGTGAAACCATCATCAAAATGAATTTTAGAACCTTTCATCAGACCGTAAAGAAACCCCACGCTCGTTAGCTATCACTCCCTGTCTCCCTCCAACCCTTCCTTCGCCAGCCCCAGACAACCACTAAGCTACTTTCTGTCTCTGTGGGTTTTCCTAGTCCAGACATTTTATATAAATTGTATCCTCTCCCATCTCTCTACGAAAACTTAGTTTATTCTCAAGGTTCATCCATGTTATAGCACGGATCAGTACTTCTCTCCTTTTTATGGCTAACTAATGTTCCATTCAGGGCCACATTTGATTTATCCCTTCCTCAATTGTTGGACACTTGCATTGTTTACATTTTTTTTCTGGCTATTATGAAGAATGCTGCCATGGACATTTGTGTACAAGTCTTTGTATGAACTTATGTCCTTAATTCTCTTGGGTATAATCCTGGGAGTGGAACTTGCTAGGTCATATGGTAATTTAAGGTTTTGAGGGACTGCCAAACTGTTTCCCAAAGTGGCTGTACCATTTTATATTCCCACCAGCAGTGTAGGAGAGTTCCAGTTTCTCCTTGCAAACACTTGGTATTGTCTTTGGGTTCTAGCCATCCTCGTGGATGTAAAGTAGTATATCCCTGTGAATTTGCATTTCTCTAATGACTAATGATACCAAGCATATTTTCATGTGCTTAGTAGTCATTTGTATATATTTCTTGGATAAATGTCTATTCAGATCCTTTTCCTGTTTTAAAATTTTTTTAGAGTGTGTGTGAGTGGGAGAGTGGGGCGGAGCAGTGAAGGAGGGAGAGAGAATCTTAAGCAGGCTCTGTGCTCAGTTTGCAGCCCCATGCAGGGTTCGATCTCGTGACTCGGAGATCGTGACTTGAGCCAAAGTCAGGAGTCACTTAACTGAGCCACCCAGGTGCCCCAAACCTTTGCCCATTTAAAAAGTTAGGGTAACTTCAAAAAAAAAAAAAAGTTAGGGTAACTTCATTATTGTAGAGAATGTTTGTTATTACATTTGAGCTAGAATCTATAGCCATTTAATGACAGCATGACTTCAGTTATCAGAATTTTGGTAAGTAATCAGGCAAAAACTGGCAAATCTTAGAAGGCTTTGGGCAGATCTTTTCTCTCACTTTAAGTGAAGTAGCTCATTCTAACCATCTCTGGTCTGCATTCTGCTTGTTTTGAATGGAATGAATATATCTAGGACATATTTTGATAGGTAGAAAATACACAATTCAGGGATCTTAGTATTTATGTGGCAATTGTCTAATTAGAATCTATTAATTGCACATATTCTCCAATTAACCTATAATTTTAAAAAGCCATAAAAATTATATATCAGAGAACATAAATTCTGAATATAAGAATTGCGAAGGAAATAAGAGTTTTATTGTTTTTTTAATTCCTAAGACTTACCCTATAACTCAGTGGTGAAGGAGAGCTTTGTGGAAAGACTGTGACTTTGAAATCATACTGAGGTTTGAATTGTTTTTCCATCGCTTACTAGCAGTGTGATCTGGAGCCTCAGATTCTTTATCCATAAAATCTACTTTGTTGTAAGGATAAGTCTTTTAAATAAAATATCTGGCACCTAGTAGCTGCTCACTTAATGGTAACTATTATTTACATGCATGCTTTTTGTTCATGAATTGTACTTTTATGTATATGTAGTCAGGTTCTTAATTTTTCCCAGGTTCTTCTATATTTTATCTCATTTAGAAATAGCATGCATTATTATACTTGAGTTGTAGGAGTTCTTTATATATTCTGGATACTAGTCCCTTGTCAGATACAGGATTTGCAAACATTTCTCCCTTTCTGTGGGCTTTCTCTTCATTTACTTGGTGGTGTCCTTTAAGGACAAAAGTTCTTAATTTTGATGAAGTGGCCTGCACATTCTTAGAATCTTAGAGCTGAAGAAGGCCTTTGAGGTTGCCTGTTCTGCTCCTTTGCCATAGTGATTGGAGGCTCTGTGGCTCAGAGAGAAGGGGTCTTCCTCAAGGTCCCAGGCCAAGTTTCATCTCCTGATTTTCACTTCCATGAATCCTCCATTTTTACTCCTATTTTTTCTGAAGGTCGGAAGCTTAGTTTAGGTGTGTTAGGTGTGTGGGGCAAGAGAGGTGGTAGCTTCCCTCTCCGTTGAAGCACACTGTCTCTTTGCTCCTAGGTGGGACTGACACTAAGGTGCTTCTCCATGGTTAATTTGTGTGTCCCACCCTCCCCACCCTGACCCTGCCCAGCTTTATTGAGATATAACTGACCCCGTTCATTTATCTGTCCCATCAGAAATTTAGTCCTATCTCAGAGGATGTGCTATATGAGAGTTGCTTAGAGCAGTGCTCTTTGGAATGTACAAGTTGCATGTGGTTCTAAGAATGTGAGTTCATTACAATAGAATTTAAAATTCGGCTCCTCAGTCATGCAGGCCGCATTTCCACTGTTCAGTATTCACATATGGCTAACATATTCGCACATACTGGGAGCATTTTTCTTTTTTTCTTTTTCCTTTTCCCTTTTCCTTCCTTTTCTTTCTCTTTTTCTTATTTCTTTTTACTCTTCTTCCTCTCCTTCCTCTCTCTTTTCTTTTTCTTTTTTCCTTTTTCCTTCCTTCCTTTCTTCTCTTCTTTCTTTTTCTTTTCTTTCTTTAGGCGTATTTATTTGAGAGAGCAAACCAGCAAGTGTGTGTGTGTGGGGGGGAGGGTTTTCAGGCCAATCCCTGTTGAGTGCAGAGGCCACGGTGGGGCTCTATCTCAGGCCTCTAAGATAATGATTTGAACTGAAATCATGGGTCAGATGCTCAACAGATTGAGCATCCCGGGCGCTGCCCCCCACCCCCCGGAACCTTTCTAGCCCTGCAGCAGATACTGTTGAGCAGCACTGGCCTGGAGAGGTTGAGGGTCCCCTGCCCACTGACCTTTTGTCCCCGCCCCTGACCCAGTCTGGCATCCTGGACTTGCAGCCATGATCTGTCTTCTCTGTGTGTACTTCGTCCACCTGCCACTCAGACTACCTGCTTACATGGTTGCCTCTGGGCTTCTTGGTGAACCCCCTGTTCAGATCAGGTGGTTGTGGGCCTTGCTGGCAGAGACCCTTCTTTTCCGTAGTTTCTGGATTTGGTTGCCAGTAAAGAGTCTAGTGCCTTTCCTCACCTCCGCCAATAGACATGACTTGCAGAAATAGAGCTGAAAAGTGCTTAAAGGAGTCTGTGCCCTCAGGAAGTTAGTCCTAAGAGTGAATGAGTGAATTGATCTACTTTTGGACAGGGGGAAGAGGCTGAAGAACTTACAGGTTTGGTTCTTTTGGCTGCATTGTTTGGTGGACTTCAGATGCGTACTTTCCTGTAGAGGTCGTTGGTCTCAAGAACTTACAAGATTGTAAGGCGACATGGAGGTGGGAGGTAGGAAGCGTGGGAACCATGGTGTCCTAGACGATAACAAGACCGATTCTGGCTAGTCCTGCTTAGTGCTCTGGGGGGAGTGCCTGGAAACCTGAGGGCCATCCGAGGTGCTGATCCCAAGGTCATGAGGCCACGCAGTCTCGGAAGTGCTTTATGTGAAAAGATGGAAGACCTCGTGCTTGTACCAAATTGGAATATTAGTCCTGAAACGAGTGTCGGGAAGATCTCCAGGGAGAGAGGGAGTCACCCAGGCTCATACCAAGTTAGTGGTGGCAGAGTTGAGCGTAGACTCCAGGCGCTGTGGGACCTTGCCTCAGGCATGTTCCTTGTGTTGTGCCGTGTCTCTTTATTGACATAAGGAAGAGGTACTTCAAACACACACACAAAGAAACCAAACAACTTCTTGGAGACATTGCGTGGGCTTAGACGTGGATTGACTTAACCCATGAGGTCCTAGGTCTTGCTGGAAGCTCTCCTTTGTCACTCTCATCACTAGAAAGTATTAAAAAACCTTCCAGTTAAGGTGAGGCCACCCAGGTCCTCATTCTTTCTCTCTAGCTTGTCTTCAGGGTCTGTTTTCTGCAGGAACATCTGTCCTTGACCTCAAAGTGTTTGGAAACAGACTTGTTATGGAGCTCAGCCTGTCCGCCAGACTGAAGAGCCTTGAGAGCAAGGACCACGTACTGTCTGTCATCCCTTGGGATGTCCCCTGCCTCGGGGACAGGCCCACCATATTCATTTAGTGAATATATGTGGACGTTATCTTTTTCAAGAAGATTCCCCTTTTGATGGGCTTTGGATGTATGAGGCCCCTTCTCCCTGTGGTCCTGGATCTTTGTCCATCGTGATTTGGAAATCGTGACCAGGAGAAATGGGCTCATTTTTCTTTCCGCTGCAGGGAGAGCTGTCCATTTTGCCTCTGAACTTTATAAGAGCTAGAGGACTTCTATATTTGTGCTGAGAAAGGAAGGGTTATGTTTTGCTGAATTGGGCATTAAGTAGACCAATCCCAACAGGATATCCTGGGAAGGAGTCCTAGAGCAGTGAGGGTCAAACAGGGAATTGTGGAAGGAATTCCATGCCGTAAACACAGAATCTCTTGTTTAACACTGGAACTTTCCTGCCTTTTCCTTCAGTGGTGGAAGACCGTTCTTGTCAAAGACGAGCTTAATGACTGCTGTGCCAGCAGGTACAATTGCAAGATAAATTTATGCACCGGTTTAGCCCTAGCAATGCAGTTTACAAAAGATCGGACAAAAATCTTAAAAACAGGTTGAAATGTCTTAGGCTCAGCTGATAGGATTTTAGGTGAGTTATTAGGGACAGGGCTCTAGGGACAAGCTCATGCGACAGAGAGGTGAGCCAGGTCAGAGCACCTGTCTGCCTGGCCTTAGAAGTCCCTTTTTGGGTTCATCTAAATCAATTCCTTGTTCAGTTTTTACTAGAACCTGAGTTTCTTTGGTTGCAGCAGAGTAAGTTTTCAGGCTGAATTACTTGGACCATTGCCTGTGTTTTCTTTTTCACATAGCCTGTGGGTATCTGGCCTTTTTAGCCAAGGAAAATGGAAATGGTTCTAAACACTCACTTGCGCCATGAATTTCAACCGTGTATTAATTTGCTGCTTATTCCTTGCTTTTTGTGTCTTCTGAGAAGCAGTGAGGGGACCCTGGGGCAGGCTTCAAGGATCCTTTGTGGGGGCTGCGGGGTTCTGGAGCTGGGGGGAGGGCAGGGAAAGCAGAACTGCGCCCTCCCACCGTGTTACCCACAGCACATCTCCCTACTCTCCTGTGTGCCTTCCTGTGTGCCCTCTTGTGTGTGCATATGTGTAAGGTTGCACTAAAGATCTCATTTGGAAAGTTTCCAAAACTCCTTATGTAGGGAGTACAGGGCAGATTGCTCTGTGTCTTACCCCCCCCGCTTACTCCGCAAGGAATCTGGGCTGAAAATTTAAGGCTTAGTTCTTGTTCCTTCCTCCTCCATGAGCTGCAAGACAGACTCAGTAGGAGGGTCTTGATTTTTTTGCATCTAACTCATGGCTACTGCTCTGCTTTTCAGGGGCCTTAGAAGTAAGAAACCCGGTACCATCATGAGCGCAGGCCATATAATAAGTGATTTCTGTGTATTACAGAGATCTTAATTAAAGTATTCAGCATTCCCCCAATTTTCTTAAAATATATAAAAGGGTTAGATCAGGGTGTGGACTCATTCCTTTCTTCTTTCATAACTGGTTCCTAAGGAGGAGAAGATCCAGGGATGAAGAGTAGTAGGTAGAAGACCGTCTGACATGCGGCAGCTTTATGGGCGGGAGTGGAAACACAGTGGGAATAAGCTAGAAGTGATGAATAAATGATCAGTATACAGCTTTGCCCTGTATTTGTTTTTTGCTGTTGTTGTCTGATTTTTGTTACTTTCTGCATTGGGTGTCACTTTTGCTCTGTAAAGCCCAGAGGTGACCTATTTAATTCCTATATTTGGACCTCTCTGTGTGCTGAGGGTCAACGCAACTCACTGAATGTGAACAGGAGTGATAAGTCCATGCCTGACCACAAAGCACTCACAGTTCAGGGGGGAGCCGGTGTGTGTGTGTGTGTGTGTGTGTGTGTGTGTGTGTGTGCGCGCGCGCGCGTGCGCGCGCAGTTCAGGGGGGAGCCGGTGTGTGTGTGTGTGTGTGTGTACGTACGTACGTACGTACGTACTCTCTTGGTCACAAGTAATGAGCCCAAACCCCAGCACCGGCTGGGTTAAGTCAAAGAGGAATTGATTGGTTCCCATCACTGACCAGCCCAGAGATAAATCTGGAGTCTGCTCAGGGACCCAAATGTGGTCCTCAGGACCTGGTTTCTCTCTCCCCATCCTGCTTCCGCTTCCTGTGTGTTGATTCCATGCTCACGCATGCCTCCCCCTGGAACTGCAGAATGGCTGCCAGCACTCGCTAGGCCTGCATCTATCTGCCTTTCTTCCAGCAAGAGCGTGTGAGCGTCTCGGTCCAGCCAAACCAATCTTGTTCCATTCCACTGGCCTGGGCTCCAATGTGTGCACATCTGGATTCCGTCATGTGGCCAGGGGCACATGAAACCCTTTAGGCCCTGGTCCTGTGCGTTGCCCCTGAACCCAGGGGTGCCAACTCTACCCGAAAACCCCAGGCTGAGAATGGAGAAAAAGCACTGATTGCTGGGGAAAGGGGTCAAGCTCGAACTGTGGCCTGTGCCATTGTTGAGGCAGGATGAACTTGGGGCTGTGTTCTCACCTAACCTACCCTTGAGTCAGAATGGATTCTGTAATGAGGACTGTGCCTTGTGGTTTAGCTGGCCCAGGCGTTTAGACACCAAATCTTTCCTCCCCTGAGAACATCGCCCTGGCCCAGGATGGGGTGGGGAAATTTATTTCAGGTGGGCATCAGGCCCTTGACTTCAGTATTCAATACCTTAGAGCCTTCTGACTTAGACGATCACTCCAGTGCATAAGGGTGAGTAAGCACAATTAGGGCAATGGCACCCCGTCCCCCCGCTGCTCCCTCAATTAGCCACATTATTCAGATAAACATGTTTTTAATCTCTCTGGGGTTGATCTAGCAGAGTGGGAGATGGTACAGACTTCTGATTTGGGAGAAAGATCCCAGGGTACGTCTTGACTTGGCCACTGAAGTTTCCTTACTCGTAAATGGTAACTAATTCCTAGATCTGTGAAGCATGAAATGATGTGAGTAAAGCACAGTGCCTGGGTTTTAGTAAACAGTCCATCAGAAGTGACTTTTTTTTTTAAGATGGTATTTTATTCTATTTTATTTATTTATTTTAAAAATATTTTTATTTTTATTGTTTATTTGACAGATCACAAGTAGGCAGAAAGACAGGCACAGAGAGGAGGGGAAACAGGCTCCCCGCTGAGCAGAGAGCCTGATGTGGGGCTCGATCCCAGGACCCTGAGATCATGACCGGAGCTGAAGGCAGAGGCTTTAACCCACTGAGCCACCCAGGCACCTCGTGACTGTTATCTTTTAATTTTTTGAATGATTTGGGTGTGCTGCCAGATAATGTCTGTAAAGTTCGGTGTTACCGTTCTCTAAATCTATGAAAAATCTTCCATGCTTGTACTCAGTCAGTTTGGGGTGAGGTACTAGGAAGCTCTCAAAGTCCTCATGAAGTATAGTGCTTTATAAGTCATGGTACTTCTGTGTTCTCCAGGGCGTGAATGACTTCTCCAAGGGCACAGGGCTGCAAAGCTGTGGGGCAGGCTCTGCAGCCAGCATCTTCTCAGATACCCCATGCCTGTAGCATTCTGCTACTCCAGTGAGGCTTTGCCTTTCTAATTCATTGAATTCGTTGGCTATCTACCCTGGTTTCAGATGGATTTCACTGGAGAACCACGCTGTGTAGTTCCTTGAAATAAACCTTGAGTTCATTTATTGAAAAATGATTGTCCTTTCACTTTTGTCTTTGTTCATTGGCCTGATTTATTGGGACTGTATCACAAACCTCTCTTGTCCTTAGAGCAAATTAGCTCAATTTGTGTTGTATGAAGTAACACAAATCACGTTTATAACGTTTCAAAGTTCTAGTCAGTACCTCCTTAATTAGAAACTGGAAAGCTCCCCTAACTGACGTCTGAGTCATTCATCTTGGTGAAGGTAAAGATTTCTCAGGGAGGATGGACTCCTGTGAAAGATCCTTAAACCCCGTGTTCTTAATCCATTAGTGCGTAGCTCATTTCTTCCTAGCCTTGCTTCTCGAAGCATTGTGTGCTAAAGTACCACTTAGACTATTGGATAATAATTACGATGGCATTAACTATTGGAGAGAAATTGAGTGTGTGCCCAGTAGCCAATAGACTGTTGTTAGAGGCTTATCCAAAAGACATAATACAATAATGTTCTATTTCAAGGCCTTTGAAGGACGTAGACCAGACTAGTCAACTGCACTGTGCATTCTAAGTGTTACTGTCTCATTTATGTGTGAGCTGGATAGTCCCAGGAGTCTGCAGAAGCAGGACCATCTAGGGCACGCTTATCAGTTGTTAGGGGGTTTTAGGGTGGAGAACATCTGGTTGACCGAGGGTGGAGACTAAAGCCAGATGACTGGCCTCTTGATACACCAGGAATGGGTGTTCTGCGAAGACCCACAAGGCCCTGACTCACATTGCTCATCTAAGGACACTGTTGTCTCCATGAAGACAGCTTCTGCGGTAGAATACACCAGCATCTGAGACCAAAGCATAGATTAGTAACAAATGTCTTTGAGGTATGCCGTATGTATGACGAGAGGCATGAAGGGCATAACTGGGAAGTCTACAGCTCAGTGAATTGTTCTGTACCCATGTCCAGTGAACACCACCCAGATCAAGGTATAGAACATTTCTGTCCCTCCAGAGGGCTGCCTCATGTCCTTGCTCACTCCTCCTCCCCTGAATCCTCCCCCTGCCACTGGAAATCACCATTTTGACTTCTCCCAGCATCAGTGAAGGTTTGCCTCTTCATGAGCTTCATCATAAATGGAATCCTACAGTGTGTAGTGTTGTGCAGCTGGCTTCTTTCACTCAACATAATGTCCAGAGGACTGTCTTCTGCAGTCAGGTTTGGTTTGAGAACTCTCGTGGAGTTAAAAAGGGTTTGAGAAACTTTGATTTATACTGGTAGACAGCACACATTCTGAGATAAGAGATGCCCCAGAAACATGATGAAATGAAATAGTATAAAAGCTAAGGGAAGTAGACATTGCCTAGGAAAGGACTTCCATGAAATTGGAAGCTTCTGGTATTGCATGTTTTTTCTTGACCTTGTGGAGGGGGTATTTTCTCCCACCACCACCAACCTGGTCCCACATCTTCCACGTAGATGCTGGGGAGTTTGTGTATAACATCATGTGTCATAAATGACATTTGAATGAATGCGTGATGGGGTCAATGAATATGTTAGCTAGCATTTTGTATCTGCTCTCTTCCTATCTTGGAATAATTTCCTCATGTTTAATGGGAGTGGTTGTACAAGTCCTTGTAGAAAGAGACCTTATATATGTATTTTTTAATTACTTCCATTCCTTGTGTTATTAGTCCCCTCTCTTCTTTTGACATTCATCATTTCCTGTTTGGTTTTTGTTTGGTTTTTGTCTGAGTAAATCCTGAACAGTCTTTATTTTGTCTGTGGTCCTTTAATTTGGAGAAGCTAGGGTTTTAGCTGTATTTGGGAGTATAATCTATGCAACAACTTTTTTTTTTCTTTCAAAGATCTTAGAATGTTCTGGAAATGTTCTCAAATATACACAACCAGACCCTATTAAATACTAATAACTAGAAGGGAAGACTTGAGTTTGAATTGCAGAATATTTGAAGGAAGAATCTAGTTTTATTACTTTAAATTTTGAAATCGATCTTTGATGTTTGAAAAAAAATGTTATGGTTCATGCTTTCTAGGTCCTGAGAAAAGTCACAAACATACTGTTTTCTTTAGAAGTCTGAAAATTTAGGTTTTACATCTAGGTCTGTGGTCCCATATCAAAGTTTTTCTCCCTCTGGTGAGAAGTAGGGGGTCCAAGTTCATTTCCCCCTCATTGGATATCTAGTTCTTCCAGCAACATATGTTGAAAACACTTTCTTGTCCCCATTGAATTGCTTTGATACCTTTGTTGAAAATCAATTGATCACATTAAGTGTAGCCTATTTCTAGACTTTCTTTTCTTTCATTGATCCGTTTACCTTCATGTCATGACTACTGATTTGATTACCGGAGTTTTATTGTTGTAAGTCTTAAAATGAGGTAGTATAAGTTCTCTGATTTTTTGTTCTCCATGCCCTCCTCCAAGATTGTATTGGCTATTATAGGTCCTTTGTGTTTCTATAGATTTTAGACTCAACCTGCTAATTTTTACAAACAGCCTTCTGGAATTTCGATTAAGAGGACAATGAGGCCTTCAGCTCCAGCCATGATCCCAGAGTTCTGGGATTGAGCCCAGCATCTGGGCTCTCTGTTCCGCAGGGAGCCTGCTTCTTCCTCTCCCTCTGCTCCTCCTCCCCCCCCCACCCCGCCCTGTGCCCCCTTCCCTACCACACTTGTGCGTGCGCTCTCTCTCTCTCTCTCTCTCTTTCTCAAAATCTTTAAAAATAAAAGTTGGGGGGAAACATTGAATTTATAGGTCATTCTGGGGAGAAGAACATTTTAACAATATTGAGTTTTTCAATCACTGAATGCAGAGTATCTCTTCATTTATTAGATCTCCTCTAATTTCTTTTAACAATGTTATCCGTGTAGAGGCCCATTTTATTTTATTAAATTTATCCCAAAAACTTAATGTTTGTTGATGCTATTGTAAATGGAATTAAAAAAAATCTCCTCCAGTTATTTATTGCTATTATATATAGACTTGATTCTTACATATTGGTCCTGTGTCTCTCACCTTGTCCAATTTACTGATTCTGGCATTTGTCTGAAGATTCTTATTTTTTAGTATATGTGCTGCCGAAGCGAGTACTTGTTTGAAGATTCTTGAGGATTTTATAGTAATCGTTCTGCGAATAAAGACAGTTTTATTTTTTGCAATATTTAAGTATGCATGTATATATGTATTTTTCCTACCTTGTTGCATTGGCTAAGACCTTCAGTACAGTGCTGAAATGGAAGTAGTGAGAACAGACACCCTTGCCTTTTTCTTGAACTCAGAGGAATGTATTCAGTTTCTCATCACAGAGTACAATGTTAATTATCGGTTTTGCATCGATGTCCTTACTGCTTGAGAAGATTTCCTTCTGTTGCTGGTTTGAGAGTTTTATGACAAAGGGTGTTGAATTTTGTCCAGTACTTTTTCTGCACATGTTGAGGTTATCATGATTTTTTTTTTTCCATTAATGTGGCAAATTCTACTGAATTTTGAATGTTAAACCAAATGTTGTAATTAGGATAAACTCTACTTGGTCCTGCTATATTGTTCTTTTTATATATTCCTGAACTTAATTCTCTGTTTTCTTAAGGATTTTTGGGTGTCTGTTCTTGAGGGACATTGGGTCTCTAATTTCTTTCTTTCTTTTTTTTTTTTTGGAGGTGGGGAAATGTCTCTGGTTTTGGTATCAAGGTGGTGCTGGTCTCACAAAATGAATAGTCTGGAACCAGTACCAGTTAGTTTGTCATGACAGCAGCTAAGTTCTAGTTTTTGTACTTTTAAGTGCATAAAGTAAGGGCTGTTAGGTAAAAGAAAAGAAATTCTTTTACTGATGAGCTAAGAATTTCTGCTTATTAAAGTATGAAACATCTATAGAAGAGTATATTTATTTTATATGAAGTAATGCATCAAAGTTGTCAGAAAATATTTTATCTTAAGTAGGATAAACAACTCACACCCTCCCATATGGTAAGTTTTTATTTTGTTAACAAAATATCTTTTATCACTGAGGGAATGAATTATCTGATTGTCATTCCTTTGTAATTTACAGAATATTCAATTAATATTGTCTTATTGTGTGCTGGTATTTGGGACTTTTTTTCCTCTTTTAGTTGTATTTCCCCCTAATAAAAGTTCACAAGTTGGCTAGTGTTTTCACCTGTTGAGTTATTTTGGATTACGTTGGTCACGTGTGCTCAAAATACAAACTTTTTCATCTGTATTGGGGGCATTGTAGGTTGCCATTATTGCTAAGGTTTCTGTTTTGGGGCGTCTTCTGTTCAAAAAGGATTATCAATTCTGTCCTAGTCCGTGTAGAATCGAATTAGAAGAAATCAAGTCATCAGTTTTGGTGAAGCAGAAATCTGGTGTTAAGTCAGCAGTGCGTGAGCAGCCTTCCCAGTTGCCATAATGAGGGTGCACCTGGGAAAAAGTGCAGGGATAAAGGGAATCCTTCGGGCAGGGTTCTGGGGCCTGCTGTGATGCTTTAGGAAGCACGCCAGCTTCCGCATCTCTGTCTTCAGAGGCCACACTTAGACACCTTTCCCTGCCGTGGTCAGCGACACTTACTGTGCTCCTCTCCAGCCCCTCAACTCTAGAAGATGGCATCTCTGGGGAGTCCTGTCCCCCTGGGATGCTCTTCCCAAGAGTCCAGGGAAGGTGTGTTAGAACTCCCCTATGAGCAGGGACCCACGAGATTGCTTGGAGCACCTGGTGACCTCTGATCGACAGATGTCCACTGTCCACGTGGATGGTGGGCCTCATCGCGTGACGCCCGTGGGGCGGTGTGCACATTCTCCAGTGCCATGGGCCTGACCTTGGTGCTGCTCCCCGTAGCAGCCCCACTTGTTCTTCTGGGGAATCCTTCCCACAGGTTGTTGGAATAGGAGACGATTCCTGTGTTTGCATAGAATATTCCCCAAGCACCAAATGTCCCTCCTTGCCCTCATTCTTGAGAACGAGGCTTATTTCCAGTCCAGCCCCCCTTTAGGAAGCCTTCCCTAACCAACTTCTCAAGCCCTCCAGTTCCTTAAGGGAGGATTGATTCTGTGTATGTTTAACATGGCCTTAAGGATAGCGCATGTGGAACTGAATTGAGAGGACGAGGTTTACATCAGCAGATACAGACTAGATCTGATTTTTTAAAAGAAAGCGACACAAAATGGGAAGCATTTTATTTTTTTACTCGACATGCTCAGCTAGGTTTTAGTTGTTTGGAAATCATGAAAAAATGTTTCTGTAGTATGCAATGGGAAGTGAAAGTTTGCAATAAACCAGAGAATTTCGGTTGTAAAGAATGTCCTAGCACGTAATTTATGCTAAAAGACACAAAATTAAACTCTCTGGGGTCTCGATGTCTCAGGCTCAACCCCCTGGATATTGCCTTATTTCCTTTACTCTCAGATATATAGTGAGATTTTTCTCCTGAGGTCCCTTCCTGTCATGAATGAATTCTTCCTGCCGCACCCACTCTGTCTGAATTTTTGTTCTTTTTCCCTGTTGGTGTCTGTACCGCAGGTCTTTTTTTTTTTTTTTTTTTAATTGAGGCTCCTCTGCCAGTTGTTTTTACGGTCGTGGTGTCCAAGACCTCCCAGGACCAGATCGCAGGTTATGTCCTCTTGAGCAAGCCAGTCTCCCTGTGTCTTCCCTCTGTCCCTTTTTAAAGAAGAACTACAAAGTTCGTCTTGCAGGGTGGTGGTTAGAACTTGAGAAGATGTGTGTCCCATGCCTGGTACATGACAGGGACTCTGATGGTAACTAAGTGGGTGTCTCTTCCCTCCACCCCAGGCCTCGATTCGTCCCCGTGCATCACAGGTGCTCAGTGAGCACCCTCCCCATGGGTCATCACCCTTCCAAGCAGGGTGACCTTAATGGTCAGTAGCCATGGGGAGACGAGTGTCTTTAAATGCAGGTTGGCTCAACTGTTGCCAAGGTGTGTGTCATGCTGGTTACCCAGTTGTAGGTGGGACACTTCTACGAGTCCCACGGCGACAACATCTGTTGGCGTGACACCTAGGAGGCAGAGCCAGAAGTGGTCAGCCTTACTCATCATTGTGTGTGGAGATTGAAGGCTGCGTAATTAAGGAATCCAGGGAACATGGTGAGGACAGAGGACACTTTCCAAGGAGGTGGGACTTCCACGGCAGCAGTGGTCCTTAATGGGGTGCATGCTGTTCCAGGCACTGTCCCCAGTAGTCGCCCCTATATCACAGGGCCGAGGAGTCACCTGGGGCCCCAGAGGCTGTATCAAGGTGGGGGAGTACGGGGTGGAGAGCGGTCGGCATTTCAGGGTAGGGGAAGAGCAGGAAGAGATGGGTGAGGATGAATTTTAAGCACTTTGTGGTGACACCAAAATTTTATTGCCTCTCTCTTTAGGATAAGCAGCATCGGCTGGAGTTTGTGATTATATCGTTGGATTGACTGTTGCACGGATGTTGCTTTTCTGCTTTTGGTCGTTGTTTTTGAAAAGCCTTTACATGGATTGGATTTTATAGGCTTAATTTTGAGGCCAGTCACTTTGACAGCCAGGAGGAACTGGAGAGGCAGTGAGTATAGCAGAATGTAGCAGGCTTAGATGCAGGTCCCTTTCCTGCTCTTACCTGCCCGTGCGACCTTGGGTCTGGCAATGCCACATCACTGAAGGGGAGGTGTTGACCCCGTGTCCGGCTCGGCTGTCTGGCTCCGTGGCCTTTTCTCTGTGACTGTTGATGGAACACGTTCTGGGGGGGCGGGTTTCGTCCCCTCATCCGGACAGCCCGGCAGCGAGGGTGGCTGATGTGGAGCCCGAGAACTTTGCCCTCCGACCCGGGCTCTTGACTAGTCAGACTTCTTTGATGTCTTAGCTGTGCCCCTCTTGCGGTCTCTCTGAGTTGTGAATATATCTGCACGTCCCATCCTGTTTTTTTTTTTGTCTTGGCTTCAGAGAAGCTCGGAGCTAAATTTATGGTATAGTTGCTGGGTTGGCCAGGATTTTAAATATGTATTTTTTTTTTTACTTGATGTGATTTTTCTTTTTCTCTTGGTCCTCTTGTTTCTGTGTCCTTTCTTGCATTATCACCTTAAATTTTTTTGAAAAGTAGGTCAGGTATGCATTGAAAAATGATTTCTGAGGGAGGAGGGCCATCAGACAAAGGAAAACAGATTTGGGTGACTTTGGTCCATGTTGGGGATAGAGCTTGTCTTTAAACTCCCTTTTTTATGTTATTCACTACCAAGTGGTCTAGACAGCACATCTTACTGCCCTCTCATGTGAGGTGAGCATCTGGGGGGTGGGGGGAAGGCGTGCTACATAAAAATTGGTTTTCCCCATGAAGCTCCTCCCTGGGCAGCCTGCAGTTCTGACCTTGTAGGCAGACCTGGGAGCCCCTGAAGTTGTGGGGCCCACCCCCTGTTCCTTGTCAGGGTCTGAGACTTCTCCCCCCGGGGTCCCAAGGCCCCTTGGGCTGGGGGTGCAGGGGTGGGGTGGGGTGGCCCCCTCATCAGAGCCGCTGCGGGCTAGTCCTCCTTGGATATGGAAGGAAGCCTGGCGTTTAGAAGTAGCTTTTATTCGCTGGGGACTGGGCACTGACCTAGGTGCTGTATTTTTTGACACTCTGTGATGGCAGTGGAGATGCTGGTAATCACAAGTACAGCACATTTCGGAGGAATGCTCTGGAAAAGACTGCTCATGGCAGATGTGTGCAGCTCTAGTAGAGGAACGGAGGATGTGGGTTACCTTGGGGCAACATAGGGAGCACAGTTCCCCTCTCCAGGTTGTGTTCATCGTGCGCCAGAGTACTTTGGGACACATCTTCGCAGTCATTCCAGATACCTGGGTTTGCAAAGACAGTGTGTCAGATCACTCAGCTTTTGGTGTGCCCCTCCCCCCCCCGCCCCCCAGAGATGCCGGAGTTATTTGCAGAAATGATGCGGGAGGGGGCGGAGTGTGTAGGCTGGCCATGCTTACCCAGCCCACCCCCCGCTCCCCAATGTGGCTATTCCTTCTGTAATTCAACTGATTGCTTTTCTTTCCAAATTGCTGGCTTAAGCTTTATCTTACCTAATTTTATCTCCTCCAGCCTCATACAACCGAAGCATCATTAGGGCCTGTGCTCATTCTGTCCCTTCCACTTCTCCTGTGCTCCCTCTGCGTCCCCAGGGGATAGGGACTGGATTTGCATCATCTACATTTTCTGGCACTGGGAGGTGGCTGGGCTGGCGAGGGCTTTTCAGCCTCTGGAACCTCTCCTTCCTGCGTCCCCCTTGTCATTGTGTCTCATGAACATCTTTTGCTTCCTCTAGGACCCCGTCCTGCCTCCTCTTTCCTCCTCTCTCTCAACCTTGTTTCTTTTGACCCATGTCCTTCCCACCCCTGTCCTGCCCTTCTGCTGGCTGCCTGGCTCTCCTTACCTTCTGTCAGATTGACAGGCTCAGTCTTTCTTTTTACTCCAAGCATCTGTTCCTCTAAATCGTGAACTGCAGTTGGTAGAATTAAATATGTAATGTGTTTATTTTAATATCAACATGTCTCTTCATGCACATACTAGTAAGGGACTTGGCTGTCAGTGGGGACGGGACCACGGTCTGCAAATATCTGCTCCTGCCAGCCCCTCCCCTCGGGACGCTGGTTATGACCCTCTTCAGTTCTCTCTCTCTCTGTGTCTGTTCCTTTGCTGTGTGCACGTCTCTGTGTTCTGTCTTTGAGACACACAGAGCTCAGATAGGCTGGCCCATTTTTCTTCCCATAAATCTGTTTGGAAACACACACACACACACACACACACACACACACGGTGAGTGAGGAGGAACGAAAAAGGCTTAGTCAAGAGGCTGCACACGAGAACCCGTAGAGAACTAGCATTTCAGGCCCCCGTCTCTATGATCCTTTGACTAGGTCCTGTGCTAGGTCCTTGTGTTTGGAACATGGAGTCTGAGCACCCTCCCCTGAGTATTTTGCTGATGCAAAGGAGGAAAGGAGGGAGCAATCCCAGCCTCGCCTCCCTCCCTTGCCTGTGGTCCCTAGTGGTACCCCCTCCCCAAATGGCAGGGAAACCAGCGGGGCTGTGAGGCATCTGTGAGGCATCTGAGCGAAGGGCCAGGAGCCAGAGGGCGCTGCATCAGAATAGATAATGTGGTATTTTCTTGTCACTCCTGTATCAAGGTAAATAAAAAGCTATCTTTGGCTTAGAATTCTTGCCTCCCAGCCTGTGGGGGAATATTGACTGACAAGCATTACCTCCCATGTAGAACAGCCTGGCATGCCGACCTGTAAATGTTGGTATATCTTCTTAATGTTTTCCACCGAGTGGAATTAGAACACATTGTTTCTTCTGAGGTTATAAAAAGCAAACAAGGATCCCCTTCCTCCCCAACTAGCGGAAAGTAAATGAATACTTGAAATCCTGTCTTATCAGCCATAAAACTTCGATGAGAGCTTGGGCAGATGAACCAGGAGATCACGATCTATCTGGGACCACAGATTTCTATTCCTTTTCTGGAAAAGAAAAACTGCATTTAGACGTTGACAATTCAGTTAAATTTTGCAGGCTATCAAACACAAAGGATACCGGATTAAGTCTCCAGAGTTTCAGGTTTTAGCTCAGGGAGAGGCAAGGCACTTCAGCTCCTCTGGCTCTGGTTTCCTTGGCTCTCCAAGTGGAATAAAAATTCCTGCCTCACAGGTGGCGGTAACAATGAAGTGAGAACTTTGTGCCAAGCCCAGAATATGTATTAATAAATATTAGTAACTGATAAGCCCTTTGATGAGCCCGCTAAAGGCCTGGGTGGGGGTGGTTTTTGCTTTTTGCTTTTTGTTTTGTTTTGTTTTGCTCTCATTTGTTGATTTCATTTTGTTGTGATACATGGTAACAGGCTGTCCCTGCCTCTGTGGACACCTGCACTTTGACCGTCTTAACTCTACTGTTGTCATGAATTTTTGAAAGGACCATGACTTCAAAAAAGACTGCAGGAATTTTGAATTTCCTTTTTTCTTTGCAAAAGATTTTGAAGCTTAAGTCATGTAATTAATAACAGGGGAGGTTAAGAGTCAAAGATTTTTCTCTGACGCTGGTCATTTTTTAAGCTGAACTTGGCATGGGTTGAAGCAAATCCATGTCGTCTTGACCATTCACTTTTTTTTTTTTTTTTTAAGCTGAGAAAATAGATTCTATCTCTAATGAAGTAATTGCGAACAGTCCCATTAACATATGGTACTGATTTTTCACAGAAGCATTGTTGAAATGCTTGGAAACTACCAGGTTAAAAGTTGTAAAAATAGCCAGCACTCCTTAGAGTGCAGATGGTATCTGCAGACTTGAGGGTCCAAATAGCATGAGAATTGTCTAGAGCAGGGGTCAGCAAACCATGACTCCTGGGCCAAACCCAGCCTGCTGCCTGTTTTTACATGGCCTGTGGATGAACGATGGCATTTCCCATGAAAAAATGGTTAAAAGAGAATCCAAAGAATAACACTATTCCGTGACATGTAGAAATTATATAAAATTCACGTTAGTGTCCATAAGTAAGGTTTCATTGGAACACAGCCACACCAATTTGTTGACGTATCGTCTAAGGCTGCCTTTGTACTATAATGGCAAAATTGAGTACTTGCCTAAAATACTTATTGGCTGGAAATATGCATAAAGAGATTTGCTGGTCCCGGGTCTAGATAGTGAAGAATTTCAGTTCTAATACTTATTCACTGATCTGTGGCTTCTTTTCAATGTTCAACTTTTGACTGTGGGGTGTTTTTTTTTTTTTTTTTTACTTTTATTTCCTATTAATAAAAGTATGAAGAAGACCAGGCATGACCCCTTAATGCCACTATGCAGACTACCCTGTTCAACATTTTTGATGGCAAAAAATAAAAATGTTCACAGTAAATCATTTCTTAAATGAGTTAAGAAAGATATAAAAACCTATTCCTGCATTTTCCCTACCCTAATTCCTCTATCCAAAGGTAGCACTGTTAATAATTTAACATTCCAAACATTTGCTGGTGGGGGGTACTATTCAGAATGTATGTGTGTGTTCTTTTTTAAAAAGCTTCACTTAGCATGTTTAATTTACTGTAAAAATACTTCTTAATTATTTAACCTTTTATTATGAATTTTCAGAGGTATATGTAGTAAGACAAGAAAGTGTAATGAATGAACCCCATGAACCCATCATTAAGCTCCAACCTTTCAAATGATGGCTGAATCTTGTTTCTTTTATGGAATTCACTTCCCGCAATGAAGCAAAGCCTAGTTACTTCATTTCATCTGTAAAGATTTCTGTACATATCTCTAAAAGATTATGATTTTTTTTTAAGATTTTATTTATTTGAGAGAGAGAGTGAACATGAGTAGAGGGGAGGGGCAGAGGGAGAAGGAGAAGAAGTTTCCCCACTGTGTAAGGAACCCAATGCAGAACTCGATCCCAGGACCCCGAGATCATGACCTGAGCCGAAGGCTCAGATTGTTAGAAAACAATCGCAGACCATTAACGTACGTCAGAAACAAAACAAAACACCAGAACAAACATTAATACCTTAATGTCAGTTCAAACACTGAGTATTACTTTGTTGTTGTTGTTTTTATCCCTCTCATTTATCGTTCAAATAATTTCTTTTACTCGTTGAGTCATGATCTGGATAAGGTTCATGCAAGGTGATTGGTAAACCTGTATGTTCCCTCTCGACCTCTCTTTTTTCTTCCTACTTGGCACTTACCGTCCAAAGAAAAGAGGTCATTTCTTCTGTCCTGTTTCACATCCCTGTGGTTATGTTTAACGGTCCCTCTGTCCTCTGATTAGCTAGTTGGATCTGAAGCCTGGGTCGCATTTAAGATTCATATTATTTTTATTTTTAACGAGGCTGCTTTATAGATGATGTCAGAACCTTACAATAGGGGGCACTTAACATTTGGTTGCCTCTGTGTGATGTTAGCGCTGGTTGGTGTTTACCGTACATGTCCAGTCATTCAATATGGGTTGTAAAATGGTCACTGCTTTGCCATTTATCAGCAGAAATATTTGATTTTTTTTATACTATTCCTGAAAGCATTGGTGTATTAGCATCCTTTAACAACGCCTTTTTTTTTTGGTAATTGAAAAAAAATTATGAAAATAAATATTTACTGTGTTCCATTGAAGTTCATGATGCTCAAAGTGTCCCTGTTTTGGCCATTTTTAGCCTTTTCAGGTTGGTCCCTGAGTGTTTTTACCATGAGCCCAGTAGTTTTGATAGCTTTCTTTGTATGTGGTGTGACAGGATGTTTTGTATTCATCTTATAATGTTTTGCCCTAGATCTAGAATTGACCATTTCTACAAGGAGTCAGCCCGGTTTCTTTTTAGCCGTGAAATTGTATTTCAAGACTACCATCAAGGCTTGAAGGTGCATATCTATGAACAGAATTTTCATAGTAAAAACACACATTGAAAATACAGCACTTATGTAACCACCCCCTCTGTGTCAAGAAGTAGAATGTGGCGGAAGCTCGTAAGTATCCTAGTGGATCCCTTTGTGGCAGTCCTCCCTTTCTTCCCCTCAAAGTAACCACTGTCCTGACTTTTATGGGAATCACTTCCTTATTCTTTTTTATCATTTATGTACACATCCCTAAGCAAATAGAGCTTGGTTTAGTCTGCTTCTGCATTTTTATGCAGATGGGTCATTTTGCATGAATTCTTTTGTATCTTCTTCTTTTCAACATTGTAAGATCCATTTGTTTTCATTTGCTTTGCAGTATGGTATTCCATGGGGTGAATGAACAGAGCACAGTTTATTCTCTTACTGATGTCCGTTTGAGTTGTTTCTGGTTTCGAGCTGTTTAAAAATGCTGAGACTATTTTTATCTGTTTTCTGGTGTGCGTGGGCGATCATTTCTGAAGGATATATCTAGAAGTAGAATTGTGGGGTCAAAAGGTGTATTCCCCCCCCCCCAGAGTTGTACTAACTGATACTCTCCCCAACACTGAGTGTTCTCTTGCCTCACATCCTTGCTCCCATCTGGGATGGTCAGACATTAAACCTTCCTGCCAGTCTGTTGATTCAACATAGTATCTCTCTGTGACTTTTGTTCCCTGTTTTCCTGATTACCAGTGAGGTTAAACATCTTTTTATATGTTCAATCGATTATTTGGATTTCTTTCTTTGGGAAGTCTCTGTTCAAGTCTTTGGCTCATTTTCCCTCTAAGTTGTTGTTTTTCTTTTTCCTATTGAGTTATAGGCATTTTTTTTCCCCCAATTTATTTATTTTCAGAAAAACCGTATTCATTATTTTTTCACCACACCCAGTGCTCCATGCAAGCTGTGCCCTCTATAATACCCACCACCTGGTACCCCAACCTCCCACCCCCCCGCCACTTCAAACCCCTCAGACTGTTTTTCAGAGTCCATAGTCTCTCATGGTTCACCTCCCCTTCCAATTTACCCAAATTCCCTACTACTCTCTAACGCCCCTTGTCCTCCATGCTATTGGTTATGCTCCACAAATGAGTGAAACCATATGATAATTGACTCTCTCTGCTTGACTGATTTCACTCAGCATAATCTCTTCCAGTCCCGTCCATGTTGCTACAAAAGTTGGATATTCGTCCTTTCTGATGGAGGCATAATACTCCATAGTGTATATGGACCACATCTTCCTTATCCATTCATCCGTTGAAGGGCATCTTGGTTCTTTCCATAGTTTGGCGACTGTGGCCATTGCTGCTATAAACATTGGGGTACAGATGGCCCTTCTTTTCACGACATCTGTATCTTTGGGGTAAATACCCAGGAGTGCAATTGCAGGGTCATAGGGAAGCTCTATTTTTAATTTCTTGAGGAATCTCCACACTGTTCTCCAAAGAGGCTGCACCAACTTGCATTCCCACCAACAGTGGAAGAGGGTTCCCCTTTCTCCACATCCTCTCCAACACATGTTGTTTCCTGTTTTGTTGATTTTGGCCATTCTAACTGGTGTAAGGTGATATCTCAATGTGGTTTTAATTTGAATCTCCCTGAGGGCTAATGATGATGAGCATTTTTTCATGTGTCTGATAGCCATTTGTATTTCTTGATTGGAGAAGTGTCTGTTCATATCTTCTGCCCATAGGCATTTTATATGTATTGGATACAGATTGTTACGGGATGTGTGTTGTGAATGTCTCCTCCCATTCTGTGGCTTTTCACATTCTTTATGGTGCCTTTAGATTAGCACTAGTTCTTGTGCCCCTTAGGTCTTATTTTAGGAAGTCTTTCTCAGCCCTGAACTAGGTTAGGACATATAATATAGATACCAAATAGTCTATCTCACGGAAGAGTCTATAGTTGAGTATACATCCTAAAGGACAGGAAGGCAAGCAAATGCTGAAGGGGTCTACCACATGAGCACAGAGAAGCCTCTTCTGACGGCTGCCATGTTCTTTTTGACGACTAATTTCAGTGTGCTTGGGGTTCCTGGGTAATCCTCTCCCAAGAAGGAACTCTTACCAGCCTTTGGATTTTCAATTTTATTCAAATTAAAATGCATCTCCCACCTCTTGTTTTAGTAATTCTTCAAGCATAGCTATTTCTTTGCCAATATTTCCTGAGCACCTTCTTTCCAGGGAATAGTTGATGCTGTGAGGGAGGTGGAGGGTTGGTGATGAGAGTACTGTTGGTCCTGAGACCGTTACCGGAAACGGACTTTGACCATGAACTGGGTTTAACTCTCTTCAGGACATCATTGAAATCCTAACAGCTGAGCCAGTCACCAAATACCACATATTGGATAATTCCATTAACATGGAAGTCCAAAAATAGGCCTATAGGCCTCCCTATAGATCCCCTATAGGGACAGATATTAGGTGAGTGGTTGCTTAGGGCGGGGAGCTGGGGGGATTCTGGGATGATCCCTAAAGGGTACAAAGCTTCTTTCTGAAGCGATGAAATGTTCTAAAACTGACTGTGGTGAGGGATGCACATAGCTGTGAATATACTAAAACCCATTGAATAGTATACTTTAAATGGACGAATTGTATGGGAATTCAATGAAGTTGTTAATTTAAAAAAATTTTTTTTTACATTTTTTTAAGTGCAGCTGTTTTTCCTTGGTTGGCTCAGTGTGGTTTTCCCCGTAAGCTCCACGGTTACTGAAAAGAACGGGGGATACCGAATTCCCAGGTTCATGTCCATGAACTAGCTGGTTTACCGGCCAGCAGATAGGAAAGGAGTTGTGTGATTTCTTTCTTCACTCCATGACTCAGTGTTGTTCAGAGGCTTTTTAATTTTTGTTTTAGATTTTTTTTTTATTAAAGTATAGTTAGCATACTGTGTTATATTAGTTTCAAGTGTACACTGTAGTGATTCAACAATTGTTGACATTACTCAGTGCTCATCCCAGTAAGTGTACTCTTAATCCTCCCTCCGCCCCCCCCAAGCCTGCAACCACCAGTCCTCCATAGCTATGAGTCTGTATTTTGTTTTGTTTTTGTTTTTTGGTGGTTTTTTTTTTTTTTTTGTATTTTCTTCTTGTTCAGAAATGGCTCTTTCAGGTAGAGGTCAACATTCTTTTTTTTTTTTTAATTTAAATTTTAGTTAAACATATAGTACAATATTGGTTTCTGGAGTAGAATCCAGTGATTCATGACTTACAAACATCCCCAGTGCTTATCACAAGTGCTCTCTTTAATACGCATCACCCACCCCCCACGCAGCTCCCTCTGTCAACCCTCAGTGTGTTCTCTGTTAAGAGTCTCTTCTGGTTTGTTTACCTCTCTTTCTTTCTTTTTTTTTCTTTCTCCTCTTCCCATGGGTTCATCTTTTTTTTTTTTCCCCCTTAAATTCCACATGAGTGAGATGATACAGTATTTGTCTTGTTCTGACTGACTCATTTCACTTAGCATAGTACACTCTAGCTCCATTAGTGTCCTTGCAAATGGCAAGATTTCATTCCTTTTGGTAGCTGGGTAATATTCCATTATACACACACACACACACACATATGGTATATATATAATGTATATATTATGTACAGTGTATATAATGTATTTTATTTATATACACACACACACACACACATATAAATATACATACATACCACATCTTCTTTACCCATTCATCAGTTGATGGGAATTTGGGCTTTCTCCATGGATTCGCTAACTATAGATAATGCTGCTGTAGACATTGGGGTACATGTACACCTTTGAACTTGTATTTTTGTATCCTTTGGATAAATACCTAGTAGTGCAATTGCTGGGTCATAGAATAGTTATATTTTTAACTTTTTTTTTTTTCAGTAGAGTTTTGTTTTTTTTTTTAAAGATTTTATTTATTTATTTGACAGAGAGAGATTACAAGTAGGCAGAGAGACAGGCAGAGAGAGAGAAAGAGACGAGGAGGCAGGCTCCCTGCCGAGCAGAGAGCCCGATGCGGAACTCGATCCCAGGACTCTGAGATCATGACCTGAGCTGAAGGCAGTGGCTTAACCCACTGAGCCACCCAGGCGCCCCTATTTTTAACTTTTTGAGGAACCTCCATACTGTTTTCCAGAGTGGCTGCACCAGTTTGCATTCCCACCAACAGTGTAAGAGGGTTCCCCTTTCACCGCATCCTCGCCAACACCTCTTGTTTCCTGAGTTAATTTTAGCCTTTCTGACTGGTGTGAGGTGGTATTTCAATGTGGCTTTGACTTGTCTTTCCCTGATGATGAGCGATACTGAGCCTCCTTTCATGTGTCTCTTAGCCATCTGGAAGTGTTTGGAAAAGTATCTATTCATGTCTTCTGGCCACTTCATTGAATTATTTGGTTTTTGGGTGTAGAGTTTGATCAATTCTTTATAGATCTTGGATACTAACCCTTTATCAGATCTGTCTTTTAGGCTGTCTTTTAGTTTTGTTGATTGCTTCGTTTGCTGTGCGAAGCTTTTCAAAAAATTTCTCTAGCTATATTTTTTAAAAGATTTATTTGACAGAGAGAGAGAGAGTGAGAGACGAGCATGAGAGCAGGTGAGCAGGGGGAGGGGCAGAGGGAGAGGGAGAGAGAGAGAATCCTTAAGCAGACCTCCCACCAAGGGCTCCATCCCAAGACCCCAGGATCATGACCTGCGCTGAAATTAAGAGCCAGCTGCTCAACTGACTGTACTGCCTCCGTGCCCCCAGAAACGTTTTCTATTGATGAGATCCTCATCAATAGATCCTTCTGCTTTTGTTGTGCTTGCCTCCAGTGCTGTGTCAAGCAAGAAGGTGCTACGGCTGAAGTCAAAGAGGTGGCCGCCTGTGTTCTCAGGATTTTATTTATTTATTTATTTATTAGAGAGAGAGAGAGAGATCACAGGTAAGCAGAGAGGCTGGCAGAGAGAGAGAGAGAGAGAGGGAAGCAGGCTCCCTGCTGAGCAGAGAGCCCGATGTGGGACTTGATCCCAGGACCCTGAGATCATGACCCGAGCCGAAGGCAGCAGCTTAACCAACTGAGCCACCCAGGCGCCCCTGTTCTCAGGATTTTGATGGATTCCTTTCTCACACTGAGGTCTTTCATCCATTTTGAGTTTATTTTTGTGTGTGGTATAAGAAGGTGGTCCAGTTTCATTCTTCTGCATGTGACTGTCCAGTTTTCCCAACATCATTTGTTGAAGAGATGGTCTTTTTTTCCATTGGACCTTCTTTCCTACTTTGTTGAAGATTAGTTGACTATCATAGAGTTTTGGGTCCATATCTGGACTATCTATGCTGTTCCCATTGACCTATGTGTCTGTTTTTGTGCCAGTACCATACTGTCTTGATGATTATAGTTTTGTAATAGAGCTTGAAGTCTGGAGAAAGCGTTTAGCTTTTTGTTTTTCAGGAGTGCTTTGGCTATTCAGGGTCTTTTGTGACCCATACAAATTTTAGGACTGTTTTAGCTCTGTGAGAAAATGCTGGTGGTATTTTGATCAGGATTGCTTTAAATGTGTAGATTGCTCTGGTTAGGATAGACATTTTGACAGTACGCGTTCTTCCAATCCATGAGCATAGAATGCTTTTCCATTTCTTTGTGTCCTCATTTCTTTCGTAAGTG
Source organism: Neogale vison (assembly GCF_020171115.1). Lineage (NCBI taxonomy): Eukaryota > Metazoa > Chordata > Mammalia > Carnivora > Mustelidae > Neogale > Neogale vison. The sequence goes on along the minus strand of NC_058096.1, from coordinate 202,193,586 downwards.
TTCTATAGTTTTCAGAGTATAGATCTCTTTGCCTCTTTGGTTACGTTTATTCCTAGGTATCTTATGGTTTCTGGTACAATTGCAAGTGGGATTTATTCCTTGATTTCTCTTTCTGCTGCTTCATTATTGGTGTATAGAAATGCAACAGATTTCTGCACATTGATTATCATTAATATGAACTTTAAATGCTACCATTTTTCACCCCCAATTTCTCAGTAAACCTTTTCTGTTGCCCAGGGTATGTGGAGGTAAAGAACTTCAGTGCCTGCAGTTGAGTTCGTATTTGTCATACCCCAAATGTGCAGGATTCAGGGTCTTCTCATTGGGTAGGTGAAGGGTATATACCCAGGAATTGATGTGTATATATTAGGTCTTAATGCCTGCCTGTTCTTATGTAAGAACTCTGGGATTACCCAGGAATCTAGTACCTCCCTGAGACCTGTGAATAATAACTATCCTAATAATAGCTAACACTTATTGATTGTTTATGATGTGCTAGGCTTACACATTTAAAAATTGTTATAAAAGCAGGAAAAATGTCTGAGAGGTTCTCACCAGTAAGTGATGAAGGCTCTCCTCATTTCACGGGTGAGGAAGCAGAGATTCAGAGAGGTTAGGTTTCTTGCCCAACATCACATAAGGGGTCGATTCACACCCAGATCCGTCCATACTTTCTCTTGTTAGGGAAGAGGAGGCAAGGAATCAGTATCGTTTTTATGACCCAGATAATACAACTTAAAAGACAAGGGAAAGCACAGAGAAGAAAATAAAAAGTCACCATCACTCTACCACTTGGGCATGCCCATCGTTACTATTTCCGTGTATTTTCTTCTAATCTGTTTTTATGCTTTCTGATTTATTTTTACATCCATCAGAACTCTGTCAGCCCATCGCTGAAGGCTGTTACTAATTCATTAAAGGACCTTGGGTCGGACACGTCATAAATCAGGATGTTTCGTGGGCTGGGGGATGGCTGGGCGGGGGCAAGACCCAGACCTGAGAAATTCATACGATGGTCCAGCCAGAAGAGGTCTTACTTGTTCCAAAGTGTCCTTCTAGTCTTTCTCCACACCCCCAAATGGTAGACTGTCTCTCCTGGGAAACATTTAAGGAAAAAGCTCTACAAAGGGGCCACTTTCTGCAGCCCGTACAGAAAGGACATGGTACCCTATGGAAAAGTGAGGGCAGACCGGCGCTGCTTTGAGATTGCCTGGATGTGAGAGGTGGAGGTGTGGGGCCGGATCTGGCTGGAGGCTTCCTGAGACAGAAGGGATTGCAGCTGGCTCTCAGCCAGATGAAAACCTGCAAATCTGAGCGTGAAAGTTGTGTGTACTATGAAAAGGTCGCGAGAGCCTCCAGTCCTGGGAGGATCTCGGTGAGGGGGAAAAATCAGATGGGACTTTGCCCCATGAGTCACCTGTCATTTGCCTGGTGGTTGGTGGGGGTCCCCGGTGGTTGTGCCCGCTCCCAGTGCAGGGGTTTGGCAGGAAGGGGCGGATTAGAGCTTCCTTTCTGAATTGATATCAAAAGAAGAGCTGCGTCTGTGAACTGAGCTGCGTCTCCTGTGTGCGTCGCTGTGAGGGGCTGAGTAGTGGATGCAGACGTTGGAAGGGAGCCGGGGGTCTGTACGGTTAAAGGGTCCGATCCTGGCATTCCACAGTAACTGTTCTGATCTCAGCAGTGCGGCCTTTGAACATGTGATCTGGCAGAATGCTCAGTCTCTGGTTTGTAGAATGTGGGGCCACCCACGGCACCTGCCTCACCAGTTCCCAAGTTCACGAGAGGGCAAAGTGAGATAAGGCACAAAACCACGTAGCCCAGTGCCTGGCATGCAGTAAGGGCTCAGTAAAAATGAGCTGATGGTTCATAATTCCACAGAAGGGGGAGAGATGGACATGAAGGTTGGAAAATTACAGATTCTTCCCTTTGTGTTCACAAAAAACCATGCCGTGAGTCCTTAGGCAAATCACTTTAATGTTTCGGGCCTTAGTTTTCTCAATAGTAAGATGCCGGGTGGTTCCAAAAATGATCTTAGATTCAACCCATGATTCCAATTCTATGAGTCTGTAGTACTTTTTTATTTTTGTTTTAACATTCATAGTTACAACCCCCCCCCCCCCAATCCCGGGGATAAGTTTTAAGACCTACTCTCTTAGGGACTTTCAAATAAGCAGTGCTGTATTATTAACTAGTGCTGTCATGCTATCATTATATCCCCAGGACTTATTTTTTTTACAACTGGAAATTTGTGCCTTTTGACCTCTACCCATTTTGCCCACCTACCCCCTCAACATACAATTGTGTAAAAGTGTGTCTTAGTTGAATGCAAAGTTCTTAGAGTAATTCCTTGTATGCACCTCCCTGTGATATCGATAAGGTGATGACTATTCCTGCCATCTTCTGCAGACCTTGGTCCCCCAAGAACTCAGATTTTGAGAGAGAGCATTTTCTAGAAAGTTAAGGCTAGGTTCCTTTAACATGAACTTTTTAAAAAAACATGGATGCACCTTGATGGTTTTTTGACCTTGTCTTGAAACAGGGACAGAGAGGGGTTCTTGGAGAGGTTGGGTGAGGGTTTCAGGAGGAGGGATACCCTGGAGCTTCAGGCTAGGACTGTCCTTAGCGGAGCAGTGACTTAAGAGGCTTCTGGCTGGGGCGCCTGGGTGGCTCAGTGGGTTAAGCCGCTGCCTTCGGCTCAGGTCATGATCTCAGGGTCCTGGGATCGAGTCCCACATCGGGCTCTCTGCTCAGCAGGGGCCTGCTTCCCTCTCTCGCTCTCTCTCTGCCTGCCTCTCCATCTACTTGTGATTTCTCCCTGTCAAATAAATAAATAAAAAATCTTTAAAAAAAAAAAAAAAAGAGGCTTCTGGCTGCTCAGAGGTCATGCTGGTATTCTTCAGAGATGAAAACAAAATATCGTTTGGGGGGGGTCAAGGACAAGCGGAAGGGCCTATAAAGACTGACCTCAAAAATCCCTAGTTATTACCATGTAAAAATTCGATTTGTTTGATGCAATTAGCCAAATCTGGACACTTTATTCTTCTCAAAGCAGCTGGGATTCAGCGCCGATGATAAAGCTGCGTTGGGGGCCAGGGGCAGGGAGGAGGCCCTCTGGCAAGAGTGGAAAGGCCAGATTGTTTCTGTTGTGTGCCCTGATGTAATTCTTTTTCTCATGCCCTCTTGATTTATCACTTTCCATTTCACACACCCTTCTTGTAAAGCAATTACAGAAGCGGGGAGAAACAGGCAGAAGCAGTGTGGATCCGTGCTTCTGGGGTGGGTAACGGGCTTCTGCACCCAGGGCTTCGGCTGACGGAGCGTGCAGTGTGCAAGGACGGGAAGAGGAGAGATTCTTTCCGAGAGGAGTGACCGTGGCCACCAGGGGTCATGACTATTGCATCCTGGTCTGCTTTGGCCTGTCCTGCCGGCACCTGAGTCCCTTCTAAGCTGTCTGCTGGCTGCATGGGGACAGAGGCTGCCATGGAAGTGGAGCGCTTGTAATTTAGCTGTTAGCACTGCTCAGCCAGGGAGGGTCCAGCTTCGGCTGCTCTCTCCGGTGCTGGAAGGGAGATGCGGATCCGGGGGAACTTACTTCAGGATTTGGAGTCGGGGTGACACCAGGAACCCCTAGAAGAGTGGGTCAGGACTTGGGGTGCAGGTTCCCCAAACCAAACCGTGTCCGTCCCTGATGTGCAGGCCTGGAGTATTTTCTTATTTCGTGGTCAAGGCTCAGATTCAGTTCTGTCCTTGGTTTTGTGTTTCAGAGCACCTTTTGGCTCAGGCTGCTGGTGATGGTCTGCTCACAACCATAATTTAGCCCTTGAAAGGCCATGAGAGCCAGGATTTGGCAGGCAGGGAAGAGAAGCCAACTCCAAAGAGTTCCTGTTGCCCTTAGGGTGGGGCGTGTCTCCATGTCTTGTCCCCGGGCTCCTCCTCCCCGCCATGCCCCTCTGTCCTTCCTGCTGGCGGTTGGCATTCTAGGGCTCAACTCACTAGCCCGACCTCCTCAGCCTGATGTTAGTACAGCCCATCCTGGGAGGCCACCGCCAAGGAAATGCACAGAAAACAGCTGGCAAGTGGCTGACTCTGAGTTTAAGTTTCTTTATGATGGGGATGAGGATACCCTTATATGACATGGTTAAGAAGAAACACGTGCCAAAGTTATTCAAATGACAAAACATTTACAAACTTAAGATGGCGTTTTCTTGCGTAGAGTGGGACTTTCCATAGAAAAGTTGTTGGTAGTAAATCACAGTATTGCATACTGTACTTACATAGTCCTTTACGTTTGCCCACAGGGCTTTAAAAAAGAAATTTATTTGATAGAGACAAAGCGAGAGAGGGGACACAAACAGGGGGAGTGGTAGAGGGAAAAGCAGGCTTCCCGCTGAGCAGAGAGCCGGATGAGGGGCTCTATCCCAAGAGCCTGGGATCCTGACCTGAGCAGCAGACAGACACTGAGTCCCCCCCCCCCCCCCAAACCCCAGGTGCCGTAGGGCTTCTGTTTTGTGATTCCTTTTTGATCCCATCAACCCTTCTGTGTAAGGAAGAGGCCGGAATTGTTACTCCCCCACCCTCCCCCCCAACTATTTTACATTTTACGAGTGAGGGGGAAGGAGGCTCCTGGATGTTGAGTGACTTGTCCAGGGTTACTTACTGAATAAATGCCAAAATATTTCCTGCACCTGGGCATCCTGAGTGTGGCCCAATAGCTCGGCACTGGGTGCTGAGTACGGAGCATGAAGGCTCCTAGGCCTGGCGCTGGCTGCTCATCTGCCTGTGTCCGCCTGCCCTCCTCGTTCACGGGCTTCGTCGCTGAGGACCCAGGGCAGCTGGCAGCCAGGCCCTCTGCTGGGGGTGAGAAATGTCATTAACAAGGGAGATGGGGCTCCTGTTCCCTCGGAACATACAGTGTAGTGGGAGGGGAGACAGACTTTAATAATTAGTGTCAGCTGGTCCTTTCTCTTCATCCTGGGAACATGCTGGGGCCAGGGGTGGAGAGTGACTTGGTCCCCTCACCTTGGATTTTGTCTGACTGTCTGCTTCGGAGGGAATCCTGGGATGACTGCTTAGCTGGGTGTCTCAGGGAGGTCCTTGTGTGTCTTTCCTCAAGACTTCGTCTACTTGGTGGTTGGAGACCATGGGGGTTTTGCAAGTGTGGGCGTGGGGAGCATTGAAGCTGGGAAGACACAGGGAGGTTTCTCCAAGGAGGTGCTTCTTTTTTTGTTTTTATTGTAAGTTTGACGTGTACAGCTTTAATTTGACATGTGTGTAACTACATGATCACTACGTGATCGCCGCTGCAGGTGTACTTCCCTTTCATCACCATCTTAAAGATGATGACTGTGATTCCTTGGAGGGCAGCGCCTGTCCCACCAGCTGCCATGATCCACGGTGGGACCTTGGCAGCTTTCACTGAGATCTGTCATCCTACTTGTGAAGTTTTTGTACCGGTCTGCTTGCTCTGAGTAGAGCTGGAGATGACAAGGCCATCAGGCTCTGCCTTTGTCCCTCTCACATCCTCTCCTTACCAAAGCTTTCCCCTAAGGGAGTAGTAAAATGTGACCACTTGCTGGGCAGCCTTTCCAGCATGAGCAAGAGGTGTGGTTCCAGAACAGAGGAGCATCAGGCCAAGGGAGATTATCCCAGATTTCACAGCTAAGTGGGTGTACGGGAGGTCTGGGCTCATTAAGTAGAGAGCGTTTTTTTCCCCCCCTCTATCACAGAATCAAGGTACTTTGCAGATTTCTCTGTGGTTTGGTGTTCAGCTTCCTATCTTGGTCCTTTGATTCATTCTGCCTTGTATCTTGCCTTTGCTCTTCCTCTTTGCACTTTCTCTGCTGAAATGTGGTTTGGCAGAATGGTTAGAAAGAATCCTGTTAAAGACACTAGCTTTGTGGCTATCGTTGGTGCACAAAGTAACGGGAGGGGAATATACACTATGGCCATGCTCCTCCGCAGATTGTACACTTCCAGAGAACTGGATTTGTTCCAGAGCGCTGAAACTGAATCTTATCCATTATAAACAACAAAGCTTCTCTTATTTTTGAAAATCCATTTTAGAAGGAAGTTCTCTGAAATATATTACATGTTACAATATGGTGCCTTCCAGTCCACTTGAAACCTACCATGATATTTTTGTCTATCACACGGGGTCACAGTTAGGGGTCACAGAATCCAAGGTTCTGCTTTGCTGGAGGAGGGATGCCTTAGGCGTGTTGGCCCCTTACAGCAAGTGGCTCGGCTCTCCTGCTTCGATGATTCTTGTATCTCTCCCCTCAGCCCCTGATCTGTTACGTGTTACCATACTGAACAGTTTTTCTCTCCTTCTAATTCGCGTGTTCAGGAACAAGAGAACAATTTATCTAGAAATAGAAGCGCTACATCTACCATATAGTGGGTTCTTATTCTAGGCACTGCAGCGGGGCTACCCATGAGTGTTTCCAGCTGTAGGAGACAGAGAATATCATCCTCGTTTTACAGAAGAGGGAAATGGGCAGCCGCGAAAGCAACCTCTGATCCTTGCCTGAAATACAGGAAATTAATTCAACAGGCCACCATGGGGGGCTTCTATTGTACTTGCTGAGCATCATTAATTAAAAATAATTGGTGTGGGGGGGGTTGTGGAGCAGTAAGCAGCAAAAAGTTTGAGTAATAGGGGACTGTTAAATAAATAGTCCTGTTGGTTACAGGGCTTCATAAATCCTTGTGCTGTTTCAGAACCCTTACATGGCATTGGGAATGCTAGAAACAGTCCATAAATTAAATCAAAACGCAAAGGCAGTCTTTTCCCTGCTGCTTGGGGTTCAGCTCTGCAGAGGACAGCTGAGTACAGTATCATTTTTTTGGTTGTCACGTGTACTGATGTCACAATAATTTGTGTTCATTTATGCAGCCTAATTGTCCTAAACTTGGATGTGCTTTCACTGAAATCCATTTACATTGCTTCTGTCAGATGGCCGCGGCAGCCACAGATGCGAGTGGGTATATGTGTGCAGAGGCCCTTGAAACCCTGTGGATACAGTGAACCCAGCTGGAGGTGACTTGTCAGTAGATTGAAGCTTGATAGTTTTGCTCCTATTGTCAAATTTCTGCAGGTCCCTGAGCAGAAATGTTGACTTTTACTGGACCTCCAGCTCCTCCAATTTAAAATGAGGGCGTTAAGGACATCAGACAGAACTTCTAGTCTGGGACCTTCTGTGGAGATGCTGTATTATGTCTTAAATGAGCGTGGCTGGATATGTAGGTGTGTGAGTACTTGCTCTGAAGAGCGCTGTGGTCAGCAGTGGTGGTTAAATGTAAACCACTAACTTGGAAAATTCTTTGAAAGGTGATACTTATTTGAGAGAGTACAACTGGGGGAGGAGGCCGAGGGAGAAGCGGACTTCCTGCTGAGCAGGAAGCCTGATGCGGGGCTCGATCCCTGGACCCCAGGATCATGGAGCCGAAGGCAGATGCTTAACCAACTGAGCCACACAGGTGTCCCCGAAAATTGATGCTTTTGATGCTGCTTTACTTGTCTTTGGAACCTTGTATGTTAAAAAAAAAAAAAGTCTCATGTTCTCCTTCGACTTTTCAAGCTTTTTTTGTTGTTGTTGTTGTTGCTAGCACAGAAGTGGTTTGTAAACCTCTTTCAGATTAGTTTATCATCAATTCTAAATTGGTAGTTTTTCTATTAATGATGGTCTCACACTGTCTGTTCAGTACGGCCTTTAGAGTAAATTAGAGGTAAAGAGACATCTTCTTCCCTTCCGGTACTCAAAGGATTATTTTTTTTCCTCCTGAGCAGTTCTGCATGTCTGTATGTGACAGAAGTAGAATGAAGGGTGTTCAAGTCGAGGTGTCACACGGCCACACGGAAGGGTGACAGCCGCCGGACATTGTCTGGAACCTCTGCAGAGCCGCTGGGAGGAGCGGTGGTGTGTGGCATTGACCCGGAGGAGGGCCCCCCCCCCAGGGAAAGGCATCCTCGGGGTGGAGTAGGGGGTGGGGAGAGCCTGGGATGCCCTTCCCAGGTGATGGCAGGTGGCAGCAGCAAGAACCCTTTCTGCTCCTGGGGACTTTTCTCCTGACCTGGGGAGTGACAGCACCTGACCAGGGGGCTCAGAGGAGTGGGTCAGAGGAGTGGGCCAGTCCTCCTTTGTGTTTCTGAGGTTCCCTGATGACGAAGATGGGCAAGGGCCCCGAGTGACGTGCTCAGTGACCCTGGAGCCAATGTGCGGGGTTAAGAACAGATGCCCCCTCTCCCAGCCCGGGTCTCCCCCTCAGCAGCCTGTATGACACTCGGGGGCGGCTCAGTCTCCCAGTCCGCATTCCTGGACTCCCCATGAACCATCATCAGGTTTTCCTCTGTAATTGGGTCAGGCAGCCATGTGACCTGCTCACTGCCAATTTCTTTTTCAAAAAGATGTTTATGTCATGGATCACGGTGAAGATTCTCTGTGGATATGCGGAAGGGTTCTAGAAGGTTGGATAATTTTTCATTTGCTCTTTGAGACTGGTGGTCTTTTGGTCTTCCTTGTGATTATAGGCGTTTACAGAGTTGCTCTCTTGCTGTCTTTATTTTATTGCTTTGTGTCTGAGGTGAACCACTGGAGAGGTACCCAAACCCATATGAGTCCAAACCCACCTGAGAGGTGGTGAGGGGGAAAATAGATTTTTGCGTTAGATATTTTAGTAAGGGAGGGGAGAGGGAGAGAGGGACAGACTGAGACCTAAACGTGTTTACTTAAATGAGCAATTATATCCTTAACTCGGAGATGGAAATTTGTTTGGAAATTTGTTTTGTCATCTCCCTCTGAAATAAATAAAATTACAGGGATGATATCATTCCTGTTTAAGATGTTTGAATAGGTATCAGGGCAGAGTGATTAGGGCCTAATTGTTTGCCAGATTTTCTTTAAAGCTACATTGTCTTGGGGGGGGGGTTTCTATGCCAAAAAACATCTTAAACTGATGAACATATAGTTCTCCTCCTTACTTATTTTGGCCGGTGTTTAATTAGATGACTGTTTTCATAGTTGAGGAAATACATTTGCATTGGGCCTGTGCCACAGGGTGCCAGATTTCAAGCCCAGAAAAAAATGTTCTCCCTCTGTTTAGTGCTGATGTACACCTCAGTAGCACGGGAGCAGCGCTTTTCCTCCGCCAAGGTCACATGGCGACTTTCCAGGGGGTTGATTGTCTTCCCAATGGCGCAGGCGCAGGTTTCAGGTCGAGTACCCCTGCTTGCCCTCCCTCCATCCCCAGCTTGCCTTCCATCCGGGCGAGCAGTGAGGCTTTTAAGCCCGTCCTCAGTGCAGTCTTTTGAAGAGGGGTCCAGGGTCCTGAGTGTCTGGGGCCAGAGGCAGTGGGGGTTGAAGGTGGGGAGAGGGTACAGCAGCATGTTGCTGCCCGGTGGCATAACCTGACCTCCACCTCGTACCCACTCTTTCCCGGCCGCTGGGCAGGACTTACCAGCCCCCGGGTTTATGCCCTTGTTCACGCTAAGTGCTTATAAATGAACAGTGAGGTATTTACTTTTTTGCCACCGACCGTGGTAGTATTGGGGAAGATAAACCATAATTTTCCTAAAACCACACTCAGGCTTACAGTGGTCACCTTCTGAGGATCTTGGCTGAGCCCTGGTCGGGCACCTCGGCTGGTTCCCTTGTCAGCCAGGGTGTGAAGGCGAGGCTCCTCGCTAACAGTCCGTCCACTGCACCCCCCCCCCCCCCCCGCCCAAGCTGGTCCTCCCCACTCCCTGCTCCACCCCTGCACGGTGGCTGGGCTGCTGCTCCTCCCAGAGCAGCAGCTGATGGGAGCCGCGAAGACAGGCGGCTTCAGTGGTGGCTGGGTGACTTCTCCCAGACGCCCCTTCTGCCTTACCTGAAAGAGCTTGTCTCTTCAGGGGTTACAGATGGGCTGCTGGGAATTGTTTTCAGTTGTCTTTTCTGCACCTAACAGTCTGGAGTTGGGATGTGGGGTCTTGGCTGGCTGGAGAAGAGCAAGGACAAAGCAAGGGCTCTTGCTGGGGTGGGAGTGGGGTCCGGTTCCTGCTCGTTCTTCTGGTATCCCCTTACTGACCTGCCAGAGCCCACGCTTCCATCCGGGAGTAACCCCACTCCCAGGGCAGCACGGCACCGCGCCCTACGAGCTGGCAGCCTGCTGGCCTTTCTTCCGTTTGCCCATGTCCCTTGGGATTGTGTAGGTGAGGTTCTATGCCTGGCAGTTTTATTTAACTTCTTGAGGATAGTGGGCTTCCCTTTTCTCTCTGCTTCTCTTCAACTCAGAGCCCATGACCGAGAAGCACCAGGATTTTGTGGATCCTCCTTTGCCCCTCCCCGGAGTGGGGGTGGGGTCAGGAGCTCTGCTGCCCTGCTCTTCCCACCAGATTGCTTTCCTGTTCTTGACATATGAAATGTAAGCTTTATTTCTGTTTCTTGTTTGATTGCTCTTGGGGGTGTGTGTGTGTGTGTGTCTATGCCCATATGTGAACTTTTTTCCTGTCTTACCTTTTTTTTTTTTGACTTTGTAGTATCAAGATAACAGGTTTCCACTTTACCCTCTTCTGAATTTGGAACAGCCATATACATGTTAAAAGGATTTACTAAGCCTGTGAATTTTCTTCCTTTGTGAACTGTAGACTTCTTTAGGCCAGGAACTGCAGTCCCCCACGTGTACCTATACCTGCTGAGTGCTTATAATAAACACGGCCCGGGTGATTCCATGCTGAACCTAGAGGAGAGCCTTAGTTTCGAGTTAGCAACTCCCAGGCACACGAAGCGATGACGCGCCGATAGGAAGCGAGCTGCCTGTACACCCGTGAAAGCCGGAACACGAAGAACCACTACGAGGCACCCATTTCAGCTTAGAAAACAAAGTTTGATGTTTTATGTTAACATATTCTAGTTGATGCAGTGATTCAGAATGGTGATTCAGAATGGCCGTGGTACCAATTAGTGGAGCATTTTAGTGACTTCTTAAAGTGCATTCCTAGTTTCTCTGACTTGATGAATCAGGCGAGGCTTGTATGCCACACAGACCCTGTCTCTCCGTTATCAAGTTGCACAGAAATGGGATGCTCTCGTCACAACAGCTTGTGTGTCTGCTTCAGCAGCTGCGAGTCTCCAGGGGCTCACAGCTGTCCCATTCCCTCTCCCCCTCTGAGAACAGGTTCCTACCGCGGACCACATGAACCTTCTGCTGGTTGTGGGGGAGCTATCACCAGCACCCTGTCCACTGCCCCCTTCCTACTGCTAGTGGGGGCTACGACGGATGGACCCTTGTACATTGGACCCTTGTCTGAGCAGTTTACACATAGTGTCCTGTTCAAACCTTACAGACCCCCCATGAGGCCGTGACCACGATTAATCCCTAGTTTCTGGGGAGATTCGGGGAGGTTCAGTGAGGTCAAGTGACATGTGGAAATCACACAGCTTGAAAGAGTGGAGTGGCTGATTGGGTAACAAGACTTTTTTTTTTTTCCTTTAAGGCTACTTTCAGCAAACTGATAAGTAATCAGAGCCTGTTGGTAGGAGAAAGCCCTTCCGCCAGGATGGGGCACAGGCTAAACATTCCCATCTGGTTAGTGACAGATCCAGAGGACTGGGGCTGGGGCAGGGCTGGGGCCGTCAGGGAGGATCACCGGCTGAGAGGTACCTGTGACTCAGGTAGAAAGTGGTGCAGGTACCAGGAGTGTGATCCAAAGTGCAGCTCTGAGGTGTTGCCCCATGCTCATGGCAAAGCACCCACACACACAGACCTGAGAGGAGGAAATAATACCAAGTTCAAAATTCTTCTAGGTAGATACAGCTTACGTGTTCGGATGTAGGTGTCAGCATCTTGCGACGAGTCCTGACACAGAGAGCCCAAGGACTTGACCAAGTTATCTCTGAAACCGAGTAATTCGTGAGTGTGTCATTTCTAAAATGTCTACAAGGAATACTTGATGATTAGAAAAAAAAAAAAGAGTTCTGCTAAAACCCTGTAATGAGAACTGTTCTGGAAGCAATTGCAACAGTGTAGCACTACAGAGAACTGAGCTATATTGCAAGTCACCGGTACACAAACGCCACCTAAGCCCCTTGATTCTGTAATACTTAGCCCTGTGCAGTCCACACATTGTATTTCCCGGCCCTTAGTGGCTGCGTTGGAGGGGAAGATAAGGATGAGGACTGCTCAGATGGGGTTCACAGGTCCTTCTCTGCACTGTGGCAAGCCTCTGTGACTCTGTCCATATGCCATCCAAGTACTTGTTACCTACAGACTGGTGTGAAAGTAGAAATTTAGGGCACAAAACGCAGTTTTATGACTACTTTTTTGAAAGCATCTTAAGCTACGTGCACGCACGTGTGTTTTAAAACCAGAATTTGCGGTACCACACCATAGGAAAAAAGATACGGAAGCTAACTGGTAAAAACTGTTTACCAAAAAGGACAGAAATTGTGCGCTAATAGACTGCTTCTCCAGGAACTAGACTCCCTGCTATTACCAAGCCCAGGCGGTTCCTGTAAGTCCTGCTGCGTCTAGCCTCACCCACCCCGCCCTACCCACCAGGGGAGTTTTTCCTACTCTCCAGGCACCAGGTTGTGTATGGGCCTTCCCATCAGTCTGGTTCAAGAGCCTCCTTGCCTGGGGCCACAAGCTGTCAGTCCACAGTGGAAGGGCCACTGGATGAAACATGCACTGAGAGTTTTCCTTACTATTTCCTGGGTCTGCGTCAGACACATTTCATCAGCCCTCCTCAGGTACATCCGTCTCATCAAGGTTAGGGAGTAGGTGCTCCTGTGTCCTTTACTCACAGCACGGCCAGTGGGGCTCTTGCTGCATGAGGCTCAAACACTCTGGCGGCTGACCTTGTATTCCTCTCTCGCCATATGGGAACAAGCACATGGTCGTCCACCTTGGAAACAATCAAATATTTCATTGATTAATAATTCCTGCAGCTGAGGAAGTTTCCCCACCCTGCATTCTGTTGCATTTGAGGACAATTTGCATTCTGGTTCCCAATGGGAAAGCTTGGTGTTGGGGGTTGGGGGTACGAAACTCCCTGTGACTCTCATCCATTTACTCACACATACCACAACGCCCCTTTTAAATTTGCATTCTCCGTGTTAATCCTACGGGCAAGTGTATAGGGTTATGTGAAGCTTTAAGGAACATATATGGAAATGCCACAAGGGTGAAAAAGGACCTTCACTTGGCAGCAGCATTCGGTTTCCTAAAGCCTGTATCCCGCTGTCTGGGGAGTGAATCCAACACCAGGGTGCTATCCCCACGCGCTGGGTTAGAAACTGAGAAAGACTTATCAAGCGTTTAGTGTCAGGGCCGTGTGAGATGAGTCACTCCTGGAATCTCCAGCTATGCTTTTTATGGCCCCATGTTTTACAAAACCATGGAAAATATTGAACATCTGGACAAGGATCTCCATCACAGTGATGGAACAAGATGTGGATCTTTGCTGATGGGGCTCAGTTGGAAAGTGGCTGGGGAGGGGGGACCTCCGGCCCTTTTCCCTCTCGCTTTCTGGATGCTTTTTTGATTTTCCTCTAAGGTGCTTCCCGGGCAATAGAGAAATCAGTGGACAAAAGGCAAGTATAAAAGAGGGATTTATGGCTTTTTGTACCTAAAGCTCAGCACCCTTTTATTTAATGCTATCTTGACTCCTCTCTTTTTTTCCTCTTTAAATCATTCTCTGTGATGCTCCATTTCTCACTTCTTCCCCCTTGCTCTTATCAGTTGCAGGTGATCTTTTGGGAAGGCAGAATCTGTAAACCCTTTGTGCCTTTCCGCAAACAGCCTGCCTGCCTGAATTTCATCAACGGATCCTCTCTTGCTGGTAGGAATTCAGTCCTACCTGGATAGTCCGTGCCCGATTCTTCTCGTATTTGTTTTTAAAAATTAACCCACCGTAAACACTTTTTATTTTTGATATACAGTTCTGTGAGCTTTAACACTTATATAAATCCTTATGCCCCCTGACTCCCTCAAGACACAGAACAGCTCAATCACCTCCCCGGACTCATTTGTTTTGCTTTACTATAGTTTTCCCTTTATCCAAACCCTTGGCAACCACTGCTCTGTTCTCCATCACTATAGTTTTGTCTTCTCCAGAATGTCCTGGAAAGAGAAGCCCTCAGTAATAATGCCTTTGAGATTTGTATGTGTTCAATACCATGTATCAGTACTTAGCTCCTTTATATTGCTGACTAGTATTACATTCATAGATTGCCACAGTTGACTTATTCAGCTGTCAAAAGAAATTCGGGTCATTTCCAGTTCTGGTTGATTATGAATGGAGCTGCTATAAACTTAAAGATTTTCATATGAATATGATTCTTCATTTCTCTGATGTGAGTACCTAGGAGTGAAAAGGTTAGCTCATCTAGTAAGGCTCTGTTTATTTTTATTTTTTTTTTTTAAAGATTTTATTTATTTATTTGACAGACAGAGATCACAAGTAGGCAGAGAGGCAGACAGAGAGAGAGGAGGAAGCAGGCTCCCCGCGGAGCAGAGAGCCCGATGCGGGGCTCGATCTCAGGACCCTGAGATCATGACCTGAGCCGAAGGCAGAGGCTTAACCCACTGAGCCACCCAGGCGCCCCGTAGTAAGGCTCTGTTTAATATTTTAAGAAATGGCCGAACTATTTTCCAGAGTAGCTAGACCATTTTTGCATATTCTTACCAGAAACCCATGAAAGTTCTGATTGTTTCCCATCCTTGTCAACACTTAACAGTGTCTGCATTTTTTATTTTAGCCTTTTTGACAGGTATAGAGTGGTATATCACTTCGGCTTTAATATTCATTTATCTAATAGGTAATGATATAAACGTCTTTTCATGTGCTTATTTGCCATCTGTGTATTGTTTTTGGTGAAGTGTTTGTTTACATCTCTTTAGTTTGCTAATTTCAATGGAAAAAACCCTACTATGATTTTAATTATGATTACAGTGACTCTACAGATCAATTTAGGGAGAGTTAATACCGAGTTTTCCAATTCATAAACATGGTATATTTCTCCCTTTGTTCAGGTTGTCCTTGACGTACGTCATCAAAGACTGCCTTTTTGTTAGGTGTCTTTTATAGGAAGTACATTCAATGTTATGTTTATATTGAGGTCTGCCATTTTATTGTTACTTCTCTTTCACCTATTCTCCCTTACTTGCCTCCTTTTTGGTTATTTGAATATATTTTTAAAAAGATTTTATTTATTCATTTGAGAGAGAGAGAAAGAGAACGAGTTGGGGGAGGGGCAGAGGGAGACAGAAAAACAGATTCCCTGATGAGCAGGGAGCCTGATGCAGGGCTTGATCTCAGGACCCTTAGATCATGACTTGAGCAGAAGGCAGACATTTACCCATCTGAGCCACCCAGGTGCCCCAATTATTTGAATAATTTTCACATTTCACTTAAATGTATTTATTGTTCCTAAGAATGGGGGAAAGCATTCAGTCTAGCATTAAGTATGATGTTACTGTGGGTTTCTGTGAGGACCTTGATTAGGTTGAGATAGTTCCTTCCTATTCCTAGTTTGTTGAGTTTTTTTTTTTTTTTTATCATGAGAGGTGGTTTGGATTGTGCCAAATGGTTTTTATGTTTCTATTGAGATGGTCATGCGGTTTCTGTCCTTTATGTCATTAATGTGATGCGTTACATTGACTTTTTTTAATATGGTAAGCCAACCTTGCATTCTTGTAGCACATCTCTCTTGGTTATAGTGTATACTCATTTTTATACATTTATATGCTGAATTCAGTTGCTAGTATTTTGTCAAGGAATTTTATATATATATTAAGTGATGTCGGTATATTATTTTCTGTGGTGTCTTTTTCTGGTTTGGGTATTGAGGTAATACTGGCCTCATGGTTTTCCTCTGTGTGTGTGTGTGTGTGTGTGAGAGAGAGAGAGAGAGAGAGAGAGAGAGAGAAGGACTGGTGTTAATTCTTTAAGCATTTGTTAGAATCTACCAATTGGGCCAGGGCCAGTTGATGCTGGGCTTCCCTTTGTGGGAAGTTTTCTGATGACTGATTCCATCTCTTTACTTATCATGGTTCAGATTTTCTGTTTCTTCTTGAGCAAGTTTAAGGAATTTGGTGCCCCCCTCCCAAGAACTTGTCCATTTCATCTAGAACATCGAATTTGTGGGCAGCGTGTCCTTCACAGTAGGCCTCCTACAAATGAATTCTTAGTTTCCATTCCTCTGAGAATGTCATTTCTCCTTTATTTATAAGCATGTTTATCGCTGGATAGAGAAGTGTAGGTTGACAGTTCTTTTCACTCCCCACTTTATAAATCTTGTTCCACTTCTTCCTGACCTCCATAGTTTCTTCTGAAAAAAGCCATACTTATTGAAATCCTTGTTCCCTCTGTGTTAGATGTTGTTTTTGTTGTTTTTCTGTGGCTGTTGTGCAGATTTTTTTTCTGTGTCAATATTTTCAGCCACTTGATTATGTCTAGATGTGGATCTCTTTGAGACTGTCCATTTTGGGGTTCGTGAGTTTCTTGAAACTGTCCATTTAGGTCTTTTGCCAAATATGGGAGTTTTCAGCCAGTAATTCTTCAAATATTTTTCCTACATAACACTGTTTCTTATCCTCTGGGATGCCAGTGACACAAATGTTGGATCTTTTGGTATTGCCCCTGGGGCTCTGCTTACTTTTGCGATATCTTTTCTTTCTGTTTTATATGGATTATCTCTATTAATCTCTCTTCGACTTCACTCACTGCTGCTTCTGTCATTTCTGTTTTGCTGCTGAATCTATCCAGTGTCATCTAAAATTATGTATTTTTCAATTCTTAAACTTCCATGTGGTTGTTTTTATGGCTTTTTTTGATTAAAATTATCTATTGTTTCATTCATTTTAATAGGGTTCAGCCTTACTTCTTGGAGCATGGTCATAACAGCTATTTTAAACTGTTAGTGAATTCCAACATCTGTGTTATCTTAAGGCTGGTGTCCGTTGACAGCCGTATTTCTTGCAAGTTGAGAGTTTCTGGATTTCCATTTGCTCAAATAATTTTAGATTGAATTCTGGATATTTTGGATTTTGTGATCCTCTGAGTTCTGTTTATGTCCTTTGGAGTTCGCTTGTTGATTTTTCTTCTTGAAGCAGGTGACTGGCCCAGTTGCAGGCTCTGCCTTGCCTTCTGTGGGGTATGTTTCCAACACCAGTTCAGCTTTCAGAGACTTTGCCATGTCATTTGGATCTGGCCACGTGTGTGCAAGCCATTGGCATGCCATTTAGGATCAGATCTACAATGACCCGTTTGGAGGTCAGCCCAAATGTTAACAGATCCCTTTGTGGTACCACTCTCATGAGCTTCCTTCCTTCTGCGAGGCTTTCCAACAATCTCTGGTTCACTGGGGCCCTCTTTTGCTCTCCTCCAGCCAGAAATCCAGAACTTTGGTTCCTTCGCTCTGCTGTGTACTTCTGGTCACTGTCCACAGCCAAGCAGCCGAAGACCAGAGAGGATCAGCAGTGATGAACATTCACCTTCTTGTTCTTAGAACTATAGTTCCTCCTTCTCCTCCTCCTCCTCCTCCTCCTCCTCCTCTTCTTCTTCTTCTTCTTTTTTTTTTTTTTTTAAGATTTTCTTCATTCACTTAGAGAGAGCCCAAGCAGGGGGAGCAGCAGAGGGAGAGGGGGAAGCAGGCTCCCTGCCTAGCAGGGCGCCTGATGGGGGACTCTGTCCCAGGACCCTGGGATCATGACCTGAGCCACAGGCAGATGTTCAACCATCTGAGCCATACAGGCACCCTATAGTTCCTCTTTTTAGAATCATTCTCCCCACCCCCGACCCCAGAGTTTTCAGTGTCTGCTCACCTCTGCTCTTTGCTCTGTGGCACTGTGTGATTGCCTGGAGCGGAGGTGGGAGAGATCAGGAAAAAGCAAAAGCAATCCAGGGGATTTCTCTGAACATGAGGAGTCCTATTTTTGGTGCCCAGTATAGAAAGTGAGCGTTTTCTTTTCAGGTCATTTTGTCTGTACTCAGTGAGCAAGCACTACGGGGGCCTTTGAATCCAGGCTGGGTGATATCAGAGGGAACAAAACAACAATAGAAGCTCCCCACTGGTTTAGTTGTGCTCTAGGTTCTATTTCCCCCCCCCCCCAGTTTACCTGCTACCAAGTGTTTTCCAGAGTCCTCAGTTACTCTGCTTCCTGTCCAGCTTTTATGTTTGCATTCAGAGAGATGCAGGGTGGGGGTTCTTACCCCATCTTACCTGGAACCAGAGCGTCCATAGTAATCTAAACATCATTGTTTATAAACCAAACCCTGTATCGGGTGGGATTTACTAAGCCTGGTTTTCTGAGACCCTGGGATGTATTTATAACCGGTATCCTAGAATTCTCAGATCACACTTATGATGAAATGAACTTGAATTTCCTTGAAAGGAGGGGTTGGCCTACTGTTTCTGTGAAGGGCCAAGTAGTAAGACTTTGTCTTGTGACCACATGGTCTTTGTCACACCTTTTTAACTCATTCTGTTGCAATTTAAAAGCAGTCACAAGCAGTGCATAAATGAATCAGGTGGCCGTGTTCTAATGTAACTTTGTTGACTCCGAAGTTTAAATTTCTCATACTTCCCAGGTGTCACGACGCATATTATTATTTTTTATTTTATTTCTTAAAAACCATTTTGTAGTTGGTGGGCCGGTTTTCGTTCATGGGCCAACGTTTGCTGACCCCCTGACTTTTTTTTTTTTTTTTTTGACCCCCTGACTTTTGTCATGGATGGCTGTAGGGCCCTAACCAACAGCCTTTCTTGATAAGAAGGCTACTTTTCTTTTCTTTATTAACGATGAAAAAGTTTAGATTTCGCCGGCCAAACTCAGCTTAGATGATCCCACTCTTGTTGGCAACATCTGAAGTATCACAGTCAGGAGCTGGTTGAACATTGGCCTTCTCTTCACCAGGCCTGATTAGGGTGTTGACCTTGGCCACGTCAATGTCCTAGAGCTTTTCCTCAGCCTGTGTGATCTGACGCTTGTTGGACTTGACATTCATGATGAACGCAGGTGTGGTGTTGTCTTCTGTTTTCTCCGTGGCTGACTTGGTATTCAGGGAACTTGATGGCATCGTGGTCAAGCTTGTTTCTCCTGGGGGTGTTCTTTTGAGGTTATTTGGGCTGCTTTTGGAGACAACGTCTTGGGCCATTGGAATGTAGTGATGTGGGGATCCTTTTTGTAGGGGGTGCGCGGTGAACATCTTTCTGCAGCTCTTTCTTAGCCTTCAATGCCTTTGCTTTGCCTTCAGCTTTGGGAGGGCCAGGGCTTCCCTCTTGGCCTTCAGCACCATCTTCGTGAAAGGGCATACAGCTTGTTTTCTGTTTGTTACAGGGAAACCAAGGCAGGGAAGCAGCACAGGTCTCACAAATCCTATGGAGTGTTTTGTAGCTGAAGCTTGTAAGCCCGTATGTCTTCGGTTGTGTATTTTGAGAGGCCTTATATATATCCTATCTCACTTTATCCCCATATTACTCTGCAAACACTTTCATCCCATTTCATGTATGTAGAAACTGAGGCCCAGAGACGACGACTGGCATGTCCCCAAGCATGACTGAGCTGGGGTTTGTGTTCAAGCCCATCCAGTGCCAGAGCTATTGCTCTTTACGCTCTAGGGCAGTGCAGATCTCTGTTCTCCATTTCCACTTGTCTCTGTCTGCTGCTGCCACCCCCCACCCCGCCCGCCCCGAGAAAAAAGGCCTTGTGGAAAATGTAGAGATCATCGAAAGATGTGGTAGGCAAGACCCCTGTGTTCTGGTCTGGACTTGTTCATGAATTCTCGCACGACCAGTCTCTTCATTGCTCTGGGTCCTACTTTTTCCTGCTTTTACAGTTGGGGGTGGTGGCAGGGCAGCAACCAGTGTCTGTTTCTCTGTCACTGTGGTTCTGTGGGTTTGGGCCGTGAAGGAAGAGATGCTGGTGCCCTTTAGCACTGGAAGGGCTGGGGAGAGTTGTGGAGCACAAGCCCAGTTTGAGGACTGCACCACAGTGACCACCGATGTACAGCTCTGTAGCTGTGAAGGGAAGGGAGTACACGTTTTCCTTATTCTTGATCTTCATTGTTTCACGGTATCCTCCGAGATTATACTTTGACTTAGTGTTAGCTAAGTTCCATTTGCTTTGACCTTTTATCAGTGAAAGTCTGTGAGATTGCTTAAGACACCAGGGGCCTGGGAGTCCCACACCTACTGAGATTGTAAGAATGGGTGCTGTGTTGGCATATAAACCTCATGATGAGAAATGTTGGGCCAGTTGCATGATTTCCTAAAATACCTGGCAAAGAATGCTGCGTCTCTGTTTACCCCTAGGGATCACAGCGTGGCTTGGTCTGAGGGCCTCCTGACCTCTCACTCTCACATCTGGTATCTGTAAACACTCTTTTTTACTCTTGGTCTTTTTCTTGTATAGTTGATGTTCTTTAAAACTGTTGATGTCTAACTGGGCTTATGTTTCCGTTAGTTTTCTGTTTTAAACAGAAAGTGAAGTGAGCGTGAGCTCCCCTTCCCATTTCAAAGTTGCTACCAGCAAAAATAGTGACTGGACAAAGAGGAAACTTTTGGTAGAACGATTTATTGCCTTGTTGACAACATTGCTTGAATGCCGGTGGTTCTACCCCTTTGATACTACACGGTTTTCTAATAGGTGTTAATGCTACATGACCAAATGCCCTGCTTCCTAGTGCCAGAGGTTCGACTTCATATACATACTCCCAAATCCATGCATCTGTGTGCTTTTTTTTTTCAATGGAGCTTGTAGTAAAATTGCCCATCCTCTGCAGGTTCATTCGTGTTGTTCCATGGGCATTCTGTCTTTGCTCAAATTGTTCAAGGACGGTGGTTTGCTCCATGGTTTTTGTATTTGAGTCTCATGTATGTTCTAACATGATAAAGGCAATGCATTATTGTGTAGTCATGGTTTTCTGGAGAAGTTGGTATTTTAGGAATTGTATTTCAGATCTTCAATAAAATTGGTTTCTAAATTAAAAACAAACAAACAAACAACAAACAAACCCAAAAACCCAAACCAGAGAACCGTGGGTCTTGATGCAGTTGTGCATCCTGTTCTGTAAGTAAAGCATGCTTTGAAGAATTTATGGGATAGTATGAAAGTGCTCATTGCTGTCTTTGTTCATCCTAGCATCAAAAAAATCACTTTCATATCACACATCTTTACTGTATAGTTGATTTAATGTGCTTTAGAACCCAGATATGATCACAGCCACTTGGCTCTGACTGCTGCTTCATTTATCCGAGGCTGAGTGGAATGTCACGTGAAGTCCAGTGGGAGTCTGGAGGACAAGATCAAGGACATAACGTGGCTGTTGTAAACAGACATAGAATCTTTCTGTTTAGAGGAAATCATATTCTTTTTTTTTTTTTTTTGAGTTGATACTAAAGATCATCTTAAAAATACTTTAAAATAAGTTTGATTCAAGATACAGTGAAAACCCATGGACCCATCCTGCTTCCTCTAAAATAAAACACCGTCACCTTTCACTTCCCTGTGTGCCGGTCCTCCTCTCCTTCTCTCTATACACAGGCAACTACTACTATATTATTACTATATTAATCCCTCAACAACGTATCTTTAGTTTTGTACATTTTGGAAATTTATGTACATGGAATGAAAAATATTTTGTGACTAGTGGTTTCCTTTTAATAATATTTCTGAAATTTATCTGTAGTTCACTTTTCTTCTTTATATATTAGCATGTACCACCACCTCTTTATACATTTACTGCTGGTCATTTGGAATGTTTCCTTTTTTTCCTAGTTCAGATAGTGCCCCTGTGACTAGTCTTCTGGAGGTCCTTTGGTGCACAGGTGCAAAGGATAGGTTTTGGAGTTGCAGGGTCATAGTGTGGGTATCTCTACTGTTAGTGGGTAAAGCCCAGTTGTTTTCAAAGAGTTGTATGAATTTATACTTCCTTCCAATAATGTCTGAGGGTTGTTTGCTTTCATACCCTTGCTAACACTTGATGACACTTTTTAATTTTTCTAATCTAATGGTTCCCAAATGGTGTATTGTTGTGGTTTTAATAGGCATTTCTCTGATGAGTAATGAGTTTTGAGTGTCTTTTAATATAACCATTTTAGCTATCTTTTTTCATGGAGTATCTGTTGTCAGTCTTACACCCATTTTCCAATTGGATCATCTTTTCCTTATTCACTGATGTTCTTTTATATGTTCTGGATACTAATTTTTTGACAATTATATGTTATACAGATATTTCTCCCAGTTTGTGGTTCAGCCTTTGGTTTCTCTGTGATGTCTCTTGATGAGCAGAGTTCTTAATTTTAACAAAACTGACTTTATTCATCTTTTCCTACATGGATTTCTTTTTTTTTTTTTTTTTTTTTTGTTTAACAAGTCCTAATGGAGAACTTTCTATGTGCTAGACGTTTTTCTGAGCACTTCACACATATTTACTCTCATAACAGCATTAGAGGCAAGTACTGTTAACTCCATTTTATAGGTAGGAAACTGAGGTACAGAATGGGTAAGTGACTCACCAAGGTCACCCAGCTGGTACGTAGTGGAATCAGGAATTGAATGCAGGTAATTTGAGAAGTTCTTGCTTAAGAAGTTCTCGCAAAAAGATGGAAGAACATCCCATGCTCATGGATCAGAAGAATAAATTGTTAAAATGTCTGTGCTGTTCAGAGCAATCTATACTTTCAATGTTATCATGATCAAAATACCACTGGCATTTTTCAAGGCGCTGGAACAAAAAAATCCTAAAATTTGTATGAAACCAAAAAAGACCCCAAATCACCAAGGAAATATTGAAAAAGAAAAACAGATCTGAAAAAGAAAAAAGAAAAACGTTGCCTGATTTCAAGCTCTGTTACAAAGCTGTGGTCACCAAGACAGTATGGTACTGGCACAAGAACAAACACATAAACAAATGGAACAGAATGGAGAGCCCAGATATGGACCCTCAACTCTATGATCAAATAATCTTCGACATAGCAGGAAAATATATCCACTGGAAAAAAGACAGTCTCTTCAGTAAATGGTGCTGGGAAAGTTGGACAGCTATATACAGAAGAATGAAACTCAACCATTCTCTTACACCATACAGAATGATAAACTCAGAAGGGATGAAAGTCTCAATGTGAGGCAGGAACCCATCAAAATCCTAGAGGAGAACATAGGCAGTAACCTCACTGACATCTGCCACAGCAACTTCTTTCAAGATACATCTCCAAAGGCAAAGGAAACAAAAGTGAAAATGAACTTTTGGGACTTCATCAAGATAAAAAACTTCTGCACAGCAACGGAAACAGTCAGTGAAACTAAGAGGCAACCCATGGAATGGGAGAAGATATTTGCAAAGGACACTACAGACAAAGGGCTGATACCCAAGATCTGTAAAGAACTTCTCAAACTCACCCCCCCCCCAAAAAAACCTATCAAGTCAAAAAATGGGCAGAAGACCTGAGCAGACACTTCTCCAAAGAAGACATACAAATGGCTAACAGACACATGAAAAAATGCTCATCATCTTTAGCCATCAGGGAGATTCACATCAAAACCACATTGAGATGCCACCTTACACCAGTTAGAATGACAAAAATTGCCAAGGTAACAAACAGCAAATGTGGAGGATTTGAAAGGATGTGGAGAAAGGGGACTCCTCTTACATTGTCAGAATGCAAGCTGGTGCAGCTACTTTGGGAACAGTGTGGAGGTTCCTCAGAAAATTAAAAATAGAGCTACTCTGTGACCCTGTAATTGCACTACTGGGTATTTACCCCAAAGATACAGGTGTAGTGAAAAGAAAGGTCATATGCACCCTAATGTTCATAGCAGCAATGACCATAGTAGAGCTAAACAGTGGACAGAGCAGAGATGCCCTTCAGCACATGAATGGATAAAGAAGATGTGGTCCTTAATATGCAATATTACTCGGCCATCAGAAAGGATGAATATCCAACTTTTGCATCAACATGGATGACTGGAGGGGATCATGCTAAGTAACATAAGTCAAGCAGAGAAAGTCAATTATCGTATGGTTTCACTTATTTGTGGAACATAAGGGATAGCATGGAGGACGTTAGGAAAAGGAAGGGAAAAATGAAGGAGTGGGGAATGGCAGTGGGAGAAGAACCATAAGAGACTGTGGACTCCGAGAAACAAAGTGAGGGTTTTAGAGGGGAGGGGGTGGGGGGATGGGAAGGCCCAAAGATTGGTATTAAGGAGGGCATGGATTACGTCGAGCACTGGGTGTTATACACAAACAACGCATCTTGGAACACTACATCAAAAACGAATGACGTACTCTATGGTGACTAACATAATAAAAAAAAGTCCTTTCCCTCTGTGACATCATGCAGATGATTCTCTTAAGACTGTCCTCTGAAACTTGTATTTTTCCCTTGAGCATTTAGAATTTCAGATGCTCTGTAGTAGACTTTGGGGTGGTATGTGAGGTAGGGGTAATCATTTGGATAATCATTTGCTCCAGCACAGACCCAATTGCTCTGCTACACAAGCTCTGTAATGAATCCTATTTCCTTGTGTGCCCAGATCTATTTGTGGGTTCTCTCTTTTGCTTCAGGGGTGCGTTTGGGCATCAGCACCGCACTGTGATAACGACTGTGACTTAATCTGGTGGGTCCTTCTTCCGCCATGTTCTACACCATCAAGGGTGTCTTGGAGAGTTTCCTACTCTTTGAGGGCAAAAGGGTGGGAGAATTGTTCACTTGAACACCATATTCACTTACTGGGCTCTGGGAAATGACTTGTCCCCGCGGTTGTGTTTACTCATTTCCGGAAAGTTAAGCAGGCCCGGTTTCACTTTAGTGGCTCAGGCTTGATTGATCCCACAGCAAGATTCTCCTCCCACGTGTACCCTGAGCCGCCTCTGGAAGGCTTTGGAGTCTTGTGACGTGGAGGGGAAGGGATAAGGAAAGGAAAAGCGGTCTGATCGATTGATATTCTCTCCCGTTGCACATTGTCCGTTGCAGAATGCATGCTGACGAACTCCCGAGGGTATGTGGAACCTGGTGTAGTGGGATTCCATCAGTTGAAAAACAGGGTATTTCATCTTAGGAGGATGCTGCCTTAGCTGACAAGGAAGAAAGGGACGGCATCCAGCTGGTCTTAAGTGGCTGATGAACAGTCCGGTGCTTACGTCGTCTTGACTCGTTGAAGGAATCGAGCTAGAATGTTGAGCATCTGCACGGTGGATATTTCCACTCCCTCAATGTTAACGTCCAGGTAATGGCACATAGAATGCGTCTTCGAGCTACTCAGGCACAAAGCGCTCTTTGCTGTGACCCTTCTCTCTGCGGAAAGTGTTACTGACATTGCAAATAGCAGTCAACTTCCAAATAACACCAGTGCTCTGTGCCCCGGCCTTTCCCAACCTGGTTGGCCAAAGGGCAGCCTGCTAAGGCTTTGTGAAAATAATTACTGTTTCTTTCTGACAGAGGGTTGAGAATTTCTAGGCAACGTTTCCCTAAGTAAAGCCGACAGTGTGTAGCTTTTGCAGTCTTTAGGTCCTAGCAGGGTCCTACCGTGGACTGAAGAGGTCCACCCTCTGCCCGTGCTGCTCCCTTCATCCCTTGCTCATACCCCTTGTCACTCTGCTCCTGCCGCAGTGGCTTCCTGGCTACTCAGAGTGCCAGGCACGCTGTGGCCGCAGGCTTTGGCACTCGCCTTCCTTCTGCCTGCACTGTGCTTCTCCAGGTCCGTTCACTCCTCCTCACCCATGTCCTCTGCTCTCCTAGTCCCCGACCACACACTGAGAGGTTATCTTCTGGAGGACAGGGACATTTCCACTGCTGTATCTTCAGTGTCTTGAACACTGAAGCGTGTTCTCCACCTCGCGGAGGCTGCTTGATCACTGTTAGCTGAGTGAATAAAGTTGCCTGCTAGAGAGAGGCACAGAGGGCCTCTGGAGCTGGCTTCTGCCCCACCACCAGCCATCTGGCCCTTTCCCGAAAGCTCTGGTAGCATCTTACTTGCCTCGGTCAGAAACCTGCACCCTTTACGTCGCTTTTTGCATGTGTATTGCTTTCATCACCTGCTAAGCGACTTGAGGCAAGAGTTTGAAATTTTTACCTTCCTTTAGGGCTGAGGACTATACCTTGCATGCTGCTTTGCTCATAGTAGCCTCCCGGTTACTAGGATCCCGGTAGCGGCTGTCTACCCCAGGGAGGAGAGCAGTAAATTAGGCAACGCTGTAATTTCTTATGCAAACTTCTGGCTGAAGTAGCATTTCCACTCTGAATTCCTGGATGTACTTCTCTTGCGTGTTGTGTAAGAAAATCCCATTGACTGCGGTCTCGAGGAGAGAAGGGCCAGTCTGTCTCATTCACTGTAGCATCTCTCGTGCCTGGCGCAGTGCCTGACTCGTGGTACCCATGCCTGGTAAATGTCTATTACGGATGCGTTGCTGAAGTTAACTTTGGCTTACGTGAAATTTACTATCGATGTCAAAGCCTAGTCTTTACAATCACCAAACTTATTTAGACTCTCCATACAGGGTCTGTGGGGAACACCAGTCTCTCATCTGACTTCCTGTGATATTGAACAAGAGGGTCTGGGCAGTGTGCACCCCATTCTCCAGGCGGGGCATTCAGAGATGTCCTGACGTTCAGAGTCTCCTCTGAGCAATCTGTTGTTTTTACTTCCTTTAATGGTGCCCTGGTGACCTTAAACATTTCACCTGCCTTTCAAAATAGAGCTGTGTTCCTGAGCTCTCCTCACCAGAGGGTTTAAGCCTCGAGCGTTGGATTAATGAGGAATGAGACCTACGGTTCAGGATGAAAGAACTCAAGGGCAGGCAGCACCCCCACTGGTAGAAAACCCTTTATTCATAAAAACCAGTCAAATATCTGTAGTTCAGAACATGTTGCCCTCTTCACAGCTGACCGTGCTGAACAGCAGCCAGTGGGCTAACCTCCGTGCCATCACGGACATTTCTTGTACCTGTCACCGGGGGTGCAGCTGGGGGGGTGCTCAGGCAGAAGAAGGTACCAGAACTTCTGCCAGTTTTGCCAGGCAGGCGGGGTCAGATCGGGAATTTCTAGAGAATGAGGAGTTCTGGTTGATGGGTTTCTTTTTGACTGGCAGGAGCGTGGCCGGGGGTGAGCACAGGGCTAGCAGGCAGAGGACCTCACGTTGGGGGCCTAAGAGAGGGATTTAACCCACTGAGCCCCGGTGTCCTCCCTGAACACAGGCAGGAACATCATGAGGAGGTGTTTGCCTCAAGTGAGAGGACGTGATTCTTTGTGGACAGTGAAGTTCCGTGACCGGAAGATGGTGAGGTGTTCTTGTCGACTTGCTTGGCAATTCGGTCCTCCTCTGTACCCGCACCCACACAGCTGAGTCTTTATTTATGTTCACAATGTTCTCTTTCTGTATCGAAGTAGCATTGACACAATGTGACATTAGTTTCAACGTGTGCAACATATTGATTCAACATCTCTACACAAAATGCCATGCTCACCATCAGCGTAGCTCCCATCTGCCCCACACAATACTGTTCCAGTACCACTGACTCTGTTCCCTGCGCTGGGCCTCGATTCCTGTAGTTTATTTGTTCTAACTGCAAACCTGTGTCCCATACTGCCCTTGACCTTTCTCCCCCTCTGGCAGCCAGCAGCTTGCACTCTGTCTGGATAGGTCTGCTTCTGCTTTTTGTTGTTTAGATTCCATATGGAAGTGAAATCATGTGGCATTTGTGTTTCTCCGTCTGACTTATTTTACTTTGGATAACGTCCTCTAGGTTCAGCCAATGTTTTCACAGATGGCAAGATTTTATCCTTGTTTATGGTTGAGTGATATTCCTGTGTGTGTGTGTGTGTGTGTGTGTGTGTACACACCACATCTTTATCTGCTCATCTGTCGATGATGCTTCCGTATGTTGGCTGTTGTTACCAATGCTGCAGTGAACAGAAGGGGCACAGATCTGGGTGAATGAGTGTTTTCGTCTTCCGTGTGTCATTACCCAGTAGTGGAATTACTGGATGAGAGGGCAGTTGTATTGCTAATTTTTTG
The DNA here is from genome assembly GCF_020171115.1 of Neogale vison. Lineage (NCBI taxonomy): Eukaryota > Metazoa > Chordata > Mammalia > Carnivora > Mustelidae > Neogale > Neogale vison. The sequence goes on along the minus strand of NC_058096.1, from coordinate 202,165,587 downwards.
AGAAACCTCCATACTGTTCCCCACAGTGGTTTCACCATTTTGCCTTCCCGCCAACAGTGACTGGTAGTCTTTTAAATGACCACCGACCTCAGGAGAGAAGTTAACGTCACGGGTATTGATAGCATTTTTAAACTAGCTCATTTTGTCTCTCTCCTTTCTGGATACCAGTTACATAGAGCCTCTTCTCTCCTTAACCCCCCAGCACCTCCTTTTTCTCCTTGCTCCCCACTGGTGGCCTTACTGCCCATTTTCCCAAGTAGATCGAAGCCAGGGGAACATGCCTACAAGTTCCCACTGCCGCATGCACCGTCCGCATGTACTTGTTTGCAGCTGCTGCCGCATCCCTGTTGATCTGAAAGAGCCAGCCACGCCCCTGGCACTCTGGATCACACCCAGTCTTGCCTGTTTGCGCCCGTGGCACTGTAGTTCTGTGTCTCCCCTGCTCTGTCAGCTCCTTCCTCCGTGCCGGACCTTTGCTGTCACTACGTAAACATGTTGTTTTCTCCACGGAGGCACAAACCCTTCACCCATCCCTCTTCAGCACTCTGCTACTACACCAGAGTTCTTTCTTCCTCTATAGCTAAACTTTTCAGGTGATTTTCCATACACCCTGTTGCATATTTTTCCTTTCATGTTCCTTTCTGCTAAGGCCAGTCTACAGCTGCTCCCCTCCAGATCACTGTTGCTCTTTGTGTTGCTAAATCCAGTGGCAAGTTTTCAGCACTTGCTGTGCTCATTGGCCACATCCAGTACCGCTCCTCCCTGCTGCACTGCCTCCTCATGGCTTCCAGGACACCCCACTCTCTGGGTTTCTCCGTGCCTCACCTGTTGCTCCCTCTCTGTCTGCTTTCCTGATTGCTCCTGGATCCTGTTGTGTGGGAGTGCTCTGGGGCAGGATGTGGTGGTTGGACCTCCCCTAGTTTCTGGCAATTCTCCCTCCCTCCAGGATCTTACACAGTCTGGATTCTGGTATATCCAGAAACTGATAGATCCCATGTCCCTCCAGCTCTGGCCTCGCTCCTGCGCTCCTGGCTTGTATACCTGCTGGCCCTAGGAAAGCCACTTCCCATCCTCCTTGCCCTGTGTTTTCTCCAAACACTTGTCACCAACTTGGTGGCTGTCATCTTTGTACCTTCCACTAGAATGGATGCTCTGCAAGGGAGGTTTTTTGTTTACTGTGGCAGTCACAGCACCTAAGAGTGACTGTTAGGTCTCAGTATTCAGTGCAGACCATGATAAATCAATATTCTCATGTGTAGTCTTCATTCTCCCTCCATCCACTGGTGCTCTAGCTCCTCATTGCTGGCTCTGGTCTTGGAAGCCTCTTAATAAATCCATTTGGCAAAATGATATCATTGTTTCCATATAGCCCTCTTTAACTGAAATCAGACATTTTAGTAGGCACTATTAAGTATATTCCTTATGATTGATTCAGGGAGGCCATTTGGAGCAGTAGAAAGATCTTTGCTTCTAGAACCAGGTAGTTCTGAGTTTAAATTCTTGTTCAGCCACTGAATAGCAGCAGAGCCTTTGTCAAAACATAGCAACACCAGGCCTTAGTGTCCTCATTGTAAAGTAACATGCTATTTGTTTCATAAGATTGTTGGCAGGAATTGCTGAAGATAGGGAATGCATCGAGCACAATTTGGTTAAATGATCACCATCATGCTTCCTGTCCTTATTAGCTGGAGAGGTGATCTTTAGCATGACTTGTGATTCTGAAACTTCTGAAAGAAAAAATTTTTCTCTTTTTCTTTTTAAATGGTGACAGTTGGTCTTTGGTCAAAAACGTGATTGTTTAATGAAACATTGTTTCTGTGGTAAAAATTACATTTGATTTACATTGCTTCAACTTAGAGTCTTTTTCAGGAATGTATTTTGCTCCAAAGTTCAAGGGCTGCCTTTTGGTAAAATTTACTTAATCAGAGTACTTTGGGATGGAATGTTCTGAAGGAATTGAATCTCCTAATTAATGAGAAAGGAACTCGTTTTGTGGGAGAGGCTCTTCCTAAAATGCCTTTATATGTACACAGAGCATAATTCCAAGTGTACAGTGAGTGTTCAATAAGTACTTGGTTGCTTATCTTTACCTTTGAGACATTACCTTAATTTCTATATTGATTGCGCTTGACCTATAAGCTATAGGAAGTAAAAGTGATGTTACAAAATACAAACATAACATAGGCTTAAAAAGGCAGCATTTGGCTTTGATCCCTCAATGTCAGCAGTAGCCACTTTCAGGATAATGACTGATTGATTGTACCTGTTTGGATAAGAAGGATTGTAGGTGGCTCCCGTTCAAAAGAAGCAGAGTAAATGGGAGGACGTGCATGTCAACACACCTGTCCACGGGTGTCCACGTGTCCATACATGGGCTCGCACACACCGTTAAGTGGTAATTTAAAAACAAAGTATCAAGTGCAAGATATAGTTCAGTGCGTGTCACCGAGCAGTATGTGGTAAGTGCCGAATGAACAGAATCCATTTAAGGGCTGTAATTTTCGAGAAGGTGTGTTTAGCAAATGCCAAATATGGTCAGGGAAGACTTCCTGGAAAATGTGAGCTTGGAGCGGGGCGTTGATGGTTATGTCTCGTGATGGGGTTTATGACGGTCCGTTAAGGGGTGGGGGCAAGTGAGTAGTTCTCAGGCGAGTCCATAGCCGCCTCTGGGAGGATTGGGGCGAGTCTGGTAATCCCGCGCAGCTTCCCTGGGCTCCCAGGGTCCCTGATGCCCTACATCTGATCCTCGCTTACCACTATAGTTTGGGTGTTTTGTGGACTGTGGGTCAAGATGGGGGCTCATACGTTGGCAGAAAGGAGAGGGAGATTTTGGACCAAGTGTGTTGTGGGCACGTGTTTGAACCATTCACGACTGACTCTTGCTTTGGAGATGGGTCCCTGAGGGTCTCCTTTGGCTGTGGGCTTCTCTTTGGTGATAGGGTGGATGATTCTGGGGAAGAAGGCAAAGCAAACTTAGGCTTTAGACAGAAGGACACGGGTGGAACCATTCACAGATACTTCCCCCTCCACTGAAAACCAAGCACTTGGTCTATGCCTCGTGGCGGGGATGGCAGCCATGCGGTAGCCGGAAAATGTTGTATCTATCGATCGACTTGCTCAGCTCTCTGGACTGTTTACTGGGAAATCATGGCTGGGAATAGTTGTACTGACTGGAGGTGTGGCCAGGAGCCCACAGGCTTTTCTATGAGTCACGAGAGATTCTCTGTTGGCCCAGAGGCTGGGGTGCGGGTGGGGAGGCTGGAAAAAGGGGCTCCAATTTTCACGGGTTCATAGCGGCATTTCTCCACTGGAACCACAGTTGCAGGTGTGTGCTTGGGTTAACCATGAACATGAACCAAGAACAGAATTTTGGTTTTGTGGGATCTCCCCAATTTAAGTGTCTCTCTATAAAAGACAATGAGCTTTTATGGCAAAGGCTAACTTGAAAGCATGACCCATGTGTGACATTGATCGTGAATTCCAAGCTCTTCTGGTTTGACCCGGCAGAAAGGATCATAGCTGGTCCCAGGCCTGCTTGATAAATACGGTCTATGTAACAAAGGGTTGGGGGACTTCTGACCCTGAGTGGTTGGGACTCATAAAACTCCCTGGAAGTGCCTTTTACAGAGGAAAAAAACCAAATATTTGGCCTGTGGATTGATTGAGATCTCTAAGCTTTTTTGTCTATCGTCTCTACCTCTTAATATGTTGTTTGCTAGTGAGTCCTAAATTGATAGGTCTACCCCTGACCTGTCAGTAACATTGACTTAAATGTAGCCAGGGCATCTCAAGCTTGGTACATCCAGTAGAACCCACATCTCCCTGTCCTGGCCTGGCTGCCCCCTCACCTTCCCTGTCCCAGCCGATGGCATCCCATCCACCCAGGTGCTGAGCCCACAAGTCTGAGTCACTCTTGGATTCCTTCTCATCCCTATCCTACCATCAGATCATCGACAGTCTTGTGCTGCCTGTCTCTGAATTTATTCTGAACCTCTCCATGTCTCTGCTGCCACCTCCCTTATCTAAACTGTGATCATCTTCTGCATTTCCATTCTCCTCTCCACACAGTGCCCAGGTGGCCTTTTTGAAACAAGCCCGAGCATATTCATTCACCTAAGTACGCCTTGATAGACCCTTCTTCTGTGAATTGAGCTTGGGCTTCTGAGTGATTCTGCCTCCCTCCCACAACCCTCTCCCTCCTTTGCCTGTGATGTTTCAGGCACAACATCATTCTAGATTCTTTCAGGTAATAAGTTTTGTTTTGTTTTTTAAAGATTTTATTTATTTATTTGACAGAGATCACAAGTAGGCAGAGAGACAGGCAGAGAGAGAGGGGGAAGCAGGCTCCCCGCTGAGCAGAGAGCCTGATGTGGGGCTCGATCCCAGGACCCTGGGATCATGACCTGAGCTGAAGGCAGAGGCTTTAACCCACTGAGCCACCCAGGTGCCCTGGGTTTTTTGTTTTTGTTTTTGTTTTTTTCAGATAATAAGTTCTGATGACCACAGAGTTTCAAACCCATTACTCCCACCTGGAAGCTCCTTTTTATCCACGAGTTCTTAGTCTAACAGTCCCTTCCTTTTGTCCTTTGCTAATTCCTCTACCTAAAAAGCTCCCCCATGTTTTTCTCTATCCCTGGGCCCAATTTATTTTCTTGATAGAAGTTGTTTATTTGTTAATTTGGTTATTTCCTGTACTGACCGGGAAGGGCCCATGTTTGTTTTGCTCACCCATGTGAATCCTCCTCTGTCTCCAGCTCATCTCCTGTTACACTTTCCTTTGTCCCACTCCAGCCACACTTGTCTCCTTGCCATTCTTCAGACATGCCAGGCTTGCTTATGCCCCAGGGCCTTTGCACTTGCTGGGCTTTCTGTCCAGAAAGGTTTTTATGTTTTTGTTTTTGTTTTATGTTCTGTTCTGGTTTTGCTCTGATATCTTAATGGCCGACTGTCATTTTCTTTATATCTTAACCCAGAGTCACCTGTTTCATGAAGACTTCTCTGGCCCATCTGTCTTGCATTGCACCTGCCCCCTGCCATGCCCCAACATTTCACACTGCCTTTCTTTGCTTTATTTTTCTCCTTTGTACTTACCACCACCTACCATATGACACATCCTACTTATTTATTTGTCTGTCTCCCCCACTCGAGTGAACACTCCATGAGTTTCTGTTCTTTGTTTCCTGTTCTTCCCATGCTGTGTGTCCAGGATCTTGGGAATAGTTCTGGGCACACGGGCCCTCTCTAAGTGTTTGTTGGAGAGGATACTTGCATGAATAATGTATGCTCCATGAAGGGCACAGAGTGGGCACTCAACACACTTTCCTGTTGTGGTGAGATATACATAACACGTACCATTTGAACCATTTTTAAGTGTACCGCTCAGCGGCATTCCATGTGTCCACGTTGTTGTGCAAACATCACCACCATCTGCTTGTTATTTTCTGAAATGAGTGAATCCAAGAATAAGTGAGGAATGGAGTGAATGAAAAGCAGGTTTACAGTAAAGGTCTCTTGACTTGGGGCCCAGTGTTCCTTATACTGCCTTGTGCCAGGAGGAGGGATGCTAAGAAGAAGCATCTGAGTAGCCTGTCAGGAGGCCGGGTAACTGAAGCAAAGATGCTCAGACATGTGGCACCTGTTCCCTGTAGCCTGTCGTGAACGGTGGGGGGGACCCCTCTCCGCCATGCGCACCCGCGTGCCTTCTCTTCTCCATCTGAGCTTGCGGCTCTAACGTTTCCAGATTGTGGAATGATGCAAAAGCAAGTGTTCCTTTCTTACTGGCCCATGTGAGGGAGGACCCCCCCACGGCCCCCCACCTCCCTGCCTCTCTTGGTTCTGTTCTCATTAACCCTTTAGGAGAAGAGTCCATTGATGGCAGAGTAGCGTTTATTTTTTATTCTAAAGTAAACCAGGTGACAGGAAACCCAGAATGTTAAGTGTGGCTCAGAATCACAGGCTGTGAAGTTATCCCGAATGGATGGAAAGGGGGGGCTCATTTCAAGCCCATCAGTTTCTTCTCATGAGCTTGTGGATTCCGTGGAAATCCACGTTTCCTTGCACTTCACCATCTTAGGGACTTCCTGTTCAAGTTCCCATGGCAGGTTCCTGCCCTTCTCTTACCACACCCCCTGCCCCGGATACCTTGGTGATGTTGCCCTGGTGTCTTTTGTTCATGACCCCACTTGCATCTTAAGACAGAAGCATAGGTCTGGCACATCAAGGGTTGGCATCTTCTCTGTTGTGTTCCCCAATGTTATGGTTACACCTATGCTCTGCCTGATGCTGTGTTGGTCTGGAGGGCTCGGGGGGCCCTCGAGCACAAGCATGGCCCTCAGGGGCTTACAGCACCATCCTGCAGGGGGAGCTTTCCTTACCTGACTACTGACGGTGTTCCAAACCCTTCTTTCTGCACAAGAAGGTCCTGGGAGCTGTGAGGAGAGGGAGAAACTTGGTGTGTGAGGGTGGGGGTGTAGGGGCAGGTGGAGGGCAGGGGAGTGTTCACAGAAGTACCTGTGGAGGCACGAGATCTATGTGTGGCAGAGGGTGAAGCAGAAGGCAGAAAGATTTGGGGTGTGGGGTGGGGTTGTGGTTCGGGCCAGCTTCTGTTTGGCCTTGTCAAGGGCAGACGGGAACTGGATTTCGGTGGGTTTTGTTCATTTCTGTTCTCAAGCTCGACTCATTTGTTGTTTGACTTGCTTCTTGCCTTCACTAGACATACTAGTACCTGTTGGGGAGCTCCTGAGTTTCTGCAGATGTGGCCATGGTGCACAGCCCTGCAGGGCCCAGGGTCAGGCATCATTTTGCCGGTGTCAGATGGCATTCAGTGTTACCTCAGCTCCCAGGATTACCCAGCCTGGTAGAAATCTGGTAGTGTCCTTTTAGGTCATTAAATATTACTTCATGAGAGTAAAGATGCACACCAGTTGGTTTAATCTGTTTTGATAGATTTTTAACTAGTTTATGTCCATTAAAATCACCGGTCTGTTCTCTTTATGTGAAAGGGTGCTAGACACTTACAATCACTCATGTGCTAAGACTTGGTGTTAGGTTGTTAATTGCAGTATCGATAATATTTGACCCCCAGCAGAATGCTCTCCTTTATCTTCTGATGAGCAGAAGTCCTTAAGAGAACCTTCCAGTGTTGGAAAGGGGAAGAATATGCCTTAATTGGCCATTTTTCTTATTCTTAAAATTAAGCTTACAAATGGCTAAATAGATGAAAACCTTAGTTATTTTTCCAAAGCTATCTCTAGGGTTTTAGTTGGGAGGATATTTTCGAGTCTCGTGGTCGCTTCCCTCTCACAACTGAGAAACGACGAGGCTAATGGTCCCTGTTGGGTCTAATGGTCCCTGTTGCTTCTTTGCTTCATTCTAGTGGATTACCTTGTTTCTGGCCAGGCACATGCCGGTAGAGTTACTACTGTGTTTCAGTTGGGAAGTATTGTTTGTTTCCAAACAGTGGCTCAAGAAGTGGGAGGCCACTGATGTTTGCTACATTGTAAAAATAACAAGAGGGCCCTAAAGTTTGACCTGTAGGTCCATCTGCTTGCTTGCTTGCTTTGTTGTGTGTGTGTGTGTGTTTTTTAAGATTTTATTTATTTAGAGAGTGAGCATGTGAGCAGAGGGAGGGGTAGAGAAGGAGGGAGAGGGACAGAATCTCAGGCAGACTCCTTGCTGAGCGTGGGGCCTGACCTCAGGACCTTGAGATCATGACCCGAGCTGCAATCAAGAGTTGGACACTTAACTGACAGAGCCCCCCCAGGGGCCCCCATCTGCTTCCTTTTTTTTTTTTAAAGATTTTATTCATATGACAGACAGTGATCACAAGCAGGCAGAGAGGCAGGCAGAGAGAGAGGAGGAAGCGGGCTCCCTGCTGAGCAGAGAGCCGGACGCGGGGCTCGATCCCAGGACCCTGGGACCATGACCCGAGCCAAAGGCAGAGGCTTAACCCACTGAGCCACCCAGGCGCCACCCCCCCCCCCATCTGCTTTCTTAAAATAATGACCAGGGAACTTTTTCTGGTGAGGGTACCCTCTTAAGTTTTAAATGGATTCAAATAAAATTTGGTCTGTGGATGTGATGATTCTTAGTGTGATCTTCAGTGTGCAGAAATCCTAAAGGCAACCGTGTGTTCAAAGAGTCTTTGCTTTCTCTAAGGATTTCTCATAAGAACATGTGAATCTCCATTCTCCGTCAGACTGATGGTTTTTCCCATTCAGCGCTCTGTCACGAAGAGTGGGATTTTGGGGATGGAAGGTGTCCCAGGAGGAGGGCCTGGATCCCCTTCTGGCCATCACTTTAACAATCTGGGGTGTGGTTCCAGTATGGAGAACTTCCACTAACAAGCTATCATGGAGCCATTATTCCCATTATACTTGGAGGTGTCTAGCTGGCTTTGACGGCCGTTTTTATTTTGGCCTCTGCCATCTGCTGGGCCGTGGTGGCCGGTCTGAGCACAAGCCAGTTGGAACAGACTGTATCACCCGTGAAGGAGTACGGCCCTTTACCCACTAAGCTCTCACTTCTTCATTTGATTGACTAAGTAGGACTGAAGGATTCATACACCATTTACCTGTGTGTGAGAGCTTTGTCAGGGCATGTTACTCTGAATCACGTCACCTATGGAGCTCCCGAGGCCACTTCCTCGGCGTCATCTTGCAGTTGGGGCTGCCCGCGGGGCACAGCCGCAGCTCAATCTCCTTTGTCTCAGGGTCCCCAGATGTGGGCCGCGGGGGTCCATGCTTTCCTGGCCCCGTGGCCTGTGTGCTGACCAAACTGGAAACTCTGCTTCTACCTCTGTCCAGTGGATATGGGCTCCTTCAGACCCCCCTGAGTTGTAGGAGACAGAAGCCCAGCTCAAATTCTGCAGGACGGGAAGATGCTAGCTCAGGTAGGCTGCATGCCAGAGTGCAGCCGGGCCCGGCTCCCACGGTGCTGGGGAGGGGGCTCTCGATCTCAGCAGGGCTGCTCTCCATGTGACTTTCTGTTCCAGTGGGGGCTGAGAGGGCCACTGGCAGCCCCAAATTCCTATCTTACTAACCTGGCACACAGCCCAGAGAGATTTTTTTTCCAATAGAAAAATGAGAGAAATCCCATGGTGGCCTCTGAGTTCTTGTCCTTTTCACTGTGGTCAGGGGGACAGAACCTTCTGGCCCTGCAGTGGCCAGGGCATGGAGACCCTGTTTCCCAAACCACAGGAGGAAGAGGTGCCCCCCACGTGCAGCAGTGGCTCTCCTGGTGGTGGGAGGCCTGCAGCGCCCAGCAGAGAGAATTCCCCACCCTCCTTTCTCTTCTTCCCTTCACTTCCCAGGGGGAGGAAGCTGCTTTCCAGTGCTTCTAAAGCACTTGAACATTAGTGAGGTGGTTCTATCTTTAAGAGTTCTATAAACCTTGAATTTTACTTACCCCCAGCCTTGAAGTGTTTTGAGGGGCGTGGCATGGTAGAGCGAAGTGTTATTTAATCTGTTTTTGTCATTCAGTCAATGGAGAATCTGCCGTATTCAAAAACACTCAGAAGTTCTAAGAACATGGAAGAGAACAAGTAAAAGCCCCTTTCTTGAGGTATATGTAGCCAGTCCGACATATGTGTTACAAGGTAGGATACAGGGGGTACTCTGTAAGAGGAAGAGGGGAGGCACTGGGGAGAATGGACTAGAGCAGGACCCCTGCCAGCTGGGAGAATACAGGAGAGCTGATGGGGACACCTGAGCTGAGCCTTGAAGGTAGGGTATGGCATTGTAGGCATGGGCTTTAGGGAGTAAGAGGGGGTGGCTCAGAAGGCCAGGTGAGGGAGAGGGAACTAATCCATTCTTTCTTGGGGCTCACTTTCCGCCAGGCTCTGTGTTTGGCACTGGGCATTCAAGGACCAATAGTCAGCCCTTGCTCTAGTAGATGAAGAACCTCCCCAAGAGTCACAGGTGGGTCTTCAGAGACAGATGTCTGCGCTGGGTCTGGTGAGGGCACAGAGGAGGGATCAGCACACTCCCATTCAAAAGGTATGCGCAGAGGTGTAGAGATGGGATAGCGGAGGAGGATTCCATGAAATGACTAGTGTTTCTGGAGCTGGAGGTTCACAGGCAGGAAGTAGGGTGGAGCCAGGCAGTAGAGGACCTTGAATGCCAGAGTGGGAAGTGTGGCCGTGATTCTGGAGGCCCTGGCTCTGCAGGACAGGCTTCATGGGCGTGTGACCTGTGCAGCTGCTCAGGACCCCACCTTGGCTGCTGCTCTGCTGTTAGCCTCTAGAAATTCTTAGTGCTTTTCATTTTGCGCTGGGCTCTGCAAATGACATAGCCTGCAGGGAGGGGGTCACGTGCTAGCCGTCTAGCAGCGCTTCAGGACACGTCCAGCTGGAGCAAAGGGGATCGAGGAGGGCAGTAGTTGGGAAGCCGTTTGCATAGCTTTGAGGGGGAGGCCCAGGTGAGGGCAGGTGTAGGAGGATGGGGTCAGGGTGGGGGAATGCACCGGGCACCTGTCGCCAGGCCTCAGTGACAGACTGAATGTGATCGGCAGGGGGAGGGAGGAGCCACAGGTAGCCTCAGCTCTCCTCTGGGGTCTTCTCTAGCTCAGCACTACCCTCTGAGCCAGAGGACTTCCGGTGGATAAGGCTGGTTTTCCAAACCAAAATTTAGAAGACTGTCTTAATATTTTTACTCTAAACAGTAAGCGAAAGCTGACATTGGCAGGCTCCTTCGATGAATGTAAAATAACCAGAAAAGACATTCTGAGGCATTCTGGAATCCAACAGATGGACCAAGTAATCATGTTAAAAACAGTAAATCACAACTTGAACTTCAGTTAATCATAATCACATTTCTCTTTCCTTATTTAATTTTCAAGCATCTTCCTAAGTAGTTTCCTTTTTTGGTTTCTTTTACTTAAAAGACCTTGTTATTATAGGGCACCCTAGTTAAGGATGCCTGATATATGACATCCAAGCCAGAAAACCTTATTTGGGAAATGACCTCCTTTCTGAGGTTTCGGAAGTGGTTATTTTGTCTCCTGCAAAGATTCATGAAGGAATTTATTTTTTCTGGTTCACTTAACATAGAAATTAAGATAACACAACCGTGTATTTACCTAGTGATCTTTGAAAACACCCTTCAAGTAAATCAAGGTTGCCCTGAACTTGGGGTGGCAGCAAGCAGGGCTTTGAGAAGTGGGGTAGGAAGGGCCATGGGGTTTTGACCAGAAACCGGTTAGTCTCTTCAATGCTGTATTCTGCTTCCTGCTTGGTGCAGACACAGACTGAGCACTTCTGTTGCAAGGACACGAGGTCAGGGCAGTGCCATCCGGGTCCCAGATGCTCTGGGCTGGGGCGTCTTGGGATAGAGGAAGGAGCTCAGGGCTGGAGGGCCCTGGGAGGGTCTTGTGAAGAGATGAAGGGGTGTCACAACAGTCCCGTGAAGAGGTCGGCTCGCCTTTTATGTTTTTATCAAAAATGGGCTTGAGGGAATACAGAGGATCCTGCAAATCTTCCTGCCCTCAGGGTGTTGCCCCACATCAGGTCACCCACCATGGCTTTCTCTGCTTGTGCATCTTTCCTGTGGAAGGAGTGATGTGGTACCATCCACACATGTCCTCCCCTAAAAACGGAGTTTCTGTCTGTTGCTTTTTTAAGGGGCTTGTGGAGCAATCCATGATGTCATGAATGGGAGGCTCATGTAGGTGAAGGAGAAGAGTCCCCTTGCTCTGCTCTCTTGCCATGATGGGCATGTAGTTGATTTCATCCGGGTGCTCCTGCTTCATCAGCGGTGCTCCGCCACCGTGCGGGGCTGGTCAGTTACGAGCATCTCCTGGCACAGCGAAGAAAGCGCTTGGAGACCCTTGGCCAGCTCCTGGTGTCTCTCCTGACAACCATGTACCTTGCTCTGCGCACAGTAGGTGCTGGTTGTTGGGGAATAAATAAATGTGCAGTTGAGTTAATCCTATTTTCCCTCTGAAGAAAGGGACCTGGACCATCTGTAGAGTGTGAATTGTGATTTCTAGGTGCAGGGACGGCTTTGGGCTAAAGTGCCCTCATAACCTTACTTGGCTTTTTTGGGCACCGAGAGCTGTGAAGGCAGAGCCCATTTCTGTTTTGCTCTGCATTTATTCCCCAGTGCCTCGTGCAAGCCTCGACACATAGCAGACATTAAATAAATACTTGAACGAATGGATAAATGAATAGATATGCCTGTTTTTCTTATAGTTTAGAAGCTCATTTCTAAGAATCATGTGTGAATGTCTCCAAGTTCCTTGAGACTTCAAGACCTCCCCCTCTCCTTTCCCCTCCTTCTGGGGCTTCACACAGTGATGGACACACAGTGGTCATTTGGTCTTTGGTATTGAGGGACGAAGTGAGTGGCAGTAGGTAAACGAGAGTGTCCTGACCAGGAGTTAGAAGGTCTGGAGCCAAGTCTACACTTTGGCCACTAACCAGTCTGGAGATGTTGGTTAAGTAGGCTAGATATCCAGTCTGGGCCTGGCAGAGCCCTACTTTGTAAATGAGGCTCCCAGTCACTGCCCTGCTTGTCTTGGGGCCATTTTGCTGTTCAGAGGAATGAACGGATGTGAAATGCTTGGTTCAAGTTAAGTCTTGCGCCTATGGCGACCTGGTTACCAACACATGATGGAATCCTGATATGGTGGATTGTGGCTAATGCATATACACCTCCTTCCCAGCCCTCCCTGAGAAGTGGGGGCTTTATTTTACCTAAGTAAATGGATAAATACACCGGATACACTGTCAGTATAGAAAATTTAGATATAAGACAAAAGAGAAACAGGAAATCTATAATTACCCTAAAGAGGTAGCCCAGAGATAATCACTGTTAACCTCAGGGATTGTGTTAGAACCTTTCCCAGGCAGGTGCACACACAGGTCATACACACACGATAGGATTCCAGTCATTGAACAATTACTTTTGTAACCTTTCATTTTCTTTTTCTTTTTCTTTTTCTTTTTTTTTTTTTTTAAGATTTTGTTTGTTTATTTGAGAGAGAGTGAGAATGAGAGAGTGAGAGAGCATGAGAAGAAGGAGCTCAATGCTGGGCTCAATCCCAGGACTCCAGGATCATGACCCGAGCTGAAGGCAGTTGCTTAACCAACTGAGCCATCCAGGCGCCCTCCTTTCATTTTCTGAAGTAAATGCTGTCTTAGTTCAGGCTGCTATGACAAAAGTCAGAGCCTGGGTAGCTTAAACAACATTTATTTCTCATAGTCTTGGAGTCCGGGAAGTTGGAGATCAAGGTCCCAGCAGATCGGGTATGCGGTGAGAGCTTGCATTCTGGTATGTAGGTGGAGTCCTTCTAGCTTCGTCCTCACCTGGTGGTGGGGGGAGGGGAGAGAGATCATCTCTGTCTTCTCTTACAAGGGCCCTAACCCCATTGGTGAAGGCTCCACCCTCATGATCTAACTACCTCCCAAGGACCCCAAACACCGTCACACTGGGTATTAGGACTTCAACATGTGAATTTCTGGGAGCCACAAATAGTCCATAGCAAAGACCAATAACATGAGAAGAAAGAGCCTTGTCTTAGCATTTCTTCTATAAGTGGCTTAGAGCCTAGTTTGATGTGAGACTGCAGGATTTTGCTAAATACTTAATAGATTTCTAGAACTTCAGGACTGGAAAGATTCTGAGCTATAATTTTGAACATCCTCATTTTAAATATAGGGAAAGTAAGGCTCAGGGCAGAAAAACTGGCCCAGGGCCCCAGGGCTGGATGATCGCAGAGCTGGACCTCTAGACCTTGCCTGCTGTCTTCTGGCCTACTCACCTCCATGCCCTGCTGATGGGTGAAAGTACAAATGCTTGGAGGTCTGTTGGCTGGACTCTTCTGGCAGATAAGTCAGTGCTCGGTGAGTTTTGCCTGCATCTCCAGGCTTGTGGGTGCTCTTCTGTCTCAGGATGGTATCTGGGTGTCTAGGAACAGCTGTCTCCAGGAGAGCCTTATGACTGTTCTCACAACATTATGCTGACTCCTGTGCTCATCAACATCTGGGGGTTCCCTCTGCTTATCACCATTTGTGCGGTGTGCAGACTCTGCATGCTGGATTTAACATTCTAGTCTTGGTGGGAATATATTCTTCTGTGCTGCTCATGTAAATATTCTAACCTTTCTCGTGCCTTGCCTTTCAAGTCCAGTGGGAAGGGTCCTTCTTCTTAGAGGTGGTCCTCCCCTCCCTCTGTCACAGGTGTGCAACTCCGTCCCCTCCCCTTCTGTGGCTGTCTGACTGAGCCATCTCTCCTCTACCAGCAAAGATTTCATGTTTGAGGTCCCCAGTGAGGCTACTGGCCTATGGCAGAGTCTGCCTCTGGGAACTCCCTGGCTTTAAGGATCTGAGTCTGAAGAAAGAGGGGACATGTATATAGGAAAATGATAGCTCAATTGATAAAGTGGCTTCTGTCCCACAGAAGAGGGACAGAGAGAGTGCTCTGGATCTTCAGAGACGGGGGGCCTTCCTCATGGTTCCCAGCAGTAGGGCGATGGGCAGGCAAGGCTTTTGAAGGAGGGACATTTGAGCTTGACTTAGAAAGGATGGTCAAGGCTTGAGCCCTTGGAGGCTGCGGAGAAAGGACTGCAGCCAGAGCAGAGAGTAAGGAGGTGAGCAGTGTTGGGGTGAATCGCAGCTGGGGTCAGCCAAGAGGAAACTCCAGGAATCCTGAGCTCTGGCACTCAGTAGAGGCAAGTTCAGTCTTCCCCTTTGCAGGCTGTGACTTGGGGGACACCTGGTCTCCCACCCCACCCCTGCAGCAGTGCTGTTGGTACAAATAGTCCGGCAAGTTGGCGCAGCTAGCTTTCCTTTGTGACAGGGCTCTTGGCCTGGGGTCTGTGGCCTCCTTAGGAGCCTGCCAGTGGGAACCCAGGTGTCTGGGACCTATCTGAAATTACGTGCATGAGTTTGTATTTGTGGGTACTCCCCCACCCCTAATTGTCCGAGGTCTCTGTAACCCTCAAGAGGACATGCACCTTATATTAAGGAGAGGAAGGTTAGTGTGTGAATGGATTTTGACAATTGATTTCAAAACTCAAATCCTGTAAAGTGATTGGGGGAAAGTTTGGGGGCTTCATCCTTCTCACACATGGCTCACCCATCTCTTTAGACTGGTCCCGATGAGCAGGACTGAGTCTGGTTCTTTTCTCTGTCCACCCCCAACCCACTACCGCGCCCACAACTCAGCCTTGGACACGTATGGTGACTCTTGTTTAGGAAATACAATAGTGTTGACTTGGGCTCTCCCTGCACATGCGCGTTGCCTTCGATCGGGTGGACATCTCAGGCCGGCTGGCCACTTGTGGGATCCTGAGGCTGGCCCTGTGGGGAGCAGACCTCTCCAGTGCCTGTCTCCCTGCCTGGTCCCTCCCTCCTCCTCTCAGGGATGGATCTTGGCTCCTCCCGCCAGCCGCTGAGGGCTGGGTCTATCTGCCTAGCATCTGACAAGTGCAGTTCGAGCTGTCTTCTCTCAGAAGGGCTCTTCAGCCCCGTGCTCCACAGGTGTAGGGTTAGACACAAAGGTACCTCTTGGCCTATAGCAAAATGGGGGCATGATTGGGAACCTCATCTCCTCCTACCCCTTGATTTGAGAATGACTGGTGCCAGCGGCAGCCCAAGTGTGTCTTGGGCGGTGGAAGGACTCCCGTGACTGCAAAACCACCAGCTGGGACCCTCGTTGGGGCCTCTCTGCTTGGTGCCTGTACTGGTTGTAATTGGGAGCTCTGCCAGGGGCAGGGGAGGGCGGCTGGCAGCTGCCTTGGCATTCTCTTAAGCAGGTGTGCAAGTTGGGGCCCATCGGGGAGCTATAAGGAGTAGGACAGGCAGGGTCATTTGACCCCCAGGGTCATTTGTCCTGATGGAGACAGGAGCACAGCTTCCTCTGTACTGTCAGAGTCCTCTTTTTCCTGTTTGGGAAAGCACAAGGAGATCATTTGGTTTCTACCATGAAGGGCTTGGGCCTCATTTAGGAAGACCGTGACTATGGCTAGTAGTGCTTCCAGGTGACAAGTCAAGTCTGACAAGCACTGATCCAGGTGGGATCTGGAAACCCATGCTGTCACTCCCACACACCCGGCCCCCCGACTCCCCCTACCCCATTCTCACCTGCTCAGTGGTCACTGATCGTCCAGCATGGGAGACCATGAACAGATACACACCCATCTTACGTCCAGGGAGCTTTTTATAATGCAAGCTAACACCTGGTGTTCTAAGAAGTTTTGATTTGCATGCTGGGGGTGGAGGGTGGGGTGGGGATGTCGTTGGATCCATGCCCTTGCTTCTGGAGAGATGTCCGTATGTTCTTTCTGCTATCTCAGACCTGCAGAATCATTACCATTAAAGAACGTTTCCACCTTCGACATCCGGTTGGTTCTGTCCATCATCTCCCTGTTCATCCATCCCTCCGCCAACCAGCGTTTTTAGGACAGGAATGCAGAAAGAAAGCAGACTCAGTCCCAGTTGTCAGGGAGCTCATCTCTGATTGCCTTCTCGTGGTTTGTATTGCCTTGTGGGTTTTGTTCCGCAGCTTAACTGTAAACTTCTTGAAGGTCAAAGACGATCTCTTCTTAGACATTCTTGGAAGATGGGAAGATTTGTTTGTCAGTGGATTGCTGGAATGGTAGTCCTGTTGTATTTGCTTAATGAGAGACTGAACAGAATGTGTCTGCAAAGTGTGCCTGCCTTCCCGCTCTGCCAGGCTGCATAGACTCCTGGCTGAGAGGCTCTTAGTTCTGGGTGTGGTGCGAGGGACGTGGGGAAAAAAATACAATGTTTCAATAGGCAAAGATCCCCAAAGTATGTCTGTGCTCCAGGCTCTTCTGAAGAATGAAAAGCTTAATTCATGC
Source organism: Neogale vison (assembly GCF_020171115.1). NCBI lineage: Eukaryota > Metazoa > Chordata > Mammalia > Carnivora > Mustelidae > Neogale > Neogale vison. Next base: position 202,148,766 of record NC_058096.1, on the reverse strand, counting down.
CTTCTTGCCTTCTCTTTATACTTCCACTTCTTTAAAACTTGGAGGGGAGGGGGATGTGTCAATTTCAGCTGCCTAATTCATTATTCATTTTTAATGTGGGTCAGAGTTGCCGTCTTCACCCGCCTTTGTCTCCTCACACCTCCACTGCTGCTGGAATGCTTGCCTCATAAACGAAGCTTAATTAATAGAGCCAGGAAGGTGACACACAGGGCTGACGATGCTGAGCACGGTTTCCCGCCTGCCCGGAAAGTCTCTGGGGTGGTGTCCCTCCCGAGCCTGTTGTCTGTCATCTGAGACGGATTCGCACTCAGGGAGCCAGGGTCCTGGGAGTCAGGCTGGGGCGTGTATCCACTGTGGGTAGCATTGAGTGGCTTCTTAACAGATGTGGCTGGCCCACTTACGGTCCTAGTGCTGGAAAAATAGTCATTGTCTTAAAGGAAAAAAAAAAAGATTTTACTTTAAAAAAAAAAAAAAAAAATCAGACTCCCGGGATGAGGCCAGGTTTGAATCTTAAAGCAGGTTGACCTATTTTCATCACAGCATCATCAAAGCCTGTTTTGTGAGTCTATCTCCTGAATGTGCTTCTCTTGGTGTCACATGAACTGAACACCTGATTTGAGGAGAAGAGTGTGTGAAGACCTTGTCTGGGGGAGCTGGATTTCCCATGGGTCTGGGGGCTGAGACTTAGCCTGCTGCAGCCAGTTCCTGCCCGGGGGAGAGCCGCCTAGATGCCTAGGTGCAAGCATGCAGGGTTGTCCCTTCTGAAAGGGCATCTACCCCTTCCTGGGTGACCTTGACAGCTGCCTGGGGAAGGAGGCCTGGTAGGCCATGTTATCCTTGCTCCACAGAGGAGGAAACTGAAGCTTACACAGGCAGGAGGTCAGAGGGCCCAGGTAAGAACATTCAAAGTCACCCAGACCTGTCCAAGCCCCGACCCTGAGTTCCCACCTCCAAACCTTCCACTTCTTTGTTCTCTTCCTCATTATCAGCTGTGGTTTGGGACCAGAGGAACCCCCATACTGCATGTAGGATCTGTGTGGAATAGGCCAGGAAGCTCACTCTTCTGGAAAACCTTGGAGAGTGAACTCTCCTGCGCAACCTTGCCACATAGTGAACCCCTTGGGGAGAGGAGGGAAAGGTCTCAGTTCCTGGTAAAATAGGGACAACCCTGTGGCCAGGACGTTAGCCAGAGGAATTCATGCAGAGAAGAGAGAGGAGGCCTTTCCCACTGACTTTTTCCTGGCCTCTGTTCTGGGTTTTTCTCCTCTTGGAAGACAAGATGGCTCCCTGTTCCGATGGGTTATATCCTGTGGTTTATCAGTAGCCTCCTTGTCTCCTACTTGGCTTTTCTTGATTATCTCGGAGGCCACGATTCCTTACCCAGTTTTTTTGTGACACCCTATAATGATAAGAATGGGTATCATTAAAAAAAAAAAATCCCAAAGCAAACTTAATCCACTTCAGGGATTTTTTTTTTTATAGTCATCATACGCAACAAAAAATATTAACAAGCACCAGAGACTGTCAGTATCATGAAAAGCAACAATAATAAATCCTTCACAGTTTTGTAAAGAGCTTAACAAATTTTAGACTGTCCTTACTTCGGTTGTCCTGTCCTTTCCAGAAACCATCTGGATTAGACAAGCGGATATTTAAATGTTTCCATCTTAACAGATGAGAGAACTAAGATCTGGAGAAGATAAGGAACCTGCCCAAAGTTACTGGCCAGTTAGTGAACGCGCAAACTGAATGAACCCAGATCCTTTAGCTCAGGATAAGACCAGTGTGGTCTTTAAATTCGCAAAGCTAATGATCTACCTGAGAAGACATGAGACGGATACAGAGACAAGTAGAAGACAGGTAGAAGGGGCATATGATGAGGGGCCTACCCTGGTCTCAGGAGTCAGGGTGGGCTTCCCTGAGACAGTGGACGTGGATGGGGAGCTGAAGAGGAATGAAGACCATCTGGGGTGTGGTGTGTTGAGGGAAGCAGATGGAGACTCACATGGCTGGATGAGCTGGAGCAAGGTGTTGAGGACCACAGGGTCACATCATGGGGGGCCTTCAAAGCCAGGGCAAGGGCTTTGTTTTGGTCCTAAGGGCTGTGAGGAGCCACTGAAGGGTTTTGAGCAGAGGGCTACCTTGGTCACTGGGTGGATGTATGCTGACGGGTGGGCAAGGGACACCAAGCAGCCTGGCCACTCAGGTGCTGGAATTGCTCAGGCAGTGGGGGGGGGGGCTGGCATAAGGTGATGTGGACACTGGTAGGGATGGTGGAGATGAAGAGAAGGGGACAGATTGAGAAATGACTGGTGAGGGGACCGGAGAGAGTTTGGGATTGTTTTGTCATGGCAGAAGAGGAGGAGAAGCAAAGATAAGACTCTGAGGGGGCGCCTGGGTGGCTCAGTGGGTTAAAGCCTCTGCCTTCAGCTCGGGTCATGATCTCAGGGTCCTGGGATCGAGTCCCGCGTCAGGCTCTCTGCTCAGCAGGGAGCCTGCTTCCTCCTCTCTCTCTGCCTGCCTCTCTGCCTACTTGTGATCTGTCTCTGTCAAAGAAATAAATAAAAAAAATTAAAAAAAAAAAAGAATTTGTAAAGATAGACTCTGCGGGTTTGGGCTTGGATGAGGGGTAGGGCTATTTTTTGGGTTAGGGAACCCCTGGGGGAAAGGCCAGCTCAGGGGGAGAGGACAGGATCATGGGCTGTGCTTGGGACTGACTGAGTTTGAGATGCCTGTTAATTATCCATGTGGGGACACCTGAGGGAACTTAGACACGTTGGCTGGAGCTTGGGAGAGAAAACCGGGCAGGTGGTTTGAATTTTGGATATCCGCAGACACAAAAGAGAGGACTTGAAACGGGTTAGGCCACCGAATGCTATGTTTTCTCATTTTGACCACACTTGAGGAGAGGATGTTTCACTCAAGGCCTGCGTCAGGAGCCAGACCTCTGAGGGCATTATTACCAGGTCTGGATTCAGTTTAGTAAAGGCTACTCCTCAGGTCCCCGAAAAGGCCCTGGAATGCCAAAGGCAAGTCCAGTAGGAGAGCAGAACCAACAGATGAACGCAGCATCCGGAGCCGTATTAATTTCGTAACCAGTGGCTGGTGGAAGGAAGGCGGGTAGAGGGTGTGTGGTGCCACTTCTTCATGGCCGTGTCTGTCCACCCTGTTGTTCTGCCCAGGTGGACTGCAGTACATCCCTGTGGTAACCCTGCACAACCCAATATTCTGGAAGACCTTCATAGTATGTGCAGATTGTGGATTCTTCGGATAAGTATCCAGAGGCTGCCCTCATTGTTTTTTTTTTTTTTTTCTTTTTTTTCTTCCTTAAGTTTTTTTTTTTTTTTCAATTTATTTATTTTCAGAAAAGCATTATTCATTATTTTTTCACCACACCCAGTGCTCCATGCAAGCCGTGCCGTCTATAATACCCACCACCTGGTACCCCAACCTCCCACCCCTCATTGTTTTTATAGAGGACACGTTTTTTGACGGTTTCTTGTTGAGACACTGTGTGGTGGGTTCAGCCAAAACTCTGGACTTGCTGGGGCAAGAGCTTCTGGCCTGTCTCCTACTAAAACTCTCAAAAGTGTGCCCTCCCCACGTTTCCACAGGAAGCCCCTCTGGGTGGCGTGGCTCTGACGACTGGGGGGTAGACGCGCTCACTCACTCCCTGACTCATTCGTCAGGGCTGGCTGAGGGCCCTGCCTTGCCTCTGTCCTCGCTTGCCACAGGGACAGAAGCCTGACTCAGCCGGAGACCTGCTTGCAGCCCGGGGCTGGCAGGCTCATCGCTGGGTAGATCCCACACTGATAAACACAGCCAGGGATGAGCTCTGCTTTCTTTGAGTTCCCTGTGAGGAGGGGGTTAGCGTAGAGGAGGGAGCTGCTCCTTCTGCCTGCAGGGTAGAGAAAGGGCTTCATGGAACAGCCCTGTTCTACGGTCGCTTTGGCAGACTCAGGGAACTCTTGCCCAGAGGGCACACAGAGGTCAGTCAGTGGAGCCTCAACTTACCCACACCCACAGTGGAGCCTCAACTTACCCACAAAGACCTGTAGGCAGACCAGTGCCGTAGGCCTGGCCACCATTTTTTTTTTTTTTAACTATTTAGTTCTTGAGGTATGAATTTTTAACCAGACTTCTTCTGATCTTAAAGTTACTTAATGTTCCTGAGAAATTGTTCTATGAATTGGAAATCTTTCTTTAAACTTTTTTTTTTAAAGATTTTTTTTATTTATTATTTATTTGACAGAGAGAGAGATCACAAGTAGGCAGAGAGGCAGGCAGAGAGAGAGAGAGGAGGAAGCAGGCTCCCTGCCGAGCAGAGAGCCCGATGCGGGACTCGATCCCAGGACCCCGAGATCATGACCTGAGCCGAAGGCAGCAGCTTAACCCACTGAGCCACCCAGGCACCCCCTGAATTGGAAATCTTCAGTTACTTGGGATTTATACAGTTAGATGTATGTACTATCTACCTAAAACGTAAATTCTGCTCTCCTTTGTTGGGGGGGGGTGGATCTCTTCTAAAGTAGAAAATGACAGGAGTTCTTGTTTAAGTTTTGTCGTGTTCACGGTTTTTGGAGAGCGTGTTTCATTTCTCTGCCCCTTCATGTCCGTTTCCGTCCCGCGCAGCGTCACCGCTGGGATTACGGAAGCTTCTGAACGGTGACAGATGCGATTCTTCCGATCTGCAGGGTTTTCCCTCATGCAGAAATCTGTGTCTTTTTTTTTTTTTTCCAATTTAATTACATCTTTAATGAATATTTTATCAAAGGAACTCCATGTCTTGTATTCCATTATTCATGGTGTTCGTGAGGCCCCGTCCTCATCAGCGTAATTTAGAAATGAGGAGTTTACAGAAAGGGGGCGGTGCGTCAGGGACGATGGGTGGGAGTTCAGGAGAGAACATCTGCACGCGTTTCTCCTGCGCAGCAATGGGCGTTCACAGGGGCTGCACGCCGGAGGGGCTGGGTTGTGTGTGCCTTTCCCCTGGGGGGACAGATTGTGTGCTTCCTGTGTGACAGCGTTGTCCTCACGGCACACCTGTCCTGCAGCATGTTGGATGCATTGCGGCTGTGAGGTGGCCTGGACTGAGCAGGTCTGTGGAGGCAGGACAGATGTGTTGGGTCAAGGTCAGTCTCATCCCCACTGGGTTGTTGTAGTCAAGCACCCTTCCCCTGATTCAGGGTCTCCTTGACCTGCCCCCTGTCCAGTTCGTCCCCTGGTTCCCTGACGACCCTGGCCGCCAGCTTCTCATTTTCCTTTCTGTGTGTCTGGGCTCAATTGCATGGAGGCCCATTCAGCACACTCTGGTCTCTTATTTCCAGGGACCTTCTCCTCCTCCTCCTCTGTGACACCTTGGGTCTGTGGCCACAGATGACTTTCTAGCCCCCAAGCCTCTCCCTCGGCACCTTGCCCTTGTCCCGCCTCGCCTGCCTAGCACTGCCCTGGGACCTCTTTCCCCTCCTCCCCAATCCGTGTAGACCTTGGCTTTCCTCCTTGGATCAGAGTCCAGAACTTTCAAATCACTGCCCTACATGCCCTTGCTGTCTGCCCCTTCCCTTGTATCTTCCCAGGAAGTTCCCAGCCCTGGATGAATCCAGCCAGCTCTTCCGGCCCTGGCGGCCTGACCACCCCCTCGCACCCTCCCCTCCATCTTGTTCATAGCCACTAGGCCACACTAGCCTTTGCTGTTCTGAGTGGACCTCCTTCCCGCCTCAGAGCCTCCTCACACACTGTTTCAGCTCCCTGGGTTGTCCTTTCCTGCCTTCGTCCATTTCTTCAGGTCCCAAGTCCTCATTTGCTTCATAGGGGGCCTTGTCTGGCTGCCTGGCTGTGGTAGGATCTGACCTACTGGGTGCTGTCTTGGCAGTCTGTCTGTTCCACACCCAGGGTCATGATTTGTTTGAGTGTTCGAGACCCGGCCCAGACTTCCCAGGGCAGCCCTCACTTCAGACCTGTGTTCCTTCACAGCCATGAAACATGCCAGAAATCCTATTACAGTGGCGTCCAGATGTCCTGTCTCAGACTGTCTCCTATTCAGAAGCGACTCGAATCTCTTGGTACCGTGGCAATCCCAATTTTTGGTTTCCCAAGTCCCTGTGGTCCTCAGTTATAGTCCCTCCTGTCTGGAGGTCTGGTGAGGTATTCCTGAGGGGCACAGGTTCTTGACCAAGCTGCCCGAGCTCAATCCGGACCTCACCACTTGCTGCTGGATGACCTGGGGTCAGGCTCTTGCTCAGAGCGTGTTTGCTCATCTAGGAGATCCTAGTCTCCACCTCCTAGTCTTGAGAGGACCCAGGGAGCTGATGCAGGTGTGGGTGAGTCTCCAGGAAGCGTCGGGAGCTGTTCTTCTCAACGGTGGGGGGCGGGGGCAGGTCGGGGGGGATGTATGAGCCTACCGCTGTGTGCTTCCTATGCTTATCTTACCCGGAGGCTTTCAGCTGGAAATCAAGGTCTTGAGAAGGTGTGGGATGCTGGCTTTTGAGCCTACAGCACACAAGCCCGGTATGACCGTCTCCACTCCCACCTCCCGGCATCCCCCCTTCACCCCCGGCATCCCCAGGCGATCAACGTCTCTCCCTCTACTGCACATGGAACAAACGCCTCTTTGTGTACTTCCTCCTCTCCTCCTGTCTACTCGGGATACTCTGGATCTCTCCGTGAAGCCAGCCTCATATCCACCACTGCCTTTAGGACTGACTTCGCTGGCCCCCGGGGGGTGTCCTCTGACTGGCGACCTTGTGTGCGCTCTTCTGTCCGTTCAGTGCTGGGGTGATTGGCCTTCGTTTGTCGTTTTCTGATGCTCCGCTTCTAAACCGCTGAAGGCAGACGCGCCGTTTCCTCTTCCCTGGGAGCCCCACAAAACAGAGGAAGCACGCCAGTCCTCTCCGGCATCCAGGCGAAGCTCACGGACCCAGTTCTGGTGTGAATGTCCTGATACCCGCGTGCCAGGTGGACCCCGAGAGGCTGGTTAAATACCACGTCACTCAGCATATTTTGTCGTCCACTTCTGGTACAACTGGGTGACAGGACCTTGTCCCACCCCTTCCCCTCTTTCCCTTTCCCTGCGTTTGCAGGAACAGCTGCTCTTTCTCTACACGAAGGTGTCCCTGCTCTCATTCCTTCGGCAGCTGGGCAGGAGCTCGAGGGCTCACCTCCTGTGTGGCAGGAGGGAACTCACCTGGGCACCCCGGAGCAGCAGCGAACCAAACGGGCCGGGTCTCGTGCTAGTGGAGTTATGACCCGGTGGGAAGAGGCTGACGGTGGACACCGCCCCTCTTCCCCACAGACGGAGCTTGCTCTCTGGTCAGGGAGATGCAGCGAGGGAATGAGGAGATAGTAGACGTTGGTAATCCACGGTTTGGGTAGCCAGCAGCGGCTTCTTCCATGAAGTGATATGTGAGCAGGGACCGAATGGGGTGAGGGACCAAGCCTGAAGGTATCCGAGGAAACAACATTTTTTTTAAAGACTTTTTAAAAATATATTTTATTTATTTATTTGACAGAGAGATAGATCACAGATAGGCAGAGAAGCAGGCAGAGAGAGAGGAGGAAGCAGGCTCCTTACTGAGCAGAGAGCCTGATGCGGGACTCGATCCCAGGACCCTGAGATCATGACCTGAGCTGAAGGCAGAGGCTTTAACCCTCTGAGCCACCCAGGCGCCCCACAATATTTGAGACAGAAAGCACAGCAAGTACCAAGGCCCTGAGGAGAGGGGCATGCCTATGCTCTCTTGGGAAGATCTCGAGGAGGTACCTGCCATTGGAGCGGAGAGACTGAGCTCAGCCCACGGAAGGGGTGGAGACACTGCTCGGGGGACCAGACCTCGTGGGCTCTGAAAGGGCCTTGGATTTGATGCTGAATTAGACGGGGAGTCCTCGGAGCGTTTTTGAGTAGCAGAGGGACACAGTTTATGTGGTGTCGCCTCCAGTCTCTCATGAGCTTAAGGAAATTGAACGAAGTCATAAGAGGAAGGAAGTTACTTGCATTTTAGCAGAAGGTCACCTGCCTAATTATGGGGAAGGCCCATAAGCAAAAAGGCTACAGCGTACATGGGATTAAATGACTCCAGATGCCTCCTGCTTCGCTGTCTCCCAGTACGCATATAGGTGGTAAGCTCCTTGGAGGAGATCTACCTGAAGCCAGTGTGGTTTCTTTTTGGCGAGTTTTTGGCACCGCCAAACCGTCCTTTACCAACAAAACCGAAGCCCTTTAAACACTTCTTGCGGACGTCAGCTTTTTTTTTTTTTTGCTTTTTTATTTTTCGGATTTCAACACAGTATCGTGTGTGTACCGTATTTTAAAAGTTAGGCGCATTGTGGAAGGCACATGCGCATTCACGGAATCAGCGGGAGATGTTCTGAGATGTGAGTTCAAGCCCCGAGAAGCCCGGATGAACCGGATCTCCGTAAAACTCCTCAGCCGCTGACCCTGTCGTGGTAGGAATAAGGGCTCTCTAGGAAAGTTTGCTTTGCGTAGCTCTGTATGAAAGGCTTTGCTGTCCTCACTCTGAGGACTGTCGAATTCCCAGGGCCGTCCTGTTGGGGTCGAAGTCACGAGTCATTGAGGGAGGAGAGAGGAACAGTAGGGTGGCTGCCCACCTTCACCCTTGAGGTAGGACAGGGGCGGAGTTCCCAGGCTGCCAAGCAGCAGGAATTTCTCCCTTCGCTGCCCAGTCTCCTCACCAGGACCCCCCCACCCCAACCGCAGCAGGTGGACAGGAGGCGGCAACTCGCCCGACCTGGGCTGAGAAGTGGCCGCGTGTGCTGCTCACGCAGCTCGGTCACCGGCAGAGACGGCTGCCGTCCCAGGCTACGCCGCAGGAGCCTCAGTCAGGAGGGATGATGTTTGAACCCATCCTTCAGGGAGCTGCCGCTTTTCTTAGAAGGCATAAAACAGGAAAGGTGTGAGGAGGGTGGAATCTTTGAAGTCAGAGGAGCAGGAATTCAGTTGAGCTGCAGAACCCACCAGGCCTGGCGCAGTCCGGGTGGCTGAGGAGTCCGGGAGGGAGGGGGCGCGCCTGGGCGTGCACGGAGGCAGAAAGACAGGACTCCCTGGGACAGAAAGGCCCTCACTACTACTACTACTACTACTTCTTCTTCTTCTTCTTTTTTTTTTTTTAAAGATTTATTTATTTATTTGATAGAGAGACAGAGATCACAAGTAGGCAGAGAGGCAGGCAGAGAGAGAGGAGGAAGAAGCAGGCTCCCTGCCAAGAGCCCGATGCGGGGCTCGATCCCAGGACCCCGGGATCATGACCTGAGCCGAAGGCAGAGGCTTTAACCCGCTGAGCCATCCAGGCACCCCAAGGCCCTCGCTTCTGAGGACGACATCTGGTTCGTGTTAGTAACGAGACTTAGAGAGCAGCGTCAAGCTGTGTGTGTGTTGTGTCACCGTAGTGTGTCTGAAATCACCTAACTGGTCTGAAAGGCAGCTGTCTCCGTCTCAACCGAGGATGGGGACAAAGTCAGGCTAACACTCGTGGCTACTTGACCCTCCGGACAGCAAGTCAGAGCCGGACTTCCTCAGGCCACGTGCTTCCCTTAGTTCCGTCAACCGCTTCCACAGGTGTGGCTGGAGTACCTAGCGGGCGGTGGCCGCTGTTCCCGGCGCTGGGGGCCTTGTCTGAACAGGCTCACGGCAGCAGCGGGGGAACCGAGAAGAGGACCTCCCGGAGCACCACCTGCTGAAGGAACGAGAACGACGCAGCCTGGGAGCACCTGCCGGGGTGTGTGGCGAAGGCTGCTTGGGGCCCTGGGGCAGCGTTTTCAAGGCAGGAGGGTGATGCAGACTTGATGCCAAAAGAAATGCTTTTAGGAGCAAAAGAAAGTCCAGTTGATGCCGGTGTCTTCACATGGAGGAGAACAGCAGTCTCCAAGAAGCCCTTGTTTCTCCGCAAACTTGAGTGTGTGTGTGACAGGCACGGTCATGGGCACTGGGAGCCTCTTTTTCTTTTCTTTTTAAAGATTTTATTTATTTGTTTGTTTATTTGACACAGAGAGAGCAAGATCACAGGTAAGCAGAGAGGCAGGCAGAGAGAGAGGGGAAACCAGGTTTCCCACTGAGCAGGAAGCCCTATGTGGGGCTCTATTTCAGGACCCTGAGATCATGACCTGAGCCAGAAGCAGAGGCTTAACCCACTGAGCGACCCAAGTGCCCCCCCCCATCTTTCTAATAACACACCAGAAATCGAGGGCCCGTTCTGATGCTGGTGACAAGCCAAAGAAGTCTTCTGCAGGAGGCATGTGGGCCCCTGTTTCTGTCCCCGTGTCTGAGATGGGACAGCGGCATGTCCCTTCCCGGAGGCCTGAGAGGAAGGCCAGAACTGTGGGGAAAATGCTCAATTACTATTATTCTTCTGCAGTATGGCCTTTCTCAGGCAATTTGATTTTCATCGTTTAGGAATACATATTTCTAGGGTGCGACTGTGTTGTCTGAGGAAACTGTCCCTCAGAGCTCCTTCCCCCTCTGCTTCACACTAGTCCCGCTCTGACTGGAAAACTAGGTTCTTGGTCATAAGACTGGTGGAAGTAGGGTGTTTCAGTATTAAACCCTCACAAGTCATAATTAGCAAGGAATTAGTAAGCTTTATTAATGAGTCTTGGCAGGCTTAAACAGTAGATCTTAGAGGTGGTTTTTGGAATGTCTTCTGTTGAAGGGTTTTGAGGAAAAGCCTGTGGTCCTTGAGACCGTGTTCCTTTTATTTCTTCTTGCTGCTGCTTCTACACAAAGCCAGAGGGAAGGCTTGCTTCAGAAGAATTACAGAGTGCACCCCTGGGGCAGCCGCTGTGAGAGGAATTGAACTTCTACTTAATGAGTGAAGGCCCAGCACAGCCTGGGCCTGGGAGACCGGCTCTCTGCACAGCTCTGCGGCTGACAGCCAGGTCACCGTGGGGGAATCTTTCTGGGCCCTGGCACAGTTGAGAAACCCGATGCCATTTGAAAATGTTCTTGGGGGCGCCTGGGTGACTCTGTTCATCGGTAAAGCATCCGACTCTTGGTTTTGGCTCGGGACATGATCTCAGGGTCTTGAGATAGAGCTCTGCGTTGGGCTCCGCACTCAGCCCCTTCCCCCAGCTCCTCCCTCTCTACCCCTCCCTCCTGCTTGCTCACTTCTTCTCCTTCTCGCAAATACATTAAAAAAAAAAAAAAAATCTCAAAAAATGTTCTCAAGGGCTCTGGCAGATTAGCCAGTTATGAAATACATTTTAGGTGGCCACATTTGGATATGTTATCAGTGTTCCTTTTTAGAAAATACCACAGGTATGTTCCTGGTAAACAGGGACATGTATGTAAATGGGATTTTAAGTAGTTTTCCAATGAAAGGGATCTTTATACTTTTTAAAAAGCCTATATATCTTTGGTTCCCCTGAAGGGGCAGCTCTGTCTGGATTTCCTTTCTCACACTAGCTTAAAATGTTTTCAAGTCAAACGTATTCATTTCCGAACGTACAGGAAACCTAAACGAAAACCCGATGAAAGAATATGTTTTAAAAATATGGGATCATTTAAAATAGACCTCTGTGAAACTGAACACTGGACTGTGAATGCCTTTTGGCACGTCATGTGATCTAGATCTGTCTTTGCAGGCTGCGTAATTTCATTAAAACGGCGGCCCCACTTAGCCGTGTTCTGTTGCTGGAATTCGCGGTGGTCGTCCTCTTTTCACGACCGGAAGCCGTGTCGCAGTGAGTCTGTGCGGCAAGATTGCTGTGCACATCCGTGATTATTTCCTGAGAATCCATTTTTAGGTAGGAAATAGCTGTAAGAATGAAGATACAGATTACATTAAAATTTTTTTTTTTTGGTCTTTGCATTTGTAGAGCATTTGGTTTGTTGATTTTTATTTTTTTTTTATTTTTATTTATTTTTTTAAAAGATTTAATTAATTTATTTATTTGACAGAGAGAGATCACAAGTAGGCAGCGAGGCAGGCAGAGAGGGAGGAGGAAATAGGCTCCCTGCTGAGCAGAGAGCCCGATGCGGGGCTCGATCCCAGGACCCTGGGATCATGACCTGAGCCGAAGGCAGAGGCTTTAACCCACTGAGCCACCCAGGCACCCCTGTTGTTGATCTTTAAAAGGGAGTAAAAACTGAGAAATGTTGGTGTTGAAGTAACGGAGTCCCTGCAGAGCTTGGACATTTAGGTCAGATCCACGTCAGGCTGCTTCACATCTCCCAACCCGTTTCCTCACTTATAAATGGGCATCGTCATATCCTCTAACTGAATGTGAGCATTAAATCACGTCAGTAAAACACGAGGCTGCATATGAACTCTGTGTGTGGAAGTTCCTCTTTGTACCTGAACCTCCCCTCGCTGGGCAGACGCGCCTGGGCCTCTAGCCAGCCTCCTCTCCCCCCGACCCTGGCTTCCCAGGCCAGTACCACAGGCACAAGCCCACCGCCATCTTGGTGCTCTGTGTCGGTCCTCATTCGGAAAGCCTGACTTCAGACATTTATACGTTCAGACAAACTAATCAGGCTGAAATTTCTCATGCTTATTTGCAGCTAGATGAAGCAATCCATTTAGTTGCTTTGGAATTACCCAGGCGTGGAAGAAATTGGTTTCTCAGCCCTGAGAAATTCTGAGGATTTTCTGAGGTACTGACAGGCACCGGGGCCAGCTTGGTGAATTCAGAAACCCAGGGGCCTGCGGTGGCTTTTGGTCGGGACCTCTGTCCTTTATCAACACCGGCACGTCCACCTAGGACGTGACCTACTCATCAGCTTTCTTCCCTCTGCATATATCCTACGGTTATTCCTTCTTTCCTCTTCTGAGAAGCTCTGAGCTCCGGAGAGAGCCTTCCCTTCCCGTTTTCTCGTTGGTTGATAGAGCGGAGACATTTGCTGCTTCTTTTTCTCCCTTGGCTGAATGAGAGGCCCGGAGGCCCTTAAATAGTTGCTTTGTGTTAGAACCAGTATTTGGGGATCAGGAGAGCTTGTGCTGAGTTTGGGATTCCAGGGTGCATAACACCCCCTTGCGCCCATCTTCACGGTCTGTGAGGACACGTGGGGAGACTGAGGTATCGAGAGGACTGAGCTGTGCGGGGATATGCGGCTAGTACCGGGGCAGGTCTGTGGTCTTTTAAACCACTGCCAAGATACCACCTTCCAAGATGCGTGTTTATCAGGTTGTGTTTTGTGCCTGTCTCCATGGTGGGGTTTATCTCGCCTTCACCGTTCACACAACTGTTGTGCAGGAGCCTGCAAAGACACAAAGATAGGGTCCCTGTTCCCCCGTAGCAGCAATAAAGTGGCTATAAATTATTATATGAAAACACCTCCCCTGTTTGATACATAGCTCCAAACCCCCAACTCCCTGGAGAATTCTGTTCTGAATGATGAAAGTGGACGGCCCGTACACACTACACATGTCATGTGTGCCCCATGCCCACCCCAGCTGTCACCTAGCGTGTGTGGGATCTTTTCTTCATTGGGGACCCTCACACTGGTTTACCTGCTCTGGGATTCCATAGCGTCCTGTAGGTTTGTGAGGAGGGGAAACCGTTTCTAGCGTACACCGGGTAGAGTTTTCCAGCCCCCCCTACACCTTTAAAGGTCACACCCTCTTGTCATGAACGTAAAGACGCCAGCCCCCCCTGCTGAGATAGCGATCCTGCTTTCGGGGTTCAGGTTTCTGTGCACGCCCTCGGTAGCTACCCCAGCCTCCGTGAGGATCATTCATGTGCAAGATGGTTGTCGTGTTCCTTCTCTGTACGTCCCATCAGCAAAGGTCTGATCAAGCTTTGCTTCCTGTCCTATGTATTAAGGTTTTATGTCTTAAACTGTGAAATTACCTTCTAATACTAAATATGCTCCTTTCATCTACCCTTGGTGCTGGGAGCCTGTCCACTTTACCCAAGATGTGTCCCGCTCTGGGGCGCGCCCCCTGGTTAAGAACCACTGGTTTAGTAACAGGGGAGAAGGCAGGAGACTGATTAAAACAAACCCCAGGATTCTAAAAATCCCAGGATTTTGGAAATCCTGGGGTGCTAAAAATAGCTGGGGTGATTTTAAAGCAGGGAAGAGAGCCCTGCAAACCTCAGTCACCCCTGCAATCCCTGTCCTGTCCTAGCTTGGTCACTGCCATTCCCGACTCCACGTGAGAAACGTGAGATTATGTTGCTGGTGACGATGATGAAGGTGATGGAAGTGCGTGCAAACCGTTGTGGAAGGCACGTTCCATACTCATGGAATCTCTATAGCGACCCTCTGCTAGAGGTGTTTCACCCCCATTGTAGATCGGGGCCCTGGCTCTGTCCCAGCCCTCACCTCCCACAACCAGGTAGAGTGCATTTTATTCTGAGTCTCCTGAGCCTGAAGCCCCGTCCTCCTCACTACCACACCGTGCCGCAGCTTGCAGAGCCGGTGCAGGAAAGTCGTGCTTCCGTCCTCTGCCACCTCCAAATCGCAACGGTTTTTACTCACCTGAATTGTCTTGGCTGTTGCAAACCCTTCTGGAATGAGGGTTGGATAGAGTCTCGTTCACTAAGGGAGAAGCTCTTCCGAGCGGATGGCTTTTATTGTCAGAGTAGCAGTTAATGGAAGTTGATACCAGCCTCCAGTTCATGCTTGGACCCTGGTGTGAGCTTTGAGATTGAGTTCTGTGTCTAACCTGTCTCTCTGTGGCTTTGTGACTTGGGGAAGCTCCCTTCCCATCCATCGCTGATGGGTCGTGCTTTCCTTCCCTTTGCTCTTCCTTCCCTCTTTTTTTTGGGGGTGGGATGGGGTGGGGTGGGGGAGGGGAAGCCTCACGACTTTGCCAGTTACAGCTGGAACATCAGCTGGAACCTGTAGAGACGTGAAGGTAGGGAGGGCCTGGAGAGGAGGCCCAGACTTACACCCAACGGAACTGTGCTCCCGACTGTGGTTTTGAATCTGGGAGTGTCTGAGAGTCCGGAGCCGACACAGGGAGCAGGCACACTCCCACTTTCGAACTTGTTCAAGTCCCCTAAGTCTTTGCAGTGGGACGCACACTCCTGCTTTGCTCTGAAGGCAGCAGAGCAGAGTGGTTGAAAGCTTTCAGAGAGGTACTAAGAGTGCCAGGGTTTGAATGCCAGCTCCGGTATTAGCGCTAAGACCTTGGATGGTTTCCTTCATCTCTCTGTGCCTCTGGTTCCTCATCTGTAAAAACCAGAGGTGATCCTGAGCCCACCCCGCGGGGTTGTCATGAGGACTGGGACTTGCTACCTGGAGAGCCCTCAGAACAGCTCCTGGGACACAGGATAGGATAGACGATGTGCTGTTACATCATTGAATTCTCCAGGTCAAATGAGAATGCCTCATAAATTGCAAAATAGCATTCAGATCCTCTTAGTGACAAAAGGTGAAGAGAGGCAGTGGTGTGGCCTGAGCCGTAGCTGATCATCGCGTTTTATGCAGCCTTAAGAAAAGTGGGCCCCGGGAGATGACGGAGAGCCGACAGACATGAAAGCGCTCCCCAAAGCAGCGATGCCCTAACTTAGCTGTGTATGAACGTCTTTGGGGAACTCAAAACACACGGCCCTTGGTTGCTTCCCCCCCCACCGCCCCCCGACCAGTGGAATGAGCATGATGCAGGGCACAGGAAAGGGTGGACCCAGGAAGCTGTGATTTTACAAAAACCTCTCCAGGTGTGTGCTGGTGCAGCGGGTCTGTGGACCAGCGTTTGAGAAGCTCTGGCCTGGGTGGTCTGATGGGATTAGTTGGGTGTACGGAACGAGGGAGGATTGAGTAGAGGTCTGACAGCAGGTGGCTACATGTAAAGACATTTTCGTGAGGTGACGTGGGAGAGGCAACACAGGCAATTCTGTCTGGAAGAAAGCCGAGACCTCTAAAGACACCTAAAGCCTGGGGCTGAGTCCGGCTCTCTTTCTTTTCAAGGTCAGTTTTTACTGGCTGACTGGTCCCCTTGCCATGGGGTAAAGTGACCGTGGAGTCTGCCAGCCGGGTGAGGAGTGGGAGTGAGTGTCATTGAAAAGGGATTTGGAAGCAGGCAGCTTTGGATTCGGGTGTGTAGCAGGGACCCCAGACTCCTGGGTCTGAACGTGGGCCCGGAATGGATCTGTGGGATTTTGCAGAAGCGGCAGCTGCGGGTGAAGGGAGAGGTGCAGGAGATTAGGTGAGCAGGCACGGGGGCGACCAGCCAGCAGGTGGGGAGCAGAGCCGAGCAGAGAGTCGGGGCAGACCCATCCGTCCAGGAGCAGGGAGCAAGCTGGGGGATAGGGGCTAAATAGAAAGAGGGGCCGGCATGCTATTGAGGAGAAAGAAGATGACTACAAATGGAGAGCTTTTTCAAAGTCACCCAACCCTTCTTCATCCCCCCCGACTCTCCACATGTAGCTAAAAAGTCTATAAAAGCCTTCGAGGAGATCATGAAAGTTAAGTGAGATGCTGGGATGGGCCAGTGACGGCCTTTGGACCAGGGTCTAGCAGCCAGTTTGGTTATGTTGGTCCTGGCCACCAAATAGGACTAAATAGCTTTACTCTGCTGTGCTGTCATAGAGGGGCATGAGGAGGTGGCTTTGTTAACAGTACGGGGCCATCCACGCATATGGAAGGACTGCCTATAATGTGTATAGAACAAGGCCCTGGTATTGGCAGGAGAGAGCAGGCTCCGCCCCTGGATGGAGGTTGGGATACTTGCTCTACGGGGGTAGAGACCCAGACATAAAGATCTAGAAACATTTGCCATCAGGTCTACTTCATGGTCTGAAACGTAGGCATTTGGACCTTCCTAAGATCTCTTGCAGGTCAGAGAACAGAGCTCACTCCTGGTGGTAATGGTTTGTCTGTACAGATCCTCACTACGGGCTATGGGAATATAGTGGTTAGATTGCTTGTTTTCCCCAGTTGCCTGAGCTCTGCTGTGATGCTGTTCCTTTTTCTTCTGTGCTCTTCTACCCAAAAGCAAGACGAGCCATTAAGAGGTAACTCTGAATCTACCTGATTAAAAGAGAACCGAAAACACAATAGAGGATTGAGATTTTGATACTATGTTGTTAGCAATAAATGACCCCACATAGCAGTTGTCAAGGTAAGAACCCTAATTCCAGGTCAGGAGCTCCTTCCAAACGTTGACAGCAACCGTGTACTTGAGACCACCGGAGGGGGCTCCCCATGTGTCTGGCACTGTGGGAGTTCCTGGGGAGACAGACGGAGTATCATTTTCTGGCCCCTCAGAGTACTTCACTCTTTCCGGGAGCAGAGTAAATCATCTTGTGCCCAAATGAACAGTTGGCTCCTAGGTTCTATAGGAGTCCTTCAGAAAGAGAGGGATTCAGACTAATCAAAGTTGTCTAATTGATCAAGACACCAAAAGATAGGTAGCTAGCTGGCTGTTGATAATGCAAATCAGAGTAATAACTTCTTTTTTTCAGATTTTTTTTTAAGATTTTATTTATTTATTTGACAGAGAGAGATCACAAGTAGGCAGAGAGGCAGGCAGAGAGAGAGAGGAGGAAGCAGGCTCCCCGCTGAGCAGAGAGGCGGATGCGGGACTCGATCCCAGGACCCTGAGATCATGACCTGAGCCGAAGGCAGCGGCTTAACCCACTGAGCCACCCAGGCGCCCTCTTCTTCTAAGATTTTTTAATTTGAGAGTGAGACTGAGAGAGAGAGAGCACGCCTGAGTGGGGAGTGGGTCACTCCCACTGAGCAGGGAGTCTGACACAAGGTTCGATCGCAGGACCCCAGGATTATGACCTGAGCCAAAGGCAGACGTTTAACTCACTGTGCCACCCAGGCGCCACCCAGAGTAATAATTTCTATGTAGAGCATTTACATTTAAAAATTTTCTGCTGGGATCATGAACTCGGATGCCTTCAGGGGGCCAGGCAGGTAACAAAATTGGGGAAGCAGTGAGGATGGTGGGGATTGTAGCACCTTAAAACATGGCGATCAAATATTTAGGACAAAAGCATAGCTTATGACTTCTGATTTTCAGAGGAGGTTTATGAATATCCCATTTAATGTTCATAGCATCCTTAGGAGGCAGGACTGTTCCCCTTTTCCAACGATAAGAAAACATTAGATGCAACAAAAGGCAGAGCTAGCTATGGTCAGAGTCTGCAGTGTTGATCTCTAGAGCACCACGCTCTTTCCCCTGGAGGCCTGGGCTCCTGGGGCTGAGTAGGAGAGAAGAAGGCATCATGCTCTCCTAAATGGTCCCCCCTCTCCCCAGAGCTACCCCAATCATTCTCGGAGCACGGCTCTGGGGAGACAGCTCCTAGACCTGTTTGTTTCTACTCTTACTCTGTTTCTTAAATGGACCCAGGAGAAAAAGGCTGGGAGACACCAGCAAGACTGTGCAGAAGTTGAAGAAAGCCATCAGCCGAGCCAGTTCAGGTCCTTTTGGATCTAATAACAGGTCCCCAGTGCTGAAATCCACTTTGCTGCCACATCTAATTGGCTGATTGAGATTTCCCAAGATTTCTGTCTCTTTTTATCTTTTTGTTATTTTTCACTGAAGGAAAAAGTAAAAAGAGAAATAGAGAAGTCCAGTTGGGGTTACTTGAACCCAACATGAAGAACCCCCATACCAGGGCTGGGAGCCCCTGAAAAGGGGAAGAAATGCCAATCACAATTAGTGTAAGCAGTCTCTCTGGCTCCTGAGACTTTCAGTTTCAGCTGCTGTGACAGCATGAATTACCTTCAGTTATGGTGAATTACATTTAACAGCATTATTGACCATACACCCTGGTGGGAGACAGAAAGGAAGACTTGGGAATGACAGATGCCTGGGGTCTGGTTATGGGCCACAGCATCAGGCCAGGGACCGTGGACTTCCTATGCCATCACCAAAGCTTATGTGTGGTTTGGGATCTGATTCGCACAAGTGCTTGGGGAAGGCCCAGTCACCTCATTTATTTAGGTATAATTTATGTACTATAAAATGTACACTTACGGTATACAGATAAAGTCCCAATAAATGTTTATGCCTCTGTAACCACCACCACAGTGAAGCTGTAGATCATTTCCATCCGTCCATAAAGATCCCTATGCCCTCTCTAGTCCGTCCCCCCACTAATTCTTGACCCAAGGCAAATGCCGATTTGCCTTTTACTATTCCAGATTAGATTTGCGTTCCTAGAGTTTCATAGACTGTACTCTTGTATGTGCATCAGAGTTTTGTCCTTTTTATTGCTGGGTGACATTCCATTGTGTGGATACACTACAATTTGTTTATCTACTTACCTGCCGTTGGACATTTGGGTCCAAACACTGGAAACATTGTTTTGGCTATTACAAATAAATAGCCAGGTTTTGGCTTTTACAAATAAAGCTGCTGTGACTATTTTTATACTAGTCTTTGTGTGGAGATAAATTTTTATTGCTCTTAGGAAAAATAGCAAAGACTGGGATTGCTGGATCCTGTGGTACGGCAGGCTGGGATGTGGCCCCATAATTTCCAGCTGCCCGTGGTGCATTTCTAAATGCTACCATGTAGCAAAAGGGATTTTGCAGATGAAATTACAGTGGTCAGTCAACGGGCTTTAAGATAGGGGGATTATCCTGGGCCACATGGATGGAGCCGGTATGATCCCGTAGAGGTATCCGAAAAGGAAGCGGGGAAGAGGCAGTGAGAGCCCTTCTAGGAGAGGTCGAAGAGTGAGAAGGAACCGGCACCACTTCTGATGTTGAATGTGGAGAAAGGAGGCCATGAGCCAGGCAGCACAGACGGCCTATAGGGGAGAGGAGAATGACCCCGACTGGCAACCAGCCAGGAAAGGGGGACCTCCATCCTATAGCTATATGTAGCTGAGTGCCGTGAACAACCCACATCGAGTCCATCTGGAAGCAGATCGTCTGCAAGAGCCCACGGATAAGCATCTGGGCTGGCTGACACCCTGATTTTCAACCCACAAACACACAGAAACCAGCCGGACTTACTGGACTTGGCAGAAGTGAGCTAACAAATCTGTGTTGTTTTAAGCCATTAGTTGCTGCTGTAACAAACTTGTGTGGTAAGTTTGTAACAGCAGCAACGAATGGATATGCAGACTAATGTATGTGCTAAGTGCCTGCTTATGAGAAACTGCCAAAGCCTTCCCAATGGGTTATACCATTTTATATCCCCATCAGAAATAGTTTGTGGGTTGCAGTTGCTCTGTATCCTCGCTAACTCTTGCTATTGTCAGGCTAACTTTCATTTTACTGTTCTGTTGGACGTGGGGTCGTGTATCATCAGGGCTTTAATTTCTATTTCATTCTTAGATTGTCTGTTGCAACGTGCCTGCTCAGATCTTCTGTGCAATTTTTATTGGGCTGCCATCGTCCTGAGCTGTGAGATATGTTCATAGATTCTATATTTAAGTTCTTAGAAGGCCTGTGCATTGCATCTGTTCATAGTCTATGGCTTTTTCATGTCATTAATGGTGTCTCTGGAAGGACATCTTTTGTTTTGTTGAGGTCAATTCTACTTTTCTCTTTGGTTCATTCCTTCTAAGTCAGGAAAATTTTACCCTTGATTTAAACATGTTTCTCCCATTTCTTCTAAAAGTTTTCTAATGTTAGCTTTTACAAATGCCTATGATCTGTTTTGAGTTGAAGTTCATGTTTTTACATGGATACTGACTTGTTTCAGTGCTGTTCATTGAAAATGCTGTTTTTTACCTGCTTAGTTCTTTAGTCCCTTTCTCGAATTTGTTGACCATATGTGCGTGGGCTTATTTCTGGACTTTTTATTTTCCACCGATAGGTTTATCCTTATGAAAAAACCACTCTGTCCTGATGACTGTAGCTTTATATTAGGTCCGGAAACTAGGTAGGATACATTCTCTAGCTTTCTATTAGATCTTTTATATTCTCATCTAGATTTCAGAATTAGCTCATGAACTTCGACCAAAAAAAGCCTTCATGGGATTTTGATCTGGATGACGCTGAATCTGTGTGTGTATCTGGGGAGAATTGAAGTAGAATAGAAAAAGACTTAAAAAAAAATTCATGGTTGAAAACTTTGGAAATTTAATAGTAACCCACATATGCAGGAAACTCAATAAATCCGAAGGGGGATAAGCAACAAAAAAAGCTCACATTGTATCAGTTTTTTACCCCAAAACTTATATAAACAGAAACTCTTAAGAACAGAAAGGAAAAGACCTATTCTGTAAACAGATACTGAGAAAGTTCCTAATCAGAAACAATACAAGCCAGAAGATAATGCAGTAATACCTTTAAAATGCTACAAACTGTCAAGTCTAGGATGTTTTTGAGATTTATTTGTTTGAGAGAGAGAGAGAGAGAGAGAGCAAGCGATAATGTGCAGAAGCACCAGCAGGAGGAGAAGAGGGAGAGAGAATCTTAAGCAGACTCTGTGCTGAGCACAGAGCCCAACCTGGGACTTGATCTCATGACCCTGAGATCACGACCTGAGCCAAAATCATGAGGCAGGTGCTTAACCGACTGTGCCACCCAGGCGCCCCACAATCTGGAATTCTATATCCAGTGGAAACATCTTCCCCAGTGATGGTAAAATAGATGACCAGACAAACAAAAAGTTAGGGGTGCCTGGGTGGCTCAGTGGGTTAAGCCTCTGCCTTCAGCCCAGGTCATGGTCTCAGGGTCCTGGGATTGAGCCCTGCATTGGGTTCTCTGCTAAAGGGGGGAAGCCTGCTTCCCCTCTGTTCTCTGCCTGCCTCTCTGCCTGCTTGTGATCTCTCTCCCTCTGTCAAATAACTAAAATCTTAAAAAAAAAAAAAAAGAGTTAAAGGAAAGTCTTCATACAGGCAGAAAATGACATCAAATGAAAACTTGGATCCATACAAAGAAATGAAGAACCTTGGAAGTGGTAAATGTGTGTAAAATATAAAAGATCTGCTATCCGGAAAAGATCTGTAAAATGGATGTAGCTAATATGGCAAGGGTAGAGATAAAGCGAAATGTTAAAGAATACTCAGTCGTGCCCCCCACAAAAGGCAGAAAATGTGAGGAAAGGAGCAATTAATATATAGAAACATAGAAAAATCTCAAGAAGGTAGACTTGACAGCCAAAACCTGAATGGTCCACGCACTTCCGTTAAAGGACTGCTGTACTGGGAGTGCGTGTACAGCTGGAGAGCCAGGCAGTGTGGCTAGAAGCACAGCCCACGGCAGCCTTGTCACACTTGATCTCCTGCACAATCGAGTGAAGACTGGACTGCAACCTCAGCTCCTGTGGTATACTATCACTCTATAACAGGCGAAGACGTTCCCCACCCCCCACCCAGCTTCCCTAAATGAGGAAAGCCTGTCCCAGGAGCCACAGCATTCCTCTCTGACCCTGTTGATGATGCCTGCCTTGCATCCAGCCACAATCCCACTGACTATCCTGTTACCTAAAGACTGCATTGTCCTTCAAGCTCACTTGCAATAACTTGTACATAGAATCGAAGTGGGAAGGAGAAAGAAGAAAACATAGACAAAGATACACATATAACCAGCAAGAAGAAAATATGCAAAACTGCTACAGTCCCCGTGTCATTTCTGAAATTGGTCCTGTGACTGCAATTGCTTGTTCTCAGCCACGGTCTCAGAGAGTTGGGATTTTTTTTTTTTTTAATCTGGTGGAGTGACCTTAACCTACCTTCCTGAAGGTCCGAGTCCTCATTTTCCTGCCTGGTTTGGATTACTGGCATTTCCTATTAGCCTTCGTTATAGAGCATGGAACACAAAGAGGTGCCCCAGAAAACCATCTGGTTTCCACCCTGCTTCCTTGGCCTCCGTTGTGTAAAAGCAACCCAGTTTCCCCCGACTACCCAGAATCAGTTCCTATGGCCAAGAGATGAACACCCTCCCCTCTTTATTGTGCTTGTTGGGTCCAGCGGCATGAAGGGGCTAAACCGTTCAGGTGGTCATCTCACATTCAGATTCCGTGAAACCATGATTGTGTATCCTGGGGGAACCGTTCCTCCCTTGGAGACTAAAGTCTCCAAACCAGCAGACCCCACTTGCTGAGATGGGAATCAGGCACCTTGTGAGTTGGTTACTAGATGTAATGGTAAGAGGAGCCTCCTGCACGTGCACCCCTTAAATCCTGGTTCCATGCATTCTGGCTATGAGAGACCGTGCCACACATCCATTTCTGATTCAGAGCACCTGCTGCCTCCTATAAAACAGAATGCCATCTTCCTGGTGCCATCATGGAGTCTTGAGGAAGCCATCCCACCTTTCAGCTGGCCAGCCGTCTCCGAGTGATGGGTGCTGACTGCTTTTCTTGACCCTGGACCAATACCAGGTTTCCCGTGATTTCTCTCTTTCTGTTATGGCTGCCTTGTTGATGCTCACCTTTGCTTATGTCATCTGCTTTCTTCCGTAACTGGATGTGCAGCCTTGGGTAAATCCTTCCCTCTCTCTGGATCTTTGCATCTCCATCTGAAGAGTGGAAGGTCTGGACGGGATCATGCTTTTCACGAATTTCCCTTCTGAATTTTTCTTCGGTGACCTTGCAGGGTTGCTGTGAGATCTGTAGGGACAGTGCAGGTGCGAGTGAATTGTTAGCAGGGAGGGTGGTGCACACGGGAGGGCTGGGGCATGGTGCCTTCTCCTCATCGTTGGCATCTGTATCCAGACCTTGACTTCTGTTTGGTCTGGAACTGCCTGCCACCCTCATGTGGTCGTGTTTCTATGCCAGGACTCTGGGATCAGGGCTCCTATTTGTGGATGTGGACTGGGACCTGTTGGTGAGGATGAGGAAGGGGCAACCTTGTGGGAAGGTCAGGGCACAAGGAGGAGTCTGATGCTTCCGGTCTGCCTCTTGCTGCCTCCCTCTCCTCATTCCCCCTGCACAGAGGCGCACGGGCGCGCATGCACACTGTCTCTTGCTCGTCTTTCCAAACAGGTGCATGTGCTCTGGAGTCCGCCACACTTAATGAGGAGACAGCCACTCCAGGCTCTTCTTCCTGCCCCTTCCCTGGCCTGATGCTGTGCTTGGCAGTGGCAGCAGGCCTACGAGGAAATACACTATGCTTTCCCTGGGTTGTTTTTGAGCTGAAGACCTAAAAATATTCCCCTCTGTAATTGGTTATCCAATCAACCATGCAAATAAGCTCCGTGCCTGAGCCTATAGGAAACGAGGCAGGAGGCCTGAAACTCCGAATCATGCCAGCTTTGCCTTGCCTTGTTTTTCAAAATGTGCTTGGGATCGGAGCTTGAGGGTCGAGAGTGGAGGGTGTGCTGGGTGCGTTTCTATGGAGACAGGCACTTGACACTGATTTTGGGTCCACGTGGTGGGCTGAGGGCATAGGGGAATAGGGTTTGGGTCCTGGGGTGTTTCGGAGATGGTGTTACTGAATGTAGTTGGGACAATTTCACTTCACCTTGAACGCTCTTCCAGCCTCTGGGCTTTTCTTCTGTGTGATACCCCCCTCCCTCTCCCTCTCCCTCCTGCACAGCTGGACCGCCCCATCCTCCTTTCTGCTGTCAGGACCAGCCCTGCATTGCCTCCCGGCACTCTGTCTGTCACAGAAGCAGCCTCTCCCTGTCCTTGTGCACAGTGCTTCTGTGTGCAGAGCTCACTGGGTGCAATGTTGACCCCCCCCCCAAACCCCGAATTCTCCCCGAGGCTCTCCGGTCTCAGTGGGGTTGGTGGTGAGGGGGAGGCAGGGAGAGCTAGGTCAGAGTTTGGGCTCTGAGCACAGGCTTTGGCGCAGCATGCCTGCTGCTGCTCTGTGACCTTGGGGAAGCTGCTTTGCCCTTCTGGGCCTCAGTTTCCTCACATGGAAAACACTGAGAGGGATATTTCCGGTTTCGGAGTGAAGGCTACTGAACTGATAAGTGATCACTGAAAATACTTAGTGCGTGGCCAGCTCCGAATCCCAGCTCAGTAAATGCCAGGTGGGGGTGGTTGAATTTCCTGGTGGAGGGAAGGGAGTGCGTGCAGTAGGCGGCTTAGTGCGAGGGTGCGGTCAGTCGCGGCTTCTCCGCGAGGACTGCAGATGGTTGGCTAACTGGACTAGTCCATGCGGACTCCCCCGGCTAGCTGGTGTGTCCTCCACGAGGGGCACAGCAAGGGGAGAGGACTGCTCCCACGGGAGCACCCCGGGCACCGGGAGAGGCAGGATGGAGGCATCTGCACACAGCCAGGGACTGCGTGACCTGGAGATGGAATAGAAGCTCTGTAAGGAGAACGTCTTCTGTCCTTCTCGCCTTTTGCCCCAGCACGCAGGACAGGCCCAGGTGCAGAGAAGGTGCTTGGTCCGTGCCAGGGAGGTGAGGAATGGCCCCAGGCTCTCAGTCCCAGCTCCCGGGGGACCCCCCCCCCACCACCACAAACACACACACTGTGCAGGAGGGCTTGGGCCTTGCACCTCCCTGGGCTGCGTCTCGGCTCTCCTCTCGGCGTCTGACCTCAGCTGTGCTTTTGGAGAACTCGGTGGAGAGGCGGGAGCATGAAAGGTGCCACAGGCTGACTGGCAGCGAGGGCACCAGGTCCTGGCAGTGCCGCAGGCGGCGTGTGGCTGTCCTCAGATGGCCGGGCCGGCAGGAGCACTCAGCTTGTGGACAGCCTTGATTTGTGCTGACGCTGAAGGACTTCCCTGGCAGCCAGATTTGCTGCTGTTGCTACCGCATAGTCAGAGTCAAGAGCAAGTTCTGACCACGGGAGCCACACCTTGCCGTCTCTCTGCTGGTCAGAAGCCTCGAGTGTCCGGCTGGCTGCAGGAGAAAACTTCCGAGCAGGGCATTCAAGGCCCTTGAGATGCTCCGGCTCATTTGGCATTTCTCGTGTCTCCGTTTGCTCACCCCCAGACCCTGGACACCCCCAAACCATGCTGCAGTCACTTCATGTGTTTTCCTGCTCTCAAGACCTACTCAGAACCCTGAGCTTTCATGGCATCTGTTTCCCCACATGCACACCCTGGCTCTATGGCTTTTCCCCCTTCCCTCCTCAGATGCCTCCCAGAAGGAGCCTCCTCCCCTTGATCAGCATGAATTCTCTCCTCCCACGTCTAGAGCCCCTGAAGCCCCGGAAGCATGCCGGACCCCGTCTAGCACCTTTCGTGCCCGTAAGGTAGTGGACTCTTGTGGTTCAAGTGTGGGCTTTGCTGCCGACCAAACTGGGAATGGAATTCAGGCTCTGCCTGTCCCTAGCCGTGCGACCTTGGGTGAGTCATTTGACTTCTTGGGCCATAGTATCATTGCTGGTGAGGTGGGGTGAGCAACTCTGAGGTGACAGGGGTCTGGGACAGAATATACTTCCAGCTCTTTGTAAGTGGCCAGCAATAGGCCCTCACAGGGTAGCTGCCACCACGTCCCCCCTGTGCTGGCTCAAGTCTGTTTCACTGGCCAATTCCACCTCCTTCCGTGCGGAAGCTGCATGTAGAGTGGGAGTATGATGGCAGGTCCCATCAGGACACACAGACCCTGCTCTGAGGTTCTAATTTCTGCCCCCTCGCTGCCCCCACAACCCTCGAATCCATGAATGGGGCTGTTCGTGGACCCAGGCTTTTTTTTTTTTTTAAAGATTATTTATTTATTTATTTATTTTACACAGAGAGAGATCACAAGTAGCCAGAGAGGCAGGCAGAGAGAGAGAGAGGAGGAAGCAGGCTCTCCGCTGAGCAGAGAGCCCAACGCGGGACTTGATCCCAGGACTCTGAGATCATGACCTGAGCCTCAGGCAGCGGCTTAACCCACTGAGCCACCCAGGCGCCCTCCAGGCTTTTTTTTTTTTTGGACCCAGTCTTAATAGAAAGTGGGTGAATTGGATTTTGAATTTGCCCATGCTTTCTCTGTCTTGGCCCTCCGAAAATTAAGTCAGAATTGGAATTAGGTGTGGGAAGATCTCCATTCTCTCCCTCATTTGTTACTCGGTGAAGATCATAGTTTCAGGTTATTCCCTTGAATTAATTAATTTGGCAAATCTCTGTGCTGCATTGGTAGTGTGCCTGGACCGTGAGGTGCTGGAAATGATAACCAGCGTTCCTAGATGGGTGCATTTTCTGGGTCCCTTTGGTGGTGCCCATTGTGGTTCCCACAGTGCTTGATGTGGCTGAGGGGCCGTTGTTACCATAACTGTCCTCATTTCACAGAGGATTCAGAGCCCAAACCCACATCTTCTAGCTCTAAGTCACTATCCTTTCCCCGCAAAACCCAACCTCCTTGTTCGCTGGAGGGTCCGTGGAGGATATTTCTACAGAGCTTACCTGGCCCACCAGTCCGGAATGGAAGGCTTCCTTGTGATCTCTGTCTCTGTCTCTCTCTCTCTCTCTCTAAGACATCTTTATTTATTTTAGAGAGAGAGAGAATGCATGCACACCTGAGCAGGAGGGGCAAAGGGGGAGAGAGAGAGAGAGAGAAAAAAAAAAAATGAAAATCTCAAGCAGAGCCCAGAGCCTGACTTGGGGCTCAGTCTCACGATCCTGAGATCCCAGCTTGAGCTAGAACCGATTGTCAGATACTTGACCACCTGAGTTATCTGGGTGCCCCTGATCCATCTCTCTTTTAAGTGTGATGAATGCTGGGCAGGTGCAGAGGAAGGGGGAAGTGGTCCCTCTCTGCCAGAAATTTAGAAACTCCCCGCAGTGCCTAGGACGCATCTATCTTTATCGAATGAAGAGTTATTGTCTGCTTCCTGCCTGGCACTTTGTAAGGGTCAGTAATATGGGGACAAATAGGACAGAAAAAAAATCTTAGGCTTCTGGCTATGCAAATACGCAGTTTAACAAGGAAAAGAGATAAATAATCAAAATGGCTAGGTGGTTATAAGTGCTATGAAGAAAATTTATGAAAAATTAAATAGCAAAACAGGTGAAACACAATAAAATGAGAACACACCAAGATAAATTATAGGTCCTTCATGTATCCATTCTGGAAAGGCCCTGGTCCTGCCTCCACCTCTTTAAAGCAGAGAAAGCCCGTGTGAGAGGGTGGGGTGGGCTTCTAGTGAGCCGGCTTTCCACGGGCAGTGGATACAGAGGGGTCTGGGAAAGGGGAGTGCCTCTTTTTGAAAAGGGTATTGTGATCTTTAATTTCTACCATTCGAACCCGGTTCGGGTCCCTCTTTTAAAGCAGAAGAAAACACAAAGGAACAACATTTGTACTTTCACGGTGTGGGAACGTTTCTTCCAACTGCGAGCTCCCTCTGAGCGTTTGTGATCATACGTTGGTTTAGGAACTTGGTTTGCACCCTGCATTTTGGCGAGAGGCTTATAGAGATGGACTTGTGCCGCAGAAAGGACTAGAGCTCAGGGCGGCTTCTGAACGATTCCACTGCTGTGGGAACTTTAACATCAGCTAAGGACTGGGGGCAGCAGAGATGGGGGGAGGCTGGGGCAGGTTCTGAGGCCTCTGGGAAGAAGGAAGGAGTGTTCTGTCCCGCAAGTGCCAGCCATGACTCTACCCTGGGAGCAGAGAACACCTAGAAAGGACCAAGGGCGCTTTCTAAATGAGGACGAGCATATCCAGTGTGCGCACACAAATTCGGCCTCTAGTTCGAAGCTCTTTTTCCTCTTCTGTCCTGAACCCTTTCCTTGCCTCAATAAGTTACAGCTTAGGGGATATATTTTTATTCTAACTGAATACAGTCTTGCCTTAAACACTGTGATAAAAGCCTGAGCTGGCAGATGAAGGAAAAGCACGGAATACACCCCAGTTGGGAATCCACAAAGGTCACCACTATGTTTGGGGCTGGGGTGTGGCTCCTTCAACTTTCCTCATGGTTCCTACCCGAGGCTGTATGTTGGCGGCTCTGTGTTTCGACCCCGTGTGTCTCCTTTATTTCGCCTTCTTGAAATCTCTGCCTCAGGACTGAGCCAGAGAGCACTCCGACGGGATCGAGGTGTGTCCAGAGCCAGCCTTGCCTCTTTCTCCAGCCCTTGCCGTGTGTAGGGGTGGAAAGGGCTGCACTGAGAAGGAGAAGGCGAGTGTGTGCCGCTTGCAAGTGGCCTCAGGAGAGGAGCTAGAGAGAACGAACCAAGGTAATAACACAGTTAAATATACTTATGGGAGGGACGCCTGGGTGGCTCAGTTGGTTAAGCAGCTGCCTTCGGCTCGGGTCATGATCCCAGCGTCCTGGGATCGAGTCCCACATCGGGCTCCTTGCTCGGCGGGGAGCCTCTTTCTCCCTCTGCCTCTGCCTGTCTCTTTGTCTGCCTGTGCTCGCTCTCTCTCCCTCTGTCTCTGACAAATAAATAAATAAAATCTTTAAAAATATATATATATACTTATGGGAGGAAAATCAAGGAATTGGACATCAGCAAAGGTTTTTAAGATCGGCTACGGGCAGCAGTAACTGTGGAAGGGAAAAACAGATACAGTAGGACTTCATGACAGAATGACAAACTTGTGCTCATTGAAAGCTTGCTGTAAAGAAAATGCCTAGGGGCGCCTGGGTGGCTCAGTGGGTTAAGTCTCTGCCTTCAGCTCAGGTCATGATCTCAGGGTCCTGGGATCGAGTCCCGCATCCGCCTCTCTGCTCAGCGGGGAGCCTGCTTCCTCCTCTCTCTCTGCCTGCCTCTCTGCCTACTTGTGATCTCTGTCTGTCACATAAATAAATGACATCTTTAAGGAAAAAATGCCTAAGCAAGCTGCCAATTGGGAGAAGTTCAGTGCAAAACACAACTGACCGACTTGTACTCAGGATGCAGAACACATTCGGGCAGTGGCATGATAATCAAGAACCTCAATTTAGGAAATGGACAGAAGATGTAACGTGCCTTTCACGAAAATGGTCAAGGGCCGACAAAAAGAGTTTCGACGTTATTGACACCCGACAGATGTGCTTTAGTTAAAACCAGAGTGGGCGTGCTGCTACGCACCCCTCAGAGTAACTAAAATGAAAACAGGGGATAATGCTCTCTCGCATGGTTGGCGGGGCCTACAATGGTAGGAACACGTTGGAAAAGCCTCAGATGTTTCTTGAGGGGACCTGTTAACACAGCAATTTTATTCCTGAGTATTGACCCAAGAGAAAGGAAACCCTGCGTACAATTGGTTGTGGCAGCTTTCTCCATAATAGAGAAAATCCTGGCAACCAGATAGGGGTCGGTCAGTAAGAGAATGGACAGACTGTGGAATGTTCCTGCCACAGAATGCTACTGAGCAGTAAAAAAGGCGTGAACCACTGGTCCAGGTCGCCTCCCGATGCCGAGCAAAGCCTTCCATAAAAGAGCAAATGCTGTACAGTCCACTTACACACAAGTCCTTGGACAGGCAGAGCGAACTATGAGAGAGTGAAATCATGGTTGCTGCCGGAGGAGGTGGCAGGGTCTGGGGAGAAGAGGCCTAGCAGTTGTTTTCGAGGTGATGGTAATGTTCTGTATCTTGACGGGGGCGGAAGGGCAAGCCTTTGCCCAAACTCACAAATTGTACCCTTCCAAGTAATACATTTCTCCAGGTCTGCCTTTTGCTTTAAAGATCCTGTATCTATCAAATTTCAGAAAACAGAATGGTGCTCAAGGGTTTAGGGCTAAAGTCTACAGAGGTCTGGAAATAAGGCCCATTAATGTGTGCATGGAGAGCAGCTAGCCAAAGCACCCCCTAGCAAAATCTCCATGGTGGAATTTAGGTGGTGGGTGTATGGGTAGTCACGGGAACCTTCTTTCAGCCCTTCTGTGTGTTTGAAACGGTTTTTAATGTTAGGAAAACCATACTCAAGGGGGATGCAGGTTGCAGTAGCATGAGTCAAAAGTAATGGTGATTTATTGCCCTTGTTCCATAGGGCTATTTTGCTTACCTTCTTTGAAATTCCATTAAAACCCACCACAGGAGCCTCTGCAATGTAGCTGATTTATCGAATTCAGAAGAGTCCTTCCAGCCTCCTGGACTCCTTTGTAGCACCTGGATACCTTTGAGCTAATTTTCTCACCACAGTTATGATTTTCTCCCCACCACAAATGTGATCGCGGCGAAGGTGTGTTTCCCTGAGTGCTTGGAGAGGCTTGGGAAGGGTTGCTTTCGCTGTCTGTGCATTTGGAGAACAAAAACACCCAAAAAATAGGAGATCGGGACCCAGTCACAGAGAAGGACTAGGAGTTCCCTAAATGATCTGAAACCTACTCAGTGAGCAAAATAAAGCAGTAGATTTTGAGGAAAGATTTACAGAAAGGATGGACTAGGACATCTTTTTCCCTCTGGTGACTGACGCCCCCCACCTCCCTGGTGGTGGCAGCTGTCACGTACGAAAGCTGTAGTAGGTAGCTGTTCACTTTGACTTTCAGGCCATGAGACAAAAGTCCTGGAGACGTTCAAGTTAACAGTATCAGGCAAGCCTTTCTGTGGGGAGGGCAGGTTTCTAAACCACCGTAGATAATCCTAGAGCCAACTGAGGACAGAGATTAGATCAACAGTTCTTTCTTCTTTGTTTTCCTGGAATGAAGTCAGCAACGTTGTTCTCATTTTTACTTGCAGTGAACCTGATTTTTGAACTGATCTATGTCATAATCACAGGAAAGGCAAACCAAAAGAAAGGAGATGCAGGACGTTGGCTGGTTACTTCTTGCGCGATAAAAGAAAGCAGCAGAAAGTGACCCATTGCAACTTCTGGCTGGCCGAGTTCACTCTACCTTCCTCCCCGCTCTGTCCCGGCCCCTTCACCTCCTGCCAGGTGGAGATTTCCCCACCCAGGTAGTTTCTCTGGGGGGGCCTTAACTACCCCTTTCCCTGCCAGCCCAAGCCAGCTGTCATGACCCAGCTGCAAGGTGTGTTCTCCAGGTGTTTACCCTCCATGCTATGGCACTTCCCAAGGGAAGGACTCCAGGGAAGGCACTCTGCCTTATCCTGCAAACCCTCGGGCAGTATCCAGTTTCTTTGAAGATACAGCACAGTCCTCAATCCTAGAGCTGAGGCCTTGACGGGAGCAGTCACTGGAAAAGAATTCCCGCAAGGGACAGCGAGTTCCCCGGGTGACAGGACTGAGACTGGATTTGTCTAGTGCCCATGCGTTTGCATGGGGCCTGGTAGAGGTGGGCGCTCCATGGGTACTCTGAGAAACTATGAAACCCAGTGCATTTAAGTGAGAGCGAAAATCCTATCAACAGGTCAGGGAACAAGGAAGCCGATGAATTGCTTTGTGTTTACAAAGAAATGGAGAAAGAAGGGGTGGAAAGAGGGTGTCTTTCTGCAAACAGGTCCCCCCCCCCCGGGCTCGTGTGTTTCTTCCATTGTTTGCAGCCCCTATAGATAACAACAGCTCAACTGGTCTCAGAGTGCCTGGCAGTCCCCAGAACTCAGGACAGTGGACCGTAGTGAGTACAGAGCATGAAGGAGCAAAGACCACGTTTCCTTCATGTCTGGGTCTGCAAGGCCTGGCATTGAAAGCATGCCCTGGAAGGAGCCCCGAAAGGCAGTGAGGGCCGCTGGTCCAGCCCCTGATACTGAAGCTGGTGAGATGGACCTCGAGGTCTACCGTCCCCGTATTTAGCAGGGCCACCCAGTTATAACTGAGTCCTGGTCAGGTCCCTGCTGTGTGTCCAGCACTTGCCACAAAGCCCTTTGCTTTATTTTCCTTATTGCTCTTGAGCTGTATTCTTGCTCAGATGAGGGCTACGGTGGTACTACGAAGGTTTGCTTCTCCAAATGGGAGTGTTCTCTGCTTCTCTCCTGTACTCTCTGTCTCAGCCAGGTTTGTGCCCTGTTTTCTAAAACTGTCAACTTTAGGAGGGTGGGGCAGATTTGTTTACGGACTTCATTAACTCTTAAGGGCCCTGTTGGGTCCAGTGTGGACAAAAGGACTTTGTGAAACTTACAGGTAATTACCCCCATTTCTCTTTGACCTTCAAATCTCTTGAGAGCTTGTGACGAATCACAAGTCACGTGGTGCGGCAGCTGGTTCCCCTGTGATGTGTTGTTGGGGGAGTGACCAGTTGTGTGAGCAGAGGTTCAGGATACCTGATACAGAGAGAACGTGGGGTCCCCTGGAGTCCCTTGCTGCAGCCCCCGCCTTCAGAGCCGATTGGGGAGCCAAGCTAGAAAACTCAGAACGGGTGGGGAGCGTAGCGGAAAGAAGTTTTATTTCTTGTCCTGCTGCTTTGCATTTTGCTAGGTTATCTCAGCCGTTGGAGACTGGCCAAGGAGATACACAGAGTTAGTGGAGTTCTAGAGCGGAGGGATCCGGAGCCCACTGTACTCCTCATTCAGAGTGGGGCTCGTCAGAGAGGTCTCCGAGACCGCACTTGCCCTGCCTGGTGGGGGTGGGCTCTGTGCCTGTGCCCTCACGGTCTGAGGGGTGGAGAGGCCGTAGGGGCTGACGGCCGAGTTCTAGAAAGTCCTGCTCTCAAGTCATTTCCTGCTGCCTCTGGTCTCGAAGTAGTTTAGAACCGTGATTGAGGCCCGAGTATTTAGGGACAGCGTGGTCACAGAGTAAGGTCCTGACAGTTAGATGGAGGGGAGAAGAGGGACAGGTGTGGTGGGTGATGGAGACAATCTGCCTGGAAGGTGGAGAAAAAGATAAGAGGGAAAAAGCTGAAGGGTAAACCGGAGTCACCGAGTCACCGGAAGGAGGGTCTTGGGGAAAGCCCTCAAGGAGGGAGGACCTGGAACTTGACCCATGGCCCTGAGCCAATTCCTCGAATCTTCCCCCCCCCACCCCCGCAAACAGGGATGAAGGGACAGTCAGCTGTTCTCGCCATAGCTACTGTCTGGGTTGAGGACGTTGGATAGGTTTGTTCTCTGCGAGCCTCCGTTTACCCATGTGTATTTCACTGGTTGAGGAATCTCCCGTCACGCAGGGCACAGATTAATGTTCGCAATCCCTGCTCCCTCGGCTCGTACACCCCCGCCCCCCAGCCTCTCCTGTGTCTTCACACCATCCCGGGTGGACTCTACCTTGGCAGTCCCTTTCTGTTCTTACCCTGGAGTGTTTTAACCTGATTTAGGGCTCCCCCACCCCACGACCACTGTTCCCCACCAGCCTCCCTCCCTCCCCTGCCCCACAGCAGCTCCAAGTGCTCCATTTTTGAGGAAGGGGAGAAGGAAGAGACGTAAAAGGACAAACGCTTTTTCTCCTAGCTGGACGCGACAGAGGATTGCCCCCTGCTTGGCTTTGCAGCCTCGGTAGCTAAAATGGGCCAGGGGGCAGACCCTCCCCCCCGACAGGTGTCCAGGTGTGGATCTCCAAAATGGAGTGGGTGTGTGGCACTGGTCTGCAGAGGGCCTGCTGAGGGCCTGGTGACTCTCCCCCACCTCACAGGTCCTGACCTGGGAGATGGGGCTCTGGCTCAGCCTCTTTTGTCCCTACTGCACAGCCTCTGTCGCTATGGTGACTGACCTCTCATGGGGACCAGTCCCCTTGGGTGAGGTCCCAGAGATGACTCATGCCTACAAAGTATCCTGTGGGGTCTGCTTGGCTCATGGGAAGTTCACAGGTCCTTGCCAGGCCAATAGGCAGCAGGATGACTGTCCTGCCACTTTGCTTCTCCCTGTTTGGGGAAGGGGAACAGCAGCTCGGGACTATGGGGGACAAGATGCTGAGTTTTCCTTCTTGTAGGCAAGACCATCTATGATTCTCCTGAGTCCTTATCGCTTGGGATTTAGGATGAAGTCTGCTTCTTCTTCTGCCCCAACACTGAAGTCTCTGCCAGGCTGACAGCCAGAGGAGTCTGTGTCCCCCTTCTCAGGCTGTACCCGTGGGGATGGCAGGTGGGTGATGACAGAGGGCTGGCTTAGTAAGCCCTGGGCAGGGAGCATCTAGTCCCATTAGAAAATGAGGTACTTTGTGCTTCTTTTCCATCAGGGAGCCCTGACCTTTAACACCTGGGTGATTTAGAAACCTCTCACCCAGCTTAAAAAAAAAAAATAGAAAGTGAAGAATTTTATCCTTACCCCCACTTCCTGTTACACGTTATCTGCACCCATGCATAAGTATCAAAGGCAGAACCTGTGTCCTTTCTTTAGGACTGTCTTTTGGTGGCTTTGGTGCTCTCTGTGATGGCGTTATTTGTCAAGTCTGAGGATCAGTTCTTACGGAAGGTTGGATGTTGAGTCTTATTTAAGGCCGTTATAATCTCCCCAGCCCCCAAACCTTATCGAGTCGACACGCTCTCTTCTGGGTCTGCTGTACGCCTAACATCCGTGCTGACAGAGCAAATTATAGTACTCCCTAACCCATCTTCTAAAGGATGAATGCCACGGCACTGAAAGTATTTTGCAGAAACTATTATTTTAACTAATTTTCACAGTGGCTATGGTTTTTTTATAGTCTTGTAGGAACTTTGGTTAAATACAGAGTAAAAAACTGAAAGCTTCTTTGGGAATAATGGGGCATCGAGTCCTTCAAGGTCTTTCAAAACGTAATCCCTAAGTAGGGGTCTCTTTTGTGCTTGCGATTCTGGACTGTAGCATGTACCCCTAAAGAAAGCTGCACACCGTAGGGGACGGCGCATGTGTGTGCTTCAGAAAACCTCAGCGGTCACTGTAATTGTAGTGCCTGTATGTTTTCACAGGAGGCAGCAAGGAAGGATGACCAGAGCCCGTGTTTTTAAAAAACGCACGGGTAAAGATTTGTGCTAGCGTCCCACAGCTGTCTTGGCTATTAGGTGGAACTGTTAAACTATTCATCTCATAAGAAGGACCCCAGCTAGATAATCACGAGTGTCCTCCTTCCCTTTTTCTGGCACAGAAGTGAAAGCCTAGAGCATTCTCTCTGACAGGCAGGAAGGATCCAGAGCAAGGGTCCTCAAACTTTTTCTATCTTGAGAGCCAGACAGTAAATAGTGGAGGTTACGTGGGTCTCTACGTGGGCCTCGCCTGGGCAGCCACAGACCGTTGGTAACCCGATGAGCCTGCTGTGCCGCAGTGGAAGTATGGTGACGACCATTTGGTGGTGGACAGGATTGGCCTGTGGGTTAGGGTCTCCTCGTCTAGGGAGAAGTACAAGTTGTGAGCTGTCACTGAGAGTCTAATGTCACCCAAGGAGGTGGCACTGCTTCCGCGGTTGCCTTTATGCAAACACGGGTGTCCTTCGGTGATCGCCAACTAGGCTGGACACTCCGGCTGGTCTCCGTCGGGCCCCTCCGATGCAGGCGAGCCCATCTGAGGACAAGGATATAGACTCCTGAGAGCAAATCGTATCTCCTTCCTTCACATCACACACAGCTGATGCTCAGCAACTGGTTATCGAGATTAGGACAAAATGCAGAAGGTGAGAATCCTTGACAATTTAACGGAAGTCACAGTGACAGTCAGGAGGGAGCAGGCGGCATTTCTGGGGTGATTTTCTGGGGAATTCTAACCTGTTGTGAATCTCTGGCAGTGGCTGTCCTCCTCCAGCCCCACGCGTGCCCTCCCCCATAGGTCTTGCGTGCTGACATGCACGCACACATTTTTCCCTTCCGTGCTCGCATGCGTTGTCTTACTCCTTTCCTTCATCTTGACCTTGCACGTGATGCTGCCACTACCACCATGCGGACACGTATGCACGAGCATTGCCCCTGCTTGTGCACACGAGGAGGGCGGAAGTGGTGGGAAGTGTGCCAGCATGAAGCCCAAGTACACAGCAGTGGTGGTCCTCAGTGCTCACCTGTGCACCCCAGACTGTCACGAGATCAGTGTATTTACTTGGACACATGTGCCCTGGTGACTGGCAACCCCTCTGCACTTGGTGCTGCTATTTGCAGAGACTCACGGCAAGTCAGGTTGCATGCCAGACCTCAGCTGGGAGCTGAGGACAGAGTGAGTCCTGGGTCCTACAGCCCCTGTACTTGTAACCCCTAAGATGGTTGTTCCAAGAAGTCAGTGATAGGGAGGCTCATTTAGAAAGATAGAAGCACATTTTTAAAGGTTATTTTCACCTAGAATATTTAACCAGATATTTACCTGTCAATCTTTTGGAGTCGAGCAAAGGCTTTTTTTGAGTATTAGGCATGTACTGGTAAGAGTGTCCATCTTCTTTCTTGCATAAACTATGCCTATAATGTGCCTACAATTTCTAGTCACATTTTATTTAAAAATAGAATAAGAACTTAGATCTCCGGGAGGAAAGCTGAGAGCAGTTCTAAAAGCTTATGGGTTTTCCCTTATCTTGTCTGTCACGCCGCTCATGTTGGATTCAATGACAGAACCTTCAGCAGTGTTCTTATCCAGCACTTCGGAAGGATGTAGCCTGTTTTTTGTTTTTTGTTTTTTTTTATTGAAGCAACAACTCTTTTCTACACTCCCATCTTGCACTCCAAGCAGTGTCCACTTAAGTGGGGCAGTGCATCTGCTATAAACTTGGGAGCACACATAAGCTCCAAGTCCTTGGTAAGCATGCAACTCCATTCTCAGGAACAAAAACACAGGAGCTGTCTAGAAAGTGACCTGGGAGCCAAGTGAGTTCAGTGTGGCATGGACCTTTGTCATTGTCTTACCCAGAAGGACAAAGAACATCAGTTCGTCGGACGCGTTGGTTAAAAGAAAATCAATCTGGAGAGCTTCTAGTGTAGGAGAAAAGAGGTCAAGACCTGCGCTGCTTGCCTTCCTTGCCAGTATCCGAATGGCATCCATGTATCCTGTGCTTCGACATTGCACATGGTCTCATTCGTTCCTTGGACAGTGCATTCACTGACCCAGAAGCCAGGGCTCAGGAGGGGTGAGGGGCTTGCCCCAGGTGGGATAGCTGGACCCAACGGGAACCTTCCACCCCAGCTGTCTGACTCTGCAAATTTACTGAGCTGCCCAGCTCAGGACCAGAAGCCAGACATCCTCCAGGTAGATTTTGTGTTCCCTGTCTGGCTTGTGGATGGGTCTGGATGTTTAAAAGTCGGTAGCAAACTAGTGGAGTGCGGGCTCTCCGGAGCTGATCTTTCAGACCCCAGTCCTTTGCTTTTCCTTGTCTGGAAAGGGGGCTTGTCTTGCCTCCTATCTTTATGTGTCTCTTTGGACCCTCCTGTGTCTGCACTGTTAAAAAAAAGAGAGAGAGAGACAGACAGACAGAGAAGACTGGATGTTAACAGTTGGACTCTTTGTTCTGGATTTGGATTTTTTTTTTTTAAGTGTGGCATTTGAGCAGAATCACAAGTTATAGAAAGTAGTAATTTCCAGACGTTTGAGGTCTGATTCACCAGCATTACTGTAATTAAAGGAAAACCTGTATTTGCTCCGTTTTATCCTAACTCGCTAGGACGTGTTATAAATAATGAACCTAGATATTTAGAAAAGAGCATCCATTTAGTCGTTTCAGCTTTCCTGGTTCTTTAGGTTCAGATGTCTCGAGGCGATCCTCATGATTTGAGTTTGCTCGAATGCGAACTTCATCTGGCAGTGACCCTGGGAAGTGAACTTGACTGACCTGTCAAGGCAGCTTTACTGTCGAGGATAGAAACTAAACAACGTGGCACTTAGGAGGTGCGTTCGTGAAGTCCAAGGCTCAGAGTCAGGATTTCAGTTGGTCACAGAGTGTTAATGAATTTTGAATTGAGGCGGTTATGACGAAGCCTGTTGCGTTTTCTAATACTAATCATTATTAAGATGATGATGGATCTTCATGATTACGAAGCCATTAAAAAGGCATTTGCCTGTGCCCGAATTAATAGGATTGGAAAGCTTTGAGCTTTCCAATAGCCAAGCAGGACTCTAGTGGCTGTGATTTCAGGTGCTTGTTTATTCATGATCTTTCCTGTGTTTTCTGAGATTCCAATACTATTTTTTGTCCTGAGGTGCAGTGGCAGGGGGTGGGGTGGGGTGGGTGTGTACCCTTCAGTCTTAGCTTTGTGGCCACATAACGTGAAGTGAACTTTCCGGAAACCTGCCCTTGATTCCTTGATCGGAAAGTAGTCCTCTCCTCGCCTCCCTGCAGAGCTGGGGGAGCCCTTTCATTTCTGTGGGCCATTCACAGACACCAGGGCGACGGCTGCCACCTCCTTGAGAGTCACCCAGGCTCTGGGCATCTCCCACCTGCAATACTGTGGGAGGTGCCCGGAGGTGGTATCCCTTTCGAGAGGCTGAGGAACCCGCTGCTGGAGGTTCAACCAGTCCGGGCAGGACTGGGATTGGAAGGTGTCCTTCATTAGTCATAGCCTCGTGCCTTGGTACAGGATTCTCCTTTGCGGGAAATCGGTTCTGGGTGTGAAGGAAACTGAGGGGGGAATTCATCTCAACCAGTGATTGAAGATGCACAAACTTGCCCTGCCCGGCTGTAGAGGGGCTTGGGTCTGAGCTGGCTCCCCTTTCCAAAAACCAGCTGTAGTGATATGAGGAGCCCCTTTCTCTTGTGTCTCCTTGTGAGTCCCAGTGCTCCTTGCTTGGACGGCTTTGCTCCACTGCAGTCCCAGGTCTGTCTGAGGACACAGGGGACACTCGGCCTCTGTTGGCCTTCTTTGGCCTGCAGGCTTCCATCTCGGGTGGGGGCCTGTGGCCCAGGTCTTCAGATGTCCCCTGCTCCCTGTCCGGCTTCTTTCTGACCTGTTGTCTCTGGCTTAGGACCGGGGGTGGAAGAGGTATCATTCTCTTCCTGTCCAGGTTAGGACTCTTCATGAGCCATTCCCCATTGGGCCTTGAGTGGGTCTTTATCCCTATTGGGGTACGCTGGTGGGTTCAGATTATTGGCTTCTAGAGTTGCGTGTTTCACCTTTTTCTTTTTCTTTTTCTTTTTTTTTTTAACTTGGCCAACAATATTAGATACATTTTATGTTGTAACTCAAAAACACATATACACATTGTATCGTCGGAAACATGAAGCTTGATGAAAATACTCTTACTAGATTTTGCTCTTTTCTGTGCATTCTTATTTTTTCCATCCCGTTTTCACTTTCCAAAAATTGCTAGTTGTAAACCACAAAATTAATTTCCTGCATGTTTCCTTTAAAAAGTCCTGTCTCTATTACGGTATAAATTCCACAAAGACAGGCGAATGTTCGTCTGCTTCCCATAATGGATGCTCTGTTCATTTTCTCAGCTGATTCTTCTCTCTATGCAAATGCTCTGGAGAAATATTGTTCTGTGCTGAGAAACAGTTTCATTCAAAGGAGAAGGTGACTTGTGTCACTGGTCTGATTTCCTCCTTTCACGACAGCGGTTAGAACTCTCCGAGATATGTTAATAAAGCTGTGTCTTCACTGCCTACATCTTTGTCATGGTCTTACTCCTGCTTCATTTCATTTTCTTTGTTAATTTTCCTTTCTCAACTTACTCCTTTGTCTTAATCATTTACAATTCCAGTTGGTTTTAAAGTAAAAGGGCTTCAATGAGAAAGACTCAGACAAATCAGGGATCCCTAAAAGTAGAGAGAAAGTGTTCCATGATCTCACTCTCAGAGCCAAACCTCTTCACACTTAGCTAGCTGTCTACACTGCAGACTGGTTTATTAAGAGATTCCAACCCCCCAGACCTCGAGGGGCTCCTATTCATATGATTCCTGTGGCAATGTATCTTGGGCCTCCTCCCCTGCCTTTTCAAAACATAGCGATGTAGCACTCCCTTTCTTACCTACATCAAATTTTCATATTCTTGCTGCCTAGTGTTCTTTTTTTTGGAGCTAAGCAGGTATTCAACAAAAATTTGCTTTGAAAAGAATAGTAGCGTTGTGAAGTCCTCTAGTAACCGCTTCCAGACCCACCCATCTTTCTGGGAAGTAGGATTGCTTGTGGAAAGCCCGTGTGGGTCCTGACCTTGGTGGGGTGGTGCGGAGCCCTTCCTCCCGCCTCCAGGAGGTGTGAAGTGATGAGGGAGATACCTGACTGGCAGGACCAGAGCAGCGCAAGTGACACTTGCAGCTTGGAGCAGGTCTGCAGAGAATCTGTTCTGCGCAGTCACCGACCGTGTATTGATTTCCACTTCAAGGCCACGGTTGGTGGTGCCTGGTTTTTAAGCTACCCAATGTCTTTTAAATTAACTCAATTTTACTTACTAATTCTAAAATAATGGTGAATTATAGGCATGGAGTTCTTAATCTTCCGAGTGAACGTATTACATACTTGATCTTAATTATAGACTCCGCACGTTATGTATTTTTAAGCTTTGATTCATAAATTTATTCAGAAAGCAACGACCTATGTCCTCAGCACTTTCCCTGGGAAAAAGGGGACCGTGGCATAGGGTAGCTCATCACCCAATGGGCGGGGGGTTTCTGGCGGAAGGTCACAGCTGACGAGCTGAGTGCTCTGTGTTTCTCCCTGCCCAACAGATGTTCGTCCTCTGTTTTCACTGTGAGGGGAGGGCAGGTAGCGTGGGGGCCTCTTTCCCCTCCTGACTGTTACAGGGGTGCCGCAGATGGACTGCGTGAAGGCTAGGAGCAGGCTTATTGGAGCTGCCTTGTCCCTGCAGGTAGAGAGCCGTGCTCACTGGGAGTGCAGGGACCTGCAGGGCGGGCGGGGGGCTAGGCCCTCGTCCAAGGGCCGCTCAGGAGCTAGCAGTGGCTCTGGACCACACCCTGTGCCTTTCCTGGGTAGTGGCCGTCGACACAATAACAGGAGCCAACGTCCATGGAGCGTGCTTCCGGCATACCTTGGTTCTCGTGTTATACACGTGTGGCCTCCTTTACACTCCACGAGAAACCTAGGCATTGGCTGCCTTCCCTCTCCTCTGCCGATGGAGCAGCTGTGGTGAGGGAGGAGTCGAGTCACCTGCCTGAGTCCACAAAGCTTGGAAGTGGCAGAGCCGGACCTGCCTCTGCCTCCGCTGGGTGAGGAGCAAGTACTTCCCAGGGACTGCATGCCTTCTTGAGCGGGAGCAGCCCCGCCCTGGGCACCAACGCCTGGCAGCCTGCAGCAGGGACTTCCAGGGCATGTCCTCGGGTGGCTCAGCTGCCTGGCTGACCCTGGGTCGAGGGCGTGCTGGTATGACTTCGGCGGAACAGCCTAGAAGCCTGGGTGAGATTTGGCGGTCACGGGTTCCCACACAGGTGGGTGTGGTCGGGGCTCCTCACCCCAGAGGGCGCGATTGCTGTTCCCACGGCCTGTGGCCAGAAGTGGCTCCGTGTCTGGGACCCTCGCGTGGAGATGTGAGTGGAAATCCCTTCCCCGCCTGTCTTACCCCATCGCATAGTGTGTCTGCTGAGGGAAGAGATGGTCAGGTGTTTCCTCATGCTCCGAGTATTGTGTCCAGGGTGCACACAGCACATTTTCGGGGGCCCGAGGGGACGTCAGGGGAATGCCAGGAGATGTTGTCTAGAACTCTGACGTCAGGGAATTTAACCATTCGCAGACTGGAAAGGCTTCTCCTCACCTCCGTTAATGACGAAAAGAAATGACCATTCTCTTATCACATGAAAATATTTGGTTCCTGCCATTTTGAAACATTCACTCATGTCTGTCTTTACAGACAGGGAGGCAGACGTGTTGGTGCATTTGGCTCACGTCGTACAAACTAACCAAAGTAAAGAGGGTGTCTTTTCTAGAATGATGGGTGTTTGACAGCTGGGACATGGCCCAGGCCCCCACATCCCAGAGAGGCAGCACGCGGCTTTGACGAGCCCCACGTAGGTCGTATATGCTTCTTGCCATCCCCCTTGTCTTGAGTTGGCAGAAGGGGTTGTACAGGCTTGACATGGTTTGGAAAGGAAGCGAACCTCTGTATCTCCAAGTGGGAGAGGGCGAACAGAATTCTGGCCTGGGCTGTAGAGCTGCTGTCAGGGCTCCCTGATGTGACTAGACAAGGTCTTGGCCCCTGGAGGCTTAGCAGGAAAAGCAAGTCTCTGCTTTTCCTTCTTTGTGGTGGATGCATCATGGTGTTACAGAGGCTCAGTTCTCTGCTCGAGATGGTGAGAGAGTCTGCAGAAGTAAATGCAGTGGTTCTCGCCCTCACGGTACCCACAATCTGCAAATAAGACGAGACAACGCACCAATGGTTATCCTCCCCAACCACACCGGGAGCCAAAAACAGGGCCATGCCCTGCCCTTCTCTGTTCTCTCTCATGGCCTCATACAAAGTTGGTGCTCAAGAGCAAATGAAACTCCCTGGCCTTTCCCTGAAATGATGACACAGGACTGAGATCAACAGAAGTGCTCTGGGTCATGGAGAAGACCTCAGGTTCTAATGACTATGACCTATGTGCAGGGTGTTATGGGACAGATGAATGGGAGCCGAGGAGGATGAAGGGAGGAGGAAGAGGAAGGGGATCAGGCAGGGTGGGGGCCCTCACCCTGTGGGGTAAAAGATATCAGCTGGTTGTTGGTAGGTAGACCACGGACAGATTGTAGAGGTTCTCAGGGATGCCGTGTAGAGGAACTGTGACTCAGTCACATACGTGACGCAGTCAGGTGTACTTATAAAGAGGCTTCTGCAAATGCTTTGAACACAGAAGTTGCCCCATCCCCTCACCTTCCATTTCCATACAGGTGATCCCCCGTACTCGACTTTGACCTTGATTGTCATCTGCTGAGGGTTAAAATTTTTATACATACCTCTGCCAGGCTGCCTTAGGACACCAAGCTGTCTTAGTTGTCTTTCACTCTGCCGTGCTCAGGACTGTGTCTG
The DNA here is from genome assembly GCF_020171115.1 of Neogale vison. Lineage (NCBI taxonomy): Eukaryota > Metazoa > Chordata > Mammalia > Carnivora > Mustelidae > Neogale > Neogale vison. The sequence goes on along the minus strand of NC_058096.1, from coordinate 202,105,481 downwards.
GTATGGCGCAGGTACTCCAAGAATATTGTTGAATCGAATTGAAACAGAGAGCTTGAACTGCCACTCATGGTGGGCAGAGGCTTGGCACTGGAGCTGGGTGAGGGGACCCATGGCCACCAGCTGTAGAATGTACCCGCTACCACGGGGATTCACAGTTTGGGTCCCAGCCTGGGCTGGATGGGAAGCAAGACAAGTCCGAGGCATTGAGTTTTCAGGAAAGAATGTGTGGGGTGTGGGAAACCAGTTGGAATGGAAGACAGCAACAGAGAATGGATGGGATTGAAGGAGTCTGTTTGGAAGGCTGAATTTAGATGAATTCCCAGAGGCTATGACCTGTGTAAGGATCATGGGTCCTATATATAGAGAACCATCCCTGAGCCTGTGGGTCAGTGAGAATCGTCAGAGGAGTTGAATCTTTTGAGAAATGAGCTGCTTAAGTTTCTCTTAAATGTTTTAGCTTTTAGGGAAGCAGAGTGATCCTGTAGGATCACTGTGTAGTTACCTTGGACATTTTTGTTTAGAATTGACCAAAAACCCAACCCAAGCTTGCTCAATGAATTGGATTTTATAACTGAAAAGCCCAAGGCAGGGGGAAGCATTTTGGCTTCAGGTTCAGCTTGATTCAGGGGCTCTTACAAAGGCATGAAAGTTAGATGTTTGCCTCTGAGTTTCTCTGCCTTCCTGTTTGACTCTCTCCGCACATTTCAGCTTGGCTTTTGTTGGTGTTGGTTTTTCATTCTGTGTCTTCCTGGTAACTCCATGCTTAGTGCCTCTCCGAGCGAAGTCCAGCCAATGACAGAATTTCTTGCCTAGCTGCCGAAGTGAAAGTCCCAGATGGAGCTCTCACCAGACCTGGTTGGTGGGTGTGGGTCCCCTGCCTGTCCCTGAACCAGTAACATGGGCTCCATGCCGACACCTATAGCCCCAGGATGGACAGCAGAAAAGGAGCCATTTTTAGAGGAGGGACAGGGTGTTGCTGCGACCCTGGGAGGTTTCTAGGTGGCAAGAACCACGCTTAGCCGAGTGTGGTGGCAGAGCAGCAGATACCTCTGCTCTGCCCGTGAGCCAGGAAGCCGCGTCCAGAGAGAGGGCCCTGTTCAGCCTCCTCCACCCCGGCGTGATGCTGCTGTCCTCCCACAAACAAGAGGCTGGTCTCTGTGAGGGGCCAGCCAGGCCACCTGCTGGCTTCTTCCATTTGTCCTCACTGGGCAGGGGTCACTAGGCTGTCATAAGATCTTCAGAAAGTTCTAGAGCCCTTCTCCCCACCACCCCCCGCTCAGGAGTGCAGCCCCCAGGAGCTAGGAGACCTGCCTCGTATCTCTTCCCATCCAGGTTAGGGGTGGGGAGGCTTTGACTGTGGCAGGTGAGGCAGTTTACAGAGCTTGTTCCCGCCTTTCACTTCAGCTGATGGTCACCATACCCTGGGTGGGCAGAGCAGGGTCCTGTTCTCCAGACGAGGACGCTGAGAAGCCCAGGGGCAGATGACTCAACCAGGGTGACTCGACCATAGAGTCTGGAATTGGACTCAGGAGACACAAACGTCATCTAGAATTTGTACTTTTAGACTGAAGGTGAAGGAAAATGAAGGCAAACTGTCTATTCTAGTCCGTTTCTTCATGGAACTTCCCTGGAGGCCCGGGGAAGTACCAGCTTCCTTACTGCCTACAGAGGAGGACGTTATCTCTGTTTCCATCTCAGCAGCCCTGAGCCGAGGCCTGCCTGCCGGCGGCGGCCGCTGTCCAGCCACACACCCTCTACGGTCTGACGACACGTGTTCTCGCTTACGGAAACTGCCACCATAGCCCCACGGCGCCTGCTCTCACTTCCTGCCTTGTGCACAGCGGCTCGTGGAGGGGCCCTCAGCCAGCCTGGCCCCCCAATGTGCAGCAGACACCTCGGGCGACCCAGCCCCTGGACAGTTCGGTCGCTGCTCTGGGCTGGCAGGCTTCCCCCGGGGTCTCTGGGCCTCGTGGAACCTCTCTGTGAACCCGAGGTCTGGACTTTGCTCCCCAGGTGGGAGGGAATTGTGGTTTTACAACTGGAAGAGATCATCTGGTTCAGCCTGCTGGTTCTGCAGGTGAGAGACGAAGGCCGAGCCCCACAGCCCACCACAGGAGGCCCTGTGTCCCTCTGCCCCCGGCCTGTCCCTCACCCCCGTGAATGATCAGCCTTTGCGTGTGCCCCTCACTCTGACCAGAAGACCCTGTCCCACCTCTTTGGGGAGGGCCGCGGTTGCAGAGCAGAATTGCTTTTCCCTGGCATTTCGTCTTAGACCTTTTTCTTGGAACAGAGCAAAGCCAAGGGGACCCTGGTATCATTGCTATGGACTGAACGCTGGCATCCCTTCCTCTCTCTCTCTCTCTCTCCCCCAAAACCCATAGGTTGACATTCTAACCCCAACCTCCAGTTGATGATATTGGGAGGTGGGGCTTTTGTAGGGGGTGATTAGGTCATAAGGGTGGAGAGCCCATGACCAGGATCAGTGCCCTGAGAAGAAGAGGGAGAGAGAGACATCTTCCACAGACACCCAGGAAGGAAAGGTCAGACGAGGACGCACGAGAGAGTCAACTGTCTGCGGGGTAGGGGGAGCGCTTTCACCAGGCACCAAACTAGCTGGCGCCTTGGTCTGGGACTTCCAGCCTCCGGGACCGTGAGGGATCTCTGCTGGTTAAGCCCCCCGCCGCCCCCCACCCCGCCCCCAGTCTACAGCATTTCGCTATGATAGCCTGAGCAGACTAAAACAATTACGGAACTTCTTAGCAGGAAGGGACAGTGAATAATGCTCGGTCGAAACCTCGCGTTTTGCTCATTTATTTACTCATTTGTAAATACCGGGTGTTTTTTATGGCAAGCCTCGAGAATACTGGGAATCGTCTCTGATCTTATAGAAATTCCTTTCTTGGAGGGGACACACACTGAAGAGATAACTTGAAGGAATTTAACATTTCCGTGGTGAATAGGACCACGGGGGTGGGCAGGGCATCGTGGGGTTTGACCGCGTGTCTGACAGCGGGCCCTCGTTTTGTCTGGGAGGCCGGCAAAGGTTTCTCTGAGAAAGTGTTATTTAACCTGCGTCTTGAAGGACAAGAAGCGCTTAGCCTGATGAGCACGTGGGGTGGGGGGAACTGTTCTAGAAAATGGGAACAGGACACGGACCTGAAACCGCGGCTGAGCCTGGGGAGGCGGCGGGCTGGGAGAAAACAGATCCTGTGGCCACAAGCCCCGGGTTGCTCCTGCTCCCCCAGGCTGCGCTTCTCCCAGCCGTGTGTCCCTTATGTGCTTGCTCTGGAGAGGGGCGTTGACACACATGATGAGGGGGGGCACCCTAGGTGGGGAAGCAGGGGGGCCCCTCGGTGGCGTGCCGGGCGCTTGTGGAGGAGAAGCAAGGAAGCCAGAAGAGGAAGTGAGGGCAGGAGGAATGAGGACAAGCCCTGTGGGCTCAGGTCGGGAAGGAGGGGAAGGGCCAGCCAAGATGTTGAGATCCCTCGTCAGTTCAGTTCAGTTCGACAATGGGACCCTTTCTTCCAAGCTCATTGCAGAAAGGGTTAATGGCAACTTAGATACATAGCCTTGTTTTTGCCTTTTCTTTTTTTTAAAGATTTATTTATTTATTTATTTTGACAGAGAGAGATCACAAGTAGCCAGAGAGGCAGGCAGAGGGAGAGAGAAGAGGAAGCAGGCTCCCCGCTGAGCAGAGAGCCCGATATGGGACTCGATCCCAGGACCCTGAGATCATGACCCGAGCCGAAGGCAGCGGCTTAACTCACTGAGCCACCCAGGCGCCCTTGTTTTTGCTTTTTTGATGCGTATGCTAGGATCATAAAACCTCCTGTTTTTCTAGTCCCTTTTAAGTCTAGCTTTGTCTGCTACATTCCTTCCCTTTTTCCTGCATGCTTCCTGTCTAGTACCTAACGAATGCCCCAGGTGGGGGTTGGGGGCTGGGATTACAAAGACGGGAAGAGATGCTCCCTGCCCATAGGGAGCCTGGGGCCATAGGGTGAGGCATGGTGGTGTCAGGAGGAGCAACACCACCAGGGCGGCAGCCCCGAGAGCTTTCCCGGAGTTGGGGCGCTATGTGGGCGATGACCAAAGCAAGGAACTTTTCTTGGCTCATAAACCCTTGTAATCTGGGAAGATCCAGGTCAGGCTTTCTGAGGAGGACCCTGGGATGGGTGGCTGGCTGGCTGGCTGTTCACACCACAGTCCTAGGGAAAGGGCCCCTGAGAACCGGAGAGGAGAGAAGCAGGTGTAATCGAGGGGTCCTGCTACCTCCCTCCCATTCCTAGTTGACAGTTCCAGTGTCCCCAGGTTCTCTTTGAGGTTAACTGGTACAGAGGCTCTTCTCCGTGGTGAATCTTCATTGTTCAAAGAAGCTCTCGGGTTTCTGAATTAGATGTGGAGCCTTTATTTCTGATGCCTTGAGGTCTCATGAGCAACTCTCATCCCTATATAAGGTGGTGCCTGGGGAAGAGGAACTTCTAAAAAAATTTTTTTAAAAAGGAGATTTGACTGGCGCTGCCCACCCAGCATCTGCGGCCAGTGAGAAGGATCCCCGCTGCTGGTCCGGTGAGGGCACAGGCCTGTGGTCCTGCCTGGCAAGTGTTGGGAGACTGAGATGCAGGGATTATTTCATTTCTCTGTTTTGCCTGGGACTGTGAGCTTTTATGAAGCAGCCCTGCCCTCAGGATACCTTCTTTTGTGTCCAGTTCTGGAGGCTTCCTGCTTGCCTCTTCCTCCGCCATGGCCCCTTCCTATGTGCTCTCCTGCATCTGAGGCACAGACCCCGTATCTTCTCTATGCAGCATCTCACTGGGTCTCTCCCGCTGGCTGTGCATTCCCACCTTGCCCAGGTAGGAACCTGACCTTCCTGGTGACTTCCTTTGCAAATGATGAACTCAACATTCCTTCCTCAAATGAACAATTCTTCTGTAAATAATTACCTCTCCAGCCGGTGATGGTTGTTTTGCAAATTTAAAAAAAAACAACATTATATTTGCTTACTGTGGAGGAATATTTGTTTTGCAGGAGTCCTTTTTAATGGCGGGATTTGGGGGCAAGAACGACACTGGCCTCTAGACAAACCAGTCTCTCTAGGCTGTCGTGGTTCAGTTGGCATCACAGTAGAGGGTCCTTAATAAAGAATCCCATTAAAGCAAGGTTGTATTTCCTACAATCAATTCCATCAGGTAATGCACTAAGGATTTTTGGAAATAGAAACCCAGTTCTTTAAAAGGAGAGACACAGAGGAGGACAAGAGAACGAGATATAAAAAAACCCTAAACAATTTAGTTATACAAATGGCCCTTGTATTATTGTGGCAATATTACTTACAAATAAAAGCCAAAGAGGAAAAACAAGCTGTGTTTGCTAGATGTACTCTCTGTTCCCTGCCTTGTTTTTCTGCTCTAAAGCATAGCACTGTGTTGACGTAGGAATGTAACTGCTATGAATATTGATGGCAGCAAAAGCCTTTTTTCTCTGTCTGGCCTAGTAAATAAAGCAGAAGGGATAAAAAGGGAAAAGGAATTGTAAAATCAGCATGCTGTTTTTAGCTTATCTTGTTCCCCTAGAACTCCAAGTCTTAGAAGTATATTGATAACGTACATTTGGTGGTCAGGGTCCAATTTGAGTGTAGTGGGTTGGTGTTTTCAGGGATTTTTGCTTCTGGTTCAAGTAACAGAGTTGTTCTCTCCTTTAAGCCCTCCAAGTTAGTGTCACCTCCTCAGTGAAGCCTTCCAGGATCCCTCCTCCCTAGCCAGAGGCAAAGTTCAAGTCCTGGCTCCCAGGGAATATGGAGAGTAAATGAGGGAGTCCCAGGAGGTTTGCAGACTCATGCATGCCCAGAGGGCACGGCTGTGGGGAGGAGAAGGGGGACATATTCTAGGAAGGTCTTGGCAGCTCCGTGGAGGGGGTGCGGTACCTGGGAGGAGCCAGGCTAAGGGCAGGGCCAGTTGGGAGGTCTGGGGAAAGCATGGGTGTGCAGGTGGGAGATGAGTGAGACCATATGGTTGAAGACACGCGGACTCTGTCTAACTCACACCACGAAAGTATTTATTAGACTCTTGGATGGTGTTCAAGGGTCATAGGGAGCTCTGGAGGACAGGATGGGGATGGCGGGGACCCGGGAGGGAGGAATCAATGAACTGGCTTTTCAGCAAGACCAGAGTGAGGCCAAGAATGGGGGCAAAGGCTGGGGGCCCAGGGGTGGTTGGATGGCTGCCCTTGTGGTAGAGAGGGAGGACGTGAGGGACACCCGGGTGGCTCAGGTGGTTGAGTGTCTGCTGTCCACTCAGGTCATGATCCCTGGGTCCTGGGATCGAGACCTGAGCCGGGCTCCCTGCTCAGCGGGGAGCTTGCTTCCCCCTCTGCCTATCCCTCCCTCTGCTTGTACTCCCTCTCTCACTCTCTCTCAAATAAATAAATAAAATCTTAAAAAAAAAAAAAAAAAAAAAAGGAGGATGTGGCAGTAGACAGGGGGAAGGTCAGGCCAGGTGATGGTAGGAGGGTGGCTGAGGCTATCTTGCAGTCGTCACGTAGCAAAGCAGAGTCCCTGTGGGGAAGGAGGGGACCAGTCCTCCACTCCAGCCTTCTCAGAAGGCTCGGGGTGCAGAATCGGCCTCTCTACATTCTGTCGTGGGGCATTGGCAGTGTTCATGTTTGGAACAGACTAACCCTCCCTCCCTCCGACCCCCTGGACTAAACCTTTCGAGGGGAGGGAGGGCCGTGGAGCTTTTTCTAATCCTGGCTCCTGGTATGGGGTCCATCATATGGAAGAGATGCTCACTCAGTGTTTCCTGAGCCAAATTCATTTGACCTCTTGCACCAGACATCTTCGTAAGTGAATTCCGTGACTTCCATCTTCTTAAGGTATTTGTAATTTTCCTCGGGTCCCACGGGGTAGAATTAATATTTGATATTTGTGGAGGGCTTTATGGCCCATGTGGAAGAGTTTTAATTGCTGATGGTTTTTCATTGAGTTATTAAGTAGCCTCTTGCCAGGGAGTGCCTCTCATAAAATTAATTGCACACATCCCAGTGGGTCGGTATTTCTATTAAAGCCGAAGCTGCATAAAGAAAACCTTTACAAAAGAGGGAAGGAGTCAACGTTTTTAGACCTGCTGAGGGATGTGTTCTCCAGACCCACAAAGTCGCCTGAGTCGGAAAGGGAAGGGTTGTAAGAGTCAGCGAGTCTCCAAGGTCTGGGCAGCCAGATGGGAGCGGCCGCGGGTGGAGGGGCGCTGGCAGGAGGGGAGGATGCAGAGGTGGAGCCTGGGCTCAGTGGGAGGGTGTGTGGCGACCACTGACCACTCGATAGTGTCAGCTGGGGAAGACCGCATGTCAGTACTCGGACAGGAGGGTTCCCATCCTGAATTTGCTCCCCTTCTGTGCCGGTGAGAAGAACGAGGTCCAGAGGAGAGGAGGGACTTGCCGAGGTCACCTTGCTGCTCTGTGACAATGAGGACCCTGACTTCGAAATTGGGCATAAACCCAAGAGGAAGAGAGAGGGTCACAGCAGCCGCATCTTCCTTTCTTCCAAAGGACATTCTGTTCAAAGCTGCTGTAGGAATCTTGTTGCCCCCTTGTGCTTTTTTTGGGCCTGACTTGGCAATCTCAGGAGGAAAACATGCCACGTTTTGCAAATGTGTGCAAATAATAAACATGCCCCTTCTGTCCCCGGCAGACTCATTGCACACGCATCAGGGCAGGTGGCAAAATGCAGTCGTGCAGCCTGGAATGAAAAGTGCTTTACACTTAGCGGCTTATGAGAAATTCAGTGTTAGAATTAAAACGCATTCCTGGCACAGGTGCTGTGTTAATGGTGCCATTTCTCATAATAAAACTTTGCTTGGAGAAAAATGCCTATATCTCAGAGATATTGATTCTAATTCCTGTTTCTTTTTCTTCTTCTCCCTCATCTCCCCCCGCCCTTTTTGTTTCTCTTCACAGGAAAAAGTAGAATATGCCTTCCTGATTATTTTTACAGTCGAGACCTTTTTGAAGATTATAGCGTATGGATTATTGCTACATCCTAATGCTTATGTTAGGAATGGATGGAATTTACTGGATTTTGTTATAGTAATAGTAGGGTAAGTCCCTTTTATTTTGGGGGAATGTTTGGAAGATGGGAGGCCGGGAGTAATGGAGAGCCACAGTGTCTTAAGGGAACATCGTTGCTCAGCACTTGAGGCCAGAACTTTCAGGAGGGTTTTGAAGATGAGCAATGCTGCTATCAGTCTCTGGGTTCGAATCCCCTCATTGCTTTTACTTCCTTTCCAGTAACACGTGTAGAAGGAGGTTGAAGCTCCCAAGGTAAGAGGGGTCATTTTCCAGAGGACTTGGGTTTTCACAAATAGGCCAACCCTGCTGGTGGCTAGAGTCAAATGAGTAGAACTCTTTACACTTAGCACCCTGGTAAATAAAAAACAAACAAACAAACAAAAAACCCAAACCAGTAAAATAGTAATAAATCCTTCAGAGCAGCAAGGTACTCTGCTATTTAACAGCCCTGAGCAAAGCTATTAATTTTTTTTGCTGACTTATGGGAAAAACTTTGGCATGCTACTGTCCCATTTTAAATAAAAAAGCAAGTGTCTGAATAATGTCAGGTATCTGGCATGAAATGAAATAAATCAGAAAATGCAGAGAAGCAGGCATTCTCCAGAAATTGTGTCACAGGAAGGAGAGACCAACAGTTTAGTTATAGAAGAGTGTTTCAAAAAACACAAAACAAAAAACAGTGGGCTGTGTTGTGTGATTCTGGTCCCGCCACACCTGGAAATTTTGCCAGTGAGAGAAAAAGAATGAATCTGCATCAGAGGAGTTTTGGGCCTTTGGACCAAAGACCCACATAAGGAAAGACGATCTATCCCTTTGCTGAGTCTTCGTTACCCAACTGTAAAGTGTGTTGCTCCTGAACTTGTATGTGGTCCTACAGAGAGAGGTTGTTAATCTCTTTGTGTTCATCTCCATAACTTTGGTCAACTTCCTTTTGAAGTTGAGCAACGTAATTTTTCTTACGTTTTAAAAATCATGTATCCTTTAGATTTTCATGGGAGACTAATATAGCTGGGTGTTAGAGTGGGATAAATTTTGAACCTGCCCTTTCAAACCTAAGGAAATTCAAATGGGATCCAAAATGGTGGCCCAGTGAAATAATTAGACTCAAGGGGGAAAAGTCCGCTTTTGTAAAAACCATCATAGGGCATGGCCCCTAAGGTATTAGTGCAAAGGTAGTGCAGCTGAAATGAACAGTTAGTAGGTATTTACCATACCTTCCTGTATTTGCTGACATCTAATATGGAATGGCAAGCAGGAGTCTTGCAGGTCTCTTGGTTCTGGAACAATCTTGATGTGCCTCTCCTGAGCCTAGACTTTGTGGTCAGCTACAGGATGGAGATGCTTAGCTCCATTTCTTTTGTCCTTACACTACAATCACCTCAGCTTTCTACCTTGAGATATTTTTCAGACTCTAGTAGAATGCAAAGACAGGGACCCAAACAGAGGGTGGTGGTCTCACTGCACTGAGAAGACTGAGACAAGAGTCCAGGAAGGCCAATGGGGGTTGAAATCTGACAGGCATGGGATGGGAGGGAGGGGGCGCTTGTCAGAGAAAGAGCTCCATAAATATGCCTTGGGGTCCTCTTGAACTTTGCCTGAAGAATAATCTATCCTTACAGAGGGTAATAATCTGTGTCAAATAATACTACTAGGAGAAAAGAAAAAGAGAGCTGGAGACTATTAGCTGAACAATAATTACAAGTCCCCTAGGTCTGAGAGATGTTTGAGTTATGACCAACCAGAATGGAAAGGCCTGGACTCTCAGTAGAGACCCCAGAAGGGCCATTAGTAGTAGGGCTAAACTAATTCTAGGGTAAGGGTTGGCAAACTATAGCCAATGGGCCAAATTTAGCCTGCCACAAATTTTTGTAAATAAAGTTGTACTGTGACATGGTCACATGCATTTGTTTACATAGTTGAGTAGTTGAGGTCCACAAAGCATGAACTATTTACTATCTGTTTTGTCAACTCCTGCTAGAAAGTAAAGATCATGTGAATCCCTTGCTAACAATGTTTGAAAAGGAGCAAAATGATATGAAAAGCAAACTGCCTGACAAAACAAACAAACAAACAAAACAACTCAACACTTTTTAAAGGAATAAAACAAAATCCAGACACTTAACAAGTGTCCAGCATCCAGTCAAATCTTATAGCCATTAATTAAGACATATGGCCCATAAGTAGGAGGAAATTCTAGCTATAGAGACAGACCTAGAAATGACAGAGATGGTGGAATTAGTAGATAATTACTTTAAAAGACTTAAAAATAGCTATTTTGGGAAAATATGACCACAGTGAGAAAAGATGGGACAATATAAGAAAGAACCACATGGGACTTTGAGAGTTGAAAAATTTTCCTGGACTGGCTTAATAGGAAATTAGACACAACAGAAGAAAAAAAATTAAGGAACTTGAAGACCTAGCAGTAACATAAAGAATAATGATGGAGAAAAACTGAACACCACCTCGGTGATCGGCAGGGTAATATCAAGTGGCCTAACATACATATATTTGGGATTCCCAGAAGAGAGGAGATAGAGGGGAGTCAGAAAAAAATATTCGAAGAAATGGCTCCATATTTTCTTAATGTGATGAGCAATACAGATTCACAGATTTAGAGCTCAACAAAGCTCAAGCAAAGTAAACATGGAGAAAGCTACATCAAAGTACACCATAATCATAATGAAATTGCTCAAAACCAAGGATAAAGAGAAAATCTGAAAAATAATCAGAGAAAAAGACATTCCTGGACTTTTCATCAGCATTACAGAAGCCAGAGGACCATAGAGAGAGATCTTTAAAGTGCTAGGGAAAATGTCAACCTAGAATTCTTAGTGAAAATCGCTTTCATAATTGAAGTAAAAAGACTTTCTCAGACAAACCAAAGCTGAGGATTCACCTCCAGTAAACCTGTACCTCAACAAATGTTAAAAGCATTTCTTCACACTGAAGGAAAATGAAATTTAAAAAAAAAAAAAAAAAAAAAAGTATTCCAGGAAGGGTAAATGAATGGGTAAATATAAAAACATTTTTTCCCTCATTTTAAAATCTTCTTAAAAATAACTGATTATTTAAAGCCCAAGCCCAAGTAGTAACAATGTATTTTTCATAGCTTCTATGAACGTATAATACGTGACAATAATAGCCACAAAGGACAGAAAGAAGGAAATAGCTATATACTATTGAAAAGAGCTTGTACAGCTGGTGGTAAATATGATAAAATATTATTTGAAAGTAGACAGTAATAAGTTAGAGATGATGACGTAAACCCTAGAGCACAGGCCAGCAAACCTCAGCCCATAGACCAAATATGGTTTATTACCTTTTTTTATTTTTCACTTTGACAAAGTATTTTACTGTCTGCTTGGGAAGATAATTTTATCAGAAGCTAGTCACACTCACTCATGTTTGTGGCTATTTGGTGTTAGGATGGCAAAACTGAATAGTTGTGACAGTGGCCCTATGGCCTACAAGTCCTAAAATAGTTACTATCTGACAATCCACAGAAGACTTTTGCTAATATTTGCCATAGAGGAGGCACTAGAAAAATAAAGAGGATAGTTAATAAGCTTGTGTTGGAGATTAAATAGAATTTTTAAATGCTCAGTAATTTAAAAAAGGGATGTAGAAAAAAGGAACAATGGACAGGGCAAACAGAAAACAAACAGCAAGATAATAGATATAAGGCCACCTAAATCTTTATTAGAATAGGGAGTTTATCAGATTTTACACATTAAAAACCCAGACCCAACTCTATAGTAGCTACAAGAAACCTAACTTATAAAGACACAAAGAATTTGAAAGTAAAAAGGCAGGAAAAAAGACACATGTGAAAACTAATCTAAAGAAAGGTAGAGTGGCAATATTAGTCCAAAAAAGTAGAGTTCAGAACAAGGAATATTATGAGGGATATAAATATTTCCTAGTGATGAAAGAATTCTTTCATGAAGAAGATGTAATAATTATATAATATTATATATTAATTACGTAATTATAATATATAATAATTATCTAATATAATAATATATTTAATATAATAATATATAATTATAATTATATATTATAATATATAATTACATAAATTATATATTAATTATATGTAATTATCATATAATTATATATAATATATAAAATATAATTAATATACATTATATATATTATATATAATTAATATACAGAACTTCAGAATACACCAAGCTTCAAAATACACCAAGCAAACCTGGAAAGAACTGAAGAAAAGAATGGACAAATCTATTATTGTAGTTGTACGTTTCAATACTTCTCTCATGAGTATTGATAGAACATCTAGAAAGAAAATCACCAAGTATATAGGGTATTTGACCAATACCGCCTAACTTGACTTAATTGGTATTTATAGAACACTCAGGACCAGCACATTCTTTTCGCATGCACATGTAGCATTGACCAAGAACTATTCTGGGTCATAAAATAAGTTTTAGTGAATTTAAGAGTATTAAAGCCATCAAAATTATGAATTCTGGATAGAAGATCAGTGTTAGAACATGTGAATTTCTATATGCTAGTCATGAACAATTGGGAAACGAAATTTTAAAGACATTATTTACTATAGCATCAAAAAGCATAAATATTTAAAGATAAATAGCACACCACAAATGACTAAACTTTGCTGAGAGCAATTAAAGAATACCTAAGTAAATGGAATGATGTACCATGTTCATGGATTGGACGGCTCAGTTATTCTTAGGATATCAGTTCTTCTCAAACTGAGCTATAGATTGAATCCTAATCTAAATCCCAGCAAGATTGCTGTAGAGATTGACAGTTTATTCAAAAACTTATATGGAGGGCACCTGGCTGGCTCAGTGGGTTAATGCCTCTGCCTTCAGCTCAGGTCATGATCTCAGGGTCCTGGGATGGAGCCCTGCATCGGGCTCTCTGCTCAGCGGGGCACCTGTTCTCCCCCCACCCCCGCCTACTTGTGATCTCTGTCAAATAAATAAATAAAATCTTAAAAAAAAAACTTATATGGAAATTAGGCTGTAGATTAGCTGAAGAAATATTTAAGAACAAAGCTGGAGCCTGATCTTAAGGCTTACTATAAAGCTACAGTAGTCAAGACTACTGTATGATGTTGGCATAAGAAGTAGACTTAAAGATCAATGGAACATAATTAGGGATTCTAGAACTAGACCTATATGTATATAATCAATTTATTTTAGACAAAGTTGCCTTGTTTTAGGTGGGTTGAATTTGTTTCAGTGGGTTGAATTATAAGTTGTAGTACTAAATTGTAGTCCATTTTTAACAAATGGTACTGGAACAACTATTTATCCATATGAAAAAAAAGAGGATCTTTATTCTTACCTTATAATATACACAAATATTGCCTTAAAATGGATCATAGACCTTTGTGTGAAAGCTGAAACTATATAATGTCTAGGGGAAGAGATTTATGATCTTGGGAAAGGCAGGTTTTTTTTTGTTTGTTTGTTTGTTTTTTGTGTTTTTTTTTAAGGATCCAAAAAGCACCAGCCATAAAAGAAATAATTGAAATTTTGGAGCTTACCAAAATTTAAAATTTTTCTTCAAAAGATAGTGTAAAGAAAATTTAAAATTAAGGCACAGATTAGGAAAAATATTCACAATACGGATAAATGACAAAGGACTTGTATTCAGAATACATGAAGAATTCTTATTACCCCTTAGTAAGAAGACAACCTAGTATATAAATGGACAAAAGATTCGAACAGATCTTCACAAAAGAGGATATGTAAATGGTTAACAGGCACCTGAAAAGATGTTCAACATCATTAGAAATTTGAGAAGTGAAAATTAAAATCCCAGTGATACACTACATACCCACTAGCATTACTAAATATAGAAAGACTGACAGTACTAAATCTTAGCCAAGATATGGAGCAACTGGAACTCTCATACACTGCTTGTAGAAACAGAAAATGGTGTAGTCACTTTGGAAGAGTTTGCCAGCTTCTTACCATGTTAATCATACTCTAACCACAGGACCATATTACTCTTAGTTACTTACCAAGATAAATGAAAACACATGCTCACTGAGAGTTTATTCATAATGGAGAAAAACTGGAAATGACCCAGATATCACCTAACAGGTGAATGGATAGGTTCATTGTGGTATATTCATACAATGGAATATCCCAACAATAAAAAGAAATGAACTGTGGATAGATGTAACAACTTTGAGAAGTCTCAAAAACATGGTGAGCAAAAGAAGTTAAAAGAAGAACTTGTGTTGTATGATTTCATTTGTTAAAGATTCTGGAAAAGGGAAAAAACAACCCATAGTGATAGACAGCCAATCAGTGGATACCAAAGGCTGAGCCGAGAGGGAGATAATTGCACAGAGCTATTAAAGAACTATGGGAGATGGTGGAAATGTTCTCGATCTTGACTGTGGTGTTTGCACTTGGACCTCTACATTTGTTAAAATGCCTCTCATTGTACATTTTAAATAGATGTATTTTATCATATATAAGTTGAGCTGTAATAAGGTTGACTTAAAAAGTGAAAAAAATCACCTAGGAAACAAAAGTAGGAATGGACTCATTGGCCTTTCTCATTAAATATGAAGAACTTGAGAAGATTATTTTTTTAATCCAAAATATGCACTAAATTATAGTCAAAGAGCGGAAGAAAAATTTAAAAAAGAAAAGTTATTAGGCCTTCATGTGAATCAAATATCTACTCACTAAAGTTTCCAACTGCAGGCTGTATCTCAATCCAATGGATTTTCCATTCCAAGCCAACTGTGACCTATTGCTTTTGTCAAGATTCCCAATAACAGAGACATTAAGGAAGTAACTGATACTTCTGAAATGTTAACGGTAATAGTGTGACCACAAGAGGACTCAATGTGTCTACCAGAGCTGATAGTGTTCCCTGCATAGGAAAGTTTACTCCACTCACTTAATGTTTCAGTCAACATACATTTCAGGCTCATCACTTAAACTTTTCTGAAGAAGAACATGGGGCACTCAGGCTGGGGCTTCCAATTTGAGTCCGTTTAAGTAGCTCCTTGCCTTTTTCCTCTGCATTGGGGTAAACTTTATAACATTCTAGGATCAAATACTTTCTCTTCATGTCCTGAACTCTCCAGGTGTGTGGTCCTTTTTCTTGTTGGGGGTGGTGGGCCTGAGTGGTGAAGGGAGTAGAATCACAGAATATTAGACTGGGAAGGGCAGGGTTCTGGATCCTTTAATCCAGTTTTCTCCTTTTACAGAGGGGGAAACTGAGGCCTAGAGGAGGAGAGGAACTTTCCTAAAGCCTCCTAACTCTTAGGAATGGAAGCCAGCCCCAGCCCCTTCCACCCCTGGCTATCTGGAGAAGGCTACCGGCTTCCCTCTCTGGCTCAGGTTCCTCTGTAATGGGAGAGAGACATCATTCACCTGTTTTCAAGGGCATTGCTGAAGAACAAGGGGTAAAAGGACCATGAAGTGCGCACTGTAAAACACAGACACTTGAAAGTGATCTTCATTCACCACCTGCATAAATTACTTTTCTAACCCTTTGGGATGAAAATTCCTGTGGCTGCCACATTTCAGAAGAGTTTGAGGTTTTTCTTTCTTCCTTGTTCTTTGTTTTTGTGAAGCTATGAACTTGTTTTGGAGGGGAGACTTTTAACTGGAGCCTTGCTGCAGGGGTTTACAGTAATTTAAAAAAAAAAAAACCTATTCTAATGAGAGAAACCGGTCATAAATTTGATCTGTTTCTCCAGTCATAACTAGAGAGAGCCCACCATCTGAAGGTCTGAAAGGATAGAGGTTTGATTTATCCCTCCCCGTGGGTGCCACCTCCTCTGCCCCCACCTAGGTTCACTGCTAATTGCTAGAGTGTTGTTAAAACACATGGCTGGTCTTTAAGGGCCCCAGAATGATAGGACTATGCCTGATCAGGACTGTAATCAGACCACCCTGTATTTTATGGACTTTGTGTCTTGGCGGTCCAGAGGAATGCCAGTGAGGGCAGAGTTTCTGCTTCAGCTCCTAATTAAACTTCAGAAACCTTTTCTTTGTTGCTGGGCCAGTCATCCCCACAATCTGATTGGCCAGAGTTGATTCTATTTGAAATGGGCAAATTTAGATTTATTCTGAAAAACAAGCAATAATTCCAAAGAGTAAATGTTTATTTGAAAGAGCAAAAGTAACTGTCAAGTGAGCAGATTGTCTGAAAATAGCTTTATCCAAAAAACCTTTGGAGAGTAGGAAAAAATGTGTCGTGGCTGCCAGATACAATATTAGACACATTTCAAAAGAGAAAATGATGATATTAATCCCTTACCTTGGGTTACTGCTTTTGGCCTTTGCAGAACTCCTCAGTACCTGTGATTTATATCATTCCTTGAACATCCCTGTGTGGGTAAAGGGCTGTGTGTGTGTGTGTGTGTGTGTGTGTGTGTGAAAGAAAGAGAGAGAGAGAGAGAGGCTGTACCAGAAATGGTGTAACACATTGATTAAGATTTGAGACTTTGAGGGGCACCTGGGTGGCTCAGTGGGTTAAGGTCTCTGCCTTCGGCTCAGGTCATGATCCCAGGGTCCTGGGATCGAGCCCCGCGTGGGGCTCTCTGCTCTGTGGGGAGCCTGCTAACTCCTCTCTCTCTCTCTCTCTCTCTGCCTACTTGTGATCTCTGTCTGTCAAATAAATGAATAAAATCTTTAAAAAAAAAAAAGATTTGAGACTTTGAAGTCAATGTTCACTCACCCATTGATTTACTCCTCAGATATTTCTCGAGCATCTTCTGTGTTGAGTTCTAGGCACTAGGCTTGAACAGACTAAACAGCAAATGAACTACACAGACTAAAAGTCCCTGCTCTCATGGGACCTGGATCCTGAGAGGGGCAACACATCTGGATTCATACATTAGTTCTACACTAAAAGTGTGACCGTGGGCAAGTTACTTGTTCTCATCAAGTGTGTTTCCTCACATGTAGATAATAAGAATCTCCACTGCATCATACTTTCTAAGGACTGGGATGGTCCATGTAAAGTGTTCGGCACATAGCGAATGTGTGTATGGAAGGGGGCCGCCATGTTGGTTTTCCTGGCGACTTCTGTTCCAGGGAATCCACCTATGGTGATTGGCTCCCTGGTGAGTCTTCTCTTCATTGGGACCGGACTTGCTCAGGGATGCTCTGTTGGCAGGAAAACAGCTGAGATCGGTCCTTGTCCTTGGTCATGTCAGAGGTGGGGGTGGCTTTTGGGATTCACAGCCTGACTTGTGCCTTTGCCCTGCTTCCCCTTTGCATAGGCAGCAGCCCCACAGAATTAGTCCTTGTGCCGAAATAACTACTATTATCCTCCTGGGTTCCTTCCCTGGGTGACAGCCTCTAATGTTTCTTCCTTTCTTCTTTTTTTTTTTTTTTTTCAGATTGTTTAGTGTAATTCTGGAACAATTAACCAAAGAAACAGAAGGCGGTAACCACTCCAGTGGCAAGTCAGGAGGCTTCGACGTCAAAGCCCTCCGCGCCTTTCGGGTATTACGACCACTTCGACTAGTATCAGGAGTGCCCAGTAAGCACGTCTTGTTTCCTAAAGCCAGGCGTTGGTTGACTTGGTTTTTCTTCTGGGTGGGGCTCGGGATCCGGGAGCGGAGGGCTGTCAGGTGAGTTGCCAAGGGCCACCCAGACGACCCCGGAGGACTTCACAGCTCACAGCACGCTTCTGCTTGTGTGGTCCCTTCGGACCCCATGAGGGCCCCAAGAAGGCGCTGGGAGTGATTGTCGTCTTCCCGATTTTGTGGGAGAATCTCCTCTTACAGAGACACTGAGCGAGCGGTGACACAAGGCCTTGAGGCCAGGCCTCCTGAT
The DNA here is from genome assembly GCF_020171115.1 of Neogale vison. Classification (NCBI taxonomy): domain Eukaryota; kingdom Metazoa; phylum Chordata; class Mammalia; order Carnivora; family Mustelidae; genus Neogale; species Neogale vison. The sequence continues at coordinate 202,087,602 of NC_058096.1, read as the reverse complement.
TCCAAGCTACTTTCCCTTCTTGGATACCTCGCGGCCACCACTGCCTCCTGCTCCCAGGCCGGCCCCTCTGAAAGTGGTGGCTTATACAGAGACACCGAGTGTGGGGGTTGGAGGGCTCCCAACAGACTGGCTTTCCTCAGCGTGAGCAGCAGCAGGGGGCTGGACCCCTGGAACATCTGCTCAGCATGTCTGGCTCTGGGGGAAGAGGTGGATGCTTCCGGGTCCTCCCTGCATGTTAGGGGAGGGTTGGACCTGCTTGCATGTGGTTCGGAGGACCGAACGAGATGATGCGGGGAGAGCCCCCATAGCACGAGGTCTGGAGCACAGAGGTGGCCCTTCATGGTGAGGGATGCTGTTTTCCTCCACAAGGCTGTAATACTTCTCTGTGCCAGACCCTAGTTTGCTTTTTGCTTCAGACATCGGGGCCAGGTTGAGTGCCGCCCAAGCTGGGACAGAAGCTGTCTGTGCTCTGGCCTACAGCTTTAAGGTGCTTCTGTTCCCCTAAGGACCATGGAGTGTGCTTCACTGGCTTCTGTCCCTGATGGGACAGCCCTGGTGGGGACTTGAGGGTAGAAATCTTAGCACCTCCTCCAGCACCTCCAGCTGGAGGAAGGATACGGGACCATAGGGTGTGCCTGTTTTCACGACTCATAAAGCCATCAAAGGAGCACAGATCATGTTGTTTTTGCCTCTCCAGAAGTTCTTCATGAAATTTTATTAAACCTGTTGGCACTCGGGACACACCAAAAATTCTCTGGAAAAAAAAAAAAAGATTTCCAAATTTAACATTTTAAAATGTAGGAAGTGGTGTTTTATGTGTACTTGTTTTTCCAGATGGTTCATTTATTTTCATTGAAAAAGATCAGCACAAGTCAAAACCGCAGAGCTGTCTGGAAGCAATTGAGAAAAATAGAAATACCTTGGAAATGACTGGTTTTGTTATGTGGAACATGATGAAAGGCGAAGTCCAACGCGCAAGCCTGTTCTTTCAGATTTAGTTGTTATAGCCTAATCTAATGTCAAAGTAACCACGACAGCCATTGTCCCCGTCCCCTCCCCCCCGCCCCAAGAGCAAAGGACAGCCTGTTTGCGGCGCCTGTTGTAAGGGATGAGCGGGTGCTGTGGCTTCGTACGTGCAGGTCTGGTCAGGGAAGCTTCCTGAACTCACAGATCATTGCGATCGCTTCCCTGTTGCGTGAGGTTTTCTCGAAATGGCTAGTTTAGGGTGCTCTTTGGAACAGGTTTTTTTTTTTTTTTAAATTAAGATTTTATTTATTTATTTGACAGAGATCACAAGCAGGCAGAGAGGCAGGCAGAGAGAGAGGGGGAAGCAGGCTCCTCGCTGAGCAGAGAGCCCGATGCGGGGCTCAATCCCAGGAGAGATCTTGAGATCATGACCTGAGCCGAAGGCAGAGGCTTAACCCACTGAGCCACCCAGGCGCCCCCAGAACAGGTTTTAAACCAATTTCTTCCTTTTCTCCCTTGGACCGTGATGGAGCTCTCTCGCATCACACGCTCCCAGAGGTCAGCAGGGAGAAATGGGGACCTGAGTCCGGTTGAGGACTTTTCAGCCCACAGTTATTAATTCCCCTCGTAGAGAACACCCACGTCTCTCATCAGCCCCAAATGGGCCAGGGGTTCTGGGTCATGATGTTTTCTGTGCTGGTTGGCAACTGGGGTCGAGTGATGTATTATTAAGAACGCTGAAATTGTTAAAAATGCCGGGGAAGGTGTGACAGCTTACACTTAAACCTGGGAATCGTCTTGTGCCTTCCCCAGAGCATTCAGACTTCCATAGAAGACACGATTCTGGGTGTGTCTGTGAATACATATTCATTCGTTGGGAGGTAACTGTGTATCGTAAAAGAGAGTGCACCAGACGTTTGTGGAGTTCTTAACCACGCACACTCAGATGATGAATATGTACCGGCGTCCTGGACCATCAGATGGGAAAGAACCCTACAGACCTTCCGTGGGCATCATCTCTTAGACGGGGAAGCCAAGGGCTGTGGAGGGCTAGCAGCTGGTGCAGATTCTCACAGCCAGTGGCTGGCCGAGTGAGGACAGACACACGCTCTCCTGGTTCCTGGCCTAGTGGACTTTCCCTTCCACACCACTGTCTCCGGAGCTAGAGCTCTACTGTCCACACTGAAAACGGACCAAGGAGCCTCATGTCAGGAAAGTCTACACATCCGCATTAAGATAAACCCCGTTAGCTCATAAATTTGGCCAATCTGAAATACAGTAGATACAATGAATGAATGAACATGTTCATGAAACACACAGCTTACTACCATGGAATTTCCAAAGAATTTAGAATGAATAATAGAATAGAAATCACCAACTGGTGATTTTCGAATGGCCCATCCTTGTCTTGAAACACAAAACCAAAACAACCTGAGTACATTGTCAAAAACTGTCCTTTGAATCTTTTTCCTTTTTCTTTTTTTTCTCCTAAAACCAATTGGACGTTTAAATATCTGAAGGTGATACGTAGGATTTGGGTAGTAATGAGGGTCTTGGAAAGACGGGCTCTTCCTTTTTTTTTTTTTCAATTTATTTATTTTCAGAAAAACATTATTCATTATTTTTTCACCACACCCAGTGCTCCATGCAAGCCGTGCCCTCTATAATACCCAGGTGGTGGGTATTATAGACGGGCTCTTCCTGAGTCTGAAACCTCTTCCCGGTTTTCCCTCCCCTCCCCTCCCCCTCTCTTTCCATCACCGTCCACTCTCGTCACTGTCCTTAATGAATATTCTCTTGGCTCCGTGTGTTCTGACTTCTTTCTTACGCCTAGTGTCTCGCTGCTCACACTCCTTCCTTCTTTGAGTGTGTGTTGGGGAGGGAGAAGGGAAGTCAGGGAAGGACGGGAAAGCAGGAACGGCGCAGAGCCGCAGCTGCCCTCCCCGGCTGGGGGGAGAGCGTGGATGCTCTACCAGGAGTCCGGAAGCCTGGCCGCGCTGTGGGTTCTGGTTTCTTTGTGACCCTCCGTCTGCAGCCTCTGCCCACCTGCTTCTCACCTCAGTGTTGCCTCGCCGACCCTCTCTCCACGGTCTTACTCCCATCCCTCCCTGTGGCCCTGAGTGTTGCTCTTTACAGGACTTCTGGGTGTCCGTGCTCCCACCTTGGCTCTCAAATCTACATCCCAGCTGCACGACACCTCCCTCTTGATGCTGGGCCCGTGATCGGACTTGCCCGGTACAGAGCTGCTCCTGTCTCTCTCTTCCCTCCCTTGTTCCAGGGGGAGCCTCCTTCTGACAGGCTTGTTTTGGTTAGGCATGGGGTTTTGCTGATGGGACTCAAGTCCGGCCTTGTAATCCGAATTTAATACCCAGAGCTGCCTTCCTGCAATCTGCTTTTCTTTCCTGATCTTCTCTCCACTGTGTGACCACCAGCCAAGGCTCATGGGCACCCGGTCTGCATTGCCTAGCCCACCTCCGTGCTTCTGGTACTCTTGCCTCTGGCTGGAGTGGCCCCTCTCCCAGGCCCACCTGTGCAAATCCATCTTCTTCCACCTTTAGGGCTTGGCGAGAGGGGGCTGCTGCCCAGTCCTCTTTCTTATCAGAAGTGATGTCTTTCGTCCACCCCTCTTTAATTTTCCCTGTTCAACTATAGCGTCTGTGTGCTACCCTAGGGCAATTTGTGTGTAAATCAGAATTACACACAATTTACCTTCTAGAACATACCCTCTTTGAGAGAAGGCACTTTATGTAACACCTCGTCATACTCCCCAAAGCGCTGAAATTTCTACTTTCCACGTAGCAGCTGTTCAAGGAACTTTGTTGAATAGATGAACGAACATGTGAATGAATCATGGGACCTTGACCTTGGCCAGTCCAATCGCTCTCTGAGCCTTGGTCTTTCCATCTGTTGAGGGACGCAGTTGGATTAGATGGTCTTTTAGGTTCCTTTTTATCTTATCTCACATCCAGGTTTAATGTTAATTTAATGTTAAATATTTCTTTGAATTTTACTACTGTGTGTTACATGGAGCAGGCATCAAGGCATCAGGAATTTTATGTATATTTATATATGTGCGTGTACATGTAGATCTTTGTGTGTATATGTGTGTATCCTTGAAGCATCTCCATGACTCACAGACTTATTTCTCTCTCTCCTAGGTTTACAAGTTGTCCTGAACTCCATTATAAAAGCCATGGTTCCCCTCCTTCACATAGCCCTTTTGGTATTATTTGTAATCATAATCTATGCTATTATAGGATTGGAACTTTTTATTGGAAAAATGCACAAAACATGTTTTTTTGCTGACACGGGTAAGTAAGGAAAACGGTAGCAACTTACCTTTAAAAAAAAAAAAGTTAATTTTTCTTCCCAAAATAACTTCTTTGGTTTTGGGAAAATCTAAAACAAAATGTGGGGGAGGGGGGGTGGAAGCCAAATATACCAGTAAAACCAGTAAGAACCAGCCAGTTTTCAGCGTGAATTGTGTTCAGAGTAAATGAGGAGTTAATCTCCTTTTCTATCCTGATTTCCTATGTAATGCATCCTGGCAAATGAGATGAGATGTCCCCAGTAGTAGAACATGAATGGAATCACCACCATTGTTCTATAGCATCAGGGCAGAGGAGAGAGCCATGGACTCGAGAGCATATGCCACGGGGGCGGGGGTCTTTGAAGTGGACCTTGAGGGTCAAGTGGGAGGCATAGCATAGCAGAGCTGGGAGGCAGGTGTTCCAGGCTCTGCAAGGGCACTCAGCTTCCCCTGACTTTGGGTTCCCTGTTGTTCATGTCTGGAGTGGTGACTCCCACATACTCTATTTGCAGATATCCTAGCCGAAGAGGACCCAGCTCCGTGTGCGTTCTCAGGGAATGGACGCCAGTGTGCCGCCAATGGCACGGAGTGTAGGAGTGGCTGGGTTGGCCCAAACGGAGGCATCACCAACTTTGATAACTTTGCCTTTGCCATGCTCACCGTGTTTCAGTGCATCACCATGGAGGGCTGGACAGACGTGCTCTACTGGGTAAGCAGCTGGAGGACAGCGTGTGTGGAATGTTCTTTTTTTGGATAAGAGTGTTCCATTCGTTAGAGTGAAAAGAAACCCTGGCACTCCATTCTTGCGAAGGGAAGCAGACCCTCTCCTCACTTGGTGAAACTCCTCTTTCTTCCTCAGGGCCCTAGTTTCTATTCCAGAAAGCCGCTGTGTAATGTTGGCTGCCTCACTCCCCAGTACTGCTTGGAGACTTGCTGCAGAGTGTGCCCACGAGTCCTAGCTTTTGAAGAACTCCCAAAGTCAGGGCTGTTCTAGATTAAACTCTTAGAGAGCCAAGGGTTATTTTCCAGGTTAAGAGGCTCCTGGACTTCCATGAGTTTGATTTTTTCATTTTTTTTTTAAACATAAAGGTATTCTCTGCCAGATCCTAAACAGAAGATAGGGAAAATAAATTGGATCCCTTTTAGGCTTTCCATGAACTTAGTATAACTTTCAGGTCAAAATGGATTTTTTCCTTATTATAATATTTCCCCTTTGCATCTTCAGCATTTCCCTAAATCAGCCCAGCGAGAGCCCCTATATCTCTCTTCCTTTCTCTTTGGAGCTCTAGAAGTCTGGCAGAGAGGGTGGGAAAGGCACCTAGGATTTCCAGGGCTGGTGGACCCATCCAACCAGCTATGAAAACAGATGCCCTTTCTATGGCTGAGGTCTGGTTCTTCTTGTTCCTGACAGAGCCAGAAGGGTTCACTGTAAATGAAGAACCGTAGTATTTTAACAACTATTTCCCAGAGCTGAGTTTGTTTGTTTTCTCATTTATTTGGTAGAATTTGAAAAAGCTCACAGAAGCTTAGAAAGTGATTTCCATTGCACAGATTGTGGGGGAAAATAGCTGACATGCAGATTTTGAGCCTAAACCCAAGTTCAAATGGGATTAATCAGGATCCCAATAATGACTTGTTAAAAGGCAATTAGTAATAAAGTACTTCTTGAATGGGCAGTCTTTAGTTAGAAACTGAGCAGTAGCTTCTGGCAGTATTTAAATTTTAGACCATAAATGGGGTTCCATATTCCTTTACAACTTCAGGGAACCTGACGCATGATGGTTATAAATAGGTTTTTGCTTCCCTTCCCCAGTGTGCACCATGCTTACAGGGTTGTAGAAGTTCTTACATAGTCATTGTTAGGCAAAGAAGGTATGTTTATTTGCTTCCCCACAGCGTTAGTCTAGTTTTGTAGAAAGTTTTGAGTATCACCAACATGTACCTCGTTTCTCTCTCTTCCCTTCCTTTTTCTTACCGTCCTATGAAAGAAAGTGTGTGTGTGTGTCTGTATGTGTGTGGGTATGCATGTCTGTTTTTTATATCCAGAAGATCATGCCTTTCATGAAGCGGAAGAAGGAGGGAAATTGTATCGGATGAGCTAGGATCATGGCCATGGCAAGGCGACCTTCAAATTAGATAAAGGGTTCATTGTCAGCATTATCTTCAAAGATGCAAATCCTAGTTAGATTACTTGAGGTCTCAATCCCACTCTTGCCTGGAAGTTTCTGATACATAGAAAAGATTCCTCCAAATAGCACAAACTTTGAGCTCTGCCCCCTCCCCACCAAATGGGACAGAAACAATATTTTTGATTTAAGAAAAAAAAAAACGGTCCACTGCTGATCGAACGTACCTGACTAATACACAATTTTATACTTTGTTAATTCTGGGACATGGGTTCTCTCATGACAGTTTTCCTGTTGTCAAGCAAGCAAGAACTGTGGGTATGTGATTAAAGGAGAGAAAACTCCATGCACCCAGAAACAAAAGTTCTCATTGCTTTTTCCTCAGAACATTTAAGTATCACCTAGGACTGTATAATTATTATCTCTAGGGTTAATACGACAATCACAGAGTTAATAATTTGACAATATAATAATTATATTCTGTGTGTGAATTACAGGGCATCTTTATTCTGATGGAGATTCTCAAGAAATTTATCAACATTATCCCAGTCTATATCCCTTTCTTAGAAAGTCTGGGATTTTGTGTAGAGAGACCACTATCCCTAGGATCCTATAGCTAGGGACTTGGGTTCTTGATCTAGAACAGGGATCTATAGACCCATAAGGGGCCAGATAGTAACTATATTTGGCCTTGCAGACCATAATATATTTGTAAGAATGGCACCGTTCTGCCTTCTGTCTCCCCATGTGACTCAGAAGCAGGTACAGATAACACATAAAAAAATGGCTGTGGCTCTGTTCAATTAAAATTTCATTTCTGGACACTGAACTTTGAACTTTGTAGAACATTTATGTGTCATAAAAGAGTCTTTTGATTCCCCTCCCAACTATTCAAAAATGAAAAAGCTATTTTTAGCTCAAGGGCTGTGCAAAGGCAGGTGATGGGCTGGGATTGGCCCACGGGTCCTAGTTTGGTGACCCCCTCCTCCAGACTGGAACCCAGCACTCTTTCCTTGGTGTTCTCCACTGTCAGAGGTTTGTGAATCATTCTAGAATGCAAGAGGGCAGCTGAGTGATCTCCCATACAGTTCACAAAGATCTTATCCTCTGAAACCCATCAGGTTGTTTTTAATTATGTGTTGATTACATTTAACTCATCAGGGAGATAGACAAGAGCCAAGACACCAAACGTTCTTAATATTTAAAGGGGCCATGGTCAGGTGGAAGATACACAGCTGTGTTCCAGAACAGACCTCCCTTGACCAGCGTAGTTCCTGGCACAGAGCAGGTGCTCAGCAAACACTGGTTACTCCTGCTCCTCCTGGTACAATTCCCTTGCCTCAGTGTAGAAGGACCATGTTTGGTTATCAATTTTTTTAAAGATTTATTTGACAAATTTATTTGACAGAGACACAGCAAGAGAGGGAACACCAAGAGGAAGAGTGAGAGAGGGAGAAGCAGACTTCACACTGAGCAGGGAACCCGAAGCAGGGCTCAATCCTAGGACCGTGGCATCATGACCTGAGCTGAAGGGGGACACTTAATGACTGAGCCACCCAGGCACCCCAAAATATCCATTTTTCGTACAACTAGAATATAAAGGGAACATCTTGAGAGAGAACTAAGAAGGTTAGGTTGTAGATATTGATTGAGAGCAAGTTTCTCAATCCTTTAGGTGTTTGTATATGGCGGACAAAGTCCTTGCCAGGGATTACTTCCCATCTTGTCAAGATTACATTCAGTCAGTCAGTGTTCTCAAGCTCACTGATGCCTGACTCTCAAGAATTTCTGGCAAAGAGATGGCTGGGTCTTGAGAAAAAGGCAGGTGGGTCTAATATGCAGGAAGACATACTTAGAACACTTGGGATATGTGGGAGTGGGATTAACCATTTCTGGTGGGCGGGAAGAGTCCTTGTAGAGCTCTTTTATAAGCATTCCCTAAGCATAATTACACTGTCATCTGACCCACACTTACTTGTTGTCTACGGAGGCAGCAGGGTGCAGGGCAGGGGAAGGGCATGAAGGCTGCATAGGGCTGAGAGCGTGACCTTGGGTAGGTCATCACAGCTCTCTGGGCTTTAATTTTCTTGTCTGCAGGATGCACAGTTAGACTCCATGGTCCAATTCTTCAATTCAGAGGAAACTTTTTTAACGTGAGGAAATTAAAAGAGGGTTGGTTTTAGGAGAGTGCTACCATATGTAAATCACCCATGACCTTTTGCTTTAGCACCAAGCTCTTTCCTCCCTGAACACACTTCTGGAGGGGCTGGCTGCCAGACTCCAGCAGGAAGTTCTCATGGTCCAACTGACCACCGGTTTCATTCAAGACACCTGGGTAATTCCTCTCTTGTTGGCTGGGGGCATCCCTTTCTCTTATTCCTTCCTCAAGGGGAGCCACCACCAGTATACCAGGTTCCCAGTAGTGTTTTCACCACTTAGGGGGGAAAAAAAGCCTTAGGTTGGTCTTTAATTGGAGATAAGATTGTGCATCTCAGCCTTTGAAATGAAGGGAAAACATAAACTAAAAAGAATCTTGTTTTCTAAGCACCAGGTGACCCCATATGATGACTTTGATGTGAATCTTTTAAGAATGAGTCAAAACTGAAATCCTTCAGCTCATGCTGAGTTTTCCCTTGTTGATAAACCCATGCAGACAAAACCCCCAGCAGAGTCTCCATGGTCATTTGTGTATTTTGGGGAAGAGCTTGCTAGTTCTGACTCGTCCTGTGTATATGGTAAGGTCTGAGGAAATGCTAGCCTCTGAGAAGAGACGTGGGTTGAGAAGATTGAGTTTTGGAGAAAGACTCGCCCTTGGAGCTTAAGTTTTGTTTGTCTTCCCCCACCTTCTGGAGAGTTCGAGACCATCTTCCATGGCCTTCCCTCCAGCCCCCAGCTGTCATTCCAGTTGGTATTTCTGCTCCAAGTAAATGCAAGTCTGTCCAACACCTACTCGTAAGATGTTAAAAGCTTCTTTAATTAAAAAAAAAAAAAAGTACCCTCCTAAGTGTAACAGACCGCTGTTCCTAGAACATTCGCTGGAACAGCAAACAGATCTGACTGAGGGTGGATAAAGCAGTAGGCCTGGCCGCTGATCAGCCCTCTTTCACCCCATCCCAGCCAGCCGACAGCTGGCGCCAGCCCTCCCAGGGCGGGCCTCCAGCGCCCGAGGTGTACAAGAGGGAGGTCTCCTGATGAGAATCCCGGACTTTGCCCTTCCTTCCCTCACCCCACAAGCATGCTCTCCCCTTTTGCCCGCACTGCTCCCACCCAGAGGAAACAGGCTCAGGGAGGTCTCCGTGGAAGGTCCGGACTCCAGGTGGGGCTCCAGCCACCACGGCGGGCGGCCTGGTTCGTCTGCTCCACACACGGCTTTTTAAAATAAGTTTAGTGGTGTCGTTGCTTTGGAAGAATTACCCTCTGTCTTCCTGCTGAAATTAGTTTATGCAGCTGAATTAGATCAACAATTGCAGCCACGGCCCGGGTTCATTCATTATTCTAATTGCCAATGTGAGATGTGCAGACTGATAGGAGTTCTATTAAGCACATCAATTTTCATGTGGCCAAACAGGTGTTTCATAAGGGATTTAATGCCCTCTCCCTAGACTGAAGCAACAGATGTTAGGCCTTTTTTTTTTTAAATGTTCTCCTTTCCTGTTTGGCTTCTGCATGAGGCAAACATAGTGAAACGCATGCACTTCATTCTGCAAAGCTAAAGCTAAAATCAGGGGACAGGTGAAATGGGAGAAAATCACATGCTTCAAGGTCGAAGGGGCTCGCCCCTGCAAGGCCAGAACCATGACTCTCACAGACCACATACAGTTCTGTTGGGCAAGATTCTGGGTGCTCAGCAAAGTCAGGCCTGCGGTCTTTCTTTCTGTCCCTGGACTGGTCCTGAACACCTCCTTCCTGGGAGAAGTGTTTGCCTAATTTAACACAGACCTGTGCTGCTGGAAAGTTCCATCTCTAGCCATGAACCTTGAAGCACCTGTTTGCTCCTGCATGAGAGCTATTCATGACCAAACGTCCCTGGTGAGGGTCTGCCACGGAGGCCACCTCTGACTGGGATGCTCAAGATTGTTCCAGAAGTAGTGGCACAGGTTTTCTCCAGACCAGCCCTCTTTCTCCTTGCCCCGGTCAGCTCACAGCTAAAGCCAGCTCTCCCAGGGTGGGTTGTCTAGGTCAAAGGTAGATATGGGGGATAAGCACGTCTTTCTTTTTCCTGGGTCCTTCCTTGGGTGCAGTTGGCAAAAATCTCATTCCCCAAAGCATCCTTGAGTATATGTCAACTAGTCGACTTCTGAACACTTTCCTCTTTGTGTTCATTGAGCCGTGCATGCCCTCACTGAAGGTAGATAATCTAGCTTTTAGGTGGATTAGGTTTCTTTGGATAGGCTGACTCCCAATAGAAATTTATTATTTTAGGGTTTTTTTTTCTTTTTTTAAGGAAAAGAATTTATAGAGTCAGGTGTTACAAGTTTGTCTCTCAGACTCTCTAAGACTTTTCCACCATCACAAATTTTAAAAGCAGAAATTTCTAACAACTTGGGTAGAGTAGGAAATACTATCCAGCTAAGCACTAGCTTAGAAAAGCTCGACCAAGATCTGTTCTGAAAATCCATGATCCAAGACTATTTCCAGTGAGAAAGAGCCAGATCCCAGCTGATTTCCATGCCTATGTCAAAGTCTGCTATTATTTGCCCTGAAAGCTTTGATGACTCTACCTGGGCGTGAGTGCACGTGTGTGTGCGTGCGTGCGTGCGTGTGTGTGTGTTGGGAATATATAGTGAATGTGCCTTGGCTACTGTTGTCTCTGATCCAAATCTAAGTAAATGTTTAATTCAATGTATAGAATGCTGTCTCTAACGTGACCGTCTCTCTTTATTAGATCCTCTTTTTAACCCACTCCTATGAGACCATCTTATTTCTTGCAGATGAATGATGCTATGGGATTTGAATTGCCCTGGGTGTATTTTGTCAGTCTCGTCATCTTTGGGTCATTTTTCGTACTAAATCTTGTACTTGGTGTATTGAGCGGGTAAGCTATACCTCTTTCATCTTGAAAGTGGAGTCCTAAGGGCATTTGCCAAGACCACACAGGTTTTGCTAGGTGGGGGCGGCCGGGTGGGTGCCGGACACGTCCTATGTCCCCTGAGATGCTTTCTCTCCTGCCGAGGCTTCCCGAACCGAGATGCTTCCTGGAACCTCACCAGCCTTGACTGAAAGAAAGCTGTGGAACGGTTATCGACCAGAAATTAATCAGCGCTGTTGCTTGGGATTTAAATAGATTTCATTGCTTGCCCTTTTTGTCTGTCCTAAAATGAGATACATTTATAATTGCTTTATTGGTCTGGATCCCAATATGCAGATTAATTGGTACGAAACAGTCGGCGAAACGAGCTGGTCCTGGCCGACTTCAGCAGCAGCACTTGTCCTTACCAGAAGACAAAAAGGAAAGGTCCTGGGTGGGTCCCTGTCCTCAGAGCGGTAGTGTTCCCTCAAAGCCCTGAGTGGTCTGGCAGCTGCCCCTGGGACTCCGCTCTTTAGTAAATGGATAACTGATAACTGATCTCCTTACGTTTTTACAGGTAAATGATGCGATAGGATGGGAATGGCCATGGGTGTATTTTGTTAGTCTGATCATCCTTGGCTCATTTTTCGTCCTTAACCTCGTTCTTGGTGTCCTTAGTGGGTAAGCAGTCAGATGTGTGTTGCCCAGTCCATTGCTGCCTCGTGTGGGGCAGCTCCGCGCGTCCCCCAGCTGCTCCCTGCGGCTTCTCTGCATGCGTGTGGACTCTGACGTCCCTTCTGTGTGTTGCTTTTGGATTGAACTGTGATTCTCTCTGCCTGTACCTTGTCTGTGAGACTCCATGTTTCTGATGCTTGCCACATGTTATTAATCTCACGAAAGCGTGTCCTTGCAGCCGGGCTCATGGGCAGAAGCCCGTGTGCAGAAGCGGATTGCAAGGGACTGAAAGGAGTCCCCCCCACACACCCAGGAAAGGGCCTTCTGTCTTTTGTGCCTGTGTTCCCATTAGTATATAACCTGGCCTTTTTGAGTTCCCCGCAGCCTATCACGAATATATCCAGGGCGTTTCAGATGTTATTGAGAAGGAGGAATGAACCTCGATTACCGCATAAGTCCTGAACAATTTCAGAATCTTACATCCTTCGAGTCATTTATTTGCTTGGTTTTTTGCTGCTGTCACTGTGTGAATTGTCCCTCTAATTCATGATTAGTCTTCGCTTGTGGAATCCCTAATGCAGAGGAATGAGCAGCTTTTGCATACACACTTCCTGTGGCCTTAGGGTCCTCCTCACTTAGTCACCGTATTTGAAATGTCAGTGGGCTGCCTCTGCTCCTTGGATGCCCTCGTTCCCCCCACCCAGCCACCCATAGAGAGGACTCTCTGTGGAGAGTAGAGGCTGACTCAGGAAGGGGTTCCTGGTGTTTCTGGGCTCTGCCTGGCCTGCGCCCAGGGATGCCGTCCCAAGCCCCTGGGGTAGCTCTGTATCCTCACCTCCCACAGACACTCAGAAAGAAGGGCACCCTGAGGAGGAAGAAGGGGCTGTCTGGGCTCTCCCAGAAGCTGCTACGAAACTTAGCCAGTGTTGGAAAGCAGGGGCCCCATCTCCCCAGAGGAGGCTTTGTCACGCACCCGGCTCACACTTCCTCAGGAAGTACTGGTGGGACCCTTGATTCCAGGTGATCGAATTCTCACCCCTTTATCTTCCTCTTTCCAAGTTTGTGTCTCAGGGTGGGGGCGAGCAGCTGCCTTCACGGACTGCTGAGTCGGCGGGGCGCCCTGTATCGCACTTGACCAAACAGGGTCTTCTCCAGAGCAGAGAGCACAGCAACTTGTCCACCCTCTAAACTGCCCTGCCTGTCTTCAGGCGGTAATATATTTGCAGTTCTCCTTGACCGAATATGGTCCATTTCACACCATGGACTGTGCGTCTCAGGAAGCCCCTCCCTAGAGCCTACGCCCCCAGGGAGGGGGTAGGGCCGGGCTGAGAGTGTGACAGCATCCCCCACCCACCACCACCACCGCCAAGCCCCCACCCACAGAGGACGGACTCTGCAAGGCCTCGCGTGAAAGTCTTGGCACTTGGAAGGTGCTTTCAGGCCCATGAAGCTCTTTGGCCGTAGGGTAGTGTCGGGCTGGTACCGGTGGACTTTATCCCTGGGGAAACAGCCTAGTGCCTCTTTTGCCTCAGGAACGGCCCGCACAAGGTTAACAGCAATGCTGGCGTTCATTCCTTGGCGCCCGGTGTCTCCTAAGTTCCACCAAAATGACTGAGGCCATGGAAACTGCTAATTTTAACAGTGCCAGTGACATGCCTTATCTCCAAGCTTCCCAGAGCAGGAGCCACCGCCCAGGCATATGATGAAGCTGCTGGAGAAAACAGGGGAAAGGAAAAGGTGGGCGGAGGGGCTCCTTATCAGAACGGCCGGCGTTCAACGTTGACCCCCATGGAGGCTGACAACAGGAACACCCTTGTGGGACAACCAGTTTACTGGGATCTATTTTAGGGACAGTAAAAAGTAATTTTAAAACCTTTTGGTATCAGAACAAAAGTAGATCCCGTTCTGAGGGAGACTGCAATGGCGCGGCCGGCGCCAGGCCAGAGAACAGAGGTGCCGGGGTGTCTAAGCCACTGACGGGGCGCTGGGCTCAGGCTCTCCTTGCCGAGTGGGGAGAAGGTTGTGAAGCAGAGCAGGAGGTTGCTCCCGCCTTCCTGGACAACCCCCTGCCCTCCCCCTTGACTGGGGGAAATCAAAACAAGCACTTCCTCGTTGCGTTTTTTAAAAATTTGCTTTAGTCTTAGAGTCTTCACAATTTTTGTAGGGAACACGGGAGGGAGGTAGACGTTGAAAGGACGACAGCTTGTGTCGCGTGGCCCCCGAGGGGACACCAGACCCGCACACACATAATCCTTAAAGCGCTGAACTAAAAGCCTCCCATTTTAGAAATTTGGAACTGTCGCCTTCTGTTGAAGATCCATTCGATGATGCCTGTGTGTCTTCAAGTCTGTTAACCCATCGGAGATACGTGTTTCTGCCCTTGACTGTGTGTGTGTGGCCATGCCATCCTATTGTATTGGTGACCTGGTTTTAACCTGCACACTTGGTTTGGTGTTGGTACGTGTTGAAAGCATTCTAAGACGGATGCTTTGGGAAAATCTTTGGTTTTACAACAGATGGCTTTTCTCAAGGTGAGTATGAAGTTTATGAAGTGTGCACCCTGCGTAACCAAGCATGAACACAGATGAAGATTTTTGTCTCTGACGAGAGCGTTCTCTGGGGAGGGGGGAGCTGAGAAGGTCTGCAGCTCGGGCTGCAATTCCACATTGTCATTGAGGAGATGGTCCCCTCATGCCCAGGGATTGGAAAGAATGTCTCATTTACGTCTGTAAGTCAGGCAGATTTGTCTCTTCTCATGCTGGGGTTTTTTTTGTTTTCTGGTTGGTTTTTTTGTTTGTGTGTGTGTGTGTGTGTGTGTGTGTGTGTGTGGCTTTTGGTTTTGTTTTGTTTTTAGAAGCTTGATTTTTTTTTTCTTATTTTTAAAATTGTTCATTTAACACCTTGTCCCTTTTGAGGTTTTTGCCAGTAAATAGAATAAGAGAATTCACTGGTGTCCCAGTGCTTGGTTTCTTTAGAATCACTGCCAGATTCCCAGCGGGGGAAATGGTGGTCCCGGGCAGTAGGCTCTCTTCTTCACCTGCAGGACCCGCCAGATGCCAGGCATACCTGTGGTAAGGCCCCCGAGGTGTGGTTCAGACCCCCAAGAAGAGACTGGTAGAGGCGAAGGTCTGAATTCTGTTCCTCCCAGTGTCACTCACTAACTCTGGGACTTCATTTTGTAGCCCTGAGCTTTGGTCTCCTGGTCCCTCAAGGAGCGATGGCCCTGCTGTGCAGCCCTCCCCATTGAGGGGCTGGCTTTATCTCAGCTAATGAACGTAGAAATAAAGCAGTAAGGGATTATACTCAGTGAATGCATCTTCATCCTAAATCCACGGACCTCCTCCCCGTCCCCTCTCTGGGTGAAGTGGGGACGGACACAGGGGGCTCTTTGGAAATCAAAGTGTGCCATTTTCTGGATTTCCCAGGAAGTGACCACAGGGACCGAGCTTTGTTTACACATGAGTCCTGTACTCTGTGTCCCCAAGAGGAGGCCGTGGAAGTTCGTTGTCAGCCACAAAGTGTCTTGCAGCTCTAAATTGTCGTGACTCGAGTTCTCTCGGACAGTGATTTTTTTGCACAGTGTAGGGGAAAGGCCTTTCTGTAGTGCTGTCGTTAATCATACCAGGTTTAGAGTTGGAGAGCCAAGACGTGATTCTGTTCGAGCCTCAGTTTCTTCTTCTGTGCAGTGGAGCTGATCACACCCACCGCGTGGGTTGCGTGAGGATTCGGTGCACGTGAGCAGAGCGTGCTTCCTCTTTGGCACTGTGGTGGCTTGCGTGAGAGAAGAGAAAACGTGATCTGATGCAAGAAAAAAATCGAATCAACTCAGTCCTTCTAAACTAATAATAACGGGCCAAGATCGGCCTACATTAGTGGAAAGTCAAAGTTATATAATATTTTTAAATGTTTTGTTGCGTCCACACGTGTATATATAATGACATAAGCCAATGATTACCGAAGGATATTGTTACATAAACCACCTCCTGGGCCTGCTTTAAAGAATAGATTAAAATCATTTGTAACTCGCCTATGAATTCGGAGCTTTGGTTTTGCCAGCATCTTAGGGAAAATATTTGAAACACTTTCTTAAGCAGGCTTTGCATGTTAGAAGAGAAGTGTTTCTTTGTAAAGCAGATTTTGTGACCTAAGACTGAATGTGAACCCAGCCCAAGTCTCTCTGGGTTCGAAGCCCTTCATCTCTAAATGGTGTTCTTTGTGTCCCAATGAGCTCCAATCTACCAGATCACAGCTGTCTTTTTAAATCATTGTTCCAATCGTGCATTACCGAAGGCCCGTTCATCTTAACTTCAGAAGTTTTGAAGGAACATGGAGGAGGTGAGGCATTATTGAAAAGAAAAGGCCATTTTCAAACCAGGTGATGATTCTGAGTTTCACTGTTGGGTTCTTTCTATACCCCCCCCCCAGTTGCACCAAGTCCCAGGGCCTCATGAAGAGTCAGGCAGGCACCAGGCAGGCATCAGGCAGCTGTGGGCACGGAGGGAATGGGGAGGGAGGGTGTTGGTAGCCATGGGACTCTGGACTGCGTGATTTTGGGATTTTCCAGAGCAGGATCTGGTTTGGGTCCTCATCGTTTGCACCCTGGTCCATTTAAATCCCGACCATACTGAGCCACGGGCGGTCAGAGATGGCCTCTGACTTCTTCTCCTTGAATACTGACTCAGGAGGCAAAACACAGCAGGTGGATGGTCGTTGTATCACTTGTGAATGTTTTCTAAGTGGAGACCTAACCTCTGGGAAGAGGCATTCTTATAAATTATTCATGACCGGAATTAGGTTCTGCTCTCATTCAACTCTGACCGGCATCTGCTGATTGAAAACGAACCCCAGAATTTCCTCCTATCCATAAGCGCTCTGACGTAGCTGCGTCTTAGAAGAGTCATAGAATTGCTTACAGCATTTGAAAATGCGTGTTGTTAGCCGATGGGATAGTCAGGCTGCCCACGGGATTGGGTGTCCCTCTATTACGGAATGAAGTTGTATTGATTCATGACTTAATTCTGTATCCTGACCAGCAGACTAGGAAACCACATCAAGGTCTAGTCTAAAAACGACAGAGAGAGTACAGGGTTCTTCATAGATCTTATCACTCAAAAAAAAAAAAAAATCTGTATGTCATCCGTGATGATCATGCTACCAGAATTCCAGACAAAGATGCGTTTAATGATCAGTGGCAGCAAAATGTATTTTCTCCCGTTTAGCTGGGTTTGTCTTTGGTCTGAGTAGGCTAATGTGTGAAAGATCTGTCCACACAGTTGGAGGTCTCTCTTGCGTTTAGAAATCATGCGGTGAGAGAGGTTGAAGGTCAAGGGAAAGCGCCATGGGGCCTTCAGTGCCTTCACCTGGTTTGGCTTGGGTGGACCAAGGAGTTGAGCCCCGCTGCAGTTACACATGGAA
The DNA here is from genome assembly GCF_020171115.1 of Neogale vison. Lineage (NCBI taxonomy): Eukaryota > Metazoa > Chordata > Mammalia > Carnivora > Mustelidae > Neogale > Neogale vison. The sequence continues at coordinate 202,070,102 of NC_058096.1, read as the reverse complement.
GAGTGCTGTCTTTCCTCTTTCTCAGGAAGAACCAGGCTAAACGGTTATCTGTACTTTCAAACCCTGAACTTTCCTGTTGCAGAGTTAAAAGGCTATTGGGGGGTAGCTGGCAGCTGGATCCTGGTGCTGTTGGTACCTCGGTACCTGAGGGGCCCGGGATGCTAGCCACACCTGACATGAACAAGTGAGTGGTAACTTCCCTGACGCTGGCTCACAGCTACTGTTTCCATAGAAATGGCTGTGGGGATCCGTGGAAGCAGAGGTAAGTGAAAGTTTTCGCTGATCCTTGTTTCCATCAAGCTGACAACTGTTTCCGTGGCAACAGCAGTGGCCAGCGGCCAGCCAGGCACTAGCAGCACATTCAGGAGAGCCCTCTCACTTGTCAGCTGTGGCTGTCATCTGTTCCTGACCGGGTTCCTTTTTAATAATGCAGAGCAAAGACCTCGGAGGACCGGGAGGCACCTCTGGCCACGTGTGCCCTCCTGGGCGTCCGTCCTGCTGATGGAGAGCTCTGTACTAAGCAGCGGCTCCACCGGCAGGCGGCCTTCCCTCCGCCGCCCTCTGGCGTGTTGATGGGCAGTTAGGAGAGGGGAGAGGTAGTGCCGGTGTCGGCGTTGTGTACGGCGGGTTGTTGAGTCTGTTGATCCCAAGTCCTAGGGGAAGAGGATTCGCTACAGTACTTCCATCCACAGACCTAGCTCTTCATAAAGCTGCTGGTAATTTAATGGTCAAAATTAAAGCCATAATTTTCCCTGTTCCCTATGCGATCGGTGGCCTTAACTGTTGCTGTCACTTTTACAACAGAAGGAATGTTTATGAATTCAATAATTTGCCTTCTTGTGAGAAACACTGATGATTGCTCCTAAGATGCTACTGTCAACCTTATGTCAGTCTTTTTTTTTTCCCCCTTCTGTGAGATGTTCTTTTGCAGGCTGGTAGACTTGCTGCCAGAGATCATCAAATATTGGTTTAGCCTGGCAGCTCTCCCTACAAAGACCAGGATGTCTGTAGTACAGGGAGCTTATCTTGACTCAAGTCTGGCAGTTGCTCCTTTCTTGGAGTTTCATGTTAATATTTAGCTGATGCATGCTCCCCAGCCTCAAGTAGCCTCCTCCCGTACGAGACGGCTCTCCCAGGCCCCCGAGGTGGAGGGGAGCGGCGCGTGTTGCTCTGATATCCTAGGATGGAGAGCACGTGCGTAGAGGCACGGAGTGAGGTGTTGAGCAGTGTCTGGCTCTAAACCCTGACAGATACCATCAAAACATCTTCCCTCTGAAGCAGAACAAAACTCTGATATTCAGAGCTGTATCTGTGAGGATCAAATGAAGACACAGAGCCACCACATTATGAGAATTTAGACTGGCTGTCTAGAAGCCCCGAAAAATTGTGGATTTCTTGTCTCTAGAGGTCTTTCTGACTGTCTTCCTCCACAGTTTGGACGAAGGCAATATGCCTAGAGGCGGTATTAGGGTCTGACCCTGTATCTGCTGATTGGCTTCAATATAATGGAATAATAAGAAGCAGGAAATCTTGCTAGGTACTCCCCCCCCCCTTAATTAGATTTCTTAAGAAAAAAAGTGACATCATCATTTCATGAATATTTTTTAAGTGCTTACACAATAATGTATTTGCGAAACACCTTACTAGACACTGGGTTTCTAATAATGAGATAGAGTTTTTGTCTATATGAAGCTTTTATCTAATGGGGAAGACAGAGATTATAATAATGACTATTATAAATTCTTTGAAAGAAAGGTATGGAATGCTGTGAGAGTGTTTAAATGGCACAGATGATTTCCAGGGGATGAGGAGAAGCCTCCTGGAGGAAGAGAAGAATGAACGAACAGCCATCATATCCAGGCAACCTGGGGGAGGGGGTGGAGGGAACGTATTCCAGTCAAAGGAAAACTCCTTAAAGGCCTTGCCATAGGAGGGAGCAGATGTTGGAATAACGGAGCAAAGCCAGGGGGACAGGCAACCAGGGAACAGGGAAAGGAGGGTGGAGAGAAGAGACTGATCAGCAAAACCCCGATCAAGAAAGGTCATCCTAGATCACAGCACAGTCATTAGCTAAAGGGTAAACCTACTGATGAGTTTGAAGCAGGAAGTTTGTAATTTATATTTGTGTTTTAGAAGAATGATTCTATGTTATGAGGTCTTCAGCTTACCTTAAGGTAACAACAACAACAACAAAATAAAATGACTTTGTGAATGGATAGAAGGTGGATAGAGAGGTGATAAAGAAAATCTAGAAAATGTTAATGGCAGAATTTAGATGGTAGGCATATGGGTATTGACTGCATAATTCTTTGTACTTCTGTGAATGTTTGACTATTTTCTTAACAAAATGGAAAAGTTCACGTATAAAAATCACTCTGGCTGCTGCAGTATGCATGGACTGGGTTGTTAGAAGACTGGATATGGGGAGGCCAATTCAGACTGTTTTATAATTCACTTCTAGCCACAACACAGTAACAGTTCCAGAGTGGACCTTTTATCATAAACGGCTATAAAACTGGCCAAAGCATCTGAAGCAGGTCCCCCCACCCCCCGCCCGAGGACAATGGAAATAGGCAGTATGGGATTGGGATCCCTAAGAGAAGGGAAACGCATCAAATAAGCCCCCATAATTGCCCTGGTTTTCTGCCTGAGGACACTCTTAGGATTAAGGCACAGGGAGGAAGAGCCCAGCAGAGGACAGCAGACTATTTGCTGAAGAGGCAATTAGCAGACAGTGGGCTGCTGAGACAGCTGGAATTTTCAGGACAGGGTACTGAAGAGGGGTGTGCAGAGGAGGGGCTCTGGAAATCTAGGGATTCTCTTAAATCTTTGACTGTAAGCTGCTGTGTGCCACATGAGACTATCAAAGCAAGGTGGAGAACAGCCGCTAGAAAGCTGTGAGCTGCTGGAAACCTCACCGTGCTGGGAAACGGGGGGTTCTGATCAGCTGGAGTGGACTGACCTTGAGGCATACATTGGATGTTCAGTTGGGGCTCCTTTCGCTCTGTAAGAAGAGCTACTGTTAGACCTGCCCTAACAAAGCTTAAAAACAAGTTTCAAAAGGCTCCTGTTAAGCAGCCAATTAATTCGATACCTGCCAGAACAAAAGTCAACACCCGTTACAGAAGACACCTGACTCCAGATGTTCTCCCCAGTGTTTCTCCACATCATTAAGAGTCACAGGACAGGAAAAGAAGCAAGAAAACATGACTCATAGTCACAGGGAAGAAGTCAGTAGAAACAAATGGAGAGATGACAAAAGTGTTGCAATTAGAAACCAAAGACTTTGAAATTGCTACTATAAACCTACTTAAAGAATTGAAGGAAAGGATGGCTATATAAAGTAACAGATGGCAAAGCTCAGTGAAGAAATAGAGGTAATACTATATCTGGAGTCAACAGTTAGAACACTCGGAGGAAAAGAGAAAATGTCAGTGAAGAAGACTTAATGATTTCCAGGACAATATTAATCGGATAACTGTGAAACTGAAGTTCCAGAAGTAGAAGAGAGATTGAAGAAGAAACAATTTCTAAAGAAATAATTTTGCCTCAAATGTTGCAAATTTTTTGAAAAACTGTGAATTCAAAGTCCAGGATGCTTAACAAACCCCAGGCAGTATAAGCACAAGGAGAAGCACATCTAGACCCATCAAAGGCAAATTGCCAAGAATAAAAACTAGAATATTTTAGAAGAAACCAGAGAGGAAAAGGCAATTATGTCCTGGGAGAAACTAAGATTATACAGTGACTTATTCTCAGATACGATGTCAGCTGTAGAAAAATGGAATGGCATCTTTCGAGGGCTGAAAGAAAAAAAAAATTCTGTATTCAGTTACATGTTCCTCAGAAAGTTCAGATGAATTAAAGAAATTTGCAGGGAAGGATTGGTCACCAGCAAATCTGCACTATAGGAAGTGTTAAAGGAAATTCTTCAGGCTAAAGAAAATAATACCAGATTTTTAAAATATACATTAAAAAATAAGGCATGCCAAAAATGGTAAAAACCAGTAGGGAATTTTTCTCATTTCTGAACTACGTTAAAAGATGATGAAAATGAAAGTAATAACCACATTGTAGGGAACACAGTATGTTTAAAAAAAAAAAACCATATGACAACTATAGCACAAAGATAGAATTAAATGGAATTTTACTATTGCAATGTTCTTACATTATATATGAAATAATGTGAATTCATGGTAGTAAATTCAGGATTTACTGAATTTACTATAGTAAATTCAGGATGACTATGTAAATCTTTAGAGCAGTGGTTTAAAAAGTAAAGTGTTACCTTAAAAGCCAAAAGAAGAGGTAAAATGGAATGCTAAATAGTAATTATACTCAGTTATCCAAAATAAGGCAGGAAAGGAACAAAGAACATGTGGGATGAACCAAAAACCAATAGCAAGATGGTAGATATAAATCCAACCGCATCAGTAAGTGCATTAAAAGCAAGTGGACACAATTTAATTAAAAGACATGTCAGCTGCATATAAAAATACAAGAGGCTATAAACTTAAAGATTAAAAACAAAACAATGGGGTAACTATATTAATACCACACAAAAGGAATTTCAATGCAAGCAAGCATCTCATAAAGGGATCAGTTCATCGAGAAGATATGAGGATTCTAAATGTCTTTAAAATACATGAAGAGGGGCACCTGGGTGGCTCAGTCGTTAAGTGTCTGCCTTCAGCTCGGATCATGATCCTAGGGTCCCGGGATCGAGCCCCACATTGGGCTTTCTGCTCAGTGGGAAGCCTGCTTCTCCCTCTCTCACTTCCCCTGCTTGTGCTTCCTCTCTCACTGTGTCTCTTTCTCTGATAAATAAATAAAATTTTTTTAAAAAAATAAAATACATGAAGAAATAAGCTTTAATGTGCATGAAGGGAGCACTGTAAAGTAAAAAGTACGTGGAGAAACTGAGAAATCCACAAACATAGATGAAAGTTCTTATTATCCCCTTTCAATAATTAATAGAGCGAGGAGAAGAAAAACACTAAGTATAGGTAATACCCAAGCACTATCAGCCAAATTGAGCTAATTGATAATTATAGAATACTATATCCAGTAACTGCAGAATACACATTCTGTTCAAAAGTACATGGAACATTAACCGAAGTAGATCATATATGGGCATCAGAAATCTCCCTCAATTTAACAAGATTGAAATCTCAGAAGTATGTTTTTTTCTAACAGCAATAAATGTGAAGTAGAAGTCGATCACAATAAAATGTCTAGACAGTTCTCCAAATATTTGAGAATTAGATGACATATCTCTAACTTACAATTCAAGGAGAAATATTACAGTAAATGTGATAAAATATTTTATCCTGGAAAATGAAAATGCAGCATCTCAGAATTCGCGTTATCCATCTAAAGAGTGCTGAGAGGGAACGAGGAAAGCTTTAAATTCAGTAGTCTACATTATCATTTAAGCATCTAGAAAAAGAAGGGCAAAAATTTGTCCAAGGTAAGTGGAAAATAAGAAAGGAAGCCAATGAAAGAGGAAACCCAAAGAACAGGTAAAGTTAACAAAGACAAAAATGGGCTCTTTGAAAAGCTTATTCATATCAGATCTGTAGCAAGTCTAATCAAAATAGAAAAAAGCAAATTTTAAATTATTAGTATTAGTAATGAAATAGGGACATCGCCACAGACATTAAAGCAATAGCAAGAGAATAGGGTAAAACATTTTATGAGAATAAGATCAGTAACTTAGGAGAAATCGGCAAATTTCTTGAAAAAACACAGCTTACTGGAATGGACTCTAATAAATAAAAAATGAATGAGCCCCTTTATTTGCTTTTTAAGTAGAATTCAAAATCACAAACCATCTTTCAAAGAGAACTAGAGGCCTCGATGATGTCAAAGGTGAATTATGTCAAACGATTGAGAATGTCATTCCTAAAAAAAAAAAAAAACCTTTGGCAGATAATTGAGAGTGAACATTTTCCATGTCCTTTTATGAGGCCAGAATAACCTGAATATGAAACCAAACAGCCGTTACAACCTCTTTCATTAATATGATGTAACAATTATCAAATATTAGCAAATCTAATCAAGCAAGATGAAAGGAACAATACTTCAAGAACAAATGGGATTTATACCAAAAATACAAGGTTGATTCACCACTGGAAACTCAAACAATGTAATTTGCCATATTAACCAAATGAAGAAGAAAAACCATATGATATTCTCAGTAAATACAGAAAATGCTACTGACCGTGTTCTGTAACCATGATAAAAACTCAGCAAACTAGGAATATGTGGGAACTTCCTCAGCCTGAAAAATCTTGTCTACAAAAAACCAAAAACCTCACAAGATTGTACCTAATACCATCCCTAATGGTGAAAGACTGAAATGCTTTTTTCCCCTAAGCTTAGAAACAAGGTAATCCTTCCTCTCTCACCCCTTTTTTCAACATTATACTACAAGCACTAGCTAGTGCATTGAAACAAGAAAAAGAAAAAGAAAAAGCAGAATGATTAGAAAGCAAAACCTATTTCTATTTACAAAGTGACCAAAAACCTGTTAGAAATGAGAAATGAACATAACAAGGTCACAGAATATAGGATCAATTTACAAAAATTAATTTTATTCCTGTATACAAGCTGCATGTGTGTGGCAAATGAACTTTGAGGAAGCATTAAAACATCGACAAGGGGACACCTGGGTGGCTCAGTTGGTTAAGCAGCTGCCTTCAGCTCAGGTCATGATCCCAGCGTCCTGGGATCGAGTCCCACATCGGGCTCCTTGCTCGGCAGGGAGCCTGCTTCTCCCTCTGCCTCTGCCTGCCTCTCTGTCTGCCTGTGCTCGCTCGCTCTCCCTCTCTCTCTGACAAATAAATAAAGAAAATCTTTAAAAAAAAAATATCGACAAGTTAGAATACTTGGGCATAAAGATGAGGAACGATATGGAAGATCTCTACGCTGAAGAGTATAAAACACGGATTAGTCAAATCAAAGATGCTCTAAAATAAATGAAGATGTCCCACGATCATGGGTTGGAAGACACGATATTATGAACATGTCCGTTTCCCTCAAAATTTCTACATATCCAGTGCTATCCCATTTATAAATCTTAATAGCTTTTTTTAAAAGACATTGACAAGCTGATTCTAAAATGCACGTATAATTACTCATTGTCACATAACCAAATAATAACCAAAATAATCTTGATGATGGACAAAGTTGAAGAGCTTACACTACCTGATTTCAAGACTTACTCTAATGCAAAGTAGATTTAATGTCATCCTGGCAAAAAGATAAATATATAGAATACTTGAGTGGAATAGAAAATCCAGAAATATAGATATGGTCTTTTTTTTTTTTTAAAGATTTATTTATTTATTTATTTGACAGAGAGAGATTACAAGTAGGCAGAGAGGCAGGCAGAGAGAGAGAGAGGAGGAAGCAGGCTCCCCGCTGAGCAGAGAGCCCGACGCGGGACTCGATCCCACGACCCTGAGATCATGACCTGAGCCGAAGGCAGCGGCTTAACCCACTGAGCCACCCAGGCGCCCTGGTCATTTTTTTTTTTTTTAACAAGGTGGTAAGTAATCTGATGGAGGAAAAAATCTTAGTAAAATACAATGAATTAATGGACCTTGACCCTTAGCTCACACTGGACACTAGTGCTGACTTGAAATGGACCATTAAAAAGAAAAAATGACCTTTCTAGATGATTTTGTCCTTCAGAAATAGGAATTTGAGAGGGAAACCACATCTTAGGGGAAATCTTTCCTCTGTCTATAGATAGTTATCTGACAGAATTGTAGCTATAATATACAACGAACTTTTAACAACCAAAAAGATAACCCAATTAAAAATTAGCAAGAGACTTGGACAGATACTATATAAAGGAATACATAAAAACAGCCAATGTGCATGTAAAGATGATCAAAATCCTTAGTCACCAGGAAAATGCAAGTTAAAACTGCAATGAGAGACCCATAACAAGAGTAGAACAGCTAAAATTAAGCTGAACAATACCAAGTGTTGGCAAGAATATAGAGCGATTTATGCACTCATACATTACTCACAGAAGCATAAAATGGCTCAACCACTTTGGCAAAATATGTCAGTTTCTCATAAAGTTAAACAAAAACCATACTGGCCCAGCAGTCCCATCCCTGTGGGTAATGACCCAAAAGAAATGAAAACCTATGTCCACCATGACTTGTCTAGGAACATTCAAAGAGCTTTGTTCTAGAGGCTCCAACCTGGAAAAGCCCCAGTGTTTGTCAACAGGAAAATAAATAAATTGTGATGGAATCAGAAATTGGCATACTATCCAGCAGGCAAAGAAATGGAAACACTAATGCCTTGTTATTGATGAAGCTCAAAAGTGTTGTGCTGAAGGAAGAGAGCCCAGTACAAAAGAGAGTAGTATATGCTGTGAGTCTGAAGTTCTAGAATAAATAAAATTAATCCATAATATAGAACTTAGATCGCTGATTTTTTCAGGTAGGAGAGGGGCGCTTGGCTGGGAAAGGAAATGAGATACTTGGGCTGTAGCGTATGTGTTCTGTATATCTTGACGGGGCTGTTGTCGGTGAGGAGTGTCAATGTTCGCTAAACCACAAACTTGAAACACATGCGTTTTTATTCATAACTGGAATTTTTTATAAAAGTGATCGTAAAATACCATCAATGTGGAATTAAGAGAGACTTTGCTTCTGGTGAGGATGTAGTAGCAGATGCCAGATTTACCCTCCTACCCGAAGCAACAAAACTGAAACCAGACTATGTATGTGAACACCAGACACCAGGTGATGAAGGACAGGGACCAATCCCTGAGAAACAGGAAGTAAGCTGCACAAGGACCGTGACTGCCCCCGCTCCCTGGCTTGAGAGAGTTCTGGGGCCACCATATCACAGGAGGGAAGGACCCTGGTGGAGCCCTGTGACCTCCCGAAGTTGAGAAGCTAAGTATCTGCAGAAACCAAGGTGGCCAGAGTATGCGGGAGAGTGTGTAAGAGAGGAGAGAATGGCCTAGTAGGATCTCTGCAGAGACCAGCAGAGGGTCCCCCGCAAGGTGTGGCAGAGTTTACTCTTTATCTCTTGTCGGTAGGAAACTACCCGAGGCTGAAGAAAGGGATCCGGGAGGGTGAGGGTCCATGCTCACACAGGGCAAGGCACATGGCCTGGTCCCACCAGCCACCCTGGAGAAGTTCCTCATTCCTAGGACATTGGGTAAAGTGCTCAAAGGACTTGCCCAGTTACTGAGGAATAACTAGGCCTCCATGAGGAAGTGTTCCAGACTGATCCAACAAAACTGAAGCAAGACACACAGGACCAGTGGGATCCAAAAAACTGGATCCCAGAACAAAGCACTAGAATATTTTTAGGAATACAGAATATCGAACACCCACCAAGAGGGAACTTACCATGTCTGGCATTCAATTAAAGGTGACCAGGCAGAAAAACATGACCCCTAATAAGATTTGATCAATCAATTGAAACCAACCCAGAACTCACACAGATGCTAGAATTAGCAAAAGGAACATAAAAACATCATTATAACTGTAGTCCATATGTTTACAATGTTAAACAGAGGCATGCAAGGTACCAAAAAATATAGCTTAAAAAATCAAGATCCCAAGAATCTAATGAAAGATGTACATGACCTCTTCTACACACAGTTCTGCTGAAGGAAATTAAAGAAGACCTCAGGAAATAGAAGGAGAGATGATCATGGATTGAAAAGCTCAGTTTATTGAGATGCCAAAGGACAGTATTAAGAGAAGGTGCTTTCTTTTGTAAAAAGACAGGAAAGGAAGAGCGGGTGGGGCGATGTAAATTTGGTTTGTTGGTGGGAAGCTGAGAATATTCTTGCCTAATTCTTAGTTTCTCTGAAGCAAAAGGCAAGCTTAACTGCTGAGGGGAAGGGAGTAGCTAACTAGCGGGCGGCGTCGTATGTCTGAAGAGCATGGAGAAGGCTCGAGTGAGTCACTGAGGAGGCTCAGATGAGCTGGGAGGAAGTGATGTGTTGTGTTGAGATCTTACTTGAAGCTGGCGATGAGGGACTTGCACTGATGGCAGCCTGTCCCAACCATCCCTTCCCCAGGGATGGAAGAGCATTTAGGTTACCGGCAAGAACTTTGCCCAATAGATCACTGACGTATCATGAAATCTAAGTTCAATTAGGAGGAAAGGAGAGACTTAACAGACTGGGAGACAATGGTCCAATGGATTGGGCATTTCAGAGAGGTAAAAAAAAAAAAAATGTCCAGAGTGGCAGTGAGGAAGTTGGCTGTTAGGAGGTTATGGTCAGAATGCAGAAGGCTGGGGTTTCTGATGAAGTTAGGGATGGTGAACATTTGGGGTTGGCAGGGATGGGGTGGCTGAAGCAGCATGGGACGGACGGCCATTGGAGATCAGTAGGTCAAGGATTGCAATTTTGGGTGTTGGCAAGAGTCCCCCAGAAGGATGGGAGGAGTGGAGAGGGAGGCTGGGAGCCAGGAGTCTTCGTTAAGGAGGCTGACCCAAGCCGACCCTGAGGAAGTGGAGAAGGCCACGTCTTCCACTGATAAACTATCCCTGCAGGAACAGGGATTTTTTTTGTGCGATGGACTTCTACAGCAAAATGGAGTGGGTTAATGAAGATGTTAAGAGGAAGAGAAAAGCAAGCAACTCCACCTTGAGGAGGGATCCGGAAAGACCGCAAGGGAAGCAGAGCGGGAAGCTTCAGGGTGACCCAGATTTCCATCCAAGCAAAGTGGACGGGGGTCCCTTTGAAGAGGTTGAGGGTACAGGAGCAGGACTTCCAGAGGGCACAGGGAAGGGTTGAAAAGTGAGGGAAAGCCAAGTCAGGGACAAGGTCGTGCGGAGGAATGTGGGGACGGGCCACCAGGTGAGAGGGATTGGGCATTGTACGTGTGCCTTGCTTTGTGCAGGCTTTTGCTGGTCATCAGGAAAGGGAGTGGAGGCTTGGTGGTGAGGTCTCCCGATGGAGGAGGGTCCTTGGCTGACAGCCACCCAGGCCCACTTGGTCTGGCTCACCTGGCCTGAGGTGTGTGCTAGAAGCTTCTGTCTCTCCAGAGATGCTCTCCCGAGACCCCCGGGGTGGTGGTTATTGCAGCCGGTGTGACTAGCCCAGCTGCAGGTGGAGGGTTGAGGGTTTGGGGCGGTGGCTCCCCCCGCCAAGCGGATTACCAGTTACTGTGGTGACTGGTTCCGGCATGTCACCATGGTGGGGACAGCACAGGTTAGCAGGAGCCTGGTTGTCATGCTGGTGGCCTCTTCCTGCTGACGTGACCTTCTCCGGTGGGCTTCACTTGTCCTGAAGGGGGTGGCCTCATCTGCCCTGTCACTTGTCTTGTAGAGCTGTCCTCAGAACCAAGCAGAGAAACAGACAGGAAGGGACCTGTGAACCGAACAGACCTTTCCCGACACAGATGTTTTCAGTGTTGGCCGGACTGTCATCTCCTTGGGACAGACTGTCTCTAGGCCTGTGAAAGCCTCCTTCTTTACACTCTGAATGCTCCCTTGCCGGCCCTTCTCTCCAGGACGTCCCAGCTTCCCGGGACTAGAGCGGCTCTGGAAGCACTAACCTAATTTCTCTAAGTCTGATTATCCCAAGAGTTGGGTTTGGATTCAGGGATAAAATATTAATCTGCTCAGAACTAGATCATGTCCTGTAAATTCTGCGTGAAACTCAATCTTGGTCTAAGCGGAGTTCTCTGCTGCCACCCTTGGAGCCTCCAAGTGTTTGCGGCTTCTTGGCTTCTGAGTCTGAGAGGCTTTTGCTCTATCTGAGGAGTTGAATTTTGGGGGGCAACGGCCTTGTACCCACCCACGTGTGCGCTGTGCCCTGTGCCCGACCCGGGCTTAGATCCTGTGCAGTTGCTGACGAGCCGGCTGACGGAGGCATAACCATTGAGGGGCCGCGGGGCCCGCCCTGGGGGCCACTTGCACGCTCTTCCTGTCTGGCCCTCGGTCACCCACGTTTGGGCATCTACGCCGCTCCCAGCAGCATGGCCCAGATGTACAGGGGAGGGCTGGCACATCGGAGGGTGTTCTCCCGAGGAAGCCAAACTCTGGCTGGCCGTGGAAGGGAGGGCATTTGCAAGGATGTAAAGAAAGATTCCAGCACATGGCGAGGAACACGGGGCCCAGTGCACACGTGTATTGGGGCCTGGGTGCTCTCTGCCAGCTGGTGTGCAAGGGGTGGGGGTGTCAGAAAGAAGCTGCTGCACTTGGGGAGCCCCATGAAGGAGGCGGGAGTTTTTGCTTCCGTTGACGGGAGCTGTGGAGGTGCGTGAAAGTCAGGTGATGAAGTGGAACCAGGCCTGGAAAGCAAAGCTGGGGCCCCGCAGGGTGACATGGAGTGAGGGGGGAGCTAGGAGGTGGGGGGGGGGATCTGATGGTGAGGGGGTGAGTGGACAGGCAGCGTGGGGTGGTGGAGATCAACATGAAGGAGTCGACGCAGAAGGCGCTTGGGGGCCTCAGAGGGGAGGCGAGATCTGTGGACTTGGTGGTCAACTCTGGGTATGGATTGTGTGAGAGAGTTTTCTTTTGTTCTTTGTTAACAGAGAGGCTAAGACAGACACCCGGCACCCGGCTACAGGCTTTGCACAGTTTACTTCTTTCAGTCTTCTCTAATACCTTACTGAAGTGCTTTTGCCTCCGTTTTATAGCTGAGGGCAGCGAGGCTCAGAGAGGTTTCACTTTTCTCAAAGTCACACAGCTGGTCAGTCAGGATTCCTAGTAAGCTAGAAATCAGATTCCGAGCTGTGTGTCCCCGGGGACCCAAGCTACTTCTCCCATCAGTCGGAAGCTCCTTGTGTGTCAGGCTCGGGGATACCTCCTGGGGGACCCTGTCTCCCCTGGCTGGATTCTGTGCTGATACGGCCTGAGCTGCTGTGTTCTTCCTGTTTTACCTGTTTCTTTATCTCCTCCCGATGACTCCCCCAGAGCAGGGTGGAGTAGTGGCATACGGAGGCTTCAGAGAAATTGGTTTCTTTTTCCTCTTAAAAGTGCGTGTGATGGCGCCCCTGGGTGGGCTCTGTCGGTTGAGTGTCCAACTCTTGATTTCGGCTCAGGTCACGATCTCAGGGTCGTGAGATCGAGCCCCACACCGGGCTCCCTGCTCAGCAGGGAGTCTGCTTGAGATTCTCTCCTTCTCCCTCTTCCCCTTCCCACTGGCTTGTGCATCTATTTATATCTATTCTTTAAAAAACAACAACAACAAAACGAATGCTAGGGAACAAGTTCCATTCTAGCTCAAGTGGTCTTTTTGGATCCTTTTAGTAGGGATGGATGTCTCTGAATCCCCAAGTGTCCCTTAAAATATGCTCATTCCCTTGGTATCAACGAAACGTGAAGGTCCACAGAGGGCACTTCTCACCCATCCTGCCCTCCAACGAGGACCCTCTCCTGGGAGGGAGAGGCTCCATCTCCTCTGCGAGCCTCTCCCCAACGGGTGCACCGCTGACGAGTCCAGTGGGTGGGATTGGGTTGAAACTCTTAGCGATCCCAGCAGATGGATTTGGTCCCAGCTTCTCCCCTGGTCCGGTGTTGCTTGCCTGCAGTCAGATCCTGCCCCCAGACAGGCACAGGCAGCCGTCACTCCGTTCCGAGCAGTTCTAACCAGGCTCCTAACGCAGCAGACAGTGTCTGTGCATAAGTAGGACATGCGCGGGGTTGCTGGTACCTTCCAACAGGTTTCTTTGTTAAGGGTTCTGCCACCGTCCAGAGTCAGACTTCAGGTACACATTTTCCTCATTTTTCCTTTAAACACTGGAATCGGAGAAGTCTAGCGTGAGGTTTCTCAAGTGACTTCTTAACTAACACATTGCACGCCTGTCATGGCAGCTAACGATGTAGGCTTGGCTCATTTGATTGAAGGATGTATTTCATTCGGAGAAAGTGATGAAATGAGAGAGCCCATGTTTTCGAAGAACGCCTCTTAGCACACGTTTTCTAAAAAACAGATTGAAGCAAGGAATCTGTAACTTTTAGCATGCAACCTGCATGGGAAATTTTCTGCCGGAAGCACTAGAATTCTTTGGTAGCCATGGAAACTTAACTCTGCAGAGAGAGAGCGCAGCTCTTCTGTCCTCCGACAAGGAGATGCAGTCAAAGGAAAGGGTAGTTTATTCTAAGATGCCAGATACACTTTCTTCCTTTCCATGGAGGACTTTTTAAGACTTGGCAGGACACTGGCTGTCTTTGTTTCTGTTTTAATGACAATGGTGGGTGCAGTTTTAGGTGCTAGAACGTTACATGGCCATTTGTCTTCAGATACGCCCAGTCTAGTGCAGAGCCCACAATCCATGTCTATGAAGTGGTCGTTATTAACCTAAGACCTGAGTCTATAGGGGCACCTGGTAGCCCAGTCGGTTAAGTGTCTGACTCCTGATTTCAGCTCAGGTCGTGATCTCAGAGCTGTGAGCTCAGGTCCCCATACCAGGCTCTGCACTGGGTGTGGAGCCAGCTTAGGATTCTCACTCTCTCTCTGCCCCTCCCTCTCTTTCTCTAATAAAAAAAAATTAAAAAAATAGAAAATAGAAAAATTGAAAGAAAAAAAAAAGACCTGAGTCTATAAAAGCATTTATTAAAATTTAACCTATTCCTGGGGTGTCCGAGTGGCTCAGTCAGTTAAGCATCTGCCTTCAGTTCAGGTCATGATCCCAGTGTCCTGGGATCGAGTCCCACATCGGGCTCTCTGATCAGTGGAGAACCTGCTTCTCCCTCTGCTGCCCCCGTGCTTGTGCTCTCTCTCTGACAAATAAATGAAATCTTTAAAATAATTAAAAAAAAAATAAGATGTAGCCTAGTCTTCCCGAGCAATGGCCGCCACTTTTTTTTTCTTTTCTTCTTTTTTGTTTTTAATAATTTTTTTATTTTTTATAAACATATATTTTTATCCCCAGGGGTACAGGTCTGTGAATCGCCAGATTTACACACTTCACAGCACTCACCAAAGCACATACCCTCCCCAGTGTCCATAACCCCACCCCCCTTCTCCCAACCCCCCTCCCCCCAGCAACCCTCAGTTTGTTTTGTGAGATTTAGAGTCACTTATGGTTTATCTCCCTCCCAATCCCATCTTGTTTCATTTATTCTTCTCCTACCCACTTAAGCCCCCATGTTGCATCACCACTTCCTCATATCAGGGAGATCATATGATAGTTGTCTTTCTCTGCTTGACTTATTTCACTAAGCATGATACGCTCTAGGTCCATCCATGTTGTCTCAAATGTCAAGATTTCATTTCTTTTGATGGCTGCATAGTGTTCCATTGTGTATATATACCACATCTTCTTTATCCATTCATCTGTTGATGGACATCTAGGTTCTTTCCATAGTTTGGCTATTGTGGACATTGCTGCTATAAACATTCGGGTGCACGTGCCCCTTTGGATCACTACATTTGTATCTTTAGGGTAAATACCCAGTAGTGCAATTGCTGGGTCATAGGGCAGTTCTATTTTCAACATTTTGAGGAACCTCCATGCTGTTTTCCAGAGTGGTTGCACCAGCTTGCATTCCCACCAACAGTGTAGGAGGGTTCCCCTTTCTCCGCATCCTCGCCAGCATCTGTCATTTCCTGACTTGTTGATTTTAGCCATTCTGACTGGTGTGAGGTGATATCTCATTGTGGTTTTGATTTGTATTTCCCTGATGCCGAGTGATACGGAGCACTTTTTCATGTGTCTGTTGGCCATCTGGATGTCTTCTTTGCAGAAATGTCTGTTCATGTCCTCTGCCCATTTCTTGATTGGATTGTTTGTTCTTTGAGTTTGCTAAGTTCTTTATAGATTTTGGACACTAGTCCTTTATCTGATATGTCGTTTGCAAATATCTTCTCCCATTCTGTCAGTTGTCTTTTGATTTTGTTAACTGTTTCCTTTGCTGTGCAAAAGCTTTTGATCTTGATGAAATCCCAATAGTTCATTTTTGCCCTTGCTTCCCTTCCATGCTCCTGGATTGGAAGAATAAATATTGTGAAAATGGCCACCACTTTTGATAAGGAATTGATATACAAAGATAAGACGCACATGGCCCCTTCTTCACAGAGCTTACAGTTTAGTGTTAGAAGAAAATACTAGAGAACAATTTTTGTGCTGTGAATGAAATTCTATGCCAGCGAGATTCATCCAGGAGACTCTAAGGACGTTAGAGAAATGTGCTCACAGGCTGACCCAGCAGCGTGGACGAGGATGGGGATGAGCCGCTGAGGCTAACTTGGGGAACACCAGCGTACCGCAGTAACACCTCTGTGCCTTGGAGGAAATGAGGGAACTTGAGGAGGGTTGGAGCAGGTGGTTAGAGAGGACCAGGAGAGACAGAAGACCAGACTGATCCTGCATTAGTGGGCTCCGTCCCTCCTGCTCTGGGGGTGGGGGAGGGGAAGCGCCACATGTGCCAGGTCCCTGAGGTTAGGTGTGGACATGCCCTCTCAGCTGTGGTTCGCAGCAGATATCCTTGTCATTAAAAGCTGGGGGGATAAAAGTTAGGAAATACCTATGGTTTGTCTTCTCAAAAGATGGGAACTGTTTTCTATTCAGAACATTTTCTCAGAGACTTTTATGTCCAAAAAGGCCGTCAAAGACATGAAAAAGGGAACGTGGGTTTGAGGACGTCGCTTAAGACACCCAAACCTGTGCGAACAGAAATTAGGAGGCACTCCCTTCACGGAAAGACTCCCCACAGCGGTTATTTCCGGATCAAAGAACGGTCCTAGTGTGGCTGCCTGGAAGTGTGACTGTTGGATGCTTTCTCCAGCCTCTTGCTGTGGTCAGCCAAAGCCCTCCGTTTTCTCTTGTCCCTCTTCCCAGCCAGTGGCTCACTTGCCATCCAAGACCAACGCCCCAGATGAGCTCCCCTCCCCTGCAGCCCTGTGTCACCTGCAAAGGCGCATGTCACAGTGGGGTGCATGACCTTCTCCTGGGACACTGGCAGGCTCTTCTCGTGCAAAGACAGCCTCCTGGGGGGGCAAATCCTGGCCTTTTGTGGTTGAGGGAAACTGGAACAAAGCCAATGATTTTGATGAACTTTGAACCTGAGCCAGTGCCACTCACTTAAAATATTTTTTAAATTGTGAAACATCACAGGTTGTTGATTTTTTTCCCTCCCTTCCTCCCTGCCCACTCCACCTTCTCTCCCTCCCTTCCTTTTTTATTTTATTTTTTTAACAGAACACCTCATTTCCTTGAACAACACTAAACTTGTGTGCTTCCCCCAAAATTAGATTTAAACATAAAAATATGTTTGGAGCCCAACTACTTTTTTTATTCTGTTTCATTTCCTTTATGTCTACATAGTGGAAAGAATTAACACCTAAGAAAGACTGGCCTCCACTCATCAAAACCACTGGCTTACTTCTTCTGCTTCCCCACTCTTTTTATAAATGTTGCATGTGAGTGTGTGTATGTGTGTGTGTGTGTGTGTGTGTGTGTGAGAGAGAGAGAGAGAGAGAGTTCCTGAGTCCTCTCTTTCCCTGGAAATCTGAATCCTAGTAGTTCACATGTGGGCTTTGCTCACTGAAGGCTTTTATGCTTGTTTGTGTTTGTTTTCTCTGTGTGTGTGCGTGTGTGTTTGTGTGCATGCCCAAATTTCAAAGCATTCGTCTACATTTTATTTGTGTGGGTCTGGTTAAAACAAATAGCATTACAACCCAAGAAGGAACCCTATCTCTAAATCAACCCGACTTCCAGTGACCCATTTACTTTATGGGGCGTTTGAGAAATAACAAATTCCAGAGCCAACTGTGTGATGGCAGTCCCCTATGACCTGCCCTACCATTTGAATGCAGTGGTTTGCTTCAGGCTAAGTGCTCTCTCCCCCGTAGTGTTGGCTGAGCTGAGGCTCCCAGAGCGCGGGATGTCGGGACCTGTAAATCCTGGCACTGTCAGGGTTTAGGGAGCTCTCTGCAGTGTGGGGCATGTACACAGGGGCTCCTGGGGTGGGGGGGAAAGCTAGCTTCTTCCAGGCAGAGTGTGTCTTCCTGGAGCAGAGCTTTCTGGGGCGTATACTATCCCTGGGCTAAGCGCGGAGTCGGGGCTCTGGAGGAAAACCAGAATGCCGAGGGTAAGCAGAGCCTTCCACCTTGACCCAGCCCTCCTGATCCTGACCAGTAAGTGCCCTGTCTGCACATCTCCTAAGCCGGGAAGCAGAGGGATAGGGAGTCCTGTGGAAAGGATGCTTCGTTTGCAGTCCAGTTGTCCTGTTTCCTAATCCTGGGGTGCAGGATCAGTAACACCACCTTGTTGAACTTCAGCTTTGGCTTTTGCAAGATGGGAGGACAGTCCTTGTCCTCCTGCCTGTCCCGCACCAAGGTAGCGAGGACCTGCGGGACAGTGCGCCTAAAGATGCCTAGAGGATCCCAGATAGAAATCCCCCTATGTAAGAGGTTTGTTTCTGTTATTACTAGAAAGGGGCCGTGACCTGGCTGACCCTCCTGCAGGAAACTGACGCAGCACCCCCGCTGCACGAGCGCAGATCCTGCTAGCACTGATGTTGGTTGGCAGGTGGGCCCCGGGCCAGGGTAGTCTCGGGTTAGGGCTGCTAAAGGCAGCTGTGCATTCAGGCTCTGCCTGTCTCCGAGCCTGCTGCGTGTGCTCTTCGCTTTTCCTCTCCCCTCTGCAGGGCTTTGCTGGGGCCCATGTGACTGCCACCCGGGGTGTGGCTGTACCCTTGCTCCGCAGTCAGGACCTCTCCTGGCCATTGCTTCTGACTCCCTTGGCCCTTAGGCTTCTTGATGCCACCAGACGTCTTGGCTGGACGGACTGAGAGAGGCACCGGCGAGGAAGCAGACAGTGAGGAAGGGACCACTTCGTAGCAGTCAGGGGTCCGGCTTTCCCTTGGAGCCACAGAGGAGGCCAGGAGGCTTGAGCCACGGTCATGGCTGGACACAGTACCGGGCAGTGTGTTGCAAGTGCTGGCCCGAGTGAGATGGGTGTTGTGTGGGCCTGGGGAAGAGATGCGGGCAAGGTTTATACCACAACCCCTGCTCCAGCTTCCCTCCCGAGGGGCTAGCCCTCTATCAAAGGCCCCCATCTCCATGGCGCCCACTCTAGAAGCTGCTATCTCCCATGGCTTCCTGTTTCATCTTCGGGGCACTTGGACTATTAGAAGTTTCTGCCTTCTCTTGCTCTGAAATCAGTCTTACTCTGCTTCTGCTCTCTCCCTGGGGCCCACAGGAGGTCCACTTCCTCTTTTCTATGGCAGCCTTCTGGAGACTTACGGACCAGAAACGGGGCTCTTCTGTGGCTCTCTTCTCTATCCCCCCTCCTGTCTGACCTTCCTTTGCCCCCTGCCAGCGGACCTTTCTTTCCTGAACACGTGGGCGTGGAATCTCCCCATGGCAGGAAGCAGGGGGGCATCATTTGGCCCTGGAGGAATGGATCCACACTCGGGGAGAAGATGGCTCCCGGTGGGGCCAGACCCAGGAGACCAGTGTCAGGAGACAGAGGCCAAAGTGACCGCCGTGTGAGGCTGACTGAGAGTCAGTAATGGCGACCCTCACAGGTGTTCTTCAGCACCTTCTACAGAAGTTGGAAATTTTGTCAGAGCCATGTTACTTCTTTTTTTTTTTTTTTTAAGATTTTTATTTATTTATTTGAGAGAGAGAGAGTGAGAGAGAGCATGAGCGAGGAGAAGGTCAGAGGGAGAAGCAGATTCCCCATGGAGCTGGGAGCCCGATGTGGGACTCGATCCCAGGATTCCGGGATCATGATCTGAGCCGAAGGCAGTCGTCCAACCAACTGAGCCACCCAGGTGTCCCGAGCCATGTTACTTCTGACTCACATTCTTGTTGCTGTTGAATCAACCCTGTCACCCGGTGTTTCCTGAATGCCTTCTGGCTTCAATACCATTTTTCTCCCTATTTTGATCTCATCTTCATGTAGAACTCCCATAGAATGGAGCCGCTAAGGATTCTCTTCTGTCAGACTTCTGGTGGTTCCCATTGCCTACAGGGGAGCAATCCTGATTCTGAATTTGAGATTTAAGGCTCCTCCTGGGCTGACTCTAAACTGCTTCTTGGACCTCAGCCCTTTGTACTTCTACCTGCTTCTTTCTCTGCTTCTTGGTTGCCTGCGTCGAGGTCCTTGGGAGGGTCCATTCAGGAGCTCGGTGGGCTTCTCTGACCAATCTCTCTGAGCCTCCGCTTCCTCAGTTTCTATGTAATGAGGGTCGTAATAGTCCCTCCGTCACTATTGATCCTCTGCAGTGAGGATGGGGATAGGGCACTGTGCTGGGTTCCCATCAGGGATATCTCGCTGAGGAGGCCAGCTGGCCTGGGCACACACACATACCTCTGTGTCTTGGTGTTTACCAAGCAGAGTTCCCTGGGGATTCAGAGGAGGGCAGGACTCTTTGTTGATGGGTGGGGATAGCCAGGGGGTAGCTAGGAAACCTGGGTCTTGATAGGTGAGCTGGAATTCAGAGGTGGGAGAAGGCTTCTCAGTTGGACAGAGTTCTGTGGACAGAGGCTCTGAGAGTTGAGGAATTGAGAAGAGCACAGCCAGAATACAGGGTGCTTGTGATAAGGCAGGGAGATGGAGCTGGGGTAACCTGTGGGAGAAGCCTAGGAGGCCTCGAGGGCCAGGCTAAGTGGTTTTTGGCCCTGGAGTGTTTGAGGGCAGCAGTAAGGAGTCCTGAGGCTTTCTGAGCAGGACAACATCAGGATGAAGCCTAGATCTGCAGTGGGAGCCTGAAGTCGAGGGGGAGGGGAACCCTCACGGACACTCCAGCTACAGCTCCTCCAGCTGCCTCAGCAGGTGAGGTGTGTGCAGACGGGCTGGCATAGATACCTGGTGGTTGTGATGTCCAGCGGGCAGGAAGATTCCTCACTGAGAAATTCCCCCTTACGAAGGACATAGACTAGGAGGAAAGATTATCTAGCAACCAGGATTCTCGAGCAACACAAGGCCTGTAAATGATAAGGGGAAAGGGCAGGCTGATGGTAGAAGCTGGTCCAGATGGTGTGTCTGGGCTGAGACACGCTCATTTCATCCCTCTAGGAGATCTCAGGAATCATGGGCTTTCTCCCCTGATGCATTCTGGCCTCTTAAGGAATGGGGCTCATTTCATGTGCCTTGTATCTAGACTTTCCCACATGCCTACTGGAAGGGGGTGCGTCTTGGGAGAGACAGAGATGTGGAAAGGAAAACATAAGAGATGGACAACATTGTCTGTCTGGGAAGAGCCTACAGTCTAGCTGGGAAGCGGAAATGCATATGTGACATAAATTTGCAGTTTGGTTACCCTGGTTACATTTTCCCAAAGCTTGAAAATTCTTTCTCTTTGGAAGTAATTTCAAAGTACAGAAAAGTTATAAGAATCAGATTAATGTAGTGAATAATCCATGTACCCTTTACCTGAATTCCCTTATTAATATTTTACCTCATTTGCTTTTGCTTGTTTTTGTACTTCTAAAAAATTTGAGTATCGTTGACACACCGTGTTACGTTAGTTTCAGGGCATACAACATCGTCTTTTGACAAGTTTACACATTACGCCGTGCTCACCCCAAGCATTGTCACCATCTGTCACTGTACGCTGCTCTCACAGTAGCATTGACTCTCTTCCCTGTGCTGCACCTTGTATCCCCATGACTTACTCATCCCATAACTGGAAGCCTATATCTCTCACTCCCTTTCACTCATGTTGTCTACCACCCCACCCCTCTCCTCTAGCAATGATCAGTTCATTTGTTTTTTCATTGATCTGTCTATTACAAGTGTGGACTGATTTTTTAAATCTTAATTTCTGTTTCTCATTATTTTGGGGTCCAAACTATTCTAGATTTAGCCAGTGTGAGATACTTCCCTGGCTCCTGTGGCCTTATGGCATGCTCTTATGATGTTTTTGTTTTGCTTTTAATTTTTATTTCTTTATTTTTGGTACTTCCTTACTTGTTTCATCCTGTACCTACTCTACTCTGGCCCTTGAATCAGTCGTTTTACCCAAGATTTCTGGTTCCTTTTCAGAGAAATGATATTAGAGACCAAAGTCTGGGTACCAGGTGTGCTCATAACTACTGGGATGCCTTTGCTTCCATATCTTTTCCATATGCCTTTGCTTCTGTATCCTTCCATATACATTCACATATTTACAGATACATAGAAATCATGAATTCCCACCAACACCTCCCATTCTAGTCCATCCCCAGAGGATCCTTTCAGTCTTTCTTTCTTTCATGTCTCTAAGACCCTCCGTCTACAGCAAAAACCTTGACTCCCAACAACATGGACACATTTGCTCATTTGTTGAGTCCTATAATACATCTGGAATGATTTCAGTACTATTTTTGTCCATAGCACTAGCAAACACAAAACTCCTTGAAGGAGTTTAGCATTTATTTGCTGTTCTTCCCTCACTTGGTTCTATCCAAGGGTGAGAGCAGGCAGTCAAGAGATCCTAAGCTACCTGAACTAGTTTTGTCTTTCTCTTCAGGGTAGCTATGGTATTCATTTGACATGCAATCAGATTCTTTTGTCTCAATTCAATTCCACTTTAGGGGTATTTTCCCTCCATCCTGTCCTTGGTGATTTAATTAAGAAATTATAATTTGTGGAACATTAGCATGGTCCCGAAAGTCAAAACTATAAAATTACACTTAACAGGGTCCCTCCTGTTTTGTCCCCTCCCTTCCGTTGGTCCCCATTTTGCATTTTCTGCTTTATCTTTTGGATACACCCTGAAGTGTAATATGCATGTTTTCTTATTACCCCTTTTTTCATACATAAAGGATAAAATACCAGGTGCCTTTTTGTCAAAGCCCTTCTTATATCTTTTTTTCTTTTGATTGAATGTATCATAAATAGAATTCTGATCTGGAACCAGTAGGCTTCTGTCACATGCTGAGTTGTTAGATTTCTAGTTATTTGTAAAAAGTCAGATGGTTTCTACCAATAGTTGTTTAAAGTCAACTTCTATAGTAGTGACTATTATTCAGTTCCTTAGTAACAAGCTTTGAAAATGACAAGTTCTCATGCAAAATGGAGAACTTTTTTTCTTCATTCACTGAGGTCGATGGAAGATTTGGAGGACTTGGGTGGGATTTTTCTGGAGTGGAAGGTTTGTCAAAATGGGACTGGGTTATTTCCAGTGGGGCAGAGAGTGGTACAGGATTACTGAGGCACGGCTGGCTCATGGAGGTCACTCTGAGTCTAGGATCCTATGTGTCCTGTGTTTCTCTCCTTTCTGCTGGGATCGTGTAGCTTAGAGCCCAGTCAGAGCTGTTGGCAGTTTTCCCCCCTTTAGTTTTGGAGAAAGCTCCTCCTGCTGCCTTTTTCATGTCCAGATTCAATGTAAATATTCTATTTTTCAGCTTCACATTTGTCCAATACTTTATGATTTCCACAGTATTGTCTTACTTAATCTGTGTGAAACGGTAGACCAGGTCTTGTGTCTGTTTGCAGCTGCAAAAAACGAAACTCGGAAGTGACCAGTGACAGAGCTGGGACTAGAATCCAGGTCTTCCACCGGAGAGCCCAGTGTGGTCTACACAGGGACCATCACAGGGACCCCCTCCACACTCCCCCCACCACCACCTCTTTCCCCCCAGCCTGTCTCGAGCCACCAGGAGGAGATTTATGCTTGCAAATCTCTGTTCCTTCCAATCAGCAAAGCTTGCCGGCCTGCTGAGTATTAGGCCACTCAGAAACTGCTTCAATCAGTTCTGAGTGCTCACATGAACAACTTTGTCACTTGAAGTTGTGTGATAGTGACTGTTATTTAAAACAAATGGGCCACAAGCCAGGTTTTTGTTCTTAGAAATTTTATTCATAGTAGGATTTTACCAGTGCATGTGTTACCATGTCTCAGCAACCAAGAATGGGCAACAGTGGTACCGCTTGTTAGAGTTCTCTCTCTCTTTCTTTTTCTTTCTTTTTAAATTTCTAATGCAAAGAAAGCAAAACAAAAAACAAAAGCTTTATAATATATATATATTTTTTAATTTGCTTGACAGAGATCACAGGTAGGTAGAGAGGCAGGCAGAGAGAGAGGAAGGGAAGCAGGCTCCTTGCTGAGCAGAGAGCCCGATGCGGGGCTCGATCCCAGGATCCTGGGATCATGACCTGAGCCGAAAGCAGAGGCTTTAACCCACTGAGCCACCCAGGTGCCCCAACTTTATAAAATATTTTAAAGCAAAATTCTCTTTTGTAAAGCCCTTGGGTTTTCAGGTAATTCTCTTACTATCTTCGTAATCATTTTCAAGAACTCAGATGAACTATGGATCTAGGAATAAGAATACCCTGTTTTTTTCATAACCATGTAAATTTCATACTCCAAGTTCAAAATCAGAACACAGAGATTTGGGCTTAGATACTTCTGGTGAACAATTGAAATGAGGCCCACATAGTTGCTTTTTACGATGTATTTAAGAAAACAGATGGCGTGGTGCATTTTCATGTTGACACATGAACCTCCAGGGCCTCCACTACATCCTTCAGGGATGTCATTATGGATCGGGTGTGACTTTTTTTAAAACTCAAATTAATTTGGTGGACCTACCCAGAACCGAGTCACCATGTCCTTGGGAAGCCCAGCAGGCCTGGCAGCCCCTCATCCTCCTGAGGATGTGGTTTGCCTGAGCAGCAACACCCTGCCTCTCCTACAGGAGACAGGGATTCTCCCTGGAGGAAAGGGCCCTGGGTGAGAAGTGCAGAAAACATCTCTGAGTCTTTATCAGCTTTGGTTCACCCTGCAAACCCCCTGAGGTCATATCTTCTACAGGCCAGGCCCAGGACACCTTGTAGCCCTGCCTCCCTCACTTCCCAGAGGGGGAAGGTGGGGATGGATCAGCCCTCACACAGCCAACGACAGCTTCTGGGGCATCCAAAATGTGGGTGATTGGGGAGCGATGAGTGTCCGTCCTTTTTCACTGGGCAGAGGGTAGCACCTTGGTGAGGGTTTTAGTTTCTTATCTGAAGTATCAGCATCCCTGGGCTTTCAAGCATCTGTTCAGCACTTTGACAGACCAGAGTGGAGAGGGAGAGAGAAGAGAGAGAAGAGGGGTTGGGCTTATGTAAGCAGATTGTTTCCCCCTTCATTCATTGGGTTAGCTGTGTTGGGTTGTGTTGGGTTGGGTCGAGTTGGGTTGAGTTGGGTTGAGTTAAAGAAGTCCCTGATAGGGAGATGTGCCATCTTTGGGCTAGAAGGAAGGCAGAAGGAAGACAGATGTAACCTCCGTTAGAATCCAGGGCTGTGTGTGCGAAAGCTGTGCTGTTATCTCAGCTGCTTCCTTAGCAGCTTTTTAATCGTACTTAGGAAATCCATAACTCATGTAGCTTGGCTCCTATAGCTATTCCCAGTTGGAAATGCAGATGGTTCCTTGGATGTGAAAATTGGGTAATCACCCACCTGACTCCCAGGCTTGCCTGAGCAAATGGGGGATTCTGTATGTACGTGTAGATGGAGGATTGCAGACACCAAAGGCGGAGTAAACAACAAGCAGTTGGGAATGTGTACATGTTCTGCCAAACCTTTCCAGGACAGGTGTTCCCATAAATGGGCAACAAATCGTATTGCCTCTTTGTCTCCTACGGGGAAGACTTTTGGGAAAAGATCATGGCAAGGAGGTGGGGTTAGGGGTGACAGTAGCGCTTCCTCGGTATTCTCGGTGTGGGGAGGGAGAACGGGGCTGTGAGGTGGGTCTGTCCCAACCCTGTCCACTGCTCTGGCGGGAAGCTGCCGGTGCTACTAGAGGCCCCTGCTCCTCCTCCTGGCTCTCAGTTTGGACGTGAGGGTCAGGAATGCTGTAGCCAAACTCAGGTATTGTGTGTTTGGCTACAGGTATTGAAGAAGCCCTATACCTGGTGTGTGCCCTCTCTGACCACAGCCTAGCCCTCCCGGGTCCTTGCTCTTTGACGTGTGATGCCCGTGCTCCGAGGAGGCTCTGGGGGAGGTGGGACATGTCTGAGTCCAGGCTGTTGGTGGGGGATCCTTGGGATCTTGGGGATTGTTGGTTTTCTAAGGGACAGCGCATGTTTGTTGGTGTGGTCTCTGCAGCTCTGACAGCCACAGTCTTGCTTAGGAAGACACTGTGCTATGTCCTGTCCACGTGTGTGGCCTCTGTTGCTGTGCTCGCGTGGCCGTACTCAGCGCTCTGTGTTCTGCCACAAGCCTGTTGTGTGGCAGGGCAGATGGCTCACGGTCCAGGTCCCCGAGGACGTCCTGACGTGTGCTTGTTCTCTCTGCCGCCCTCAGAGAATTCTCAAAGGAGCGAGAGAAGGCTAAAGCCCGGGGAGATTTCCAGAAGCTCCGGGAGAAGCAGCAGCTGGAGGAGGATCTAAAGGGCTACTTGGACTGGATCACCCAAGCCGAAGACATTGATCCTGAGAACGAGGAGGAAGGAGGAGAGGAAAGCAAACGAAACAGTATGTAACCCCTT
This sequence comes from Neogale vison, assembly GCF_020171115.1. NCBI lineage: Eukaryota > Metazoa > Chordata > Mammalia > Carnivora > Mustelidae > Neogale > Neogale vison. The sequence goes on along the minus strand of NC_058096.1, from coordinate 202,043,749 downwards.
CCTACTCCTGACCAGAGAGAGCTCAGGGGTGACTCAGGTGCCCGCCGGGCGGAGCTGTTGCTCCCCCTTGACCCAGCCTGAGAGACAAGCGGCCTCCTCTCAGCGGCCTGGTTCCTTCCAGCCGCCCGTCAGAGGGGACCGGGGCATTTACACCAGCTCTGAGACTCCGCCTGAGGTTTGGGACTCAGATCTGTGCCCGGTCACGGGGTCCGTCGCAATCGCTTGTCGGGAAATCGGGGATCCCCTTCTGTGGGGGCACCGGCCACGGTAGGACTCACGGTGACCCCACGGCATGGGAGCTGCAGCTCCTTCCCCGCGGGGTGAGCCATGTTCCTGGATGAGAACTTGAAGAGCAGGGTCCCTCTCCGTCCTCATGCCGCCTGGAGTGGCTCGCACCCGGGCTCCACATGCAAAGCCAGGCGCTCAGCCGTGGTTAGCTGGGAAGAAACCAGCTCAGCCGTCCGGGCAGGGCAAGGACGCATGTGAGTTGGCATGGCTACTTGGAGCCCGCTCCCCTCGTAGCCCACCATGGCACGAGGCCTCTCGGGCACATTCCGCAGCGGGAAGGCCCGGTGCCCAGCAACCCCTGGAGTTCATTGCCATCGTCAGCCAAGGTGTCTCTTTTACCACCTATTTTCCCCCAAAGAGGAACTCGCACTCTTCCTGGGCCATCTGTGCCTCAGGTAAAAGCAGAAATCAAAATTCAATAGTAGATTTGACTGAGAGGCTTGTGGTTTGTTTCTAATCCAGAATAGTTCATTGTAAGGACAGAAAAGCTGTGTCAAAGATGCATGTCCCTTGAGAGGCCTGAGGAACCAAGGTGGGCCCCACCTCCTGGAAGATGGCGGAGTGAGTGCCCCTAGGGCAGGGCCCCTGAGGTGTCATGCGGTCTCTCCTTCGTCCAGCAAGGAGGGCGCTGGTTGCCGGGGGCACTCGTGGGGTGGGGTGGACGGGATGTGGTTGGCTCCTTCTGGGGATGGTTAGGCCGAGGCATGCCGAGATGCTGCCCAGGAGGACAGAGACGCCGGTCGGGAGGGTGGCATCTGTGTGCCCAGTGCTGAGGGGCTGAGGGCTGACTACGGGGCTCCAGTGGGGAGCTGTGGGGCATTGGCCCCGAGCCTGGAAGGATGGAGGAGCCTGAGGTCGGTCAGTGTCAGGAGAAACCTTCTGAGCCACGGCAGAGTGTGAGGAGGGCCCGGGGGTGGTTCATTCGTTCGGCTGGTTGGGGGAGACAGGGCAGGGAGGCTGGGGGAGTGAGGCCAGTATGTGCCTCCTCTGTAGACAGCGGATCACACAAGTGAAGGCCGAGCAGCCCACGGGTGACTGAGGTGGCCTTTGGTTGCTTCTAGCAGAGGACTCCTGGTCTGTGCTACCATTGAGAGTGTGAGTTTCCTGTTCTCACAGCTGCAAATGACGGACTCAGTCCTGTGGGCTCCTGGGGGGCCAGCAGCAGGCAGACACACTCCTCCTCTCCTCTCCCCGCTGCTTCCCAGGGTCACTGGTGCTGCTCCCTTGAGGAAGAGACAGGGGACACAGTGCCTGAGCATCAGGAAGCAGCTGGAGGATTTCTAGAGCAGCCTTTGTGTGCTGAGTCTGAGATGCGAGTTCATGCAGGGGTATTCCTTCCAGTTCCAAACTGGGTGGTGTCCTCTGGGTCAGTGGGTGTAAGAAGGGTGTCTGTGTCTTCAGGGCATTTGAGTCCAAATCCCAATGGGCTTCTTGCGGCTTCCGCGCCTACCATATGGCTGGCCACAGGCTGTTCTTAGAGCAGGAGGGATGCCTAGCCCGCTGTCTCCCTGCTCGTTTCCAGACTGCAGCTTGGGTGCTGACCTTGGTTTCTGGGGGTGGGGGTGGGGTGTGTGTGTGGGGGTGTCTGCCAGCCACGTCCTCCCTCTCCCAGTGTAGCATGTCGTGTGTCAGCCAGCACAAGTACTGCCCTTCTCCTGAGCACGCCCCCTTCCTTTACCAGTGGAGCTGTGGCTGACGGGTTGCTGGGTGAGCCTTTCAGGCGGTGTCTTTTCACCCCTTCAGTGCCCTGGCTTTGGAAATGGACAGGGTCCCCGTTCGTCCCGCTAGCATCAGGTGTGGCGAGACTGTGCTTGTGCCTGGGGTTTGAGGAGTGGGCATTTTCTGTGGGCTCAAGGCAATGTCTTCTGATAGTCCCGAGAGCTCTCGCTCTCTTTGTCTTGGCCCAGTACTTCCGGTGCTGCCAGCACGTACGAAGGACCTGGCCACATTGTGACAAAACTTTGTGCCTCTGCCTTTGGACACCTGGCTGTAGAGGCAAGTGGAGAAGCCAGACCTTAGTGTAAGATGGAGACAAGCTGGCCTTGTGATCAGGGGGCCAGCAGTCTGCTGTGGGAGCCCTGAAGGGCACAACAAAGTAACGATGGGCACATTGTTGCAAGGGCACAAGGATGCAAGGGGAGGCTCCCTGGAGGAGGTGGTGTTCCTGCTGAACTCCAGGGAGGTGCTTGCCTGCGGCTTCCAAAGGCACAGGGGAGAGGCTTTTTACTTAGGCTGGAGAAATGGCATGAGCGAGGTACAGAAGGTGATCAGTGTTGCAAGCCCTGAAGCGCTTTGCTCAGTAGTATCATCAAGGAAAGAAACAATGGCCCTTTGAAAGTTGTCAATCCTCAGACTTCACTCTGTAACTAGGACTCCTCACCCGGTAACGCCGCACCACGTCCCTGTGGTTTGTGCTGGGCACGGTGCTGTGTGGCTCAGCCTGGGAACTAGCTGGACGTTCGATCCTGAAGAGCACATGCTTCCGTGGGTACCCTTGTCCTTTACCAGGCTCCTTTAGCCAGGTGCTGCACTTTCCTGGACAGTGAGGCTCTGATCTCCTGAGCCACCAGATTCCCGGGACATGGGTGATGAGGGTCTGAAAGGAAGTCCTAGATCTCAGGCTGTGGGAACCATGCAGGGAGTTAACCGACCGACAATGAGAGCCCCGGGTCTCCTCCCAACGAGGATGTGGGCCTCCCCGAATATACTCCCGGCAGCCCAGACCTTTGGGCCAAGAAGAGCTGTCTTCTTCTTCCTGTCCATCTTCTTCCTGTCACAGCAAGAAACCCGAGGGGGACAGAGGATTTCCACAAGGCCTGCATCATCCCCTCACCAGTGGACAGTGGTTGGTTCACCGCCCGCACATGCCAGGTCTGGTCTCTGCCACCCGGTAGCAAGCAGTGCAGCGTGGGCAGGGCCATTACTGACGTGCTTCCTAGGTGGGTAAAAGCCAGGCCCACACTCTTAACATCCCAGCCCCGCTCCTGTATTTTTTCGGGAAGATGGGATGGGGCCCTCCCTGGGTGTCCTGGCTTTATCCTTGGTGCCTCAGGATGCTTACGCCACTGACTTCCCTTTCCAGCAGGGTCCTGGATGGGATTGGGACAGGTTCCTTCCAGGCATGGGGGAGTTAAGTGACCGTGTGGTAGTGTGACAGTTGTGACAGAAGCCCTTGCTATAGCCCAAGCCTCAGGCTGTACAAGCAAAGGCAGGACCTCAGGAAACCTGCATTGCAGATGTCATGAACCTTTGGAGGTGGGGCTAGATAGCGCGCGGGTGTCCCTTCTCTGGAACTGGCTGCCATTGAGTTTGGTGACTCGGAATTTGGACTTGAGTGATAGGCAAACCACCCGATGTCTCTGAGCCCCCATTTCTCTGACTGCAAGGAGGTGATAAAGGTACTTGCCCAGAGGTTGTCCTGAGGATTAAAGTTTGCTTCGTGGCAGGAGTCACTAGCCACGGGAGTACTGGGTACCGATGCCGTTATCAGACTCCAGGATAACTTGACCTAAACACTGCAGTTCTCGCAGATCCTCCTAGACCTCTAACCACCCTGGGGCTAAGGACCCCTTTTAGCACCACGTCCCCCTGCTTTCCTGTTCAGGGACTGTGTGAAGTTCTAAGTATTGATGGAAAACAAACCTGTTGACCAGTCGGTCATGCTGAAGGTAGCGAGGCACGGCTTTCTGGCTCAACGTCCGTTGGTGGTTTGTCAATGTTTGCTGTCAGAGAGCAGATGCCAAATCCAGGGCTTGGGCCTGTGCGCATCTCATCTCTTCTCTCTGATCTGCTAAACGTCACCGTCTGCTCCTGCGGGACCCACCTCTGCTCCTGCGGGACCCACCTCCGGCTGTACATGACAGTCACTTGGGGAATGTAGACATCCTGGTGCCGTACCCCTCCCCCACCCCGACAAAGACGGGTCTGTGTGCGGTGGGACCCAGGCATGGCTTGAGCTACTGCTCCCTGAAGGTTCCCGCGTGAAGCCGGGGTTGGGAACCCCTCAATGATATTACACCGAATATCACACTGTCACAGGCCTCCGCTGGAAGGAAGACAGAAGGAGAGGCAGTCGGCGCCGTAACTGGGCTGTCTGCTGGCTACCGTGGCTGGTAGCTCTAGCTTTGTGCGTTCGTGGAATATGGAAAACGTCCATTCTGTAAATTTGTTCTTAGGAAGCTGGTGTTACATGGTTAATTGAACAGACAAAATTCCCTTGGAAGTTAGTTCCTAAGCATTTGGGACATTTTCAAGGATAATTTATTTAACTTTTTGCTGAGCCTCAAGTTTCTTAAGAAACCCTGCCAAATCTCAAAGTGATTTTTTAGACGTATGCAGCTGCTTCTCTGTTAACAATGGCGTTTTTCTAGGGCCATTAAAATCTGGAAGCCTAAAATTCTATTTTAAACTCTTCTCATTGTCCGTGATTAGTCTTTTTTTTAAAGAAAAAAAAAGGCATTAAAAATAATGAAATCGTTTTAAAGGGAGCTCATTCTAAAATTCTGGCCAGAAAAGCAGGGCCGTTTCACTGTGGGAACTATTAATGTTCAATGATCTCTGTAAGAGGGTATACATGCTGCCCACAAGGAGGTCTCTTCCTCAGAGATCCCAGAGGCTGCCCCGCCCCGCCGGTTAGGACTCTGCCCCTCCCCCACCATGTGTCCACACCCCAGGTTGCCACAGCCGGTCACTTCCCTTCCCCGTGCACCCCTTGTGTGCCTTTTACTGAGATGTTTGATTTGGGGGTGGGCAGGAAGCCAGGGATGGTGTAGCTGTTTCCCAGCATGGAAATGTGCTGGTCCAGTTTCAAAGCTTGTGTCTTCCTAAAGCGACTTCCCAAACTGCTTTCATCACAGTTACACCAGCTCAGAGCGCAAATTCAGAATGCAAGACAGTCCTCTGAAGGCTGTGCATTCAGCCAACAGCAGCCCTTAGAGTGGCATGCCTCAGGAGGGTGGCCCTGTTTCTGGAGGTGGATGGGAGTGCCTCTGACCAGGAGAGCTGATGGAGGTGGGCCCAGCGCGGCAGCCGGCGGGAGACACACCACCCCCTCCACTGGGCTGGTGGTACAGGGAGCAGATGCCCACCCTAGGTAGGTCTTCTAAGAGCTGGCAGGAGAAGGGATGGTCGCCCCAGCATGGACATGAGGTGGAGTCCCTCCAGCCAGGTTTGTAGACCCCAAGTCAGGCTGTGTGTGCTTATTTTTAACATATTTTAATTGCAAAAATAATATTTGCTCATTGCCAAGAATTTGTATATCAAAGTGTATAAAGGATAAGAGAATGAGACTGGGCCATTGGGGGCCTGTTCTTTGTGACCTCACCTGTGCACGTGGGAACATACGTGCTTTCACGGGCAGCCTGCACTTGTGTCCCCCACCCTAAGATCATCGAGCTTGGCGGGGCACAGCCACTTGCCTTTCTCACTGAACCATGTGCCACAGACTGCGAGCTCCTGGAGGTAGGAACAAGGTCTGTTTCTGTCCTTCACTGTGTGGCAGGCACCTCGTGTGGTCCAGTGAGTCTGCGTTTCACGAAAGAAAGCAGAGTAAGAATGCCTCATTTATCAGGGCCTTCCTGTGTGTTCGATGCTGTTCTAAGGGTCAGGGGTGTATGTGAACCCATTATTCCTTCCAGGGCTCTGGGAGGCAAGCACTTGACAGATGATGGGGAAATTGAAACACAGAGGGGTTAAGTAGCTTCCCAGGGTCCCACACCTGTCACGTGGCCAAGTGGGGTTTGAATGCAGGTTTCGCTGCAGATGAGCTACCATTAATCCCCGCAGATGTGTGCACCTGGGTCTACACACACACGCTCACAGTCTTGTGGGAGAAAGTGCCAGAAAGGGATTTGCTGGGTCAGAGAGGATGCCCGTTTTAGAAATGTGTCCTGCCATTGGTACCCATTTACATTCCCACCCATCATGCTCACGAGTGCCCATGTCCTGTGCCCTTACCCACGTGGCATTCCTTCTGCTTCCCCTCTTGCCCATGAAGCTCCTTTCCCTGAGCACGGGGCCCCACCCTGAATATCAGCCCACCGGCTAATATCGTGATATCCTGTCCCAGAGCCAGAGGGAGCTGGAGACGCTAGAATCGTTCTTCTTGTGACATAGTGGCCACAGGGCCACTGTACGTGTTGTACCTTGCCAGCACTTGTGTTACTGTATTTACTGTTTACCACTTCCTAAGGTAAGCAGATCAGCAAAAGCAGGTAACCTGTCTGTGCTCATCCAGTTGGGAAGTGGCAAGGATGAGATCAGACCTGGTTTGTCCAAGTCCAGAGTGTGCCCTGTAAACTCCCACATGTCCTTCCCACATAGTGGTACCGGCCAGTCTGCCCAGCTGGTCAGCACCCGGGACTCCTGGCCGTGGCTGAATGCCCTTTCCTGAACACACCCTTCTTGGTGGGGTGGCCAAACCCTGGGAAGCCTGGTCTCTGGCGGTGTGGTTGGTTGGCTGGCTGGTTGGTTGGTTGGGACAGGTACCCTCGCTGCAGAAAGCGCTGCTCCCTTCCATTGCTCAGACGCTGAACTAGACATGTCCAAGTAGGAGGACTCTTGAGGTTTCGCATATCAGAGCCAGCGGCTGCAAGCTGCCTCTCTGGGCCTAGGGCCCAGTTTGCGTTGCTCCTGCTGCCCTCTACCGAGTCGTAACGACATTGCCTGTGTTCCACCTGAAGGAGTCACGGTGGCCGACCTGCTAAAAGAGGATAAGAAGAAAAGGAAGTTTTGCTGCTTTCGCCAACACAGGGCTAAAGATCACGGTAAATGACCGGGGGTGAACGCCAGTCGGGAGCCTCCTCTCCTGAGGCTTCTGGAGCCTTCTCCTTGCACACAGGCCTGGTGTGACGTGCATGTATGTGCTGGCGTGGTGTGTTTTTCAGACGCCTGTGTTTTAACCGCTTGATTCCTCTGAACTTTTGTCGTGTTATTTTCTTCTTGTCTTTACCCCAACTGTGTGGTTTTGCCAAGACAGCATTGCAGTTTCCTTTTTGTTTGAACTATACCTTTTAAAGAAGCAGCTGAACCCACTCAGAACATTTATTTAATTCAGCATGAATATTCTTAGACTGGAAGACAGACTTCTTAAACACTCTCCCCCAATGATGCTTTTTCATCTAAACTGTTTAGAAATTCCAGTGTTGTTCTTTGATTGATTTTGATTTTCCAGGTTACATTTTTCACAGGGCCTGCTGGTTTTTCACCCTCGGGCTGGTTTGCCCGGGACATACTAGAGCTCGTAGTGCCAGTTTCAAGAATGAAGTTAAAAATAGACTTCAAGGATGTGAAGATTGTGGGGCGGGGACGGGGGTTGGGGGGGGCACTTGCCTTTGCGAGCGGGGAGGAGGAAAGGGCTAATGTGGGGGCACAGTTCATTTTCGAGCTCTGCTGTAAAATAAATGCTACACGCAGACCCTTGCTGGAAACCCTGGGGTCAGCGTCAGGACCATCCGGGGGCAGGGCGGTTAAGGCAGATGGCTGGGGTCCTGTCCTTGCCAGGCCACCACTGTAGTCTTACAGCAGTGTAGCCCCCTGCCCATGCACACCGCATGATAAGCAACCAGGTTTACCTGGTCGCTGCCACCGAGATCGGCCCTGGTCAGATGACTCTGGAGGAAGAATCTCTTTGACGGTAAATAGGGCCACAAAGGCAGCTGCCAAGGGAGCAGAGGGGACACACTGCACTGTTTTCTTGGTAGTAGCCTCTGCTAGTACCAAGTAGGACACTTGGGGTTTTGCATATGAGAGCCCATACGGGATGGGGACGTTGTCGTGGGAATGTTGAGCTCGTAGGGTGTAGGAATTGGAACAAGCCACAGGTGGTCAGACTGAAGGCTTTTGGAGCAGACGAGAACAGAGAGTATCAGACATAAGCCCCCCGCCCCTGGCCTCCGGAGAGCGCACTGTGGGCCTGAGAAGTGAAGGAACCTGTGTGGTTGGGGGAGTGGGGTGGGGGCATCCAGTTAGGGCCTGGGGGCCCAGGGCTGGCTCAGCCAGGCTTAGTGTCTGCAGAGGCTTATGGAAAGAGCTGGCCTTGGTGCAGCCCCTGGAGGCCTCTGCAGGAAGAACGGGAGTCAGGTAAGCAGGACATCCTATTACTGACGTAACACAAAAGCATTTTCAAAGACTGACGGAGGGCCTAGGCTCTGGGGCATTACTGTGAGAAGATGAGAGGTCTGTCTCCAGAAGAAAAGAGTCCTCCCCATGGTCATGCAGGTGCCTGTCGTCCTGAGCAGGGGCTCGCACCGTGTGACTTTTTGAGGATATTTTGCTAGCTTTCTGAGGCATGTGGGGAGAGGAAGAAGCCTCATATTTCCAGGAAACTTTCCGTTTTGAGTGGGGGAGGTCTTTTATTGACTGAGATACCCAGACACCCTAACAAAGGCCCTGGATGAGGCTGGGGGTGGGGAGGGCCCCAGTGGGGGTGCGGCGTTCCTCACATCATTAGTCACGCAGAAGTAATTCTTGTCAGGGCATCATTCTGGCTCTAGACACAGAAACCTTGGTCTGGCCTTGACCCACATTCCCCAAGAAGAGGCTGGCTTCTTCACAGCAACCAGAGTCTGTTACCTTGTGATGGCTAAGCGTGTCACTACTAGCAGGGACAGGCAAATTCCTTCAGGGGATGTCATGGCACGTCACATGCTTGTCAGGAAAACAAGATAAAAAAAAACCCAGGAGATCTTGGCTTCGGATCTGCTGTTCCCAAGGAAGGCAGCCATGACTGTCATTGCTCAGCTGTCCAGCCTCCTGTCCCACCCGTTGAGAGGGAGGCATGAGAAGGGTTGGAGGCAGATTTGGAGAGGCATCCCTGACCGTGCAAGGGTGCCTGTCCCGTAGAGAACGGGGACGCGAGGCTCCCAGACGCCCAGGGGCATCTGTGAAGGAGGCTGTTTGGTGTGCCAGGCTCAAGAAGGAGGCTGGGGTCTTCCGGGCTCAGCTGGCATGGATCACCGGGCTCTAGTGGCATATGAGCACTCTCGGGGAGCGGGGGGTGAAGGGGGGTGCTTCTCCCTTCCCCAGTGGCTCTGCTTGGAGGAGCCTTGGGAACGCTTCTCCTGAGTGGGCTTCCTGGTTCCTGGCGGCCCTCCTGAGGGGCACTGGGCTGGGGATTCACAACACTGCTCCTTCCCTGCTCTCTGCGCCGAGCTGAGGGATGGCAAGGGAAAGCCACCTGGCACTGGTGAAACCAGACAGCCTGTGGGTGTTTCCTCTTTAGAGCAGTTCAAGCAAGTCAGAGGTACGTGGGTCTTACAGATAATGTCACCCAACAGCTCGTGTTCTGGGTTAGCCAACGAAGCCCAGGGAGGGAAAGGGAAAGGACTTGTCCCCACATTACTACTGACAAAGGCCCAGCTTCTCTGACATTCCTCTTTGTGTCTTTTGACCCGAGTAGCCTCTGTGATGCTGTGCCTGTTAATAGTGAACATAAGGGGCGCCTGGGTGGCTCAGTGGGTTAAGCCTCTGCCTTCGGCTCAGGTCATGGTCTCAGGGTCCTGGGATCGAGCCCCATATCAGGCTCTCTGCTCGGCAGGGAGCCTGCTTCCTCCTCTCTCTCTGCCTGCCTCTCTGCCTACTTGTGATCTCTCTCTCTGTCAAATAAATAAATAAAATCTTTAAAAAAAAATAGTGAACATAATTTTGGGGCTGCCTATTTCAACCCACATGCAGACCCATTCACCACGTGTGTGTGTGATGGGCACGCATACTCCCATCCATGAAAACGCTAGCTAGTTGTGCTGGCCTGAGAAACCGTGTGTTTTCCCACCGTATTTTGTGCGGCATTGCCCATAATGGCATCTGGGCCCAGCAGCAGTTCTTAGCAACAGCATGGCATGCCCTCCCCAGAGAGCTCCAAGTGGGCCCCCACCAGGCCAGGGTAGCTTTCATCTGCCGTCCAGGGCCTGCTGGGCTGCTGTCTGGCCTCCCCTCCTCCCTGGCGGCAGCAGCCGTCATGGCCTTTGCATCATGTCCTTTGCTCGGTGCGTCCACATTGAAGCCTCGGGGTCTGGCCTGCAGCTCTTGGAGATCGCAGCACCTGGGAAAGCTTGCGAAGCCTGGGCCTGCACTTCCCCAGGTTTGCAGCAGTCAGGTTGCGGTGCAAGTCAGCACCCCATTCTAGGTGTAGGCTGGTCCTAATACCTGGTTTCACCCCGGATTCTGGAAATAGTTTTAAAACTTGAATTTTTTAAAAAATGAAAACTTGCTCTACAGAGTTCCCGAGTTCCCTGGAATGTGTGAGAGAAAGGATTTACAGCTGCTTTGCCTGCAGATGGCCCCTTGGCTTACTTCTGTCTCTAGAGAACATGGTGGGACTTGGGGCAGGAGTGGGGGGCTGGGCTCTGCCTGCATTCCTAACCAGCCCAGCGCTTGTGAGCAATTATTGTTGACTCGGTCCTGAAGGGGACAAGGTGCTCCCCCTGCACTTGGGGCAGCCATGAGGCTGTGGCAGCCAGTTGAGGAAAGGGCATGTGTTCCAGGAATTTCCCCATGGGCCTACTTACGTGGATTTTCGTAAAGTCCCAATAGTCACCACGGCGACTTGACCTTTGTTCTCTCTCTCTCTCTGCTGGGGTGGTCTCCTGGAGCCGGTCTGACTGTATACCAGGTTTCTGGGGGTTAACTGAGGTCATCAGGACAGCCAACCAGGCTGATGGACAGTAGGCTTGATTGGCTTTGGGACTTTTAACGTGTGGCATTCTGAGGATCTATCACCATATCCCAATGTGTACCAGCATATGTAAGTAAATTAAGTATGATTTTTTTAAGGGCATACCAATATACATGTTAACATGTACTAATATCAAAACGTATCCCAGTATATCTGAGCACAGCCTGCGGGCACAGGGGGCACGGCCAGCTGGAAAGCTGGAGAGCTTTCTCACACCTGAGCTGTGCATCCCGGGGCAAGTTGGCCAGGTCTCTGATCTGTGAAATCACAGAGCTGCTCCGTGTGATCTCAGAGGCCTCTTCCAGTTCTAATAGTCTGTGATCCTCCTGTCTTGACAGTAAAAACACAGATGAAGTCCCATTGGGATGAAGTGAAGTGAAACTCGTATCAATTTTTTAGCATTAAAAAATAATGAATGCCCAGTACGAAGGAAGGGTGAAATGCTGATGTACAAATGAGCTCCTTTTGCCCGTGGTGTGGTCTCCATACCGTGGGGAAAGGAAACGCTCCCATGTGACCGGGAGGGAGAGGCTGGAGCAGAGAGAAGGGCTGCCAGGGCCCCATCAGAGCCAGGTTCCTCTGCACGGGTGAAGCGACTGGATCATGGTCCATTTCTGGGACCAAATGAGGTCACCCAGTTCTAGCACAGTCACTGTGCTCTTCCTCCCCCTCCCCCTGGCCGCCTCCTCAGCTCTGGTTGATGTCATTCCGGAATCGGTTGTTTATTATGGGACCATGGTGCTCTCCGTGTCTAACCATTAAGACCGAAAAGTTGCTATCTCTACAGCAGGCAACCATCAGACAGAAATGACTCGCTCGAGATAGAAAAGTTACAAACCAAGAGTGGAGGCCAAAGCTGACTCAGGTGTGCAGAAGACTGTTCACACTAGGGGTCTCTCTGTCGGCACGGTCACAGCAACGGGACCCTGGGTTTGGGCCGTGCACCAGAGTGTCCCTTTGCATCCAGGAGGCTCCAAGAGAACTTGCTTGAGGTGACAGCTCTCATATCTGAGCCTCACCGATTGCCCAACCCTGTGGACCCACACAGAATGACCCAGGACTATGGATGGGGAAAACCCACCATGTGTTCTGTCTCTCTCAGTTCTGCCAATAGCCACAGAGGAGAAAATGGAGTATTGGAGAAGTTCAGCCACTGGGGTGGGAGTGGGGGTGTTAAACTGGGATTTGGCTGACCTGAGCATCCGCTCTCAGCTCCCAAAGGATGGAGTCCACCTGGGGGGCAGGGAAACTTCTCTCCATCCGCGCAGCCCTGACATCGTGCCACACCATTAACCTCTCTTGGTTTCTATCTGGGAAGTTCGCCTTTATTTCCTGTCTTTCTACCCACTTGGTTCTCAATAGTCCAGGGACCGGCTAGTACATTTCAGTCACTAATAGCTGGCATGGAGCCAGAAATGCAAAATGCCCCTCCCCCCCACACACACATAGGCAGGGTATAATTTATCTGCTTTGATCAGACGGTTGGAGAAAAGAAACTTGAAGAATCATGTGCAGCAGGTGCACAGCTCTCATCCCGGGACGTGGCCGCAGAGGCTGAAAAGCCACAAAGACTGAGCCTGTTTGGAAGAAGTTTGCTCTTTTGGAAAGAATACAGTCCTAGGGTGATTGGTGGTAGAACCCGTGAGAGGCAGAAGTGGCCCTCGAGACTGTATAGCTAGCACCGCTGCTCTCTGCATGGGACAATATAGTACGCAGTGAGGTTTGACTGCCCAGCCCAGTCAAACGCTAACTGTCCCCCTCCCACGGACCCCCACTCCTGCCCTAGGTCACATGCTCTCAACTTCTGTCCCCTTAGTAGTGACAGAAAGTGACAAGAAAAACGTCTGTTCCACAGAGAAGACTCATGGTCATATCTGTCGGAGTGTCCCCCTGTGATTTTCTTTGTCATCGAAGACAAGGGTGACCTATGGGAGGAGCCCATAGCAATGAGCTTCATTGGATTTTATAATATTTTTGTTTTTTCAAGTCAGTCATGGAGAAAAGGATTGCCTGAGCAGCTTTGTGCCTCTTTGTGTGTGTGTGTGTCTTTATGGAGCTTTTGTTCAAGATTTTTCTGTGGTTGGATTGTGTATGTTTTTTCGGTTATTTTTGTCTGTTTTTTTGGTTTTGTTTTGTTTTTTGCGTGGAGTCATAAAAATGTCAATCAAAGTTTGTAGTTGGGTTTTTTTTTTTTTTTTTTACTTAATTGAGGAAGAAAGGTTATTCTAAGAGAATACCAGTAGTGTGATGTGGGTCTGTTCTGCTCGTTGTACCTTTGTTGCCTTTGCCTAAATGCTTCCGGACACAGCTGTGGACTCCCACCTGGGCAGGGGCCGTGTCTTGGGTGTCCACAGAGGGGAAAGGACTCTCTGGTGCCCTCAGAAGAGCAGTTTCTCGGCTCTCTGGGTCTCTTGGGTCAGGCCCACCTTTATCCTTGTCATTCACAGTGTCCCTGGCCTGAGCAGGGCCCACAGACCTGCAGCCACAGCACAGAGGTCATGGACCCAGCTCCTCTGGGCAGTGTGCCTGGGGTCCTCAGGACCGCCTGTGGCACCACAGAACCACTACCAGCTTTTGCAGATGGAAGTTGAGCCATCCTTGCTAAGAGGAGCTGTATTGACAGAGCGCACAGGGGGAAGGCCTTCCTGTAGATACCACCGATTCTAGAAAGATGGTCGCTACAGTTCAAAGGGATGCATCAGGGCAAAGAAGTGCATGTAGTTGGGTGACCCCCCCCCCATTTCTATCTTCAGTGACACCCTCGCTGAACCCCAGGGCAGAATTCATTATTCCTTACTGCAGGTTTCCAGAACTCCTTGCATGGATCCCCGAGGTGGTTCATTTTGTAGTTCATGGAAATCTGTGGGCTTTCCACGGCAGGTGCAATGTTTCGTGCCCTCCCTCTCCTTCGTGAGCCGGCTCCAACCCCTGCTTAGGATGCCCATAGGGTTGAATCAGGTGGATGAGAAATAATGCCCACATGCCCGACGGTGGGTCGCTGGGCCTCCCAACACAGTTGGTGCATCTCCTCTGCTCAGGGTCCAGCTGCAGAGGGGTGAGACATGCCCAGAGACCCTGGTGACACTGAGACCATGGTCAGGCTTGCCCGCTGGTCACCGGTTGGGAGAAAACCTTCTACCCATAAGACTGTACTTCCTTTTTGCTCTAGCTCTGGCTGGTTTGGAAAGACCCTTCTGCATACTGTCTTCACACGCTCATGGGAACTGAGTAGACCAATTAGCTAATAATGAGTAGAGTTCTTAAATTTTTTAAAAAGATTGTGTGTGTGGTACCTTCATGTTCTCCTGCATCCATTGCCTCTTCTGTATATTTATGATAAGAATTCATATATTAAGTCGTGGTCTAGTCACAGGTTTTCTAGAGAGAAGCAGTTGGGACCAGCGAAGATGTTGCTCTGAGTTCTGGTGGCCTCTCAATCCTTTCCTGGAAGTCAAGACAGTAAGCTGGTCCCAGGCACAGTGACTGGATTCAGTTTGGCCCCTAGACTTCTTTGCCCTGGGGAGAGTTGGAATGGACAGAGCTTCCTCCTGTTGGGGAGGGGAGGGGTGCTCCGGGGGCTCTCTCGGCAGATTGGCACCTCACGGAAACAGACTCCGCCCTGGAGGTGCCTGGCCTCTCACTCTTCCTCGCCCTCCTCCTGGGCTCCCAGGGGGCCTGCCTGGAGGCAGCGATCCACAGCAGGCCCACACCTGGGCATGCAGCACCTCCAGCGTGCCAGCTAAAGCCTTGTCTTCTCCCCGCAGCCAGCATGCCCACCAGCGAGACGGAGTCGGTGAACACAGAGAACGTAAGTGGCGGAGGCGAGAACCAAGGCGGCTGTGGGAGTCTCTGGTGAGTGTGGAGGCCACTTGCCCTCCTGTTGCCTCCTGTCTTCTTAGAGGAGCACCTGTGGGGCAGGCATCCCGGGCCACGGCCTCAGACGCACGAGGGGTGGGTGGGCTCACCCTGGACCCCTCGGTCCCCCTCCCCCCCTTCCCAGGCCTCCAGACCCCCAGCATTTCACATGCCTCTTCCCCCCAGAGCAGCCCGTCCTTCCGAGGCGGAGCCTGCGGCAGGGCGTGCCAGGTAACCCTGCAATTCCACTGTGTCCACTAGGTGCTGGTGGAAAAGAAGAGGCACGGCCAAGGCTGGGCCCTCTGGGTGTCGGCGGTGGGGGTAACAGGCCTGATTCTCCTCCCGGTCTGGTGTTGGCATCGGTGCTTTGACGAAGAGCTTGTATGGCACAGTGGCTGACAGAATGTGCTGCATATTTCAGTTTCCCTTCCCTGGCGGGTTCCGCCCACCTCCTGCGTGGCGGCTGGCCCCGGAAGGGCTGCCCTTCTTTGCTCACGGCACTTGTTTCCGGCGCCCTGCACCACCCTCTCCTAACAGCGGAGGGCGCCACCACATCCACCTTCCCCTCTACCCCTGTTGGCTTCTGTCTAGATGACCTGGTCCCCAGCGGGGACGAGCGATGTTCCATGTGCAGAGTCCTGCCTGCTTTGGGGAGCCCATGCAGTTTGGTTTCATTTGCTTCCCGCTGGTATCCCTTAGGTCTTATCTCTGTAAAGTAGAGGCGGTGTTTTTAAGAGAGTTTGATCATCTTGGCAGTGATTAATAAAAATGTTGTGTTTAGGGCAGAGCGCTCAGCTGTTAAAGAAGTGAATCTGCCTCTGTTGTCTCGCTCTGCCCTCCCTACAACATTGTGAAGTAGGCGGGGGGATGGGTTCGTCTTCCTCATTTTACAGATGAGAACACTGAGGCTCAACCAGGTGTGCTGCTTGCCCAAACCCACGCAGTTGTTGAACAGCAGAGTTGGGACTCCTAGTCCAGTGCTCTCTTCGCTGTAGCAGCAGCACATGCTGCCCCTAGAGTGGCTGAGATGCATGCAGGGGAGGCCCCACTGACTTCATTCTGGGGAAGTGAGGTCAGGGGAGAAGAGCCCCCAGGCATCACGACCCCTGACAGGGCTGTGCAGGGCCGCTGGCTAAGAGTCTTCTCTTACCTCGGCCCTGGACCCCTGGATAGTGTCAGCCTGGCCTGCCTGGCCCTGACAGCGCCTCTTCTCCTGCTCCGCTCTCACCACTGCTGGCTCACTGGGGGAGCTGGGAATGCTGAGCCCAGGCTTCTGTGCATGGCTTTTCTGATCTCTCGGCTGAAGTGACCAGGAGAGTCTGCTCAAGCCGTCCTAACAGAAATCCTCTTCTCTTTGTCTTTCTTGCAGCCAAGCCATCTCAAAATCCAAGCTCAGGTCAGTATCTTCTATTTTTTCCCTAAGCCTGCATGTTGGTGTTTTACTTTCTCACTTCTCTATTCTACATGGAGTTGTTTTAGACTTGATTTTTACTCTGTGGGCAAGGACATTCCTATCAAAGAGTGGCCTGTACAGTCAATATTCAGCACCTGCCTTGGAGAGCAGTGTAGCGGATGCTAAAGATTTTGCACCAAAACAAACCAATGAGACACAACAATGAAAAACTTCTTGTCACTAATCAGTCTTTCATATCCCCCAACAATGAGTCATTTTTCAAAGAGACGTATTTCTTGTCACTTTTCTGCTTAAAAGTCCTCTATAGAGAAGGAGGTTCGAGAGGTGTTCTGAGATGGTAGTGATGTTCTGTTCCTTGCTCTAGATGCATGTTACATGTTTAGTTGCTAAAATCTCATTGAACCTGTACCTATGATTTGTGTACTTTTCCATGTAAATGTTATTTTTCAACTAAAATGACATTTTATAATTATATACAAAAAGTACCTTGAAATGGACATGGAAGTACACGTAATTATAAATATTCTAGAAGAAAACGTACAACGTCTTTGTGACCTTGGGCTGGGCAAAGGTTTCTTCTTGGATACAGCACCCAAAACACTGGCCATATGAGTCGATAAGCTTCAGACTAGAAGAAAAAAATATTTGCAAAACATTTGATAAAAAGGACTAGTAACTACTATATAAAAAGAAGGCCATGTAAATACAATGTAATAAGAAATCAATAAAAAAATGGTCAATAGATTTCAGCAGGCATGTTACCAAAAAGAGATAGGGATGGCAAAGAAGCACATGGAGTGACCATTGGTCACTAAAAAAATGTAAATCAAAATCGCAGTGAGACACCACTGCATACCTTTTAGATCATTTTTTACACCTGTGGGTCAAATTTTAAAATATGACAATACCGAGTTCTGACAAGGATGCAGCTCAGCAGGAATTCCCACCCATCCCTGCATGGTGAATGGCATGGCCATTTTAAAAACAACTTGGCCGTTTCTTAGAAAGTTAAACATATGTTTATCGCATGAACCAGCGATCCCACTTCTGACATATTCGTATAAAATGAAGGTATATGCCTGCATGAGAAATTTTTATATGAGTTGATAGCAGCTTTGTATACAATTGCTGAAAACCGTAAATAATTCCAACGTCCATCCGATGGTGAAGAGGAAGACAAATTGTAGTTCATGCATATGGTGAAAGGATGCTCAGCAATAAGGAGAAAACTGCTGATAGATACAACAGCACAAATGAGTCTGGAGCCTTTCACTTTTGCTAAGTGAAAGGAGCCAGTCTCAGAAAGCTCTATTATAGGGCATTCTGGATAAAACAAAACAATAGGAGCAAAAAGCAGATCAGTAGTTGCCAGGGGCTGAGGTGAGGATGGGTTAACTCTTATAAAGGAAAGTCCTTTGAGTGATGGAAATATTCTACCTCTTGACTGAGGTGGTGGTTAGAAACCCTGTACCTAAATATTAGTAGTTACCACATGTCGATTGTATCTCAACAAACCTGACTCTAAAAAGAACAATCGGAAACCCTTCCATGACTCCCTGTTTGCCAGACGGCATATAAATTCCTTCATCATTTGGCCCCCGGCTCGCTCACTGGCCTGATCTTTTGATACCCCTCCTACCCTCCCCACTCTGTGGCTATACTGGACCGCTGTCCGTTTTCACCAAGCTCTGTTTCTTCCCACCTCAATCCCCTGGACCATGCAGTCCCCTGTGGATGGAGTCCCCCCCCACCCCCTGCCCCTGTCTGCCCCCTGGAGAACTCTTACCCTCTTATCCAGAGCCAGCCCACACTGAGAGGGGCACTGAAGTAGGGATTGATAATTATTTGCCCCACCCTTGCATGCTTTTCAAGGGAAGAGGTCCTGGGACAGTGCACCTTCTTCACCTCCGTAGACCCAGTGTCTGGAGCCCCGTGAAGAGTAGGATGGGGAGTGCTACAGGGCTGCTGGGGTTGAGGCAGCGGGCCTCTGAGATTTGGGAGACACCTGAGCCTTGTCATGACAGCATAAATTGACCCAATGTGAGTCCTTTTTCAGACCACTTTGCTTGTGTGTACTGAAGTATGCATCACAGCGGAAACCCAGCCTCGGGGGTGGGCTTCAGCATCCTTGGTGGGATTTTTCTACACTGGTCATTGTGTTTCCAGCCCGTTACCACTGGAAACCATATAGCAAGAGCAAAGCGCACTTCTCTTGTTGCAGGTCTTGTTGAAGAGTGGGCCCAAGTCTTTCTTTGCCCGGTCCCTGGGTTACGGTGCTTTCAGTGTAGCAACGCAGCTGGGTCAACCTGGGCTGCAGCTAGGAGGCAGCCAGGGTATTGCTCTGTCTCAGGCCCCTAGAGGACGTGCCCACCACCCCCCATCCGTGAGCACAGCCTGCACAGGGCTGACATCCCCTCTCGATTGGCCTTTTCCCAGGACCCACTTCGCCAATCCATCCTGAGGCAGGGAACGTTTCCCACAGAGGGGAACAGGCTAAGCGGGGGGAATACTTACCCTAATTACACACCGGAACTGAAAGTCAGTGGAGGACACGGTACTTGTCTGTCTGGCTCGGCTCGTTTTATTTGTATGAAAACACAATTCAATATTGGCTCTTCTCCTGAAGGTATATTTTGAGCATCACTAGTTAGAAAGGGCACCTGATGACTCAGTATGAAGACTCATGTCCTACTCGGCTTTGACAAGTCTGCCAGGCTCCAGAGAAACCTCCCGGATTTAAGAAAGGACCAGAAGTTTCCCTAAAAGGAAAACTGGGGTTGGAGCACTTTGCTGCCTGATAAATTCCGTATGATGATCGAGATGCTGCAAGAGATGTGCAGGAGAAGCCAAACGGCTCTCCGCACCCCCAGTCTGAACAGATCCATGTACCATATGGTGGGAATGTAAATTGCATATCTGTGTACAGGCTCCACTTTGCATCTGCCAACGAATCTATGAATATCTAGATGTTTCTAGCTGGTTTGAGGACGGTGCATGGCACGTTATGGAGTCGTCTAAAGCCGTAGGTAGGAAACCAATAGCACGATCCAGTCAAGATAACACGTTAAAAGTTGTATTTGAGAACCAACATCATTTCTATGCTGTGTGTTCTCACCTTTCCCTCCTGCACCCCCCGATCTGGGTCCTCAGAGTTAAAGACTGCTAACATCCCCGTGACGTCCGTTGGACATTCAGACGCCGCATCTGCCGTTCATGGCCGCGTTTGCTTCTCTTGCAGCCGCCGCTGGCGCCGCTGGAACCGCTTCAATCGCAGAAGATGTCGGGCTGCTGTGAAGTCTGTCACGTTTTACTGGCTGGTTATTGTCCTGGTGTTCCTCAACACCTTAACCATTTCCTCTGAGCACTACAACCAGCCTGACTGGCTGACGCAGATTCAAGGTGCGAGCAGAGGCTGTGTTCTTTTCATTCTGATTCAAAATTAGGGCTTCCTGAGGCTGTCCGGCTGCAGTTTCATCTTAGCTGATCTGTGTATAGTGACGGGACATTAACAGGGGTACTAGAAGACCGAGGAACCGTCCAAATCCAGGCTGAACCCAGAGTTTGCGGGGGGGGTGGTGCCCACAGCCCACATGGTGTGCTGGGGCCAGCTGATGCCAGAGCGTCTCCTTGTCTTAACCCTATGACAGCCTAGGGGCAGGGAATATTGCAGTTGGAGACCTCATGCCCTTCTCCCTCTCCCCACTGGCAGCTGTATTTTCCCATATGGTATTCTTGGCAAGTGGTTATTGCCCCTCTACCTGGAAGCCCTGCTCCCCACCGGTGCCAGACTGGAGCTCATCCCCAGAGACAGCCTGTTCTGAGTTGGTCTGTTGTGATCCATGGGGAGGCGCTATTTCTGTCCAGCTCTCCAGCCTGCTGGGTGCTATTCTCTGTGATTAGAAGCCACCTTGATGGACAACTGCTTCTTATGTCATGGTGCCCTAAGCAAGACCAGACTGGCCTTTCTGAGACCACTGAAACAGAAAATATAATACGCTGGTGTAAATGCAGAATCACAGGCTCATAGGGCTGGAAAGCCTCAGAGATGGTGTGGTCAGCTGCCCCCCCCCCATTTTATAGTCATGAAACTGGGGCACAGGGAACTCAAGGGACTTCTCCAGAGTCCCACATCTAGGTGGTAGCAGAAGCGGGGCTAGAAGCCAGCACACAGACCATAAACATGGTGCCCAATGTCTTTAATGGCGGCCGTCTCGAAGACCGGGGCAAGGCGCTGGGGCATTTCCAGCAGAGACTGGTTGGGGGGAAGTTGTGGGGGGGTCTGAGCCACACCCACGAGGAGACCCTCTGTCTTTCCAGATATCGCTAACAAAGTCCTC
Organism: Neogale vison; assembly: GCF_020171115.1. Taxonomy (NCBI): domain Eukaryota; kingdom Metazoa; phylum Chordata; class Mammalia; order Carnivora; family Mustelidae; genus Neogale; species Neogale vison. The sequence goes on along the minus strand of NC_058096.1, from coordinate 202,023,183 downwards.
CTGGCTCTGTTCACCTGCGAGATGCTGGTAAAAATGTATAGCTTGGGTCTCCAGGCCTATTTCGTTTCTCTCTTTAACCGGTTTGACTGCTTCGTGGTGTGCGGTGGGATCACCGAGACCATCCTGGTGGAGCTGGAAATCATGTCTCCCCTGGGGATCTCTGTGTTTCGCTGTGTGCGCCTCTTGAGGATTTTCAAGGTGACCAGGTGAGAGGGCGTGTACCTCGCGGCAGGTGTTTTCCGGCTGGGGTGTGACGAGCCGCAGCAGCCCAGCCCCGCGATGTCTGCTGTGTCCCATGGGCGTTGTGCACTCACCACCCCCCCCCATCTTGACTTGTAGGCACTGGACTTCCCTGAGCAACTTAGTGGCCTCCTTGTTAAACTCCATGAAGTCCATCGCTTCGCTACTGCTTCTGCTTTTTCTCTTCATCATCATCTTTTCCTTGCTTGGGATGCAGCTGTTTGGTGGCAAGTTTAATTTCGACGAAACACAGACCAAGCGGAGCACCTTTGACAATTTCCCGCAAGCCCTTCTGACGGTATTCCAGGTGAGCCCTCGTGAGGAGGCCGTGGGAGACGTTGCCTTGTCCCTTCATCTCTGGGGAAAAGACAAGATGATTCTGCTGGGATTAGAGACCTCTGCCCCAGTAATGCTCTGACAGCTCTCGCGCCCCTGACGTGGATTGTCGCACACCCGACTCCGGCTGTCCAGGTGGCGTGATTTCATGTTTTTGTAAGACCACCGGATACGCGGCAGGATAATAAGCCAAACACATCTGTCTGATTTTGTGAGGTTTCCAAGGTTTCGGGGAGATAAGCTCTAAGATCCTCTCTCTGTTCTTTGTGAATTTTTGATTGCAGGACAGTTTTGTGATCCTGGACTCGAACAGATGTGTGCAAAGAGGTGATTCTAAAAGCCCTTGTGCTTTGTGTAGTCAGAGGAATCAGGGTGATAAGAGTTGTGACAGCCTTCCGCCTCCTTGCTTCTCCCTTCTGCCGTGTAAGAAGGAGGGGGGTGGTAGGCTCTGACGTGTCCGTGCCAGGGGGGACTGTGCAGGTGATGAGGCTGAGACAGAGGGACGGTGGCAGGTGTACAAATGGCCCTGCACTCAGGACACGAGCCTCCACGCCCCACCTGGCGTTAAGCCGAGGCATTCTAAACCCCCTCTTCCTATGTTGGGAGCTCAAACCTTTCGTTAAACAGAGAGTGGCAGATACATTTTAAAGACCCATCTGTCCTTGTCGCTTTTCACACATGAGGTCTGTGAGGCCCGGAGCCCTGCCTAGGAGGCAGAAAGCTGCCTGGTGGGAGGGATTACAGACATCGAGGTCCCCTCCTGGCTGTAGCCGTGCTCAGCTTTGTGACCTTGAAAAGTCACTGTCCTTTGTGGGGGGGAAAACAATACAAAAACCCGGAGACTAGAGGGAATGATCTGTAAGTTTCATTTCCACTTGTTCATTTTGAGGTGAATAGAATTACTCTCCCTTTTATAGGCCATACTTTTTTGAAATCTACTTTAATTTTTGGGGAGGGAGTTATACTTATTTTTTTAGCCACTGATTGGTTATTCTTTTTTCTGTTTTCTTTCAAAGAAACCTGTATGGTGGTGGTAGTTTTTGGTAGTACCTGTCTGTATGGCACAAAATTCAGAAGTTTACAAAAGGATATAAAGTAACAAATGAGTCTCCTTCCTACCTAGCCACCAATTTCTCCTTTGGGGAGCAACCACCCTTGAGTAGTTTCTATGTGTTCTTTGAGATACATTTGCTCATGGGTGTAAATCAGTGAACTTACCTACCTGCCTCCCTCCCAGTAAATGTACTATGATGTCGATGGTAGCTCATTTTACCTGCCATTTTGCAGCTTCTCACTGTTTCAAGTGTCCTTAGGAATCTGTCTTAATGGTCCATATGAGTTTGCCTCCTACTTTTTGATTCTGCATAAATTCTGTGGTGTGGATGTCCCCTAATTCTGTAGCCAGTCCCTAGCCGAAGAGAATTTCGTTGTGTTCGGCCTCGGCTCAGTTGGGTGACCTTGAACACACACCATGGGCACGTGTGGGAGCGTAGATGTATGGGGTAAACTTCCCAGAGGTGGAATCGCTGTTTTGAAGGGGTGTGTCCATTTTTGACGCTGATACTGTTGCCTGCATGTTCCTCAAAGTAGCGGGTGTTCAAACTGCTGGATGCTTGTCTGACAGGTGAAGATAATGTCTTGTAGCTTTAATGCCTCTTTCTGTTATCAGGAGTAAACCCGAATGTCTTCTGACGTGACTAAGAGCCACAAAGTTCCTTTCCTGGAAATTTGCTTTATCTTTTGAAATCCTTCGCCCATACTTCTGTTGGGTTGTGAGCTGTGACAGTTTTATTTCTTAGAGTCTGGTGCAGATGGACAATAAGAAGCAGGAGTACGCCTTCTCTCTCTCTTTCTCTCTCTGGAAGAGAGTCTGGTTTATTTATATTTACTTATTACTCTTATTTTTTTAGGTAGTATCTTTTTTAAATGCTGTTTAGGTTCACCTGATCCTACCTCCAGGATAGACTGAGTCATATCATCAGTAGAGAACTTTCCATGTGAAATTTCAGGGAGTTAATAGTACCTACTTGCTGGGTAGTTTGTAAATTAACATGGAATAGTTGGAATTCCCTGCCTCTACAAATTCAGGGGTCTAATCTCCATTTCCAGTGTAGAGGAACCATGGGGATCATAGGCAGCCATTGAAAGGACTGACGGCACTTACTGACATGGATCTTTAGAGTATATTTTGAGTGGGGGGGATAAAAGGCAAATGCAGAAAATTCATAAAGTATGACATGCTTTATGTCTAATAAGTCTGAGAAGACATCAACTACCTCTTTCCTCTGGGAGGGTGTCTGAGTGCTCACGTGCATAGAGGTTCTGGAGAAAGGTGCATCAACAGCATGCTCTCAGGGTGTGGGTGCAGACCTGGGGCGTCATCCGAGACTAGGTAAGTCTTATATGTCATGTTGCTTTATTTTCATGTGAAGCATTAACTCCTGGTTTGTGTAACTGAAAACAGTGTTTTGAAATTCCTACCCGAAGTATTTGTTGAGCACAGTGAAAGGCAGCTAGAACCCAATGTGGACGGCCCCCAGGGGGCTCCGGCGGGCCGTGGGGAGCTGCGGTCCTGCTGCGTGCGTGTGGGCTGACCGTGGTTTTGGCCTCTTAGATCCTGACAGGGGAAGACTGGAACGCTGTGATGTATGACGGCATCATGGCCTACGGCGGCCCCTCCTCGTCGGGGATGATCGTCTGCATCTACTTCATCATCCTCTTCATTTGTGGTAACTGTATCCTTCAAGCTGGGCCGGGGCTCTGTCCTCACCATCTCGTTTTGTTTCTCCCTGTCCATACTTCTGTGGTGGTGGTGGCCAGTGGCGGTGGCGGCCGTTGGAGTGGGGAGGTGAATGCTTTTGCCTTGTTAGCCCCAGTATCTGCCTCCTTCACTGTCGCTGGGATGGAAAAGTGGGGTCAGAGTCCCAGTAGGCTTTGAGGAACGAGCAAGCTGGGGAAAGGATATGGGACCGCGCGTGGACTGTTCCTGTTGTCGCCCAGCTCAGCGGCCCAGGTCCTGTGCAGGTCCCAAGGGAAGGCTTAGGGCAGAGCCGAGTTGTCTTCCATGCCATCATGCTTGGGAGGTTAGGGGTACATCTGTGTCTCTTGAGACCTTTCCTAAGCAATGGGGACCCACTGTTGGTGGCTTGACATAAGCTCCCCGGGCCTGATTTGGGTTTGCTGATCTGTACATCTCTGGGATCAAGTCTCCACTGGTTGACTGCTCTTAGGCTCTGAGCTCCTTTCTGACTCCTTTTATTCCTTTTCCCTGGCAAGAGGCCGTCCCCAATTCTAGACTTCTGGAACTCTGAATCTCCCTTTCCTTCGATCAGACCCTTTATGACCTTGTAACTTTCAGCTGTGTCTTCTCTCTTTCTCTCTGACCTCGCTGACTGGCATAGACCTGGCATATAGGACCCTCGCTGAGAGTTTGGTGAAAGAGCGTTTGTACAAATATGTGCACACCTCCTCTTGGGCTTCACTTTTTTATTTTAAAGAATCCTACCTGGATTCCTCTCCTAAGAAGCCCCAGATTCCTTTAGCTGTTTCCCCCTTAATCTTCTCTGGTTCATTAGTGAGTTGTCTTCTGGGCAGAAGCCCAGGGCAAACTTCTAAGGACAATACCTAGAAACCCCACTAGTCCCTCAGGCAGCTCAAACACTCCCCTGCCTACAGGTGAGCTCTCCTACCCAGTTTATCCTTATAGCTCCCACCGCACATGGGGGGCCAGGTCCTACTGGATTTGGCATGGGGGCTTCTCCATCCTGCCAGCTCAACGGTAAACTTCTCGAGTCAGGGGTCTCTTCTTTGTATTCACATCTCTGTGGCCCTTGGTAAATGCTTGTTAAAGGAATGATCGGTGTTTTCTTACTGTATGTTCCTCTGCGGACCCTTGGGGCCAGAGCAATATACCTGCTTTAGGTCTATGGAGAAGTATTCCCTGGCCACACTCATTCTTGTTACATGTTGTGTCTTTTGTTTCTTTTGTAATACACGTACGACTCTCTGAAAGGCTTAAGTAGTTTATGTTCTGTCTTCCCCAATGATAACAGATGCTACATGAGAGTAAGGGCTCTGGTCCGTCGCGTCCCTAGCACCCAGCACAGTCCGCGGCATGCTGGAGGCACTCGGATCTTTCTGAATGAATTCCAGACCCCACCACTCTTTGAGAGGTTCTGTATTGATGGGTGTCTGCTCTTGGAAACAGTCTGCTACAAACTTGCAAGATTTTCTTGTGGTTTATTACTCTGGATGTGCCTTCCAATACTCAGAAAAGTCTGGTGTCCTTGCAAGACTAAGGATACATGATTTCTTCACTGAGATCATTGGTAGGAATTCTCCATACAGTTAGTCCTGCACTGATCCCTACCTGAGCCACCATTGCCCCACGTGGATCAGAGGGGAGCTTGTGTTACCAAGTCCTCACCCAGCCCAAGACAGACTGCTTCCTTGGGCTCATTACGGCTCTGCTTAACGCATAGTCTAACATATCAAAGGCTTTTTGAAAGTTTTAATACAACTTATTCATGTTTCCATCCTCTTTAAAGACTTGAATAGTTTCGTCAAGCATGATATCCCCCGGAAGCTATCTCACATCAGTCCCTTGTTAGGTTACACTTGTGTTACCCGGCTGAGATTTCAGATTGCACAGGGCCTGGGGTTTCTGGGCTCCCATAGTCTTGCATGCAGATGACCATGCATCAGCCAGGGAGAAAGCATCGTCCCAGAAGGAGCCATCTTGACTTACGTCCCTCTGATCCCCATGCTTCTCAAAAATGTACTTAACTGCTGGTGAGTAGGAAACAGGCATCTTTCAGGAGATTTGGGAAACATGTTCGGAATTACTTTTTTTTTTTTTCTATCACAGGAAACCACACATATAACATTATATAGTAAGAGCCAAAAACCTGATAGCTTGTTCAGTCACCTGACTTTTTAGGATCTGAAAAAATAAAATGCAACCACCACAGTCAAAGATACAGCTATAGTGGGGCCATTTAAAGAACAGGTGGGCACCATCTGGCAGTACATCAGCGTTTGTGGGGGGAATGAATGAATGAGTATCCGCAGACTCTGAAGACCATTTCAGATGAGAAAGACTCAGACTGCTTTGTGTAGTCATCATCTTGAATAACGCGTAGCCTTTAAAAGGGTCTATTTGGGAAAGCATGCACTGGATATATAGGTTATAGGTACATGCATGTTTTAAAAGAAACAAAATGCACAAAACAAAATGCAAAACACATAACACCATGTTCATGGAATGGATTGTTTCATGCAGTGTGTATGATAGCTGGGAATACGTCTGTGTACAGATACACGTGTTGGTGCAAGCACACACACACGTGCCTATAAAAGGAAATGTTGAAGTTTGTAGGTGTCCATGCATTTTAGGTGGATCTTAATTTTGCTTCTTTCCAGACTGTCTTCTACAGGTTTCTGGGGTGTTTTGTTTTTGTTGGTTTGGTTTCGTTTTTTTAAGCAGGCTCTAGCCCTCTGGTCTTACCAAATGAATACAGCTCTCAGGCGACAGTCACCTGTTACCAGCCTTCCAGAGCACAGAGGGGTGTGATGTTGCCATCATCGACCCCCAGTAGTTGCATTTAGAAATTGTGTTGTTCCCTTAATATGTTCAAACTAGATATCCTACTGAACGTCTTCTTGGCCATTGCTGTAGACAATCTGGCTGATGCTGAAAGTTTGAATACAGCCCAGAAAGAGGAAGCCGAAGAGAAGGAGAGGAAAAAGATTGCCAGGTAATCGTATTTTCACCCGAGGATAGAATCTTGGGTAGAACCCGGGCCCTCAGCTCTCCTTCCCTCAGAGCTAAGAGTAAGAGTCACGTGGTCCCATGCTTAAAGAATCCCTGTGGTTAATTTTGGTGTCATAAAATAAATGATGCATTCGGTGCTGATGAGCTCTCACCGGAGAATTTTAATAAGGTGATCTGTGTAATGAACCCAGCGCACCGAGGGGAACAGGAAGCTCTGAGTGTGGGTTGTGCTATGTTCTCGCTGTTAGAGTTGTTTCCAGTTAAATTCTGTCCTCCATCAGGCCACTGTGGATTCCAAATCTGGATTAGCATTTTTGTGCATAGCAATACGGTTATTCGGTTTCTCGTGTTCTTTTCTCTGTAGAAAAGAGAGCCTGGAGAATAAAAAGAACAACAAACCAGAAGTCAACCAGATAGCCAACAGTGATAATAAGGTATACGTCCCACAACAGTTCTCTGCTTTTTGTTTCAAAATGTATCTGTTGATCTCATCATAAATGTACCATTTATACCATGAGAAGTATCCTGTGTGATGTTCTGGTAGGTGAGAGTGTGGCACACCATTATAGACACTGGCTTCCCAGGGGGATTCTGAGTGAATTTAGGCAGCTCACTGGTGATTAATCAGTGTTTCACCAGATAACTAACATGATAAGTATTTGACTTGGGGGAGCACTTGTTTTTTTTTTTTTCTTTACTGGAATTGTGTCGTCAGACCTGACCTTGTCACTATCTTCTCATTGGGGGTTAAAATTGAGGATCGTTAATAGATGTCTGCCTCCAGCGGGAATCTTGGGATCTGGGATCTGGGTGCTTGGAGCTATGGTGTCAAATTTCATCCCACTCGTGACAGCTCTGGATTTTTAATTCATTTGTTTGTTCCTTAAGTGGTTACTTGTTCTTGAGCAGTTACTGTGTGGCAGATACTGGAGCTCAGCAACGAAGAAGACCAACGAGGTCCCTGCGTGCATGGAGCTCGCATCCTAGCAGGGAGACAGGAATCTGCTGTGCAGTTACCATGCAGTGTGCAGGACAGTGCTGGGTAGAGGGGGGCGTGGATGGTGCTGCCAGCCACGGCCAGTAGGGGTTATACTCGTTTTCTCCTCCTCTGCCCTCAGAGCTCTGTCTGAAGTAGAGTCATCACTGGGGACACCTGTCCGTGTGCACGTTGGAGAGAGCGTCTCTCTCTGTGCTGAACGGCAGGGCTGAGTCTTCACCTGGGTCCTCTGCAGTGCATGGAAGTCAGAGTCTCCCCTCCTCCCAAGACCTCTCTGTCATCCCCTAGGTTACAATTGATGACTATCGAGAAGAGGATGAAGACAAGGACCCCTACCCACCTTGTGATGTGCCAGGTACGGTTGCAGAGGCCGGTGACAGGCTCTCATTCATGGGTGATATGGCTTTGCTACCATGCCGTGATCAGGGGCTCAGTCTGTGGCTGGCCAGGCCAGCTGGGGTGCTGGTGGGCGGGGAGGCTGCCGAGACCATGGGTCCAGGCCCCTCGTGGAACAGTTAGCCCTGTTTTTTTTTCCCCCCCTTGGTCACGCAGGTAGCTTACGTAACCCCAGTTCCAGGTGGGGAGAGAAAACGACAGTGGATCCAGGCAAGCCCCTCTTCTTCCGGGAAATCTCTCTAGGGGGCAACCAGGGGAACCAGCCATTCCTGCCATTAGCACTGCTTGCCTGACCCTTTCACACTGGCTGGTGCTCTTATTGGCTGAAGTAGCAGGGACTGCAGGGGACAGGATGTGGCGGATGATGGTCCTGTGTGGCTTGAAGTCTCACACACAGTTTTTCAGCCTGAAGTGGCAGGCTACTGGGGAAACAGTGAGGGCTGGCGGGCTGGCAGTGACCGTCCTACTGCAGATTACCTCTGCCTGAGCTCAGACCTGGAACTGCTAGGAACCTCCTTCCCAGAACCGCACTCAGTCACAGACAGGCACACTTCTCGGCCCCCCCAGTGCACTCAGCCCGTATTCAGAAGGGCTTCGATTCAATGTAAGCTGAGAGATGTGAAGGTTTACTCTCCGTGTGAAACGGCAAACAGTCATTCAGCCCCAAATGCGATCATTATTTCATGCCTGTACAAAAGGTGTCTCATTTAAAGTAGGGGAAGAGGAAGAGGAGGAGGAGGAGGATGAACCCGAGGTCCCTGCTGGCCCCCGTCCTCGCAGAATCTCAGAGTTGAACATGAAGGAGAAAATCGCCCCCATTCCTGAAGGGAGTGCCTTCTTCATTCTGAGCAAGACCAACCCGTAAATACCCAGTTTCTAATTTCATTGCTGCTGTGTCTTCGTGTTACCCTGCAGATTGCTTGGGGGGTGGGGGGAGGTTTGCTGGAGATGGGCTATAAGAGGGTGGTTCCCATCCCCCTTCTGTGCCTATGTGTTGGAGTCTTTAGGTCGTCTCTGACCCCTGTCTTCCTCCAGCCTTGCCTTTGTCCTTTGTCTCTTCTTGGCTGTCCTGTTCCTGGATGGAGGTGCTTTTAGGAGCATGACTAGCCCCTGGGACAAGCACCCTTCCAGATTCTCCTCCCTTTTGGCCCCTGTGCTGGCCAGAGCCCACGGCTCAGGTGCCTTTGGGTTGTCACCCGTGAAGTGTTTTCCAATCCAGAGGACCCTTCCTTCATGAGTGGGACGGTCCTTCTGTTGAGATTCCTTGAAGATGAGAATCTCGTGGCCAAGTTCCCTGCAAAATCTTCATCCTGTAATCCAGTTCAGCGAATCACTGGTCCCTGTTGGGTTCTATGGCAATAAAGGGATATTGCTCAATGATATTTTATATTTATAGGTGGTAGCTATTCAATTCAGCTCGACGATATCCTGCTTAAAATAGCGTTTTTCGTGTTAAAATGGCAAGGTGCTCACCAGGAGCGCAGTCCTTACAAGGACCGCAAGAGGATGACATTTATTTACTAGCTGGTTTCTAGGTTTTAAATCATCTGAGACAGATGGCATACCGGGGGGAATGAATGGCTCCTGGAAAAGTTTCTAGAATTATAGAAGCAGTTCTTGGCTGTCAGAGAAGAACTCTATGGATTTCACAGTCCCCGAGGAGACACAGGTGGGAAGCGAGGCTGCCGTCCTTAGTAACTGGAGGATTTGATGGTAGTTTTAATAATTCATCACTGTTGAGAGTTTGCAAGTCTAATTTTTTTTTTAAAAGATTTTGTTTATTTAGAGAGAGCATGAGCAGGGGAGAGAGGCAAAGGGGGAAGTAGACTCGACGCTGAGTAGGGAGCCTGACATGGGGTTCGATCCCAGGATCCTGGGATTGCGACCTGAGCCAAAGACAGATGCTTAACTGACTGAGCCACCCAGGCGCCCCTGGATGTCTCTTAAAAAAAAAAAAAAAAAAAAAGGTATTCGATTGATATTACTGAAACCCACAGCTCGCTGGATTTACATATATTGAAGGAATGGATTGATTTCCACCCCCCACGCCCCAAAGCCGTGAACACTCCTGCACTCACTGTCTTGGGACGTGTTCTGCAGACTCAACTGCTAACATTTTGCAAGCTCCCTGCACCCCCGCCCCCTGCCCCGCCGCAGGGCATATTCCTGCACCAAGCAGCAGGAGGTTTCTCATAAAGTTGAGTCCAGTTTTGAAGGTGAAAAAGGAAAATATTTTCAAGGGAAAACATACATGTATTCTATAGGCTAAAAACAACATCTTTAAATTCGAAAGTGAAAAGTTGAGGTCAAGGTAGTCTAGCACTAACTAGCCCATGGGATGTCAGGGACGGCAGGACCCTGAAGACGCTGTCACGTGTTGCGTGAGATCCCTGTACAATTCCTGCATGATTCAACTTTTGCTCCACATTCTCAGGTGTGCTTGGGGGTCCGGTCCAAAGTTTAAAAACAAAAACAAAAGAGGCGCCTGGGTGGCTCAGTCAGTTAAGCATCTGCCTTCGGCTCAGGTCATGATCCCAAGGTCCTGGGATCGAGTCCTGCATCGGGCTCTCTGCTCAGCGGGGAGCCTGCTTCTCTCTCTCCCTCTGCCTGCTGCCCCCCTTGCTTGTGTTCTCTCCCTTTGTCTCTTAGACAAATAACTAAATGAAATCTTAAAAGAAATTTTTAAAAAAGGCACTTAGAAGCTCCACAAAACAGGAGATTTTACCAAGCCCATCTACTAGTCCTTTTCATACAGCCAGGCTGCAGTATAAGATTTTAATTTCTATTTTTAACCGAAGTATAGTTGACATACAGTATTGTGTTGGCTTCAGGCATACGACGGAGTGATTTGACAAGTCTATACGTTACACGGTGCTCACCACGATGACGTCATTACTGTGTTATTGATGAGCGTCCCCGTGCCATACTGTTCATCCCCATGACTTGTTTGTTTTCTGGCTGGAAGTTTCAACCATTGCTCTCCCTGTGAGCTGCTGCTCCCTGAGCTCTGTGCTCAGGTTCCTTCCTAAGGAGGGGATAGGAAGCCATGGGTAGGGGGAACTGTCACCGTCCAACTGGTTTGGGAATTTCCCTCTGTCCCTACTGGCTGCATCACCTTAAGAAATTTCAAAGGCGTAAGCCTCGAGTTTCTCCACTTGCAGCCTGACAATAATCCCCACTTTTAAGGACTTGATGACTGATGTCTCCAGGAAGCCCACACACAGAACTGTAGCACTGTAGGCCCTTGGGGTCTGCCTTCTGGGACTTTCCAGAGGTTCACAGTCCGGTGACTGGGGTTGGCAGGGTTGGGGCACAGGCAGCACAGCAGACTGCTGTCCTTTGCCTGACCTGTCACCAGCAAGTAGTCCCAGCACACAGAAGGCACCTGCCCCACCTAGAGCCGTGTCCATGCAGCGGCTTTCCCTACAGGATCCGCGTGGGCTGCCACAAACTCATCAACCACCACATCTTCACCAACCTCATCCTCGTCTTCATCATGCTCAGCAGCGCCGCCCTTGCCGCCGAGGACCCCATCCGCAGCCACTCCTTCAGGAACACTGTAAGCCATGCACCGGGGCAGGGGGGCGGGTCATCGGCTGGGACGAGCCCTGGTTTCTCTGGCAGGGGCCATTCACTCAGGCAGGGCTGAAGGCTAGAAGCCACCTCTCATTCACCCGGAGGCAGCTAGTGTTAAGGGTCGTGCATGCCAGGAGGGTTGTATCTTAGCAGGACAAGCCTGATTTGAATCCTGTCCCCTACCTTTCCTCTTAAATACTCTGCAGTAACTCACAGTGCATTCGGAAGCCCTGCTTCTCCTTCTCTTGGTCCCTTGCTGCCAGCATTTTGGTCCCTCTTTCCCCCTCCCTGGCCAAATTCCCATCTACGTCTATCTTGAGATTTCTGCCCTGTTGGAAACATCCAACAGGAGGGAAAGGAGAAATGGAACCAGGTATGTCGTGTGCCCAGAAGCTCGTATTTAAGGTTGGTGGGAAGACGTCTAGCCCACACGGGGCCACTTGGTCTCATCCCTGGGGGAAACACAAGTTAGGGGCGGATGGTGTGTGGAGCCCCATGGTGAGGTGGAGAGGAAGAACCATGCTCTGGTGGGGCCAAGGGGCAGTTTTACAAAGAAAACAAGTCGCCAGTTAAGTTTTCTGTTCTGGGCTGCTCGGAAACTGTATCTAAAATAGTTCTTGCCTAAGCTCTCCCATCTTAACAGTTCAGTTCGTTCAGCACTGAGAACATCCAAAGACTGAGAATGCTTCAGAGCTTCAGAAGACCTGTAGTCTGTTGCCTGCTCTGGCTTGGATCCTCTAGTGCAGTTTCAGGCCATTATCAGGAAACCCAAGAGAGGGAGGCCCACAGGCATGCAAGGCCATGGGCACTGTTGCCTTGCCTGGTTAGTACCTCTCTGTGGTCCTCAGATTTTTAGAGATTTGAGAATTAAGACAAATCCCCAGATCGGCCTCCCAGGATTTTGGTTGTGACCATCAAGCCTTGTGTTGTAGCGTTTCATTTCCAGGGCTGTTGGTGTGCAGCGTAGCAACCTGAGTCTATCAGACTGGTAACGCATGCGCACTCTGATATGCAGATTTTAGAAGAACTCCCCTCCTAGGGCACATGTTGGTGTTGATGCGAAGAGGAAGGCCCTGCACCCATCCCAAATCTGCACTCGCAGGTCAGGGCTTGTGTTAGAGACACTGAGGCTGTCTCGAGCTCAGTGTTCAAGTGGAACGAAGACTTTGGTGTCCTTGAGGTCCATCCTGGAAATCAATCACAAGGGGAAGAAGCTGTTTGGAAAAAAAAAAAAAAAATAGCATTATTGACAGAGCATAGGTCAGGAGCTAGTCTAGAACATAGACTGACAAGGAGTTCATTCACCTGGGACCTCGTGTTCTCATTTTTTATTGTAATTACTTCCCCATGAGTTTATTTCCCTGCCCTTTTTCCAAGAATGTTTTTCTTTTTAAACAGATGCACATATGGGTACATGTAGTGCTTGCAAACTACTACAGTGTTTACTGTGGTAAAAATGCTTAACATGAGATCTACCCCCTTGATAAATTAAGTGTATGAGCCAGCATTCTTAACAGTAGGCGGTGGTTGTAGAGCAGGTCTCCAGAACTTACTCATCTTACGTGACTGAAACTTGACACTCATTGAACGTCTCCCCATTTCTCCTTTCCCCAGCCCCCGACAGTCTCCCTTCTTTCCAACTAAGGGTTTGGCTACTTTAGACACACCCCCAGTGTAAGTGGACTCATGCAGTGCCTTTGTTGTTGTTGTTTTAACCTTTGCTGAGTTATTAGTGGAAGTGGGATGAGTGAGGAAAGAACAGAGGAGCTCTGGCCTCCGGCACCAAGCTGGATTGCCGGGGTGGGGGCCACGGTATCTGCCTTGGCTACGTGGGTAGTTCTAACATGAACAGTCCTGCTGTGACCTAGGATGGAGGAAGGGCCAGGGGCTTGCAGTGTGCTGAAAACACCTTCATCGCCTGGCTAGAAACACAAATAAACAAAAGGTGTCCGGCAAAATGTAGAAATCTCAAAACAGAAACAGTTGGGGCCATGACTGCCCTGTGGAGAACTTAAGCTGAGACAGTTGGCCTTTGCAGGGGGAGCGCCCTGCCTTTACTGTGGTGGAGCTCTCAAGGACTCCCCTGGGTTGGAGCCCAGACTCGTATCACAGGCCCCGGGGCTCTCGGCTAGCACTCTGCAGATCCCATTCTTTGAGGATGGAGGTTCCTGGCTGTGCCGCTTGAGCAGCTGCTGCCTGACCCTTCCCCGGCATCCTCCTCTGTTACCTGAAGGAAGTTGATCTGGGTTGAGGGGGTTGGGGGGTCTCTCCACAGTCCCTCTGGCTCTGATCTCTTCGGTGTTCTTGAAGCCGGAGGGCACGGCTGTGAAGAAGAGCAACAGCCAAGATGGCAGCCAAGACAGCAGCCAAGATGGCCTCTGCAAGTGGCAGCATCTTGGCTGCCATCTTTGTGGCAAAGGGTTCCCTGTGAGTAGCCTCGGTCGAGCAGTCAGACTCTGGCCACTGCCCCCCCTCATCCTCCCTCACCTGCCCTCCCCTGTGGCTCTGAGAGGAACCAGGGACCCCAGAAGGGTTCCCTGAGCAGGACTCAGTTGGAGAGTAGATGATATTTTCAGGAAATCTGATGTGACTTGTAAGCTGGACTGATAATTCAAAGTCCAGGTCAGTCTTTTCTTTGCTTGGGCCCAGCTGGGTAAAAACCAAGCAAAAACCCAGTGCCAGGAGAGGGTGGTGTTAGATATGGAGCAGAGGCCAAGAGTTGTACTTTCCAAGTTACGCAGGACGTAAAAGCACGGGTTTACTTGTAGAGTCAAACTCTTCACTGAGGACTTTCCCAACCCTGCACCCCAGGGAAGGAAGGGCGTTGACTCCCTGATGACATGGACTGGAATCGGAAGGGGCACATGGAAGCTTCTGGCCCCCCTGGATGCCACTTGCACCTTTGTTTACATTTCTCCACCAACCCAAAGCTTAGCTAGATGACAACCTGTTTTATTCAGCCAAAAAGGCAATGAAAAATCCTACATCACGTATAACACTCGAGGTTACCTGGTGTCGCCAGTCGGCCAGGGCCATACCCTGATGAGCAAAGGTTGTGTTAATAAAACACTTCTAGAAATGGGCCTCTGTCTGTCCATGACCCGAGACAGGGGAGCGAGTCTGCATGCGTGGTTAGAGGAGGTGAGTGTCCCCTCATGCTCTTCTCTGGTCACAGAGCTGACCCATAACCGGCCAGGAGGGGCTGCCCCTGTCCTCCCCCACCACCTCAGCAGCGGACCTGTCATGGGGGATGGGGGTCTGCCTGCACGTGGGGGTTCTGCCCCAGGGGCGCGCGGCTGTCCCCACTTGTCTGGATGCCTGTGTCTCATGCCCCCCATGTTGTACCTTGCAGATACTGGGTTACTTTGACTATGCGTTTACAGCCATCTTTACCGTTGAAATCCTGTTAAAGGTAATGGCTCTTTCCTTGATCCTCACCTGCCCCAAAGCAGCCGTAGCAATAATAGTTGCAATTCTTTTTTTACCTTCCAGATGCTAGGTTACGCAGATTATGTCTTCACTGGCACTTTTGCCTTTGAGATCGTTCTGAAGGTAACAGGTTCCACAGCCACGTGTCTCAGGGGCCCGCTCCTGTGGGACACGCGGCAGAGAAGCGTGAAGTGCTTTTGACTATTTTTATTTTTTGCCTTCTGTGATCAAGCTACACTTTTTTTTTTTTAACTAAAGAATTTTACCCCCCTGTAACCATTCAACTTGTTTTTGCTGTTTCTTTTTAACCTTTCAATGCATGTAGGACCTATTTTGGCTTCATCATAGTGACTGGAAATTATTTTGCTGCTTTTTAAATATATCCTCTGAAACTTGTCGTCTGATGACAGATACATCAGTCTGTGTGAACCTTCTTCCACCTTTCCTGACCTCAGAGTCAGAGGAGAAGCATTTATCCTACGAAGGGAATGTATCTCTCTTCGTTTCTTGGACTGAATTGTTTTCAGTGGCCTGAAATAGTAACACACTATTTTCTTGCAATGGTATTTGCAAGATAACCCGGGTCTTTTTGTGTTAAGACATTTTATATCTGTTTTAATGGATGGGCTTACATTTATGCGAAGAAAAGGAGCGCCCTTTGGACGGGGTACCCTAAATGTACCGCCCATGCATGAGCTCAGAGTTGCCATTGCCGCATGTGGTTTGTGGACTGAGTGTGAAGGCCCCCGAGGTCTGGAGACCCGCAACAGACAGCCGAGAACCCCCCCACTTGCTAAGCGGTGTGGGTCCCTGCCATACCAGGACAGCGTGACCTGTGACAACTGTCAGAGCAGTCGTCTCAGAGTGGGGAGATAAGCGGGGAGATTTTCACCACAATTGTCTTTAAACCATTTTGAGTTTTTATGTGTGCATCGTGGGGGAAAAAAAAATGTATTTTGTGTTAGACTCCTGTGGAACTTGGGCTCTTTACAAAACCATTTATAAAGTGAAACCTCGCTGAACTTTGCCAGGGAATGGGGTACTTCGAGTTCCTTGATTTTGATGGTGGTGTTTAATGAAAACAACAGCACAAAACCAACCAACCTCTGTTTGAACCTTTGTTTAAAAAAAAAAACCTAAAAATTCACATTCACTTTTCTGCCTTTAAACCAGAGACTGTGGTTGAGAGGTCTCTCCTCAGTGAGAACCTGGCCAGTTTAGTAAGTCTAATGCCATCACCACAGTGAGGAACCCGGACACATACATACCCGGGGCTCATGGGTCAAGGACACTCACCCTGCCTCTACTTGATCCCCAGCTGCCCTTTTTTTTCTTTCTTTCTTTCTTTCTTTTTTTGGCATTTGCCTTCTCATCAAACCGAATGGGGGACATGTTCCCCTTAGTCTGTTAGCGGGGTTCTTTGAGGTTTTATTTTACTTCCCACATTTTTTGTGTGATTAGATGGATATAGTTATTCTTGGGCTTGGGGGCAAATGAGATACAGAATTATTTAAAAGAAATTTAAAACAACTCCTGCTTTTAAATCTCTGGATATTTGCCTCCGTGACTTCAGTCTTCCAAGTTAATCTTCATTTTAAGGACATGTTAGAGGGTGGAAAACAAGCTTCAACCCAGGAGGATTCAGAGAACACAGACTCGCCAAGAAGCAGCTCGCATCGGAAGCGGCAGTTCCTGCCGGCCGTGGGAAGGCTGGGGAGGCTCTGTGACAATTCTGTTGAATCGTATGAAATTGGCATTTTTGTCACTTAAGAACGGCAGTGTGCTGGCAATTTCATATGGTTCAGTGTAATATTTTTCCCGACTCTGGCCCTCTATCCCAGACTCACCTGAGCCTTCTCCGCCATTTATTTATTTATTTATTTATTTATTTATTTAAATTCGCCGTGAACTCGGTGTACTTTTGCTGTTTTTACTCTGGGAATTTCCTCACTAAAGTCCTTTTGCGTTATGGGTAGGCCCCTGTCTGGAGCCTCCGTCGTGCGGGCTCTAGGTGCATGTGGCTTGGGACTCCAGGGCAGGGCGACTGACTGGCCAGGGAAGAGGCCTGTGCTGGCTTCCAGGCCACCCCTTGCATGTGCTGGAGTCCTTGGACCTGGCGGTGCCGTCTAAACTGGGTGTCTCACTGGGGACCACCCACTGGCAGCAGGCAGGGGCCTCTCCGTAAAACCGTGGAAGTCTCTGAACAGAGAGTCTGGGGGGCTCCGGGCTCCTGTGCTTCTGCTAGCCCCACTAGGAAGGCATGCTGGGGTGACAGAGGCTGTCCTGGGGTCTCAGGGGCCAGAGCCAGCACGTTGTGGGGCGGCCGAGTTATCTGGGCAGCGATGATGTCCTAATGAGCGAGGCCACGCACACCCTTCTGGGAGGCTCTTTGGACCTGCCCACGTTGGACTCCCACACGCAGCTTGTCATCCCTGCCACGGAGTCAGGCTGGTCTTCTTTTGAAACCCATCTGAAATCGGCTGCCCCTTTCCCATTTTTGAACAAATACTCTGTTGCTCAGCCCTGTTGGTTGACATTTCTGGCTTCCTAGTGCATGCTTGTTACCAAAGTCCCATTTTCCTCAAGGTTTTGTAAAGAGCCCAGGTTTCTTTTCTTCTGAGAGAAAAAAAAAAAATATATATATATATATATCTATAAATCACTCATGGTTCTGTTTATAGATGGCGACTTTTGGAGCTTTCCTCCACAAAGGGGCTTTCTGCAGGAACTATTTCAATCTGCTGGATATGCTAGTTGTCGGGGTGTCCCTGGTGTCATTCGGGATCCAGTAAGTAGTCTGGGGTGGGTGCGGGAGTGGGGGCACAAGACTCTGGGGCAGTTAATGTGAGGAATTTTAACATGATTCATAAAGGCTAGGCATCACTTTAACAATTACCTTCAGTTATCCGGGAAACTGTGATCTGTGTGCATGCTGGAAAGCGTTTGGACAGTTCATCCTTTCTCCTGTTTCTCCTCTCCACGCCCCCTGCCAGGCGGGGCTTATTACTCTCTGTGATCCTGGCTTTCAACAGTGAAGTCTTGACTGGGAGAGAAGGAAGCCGGGTTCTAGCTCGGGTTCATCGAGGACCTCGATTCTTGGGTCCTAGATTCTCAGGGTGGGGAGGGGGCCTCTGGGGACCCTTTTAGCTTGGCTCCTGAAGGTTTCCCTCGATCTCCAAGACCCCTTCCTCTTGGCTTCTACAATTTTCAGCTAGGAGGGGGCAGAGGCTATAAGTTAGGGCCCTAGGGATGCCCCAGTGGCAGGCTGCCTGCCTGCTCTACCCGAGGGGTCCTGGGCAGAGGCTCCAGGGGTAGCCACGTGCTGGCCTCAGTACCCCATATGAGAACATGTGTTCACCTACAACCTCTGAGTTCCATGAGGCTGTATCCCCCTCAGAAGTGTTAGTCCTCACCTCCCACTGCTGCCCAGAGGGAAAGAGCCCAGAGTTGCAGGTGGAGGGGACATTCTCACAGCATCTTTGCAGCTCCCTAAATTCCCAGGTGTGCCTGCCCTCTCCCCCTGCAGCCCTTGCTGCTGCCTCCTGAACACGTGTTCTGGCCACCTGCGGGGCCCAGTCATCTGCATTTTCTGGCCTGGGGCTTCCTAGCTCTGCTCCCTCTGCCTGGAGCCCCTTCCCCCTTAGTCTAGCTAACCTGCCCCTCCCCCCAGGGTGCCACCTCCCAGGCTCCCCCAGGATGTACCCTCCTAGCAGCACGTCCCACTTCCCCTCCATTGTCCATTCCCCAAGCAGGTGATGACTGCATCTCTCCTCCCGACAGTGAACTCCTCAGAGGCTGGAGAAGCCCCACATGGAGCAGGTCTCCCAACTTAGAAAGCAAACCCCACCAACCAAAATTGCAGCCTAAAAGCCAAGTACTACCTCGTGTTTACATGGAGTGAAAAGAACAAAGCGATTTCCTAACTTGTGCCTCTGCTGCATTAGCTGGGTCCCTGAGTCAGGGCCTCTGGGAGCGCCCCTGGGCTTGGCTCAGGAAGTGCTTTGGAGTGTGGACAGGACAGAGAAAGACCTGTGCATGCATGTGAGTGTGTATGTCACGGCGAGAGGTGAGCTCAGCTCCACACGGGCAGTGGTCCTGCAGTGAAAACCACCTGAAATAACTTCAGAGCATCTCATCTGACTGTAAAACATGGCCTTTGTTCTGTGCTCTTTCCTCAGATCCAGCGCCATCTCCGTTGTGAAGATTCTGAGGGTTTTAAGGGTCCTGCGGCCACTCAGGGCGATCAACAGAGCAAAAGGACTTAAGGTCTGGGTTTCTGCCCTCTGGGCTGGGCTACTTTGGTTGGGGCCAGAGCTGGACTGAGGCTTGATGGGTTTTTACCTGGTTGTACGTCTAGAAAGGACATCTCTGACTAGCAACACTGCCTCCAGCAAGTGCTGAAAGTATTTTACAAGTGACTTTCTTTATCTTTGTATATTTATTTTCCTTAATATGATTGCTGTTGATCACTTTTAAAAATTGTTAGTAATGTTTTCTTGGGTTTACTTTGGTCTTTGAATCTATTCTCATGCAGGTCGTATAAAAGGTCCGAGGTTTTGCATTTTCTGGAGTCTGTTTATGGGGGGCTCGGGTCCTTGTGGACCTGTGTGCCTGGTAGTGCTATACCCCATAGCGTTTCTTCAGACTGAATCACTTTGTTTATTTTTTTAAAATATTTTACTTATTTGGTAGAGAGAGACACAGTGAGAGAGGGAACACAAGCAAGGGGAGTGGGAGAGGGAGAAGCAGGCTTCTCGCTGAGCAGGGAGCCTGATGCAGAGCTCGATCCAAGGACCCTGGGATCATGACCTGAGCCAAAGGCAGACGCTTAACAACGGAGCCACCCAGGCACCCCCAGACTGAACCCCTTTGGAGAAGACCAGGGAGGGGGCTGGTCTCAGGGGTTCTTCTCCTGGGTGGCCACGATGCCTCAGGGGTAACTCCTCACAGATACCGACCTGAAAAACAAGTGCAAGAGAACCCAGGGTTGGAAAATCATATAAAAATGCACATGAACCTGGAAAATCTTGGCCAATGTGACATTAGCCCGAGGCTGAAAGCACAGAGCGGGTAATCCTCCTCCACCTTCCCCCGGCCCCTCTCTCCCCAGCATGTGGTCCAGTGCGTCTTCGTGGCCATCCGGACCATCGGCAACATCATGATCGTCACCACCCTTCTCCAGTTCATGTTCGCCTGCATCGGGGTCCAGTTGTTCAAGGTAGGGGGAATGTACGTGCCTTCTGGCAGGAAGCTCAGCTGATTGCTCGGCGGGGAGCCTGCGTCTCACTGCCTGTCTCTTGTATATGCAGGGGAAGTTCTATCGCTGTACAGATGAAGCCAAAAGTAACCCCGAAGAGTGCAGGTGGGTGTCCTGAACGCCAGAGTGGGCAATGAGGAAGAACAGAAAGTTTCAAGGATCCCTTTGTGCTAACATTTCAGAAATTTTCATCATGGACTGCAAGAGAGGCTTGTGTGCTCAGCTCAGGGCGGGAGAGTTGGGTGTGGCGGGAGGTGGTTATTAAGGTGACCTTCACATATCATAAAAGTAATCATTTTAAACAGTCCAATTCAGTGGCATTTCGCACAATCACACTGTGGTACAAGTGTGACTTCAGTCTAGTTCCAAACCTTCAAACCCCAAACCCCAAAAGGGTGGATAAATGGCTTTTGATGTTTGCCATGGAGTCTCTAAATGGGGGGGTGCACACCAAACCTAAAATAACAACTAAGAAATGCCCCCACAGAGCCCCTCCCTCCAGTTGTATGGGCCATTCTTCCCCAAACCAGAACTCGAAGGTCAACTCCCTGGCGTTCAGGAGCTGGCTCGCCCCTTCTGACAGGTTCTCCCAGCTCCCTTTCACCCCTCGCTCCCAGTTCCCACATCTTGGGCATGTCTTTCTTCACAAGAGTGGACAGAGGAGGGACTAGGTGGGAAACACCCGTGTCTCTTCTCCCAGGATGTCCAGAAGAACATGAAGACAGACACGAAACCACTGCCCAGAGCTGTAAGACCGTGGGGTAGTCCATGTTTCCCCATCCTTTGGGGCTGGCACCCCGAGGTCTGGGTGCACTTGCTGGGAGCAAGGCTGCTCACACTTCTTGCGTGTGTTCGGGGTTTCCGTCCACCAGAAGGTGCAGTCGGAGTGTGCCGGCTGCACATGACTGCTTGTGCACCCCCAGGGCCACCATCCACACAGGCGGGGGCAGGGGGAACACCTCTTGCTGCTGAGCAGCATGGCAGCAGGCAGAAGACCCCTTCTCTTGTCTCGCTGAGTCTCTGCTTCCCCATCGGTGACCTAAAGACATGGGTCTCTTTCCAGGAATGAAACTCAAGGACAGATCTTGTGTACCAGAAGCCATAGAATTCTTGTAGAAAGAAAACTGGGACTATTGTTAGTACAAAGTGAAGGAATTTGAGGACAACCAAAATGCAGTTAAGAGGACACCTGGGCTTGTTTCCCAGAGCTTCCAGAATGCTCCATCCTGGAGCTTCTGATCATTCAGTGTACGCTCAGAGCCCTTGCATATGAGAGGTGTTTATCGTTTGGTAGGTTTTGTGTGTTATCAGGCATATGCCGGCTGGCCGCCTCGTTTTTCTGGGGGCGCTCATTAAACTAGTAGGTACTCACTGATTACTGGAATCTTAGAGTAGAAGAAATGCACAGCAGGAGGAAGACAAAGTCACATGGCACTCAGCTGTGGGGCCGGGACGTGGGCTGGGGGCAGCTGTGACTGATCGTATGTCAGGCCAGGACGACCCACACTACTTTTCCTCTCTAGGGGGCTTTTCATCCTCTACAAGGATGGGGATGTTGATAACCCTGTGGTCCGTGAGAGGATCTGGCAAAATAGTGATTTCAACTTCGACAATGTCCTTTCTGCTATGATGGCGCTGTTCACGGTCTCCACGTTCGAGGGCTGGCCTGCGTGAGTATAGAGAACCTCCTGAGAGTGTCCCAAGCCATCTGTCCATCCATCCATCCATTCATTCCATCCTTCATTCCGAGTTCTAACGTGTGCCAGCCACGGATGGCTGCCAACATGCTGTTTCTGACCCTCTCGCTCATTCATAAGAGGTGTGTTTGGTACCGGCGCTGTGCACTGTGCTGTGTCAGGCACCGTGGAAGAAGCAGTTGTCCAGACATGCTCCTCCCTTCAAGGTCCAAACCTAGTCAGAGTCTCAAGCAGTTAGACCAGGCAGGAGGATCTGTTGAATCAGAGATGAGCAGAATAGGGTTCTGAAGAATGGCTAGGATTTTGATGAGTAAAGCATAAAAGAAAAAACAACAACAAAAAAAATCAAGCGAGAAGGGAAAAGCTAGAAATCGAAAAGAAAGTCTCTTGCGCCTTTATTACCCTGCTCTGATGCCCATGTCCGCTCCGGCCCCTGCCACCTGAACGTACTTATGTACACAGAGTCCGGATGCCAGGTTGCCACGTCTGGAGAAATGGCGGAAGGTGGACGGGCTGGTTCTCGGGGCTGGTGGAACTCTCTGATGCTTGGGAGAGTTGGAGTTACTGACAGGAGAATCCTGTGCAATGCAAGGACAGTTGGGTGGGGTTTGTTCATGAGGGAATTAATGGGTCTGGGAGAAGAGACGCAGGAGGGAGCCCCTTCCTGCTGGCAGAGGCACTGGCTGCCGTCGGGTTTTCAGGAGTGTGCCTTAGTTAATCTGGGTGGAAGCCGAGGGGAGACCATGGACCTGGGCCTTGGCGCTCAAAGCGGCTGGGCTCGTCTCCTGACTCTGCCCCTGAGGTGTGTGACTTTGGTCACTTAGATCCCTCTCTGAGCTTCCATATGACAGGGATGACTGTAGTATCTGCCTTTCCAGATGGATGGGAAGGTGGCTGGCACAGGGTGCCTCGGGGTGCGTGGCTGGGCAGGGCTGAGTCTACATCCATGTGGGGGTGAATTTAACTTGGGGTGTTACAGTATCCCCCCCTTGAGAGTTCTGCTTGGTATATATTTAATTTCTGGGTCTATTTCAGTTTGGGGTTCCTCTCTTAGTTCTTTGGAAATCCCAGGTTGCTGCTTATTCTCTTCATTGACATACGTACAGTTTTCAGTTCCACTAATGTCTTAGACATGCTGTCCCTCCTCTGTCCTGCCAGGACAAAAGAGTACTATTGAATCGCCATGAAATCTTGTATTTTTCAGCCCTCAGAACATCAATCACCAAGTGTATCTCAGGTGTTCCCTCCTCTGGGTGCCTGGCCAGCTGGGCCTAATGCCAGCCGAGGCCGGATGCCTCAGAGACCTGTGTGCATCCGGGGGCTGGGGTGGGCTCCTGGGGAGGGGTTGGACAGGCAAGGCCCACGGAGGGGGTCAGAAGAGGCACACGGTTTAGCCGTTTGGGCTGAGTGCGGGGCAGGGCTCAGCAGGTCCTTCTGTTCTCCAGGTTGCTGTATAAAGCCATCGACTCGAATGGAGAGAATGTCGGCCCCGTCTACAACTACCGCGTGGAGATCTCCATCTTCTTCATCATCTACATCATCATCGTGGCTTTCTTCATGATGAACATCTTTGTGGGCTTCGTCATCGTCACATTTCAGGAGCAGGGAGAGAAAGAGTATAAGAACTGTGAGCTGGACAAAAATCAGGTTAAAGTCACACACTGTTTGGGCTTCTGTCCCTTGAGCAAGAGAGAAGCGGCTTGTCTTTGGCCAGCTTCCTCCATGCCCAGAGAAGGGTGTGCGCCCGCTCTCTGTCCTGGGGCTCAGATCCTGTTCACAGCACCCTCTCAGCCGATTTGAGTCCTTGCTGGGAAGAGTCAGCTTTCCAGATACAGACGAGACCCTGTCATTGTGAAAATCTACCCAACCCTGCAGATGAGAAATCGAAGAACGCTTAGGCCACCTTCTGCGGGTGTATCCCGTTAGTGATAGCTCAGAATCAGGAGGTACCTAGTGCCCCTCCCACAGTCCTACAGGGGATTGTGTCTGACCTCCTCAACCTCAGCACTACTGACATTTTAGGCCAGATAGTTCTCTGTTGTGGTTTTATAGGATATTTAGTAGAATCCCTTGCCCTCTACCCCCTCGATTTCAGTAGCAACCCACCACCCCAGGTTTTGACAACTGAAGGACCTCTCCAGACATTGCCAGATGTCCCTTGCTTGAGAACCATTGACTCAGGAAGAAATAACCTATCCCACTGCAGGGAGAGTTACTAACATTAAACCTGGGCCCAAGATTGTACTGGGGTCAGTCTTGTTATCTTCTGTCTTGTTCCAACCAGTCTAAACAGCAGCAGGGCCTTTGGCTCTGATTGCATGAAGATGTGAGGGGGCTCAGGAGAACTTCTCGTCTCTGGGCTTGCTTCCCTCTCTCTAGATTGAGGGCACTCCAGAGTTACTATTAGAGGTCCCTTCCAGCCCTAAAAGTTGGAGAGTCTTCTCTGGGACCTCCCCCAGGCCCTGGTTCGGTAGCACCTCTGTTTTCTCTGTTTGATGATGACATGAGGGGTGGGGATCATCTGCCAGCCCAGGCTTCCTGTGGGGAAGCGGCCGTGTGTCTTGGGCTATAGCTGTACCCACTGGGGCAGTGAGGACAGGGCCAACTGGGTTCGTAGGAAGGTGTTGCTTGGATTTGTCAGGGCACCCCTTCCGATCCCATCAGTGATGGTCGGCGGGAAGCCTGGCTCGGCTCTTCATCAGCCTCCCCTCCCCCTACCTCCTAGCCCCTGGAAGAATCTCAGGACAAGGCCCAGGCCAGCCAGAGAGCAGAGCCAGAGCTGGACCTCTTGAGGTCCAGAACAGGTTCGAACTGGGGGTTCCTGGACTCAGTATTCGAGGTCACAGCAGGGCTAGATCCTGGACAGAGGGAGGCTGTCTAAAGACAGAAGCCAGGGTCAAAGCAGGCGACTGGGAGTAGGTCTGGGTCTAGGAGCAAGGGCCGTTGGCTGAGCCGAAGGGGCTGGAGGCTCCCGCCAGCCTGCAAAGGGCGGAACAGCCTCAGCCCCAGAGTGAGTGGGAAGGACAGTGCTCTGGCCATCATGGCTACCACAAGCTCCTGAGTCTCAGAAGGTCTCAGGGAGACACACATCTGGTTCACCATTAGACACATGTGGTTATTACAGTCTGGCTCCCAAGACGTTGGTCTTGTGGATCGAGTCTTGGGGAGTGAGCCCAGCCCCTTGGGCTCTGGAGGGGTTTTTGTGCCTCTTGTTCGCTGGCTTCCTTTCCTCGAGGTGGCCCTGGGCAGAACTGCAGGCACAATACAATGCTGGTGTAGAGGAAAGGCCAGGAAGAGGCCGGAGTCAGGCCTCACTCCTCTGCTTCTGCCTGCAGGGCCTCAGGCAAGGCACTTCCCAGTCTGGACGTCTGTTTTAATAAGGAAAATGGAGGCACACCAGGTGCTCCTCTTACCCACCCCCCCAGGTTGCTGTGAGGAACCGAGGAGGTGGCCGAGCTAGGGTCCTGCGGCCAGTGACGCAGGGTGGTGTCCGCGGGGGGTGTTGTCATGGTTCTCCCCGGTCCACAGTCCCTCGCAATGGGAGTGCGTCCGCCCTCGCCGAGCAGCCGAGACCGGTGTCCTCCTCCCGTGGATGTGCTCAGGACCCCTCCTTGCTCTTTTCTGCCTGTTGCAGCGTCAGTGTGTCGAATACGCCTTGAAGGCACGTCCCTTGCGGAGATACATCCCCAAAAACCCCTACCAGTACAAGTTCTGGTACGTGGTGAACTCCTCGCCTTTCGAATACATGATGTTTGTCCTCATCATGCTCAACACACTCTGCTTGGCCATGCAGGTAAAAATGGGGACAGCCGCGGGGGTCACGTCTGGGCCTTCTGCGCAGCCCCCTGCCCCCAGTTCTGAGGGCCGAGTGCCGCTCCCTCACATGAGAGTGGGTTTGATTTTCTGATGAGTCTGGGCTGTAGTCTGGCCAGAGCCCCCTTCTGGCTAACGGTTCTCACGGTAGGCACTTAAGATGGCTCTTTTGTTTTAAGAGACTGTCTGTACCGCACGACCATAGGTGACATTCCCATGGAGCCCGAGTCTGGCATTCAATTCTATCAGCACTTCCTGTGGGCCCCTGAAGCCAGGGAGCATTTAAGGACTAAAGCTGGGTCTGTGTGGAGTAGGGCAGGAAGGCGTGGCAATCCTGCTTTTACTCCTTACCAGCTGGGCCATCTTGGCAAGGCAGTTTAAGTCCCCTGAGCCTTGCTTTCTTCCCTGACAAAGTGGGAAATCTCTGTACCTCGTCTGAGGCCAGGTTTGCGCTGGATGACTCACCCCAAGCACTTGGCCCTGGGTCCGACCCAGAGTGAACACCCAGTGTTGAAAAACAAAACATAAGCCATGTCCCTGTCTGCAGGGAGCTCTTAGAATGGTTAAAAAGGTGGTGAACAATCTTCCAGCTCGTGGAGTAGAGTTTAGCCTGTATTATAGCTACCTCTCGGCACCCTGGGGCCGAGAGATGTGACGCCTTTCAGTTGGCCAATTTGATATTAACAGTGAGCATTTCCAGCAGTTCTGCTGTGAAGTAAATACTGCCCTAGGACAGAAGCAAAGGCCAAGGTCCAGATCCACTTCCTGCACTGACTTTAAGAACTTAAGCAAATCAAACCAGCTCCCAGTGCTGTCTGGAAAAAGGATCTAAAAGCCACCAGAGATACATTCTCTGGCATGTTTTTCAAATCAAGTCTTTATGAATGAGCAGGAAAAAGTATGAGGTCAAGATGTTACTGCCTTCTGTTGAACAAAGTGGACCTAAATGGCATCAGATTTATCCCCAACCAAATCCTGTCTTTAGTCAAAGGCGTTTGGGTGGGTTCTGCCTTGTGCGTGGGTCAAGGCCCTGAACAGAACCCCTGCTGGGAGGAAGGGTGGGAATCCCTTCATCCTGAGCAGAGAAATTGGATGTCTTTCCCCTTCATCTTCCAATCATCCTCATTCGTCAAGGCCCCCCTGTGCTTTGTGGTGAGTTGACCATGTGCCATTGGAACCAGTGGAGGTTGCCTCCATGTCCAAGCAGAGGGTGGATGCCTGCAGGCAGCAGGGGGCTGGGAAGCCTCCTTTCGTGAGGCTGGCTGGGCCAGGCCCCTGAGAACCATGCTTTTGCCTTCGCCCACAGCACTATGAGCAGTCCAAGATGTTCAACGACGCCATGGACATCCTGAACATGGTCTTCACAGGGGTGTTCACCGTCGAGATGGTCTTGAAAGTCATCGCATTTAAACCTAAGGTGAGTCTCTGAACCCACTTCTCAAAGGCTGTTGCCGAATCACCCCAGAGAAGCACAGGCTTCCTGTGCATCTTGTGTTACTGAGGGGCATTGAACTGTTCTGGCCAATAACTAGGTTATCACCTGAGAACGTTCAAATCTGATTAGAGCATCTGAGTACATATGGGAAAACAAAACTACAGAGTAAAACCTCATGAAAAGAGTTCTGAGAAAAAGAGGTGTGGGGGGGCAGAATTGGGAATTTGTAGAATGGAGATGGGCTTGAAGCCGGGTTTTCTGTCTCTAGAAGAGCTCATCATGCTGTCTCAGGGAAACTGGCCTCGTTGCTAGAGCAGTAGAGAAACTGCTTTAACAGAACCCGTCAGAAAGCCTTCAGCCTCGATTTGACTCTTAGGTTTCCAGGAGAAAGACCTTGGTTTTATTTGTCCTTGGTCTACAGCTTCTGTTTCACCTTTTATGGAAAGTTCTACCGGTTGGAGAGTTCTTACCAAGAACTGTTGGAAAGTTCTACCGATTGGAAAGTTCTACTGGTGGGAGAGTTTATTTGACTTAGAGAAATGTCACTTGAGTTTAAGACAAAACGAGACATGAAATTGTTAAACACTGTTGGACTAGTCAGCATATCGTGTCGCTTTCGGGAGGGAGCAGATCCTTCCCCAGGGCTGGCAGAACGGTGCCGGAGAATGCATCCAGCTCTGGATCCAAACCCATACTCCCCACTTGGTGATGCGAGTGGGCTCCTTCATGGCTCTGTGCTGCGTTTTCCTCCCCCGTAAAGCGAGGACACTACCAGCCCAGTTTCACAAGGCGGGTGGGAGGGGTGAGGAATCACTATCTGTGCCATGCTTAGAAGAGTGCCACCACGCAGTGATATGCTGCGGACACATCCGTACTGTTACTGTGACCGCCACCACCATCATCATCAAGTCCCGATGTCCCCTCGTTCTAAAACTGTAGACGGAGCAGCAAATCTGGGCTGAGCTGGGGGACATTGGACCCTTGGCTTCTTTGCTAGCAAAGCTCCCAAACTCTCAGTTTGTGTAAGTGACAGAATCTGGGGACCCGGTTGTTGGTTCGTCTATAAGGCATTTGGGGCCTAAAACGCTGGTTTTACTGAGTCAGATTATGAGAGGATGGTTTCGCATACTCTGAATTTCCTTGGAATTCTAATCCGAAGCTGTTCCTTTCTTTAATTTGAATTAATTTGTATGCAATCTCTATCAGATCTTTGTGGACCAAAAAGAAAGGACGCTTGTAAGTGATCACTTGGGGTGATTGCAGTGGGGTCAAATTTGGCAACTTATGCATGGCCAGATGTTAACTTACTGTGACTTGTCCATATCTACCTACATAAACATACCCTCCTTTTCCAAATCCATCTTAATTTCCTTTGAGATTTTTGGTTTGCTTCCCTGTCACCTTTACTTCTCTGAGCTATCTTTGTCTGGATTGATGAAAAAGGTTGTCCAGTAAGAACATCAACAAGACTTGAGAGAGACAACACGGAACCCACCCATGGAACGTTTCCAGATCCCCTTGCTGTGTCTTCCCTTGCCTGGTGGTTAAGCTCCGAAATGTTTCAGAGCTTGCTCTGGGTTGAAGAGAAGGCCCACTTGCCCATGGCATGTGTGCGTGAGTGCGTGTGTGTCCGTGTGCGAATGTGCACCTGCCAGCAGGCCAGTGCACCCAAGGGCTCATGTGCCCTTCTGCCCAGTAAACCGCTGCTGTCAGACTGGGGAGGAGGATTTGGTGGCATGTGATCAGACTGGTGATATCAGGAGGGAAATGAGTAGCTAATTTTTAATCAGTACTGATTAATCAGAGTTTTAAAATGAGTGGTTTCCGCTAGAAATTGTGCTGCGTTGTTGTTTTGCCCAGCAAGATATTTCCATAACATGAAACAGCAAACAGCAGTAGGAGCATCTCTGTGCATGAGCAGGACGGTCTCTGCATTCACCGAAGCCGGGACAGGCAGATTTTATGTTGAGGAGGGGAGAGAATCTGTTCACCAAGAAACCAAGCCCTTCTTAAAATGCTTCACGCCTTGTCCTTGTTTTCCTCTTCTGGGTTGACAAAGCAAGCCCTGGGGAGTAGGGTTTCACCAGGAAGCTGGTGAGACCCCCTCCTCTCTCATCAGCAGTCAGACTGAGGAGCAAGGCTGTAGAGGCTGCCAAGGGGAGACTCTTCCAGGAGATGGCTGCATGGAAATCCTAGCCCATGGGTCTCATCTCAGGAGAGCCTTTGGCTCTGTGAGGAGTCTGTTTAGGGCCCCTTGGCACAGTGTTATCCACAGTGAGGGGCTCACCAGCATCTGTCAGGAGAGATGGGTTGCAGCTGTTCTGGGATTCAGATACAGAAAGCAAGTTGGAGAAAATTCTTCCTGATGGAGAAGAAGGCATTGAGAGGAGGATGGGCTAAAAGAAGTCAGGAAACCTGACCATGGGGACTTCTATATTCAAGGACCTGCCAGAGACATGGAGCCTCCCAAGAGTACACACCTTGAGGGAGAAGTCGTTGGCGGACTTGGCAGGTCAGGTCATCCCGCCTCCATAAGCAGGGAGGGCTGAGGTGGAGAGGCACAGGCAGGAAACCCAGAGCTGGGGAGCTAGCTGCCCCCTGCGTGGGAAGAGCTGTTCTGAGCATTGCTTCTAGGTAAGAGAGCGAGGAGGCCATTGAGTGAATTCTCTCTGCTCCCCAAGGGAAAACCCACCATCTGACATTGACCTTGTACATTCTGGATTGTGCTTTTGACTTGGAGGTGACTGTGCCATCCTAGGCTTTTAAAAGGGAGGTCCTAATTGAAGTAAGATAAGCCCACTTTGCTGGCCTTTCCCTCTGGTACTCCCAGGGGAAGCCACCGGACTTCTCCGATGAATTCTCTTTCTCCAAGGAGGGAAACTGAAAAAGAAGGGCCTTCTCGAAAGTACTGGCTCTTGCAGGAATAAAGAGCACTCCCAGTTTGCTAAGACTCCCTCTTTCTCTTTGTCTATCTGTCTTTGTCCAGTATGTACCCGAGACCAGGTTAGCTGCCTTGGCTGTGGGCTTTTCCCCAAATAGCCACACTTTGTTCCCAGGTCTGCATTTTGATCTTGGTTCTAACCTCAAAAATGGCTAATTTATACTCCTGACCGCCTGGGCTTGGGAAAAGTCAAGGGTAGTAGGGTTTGGAGGAAGAGCAGAGTATTTCGGCACCCTTCTGCTTCTCCAGTGCAGAGTTGCTGCACAGTGGACGCTGGCATTGGTGCCACCAGCCTCCTGGGATGGCATTCCCTGTCCCAGGGCCCCTGGCAGGAATATGGGCTCTTAACAGAGTATTAACAGTCTTTTTGGAGGACACCCTCCATTTCCTACGAAGAACATTTGATAGTCTTTACAGTTTGTCAGTGACCACATCTATTTTAAGTGACTCATTTTAATGCCAAATAATACTTGAGACCGAATATTCTTCTCCTTAGCTAGAACGTTGCTCCAGACCTTGTGGGCTCAGCCCGTGCCTTCAATGTAACAGTTTCTCGGGGTGCTCTCCTGGTCCCCTTCTCCCCTGGTAAATGTCTACAGGCCCAGAGCTTCGCCAGCCATCCCTGTCATCCAGACCTCTCCTGCCTTTCCTTTCCCTGGGCTGCTGAATCTCCCCTCTCCCCTTCCCCCAGTCAGACCCTCTCTGCTCATCTACCACAACAAAACTCTGGTACAGCCACCTGTTGCCTGAGGGGGAAAAAAAATGAGAAAACAACAACAACAACAAAAAATGAGAATTTTCTTAGTCTCATGTTCAGAGTCCTCTACCAAACCTTGGCCCATTTGAACTTCTGCCTTGTTTCTTAGTTGCTTCCCCACTAATTCCTTCTATGCTCCCCAACCCCAGCTGTTAACAAGCCAAACCTTTCCATGGCACATGCTTCTATATCTGGAAGCCCTTTTTTTGCCTTGCTATTGCCTGAGGCCCATCTAAAATGCGGGGTCCTCTGTGACATCCTCCCCACCAGCTCAGCCAAAGTCTGCTCTTCCCTTCCCCTGCGTGTCCACTGGAGGCTTGCTGGGTGATGTCCTGATCAGTACTTCTCTGGATCTCCCTGTTAATGGCTGAGTGGCTTCTTGAGGTCACAGGCTGGGTCTTATGTGTCCCACACAATGCCTGCTCCATACTGACTACTCAGTAAGGATGGGGTGAAGAAAGGCATAAATGGATGAGCCTGTAGTTGCAGCCCTGTGGCACGAGATGGTACGTAGCATATTTTCTGTCACAGGACATTTGGTCAGAGTAGAGGGGCCAAACGCGAATGCTTTCCTATTAGCTCCCACTTGACCTCTGGAAAGTCTTGTGCTAGCTAGAAAGCAGTCAGTTATGGTGTCTCCTGAAATCTGGTTCCGTGGGTCATCTCTTGGGTCCAGCACTACCCAAACAGTCCTGGGCAGAAATTTCTGAGTGATCTGGCTGCCATGGTAAATCACAAAAGTGGGTGATTTGTGTGGGCTCCTTCAGATCTGCAGATGAAAGAGACTCCAGGAAGCAAAAGAACCCAGAGTTGGGCTGCCTCTCTGGCTTCTGTTCTGCACACATCACCCCCGACGCATGTGCCACCCTCGACGCATGTGCCCACGCATGTGCTATAGCCCGGCTGGGGTTCCAGCTCTGCTCCCAGGAGCCCACAGTCAGGAATGACATGGACACTGACAGACTATCAGAGTTCTTGGAAATCTTGTAAGTTCCTGGCCCTAATGGCTACATGAGTCTGCTTTATGATTTAAAATTTCCAAGTCAGACATATTTCTGAAAAATGAAGATTATTGCATGTAGCAGACTTGCTTGGTGTTTCCAAACCAGTAGGACAGAACAAAAAATAAAAGCTGACTCTGGCTGAATGCTAGGGACTGCTGATTCCGCCTGAGGGCCCTAGCCTGGGCATTCAGTAGCAGGAGAGCCTATCATTTTTGGCCAAGAGAAGAGGGCATAGGGATGGATGCTCTGTGAGAAGCCTTTGTCTCGTCTTCTGGTTACCCAGGCACTGTGGTGGCTTTGGTGGGAAAGGGGCAGGGGACTGAGTCGTGCTCATTCAACAGTGATTTGATTACATGGGAAGCTACTAAACAGAGAATCAGATGTGGGGAGAAAGAGAGCCTGGCATTTTCTGCCTCTGTTGGCCCCATGGCACAGCCACCTTGTCTGAGCCCCCTGCATCAGCCTAAGCCCCCCATTGCCTGGATTAGGGGTATGTACCTTCAGTACAGGAGTCCTCTAGGACTGGAGCACAATTTGCAAGTGTGAGGGATCTTCTGAAGAGAGTTGACAAGATTGTCAAAAATGTTCCAGGACCCCAAATGAGAAGCCTCTCTTGATTTCGTGTACCACAGTGAACCAGGATGGGCCAACTGGAGGATAGTGTGTAGGCCAATGGGAATGATTCTGTGGTAAGTCCTGATAATTCTGGAAAAGCAGGGAGGAGCTGTTCAGGACTAAACTCCAAAGTAGGTGCACAGGGGGGCATCCTTGGCCTTGGGAGAACAGCCTACTATAGTGGAAGGAGCAGCACGTGGGGTACAGCTGTGGGCAGGGGCTGGTCCTGTGCCCGGACAGGAGAGGAGGAGAAACTTGGAGTCTTCAGCTGCTCTGCATACCCCTGAGGTCTGATTGTTACAGGTGCCCAGCTGTCTCAGTGAGGCATTAGCCCTTCTCTAGGGAAGATGGGAATGATCGCCATGCTCTCCTTTGGAGATGCTGTTAAACCCAGGAAGGGAGGGACAGCCTCTGGTCCTCAGAGTAGCCTATGGCAAGGCTGCTGGTCAAATACCTGTTTGTTACCTGTTCATACAATGTAAATAAGGGACCCTGCCACCCCCACTACTGTGTTCAGCACTTGACCCAACTGACTTTTGTGTTAGGAGGCCTTCTCTGTGAAGGAAGCAGTGTACTCCTTTGGGTCCAGGCACAAGCTCTTTGTGTCCTGGCTGGCCAGCATGACCAGCACGCTCAGTGGCACTAGGCTGGCCCTCAGAGTGCTGGCCTTGCCCCAGTCTGCCAGCCAGGAATCACGAAGCATTGGAAAGAAAAGCTAGAAAGTGCAAAAGGTAGTATTCATCAAGATTTGTCCCATTAGACTTGTGTACACAGGTCGGCAGGGTTGGTACAGGCAGTCTGCCTTTGTTTACTTGTTGGATGCCTGAGATGAGGCGTCTGGGAGGGGTGGTCAGCGAGACAATGTGTGACAGAAGAGGGGAGAAGTGAGGAGTGGGTGAGAGGTCATGGCAGGTTGGGTGCGAAAATCTTACATTATTTACGATGAAATTTTTTAAAGTCCAAACCATCAATTAGTGTCACAGCTCCCCCATAATTGTACCTGGAGTGATCAGCAGGAACTAGAACAAACAGCCCTCCTCCAGTTATTAGGAGGGCACACTTTCTATGGTGTCATCAAAGGCCGGGGCTCCACAGTGGCTTTCTTGGGGCCTGCATGTGATCACAAGTTCATGGGACCGGACACTTCAAAGTACCTTCTGTTCTGGGTTTCTTCATCCTCACTAAGTGTACCCAGTTGTAACCATGCTTGACCCCTTTTTATAGATTTCAGACCTGGATTTTTTTTTTTTAATTTCCAAAACATGTTCCAATTTTTTGAAAAGACCATTGATTTTCAGACAAAGTTGTTGACCTTGCAACCAGAAGCTTCTATGTGTAGTGCCCACCCCCATACTTCTGACCAAGGGTTTCCAGTGGTTTTCAGGAGACAGCAGGCATGAATTTAGCACCTACTGTGCTGAGCCTACAAGAGAGCATATGTAAAATGTATGCCACATAGATATACACGGATTTATAAGTCATGGTCATCGAGACGTCTTACCTCCATGCTTGTTGCAAGATAGAAAGATCTGAATGATGGCAGGATGCTAGGTCAGTAGAAGAAAGAGGCATTGCAGTGTGTGGAGCAAAGGGCTCAAGGCTCTGAAGGTAGATAGTGGGGCCAGTGGAGGAGGAGATGAAAGAGTCAGCATGGTACTTCTCCTCAGAGGTCTTTCAGTGGGTTAAACCTATAAAGACCCTAAATTCCGTTATGACATATGAAAAGCAGAGCAGGGGGCAGGAGGATCTGAAAAGGTCCCTTCAAGGAGCTGGCATTTGGTCTGACCTTGAAGGAGGAAGTGGATTTGGACAAACCCAGTGGGGGTGGGGAGGTGGGGATTGCCTGGCAGCAGGAGAAGGGGGAGGAACCTGCTAGTGGTTCTGAGGGATGACAAGGAGTCCTGCTAGCCTGGAGGGTGGAAAGGGAAGGGAGGAAAGCTGGGGTACAAGGATTCTCCCAAGGCCAGTGGGAGCCTTAGCGCATCAACACCGTTGACTATTTTCCTTTTTAAGACCTGTGTAGGCTTCCCGCACAGCCCCCTTCTCCGCATACCAGAGTGAACCCACCCCCCCCACACCTCTGAGCCCTGGACTGCGTGCCTCACTGTGCCCTGTCCCAGGGAGGCCACAGGCTCTGTGAAGACAGAGCACACCTTTCATCATCCTTGCACTGGTGAGGAGCAGGAGGTACTGGTTTGGTGTAAGAGCACAGAAAGAACGTGCGAAATGCCCGGCCACAGTGCTCTGTAATTGGGAGAAGAGAGAAACTGTGGAAGGAGCAGGGGGAGGGCCTGCTGACCCTTCTGTGTAAGGGTAGTCAACGTAGAAGGGTCGCCCACCCTCCTCTGAGGGTTTGAAGTTGTGGCCCTAGGAGCAAGGGCAGGTTTTTCAGAGGGCTCTCTGCCCTGCTAAACTGCTTGGTCTGGGGCCCCGGGTCTGCACTGCACAGGCACGCGTGTGCTTGTGCGCATGCGTGCGCTCTGCCTGCGTGTGCGTGCGTCCTGCGTGCGTGCGTGCGTGCGTGTGCGTGCATGGGTGCGCACCCTCTCTCACACATGCCGGTGCCCCCCAC
This sequence comes from Neogale vison, assembly GCF_020171115.1. Taxonomy (NCBI): domain Eukaryota; kingdom Metazoa; phylum Chordata; class Mammalia; order Carnivora; family Mustelidae; genus Neogale; species Neogale vison. Next base: position 201,988,345 of record NC_058096.1, on the reverse strand, counting down.
CCCCAGCCTGTGTCCCTTCCCGCCAGCGGCCGGTCCCCGCGGCCTCCCTTCGGCCCTCCCACCCCACCTGGTTGCCATGGGTACGGCGGGGCTTCCGCTACGTCCCCGTGGGACCCGTGTGGCGTTGTCGTTCCTACGTGCTCATCAACGTCTGCCCCCCTGCCTGCTCTGTCCAGGGGTATTTTAGTGACGCCTGGAACACGTTTGACTCCCTCATCGTAATCGGCAGCATTATAGACGTGGCCCTCAGCGAAGCCGACGTGAGTATGCGCCCGCCGTGGCCGCCCGCCTCGTGTCCTCTCTCTTGTCTGCACATTCCGCTCGCCCCCCCCACCCCCACCGCCCGGCACTGGCATCACCTGGACAAGTCACAGGCCCCAACCTCACTCGATCTAAAACCAGGCATTTCCTCCCGAGAGCTGCGGACCGGAGGCTTGTGAGGGTAGAGCTTGACCCCAGGCCTTGGCAGACACAGAGCACCTTCCGGAGGGCTGGCTCAGGCCGCGTTCCCCGAGTGGCTGGTAGGCAGGGCGAGACAGGCGTCAGCGGTTGTTTTGATTTAATGTGTCAGTAGCGGCACCCAAAGGGACGAACCTATAACATTTTTGTTTTAGGGTGATTTTTTTTTTTTTTTTCAAGTAGCCGGGTGGCATAATGCTAGAATGTTCTCTATTGATAACACTGTCCTTTTCTTCTTTTTTCCTGTTGTGCTTCCTCTCCTCTGTGGCTTCTGAATGCTTGCCCTAACAGCACTATTTCACTGATGCATGGAACACTTTTGATGCCTTAATTGTTGTTGGTAGCGTCGTTGATATTGCTATAACTGAAGTGAATGTAAGTAGCAAACTTTGTGTCCTGTGACGTGATTGTTTTCGTTAAGTCTGGCGCTCAGGAGCCTAGAAACCTTATCTGTGGGTCTCCCTACACTCCAGAAATTCGGGCACACCTTTGCTTTGGAAAGACGAAGAACGTTGTGTAGCCTCCCTTCTTTCCCTGCCCCATCCCCTGTCCCTGAAAAAGAGTGGAGAGGGAAATTGGGAAATTGAGAGGGACCACTTTGGAACCAAACGTGATTTTAGAACGAAGTTCTTAGGAACCCGTGAAGGGCCGGGAGTGAACTTCCGTGATCATGTGAACATTATCACTCACTAGTTGGGTGACCTCGGCCGGGCACCTGACTGCTCTGTGCCTCAGTTTATCCAGCTGCCAAATGGAGTTCATAACGTGTGCCCTGGTACCCACGATGGTTCTGTGAAGGCACCGGGGGAAACTTCACAGCCACTCCATGAACACGTGGCTGCTGCCGCTGCTGTCCTCATCTTTATTGTGTGCACCTCCGAGTCTGACTAGTGACACTAGGAAGTATCCTGTGTCCTGGCTCCCTGAACGATGGTGATCTCATGGACCAGGGAAAGGAGGCCTGAGTGCATATGAGGAGAAGGTGTCCATTCTCTGTTGCACTTGATCGAACCCTTTAATAAGGAAACAAGTGCAGTGGCAGTGTGGCAGGTGGAGTGATCTCCCCCAACCTTCCAGAAGCATCCTGAGGACCCTCCTTCAAACTTAAGAGGCTCAGGAAAGGGGAGCACCGCCCCCTGCCAGCAGTTCTTGGATCTAACCCAGGCCTGAACCAGAAGGGCCTAAGGCAGGCAGAAATGGCTCTGCTCACCTGGTCTGTTCCACTTTGTTAGCAAGTCTTAGTGGGTGTCCTGTGTGTGTGTCCCAGTTGTGTAGAGCCCGTGGCGGGGATGAATGGAGCATGGGGTGGGGCTGCTGTGTGGTGTTGGCTTTCTGCTCTGTGTGGCCAGCCCCGCCCTCCTCCCCCACCCCTGGCTGGGAAGGGGCCTCCTTGCTCTGCCTGGCTGACATCTGCAGGATTGTACGGCCCATCCTGGTGTCCAGACAGTCTGTATCAAATAAGGATGGTGCAGTGTCTCTTTATGCCACTGCTCTGGGGCCAAGCTAAGCCTAAAAACCTGAGAATTTTGGTCCTGGTTCAAAATTGATTTGTTGGACCCAGGCCTCAGTTCCCCCATGGACCAGATAGGGCAAATGATATCTGCCCTTCCTGCTTCATAGGTATGTCAGGGGGATAAACTGATGCAGTGTTTGTGAAAATACTTGCTACAAAACTTAAAATATTAGGGAGATACCAGGCTATTATCCAAGCATAGATTTTCCATGTACTAACAAGTGAAGTGGACTGTAAGACCTATCCACGAGAGTGTGATATATGCCGCACAGCACCCCAGTCCATGCCGTGACAAAGTGGTGTTTCCCTTGACCCCGGGGGCCATATCCCCCAACCTCTGTGAGCCCTGATGTAGGTAAATTTTACTTTATGTGAAATAGTCCATAACTCAGTTACAAAATTGTCATTCATAATGTGTAAATTATGTTTGGTTATAAAACAATCTAATGCTAATGTCAGAACAGCAGGACCCTAACTGGGCTGTCGGGCTCTCTCCTGAGTTTATGACCAGACATCTGCCTGCTTAACCATCTCCCGATGTAAAGCAGTTAAAACCTTCATCAAAGTCTACTTACATGAAAATTCTGGCACAGACCCCTGTGTAAGTCAGAGATGGTCTATAATGGAAATGAAAATAGAATAAACTGTACTTTCAGTAGGTCTCCCTGGAGTGCTCCGTGCTGAACGGGATGTACAGGCAGTGGGCATAAATGCTGGGTTTCTGGGTACCAGGATGTGGCCGAGGTTTGTTCACTGAGCCAACAAGCCAGCTCTCCAATGCCTCATCTCCCCCTCCCCGTTGGCTGGCGGGGTGTGGCGCTAGTGCCCTCAGGTTGACAGCACGTACCCAGCTTTCTGGCTGCCCCTCCATATGCTGGGGGCAGGAGCACACCATGCCCATCCCTTGTGCCCCCGCCTTGCTCAGCAGTGTCTCTCTCAGACGTATCCTTCTTCATGTGTCAGGGGTAGCTTCAGTGGTACAAAAACCCACACTGAACTTTCTAGTTAGCATTTGACTTTGGGGTGTCTGCACAAAACAGGCTTTCATTGGGCCCATTTCTAGCATTCAGTCAGACTTTCAAAATCACACAAGTGACCGTTCTCATACCATTTTCTAGTCAGTGACTTTTTCCCTGGTCAGATACAGCCCGAGACAAAAGTTCCCCTCGGCTGGTGGCAAAACCAGCTGTCCACCCCAGTTCTGTAGAACCCCTTGGGAGGTCTCAGCAGTTCTGGGCTGGGCCACAGTAGAGAGCAAATGGTCAAAGCCGCCTTCTCATTTATTTAGTCTTTTAACACATGTGTCCTGGGCATGTACAGTTGGTCAGTTATGAGCACAAAGATAAGAGAGACTGCATGTCCCTAATGCCTGATGGTCTAACTGTTAATGGTGGAGCTGTTAATTCCTCTAGCCCCCTCTCCCACACATGCCAGGTTCCCCAGAGGAGCAACATACTTCCTATCCCTGGGCTGGCCTTACCCCCTCCTGGGTCAGCTCAGCTTGAACATCCTTTGTCTGTGTTGGCTGTTTTTAGCTGCGATAAGTCATCATTTTTTGCAATATTTAACTTGCTGTGCTCTCTCCCCCAACCTCTGTTGATCTTTCTTTTCTGTTGCCTAATTGATTTTCATGTTGGTTTTATTTTTAGAAAATTGTAGCGGCAAGTATATATAAACATATATACGGTGATGTCGTTGTTAAAGCAAAAGCACTTTAAAGACTGTGTACCTGTTTGTGGTTTCCCCACCTTTGGTTTTCACTGAGTTTCACAGGGTGTGCTGTCTATGGGTCGTGGTCATCTAAATTGTTTCCCAGCCCCTGGGTCTCAGTCTCCACCTGGGGTCTGGGCCAGGGCCATCTTGGCCAGTCACGTTTGCCAGCATCATCTTCAAAAATAATTGATCTGGCCTGCAAATGAGAAATCTCGCTTGCGTTTGTACTGTTTGCAAAAACATTTTGGATGGCCCTTTCTGTTGTCCTGCTTGATGCCCTCTTAGCCCCCTCCTGCTGCCCCCTGCCCATGTACCTCCCGCATCCCTTGCTCTGACAATGGTTTGATGGCTCTCATGGATTTGCCTTTTCCCATCTGGTCATAACATCATCAAGCTGCTAAAATGTCAGATGATGACTGGCAGGCTCGTCTTTGCTCACCCTCGGATGCCTATTGGTTCCTCGAATGGTAAAATGACCCAGTACCCCACTCTCCCTAACCTGGGCAGTGGCTGTTGCCAGCACTGCGTCCTTTCCCACTCTCATTATTGCTGGAGAGGCCAAATGCTTTTGCAGAAGCCATGAGTACCTTGTTCTTACTTATGGAAGAGCATGTGAAAAGTTAGCAAGGAGCTCCCTCCCAGGGACCAGTAGTGGTCTCTGACCTGGTGACTGACAGCTGTACTCAGCTTCTGGTTGTTCACCCCTCTTTTCCAGGTGCCAGCCCTTTTCTGGGGACCAGGTCACTGATTTCTGGACACAGGTTCAGCATTCCCATATACAGAAGCCCTCCTTCCCAGAAGTGTTATGTGCCAGGTCAGATGTAGCTGGAAGGGTCTCTCCCCGACCCCATCCCCACCCCCACCCCCAAAGAGCTGGTTGTCCAGGATGCCTTGAGTTAACTGGTTTGCTTCCTTTCTGGAGTGGAAAACCACATTATCTAAGCCTTTCTGGGAAGAGAGGGGGATTAATACAGCAATTGTAGACTGGTGTCCTTGGTTGCACTTGGGAAGCTCGGGGATTGTTTGGCTCCTATATTTGCTGGGGGCTAACCCAAAATCTGTATCTCAAGAGCCTTCCTGAAAACCCTGTGAGAAGGGGCTGGAGGGGACATCAGGTGCACCCCTGAGATCTAAGGAGACTTATGGACCCAGGCATACAGTTTGGCCTCCTGGGGCTGAGGTCCTTCCCCCTGTGGGGTTCCCAGCTGAAGACAGTGGCCCTCAGGATCGGAAGGAGCTGCTGAGAGCCTCCAGCCCAAGCCCAGAGATGGCGCTGGAATCCCCTCTACTGAGGACTGACCATGCAGCCCTGCTGGCTCTCTTTGGAAAACTACCCGGGGAGTGAACCCTTTCCCACTCTCAGCCTCTGTCATTCATCCCAGAATCACATAGGGTATCACTCACCCATGTTCCAACCCCAGCCTCCAAAGCCTGCTGTGTTTCCAAGCCTCCTCCATCCTCTGTGGGCAAGATGGAGAAGGAGTTAACCCGTTTGCATCATCTGGGTACTGAGCCCTCATCAGCTCCAAAAGAACCCACTGCTCAGCTGTAACCGCTTGAGTGGGCTTTTCTAGGGGCTCCCCTCTGTATGATTCATCCAGACTAAAAGGAATTTGTTGACGTAAGTGACCATCTGAAGATGTGCCCAGCTTTACCCTGGCTTAGGACTGTAGTTCCCATTCGAGCAGCACCTTAGAATTACCTGGGAGCTTTTAAAACTGCCAACGCTCTGGCACACCCCAGCCCAAGGAGATAAGAATCCTTGGCGTGGGAACTGGGCAACAGATTCTGCAAAAGGGCAGTTGGAATGTGCAGCCCAGGGTAAGAGCTGGCCTACCCTTTGCATCTGGCTGGCATCTGTTGTTTGGGCAAAGCCATCTTCAGGGTCCTTCCAACTTATAAGATATTTTGGCAACTTGCACCTCCCCCCCCCACCCAGTGCTGCCAGCAATATCCTGCCTGCAGCGGTGCTCCCTGCCCAGCATGGCGCCAAGGAAAGAAGGAGTTGTCACAGGCTGCACTGGGGGTGCACGTGGCTTGGTGTGCTGTTTGTGCTGTCCTTCCTTTCTGCATGTTGTGCTGACATGTCCCTCCACAAATGCTGTCTCGTTCTCCTCTTCATTTTTTTTCTTAAGAATATCCAGGGTTACAAGTTCATAGTCCAAAATGTGTCATACTTCAAAGGTATCAGTTGGAAAAGAGACGCGCACTTCAAATGTCAGTTTGGCCACCGACTTTCCCACATCATGTGGGAGGGGGAGGGGTCCGTCAGACTTGCAGTGGAATGGGGAGGACAAACAGAAGGGGCTGGGGCCAGATTATAGCCTGAGAGTGTCTTCCCTGACCAACAGCCCTCTTATCCTTGCAGGTCTAACACACAAGTTACAGACATCTCCACAGTATCACTGTAAAGTGCTCTGTCTTAGGCACACCCTGGCCCCCTTGGGCAGAGGCAGGCAGAGGCGTGCACGCACACACCCTCACATACTCCCACACCCTCCCTCTCCAGCTGCATAGGTGAGATCCAGAAGCCTCATGCACACAGCCTTAGGGACATTGGGAGGCAGAAGTTTGGCGAACTAATTCCTTCATTTGTTAAAGTCATAAGTTAAAACCATCATCTGCCCCTCTAAGATGTTCTTTGTCTTGAGGTGAGAGAAAAGAAGAGGAAAGTAAAAGACGGTGATCGGGGCTTGGACCATGCCATTGGAGGGTTCACCTTCTAAGCGTCCCGGGTGAATCAGGGACCCCTCTGAAACCCTGTCAGAACCTATTAGTTCTGGGTTTGTCATCACATTGCTAATTTCATTTCCAATAGGATGTGCCGCCATCTGCTTATTTTCCATGAATTTTATGTTTGGTCTCAGGAGGCAGCTCTTAACAAGAGTGAGAATTCAGAATGGAGCCCTTATTTTCCATGTATCCCCAGGGAGGAGAACCACTCATATCTGTGTGCACATCTACGCGTATGCATACATCCCTTAGCTGTGCAGACACACCATGCAGCAGGCTCCCTAGAAACCCTGGGGACACACAGCAGTCCCAGGCCCCTAACCAGAGGAAGCTCATTCCTCTGTCAGTTACCAGGTAGACCAGCTACATCAGTGGAGGAGACCCTCCTAAAGGGAACAGAGAGGCTGTCACTCTTTGTCTCTTGTTCAGCCCTTACTGTTTTATTAGAGCTTGCTTATAACCTCTCTCCACTCTCTTCAACATTGAACATCTAAGAAGTGCCAGGCTGCCTGCTGGGCACTGAGGGAAGCAAAGTCCCCGTCTGAGGGGAGGCAGGTGCCCACAGGGTGATGAGCACTGTGGTTCAGCTCTAGGTGGCTGAGCTCTAGGTGCCCAGCCAGACCCCAGGTGAGGTGGAAGTGCAGAAACTCAGGGCAAACTAGTCTTCAGCTGCCACTTCCCAAGAGTCATACAGGGCTGAGCGCTGTAGGCTGGGCGCTGAAGGCTTCTGCGGGGAAACCAGCCCCTCTCTCACTCCCACTGACTTGGTTTGCCCACCTCCTCAGCAGCCCTGCCCAGGTATGTGGCTCAGGAAGCACGTGCGGTGTAGACTGGTGTCAGTCTATTTGCCCTGTTTGGTAGACTCCTCCTGTTCATCGGGGTTCTGAGTGGCCCGCTCCGGCGCAGTTAGTGTCCTGGACCCACAGTCCTGCCTCAGCAGAGAGCTAGCCTGCCCATGAGAAGCTGGGTCCCTCTCTGCATGTCTGTCTTTGGAGACAGCTGAGGTCTTGCAGCCTTCTCTTTTACTGGATGCCTGCCAGCCTCAGAACATCATGTTCTGGGATGTGAATTAGAGAGTAATGTGTCTGAGTCTATATCAAAGCCCTTGACTGAGCCTACCCTCAAATCCAGGTTCAGACAGAGCCCCTGGCATTTTCTCGGGGTGGGAACAGCCATGTTATTGACAACTAAGACACCAAGCAGAAGTTTTTAAAAAGTGGGGAGGGGCCCATCCTTCTGAACCACTGTTTCCTTTCCATTCATTAATATGTTGTCAATCTTTGATTTCTTAAAGCCAACTGAAAGTGAAAATGTCCCTGTCCCAACTGCCACACCCGGGGTAAGATCAGTGACTAGTCCCCCGGGGCTGGGCCTTTTCCTTGACCATGCTGAGTTTCCCACTAGTGTTTCTGTATTCTCCATGGTTGTCCTTCCAAAATGGTGTCTGCGGTGGTTTGCATTCATCATCAGTGTCCAGTACTCTCGGCCAGCCCAGCGTTCTCTTAACACACTCGACCATGTGGACATGCATGTGCTGTGTGGATGCAATTTCCCAAGCCCTGTGTTGTTAGCATGTAACTCTTCCTTTCACGTCATGCTTTCCAAGGTGAAAAGGCCCTAGAAACACATCTTCCGTTCTTACCTCTGTCACCTTTGTTTGCATCTGTTGCTGTTTTTCTGAAAGTGTTGCATGTTCTACTTTGCATTGGGTTTGACCTCTCCATGATAACCCTTCAGAACTCTGAAGAGAGCAATAGAATCTCCATCACCTTTTTCCGTCTTTTCCGAGTGATGCGGTTGGTGAAGCTTCTCAGCAGGGGGGAAGGCATCCGGACGTTGCTGTGGACTTTTATAAAGTCCTTTCAGGTAAGAGCGAGGCCAGGGGCTTTTCTGTTGCTCTTAAAGATCACATGTGAGCCAGCGAGTGTCCTCTGTTGTGGAGGATCCCGACTCCCTTCTGCATGGCCACTGTGACCCTCTAGGTCAATAGAGGATGTGGAACACGTGGCCAAGCCGTACTCAGTGAAATCAGACAGGATTACTTGCTTAAAGGAAACAGAAGGCAGTAAGGACCCACAGTTGAGGAGAGGTGTAATGTTTTTAAGATGAATAGAGATGGGGAGTCTCCAAGCCCCTCAGTCCTCTCTGGAATGCCCAGTGGTAAAGGATGACGTCTCAGAAAGGGCAGGTCCCAGCAGACCTCCCATAAACTGAACAGCTTCTTGCCAGGACATCTCGTCCTCCTAAGGTTGCTACAGTCCTATCTGTTGGCTGGGCTGGATCTGAATCAGAGACCACTCCACCTGAGCCAGCACACCATCCCCAATCTCTGCATTACCCAGGACCTGGAAAGATCCTAGCACTGAGGACATTTGGGCATAAGCCAGGCCTTACTTGTTATTTGTGACTCTCCAGGCTGGTGCAGCCTGGTTCTGGTCTGTTTCTGAACCAGGACTGACCCAGCTTCTCCTATACCTTTTAGTACCCCACCCCAGATATTCTAGTCTTCCAGACTGAATTAACTGGAGACGGAGTACAGATTCTTGTTTAAAATATTCGTCTGTGTAAGAGAATTTTAACTATGTATAAACATTAGAAAGTGAATCATGAATCTTTGTGACTTTTCAATTTGAAATAAACACATTGACGTGAAGCTATCCAAAGACACGTAAAGAAGAAGTTTAAGCTAAGCCCACCACCACTGAGGTAACTGATGTTAACATCCGGGGAGCATTTTTCTGGTTGGGTAAGATTTTTCTCCTTGGGTAAACTAGAAAGAGATGGCATCTGGGGAAGAGGGTAGATCCAGAAACTCAAAGAGGGGAAATCACAGATCTTGGCGGGGAACCTGAGGTTGTAGGAAGAACTGGGGATGCAGCTCTGGGGGAGAGTGAGCAGGGCCTCACGTGAGCCTTGGTCTCAGAAAGGGGTCAAATCCCAGACATTTGTTATTAATATAATGTACCAACATTTTTGAGTGAACTGCTATAAAAATAGATTCATGCAATAATGTTATACTTACCTTTAAGGAAATTATTAAGCTTTTTCCTTTTAAAAGTTTGGCCACTGTGGATAAATTCATTGCACAAAGTGGTAGTTCACAAAAACTGAGCAACGGTGCCAACAGAATTCTTAAGGATTCAGTAATCTAGGAAGAAAAATGTGTATAGGTATGGTGAGGAAAGCCTGGAACTAACCCTGTGGGGTCCTGATCACCGGTCAGCCATCAGGATGGTGCTCCTACACTGGGCTGGGCAAGCAGTCCCAGATCCAGAGGTGGCACACAGTGGGAAGGTTTTTAGCCACTGGCTTTCTGATGACCTTTTGTGGATAAGGGAAAGTAGATGCTTTAACCATGTGTGTTTGGCATTAAGTTCAACAGGCTGGCCACTACCTGGAGGCGTACCATGTGAATAGACATTTTCTGTCACAGGATATGTTGTAGAAAAGTAGTTGAGGAACAGGGATGAGGGGACCAGGGGTCTGACCCCACACATACAGCTGTATTTAATGTTCTTAAGGAGAGCCCAGGTTTGGCAACCGCCCTACCAGCTCCCTTACTTTTCTCTGACCTAACCCCCAATTCCTGTTCTTTCAGAAAGTGTGCATTTTAAAAAACGCTGCAGCAGCAGCCAGAAAGTGGTTCTTCCCCTTTGCCCCAGTAATTTTACTCCCAGGACCTCGCCTTATGCAGACATGGGTGCTTTTGCATAAAGATATTCCTTTGCAGTGTGACCTACAATAGCCCTTGCCCCCACCCCAAACATGCCCACAAAAGAAAGTGGAAGAGATCTGAATATCCAGTGTTCTGGAATGGTTGGTCAATTATGATAATTTAACAGGAATCCAGTGATGCATATAAACATTGTTAAAAGGGCAATATGTTTGCCTTGACACTTTTTGTTTAGGGTCAGCATATACTGTTAATGATGGTGGAAAACATATTCTGCCCATAGCTTCGTAACACTAGGTGGTGTGTGCGTGCCTGGTATACTCAGGACTAAAGTTATTATGCTGGCCTGGGGTTTAAAAAGTCCTCCTTCAAATGAAACAAGATGGGATCAGGAGGGAGACAAACCATAAGAGACTCTTAATCTCACAAAACAAACTGAGGGTTGCCGGGGAAAGGTGGGTAGGGAGAGGGTGATTGGGTTATGGACAGTAGGGAAGGTATGTGCTATGGTGAGTGCTGTGAAGTGTGTAAACCTGGCGATTCACAGAACTGTACCCCTGGGGCTAATAATACATTATATGTTAATAAAAAATTAAAAAATTATATTAAAAAAGTCCTCCCTCACCGTCGATGTCCTTTCAACATAACCCAAAAAAGAGAAGCCCATGGCCCTGTGTTGAGTCTTCATTCTACACCCGAGCAGTCAGTGTGGGAGAGGGGGGAGAGGTGGGCACTGAGCCAACTGCTTCCTTCTTCCAGGCACTGCCCTATGTCGCCCTCCTCATAGCCATGCTGTTCTTCATCTACGCGGTGATTGGCATGCAGGTGAGCACTAGTCACTTTCCCCCTGTGCCCCCTTTGCTGGGTAGCCCCAGATCTGTGGCAAGATGTGCCTTTGTCAGGGAGAACGGAAAGCCAGGGTCCTGATTTTCTAGGCAAGTATCTGTGCCCGGGACAGCCAGGCTTAGAAGAGCCGGGAGAGGTTGGGACATGCCACAGACGGCTGGGTTTAGTGGTACTCCTCACCCCCAATCTGGGCCTTGGGGAATCAACTGATGGAGAATACCCACAGTTGGTTTCAGCAGCAGGAAATGTGATACTGAGAGAAGCTGTAATTGTTCTAGTTTCTGTACTGATGTTACTAAGAATATATTTAATGATACAGAAGTCTGTTGATAGCCTGGAAAGTTATGTTTTATCACCGCCAGTTGAGATTCCTCCTTGAAACCACCAGCTCCCGGATACTGTGGAGGGGGCTGCACTGGAGTCATTATTTGGGATGGGTAGCACCCTTTCAAAAAAGAAGCATGAAGCCGGCACTTCTGTGACAATGGCTAAGGGGCTACAGGATTCTTCCCTGCTTCTCCAGTGTGTGGAAAGGGATTTGGGCTTCATTCACTGCAGAGCCCTCACGGGATAGGCACAACCTTCAGGAGGAGTGGGAGGTGGAGAGTGACTTGCTGGACCTCTTGGTGGGGGAGGGTCTCTCTGCTACCAGCCCTGCTGTTTGGGATGCTGTCTTTCAGATAAGGGGGGATGCGAGTGTCAAAGAGGTGGGGTGATGCCAGAGCCAAAGAGGTGGCAGCGCTAACTTCTCCGGAGGCATAATAACATTTGCAGTTCACTAGGGATCTATTTGGGAGCTAGGAACTTGAGCCCCTGTAATTCAGCATGGGATGCCGTGTGCCCCAAATGGCCTTTTATGACTTGATGTTCTTCTACAAAACAAGAGCTGTCACGGAGACCTGCAAGCTGCCCCCCACACACCACCACCAGTTTGCTCAGGAGGCTTTGCCAGATTCTTCTAAAATGGCCTGCTCTTCTACAACTCCCACCGCTAACTTGCCCCCGTCCTTCCAGGAAAGGCCTGTCTCCTTTCTGTGGCTCACTGGCCCCTACTCTTGTCTGCAGCCTGATCTTTTGTCTTTGTACACTCCCATTCTTTTCATTTCCTGGGGCTCCTGGGCCATGTCCCATCTGCACCTTTGCAGGCAGTGCTTCCTCCGCCCAAACACCTCACCCTCCTGCTCACCTGACTACCTTCCACTGTGCCTTCAGTTCTGGGCCTAAATGTCACTCCTCCAGAGGCCTCTCCTGACCCCAGCCCCTGGCTGCAGATCTGTTCTGTGCTTCCCTGTCCAGCTGGATCATGCCAGCTCTCAGCAGGAGGGGCGGGCTGTCTGGTTGCCTGGTAGGAACTCCCCGAGGTGAGGATGCGCCTGACTTGGGCACCGTGCTCCTGGCAGTTAGCCTGGGTCCCGCCCCATGTGTGCCGAGCACCCCGAGAAACCCCTACTGGCTGTGGATCAAGCTTGTGTTAGTTCTAAATTCACCTGTGAATGTGTCGTGGAGATTGTTTTGGAAGGGAGGAGATATTATTATTATTTGTGGTATTTTGTTTTTGTTTTTTACAAAATCTTTATTTCCTTAATAATTTCTCCACCTAGATGTTTGGAAAGGTTGCTATGAGAGATAACAACCAGATCAACAGGAACAACAATTTCCAGACGTTTCCCCAGGCGGTGCTGCTGCTCTTCAGGTGACTGAGTCCCACAAGGGCACATCTCTCTCTGGCTCTGGGCTCCAGAGTGACTCAGGACACGTGCTCTGTTATAGCACTGCAGCCCCTCCTGGTCGATGGTGGTGGCTTACTGTGTTTGTTTGTATTCTTAAACAGAGACCGTAGCCTTTCAGTCAGAGGAATTTCACTGGATTGTGGAAACTACTATAGTCATTCAGACTGGCTGTCTTAAGGGTTATTATCCCTTTGGAAGCTAGTAGGTTGACTAAGGTCACCAGGAAAATGGTCGGATACACAATTATGCATGGGAGCATGCACTTGAACACACCCAAGAACATGGAAATTTAGCAGGAACAGAAAGGCCTTTGCACAGCCAATGGGGAACAAGATGCACAGTTTCAGATTTTATAGGATTGTTTCTAACCCCAGTTAACTAGCTTTGTAAACAAAATGCCTTGAAGTGAGAAGACTTTCTAGAAATTACACAGGTAACTTCTAATGAGTTTCGTGATTAAATAATGAGTCATTTACAATTTGGTAGTTTTCAGTTCTTTGCTTTCAAACAGATTGAATGGGGATCTAATCAAGTTGTCAGGTGTTAGGTCTTGAAAAAATTATTCAAGATTGTGACATGAAGGGGCTCCTGGGTGGCTCAGTGGGTTAAGCCTCTGCCTCCGGCTCAGGTCACGGTCCCAGGGTCCTGGGATCGAGCCCCACATCAGGCTCTCTGCTGAGCAGGGAGCCTGCTTCCCCCTCTCTCTCTCTGCCTGCCTCTCCTCCTACTTGTGATCTCTGTCTGTTAAATTAAAAAAAAAAAAAAAAATTAAAAAAGAAAAAAAATTGTGACATGAACATTGAAAGAAGACACAAAAACATCCATATATATGGAAAGAATTGATGTGCTTGTATCAAATGATTTTCTTAAATCAAAGGGAGCTGTAACAGGGCTTCCACTCAGAGAAGTTGCATTTGAAAATAAGTAGGAATTTCAATTTAGGAATTTTCACTGATTCATACTGGCTTTTCCCCCAAATCACTTAGGTTTTGCTCTAATTACAAATTTTGTTTTTTAAAAAAATGTCATGAAGTCTAAGCTTCAAATCACTCCTTAGTCTACTAAAGCCCTTCATCTTCTTAACCTAAACAAGGTGTGCCACAGGTGAAGCCTGGCAGGAGATCATGCTGGCCTGCCTCCCCGGGAAGCTCTGCGACCCTGAGTCGGACTTCAACCCTGGAGAAGAGTACACGTGTGGGAGCAACTTTGCCATTGTTTATTTCATCAGTTTTTATATGCTCTGCGCATTTCTGGTAGGTGATCACGACAGCTCTCTTTCTCAACCGACAGATGCTTGTGTAGCATTTGGGATTCAGACCATGGGTGTTGCCCTGTTGAACTACTGTGGGGTATCATACGTTGATGTGCACTCTAGACTTCATTTGGTGGTGGAAAGTTTTTCCCCAACAGGTGTGTGTTACTAGCACCTTCATTGTGAACAGGGGTTTGATGCTCACTAACAGGCTTGGGACAGTCACCACCCCAGCTTCTCAGGGATGCCAGTGTCTTTACAGAAGTTCCACAGTCACCGCACATAGCAGTGACTCAGCAACATGAGGCATTTGGTGGCCATGGAATTATAAAACTGCAGTGTGCCTCGAAAAGGCCAAATGACATGGCCCTCGCCTTCCCCTAGGAATTTACCAAAACCATTTTGGAAAGCTGGAATCCTGTCTTTTTCTCCAGCGTTCTCCAGAAAGAAAGTTTTTTGGCCTCGCTCAGAGAAATGGGTTTCAAATGTGTCATGACCCTTGTAATTAGGAGGCTCTTACTGGGGTCTAACCCCATCTGCTCCACTACGGGTGAAGCAGCTATGCTCTGATTTGCTCTTTTCAGATCATCAACCTGTTTGTGGCTGTCATCATGGACAACTTTGATTATCTGACCCGGGACTGGTCTATTCTGGGGCCTCACCATTTAGATGAATTCAAAAGAATATGGTCGGAATATGACCCTGAGGCAAAGTAAGTTGAAAAGGCTTCCATGTGACTTGCGTGAGCTGTTTCTAAAGTGTTGGCTGTGATTTTTGTGCAAGGTGGGCAGGACTGAAGGTTCAGGCCAGACAGCTTTTCCCTGGACCTCACACTGTACTCTGTCTTCAGAGGAAGGATCAAGCACCTCGATGTGGTCACACTGCTCCGCCGCATCCAGCCTCCCCTGGGCTTTGGGAAACTGTGCCCACACAGAGTTGCCTGTAAGGTAAGTGTCCTGTATTGTGTGTCTGATGGCCTCTCTGCAGGGACTCCCTGCATCATTCAACACACACTAAGTGGCATTCTGCCGAGCCTTCCATCAGGCATTGGGGATGCAGAGATGAATCCTGTGTGGTTCCTGTCCTGAGGAGCTATCAGATTTGTAACTCTTAGAGGACACCCTGTCAGCCAACAGTAACAATAGGAGGGGATTGTGTCACTGGGTGGGCAGATGGAAAGGTGACATTTGCATCAGATCCAGAAGGACAGAAGTGGGAGGGCATTGCAGAAAGGGGACACAGCTCAGATGTGGAGGTCGGAGAATGGCCATCATGTTGGCACATGGAGAGTCACTGGTGTGGCTGGAATGTAAGGGAAAGTGGCAGGGGACTACAGGCACAAGCTGAGCACAGCTCCAAGGAGCCCTCTGTGCCAGGCTGAGTCCCACAGAAGAAGCATCAATAGAGTTTCATGGTATTAAGTTGCCCCTTGGCGATGGGAGAGTAAACAGGAGACTACCCAGAGAGCTACTGGAATCACCCAGAGTGAGGTCAGTAGAGGTGGGGACAGAGGAGCGCAGAGCTGAAAGGTGTGCTTAGGAAGTAGGATGGAGAAGACATGGTGCCCTGGATATTTCCTAGCTCAAGTGACCGTGGACATGGTGGCGTACTCCTCTGCCACCATGGTGCCTGTCCCCATAAGCCATACATCAGTGGTGGTCTCTCAGAGTTGGGTCCACATCTCCTATCCCACCCCACCCCACCCCACCCCACTTCTGTAGTTTTCACCCCAGACCATGCTCTCTCTGAGACCTAGTTGAGATTTGTTCTTCTTCCATAGAGCTCCCAGGGAACATAGTAGCAACAGAAGAGAATTCCCCTTCCTGAAGCAGACATGCAAGATTTGCTTACTTGCAACTGCCCCTAGAAATCCAGCCAGCCACACAATAGCTGGTCACCTCTCCCCATGGGTCTGAGACGATTCTGGGTTCAGCCATTTTACCCAGTGTTGCTGGGCCAGCTCTGGGCAGAACCCAGGATAACAGAGTGGAGTCTACAATGTACTGCAGGCTTTCAAAGAAAACTCTGGAGGCAAGCTCATTGTTCTCTGCCCCGAAAGTCCAGAAAACCACATTGACGGGTCCTTGGGTCCTTGCCCACATCGTTGCTTCTCTATAGCCTAGACTCTGGATGAAGGTACAGAGAATAAGTCACAGAAGTTGACTTTTTTTCGTAAATTTTTCAGTACCAACCTCTTTTCTGCTTTCCAAAACTAAGATGGGTTCCAGCTCATGTCTGTTGTTTTGTGTTTACTTTTCCAGACTCTTATATAAAGGATCTAAGTATCCTTGAGGCACAATACAGTCCATTTTGCTGATTCAGGAACTTACCAGGGAAAGCGAATGGACATGCGGTCTCCCATGGCGGCCTGTGCTGGGTTTGGAGACACATGGTTGATAGTAGGACTAGAAATTTAGGTGGAATGAGTCATGCAAATGCAAGATTCTAGTCCCTTAATAGGGAAGAGAAAAAGTGTTAAAAAATCTCTTAGGACACTTTGCCAGCCCAAAATAAGAAATTTGGAACCATTAACAATTACAAATACCACTTAACTTAGCTCTGATTGTGTGCCAGGCATCCCCTGAATCTTTGCATCCACGATTCCCCTTAACCCCAGCTGGGTGTGCCATCTGCATCTGCAGCAGAGGTAACCAGGGCCCAGAGAGGGTGTCACTCCCACAAGCCCCCTCCTCAGCTCCCAGTGCTGGTGTTCATGGGACCAGAAGGGAGAAGAGAAATAGGAAGTAGGGGCCCTGCTCTGAAAGACCAGACAGAGCAACCATGTGGAGTTGTAGGAAACACTGCACCATGGACCCACCAGAGCAGGGTTCCCCAAAGGACACTCCCTGTGTTAGGAATAGTGAGGACCCAAGTCCCAGGACCCGTGCCTGGCTTGTATCTGTTGTATTGTCTCACCCTCACCGCAGCTTTAAGGATGTGCCCAGAAGGGAGGCCTGACCCCAAGACATGGGGAGGGACAGAAGAGCACCCGGACAGTCAGGTCTTACACAGTTGAGGTTAAAAACAAGCAGAGCATACGATCCACATGCCAGCATGTGTGTTTCACGACTAAAGCCTTGATCGGTGTCAGCTCTGAGTCCCCCCCAGATGGTAGGTCTTCCCCAAGGAGTTGTGGAATTGACCTGTTGACTAGAAAGAGTCAAGAGATAAACAGAGAATCAACACCGAAAAGGGACATGGCTGTCATCCATCATTCGCCTTCTATTGAGAAACGTCTTCTGTTTACAGAGACTAGTGGCCATGAACATGCCTCTCAACAGTGATGGGACGGTCATGTTTAATGCAACCCTGTTTGCTCTGGTTCGAACGGCTCTTAAAATCAAGACAGAAGGTGAGCATTCCTGGGACAAGAGGGGAGGGTGCCATATCTCCCCTTGCATTCTCCCATCTGGGCCTTTTCTTGTCGGAGGGGAGGCCCTGAGAAAGGGGGCAGCGAGTACTAGGCCAGCTGGCTGTCCCTCCCTGCCTTTACGCTCCACTTTGTCCCAGAAAGACTTGCAGTGACTCCTGCCACTGCTCATGACAGAGCAGGAGAAATGCGGTGGACGGAGCGGGGCTAGGGCAGAGACAGGACCACCACAAAGGTGCTCACTCCAGCTGTCCCTTTCTGCTGTGTGACCTGCAGAGAGGGATTTCCCGGTGGTGAGCTCTAGCTTCTTTCTCTGTTGAAAAGGAATAAACATGCATCTGTCAGGAGGAGTCCCGAGGCCAAGAGGAGAGGATATCTGCAGGAGCCTCTCTGCCAGGGACAGCAGAGAGCTGGCATCGGGGACCGTTAGCAGCAGCATCTCCCCCACTGAGCTCAAACCGCCTTGGTCTTCATGGCCACACTCAGTCCTGGGGGGTGGCTGCTGGGGTTGGCTCAGTAATGATGTGAGAGTGAGACAGAAAGCAGATTGCAGCAGGTTGGGGAGTGACAGGAGACGGGAAAGTGGAGGCTGTGAAGGAGCCAACTCTCGACTCACTCCGCGGATGAGAGGGAAGAGGGGCCAGCAAGGCACAGCTGCGGTCTGCAGACGGCTGTCTGCTAGCAGCCTCAGAGTGCTAGGTGAACCTCTGCACGAAGCCAGTCTCTCCGAGCTCCCAGTCGCCCTGGCCGTGTGCTCACCCATCCCTGGCCCTGGCCAGCCTGTCACCGGGTGAGGTAGAAGGCAGGGTGGTCTTAGGGACTGACAAGTTAGCTGAGGAGATAGGCTTCAGCCCATATAATAAAAGACCAGATTTTGGGGGTGCTGACGAGTGCCTGCAGTAGGAATTGAGAGAGTCTCATGTGGGTGAATTGGAGGCAGGGTTTGGAACAGGCAGTGGAGGAATAGAAGGCATCCTAGCTGGGGGCAGTGGGGAGGGATAGGGCTTGGCTAGGAGGGTAGGACGAGATCATGCTGCATAGGCCTTGAATTCCAGAATAAAACACGCGTCCCACCGTGGAGTGACTGTCCGGTAGAAGGCTCACCCACTACTTGCCTGTGACTCCTCAGCTGGAGAGGCTTGGGGGAGGGGAGCCCCATCTCGTCTGAAGGCTCTGCTCCAGGCCAGGCTGGGAAGGAAGCAGCCCTGGTGGGGACAGACAGGAGAGCTGGCTGAGAGAAGCAAGGCTCCTTTTCTCCTCTTGCTTTTTGTATTCAGGGAACCTGGAACAAGCTAATGAAGAACTCCGAGCTGTGATCAAGAAAATCTGGAAGAAAACCAGCATGAAACTGCTTGACCAAGTTGTCCCTCCAGCTGGTGGTCAGTGCAATCTATTTTCTAAGTGGTTCTTGACCTCACATTGGTTTTAATGCAAGGATCTCCAGCAAGCCCAGAGGGGGTTTGCAGAATGCTTTACATATCTGCTAGAGCATTTGGGCCCACAGCTAAAGAAGGCTCTTTGGCCTTTGGGTGTAATTATTTAGGGTAACAGAGGACCATTCCAGACAAAGGAGAGGCTTCAGGGGGAAGGAGATCCAAGACCCAGATGGCTGGGGCAGGGGTTTTCTGGTTGGCGGAAGAATTACCGTGGGAAAATGAGCTTACTGTCTCAAAGAGCCTGTATTTTTTCAAACAAAATGAAATATTTAAAATTAGTTTCCATTTATCCTTCAACATGTTCTTGAAAATGTCTCAGAAAAAATAGTTTTCAGAAAATGGTATTTTTGAAATGTTCTCAAGAGTGAGTTTACCATCATAGTTACCAAAAATGTCCCTTTAACTGGAGTTTAGAGTTAGAACTAACAGGCATGCTTATTTCCTTTTGTTATTTGTCATAAAATAACGGACTAAACTTTTTCAGATGTATATATATATATGACACACATATATATAATATATATACTGTTTTTCCATTTTTGTTTAAGTACGCCGGACTTAGATGTTGAGGTGGTTGTTTCGTGACTGTTTTATTTCCACGTTTTAAAGGTGCAGGATCCGTTCACTCCATGCCACAGCCCCAGTATTCTAGCTGCCCCTAGCCCCAGGCACATGTGAGCATTTGGTGTGTTTTGTAACCAACCCCACTTTTCTAGCATCACCGCTCCTGCAACTTTCGCGATTTATCGGGCTCAGGGCTGAAAGCCGACTCCGGGACCCCAGGCCAGGATGGTGGCCAAGGCCTCTCCCTCTGAGAAGGTGACAGTCTCTGGCTCTTGGGAGACAGAGAGAGAGAGAGAGAGAGAGCGAGCGAGCAGCATGGCGGCCAGCTCTGCTCCCCAGCATGAAGCCAGAGCAGTGTGAGCTTTTGTTGTGGAGGGGGTCACCCCAGCTGGTGCAGCCAACTGCTCAAAGCCGGGGGAGACAGCCCCAAAGAAATGATAAAGGGAAAGCACACACAGAGAATGCCCCCAAATCCAAAGAACAGAAAACCCCTAGCTCCCAGCTGGCCCCCCACGGGAGAACTGGTACTGCACATTTAAAACGACTCTTTGGTTTTGTTTTCCTTGCAGCTGCGCACCCAGTGCTCGCATGGCTTAGAGAAATTGCTTTTTAAGACTGTTGTAACAATGTGCTTGAGCTTTTTCTGCAGCCTCCATTCCTTTCAAGTCTCAGTCTTTCAGAATATTCTGAAGCAATTCTGTTTTAGGGTGGTGGCATGGAATCAGGGTTATCTCTTGGCAGCCGTATTCCCCTACACTGTTTCTCAAATCCAGATGCATGCTTCAGAATAGCGGCTGCGCGTCCTGGTAAACCCAGCCCCCGACCCCACCACCCCCCACCCCTGGCCCTGGGGCTGGCCTGCCCTGCCCCAGCGCCTCTCAGCTGACTGGCCCCCTTCTTTACAAATCAGTCTCACCCAAGCAGCTGGGGGGGAGCATAGTTGCATTATTGTGAAGCTTTCTTTTAATTAGACCAGGAAAAAAAGGTCCAGAGTTTGGCTCACCATGCTAGCATCCTCAAAACATCCAACTTTGAGCTCTGCTAGACTGCTAGTAAAACATCCCCGCACTTTCTTAGCCCGATAGCTGGGCCCGGCCTTTTCTCTGCATTTCTAAGGAAAGATTGGGGTTTAGGATGACAGGTGTTTACCTATTTCAAAATGGCAGCAGGAGGCATAGTGAAACCCGAGGAGAAGGCCCTTAGGAAATGACATGCCACCCTTTTGGAGTATGTCCCCACGTTGGTGCTCTTCCGGGCCAGACCCCAAGTGCCACCACACTGGAGAGGCTCAGAGCAGGCAGGGACTCTGAGGCCACCACCAGTGCACTCCGTAGGAGGTGTGTACGCAGCAGGGATTTGCCGCCTGCGTTCCACCAGTTCTTTCTGTTTCTTCTTTTCTCTTCCCATAGACTCATCAGTTCCCAGCCTTGCCCCACATTGTGGCGCAGTTGGAAAATGGGAATATTTGTTCAGCCAGCAGATGGCTAGCTCCACAGGGCCGAGGGGCTCAGTGTCCCACAGGCTATACCCTGGCCAGAATTGCAGACCCCGCCAGGCCAGCTGCTCCCAGTACCTGGGACCAGCCCATGTGGGGCATCAGGGAGCCCCTCACAGGCTTGGTGACAGTGGGGCAGGGGCCCATTTTGGGAAGCTTTGTAGCTCAGGGTGGTGTGAGGTACCCCCCCCTTCTCTGCCCAGGTATTCACAAGGTTCTGAGAAGGAGCAACCCCAGGATTCAGCCCCAGAGGAGCAGTGGGGAACTGTCCTTCTACACCATAGCAAGGCAGGGGCCTGTGGCTGCAGGCACAGCCTGCCTGTCCTCTCTGTCCCCTATGCTCAGTGGTCCCCTTGCCCATCTCCGAATCTTGCACATGTTCTGTGCTCCACTCTTCTTCAGTCTTCTGCCGTGTCATGGCTCTTCCCCCTTTCTGTAGGAGTTCCCTATTCTCCTGGGGATGTCCTTCCTTTGGGCCTCCACTCTGACTTGGATCTTTGGTTCTTTTGCCTTGCAGAGCTCAAAAAGCTGACCCCATCTATTTCTCTCCAGGCCTGAGCCCAGATGGCCTCACCGCATCCATTCCTTCTGTCCCTTCCTTTTCTAACCAGCTCTAGCTTTGATTTTTTCCTGTTTCAGAGAGCTTGTCCTCTGCCCAGCCACAATCAACTTAGCATTTTAGTGAGAAGACCAAGTGGTGGCCTGCCTCCACTCCGGAGCGGCCAGTTGGTCAGAACCATAGTCATCCCCTGCCTGATCACCCTACTGCCCCCAGTTCTGGGCCAGAGAGAGCCAATACCCTCCCATGGGAGCTTCCTGGACCCCTGTAGGCCAGCACCGGCTGGGTTTGAAGGGAAAAAAACAGTTAGGTGTGCATTCATGGGAAGCATTCCAGTGTGGAATGAGGTGGGCATTCTGTAAACCTAGTGTTTTTTTTCTGGGAGCCCCCAGAGAAGACTTGATACCCAGGACTGCAGGGGATAGCTGTGGCACAGAAGGCAGAGGGCCCCTGGATCCCCAAGATTGTCAGCTATGAGCCCACCTCCCTGCATGCAGCTCAGTAGAGAGGCTTGTACTCTGGGGGAGGCAGCCCCAAAGAAGTACGTGGTCTGTGTGGCCAGAGCTGGGCTGTGCCTGAGTGGGTGGTGTGGAGGAAGAGGAAAGCCCACGCTCGGGAGGCCTACTGCCCTGGGCTCACATCCCAACTCAACCGACCAGGGCTGGTCATTCAGCCCCGCTCCACCTGTTGGGGGTTGGGGGCAGTGGGTAGGCCGCTTCACCATTGCAGAGCTGTTTCAAAGAGGCCATGACACCCACATGGAGCTCCTCCGCGAATACGGATGCCCAAGAGTAGAGGCAGCTGGAAGGCATACCAGATGTACCCTCAGCAAAAGTGAGAGCAGCTTGGGAGCAAAGTTGGTGTGAAGTGTCAAGACCTAAATGGTCTGTCCGCCTCTCCCCTCCTCCCCTCCCCGCCATGGGCAGTGCATCATTAGGCCATTTGCACCAGCCTGAGACAGACACAGGACATGGTTTCACATGCTACCCAAAGCCTTCATCTCTTTGGTGGTCCCTACACCACTTCAGGACTTCTTGGCTGGGGTTTGGGAGGAATGCAGCTCTCGTCTTGAGGCCAGCCTCCCCAAGGCATCTTCTTAATCAGTAGCACTGAATGGCTTCTGACAGGGAGGTGTGGAGAGGCTGCATACAGCACCCTGGTGATATCCAGAAGGGGACGGTTCCCACATGGGTACTGAATGAACCCCACACAGGGTGCATTAGTGAATGCATAGGGTCCCAGTGACCCCCAACCCATCTTGTTCCACATCCATTTCAGTGGATGCCCCTGTCAGCAGGCTGCCAACTCACTCTCATCCAGCCCAAGCACTTTGGACTACCCTAGCATGGGGCTGGGTGCTTCCCAAGGCCTCCTCTTGGGTCATGCTCATGCCTCCTCTAAGAGGTGTAGCCCTGTTTACAGAGGAGAACACAAGCCCCTGGCCCCAGATCTGCCTGCGACTCTTGCAAGGGCAGCCTGGGTACAAGCTCAGCTGCTGAGGGCCAGCAGCCCTTCCTCCTCCCATCCTCTACAACTCCTGGGGCCCTCAGCTTCTTGCCCAGGGACCACTGCAGATCTGGGGGCATGCACCCCAGGGAGAACAGGGCTGGTGGAGGCCGTTGGGCAAACGCATTGTGGTTTACCATGAGACAGCCAGAGCCTCTATTCTGCCTCATGCATCACTTTTAAAACACTCAGCGGAGTTCCAGTTCCCCAGCAGTCCATGCTGGAGTTGTTCCGAACAAAGCAGAAATAAGCTCAACTTCAAGGTTAGTTGGAGCTGTTGCTTGCACTGCCAAAAATAAGCAATTCTGGGTTACAAACAGAGAAATGGTATATGGAGGCTATTGGAACAGAATCACAGGGGCACATGAAAATCTGGGTTTGCAGCCACTTTCCTGAACCTTCCTCCTCTTCTGAGCTTGTCTGTCACTTTCTGAGGTCTCTGTCTTTATCTCGAAGCATCGGGATTTGGATGGTTAATTGCTCTTTGGTGTTCATGGTAATTACACATGCAAATCCCTATGTGCAGGGGTGAAAATAGGACCCAGGAAGTCTTTTTTTGTTTTGTAATTTTTATTTTCAGTAAATAACCAAGACAGCACTCCATAGTGTTACTAATACGCTGCTCTAATAAACTCATAACAAACACATCGTTTTCTGCAATTTTGAGTATCAGTTCATGGGACTGACTCTAATTTTGAGCCTTAACTGCTTTGCAAAACCTTGCTTTTTGCTAGATTTAGTCTCCTGTGTCCTCACCCAGAGCTCAGTGCCCTGGGCGCTCTCCCGCCCTGCCCCCCCACCCCGGCCCCCAGAGAGAGTTGAGGCTCCTGGTGCAAATGTGCTGATTCGGGAGAGCTGTGTCTGGTCTCTCCGTTTAGATGATGAGGTAACCGTGGGGAAGTTCTATGCCACTTTCCTGATACAGGACTACTTTAGGAAATTCAAGAAACGGAAAGAACAAGGCCTGGTGGGAAAGTACCCTGCGAAGAACACCACCATTGCCCTACAGGTGAATTGTCCTTTTGTTTTATTCTCTTTTCACTAACCATTTTACAAGCTTATTTGAAATACTAGAGAGCTGGCTATTCATGGTTGAGCAGTGCCACAAGGATTTTGTTTAAACTGAGGTACCGCACACCCCCCAAAGTGTGGACTAGCCATTTCTGGGCTATGAGGTAAGTGCCCACCCCTTGCTTTATCTGTTGTGCCCACACTGGCTGTGGCCCCCGGGTGGAGGCCCAACCCTGGCAGGCCCCGGGGGGCCAGTGGTGTCTTGTACCCTGTCTCCTCCCCGCTTCTCCAAAGACAGTGTCCTTAGGCAGGCCCCCACCTCCCCCCAGCCCTGGGCTTGGGCCCTAGCTGCCCAGGAAACGGCTTTCCATCTGAACGCAAGTGCTTTGTTTTGTTTCTGTTTGTTTCTTACCCCACTGCTTGTTGGTTTTCGGTCCATTTCAGTGACATCCATCACCTCCTGGTGTGCGTGTGCGTGCGGATGGGTGTGTGCGTGCGTGCATATGTCGCAGTGTGTCTCTCTCTGTGTGTGTTTCCTGGTTGCCGTGAGGCTTGCTGTGCAAACGCTGCTCTGTGCCCAGGCCAGCCTCTGGTCCTTTTCCCTGCGCCAGCCGCAGCCTGCCCCAGGCTCCTGGAGGGTGGACGTGGCTTACAGGAACTTCTGGTTCCAGCCAGGGCCCATTTGCATTTGAGATGTAGAATCTTAGGTAAGCCCAGATCTCTGGCATGGGAAGCAGGTGTATGGAGGAAGGGGGTCCCTGTGAAGCTTGCAGGAAGAGGAGCAAGGAAGGGAAGTTCGTGAGCAAGTGTTGGCAATAGAGAAAGCAGGGTGAAGAGGGAATGAGATGTTAAGAATGGGCAAAAGGGAACTACAGAGGTTGGCAAGCTACAGGAACACCTGTCCAAACTAATCAAAGCCCATCCTCTCTGCTACCCAAGTGTCTGAAGTCCATCACGAATAAGATAAGAGTTTTTTCTATCTTAATTTGTTCACTCTAAAATGACTTTTATGTCTGTTAACGTCATGAGCTTTACATTGGATTATATAGGGTATTAGCAGGATTCAGCATGGAATAGTCCTTCACCTTTTTCTGGAGAAAAATGCCCAGCATTGTTTTGTGTTCCAAGAGATGGTGCAGTGAAGGGAGGGCTTGTCTGTGAGCTTGCTGTGAGAGAGGACATGAACGTGAATGGCCATGAGTGAGGGCATGTGGGTGCATATACAGATGGTGGATTAGTCAGAGTCCTTCACAAGGGCACCTCTGCTCTGCCCAGACAGCTACAGAGCCAGGGCAAGCAAGGATGCTCAAGCTAGCCGAGGATGATTTCCGATCTTTATTTCTCTGATCATCTCTCCTTAAAGTGGCTCAGTGAACCATGGGCTCAGTCCAACAGCCCACTGCTGCCTCAGGTTGTGGAATTTGTGAGTAAAACTTTCCCTTCCGTCCCCTCCAGTTTGTAAAAGGGACGGCCTTCCTCCTGACCATTGTTCACAGGTAGCCTTAGAAAGACAAAAGCAAGCTGTAAAGACGTGTTTGTAAATCTGAACAGGCTTGTGGTCCATAGGCTCTTGAGGGCAGCGTGGCCAAGCTGGGTTCAAGGAGACGGTGTGACGAATGACCTCCTGAAGATGCTTCCCTAAAAGTGGCCCTGGGCCTGGAGTTCTAGACTGGCTGGATTTCCAGCGTCACGGTCCCCTCCCCCTGCAGGGAACTGCCTGATGTTCTCGGATTCTATGTGGTGGGGTTGGTAGGACTTGATGACTTTTCTCAAGGGGGATGCATACTCTTTCATGGATGACTAGGTCATAATTCCCAGGAACCAAGTTAGCTCTGTGCTATGAGACCTTTCTGTCTTCTGGGGAAGGCATGCATGGTGACCACATGAGCAGAGTTCTCTCTTCCCTGAATCCCCAAGACTTCCCCATCAGATGGCTTCAGTTGCTGCTGCAGCGTCTGGACATAATGTTTTGATGTTTTAAAGCCTGAAAACCAACACATGACTAAGTAATTACCATATTTCATGGATGGGCTTCCCTAAGTCTTTAAAGTTACAGTTTCAAATGGTGCTAAAGCTGCCTTTTTAAGTCATGAGGTAAAAGATACTGTTATATTGCGTTACCATAATGTTTTTCTCCTCAACATTTTTCATTTTGTTGTTTGTAGAAAGAGTTTCATTTCCTTGGTGAAATCAAACATTTCCCGTTAGATGATGATATCGGTGCATCTTTACCCGGTTCTGTTGAGAGTTGAGGCTATGACTATAATTTATGTTGAGTACACAGCCTAGAAGATAAAGTTGTTCATAACTTTGACAGATAAATTCTAAAAGTGTATTGGATTCCGAAGCAAACATTAAAAATAGGAAATTCTGGTCTCCTCGAAGGGTAATTCTAATTACATTTTTGGCCAACTTTGTCCTAAAAGTGGCTTTAAATGTGATTTGTCACTGTACGTTTAATAAGCACAAGGAGATGCTTCCTTTCTATGTGACGAAACATTCTATGATGACATAGTAGTTAGGGACACGGGGTCGAATGGCAGTGGAACCCACAGTGTCCCTAGGACAAGGACACAGATGTTCAAGGAAGCCCCTACACGGGGGCTGGATGGGATGAGGTGCTTCTCCCCACGCCAGGGTGCCGCGTGGCTGACAGATGGCTTGCTCATGGGAGGTGGAGTGTGAGCGCAGACGTACGACCTAGGCATGTGCGTGTTTGTGCTGCGGAGAGTGCAGTCTGTCTGAGCGGGATCAGAACTGGTCCACGTTCTCTGCTCCCCATGGAATGGTTCTCAAGGGCACACAGATGCACTGGAGTTTCCAGCCCTGGGGGCTCCATCTGGTCTCCCTCTGTTCAGACCTCCTGCAGTGTCCCCTTCTACACGAAGGGGATCCTTGTGTGGGGAGGAGCTTGGCACCCAGTGTCCTCTGGCCTCTGTGGTCTGAATGAGTGTGCAGTTCCCATCCATCCATCCATCTTCATTAAAGCCAGCCTTCTCTCCAGCCTTCTCCTGAGGGTCAGAGAGAAGCTGCATCAGGCTGCCTTTTTGTTTTCCTCGCCACCCACCCTCCCACGTGCCATATATCCACTTCAGTTTGACCCCACATCGGCTCTCCCTCCATTCCTGCTACATCGAGTGACCTGCGAGTTTCCGCCAAGAGCAAGTCAGTAAAGGAACACAGCTCTGCAGCCTTGAAAATGCTCAGTCCCCTTCCCATCAAACAGCGGTGCCCCATCAGATCTTCCAGATGTAAGATGCAGACATGAATTAGTCCAGTGCCTCATGGAAAAGGAAAAAAAAAATCACAAAGTGGGAAAAGTTTTGTTCATTTCTTTTTCTTTCAACACTCAAGGATTCCCTTTATGCCAGAGATACTCTGGTAAAATCTGAGGAGACACTATCCCCCCAGTCATCCCTGATGGGAGCCTGCCTATCTGTGATGACAGGAAGACTTTAGAGGGATAGTCTTTCTCACCTCTTTGGAGGTTGGGTTTAAGGAGGAAACCATGGTTTCCAGCCGGTAAGGAGTTAGGTGGTTAGGTTTTCCGTGAAAGCCGGCGCCGCAGCCGGCAGATGGTGATGTGGGTGGTCGAGCGGAGGGCTGGGCGGTATAAAGAATCCGGCAACTCTCAGTCCCTGATGCGCCCTGATGCGGCCACCTTGGGGAGGCTCGGCGCAGGAGGAGAGGAAGACACGCTCTGCAGACGTTTCATCTGTGGGGCAGCAGACTCCTGTTAGTTAGTTACCTTAGTTTAAAAAGTAGCGAGGTGTTTTTCTTTTTTTAAAGCATGAGTCCATTTCAAGCCATAGAAAAGGCTTTTTTTTTTCTTTTTTAATCTGAGAACAGATACTAACAGATGAGATTTCACTGGCTGATTCATTTGTTTCAGATGCTTGAACGGATGCTTTAGAATTTTCTGCCTGAGCTACTGCACCAAGCTCGTTAGTCGGAAGGCGTTTGTGGCTAAGGCCTTGAAAGGGAAAAGTCTCAAGTGGGCTTATTTCTACTGAAACAGCATTTCAGGAGAAATGCAGGAAAAAGCAAACCCAAGGCCCCAGGGAGACCCCTTCCAAGCAAAGCACTCCTCCAGAAGGTGGAAGCAGGGTCGTGGCTCACCTGCAGAGCCATGGCCTCCTGTCGCGGATGCTGCTCCCGGTGGCTCTTTTTCATGGAAGGGAACGTGCAAAAGGCTTAACAGTTTTTCCCTTCCAAGCAGAGACTCAGAGAAAGGGAGAGAGAGAGAGAGAGAGAGAGAGAGAGAGAGCAAAGGAGGGGGGCAGCCGCCCCACAGAGAAATGAAATGAACACAACTTCCTGACGCTGGCCAGTAAAAAAATAATAATAATAATGATAATAAAATGATGAAGCAGACCTGCCTACAGTGGGCAGCTGACTTTGTTCCAAAGTCCTGCGTCCCTAGTTTGCCCGAACTCCCAAAGACTGGCAGGCCCCTGGGCACTGAGCTGACAGAGTTCCTTTTATATGCCAGTCCGCCATGACCTCCTAACCCTCCGGCCCCCACTCTCTGCAGTGACCCAGTTGAGAATGCAGTGGGAAGTGGGCAGGCCAGGAAGCTCAGACACACCATTGAAACTAACACATACACCCGCATGCCAAAACCAGTCCAGGTAACACCTCAGGTTCCATCTTAACGTGTCCACGGGAAATACCACCACACCCAAACCTCATCCAACATTGTCCGTCTTTAATTCGTGCTCAAAGCCAGTCTGGGGATGCCTCTTTGGAAACAGTGTGGTCTAGTTTCAAGGACACTGGGAGTCAGGGAACCTGGGTTCTAGTCCCAGCTCCAGCGTTCACTTGCTGCGTGACTTTGGGCAAGACACTTAACCTCTCTGTGCCTCAGTTTCCTCCATCTGTAAAATGGGGGTAATAATGTCGACCTACCTCACAGGGCTGTTGTGAGGAATAGCTAAGTGATTGTAAAGCACTTTGAACGTATAATTGCTTATTATTAAGACTACAACATAATAATATCATATGCCTGTTTACTACCGGAACTTTAAGAAATTCTTGTTTTTCTTTGATCTCTGTTCTGTTCTGTACTGTAGTTATCTACTGAGAAAGAGAATTCTACCCCTTTTAAAGAGATCTGGGAAATGTATAAAGATGTACACAGAGTTACCTCTACAGGTTGTGTTTTCACATCTTACAAATTGTAGACTTTTGCCCAAGGAGTTGCCTCATGAGGGAGTCCGAAATTCTCAGTGCTGAGGAGCTTCTACATCCAGTGCTGAGCCCAAGACGCTCCGAGGAGCCAACCAGAGTTTTAAGACCAATATTTAAAAGTAACTGTAGTGGGAAAACTTGACATTTCTGAAGTACGTAGAGAAAAGCAGCTCTTCTTTGTAAGCCCCGTTGGCCTGCCCTCGTCACCGACAGAAGGTTTTGTGCGTGGGTGCGTGGGTGCACGGGTGCACGTGCATGTGTGAGAGGGTGGGCAGACAGCCAGTGGCATGTGGGGAAGCCCTGTTCCTGGCTGGGCTCGTCCCAGAGTCCCCCCGGTGGGCAAGTGGTGCCCACTGCTGGGAAGATCAGCATTAGTGGAGGCCCTGCAGGCCCATCCTGGGCACCGCTGGCAGGCTCTCTCCCAGCTCTGAGGTCTGTTCCAGTGATGTCCTTTCTGCTGTGACCTTTGGCCCCAGTGGCTCATGTTACCAGGGATCTGGCCTGTCGGCACTTAAGTGGATTCCCTCGCCTCACTTAGGGAAACAGGCCCGGCCCCTGATTCTGCTCCCACTGTGTGGACTGCTGTAAGTCTAGGAGCTCATGGTGGGTTTTATGGATCCTCACAGCAGAGTCCACGGGGCCCAAGAGCAGGTCTGACTTCACACAGCACCCCGGGCAGTGGTGCGAAGTAGGGTTGAGGGTCGGCCGGCACATTCTGGCGTGGCTACACCCTTGTGAAGATGTTGAAGCCTCTCTCTGTACGGGTGCCTTACAGATTGCCTACATCCAGTCCCTCCCCAGGTCCTCCAGATCCCTCTGTGATCTAGCAACTGAAAGGCTAAGGCCTGGTGTAGCAGGGGCCTCTGGGATCCTGTTCTGGTCCGAAGGCCCACTCTGCCCTGATCGGTTAGTGACTGGGATGTTCCACTTCTTAAGAGTTTGGTGTATCATCCCTGGAAAGGAGGCTGGTCAGCCCCATGGGCACAGGTGTGGAGCTAATTCACCATCAGCTGAATGATCCGTCTGTTTCTGACCCACCCCAACGTCTAGTTTATTAAACAATGAAGGGCAGTATGTGCTTGCCATGTCTCAGGGCCAGGGTGGCCAGCTGTCTTCTAGAGGAAGTCTCCACAGGGTGAAGTCTCGGCAGAATAGCCCCAAGCGATGGGCATGGCAGGGTTTCCCATATGCCTTCCTGCAGCCCTTCCAACTAAGGAAAAACTAGAAAACGAACTTTCTGAATGGAATTAGAGAATGGTTTCAATGAAGCAAGAGACTCTGGCCCCAGTGTTGCTGAGTGACAGTGCTAGCCATGGCTGCTAGCCAAGAGCAGCTTATGGAAACATCCAGAAGTCCTGAGGTCTGCCTCTGACTTAAGCTTCCCTGAAACTTGGTCTGTAGTCATACTGCAGACACCTCTGTCCTTTCTCCTAACCTTGCCAGAAGAGTATAGCTCTGAGTGTAGGAAAGTTGTAGGAGACAACTCAAGTTTCTTACCTGAAAATCTTCACAGACTCAGCAGAATCCATGGTGCTAGACTCCTGGGGTCTTGGATGGAAAACACGATGCAGGCCGGGGTCCATCGTAGGGAAACAGATGTAAGGTTGTGCACCAGCCTCGTGGTGGTTACACTTTGTAATTACGCCGTGGTGTGACACAGCCATAAATTCACAGCATTGTTGGGTACTGGATTCTCGACTTTTTCTGAAAGGCAGGGGATCTTTTCCCTCTGACAACAATAATGATGATTTTCAAAATCAAGTCAAAATAATGATGATTTTCAAAAGTCTTCGAGAAGTTCTAGAACTGCTGAAAAGAAGTTAAGGCAGGCTATATAATGTAGTAGCAGAAGGTCTTAATTATTGTGGTGTGTTACTGAATAATATCAACCTAGTGTCCTTCATTAGCCCTAATGTGTCAGTTTTCCATGGGAAGGAGCTTGCTGACACCTCCTAACAGTTCCAAGGTTGGGTAGCTACTTGCGTGAATTCACTCTCTGTGGCACACCTCAGACCTAAGAGAGGTGGCTCTTTGGGGTAATGGGAGGGTATGTCATTCTAAGCCACAGTGAAGGCATTAACAAGTGCCAAGGCTAGCTCAGAGAAGCCAGGGGAAGGATATTTCTTCCAAAAGTGGAGAAAGGCCAGTGGACTGCCAGGAATCACAGATGAGGGAAAGGGGCCAGTGCCTGAGGAAAGGTTGGTGCTGCCTGTCTGGGGCTGAGTTATCAGCTGTCAATCTTCTGGGTCCTTTTTATGTTCTTAAAAGTTATTGAGGACCCTTGTATATCAGTATGTACATTAGAAATTAAAACTGAGAAATTTTAAAAATACAGAATATACGTGTACAAGGGTAGCAGAGAGGTGACACCCTCACATCACGGAGCTTTTGAAGACCCCGCTGTGCTCCGAGACAATGTGTGTATAAGGCAAAGAGGATACTAGTAGCGCGCAGATTACAGCCCCTGAAAGTGTCCCCGAGCCGCGCTTTGGAGAACTGCTACTCTAGCGAAATGCTCCCATACCCCCTGTAAAGGAAAAGGGTGCTGGAGCCTTTTTATGATCTCCCCGGTGAGGGACCCTCCTGCATTGAGCACTGCCCCCAGCCGGAACTTTTCTTTCCTCCTTGGTGCCACGCTAGCCCCAACCCACTCACCTAGACAGAGCTGCCTGTGCCCTGTGCCCAGCGAAGTCTGGACTGAGAGTGGAACCCCACATCTCACTGCCTGTGCCGATCTGGAGGAACAGTGGTCTGAGTGAGTGTGTGATAGACGGTGTTTTTTAAAGACCACCACTCCTCAGAGTAGCCCGGCCGAGATGAGGATGTGTGATCACTGGTCATTTCCATGTGGCCTTAACGATACAAGAGCTCTGCTAAGTTAGTTGGAAGGTTAACCTTGACTGAGGTCACAGGTTGGGTCGCAGTCCTTAAGTGAGCACATAATTCAAACTTGATTCCAGCCCTTTTTCTGGTAGACTCGATGACTCTGTCTTGGTGATGGCCTAGGTGAGGCCAGCAGGGCTTCCCTGGAACCACAGGCCTGGGGACCTAAGTCATAGCCAAGCCTTTGCTAGGAAGGGCAGGCCAATCAACCAAATGGGGATAATCCTGGCCTTCCAGGAGGTAGTGTGTGAAAGGATGTGAGATCGTTACAACAGGTACAGAGATGCTAACAGAACAGAGCTCCTGATTAAAGGCATCTGCTGAGCTTGAATTGAAGGAATACTCTGTTACCAGGAAACTTGGAGGAATTTTGGATTCTGGTGGTAAACGTCAAGAATCGAGGTTGCTCAGAGAGCTCTGTGAGGTCATTTGCAGGGGAATGTCATAGATCCTTTTACGTAATTTTTAGAAAACCTTCCTTAACCTTTCAAAGCAGCGGGAACTTGATATGTGCTGCTGAGCACAGCCCCAAGAGGAACTTCCGTGGTGACACTATAGCTAACTTTTCAGCGAGGGTCAGAATCCCCATGGGTGGCCCACAGAGGGCTGAGCTCATGATTCTTACCCTGGATGCATGACTCGAGAACCGTGCATAATGGACA
This sequence comes from Neogale vison, assembly GCF_020171115.1. Taxonomy (NCBI): domain Eukaryota; kingdom Metazoa; phylum Chordata; class Mammalia; order Carnivora; family Mustelidae; genus Neogale; species Neogale vison. The sequence goes on along the minus strand of NC_058096.1, from coordinate 201,955,750 downwards.
CAAAGGCCACACTGTCACATTTTCCCTGCAGGGAAAGGAGGACAAAAGAAAGGGTGTGCCCGCGTGTGATATGTATGCATGTGTGTATGCGGCGGCAGTGGGGGACAGCTTGTCGATGAGCTGGTTTATTCTGTAAGACCCGAACCTCCTGTTTGTTCTTCTGATGGAGCTAGTCGGAAACCGTGCCCTCTGATTCGGTAGGGGCTGAATCCTGACAAAGGGTTCACCAGCACTTGCCCTTCAGGAGACGAGTGTGCAGGGCCAGCCCCCGCTGAGTGAAGCCCTTGATGGAGACCGGGCTCAGCCAGACGGGGGCCCGTTGGCTGGAGTCTGAAAGCCTGGCGCTCGTATCCAGAGATGAATGGCCTGGCCGGGTCTGACTGGAGCCTCACATCTCGTATATCCACTGTCACAGTGTAGGTCCAGGAGGGGTTCTGGCCTTTCACTTGGGCTCACTGTGCCACGAGGGCTGACAGCTCCCGGGTGTGTCTCACGGAGCTAGCTTAGGAGGGCAGCCAGCGCAGCATCTCTCCTGCACCCAGGTAGGAAAATCTGACCCTAAGAGTGGGCAAGAGAAAGGAAGGTAAACGGATGCTCCTATTGACGTTAAAATACCATATTTTTATGCTATTGCTTCAAAGATATTTAGAGAGATTTTGTAGTTTGGGTTTTGGGATTTTGGTTTTTTTTTTTTTGGTGATTTAATCATTCTATAGAGTAAATATCTATAAAATTCCAATTAAATGGTGTCTAAAATTTAAAGCAGCAGTCTACAGGCAAAGCGCCATTTCTTTTTTTAAAAGATATTTATGATACACCATCTAGCATTTAAAAATCAACCAGAAACTAGGCTTGATTCTGTTTAATATTTTATATGATTGGACATCTTAAATCAAAAATGTTTCTATTTTATAGCATTTCTGTGTTTATTCAAAACCATAATTCTACTGTGATGTTAATGGAATGACTTTATACCGCTTTAATTGTGTTGGTTTAAGTGCTAATGACCACATTTCAGATTAAAGTAGTATTTTGCTGATAGAGGTAGACACAGATAATGAAAAATGAAAGAATAGCTCATTTTACTGATTGTAAAGTGTTTATTTCAAGGAAAAAAAAATGTTCTTTTCTTAGGGCTGTGGAAAAAAGTAATTTTTTCAAGAGTTTAAGATAGTTTTCTGAGATCAGAACTCGTGCCTATGGAAATTTTGGAGCAGCCTAAGCTACCTTTTAGCTTGATATGTGTGCTAGAAAAATTTCATTATTATGTTTTGTGATATGTAATAAATTCAGGGTGCTGTGTTTAAGCTTCATTTCAGTTCAAGTTTGGGAACCTCTTTTCCCCTCTTTCCCAGACATGGCAGACGACCTACTCCTGATACCCCACTTCGGGCTCCCCCTCCCCCAGCAGACACCCCACCCCTGCCACCCCCTCAGCAGACACTGCACTCCCGGCACCACCACCCCCACCCCCTGCAGACACCCTACCCGCCTCTGTTACCACCCCTCTGCACCGCCTCCCCCGGCCCCTGCCACCCCATCCTTCCCCAGATCCCGTGTGAAAGATTCAGGTCAATCCCTGACTCTTAGAAGGTGTGTTTCTTTTTGCGTGGAGCGAGCAAAACATAACCATGATTTCTAAACCTCTGCTTTCATGTCAAGGAAGTGTGATGCTTTTTATCCGCCTCTGATGTCTCTTTAATAAATATGTTGTCATTCTTTGTCCTCAGAAGGGGCCTCTTGAGCTGCCTCTCAGTTTTCTCCATGATTTATGTTGCAAACAAATTCTGTGTCCTGTGTCTGTTCACCACACTCTCCTGATCTTGTGTACCATTGGAGACCTGCTGGAGACCGTTTTTGTTTCTCTTACGCAATTATGTTATATGTGTATTTCAGTGAAATGTCAACCCGCCAACAGAGGATGATGTTAAAAATTATCCAAATAAATAGTTTTCTATTTCTTTTAATCAGACCTAGTCCAAATTGTTGAATGACAGTGAATAGGATTATGTGGGTTTTTTTTTTTTTTTTCCCAAACTCAGGGGTATTCCAAGCCCTTGGTGCCTCATGACATGGGTTCATATACATAATTTACCTGGGGGCGTTGACTTAGTGCTTTGTCACCTATGTTTATCTTATAGACACAGCAGCAGGTGTCTCAAAACTGGTCTTTCATTGAGAGCCTCAGACCTGTGGCCAGCCTTTCCTCCCAGTGATCCAAAGCCAGATAATGAAACCCTGGCTTAGCTAATCTTCTCTTGATGGCTGTGCTCTGGAAAACACTGAATGAATGAGCTGCAGGCTATTGGACACCGCGGGGCTGGACCTTGCCGCACAGACCCGCAGCTCTGTGTGAAAGAGCTCTCCCCCACTGGACGTTAGTGTTGTTGCCTTCTCATTGTTTACAAGAGAAGGACAAGTAGGTCCACGTCCAAGCCAGATGATTCCCCTGGCTCATATGTACAGTCTTGGGCATCCTGAGAGCGGGAAAGCGTGTGTGTGTGTGTGTGTGTGTGTGTAGGTGCACACCTACATGAGTGTGTATGTGTATGCTTGTGCACGTGCAGCTCATGCCTGTGGTCAGAGGGACGGGAAAGTAAGGTAGCCTACTGACCATACCCTGAACTATTCCGGATTTGGTGGCAGGACATGTGTGTCTTTCCTCAACAAGATCATTCCTAGCCAGGAACCTGAGAGCTGTGAATCCAGGCAGCTCTTGCATACCCACAATTCATGAAATGGAAAGACACCCACCCCCGCCCCTGCACCTGCTCCTCTATTCAAAGAATAGACCTAGTCTGGTGTACTGTTTTTAACAGCATTGTCTCCTATGGAGGAGGAAGCGGTTTTCACAGGAACCTCTTAGGAAGTTCCTGTAGGAGTTCACTTTCTAAGTTACCATCCCCACCACTGGCATCTGCAGACCACCAGTTGTGAGCATTCCCACACCAGGGGGGCCAGCCCTGTGGGACCTGGCCAGACCACGGCCACCATCCCCACTCCCCCCACCCCTCCCCACTCCCCACTGCTGGGGATTGTGAAGGAAGGGCTGCGACGTGATCCCCTCCCCTGACACCTGCCTCCCGGCCCAGTTGTCCCCTGCATCTTCGTGATGGAGTGTGAACTACAGATCAGCTCTGTGCAGCCGGGGTTCAGATAGCCTCCGCTGTGGCTGCCGAGGTGCAGAAGGACTGCCCGCAAATGGGAGGGTCCTGCCCAGTTTTAGGACGGGGGGCTTAAGCCTGGTGGCAGGGAGGAAATACCTCTTTCAGGTGCCAGTCTTTTTGTGGAAAAGGGTAAAGTGGCTGTAGTGTCCCTATCAGTCTTTAAGTCAGCATGCTATTTTTCTTCAAGTTGATGGTCAGAACAGAACTGTCTCGGAGCCGGGAACTCCACCTCTGCCTGTGTAGCAGAAGCCTCTCTGATGTCTCCCCAACAAAGCTGGGGACAATGGGAGGGCTTCTCCCAGGCCCTGTTTGGGTGGAACCTGGGGCCCAGTGTAAATAAGGCCATTGGTGAGGGTCTCAGGCAAAGGACTATGTGAGCGAGGGGCCTGGAGGGGTCATCCCGCACAGCCTCCAGAGGCTGGTGAGCCCTTTCCAGTGTGCTGTGGTCTTCAAGAAGATGATCCGGCTGTTGGCAAGTTGTTGGCCTGACCCCGGGTTCCAGGCCAGGGCACCACGGATGGCCACGGTGGCTGGCGCTGCACAGTGGCCTGGGTCTGTGTGCGTGTCGACCCATTCCGTCATGGTCCTGAATGTGCTGGTGATTGCAGTGTGTGCTGTCACGCCCTCGTTCCCATGGCTTTTTTGCAGTACGGGTGGCCCTGCTGGCTGCTTGGTCTCCTTGCCCCTTCACACTTGTACTTAGGTCATGGCGAGTGAGTCCTGGCCACCCTCCCCATAGAGTGGCCCAGGTTGTGCTCCTGGCCCCCTCTGGGGCTCTGTCAGAGGACTCTGCAGGCCCTCCTTCTGTAGACTGTCATTTAGATATGGGCATGTGCTCTTGGCCACGGCAGACACTGCCCCTGCAAGCTGGGTTACATGAGAAGGAGGTGGCTGGGTCGGAGCCTCAAGTCTAGGACCGTCTGGAACTCCTGACCATACCCTTCAACCCTGGGGCTTCGAGGACCCTTCGGTTACATTCACACGAGTAGTCACTCCTGTGGGTTGCCCTTTGGAGAAAGCTTCCCTTGCCAGAGCTGAACCAGGCAGGAACAGAGCCAGGACCCAGGCCGGGCCCAGCACACCCACATTGTCTAATCCGTTTTGCCATTTTTGTTGATCTAGGCAGGATTAAGGACACTGCATGACATTGGGCCAGAAATCCGGCGTGCTATATCATGTGATTTGCAAGATGACGAGCCGGAGGAAACAAAACGAGAAGAAGAAGAAGATGTATTCAAAGTAATTATTCCACGCCTAGCTACACACTGGCCACTTGGAGATAGCGGGGCAGGACTTCACTTTGGGGAGTCGGTGATCCACAAAAGAACCTGGAGAATGCACGCCAGCCCCCGGGCCTAGAGGGGCTCACGGACCATGCTTTCCCCACAGCAGACCTTCGGCACCTCCTCTAGGGCCAGGCCTGCTTCCGTCCTGAGCTGGCCACTCTGTCCCATGCTGGCAGCTTCAGAGGAGCCTGGCCACAGCCGCTTGGCCAGTGTGGCTGAGCTTCCTGGGTCCTGCTAGCAGCTGCCTGCCTGTGTGACCCCCTTCTTCCCTGGGCCGGCCCTCAGCCCCCCCAGCCCAGAGAGCATGCCTCCTGTCCAGCCTCAACCGCTAGGGGCTGCCAGCCAGCGCTGCTGGCTATAAGTCACCTCAACCTGGAGCGACGGGAAGAGCACACTTGTGTGACAGCCAGGAGCTTGCTCCCCAGCTCAGGGATCGGGAACCTTCCTCATTTCAGGGGGGCCAGCTGCCACACAGACACATCGGCCTGATCTGTGAGACACTCAGATTGCTTTACAGGGATCCTACGGAGCTTACCTAAAGTTTGTGTTTCGTGTAGAAAAGAATTACCTAACAAAGCTAGCCTGCATCAAATACTTGTTAAATTACCTGGTGTTGTCTCCCATTATTTTGCAGAGAAATGGTGCCCTGCTTGGAAACCATGTCAATCATGTTAATAGTGATAGGAGAGACCCCCTTCAGCAGACCAATACCACCCACCGTCCCCTGCATGTCCAAAGGCCTTCAGTTCCACCTGCAAGTGATACTGAGAGACCGCTGTTTCCTCCAGCAGGAAATTCGGGGTGTCATAGCCATCATAACCATAATTCCGTAGGAAAGCAAGCTCCCAGCTCAACAAATGCCAATCTCAATAATGCCAATATGTCCAAAGCTGTCCCTGGAAAGCGGCCCAGCATTGGGAACCTTGAGCATATGTCTGAAAATGGGCATCACTCCTCCCACAAGCATGATCGGGAGCCTCAAAGAAGGTCCAGTGTTAAAAGGTAACCTTTAAAGTGTGTTTGCACATGGTGATACAGCGTCTGCCCCAGGCGCTGCTTTCTCCCCTGTGCCCTGGCACGCATGGGAGATGCGCAGGGGGCCTGGGCACTCAAACCTCTGAGTGCCGGGAGCCAGTGATGAACCCAAAGGATCAAGTGCCACCAGCCACCCTGTGTCCTGCCAAAGGTGTTGGCCTTTAAGACAGCATCAGTTGCTGTAAACTCTACCTTCCCCAGTGGTGACCACATACCTTGGGATAGGGGCTGGCAACCATTGTAAAGGGCCAGAGGGTAAATACTTTAAGCTTTGGGCACCATACAGGCTCCACTGAAGCACCTGAGCCCTGCTGTTGTAGAGGGAAAGCTGTCATAGACGCTGTGTAGGCATGTGAGTGTGTCTGTGTCCCAAGAAAACTTTATGGACACTGCAGTGTGAACTTCCCAAGGTCACATGCGATGAAGTATTTTTCTTCCTTTGATTTTTTTTTTTTTCTTTGCAGTCCTTTTAGAGTGTAAGAACTGTTGGTAGCTCGTGGACCCTATATGGTCTGTAAACCGTAGTTTGCTGACCTCTGCACTAGGAACTAGCCTGATAATCTGCATTTCAAATTTCACTGGCAATGTTTAATCTTTATCTTCTCCCTCCCTCCCTCCTGTGTTATGCCTTTCCTGGATAGAACCCGCTATTATGAAACTTACATTAGGTATGTGCTCATCACCTGTGTCTGTGCATTGCATGCTCTGTGTTGTGAGTGTAACCCACGGGCCTCTCAGTGCTGAAGGCTGAGAACCCCCCTTGAGGTGACAGCCTGATAGGATAGTGGAGCTTGGGCTGTGGACTCCAGAGGCAGAGGGGTTGCTTTTTCCATCCTTCCTTCCACCTTCCCCTCCCCTCCCTTCCGCTCCTTCCCCCCGCCCTTTCTCTCATTTTTTAAGATCTCATTATTTTATTTTAGAGAGAAAGAGCATGCGCAGGCCGGGGGAGAGGGAGAGAAACTCAAGCAGATTCTTCGTTGCGCACAAAGCCCAACTCAGGGCTCTGCCTCACGACCCTGAGGTCATGACCTGAGCGGAAACCAAGAGTCAGATGCTCAACCAGCTGTGCCACCCAGGCGCCCCAGTAGTTGATTCTTTCTAAGCAAAGGAGCTTTTCGGTCCCTCTGTGCATAGGCTGTGTCATCCTCCAAGGACTGGTGTTTACATGCTCATGTGCCCATGGGCTAGCCCCTGCACGCCTCGTGACCTCCATGTAGGGGGAGTCCACGGCACACTTCTGGGCACCTGGCCCGGGAGGCTGGCCCTGCCTGCTGCTGGCAGCGTTCAAGCCTCTTGTGGGGGCTTCCTGAAAGTGTGACCCCAACCTCCTGAAGACTGGAGACGGGGTCTTCTCCTTTGTCTCCCATGTAGCCCTCCACATTCGTGCACTGAGTCCTGCTGTGTGTTTGCTGGACCAGGTTGAATTGTCAGTGGGACAATCATTTTGCTGGGGATGGAGAGGCTGGGTCTCTTGGTTTAATTATAGCAAGTGTAGTCAGCTGCTCAGCACCAATTTGAGAGAATGAAGAACTTGGAGGGAACACAGTCCTCTCTCTTGGGAGAGAGTCTATGTGACAGAGCCTGGCTGGTTTTCCTGAGGACTGAGGCCAGGATAGCAGCTTTCAGGGAGCGAGCAGGACAGTCTTGCCGTGTTGGCAGGGCTGTCTGAAAACCTGGCAGGTGTCACCCTTGTGAGTCTCCCCAGAGACACTATACCAAACTCCCGTCGCATCTCCTGGGTCAGAGTTAGTGGGAGACTGGTCAGAGAGCCTCTTTGTTCTGGACCCTGAAGTCACATGGGCCAGAGAAGGAAGGAGCAGGGATCAGAGTAGCTGGCCTGGGAGCCCAGTGTCTTCTCCCCGTGACTGCTGATTGCTGCAGGCCTCTAGGTTCATTTCCTTATTCTGTTCTCCAAATGACACCCGCTCTTTTGGCTCCATGGCCCCTGGGCACAGTGGTTTGGCATGGGCACCCATGTGCAAGTTACTGACAGAGTGACCCCCTCCCAGCACACGCACATGCTCACCCAGTACTGCTACCAGGGGCCTAACAGTCCAGCCCCAGGTACACCAGGGAGGAGCCAGGGGCTCATGGGGCAGGGGTGCTAGCCCCGCACTGAGGCCCAGCTGGGTGCTCAGGTCCTTGGGCCTTCTCTCGCCACTGCAGGTCTGACTCGGGGGATGAGCAGTTCCCCACTATCTGCCGGGAAGATCCGGAGATCTGTGGCTACTTCAGGGACTCCCGGTGCCTGGAAGAGCAGGAGTATTTCAGCGGTGAGGAGAGCTATGAGGATGCCGGCTCACCAACCGGGAGCAGGTGAGCGGCTCTGCGGCTCAGGCTGACATCAGGAGGCCTGGCGGTCTCCTGCCCCTCGCACTCTGCAGCAGGAGCCCGCCGATACCACACCTGGACTGCCTCAGAGGCAGGCAGAGTGGGGGCTGCCTTTTCAGACCAGCTTCTCCCAAAGCTCCGAATCTTCTGTGAAGCTAAGGACTGACTGCCTGGCTCTCAGCCAGTCCAGGGTGTCTGAAAGCTGGGGAGGGGACTGTGACCATGGGTGTGTCTGAGCTAAGAGGACTTGTTAACAAAGGTCTCATGTGCCCCTTACCCTTTCTCCTGGCCTTTTTGACCCCCAGGCAAAACTACAGCTACTACAGCCGATACCCTGGCGGCAGCTGGGACTTTGAGCGGCCCCGAGGCTACCATCACCCCCAAGGCTTCTTGGAGGACGAGGACTCACCCATTTGCTATGATTCCCGGAGATCTCCAAGGAGACGCCTACTACCTCCCACCCCGACATGTGAGGCCAGATTTTTTGTTTTGGGTGAAGCCTCCCAGAGAACAGTGTGACAGGTGTGGTCTCACTGCACTAGGGACAGTCAGTCTGCAAGACCAGCAAGACCAGATGGGGTTGGAGACCCCATCAGTATCGGCTTTCCCTTCTCATCCGTGTCCCACGTGATTGAGCTCAAACCACTTCGTCACCGTTCTTAACTCTCTGAGCACAGAGGAGGGAAGCATGTGGTCCTGAATGTGCCCAGTACATGCCCTCCGATGAGGGACTTTTTGTGCACATTATCATTGCCTTGGAGCCTGGGGTTCATCACGCGGGGTAGGCGCGATGTGCGGCGTGGGGTTGTCAGGCCCTCTCTGTGGACCGGGTAACTGACCCTCAGAGGGCAGAAGTGAGCAGCCCCTGTGCAGAGCTGGACCTGAGCCCAGGCCTGTCCCACCAACAGCCCCCCACCGCACCTCTGAGGGGCCCCCCTCCCCCACCCCCCCATCTTCGCCATGTGTCAGCCAGTGCCCTTGCTTATGGAGCAGGTTTTGGGTCAGTGCCCTGATCCTGGGGCTGGAGGAGTCCCATCCTGCTGAGAAAAGGCAGGGGGCCAGTTGTCCCCCACCTGGTTTTCTTATGCAGGTGGCCTAAGTAGGACTGCAGGAAGTGTAGCTCACCCCCCAGTGAGGGACTTGGGCCTGGGTAAGAAATGAAGCTGTGGCCCCTGCCTGCTTCTGGCCAGGCAGGTGGATTTTGCACTTGGGGGCATTTTGGTGATGGTTAAAAGATACCTATTCCTGGTGTTTCTGAGGAATGAAGCATATTTTTGAGCAGGACTCTAATCAGTAACCAGAAATAGCCAAGACACACTGTCTCTGAGTCCTCTGACTCCATGTGCCATAACCAATCCAGCTGGGTGGTGCCTGGGGCCCTCCTCTCTCCTGTGGTCACAGACACGCTGGGGAGTCTCACTAGACGCATTTCCACGGTTAATATTTAATTCTGCAGCCCCAAACACGTGCTGCTGAACAGAGCAATTCTGAGCTCGCAGAATACTAGATGAAACATGCAGGTGAGCCCAGCAGAGGCCCCTCGTCCGTGGAGTGCCCTGTCCTCCCTGGACCCTCCCTAGGTCCCCCATGGTGGCCACATTAATGCCCACCATTCGGGGCACCACTGAGCGAAGTGAGGAACCAGAGTGGGCCAGAGCAGATGCCCTCTGTATTTGTAAGGGCAAGTCAACAAAACGTATTTTATTTGCTTTGCTGCCCATCACTTCAGACCTTGGGCGGGGCAAGGTGAAGTGTTCCGCCTGTGTTTTCAGCAATGGTGGGATTATCTCCTCTGTCAGAATAGGTTGTGCACAGCCGGTGAGATGATGGGTGTATCCACGGACTGATTTTCAAAACAACGGCACTACCCGAATGAGAGAGATGGTGGTTTCCTCTGTGGGCTCCGAGCCCCTGGCTCTGGCCCGCTGGCCCTAGGAGGGCCATGGAGAGTATGCCGACGGGAGAGGCCCGGCTGTCTCATGAGGACAGCAGCTGTTGTGCAGCTGTGTCCTGCTGAGGTGGGACACCGAGGCAAAGGCGGCCCAGCACACCTCCCAGGGGACACCTTAAGCCTGCTTGGCTGGGGCTGCCTGTCTCTTCTATCTGCACTGGGCAGGGCCAGCCAAGGGCTCGGCCCAGTCTTCTCACACTTTTAGCTTAGATCTCTCCCAGAACCTGGTTCCTGCCACTTCCTGTGATCCCCAGGAAGCCTGGGAGGCTCACCCCGGCACCTTTCCAGTATAGGAATCGGGGGTGTGGGGTTTTGCTGGGGCATGAGAAATGCCTGGGATCTTAGGAACAGGGCTGAAGAGCCCTTGCTCCTGCCTTGCAAACTGTCAGGCCCCCACGTATGTCTGTAGGGCCAGCACCCTTGAGGGTGGACCTGTTCCCAGGGGACCTCTGGCCTGTGCTTGGGGGCCCAGAATTCGGACTGACCACCTGGGCCCTGTGTCCCATTAAGCCACAAACTTGGGATCTCTTGTCATTGCTCAGGCTGTGCATGAGCCTCCGTTTCGAGGCACTTCTAATGGTGCTCTTTTCTGGTTTTGCCTTTGGTGCTACAGAAGCTGGGTCTTCCCCAAAGAAAGATTTTGCTTCTAATAGTTGAGCTGATAGCAAGTCACTCCCCTTAAAGCAGGTATAAGCATGGGAGCACCAGCAAGATGCCAGGCACCACAGAAACACTTGGGATACCTGCAGGGAGAGAAGAGGGCAGCAGCAGGTGTTCCCAGGAGTCGAGAACAACACTGTGTTCTTGACCTGAAATGCTGTGTTCCCCACAGTGTGTGTACTGGGCTGGGGCATCCAGTCAGAAGAGCTGCCCTCCAGAACCTTGAGCTCCGCCTCATGAGAACAGGCCCCAGGTTTACAAGAATCCAGCTTGCCCTTAACTAAAAACATCCCTCAGTGAGGCAGCTTCTTCATCCTCCCAAAGTTCTGAGACCTTACCTGCTAATGCTTTTCCTTGGACATATGGCTTGCTTCCTCTGGGGCCCCTAGCTGAGTGTCCAGGAGCCACCCTGAGCCCCAGGGGCCCTACAGAACGCCGGTTTCACAGCCACTGCTGTGCTTTGCTTCTCAGCCCACCGGAGATCCTCCTTCAACTTCGAGTGCCTGCGGCGGCAGAGCAGCCAGGAGGAAGTCCCGCCGTCCCCCGCCGTGCCCCGCCGTACAGCCCTGCCTCTGCACCTGATGCAGCAACAGGTGAGCTGGCCCACCTGGCCTGGACCCCACAGGCTTGGGGGCAGCCGGTGCAGGGGCCGCCCTTGGGACACCCCCCTCCCGGCTGCCAGTAGCAGGAGGGAAGAAAAGAGCCTTCACAGACACTCCAGTTCAGTCCAAATAGACATGGTCACGAGCCCCATTTCGCAGATGAGCAAATATCAGGGAGAGGGCTGGTGACATGCCTGAGCTCCACAGGAGGTGCGTGACCAGTTGACCTAGGAACGAACCCAAGGCTGCCAGCTTCCAAAGCTGGGCCCTGGCCGTGGTGCACACTGTGTTCTCTCCAGGGCCTGGTACAGTCCCTGATGCATGGAGTGGTGCCCGCTTGCCTGGTCCTGAACCGTCAGTGCTGCCCTTTATTTGCTCAGAGACGTTCTTCCTTCATTAAGACACATCTGTAGAGACCTTTGCAGGCAGGGTGCTGGCATCGTGGGTGGGTGAGCCTCCAACCCTGCCCTCAGGGGGAGAGTGTGGTCCAGGGAGAAGGACCCGGCCACAGGGAGGCGGCTGGACAGGAGGGAGCCCAGGGCCTAGAGAGGTGGTGGGGCCGCAGCCCTCTCACCAGGGCTTTGCCTCAAGGGCAAGAATAAGGCACTTTTCTTTCTGCAAAAGAGCATGTCAGAGATGCGGTCCACTGCGTTCGTGTGTCCGGGGCCGGAGGGTGTGGGGGGAGCCCCAGCCGTGAGCGTGCAGAGCCGGCTCCTGCCCAGCTCGCTTAGCGCCGGCGTCCTGAGCGCGTGAGCACTAGCTTCCATTTCAGGTGTTCTCTGTTCAGGTCTCTCCGCCAACTTCTTGTCTGCCTTCAGTTTTTATGTTTTTATTTGTGTCCTGCTTTGTTGTGGAAGGACAAAGCATGGGAAGGCCCAGCCATCAAATGCCATGAACCAAGTAGGCCTGGACGTCTCGGGGGACACGTGCGTGCGAACACCCCTCCCTCTGCTGTTGCCCCCCCCCCACCCAGGGCCAGATCCCTGTGTGCACTGCCTCCCTCGGGTGGCTGTGGCTTCTGGTTGTGGCCCTCCGTGCAGAGAGGGAGCGCCGAGGTGGCTGCCCAGGGGGCAGCTGGAGGCAGGGGAAGCAGCTGGTGCCCAGAGCTACAGAGCAGCCCGGGTACTGGCTGGTGTGGTGAACTGCACTGGAGCAGAGAGAACTGTGTTGCTTCTGAGGGCTGGGAATGACTCGTTTGCCCCATATGTCCTTCTGTATTTAAACTGAGAATGAACTGGGTGGTGTGTTCATGCAGCCCAGGGAGAATGTCTTCTCTAATTCTCCAGTGCTTGGCCACAATTTCATGAATTAGCAGCTGATGCCTCCTTAGGAACAGGTATGAGAAGTTCATTATGGATTCGGGGAAATGGAAAACAGTCTGCCAGGAAGCCAGATTTTACTACCTGTGTCCTTTTCACATCCTTGTCTTTTATCCGCGGCCACCCCAGTGTAGCAGTGCCTCCTGCTTGCTGTGCCTGGGGAGCCCTCGGGCCCGCCCCTGAGGATCTCTGGCCCTGCCTCCTCTCGTCTCTCCCCAGATCATGGCAGTTGCAGGCCTGGATTCCAGTAAAGCCCAGAAGTACTCGCCAAGCCACTCAACCCGGTCATGGGCCACCCCTCCGGCGACTCCTCCATACCGGGACTGGACGCCGTGCTATGCACCCCTGATCCAGGTGGAGCGACCGGAGGCCCTGGACCAGGTCAACGGCAGCCTGCCATCCCTGCACCGGAGCTCATGGTACACGGACGAGCCTGGCATCTCATACCGAACATTCACACCAGCCAGCCTGACCGTCCCCAGCAGCTTCCGCAACAAGAACAGTGACAAGCAGAGGAGTGCAGACAGCCTGGTGGAGGCGGTGAGTATGCCACGGACAGGCAGGCTCCGGGGCACAGGAGAGGGGGACAGGCCAGTGCCGTGGCGGTTCTGGGGATGGGGTGAGGCTCAGGAGTCAAGCTGGGTCCCTCTCCCTCTGGATCACGCCCATTCCTCGGAAGCAAAGATGGTACATATAGCGTGAGTGTAAGAATACCACCACTGCCCGTTCTAATGGAGCTGGACCTAGGATGACAGGTGCCAGGCCTGCAGAAAGCCCTACCTCCTACTGAAACCTTTTCCCTAGTGGGGCTCACTCTCGTTGGGCGATACGTAGTGTTCGAATTCCATGACTTTCCAAGCCATTCACATTTAACTGTCACATCTGAGGTCTAGCAAACAGGACTGGCAGAGTCCCCAGAGCACATCCTGTGGTTAGTGCCTGAGGGGGCTCCTCTGTCATTCTCCTGGCAGAGCCTTGTAAAAGCATTCATGCCATCAATCCTCTGTCCTGCACAGGTCCTGATATCTGAAGGCTTAGGACGGTATGCAAGGGACCCAAAATTTGTATCGGCAACAAAACACGAAATAGCCGATGCCTGTGACCTGACCATCGATGAGATGGAGAGTGCAGCCAGCAACCTGCTCAACGGGACTGTGCATCCCCGGGCTAACGGGGGCATGGGCCCCATCTCCCACCGGCAGGACTATGAGCTCCAGGACTTTGGGCCGGGCTACAGTGATGAAGAGCCCGACCCCGGAAGAGATGAGGAGGACCTGGCAGATGAAATGATCTGCATCACCACCCTGTAGCCCCCAGGGAGGGGCAGACTGGCTCTGGCCTCAGGTGGGATGCCGGAGGGCCAGGGAAAAAGTGCCTCGTAGTTAGGAAAGGTTAGGCACTAGTGTGGAGTCTGTATTCAATTAGACTTTTGTACAAGTGATGTCATGCCTCATGGAAGCCATAAACCTGGTAGGGGATAGCCGTGTACCCATGCCCAGCCCCAGCTGTGGGAAGCAGCAGGTTGAGCCCTCAGGGGAGGACCCGTGAGGAGGTGGGATAAGCCCTGCCCACTTTTCCAGCACGCCCCTGGGGCTTTCACCTGTGCCCACCCACCAGCTGGCACAGTGGGGAAGGTCAAGGTGATGACGATCACCACACCTGTGTCATTACCTCAGCCATCGGTCTAGCATATCAGACGTTCACTGGGCCCAGCATATCCATTTTTAAACCCTTTCCCCCCCAAATACACTGCTTCCTGGTTTCTGTTTAGCTGTTTGGAAATACAGTGTGTGAATCAGGACCTACCTACCAGCCGTCATCTGGAGAGGGGAGCAGGACCTTATACACAAGGTTTTCTGTTATGTGACCCCGGTTTACAAGAGAGTGTCACTCAGTCGGTTTCTGACTGTCAGCTCAAGGGCAACTGTAAACTGGAATAATCATGCACTCGCAACCAGGTAAACTTAGATACGCTAGTTTGTTTAAAAATTATAGATTACTGTACATGACTTGTAATATACTATAATTTGTATTTGTAAAGAGATGGTCTATATTTTGTAATTATTGTACCGTATTTGAACTGCAGCAATATCCATGGGTCCTAATAATTGTAGTTCCCCACTGAAATTTAGAAATTATTAGCATTTTTACTTGGGCTGTACAGAAGTAGAAGAAACAGCCAATTCTCATTTATTCCGTGAAAATCTTCTGGGGATGAAATTTTAAGTTCAAAAGAACTCGGGACTATAGAGATTTTTTTCTAAAAATATTTTGAGTCACTCTAAATCTACCTTTACACGAGATATACCAGATGATGATTTACAGCCTTTGCTTTGGGCAAGAGTTCCGGGATTTGATAGTGTACCTTTGGTCCACCATGGGTCGCAGCCGTCTTTGACTTGACGGAGCCTCCGATAAGCTCATCCTGTCGGTCGAGCCGGTTACTCTGACCCTGTGGCATTCACAGCGGCACCTCTGCTGCCCCCACAAGACCTCTTTTGCATCTCTGGTGTCGAAATGATGGCACAGGTGGATGGAGTTCCTCTGCTCTTGCTCCCTGAGGATCGCTGTTGCTCCTTGTCCTGAACAGGGGTGCTGGGAGGGGGGGCGGAGGGGCAAAGCGATGATCTGCAGGATTAGAACGCTGGGTCTGTCTGGGTCGTATTGTTGCCTTTTTACACAACACTGCTGTACTGTGTGTTCTCTTTGAGGGCTTTTATATGCAACTGAATGAGGGCTGAAGTTTTCATTAGAACGTACTCACACTCCGGTTGTACTGCCGGTTGTACTACTGATGAAAACCCACTTTTGGACCACGAGACCCACCAAGGCTTCCTTTTCTGTTCAAGGAATCATGCCGACTTTGTCAAGTTACCTTGGCAGGGATTCCCTGCGGTCAAAAAAAAAAAAAGACAATTATCAGTTTTTGGTTCAAAATTTTTAAATATTACCTAGACAACCTGTTAATATTTTGGGTTTGTTTTTCATTTTTTTTTTTTTGTAAATAACAATACTTTGTTATGAAGACCTTACAAACCTCTTCTTAAGACATTCTTACTCCAGATCCAGGCAAAAACACTTCAAGGTTTGTAAATGACTATTTCCTGACATAAATTTTTTTTAATTAAAATGCAAAATGTTCTTCAGAATAAAACTGTGTAATAATTTTTATCGTATGAGGGAGTGCTCACTGCAAAGAGCCGCTGTGGACCAGTGAGCTCTGCAGAAGGTGGGGGCGGGGGGCACTCAGTGAGGGCAGTCCTGGGACGGTGTTACTGCTGTCCTCACGGCTCCCTCCTTGATGCCCACGGTCACTCAGCACTGGCTACAGAGAGCACGCTTCCTCCTAAAGGGCTAAGCCATCGTCCCCATCACCTCTGTTGGGCACTGTTCTCACTGTGTGGCTTCTCAGCAGCAGCCCTACCGGGATGGGGTTTTCTGGTGCAGGCCGCCATCTCTCCCCATCAGGACTCACAAACTAGCCTGCGGATAGGCTGCACCAGTCCTAATAGGCCCGTGTTAAGTCTGGTCCGACCTCCCATCTACCATGAAATTGTTCTTTGAAAGAAGTTTGAAGTTACCGAACCATGGGGCGGTGGTGGTGTGTACCCTTTGCTTCGGGAAAGTTTTAAGATGCAATGCTGCTTCTTTTCGGCCCCCTCCCCCTAAAAAAGGTCATTTTGTTGTATCCCCAAGAATAGTGGATTTGGTTTTGTGTTTTTCATACCACAAATGGAAAGGGCAGCTCCGCTTGAACTTCCAACCAGCAGGAACCTCATTAACAGCTTTTTCTCCTATTTCTATCCAGGCAGCAGGGCCAGATGGGGCTTTGTGGCTCTATTGCCACATTTTGGAGCCTGTGAGGCCAGGAAGCTTCTCAGTACACAGTGTGGGCTTTGCTTGCCTCCCTGCTGACCCCATGTCTGTGAAAGGAACCAGGCACTCTACTTCAAATTGTTTATATGTTATGGTGTTCAGTGTCTTTGCCAGTTGTGTTTTCTTACCAAGGTTTCCCCTGTTGTGATCGGCTGCAGGTTTGTTCTAAAAACTGGTCAGCGACAGAGCTCCAGCTCCTTCCCTGACTCAGAAACAGACACCACCGAGGCTTGCCTGTGTTGACAGTTTTTATTTCTCCAAAAGGATATATATGCCTTTCTTCCTGGGGACGTGAGCGGGCAGGAGGATGGGGAGCGGGCCCGGGCTCCCTGCCTCCAACACCGGAGCACCAGCTGAGAGTGGCCTCGCAGGCACCCTGTGGGGACGGCGGCAGGAGAGGACCAGGGAGGCTGCCGGGAGGCTGTCCGGCTCCCAAGACAAGGCTGGTGGAGAGAGCATGCGTTTTCTTCTGGCTTAAGAAAAAAGGACGTAGGTATTAGAGCTGATGTTAAGTTGGTGGAAACAGGAAACAGCCTTTGTGGGGAGGAACAGGGTTTGGCTGGAGATGAGGCTCTTTTGAATTTATGGAAATGAGGATTCCCACAGTTGGCCCTGGAAGCAGAAAGGCGGCGCATCCAGGTGCCAGGATCTGGCTTCCAGGACCTGCCATTTCCTGGTTCTGAGCCGCAGAACAGGCGGGCTGTTCCTCGCCTGTGCCTTCTGTCCCCGGTTGGACCAGGAAGAACCTTCTGCTCGTGCAGGAGCTGGAACACACAGGCTTCTTCGAAGGGATCCGTGCTCAGAGCCTGATCCAGGTACATACACGGCTCCGTTATACTTTTTCAACCATTGTTTACAGAGTACTTCCAGTTGTTAGTATCACAGGCTCTTTGCTGAGGGGCTTAAATAAACTTCCTCCCAGGACAGAGGGCTGGCCTGGTGTCTGGGTGCCCTGAGGGCTGCCTGGCCCAGTGGGCACTCTCCTCCCCTCTCTGGCTTCCTCAGCCACAACAGCCCTCTTTCTGAGGTCCAGGCTTCCCTCACAGCACTGGAACTTGGAGACAGCCCGCTGCTGCGGCACGGGCCATAGTTCCCCTCTGCCAGATGGCTGCCCTTCACCTGTCAGGGCTCCAGCAAGCAGCCACCCCAAACTCAAAATTCTGCCCTGTGGCTGAACCCCAGCAGCACAGCATTCCGCTCTGACTTCCATGGGGCCTGGGTATGGAACACGCACCGTCTTCTCTGAGACTGATTTCTGCAGGTGGAACAAGGCTCAGTGGCCAAGAGTGGGGGAGGGGCCCCAATGTCATCCGGCCGTACAGCCTGACACACCTCCTCCGACAGGTCATTCTGCTTGTGTGACGATGCAGAGACGCAGTAGCAAACCAGCGCCTGTCTCAGAGACTGACACCACCACAGCACGCGGAGAGACGGCGGAAAGCCACGGCTCGGCCACGTGGCCTACCCACACTAGAGAAGGTCCACAAGGTCACGTTCAGGCCTAGGACCCCTCCACCCACTGAACTTGCTATTCGCTGGCCCTCCACGCAGGGGGTTTGGCTCCCACACTGCCCCACTGTTCTTTCATCCCTGCAGGTGGCTCGGGGACCCCGAGGATGGTGGCTGTGGACCACGGCTGTGGGGCAGATGGGGAACGTCTCTAGGAGAAATAAATCCTCTTGGCCAACTTAGACCCTCCCTTGGAACAGACAATAAAGCAAGAGGCAGGTAAGAGGAAACCAGAGCGCCTTTAAATTTGTAAAGGAAGGAGAGGTGTGATTCCCATCTTTCTGGAAGGTCTTTCTCACAAACACAAGTTATGGCTGTCCAGCCTCCAAGCTATCTCAGTCCACTCTGATCCTGGGGAAAGGCTGGAATGCCCCCTTTCCCTCCCCTCCTTGTTCGGGGCAGGTTTCCAGAGCACAAGTCTCTTCTCCCCTGCCGCAGATGGTGGCCTTGGAAATCTTCAGAAAAATCAATCCAAAATGCATTTAGTTGTCATTACCTACTAAGAACAGTCTGGCTAAGTCCTCTCCATTCAAATACCGGTTACTGGATTACATTATTGAATTACAGGAAGTTTAAAGATCAAAGAACTATTTTAAGTGCCACTTGTATCTGGCTTCCCCCCGCCAAACTCCAGTCTCTGCCAGTTTATTTTCATGGGATCAGGTGTATAGTGTGACTCGACTGCTTTTTCCATCAGCCTCAGCTCGATCCCAGTCTGCTCCCGTGGACGGCGGCTGAATACGAATCAGCCAGCTTTGCCCCCGGTGGGTCATCTCCCCAGACTGACAGAAAAGCATCCTCTTGGGCTAGCTGCTTTGGCTTGGAGCAGCGGTCTGGTCTTTCGGGTTTGCTCTAGGTTTTTAGGTTTCCCTGGTAACAGGAAAATAGTTTAAAATGCTAAATCAGGAAACCTATGGCAATAAAGAGACTCTCCAGACTCTTCTCTGAATAAGGCCCAGAAATCGGGCTGTGTTTAATAAGAACCAGAGTATCGGAGAGGCGGGCCTCAGAGTGACCCCACTGGGAGGGGACACAAGAAGCAGAAGAGAAAGAAGCCTGTGTTTCTTCAGGCAGGCAGCTTTCTCTCTGAACAAAGACGCTGGAGGCTTAGGCACGGGCCTCAGCAGCTGGCGGCCTGAGGCAGATGCCTCCCGTGCCATCCAGCCTGCACCTAGCCTCTGCGCACAGCACCCCGCTCCCACAGTGGCTTGCCTTAATTAAGAGGGAGGCCTGGGAGAGAACCACTTCCTTTAAATCTGAGCAGGACCCAGGGTTGCAGAGTGCGGTGGAGTAGAAGATAAGGCCGTGGCTGGAGTTAGCCATCCTCCTCCACTGGCCAGCCCCCCTTCCCCAGTCCCTTTTACTGCCCCTTCAGGAGGTTGGGGGGCAGCCTGCAGAAAAATGCTGGGGAAAAGGAACCTGCTTCGCTGTCTGATACTGGTCTCCCAGCCTAAGAAATGTCACATTCTCAGCACTGAACTGTAATTAACATTCTAGACAGTTTCAGGAAAGGGCACAGGGGACAGGGGCTGTGCTGACCTTCTTGGCTTGGCAGGAGGCTTCTGGGGCAGGGACGACCTCAGCGCTGGGTGGCCAGGGTCCCAGGCTTGTAGACAGGGACGTCCTTGTCCTGGAGTGCAGGCTGCCCCCTGATGATGTCTGCTGCTTTCTCTGCGATCATGATGGTGGGGGCGTTCAGGTTGCCGCTGACCACGCTGGGCATGATGGAAGCGTCGACCACCCTGAGGTTCTGCACCCCAAGCACCCTGGTCTGTGGATCCACCACGGCCATGGGATCAGAGGGCTGGCCCATCTTGCAGGTGCAGGAGGGGTGGTAGGCGCTGTCGGCCTTCGCCCTCACGAAGGCATCGATCTCCTCATCTGACTGCACGTTGCTTCCCGGCTGGAGCTCCTTCCCCCGGAACGGCGCCAGGGCTTTCTGGGCAAAAATTTCTCTGGTCAGCTTCACACACTGTCGGAAGTCGTTAATGTCGGTTTCTGTCAACGAGAAGAGGTAGGTGAGGCGGCGACCACTACCACAGGATTCTGAACTCGGATAGGCCGGTAAGCTGCCCGAGGGGACACAGGTCAGTGCCTACTGCCCTCTGATCCCAAGGCCGTGGTGGACCCATAGACCACGGTGCTGAGGGGAAAACATCAGGGACACAGAGCCACCAGGTGGTTTGTCACCTATTCCTGGTCATTTTTACTGCCACCAAGCAGAGTCCCCCGATGGCAAACAGCACCCTCAGTGGATACAGCCTGCCTCTTGCCATCATGGCTGTGCACGCGCCGCGAGTCATTACTGAGCGATAGGGAGCGCTCCTTTGCGCTGCGGGCAGGGGCAGGCCCCGGAATGCAACCTCCTTTTCCAGGAGGGTGCTCAAAGCAGCAGCAGCACAACTGCTCTGTGGGCTCTACGCATACGGCCAGATCTCCTTGCATCTTCGGGTAGACTGTTCTGAAAGCTGCAGCGCTCCCCTGCTGTGTCTAAGGACTTCCCAAGGTTACTTCAAGTGACCCAGGGCACACACACAGCAGTGTGTGCAAGTGGACAGCCCAGAGGGAGGGGGGCCGAGGGCGACTTGCGTCTCAGGGGTAAGATTCAGAGACCAATGCGAACCTCATAAAGGCATTCATTCATTCGTTGAATGAATGGCCTGGCAAGCACAGGCCTGAGGGAGACCAAGAGGGTGGTGAATTACCTGTTGTCAAGTAGTTGGGCTGAATCACAGGGTGGTCCTGGGGGTTGGCACTTCTCAGTTTAAGCCATCCCACACTCGTGCCCCGCATGGTCCCCACGTGCACCTAGAAGAACCGGAGGGAGCAGGACCTCCTTCAGCCTCCCGACTTGGCAGCTTAAGCCCCGGAGTTTCCCGTGGTATGGGGCTCCACATCCAAAGCCCATTAAGGGCAGACGCTTTTATCATCTGTCTGCGTCTTACCTCTACCCCCCTTCCAAAAGTGATCACAAAAACACCTCCCTCAATCACTCCTGCTTCCTGGCTTTCTACCTGATGGTCTTCAACTTTTTAAGAGCTGGAAACCCCAGGCTGCTGGCCACTTCTGTCCGTTTCCAGCAGTCTGGATCCCTAAAGCATCTGCCCTGAGCTGAGGCAGGTCTCACCTTTCCACCTACCACGTGGACTGCCTCACACCGTTCCTGGCATGGCCTCGGGAAGATTCCAGGCTCCTCCTCCTCCCTTCCCCACTAGGACCCACTGGGCAGCTGGCGGGCAGAACACAAGCTCCTTTGGCTCCCCTCCGAGGGCCCTGCTGCAGTAAGGAGACTGCTGCCCGCTCACCTGGTAAGCCTCCTGCTGGGTGGGGACCCGGCCATGGTCTATCACTTGGGACGGCAGGAAATGGAACTGGATGTCCGGGTGAGGGACCCCAGGCCGGCTCCGGATGAATCCACCTGTTTCCAGGTGCGCCGTGGCCCCATCCCCTGAGGACCAGAAGAGGACGAGGCAGCTGAGTGAATCAGGGCGGGACAGGTGGGCTGGCCTCCCCTCTCCTTGACCCTCCTCCGGGCCCTGTCCTGGCACCGGGATCGAGTGCTCAGGCTGACATCTCTCCCTCAGGTGGGTGAGCCCAGCACCACAGGTTCCAGTATCCCAGTATCCGCTCATGCCAAGGGGCTTTGGCTTTGCCGTCCCCCAGACTCCTCCTCCACCACCACCTGTGAGGCCTGGTGTCACTGGGATCTCCAACTTCTCCTGACCTGGCTCCACCCCCACAGGCTGTTCTTTCACCGAAGGCCTAAGTCAGACATTCCAGCTGCCCCTGCCATCCCCTCTGCCTCTTCCTCCTTGCGCCACATCTGGCCCTCAGAAAGCCTCCCTGACTTCGGCTCACAAATCTACTGGGATCCATCTACCCGGCAGCAGCACCCCACCCCTCCCTCAGTCCCAACTCAGACCCTCCTCACCGGCAGCTGCCGGGGCATCCCTGCGGTGCCCCCACCTGCCCTCAAGATTCCAGCATCTTCATCGCACCCTGCTCCCTGCTCCATGTGCTGCAGTCTCCCTGGCCCAGCGTCTGTTCCTCCAATGCCCGACGCCTAGACCCGGGGCCTTTGTGCGTCTCCCTGCCTCTCAGCCTCCACTTCACTGATGCCCGGATCGTAGAACTTAAGCACGTTCACGCGGTCTCTTTCCACAGATCCCAGCAGCATGTAAGCTCCCTGAGGGCACCTGCCTTCCCAGCACCTAGGAGTGTGTGAGAAACCCACGCTGAGGGGGGTCTCCACGCACCACTTCCTGGCCCGGCCAGTACGCTGGACTCTGGGAACTGGTGAGAAATGGATGCTGACTGTGCCTTTTCTCCTGGCTCCTTGGACCCCAGATGGTGTCCGGCGCACAAGGCCACCCTGTCCATATGTAAGGAAGAGGGGCACCCGGGCTCTGAGGAATCTGACCCA
This sequence comes from Neogale vison, assembly GCF_020171115.1. Classification (NCBI taxonomy): domain Eukaryota; kingdom Metazoa; phylum Chordata; class Mammalia; order Carnivora; family Mustelidae; genus Neogale; species Neogale vison. The sequence continues at coordinate 201,933,591 of NC_058096.1, read as the reverse complement.
GGACTGGCCCTGGGCTGCTGCATCTGGTCCTCACGACAGCCTGCCAGACAGGTCTTTGTATCCCCATTTTGCAGATGGGAAAGCTGAGGCAAAGGGCAGAACCAAGCTTGAAATAAGTGCCTTGAGACCAGAGCTGCCTCTCACAGCACCGGAGGGAGGAGGCCATGCTGCCCCTAGCCCAGCACGCCCACCTGTGAACTTCCAGAGCCACTCCAGACCAATCCGGACCTTCCTCAAGGGCTTCTGCGCCGAGTGCAGGGTGATGGGGCGGGTGCAGGCCTGCTGGATGTACACCTCCAGGTGGTCTTGCAGGTTCTGGCCCACCCCTGGAATGGGACCGAGGGGCTAGGAAGAATGGCTTCTCAGGGTGGCTTACCTGCCACCAGCCTCTCAACATCCCCTGGTTTTGAAAAGTCCCCTCACCCCCATCCATTTATCTGCCAAGCCAGCTCCTGCTCCTTCCCTGGGCCTCAGCCAGGGACTCCATTCCTATGCTCAAAGCCAATCTCAGCTTTTCGGGCGGCCGAATCCACCTGCCCTTGTCACTCACTCCCAGGGCACCCTCTGGAACCGTCCCGATGCCATCCTGCCAGGGAGTTCCCTCCCCAAGGGCAGGCCCGGGCATTCAGCAGGCGCCACCTGTACCCCTGGCCGGGGGAAGGAGGGGATCCGGCCTTGCCGAGCCGGGCAGACACTGTGTGAGCTCATCTGAGCACGAGTGGACGCAGGGCAGGCCACTATCCCAGCATTCTGACGGACCTCTCACTAGGAACCCTCTGTGCAAAAAAGGTCATTTCTGGGGAGGCTGGGTTCTAAGAGAGGTGAGAGGCCCTAATGGGTATCAAAGACTGTAAGTGCAATTTTAGGCCCGTGATAATTGTCTCAGCATGAAAAGCATGCCCCAGAGCACCGAGCCGGCATTTTTAACATGAGGGCTGCTGGACTTAAAACCAAGACCCAGACCCCTATCACCGCAGGGCTGCCCTGGGGACAGAGCCGCCTGGCCCAGCGGGCTTTGCAGGCCTTGCTCCCTGGTGGAGGGGCAGAACCTCCCAGGGGCACAGGAGTGCCAAGGAAGGGGGGGAAAAAAACGACAGAAAGACTTGGGGTCTTTGGGGGGGTAGGGGTGCCCACTGAGGCTCGTGGGAAGAACTGTTGCCCCCGCCCCACTCCACGCTAACGAACTCCACTAAGCCCTTTTTTCTTAGTAGGGGCCCCGCTGAGGAGCGGGGAGAAGGGAACCCACCGGGCAGGTGGCACACCACCGGGATGCCCAGCTTGCGGAGGTCATCCGCGTTGCCGACGCCGGAGAGCATGAGCAGCTGTGGAGAGTTGATGGCACCCCCGCTCAGAATCACCTCCGCGCCGGCGTAAACCTGGAAGATGCACAGGTCACAGTTCCGGCAAAACCAGGCAGCACCCCGAGAACGGGGCCTCGGAGCCCAGTCCCACGCCGAGGATGCTCAGCAGGCCACTCTAGGAGAGCCCTGGGCAGGCACAGCTCCGCCATGACCCGTCCTGTGACAGCCAGGCCGTCACAATGCTCTTAAAACACCGGAGCACGGAGCTTCAGTGACCAGTGACATCTGTGAAAGTGAGCACGCACAGGCGGTGTGAATCCAGCAGTAGTGAGCCGGCCCTTCCCCTGGCCCAATCCTGACGCACTATGGGGCAGGAAACCGTGGTGTGCAACAGGGAGTAGGTTCACATTTGTGCTTATTACTAAGTCTTACTAAAGTCAGCGATTTCTGAAAAGGTATGGAAGGAACCTGGGGGGCTGCTCTGGTAGGAGGGGCAGATGCTCACAGGGGCCATGACAGGCTCTCTGCATGTGGCTGGCCTGACAGCTCCCTGCCCGCCGGGCGGCCACCTCCCCAAGGCCCTAGGGATCAGAGCCCGAAGCACCAGCCCCCGGAGGTGGGGGGGAGGACCACTCATCCCCCTCCATGTGCACGGCCCGGTCTGGCGGGAACTCACTCACCCTGTGGCTCTGGCCGTTCTTGACGTACTCCACACCCACGGCGCGGGTACCCTCGAACAGCACCCGGTGCACGAGCGTCTGCACCTCCGCCGTGAGGTTGGGGCGGCCCAGTGCCGGGTGCAGGTACGCGCACGCGGCGCTCCAGCGCTTGCCTGCAGGACAGAGCAAGGACATCGGGCACAGCTCCTGCCCCCCTTTCCAGCACCTGCACAGGGAAAGGGGCTGACCTTCCCCGAATACTGAGCTCTGCCTCAGAAGGAAGGCTGAGACCACAAGTCCCCGCTGGACTGAAGTCCACATCCATTATCCAACCAACGGAGCCACCCAGGCGTCCCGAAGTCCACGTCCATTAGCGGTGGGAAAACCTCTTCCGCTCTGGACAGGATGACAGACCGGGAGCAGCTAATAATGGGGTGAGAACCCTTTGGAGCCAGGCAGGAGACCTGGATCAACCCAGGCCTTGCCTCGGTCCTGCTGTGAGCAAGGCACTGTGGTGCCCTGTGCCTCAGTTTCCTCATCTGCAAGTTTCTTCCAACTTTGGGCCCTTTGGGCTCTCCAAGACAACAGAGCCAGAGGCCTAGAGAATGCCCAAGAATCTCTGTCTCCAAATTGTTTCCCACTGGCTGTGGACTGTATCCTGTGGCCTCGGTTGTCTGGGCCTCCTCGGAGCCCCTGTTTACCCTCACTGACCATGATGAGATCAGGAGGGATGGAGCTGTGCTGGAGTGTAGCTTCCTTTATTTTAAAAAGGGGAAGAGGCAGACCCAGGGAGCCTCAGGAGGGGAGCCCACCCTACCTTGGTGGATGGTCATGTCCATCCACCCGAAGCCTTCTTGCTGGAAGCCGTTCATGTCCTCGGTGAGCGGGTAGCCGGCCTGCTGCGCCGCCTCCAGGAAGGCGTGGTGCAGCGGGTGGTTGGTCTTGCCCCGGGACACGTGCAGGGGGCCCTGGCCGCCGCGGTACGTGCCCGCGCCCAGCTCGTGGCTCTGCGCCTTGCGGAAGTAAGGCAGGCAGTGCGCGTAGTCCCAGCCTGCGGCGCCTTCCCGCTGCCAGCGGTTGTAGTCTTCGGCATGGCCGCGGATGTAGACCATGGCGTTGAGCGACGACGAGCCCCCCCAGACCCGGCCGCGCGGCCAGTACAGCACCCGGCCGTCGAGGCCCGTCTGCGGCTCCGTGTGGTAGCACCAGTTGTACCTGTCATCGCACAGGTTGGCCACGAGGGCCGCGGGCATGTGGATCTTCCACAAGAGCCTCTTGCTCCCTGCCAGCACGTCCTTGGGCCCAGCCTCCAGCAGCAGCACGCGCTTGTCGGGGTCCTCGGTGAGCCGCCGAGCCAGCACGCAGCCCGCGGAGCCCGCACCCACCACCACGTGACTGTATTCGTCCCCGCTCCGGGAGCCCACGCTGGCCAGCGCGCGGACGCTGGGGGGCCGCTTCTGCCCCTCGGCTCCCCAGGGTCCCAGGCGCCCTACCCTCCAGCCTCGCGGGACACGCCACATGCTTCTAGCCCAGGTCCTCGCACATCCACCAAGAGGAAAGCAATGAATCACGTTCCTAAAACAGGAAAAGCAGCTTTAGAATTTTAACTCGGCATGCACATTGCAGAACTGGCCCAAAGCAGGACTGGCTGGCAGGACCCTGCACTGGGGAACTAGGAGGAGGGAGCCATACTGGGAGGTCCATGCCAGGACTCCTATGTACAGGGCTGGAGGCACAGCGGCTCCTCCCCAAACTTGGGAGGAGGGGTGGTCCCCAGAGAGGCTTCTCAATGACAGGTGTAGGTGAACCCAGAGGCTAGGCAGGTGTCTGGCTGCTGGAATGCAGGGGAGGTCAGGGCCTTCTGGGCTTTGCAATCAATGCTCATCCCTTTAAGATGGTTGTTGAGCCCCTACCTCATGCCAGGCACCATTTCATCTCTAACAATACCCAGAGAACAAGACATCTGCCCTCAAAGCCGATGGTCTGGGGCCCGGGAGACAGAGGAGACATAAGTAACTGAAGGAAGGTCAAGGTGTGAGGCTCCAGGCTGCCGAGCTCAGAGCCTGTGGCCTGAGGGCCAGGGAGGGAGCTAGAAGGCTTTTCAGCAGGGCTGGGGCGTAGCTACAGTCTTCAGAGATCTCTGTAGGGTGCTGGAGTTTGAACAACACAATGCCAGTAGCTTTTGGAGCTGCCTTTCTCAACAATGTGCAAACAAATCCCAACAGTGCTCGTTGCACAGGGGTGGAAAAGAACCAGTATATCCCACTCTCCTGACAAAAGCACACTTGAGAAAGCCCCACATATAAGGTTCAGGCGCACAGGACTGACTCCACAAGAGAGAGCCAAGGAACGTCAAGACACCCCTGCCCCATCCGCTAGCCCTTCTGTGAGCCTGCCCCAGTCCAGCAGCAGCCTAGCCCGCAAGCGGGCTAGGAGACGAATGTAGACAATGACCCTGTCCCCCTTCATGCGGGCACACAAGAAAGCAGCCCCAGGCCCTCCTGAAAGCAGGAACACAGAAGAGCCTTCCAGCACTCCGGGCCCCATACTAGTGCGAGGGAGCCGTGCCCACCACTCAGCTCCCACTGGGGCTGGCTCAACACTCCACACTCATGACCTGGTAGAATAAACAGCATGAGCTTTCTAGGCATAAATACTGTTTGCCTCAGTCACTACTATCCTGTTACACACAAGGTCCTGCATTCAGTAAATTTGGGAGATACAGAGGAAGAGCAGGGGAGGGTGGTGATGGAGGACCCTGAGTTCACCTTATCGCATAGACACACGGGGGCAGTGAGGACAGAGTGCAGCCTGCTCTGAAAAACCACCCGAAGAGTGGCAGAGTGGCTATTCCACAGCTAAAACCATACAGAAGACCCCTTCAAGAAGGGGCAGAGAGGCCGGCAGGGACCAATATCCTGGCACCGCGGTGGGTTTCCTGCCACAAGGAGAAGACTGTCACAAGCACCGTGGTCCTCCCTGAGGAGCCAGGGACCAAACCTCACATGGGGCACCCCCCCCCATCCTGGGGATCTGCACTGGGAAGATGAGCCCCCATGATGTATGGCTTTGAAAATCCGTGAGGCAGAACTCTGGGAGAGCTGGAGGGCCGAAGGAAACCAAGGGTCCACCTTTAAAGGGCCAGTGTGCTGTATCACTCAGTCTCAGGCCCCTGCATGGGAGCAACAGTTGGAAGAGCACCTAGCCTATACATGAAGATGTACTGACTACTTTTAGCATGTTTGCTAAGCCAGCAGGGATCTGCAGGAGATTTCTCCAGGTACAGAAGTGCTGGTGATGCCCTTTTTCTTGTCCTTCAGCCTGCTGGATGTGTGAGAGCCACTTCTGATACTTCCTCTACCCCCCCACCAGCATTCCCCTGGAGACCCACACCACTCAGCCCACCTGTCCTAGCACGTATCCTCCAAAGTGGCGCCTGTCCCAGCACTCCCAGCAGGTGGCCTCGGCTGGGACTGGCACCCTTCCAAAGTGACTCTTGCCTTGGGGAAGCAGAGAGCCAGCACCATACCCCAGCATGCCTGCAGTGGCTACAGCTAGGCCCTTCAGCCAGCTGTGCCAGGAGCTAACCCCATACACCAGCATACCTGCAGCAGCTACACTGGGCTTTCTTAGCCAGCTGTACCGGGTCTAAGCCAGCCCGCCTCACCAGTGTGCCTGTGTAGCCAGTGGGGCTGGCCCATCTGTGCACCTGCAGCAGCTATGACCAGGCCACTCAGGCAGCCACACAAGTTGTGGCCAATCACAACAGTAAGGTACAAACAGCCCACATAAGGGACACCCCTTGAATGCCTGGTTCTGGTGAGCAGGAGAGATTGTACTACTAGGTCCTATAGGTGCCTTCTACAAAAGGCCCTACTGAATACACAGAAGCCAACAGAGTCATAAGCCAACAGAGACATAATGAAGATACAGAAGAATGTACTCCAAACCAAAGAAGATGACAGGACCTCAGAAAAAGAACTAAGCAAAGAACTAAGATCGGCAATCTACCTGCTAAGGAGTTCAAAGTAACAGTCATAGGATGCTCACTGAGAAGAATGGGTGAGCTCAGAGACAATGTTACCAAAGAGAAAATACAAAAAGGCACAAATTAGAGCAGAATAATCACTGAAAAATACAATAGAGGAAATCAACAGGGGATTAGAGGATGCAAAAGAACAGATCAGCAATCTGGAAGACAAGGTAGTGGAAAGCACCCACACTGAACAGCAAAAAGAAAAAGAAGTTTAAAAATGAGGATAGATTAATGGACCTCTGAAACAACATCAAGTGTACCAACATTCACATTAAAGGGGTGCCCGAGGGGCACCTGAGTGGCTTAGTGGGTTAAAGCCTCTACCTTCGGCTCAGGTCATGATCCCAGGGTCCTGGGATCGAGCCCCATGTCGGGCTCTCTGCTCAGCAGGGAGCCTGTTTCCCTTCCTCTCTCTCTGCCTGCCTCTCTGCCTACTTGTGATCTCTGTCAAATAAATAAAATCTTTATTTTAAAAAAGGGGGGGGTGCCTAAAAGAGAGGAGAGAATGGGGCAGAAGACTTATTTGAAGAAATAGTAGCTGAAAATTTCCCTAACCTGGGGAAGAAAACAGACATCCAAGGTCCAGGAAGCTCAAAAAGTCCCTAACGAGAGGCACCCAGAATGTTCACATAAAGGCACATAATAATTGAAATGGCAAAAATTAAAGAGAATCATAAAAGCAGGAAGAAAAAAGCAAATAGTTACATAAAAGGAGAAATCCCACAAAGCTATTACCAGATTTTTCAGCAGAAATTTTGCAGAAAGAAGGGAGTGACATGATACTTTCAAAGTGTTGAAAGGAAAAACCTACAACCAAGAATACTCTATCTGGCAAGGTTATTGTTCAGAATTAAAGGAGAGTTGGTTTCTCAGGCAAATAAAAGTTGAAAATGGGGGCGCCTGGGTGGCTCAGTGGGTTGAGCCACTGCCTTTGGCTCGGGTCATGATCTCTGGGTCCTGGGATCGAGTCCCGCATCGGGCTCTCTGCTCGGCAGGGAGCCTGCTTCCCTCTCTCTCTCTGCCTGCCTCTCCATCTACTTGTGATTTCTCTCTGTCAAATAAATATATAAAATCTTAAAAAAAAAAAAAAGTTGAAAATGTTTATCACCTCTAGGCCAACCTCGTTAAAGGGATCTCTTTAAGAGGAAAATAAAAGGTCATAACTAGAAGAATATTATAAAGGAAACAGTATCACTGGTAAAAGCAAACAGAAAGGTAGAAATCACTTATAAAGCTAGTATGAAGGTAAACGACAAAATTAACAAAATCAATTATATCTACAAAAATTAGTTAAGGGATACACAAAAAGATATAAAATACGATGTCCTATACATTAAAAGATGGAGGAGGGGAGTAAAAATGTAATTTCAGAATATGTTCAAAGTTAAGTGGCCACCAACTTAGTATAGATTGTTACATACATAGGATGTTATATATAAGCTTTACGTAACCACAAACCAAAAATGTATAATACACAAAAATAAGCACAAAGGCATCTAAGTATAACACTAAAAAAGAAGTCATCAAATTACAAGGGAAGAGAGCAAGAGAAAAAAGAGAGAAGAACTACCAAAACAACCAGAAAATAATTGACAAAGTGGCAACGAGTGCACACCTATCAATAATTACTTTAAATGTAAGTGTGTAAATGCTTCAGTGAAAAGGTACAGGATGACTGAATGGGTCAAAAGCATAAGACCCGTCTATACGCTATCTACAACAGACTCACTTCAGACCTAAAGACCCATGCAGACTAAAAGTGAACGGGTGGAAAAAGGTATTTCATGAGAATGGAAGAAGAGAGAGAGAGAAAGAAAGAGAGAGGAGAGGAAAGGAAGGAAGAAAGGAAGGGGGAAAGGGGGAAAGCCAGGGCAGCAATACTTCCATTAGACAAAATGGACTTTAAAACAAGGACTATAACAAGAGAAAGCATTACTTAGTGACAAAGGGATCAATCCAACAAGAGAATGTAAAAATATCTAAGCATGATATAGGAGGACCTAAATATATGAAACAAATATTAACAAAGAGGGAGAAACTGACAGTAATGCCATAATAACAGAAGACTTTACAATCCCACTTACACCAATGGAGAGATCATCCATGCAAAAGATCAATAAAGAAACAGTGATTTTTATTATTTTTTTTTAATTTTAAAGATTTTATTTATTTAGTTGACAGAGACACAGTGAGAGAGGAAACACAAGCGGGGAGTGGGAAAGGGAGAAGCAGGCTTCCCGCCAAGCAGGGAGCCCCATGCGGGGTTTGATCCCAGGACCCTGGGACCCTGACCTGAGCCGAAGGCAGATGCCCAATGACTGAGCCATGCAGGCACCCCAGGAAAGTGGTTTTTAGTGGCACATTAGACCAGATAGACTTAACAGATATATACAGAACATCCCATCCAAAACCAACAGAATACACATTCTTTTCAGGTGCACATGGAATGTTCTCCAAGACAGTTCTCACATTAGGCCACAAAATAAGTTTCAATTAAGGGATGCCTGGGTGGCGCAGTTGGTTGGACGACTGCCTTCGGCTCAGGGCGTGATCCTGGAGTCCCGGAATCGAGTCCCACATCAGGCTCCCAGCTCCATGGGGAGTCTGCTTCGCTCTCTGACCTTCTCCTCGCTCATGCTCTCTCTCACTGTCTCTCTCTCAAATAAATAAATAAAAATCTTTAAAAAAAAAAAATCCTATCAAGCATCTTTTCTAACCATGATGGTATGGCACTAGAAATCAATTAAGAAAAGTCTGGAAGGGTGCCTGGGTGGCTCAGCTCGTTAAATGACTGCCTTCCACTCAAGTCCTGATCCTGGAGTCCCGAATCAGGCTCCCTACTCGGAGGGGAGCCTGCTTCTCCCCCTGACCTTTCCCCTCTCATGCTCTTTCTCTCTCAAATAAATAAATAAATAAATAAATCTTTAAAAGATTTTTTTTCCTTGTCTGGTAGAAAGACAACCATCGTGACTAAATAACAGGCTAGTAAACAACCAATAGGTCAATGAAGAAATAAAAGAGGAAATTAAAAAAAAAAACAAAAAACCCAGAGACGAATGAAAATGGACACACAATGGTTCAAAATCTTTGGGGCTTAGCAAAAGCAGTTCTAAGAGGGAAGTTCATAGCAATACAGTCCTACCTCAAGAAACAAAAAAATCTCAAATAACCAATCTAACTAGAAAAAGAAGAAGCCCAAAGTCAATAGAAGAAAGGAATTAATAAATACCAGAGCAGAAATAAATAAAATAAAGCCTTGAAAGAAAAGAAAAGATCAGTGAAAGTAGGAGCTGGTTCTTCAAAAAGATAAAATTGATAAACCTTTAGCCAGATTCATCAAGAAAAAAGCAAACAAAATCACAAATGAAAGAGAAATTTCAACAAACACTACAGAATACAAAGGATTATGAGGCCACTATGAAAAATCATACGCCTGCAAATTGAAACACCTAGAAGTGGGTAAGTTCCTTAGAAACATACAATTTTGCAAGACTGACTCAGGAAGAAAAAAGAAGTCTGAACAGACCTATTACCAGTAATGAAATCAAATCAGTAATGACAAAACTCTCAACAAACAAAAGTACAGGACCAGATATTTTCACAGGTGAATTCTAACCAGAATTCTAACCAGATAATACCTATCCTTCTCAAACTATTCCAAAAAACAGAAGAGAAAGGAATGCTTCCAAATTCATTCTATGAAGCCAGCATTACCCTGATACCAAAACCAGACAAAGATACTATAAGAAGATTATAGACCAGGGACGCCTGGGTGGCTCAGTTGGTTAAGCAGCTGCCTTCGGCTGAGGTCATGATCCCAGTGTCTTGGGATCGAGTCCCACGTTGGGCTCCTTGCTCAGCAGGAAGCCTGCTTCTCCCTCTGCCTCTGCCTGCCATTCTGTCTGCCTGTGCTCGCGCTCTCTCCCTCTCTCTCTCTGATAAATAAATAAAATCTTTAAAAAAAAAAAAGATTATAAACCAATATCCCTGATGAACATATATGCAAAAATCCTCAACAAAATATTAGCAAACAATATACTAAAAGGATCATTCACCATAATCAAGCGGGATATATCCCAGGGATGTAAGGCTAGTTCAATATTTACAAATCAGTTAACCTGAAACACCGTATTAACAAAATGAAGGATAAAAATCATACGATCATCTCAAAAGATGCAGAAAAAAAATTTAACAAAACTCAACATCTACTCATGATGAAAAAAACAAAACTCAACAAAGTGGGTATAGGGGGAACATACCTCAAGATAATAATAGCTGTATATGACGCACCCACAGCTAACATCATATCAATGGTGAAAAGCTGAACACTTGCCCTCTCAGATGAGAAACAAAAGATGTCCACTCTTACCACTTTTACTAAACATAGTACCAGAAGTCCTAGCCATAGCACTCAGATTTAAAAAAGAAAGAAAGAAAAAAAAGAAAAGAAAGAAAAGGCACCCAAATCAGTAAAGAAAAAGTATAACTGTCACGATTTGCAGATGGCATGATAATACGTACAGGAAACCCTAAAGATTAAAACACCCTATTAGAACTAATAAATGAATTCGAAACCCTATTAGAACTGATAAATGAATTCTGTAAAGTTTCAGGATACAAAAATTACTATACAGAACGCTGTTGAGTTTCTATACACTAATAATGAACTGGCAGAAAGAGAAATTAAGAAAACAATTGCATCAAAAAGAATAAGATACCTAGGAATAAACTTAATCAAGGAGCTCAAAGACCTGTACTCTGAACTATAAGATCTCAATGAAAGAAACTGGAGATGACACAGAGAAATGGAAAAAGATATACCATGGTCATGGGTTTGAAGAATTAATATCCTTAAAATGTTCATGCATCCCAAAGCAATCTGCAGATTTAGTGCAATCCCTACCAAAGTAACAGTAGCATTTTTTACAGAACTAGAACAAATAATCCTCACATTTGTAGGGGACCATAAAAGATCCTGAATACTCAAAGCAAAACTGAGAAAGAACAAAAAGCTGGAGGTATCATGGGTCCAGATTTCAAACTATACTACAAAGCCAGAGTAATGAGAACAGGATGGTACCGGTACAAAAACACATAGATCAGTGGAACAGAATAGAGAGCCCAGAAATAAAACTATGTTTATGGTCAATTTGTCTATGACAAAGGAGTCAAAAATATCCAATATACAAAAAAATAATAAATAGTGTTGAGGGGGGTGCCTGGGTGGCTCAGTGGGTTAATGCCTCTGCCTTCAGCTCAGGTCATGATCCCGGGGTCCTGGGATTGAGCCCCGCATTGGGCTCTCTGCTCAGCAGGGAGCTTGCTTCCCCCCGCTCTCTGTCTGCCTCTCTGCCTACTTGTGATCTCTGTCAAATAAATAAATAAAATCTTTAAAAATAAACAAATAGTGTTGGGAAAATGGGGCAGCCACATTGAAAAGAATGGAACTGGGCTACTTTCTTACACCATACACAAAAATAAACTCAAAATGGATCAGAGACCTAAATGTAAGATGTAAAACCATAAGAAAAAGTACAGCATAGGAAATATAGTCAATAATACTGCGATAACTTTGTATGAAAGTTGATGAAAACCAGAGGACACTGAAAACCACCATGAGCATTCTGTGATGAGTTAATTCTTGAATCAACATACAGTAAATCTGAAACTAGTATTGTATACTTACAACTAAAATTAAAAATAATAAATATTGAGACAGAAAAGAACAAGAAAAGGAAATGACTCATTATCAAAAGATAAAGTAGTTGACAGAACCAGACCAAGGTAGGACCCATCCAGATATCAGAACTGTCAAACAAAGACATCAAAATAACCAAGTTTCACATTTTACAAGACTTAGTTGAAAAGGTGGGCGACATGTTGAGCAGATAGGGGATTGCAGCAAAAATTGGAAACTTAGAAATGCTAAAAAAAAAAAAAAATGATCAGAGGGGCGCCTGGGTGGCTCTATCAGTTAAGCATCTGCCTTTGGCTCAGGCCATGATCCCAGGGTCCTGGGATGGAGACCAGAAGCAGGCTCTCTGTTCAGTGGGGAGCCTGCTTCTTCCGTCCCTCTGGTTACTGCTCTGCCTACTTATCCTCTCTCTCTGTCAAATAAATAAAATCTTAAAAAAAAAAAAAGTGATCAGAAATGAATAATTTGGTTACAGCAGAAAAGAATGCAAATTTGAGGGACGCCTGGGTGGCTCAGTTGGTTAAGCAGCTGCCTTCGGCTCAGGTCATGATCCCGGCGTCCTGGGGTCGAGTCCCGCATCGGGCTCCTTGCTCGGCGGGGAGCCTGCTTCTCCCTCTGCCTCTGCCTGCCTCTCTGTCTGCCTGTGCTCGCTCTCTCTCTCTCCCTCTCTCTCTGACAAATAAATAAATAAAATCTTAAAAAGAAAAAAAAAGAATGCAAATTTGAAAATGCAAATTAGGTTAATAGGACTTACCCAAATGGAAATAATATAAAGGGGAGAAAGAGTGAGAGAGTAAGGAGAAAAGAGAAGAGCTAACAGCCACAGGATGATATCAAACTATCTAGAGTTAAGATCACTGGAATCCCAGTAGGGAGAGGTATACAAGGAAAAAGGAGACAGGAAAGGTGGGGGGCAGGGTGAAAGGAAGAAAGGGAGAGAGAGAGAGAAGGGCAAAGAGAAAACAGAGGAGAAAAATATTTAAAGAGATCATTGCTGAGACGCTTCCAAAATTAATCTAAGATAAAACATCACAGATCCAAGAAGCTTAGAGCACCCCATGCAAAATTTAAAAAACAAAACAAAACACATCTAAGTACATGATAGTCAAATTGCAGAAATCCCAAGAAAAAATCATCAAGACAGCCAGCCAAAAAAAGAAACATACACAGAAGGGACGCCTGGGTGGCGCAGTTGGTTGGACGACTGCCTCCGGCTCAGGGCGTGATCCTGGAGTCCCGGGATCGAGTCCCACATCGGGCTCCCAGCTCCATGGGGAGTCTGCTTCGCTCTCTGACCTTCTCCTCGCTCATGCTCTCTCTCACTGTCTCTCTCTCTCAAATAAATAAATAAAATCTTTAAAAAAAAAAAAAAAAAAAAAAAAAGAAACATACACAGAAGAAAAAATACAAGAGTGACAACAAACTTCTCATCAAAAAACATGCAATCCAGAAGCTAATGGAAGGACAACTGTGAAGCATTGAAATGGTGGGGGAGAAATCCAGTAAACTTATTAACTCTCTCTCCCCAGTGAACCTGTCTTTCAAATATGAAGGAGAATTACATCTTCAGAGAAACAAAAGCTGATGATATCTATTGCCCATGGATCCGCACTGCAAGATACGTTAAAGGAAGTTCTTCAGGCAAAAGAAGTACAACACCAGCTAGAAATGTCAATCTATTCCAAAAAGAGAGAGAGAGAGAGAGAGAGCAATGGAAATGGTAAAAATGTGCGCGTATGAATTTCTGATGACTGTTGTAACAAATGACCATAAACTTCGTGGCTTAAAACAACACAAATTTATTCCCCTCCAGTTCTGGAGGCTGACAGTTTGAAAGTAGTTTGAAACCCTTTCACTGGGTTAAAGTCAAGGTGTCAGCAGGACTAGCTCCTTCTAAAAGCTTCTAAGAGCTAGAACATGGGTATCATGGGAGGCAACTGTGAAGCCTACCATAGGGGGTAAATACAACACACTTTCCCCCCTTTGTTTTCATTTGTCTTTTTTAATCTGGGAATTATTATATTTTTATTCAAATATAACATACAGTGTTACATTAGTTTCAGGTGTCCAGTACAATGACTCAACAATTCTATACCTTTCACTTGACGACAGAGAACTGAGTGTTGATGGAAGGAGGGGTGTGGTGGATGGGTCAGATGGTGATGGGTATTTAGGAGGGCACTTGTTATGATGAGAACTGGGTGTTACATGTAACTGACGAACCCCTAAATTCAACTCCTATACACTGTATGTTAACGAGAATTTCAATAAAAATTGAACAAAAAGAAAAAAAATTAAATGTAATCCTACTCAGAATCTAGTTTACAGCAGTTATAAAGAATTTTTATAATAAAAGCTTCCCTTAAAAAGAGTAAGTGTACTCTTAATCTCCTTTATCTTTTTCACCCATGCCCCCACCCACCTCCCTTCTTACATATAAAATGGGATATTACTCAGCCGTAAAAAAGGATAAAATCTTGCCATTGGCAACAACATGGAGGAATCGAGAGGGTAGGATGCAAAGTGAAACAAGACAGAGAAAGATAGGGACCATATAATTTCACTAATATGTGGAATTTAAGAAACAAAACAAATGAACAAAGAAAAAAAGAAGCGAAATCCAGACTCCCCTTATTTTTAATCTCTTTGGAATATAATTGACTGTCTAAAGCTAAAATAGTAAATATACAATAGGATTTATAATATATGTGACATTAAAATGTACATAACAGGGGCGCCTGGGTGACTCAGTGGGTTAAGCCTCTGCCTTCAGCTCGGGTTATGATCCCGGGGTCCTGGGATGGAGCCCCGCATCGGGCTCTCTGCTCAGCAGGGAGCCTGCTTCCCCTTCTCTCTCTGCCTGCCTCTCTGCCTACTTGTAATCTCTGTCAAATAGGTGAATAAAATCTTTTAAAAAAATAAAATGTACATAACGATAACAACACCAAGAGTAGAATATTTTCATAAGGCATTTATACCATACACAAAGAGGCACGACATTTGTTGAAGGTGTACTGTGGTAAGTGAAAGATATAACTGTAAACCTTACCACAATCATTAAAAACTAAATAAATCAGACAATAATTGCAGCTAATAAGACAACAGTGGAGATAAAATATTGTAAAATAATCAAAAGAGATCATAAAAGAAAATAAAAAGAGGAAAACTCAAATATATGCTGTCTGCACCAAAAAACTACTTTCAATATACAGACATAATAAAAAATGGAAAAAAAAGATGCACCACATAAAAAGCATATCAAAACAGTATACAAGGGGCACTTGGGTGGCTCAGTGGGTCGGCTCAGGTCATGATCTCAGGATCCATGGATCGAGCCCCGAATTGGGCTCTCTGTTCAGCAGGGAGCCTGCTTCCCCGTTTCTCTCTGCCTGCCTCAGTGCCTACTTGTGATCTCTGTCAAATAAATAAATAAAATCTTTTTTAAAAAGTATACAAAAAAAAAAGAATTAGCATGACTACATCAATATCAGACAATGTAGACTTCATTTTACCAAGGTTAAAAAGACATTTCAAGATGATAAAGGGGCCAATTTGTCATAAAGACAAAATAATTCTAAATATGTAAGCGCCTCATAGAGCTTCAAAATCATGAAGCACAAATTGATAGAACTGAAAGGAGAAATGAATAAATAATCACATTTGGAGACTTCAACACTCCCTATTCTCAATAAGAAATAAACCCAGGCAAAAAATCAGTAAGAATACAGAAAAATCAACATTAGGTACAAATTGATCTAATTAACACTTATTATTGAACACCAAACAACAGCAGAACACATGATCTTTCCAAATATACCTCACTAAGGGAGACCTGATTCTGGGCCATGATAAAACTCTCAACAAATGTAAAAGGCTGAAGTGATACAAAGTGTGTTCTCTGTCCACAAAAACAAAACAGAACAAAACAAAAACACTGATTCAGAAATAAATAAAAAATCTGTATCTGAAAAATCTGTAAGAAATTAAGCGATACACTTCTACATAATTCATGAGTCAAAGAAGACATCACAAGAAAAATTAAAATTTTGCCCTGAATGAAAATGAAAACACAAGAGACCAAAATGAGTGGAATTCAGGTGAAGCCGAGCTTTGACAAACTATATGGCATTACAATGCTTATATTAGGAAAGTCAGAGCTCAAATTTATGACCTATACTTTTACCTTTAAAAAATATCAGAAAGAAAATCAATCCCCCAGTCATCATAGAAATAAATAACAGAAATAAGATTGAAAACATGTTTAAAAGTAGGGGCGTCTGGTTGGCTCAGTGGGTTAAAGCCTCTGCCTTTAGCTCAGGTCATGATCCCAGGGTCCTAGGATCGAGCCCGGCATCAGGCTCTCTGCTCGGCAGGGAGCCTACTTCCCCCTCTCTCTCTGCCTGCCTCTCTGCCTACTTGTGATCTCTGTCTGTCAAATAAATAAAATCTTTAAAGAAAAAGAAAACGTGTTTAAAAGTAAAAAAATAAATAAATAAACCCAAAATTTGGTTCTTTAAAACAGTAAGATAATAAACCTCTGCCCAAAGAAAAGAGAAGTGACACAAATTACCAACATTGGCAATGACAGAGGAGGAATCACTTGCTACCTATTCTACAGACAACTATAAGACAATAACTATAAGACAATATAAGGATAACGTGGAAATTTTGTGCCCAAAAAAAATGTGATAACTGAAAGACAGATTCTCAGAGCTGACTCAAGAACTATGTTACCTCAATAGCTATACATATCTATTAGAGACTGAATTCATTATCTAAACTCTTCTCACAGAGAAAACTTTAGACTTCATTGGTAAAATCTAAGAAACAGCCAAGATGGAATAATACCAATTCTATAGAAAACAGAAGAATAGAGAACCGTCTCCCACTTATTTTTAGAACACCAGCATTAACCTGTTACCAAAACCAAACACGTCACAAGAAGGCGACAGACCAACATCCATCATGAACAGAGATGCAAACATCCTTAACAAAATTTCAGCAAATCCAGTCCATCAACATACACCGTGACCACCCAGAGTTTAACCCAGTGATGTGAAGTCGGCTCAACAGGAGAAAATTAATCAATGTATTCTGTCATATTAAGAAACCAAAAGAGAAAAACCATGTGATCATCTTATTGCAGAAAGTGTTTGGTGATATTCCATATTCCGTCCATAAAGTCTCTGTGTACTCAAGGAATCAAAGAGAACTTCCTGATAAGGAACATCTGTGAGATACCTATTGCTAGCTTTGTGCTAAACAGCGTAAGGCCAAAAGCTTTCCCCCTGAGATCAGGAACAAGGCAAGTATATTCGCTGTCACCACTTATTCAACACTGTGTGAAGGTTCTAACCAGCACTTTTTTAAAAGATTTTATTTATTTATTTGACAGACAGAGATCACAAGTAGGCAGAGAGGCAGGCAGAGAGAGGAGGAAGCAGGCTCCCCGCTGAGCAGAGAGCCCGATGTGGAGCTTGATCCCAGGACCCTGAGATCATGACCTGAGCCGAAGGCAGAGGCTTTAACCCACTGAGCCACCCAGGCACCCTCTAACCAGCATTTTAAGGTTAATTAATTACTATAAAAGTAAAAGGCATACAGATTAGAAAGAATTAGAAATGTCCTTTTTTACAAATAACATGATCATCTACATAGAAATCCCCAAGAAATTTACAAAGGCGACTGGAATAAGTGAATTTAGCAAGGTCACAGGATACAAGGTCAACATACAAAAGCAACTGTATTTTTATATACTATTAATGACTGGCAGTTTAAATGTAAAAAGCGGGTGCGCCTGGGTGACTCAGTCATTAAGCGTCTGCCTTCGGCTCAGGTCATGATCCCAGGGTCCTGGGATCGAGCCCCACATCAGGCTCCCTGCTCGGCGGGAAGCCTGCTTCTCCCTCTCCCGCTTCCCCTGCTTGTGTTCCCTCTCTCTCTCTCTCTCTCTGTCAAATAAATAAAAATCTTTTAAAATAAATAAATAAAAATTTTTAAATGTAAAAAGTGTAATAAAGACTGAGTTTATTTTTGATGCTTGATCACTGATAGCTTTAAGCTCCATGCCTCTCCCTTTCCCTGTATCTGAGCAAGTCAGTAAGAAAGCCCCGCCATTCCTGTGCTGTGGGGGCAGGGAGGGGGCCTTTCAAATCTGGCAACTCCAGCCCACCTTGGTTCCACACCCACACCACAGTAAAAACCAGAGCCATCCAGCCTTCCCTTCACTCAGGCTATCCCAGACCAACTTGGGTTTGTCTGCACTGCTCTCCCCCAGAAAACCCCATTATGGAAAAATACGGCTTTTCAGAGAGCTACTTGATATATGTGTGGTATCATCAGCCTCCAATTTCTAACACATTCTGGGTGGTGGTAGGGTACGGTTGATACCGTGGGGTAACAACAAAACAAAACAATACCATTTACAAGAGCACCAAGAAATACGAAATACTTAGGAGCAGATGTAACAAAATACGTGCAAGACTTATACAATGAGAACTACAACACGGTTGATAAAAAGTCAAGATAACCTAAATAAACAGAAAGAGACAGCATGAACAGGAAGACCTAACCTTGCTATGATGTCAATACTCTCGAAACTGATTTATAGATAAGATGTAATGCCAATCAAATATCGGGATTTTTTTTTCTAGAAATTGATATGCTGACTCCCACATGTATATGGAAATTATCAAGGCCACAGAAAGTTGTAGGAGGGTCATACAAAGAAATGCCATAGAACAGTGAAGATGAAGGGACCCAGAAACTCACATCAACACAAATGAATCTTGGAAATATACTCAACTATAAAAAGCAAACTATGCACAGTAGGACCTAAAGAAAACCTTTATATAAATACAGGGTTTTTTTTAAAGATTTTATTTATTTATTTGCCAGAGAGAGAGAGAGAAATCAAAATAGGCAGAGAGGCAGGCAGAGAAGGGGGTGGGGGAGAAGCAGGCTTCCTGCTGAGCAAAGAGCCCCACGTGGGGCTTGATCCCAGGAGCCTGAGATCATGACCTAAGCCGAAGGCAGAGGCTTAACCCACTGAGCCACCCGGGCGCCCCTATAAGTACGGTTTTAAAATGTGTAATTCATACGTGTACCTAATACCAGAGCCCCAAAATATCTGAAGCAAACGCTAACGGATCTGAAGGGAATAATAGACAATTCTACCGTAGTAAGGGGCAATTTCTGTACTCGGATTTCAATGACCAACAGGATACCTAGATAGATCAACAGGCAGTGGCTGACTTGATTAACGCTACAACCCCACTGGCCCTAGGACACTCCACCGAACAATGGCAGGTCAGACGTTCTTCTCAAGTACTCATGGAACCTTCTTCCAGGACAGACATATAATAGGCCACAAATCTTAAAAATTTAAAAAGACTGAAATCACACAAAGTATCTTTTCTAATCATAATGGAATGAAAATAGAAATCAACATCCAAAGGAAAACTAGAAAATTCACAAATATGTAGAAATTGAACAACACTCTTAAAACAACCACTTTGTCGAAGAAAAAATCGCAAGGGATATTAGAGACCAATGAGGAAAACAACACATGGAAACTTATGAGATGGAACAAAAGCAGCATGAAGAGGGAAATTTTTAGTTGCAAATGCATATGTTAAAAAAGAAGAAAGTTCTCAAAAAAAGAAAACCCAAAAAACCCTAATTTTACATCTTAAGGTACTAGAAAAAGAAGAGCAAAGTCAGCCCAGAGTTATCAGAAGGAAGGAAATAATAGATTAGAACAGAGATAAATTAAATAAGGAACGAAAAAGCAATAGAGAAAATCAAGCCAAAAGTTGTTCTTCAAACTAACAAAACAAAATAACAAAGGACAAGCCTTTAAGTTGACTGGATAAGAAAAAAGAGAGAAGGCTCCAATTAGTAAAATCAGCAATGAAAGCAGGGACATGGCTATTGTCTTACAGAAATAAAAAGGACCATAAGAGCACTAGGAATAACGATGCCAACAAATTAGATGACCTAGATGAAAATTCCAAACCAACTCCCAGAAATACAGCATCTCCCCGAACTGAGTTATAAAGAAATAGAAAATAAGAATACAGTTAGAATTAGGATGTCTGAACTAAAATTTAAAGAAAGGAAAAGAATGAGTGTTGACAAGGATATAGAGAAATTCGAACTCCTGGGCGCTATTGGCTGAAGCGTAAAATGGTCCAGTCACTACGGAAAAACAAAAAAAAAACTAGTTTGACGGTTCCTCAAAAAGTTAAACACAGAATTACCATACGGTCTGGCAGTTCCATTTCCAGATATACACCCAAAAGAACGGACAGCAGGGTCTCAGATATTGGCGATATTCCATATTCCGTCCATAAAATCTGTGTGTGCACCTGCACTGCAGTGTTTCCAGCAGAATCATTCACAACAGCAGAAAGGGAGGAACAAGGCAAGCGCCAGCCAAGAGGTAACTGAAGGAACAAGGTGCGGGAGATCCGTGAAACGGAGTATTACTCAGCCTTCAATAGGAACAGGATCCTAATACATGCTACGACATGGACGAATCTTCTTCTTTTTTTTTTTAAGGTTTTATTTATTGATTTGAGAGAGCGTGTATATGAGAGAGGGGAGGGGCAGAGAGAGAAGCGGCCTCCCCGAGCTGAGCTGGGAGCTGGACGTGGGACTCGATCCTGAGACTCCAGGATCATGACCTGAGCTGAGGGGGCAGTCACTTAACCAACAGAGCCGACCAGGAGCCCTAACATGGATGAATCTTGAAAACCCTATGTGAAGTGAAATCAGTCCGTCATAAAAATACGGCTGCTGTGTGGTTCCGCTTATATGAGAGAAATGCAAAGAGAGAGAAAGGAGATTCGAGGTGACCAGAGGTTGGGAGAGAGGAAATGGCGAGTCACAAGCATGCCTCTCAGATATGGCAGGTTTGGTTCCAGGTCGACACAATAAAGCAAATTTCACAATAAAGTGAGTCAAATGAAGCTTTCGGTTTCCCAGTGCGTGTTAAAGTGCTGTTCAGGGCGCCTGGGTGGCTCAGTAGTTAAACCTCTGCCTTCGGCTCAGGTCGTGATCTCAGGGTCCTGGGATCGAGTCCCGCATCAGGCTCTCTGCTCAGTGGGGAGCCTGCTTCTCCCTCTCCCACTCCCCCTGCTTATGTTCCCTCTCTCGCTGTGTCTCTGTCAAATAAATAAATAAAATCTTAAAAAAAAAAAGTGCTGTTCACCCTGTATTATAGTCTGTGAAGTATGTAATAGCATTATGCTTTTAAAAAACCAATGTATACACCTTAATTTAAAAATATTTTTTTAACTAAAAAATGCTAACCATCATCTGAGTTTACGGAGAGTCATCCTCTCTGGGCTGGCGGAGGGCCCTGCCTCCACATGGACGGCTGCTGACCACTCAGGGCGGTGGTTCCCCACCTTGAGGGGTGGCTGTGGCGATTTCTTAAGTAGGACAAGAGAGAAGTTTGCCGCACTGAGTGACTCTCGCTTTCACAAATGGTTTCCCCGTAGCATGCGACGCGTCTGGTGGCATTTCACCCACAGCAGAACCTCTCTGAAAACTGGAGTCGATCTTCTCACACCCCACTGCTGCTTATCAACTAAGTGTACGTGATATTCTAAGTCCTTTGTGGTCACTTCAAAAATCATCATGGCACCCTCCCCTGGAAGGGATTCCAGCTCAAGAAACCACTTTCTTTGCTCACCCCTGAGAGGCAACTCCTCATCCATTCAAGGTGTTTTGTTTTGTTTTATTTGACAGAGAGAGACACAGCAAGAGAAGGAACAAAAGCAGAGGGAGAGGGAGAAGCAGGCTCCCCGCTGAGCAGGGAACCCGATGCGGGGCTCGATCCCAGGACCCTGAGATCATGACCTGAGCCGAAGGCAGAGGCTTAACCCACTGAGCCACCCAGGCGCCCCTCATCTGTTCATGTTTCGTCGTGAGAGGGCAGCGATGCTGCGCCATCTCCAGGCTCCACTTCTAACTCTGGGTCTCCTGCTGCTTCCACTACATCTCAAGTCACTTCCTCCACAGAACTCTCGAGGCCCTCAAAGTCTTCAAAGTCGAGGGCAGGAATCCGCTTCTTCCAACTCCCACTCAGCAGCTGATATTCTGACCTCCTCTCATGCCTCGCACATGTTCTTCATGGCGTCTAGACGGTGAATTCTTTCCAGAGGACTTTTTAATTGACTTTGCCAGATCCATCAGGGGAATCACGGTCTCTGGCAGCTTCCGACTTAGGAAACACAGTTCTTAAATAATAAGACTCAACCGTTGAAATTGCTCCGCGAACCAGGGGCTGAAGAATAGACGTCGTGTTAGTGGACAGCAAAACGCCATGAATCTTGGTGTGTGTCTCCATGAGGATTCCCGGGTGACCGGGCACTTTGTCAGTGAGCAGCCATGTTTTGAAAAGAATTTTCTTTTTCAGGGCACTAGGGTCTCAATCGTGGGATTAAAATATTCAGTAAACCATGTCGTAAACAGAGAAGTGGACATCCAGGCTTTGCTGTTTCCTTCCAGAGCACAGACAAGCATTATTCTTCGGGACCCTGGGACTTTCCAAAGGGAAAATGAGCATCAGCTTCACCTTCGAGTGCCGGGTACATTCACCACTAAAAAGAGAGTCGGCTTAGAAGCTTAGAAGCCAGGCATTGACTTCTCTTCTCCAGCCATGAAAGCCCTAGATGGCATCTTCTCCCAACAGGAGGCTGTTACATCTACGCTGAAACCCTGTTGTTGGGTGTCGCTGCCTTTCTGAATTCGCTGAGCTGGACCTTCCGGATAATTTGCTGCTGCTTCTCCGTCAGCACCGGCTGCTTCTTGTACTTTCATGTTCTTCCCTTCTGCCTCGTGAACCCACCTGGGCGAGCTTCGGACCGTTCTCCTGCAGCCTGCCCGCCCGGCTCAGCCTCCACAGAACGGAAGAGAAGGTGGGCCTTGCTCTGGCTTGGGCTTTGGCGTAAGGGAATGTGGTGGCTGCCTTGATCTCCTCTCCAGGCCCCTCAGACCTTCTCCATCACAGCGAGAAGGCTGTGTCGCTTTCTTAGCACTCGCGTGTTCACCGAAGAAGCACTTCTAACATATGGTTTTTAAAAAAGATCTTATTGATTTACTTGACAGAGATCAGAAGCAGGCACAGAGGCAGGCAGAGGGAGAGGAAGCAGGTTCCCCGATGAGCAGAGAGCCCGACGCGGAACTCGATCCCAGGACCCTGAGACCATGACCTGAGCCGAAGGCAGAGGCTTTAACCCACTGAGCCACCCAGGCGCCCCGAAGGAGCACTTTTAATCTCCCTCAAGGACCTCCTCTGTGCTCACAACGTGGCTGGCAGTTTGGCTCACGGGCCTAGCTTCCGGGCCGTCTCAGCTTGCAGTAGGCCTTCCTCGCTGAGCTCCATCCTTCCTGGCTTTTGATTTAAACTGAGGAGGGACGTGGATCTCTTCCTTTCAGAGGCCATTGGGGGGTTATGAATTGGCCTGAGTTCCCTAGCGTTTGTCTCAAGGAATGGGAAGCGCCAAGGAGAGAGTGGGAGAAGGGGAACTGGGGCGGGCCACTGGGGCGGTCAGGCCACGCCACGTTCATGGGCGGAGTTCACGGCCTCACAGCGCGGCTCGTGGAAGTCCAAGACAAAGACAACAGCACATCAGAGAGCCCGGGCCACAGATCACCGTAAGGGACATGGAAATTGGGAATCCTGCAGGAATTAGCCAACAGTGACACAGAGACATGTGGCGAACAGATGCTGTTGGAAAAAGGGCATCAAAAGACGTCGCCTGCCGCGGGGTTGCCGCAAACTTCCATTTTTGAGAACCGAATCTGCGAAGCACCAAAATTAGAGCAAAGCCCGTACTGTTTGGCGGGTATGGAACCTCTGTTTGAGGTGCTGGAACATTCCGGGAATGGACAGCAGTGATGGTTGCACAGCATTAATGTACTTAATTTCACTTAACTATATACACTTACAAATGGTTATACCGGTCATTTTTGTGTTAGTATATTTTGTCATAATAAATTAAAAAAAGAAACTGCAAAAAACTCTCCCGTATCATATACAGTACAATTCTGGATGTTGCTGAGGGATGCAAACCTGTGACTGAGGAAAGTATAAAGAAGTCCAGGATCCTGCCCCAGGTGTCCTCCCTTGTACCTGCCTCGCTCTGTGTCTTGATCCAGCCCACAGCTCCACTGAAGGTTGGAAATACGTGAGAACAGAGGTCAACAGGATTAGGAAGCAATGCGGTGCCTTGACCAGGAGGCACTGAGCCTACTGTGGAGCAGTGAAGACAGGGCCCTTATTCATGGGGTGAGAGCAGGTCACTTACTCTCCTGGACCCCCGTCACTCCAAACCCCATCTCCTACCACAGCTCTGCCTCCAACACCCCCTCCATGTGCTCCCCCACAGAGGAACCTTTCACTGCTCTCAAAGCTCTGGGTCTGACCTTCAAGTCAGCACACATGTCTCCGGCCTCTGGGCAGGGGCAGACTGAACTGGGATCCATCTGGTCCCCACCTCTGTTGAAATCGGGAAAGTCCCTTGGGCACCTCTGCCTCCCACCCCTGCCTCCTCCAAGAATCCCTGGCCCAGACTTTGCTGAATAATGGGGACAGGAAAGTGCAATGCACTCTCACTTCCCCTTCTCAGGAGGCATGTGGTCCAGCTGTCTGCCCCACGGCCAGGGCTGGGGCGGGCTGGGCTTCCCTCTCTTCTGCAGGCAGACAGGCTTAGTGCCCAGGCCCTAGGCCGCTCCTGCCCTAGAGCAACATGTCCCTGTTCCTGAGACCCATCTGAGGGGGCCGGCTCCCTCCCCTCAGAGGGCAGGTCAGGGCTGGGGGCACAGAGGAGACACAGCTCCTGGCTCACAGTGTTGGAAAGTGACAGGTCCTCCAACACACTCACTGCATGCAAGAGAATAAGGGTGTAGTGGGAATGGAGGTGCAGAGGGAGGGCTCACTACCCAAACGGAGCTCCTTAGGGACAGGGACCCCCTCATCCCCTACAGTGCCCTCAGGTTTCCAGACCAAGTGGGTGGACAGACGGACCAACAAGGGAAGTAGCCCTTCCTACTTTGCTACCTGGGGCGGGGGGGGGTCCCTGGTATTGGCCATGTGGAGAGTGAGGGGTGGGGTGGAGAAAGCCAGGATAGCACGTGTGTCCATTTGAGGAAGCGGGGAGAGTGTGTGTGTGTGTGTGTGTGTGTGTGCATACTGGGGGGTGGGTGTGGAGTCCTACCACAGGTCGGTGGCATCTAAGGCTTCCTTCTGAGTCTGGGGGCCTACACCCCTGACCCACCTGTTTCCCGGGACAAAACCCTGGCTCTGTTTAGGGCCCTCCCTGTCCACTCTTGGGCTCCGAACAGGAGAGGAAAGGGCAAGCGGAGACGTCCATCTGTTCTGCCTCCCAGTCCAGGGGAGAAGACCCGGGGCACAGGGCGGTCACACCGAGCCAGCCCCTCCATTGGGCCCGTCAGCCTGGGACTGGCCCTGTGGCACTTCTGCCAGCGAAGCGAGGTCCTGGTCGGTTCAGACCCCCACCCCCAGCCCGTGACGGCCACAGCAGACAGGCCGAGCGCAGAGACGACACTTGGTGAGGAGGGCAGCGAATGCAGGAGCCAGCCCCCCTGTGAAGTCTCACTAGAAACCTTCATCACCGTGGTACTTGGTGCCAACTAACGACTCTCATTTCAAGTTCTAAAACCAGCCGGTGGCTATGTGTGTTGAGTAACTTGCCAAATTTCACCATCAGAATTTCTGGTAGAACAACAAATTTCCATGTAATTTTGAGCTCGTGACCAAGTGTCCAGCGAGTTCGATCATTTTGGTGGCACCAAACTGCCACGGAAGTCTTCCCAGAGTAAAATGCTTACCTGGCACCTCAGGAGTGCCCACACTGGGGACAGAGTCTACCTCCAAAGTCACATGGCTGGAGAACCAACCAAACTTTCTGAAACAACACTTCTAACGGGTTCTTCACGATTTCCTAACATGCATGTTTGTGTGTGTGTGTGTGTGTGTGTGTGTCCATTCCAGCCTCTGGCCTGTGCGGTGTACTGGGCTAGGACCAGGCTCTTTGGGCCACCGAAGTCCTGGTTTTCGTTGGTAACCCAGGAAGAGATGACCATTCTGGGGAGGGAGCAAGCAGTTCCAGGCTACTCCGGCCTTCGAGAAGCTCCACCGGGGCAAGGCCAATGACAGTGAATCTGCTTTGGGCACAGGTACGGAGTGTGCAAACCTTTCCGGAAGGGAATGGACACATCCGGGCTTTAAAGGGCCGCCTTTCATCTCCACGATCTCACTTCTTGGAATTTAACCAGAAGAGAAGTCTTCACGACTACAAAAAGGCAAGCAGAAGAGGTCCGACCCAAGCGGTTTCCGCCGCCAGCAAGCAATGATAAAACCTAACTGTCAGGGCGCCTGGGTGGCTCAGTGGGTTAAGCCTCTGCCTTCGGCTCAGGTCATGATCCCAGGGTCTTGGAATCGAGCCCCACATCGGGCTCTCTGCTCAGCAGGAGCCTGCTTCCCTTCCTCTCTCTCTGCCTGCTCCTCTGCCTGCCTCTGATCTCTATCTGTCAAATTAATAAATTAAAAAAAAAATCTTAAAAAACAAAAACAAAAACCTAACCGTCTACCAAGAGGGGATGGTGGAGTGAAAGAATGGGCCCAGCCACAGCAAAGGACCTGTTAATCTTTTAAACAGTGACCGTGTAGACACAGCCTGAGCAGACCCGAGCACGAAGCTCGGCTCCTAGGGACCGTGGAGGCCCTTAGTGCCCCACGGGAGGCACTGTCCCTGGAGGTACCCCCTTCACACCTGGTTCTGTGCCCTCAGATGCCAGGAGGTAACAGCAGTCACCCCATATCTGGGGGGGGTCCCCCATCCGATCAGGAGAGACACCACACCGACGAAATCCCCTTGCCTAAACACTCAAACCTGAATCTGCTCACATTTCTCGATCCAACCACCAATTCAGAAGAAAGTCAGAGGAGCACCGAAAAGGCCACCTAGAAACACGGTCAGGGGAATGCCACACATCTCTTCAAGAACAGATTCCAGTGAAAAATAAGTGAGACTAGGGGAGAGGAGTGAAGAAATCTCAAGACTAACTCATGATCTTACTTAGATCCTGGGAACGTGAACACCGGCTGAATTTTTGAGGAGGGTAAGAAAATCCCTGCTTGTTGGATGGGACACTGACAACAGTTATGGCATCTGAAACCCACCTCCCACCCAGATATGACCGGATGCAGGAGAGCCAGCCCACACGCTGCTGCCGATGGTCTGGGGAAGATAAGCACAGAATCGGAAGTCAGAGTTTAGAAACCTTCAGCAATTTCACACAGTGACTTTGTCTGTGGGGTCCCCTCGTATAATGATGGGCTTTCTGAAAAGGAAAGGAGCTGCTGGCCAAGGTCCTTGGGTTCCAGCCCCAAAGCGGTCACTGCACTTGGCTTATTTAGCCCCTCTGGATCTCAGTTTTCCCATCTATACAATGGGAACAGAGCCATGTCTTTCTCAGGTTTGCTGGGAGAGCAAAAGTTAGTAAGAGCCAAAAAACACCCTTCAAAAAATGAAAAGTGCCAAACCAAAGCCCATGGCGACTTTGTCACACCCCAGTGTGGCCAGGGTCCTGTCCTCGCCCCAATCCCCACATAACCCCACTCGCCCTGCCTCCTCCTCCGTCAGGTGCCACCAGGGCCAATAATAATACCACTGATAATAGATTAATTCATGTATCACCAGTCAAAACATAGATCATCAACCCTGCTCTGTGCACCCGGAGTCTCCAGTAATCCTCCCAAGAGCACCCCGTGGACAGATGGGGCTTGGGGAGAACAGCGGTCCCTGCCCCCGTGTCCCAACCAGCTTCAGGCTGCCGGGTGACAACACAGGCCAACACCGTGCAGGTGCACATGGGCCGGGACCTCACGGGCCTTCCTCCTGGGACAGGCCCAAGTCCTAGTGCACTGTTCTGGGCCCACCCCTCCTCATAGCAGCAGAGCAGGTCATCTCCGCTGTGTGGCCCTGCGGGGAACAGTGGGGTGCGGTGAGAGCCTTCCGTGTGGCTTCCCGTTGACTCAAAGCAGACTTTGACCCTGCAAAGCTCAACCAGCCGGAGCAGAGGGGTCAGAGGGCTACCGAGGGCAGGGGTGCGCCCAACGGCCACAGGTCCCAGCTCAGGTGGGCCGCTGAGGCCCTGGGAAGCTGCCAGAAACTGCTTGCTCTTCACGAGACAATGAGTCCACTGTTGACTGGCCGAGGCCTTGATTAATATTTGCAAAAGGAGCACAGTGGAAAATTCCATCTGGGCGGAGGCGGGCCACAGGGCATGTCAACAACCTCAACGGCCTTGTTCTCGCAGGGATGGATGAGGCTGAGAAAACAAAGGCCTGACAGAGGTGACAGGACCTGAGCTGTCAGGGCCCTTGGGTCCAGAGGAAGTCCCTTACTTGGGTCCCAGAGGCACTAATGTGGTTTTTTGTCCTGCCTTCCCTGACCCCAAATTTACACGGCATCTTGAAACCCTTCAACTTTCTTCCTATCTCCTCAGAGTCTCCAACAGACCTGCCCCCGCCCGGAGAGGAGATGTGTCTGCCCCAGGTCACAGACAGGGAAACTGGGGCTCCACGGGCAGCAGCTGGTGCACAGCACAGCCAGGCAAGCCCTGGCCTCCCAGAGCCTGTCCCGGGGAGTCTGGGGTCAGGACCCCCAGGCACGAGTGGCCGTCTTGCGGGCTCCGGGAGGGGCCCTGACCATCAGTCCGGCAGAGGAGGAGGAAGAGGCGAAAGAGGAAGAAGCCCAGAGCGGCTCTCCTGGGTAGCCAGGTTCGTAAGCACCACCTGGGGGGAAGGGGTGCATCCACAGGGCCTCCTAAATCCCTTGCACTGACGCCCTTTGACAAACCCCAAACAGGCAGAATTCCTGGCTGAAGGGCCCCGGGCCCGAGGACGTGCAAGGTTCCTTCCCTCCCAGGCTCGGCTCACCTCTCCAGCGGACGGCACTTCACTCTCTTCTCCGCCCCATGGTACAGGAAAGGAAAGTGGGGCTCTGGGAAGAGCAGTGACTTGCCACAGGTCACAGAGAGAAAGGGGACATGGAGACCACTGGGGATTCAGTGGCCCTGCCTCTGGTTTATAAAACCCTCACGTGGGGCGCCTGGGTGGCTCAGTCGTTAAGCGTCTGCCTTCCGCTCAGGTCAGGATCCCAGGGTTCTGGGATCAAGCCCTGCCTCAGGCTCCTTGCTCAGCCGGAAGCCTGCTTCTCCCTCTCCCACTCCCCCTGCTTGTGTTCCCTCTCTCGCTATCTCTCTGTCAAATAAATAAATAAAAATAAAATAAAGCCACAGCGTTTTTGGACCTATGTAGCCAAACAAATGGTGTCCCTTTCAGCAGGGCCCTCAAAGGCTCCATGCTTGATCCACAAGGACACTTTTTGGAATGACCTTCCAAGCCAGTGTGGACCCCCGGCCCCTGCCCAAGAAAACAGGCAGCCATAGCTTGCTTGCCCACAGGGAACATCAGCTGTGGCTGCGGGGCCTTCCTCTCCACACCTCACCCCGCAGTCCTGTGTGCAGAGCCGGCCGTGGGCATCCACACCATCCGGGAGCCCCAGAGGGTCAGGGCGGTGTCGGCACCATGCCCCAGACCTCCTCCCCCAGGGCCCCTCCATCCAACCCCTCCACCCCATGCTCAGTGACCTCCACACCAAACTCACCTCCCCCCCTTCAGCCACCAGCTCCTTCCCCTGTACAAGGAACCCCCACCTCTTCTTTTCTTAAAACCACCCCTACCCCACTCCCATCTCTGAACCCACTTTCTCCCCTTCTTGCCAAAGCCACCCCTGATGGCCAGTGATATAAGTCAGGCCAACCCTGACCATTTGATCCAGGGGGACTGCTCCCTCACCCCTGGATTTGCTCCCCCCAAATACGTCTGACTCATAAACCCTACCTCCCGGTTTCATCTCTGTAACCCTGCTTGTCCCCGAAACCCTCGCACTCAGCCCCGCGCTCCCACAGCAAGGCTTGCTGGGGCACACAGCTGTATACAGCCGGCGCAGCTCAGAGCCTGGCGCATGACACTCAGCTGTTCACCAAGGGAATATGTACCTTCTTGCTGGTCTCGGGAGGGGCAGGCCCCCCATGGCCCTGCACAGCCACCCAGGTGGCCTTTATAAGGCTTAAAACTGTCCCCCCACCTAAAACTCGGCTGTCGCTCCTTGGCACCACGGGACAAAGTTCATGATCTCCACCTGGCCTGTGAGGCGGTCTCCAACAGCAATTTCACGGCAGGGCAGGAACACATGCCCTTGAACGTGCACTCATCTCATTCATTCTTGGCCCGAGGGTGCCCATCTGCCAGCAACTGTGTGTCATTCACCTTTGCACCCCAGGACTGGCACCCTACTGGTGTTTGCTGAGAAGACAGATAATTATCGGGGCTGGAAATGGTCTCACGGACCACAGGGCTCAGAGCAATTCGGAGAGGTTGAGTAAGGGGCGGAGGGTGAGGCAGCCCCAGGCAAGGATGAGCCAACGGCCTCACCTGAACCCTTCCCCCTGGTCAGGAATTAGACCAGTCCTCTAGAGACATCACCTGGAGCCCCGCACGGACGCAGGCGAGAGCCTCAGGTGACCTTGAGGCTGGGTCCAGTCCACGCAGGCCCAAATCTGAACCCCACAGGTGAGCCAGGCTTGGCACACAGTAGGACCGCAGCAAAGAGAAACAAACAAAAAACAGCTGTTTGACAAAGTCAACCTCTCCCCAGCTCACAGCTCCCTCCAGAAGTCTCACTGCCCTCCCTAGGCCTTGGTCTCTTCATCTGTAGAATGGCACTAACAAGGCCTGCAAGTTCAAGTGGCCTTGAGTGGGTCCCCCTAACCTTGTCCTTTGCAAGCAGAGGGGACCGAAGCAGCAGAGTTTCGAGCTCTGCGATCCACTGGCAGCCTAATTTTTGTTAACCTGTCCTCACATCACTGTGTCTCAAAGGATGGTTTCAGCAGCCTGCTGGCGTCAAAACAGCGGAACCCAGGGGTCCCCTCGGAATCTGAGGGCGGGCCCGGGTTTTGCATTTAAGGCGGCGCGGAGACTCCTGGGCGCAGTGAAACCCGCGCGGCGGCGCGGCTGCAAGCCCACAGCAGCCCCGGCTTCCGCCTTCCGAGACCCAAGAGTTCGTGTCAGACCTCGTTTTGTGGACATAAACACACACCAGAGAAGCTGGGGGTGGGGAAGGGGGGATTTCGATCACCCGAACAACACACAACTTAGTTCCTGCGAAGAACTAGTTCTCCAAAGAACTCCACGAGGCTTCGGATGCCCGCGTCCCCCGCCCCCCCCCCGGCAGCCCTTTGGTTTCGGGGGCTGGGCCTCTGCGTAAAGTGGGGCTCCAGCCTCGGCGGCCAGCCCGGCTCTTCCCGACTCCCCCGCTCCCCGGCCCGAGGCCGCCCGGGGCTCCCGGACTGCGGTCAGGCCAGAGGGCGGGCGGCCGGCGGGTCGGAGGGTCGGGGCATGTCCCCCGCTACTTACCCTCGGCGGCCGGAACGGGGGACTGCGGCGGAGCGGGCTGCGGCGGAGCGGGCGGCAGCGAAGCGGCCCCGAGCCCCGCTCCCCTCTAACTGGCGGCGCCGGCGTCCAGCGCGCTCTCCGCGGCCTGCAGGGGAACCGCGGGCGGGCTGGCGGGCGGTTCGGCTCGGGCCCGCCCGAGGGCGCGTGTGCAATCGCGCACCTGGCTCAGTGCTCGCACGTGTGCGCGGGGCCCCGGGAGCGCCGCGCCGTCTGGTGCTGGGCCCGTCAGGTGCCCCGCGGTGCTGGGACGCGGCCCATCCCGGCGAGCCCCGGCAGGCCTGGGCGCTCCTGCGTTCCCCACCCAGGGAGGGGTCCGCCCTCGGCCCCGAGCGTCGGGCCGGGGCGGTGCTGTGGGAGGCGGGGCCCCCGAGGGGTGGCCCGGGGCGCCGAGTTAAGAGCGCGGCCGCCTGGAGGCTGGCCGGGGCTTCGCGATGTCGCTCGTGCTGCTGAGCCTGGCTACGCTGTGCTGGGGAGCGGCGTCCCCGGAGCCGGTAAGCCTCCGCCCGTGCCCCTTTCCTGCGTTCGGTCCCTCCAGCCCGGACCTCGACGGCGTCCGATGCCCCCCGCCCTCCCCCGCGCGCCCCAACTCATGCTGGTTTACGGAGGGCCGCCTGGAGGGGGCACGTCCGCATCTCCTGGGGCGGCCCGAAGGGTCCTGGCCAGGCTGCCCTGGGCTTCAGGTTGCTGGAGCTAGGGGCGTCGTCAGATGGACCCGGACTCAAATAACAGCCAGCGTTCTAGACTCAGTCATTCATGCTCCCCGAGGCTCCGTGTCCTCGTCTATAAAGGGAAGAGCCCTACCCAGCTCACTCGGATCTAGTGAGAAACAGCAACAGGGCGTGCAAGACGGCCGCAAAGAGCGTGGCACGTAGTAGGTGCTCAACATTGTTATTGTTCGCAGTCTTGAGGGCTGCCCAACTTTGGACGCAAGAACCTTATCTCCATCACCACTTGCCCTTTTTGCCATGTTGATGCCCGCTGGGGTAATATGACCCTGGAGCTGGGGAGCTTTCAGACTCTGGCCGGGTTTCCTTTCTTCCCCAGTGCCCTGAAGGATTGAGGGAACTTTCTGGGTTACCAATGAAGGAGAATCTCCCAAAGAGCGTTTCAACGTATATCTCTGCCCTCCTAGCATAGCATAGCGCATAAAAGCTGGTGGTAACTTGTTGATGGTTATGGAAAGATAAGCCGCATTCATGTTACCTGATGTCTCCCCCTACTATCCTTGTTGCTTTGCTTCTTCCAAAATTTGTCTCTCCAGCCCTTTGAACTCAGCTCCCACTATAGTGGCTTGTTCTAAAAAAAAAAAAAAAAAAAGTCTGATATTACATGGAATTCAGCTGTAAAAAGACAAAGATGAGGGACTAACAAACCCAGATTACTCAAACCGTCAAAAGTCTTGCCTTCTTTCATACAAGATTTTGGAAATGTTCAGGCTGAGAGGTATCAGATAGCAAATCGGTGGCCTTTTAGCCTATAGGGTTGTATTATTGGAACTTGCTGCTGCCTGAAAGTTAACTATTTTAGGTCCAGCATTTTATTCCAAAACGAAAGTACTAATTATTATTATTATTACTATTATTATTATTATTAATTTTTATTTATTTATTTGTTGTTTAAAAAGACATGAGCCATTACCTCCAAGGGATGTAGTACTGGCCTTTCTTGTACACTAATGATACATACTTATTTTTTAAAAGCTCTTTTATCTTTTAAAAAGATAACAGGATGAAATCAGTCACAGCTGAGTTCGTATCAGAGGAGGACTATTTTAAAGGCCCTGGGAAGGCACCATGGCCTGCCTGCATTTATGGCTTGCTTCTGTTTATCTTCTTCACACAGCTTGGTCCTTAACCTGGGGAGAATCAATAAATACTCTAGATGGTCCTGAAAATCTGCAGTTGAACAACAGAGTGTGAAGGGGTCTTCATGACAGTCCAGAGTCACCCCTGCTTATAGCAGGGGAAGTGGGGTGAGGCACAGAGAGGGGCGGAGACCCATCTCTAGTTTTTAAGTGAGGTGATGAGCAGGCTTGAAGATCAAGTACGTAATAGCTAATGTCAGGTTCATCGTAGCCCACAAAGCTTAGCTCAGTCTCCCCCAAACTGAAGTGGAATCACCCCAGCTTTTCTCCAAAAGTTTGCCATTTATATATGCATTTTAAGAAAAAAGATGGTTTTAGGGCCCCCCTGGGTGGCTCAGTCGGTTATGTGTCTGCCTCAGCTCAGGTCATGATCCCAGAGTCCTGGGATCAAGTCCCGCATTGGCTCTCTGCTCAGTGGGGAGTCTGCTTCTCCCTCTGCCTCTGCCTGCTGCTCCCCTACTTGTGCTCTGTCAAATAAATAAAATCTTTAAAAAAGAAAAGGAAAAAGATGGTGTTTTGTCTAATTTGGCAAATGAAGGCTTAGGGTTTGCTAGCATTCAACATGACACTTTCTTTCTCTCTTGCAGACGATTCAGTGTGGCTCTGAGCCCGGTAGGTGTGCTAGGGAATGGGTATTTGGGGCTTTACACTGACAGAGCCGTTGGACTTTTAGGGGGTCCAAGTCCAGGCAATGGGTCATTGGAGACCAGGTACAGAGTGAAACATTGCTTCGTTAGCTGATGTGGGCGAAGTGTCTCCCTGGCAAGGCAGAGCTCCCAGTGTTTCATATGGGCTGGCTCCCTGGCCAATAAGAGGGGCACGGGCAGCAGCAATCACCATTTAGGGGGGAAGGAAGCGGGCCACTTCTGGGAGATCAAATGCTGTGATAGGCAGTCACTTACAGTTGAGAACAGGAAGCCAGTGTTTCAGAGAAGAAGGAGTGTTTGAGATGGTGGTATTTGAAGGGTGGGTGGGGTCTTGCCCAAGAAATATGGATAGGAAGGATGAGCTGGAGGAGAGATGGTACCGGCGAGGATTAGGAGGTAGGAAGGGCAGGTGTGCGCCAGCTGGCCGGAGTGCAGGCTGAGGTGCTCCGAAGGCAGGACCGACCTAACAAGCAGGTCAGATTCATGGGACAGGCCTGTGGAGCGGTCCTGAGTGCCCTGTGGGCTGGAGCCTGAAATCTCCGCTATAAATCAGGCAAGCGCTAAGAAAGATCAGGCCTGGCCTGCCTTAGCAGCAGGAAGAGATGAATCATGACTGAAGGACGGGTCAGGGTGGGTCGCTGAGATGAGATGGCACTGGACGGGGCCAGGAGAAGAGTGTCCCAAGCAGTTTTGCCTCTTCCCAGGACCATCTCCAGAGTGGATGGTCCAACACACTCTGACCCCAGGAGACTTGGGGGACCTCCGAGTGGAGCCCGTTACAAGCGGCGTTGCAATGGACAACTATTCCATCTCGATGAACATCAGCTGGAGACTCCGGGCTGATGGTAAGTTGGTACCAAGCAATAAAGCCTGAAGCATCTAGTAGAGCAGAGAAGTGCAGACTGTGCAGCCCAGTAAGCCCACCCCTGGCAGAAACCCAATAATACAGACAACGGCGCACCCAACGCCTCCTACCGTGGTCTCCCCTCATCCGTGGTCTTGCTTTCCGTGGCTAAATGTGGGGCCAGCCGGAGTCTGGAAGCGATGAGCCTCCTTCTGACCTGCCTTCTGCGGGTCCACAGGGGCCTAACGCTCTGTCACCGGGTATCTGCCATTCACCTCCTTTACCTCCTTGCGCAGAAGGGCAAGCACAGCACAATCAGACCGTTTCAGAGAGACCACATTCACGAAACTTCTATTACCGTCTGTTGTTAGAACGGTTCTATTGTTATTAATGCTCACTCTTGCTGCGTGGGGTTTATAAACTTTAGCAGAGGTATGTATGTGGAGGAAAACACGGAGTATATTTTAGAGTTCGGGACTTCCCACGGCTTCAGGCCTCCACTGTGGGTCTTGGAACATGTGCCCTGCAGACAAGAGGGGACTACTGTTCTAGGTGATTCCTGGTAGCATTATTCTAATAACAGTCCCAGACTGGGACACATCAGAGGCCTGCCGACAGGAGAATTACAAAACCAATCCAGGGCAGCGATGAGCGTGAACGACCTGTAGCTAAACCCAGTGCGGGTGAATCTCACAGACCAGAGGGGCCAGACCCAAGAGTCCACACGCACATCTGAACGCAAACCCGAGCGGCTAGAAGTCACGGCCGTGGTGACTCTTGGCTCGGGAGCATTGCAGGAAGCATGAAGGGCACTCCTAGGCTGTTTCTTGGCCTCGGTGCTGACTGCAGGAGTGCGATCCCTCACCATGGGGTCTACTTTGGATCTGTGTTCTCTCCTGTATGTCCTTTTACTTCATGGAGGAAAACAGAGTAAGTGCTGAGATGATCGCCCCTGAGTTTAGGGCAAGTGCTGGCTCAGCTTCATTACTCTTCCGTTTCCCACATGGCATCGTGAAGGTTCTGGCATTGCCCCAAGGCAGCTTGTGAGTTCCTCCCGTGAACCAGCCCTGCGGACCGAGAGCCCGTTACCCTGGTTTCCACTGGCTTGATTCTGTTAAAATCCACCGCGTCAGGCATCCAGGAGGGCCTGGCACAGACAGGGGAGGCGGCTACTGTTACCACGCCGGAGGGCTCTCAGGGGGCTGGGGGCGGCACGCTCAGCCACAGGGGCACAGGGGCACAGGGGCATGCGCTCCTTGTCCCGGGCACCTGGAAAGGGGCTGTGCTCCATCTGAGTGGGACAGGGCCAGGGCGAGCAGGAGAGGGCCCTCAGGAGGGGCAGGAGGGCAGGGGCCCCGTGCCTCGCACAGGGCAGGCACCAGCATTTGTTAGCTGCTGTTCCTGGGGAGCTGGGCCCTGAAGGAGTAGTGAGCCTTAGGCAGGGAATGGGGGAGAGCAGGGGTGCTCAGAACTGGCATGGTCTGGGGGTGCCGCTCTGGGCGGGGAGCCTGTTCTCCCTGACAGACTCCCACAGTAGTGCAGAGCTGGAGTCCCCTTGGCAGGACCCTGTGAGACTGGGGCTTCCCTGTGAGGAGAAAAGAGTGTGGTCTTTTTTAAAAGAGTTTATTTATTTATTTGACAGACAGAGATCACAAGAAGGCAGAGAGGCAGGCAGGGAGTTGGGGGAGCAGACTCCCTGCTGATCCCTCGATCCCAGGACTCTGAGATCATGACCTGAGCCGAAGGCAAAGGCTTAACCCACTGAGCCACCCAGGCGCCCCAAGAGTGTGGTCTTGAGAGCTGAGTCCACGTCTACTGCTGAGGAGCTCTGTAAGCTTAGGCAGGGCTCCCCGAAATCCCCCCACGCCTCCCGCACCTCCCTTGTTACACGGGCACTGGGGCGCCTGCCTTCCGGGCCCGTTGTATGAACTGAGATGGGTGGTGAGGCGTTCTAGCATCCGGCGGGCCAGGAGTAGCTGCTCCATCAACAACAGCCCTCTTGCCTTTCCCTACAGCCAGCATTCGCTTTCTGAAGGCCACCAAGATCTGCGTGACAGGCAAGAGCAGCGCGCAGTCCTACAGCTGCGTGAGATGCAATTACACGGAAGCTTTCCAGACTCAGACCCCACGGACCGGCGGCAGGGTGAGCACGTGGAGGGAGGCCCTGGCTAACCGTCCTTTTGGCCGGCCCCATCGCTTGGTGGGGAGGCGGTGACCACCTGGAGCTGGCTGCCTGACCACTTCCGGCCTGTATGCCTTGGGCAAGTCAGCGTCTCCGGGCCTCAGTTTCCCCATCAGCAAAGTGAGGGGTGCTGAACTTAAATTCGATCCTGGCTCTAAAAGCTTACGCTTTTCTGATTCTGCGACTTACCCTGGCAAACTGTGCGGGCTACGTTCCCATAGCAGACCTCGGCTGGAGACCTCAGTGTCAGCAGTAGGTTCAGGACAGGCAATTATAAATGAGAAGGGCAGCACACGAAGGTGCTGTGTCTCTGCGTGGCGGTGTTTCGGAAATTCAGGGGCTCTTTGCTTTGCCTTTCAGTGGACGTTTTCCTACACAGGCTTCCCTGTAGAGCCAAACACAGTCTATTTCATCGGGGCCCACAATATCCCCAATGCCAATATGAATGAAGACCCCCCCTCCGTGTCTGTGAACTTCACCTCGCCAGGTAAGCCCCCTCTTCCCTCTGTCTGGCTGGGATGCCTGCCGCGGGGCGTGTGGTTTGGTTCAGAGAGGCTGGGGGGCCTTGGAAAAAGCCTTTGGCCCCGCCGAGTCTGGTTTCCTCATCTGTGATGTACAGACGTAGTAACCGCACAGTAACTGTGTCTCCCTCTCAGAGCGGGGGAGAGGAGTAAGTCCGATCAGACGTAGGGGACAGCCCATTCCTGCGTCGGACCCCGTGCTGAGCGTCTGACATGCAGCCTCTCACCGAAGCTTCCAACAACCCTGAAACGGGGAGAGCCCCATTGCACAGATAAAGACCCGGAGAGCTTCAGAAATTTGCCCTGGGTCACACATACACAGCCCAAGTGATGCTGGCATTCCCACGCTGGTCGTTCTCAGTCAATGACTTTCCCTGCTCTTAACGTTGAGGCAAAATGTTTCCTGCACAAAGTCTGTTCAGTCTGGGTTAGCAGGCTGTGGGGTCTGAGGAGCGGCTGGGTCTCAGCCTCCAGAGGACCCGGGGCTGTCAGCGAGAGGCAGAGTGGCACCGAGCTGAACACTGAGTCATCTCCGCTACCCCACAGCCCACAAGCAACCCTCGAGTGTCACACCTGCAGCGTCACACATGGGGCTGCCAGGAGCGAGACAGACCATCACGTGTCATGTGGGGAGGGTCCAGCACGGTGCCTGGCTACAGCAGTCCCCATGTCACCCTCACCTAGGCTGGGTCACTTCTTCTGTCCTCCAGTCCTGTCCTCTGTCCCTGGCGAAGCATCTAAGCCAAAGGGGGGCAATTCCCAATTCCTTGCTGTTCTTTGAACTTGAGGCCCAGGGTGTTCCAGATTTCTTGATGAGACCAAACCTCATTTTAAAAAATAGAAATGTCTGATTTTGGAATAAATTTGCAAAGATAGTACCAAGAGTGGTGTAGATGTCTAAAGCCTTCCCACAGGGCTCTCACCCCGTGTCCCGCATCATAACCTGTCACATTACTGTGGTTACATGTGTCAAAACTAAGAAACCCACAGGGGTACACTTCCATTAACTAAACTCCAGACTTTATTGGGATGTCACCTGCTTTTCCGTGAATGCCCGCTTTCTGCTCCAGTCACATTTAGTCCTTGCATCACCTGTCTCCTCTGGTTGTGACAGGCTTCGAGTCTTAAGTCCTCGTGACCTTGACAATCTGGAGGGGTGGCCGGGCATCCTAAGAATGTCCCCTAGTCTGGGTCTGTCTGATGTTCGTCTGCTGATGAGTCTGGGGATGTGGGTTTTTGGAGACCGTGCAGAGGTGGAGTGTCCTTCCCACTGCCTCCTAGCAGGGGTGGGTGACGTCACCACGATGTCGCTGCTATCTGCCTGCCAGCCATCTCCACTGACATCTACTGGCTTTCCATTTCTCTACTCCAGTGTTTGAAGACAAGTGACTCAATCTGCCCCACTCTGGGGTTGTGGGTGTGGCATGTGGGTTAAGCTCCACCTCCTGGAAGGGGCAGTAGTTTCATATATTGTCAAGGTTGAGTCTTCTCCTGGGGCTCACAGGTACTATTCTGATAAAGATTGTTTTAAAATCAGACTCTGGCTATCACTTTGTGGGTGATCTGCTTAACAGTCAAATGTGAACGTCCCATTTAAATTCGCTTTCTGAACCTCGCATCTTGAACGTTCTGGTCGTGCGTTGCAAGTGTGGCAAGACTGTGTTGTGTGTACTTGTTGGCAAGGAAGTGGGGCAGAGATACCTTTTTCTAAAACAAAACTTTCATTCAAATCTCCAGGCTGCCTAAGCCGCATAATGAGATACAAAAAAAAGTGCGTCGAGGCAGGTAAGTAAATATAGCATTTGCCTTTGTTACTAGAAGAAACTGGAGCCCACACAGCTCAGTCCATCTTCCACGAAGAAACTGAGGCCTAGAGTTGCACAGAGCAGTCTGCCCCCCGGCCGGCACTGAGCCCACTGAATCAGCCTGTCCAGAGAAGGGCCGACTCTGAGTAGGTGTAGGCAGTGAGCGGCGGTCATAGGAGAACACCCACCGCCTTGGCGGAATGATAATTTCTGTCCCAACTGCACTGCTGGTGGTGCTGGCAGAAGGCCCTCCTGGTTGGAAGGGAATCCCCGAGTCCTTGCCCCTTCTCAAACAGCAACACCACTGACCTCTGGCCACGGGGGGGCCTGGGAGCCCCCTGCTTGGATTAGCCAACATTCAAGGTGGGCGTGTTAGCTCAAGTCATGACCCAGAAGCGTATTCATCATCCGGGCTTCCCCTCTCACATGCTAGGCTATTAGAATCTGCCACTACCCTTTGAATTTTGGAGTAAGTCCCTTCAGGATAACCAGTCCCGAGTGTCTCATTCCCAAGGGTCTTACAAGGGTGTGTGTAAATTTCTGAGAAACAGGGTCTTGGGACGCTCAGGAGGCTGGTGGGATATGAGGGATCCATCCCTATCTTTTAGGTACCCCAACCCCACAAGGCATCCCCGCGCACCCTGTCAGACTGAGCCCCATGTGGCCTCCTCGGCGCAAGGCCGACTTGGAGCTTTGTGTCTCTGCTCTGGCCCCCCACCAGGAGACATCTGGACTGTGGGGGGCACGGTGAGTGTGAGGAGCTCTGAGGACCTGCAGTCAGTCCTAGAGTCCCCACTCCTAAAGACAGTTCTGAGCTAGGGCCCGAAATGCTCTCCCAGGTGGGGGAAACAATCCATGCTATCATCTCTCATGTTCCTGGAAATGAACCTGGTGCTGATTTGCAAGTCACAACAATCAACTTTTTCCCACAGAGCAGGCTTGTCCAAGTACCTGCTAAGCGAGGAGGCATTTCCTTATTTCTTCACATTCAGTATGAACCCAGAATGTTCTAGTAGCTGCAGTTCTGACCCTGAATTCACTTGCTCTATAATCTTAGCCCTATCTTGTGGCCTGTGGCTCCTCCTCCCCATCCTGGAAAGGAGAAAACGCTGACCCTACCCTTGACTCAAAATGGATGTTGAGAATAGAAGTGAGTAGTAGAACCGGATCTGTGGCTCCCACCACCCCCAGCCCACGGAAGCTATCTTATGCAAAGCAGTGACATGGGGCCCCTAAACTTTCGTGGGCAGCAGGTACTTTGAGGTTCTGGGAGCAAGGATTAGTATAAAGTACACTGCGCAGTCAAGCCCGTATCTCTTGGCTGCAAGTACGCCTGAGAACTTAGATTTTTGTCAAGCCCTTTGGGGGCTTCAATGAGCGACGCTTTGCAACTCCATCCCTGTGGTTCTCTCTTGACTCAGGAAGTCTGTGGGATCCCAACATCACCGCTTGCAAGAAGAACGGGACAGCAGTAGAAGTGAATTTTACAACCAGCCCCCTTGGAAACAAATACATGGCTCTCATCCAAAATAACATTGTAATTGGGTTTTCTAACGTGCTGGAGGTACTTCTTCCCTTCATTTCCTAACACCACCCCCGTCCTCGACCTCCAACCTTCCTCACCTTGGTGATGAAAAATGTAGAAACTCTAGGATGCCCTGGACAGGCTCTCAATGCCAACTGAGCGCAGACAGGACTGTCCGTTGTCCTAACGTGCTGGGCTCTTTAGATTGTTAGAGAAACAAGTCCTGGGGAACATCCCTGGAAATGGCCCCAAGAATCCAAAACCAACAAAAGCAGACATTTTCTAAGTAGGAAGTGGATGCTTGTTCACATGGTCTAGTGAACTGAGAGTCTGGGAAGAGCAGTTCCCTCACTGGCTGGTTGCTGTCCTCATTCATATGCTTCACGATGATTCTCCATTTTGTCTCATGTCACCTGCACCAGAACACACCCCCAAGTCGCACTTCGGTGGTGATCCCAGTGACCGGGGAAAGTGAAGGTGCTGCGGTCCAGGTAAGGCTTAAGGAGGTGTTGTGGGGCGGGGCGTGGGGGGAGCTGGACACACAGAGCTGGGCTGCTGTACATTGCTGCTTCCAGCGGCTTCCATGAGCTCCCTCCTGCAACACTCTCCTGCCCACCACCTGGCACTCAGGGACCTCTGCAGGGGTCCCTGTCTCGGGGGCTACAGAAGTGAGGGTGGGGCCAGAGCCAGGTCACGGTCCCTTTTGCTTTTATTCCTGGCTGTTGACTTTCCGTTTTTAGTCACTGAGCCTCACAGTCATTCTGAAACAGGAGTACCATTTAATTGTCCCAACTGCAAAACGAAGCAACAAAGCATTGGAAAGCAGAGGGTTTGGGTTGCAATCAGTGTAGGAACTTTGAAGGGCAGCTGCCACCTTTGACTCTGCTGGGAACAGGATGTTGGACTAGCAGATGCTCTCGGGTCTCTTTCAGCTCCAGGTTTATGACGTGGGGACATGGAGGGTCATAGTGGGACACAGCCATGCCCAAGATCGAAGGAGCTTTTTTTTCTCATCCCTGGAATATAAAGGCAGTACTCAGACGCGCCGGAGGGAGCAGGTTCCTGTCAGCATATTATGACCGCATGACCGCGCCCCTTTTCCCGGGAACTAGACTTTCCTAGTCCCCGGGGAGGTGTCTGTCTCTAGGAGCTCTGCTGCTCTGGGTTTTTTTAGAGGAAGTATTTGCATATGAATTAGGATGTGACCAACCCTTTTAGATAAGGAAACCAGCATGGTAGCAACACGTACAAAGTTTAGGTTCACTATTCAGGAGTCGGAAGGTGTTCCGTCTTGGGTCCCTAGTTTAGATTTTAGGGCTTTGTTATGAAAGTGTGCCCAAGGGAAAAATACCTCATTACCATGCTGGGGTGGGGGCCCCGTTCAAACCAGAAGAGAAGGAGTTTTGGTGGGAAAAGGCATCGGGCTGAGGTTTTGCTCTGAAGCATGATGGGAACCTCCTGAGCCTCTTGTGTTTCCCTCAGCTGACTCCGTACTTCCACACTTGTGGCAATGACTGCATCAGACGCAAAGGAACAGTTGTGCTCTGCCCGTCAGCAGGCACGTCCTTCCCCTGGGATAGTCGTAAGTGCCCAGCCTTTTCTGCAGGGTTGCCAGAGAGGTTCAGGGCCCGAGGGGCCCCACCAGTGGCGCCCTATTCGCTGTGTACCATGGCGTGCACCAGCCCCACGGGAGGGTGAGGGAATCCTGCCCGGGCACACAGGGTTGGGGTGCGGGGCCAGAGGTCGAAGCTGCCCCAGACTGAGAATGAAGGCTTGGTGTATGAATTCACCGCAGGATCCTTTACGAAACAGGGTACACACAGGAAGGGGGTGGGGAATAAACAGCGCAAAATGGATGTGCGGAGTGCTACAGGGACGGGCCGGAAAGTCAGCGGCCTTAGAGGACTGAGTGCGGAGGAGAAGGGACCTTTCATGGCACTGTGGTTTTCTGACCAGACTCAGTGGCCCTGGCCTGCCTGTGACAGTAGCATGGTGTGGTCACATAGCCAACATTTGGATGACAAATGAGGACTATGAGCCCCAAAAGACACGCCTCACTGATGCCTGACAGCAGTAGTTTGGCAAAATGTCTCTCTGCATTCAGAGGTGTCAGTTCTCTCGCTACAGATAGGCAAATTATAAAAATGTTCCCAGAACTAGCTTTTTTTGACACCGGGTAGAGTCAAAAGTTAGAGAGTGGTATTCTGAGAAACTCAGCCGCATGAACTGACAACCCAGGTGCCTGATAATCCTGACTTCGGTGTGGGCACAGTGCCTGGGAGTTCCTGAGCTTACCTGACCCACAAGCCTGTGGGGGTGCCACTACCCCCCAGGTTTGTCCTACAAAACAGCCTTTAAAAACAGCATGCACACGTACTATGTATTACGTAATCGTGCCCACAACATCAATTCATCAAAGAACAAAAAAACCGAATGCGAACTCTGTTACCATGGTGAAAATGCCTGCGTGTATGTGGAGTAAAAAGCCAAAATGATTTTGGGGGAACTTTCTTAAACCTCCTGGGTCCCCTATCCCTTTTGAGAATCTGATGCATGGCCTGCACACTCTGTGGGAAAACGCACCAATCTGCAGACCCCCTAGAGATAATACCAGCCCTTGGTTTTATAGGAATCTAAACTTTTACAAAGTATAGAGTGAAAATCTTAAGCTTCAGAAAAAGGAGATAAATTTGGTTTTGTTTTGCTGAAGGTAAATAAACTTTGTTTTCTCCAGGCAGAGGCATGCTGGGTGGCTGGCTGCCTCTCCTCTCCGCTCTGCTGGTGGCCACATGGGTGCTGGCCGCTGGGATCTGTCTCATGTGGAGGCGCGGTAAGTGGTACAATTCCATTCTTTAAAGAAATCCAAAGGAGCAAATAAGACTTGGAACCTTTTTTTTAAAGGCAATCACATTTTGGTGTTAGGACAAGAGTCAGGTCGCCCTGATGTAATGCCGAGGAGCTCTCCAAAAATACTGGTAAGATGCCAGGGCCACACCTCCCAAGGCAAAGCAGGGATGGGGGCCTCCCAATCTGGTGATGACCACTGGTTTCATTTTTACCACTGAGGCATCTACAAGGACTGCAATGGGCAAAAGATAGCTAATAACAAATTGCATTTTGCCTCTAATGGGTACTCCAAAGCTAGTTCCTAGTTTTTAAAAATAATTCTTCCGTGGTCTAAGAACAACACTCGCTTGAATTCATATACTCTAGGGAGCTTGCCAGCTCTAAAATATCAAGGATTTGAATATGGAATCAGAGTATTTATACCGATACACTGAAAACCTCTGCTTTTCCTTTCCTCCACATGGAGACAAAATATAAATGCACCCTTTGGGTCATTTGTGATGTTGTTGATAGAACAAAATCAGTATCCTAACCTAAGTAAGAAAACCATGTGGAACCTTGACCTTGGGAATACCACTATTTAGGGGATATGGTTTGGCCTGTTAATAGTTACAATACTTTCATAGGTAGTTTCTGTTCTAGAGCACACACAGCATTCCAGTTCGGTTCCAGCTGAAATGGGGTACCGGCTAATCTTATGCAACTATAAAAAACACCTTTACCACCTGCAGATAGAAGTTGGTCCAATCACTGAGCTGACCTGACTCAAAACATGATGTGAAGGACAAGTCAGTGGCCCTGTTTGTATAGGACACTAAGGGTAGGACAATTATAACCACCCACCTAAAACAAAGTACCTCAAACCTAAACCTCCTCAATGAATTTACTTGAAAAGATAAGGCTGAAGAGGACCTATTTAGTATAGAAACTTGGAAAACACATCTTTTAAAGCATCTCTAAGGTTTAGACATCAGTGTGTTTCCGGTGATATGTTTAAAAGGAACACTAGGGACATTTTCCTTTGACAGGAACAATGTCCCTGGTGCTCCGCCAGCCTTTCCTAGCAAGGGATCATTTATTGTTGGTGGTTCAGACCAGAGTGAAAGCCTGCTATTTGCTGTGCACAAATTTGCTGACAACAAATGCTTTCTCTCCCCACAGAAAGCACCAGGAAGGCTCCCTTCCCTACTACCACACTCCTGCCCCCCATTAAGGTTCTTGTGGTCTACCCATGTGAAATATGTTTCCATCACACGGTTTGT
Source organism: Neogale vison (assembly GCF_020171115.1). Classification (NCBI taxonomy): domain Eukaryota; kingdom Metazoa; phylum Chordata; class Mammalia; order Carnivora; family Mustelidae; genus Neogale; species Neogale vison. The sequence goes on along the minus strand of NC_058096.1, from coordinate 201,888,845 downwards.
CACTTCACTGAGTTTCTTCAGAACCACTGCAGAAGTGAGGTTATCCTTGAAGAGTGGCAGAAAAAGAAAATAGCAGAGATGGGTCCGGTGCAATGGCTCACCACTCAGAAGAAAGCAGTGGATAAAGTCATCTTCCTCCTTTCCAATGACGTCAGCCCCAGGTGCGATGGCACCTGTGGCAGGAGTGATGGCAGCCTCCATGAGAATTCCCAAGACCTGTTCCCCCTGGCCTTTAACCTCTTCTGTAGTGATCTGAGAAGCCAGACTCCCCTTCACAAATACATGGTGGTCTATTTTAGAGAGGCTGATACCAAAGACGAATACAGCGCGCTCAGCGTCTGCCCTAGGTACCACCTCATGAAGGATGCGCCTGCTTTCTGTACAGAACTACTCCGTGTCAAGCAGGAGGTGTCAGCAGGAAAGAGGCTGACGGCCTGTTCCCTGTAGCCCACCCGTGAGAAGTGAGGGGCCTTGAAGCCTTCCTACTCCTCCAGTTACAGGTGGAAAGTATCTCAGATGATTGTGAAGTTTCCTGGGTGGGCTATGTGCAGGGAGACGTCACAGACACCTGCTGTATTTAGCATCAGGAGCAGGAAGGATTCCTAAATGAATACATACGTCAAAACGTTTATGCCTGGAAAAACTGTTACAAATACTACTAACTACTGTAGCATTAACTGAAGACAGAAACTAAATTTACAAAGCTAAATCAACTTCACTCCTAAAAGTCAAGGAGAACTGTAAGGCAGAACTATAAGCATTCTGACAACACAATGATAAACACCCTCCAGCTGACCATCCAGTCCTGAATAGCCCATGCACTGCACAGTAACTAGAACTACTTATTTCTCGGACACTCTAAACTTGGTAAATACCGAAGTAAAGCCTTTGTTCATTCACTCAGTAAGTTCATGGGTAAAAAAAACCTTCTATTAGATCCAAAAGCCATTTTTAAAACAGAATAGGGAGTAACAAGCCAAAATCCTCTCTGCTGACCAGATGATGCAGGATACGTGCAGCCACTTGTATTATTGGGGCTTGCAGAGGACCTGCTCCCTCTGAACTAGATTCATGTCTTAGCCAAATCTTGTACAGGTGACTTTTAACGTAGATACCGACACCCATTACCTGCAGACCTGATGTCTACTTTTGCCCAAAGTTACCTATTAAAGGTTATTATCAAGAAATCAGAGTTTCTTGTTTACTATGCGACTTCTCATGTTCAAAACACAAATAATTCCTGCTCTGTTCAAAGTCAGCCCTCTTGGGGAGCCTGGGTGGCTCAGTGGGTTAAGCCGCTGCCTTCCGCTTGGGTCATGATCTCGGGGTCCTGGGATCGAGTCCCGCATCAGGCTCTCTGCTCAGCGGGGAGCCTGCTTCCCTCTCTCTCTCTCTGCCTGACTCTCCATCTACTTGTGATTTCTCTCTGTCAAATAAATAAAATCTTAAAAAAAAAAAAAAAGTCAGCCCTCTTGAAGTAATCTTTTTATAAATAAGTTATAGTAATAGTTTACTTAAATAAAAAATTACCAGAACTAGATATGTATGGTATTTTATGTCTTCCAACTTTTTCCTTTAAAAGTATCTTTTTTGGGGCACCTGAGTGGCTCAGTGGGTTAAAGCCTCTGCCTTCAGCTCCGGTCATGATCCCAGGGTCCTAGGACCAAGCCCCCTATCAGGCTTTCTGCTCAGCAGGGAGCCTGCTTCCCCTCCTCTTTCTCTGCCTGCCTCTCTGCCTACTTTTGATCTCTGTCAAATAAATAAATAAAATCTTAAAAAAAAAAAAAAGTATCTTTTTCTCTGAATGCTTGTCTCTCTCAAACAGTACAATACTGAATCTGCCCTAGAATGTGGGTCAGCTTCCTTGGATGCCTGTCAGTATGTATTTGTAAAGGGTTAAAACTATCCTTAAAGAACCAGGTCTTATGGATAAAATAAAAACCAAAATAAGGAAGCACAGAGTAAAAACTCACCATGTCCAACTTCAGAAGTAGACACTTAGTAATGGCTGAGGCAGTATGTTTAATGTGGTTAAGATCATTTACTTGCATGACCAGTTTTCACATTTATAAGCGCTGGTAACAGAAAGACAAGGCTTATGTCAAAACTTGGACCAGAAACCAACTTCCTCTGAATCAACACCTACCAGTTATAAGAACAATAGGTTGGTTACACTATGTTTAAACACACACACACACACACACACACACACACACACACACACAAAAATACATTTTGCTTTTGGAACTAGGGAGCCATGAATAAATTGTGTTGAAACAGCCCAGAAACAAAATCAATATTGTATAAATTTATTTTGTTAAAAAGCTAAAAAAATAAAGAGCATACAATCTTCAGATTGAAGGCACATATCTTCCATAGTACCCACAAGGTAAAATCCTTTTGTTATTGGGATGGACTCTTCTTCGTTCCTCGCCTACTGATCACATACGTGGGAAACTCATATGCTAATGCCCCAGGACCAGCGTTTCTCCAAGCCCTGAGACTTCCAGCCATCCTGTTCTTTCTATATTCCACTCTTACCTCCATCTCTTTTCAGCCCTACTTTTGTCAACCTCCCTCCCCCTCTGCCACTCCCATTCCACTCCCGTTATCTCCAGTATCTCCAGTTTGGGATGTGCAGATGGTGGACGCAGATGCCCAGCAGGGAGTGGCAGGAATCAGGCATCCCCCCGGTGCTCCCAGCTCTCTGAGCCCATGGGCTGTGCTCACTGACAGCTTCTGTCTCCAGGCAATGGTGTCTCTTCCTCTGACCAGGGGCTCGGAAAGCTTCATCAGAGCCTGGACCACAGGAGCCAGGACCACAGGAGCTAATAGCTGTCTGTAGTTAGATTTTGCTTCAGATCTTTCGCAGATGAAGGTCAAATGAGCTTATTGAGCACAAAGAGTTCCAGAACTTTTCTCTTGGTTCTTCAGAAAAAGGAAAATTGGGGGCTTGATGACTAAGCTGGTAAGCAGCAGCCACCTTATTTATTAGGTAAGGTACGGACGGCAGTCACCTTATTTACCTGCACAAGTGAACAATTACACCTGAATTGTTTCTATTTGGCTTTAGGAAGGAAATGGGTTTTCCTTTTCAGTTTTTGTTCTGTTTTGGTCAGATACGGACTGTCCTCTTTCCCCAAGCCCACCCTGAAGCATGTCGAGTAACAAAGTCAGCCAGCTCAGCCTTAAGTCTTTGCCTCTGGAAATCCAGAGCTCAACTGGTCACCGTCATTTTTATAATCCAACAAAAAAAGAAAAAAAGGACCTTTTCTCTCCCCATTTAGAATTCTAAGAGCACACGAGTCAAAAACAATGTGTACCTGCTGTTAACACACGAGGAAAATGGCACGGCCGGACAGTGAGTCACACACCCACCCTTTGTGGCTGTGTAAGACTGTCTGATGACACTGAGGTCAACCTAAACCAAGGCATGCCAAAACATTTCACATCATCAGGGAGCTCCTGCGACCCTGAGAAAGGGGCAGGAGAATTTACCACTGAAAACTAAGTTCATATTTATTGGTAAATGACCTGGCTACAAAAGCAGGTTATAATTTCACACCAATATCCTGTTGTCAACGTAAAAGTTAAAATTCATTTATTTTCCATGAAACATAAGCATCTAAGTCAATAAATTAAAATATATATATTCTTTAAGAGTCTTTTATACCAGGAGGCCTGTTTTTGGTCTTCTAGTGACTTCCTACCCATTTTTACCAGACGAAAGCAGCTCGCTCTCGTAACATGCGGACACCAAAGCGCTGCCACTCTCTCTGGTAGATCCACAGTTCCTGTGTGGTGTCCAAACAAGCCAGCACGGCCCCTCCTTTCCATGCGATCAGCCGGGGATCCATGTCCTAGGGAAGTGAAGAAAATATTTCAGCAAAAGTAGACAAGACGTATACTTAATCATTTCCTTGAATTTGGGGGCTAAAAAACCCCTGCTGAGTCAATACCTCAAAAGCCGGATTTTTCAACCTGCATTAAAGACTCATCCATAGAGGACCAATGAACTACAGACAACTTTCTGTTCCAACTGATAAGAGAACTTCAGTGTTTATTACTGAAAATGCTACTATTCACTGTTATTCCACAAACAGGCGCCCATATGCAGGAACATACATAAGGAAATCATTATTCTGAAGTTAGAATGGAATAAATATATCCCATTACCCCTTCCTCAGGATTAAAATTAAATAAGAACATCCCCAGGAACTGTTTGTGGGATATAATGAGATACAGACAACAGTCTCTTTCTAAATTCCAGGGTCTGTGTTTCTTTCCGAGATAGTTCAAGCCAGAAGGATCTGTAAATATGCCCTGGTCCAGGACCAGCAACAAATCCTTGATATGAAAGCGAAAACTGGAGTTGTTCTGGCTGACGGGAGACCAGCCAGTCTTCTTGCCCCTACCCAGTTCTTTCCAAAGGCATGGCTTTTGGAAGTCAGTCATGCGAGTCTTGAAGAGCACAGGAGGGACACCCAGGGGTCTGGAGTCCTGGGAACACCCAGGACTCCGGGCCCCTAGCCCAAAGCTCCTTGCACCAAATCTGTGACCTACTGAAATTTTTCCACTTGCCCAAACCTTTAATTAAGAGCTGCCCAGATGCAAGCTCATGGCTCCCAGGATTTTATCTGTCCACATACAACATTATAATTAGAAAGAATCAGTCCTGGTTTCATGTACATATAATTCAACTGCACCATGAACAACAGACCTTGGGCCTTGTGATCACATCCACATTCTCAATAATTCGCCTGAATGAAGGTGGCATTTTGTTGAGAATTCTGTGTTGCAGAAATTCTTGAGCTTTATGAAACATCAAACCACCTCCCACCACGAGGATGGAACTGTACATCTTCTTTTTGGTATCATCAGATGCTGAAAAGACAATGATATTCCTTCAACTTTTTCTCTCCATATCCACCACCACCCTGGGCCAAGTCACCACCATCTTTTGCTTGTTTAAGAGCCTCCTCAAAGATCTCTCTCCAACCCATCCTCAGCAATGCAGACAGAAGAATCTGGCAAAACACCAACGTGAACAAGTTGCTACCATACCACACCCTGCTACTTGCAGGATTAGGACCAAAATCTCCACAGGGACCTACGACATCCAATGTGGCACGTATACATGGCTTCTCTAGCTCCATCCTGGCCCCAGCCCCCCAGCCACACTGCCTCCACACAGGCCTCTTCCTCTGCCCGGAATGCCATCCTGTCTGTGACAGGCTAACCCCCATTCACCTCCTAGATCTCTCAAGTGGCTCTTCCCCAAGGAAGGCTTCCCTGGCAAGCCTCCCACCTTCCACACTTCTTTCTCCTAATAAAAATCCCTTACTAAATCCTATCAGAAGCTCTGAAAGCCAGTATCCTTTAGTTCGACTTTGCAGCCCCTGCTACAGTTGTAATTTCCAATTTGTGCGGCAATTTAACTTCTTCGGTCTCCTCTAGTAGGCTATATGCCCAACAAGGCCAGGAACCAACTCCTAATACCAGACAATGCGAGCACAAAGCAGGAGCTCCACAGTTTTTCAATGCATATGCAATGCTGCAAAACCACACTCTAGCTTGGCCGCCTTCACCCAACCAGCTTCCAAACCATACTTACAACAGCAGTCAATGCTGTGAAGAATGGCTTTATCCAGGCCCAGGGCTTTCCCTTCAAATAGCGAGATGGCAGTCTTCCTGGACATCAGTGCTGTGAGAGCCTCCTCAGATTCATTGCCAGCCATCAGACAGTCTCCCTGGGAGGATCCCAAATCCACCTCCTGGGCATGGAGTCTTTCTGGAAGATCGGAAGACTGGCCACGAAGATCCCCCTCAAATCCAATGGGTTTGGATGCAGACTTTCGGTCAGCAGTAGCTTTGGCAGACTTTAAATCAAGCAAAAGGACAATCAAGTGGATGGTTGGACTGTAACAGAACAGTGTGGATGTTTCCCAGCTAGACGCCACCCCTCCCTGGGGCACTATTTACACCACCATAAAACAAAGGTGCATCACTGTGGTGCAAGGGAACGGCATATCAGTTCATAGCCAACCACCCAGACCCACTCCCAGCTTGCCTGGTACTGAAACGTGGTGTGCAAAAGAGGAGGATGTGCTGACAATTCCAAAGTAGTCAATAACAGTCAGGGCAAGTCTCATGACCTTACTATCACCCATTGGATTTTAAAATTGATACGTCAGCGTACATGGGCATTTCCCCCTTGAACAGAATTTTTAAGTGGTGTATTTCAGTAGGATTCTTGCGCCTGTAGCTACTGTGGAACCCTCATTTTCAGATCTTATCTAACCACCTCATGCTCAGGGACAAGGTCTAGAAAAGGTTTAGAGCTCTCCTCTCTCCATCATGAGCTGCTGTTTCATTGGCAGGGAAGAGCTTTTTGTGCCCCTATATCAGACATCCTATTACTGGGACCATTAGCTCTGGACAAAAGAATTCAGTTTTGTGCCTAGACCACATACTGTTTAAGTTATAATTTTTAAAATAGGTGAGATTTTACTGAGAACATGCCCTACTGAATAAAAAAGAAATAATGTATACACCAAAAAGAAGTATCTTCATTAAACTAACTTTTAAATGTATGAACTGGTATTCTGAAAATTGAATTAATGTCTGCTGAAGGAAGAAATCTGTCATCTGGATTTTAAATTTGGACTTCATTTCATATACAGTTCTAAAAACAGTATTAGCTTTAGCATGCAGTCATATTGCAGTGACTGCCAATGATCCATTAATGACAGGCAAACTGCTGCAGCGGCAAGACTGTCCCCTCTCACACTGGAATCACTGCAGACCTGTTCCTGCTTGCTCTGCGTGGCTAGCAGGTAATGCTCATCATGAGGATCCTCAGGGTCTCCCTGGGATCTGTGCTGCAAAGTTGTCATTTTCTGTCCCACAATTCCAAAAGTTGCAGGGTAAAACAAAGCCATTGGAGCCTGTGCAAGGAAGGAAAAAAGAATGATCAACCAAGGACACTGCCTTCTGAAAAAACTGATCCATTAAATTCTGTTCTTCCCAAAACAAAACTGGCAGATCAGATCCTAGAAGGCAGACTAAATAAGCATTTGCTTTTGGGAGTAGCATTATTTCCTCATTGCACAAGAGGCCAGAAAACTTACAGAAATCATCCAACTGAGTGAGTGATATGACACCAGAGAGAAATGTCAAAGCAAATGTAATGCAAGTGCTGGGATGCCTGGGTGGCTCAGATGTCTGCCTTCTGCTCAGGTCATAACTCAGGGGTCCCAGGATCGAACCCCACATGTGGCTCCTTGAGTAGGAAGTCTGCTTCTCCCGCTCCCTGCTCCTTCTCTCTCAATAAATAAAATTTTTTAAAAAATGTAATGCAAGTACACAATAAGCTACTTTATAATTTCTTAGAACAGTACTCCTCTCTCTAAATAATAACTAATCATGTAGTGGCTAATTAAAAAGTCGATCCTCGGAACTATTCTAATCTGTATTCTACTGGTGGCTTAAAAGCTGGTTTAGTGAACAATCTAAGCCAGTCAGCACTCCGACTTCATGAGGTTTCAGACAAGTACACTTTCTCTCAGTCTCATTGAACCTGGCTGGCTTTCTTTCTGTCCATGAAAATATACAGCCATATATTACCTGGAGTTTTTCATCTCCTAATCGAAACTGGTAAAGTAGGGCAGGGGAATCTGGATGGCGAATCTGAAACTCGTGATCCTGAAGTCCAGAGATGTCCTGATTCCAGGAAAAGATGCTATCAGTGAAGAGTGCATGTAAACTCCTCAAATGACAGTTAAGCCTCTCCACCATCTGAATTACCTACATCAAGGCTGCCCTGCAATTTTCTGCCATCCGCCCCCCCCGCCCCCCGGTACAACTGGAACTTAATAAAACAAGAGTCCAAAAATACCCTGCTTCCCTTTCAACGTTTCTGAAATTTCTACCATCTTCAACAAGGACCCAAATCAGTAAGTCAATTCCCTTAGTAACTGGGAAATGATACCCAGTCTTAGGTTTCTCAAAATTTTGTTATTTAGAATTAGATTGCTTGAAAAGTGTCAGGGAAAAGAAAAGACCTGAAATAGAGAGCATAAGAAGGTAGGAGTACACATATGGCAATGGTAACATGTTGACTGTTCACAACACTAAGAAAGTGCTTCAACTGATGCCATTCTTTTAAATGTCCATACCTATGCATTCATTACACCTGACATCTTCTAAAGAGAGACAAATTTGCTAAATACTTTCTCTTTGAAAAGCCAGCTGTATTTTCCAGAACCTGAGACTACCTAACAGCGCTGACCTTACCAAAACACTCTCACTCCTTAAGAACTTCAAGTCCCTCTCAACTTAAGTTGAAAGGTTAGCATAATACTATTACATTTTTAATTGCCTTTGAATTATCTTAAAATTTTCCCAGAAACAAAAATAACCAGCACTTTTGATTTTGCTCTCACCTGATCTAAATGACAGAAAGTTTCTTTAAGGTGCTGCAGAAGAAGACAATCCATTTTGTTCGTTAGCTGGCATTCTCGGTAAGGGAACCCGGCTCGCTGCATCAGCCAGTAGAAACACCTCGACACGTCAGACCCCCCATAGGCCAGACAGAGTCTAGAGTTAGAAGAAAAGGCAGGTGGGTAATCTGTTGGTCAAGAAGGTACAAAGGGCATTTCAAAAACTCAATCCGGCACAGTGAAACATGACAAGTCTCAAAAGATGTTTACAGTAGGAATAAAAATGAAAGGACAGGGGGCGCCTGAGTGGCTCACTGGGTTGAGCCTCTGCCTTCGGCTCGGGTCATGATCTCAGGGTTCTGGGATCGAGCCCCACATCAGGTTCTCTGCTCAGCGGGGAGTCTGCTTCCTCCTCTCCCTCTACCTGCCTCTCTACCTTCTCATGATCTCTCTGTCAAACAAATAAATAAAATCTTTAAAAAAAAAAGAAAGGACAGGATGGATGGATGGGAGGTAGAAATGGAACTCTGGCAAGCGACCAGTGGTGGGCATCTAGCAGCAGTCATGCTATTTGCAAAAAAGTTTCCAAGAAACAGAATACTCACAACTAAATGCAACTCATTTCTAAGACACTCTGTTTACTGTATGAGAGTTGTCTGCCTGTCCATACTCACCAGTATATCAAGTTGACAGGCAATAACACCACAAGACAAACTCATAGGAGAAAACTTTAAAAAGAGTATACTACCCACTAACTGAATGCGTCTAGGGTTTGGGAAAAGCCCTGCATGTTATTTTAGAGGTGGGAGACCCAGGCCCAGTGTTTTCTCCATGTTCTGAGAACCAATAGCATTAAGTAACACATAAGCAATGGACGAGCCAAATGAATGTATGCTGGATTTTAGAATGCATCATAATCTGGGGTGCGAGGCAACAGATCAACCTTTCTTATGAACTGCTTAGCTCCTCTTTTAAATGTTTCTATACCCTGCATCTCGAACTATCAACGTGAGGGATAGGAAGAACTCAGCATCCTGAAGAAGCCTTCCTGGGAGCACAAAATTACTGCAGAGATCTTGTGCACTGCCTGAGTGTGCTCACCTGTGCTGGGCTTGTCGCAGGAAGGAGAAGCAGCAAACCTGCTCCTGAGAGTTATTTTATTACCTCAGTGATGGTATCAGTGATGACATCACGAAGGGACTTGACCAGAAAGCTACTAATCACTCACCGAATAACTACAACAAAAGCAAATACTCACAATGCTAGAAAGAGAATTCGGAAAACCTCTTTTCCCCGACATGACCTGCCTAAATGAAGCTTTGCTATGAGCAAACTGGTATGTCTACAGCAGACCACAGCAAGACAAAGAGCTGCTTCTGTGGGAAAGCACACAATGCAAGCCAGGATTTTCAGGAGCTGCTGATGTGAACTCACAGTGGAGAGTTCTAACAGGAAGGATAAAATCAGTGGTTTATAGAATTTGCACTTCCACAATCTGGGTATACTATGCAAACTTTGAATATATAATTCCTTATAAAAATTTTCTTTTTAGCTTCTGATTCTTTATAGCAGAACAGGCTGTAAGGGGAAAAGGAGCAGAGAACGCAACTTTCCAAGGTTCTTACCGAGTATTCCGATGCGAGACCCCATCCTCCACACAGCACACACTTGTCTTCTGGTCTCCAACATCTACGATACATGTGCTGCTTAAACCACTTCCGAAGGTGGCACAGACAGACTCCTGATGGACCACAATCCCTGAAACACAAAGGCAGAGGAACAATCAGCTAGGGAGCAGTAAAGAGCTGAGGACGAATCATCAGTTAAATTCTGGGAACACCTGGGCAATTGTCTAAGCAAGACTGAGACACTCAGAATAAGCATTTCAATACAGCACTGACTTAAATTAATGTCAGTAAAAAAGAAAAACAAATCTCATTTCAAGCAGCTTTCTCTGGAATATCCAGACTTACCTGAAAAACCCATCTTCATTAGGATCATATTCACTAATTCTTTCACGTGCTGTTTATTATAGATATCAGGAATTAGCAAGATACATCTATAATACTTAAAAAGAAGAAGAACAACAAAAAAAGTTAATATTAAAATCCGGCCAAAATAAATGTCATTATACTGATCTTCAGAGAGAATTCTCTCTAAAGGATGGCAGCAATGGTTAGAGGCCCAGAACAAAAGCTCAAACCTCTCTGCTATCTTATAGGTTTAACAAAAAAATAGAAAAATTTGAAATTGTGTGGGTTTTTCCCCCCTTTAAATTATTAAAAACTTGTGAAATGGTATCACAATCCCAGATTTCAAGATATACTACAAAGCTATAATAATCAAAACAGTATGGTAAAGGCACAAAAATACACAGATCAATGGAACACAACAGAGCCCAAAAACAGATCCACACTTAAGCAATAAATTGATCTCCGACAAAGGCAGCAAGAATATGCAATGGGAAAGACAGTGTCTTCAATAAATGGTGCTGGGAAAACTGGACAGCTACATGAAAAAGAATGAAAGTAGACCACTTTCTCACACCATGACAAAAATAAACTCAAAATGGGTTAAACACATAAGTATGAGACCTGAATCCATAAACTCCTAGAAGAAAACATAGGCAAGTTCTTTGACAACAGCCCCAATTTTTCTAGAGATGTCTCCTGAGACAAGGAAACAAAAACAAAAATAAACTAGTAGGACTACACCAAAACAAAAAGTTTGCACAGAGAAGGAAACCATCAACAAAATAAAAAGACGACCTACTTAGTTGGAGAAGATATCTGCAAATGATATTTGATAAGAGATTAATATATTGTCAAAATATATAAAGAACTTACATAACTCAACCAGAAAAACAAATAATCCAATTAAAAATACAGGCAGAGGATCTGAATAGACATTTCCCAAAGAACATAGGCAGATGGCCAACAGACACGGAGAGATGCTCAACATCACTTATTAACAGGGAAATGCAAGCTCAAAACCACAATGAGGGGGCGCCTGGGTGGCTCAGTGGGTTAAGCCGCTGCCTTCGGCTCAGGTCATGATTTCAGGGTCCTGGGATCGAGTCCCGCATCGGGCCCTCTGCTCAGCAGGGAGCCTGCTTCCTTCTCTCTCTCTGCCTGCCTCTCCATCTACTTGTGATTTCTCTCTGTCAAATAAATAAATAAAATCTTTAAAAAAAAAAAAACAAAAACACCACAATGAGCTATCACCTCGCACCTGTCAGAATGATTACTACCAAACAAACAAGAAATAGTAAGTGTTGGGGAGGATGTGGAGAAAAAGTGGGAAGGTAAATTGGTATAGCTACTATGGAAAACAGAATGGAGAGTCCTAAAAAATTAAAAATAGAAATAATACATGACCCAGTAATTCCACTACTGGCTATTACCCAAAGAAAATTAAAACAGTAATTTGAAAGAATACATGTACAGCCATGTTCACTGCAACAGTGTTTACAACAGCCCAGATATGGAAGAAACCTCAGTGTACGTCAATAGATTAATGGGTATAGAAGATGTGGTATGGGACGACTGGGTGATTCAATGGGTTAAAGCCTCTGCCTTCAGCTCAGGTCATGATCTCAGGGTCCTGGGATCGAGTCCCACATCGGGCTCTCTGCTGAACAGGGAGCCTGCTTCCCCCTCTCGCTGCCTGTCTCTCTCTGTCAAATAAATAAATAAAATCTTAAAAAAAAAAAGATGTGGTATGTATATACAATGGAATATGACTCAACCATAAAAAGTAGTAAGATCTTGCCATTTGCAACAACTTGGGTGGACCTTATGCTAAGTGAAATTGGTCAGAGAAAAACAATTACCACACAAATTCACTTATATGCGGAATCCAAAAAAAAAAAAAAAACAAAAACAAAAAAAGCAGAAACAGACCCATAAATACAGAGAATAAACTGGGGGCTGTCAGAGTGGAGAAAGGGAGGGAGATGGGCAAAATGGGTGAAAGGGAGTTGGAGGTAACGGCCAGTTATGGAATGAATAAGCCATGGGGATGAAAGATACCTCAGCACAAGGAGTACAGTCAATAGTACTGTAATAGCACTGTGTGGTGACAGATGGTAACTACACTTGGGGCAACAACATTATGTACAAGGTTGTCCAATCACTGTGTTTGACACCTAAAACTGATAAAACCTTGTGTCTCATCTGTATTTCAGCCAAAAAAGAAAAAAAAAACAAAACCCAAAAAACCTTGTGAAATTAAAAATAAGACAACAAATGTGAACTGAAAAAGGTCCAAAGAGAAGATATAAACATGAGCAAGGCTTCTGGTTGCAGAGCAGTAGATAGGCCACAACAGAAAAAAACAAAATAAGAAAAAGAGAAATCACCAGAGATGAAGTCAGTGAAGAAGGAAAGCTATCCTCAACACCTTAGGATGAGAATGCTTCAAGGACACTAGATTACAAACAACTCACTAATATGTACTTTTACTGATCAAGACTCTTTTTTTTTTTTTCCAGTTTATTTATTTTCAGAAAAACAGTATCTGATCAAGACTCTTAACGTCAGTTCAGGTAACTGAATTTAGCTCACCTTTAAATCTTTCAGCGGGATTTCCAAGTATTTTTGGATTGCATGAGACCATATTACTTCAATATCTGCCAGAACAGCAGTAAGGGAGCCCCCAGGTCCTGGGTGAATATTTAACTGACCTCTTCTGATAGGCCAGTGAATATTGTAACAGTCCAATGGATTAACGTACAAGGCCTAGAAAAGACAGGGAGATGAATACATTATTAAAACTTCTCTTGGGCATTTTCTGGATCCACATTAAAAAAATCTAGGGCCAGAGTTATGATTTACATTTGCTGACTATTCCAAATGTTGAGAGTGGAGTATCTAACATCACAGGAGCCAGTGTGAGTATCTGGGCCTGCAAGAGAGATTATGAACTCTAGGAAACAACTAGAACTGGACGGCACTGCAAATGTGCCTACCTCTTCTCCCACCAAAAACTCCGGATGATGAGATGTGTTTGTCCACTTATTTCCAGAACAGTGATCTAAAATTGCAGGTCGCATCTGCTTGTTGTAGGAGCGTGCCTGAAACAACAAAATTATCTGAATTTATGTAAGAAAAAGGAGGGAGGAGAAGAGAAATGTAGTATGAATCCTCTTTTCTCCGCTCTCATAGACCAGATACAGTAGCAAAACTAAATCACAAATCCTAAATATTTGGCAAAATAATAACTATTCACAAAAAGATTCTTTTGGCCTTTTCCAAAATTGTGATTTTTTTTCCCCTGTGGTTTTAATATCTAGGCTGTGATTCATAGCCAGTCCAAAATTAATACTGCACTCTGTTTAAAGCTGAATATACATTTATGTATCATACCAACTCATGTCCATTTCTTTTTCTTTTTTTTAAAAGATTTTATTTATTTATTTGACAGATAGAGATCACAAGTAGGCAGAGAGGCAGGCAGAGAGAGAGGAGGAAGCAGGCTCCCTGCTGAGCAGAGAGCCTGATGCGGGGCTCGATCCCAGGACCCTGGGATCATGACCTAAGCCGAAGGCAGAGGCTTTAACCCACTGAGCCACCCAGGCACCCCCTCATGTCCATTTCTAATAGTATTTTTTATCATATTAAAATGGCACATGTAGTAAGAATATTGCTTCCCACCAAGATCCTGGAATTACACACTTTTAAGACTCTCAAGTACACTATAAATTTTTATCAACTTGCCAAAGAAACACCATCTTTTAAATTATTCATCTTGCCCAAGCATTTGTGACACCGATTTGGTTATTATGTAGGTGGTTAAGAATGGTTTTCTTCCTTTTTTAAAGAAATCTCATCTTTAGTTTGCATAATGAAATCATGAATAGCACTTATAGACAGAACAGCGGTGACAGAATGAATATGAAGAAAGAGTGAAGACTGAACCTGTTCAGGGGACACGGGAATCCGTCTTGTACCATTTGACATCTTTTTAGACCATATTGCTTGATCCACCATTTTAAGGCCATTTTGTCTTTGTTCATTACTTTCTGGTTTCTGGGGAGAAAAGTGAAAGATGAGCGGCACAAAGGATTTAGTGAAAAAAGAACACAATGTGGCAAACTACTGACTTAATCCATCAAGAGGAAATGTCTGCTCATAAACAAGTAGCTGCATTTCCTTAATTTCTGCCATATATATCAATCTTTAGGATTCAAAGTAATCTTTTTATTATTTATAAATAAAAAATCAGAAAGGAACCCTTACCATAAACCAACTATTTGCAAAAATCTACAACAACCTTAAGTGAAGTTTGAGTGATAAAACTGTTCATGGCACTAAGCACTGGATAGCTACTGAGTATTTACAGAGTATTTTAGAGACTTTTCCAAACATTTCCATAATTCTCATATATAATTCTCATATAATTTTGTAACAATGTTTTATTCACTCAGGTTATTTTGTTTATTCAGCAGGTATTCCACTCCCTGTAAAGAACACATCTATAAATATCTCCATGGAAAAGTTACTGTTTTCTATCAACTTTTACTCCTGAGATTTATGTCCTATTGTAGAAGTGTAAGATCCAAAGACAGAAATGGATTTAGACTCTTACACCCTCAAGTTACACTTAAGCTTAGAGATGGACTTAGGTAGTCTTGCTAAAAAAAGTGGAACCTTAAAGCTTACTAACAGAAGTACAGAAACTTCAAGTTCCTAAAACTATCATTTAAAACTTAAATGTGGATTACAAAGCAATACGCATATTTTCACATCTACCATGAAAAATGTTTCTGATAATTACTATCTGCAAGGTAGGATAAAGTAAATGCTAACTGCAAGGATATATACAGTCTTGCCTTTATATTATAATTTGATCTAAAACTGGAGAAGGCAATTATAACAATTCAATTTGCTTATGGACTGAAAATACAAACTCAATATAAATTCTAAGTATCTGAAAGAGAAAAATATGTCTGTTAAGAGACCTTAATACATCAGTAAGTGAGTGACAATTCTATACCTTCCATTAAAAATCACCTTCATCAATACCCAATTCACACTGATGGGTTAAAATAATTTGATTTGCTTTTGTCATAATTATTTCTCTACAATCTAAAACCACTAGCTCACATGAAAAATGCTACTTGTAACCCTGAATGTTATTATTGTGAAGCACATTAAAGCTATGAAGATGTTAATTCAAGTATACACAGCATACTTGAAAGTCCAAGCTCTCCCAGGAAAATCACCTTGGGCTTTCTCTCCAGATCCTTCATTTCTTTTCTTTTTCTTTCTTTCTTTCTTTCTTTTTTAAGATTTTATTTATTTGAGAGAGAGAGAGAATGAGAGAACCAGAGAGAGAGAGAGTGAGCGAGCATGAGAAGGGGGAGAGTCAGAGGGAGAAGCAGACTTTCTGCTGAGCAGGGAGCCTGATATAGGACTCCTGATCCTGGGACTCCAGGATCACGACCTGAGCCAAAGGCAGTCGCTTAACAAACTGAGCCACCCAGGTGCTCCAGATCCTCCAGTTCTGACTTACATTTAATCCTTCCCTTAGGAGCCAGCTGTCCTTATATAGTGGCTGCCCTTGTTGTTTGTGCCTTCGTGCGATGACATGAGGAATGCTGGCAGGAAGTGTGTCTGTGGCTCGACCAATCCTTAAGGTTGTTGAACCTGGATGTATGACAACAATGAAGTTGCTCTGGATTTGCTGCGAATATAAAACATGGGAGCGTGACCTTAGTAAATAACATACAGGTAACAGGCTAGACTAACAAGTGAGTCTCCTGTAAAGACTATCAGACTCAGGTATCAAAATAATTCAGTGAAGGTAGCTCTCTGAGAGGCAACCAATTACTGCTCTCTGCAGAATGCAAACTCTTTTCCAGTATCTGTGCTCCCAGGATCTGACTCACAGTACACAGGTCAACATCTGTTCAAATGAACAGAACGATAAATATCCAATATAAGTTAACTTACAATTACTGAGCATTTCTGTGCCAGTACTGGGGGTACAATGGTGAACCAAGACAAAATCCCAACCACCAGAGACCTTTTACTCTACTAGGGGAAACAGACAAGGAGTAAGCATAGGGAATACTATGACTAGCAAAATACTAGTTATATCTGAATCACCTAAAGATGCTTGTAGATTTAAAAAAAAAAAAAAGCTAGACTCTAAGCATACACTACAAATTTTCTGATTCAGAATTTTCAGAGAGGGAACCTAAGTATCTGCAACTTTCAAAAGTTCCTGAGGTGATCATCATGACCACTCAGGTTTACCAACCACTGATCAAACAGGTTAGGGAAGAAATTCACATAAGCACAGAATTATTATTTTGTAATGCTGGAAAGTAAGGCGTTATACTTCAACTACTTCTGAGTGTATGCATAAACCACATTTTGGTCATTGTTTTGTTTTTGTTTTTGTTTTTTTATTTGACAGAAATCATAAGCAGGGAGGGAGGCAGGCCCCCCGCCGAGCAGAGAGCCTGACTCGGGGCTTTCTGGTCTCTTTAACCTTCTTAATCTAGAACTCTCTCGATATCTTAACTCACCATCATGACTTCTAGGTCCGCACACAGGTTAACTCCCTTTGCCTGCCATGTCCTTTCTCCCTGGTAAACCTTACTTCTCCCTTCAGTTCTGAAGTTAAATGTTATTAGACTAGGGTTGTTTTCCCTGTGCAATATAATTTTCACGGCAACTGTCATGCTTGTAATTAGTTACTGTCTGCCCCCCCAACAGACAAAAACCTTCATGTAAGAAGGGATCACCTGTGTCTTGTTCACTACTCTGTGCCTAGCAGAAGACACACAGGAGCCTAGAAAGTGTCTGCTGAATGCACCTCTTCCGTGGGGTTGGCATGATGTTAAATAGGACTTCCCGAGCTTTTCTGGAATATGGCTGACATCTGTCCAGTAGACTGCAGTAAAAAGATGAAGCCGCTTGCCATCAGGGACACCTGTACCTCATTTACAGCACATAGGCTGCAGCACATTGACTGGAAAGTTCTGGGGTTAGGAATGGCAGTTTCCCAAAAGTGTGGACAAATAATTTTTAATAATTCCATATTTATATTAACAAATTAGGAAAAAAACTAGCTGGTAGGTCCCACAAATCATTTCCCAGAATAGTACCGCTTAAATAAGACTGAGTAAAAAGGTACTAACTAACAAAAGGATGTTTAACAACAAACTAACTAAACTAACTAACAAACTAAAGGGTATTCTAAAACGACTGAGGAAATGCCGCTACAGTGATTAAGGGCCCAGGCTATGGATTCACAGACTTGGCTTCCAATTCATACTGCAGCACTTTCTTCCTCTGGATGAAGCTCCCACCTCACCGTTATTGCGAGGATTCAGCCAGTTTATCAGTCTGGCTAGCTCTTCCAAAGTTCTCCACCGCCTTCCAGAAGAGACCCGACTCTGGCTTTGAGACTCTTGTGATAGGCTCTGCTAAGATCTCCAGCGTCACCTTTTGCACCTTCTTCCTCACTTCCAGACATCCTGATCGCCAAAACTTCGTATGATCACCAAAACTTCACATTCTCTCCTGGCCCAGGTCACTTCCACACTGTTCTCCTTCCCTGAGATTCCCCCTGACTCCTGATCATTCTTCAGGTCTTGGTCCTGAGGTCACTTCCTTTTCAACCACCCCAGGCCATCAGGGCTAAGGGGGTACCGGCGGTGCATGCCCAACACCTCCCTATGGCCTTCCGCACTAGCCGGTCCCACGCCATGCCCTCATACCTGCTGCCCCCTGCCCAACTGTGAGCTCTACCCTCCAGCCTCCCACTCACAGAATGAGAGAATCCTAGAGGGTGAGAACCGGCAAGGCCCTACAGACCAGCCACTCTGCTGCCTCAACTCCATGGGTGGAGAAACTGAGGCCTGTACCACAGGAAGAACCACCCTGGGGGGTTTACGGGGACAGGGTGCTGTATATATCCTACTGCTGCCTGGCCGGCGGGGTGTTATGCTTAACCCACCCACCAGTTAGGGAACTGCCTGAGACGTCAACATGAAACTGAACATTTCAATGCCTTCTTACTTTTGCTGTGAATTTGCCCATTTTCCTACGGGAACGTTGATTTTTCTCACTGATCAGTAAGCACACACACGCGCACGCGCGCACACACACGTGCTCCGTGCCTGCCCTGCAACTCCAAATAATTCTTTCTGGTGAGCAGGATTTGCTCTTGCTCTGTCTGGTTCTGACACACAAACTCTTCACGTCTACTCAGACAGTCGCCTGCCTTGGATTTTCCTAGCGTTCTGCTTGAACTGGACTCCACGCCCTGACGTCTCTCCTTCACAAAGGAATACGCCTGCCCCGCCAACTGTCTCTGCCGGGTGCCAAACTACCTGCGGTCAAGGACACCCCACGGCAGCGTGGAAGGCGGGTGAAAGCCCGGTCCCGGTTCCGGTTCCGCGGCCGGCCGGCGACGGAACTACCCCGTGCACGAGCCACCAAGGTGTGTGTGTGTGTGTGTCGGGGGGAGGCCCGGAAGCCTCGCGTCACCACCTCCCTCCCTTCCCCCGCCTGCCTCCCCTCCCCCGCCTGCCTCCCCTCCCCCGCCTGCCTCCCCTCCCCCGCCTGCCTCCCCTCCCCCGCCCGCCCGGAAGGCCCTCAGCGAGACCCGCCCCCGGCGCCGCGTCTCACCTCCTGCAGCGACTCCGGCACTAGAGCGGGCACGATGGGCCTTTTCACACCGCGCTGCTCCTTCTCCTTCTCCCCGCCCTTCTCCTTCCCGTTCTCCCCGTCCCCCTTCTCCGCCTGGGTCATTGCGGCGGCGGACGCCTACCGGCTTCCACCCTCAGGGACGCGCCGCGCCGCGCCGCTGGAGCTGGAGGGCCCCCGCGCACGCGCAACCTGCCAGCCGGCTTCTCGGCAACCAAGATGGCCGCCGGGCAGCTACCCCGGAGACTTCCGAGAAAGCGGAGGGGCGGAGCCACCCGGAGGAGGGGGCGGGGAGGGGGTGGGGCGTGATGGGTGAGTGTTGCTGCGATTGGTCCTGGCGGTAGCATGCCCACTGCCGACTTGTTATTATTTCGAGGGCTTACGCAGAAGCAGCGGGTACGCGGCTTTTGGCTTAGCTCACGGCTTCTTTACTGGCTTCCAAGACCCCACGCATATTCTAGTTCTCATACAGCGCTGGTGATGCTCAGTCCAGCCTCTGATGTTAAGGTGTTCTTGAATTAGGGCGCCTCACTCCACATCCCTTGCGCCAATTTATCCAGTTTCGTGGCTTTACATATGAAGATAACTCCCAAATACGTGATTCCCGTCTGGAAGTCTCCCTGAGATCCGGACTGACAACCAGTTGCCTGGTATCTCCATTTGGATATCCACAAGGCATTGGAAACTTAAATGAGCCCAAACTGACTCTTGATCCGTTCGCCCCCACACCCCAACACAACGGTCTCTCTCACCATCTCAGTAAATAACACTTCGATTCTTCAGTTGTCCAATCCATCAGCAAATCCTGTTGTCGCTAAAATACATCTTGAGCGAACGCACTTTTCCATTCCTACTGCTACTACTTAGCCCAAACTACCATCTCACCGGGTAACAGCCTTTTAACCCAACTCTCTGCTTGGTCTTGTCCTCCCCTTCAGTCTGTTCTTCAGTCGGTCGCCCAAGTGTCAAGTTTTAAAGTATGTAGTTAAGACAATCAGTACTACATACCCAGCACTCCATATAATAGCACCAATGAGTATTCTCAAAAATTAAACCCATGCTTTGTTTCTTGGCTCATGGAACAGAATCTAAACTAACTACAGCCTAGAAAGCCATTCTTAATCCAGTCCCTGCTACATCACTAAATTCACCTCATCTCTCTCCTTCTGTTGGCATTTCCAGCTACACTTACTTTCAGCCTCTCAGATATGTCAAGCCCCTCCCATCACTGAGCCACCACTCATGCTGTTGCCTTTTGCCTGGGGTTCTCTTCCTTCAGTGTGCTCATTTTCAGCCCGTCTCAACCCAAATGTCACCTCAGAGAAGCCTCCCTGTTATCTTACTACCTCTGAACCAGATTAAGTCTGTACTTGCCTGCTCACCGTTTCCCACACTAAAAAGTAAGTTCCATGAGGAGGAACTTTGTCTTACTCTCCACCATCATCTTCAGCACATAGTAGGCACCCAATAAATATTGGTGGACTAAATACTGCTGAATGAAGAATCCCTTGAAGAAGGAATTTAATCCCACTTCATAGAGGAGTACACTGGGATAGAACGACATGACTTAGTCAAGAACATAAGCTATTGAGTAGCAAAGACAATAAGTGAACACTGGCCACTTAACAGGCTACTTTCTGCCCTACAGTGGTCTACCTCATGCTCAGAGAGAGAGAGCTAAATACCAGAGGCAGTCGGGACTGTAGAATAGCCCTAAAAAAAATAGAGTCCTGCAGAGGAGTTAGGGGGAGGGGGAGGAGCACAGGATCATGAATCACATGCACAGAGAAGCCATCACGTCCTGAGACTACCCAGGTCTTCTCCCCACTTAAGTGCTTTGACAGAATGACCTCTGCCATTCGCTAGCCACACAATCACAAAACTTTGCTGAGTCCTTGCTTGTTATCTGTATAATGCAAGTATCCTCTACCTACTGTAGTGTCAGAATATGTAAAAGATAAAATGTCTGACACAGACTTGAATGATCAATAACTGTCTCTATTATCCTTAACCTGAAAATTGTAATTGCCCCTTCCCTTATGTTGGAAGATCAGTAGCTCATGCCACCACATCTCCACTTCCTGGCAAACAGGGTTGAATAAATACATCCAAGTAAATATAAAAATGCCTTTACCCAGGGTACCTGGGTGCCTCAGTTGGCTAAGCCTCTGCTTTCAGCTCAGGTCATGATCCCAGGGTCCAGGGTTTGAGCCCAGTGTTAGGGTCCCTCCTCTTCCTTTGCACAACCAGCCACCCCCCCCACCAAGTTGTGTGCTCATTCATTCTCTCAAAATCTTAAAAAAAATGCTTTTACCTGAACACTTTGGTTCAAAGACTGTTAAACACAAAGCAGAATTATCTGTATTATTCATCTTTCCAACAGATAATTTAGTGCCTATCACATGCAGTCACTATTCACAGCACTTCGGTAAAAAAGACAAAATCCCAACCTCATCGAGCTTCCATTCTAGTCATAGAATGTGAGTTATCAGCATTCACAGGGTGTGTGTATGTGTGTGTGTGAAAGCTAACAGGCAGTATCTTAAGCAATGTTTTAGAATTCAAATTTGTCAGTATAACACAGAAGTCTATGATTTTAAAGACCACCTAGCCAATCTTCATTTTGTAACTCAGGTTTGTCGATTATGGCTTTATAATTACCCCGATAATTATATATGATAGCAAATCTGATACTCTGTATTAAAGATTCATAGGACAAATACGTTTCAAGATAAAATTGTATGCATACTACTGGAATAAATACAATGTGATTTATTTATAAATGAGAACAAATTAACAATGAATACTATTTCAAGTTAAAAAGGTGACACTATATTCAATACAGAATACACAACCTTTTATTTTTCTTCAAATTTGGAGTTTTTTAATTATACAAAGATGAGAAGTCAAGGTCTGTAACCTAAAAATATTTACTTATTAAAACTATATTAATACTTTCATAAACTATACAAAAAAGATAATGAGACAAACATGTACATTTATAGAAGAACTGCATGTCAGTCATGCCAGATCCCTGGGAAGGGAATTCCCAGCACAACCTCATTCGTCTGTGAGGACACAGAGCAATCCCTGTCAGGCACACACATTCAATTCCTTGTTCAGCATGGTGAGCACTCTACTTCTTGATGGTTTCCCTCTGTTACGAATGTGCATGTCCAGTTGTCTGCTTCTTAGAGCAGACATTTACCTAAAAGAAAGTGTCATAACAATCAGTTACTAGTTATTAATTTGGGTTTGCACCAAAAAATCCAACAATCCCATTTTTTTTAACTGTTTTTCAAAAGACACTTTGATAATAAAATACAATAAATTTTTCAAGGGTTAAGATATAATTATTTTTCCACATAAGATGTCTGAATAGTAACAAAATATTGGATAAGTTCTGTTTTCTTAAAAAAAACTTTCCCTAAGAGGATATTTCAAAATGAAATCTTTGCAGAGTAATTTCAAATATTAAGTTACCTTCCTCATCCACCAGCCATTGGAGGAGGACTAGGGCCACGCAGATGATTAATTCGACCCATTCTTCTGGGAGGGTTGCCTGGTGGCCTAATAAAAGAAAATTTAATTTCTGCTGTTTAGTAGACATCAAGCGATTCCTTCCAAACACTCGAACAGACTATTTAAAATAGGAACTGCCAATTAGGTCAGGAGTTGAGAACATTCAAATACAGGGTCCCAACACTTAATGCACATGAGAAAAGTGAGTCAAGCAAGGAACTGTGATGATCTGAATAGTCCTCCCTGTAAATGAAAGCCCAAATGAAACCCAGCTCCCTGGAAATGTAAGCCCAACTTCATGCCGCTTCATCTTCTCTGGTTTTCTTTACCAGTGGGAATCCAGATTCTAAAGTAAAATCTCTAGATTTAAGGGTTGTCATCAGTTTTCATCCTCTAATTTGGACTTTTCCCATAGGATATTTGATACACATTTTAGCTTTGTCAAAGTGACTCTAATGATCAAATCAGAAGCAACTTGACTTAATTTACAGCAATGCATTAATTTTATGAAATAGAATTTAAACCTTTATTTCCATGAGCCTATGCCTATCCACCTATAATTTTAACTTAATTAAAATTACAGAGTGGTAAAAATATCTATTATCAATTTAAAAAGCTCTACCCTCTTCCATCATCGTATCTGGAATCAGAGGAACTTCCATAGCCTCTTCTCTTTTTCACATCTTGCTGAAGCAGAGTCTTGAAACTGAAACAAGGGGCAGAAAACAAAAATATCACTTTCAACATTATAAAATGTATCTCCATAGTTTCAGTTATGTATGTGAGCAATGACTAAAGTAAACCAACTTAGTTCCAACCCCACATTTCTTGAAGCCACCTGGACAACAGCACGTAGCACGTATCCACACAGGTGCCATGTTGTGTGGAAGGAAGCCCCCATTCCTTGTCTTTCTTACATGCTAATAACTCTCCTTGACGGAGTCTAGGAGTGACTCTGAAACCAGAGCCATCCCCAACTTCCTTTCTCCACTTTACATCAGCTGTCAGGCCTCAGTGTCTGTTCCTACAGCACTGCACATTCATTTCCCCCACATTTCCCCTGTCAACAGTCTGTCCAATGTTACCCTGCTGAGGGAGGAGCCTAGGGTGGTGTGCCAGAAGCACAGGGCTTCTGGGAAACCATCTGTATGGAATTTTCTTTACTTGTGGAGGGGGAAGAAGTTAAAACAATGTTTTAAAAAAAATAATAGGGAGTAGGTGAGATGTGCGAGACTTTAAGGAAGTTTTGTATTGGGTAACTTAATGCCCCTCTGTCCCACTGTATTTTTCTACAGAACGATCTCTTCCATCCACCCCCCCTCTACTTATGCTACATGCAGCCTTCAGATTAAATCACAGTGACAATTCAATTAAGTATAAAGATCGCAGTCTGCTATTCAAACCTCTCTGCCATCTTTCCTGTGTTTCCTCCACTTGGAGTAACTTGCTCTGATGTCCACCTCCCACAGTCATGCCCAGCCCAACACCCACTGTAATACGAATTAAAGTAAATGAAGGGGCAGTCTCCCACATCTCTGCATCCATGCAGCTCTCTGCCATGTGACGTTCAAATATATACATATATTCCAACTTAGCATGAGTAAGACTTGTCGATAGGTGATGAATAATTTTCACAAAACAAATAGTATGGGAAAGACCAAAAAATGCATTTAACTAAAAGTTGCTTGAAATTATGGTAAAGTTTAAATTTTTGGCTTCTGTGTCAATTCTAACAATTTAAAAAACAATTTTATTACTTGGGATATTTTGTATCAAGATCAAATACCCCTCCTTGGCTTATTGTATAATCTGGAGTAACAGCTGCACATACACACTAGAGCTGAAACAGCAGAGAGAAAGTGGGGCACTGTCATTTGGCATTAGAATGGGGAGGCCCAGCCCCATAGATGCAGACTGAAATGGTGACAACACCAAGGCTAAGCCACAGTCAAGCTTCTAAACTATCATATTCATACTTGTTAGATGTATAAGTCAGCTTTACCACCACAAAAGTCTTCATTTTCCTTAGCAAAGCTAATAATTAAAAAATATATATTATAATTAAAAACTGTTTTGGAAAAGCTCAGCTTAAGAACCTCAACATAACGTACCTAATGTACTTCCGTTAACTTAAATAACAGGGCTATTAAGAGCACTGTTAACACTTACAACAAAACCACGAACTCTGCTATTCCCCAGAAGAAATCTGTTATCAAAGATAATCTCCATGGGGACTGACTCCGGCTGTCCAATACTTGTCCTACAGACAAAAAAAAAAAGAAACTTCAGTTAGTACTATAAATCTCTGACACAAGATGTATTACCATTCTTAGGGCATTACCATTGAATTACCATTGCTTAGGGAACAGTAAGACTCAGTTTTCAACTTGTTCGCTGTTCCAGATGGCCAACACAAGGAAAGGTTTGTTATCTGTGCGTCCTTCAAAAGAAGGGTTCAGGGAAGTAAATAAAGCTCTTTGATCTATGGGTCTTTTAATATGTCAAATGTTTTCCTATGTTCCTAATTTTGGTGAGCGGCAATTCAAGTATTTTTTTCCTCTTTCTAAATTGTGGTAAAATACAAATTAAAAATTCCCATTTTAACCATCTTTAAGTGTATAGTTCTATGGTATTAAGTACATTCACACTGTTGTACAACCGTCACCATCATCCATCTCCAGACCTTTCTGAATCTTCCCCTAACTGAAACTCACTCTCATTCAGCACTAACTCCCCTTTTCTCCCTTCCCCTACTTCCTGGCAACCACCCTTTTACTTTCTGTCTCTATGAATTTGACTGCTCTAGGAACCTCATGTGAGGAATCACACATTATTTTTACTTTGATGACAGGCTTATGTCTTCATGTCTCACCCATGTTACATTGCAGGTATGTCAAACTTACCCCCACCTTTTTTAAGGCTAATATTCCATCATGTGTATATGCCGCATTTTGTTATGCATACATCTGTTGATAGGACACCTGGGTTCCTTCCACCCATTGGCTATTGTGACAATGCTGGTATGAATGCCAGTGCATGAATCTCTGTTTATTCAAGTATTTTGAGGAAACAAATGGAACGAGTAAATATAAAAGAATATTCACACCACTTGAATGTGAAATTGTAAAATATTTCACAATGTGAAATGTGAAAACATTTTTCACCTGCAAAGTCTCTTTCCTGTATAAAAAAAAGTTGTTTATACACACCCTTAAGATCTTTACAGTTACGGGGCACCTGGGTGGTTTAGTGGGATAAAGCCTCGCCTTCGGCTCAGGTCATGATCTCAGGATCCTGGGATCAAGCCCCAAATGGGGTTCTCTGCTCAGCAGGGAGCCTGC
Source organism: Neogale vison (assembly GCF_020171115.1). Lineage (NCBI taxonomy): Eukaryota > Metazoa > Chordata > Mammalia > Carnivora > Mustelidae > Neogale > Neogale vison. The sequence goes on along the minus strand of NC_058096.1, from coordinate 201,862,877 downwards.
TCCCGCCCCCACGCCTGTCTCTCTGCCTACTTGTGATCTCTGAAAATAAAGAAATAAAATCTTTAAAAATAATCTTTATAGTTATGTTAAAATTTCCATAAATCAAAGAGTCTGGGTATTCTAAGTACTGAAGAGAACTTGCCCTGTTCATTAAAATAGCCACAATTTTTCTGTAATTCCACTGTAATGGGATGCTGTTGATTCTAATTATGGATTCCATGTTTGTTTGTTTTTTAAGAGTTATTTATTTACTTGAGAGAAGGAGAAAGGAACAAGCAGACTCCCCACTAAGCGTGGAGCCTGACACGCTAAACCCAGGATCCTCAGATCATGACTTAAGCCAAAATCAAGACTTGGACACCTAACTGACTGAGCCAGCCAGGCGCCCCTATGGACTCGTTTTATCTTAAGCAAAAATGAGGATCTGTTTTTCAAACCACTTTAAATAGTGGAAGCTACAACATGAAAAGTTAGAGCTCTAGAGTTTTAGCCTTGATAATTAAGAGGTCAGAATATTTTGAAAGAACAGCTGTCAAACACCTCTCCTCTCCATTTTCTCAAGGGCTTCACCACACTGACGTCCGCCCCCTCAGTCAGGGTCTACAATTCCTCTTTTGACTGCCTTACTTCCAAGGATCCATCTGGATCTGAGCTCTCAACAGAGCTATTGACAAAAAAGGGATAAACTTCAAGCCAATGTGTGGGTGATACGCTCTGGTTCTGCCTCTTACTAGCTCTGCTTCATTGGCTGATGTGATATTTTCCTGCTCTGAGAAAAAGTATTTCAAAGCTCGTCAACATTTAGGATTGCTGAAGAAAAAGTCATGTGATAGCAAGAGAAATGTTCTGTCACTGTGAAGTGCTAATAAATTCAATCCTCCAAAGAGAGATCTAACCAGAACACAACAATTTTTCTTTGGGACTCTAAAGAATCCTCTGCATGCACTTGCACTGTTCTATCTTGCTTTAGCATTTTTCCCTCCTAGCTTCTGAAGGCAGAAAGCTCCCCTCCCAATATCTGCAGAGGGAAGTAAGTTGCTTGGATATAACTGGCATTTCTCAACTATAAAGGTGAGATAAAAGGCCTTAATAGAACCTTTATGTTATTTATGTGGATCCACTACTGAGTAAGGGACAGGTGAGGCTAGGTCGGGAGAGGTAGGTAGCGAGCTACGGGATCAGACTCACAAAAATCACAAAAAATGTGGAGGTGTGAGGGAACCAGAGAGAAGGGAACAAACTTGACCACCCTGCCCTAGGTGTCAGAAGTGGGGTCTTGTTATAACAGCTACTTGTGACCAACAAAGAATTACCTGACCCTAAAAAGAAAGTAAGCCATTGAAGGTGTTCTTACTAGTCCTTATTCTATGGTGTTATCAATAGAGATGTTAGAAGGATTTAAGTTCCCTGGTTAGCTTTCTATAAAAGAGCAGCCCTAAAACCCCTCAGTGGCAACCCTGTTGGGACCCCTCTCACTCCTGAAAGCTTTTTCTGTATCCTCACTTAATGAAACTCCTATCACTTGACTCATTCTTCTATGTCCACGATTCAATTTTCAACTGCGTGAGATACAAACCTCACTCTCCCACTTCACTATGACAATGCACGTACTACAAAAGACGTACTACAAAGAACAACTCCATAATGCATACATAGAAGCTGCCAGCCTTACCAATAAAGGATATAGCACAAAGTATGCTAAAAAAAAGTGCTCCAAATAAGATGAAACTCTGATGCTTTTGGGTAGTGTTCATCACCCCACTTGTTTCTGAGATTTTTAATTGGAGGAGGCAGCGGGAAGGCATATTTGAAGAGAAATGCAAAATGCACTCAGACAGAAGACTTCTCCCTCGTCACCTGCATCCTCTCTGAAGATAAACAGATGATTCAAATAGAACAAGGACCTAGCTCCAGGGATCCTGCTTGCTAAGACTGCACCAAATATCACATGATTCCACCTGAGTCAACCAGGTGGCAGAGGGTTTTGGCATTGGTCTGACTCAGTCATATTGTGTCTTTCCTTTTCAAACACTTAACTATTATTAAGATTCATTTGTTTTGGGGTGCCTGGGTGGCTCAGTGGATTAAGCCTCTGCCTTTGGCCCAAGTCATGATCTCAGGGTCCTGAGATCCAGTCCTGCATCGGGCTCTCTGCTCAGCGGGCTCTCTGCTCAGCAGGGAGCCTGCTTCTCCCTCTCTCTCTGCCTGCCTCTCTGCCTACTTGTGATCTCTGTCTGTCAAATAAATAAATAAAAATTAAAAAAAAAAAGATTCATTTGTTTTGTTGAAAGGGCGAGCTAGCAAGCGAGCGCAGAGGGTAGGGACAAAGGGAGTGAGAATTCCAAGCCAACTCCCCGCTGAGCGCGGAGCCCCGGGCAGGGCAGATCCCACCACCCTCAGTTCATAACATGAGTCAAATCAAGTGTCCGGTAACGCTCAACCGACTGAGCCACCCAGGCGACACTTTCTTTGTGGAATCGCAGAACGAAGTCACTTTCAGATTCTCTACTCCAGGAATAGTTACCTTTGTTCCTACAGGGGGCGGTGCTTCTTCCTGCGCCCCCTGGAATTAGGGCAAAGAAAAAAATTGCGTGTATGACTAGCTACCTACTCCTGGGGGCGGGAGAGGGGGGAAGGGAAGGCTATCCCATTTATTTAATTCTCCTTATACATTATAAAGACCGTCTAGTAGGTAACAGCAAGGACGCGGACAACAGTCATCTCCGCTCGAAAGCCGACTGAGCCATCCTTAACTACCTTCGTGCGGCCAGGCAACCTACTGGACCTAGCTGCGTCTCAGAATCTCCGCCCCTAAAATCAGGTAACTAAATAACGACCTGAACAGGGCTGCTGCAGAGACGGAATGGGTTAATAGCGCGAAAGTTACAACAGCGCCCAGACACAGGCGCTACGCAGACAGACGGCGCTAACCCTGTTGTCATTACTAGCTAAGGACGCGGGCGCTCGAGAGCAAAGAGCGCGTTAGCGACGAAGCTGGGCGAGGGCGCCGGGCAGCCGGCACCGTCGTCAGCACCGGGACCTCGGCCCCCCGCCTCCGACCTCAGAGACGCTCGGCTGACGCGGCGCGGGGCCCAGCGACTTCGGGAAATAGGTGCTGCGCCGGCGCGCGAGGATGGAAGAAACCCGGGTCCGGCCTCCCAGGCCAGCGGCCGCCCCCCAAGACCCTGCAACTCACCATTCGAGATGTAAACCATCTTCGCCGCTTGTTGCCGGCTTCCGGAGCGACTGAGGGGCTTGGCTCCTCTCGGCCTCGGTATCTCCCTCTGCGCCACGCCCTTGAACGTCACAGTCCGCGGTTAGACCAACCAGCGACGGAGGAAGGAGGTGGACAGAACCCATTGGCTGCTGGGAGGGACACGCACACGACTGCCGCTTTTTGCGTCGTCACGCGGGCGACTTCCGGTCGAGCGAAGGCTGCGGGGCAGGTGACCGGAAGTGATGTTTGGGATTTAACCCGTAAGCGCGCGCTTACCTGCCAGTTTTTTGGGAATGGAGCCTGAAGGGTTCGTATTCACCGCCCGGTGAAGAGAAACTGTTTTCTGGTTGCTTGCTGGACCCAGGGACGGGAAGGCGAAGCTGTACAGTGGCTTGAAGAAGTGCTGGCAGGAGGAAGTTCCTGAGAATATTCCAGAAGTGTTGATATTTGAGGGTGTGGAGGGCAGTGCTCTCGGGCCCAGGCGGTGACCAAACCCGACGGAGCTTTAGTGTCCTGTTTTCGGAATACATAGACAGGCACCCGTTAGATGTTCATTATTTGTAAAACCAGTGTTTCTGCTCTCGGTTGCCCAGAAGCGAATGGGGTTCCTAGCTCTTGTGAGGCAACCGTGGAAATAAATATGTAGCGCGAGACCATTCTCTTGTTCTTCCTGGTGGCCACGTGGCAATCTCAGTCCTGTCTCAAGACCTTTGTACTTGGCTGCCCTACCCCAAGTCATAATGACTGTGACACCTCCTCCCACCCCCACCTTTCCCCCACTCCCAGGTCCCAAGTGCTCAAGCCACGTGTCAGCTCGAAAAGGTTACCCCCTCCGGATAATTAGTAGTGTTGGTTAAGATTTTAAGTATGTCCTCAAGCCAAGAGCAAACATTTAATTTAATATTGACTTTTTGAGGAGCAATTACCCCCCTCCAAATTGTGTAATAGGACGATATCCTTTACTTTTTTTGAGATTATTTTTTAAAATATTTTTATTTATTCGACACAGAGAGCGAGCGAGAACAAGTAGGCAGAGCAGCAGGCAGAGGGAGAAGCAGACTCCCCACTGAGCTGGGAGCCCTGTGTGGCTCTTGATCTCAGGACTCTGACCTGAGCGGAAGGGCCACACAAATGTCCCTTCTTTTGAGACTTTTGCAGCACAATCATAAAGGATCATTTTTGCAAAAATAGTGGGGAAGGTCATTAATTGTACCAAAGACCGTTTTTTGTTGTTTTGTTTTGTTTTTGTTTTTTTAAAGATTTTTATTATTTATTTGACAGAGATCACAAGTAGGCAGAGAAGCAGGCAGAGAGAGAGGAGGAAGCAGGCTCCCTGCTGAGCAGAGAGCCCCATGCAGTGCTTGATCCCAGGACCCTGGGATCATGACCTGAGCAGAGGCTTTAACCCACTGAGCCACCCAGGCGACATTTTTTAACCTGGACCATGTCCCTATCATCCCTGACCTGCTCTACTCTCCTTGCCTTCTAATTGAAATTCCAGCTTCCACCTTTGACAGCCTTAACCAGTTTTTCAAACTGCAGCAGGAATGCTTTTTTTTTTTTTTTTTTTAAAGATTTTTATTTATTTATTTGAGAGAGAGACAGTGAGAGAGAGCATGAGTGAGGAGAAGGTCAGAGAGTGAAGCAGACTCCCCATGGAGCTGGGAGCCTGATGTGGGACTCGATCCCGGGACTCCAGGATCACGCCCTGAGCCGGAGGCAGTTGTCCAACCAACTGCGCCACCCAGGCGTCCCAGCAGGAATGCTTTTTTAAAAAATAAAAATCATCTCATTCCCTTGTAGCTTTAAGACGCTAAGATTTAGTGATTTCCTATTGCTCTTAGAATGAAATCCAGTTTCTTTTTATGGCCTACAGTCTCTTCACGACCTGTCCACTTGCTCACGCCTTTCGCTGTACCTTCTGCCCCAGTCCCCACCCATATTGTGCTCTCCCAACATTGTTCTTTTAGTTTCTGGAGCCACCCCCATGTTCTTTCATGCCTCCAAGACCTTGCATGCGCTTTTCCCTCCACCTGGAGTACTCTTCCCCTGGTTCCTCGCATTCCTCACAGATAGCTCCTTTTATCCTTTTGATCTCAGTGTACGTGTCACCACTTCTGAGTACCTTTTCCTGGTCATTCATCTCCATGATCATTTTCTCCATAGTGCTTAACAATGGGAAATTATTTTATTTATCTGATCATTGATTTTTGTCTCTTTTGAGAAAATAAAGGATCTAAGAAGTCAGGAACCCCACCTACCTTGTTGCCTTTTAGACCTTCAATTTCTATCATGACCCTTGGCAGATAGAAGGTACTCAAATATTTGTTGGTTGACCTGGGGGTAGGGGGGATTGGTGGGATTGCTGTCTTTCTAAAAGTTCCCTGAAAAATTCACCAGTCAAGAAAGGAGGAAGGGAACTAACATCGGGATCTCTTGAGTACCAGACTCTGCTAAGTTACTCTTCCTTTCCATTTCTCTGTCTTGATCATTTCTTCCCGAGATTTAATGCAGTGATCTCCTAGTGAACTACCTTTAGCTTGTCCCACTCCATTTTATGGTGTACGTAACTGCCAGTTTAATCCAATTTTGCCTCCTTCCTTCTACCAACCTTCACTTTCTCCCATCCCTGCCACCTAATAATGCCCAGCCTCCCTGGTGTAGCACTGATGGATTCCCTGATGGAGCTCACATTTATCTTCCTGACTTCTAATTTCCTGATAGACCCCTTGTTGTCCGGCCTGTTGCTCCTGCTCATGTGTTTCTTCTTGATGAAAATTTTCCCCACTTCGTAAAATCTAATCCGTCCTTCAAAGTGAGACATGTTCCTATCAAATGACATAATGAATGTGAAGGGACTTTGCAAATTGAAAAAAAAAAAGTGTAATTAGTAGCAAGGTGGGTGGGGGACAAAGATAAGATTTCCTCTACTTCCCTAACCTACAATGTCTAGAACTGTATGTTTGCTAGCCACATGTGGCTGTTGAGCAGCTGAAATGTGGTTAGGCTGAATTCATATGTGCTGTGCATACAAAATACACAGTAGATTATAAGGATTTAAAAGGAAAAAAAGGCAAAGCATCTTATCTTCTTTCTAATATTGATTACATGTTGAAATTATATTATTTTGGCTATCAGATTACATAAGATATTTTAAGATATTTTATTAAGAGTCCCTTTGCCTGTTTCTTTTTGCTTCTTTAATGTGACTGCTAGAAAATTTTAAATTACATACTTGGCTTACATTTATGGTTCACATTACATTTCTGTTGGATACTGCTGGTCTAGAATGAAGATAATTGGCTTGGCGCAGAAAAGGCACCCAGTGGGGCACCTTGGTGGCTCAGTGGGTTAAAGCCTCTGCCTTCAGCTCAGGTCATGATCTCAGGGTCCTGGGATCGAGCCCCACATTGGGCTCTCTGCTCCGAAGGGAGACTGCCTCCCCCACCTCTCTGCCTGCCTCTCTGCCTACTTGTGATCTCTGTCTGTCAAGTAAATAAGTAAAATCTTAAAAGAAAAGAAAAGAAAAGGCATCTGATGAGGGACCAGGAGGCTGGCTGAGGACAAAGCAAAAGCTGGCACCTTGCATCCCCTCTCCACCCACTCCCCTCAGTAATATGTGTCACATTCCTCAGGCACCCCTGACTGCCCTAAAAGAAAAACAAATAGTTAACTTGTGGAGATCACAATCCTGCAAGGCAGGAGTCTTCCTTGGTTTACAAATGACCTTGAGATTTACAACAAAGAAGTTACCTTATCAATAGCCCAATTTCCAAAGGCACATAACTCAATTTCTCAAGCCCTAATGTCACCCTTTTCCATAAAAACTGAAGGAGGCTGAGGTAGAAGGAAAAGTAAATAAAGTTAAATTTCTTCTAAACCCAAATCTCACTAACAAGGACACTTGATAGGAGAAATGTGAAGCTTTATCTCTGGATCTCCAAGATAGTGTTGAGAATCATTCCCAAGCATATGGCCCACTGATAGACATCTAAAGGGACTCACAAGAAGATTTTTACTACTAGTAATGAATAACCTTCCTCCCAACAATAGCTAGCCCCTCAAGGTCCTGGAGACCTTGCTACCAAAATTCCTTAGAGAATAACATCACCCTCTTTGTCCTCACCTACCCAACTCCTGTGTATATAATCAGCCATTCCTCAGGATAACGGCGCAGCACCATCTCCGTCTGCCCACGGGTCCTGTCCCCGTGTTCTAATAAACCACCTTTTTGCCCCAAAGAAATCTTAAGAATTCTTTCTTAGCGGTTGGCTCCGAACCTCACCCCATTGAACTTCACTTGGGTTCAAGAACTTCATCAGCACCCAGTAAATATTTGTTGAATGAATGAATGGTCTTAATACTGGATAATATTTTAGTCTATGTGCTGCCAATGTCAGCATCACAATGAATAATACACAGGGTTTTATATATTCTGTATGTCAGACACTGTTCTATGCACTTTATTTATTACTTCATTTAATCCTTACAATAATAATGATAGCTAACATTTATATAGCACTTACCCTGTGCCATGCAATATTCTAAGTGCTTTTCATGTATTTATTCATTTACACTTCAATCTTATTAAGTGGGTTCTACTCTAATTCCCATTTACAGATGAGGAAACTGAGTCACAAATAGCCCAAGTGATCTGTCAAGGTCATACAGCTAGTTAAGCAAAGCAGAGGTTAAGACCAAGAGTGTGGCTCTGTAGCTTGTGCTCTTGACTCCTGTACTATAATATGTCTCCACTCAGTAACAGTTATTAAAACAGTAGTACACAGCATAGAAGGGGAGGTGGTTTCTGGAGATTGAATGTGTCTCAGTTTTCTCGAAGTTGCAAAGTAGCTTCCCCTGGGTTTTCTTTTCTAAACATCCCAATGCATAAAATTCCCTGGGGCATCAAAGTTAATCACCTTCCCATCTCTGCACCAATCCCCTGGCCAGAGGGCTGGGCTGTTGTGAAAGACAGCTACCTGAGGAGCTGGGGTCAATCCCACTGAAACTATGTGGTTTGGGAATTGAAGAGGGGTATGTTTACCACAAGGTAGTGAAGGGAAGCTGGGTTGCATCAAAACAACAAGACGCCCTCAATACTGCCTTTAGGGAACATGGAAGATACTTGACAGATATATTCATTATTAACTTTTTATGGGTTTATTTTTACAGTTAATGTCTTGTATTCTTTATTGCGTTCAGGCTCAGAAATCTTAGCTCTTTCATTGTCTCATTTTTTGACTAATCCTTAAAAGCAGATTTTTGGTATTTTTAGACTTGCATTCCCTAGTACAAAAAAAGTATTGCTTTCTCAGCCTTATCTCTAGATCCTGAAAAATGGAGTAAAGAAATGGAAATGTGCATTCTATTGTGTTTATACCTCTCAAGATATCATTGACTTTTTTATTAATTATTTTATTAACATATAATGTATTATTTGTCCCAGGGGTACAGGTCTGTGAATTGTCAGGCTTACACACTTCACAGCGCTCACCATATCACATACCCTCCCCAATGTCCATCACCCCACCACCCTCTCCCTAACCTCCTCCCCCCAGCAACCCTCAGTTTGTTTTGTGAGATTAAAAGTCTGTTATGGTTTGCCTTGAAAAATAGATATAGGCCCATTGATTTCAAGGAACATATGATTCATTATTCTTCTTCACTAAATGGGTCAGAACAGAGCATTTAATAATAGTCCTTAGATTTGTTTTTGTTTTAATGTGATTCCTGAGCGGGGCACCTGGGTAGCTCAGCTGGTTAAGCGTCTGCCTAGGGCTCAGGTCATGACCTGGGATCTAGCCCCACTTTGTGCTCCCTCCTCAGTGGAGAGTCCTCCCTTTCTGCTTCTGCCCCTTCCCTATGCCCCGCTTGTGCACGCATGTTGGTGCATACTCTCTCTCTCAAGTAAAATCTTAAAAAAAAAAAAAAAAAGTGATACCTGAGCATGATATAAAAAAATCAAAAGATACAGATACTCCATGAAGAACACGTCTCCTTTCTTCCCCTGTAACTCAGGATGCTAAACTTTGATCCCCCAGGTTAGCAAGGATGTTGTAAGCACTGCTCGGCAAATTCCTCTGGGGCAGTAGTAACCTTCATGGCAGACTCACCTTTCTCAAGTTCATCTCTTAGATCTTTATCGAGAAATTCCTCACTCAATTATTAGCTCTCTTTTAAGTTTTGAAGATGTCTTTTTTTTATTATTATTACTTCAGCCAGATTCTTTTTAGTTATCCTCTGAAGGAATTTCATAGCAAATTACTTAATCCTCCATAGCAGAAGTCCCGTCGATGCATTTATTTAACCAATCAAAGGGACAATTTAGGTTAAGTCGTAAACTCTGCTTTGCCTTTGAGTTTAAAGATTCTCTGATGGATGTATAAATAAATTTTTTAGAACAACTGTTTTCCTAATATAGTCAAAACACATTATTTCTCGTGAGCAGAAAGGGCCATTATAAATAGTAAGTTAAATGTGTGGGTGATTAAAAAAATTATTTTGCCAATAAACATACTGCTTTTCGTCTTTCCACAACCAAACAGATAAATAAAACCATACTAAACTTGACATTCTTGGTTCCTTCATTGGCAGATTCATTGGAAAAGGGTTTATTTTGTAGCCTCTTTTTAAAAAAATTTTTTAAATATATTTTTAAAATATTTTATTTATTTATTTGACGGAGATTGCAAGTAGGCAGAGAGGCAGGCAGAGAGAGAGAGAGGTGGAAGCAGCTCCCTGTTGAGCAGAGATCCCAGTTGGGGGGCTCGATCCCAGGACCCTGGGATCATGACCTGAGTGGAAGGCAGAGGTTTTAACCCACTGAGCCACACAGGTGCCCCGATTTTGTAGCCTCTTAAAGGAAATTTCTTTATGGCCCAGTGATGAATGTCCTTTGGAAAGATTGTTAGCCAGGCTCAAAAGGATACTGAAGGAGGTCGTTGTCACCTCAACTCAGTGGCCAGACAGTCTATTGCTGATGTCTCAACATCTTTTTTCCTTACTAATTGTATAACACATTAGCTTGGTTCCTATCACCCAAGGTCAATATAGAGCTTAACTTCACAAATTCATCTTTCACAATGATCAGTAATTCATCTCTTTTGCTATAAAACCCTAACTCGTTTTTGATGGGAAGTATGAAACAGAGACTCTGAAAATGGAATCTGGCAACTGAAGAAGTGTTGCTTGATATTATTTTCTCATTTCAATTTGAATGTATTTAGCTTCTTCTTAGTGGCACCCAGTCTTTCACGTTCAGACTGAGACATTTCACAAGTGTGCTGAAGACCATATGCCCAGAAAAGTAGAGAAGCAAGCAGAAATGGATAGAGTGACCTTGGGTCTCTGACCCGTTTGATCTCTGCAGTTCCTGTGCCATAGTCAGCTGGCTGGCAGGGGAGCCGAGCAGATGTCGATGCTGCCAGCAGGGCTGACACACGAGACTGAGGGGCTGTCGCACAGGCTTACAGCTGCAGCAGAAGTGGCAGAACAAACAGGTCACACTGGGGCTTAATCAGCTAACCAGGTACCGGGGAGTTCAGCTTCGGGACGGAGGGAAGCCTAGTGACTAGTGATTTCACGGGAGTCACTGCTTTTAGACATGCAAAATTCCAAAGAAACCAAGCTCAATTATATTTTCCATCGGAAGATTCGAAAATGTTCATATCCTTAACCCAACATTTCCATGGCTGGAATTTCTAAAGAAACGATGAGAGTTCAGATTTATGTGCAAGGATCTTTACCCCCGGTTATTTGGAATGAAGAAATGGAAACCACTGACTGCCACAATGGGGACTGGCTAGGTTTTAGAATACAATAGCATATTGTCCATCAAGGTAATGGGAAACCATTCATGCCATGTTCAGTGAAAAAAGCATATTACAAAGTATGTACAGTATATTAGTGCAAAAAAAAAGAGAGAGAAAGAAATGCATGTATATGGAAATACACTAAAAATGGGATTATGAGAGCTCTAATATTTTAAAAAAGATTTTATTTATTTGACAGATGGAGATCACAAGTATGCAGAGAGGCAGGCAGAGAGAGAGAGAGGAGGAAGCAGGCTCCCTGCTGAGTGAAGAGCCTGATGTGGAGCTCCATCCCAGGACCCTGGGAACATGACCTGAGCTGAAGGCAGAGGCTTTAACTCACTGAGCCACCCAGGCATCCTGAGAGCTCTAATTTTTAAATTTTTTTCTTTGTGCTTTTCTCTAGCTCTCAAATTTTTGACAATACATTTTTTTGTTATTAGAAATAAAAATATCAAATAGCAATAAAAATCAATCAAAATATCCATAATTTTTAAAAGTTAAACATTTGTTAGAAAGTGAGGGTTCATCTTTGGTTTCATTGAATGGTTTGGGCAATTCTTTAAAAATTGCCCCAATTATTTTTTTCTCTCCGAGAAAAAAAGTGATAGGCAATTAATAACTAAAGGATTTTCTCAGGTAGTTGTTAACTTTTGGAGTACAACTTAAAGGACATTTTATTTAATAAAGTTGTGTTTGCTATCCCTAAGTGCTCTCATACACAAAAGTATATGCAGAATACCTGTGAAAGTCCACACCTGGGATAAATTCCCAGCAAGTGAGAGAATTTGCAAAGGATCCACAAAATCTGGGTTTAGAGAATACCAACTCAGATTTTGCAGGACTATAGGTAAGAAGTTTTCCAGTCCTCTTTGCTTCCCTTCCCATCGCTGGGTGAGTCTGTGACCACAGTAAGCCAGCTCCAGGAGGTGGAGGAAAAAGCTGGACTATGGACAAGAAGGAACCACCTAGTCACAGACACTTCCTGCCTACAGCAAACCTCATGTGTTTGTCAATATTTTTTGGTTTCCCTTGAGTCCCAACAGAGTCTGGCAAGAATCAAGTAAACATAGTTTCAAAGTCCGTGCTAGTTAGCTCAAAATAATCCTGACAGCTGATCAAAGTGGAGACCAATCTGCACGTCCAAATTGTGCGAATGATCCACTGGCAAGGTTACTGAACAGAAACGTTGGTTTTAAACATGTGTTTTTTCAGAGTCCTCACATACTACTAAATAAAAAAGAAAACTTAAAAAAAAATCTTATTTATTTATTTGACAGAGAGAGAGAGAGATCACAAGTAGGCAGAGAGGCAGGCAGAGAGAGAGAGAAAGAGAAGCAGGCTCCCTGCTGAGCAGAGAGCGGATGCGGGGCTTGATCCCAGGACCCTGAGACCATGACCTGAGCCAAAGACAGAGGCTTAACCCCCTGAGCCACCCAGGCACCCCAAGAAATTTTTTTTAAAGCATTCAAAAGGGGTTATGGCCCTTTATAGACCTTGAACCCTTCTTTTGGGTAGCTGATTGTTGACAGACAGTAGAATCATCCTACCAGTGTTTGGACCATACTGGAAAAAAAAAAATGGACTGTTAATCTAGAAAATTTATGGAATTTTATATAATGGCAAATGACTTGAACCCTGCCCCCCCATCAAAGCCTCAAAAACAAAACAAAACAAACTCAAAAGTTTGTTGTATCAGAGTTTGATCTAACAACCTTTCCTTTGATAGAATTGAGATGTTATAAAAAATATGCTGTGGCAACTTTCTTACTTTCAGGGGAATAAATCAGAATTCAGCTCAATGATTTTTGCCTCCGAGCTAGAAGGCACTCTCTGGAAATAGCATACTGGGAGTCGACACTGAAAATAAGCCAAGTTCTTTTAAATTCATATACAGTAAAATGCAAGACTTAAGCTGCCTTCTAAAACAGAGCAGAGGAGGGCTGCAGAGACCGTGGGTTGTGCCTACGTTCTACAAAAGTCCAAGAAATCTGGCAGGTTCTGTCTGCGCAGTGCCCACCAAGTGTGCTCTGGAATATTCTCTATGGGCAGTTCGTTTTCTTTAGTTCTCTCACAAATAAGCAGTGTTTCAGTCTTAGGGCTAAAGAAATTACTGTTGATGGGGCGCCTGGATGGCTCAGTCATTAAGCATCTGCCTTTGGCTCAGGTCATGATCTCAGGGTCCTGGGATTGAGCCCCGCATGGGCTCCCTGCTCAGCTGGAAGCCAGCTTCTCCCTCTCCCACTCCCCCTGCTTTTGTTCCCTCTTGCTGTCTCTCTCTGTCAAATAAATAAATAAATAAATAAAATCTTTTAAAAAATGACTGTTGAAATTTAAGACTAGTGAAGCAAATGATTTCCTTTGATCCTCTGGGTGATGTGGAGCCTATTTTAGGGCCTGTCTAGTTTTTATGATATAAGCCAGAAAAAAAAGACCTTGGGATGCCATAGGGTATTCTCTTTTTATCCTTTTTAATGAGCTGTAGATTTCAGGAGAGGCCCTCAGAAAAGTTCTGGACCCTTTACTTTTTGCTCTAGATCTTAAAGATCCATTAAGTTATTCAATTACCACTACTATGAGTTCAGTTTAACTTGATAAAACATTTATTAGGCTCTTACTGTGTACAAATCATTATGCTAGGCAACGGCACAGGTAGTAATAATAGCTCATATTTATTTAGGACTTGCTATATGCCAGGTACTATTCTGAGCACTTCTGATAAGTATCATTGTATTGAGCAAGCTCGATCTATGGGTCCTGATAATAATTTTATTTTTGTCTCTCAATACTTTACATTTTCTTCAGTGGGGCTAGTTCTTCTCTGTGCATAAATGAAAATTTGGGTGTGTCCCATAACTTCTTCAGTTTCTCACAGGTCACACTATCCAAATTTAATAAGAAAAATGTCCATTTATAAGTAATAGTAAAACCCCTGATCTCGATGGAAAATTAAGGCTTTTCCCTTCCTCAGGTGAGGTTTGCTATAGGCAGGAAATGTCTATGACTTGGTGTTCCCTCTTCTTGTTATCAGTCCAGCTTTTTCCTCCACCTCTTGGAGCTGCTTACTGTGACTTCAGACGCATCTAAGGATGGGAGAGGAAGCAAAGAGGACCAGAAAACCTCTTACTTATGGTCCTCCATAATCTGAGTTGGTGTTTTCTAAACCCAGATTTTGTGGGTCCTTTGGAAATTCTTTCAATTGAATCACAAAAAAACCCTTGATAAGACCAAAAACATTGGGGTGCATGGGTGCTTCAGTGGGTTAAATCCTTTGCCTTCAGCTCAGGTCCTGATCCCAGGATCCTGGAATCAAGCCCCACACCAGGCTCCCTGCTCAGGGAGTCTGTGCTTCTCCCTCTGCCTCTGCTGCTCCCCATGCTTGTGCTCTCTCTCTCTCTGGCTTTCTCTCTCTTTCACTCAAATAAATAAAAAACAAAAACAATAACAATAACAAAACAAACAAACAAGACGAAAACATCTCAATTTCTGATATCAGCTTGCTCAGAGCTCATTCCTCTGCTTCGGATAATCTATGTTTTACCTCCAGCCTTTTCTGCTGATGGCCCTGCTCCCTGCCAGGCTACCAGGTCAACATAATCCCAGGCCCTTCCCACATCCTTTGCTTGCCACATTTTGGGAGTGCCAGCCCAGTCAACATAGGAGCAACAATGCCTTCAGTCCTGCTTTTAAGGCAGCCATCCAGACCATTCCTCCACTTTTAGGTTTTCCAGGCAGAAATCGGATACTGTTATGTGAGAAATTACCTTGATGCAGAGATAGCTTCTGGTATACCATCCGGCAAAGCTATCTCAGAGGTTACAAAATAGAATCACTCATAGATAAAAATAGGCTCCTCAAACGACATGATTTAGTCAATCAATCTAAAACACACAATGAAGGACAAAGGAAACACATGGGTAGGTTTATCACACCTCGGGGCAGTGTACAAGCAGGGAAGAAAGACTGCATGATCTGAATCTTCTGTTTCTCATCATTCATCTGTCCCCTCTCAGCCCCAGTTCTCTTGCCACGTAAGTTTCGCCATTGGTGGTGTGGTTATAAGAACCAGATCTGAAAATGAGCAAAGAGGCTCAGTGCTTAGAGCCAAGATGCTTGCTCTGTCAGAGACACACTTGAGCCATTAGCTTGCCACTTAGCTTGTTGAGCAGCACTGGGTTCTACGTGCACATCTTGGGAAGAACACTGGGTTCACAGTAGGACCAAAAAGGGTATCACCAGTGGATGAACAATTTAGGGGTAACACAGTTGTCAGTCTGGAGATGGTATGATCCACTCCCTACCTTACAACTTGGCCTTTCCAACCTTTTCTATCCTAAGATGTATTCTTGTATATTTCATTAAAAAAATGATATAGTCCGTTATTCCCTTTATCTTTAACACATTTTAGATGTTACTAACATACTATCTTTCTAACAGACACCCTGTTTGTTTTTCTTGTCTTTTATCAGAGAACTGCAACTTTTTAATATAATCAACACACCTAACAGTCTTTCCCAGAACTCAGGGGGTACATCTGCATCTTTCTAGGTGGTTTCCTTAAAGCCTCCCTCTGGTGACTCGAGATGAAAGAAGGGAAGCTCCCTACCCATTCTCCTTGGAATGGGAATCACAGAATAACTAATCCCAAAGAAATTCACCTTTTAAAAATTTCCTCCCTGAACCCTTTTGCATTCTTATGTGAAGAAAGGCGAGGGAGTTCAGAACTGGTTGTCAGACACATTCAGGGTGACATGGCTGGCAGCAGCAGCTGACAAGGAGCTGGTTTTCAGATGGCTACTTTGAAAAGATACATCTTGCTCTAGTTCCTTTTGCAAAATGTTATGTTTGTTCTATCCAGACACTGAAGTCAAAATTTCCATCTTAACATGTCTGACTTCAGCGAATCCTCCTAATAACGCTTTGAAATTGGGTGATTATCATGTCCATTTCATAAATGAGGACACTGAGGCTTAGAGAGATTTAGTAATTTGTTCACAGGTAACAAGTGGTTGAGCAGGACTAGAAACCAAGGCAGTCTGGCTGCAGAGTCTCTGCCCCTAAGGACCTTCCATTCTCTGCAGGGAAAAGGGGATTAATGAAAGCACAAATAACTCCTGTAAGATGGTCACGTGCCCTAGAACCACACAGGAAGTGCCCCTGGGATGTGGTGGAGGGAGAGTGCCTGTTCCCTGGCTGGAGTCAGAGAAGAATTCCAGAGAAGTGGCAGCTGACGTTAATCTTGTAAAGAGTATCTTGGGAGGAACAGTAGGAGCTAGAGATGAAATGAAGGATGCCCGAGATTGCGAATGTCACTCAGAAATCCTCCCACTTTAGCCCGATCTCTAAGTGTTCACATGCCTTAAACCTAGGAAGATTTATGGTTGGTGAGTTAACTGTATTTTGAAGTTTTAATTTAGGGGTTTGGACTGGGTGGCTCAGTCTGTTAAATGGCTGGCTGCCTTTGGGTCAGGTCATGATCCTAGGGTCCTGGGATGGAGCCCCATATCGGGCTCCCAGCTGAGCAGAGAGCCTGCTCTTCCCTCTCCCTCTGCCTGCCACTCTGCCTACTTTCTGTCAAATAAATAAATAAAATCCTTTTTTAAAAAATAACATTTTGAGAAGGCACCTGGGTGGCTCAGAGGATTAAGCCTCTGCCTTCGGCTCAGGTCATGATCTCAGGGTCCTGGGATCGAACCCCGAATCAGGCTCTCTGCTCAGCGGGGAGCCTGCTTCCCCTCCACCCTCTCCCTCCCTGCCTCTCTGCCTACTTGTGATCTCTATCAAATAAATAAATAAAATCTTTAAAAAATAATTAAAAATAACATTTTTGTTTAAATTCCAGTTAGTTAACATACAATATAATATTGTATATATTAGGTTTATAATACAACGATTAAACACTTCCATATAACACCCCATGATCACAGAAAGTGCACTTCTTAACTGAATTGACTTTTTTAAAGCACCTGTTTCCATAGTTTATCTTATGAAAGACAATTGCTCTGTCATTGACGTAGCTTTGCTGTCTGCCTGTTGAAGCCTAGCTGATAGACTGTCACCTTAGAAGTGTTGTAACTGGCATCAAGTCTTACATAAGATATTTTCCTGTCTCGTTCAAATTTTTTGTACATGGGTGAAATGTTACATCTTAAACCATTTTTGTTCTTCAGAACAAAGTGTCTAGCTCCATCGTACATTGATTAAACTCAAGTAAATTAATTTTTTTAAATTTTTAGATTTTATTTATTTATTTGACAGAGAGAGACACAGGGAGAGAGAGAGAGGGAGCACAAGCAGGGGGAGTGGGAGAGGGAAAAGCAGGCTTCCTGCTGAGTAGGGAGCCCAGTGCAGGACTCGATCCCAGGACCCTGGGATCATGACATGAGCCAAAGGCAGACAGACACTGGCTGAGCCACCCAAGTGCCCCTCAAGTAAATTACTGATTACTTTTCATTTCATCCCCCATTGTCAACAAGGTTTTGAAGCACCGCAAGACAGAAATGGCACATTTGGGTGACTGCAAAGGCCAGGAAAATGGGACCTATGGCAAATGGAGAGTCCCTTTCCTCTCTAAAGGGTACAGAAACTTTTCCATTCCAGCCAGTTGTCACTGTGTGGGATGTAGGTCCAGTGCAGCCGGAACTTCTGATGGCTTCAAGACAAGCTTGAAATCTGGATGATTATCTGAAATTTCCATGTCTAAAGCATTAGAATGTTGGTAACTAATTCATATCTTTTAAAAAAAAAGATTTTATTTGTTTATTTGACACACAGAGATCACAAGTAGGCAGAGAGACGGGGGTGGGGGAAAGCTTTCCCCCTTTGAGCAGAAAGCCCGATGCGGGACTTGATCCCAGGCCCTTGGGATCATGACCCAAGCTGAAGGCAGAGGCTTTAACCCGCTGAGCCACCCAGAAGCCCAACTAATTCATCTTAAAAACAAAACAAAACCAGTGCTAGCTACACAAAACATGGCTCTGGGTCAAATATAACCCAAGGACCACCAGTTTACAAGGTTTGTTTTAAGATATATCCCCTAGAAATGGCTAAAATTCCTCACAGGTTCAGGCTTGAAGAAATGTCACATTACAAACAACAATAACAACAACGTGCCAAGTCTTTTATGATGGAAGCTTCAAACAATGAAAAGCAGATTAGTATAACTTGGTATCCATTACCCAGTTTAGACAATTATCAGCTCATAGTTAGTCTTGCTTCATGAATACTTTCATCTACTTTCCTTGTTTTCCTCAGATTATTTTGAAATAATTCCTAGACATGATGTAGTTTTATTTGAAATACTTCAGTGTGGGGGCGTTTGGCTGGTTCAGTGGGTTAAAGCCTCTACCTTCGGCTCAGGTCATGGTCTCAGGGTCCTGGGATTGAGCCAGGACAGATTTTAAATAAAATCTTAAAAAAAAAAAAGAAATACTTCAGTGTGCATTTCTAAAAGACAAGAGCTTTTAAAAATACAAATAACTGCAATGTTAATTTCCCACCAACAAAAAATTAATGATTTCTCAACATCATTAAACATCCAATGTTCAAAATCCCCTCCTAATTGTCACTTTTCTTTTTCAGTTTTCATTTTTCAAATCAGGATTGATATACATTGTAGTTAGTTGGTCTTTCTTGATAAATCTCTTTTAATCTATCAAACACAACATTTTTTTTTAAAGATTTTATTTATTTATTTGACAGACAGAGATCACAAGTAGGCAGAGAGGCAAGCAGAGAGAGAGAGGAGGAAGCAGGCTCCCCACGGAGCAGAGAGCCCGATACGGGACTCGATCCCAGAACCCTGGGATCATGACCTGAGCGGAAGGCAGAGGCTTTAACCCACTGAGCCACCCAGGCGCCCCTCAAACACAACATTTAATAAAAATAAAAATTTAATAAAGAAGAGAAAACAACAAAACTTATACCCATGGGAGAAAAATCCGCTGTTCTGGTAATGTGATGAATGATAATGTGATAAGATTTCCAGGAATTAGGGAAATATCAAATACCATGTAGATAGCCCCACATCCCTTTATTACCACAGTACTTTTTAAGAAGTACTTTTTAACTTAAAAAAATCATAAAAATAGGGGCGCCTGGGTGGCTCAGTGTGTTAAGCCGCTGCCTTCGGCTCAGGTCATGATCTCAGGGTCCTGGGATCGAGTCCGCATCGGGCTCTCTGCTCAGCGGGGAACCTGCTTCCCTTCCTCTCTCTCTGCCTGCCTCTCTGCTACTTGTGGTCTCTCTCTGTCAATAAATAAATAAATAAATCTTTAAAAAAAATCATAAAAATAATACACTTTCTAGAAAGGCATCAGCCAAAATAGTGAAGTAAGAATCTCTAAAAATTCTCTTCAACTTGAAAGCAATGAGAAAACTAGCCAAAACGGGCAGAATCAACTTTTTCAGAACTGTGTGGAAATTAACCAAAGGCTTGCAGCAATCTGGAGAGCATGTAATCAAGAAAAGTGAGTGAATCTTAGTAAGAATAGCAATCTTTCTGGCATGTTAACTTGTCCTATTTCCATCCTTCCTCTCGAGCTCTGCCGTTAGTCTGGGGAGATGAGAGCCTGACCACCATACAGGGTTGGGATGGGGTTGGTGCTTCATTATGGCCTCATTCATAGAAAATGGTCGTTGTTTGACCCGTCTGGAGGTTCCCTATAAAACACCAATTGCGGGGCGCCTGGGTGGCTCAGTGGGTTAAGCCCTCTGCCTTCGACTCAGGTCATGATCCCAGGGTCCTGGGACTGAGCCCCGCATCGGGGTTCTCTGCTCAGCAGGAAGCCTACCTACACCCCTCTCCCTGCCTGCCTCTCTGCCTACTTGTGATCTGTCAAATAAATAAATAAAATATTTTTTTTAAAAAAAACCACCAATTGCAAGGCTGCTGGAACTCAGAGAGTATAGGAAAGACTTTCCCTGGGGGCATTTGTTGAAAACAGTTAAAAGTAATGCCTTAATTTTGTGACCACCTGTGTCAGCAAATAACAGTTGGGACAAACAATAGGCTAACCAAAAACTTAAAGGGAAAAACCGGGGAGCGAGATGACCATAGGGGCTTTGAAGAGCCCTGACAGGTTCTTGGCAATCTAGAAGGTCACCTTGTATGACGAGGGCTGTGCCCATGCCCATGCCCACGTGCGGTCAGGAAACACCCCAGAAGGCCCTAAGTTCTCAGCCCTCAATGATCTTGAGACCCCGCACAAGCAGGAAGTAAAGGGTAAGGCAGAACCACCGACTGCCTGACTGAATGCTGAAGACAGGCCCCAACACACAGAGGGCTTCGGCACAGTGGGAAACTTAACGGGTTTCAAACATTGAAAAAAATGTCTAATCACTAAGCTAACTGGTCAGGGACGTCAGTGATGTCACATGACAAAGGATAAAGCCTTTACAGGATTCCTTCCAGAAAGTCACTAAACAAACAACAAACAGCAACAACAAAGTAGAGGAAGGAGAAGAAGCATGTTTGTGGAGTTGCCACGGTATATTATTGGAAATGTCTGGTTTCCAACAAAAAAAAATTGGTGGCTTATGGCCATATTTAACCTGCAAACTGGAACGGGATAAAAATTCACAGGTCAACGCACTCAGACAACTCATGGATCTGAACAGCTGGAGATACCAAGGGTTTTGCAGTCAGCCGGAGTCTGCTTCATGGGACCCAATGACGTTTGGCAGATTCATTATCAGGGTTATGATAAAATCTTCAGATGTATTGAGGCAAAATCAGATTTCAATCACCACATTTATTGTACATCGACTATATGTGAGACACTATGTTGTAGTTCAAAACTGATTTTGCTGAGGCTGATTATGTTTATAATGAGACTCGACAGGAAACAGAGTAAAAGGAAAATTAGGAATGTCTTGAAATGTATCATATCACTGAAGATAGTTTTATTTTTTTAATTTGAATTTTCTGAAAAATTCTTTTTTTTTTTTTAAGTTTATTTGAGAGAGAGTGAACAAGTGGGGGAAGGGGCAGAGGACAAAGCAGATTCCCTGCAGAGCAGGGAGCCCAATGTGGGCTTGGATCCCAGGTCCCTGGGATCATGACCTGAGCTGGAAGCAGATGCTTAACCGACTGAGACACCCAGGCGTCCCCTGAATATAGTTTAAGAACACATAAATTTCTTATTGTGGGTTAAATTTTGTACCTCTCAAAATTCGTATTTTTAAGTTCTAACCCCCAGCATCTCAGAATGTGACCTTATTTGGAGATGGGGCCTTTACAGAGAGAATTAAATTAAAGTGAGGTAATTAGAGTGGGACCTTATTTATTTATTTATTTAGAAGGGTTTTTTGTTGTTGTTGTTGTTGTTTTTGTTTTTTAATTTATTTGACAGACAGAGATCACAAGTAGGTAGAGAGGCAGACAGAGAGAGAGGGGAAAACAGGCTCCCCACTCAGCAGAGAGCTGATGCAGGGTTCCATCCCAGGACCCTGATATCATGACCTGAGCCGAAGGCAGAGGCTTAACCCACTGAGCCACCCAGGCACCCCAAGGAGTGGGTCCTAATTTAATGTGACCGGTGCTCTTACAAAAAGGGGGCAACTGGGCACAGAGATACACACAGAGAGAAGATGGCATGAAGATACATAGGAAAAAAATAGCCATCACCAGCCAAGGGGAAAAGGCTCCGAACAGATCCTTCTCTCGAAAGAAACCAGCTCTTCTAATGTCCTGATTCTGGACCTTAAGCTTCCTGAACAGTGAGACGGTCCATTTTTGCTGTCTAAGCCCCGCAGTGTGTGATACTTTGTTATGACAGCCCTAGCAAACCGACACATTACTCACAAGCCAACCAACTCTTCAACAATGCTCTAGAAGGCTACAAGAAATGGGAATATTTTGTGACTATTTTCATTTTGCCACTTTTAAAGTTGATGAGAATTTACAGATCACTTCTGTGTCGGGCATCTTTTCCCAGTGGAGATCTACTTTCATGCAATGAGGAAATAAATACCACCTTTGCCTCCTTTCTTCCCATTATTTACAGAGTCCTGTGACATAATGCCACTGGCTAAGCTTCTCCTTGAACGTGTCCCACGCAGGAGGAAGCTCACTTTTGATGTTGTTCTACTTATGGCTCATCAAAGGTCTCAGAGCTTCTGTACATTACGGCTCTCAGCAGAATTCACCTGCAACGTAGCTGAGGCCTGAAAGCCATCTTCCCTCGCAGGGCCTTGCAGACTGATTTGTAGGTTGCTGAATGTAGCTAAATTGAAAACTGCTCTATTTGAAAGGTAATGGATGCCGTCAATCCTTCCAGAATAGCAAGAGCCACAGGATAGATTGCTCACAAAATACAGCGACTGCCTAGAAAACCACCTGTAGAATGGCGGCAAGGACATCCTACTGAATTTTAATCATCCACTTGGCCTATTTGCTATGGAATCATTTAATTTTGAGAGCCACTTTCTTCACTTCACAGCCCGTGGGATAACTTGCACAGACAAAGAAAGAGACAAAGAGACAAAGAAAGAGACAAAGAAAGACCTCCCAGCCTTGTGGAACTTCTCCGTGATACTTTCACTAAATTGTGGCCCACATTCTATTATATTTCTCAGAGCCAAATAGACAGACAGACAGACAGGAAGAAATGAGCTTCTTCCAACATTATGTGACTCAAGTGGATGGCTGTGGCCTGAGCTTTTTAATTTTTTTAATTAAATCATTTTTAATTTATTTTCAGCATAACAGTATTCATTGTTTTTGTACCACACCCAGTGCTCCATGCAATCCGTGCCCTCTCTAATACCCACCACCAGTGCTCGCTTCGGCAGCACATATACTCTAATACCCACCACCTGGTTCCCCCAACTTCCCACGCCCCACCACTTCAAACCCCTCAGAATGTTTTTCAGAGTCCATAGTCTCTCATGGTTCACGTCCACTTCCAATTTCCCCCAACTCCCTTCTTGAGTCTCCTATTTCCAGGTTCTTTGATGGAATGGTGCCTCCAAAATTTTTTGGTGTATCCGAGTCTCCTGAATTCCTAAGTTCACCCAGAGATACATGCTTTTGGGGGGAAATGTGGGTTTGCCAACTCCTTTCAAATGTGTTGAGATTATTATCAAGCTGCAGAGGGAACTTCACTTGTGGGAGGACTTGGAATTTTTATGCAATGACTAAGAGAATCAAATCTTCTGTTGAAATGCCCAGGATGAGGTTGTGGTATGTGAACACTGTTTGCTATGGAGATGAGTGACTTAGAGGTACAGATATGGCTTGATATCTCTTGGGAAGACTTGGGACAGGACTCGGAGGCAGACAAGGGAGCTTCCTCATCTTACCCTATCTGTTTCAATTTGGTTTGGGTATTTTTTTTTTTTTTTAATGAAGAGTATGTGTTATGTCATTTAAACTCTTCGGCAGCACATATACTAAACTCAATGGAGATAAAAAATATAAATCTTGAACTAAAATGAAAACAACCCCCCACATACTTGGCTAATTAACACCAAACATTTTGGACACTTTTTGGGAAAATGAGAAGTGGGTGTGGACTGATGAACAGAAACATAATTTTCTTGTTTTCTCTTTCCTGATTCTCATGCTACACTTTTAAAAAGTCTGTCGCCACAATCCATAAAAAGTAACAGTGGCCTGCACTTCACGGAGCACTTACTAAATGTGCTGGAAACTGTGTGTTAAAAAAGTCTTTACCTCCAGTCCTCACCAGAATCTTAGGAAGGAAAAAGGGTGAATGTCAGAGGGTTAACCACATAGGTATTATCTACAACTACTGTACCAAATGCGTTATTTTTATTTTATTTTTATTTCTTGTCAGAGAGACAGAGCACACAAGCAGGGGGAGCAGCAGGGAGAGGAAGAAGCAGAACTGACCCCTCCCCACCCCACTGAGCAGGGAGCCCAAAGCAGGACTCGATTCCAGGACTATGGGATCACGACCTGAGCCGAAGGCAGATGCTCAACCGATTGAGCCACTCAGGGGCCCCTCAAATATGTTATTCTTAGGAATAGGTCATAAATACCAAACTCCACAAAACACCGTTTGGTCTTTCATTGGGTTTACTACTCATTTCATGGACTGTTCAAACAGAAATAGACATAATTTTCTTTTTCCCTTTTAGTCATTCTGTCGCTGCTACATCATAAATCCCTGATGGGCGCATCAGGAGGTCTCTCATACACCTCTAGAAATAATGGATGTTTTGGAGTCTCGGCTTGAAGATCATATTCCAGGCTAAAAGAAACGAAATGTCAAGATGTATTCAGAAGTGAATTTAATAATATATGAAATTCTGAAAGAGACGGAGCTGTCCCACATGGTAAATTCTTCAGATAACTGATATTCCAACACCAGCACTTTTAAAGATTTATTCTTTCTATTGGAAGTCTTTGAAATTATTTATAATGCCTTGTAGTAAACAGTATACTGCTTGTAATTTAATCTTTTTGTACTTTAAAAAAAAAAAGATTTTATTTATTTATTTGACAGAGATTGCCAGTAGGCAGAGAGGCAGGCGGGGGCAGGGGGAGCAGCCTCCCTGCTGAACTGAGAGTCTGATTTGGGACTTGATCCCAGGACCCTGAGATCATGACCTGAGCAGAAGGCAGAGGCCTTAACCTACTGAGCTACCCAGGCACCCTTATAATTTAATCTTGATAACACAAGCTTATCATTATGAACATCCATTATTGTTCTCTGCCAGAATGGGAAAGAACATAATTACTTTAGAAGGCTCTTTTAATGTCTACCTCCAGTTGCATAAGGTCCTTTTCAAAATAGTTGGTTATCTTGTGAGCTTTTATATTATTCTGGCAATGCTGTTCCTGTGTACAACATGTTTGAAATTCTTCCTTTCAATTGCCCTACTTAGCCTTAGTCATATTGCTTCAAATGTCCGTAGTGATGGAATGATCTCATCTGTTGAAGGTAAACTTGATTTTTGGAAGTCCATTGTACTGATTGGAACCAAGTCTAAATTACCATCTGAGGTCAGAAACAAACTGTAATTATCAAGAGAAGAATGCAATTGGTTTCTTGCCTTAGGTTTTTGTATTTTTAGTCACTTCTACCTTTGATATCTACATTTAAGATCTCCCTTTTTATTAGAAAAAAGCAGATACATTTCCTCACATTCTGGAACAGGAGAACAATGCATGAGTATAGTGACAAGTTAGGTGTGGGACTTAAGGAACTAGAAGAGTAGAGGTTTTTTTAGAAGGTTTTTCTGTATGCTGTGTCTTTATTTTGTATTTTTTTGTTGATAATTTTTAAAAAAGATTTTTCTTTATTTATTCAACAGACAGAGATCACAAGTAGGCAGAGAGGCAGGCAGAGAGAGAGGAGGAAGCAGGCTCCCCACTGAGCAGAGAGCCCGATGCAGGGCTCATTCCCAAGACCCTGAGATCATGACCCAAGCCGAAGGCAGAGGCTTAACCCACTGAGCCACCCAGGTGCCCCTCTGTGTGCTGTGTCTTAAGTGGTCCCTCCCAAAAGATCTTCAATAAAGACTCATACAATTTTCCTCAACATTTTATGATGACATTTTTCAAATGTACAGAAAAGTCTAAAGAATGCTAGAGTGAACACCCATATATCTACTGCCTATTTTCAACTGTTAATATTTTATTATACTTGCTTTGTCTTTCCACCAATCTCTTCGTTCCTGGACCCATCCATCAGCATTTCATTTTTTTTTATTCATTTCAAACTTCCAATTTTGTTCTTCCTTTTCAAGATTTATTCGGATATTCTAGGTCCTTTCCACTTCTTCTTCTTTTTTTTTTTAGATTCTATTTATTTATTTGACAGAGAGAAATCACAAGTAGATGGAGAGGCAGGCAGAGAGAGAGGGAAGCAGGCTCCCTGCTGAGCAGAAAGCCCGATGCGGGACTCGATCCCAGGACCCTGAGATCATGACCTGAGCGAAGGCAGTGGCTTAACCCACTGAGCCACCCAGGCGCCCTGGTCCTTTCCACTTCTATATACATTTTAGACTCAGCTTTTCAATTTCTACAAAAAAAAAAAAAGGCTGCTGGAACTATAACTGAAATTGTGTTAAATCTATAGATCAGTGTGGGAAGAATTCACATGCTAATAAGACTGAATCCTCCAATCTGCTGAGCATGGTACAGTTATCTTTAAATTCTCTCAGAGTGTGTCATGGTTGTCACTATAGAGATCATACAAGAAGTCTTCCTTTTACCCTCTTAGGTTCTGTGCTGGACCTAAGGATTAAACTGATAGAAGACAAATTAACAGGAAAAAACCCCACATTATATTTCATATTTTTAGGTATATACAAGTATCTTCAGGAGGAAAATGAAGACTTGAGGAAGCCATTAGAACCCAACTATTGCATACCCTTTTAAAGAAAAACAATAAATTGTGGGGTTGTAATAAGGCAAAGGGGCTTGGTGAAGGGACAGTAAATTGTGGGAGAGTGACTATGGGATATTTGGAGGGAAGCGACTAGAAGATAAGCTTGTTTTAGTAGGGTTTTGTTTTTTTTTTTTAAGATTTTATTTATTTGTCAGAGAGAGAGAGAGAGAGCACAAGCAGGCGGAGTGGCAGGCAGAGGTAGAGAGAGAAGCAGGACTCCATCCCAGTACGCTGGGATCATGAACTGAGCCGAAGGCAACGGCTTAACCGACTGAGCCACCCAGGCACCCCGTTAGTAGGTTTTTATTTGTGGTCCATCCCAGTGTCTGGTAATAAGCATGCTTTCTTCCTGACATAGGGTAGTCTTACTGGAAAATTTATAACGTGCTTTTAGATACAAAGAGAGAGGTCAGAGAACGCTTCCCACATCTGTTGTTTCTCGAAAGTGTTCAGCTCAAAATAGTCAATATAGCAAAGTGGCGTAGTTTGGGGCAGCATGTTCTGAACTCCTTCGTAAACAAGCATGGTATGTAGAGACAGTTTCGCTTCTTCCCTTCCAATCTATGCCTTTTAATTTCTTTTTCCTTGCCTTATTGCACAGGCTAGGACTTCTGGTACGTTGATGAATAGATGTGAGAAGACACATCCTTATTTTGTTCATAATCTTAGTCTTAATATTTCACTACTAAGAATGATCTGAAACCTTGCGGTACACTATCAACAATGGTCAAATTATGAAAAGAGCCCAAATGTCCATTGACGGATGAATGGATAAAGGGGACACACACACACACACACACACACACACTCTGGACTATTACTTGGCA
This sequence comes from Neogale vison, assembly GCF_020171115.1. Lineage (NCBI taxonomy): Eukaryota > Metazoa > Chordata > Mammalia > Carnivora > Mustelidae > Neogale > Neogale vison. The sequence continues at coordinate 201,835,660 of NC_058096.1, read as the reverse complement.
ATCAACAAAGAATGAAATCTTGCCATTTGCAACACCCCAAAAGGTATTATGCTAATCAAAGTCGGTCAGTCAGAGAAAGACAAATACCATATGATTTCACTCATGTGTGGAATTTAAGAAACAAAACAGATGAACACAGGGGAAGGGAGGGAAAAATAAAATAAGATAAAAACAAAGAGGGAGGCAAGCCATAAGAGACTTAAATACAGAGAACAGACAGAGGTGAGTGGGAGAAAGGGCTAAATGGGTGATGGGCATTAAAGAAGGCACTTGTTGGGAGGGGCACTGGGTGTTGCATGTGAGTAGTGAGCCACTGGATTCTGCTCCTGAAATCAGTGCTGCACTGTATGTTAATGATCTTGAAATTAAATAAAAAAGAAGGAAAGAAGAAAAGAAAAAAAGAAAGTAGTAAAGAAAGAAGTAAAGGAAGAGAAGATATAAAAAAGTAGTGCACAGAAAAATAAGTAAATTGTTAAGAAACTTGAAAAAAAAAGAATGATCTTATCTGTAGGTTTATTGTAGATAAACTTTATTTTCTCTTGATAAAATAGAACAGAAGCCCACTTGAGAAAGTGGGGTTCTATCCCTAATTTTCTGAGTTGTTAAAAAAAACCATGAATTGGATTTTGTTGAGGGCTTTTTCTACCTATGTTGAAATGATTATATGGATTTTCTCTCTTATTATCTTAATTATCTATTAAGATAGTTATCTCTTATTATTTCTTATTATCTTAATATTGTGAATTACATCGATTAATTTTGTATTTTTTTTAGGAAGACTTATTTATTTATTTGGCAGAGGGAAAGAGAGCACAAGAAGGCAGAGTGGCAGGCGGAGGGAGAGGGAGAGGGAGAAGCAGACTCTCCACTAAGCAGGCAGCCTGAGGTGGGGCTTGATCCCAGGACCCTGAGATCATGACCTGAGGAGAAGGCAGCCGCTTAATCAACTGAGCCACCCAGGCACCCCTGATTTTTGTATGTTAAGACAAACTTGCATCTTGAGAGAAATCACCTTTGATCATGATATATTTTTCTTTTATATATTTTCAGACTCAAATATTTCATACAATTCACAGGTCTATTGTAAAAATGGGCACCTAAGTGGTTCAGTAGCTTAAAGCCTGTGCCTTCAGCTCAGATCATGATCCCAGGGTCCTGAGATCGAGCCCCACATTGGGCTCTCTGCTCAGCGGGAAGCCTGCTTCCTCCTTTCTCTCTGCCTGCCTCTCTGCCCACTTGTGATCTGTCTAAATAAATAAAATCTTAAAAAAAAAAGAGAGAGATTTCAAAATAGAGCAAGCAAATCTAGCTACATGTCTTTTAAAAGAGGGTCAGGAGGCCGTAAGGGAAGATGGAGTTTTGCCTGTCCCCGTCAGAGGAACAGGAACTTCTTGCCCTGGCCAACCCTGGACTCCCTCCACCCCTTAACACCTGGATCTTTGGTATTCTATGGAGTTGGCTTCTTTTGCCTTTTTCACTCGGAAAAGAGCCAATTCGATTTGACAATTTTCAGTCTCTCATTTGCAAATGAACCCAACCAATCCCCATTAACTGAGTTTCGATCCCTGGTTTACAGAGAGGATCATTCCTCTGTAACTCCATCCCTTCTTTGTCTTTCCTGGTTTCTCCCAGACCTCAAGTCTCCTGAATTGCAATTCTCATTGCCCAAATAATGCCTCGTCGCTTAAATGGTCCACGAATTCTTTCTGGGGTGATGATACGCTTCAGTTTCTGAAGGACATTTTTCTGTTTTTATAAATAAATAAAGGGGTCCGCTGAATAGTTTGGATCTTCCAAAATTCACTGTAATAGTTTTGTTTTTTTGTTTTTTTAAAAACAACTATCTTGGAGTACTTTAAAGTTGGAACCTGAGTGGGACTGTGAGGAGGTGTGATATAATAACAAATAAATGACTGAGCTTCGTCCCAACTTTCTGGCACACAGCTCCTCAAACCTTTGGAATCTCAGGAGCGACAACGATGTAGGGAAGACCTTAGGGTTTGAAGCCCAGGGCCCAGAAAGAATTCTTGAGATGTCTTTGGTGCAAAAAGGTGGTTTTCTTAAAGCACAGGGACAGGACCCATGGGCAGAAAGAGATGCACTGGGATCCTGATGAAGCGCCAGGGCTAGGTGCTTGTCTTACAGAATTAAAGAATGAAACCTCGTGGACAAAGGAGAGTGAATAAAGTGATACAGTTTTTATTAAACAAGGGTACAGGGGGGAGAAAAGCCCTCAGGAGTGACAGGGGTCCCCACAGGGTTGTCACTGAGGGCTTTTGGGGTTGGTCTTTTATTGAAGGCTAGCCCCGGACCTTAAATCCTTCTAACATCTGTATTGATAGCACCATTGAGGAAGGACTAATGATAAGACCTTCACTGGCTTACTTTCTTTTTAGGGTACGGTAATTCTTTGTCTGTCACAAGTAGCTGTTATAACAAGCCCACACCTCTGACACCTAGGGCAGGGTCTTCAGGTTTGTTCCCTTATCTCTGGTTCTCTCATACCTTCACATTTTTGTGGTTTTTGTGAGCCTGATCACCTAGTCCTCTACCTAGCCCTGCCTGTCCCCTACTCCAGGAGGAGTGGACAATTACAGACTTTCAAGCTGGGAGGAGATTAGGGAGGATGAACATTTCTAAGGAGTTTTGGAAGCAAAGTTTCCTGGACCTTGAGGGGACTAGTTGTTGATAGGAAAAGGTCGTTTATTGTTATCTAATAAAGCCTTAGTCACAAGACCCTTCAGATGTATATCGGTGGTCACGTTCTTGGGGTATGACTGACAACATATATCTCAGGGAGTAGCGATAAAGGAAGTTTCCAAAGGGATTCTTATAGGTTAAAATAGACTTACAGGGAGTAAGTCTAACTTACTGGGGGTTGGTCTAAGATTGCCTTTGCCCTTAGCAAAATTTTAACATTGAGGCAGCTGCGTTCCTAGAGGAATGTCAACTCTGCCTGTTTCCAGTTCTTGTCAGTGGGTTAGAGGTAGTAAGGAAATTTAATTTTTCCTTTGTCTTTGTTTCCCACCTCAACAAGAGTGTCCTTTGTACGCTGTTGAGATGACTGGTGGCTGGGGGCTCCTACATCACGTCCGTACGAGAGCTGGTCTTCATACCCGAAAGACCAGACACGATGAGAGGATTGGAGGTTTCAGTCCCCCTCCCTGACCTCTAGAGATTGAGCTTAATCACTGATGGCCAATGATAGCCAATGACTGATTAATCAGATGTGCTTATGTAAGAGAACCTTCGTAAAGCTCCCTAAAAATGGGGCTCAGAGAACCTCTGGATTGGTGAACTTGGCCGCATGCTGGGAGGGTGGCCTGCCCCAACTCCACGGGAAACTGAGACATGGGCTCCAGCCCCTTCTAGACCTGGTCATACATACTCCTTCATCTGCCTGTTCATTTATATTATAAAAGCTGTATCCTCTATAATATCCTTTATAATAAAAGTGTTTTATAATAAAAGTAAGTAAAGTGTTTCCTGAGTTCTGCAAGATGTTCTGGTGAGTTATTGAGCCTGAGGAGAGGTTGTGGGAACCCCAGAATATATTGTCAGTTGGTTGGAAGTGATAACCCGGGACTTGACTGGCATCTGAAGTGGGGTAGTCTTGTGGGACGGATACTACTCCAGGTAGACAGGGTGAGAATTGAGTGGAATTACAGGACACTTAGCTGGTCTCAGGGAGCTGGAAAAGTGTTATTTAAAAGGTAGTATGTGTTTGGTGTCCAAAGTGCTATGCGTGACCACAGTCTGGAGATGACAAAGGGTCTTGAGTTCCTCCTACCTTTCCTCTCATTTTAATTCTCGTCCTTCCCACCCCCAGGCTCTATCTTTCTCCCCACCACTGTGTTTGCTCCATTTTTCTCAGAGTCTAGACCTCCTCTAGTTGCTGTAACCATACGAGGAACTCTTGAGGTCATCCAGTTTGGATCCCATGTCTCAGTTCCCCTTCTAGCTTCTTTGTAAGTCAGTTGGTCTCAGCTCTACCTTCCTCAGAAGGTCAGCATGGCTCTAACTATTACCCGTGTCAGTGATTTGCACTTGGCCTGTGTTATTAAGGGCTGCGGAAAGTCTTCCAGTGCCAAAGGAATGAGCTACAAAGATGGAAATCCAGGCACTGATATATAGGGGCGAGGAAAAGAAATATTTGAGAAGCAGAGAAGTTTTTCCAGCTTCCCTAGTATGCGACTAAATAGGCTGTTTCTTAGCACGCCTCTCCTTAATCCCCCTGGCCAGCAGCGGGGCTACTTGCTTTACCTGCCTTAGGCATTCCAGTCTTTGCATGGCTGGATTCCGGGCTTCTCCTGGGCCTCAGAGGAGTGTCATTTCTGTGGGGGTGGTGTTTTGGACAGAGCAGGGTTTACCGACATCACACCTCTCCACCTTATTCAGATCGTAAATATTTTAAAAGGAGAAAAGGCTCCATTTGTTACCAGCAAGGAAGGAAACTCACAAGAACTTTTAAACGGGACCTCGTGCCCCACCCCAAGGTGCATTTTCTGTAACCTTCATCCGAAGAGTCACCCAAAGCACAAATGTTGTCAGGTTCCTGCTCCCCTTCTTTCTCCCACTAGGTGTCGCTACATGACACAGCAACGCCAGGAAACGACCGTGGAGCATGACAGGCTTCCAGACCTGGGAGCAATGGTTGCATTTAGGTTAGCAGCACAGTGGGCATACTTGGTTTATTTAATAAACTGTACCTTTAAGATAGGAAAGTCCCATAAAATCAGGCCAGAGAGTCAGTTTACCTCTTTTCATTCACTCTCTTAAAATGTGATCAGTCCCAGAAACCCCAGCTGAGAGCCGTTTAGAGTGACTTACTCGATCTGTCCACAGGCTTGGCTGGATTAGATCCGCTGATGACCCTGCACGGCTGAGTGGATCTCACCCCTCAGGTTGGCAAGTCTCTTTGTTGAGAGGCTGGATTACCGCTAGATCTCTTTTTTATCACTAGCGCTGAGCTCTTGCGGCTGCTGGGGATTAGACACAATCCTTCTCCATCCACGGGGCTTTAGCTCCCGCCGGCCTCCTGGCATATCCTTTGTGGTCACTCTTCTGTGAAGGCGAAGATAAGATGCTGGAGATAAGGGAGGAGTGAACACGGCAGCCTCCGCAGCATCTCATTTCCAACACCCCGTTCGCCAAGCTGTCCCGCTGGAAATATAAAATATCCTTCCTATTCCCTGAGCATCCGCTCTGCCGGCCCAGGCCCGTGGATATCAGCTTGACCTCCAGTCTAATTTAGGATATTGGGATGCTCGCTGAAAAGCAAAACACAGCTCATTCTAGGTATCACACAGGATGAGTGATAAATGCTTGTGAATGTACCTTAGTCTAATGAAGCTAAGCTCCGCTAAGCTGACCCCTTCTATCTCCAAGACAGGGCTCTCTGGGCACCACCATCTAACTTCCTGTGGATGATGATTTAACATCCAGGGTTCAAAAGCTGGTAGAGTCAGTGATCACTCTGCGTTCTGTTCTTTGGCAAGGACGAGATGCCACGAACATCTGGCCTTCCTGTTGGTGCAAGGTTTAACGTTGGCATTTCAGCCGGGTCATCTGAGATTGCTGTAAGAATGTCCTGGAAGTTTGCAGGCTCTCAGAAGGAAAGCCAATGAGCATCAGGAGCATCAATAAGTTACTCCCTGTTTTTACTGTGGGGCCGGAGGGGTCTTAAATATATTTTGCATGAAATAGAACATCTTCTCTCTCACACTTCTAAATGAAATCTCAAGCAGAACCAGGGCCGCCGCATACACTTGTGCACAACTCCAGGGGGTGCTGTCTGCCTTTGTTGGCCGCGTGACTGGTCAGTGGGAAATACCCTTTTGATGAAAATAAAAATCTGAATTCACGAGCTATGCTTTTGTCAGCATCTCAGGCCATGCAGATAAGCAGTGGAAATTTTAAGGACACTTTAATCAAACAGATCCAGACGCTCATAAATAAGAATAACAGGGATTACATATTTTGAAATTTGGGTGTTCTTTGCAGAGGGGAAGAAGACAATACCTAGCAAATACACATAGTGTTTAACACAGAAATCCACTTCTGGGATGTTATCAGATGTAGTCTCAAACATGAAAAATAACCTACAGACAGTTATTCATGGCTGCATTATTGGTAACAATCTAAATATCTGTGGGGGACAAATCACACAATGGAGTATGTGGCCGCCCTCACAAAGAAATGAGGAAGCTGTGTATGTGGGGTGGTTTCTAGGACAGGGTCCCGGGAGAAGAGCAAGGTGCAGATATGTGTGAATAACATATAACCTTGAATCTCTGTGTGTGTGTGTGTGTGTGTTTCTCTGCTTGTATATGCATGAGAAATTTCTGGAAAGATATCCAAGAAACTAATAGCACACTTTTCTCCAGGGCAAGATGCTGACTGCATGGGCAGAGATAGAAGGTGCTTATTGGATACCTATTGTACCTTCTGAATTTTGAACTACACAAATGTATTACCTAGTCCAATAACAATAATAATAGTAATATTTACAGTGGCCAGATTTCTCTTGTGACCCTCCCCATCCCCTCCCCTCAAGACGTGTCATAATCACTATAGAAATCTCACATATAGTATTCTCCCAGAGTGGCCAACCCATTGCTGATTCACATGCGTGGTACAGCTTCTTGACTAACATGACCATGTAATTTAGTGCTGGGGTTAAATTCTGCCTCTGTTACTTATTAGTTGTGTGACCCAGGGCAGATCTACTTAGTTTCTCTGTGCCTCGGTTCTCTGTTTAATAGATGATGACAAATCCTACGTTGAAGGGTTATTGAGAGAAATTGACGAGTTGGGCTCTGTTAAGTGTTCAAAGAAATGTTTCAAAAGATCCAAAGAGAACAAAGAGCCCCACGGTGCCTGGCTTTAGTTGTGATGTGCCTGGACCTGGTGATCGGACTGGTAAGCCAGAGAATACAAGTGTAGTCCTTGGCGCTTAACAAACATCTATTCCCTCCTCACCCGCAATTAACTGGGCTGCCAGGAGCTTTATAGACTCTCTCTGAGCAGACTGAGTAGTAATTTTCTACTGGACATATTTGTGATCTCTTCACTTTAGTCTGCAGATGGACCCTTTGAGCTGTCTCAGACTGGGTCAGGTGCTTTTAAAATGGAGAAACTGTTTTCCTCTATTATTTTCATGTCAGTTTCATCTAAGCAAACATCTCTCTCTCTCTCTCTCTCCATATATATATATATATATATATATATATATATATATATATATTTTTTTTTTTTCCTTCCTACCCAAGATTACGTGGCTTAAGTTGTTGCAGTGGAAATGTGCCAGGCTGTGAAATGGAAAAATCTTTAGGCATAAATTGAAAGAAAGGTACAAGGTAATTATATGAATAATTCTCAGGAAAATGGAAATAAAACCAAAGGTAAATAGCCAACATTTTTAGAATGTTAGGGATCATGCCAAATATTTCACAAATTTTATCATTAACCCCTTTGAGTTAATTACTACTACGAGTCCTAGTGTACACTTGAGGAAACTGAGGCAACTTGTTCAAGGTTACAAGGAAGTGAATAACAGACATAGGATTTAAATCTAAATTGGGATAATTTCATGTTCCAGGTTTTGTGTACACTCTTTTTCCCCGGAGCCAAATTATCATCGAATGAAATTCATAAGCCTTAAGCGGAAATTGCTAATTGATTTTAGGATGCAGTTTTCTTTTCCTTTTTTAAAAATTTATTTATTTATTTGAGAGGAAGAGAGAGAGAGAGAGAGAGAGCAGGGCAGGGAGGGGCAGAGGGAGAGGGAGGGGGAGAATCTTAAGCAGACTCCCCACTGAGTGCAGAGCCCAACACCTGGTTCCATCTCGTGACCTTGAGATCATGTCCTGAGTCGAAATCAAGAGTTGGACACTTAACCAACTGAGCAACTCAGGTGCCCAGAGATGTAGTTTTCTAAGTAAGGAAGAGGCTATCATATATATACTGTTTTTTATAATTCTTACATTTACTCTGTGAGTTAGGGATTGTCCTCATCATTCATGTAAGGAATCCAAGACTCAGAGAAGTTAGGTAACTTGCCTATGGTTACACAGCAAGTAAAGAAGAGGGTGTTTAAACCGAAGTCTCTCTACATCCATAGCCCTGAGACTTAACAGTTCTTAAGAACTTCAAGTCACCTTTAGTCTTGTCTTGTTTTCTCTCACCCCCCTGCTGAGGCACAAGTTCAAAGAACAGTTTATGCATGGTCCCAGTGCCTGAAATCGGTCTCATGGAATTCTGTTTCTCCTTGTCTGACGCCCCTGTGACTCAGAGTAAAAAACAAACCTTCACATGGAAGTAAATCTGTCTTGCTGTGTCTTGATTCTCTCTCTTCTCTTTCGATCTGATACAATATTTCTTTTTAGAACACAGATTTGTGACATGATTCTTAAAACAATGCAATAGTTTTACTTTGTCAGTGCCTTCAATTAGGTGGAACCCAGACTTCCTTTCAGATTAGGAGTATCTGACGGGGTTTGTTTGGATTTCCTTGACGCGGCTGTTCCCAGCCAGATTCTCTCTGTCTGAGCACCCAGCACCTAAGGGCACTGACAAGGGACAAGAGAGACCCCCGCAGGCACCCTCGTTCAGAAGATACTGGAGCGGGGAGGTGGGGGGAGAGGTCCCTGAAGGTGTAGAGGGAGACCAGAATGGTTGGAGCTCTGGGCTCTGGACTGAGTTTCACCATCGTGGTTCTGGAACTCCACAGCTGGAGAAGGAGGGTGGGTCAAGTGGTCTGTAAAGGAGGTATGAAACCAGGAATTATGGTCTCTCACTGGATTATGGTCTCTCACAGAAGGGAGAGGAATTCTTCCCATATACTAACTGAGTGCTCGCCACGGGGCCAAACACAGTTGAGCCCACTTCAGGGACAACTGCTAGAATCCTCCTAACAACCCAATGAGAGTGGTTTTGCAAGTACCCTTATGTCACAGATGAAAACCCCGAGACCCTGAGAGCTTCAGTCATCTCACTGATGTCCTACAAGCCAAGAAGAGGCAGAGTGAGGACTCAGAAGCAGGCCAGCTGGCACGGGGCCTTGGGTCTTAACCCCCTAGCTCCACAGCGCTGCAGCCAGTAGAATTACCCATCATTCCATTGCCCGGAGAGAGCCCATTCTTTGTGCAAACGCATCCACGTGCACACAGTAGCCAAAACCGGATCCTTCTACGTGTGCTGTTTGTAACGGGTTTTTCTCTTAACAATATGCTCACAAGTTTATCTCCCTTTTCAAGGTAAATCCCTCACCCCCCCCCCCCCACCTCCTGTGGGGTTCTCCGTGTACAACGAGGTAGACGGAAGGGTGGAATGCCGAGAAGGGCTCAAGGGCGGTGTGGGACTCGTGCTAACGGTCCGTGCCAGAGCCTTTCAGTGACCCCCAAGCAGCCAGATCCTATTTAGCAAAGGGAGTGAAAAAGAATTTTCTTGGCTTTGTTTTATAGCTTCCATTAGCTTAACTGTCATCAAGAACAATGCTGAGTCAGGGCCCGAATTATCTTTTCCTCTGCTTAGGTTCTTGCCTTTGGCGTGCTGCCATTCTCTGCGTGCTACGAGGGATGAAGACAGGTCTCACCACCTCATCCATCTCCCAAGAAAGCGGATAGGTATTCTCTATAATTTAATGGGAGAGCAGCAGAACATACGAGTTAGAGGGATGTGTTCCAGTCCTCATTCCAACTGCTGTCGAGCAGTGTGTCCTTGAGCCCGTCATTTACTTCAGAGCCCGGGTTTCTTCATGCATTCAGTACAGATCCGGACACTGCCTCCGTCCTCGGGCCATTGTCCCCCGGGGGGATGAGCTAGGCATGGAGGATGCTCGGCTCAGTGTCCGTACACCAGTCCCACACTTGGCTGGGGACATTACACCTCTGTGTCCTTCAGAGCCACCTGGGATCATGTTGCTGTTCCAAGCCACTGGGTAAGGATCACTCTGTCCAGACAAACCTTGCCACACGAGCCCTGGGGAACTCTGGGTTTTGTGACCTATGAGCTCCCTGGGGACAAGGGCATCGCTCTTCCTTTCTCAAATATCCTAAATTATCTAGAGGAGATCCGTCTTCCTCTTCACCAGGCATTTGGTCACAATGATGGGGTACAGGGCCCCCTTCTCAAGGGATGTATCGGCACCTACCCCACCCCCCCCCCATCTTTTTCCCACTTGCTCCTTCCCTCCCAGCTTGGGGGATTTTGGAGCAGGAGAGAGCGAGTACTATTGGACGGGATAAGCCATTCCCTTGTTCCCTACCATACGTTCTTGCAAATCTTTTGACTAATGTAAGGAGATGTTTTTGAAACTCAAAAGCCAAATATTGATCCCTATTTTTGTTATGTTCTACTGTTTCAAAATGGTATCCTGACATAGGATTAGGGCTTTACTTTATGGAGAATGCTAAGAACTCCCTACTTTTGGTTGCCTGGCTAATACCAGTACAGGTTAGCTTTTAAAACTTTCATGTGAGCACTGCCATGAGAAGCCTTTGAACTCCTCAATCTTTGGCACCCAGCATAGTGTCTGGTATACAGTAAGCACTTCATACATGCCTGTTAAATGACAGCCTATCTAAACCAAGAGATATACTTCTCCTACTTGTTAAATGTGATTTTAAAGGTCCTCAGTGGTAGTTTTTATGCACAAAGGAGATTATTGATAAGTAGCATGATTTTTAATCTTTGATACATTAAAGTAAGAATAAAAATAACTCTTGTATTTCTTAGGCTTTTAAGTTTATATTAGAAATCTTATTATTTTGCATATAAGCCTATTTTGCATATAAGTCACTTTTAAGGGGCCTTTGATTAATGTTTGGTCCTATTTACAAACTTGGTTAAACTCTTTTTAAACTGTTTTTAAAAATTTAATATATTCAATTTCCTTTTAAGTACTATAACTGTCTGGCTTAACAAAATCTTCTTAAATACTTAAATAACTCTTTTAAATCTAATACATTAAACTTATAAATATGTTCAGCCTTCAGTTCTATTGAATTATTCAGTTCCATAATAAACTTACTATGATTTGAACTTAAAATCACAAGCTTAAATCAAGCACACATTTAAAATTAGAATCACAAGGATGACCTCTCGCTTCATTAGGCTGAATTCTCTTAAACATAAATACATAAAAGACCAAAAATGCACAGACCTCTTAACCTGAAAAATATTAATACTATATATTTGAGATTCTTAAATATGCCTATAGCTATTTTAAAATCATCCCAGAGATAAAAGACAGTGATGCACCGAGAAAATAACCATGCCATCCTGAACAACTTTCCTTGTCTTTTTTCTCCTCCATACATCTGTTTTCCTGACTACCTTTCAGTGAAGACCTTGCCATCAAGTGCCTCGGTGACCTTCACAAAAGCCATTTCCATCTCACGGTTTTTGTTCTCTTTATCTATTAAAAATAGAATTAGCTTAGATGGTCTTTAATGTCTTAACCGCAAAATTCTGGAATTTGTATTTTTCCGTTTACTTACAAGTAGGTTTTTTCCATTTAGGTAATGGGAATGCAGAAAACTACTAAACATAGGAGCATATACTGCCCATGGAAAGTCCTCATCACAGACAATGCTCACTATTGCACATATTATGTTTGAACTCCACTCCTGCTCAATGACACCCATTTGGTTGCATGGACCCTAATGATTTTTGGACTTTTTGACTTCAGAGGATAGTCAAGAAGTCACATTGGAAAACATCTAGGAAGAATTTTAAAGCCAAGAGGATCCATTTGTAAAGTATATGTTCCAGTTTATTTTGCACATCATGTGCCTGGTAGATGGATGATGTCATTGCTATGACTTCTGAGAACTGGGCTGAATGAACATCGTCATGCCTGCCATTGGATGCCTGGTTTCTCCACCAGCATATTGAGTAAGAAATGAATGGGAGGCACATGCATCATAGTAAAGGTTGAAGGTATGAACTAGACCTTCTTTTGTTTAAATCCAAGAGTCACTCCTTAAAATCACGTGACTTTGAGGGCCAATTTTATACAAACGAATTTGATAAATTGGATGAAAAGGACAAATTCCTAGATAGACACAAGCTAACTGTCTGAAGTAGAAATTTTAAAAAACAAAATGAACCTATAATAAGTAAATAAATTGAATGAGTGATCAAAAATTTTTGCACAGAAAAAATCCTGGGCTAGACAGTTTCACTGGTGAATTTTCAATTTCACTATTTGCAGAAAAAATAATCCCCATACTGCACAAACTCTTCTAGAAAATAAAAGACAATGAAATCTTCCCAACTCACTCTTTGAAACCAGTATCACACAAATGCCATGGCATGAAAAAGACATCATAAGAAAGGAAACCTAAAGACCGATACTGCATATAAATACAGATTTGAAAATCCTCAATAAAATATTAGCCAAATCCAACAATATACCAAAAAGATTATGCACCATGATCAAGTAGGAGTTATCCCAGGAATGCAAGGTTGGTTTAAGACCTAAAAATCAACAAAGGTAATACAGAAAAAAACATATGATCATCTCAGTGGGCACAGAAAATACATTTGCCAATATTCAATATCCTATGTGATAAAGCAAACAAATAAAACTCTTAGTGAACTTGGAGTATAAGGGAACTTCTTCAGTCTGTTAAAGGGCATCTAGGAAGAAAAAAATCAATGAAAAGGGCATCATTGAAAAATCACACTAAATGGTGAAAGACTGAATGCTTTCTTCCTAACATGAGGACCAAAGCAATGATATCTGTTGTCAGTTTTTTTTTTTTAACATGGTCTTGGCAGTTCTAGTCAGTGAAACCAGGGAAGAAAAAGAAATAAAAGACATGCAGATTGGAAGGAAAGAAGTAAAAATTTTTTTTAATTGACAGATGATGTGACCCTGTATTTAGAATATTCTATATAACTACACATTCTACACACACACACACACACACACACACGTGCGTGCACACTCACGCACACACACATGCATGCACGCATTATTAGAACTAATAAACAAGTACAGCAAGGTTGCAGGATATAAGATCAACGTATAGAAATCAATTTTTGTGTATACAAGCAAGCAATGAGCAGTCCAAAAATGAAATTAGAACACACTTTAATATCAAAAATAGTAAAATACTAAGCAATAAATTTTTAAAAAGAAATTCAACAGTTATATGCTGAAAATAATAAAACTTTGCTGAAGAAAATTAAAGAAGATTTAAGTAAATGGAGAGACATTTCATGTCCATGAGTTGGAAGACACAATATTGTTAAGATGTCAATTATCTCTAAATTGGTCTGTAGATACAGTGCAATTTTTGTCAAAATCCCAGCACACCTTTTGGGAGCAAAATTGACAAAGGGATCCTAAACTTTATATGGAAAGACTTAGACTAGCCAAAGCAAATTTGAGGAAGAAGAATGAAATTGAAGGATTTTCATCCCCCGATTTCAAAACTTACTATTAAGCTACAGTTATCAATAAACTGTGATATTATTACAAGGATAGATATATAAATCAAAGGAATAGAATTGAGAGTCTAGAAATAAATCTTTATATCTATAATCAATTATTTTTTTGTTTTTTACAGATGCCAAGGAAATTTACTGGGAAGTGGATAGTCTGTTCAACAAAAGGGACCAAGATAAGTAGATATCCACATGCAGGAGATAAGCTTAGACTTTCACCTAATATCATACACAAAAATTAACTTAAAATGGATTAGAGACTTAAATGCAAGGGTTAAAACAATAAAACTCTTAGGAAAAAAAATGTGCAAGAGGATCGTCAAGACCATGAGTGAGGCAAAGATTTCTTAGGTACAATACAAAGAAAACATAGTCAGTAAAAGGAAAAAAATGATAATTTAGATCTCATCAAAATTCAAAAATTTTTTTGCCCTTCAAAAAAGACACCATTAAGAAAATGAAAAGACAGGAATCAGACTGGGAGAAAATATTGGCAAAACGCATATCCAATCAAGGACTTGTATTAAGAATTTGCAAACATCCATTTGCAAAGAGGTGGACGGAACTAGAGGGTGTATGCTAAGTGAAATAAGTCAGTTGATCAGAAAGGGACAATTATCAAATGATCTCAGTGATTTGAGGCATTTGAGAAATAAGACAGAGGATCGTAGGGGAAGGGAGGGAAAAATGAAACAAGAGGAAACCAGAGAGGGAGACAAAGCTTAAGAGACTCCTGGTCTCAGAAAACCAACTGAGGGTTGCTGGGAAGTGGCGGGGGAGGGAGAGGGTGGCTGGGTGATGGACACTGGGGAGGGTATGTGCTATGGTGAGAGCTGTGAATTGTGTAAGCCTGATGATTCACAGACCTGTACCTCTGGGGCAAATAATACATTATATGCTAAATTAAAAAAAAAGAATTTACAAACCTACAAGCATGCTTGAGTTATAAGATAAATAACCAAATCAAAAAAGAAAGGGCAAAGATATAAACAAGCATCACACACACACCCCTACACACACACAGAGAAGAATGACTAAGCAAAGATGCTCAACATGATTAGTCATTAGGGAAATGCAAATACAAACCACACTGAGACCCCATTTCACACTCGCCAGAAGGGCTGTAAGAAAGAAGACAGTAACAAATGCTGGTGAAGGTGGGGAGAGATAGGAGCGCTCACACACTGCCGATGGAATGTAAAATAGTACAGTCCCTTTGAAAACCTTCTGGCAGTTTCAAAAAGATAAATAGAAAACCAATGTAGAATATGCAGTTCCACTCCTAGGTAGAGAGAAAGGAAAAGGAAAACAAAAAAAAAAATACGCATGAATGTTCATATTTGTGTTATTCATAATAGCCCTGAATTGGAGCAACCAAAACATCTATCAGCTGGAGAGTGGGAAAGATAAAAGAGACATTTATATAAAATCTTTGTAAATATATATATATGTATGTATACATAATGTATATACACACACACAATGGAATACTGTTCAGCAATAAAAAACAGTGAACTACTGACATATGCTAATTGTGAGTGAACTTCAAACACATTATGCTAAATGAAAGAAGCCAGACACAAGAGGCCACATATGGTATGATTTCACTTACAAGAAATGTTCAGAAATACAGAAGCAGAAACTAGATGAGTGCTTGCCTGTGGTTCAGGATAATAACAAGGATTAACTACAAATGGGCAGGAGGGATGTTACTGGGAGGATGGAGATGTTCCAGAACATTATGGTGATGGTGGCACCACTTTGTAAAGTTAACTAAAAATTATTGAACACTTGAATGGAGACAATTTTATGATATGTGGAATATACCTCAATAAAGTTGTTTAAGAAAAAACACATGACCTTGGAGAGGAAAGTAACTTCTCAATGCTTTAGCTTGTCATCTGTAAAACAAAAACAATGAGATTACTTACCTTGCAGATCATTGGACAGGTCCAATGAGAAAATATGTATGTAATGTGTAAAGTTACAGTGCCTGGCACATAGTAAACACTCTTTTAAATATGAGCTTCTATGATTATTTTCAAACATCAGAACAAGGGTCTGAAAGAATAAGAAGTTTGTTCCTTTTATGGATGATACTGGTGTATTAAAAACCACTTGAAAAGACAGGCAGTAACCTTAAATGCCTATTACTAGGTGAAAGAAGCCAATTTGGAAAGACTGCATATTGTCTAATTCCAACCACATGACATTCTGGAAAAGACAAAGTATAGAGACATCAGTGGTTGCCCGAGGGCGGAGGGTGGGGTAAAGGGGATGAGTCACTGGACCACAGAGGATTTTTTTAAGTCAGTGAAAATACTCTTACGATAGCATAATGATGGATCTATGTCAGACATTTGTCCAAACCTATGGGATGTATAACACCAGGAGTGAACCATAATGTGAACTGTGGATTTGGGGTGAATGTGGTGTCAATGTAGGTTCATCCATTGGAACAACTGTACCTCTGTGCTGGGGGTTGTTGATGATAGGGGGGCTGTGGATCTGTATGCAGCCCAAGGGTATGTGGGAATTCTATACCTTCTTCTCAGTTTTCCTGAGAAAACTATTCTTAATAATAAAAGAACAACTCCCCAAAACCCACATTTTTTCCCCCAACACTAAGCTATCTGTAGCACAGAAAACCTGGAAGGTGAGGAACGAACACTTGTGATAAATACAAATTTTTGGCTTAACAGATCAAATAGGTAAAAAAATTCAGTTTCAGGAATAATGAAACCAGATTCATCCTTTCCATTGATGAGATTCCAAGGTAGGTAAAGTGAAAGATTTTGTTAGCTAAAGTAAACTTCCATCAAGACCCAGGGAATGTTTTTGTTTTTGTCTAAAACATTTAAGTATGCAAAACATTCATAGGGTTCCCGAGTCCAAAACTACCCAGTAAAGTAGTTCTAGAAATCTAGCTTCTATCCCCATCGCCGTTTACTCCTCCTTGTCCCCTTCCTTCTTCTCGAGGTAATCACTTAAAAAAATTTGGGGGGGGGATTATTCTATTTCAATTATTCATTTTCACTTCAATCACTTCATTTTTTAAAAAGGTTTTTATATATTTATTTATTTTTTTGTCAGAGAGAGAGAGAGAGCGAGCACAAGCAGGCAGAATTGTAGGCAGAGGCAGAGAAAGAAGCAGGCTCCTGGCTGAGCAGAGAGCCCAATGTGGGACTCAATCTCAGGACCCTGGGATCATGACCTGAGCCAAAGGCAACTGAGCCACCCAGGTGTCCCCAATCCTTTCATTTTTTGACAATTTAAGTTAACATGTACTTTTTACTTTTTTCCTCCTCCTTTCTTGCCAAAAGGTGCCATACTATAAACCTTGTCTCCCTGCTCCTTTTGTCCCCCCTTTGTCCTAGTGATTATGCTATGGGGGGGAAACGTGGTGCCCATTCCTTTGTCACTGGCATAGTACGCCCTGGTATAGATGCACTGTGGTTTTATCCGGCCAGTTTCTTGGTTGTGATCATTTGGATTGTTTCCAGTCTTTTGCTATTATACATAATGCGCAGTGCATAGCCTTGAAGTTGCAGTAAATTTAAGGTGTAAACTACAAACATCCCTTGGCATCTGAACACATTTGTCCTTTGGCAAGCCAAATCGGCTATAGCTTATATAACGAACTCAGTACTGTTCGTGAAGAAATTCCACTTGGGGTACGTGTTGGTTTAAATCACTTTAAAATTATTCATTTTCCTAAGCTCCTAAAATATTTTGGGAGCAAGTCCTTGATAGCAAAGTACCCTTCTTATTAACTATCACAGGCAAATACTGAATTGTTTAATACCTACAACCAAACTGCTTGATTATCTTGAATATTTCTGGGAACTTCCATTTTATTGGACGAGTTATCAATTCTGTGAGCCATCTTTCACTTGTTAAAGTGTGGAAATTTGGGGTCTAACAAAATCGACCAAGTTCAATGTTGGGTACTTGCAGTTTGACAGAACCTTAGATATATTTTGCAAAGACTTTCAAATATCTTGAGTCTTTTACAAACATTTATATTTTTAACTTTATTGATTTTTTAAAAATAAGGTATCTCTGATCAGTAGAGAAAAATTAGGAAGTTCAGACAAGCAGAATGAAAAAAAAAACCAAAAACCAAAAAGCTACCTATAATCCCCAACCCCCAGTGATAACAATATTTCGTAGACTTTTTCAGTGAGCACAAACAACTTGCCTCCCCTAACATATACATGCACATGTAATTTCTTCTCTCTTACGCATTATGTAATCCAAGATTTCAACTTTTCTATTTATTACCTATTATCCTTTAACTTTTTTGTTTGCTTTGTATACCATATAAATGTTTTTTTCTATTTCTCCATCAAAGTTAGTCATTTTGCATTTCTCTCTATAGTGTATACCTTAGAAACAAAAAAATCAAGTTTTTCTTTTTTTTTTCCCTGGGTAAATAAGTTAAAAATCTGCAAGATTTGTCTCCATGGTGCTCTAAGGCCTTGAACTGCCCTCTGTGTGTTTGCCCAGGGCAGTTTACTGACTTCTAAAGGGACATAAGGATATGAGATGGCTGGAGCCCTGTCCTTGGAGAGACTGGTTATGCAGAAATGAAGGTCAAACAGATGCTCCTTGCTTATTATTTTGCTATTCAAAATATTTGCTGGGGAAAAAAAAACCCCAACAATTCTTGCAAGTGCTTTCTGTGATCATGATAGCTTTATATCTTTTTCTAACTACTGACATTGCATTTCTAAAACTTGAAAAGTTTAAATATCTGGATGTTTCAGTGTCATGTCCCCAAAATAGTTTCTGATAATGAAATGAATTTAACATTTTCTATGTGGTTGTATTTTGACATTTTGTACCCTAGAGTTGTGTATCTGGGGTGAAAGTGAAACATTTTTCCCTGCCATGGGTCACTGAAATCAAAGGTCACATGAAAGTAACTTAATATTGTGTTTTATGACTTTTTTTTTTCCTTAGAAAGTAGGACATAAGAAAGATAAAGTTAAAAAAAAAGAAAAAAAGATAAAACTATCTGATTATTTATTTAATATGTGGAAACAGAGAACTTCATTCATAATGAGTTAAAATTTTAAATATGCCTTTATGTCATGTTATAGTCAGGTAAACTGGTGGTAAAATGATGTTGGGGTAAATGTAGTCTGAGGTGGGGGTGGGTAGACAAGGAAGATAGAAGAATGAAAAGGAGGAGGGAAAGGTGAAGAAGACAGATAAGATGGGGAGAGGGTAGGGAGACAGCTGAAACACCAGTTCCAAAGCAAGAAAGGAACACTGGCAGAGCAGAAGAAATGGATTATGAAAGTCAGTTTGAGGGCTATTGGGCAGTGTCTATCAAATATTTGCCTTCCTAGTTCTTCAACCCCCGCAGCAGTACTTCTGGGCATTTTCACTCCAGGAGTACTTACTCATACAAGGATGTTTCCAGCAGTGTCCTTACAACAGCAAAAAAACTGTAACAGCCAAAAATGGTACACAAAATGTGGCACAGTGGGAAAAAGGTTAAATAGATAAAAGAACATTTATTCAGTGACATTCTAGGCAGTCTTCAAAAAGAATAAGGATGGGGCACCTGGGTGGCTCTGTGGGCTAATGCCTCTGCCTTCAGCTCAGGTCGTGATCCCAGGGTCCTGGGATAGAGCCCCGTATCGGGCTTCCTGCTCAGCGGGGATCCTGCTTCCCTTCCCCTCTCTCTGCCTACCTCTCTGCCTACTTGTGATCTCTGTCAAATAAATAAATAAAATCTTAAAAAAAAACCCAAAAAGAATAAGGAAGAATAGTAGCAATATCCACTGTAGCCAGACTGTGGAAGGAGCCAAGATGCCCTTCCACAGATGAATGGACAAAGAAGATGTGGTCCATATACAGAATGGAATATTATTCAGCCACCAGAAAGGATGAATACCCAACTTTTGTGTCAGCATGGATGGGACTGGAGGGGATTATGCTGAGTGAAATAAGTCAAGCAGAGAAAGGCAATTATCATACGGTTTCACTCATGTGTGGAACATAAGGACTAGTGAAGAGGACCACGGAAGGGAGGGAAAACTCAATGGGAAGAAATCAGAGAGAAAGACAAACCATGAGAGACTCTGGACTCTGGGAGACAAACTGAGGGTTACACAAGGGAAGGGGGTGGAGGGATGGGGTAACCAGGTGATGGGTACTAAGGAGGGCATGTGTGGTGATGAGCAACTAATGAATCGTTGAACACTTCATCAAAAACTAATGATGTGCCATTATATATATCCTGGCTAACTGAACATAGCAATAATAATAAAAAAAATAAGGAAGAGTTATGTATACTGATGTGGAAAGATAGGCACTCTGATCAAACAATAATAGTGTGTTGCAGATCATGGACTGTGTGATTCCAGCTTTGTGAAAACAAGAAGTGTGCGTGTATGTGAGTATACTTTGAAACACAGTCCAGACGGATACATGCTAAACTGTGGATCTGGAAGGGAACGTTTGACTTTTGCAATGCTATTTATTAGTCTCCTGAGAAGACGAAAATGAGAGAATAAGTCATGTGTCTGGATGCATGAAGAGATTTTGCAGATGGAATGGGGCTGGTAGGAGCCCAGACAGATTCAGTTGAGGGCTGAGCCAAACCTGTGGCTCTCTTGTTTCCCGAATCTCATGGACACCATAGAGCTCACTGGACAGACAGCCCAGACTCACGTAATTCTGTTCCTGGATATTTACAGGCTATTTTCATTACAGTTGTGGGATTTGGGAGTGTGTCTCTGAAGGAAAGGAGATTTCCTCATCTATCATTTGAGGACAACAATAATCCTTGCCTTCAAGGATTATTTTGAGTGTTAAATGTAGTAACATGTTAAAAAAATGCTTAGCTCAGTGCTTGGGACATGGTCAGGATTCATAAATGGAAGTCACTACTACTATCAACATTTTAGAAAGATTCAGAATCAAATCTCCATTTTTTAAGCCTTCATTTTCTTTATTTATGCTTCCCACTCTTGTAGCATTAGAAAGCAATTTGATATACGGAATTGGAAGTAGACAAAATACCTAAGATTTTATGCTAAGCCATCACAGCTATGTTCTAAGTCTGTACGAGGAAGAATCTTTTGTTCATTTTGACTCCTCTCTCATCACAGCCCAATTACTTATCTGATCCTTTGTATTTGTCATTAAGGCTTCCCTTCCCACCCCAAAGGATCTGTTCCTTTCCCAAGCATAGACTTTTAATTTTAAAATGTCTTATATAATCTTTGGACATTTTTGTTATTTTTAAATGAAACAACTTTTGACACATTAAATTCATTCCGGGAGATGGCATTAGGCCGTGTTCCTGCGTCTGCCCTCTTGGGTAGAATTAATGCACTTCCATCTTCTTCAAACGTTTTTATAATAGCTTCGTAATTACAAGTGATGCTTTTGCAAAGTGTCGTCCTACCAAAACAGAGTTACTCTGACTTGCAGTTTTTACGAATTTTGCTAGCTCCTTAATGCTTCAGCTTTAACCAGAATGTAGGAAGGAAAAGGTCACATCACACAAGCAGCCAGTTCAGCTGTAAAAGTTCAGAGAGTCAGGAAGCATTTATATACAGGGTTACTGTGTATCCTAGCAAGGAGGCTGTTGTGTTCTTTCCTTGATTTATTTAATCATTTCATTTAATCATGGAGAAGACTAGGTACTTAGAAAAACAATTGCCCTTCAGCGAAGAAATGTAAATAGTACATTTGTACTTTTGAAACCATTTGTTTCCAACAAAGGACTAAGGATTTCTTTAAGTGTAACAATTATCCGGTACCCTTTCTCCAATATTATCAACATCAGATGCATTATCATTGGTTTGATGCCTAAGAGGTACTGGTTCTTGGCCCCTCCAATCCTACTCCCACCCACTCCTTACCCCACATACCCCTGCACCGTCCCCCACCACCCCCACTCCCCTGCCACACATCCATGACGGGCATCACCAAACAGTCAGTAACTCTTTTCCCACTGAGCTAAGTATGATCTCAGAAGACCTTTAAATAGGGGAGCTCCTGGGGCGCCTGCGTGGCTCAGTTGGTTAAGTGGGTGACTCAGTCGGTTAAGTGGCTGCCTTCAGCTCTTAAGGCATGATCCTAGGGTTCTGGGATCGAGTCCCACCCTAACTCAGCGGGGAGCCTGCTTCTCCCTGTTCTCTGCCGCTCCCCCTGCTTGTGCTCTCTCTCTCTCTCTCTGTCAAATAAATAAATAAAACCTTAAAAATAAATAAATAAATAGGGGACCTCCTGGGACTTGCAGTCAGCTGCTACAGAGGAGGAAACTCGTCAAACTTCCAAGATTTATCAAATACTGACAACATAACTAGCCAGTTCAGGCAGGTCAGTTCATTAAAAAAAAATAGCCAAATTATTTTGGGCACCATGTAAACAAAAATAATTGATTTTGGGGCAAAGACATTTACTTTCCAAATGAGTGTTTCAGTGCAACATTGGTAAAGTCCAAACAACAAACTCTATCATTAAATACAATGTATGAGGAGCATTACATGAAATAAAGTTAATTGCAAAACAGCTGATGTTTAGGCAGGCTCTTATCGGCAAGTGTGAATGTGCCCTGAACTTCTCTTGCTTTGAAACAGATTTCTCACTGACCTTCGTTCTTTGCTGTCCTCCTGGTGTATATAGGATAGTTGTTCTTTTCCGTCCCATGAAAATTCATCACCATGTCCCAGCGTTGTGGCAGATGGGAGATCTGTGGCCCGGCATCTTTTTTGGAGATCTTCCCTGTCTATTCAGTACTGCTGAGTAGTTTTACAATGTGGGATCATTTAGGATGGAAGGGGAAATAAATCTGACTCTCATGCCATATACCAATCATGGGCATGAAAACACCTTCGATCCATCTCTAGCAGCATGGTGCATGGTACCTTCGGCGTAGCTCGTTTGTGCAGCACATCCTGAACGCTCCTGTTAATGAGAAGGTAGAGATCCTCTCCTCTCACTCTATTTGCATCCAGCCGAATGTGCAGAAGAACATGCTGTTCAGTGTTCAAGGTCAGGGGCTCTGGGGTGGTGGAAGTATCTCCTCTGAAACAGAGTGTCCGGATGGCAGGCCTTGATCTCCTAGGCATGCTGGCTGTGCAAGGAAAGGAAGAGCTACAGATAGTTGCTAAGCTAGTTGCTATGATAGAAGAACTTGCTCCCCATAGATCCCAGCAATGGATGCTTTGTCCAGCCGTCCAGTCAGCTGCTCCTGGACTCCCAGTATAAGAGTAAGTTCCCCCAAGAAATGTATGTCTCCATCACCGTCTCTGAGTCTTGTCTTTTCTTCTTCTTTTTTATTTTTTGTAATAGATTTTATTTGAGAGAGAGAGTGAGCAGGAGAGAGAGCTCACAGGAGTAGCAGGCAGAGGGAGAGAGAGAGTCAGGCTCTTTTGCTGAGCAGGGAGCCCAACACGGGGCTCGATCCCAGGACCCTGAGATCATGACCTGAGCAGAAAGCAGACGCTTAACGACTAAGCCACTCAGGTACCCCTCTCTGAGTCTTTTCTTTGGCCTTACCAGACTGTCATCCACCTAGGCTTAAGAGGCCGCTGGGGTGTGGCTGTACATATGGTCAAGGTAAGCGGCACTTGGGAGCTATGGCATGTGTTTTGTCCTTTTCTTCCAACACTCTGTTGGCTTTGTACTAGGATTTACAAAAACTAGGTGTCCTAGAGTGGACACCTGGGGATTCAGACTCCCCGCTGTTCCCCTTTGGCTCTGCCCTCTCAGTCTCCTTTGATAGGGACAGAAACTGAGTTAGGAGGCCAGGGGTGCTGCTGTTCCCCCAAGCACAGTCTCTCGACTTTAGACCATGGGGAAAGGATGAAGAGAAATAGTACGAAATAAACACATGAAATGAAGAGAGAAGATGTTCAAAAGAGGGGTTCCATTTTTAGATGCTTGCTTCTTTACCACCTCTGGGGCCTGTCCCTGTCCTCAGAGTCCCCATCCCAGGGCATAATCACCTTAGTCTTAGCCCCTGGCTATGCCTCTGACTGACCTTTTTGTATGGATGTGCACCACCTGCCTATTCCTGAACTGGAGACCTACTGCAGGTATAGACACGGCCCAGCAGATCTCGGGACCAGTGCACTGAGTACACTGTGTTCCTTCTGCAAGAGCTGCCAATTCCTCTCTTCTTCCCTGCCCCCTAAGGTGCCCTGGCAGCCTAAAGCTTGAAGACAGCACCCCAGTTTGTGAATTGAGTTTGTGGCTCAATTTCTCAGGCAATGAAGGGCATGTATGACAATTAATTCTCTTTTATTTTGAAAATTAGAGAATTTTTTTAAAAAGATTTTATTTATTTACTTGACAGACAGATCACAAGTAGGCAGAGAGTCAGGCAGAGAGATGGGGAAACAGGCTCTCCACTGAGCAGAAAGCCCAACGCAGGGCTTGATCCCAGCACCCCGGGATCATGACCCAAGCAGAAGGCAAAGGCCCAACCCACTGAGCCACCCAGGTACCCCCAAAACTAGAGAATTTTTAAAAAGATTTTTAAAATTATTCATTTGACAGAGAAACACAGCAAGAGAGGGAACACAAGCAGGGGGAGTGGGAGAGGGAGAAGCAGGCTTTCTGCAGAGCAGGGAGCCTGATGCGGGGCTCGATCCCAGGACCCTGGGATCATGACCCAAGCTGAAGGCAGATGTTTAACGACTGAGCCACCCAGGCACCCGAGACATTTTTATTAAAGTAAATTTCATGCAACAGGACTTTGGTCTCAATTGTGTCTTAGTCTTGTGTTTGATAAATAATTAATGGTCCATTGTTCACACAAGTCTATGATTACTAATGCATCATTTGCCTATGGAATTAATATGCCCTGTGATTGGTCCAAACATTTAAGCCTAAGGCAACAGGAGGAGGCATGTTGATTTGAGCAGAAGTTTAGGTTGCCATGGGATAAACTACTGGGTTTGTATTTGTATTTTGATGCTCTAATGGCAGGGCTGAGGGCAAGGAACAAGGACAAATTTGGGGGGAATAAAAAAATGTAGTAAGAGACTTGTCCTGAATATCAGGTGCCATGAAGATCAACCTATCATTCAACAAATATTTATTAAATTCCTCCTGTGCACATACCACTGGGTCGAGAGCACCTGTGCCCAAAGCACCAGCTATCCTAATGGTTGTTAGGAATACAGTAAAGAAAACGAAAATGTAACCCCACTTTAATATGGAATTGTTTCCTAGATCCCAATCACAGACTATTATCAGTGCTTTCAAATTCTCTGGCTGCGGGACATTTGCCAGCATTTGACAGTGAGCCCGTTAACCAAAACCTTTTCCCCCTGGATCTTAGTGTGTCTTCAATAAGGATTATCAATTATGATTAAGTCCATCATCAGTATTCTGTTAACAAGCAAACCATTTTGTTATATAATTCAAATTCTAAAGCTCATTTTTTTAAATTAATGTAAGAATTATACATCAAGGGCACCTAGGTGGCTCAGTCGGTTAAACATCTGCCTTTGGCTCAGGTCATGATCTCAGGGTCCTGGGATCAAGTCCTGCATCGGGCTCCCTGCTCAGCAGGAAGCCTGATTCTCCATCTCTATCTGCTGCTCCCCCTGCTTCTGCTCTCTCATTCTCTGTCAAATAAATAAACAAATCTTAAAAAAAAAACATATAGATTAGTATTCATTCCTTACCATATTGTGGTGGACTTCTATAAATCTTTCAAAAGTAGAACCTGACGGGTTAGGAAGTACATCAAATAAACTCCAGCTTGAGTGTTAATGCCAGTCATCTCCTTAAACAATAATGTTATTATTTCTTCTTTTGGTGGGGGCATTGAGGAGGATACTTTCAGTTTTAAGAGGGCCATGTACCAGTCATAGCAGGCAATATTATGCTGTGGCAACTATAGGAATAATTCTCCCCTTACCCTTTTGAGTTCTTGGTTGAGACCCCAGTAATAAAAGACAAATTCACAAGAGAAGAACAGACAAGTTCATTGGCATGTATATGGGAGATACCCTGGAAAATGAGTAGCTCTCTGAGGTGGCTTAGAATTTGGGATTAAATATCATCTTAATAGGGAAAGAGGGGGCATTTTGGCCTCTTAGGGGGACTAAATGACTTTTACGAAAGATAAGCGGGCCCTTAGAAGAGTAAGTGGGAGGTATGGAAGTTTGTAGCTAAGTTTGTCTGGGTATGATACTGACCATGAGTCTCCTCTCCTGGGATAAGAGTCAGTTTTTCCTGTTTTCCCAGGGAGGGGATTTATGATCACTGGGTTTCTTTTGGAGGCTCTGTCTTTGGGAAGATAAGGGGAGATCAGAGAGAGCCTCTCCTTGTACATACTGTTTTCAGATGACTACATTTCAAAATAATCCATATACAAAGGAGGCATATTCCAGAATGACATGTCAATTCCTACGGTCATATATTAGGATGACATATTCTGTTACTGTCCATAATAAGTAGTCCCCAGTATCACTGGCTTAGCATAACAAAACTTTCTTTCTTTTTAAAGTTTTATTTATGTATATGACGAAGAGAGACACAGTGAGAGAGGGAACACTAGCAGGGGGAGTGGGAGAGGGAGAGGGAGAAGCAGGCTTCCTGCTTAGTAGGGAGTCTGATGCGGGGCTCGGTCCCAGGACCCTGGGATCCTGACCCGAGCAGAAGGCAGATGCCCAACGACTGAACCACCCAGGCACCCCAAAATTTTATTTCTCACTCATGCAAAATCTGTGGTAAGTCAGAGCAACTTTCCAAAGCAGCTGCCCTCAGTGTGTTGACTCATCATTCATCATTCCAGAAAGTGTCAATCTTTTGCCACATCCGTGCTAATATGCTCTTCTGTGATCACTGTGTCAGGGAAAGGAGGTCTGGGGAGCGGAGCAATAATGTTGCATGCTCTTAGCAATGAAATGCAGCAGAAGAGCTGTGTGCCACTTCCGGGCTTATGGAAGAATTGCAGGTCCCGTTCATCTCCCGTTGGCCACGTTCATCTTCCGGGAGTGAGATGTTGTCCTTCCATGAAACTGAAAATAGGTGATGTCCGGACATTGACGGGCAGGATGCTTGTCAATTGGCCTCCTTCAGGTCATTAGAAAAATTCAGGAGAACTTTTGTTTCTCCTTTGATTAGTAAACTGGAAAAACAAATAAATATCCCTGATGAGATTTTCTTTATCGCGATGGTGATGAAATAAGTGAGAAATTCTTCTCAATTCTTTTTTTTTTTTTAAGATTTATTTATTTATTTTAGAGAGAGAGTGCACATACAAGTTGCAGGGGGGCAGAGGGAAAGAGAAGCTCAAGTTCTGCTGAGCACAGAGCCTGATGTGGGTTCTATCTCAGGACCCTGAGATCATGATCTGAGCTGAATCCCAGAGTCAGACACTTTAACTGATTGAGCCACTCAGGTGCCCCAATGCTTCTCGATTTCCAAAGTGGCTGTGCCACAGAAGTCAAAAGTAATTCCTGATTATCTACATATTTGGATATCTTCAGAACTCATGGACTTCCTCTTAGAGGGCTCATGTGTTGTTGTTTGCAGAATGATGGATCCATACCCACACACACACACCCCATGCCCATGCCCCAGTCTGTGGAAGCTGTGAATTTGTTGTATGTGTTATAGGGTAAGGAGGACTTTGGGCTGCAGACAGAACGTCATCAGGTGACTTTAAGATAAGGAAATCATCCTGGCTTACTTGGATGGGGCCACTATAATCACAAGGATCATTTAGGGTAGAAGAGGGAGGTCAGGAGCAGAGAGATGACAGCATGAAGAAGACTTAGACTGATATGGCTGGTTTTGAAGATGGAGGAAGGGGGGCCACAAGCCAAGGAATGTGGGTAGGCTCTAGAACCTGGCAAAAGGCCAGGAAGTCGATTCTCCCCAACAGCCTCCAGAAATAATGCAGCCCTTCTGATACCTTGATTTAGTCCAGGGAGACACTGATATCAGACTTCTGACACTTATAACTATCACACAATGAACCTGTTGATTTAAGCCACTAACCCTACAGTAGTGGGAAACTAATAGATGTCCCAAGTTCTCCAGAAGGATTGGGGCAAAGGTTGGCATTTCCTGGAAAGCTATGCATGGAAACTGTGGAATTATATTCTCTTCTTGTCCATATCTCTCCAAGCAGCCTCAAACAGCCTTCTTCCTGGAGGAAGGAGAGAAAGCTGGAAAAGCACATTTTCTGGGAAAATTATAAAGCTGAATCTTTTCTATTTTCCTCTAAGTAGGCTCATCGATTTGCTGAGAAATGTCTGCAGAATGTCAGGAAAAAAAGGAGAAAGGAAAGCACTGATTTTGTAAGAATTTCACATGGCATTGGAAGAACTAAGCTTGGGGCTAAAATTGAGCAGATGTTCAGTGGAATGCCTATTAGGGGGCTTTGAGGGCTGGGGTGGATAAACCAGAAAATGACTTCATGGGAGATGCTTTATTTGGTTTAGGAAAGAAAAGTGTAGGATTATGGATCATGTGCACAACCTGTCTGTCTTGAACCTAAGGTGTAGCCAAGGTGAATGGCAGAGTTCCTAGTTTCCAAAGAAGATTGGGTATGCCAAAAAACCCTATCTTTGCATTAATGCATGACTATCTAGTTTATATATGTGAATATATATGACTATATAAAAGTATATATAATAAATACATACAATAACTAATATATATAAACTTTACATAAAGTTTATATATATTAATTATTGTATATATTTATACAAACTTTATATATGTAAAGTTTATATATATATATATATATATTCCTAAACAAAGAAAAATATATATATATATTCCTAAACAAAGAATGGAAAAATACAGCAAAGCTGTTACTTGGCATATACATGTATAGTGAGACAAGAATTTGACCCAGCATAAAAAACTATTGAAGACTGTTCGTTGAGTGGCTCTGAAGATCAATGCTAGACATCAATGCTATGCTAGACATCCAGCTAGTTTGGTTGTAACAGTCATTTATCTTTTACCAGGTCCTGATATACAAGCATCATTATCTATTCTAGTTGCTAAAACGCTGCCTTGAACAGAATTAGAAAATACTCCTAAAGCTCCTTTCTGTCCATGCTAACGTAGACCGCTTGTCATTTTCTCCCCCCTGCTTCCTATCCTAGTTAGCGGGAGCCGTGTTCTACTCGAGAGTGTTATTTTTTTTTTTTTAAAGATTTTATTTATTTATTTGAGAGAGAGAGACAGTGAGAGAGCATGAGCGAGGAGAAGGTCAGAGAGCGAAGCAGACTCCCCATGGAGCTGGGAGCCTGATGTGGGACTCGATCCCGGGACTCCAGGATCACGCCCTGAGCCGGAGGCAGTCGTCCAACCAACTGCGCCACCCAGGCATCCCGAGAGTGTTATATTTTAGTCATTAGTAGCTGCTTTACTATAATTATGGCAAGAGATAGCTAATAGTTCTATTATGTATTTATTTCCATCCCTGACTTGTTCCAAATAGGATTGAAGGGGGGTTGCATATGCCCTACAACAAGATGAAATGAAGATTAGCAAAGTGAGGAAATCAGGGTAAAGGAAGATAAAGGTGGGAAAATAAGAAAATGGGAGTATAAAATGTACATGTTCCATGAGGCTCTGAGCCTTGGCCAGGGGTGGACCCCAACTTTGGCCCTGGCTTCCTAGCAACCAGTTCAAAAAGAGGAAATGATGGGTCCCATGAGTCACGCGTCAGTCGGTCAGAAGCAGCTCAGTAATTCCTGGAACTTCGACCAGAGAAAAATTTCTTCCACCAGGCTGCACAAAGAGGACCCCTGTGGAATTCTGCCAGCTGAATCCTTAGCAACATCCTCCCGAAAGAAATGACAAATTCCCTGGGGCTGTGTCTTATCACTTGTATCTGCCTGCAACATTATTCCCCAGTCAGAATTCAGCAGAAACTCCCTGCAGAGATCAAAGGGAGGTATTTCAGGTTCTCTGTGCATTGCTGGTTGCAACAGAGGCGTAGATGAAGAGATGGGGAAGCAATGCTCCATAGACACTGTTTCTTCTCAGCCGAGCCCTAAAGGAGTGAAATGTGTGTGTGTGCACATTCTTTCCTGTGCTTTTGTGAAGGGGTAAGTGGTCAAAGGCATTTACAGAGAGAATCAAGGTCTGGGAAAGAGCTTCATTCTCCCTTTTTGTGTTTGAGAGCTTTAAAAGGAGAACCCATCAGGCCCGGCAGAAGATGCTGGGAGGAAGGAAGGGTGCCTGGGCATATGTGATGTGTTGCAAGGGGTTGGAGGTGGTCTTGTGGTAGCTGGCTCTCGTGCTTCTCCAAGGTCAGTCCTCTTCCAGCACCAAGGTCATTCAGGTCTTCACAGTTGCCTTGAAGGTTGCCTGGGTCCACGACTCAGAAGGCTGAGCAAGTTGGCTCGGTGTGCTGAGGATCCTGATGGGTGACACATGAGCCTGGTTGGCTGGTGCCCATTGGCCATCAGCAAGGGCCGGAGGTCCTCATCTCAGACTCCCTCCTACAGGCAGGCCTACTCTGAGGCCCTGGGTGTTCATCTGATGTCCTGACATGTTGTAAACCAAGACCACCAATGCTGTCCTCCAGCAGCCTAGCACCTGCTTCTCAAGACCTCCTGAAGCCTTCATGGGGTTTGGGGCCCCTCCGCGCTCCAGCAGTAGGGCCACTCACATCTCTCCAGTGGCATTGTCCTTGTACATTTCTGGCAGGAAGAGGACAAAATGAACATGTGTTTCTTCCAAGAAGACTCTAATGCACTCTCCACACTCCAGGCACCATGGTCATTCTAAATCGTCAAGTCTCACCATGTCACTTCCTTAATGAAAACCTGTGCCCCTCAGGAGGAAGCCGCAGGTCTGAGTATGCTTACTGGCCCCTCAGCTGCTCTCCAGACTCGACCCTCCCCATGGCTCACCGCTGCAGCTCTGCACTTGTCCATGCTTTTCCGTTCCTTGAGCTTCCCAAATGCTCCTTCTTCTTCTGGGCCCAGGCATGTGCTATTCCTTCCTTTAGGAAAACTGTTGTTAGCCTTTTTCACCCATTAAATTGGCCTCTGCCTCCTTATGTTTCAGGTTCCATCCCAGAAATCAATCCCTTGGGGAGTGGTCCCGGTGGCACGCCATAGCTTCCTTTGATTTCCCCAACCCTAGCATTGTAGGAGTTTGGCAAATGCCAGTGGCAAAGACAAATCTCAAGACCTCAGTGGCTTTGTGCAATAGAATTTTATTTCTCCCTCATCTAAACATGTGGTGCAGGTGATCCTGGCTGTTAGGCCGGGGTGATTCAAAGCATCATGCTCGAAGCCAGGGTGATTCCTGGCTGTTCTCTCCAGGGTGATTTGAAGCCTCAAGCTCTTTCCATATTATGGCCCTGCCATGTTCCAGAGGCTCCAGTCCTCAGCATCCAGCCAGGGCAGAAGGAGTGAGAGGGGCTTGCGGGCACATGTGCTCCCTCGTGCCTCGCTACAAAGGCCCCCTGAGTTCCATCTGTCCCCCTTCTGTTGGCATGATCATGCTGTTGCCTCGTTGCCAGGGGCAGCTGCCATTCAGGGACAGTTATAACACAGAAGGAACGGTATGGATTTTGGTAGACACACAAGCTCCTGGAGCATTTATTTTAATGACCTGTGATTCCACTCGACTCCGAGCTCAGTGAGGGGAAAGAAGGAGGCAGGACTGCTCACTCTTCTGCCCTTTGCCAGTGCCGTGCCTGGCCCTGGGGAGAGGGGATCGCCTGATGAGTAAGAGCGGCCTGTCGTGCTTGGCTGGAGGGGGGGAGGGGGTCACAGAGACCAGTGTCCTCTTGAAGCCCCCTTCCCCCCACCCCACACAGGGGCAGGACAGGCGGGGAGAGAGCCAACAAGCAGTTAGGGTTCCCTCGCTGTCTCTGCCAACCAAGCCCCTCTGAGCGCACTGCTTCCTTCCACAGAAAGGCATTCACTGAGCGCAGAGAGGGTCGTCATCACAGGTGCCCGTAAAGGCATGAGCCTCCTTTGAGCTGATGAGGCTTTCTGATTAGAGACTTGTTATTGGTACTTTGTGGGGCAGAGAGAAAACGCGCTGCCATCCGTCCTGGCACAGCGGTTCCCTAGCACATCTGGCACCTGTCTCCGAGTCCAAGGAGATGGGCGCTGAATGCATGTTTTTCCCTCTTTAGAAGCCAGCTATGTCTTTATAAAGTGTCTCTTCTCAAGTCTGTTTTTGTGCATATATTGGTGTGAGCACATCATGGCAAGAAAGCAATCACCTATCAGATTGTCTGGGGAGAAAAGAAGGAATGAATAGACATGATGTCTAATTGATTTGTGAAATTGGGGAACGAGAATTCACTGTTCTTAAGCAGTGTGGTTCTAGTTCGGACAATCCTCAGATAGGAGCATAGCGCCTTGACTTGTGAAATGGGGGCCTGGCACTTTATATGGTCCAAGACCCCCCCCCCCAAAAAAAGTGACCCAAGGTAGTCAGTGGAAACTCTGGAGCACTCCAAACCCACAGTCCCATATGGGGAGGGAGTCTGGTACTTCTCTTCCCAAGGCCCTGCTCTTCCAGTAAGTCCAAGAATCCTACGGCTGACTCAGTTCAAAGGGTTCAAAATGATCAGTCTCCATTGCCTTTGGTGTTTCTGCAGCAAACTGACAGTCCAGGGACCCTAGTGGTAGAGTCCAGGAACCGTGATCTAAAATATAGCATGCAAACATGTTGACTATTTCAAGCAGGAGGGTCACTCTGACCTCCTCCCCACTCTTGCCCTCCACCCCTGGAACAGGTCATAAACCTTCCATCTGACAGGGGTACCCGGAGGAAAGGAGCATCATTACCCGCGAAAACCAAGGGGTCCCAAGAAGGGTCTGAACGAAACTCTGGGTTAGAGCCCTGACTTCCTACTCCACTTTTCATCCAACGTATACATATACAGGTCTCACGGATTCCTAAGGTTTTCATCTCCTTATGAAGCCTTTTGTGTCCTGTAAAACTTACATTAAATAGCTTTGTATGCTCTTGTCCCGTTTACCTGTCTTTGTCAATTTACTTCTCAGACCCAGCCAGGGGCTCTCAGAGGATCAAGGGAACTGTCTTCCCCCCTACATTGGGCAGCTTCTCCCCAGGGCAGGGGGCAAGGCAGGGACCCAGCTGCAAGTTGCTGCGTCTGGTCTTGCCAGTTCGCTCCGGGTTTGAGAAAGGAGGAAGCCTCCCCTCTCCCGGGCCGGTGGTCCGCTCCTCCGTGGGCACTGCAGGCCACGTGGACAGCAGGGAGTTTCCAGCTCTCTAGTGAGACCATCCTGTTCAGGACAGTCCCATCTCTGCCTCCAGGGGAGCCAGAGCAGTGCAGAAAGACATCGCTTTGGTAATGGAAAAACTGTTTGGCGGACCAAACCAGCAAGGGAATTCCAGTTCCCGTGTGTCTCAAGGCCCATCTGGGTTCTTCGTCGCTGCTCCCTTCACGCATGCGCACAAGGTATCGCGTATGCGGAAGTAGAAGGGGGTAAATCACCTTCCTTGCTCGTGCTCTGGGCTCAGACCTTTTGAGAACTCTCTCTTCTGAACCTGGTGGTGTTAAATCAACCTCCGATCCTCCAAAGTCTCCGCGTGCTGCTTGCCTCTTCCGTCAAGGATCCAGTCCAGGTCCCCTGACCAGGACACCCACCCGCACTGGTCCATTGGGTGATGGAGTGGAGCGGAGAAGGTGCACCCTGCCTGATCTTCGGCTGTCTCCCACCTGGTCGCCTCGAATGGGCCCTGCTCCGCTCTTCCCGCCTGGACTCAAAGGAGACTTGGCAGGTGAGGACCTGGTCCTGACATCGGATTCTGGTAAGCAAACCCCCCCCCCCCCGCCCCTCGCCCCTCGCCCCGGGGCCCAGTCAGGCCCACCCATCAGGCTGGAAGGGGAAACTGATCACCTCCCAGAGACCTCTTAGCGGTGTCACAGCGGGGGAGATTCCTCAGGTCAGGAATCCCCCCCCCCCAAAGGGGGGACAGGAAGGAATTTCCAAAAGGAATTCCCCAGGTCAGGGCCTCCTGGGGTGCCCAGGTAGGGGAGGAACTGAAGTAACTTCGGTGTGAATGCGTGAGTGAATGTGCAGTTTGACCTGGCTTGTCAGGCAGGCTGAATCTGTGGCTCCACAGTGGGGACCTTTAAGGTCCCCAGAGGCCTACAGAGTCAAGTGGGCCCTAACCTTTAACGTGGTAACCTCATAAGGTCTAAAGCGAGTCCTTCCGGGCACCAGTCCTGGGGTTTATACAGACTCACAAGAGGCACCCAGGTCTCCTCCAGGAGGGCGGACCGGTGGTTATCTGACTGGTCTCTCCTCTGGAGGGACACCTACCCTTTATCTTTAGGCCAGTGACACAGGGAGGGAACACACAGGGTGGACAGGAGAACCCCTGCTGATCATGGGTGGGAACTCTTCAAAGCCTATGGTCTTGACTGTGTGCTCGAAAAGTTTAAGAAGGGATTCTTAGGAGACTATGGGATCAAAACATCTTCTAGAAAATTAGGCACATTATGTGAACTGGAATGGGCCGCCTTTGGGGTCGACTGGCCCTCTGGGGGTGCCCTGAGATCTACCCACTGTCCAGGCCATTTACAAAATTATGTTCGGGACTCCAGACACCCTGATCAATTCCCATATATTGATTCTTGGATTCAGGTGGCCCAAACTCCCCCCCGCCAACGGGTCTGATTCTGTGCTAATAGGAAGGACCAAAGTAGGGTATTTGTAATCCAAGTAAATGAGCCCAAAGGCTGTAAAGGAAGCAAAGCCTGTCAGGGAGGCACCTTCCGGGAGCATCACAGGTAGCAACTCGGATGAGCTCTGCACAAGGATGAGCCCGTCAGGAAGTGCAGGGACCGCAGGCCTCTGACCTGTGGCCTAAAGCTGAGCTGCAGGAAGACAGTGCTCCTGCTGCTTCTAAGTGGCAAGTGTGGTGAGATATCTAATTTAGCAGCTCCAACAGCCCACAGGAAACCTGATCCAGACAGAAACGGGATGTAAAATAATAGGAGCTCTTGTACTTATGTTTAAGAGAAAGGTGTGGGGGGGCTTGGGGGTTCAGTTGGTTAAGCATCTGCCTTCCACTCAGGTCACGATCCCAGGAGTCCTTCAGGAAAGGGACTTTAAGGAATAGTCCCAAGCAGCTGTCAAAACTCCCTTTGCTTCCAGGAAATTCCCTATCTTCTCTGGCCTGACAGGGACTGCCTATCCCCACCCCACCCCCGTTGGCGGGAAAATATGGCATCGGCTCCTCTGTTGGAGATAATGAACTCCTGAACCAGCAATCCTTTTTCCCTTTTTCCTCTGGCAGCACTTTGTCTCTTTCGCCTCCCCCTCCCCCTTTTCCTGGGTTCTGGACCACCTTAGGTGTGGCCTGCATTATGGCTTCTAGACCATTGTTGGAGCCTCAGGCATCATGGCTCCTCCCTTCACCATCAAGGGGTAAGAAGAGCATCAACCACCCCCAGCCTAGCACCACCCACTCCAGATTTCCCCACTGTCTCAGGTAAAAATTGACCTTGGGGAAGATCCAGGTGGAACATGATTCAGTATTCAAATTAAGTTAAGTGTGTTGGTTTAATTAAGATAGATGTGTCTTTTAAGTTATCAGCAGTAAACAGGAAACTTTTATTCTATCAAGGTTTACTGAAGGTCAAATAAGCTCATGTTATCTCTGTTGCAATTTGTAAGCAAAAAAATGACTAAACTAATAGTTAATTGTCTCAAAGTTTTCTTGGGTAATTAAAATAGCTTTCAAAGTCTTTGGTAAACTAAATTTGGTAAACTAAATCCAAGTTTTGCTTGGATGATAAATGGAATTAAATTCACAGGACATCTAGGTCTTTTCCAAATAGTGCTAAGTCATTAATTACTGGATATAGGGTTGTGCTTTTGACTTCTTACTGCAAAGAAACTAAGGATATTTAAATCTGTTGGTAAACATGTTTTATGCTTAACTGAATCATAAATTTGCCATCTAAAGAATTCTGTTGTAATAGTTCACAACTGGTTACTCCTTAGTGTTCACTGGAGATTAAGGTTTCCAAAGAGTGCAAAAGTCTGCTCACCTCACTGTAGCTAAGACTGATGGAAATAATGAAACAACTCTGTATGTAGAAAAGTAGGAGATATGTAAGAAAGATAAGGAATGAGAATGCATTTTGTTGAAGGTAAAAGAAGGTAATTTTGTCCTAAATGAGATGGCTTTTTGGAAAGAAATGGCTTGGGACAAAGTCAGACTTCGACAAAATCAGAATGCGAGGGAAAGTTGTAGGTTTATGGAGGGAAAACTTTAGAATGGAATTTTAGATGTGGTCCGGACGGACCAAGATTGAAATGAATGGATTTTAAAGTACATCGGTATAAGATTGAAAGTCTGCTTTCTCTCTGTTCAAAAACACAAAGCATTCTCCAGTTGTTGCTCTGCTCTTGATAAGAAAATGCAAATAGCTGTCTTCTCTCCACCTGCCCAGAAAAAACAGTTTCTATGTCTTGCCTTTATTAGGTCTTTAACATCCCTAATCCTATTAAGGCATGTGCTTTAAAACCTTCCCAAAACAAAAATAAACTTCCCCAAGATTTGAATCATGAACAAAGTCTTGTTGACTAATTAGGCTTGCTTGTTTGGTATGTTACCTTCTGGTTCTGGCTATTGAAGTGTTATGTGTCAGAGAATAACTGAGTTTCCTTGTTAATCGTATCATAGTGACTCTCCTATCAGCTCATTAACAATGCCCATTTCTGAATTTTGTTGTCATTTATAATTCTTGTAATTCTCTTGGAAAATGAGATTCATATTCAAGGAAGTTCATAAAAAGGACTCTTAAGACAAATACAGGTGTTTGATATCTTTAAAATCCTAAAACTGAAATCAGTAAGAATTTCCAGAACTAACTAAAGCTGCATTCCAACTGAACAAAAATCAGTAACATGGGACTAAATGAACTAAAAATACAATTATAGTTTTGTGGTTCTTGTTAGAAATATTGCTGGTCTTCTAACGTTTACTCCCTTTCCCGCATGCACCAAAAGTACCAAGTAGACGGAAGTAGAAGGGTATAAATTACCCTCCTTGCTTGTGCTCTGGGCTTAGACCTTTGGAGAACTCTCTCCTCTGAGCCTATCAGTTTAAATCAAGCTCTGATCCTCCAAAGTCTCTGAGTGCTGCTTGGTTCTTCCATCAGGATCCAGTCCAGGTTCCATAGCAGCTTGATGCCCACTCTGCTCATAGCTGGAGAGCCAGCCCTCTGGACCTGGTTCAGTGGACTCTGAGGTCAAGCTGATGCTCATCTCCCTGGCCCTCCCTGGCCCTGAACCGTAGTTATAGCCCCTCCAGGCCCCAATATGCACCTGTGGCTTTGAACCTCAGAGGCTTTCTTGGTTCTTTCTCTGCAGGAAGTCTCAGTCATCTTGATCTTGGACATCTGAATCTCCAGAATTATGAGGAATAAAAGTTTGTTGCTTAACCCACCCAGGCTGTGGTATTTTTGTTAAACAAGCCTGAAGGAACTAGGAGAACTACCTTTTATCCTTATAGCCTCTCAAGACCCTGCATGTTTCCTTTGTTTTGTTGGATTGGTGGGTGTTTGGCTTTGAAATGGCTTCCCAGGGACTAGCTCTCTCTGAACAAGGGGTTCCCGCAGGCACAACCACTAATATTCCTAATATTTATGAGCATTTACTATGTGCAGGCCTTGTCTTCAGTCTTTTATATGGATTGGTTCACTTAATCTTCACACATACTCTATCAAGTTGGCCTTAATAGCATCTTCATTTTCTGTAGGAGGAAATTAAGGCACAGAGAAAGTAATTGCCCAAAATCATGTAGTGCCTGGCTTGAACCCACCCTGCCCATGATGGCTTCTTAGAGATTCCTTGCTGGTCCATTTACAGCAAGTGCTGATTCTTAGAACACAGATGGGCTCCAAAGCCACTGGACCAGCTGCTATCATTATTGAAAATGTAAATGATGAAGTTTAAAAGTATTATGAAGTATTTTTTCTTCCCTGGCAAGAGTAAATCCTCCCAACCCCTACTTATTCATTTCTCATGCAAAAGCCCTCGCACCTTCCTGGGCACCTTCCTGGGCTCATAAGTCAGAGAGGTCTTCCCTGACCATCTTCCCAAAGGTAGCAGTCCTGCTTGGGACTGGATGTTTGTATCCCCTCCCATATATATGTTGAAATCCTAGTCCCTAAGGTGGTGGTATTAAGAGGCAAGTTCTTTGGGAGGTGGTTAGGTCGAGAGGGTGGAGTCTTGATGAATAATGGGATTAGGGCCCTTCTTCACCCCTTCCATTGAGAGGACACAGTTGGGAGGATGGCATTCTATGAACCAGGAAGCAGACTCTCATTAGACAGGGAGTGGACTGGCATCTTGATCTTGGACTCTCCGACCTCCAGAACTATGAGGAATAAAAGTTTGTTGTTTAACCCACTCAGGCTCTGGTATTTTTGTACACAAGCCTGGAGGAACAAGAAGAACCCCTTCCCATCTTTACAACCTCTTAAGACCCTGTGTTTCCTTTGTTATATGGGATTGGTGGGTGTTTGGCTTTGAAATGGACCTACCGACAAATTAATTCCACGCGACACCCTGGGGGTGGCTCACTAGCATATGAGGAGTCCTACTCAGAATCAGCCCCTTAGGCCTGGTTAATAAGCATAGGAAGATTAGAAGTAATGTTTGGGGTGAAAACTGTGGTCGTTAGGCTATGCCAGATGGGCTACACAGTTTGCTGAGTTCAGCACAAAATGAAAATATAGGGCCCCTTGTTTAAAAAAGCAGGGGAAAGTGCCGTTAAAGATACCGAGACATAATGCTTGTTCCTTTTGCCCATTGTCTGTCTCTTGACCTGTCATGGTATTTTACAAATTTCTTATTTAATTCTGTACTCCCTCAACAACAGGTACATGTAGAGGGGTGCCAACCCACACGGGCACCCAGGTGGGGGTGAGCGGTCTCCCTCTATGACTCAGTTTGCTCAGAGGGCCCACTGACTTCTCGTTTCCTTTCCTGCCAATCTCTGTCCCAGTGCACTGTGCCACTGGGAGCCAGACATCTCCTCTTTCCATGGACCTACTGCCTAGCCCACACTGGGTGAGTGCCCTCCTCTGAAGTATTACAACTGCTGGCCAGCACATGCTAGGTATCTGATTGGGCTGGGCAAAAAGCTTGCCCCAGTGACATTACCAACTTGGGATAGGGACAGTCATGCCATGTTCCAAGCAGAAACACTGCAGGGCACCTACACCTATCCCAACAATCTCCACACTCTTACCCTGAATCCCCAGTGGAGGCAAAGGGTGGCAATAGTCATAGGGTGGGACGAGTCCTGGAGGAGGAGGCCAGGGCTGAGAACCTGTCCTCAGGAGGCAATAGGAGGTCCGACCATGGCTCTAAGCCTCTGGCATCTATTCCATTGTCCTTTTACACTTCACTTGCCAAACACAAATACTAAGATAAAAATATTGGGAATTCAGTATGGTGACTGCAGAACATTAAGCCCAAGTGTGAGCTCTCCTCTGCGTGCTTGCACTGTTGGCCCACCTATGATGCTGGCCCTGAGGTCCCGATAGCTCAGGAGTAAGGTGGCCAGGCAGGATAAGGTGTGGGAAGTGGGAAGCCCAGCACCTGGATCCACTCAGGGCTTCAGGGGTCCTGTTGCAAAGTCTACAGATCTTGCCCTAAGTCTCCTAAGTGTCTTTCACAGCAAAGTGCTGCCCCCCATACCAGAGGCAGAAAGGGGGCTCTCCTTGCCTACTAACAGGCTGGGGAGTCTTCCTGCTTGGCAAGAAAAAGTCTATTCATGCTCTGAATTTGATCTAGATTTGTTCTCAGTGTACCTAGTAGCAAGGTTGTAGCAGTGGGGGTTCGCAGCACACCCCGCTGTGTTTAACCACCCAAAGTCACTGATATTCCCAAAAGGAACTTGAGGCAGCTTTGCCACATCTTTCTAGTCCTTCTCCTGATTGGTGATTACATTAGGTAACTTCTTAACTTAGCTATTGTCAGTCTGTCCTTTGTATTGTAAACATCCTGAAGGCAGTGGCTTTGGCTGCTTCCCATTGTCTCTTCAGGGCTCGGCAATCTGTCTGGCCCTGATTATGGCTCTGTACAATGCCGGGGGGTCCTCCAGTATGAAGCCAGGTAGTCAGACACTCAGTTTGTCATGGGGAGAAAGGAGGGGAGGCCGGTTTCGTGAATGTCCTTAATTAAGGACTGTCCAGCCTACCAGTTGTCTGTTTGGCTCTGTCTACTTGTTCACGCTAGTATTGCCTTTAGGTTGTATATTTACGCTTTTGAATATTCTAGGCAGAGATCAAAATAATGTTTGCTTCCATATATAGAATTCTCCTGCCTTCATCCTTTTCCGAGACTTAAATTTTTCTGAGATGGAACAAAATGCTGACAAATTTCTGTGTGCTGTGATAGGACCCAGCAGGAGGAACAGGGATATAATATCAGACAGACAAAAATTTGTATTCTGTCCTTTCCATTAAACTTAACAACAGCATCTTGCGTGCGTGTGTGTATAGCTTTTTTTGAATCCAGAATCCCTTTGTAAAGTAGGGATAATGACACTATTTTGGAGGAAGATTAAACAAGATCATGCATATTAAGATACCACTACAGTTCCTGGTACACAGCAGGCCATCTGTATACAGAGCAGCTCATATTACCTTTGGCATAAGGAAAACTAAGTGACATTTGATTTGTATTTTCCATTCGTTGCTCTCTTGCTCTCATTACTGATATTAGCACCATAAATGGAAAGCAGAGAAATAAGCCTAAAATATTAACAGCCTAAGATAAGATGGTTTTCTCCCTGTCCTACATGTCCAGGGTTGGTGGACTGAGTACAGTCCTTCATGTCTAGGGTTGGGGGACGGAGTACTCTGCTCCACATCACTGTCATCCTCTCTCAGACCCAGGCCAGGGGAACTTAGCAGGTTGCTGTGTGGCAGAGCGAGCTCTGGAGGGTCTCATAGCAGCAACCAATACTCGGCCTGAGAGTCATTGCTCTCACAGATCATTGACTAAAACTGGTCACGTGTTTTCACTCAGTGGCAGGAGAACAGGAAGTATAAACTTCCCATGTGCTCAGAAGGTAGAAAAACAGAATACTCAGTGAGCAGCATTAATGACAACTACGTAACAGTAACCACTACTTATTGAGTGCTTCTGCTAAGGACTGAATGTTTCTGTCACCTTCCATCTCTAATTCATGCATAGAAACCTAATCTCCTAATAATGATATTAGGAGGTGGGGCCTTTGGGAGGTAATTAGGTCACCATGTATTAG
Organism: Neogale vison; assembly: GCF_020171115.1. Lineage (NCBI taxonomy): Eukaryota > Metazoa > Chordata > Mammalia > Carnivora > Mustelidae > Neogale > Neogale vison. The sequence continues at coordinate 201,794,947 of NC_058096.1, read as the reverse complement.
GGAAGAGCCCTCCTGAATGGGATTAGTACCCTTGACTCTCCTGCCATGAAAGGTCATGGAGAAGATGACCACTTATGGAGCATGAAGTGGGTTCTCATTAGATACCGAATCTGCTGGTACCTTTACCTTGGGTTTCCTAGCCTCCAGAACTGTGAGGGAAAAAAGTTGGTCCTTAGGCCACTCAGTCTAGGGTATCCTGTTACAGCAGGCAGAACCAAGACAGCCTCCTGCATGCCAGGTACCGTACGATGTACTTGACACCCACAGAACCACAGACTCCCCTGAGTTTATTGCCAGTGAGAGAAGGGCTTTGGTTTTGCTCCGTGGCTTATGCTCTGCACCGCTGTGGAAGGAATCACAAGCTCTGTGAGGCACTGCATCAAACCAGGGTACCCATGTGCTCTCTCCTCTCTTTGCCCAGCGTTTCCTGCAGGAGGAGGGAAGATCTTCCTTGCTATGTCTGCCTCAGGGGCTTCTCTCTCAAGAGCAACTTGTCTCCAGTAGTGTACTTTCCCTGTGAGATGTTCCAGTGAGACCTAAAATGGTGGAAGCCTGGACAATGAGACCATTTGCTTCCTGGTCACTGGAACTTCAGGTGTTAGGAAGGGTTACCCCCTGCCCTGGACAGCAGATTTTTGGATTATAATTCTCCCGTGTGCATTTTGAGTATTTCATGGTTGGCAGAGTTTCTCACCAGCATCCAGGGGCTGAGAACAGCTCTGGGGGGTTGAGAGAGGGAGGCAGCATCAGTATGGTTCCTGTGGTTCAGGCAACTGGGTAAGTCAGGGAGGGCAGAGCAATGTGGTTGTGTTCGGCCCCTCCCTCCTCACGCACACCCCCAAGCCCTCTACTGATGAGGTATTTTAAATGCAGCTAAGGAAGCTCTCAAGGGAAAATTCCTCCTCTTAAAGTTTATTCTGTTCCCCCATACTTGGTCATTCTGGCTCTTTAGAATGTAATACAATTGTGATCTGCTTTGTGGAAGGAAAGATTATTTTATTTAAGTGTCAGATTTACAAAAGAATTAAATTAGGAATTGATTTTAAGAAGACTTACCTGCAAGCTTTCTTTAAACAGAAAGGTACCTTGGAGGCATTTCAAATGATTTAATTTGCACACAACCTTTCAGGAAGGTATAAGGCAGAGAGAGGAAGGTAGACACCCTGTGATTTGTGTGGGCACAAATCGGTACAGCTTCTAAACCTTGTACATATTTCTGTGATTCAATCTATCGTACTCTATATGTTGTGATCATTTGTTCTCATGTCTATTATTACCGTTATAATGTGAGTCCCTTGCTTGTAGGGAGCCCATCTCCATCATCTGTGTATCTCCAATATCCAGCAGGGTGGTTGACAGCGGGACTCGTGCCTTACTTTCTTTCTATCCTTGGCACCTGGTTTAGGGACTGGCATTTGGGGACATTCGGAAAATATTTGTTGAATTGAAATGGCTAAAGATAAGCTTCCCTCTTTGGAAATAGTGTGGATGTTTTTGCCCTTGTAAAAATCCTCTGTTGGTATAGTCTGTGAAAACAATTGCTGTATTTAATGTCCCCAGTCATTGGCTGTCTGCTGGCACTCTGGCTTCCCACTGATGAGTTCATTTGTTGCATGCCTATGACATGCCAGACACTGAACTAGTAGCTGGGGATATGGTGAGCAAGGCAGATTGGGTTTCTGACCTTGTGGTGCTCACGGTCAAGGCCAGGCAGAGGAATAAGAAATAACAAGACTGTGGTACGTGCCAATATGGTGGAGAGCAGGACAAGAACAGAAGTGATATTTGACCTAAGATCTGAAGGACAAGGAAGCATTAGTCAGGTAATATGGATGAGAAAGAGGTTCCAGGTGCAAGGTTTCAGGTTCTGAAATGAGGTAGAGCCAGAGCCTAGAGAGAAATGTGCAGAGAAGTGAGAGGCAGCAGTGGAAGTTGACCAGGGTAGGTTGGGAGAGGCCATGTTTCCTCGGTGGTCATGTTTGAAATGGATATTGAGGAGGGGAAGCAGGAAGGTGGCTCTGACCACAGAATGGAAGATGAATTGGAGATACCAACACCTCGGGCAGGTGGGATTCTTAGTATCCAGGGAGCACTTAATTAATTAATTAATTAGTTTTTTAAGATTCCATTTATTTATTTGACAGAGAGAGAGATCCCAAGTAGGCAGAGAGGCAGGCAGAGAGAGAGGGGGAAGCAGGCTCCTCGCTGACCAGAGAGCGGGTCTCGATCCCGGGACCCTGGGATCATTTCTTCAGAGTTTCCTATATAAGGGGGTCTTCCACTATGACTTGTGTTTCCACAGATGCTCAATGGCAGGCAGAGGAATGGGAAAGCTTTGGAGTGGGAATAAGGGGAAGAGGCTTTAGATAAATCCTGAGCCACCACAGTTGGCATGGGGAGCTGTAGATAGATCAACTAGAAGGGGGCTGTCCTATAGGACTGGTTAGGGGTGCATATTTGTTTTTTTTCTAGTTAGTCTTATATTGGAAGCAGAAACAAGCATCAGGAAAGCTATCAGTGATTCATTGCATCCTGGCCACTTTGGGTTGATTGTTACAGAAGTTATTGTTTGACTTCTTGGATTGTTACTAGAGATAGCAGTCTGACCTAGAAGTCTCATTCCTAGGAGGCCAGTCTGCTTGGCTGGTTATTGCAGAGAAGGTGTTGTTTTTCTGGGCAGGTGACTGCAGATTATGGATCGAAGTCCCATTTTTATAAAAACATATCTATTTTTATGTATGGTGTGAACGTTTTCTGTGTATAGAGTGTCTTGTTATCCTTAGGGGAACCTATTTACAGTCGCAGGTATTTAAATTAGAGTTGCAAATAAGAGCAATCACTTTCATTAATGTGTGTTAAATTCTCCTAAACATTTATCCCTAATTATACCATTCACCAATTAAATGGTCTTAAACACATTATACTACATGCGTAGATTTATTTAATGCATTTTACTTCTTTCAAGCATTCCAAATGCCTGATTGGGAAGACTTACACCCCTCACAGGCAACAGCTTCTTGAGCATTGAAGCATTTCTTGCAAGTATAATAAAATAAAATCTTAAGTATCACAGGCCATATTATTTTAAGCCATTCTAAAAACCTTTATCAGCCTGGTCAAATTTTAATGCATCTTTTAAAGTTAAAAAAAATCGGGGCGCCTGGGTGGCTCAGTGGGTTGGGCCGCTGCCGTCGGCTCAGGTCATGATCTCAGAGTCCTGGGATCGAGTCCCGCATCGGGCTCTCTGCTCAGCAGGGAGCCTGCTTCCCTCTCTCTCTCTCTGCCTGCCTCTCTGCCTACTTGTGATTTCTCTCTGTCAAATAAATAAATAAAATCTTTAAAAAAAAAAAAATCTCCCATCTGTAGTAAATTAATTGCATAGGTCCACCAATATGCCATATCAGTCATTGCATTTTAAATAACAAATAACATCTTGTCCTGAAGATGATAAGACTTAGTCCTCTTAGTAGCATTAAATTATGGGGTTAAGGTACTTCTTTCAAAACTATCTCAGTTTGTAAAGTCACTTACTCAAGTTAAGAGAAGCAGTTTTGCCACCTTAGGCAGGCTTGGGTGCTAGGTCAAAAAAATCATGACCAAAATATTGTTACTTCTCAGTCATAGGGACCTGGTACTATAGACCTTCTAGATGATTCTACCCATAGCACTGAGGAACACACTGGGTGGGCCCTTTCTTAGAGGAGTTTCTGATTTCTGTTGTTGGTGGATGCTTTCCATGGCCATACCTTCCACTGGGATTTATTGTAACCTAGTGCATTTCATTTCTCATGGGAGGCTCTCACCATTGCTCATGATTTCCCTTCACTTCCTTTTAACTCATTACCTGTGCAGTGGCTAATTTGTTATCACTTGATTGGATTAAATTATTCTTTTTACAGTCCCATTGGATTCTGAATTCCTTGTATGTTTTGCTTGGCAGTCTCTTCAGGGAGTCAGGTTAGGAGGCTGCCATGGTCAGAGGCAGCTATGGTGGGTGGCCTGGATTGGTGGGTGGATCTAGGCAATCTCAAAGGTACTTAGAGGACAGATAAGATGTATTTATTTTTTACAAAAGATTTTATTTATTTGAAAGAAAGAGAGAGAGAGAGAGCACACAGGGGGAAGAGCAGAAGGAAAGGGAGAAGCAGGCTCTGTGTTGAGTGTGGAGCCTGATGTGGGGCTCGATCCCACAACCCTGAGATCTATGATCTGAGCTGAAATCAAGAGTCAGATGCTTACCCAACTGAGCCACCCAGGTGCCCCAGAACAGGTAAGATTTAATGACTGATTAGATGTTGGGAAAGGGGGTGTTGAAGGGAGAGGAAGGAACCAGAGATGTTGCCCAGATTTCTGGTTTGGACAACTGAGTAGAAATATGTTTTACATAAAAAATCCCTGACCACTTATTGAATATTAACTCCTTATGTAAGACTGATATAATTAGCTAAACATGTGGTAATTTGTCAACAGGCAGATGCTAATGGCAACGAGTTGGGGCAAAGACACCCAGAGTGGGAATCAGGCAACTAGGCTCTTTTCCCAGTTTGGCTACTGATTTTCTAGTTACGTGCTGGACAGATCCTGCCTCTTCCCCAGGCTTTCCTTCTCTTGAATAAGCATGTGCATGAAAAGTCAGAGTCCTCTTAGCTCTAAAATGCATGAATTTGCCAAATGAAAGAGTTGGATTAGACAAAGGTTCACAAGTTTCTTTGATAATTAGATGAACACCAAGGACCCTCTCCCTAGGAAAATGCATGAAGTGTTCACACGCTCTTTCATGGAATTTACCCCTTCTCACACTCAACACTCATGGATTAGATGGTCTCCCAAGCTCTTTGTCAGGTTCTTAAATTCTCTGATTTTATGATTCTGTGAACAAAGGCATGCCTCTTCAGCATTTTAAATCACCTTACCTCTTCCAAAGAAACAAAGATAAAAATGGTTCTGCTTTTCTTAGCTTCTAGGTTCTTGCTTTCTCCTTTGAATTACCCGGCCATCTATTTGGAGTGGAGTCCCAGGGGCAGAGGCTGTCTTTCTCTGTCTTTGTATTTGTTCCAGTGGCTAGAGTGCAGTTGGATGCTTAATAATGCCTAATTATAATACTATGGCTTACAGTGTAATGTCATCTGAAAACCACGATAAATTCAGCACAGATTCTTAATATCTTAAAAACCTGCACAGAATAGGTGGACGGGGCACCTGGGTGGCTCAGTGGGTTAAGCCACTGCCTTCAGCTCAGGTCATGATCCTGGAGTTTCTGGATCAAGTCCCGCTTCGGGCTCTCAGCTCCGAGAGGAGTTTGCTTCTCTCTCTGACCTTCTCCCTTTTCATGCTCTCTCTCACTCTCAAATAAATAAATAATATATAAGAAAAAAATAGGTGGACAACATGTAAAGGGTGTATATATATACATATGTATATATAAGCTCCTGAGAATGTCCCAGTAACCCTATATTGTAACATGGAATATTTACAATGTAGGGTTACTAGTACATTCCCAGAGCTTATCTCTAGGAACCTATGTGTCACAGAATATCAGAATATATTTAAGAATATATAAGTATATATATATATATATATATGTATATGGAGAGAGAGAGAGAGAGCGAGCGAGAGAATATATTCATGGGTTATATATTGAATATATATATATATCCCAGAATTATTTGAAGATATCCAGATTAATCATTAAACTTACTGTTCTTTAAAACCCTTTCATATTCAAGGTTGGCTTTCTATATACTACTGGAACCTTATGGAAATACTCAGCTTAGATCATCTAATTTGCTGAGAATTTACCTCTTGGAGTGTGAAATCTTTTCTTTTTCTTTAACTATTTTACAGAGATATCTTTCTGAAATGTACTATTTACTTAAGTGGCTTCTTAAAACATTATCTGAAACATACCCCCCCATAGCATTCATTATTATATTATGTGCCAGTCTTTAATAATCTGTAGTCTTAGGTAATCTTACTGCCTACTGAATTATATGCAGAATTGTTTGCCCCTGGGCAACAGATTTTTTAGTTTCATTCAAGTTCCAAAGACACTTATTTCAAAGAGACAAGTTCTGTAAGGTTTGTTAGGAAAAACACTGGTCCCCAGCCTGCCTTGCCCCTAGTGCCCCACCCCCATAGGGAAGCACTTTTAAATGTTTTAGCTGACTTAAAAGTTTCCTTCCAGATCTGTAAATAACATGGTTGTATGCTCCTTGTTTATTTTTCTTTTTTTGGCTCTCTCTACTGCCTTCCCATGGCGGAAGATGAGGATTTAACTCTTGCTTTTTCTCATTCCTACCACACATGCTCACTTCCCATCCTCCAAAGATCATTTATCATAATTTCAGTTAAATCAACATTCAGTGTTTACATTATTATGACTCTATATGCTATTCACGGCTCAACCATGGAGAAAACAATAATTGCTTTTCCTTTCCTGTGCAATTTTGTTTTCTTTCAAGTCAATAATTGTCTTTTTTTTTATAATTTGCTTCAGTTTCCTGTGTATTTATTTCTGATTCAACCTATTGTGTAAATTAGTGCTTCTCAAACTGTGATGAAGGACTAGCTCTTTTTTTTAAAATTTCTAATCTGTCACAGATAGATACTTATAAAATACAACAACCACAAAAATACATTTCTGGAACAGTTCATAGATCACACCAGTCCACCCACCATGCTTTGTGTGGCATGGAAAGATCTCTTATTATCATATTTAAACACACTGAGCATTCTGTCAGTTTTGCCTTCTTGAAAGAGCCTCTTCAAAGCCTTCTGACATGCCGGTATGGACTAATACCAGCTTTCTGTATACCAGGTATGCAGCTGTTCGTGGATCTGAGTTCTCCTCCTTAAGCCTCAGTCAACCTTTTTATTCTGGTTCCCGTGCCCTCCTCATTCTTGATTTCCTCCCTTGTTTTTATGGAGCATATCCTCCCATAGCTTCCTGGAAAAGGGTGTGTGGAAAATAAATATCGAGACCTCAAATGTCAAAGACTGAGAAAATTCCTGTTTTCTCAGGAATTTGTTTTACTCTTTCAGCCTATTCATTTGGCTGCGTATGGAATTCTTGGGTGGAACTCCCTTTTCTTCAGAAAACCTTTCTTGTCTTCCAGCTCCCAGTGGCCTAAAACCATGCTGTTTCCAGAACCTTTTGATATGCTCTGTTTTTATTTGTGGAAGTCTGTAAGATACTTCACGCATGGTATGGATTTATTTGTGTTCATTATGGTGGGCCCTTGGTGAACCGTTTTGGTGGTAGGAAACATTCCCGATTGATTTCTTTCATTCTCCTTCCTTTGTTTCCTCTTGCTGGCAGTGTCATTATTTGGGTGTTGGCTCTGCAACAAGCTCTGTCCAGATGGGGATTCTCCATGCAAACGGACAGAGTTCTCTGCCGACATGGGAATCAGCATTCTCCCAGCTGCTAAGTGACTTGCCCTTCTGACTTCCCAAATTATGTGTTCTTGTCTCCTCTCCTGTCCTCCAGATCCAGGTAGTAATTCTTTTAATGATAATTTTAGTGGGGATTCAGAAGGAAGCAAAATTAGAGAGGTGTGTTCAGTCGGCTGCCTTTCCCCAGTACCTGCTGTCTGCTTTCTAAATACTGGTGTCTGCTTTGCATGGTGCTCCAGCTGCCGGCGGTGCCTTCCCTTCTGCCCAGGAACATATTGGTTGAGGATGCAGCTGTTGGCTTTCAAAGACCTTGGTGGCCAGCCTCACTGACTTCACCTACCAGTTGTGTGACTTTGGCCGAATCACTTCACTTTCACAAAATCACTTACTTCATATGTCTGATGGGAAGAATAATCCTACCTACCCCATGTGATTATAGTGGGGACTGGAGAACTGGACATGGCACTCGGGACAAGGTCACCTCTCCGTAAATGGCAGCTGGTATTGCTGCTACTGCTAAGGCTTGACCCTTCTCCCTTCCTCCTCTCTATCACAAATAGTCTGTGAACTAGAAAATTGAACTGCCATTCATGTTAGACTGAAGTAAGACTCCCAGGGGGGCTCTCCTAAGGTATAAGGGAAAATGTTATTCCGTGGACTTGGTGGCATCTAGTTTGGCTGCCTAGAGACTCAGATATTGGCTTTCGCTATTCTTCCCAGTTCATCCAGGGTCTTTTCTCCCAGATGCAGATCTTTTTTTTTTTTTTTTAAGATTATTTATTTATTTATTTGACAGAGAGAGAGAGAGAGAGAGATAACAAGTAGGCAGAGAGGCAGGCAGAGAGAGGAGGAAGCAGTCTCCTCACTGAGCAGAGAGCCTGATGCGGGGCTCAATCCCAGGACCCTGAGATCATGACCTAAGCCAAAGGCAGAGGCTTAACCCACTAAGCCACCCAGGTGCTCCCCAGATGCAAATCTTATTACTGAGTCTCCTGAGCCTTTATGATGCAGGCCAACTCTTCCCAAGATGGCCACAGGTCTTCCTGGATCTCTAGCACCTTGTCTCTACCTCCCCCACCGGTGGTTCATAGTAATTACATCCTTGTCCTCCGAGTTCTGCTTGGCAGCCCTGTAGACCCCAAAGCCTATCCTGTTCTTCCAACAAGAATTAGATCAGCTCTCAGCCTTTTCGGGAAGCTTTTCCTGGCTTCTCCTGGCCGCCCCTCCCTGACAGCTGTCTCTCAGAGCCCACTTTGGGTTAGTGAGTTTTATGTGCCTCATCATATCTGTCATACCTCCATCAAAACATTTGTGAATCTCTACTGTATATTTCTCATCTACAAAACTGTAAGTGCTCTGTAGCCAGAGGACGTGATTTTCTTATTATCTCAATCTTGGCACCCAAAATGGTGCTGGTACATCCTAAGTGTACACAGTTTTTGAAGTGAAATAATATTTGTTGAGCAAATGAATGAAAAGATCTCGAATAATAGTTTGGCATGCACATCCTTAAAGAATGAAATCCTCGAATCAAGGAACTTAAAAATGTAATTCTCTTCGCAAGTCTTCAGGGTTTAAAACCTCCCCCCACACAGCAATCTTTACTTGGCATTGCCCTTAAAAGCCTTGAGCAGTGAAATCCTTTGGGTACCAAAATTGTAGTTTCAGGTGCTCTAAATGCTCTTATCCTCTTCTTCCTACTCCCTAGCGGCTGGGTGCAGCTATCACGAGAGCAATCACCCTATTACAATTGTCCAAAAGCAGACACAGGCAGCTTTGTAACGTCTCTAATCAGTCCAGCAATAATATTTCGGTCACATTCCTGGGTGCTCATTGCCCTTCCTAAAATACAAACGATCTGCATGCTGTTTCTAGCCAAATTAAGACGGGGCAAGCTTTACATGTCTAATGAAGGAACAGCTCAAAAGATTAGGAACAAAGCATTTCGGTCTCACCAACATGCATGGCAGACATGTGAGGGCAGGGAGTTCTGTTCCTCCACCAATAGGGTCTGTCAGCCCCGGCTTTTATCCTCCTTGCTCCTGAAGGAATCTGGATTAACATAATGAGGGGGCTCATGAACCAGCTCATTATCATTTTAGAAAACTTCAGGGCCGAATAAAACACCAGACTTTATGTTCAAGCTGTACTACCGGCAGACATTTATTTAATGAACTATTTTCCGCTTACAGATGGAGGTTGAAGTAGCACTCACATGCTCTGAATGTCAGCCTACGTCTTTAGACTTGGAGGGAGGAGGAAAAGACAAAACAGGGCACTCTGAACTTCGCTATGTTATCCCAAAGATGGGCATCCAGCTTCTGGTAGCATACCCTTATTTCTTTCTTGGCCTCACTGATGGAGGAGAAGCCAAGACAGGGATTCTGCAAACGGAGGCAGAAGCAAGTCACCCATCAGAGGTCTGATTAGGGCTGTCATTTCAAATGTAAATAATACCAAGCAGCCCTCTGGATTTGAGGTGAGAACGACACTCTTCACAGATACGGGTTTTATCCGCGGCTGTACTCAGCAAATTGGACAATCTCGAATTGTATATCGTCGGGAAATGTTTCATCTCTCAACATGTATTCATGTTTTACCCAAAGAGCGGGAAGATCCATCCGTAGCCATCATTTAGGAAGGTCACAGGAAACTGGCAAAGCAAGACGCAAATTGCAAAATTGACATTGAGGAACAATGTGAAGCAGCCTTATCATTATTAAAAAGAATAAAAAGTCATTAAATGCATAAAAACCCAAAGCTAAATTGATCAGAAGAGTTAATCACCCTCATCAAGTTACATTTCTGGAAGTGCCCTCTGGGCGCAAGTTATCACTGCTGTTGGACACTGGCTGTTCCTCTCTTCAAGGGCAGAACACTCAGAGCCCTGAGCCCCCCTGATCTTCGGTTGGGGCTCAGGAGGAGGAGAGAGAAGAGGATCATTGGCCAGATGGATTCCATTTATGCTGCTCAAGATGTCCGTGGTTCCACTGACTCCAACCAGTTTGCACCCATAGGTATTAAAAAATAATCTCTGTGTTTAAAGGGCTTTTAGTGTCTTCTGGGGAGGTGTGACATGTCTTTGTATTTCAGGTAAATTGGATTTAGTTGTTGAGTCTGTGAGCCACGTGCAGACAGGGAGCTTTATTGAAGAGTGACGTTGATTGATTCACAATCCCTTGGCCTCAGGAAAGGCATGAGGGAGAGCTAATGACGGCCAGCCAAGTGTGTCCTTCGCACTCTCTGCTGCCCTGGGCAGGAGCTGGTGGAGTATGGATCCAGCTCTCCTTAAGGCATTCAGAGTCCCCAGACTTGTCCTAATGTTGCGCTATTTTTGCTCCTCTCCTATGAACTGGATGTAAAGTAGCATTATATCTTAGACATTTAAAATACAGTATTCTGTTGTTTTAGAAAACTGAGAGAATAGTTACTATTTATCCATTGCCTATAGTCCAGGCGCTTGCTCATCGTCATGTGCATCTGTAATCAAATCTTCACATCCTCAAGATAGATTTTATTCTTTCCATTTCATAGACGAGGAAACTGGAGCTCAGTGAGATGAAGTGATTTGCCCAAGATCTAGTAGGTGTTGCAGCCAGGATTTATACCTAGGTCTGTCTGAATTGAAGGGCCTTCTCTTTCCACACTGGTTCAATAAAAGATCATGTGTGAGTGTGTGTGTGTGTGTGTGTGTGGTGTGTCTATATATTTATTTATATAAAATTGGGGCCATAGTTTATATACAGAGAAAGTCTAGATTTCTTACAAAGTCAAACACAGAATTACCATATGACCCAGCAATTCCACTCCTAAGTATAGACCCAAAAGAACCAAGAATAGGGACTCAGATACTTACATACTAATGTTCGTTGCAGCATTATTCACAGTGGCCAAAAGGTGGAAATAACCCAAATGTCCACTGATGGACGAATGGCTAAACAAAATATGGTATAGACATGCAATGTAAGATTATCCAACTTTAAAAAGGGGTGACGTTCTGATACGTGTACCATGTGGATGAACCTTGAAGACATTATGCTAAGTGAAAGAAACCAGTTACAAGAGGAAAATATTGTGTAATTCTACTTTCATGAGGTATCCAGAATAGGAAAATCCATAGAGAGAGAAAGCAGAATAGAGGATATCAGGGGCAAGGGGAGGGGGACTATGGGATCATTGGATTATAGAATTTCCATTTTGAGCCTTGAAAAAGTTTTGGAAATAGATGGCGGTGATAGTTACACAACATTGTGAGTGGCCTTGATGATACTGAATTGTATACTTAAAAATGGTTAACATGGTAAACTTCTTGTTATATCTATTTTTACTATAATAAAAAAAGAAAGTTCTGGCAGGATGGAAAGAGTCAAGCAGACATAGGTGTGAATCACAGATTGTCCTCCTACCTGTATGAATTGGGCAAGGGACTTGGTATCTCTGAATCTTTATTTTCTCATTTTAAAATGGAGACGATAATGCCTAGCTCAGGAGGTGGGTAGGATGTGAACTATGTAGCCAATATTTAGCACAAAGTATGATTTTCAGCTCTGGAGTTGCATACCAGAACCCCAGACACATGGGTGGCGAGCATTTCCCACTACACACACCGAGGAATGGTTAAATGATAACTGGGATTTTGTTCTTATTTTGGAAGAACTTTTAAAGACAGGATGCCAATAAAGAACCAGGTGTTTGAGAAATGTGGCTGTGTTAAGTTAAATGAGTCCCCCCCCCTTGAACACTAGATAGGATCATAAAGCTATTTGAAACCCCAATGCTCTTTCCTGGTTGATGCTCAGATAACTGAGAAATGACCGGCCACAGCGCAGAGGAGCTGCCCACATGCTTGGGCTGCTGGCTCCTTTGCTGCTGTTTCGGAAAAGAAGAGAAGTTAGAGCAAAAACTCATAACCTTTGAAAAGAAGAGGCTTGTGATAAGAGGCCCCTGAGATAGCCTTTCATCATGGCTTTGCTGAGGCGCTAGGCTAATCACAGGGCTTGTGGATGACTCCCTTCTGCTGAATGGAGTCCTCCTTTGCCTCTTGTATCAGGAAATGGACCTCTGGGGTGACAGAAGAGGAGATATCTACCTAATTAGGGAAGACCCACAGAAAGCTTTTAAATACAGCTGTTAGACTGTTGAATTTTTGTGTCCTGTGAAGTGGATGATCAGTCTCCCCTTTCCATATATATTAAATCTCCTTTCCACGTACGTTAGCATTTTCTTGAATAAGTTCACGCCAAATTCTTACAGATATTGACTGTAGCTCCCTAATAAAGCACAGCTGTAGACCTGGAAACTTGTCCTTTGAACATTTGGAAACAGCTCTGCAGGCTCTTTACTTTGCTTGAGACACATATGGCCCCTGGAAAATAATACGCCTTTGTATTTAACCCTTAGGGTCTTAAAGGAACGGTTTTGTGGAGTTGAGCTTTAATTTATTTAGCCATTCCCTAATGATCTGCAAGAGTGAATATAGCCTCCTAAACGTCCCCTTAGGTCCTTCCGTGCTCCCCGTGTGCCATGTAGCCTTCAGGGATGGCTAGCTATTCCTTTCTGTTTCTCCCTGCTCAGCTGGAAGCGAAGGTGTTTAGGTCGTACTTAGTGTCTCACACAGGTCAGATGCATAATAGCTGTTCATGATATGAAATCAATCAGATATTCTGCATAGAAAACACAGGCTAAGGAAGCCTGCTGATACCTATAAGTAATTCGACTACTTCTAGACAACTACTGTTACATTTTGGGGTATAACTCTTCAGACTTTTTTCAATACATAAAGATCAATTTTCATCTTTTAAAAAAATGAGATTATACTGTGCACAGCACTTTTAAACCTGCTTTTTATCAAATACCAATATATTGTAACCCCTATCTGTATAGTATAAATAGTATAAATGGCTACTTAGATTTTATCATGTGAATTGAAAAGTCCTGTTGGACTTTTAGGTTGTTAATCCCATGTACAAGCTAGAAGTCAGCTCAGCTTTATTTACAGAAAATTCCAAACAGCAGACGCTTAAACAAGGTGGGTGTTTTTCCTTCTTAATGCAAAAAATAGTCCAGCGGTGGCTGGTATGGGAGCCATCCAGAGATTCAGGCTTCTTTCCCCTTTTCACCCTATCATTTTTCTGGATAGCTTCCATCCTTAGGGTCACTTCTTGGCCCAAAATGACTACAGGAGCTCTGGACATCACATCCAAATTCTAAGTAGCACAGACGAGAAAGGAAGGCAGGCTCCAAAAGGCTCCTCCCCAACCTTTAAATAGCCTCCCTAGAAGTTCCATCTAACACTTCCACTTTCTCAAAGTTGGGCTGATTCATCTGCAGGTGGACTGAAGGGGAGTCAAAGAGTTCTGCGAAAAGGAAAAAAAAAATGGTGCAGCAACCAGTGGTTCCTGCAACACCACTTTGTGCCCTTGCAATTGATGCTGTCGTGTATGCCCTCTAGCTAAATGCTTTCACACACCTGTGACTATTAGAATTTATGCTAAGGAAATATTCATGCTAGGTCAAGGGGGAGCACGTTAAAAATATAAAAATATTTTCTATTTTTTTAAAAGATTTTATTTATTTGACACAAAGAGAGATCACAAGTAGGCAGACCAGCAGGCAGAGAGAGGGGGTGGGAAGCAGGCTCCCTGCTGAGTAGAGAGCCCGAAGTGGGGCTCGATCCCAGGACCCTGAGATCATAACCTGAGCTGAAGGCAGAGGCTTAATCCACTGAGCCACCCAGGCGCCCGTTCTATTTTTTTTTTTAATTGTTGCACCCAGGCGCCCCATGTCTCCTGTTTTAATACACATCACCACTCTGAAATGTGCCAATCCAATTTAATTAGCAGCATAGGAAAGAGTCAATGTCAGTATATTCTCACCACTTTCCTGTGGCCCTGTTGTCTTATCAACTGGTCTAATAAGTTTAAAAATGTATTAATTTGTACTTTTTTGGTGGCTCACCAATTGCCTATTGAGATCCTTTGCCCACTTTTTTAAAAAATTGTGACACTCATTTAAAAAATAGTTTTAAAAAGGTTCTTTCCATATTTAATATTTACTTGATGATTATTATGTGTTCTAATGCTCTTCCAAATGGTCGCCTTCTTTTAACTTCATTTACAGTGTTTTTGCCATGTGAAAAATGTAAGCTTTATGCACTCAAATCTGTTTCTCTTTTCTCACAAGGCTTACCCTGTGGTGTAAGCACTAACACTCAAATACAATGTTTTTTGTTTTCTTGGGGAAAATTAGAAAGCTCTGCGTTGGATTTGGACTTAAGGTCTAAGTGTGGAGAGCCAGGCAGGGTAAGATGGGCAGCTGGAGAAGAGGTACTCTTCCCCCTTGCTCCCAAGCACGGAGCCTTGTATGGATCACCCGAGGGGCCAAAATCCAAGGGTGTCTCCACAATAACGCAGTACAGGTGAGCCTCGTTTTCTGCAATACTCAGGTTTCTGAGGCCTGGAATGTAAACGATGTCTTTGTTTCGCTAGAATGCTATTTTTCCTTTAACCTACATTATACCTAATTTCAGGGAAATAGTTCACAAATGAGCTCCCTAAATATTTATTAATTTAAATCGAGCCTCCCTGTGCCTGAGAAGGGTGTGGGAATGCGAGAAAGACAGGAGCCTGGAAACCTCCACGTCAAACTCCTGGGTTGAAATCTTACCAGTTCTTACCACTTCTGGAACCTCAGGCAGGTCACGTGACCTGCAAGGGCTTCAGGCAAGCAGGAGGATGTGGAGAAATAATTGATGTGAAAGCACCTAACCCCAACATTAGCTCATAGTGATGGATGTGGCACCCTTCTGCCCAGAAACAAGTTTATGTGTATTGCTGCTTGATAATCTCTTTGGTACAAGAATTCCTTTATAGGGGGCGCCTGGGTGGCTCAGTGGGTTAAGCCTCTGCCTTTAGCTCAGGTCAAGGTCTCAGGGTCCTGGGATCAAGCCCCGCATCCAGCTCTCTGCTCAGCAGGGAGCCTGCTTTCTCCTCTTTCTCTGCCTGCCTCTCTGTTGTGATCTCTCTCTCTCTGTCAAATAAATAAATAAAATAAAATAAAAAAGAATTTCTTTATAATGCAAATAATCACCTCTTACTTTTTCTGCTTGGTGGTTCACATTTTTAAAATTTATTTATTTTTAAATTTTTTTAAAGATTTTACTTATTTATTTGACAGAGAGAGAGACACAGGGAGAGGGAACAGAAGCAGGGTGGGTGGGAGAGAGAGAAGCAGGCTTCCCGCAGAGCAGGGAGCCCAATGCGGGGCTCGATCCCAGGACCCTGGGATCATGACCCGAGCTGAAGGCAGAGGCTTTAACCCACTGAGCCACCCAGGTGCCCCATTTTTTATTTTTATTTTTTAATTTTTTTTATTTTTTAGTTTTTGTTTTTTTAAGGATTTTATTTATTTATTTACTTGTCAGAGAGAGAGAGAGAGTACACACAAGCAGGCAGAGTGGCAGGCAGAGGCAACGAGAGAAGCAGGCTTCCTGCTGAGCAAGGAACCCGATTGTGGGACTCAATCCCAGGATCCTGGGATCATGACCCAAGCTGAAGGCAGCGGCTTAATCTACAGATCCACCCAGGCGTCCTGGGCCAGGAGTTTTTGTGGATGCTCTGGACCTGGAGAAACTGAGGCGCAGGGACAGAAAGAACCTGTGTAGTTAGTGGTGGGCCTGGACGCAGGCCTGCAGCTTTATCAACCCCTCCCTGCCCTCCCGGTCCCTTGCTGCTGATGACCTGACTTGGTGAATAGCTCCCAAGTTTGCACATCAGAGGTCAAGATATCCATTAGATGCAACCTTGAGAAGAGCCATTTCACATCCAAGGGGAATAATATGCCAGATGAATAGGAACATTAGTGATTTTCATTTGCTATGCACTAATTTCTCTTGAGAAAGGTGAGCGGATTTTTTAAAGCCACAAGCTGGCAGATCTCACTCTGTGCTATTTCTGAGGTCTTGGCAGCAGAGCTGACTCTCCATCCCAGATCTCTGAGAACTCCAAAGAATCTGGTGCAGGGTGTTCCTGTGAATTAAGATTTTGACAAGCGTCAACAGAATCTGGGTGAGTGGAGTGGAACGGGAACGCTTGGTCAGCTGCTCAGGCCCCCGAGCCCACAGAGTCTTCCGGCGAATGAGCAACAGCCAAAGGACTCAGGAAAACCATCTGTGGGGCTCTTACTGCCGAGATGGGCATGGAGGGGGCGTGGGAGTGGGGCCCGCTGGAGTGGGTGACCTGCCATGAGCCACCCAGGTTTCCCCAGCTGTGGAAAGCATTTTCATAAATATCAATTACCAATTTTCCATCAGTGCCTGGCAGGTTCCATGAATTTACAAGCAAAATAGCTTTAATAATTTCATGTCTGGAATTCACTCACCTGGAGCTTTTGTTTATTCTCCAGGAAGGTCATACACATTTGTGTGAGAAGTGGGTGGGTTGACCCCAGAATTTATTAGTAAATTCAGGATTGTAAACCAACGACTCAGACCCTAGCACAGTCTTCTCTGTGGCTCTTGCATCGTTTTGGAATGCCCACGCTGTGGAGTTGGTTCAGGTCATCCTGACTCTATGCCCTACATCTCTAGCTCCGTCTGCTTGGGGGTATATGGGGTAAAGCCTCTTGGAAACAGCCCAGAGGTCATGTTCCCTCTCTCTGTTTCAGAGGGGGGCCTTCTGAACTACTCTCCCCTTGTACCCCTGTCCCTTGTATTTTATCAAGGTGCCTAGCCTCACAATGGTGGTGGCTAACTGAGGAGCAGGAGTCCAGGCTGGGCCGGTGGTGGGGATTCTGACCGTTCCGGGTGTATCTGATGAGTTAGTGGGGCAGGTGGCCAGCCTGTGTCTCTCTGAGGAAATTAATTTACACAGGCAAGGCAGACTTGCTCAGGGAGGAAGTTGTACAGCTGGGAAGAGATGGGGAGGACAGGAGAACAGCATGTTGTATGTTTTAAGCGTGAGTCCTCCCACAGGGCCCCTGGGCCTCATCAGTGCCCTTTGGAGTGGCCTACAGGCCCAAGCCAAGCAGCAGTTTTCATTAGGACGGTGGCCTGTGGCAGCACCAGCATGCCCCTTCGAGGCCCAGGAGACTCAGGACAGCACAGAATGGGACAGAGGGGTGCCGTGGAGAGCTGCTTTGCTGTGATGAAAATGCCGTGAAACTAGCTTGCATTGGTGCCTGCAGGAGTGTCCCTCCGGGACGGTCTCAGTGAGCACTTGGGGCATGGTCACATTCCCATGGCGAGTGGGCAGCGACAATAGGACAGCTGGCATCATCGGGGGGCTCAAGTATGACTCCAAAGGGCTGATAGTGATTCAGGCAAGACACCTGAGGATGTCTTAGAAGTCTCTGGATAAGACTTTGTGTGGGACAAGGGCCAGTGAATTTGGGACCCTATTCATATGAGTTGCAAGGTGCCTGGGAAATCTCAGGCTACTCAGAAGTCTCTCCCTTCCTCAAGAAGAACAGCCAGTGAGTGTGGGGTGTGGTGGCCATGATAACAGTCTCTGGCTTTGACTCCCCATCCACAGTCTTTGGAACCCAATACCCTCAAGCCCTGTCCTTGCCTTCCTTTCCCAGGTTTCTGGAACTTTCTTCAAGTTGTCATTAAAGTTTTCTGCCTGCCACGTTCTGCTGCTCACTCTTTCTCACCGCCTTCTACACTGTCCTTCTACACTGTCCTTCTACACTGGCTTCTTGATGGTGTCGTCAAGGTTTTACCTAATTGCTTTTTCCTGCTGCGCTGACTCCAGTTTCTTGAACCTGTGTTGGTGTTTCTACCATTGTAGACCTTGATGCCAAAGCCATCCCTGATGAGGCAGGGAGTCCTCTAGAGCCATCAGAGTTAAACTTTTCCTGGGTTCTTCAAAATAAGCTCTTTTGCCCCAAATCATCTCCTCCTCCTCCCTCTCCTTCTTCTTTGTCTCTGTCTTCATCTTCTTCTTCCTCCTCTCCCTCACCATTCTCCTCCCCCTCGCCCTCCTCCTCCTCCTTCCTCCTCCTCTTACTCCCTCCTCCTCCTTTTCCTCCTTCTCCTTCTTTAAAGATTTATTTATTTATTTTAGAGAGAGAGCACACAAGTGGGAAGGGCAGAGGAAGAGAAACTCTGAAGCAGACTCTGCTGAGCACAAATCAAACTCAGGCCATAATCTCAGGATCCCAAGATCATGACCTGAGCCAAAACCAAGAGTTAGCTGCTTAATAAACTGAGCCACCCAGCACTCCTGCTCCCACGTCCTCTGATAGCCTCCCCATGCAATGGACTTAAGAGCAAGTTACCACCAAGAGTGGTTGCACAACACGTGAACAGCTTTGCAGTGTCTCATGGAAAAGTTCTCTGCACACTCATAGTTCGAGAGGGTCATCTCAAGTTCCCTCTGCTATGGGAGAATTCTCTACTCACGCCCCTCTGCTCATTGCTCATTTTTCACATTCATTTTATGAATTCACGATTCTAAACCTTTGGCATTTCTCCTTCCAGACTGGAATTCCATGAAACAGTCTAGTGCTCTGCTTCAGAAGATTTTCCTTATGAAATATCTGGCAGTTGTTTCTGTTTGTTTAAACTTCGAAAAATCAATGATTTCAAATTGTAAATTCAGTTAAGATCTACTTTGTGATAATGTTGTAGGATAATATTGCCAGAGTTTGGAAGCAGAAAGCAAATGAGGCAGGAAAACAAGATAATCGAGAGGATGATAGAACAGGATCTCTGATTAGTGAAGCACAATTACACGGAATAAATACGATATCGATTTTTGTGTAAAAATCACCCACAGAAGGGAAGAAAAAGGAGGATGTTTGTCATCTTTCCTTTTTTTAATTTCCACTTTTTGAGACATTTTCGACTTTTCTGAACTGGATGAGGTGGGTTTTTCTTTTTTTAAACACAATTCTGATTTAGATGATTGATAACTGCTTTAAATGCCTTTGGTATTCCCTATTTGGAAATATGTTTCATCAGAACCCCCACAACTCTGTGTCAGTTCTACTCTTTGGCCGTTCCTCACTTCCTACATGGTGTTACTGGTATTTGTGTCTGTGACTTCACTCCTTTGCTAGATTGTGAATTTATTGAGAGTAGACACAGACTTGTATGTGCTTTATCAACAGTGAATTCTCCAGTGGCATGAGTAGGTGGAGTTTTTATTTTAAGAATATGATTTTTTAAATTGAACTGTAAAATAATTTTATAATGAGAAAATGTCTCACGGAATGCATGTTTTGGTGACTCTGAGATAGAGAATTCAAAGTCCATTTATATCTTTAATAATTTGTAGGAGGAAGAGAAGGATGTTTCATCGGTAAGCCATTTTTTTTTTTACTTATGTTTGTTTATGATTCCCAGGAAATATGTAAAATTTAAAGAGACACAGAAACACACTTATACACACACACACACACACACACACACACACCCTGACCTTTGAAGAGAGTGGGGATCCTATGGTGCTCTGTGGGAGGAGAACAGATGTGTTCGTAATTCCGACACTGAGTAGAAGGTTTGCCATTCCCAGAGGGCTAGGGAATCACGGCTCCCCAGGGATGAGTTTGATTACAGGGCTGTGCTGGTGTCTAGAGGTAAGAACCTCCTGGGAAAAAGGGAGGGCTGGCTGTGGCTTTGGTTGACCAGAAAGCCCATTTGTGTTCCAAATGAGAACACCAAAAAAAAAATGCAGAGTTAGTCCTACTTCTTTTCTCTGTTTATATTTTGACATTTGATGTTTTTGAATTTGTCTGAGGACTCTTCACCTGGTTTTTAGCTTAGCCTTTTTGAACTCACGGTTTCTGTGGAAATTTTATTGGGTAAGTGACTTTACAGAAAGCATCTTGGGTATACTTTTGGCATCTTTATGGAAGACCATTGCTAGAGGAGAATACCTCACTTAACTGGAATTGTACACTCCAATGTGTTAATTTCTTAAGTAGACAGTATGAAGAGTGGAGGTCAATCAGGTGCTCAGGGCCTAGAGCCAATCAATTTTTGGATTAGGGCTTCCCCACACAATAGCTCTGCCCACACCTGTTTATCAGGAGCTGGGAATAATTCAAGTTTAGGGTGCCTCCTTCCCTGGAGGAGAGGTGGATACTGAGCAGCAAATTGTAACAAAAAGTTTCAGGTCATATCAAATGAACTCAGTAACGGAAAGATCAATCTTATTCATTCATTTAGCAAAAAGGAAATATCAACTAGAAATAATGAAGAAGCACTTGGAATTTTGATAATTCAGTTAATGAAGAGGAGAGAATCAAATAGCATGTTGGGCAAATATTTATTTATTTATTTTAAAAGATTTTATTTATTTATTTGACAGACAGCGATCACAAGTAGGCAGAGAAGCAGGCAGAGAGAGAGGGGAAAGCGAGCTCCCTGCTGAGCAGAGAGTCTGATGCAGGACTCGATCCCAGGACCTGGGATCATGACCTGAGCCCAGGGCAGAGGCTTAACCCACTGAGCCCCACAGGCGCCCCATTGGGAGAATATTTAAATTACTTGTTGATTTGACATAGAACAAAGATAACATAAAATTCATACATACATCATTTAAGTGATGATGTCTTTTGACAGCAAACAGGTTGATTGGTGTTGTCAGCTCAGTGGTATTGATTCAAGATTGGTCATTGACAAGGAAAGTTAAAGTGCCCTGAAATGTTTATGGCTCAGATACGAAAGAGACTCAATAGAGCTTTTACCCAAATTTGATGACAACCGTAAGGAATTTCCTACAATCATCTATAATGAATCATGAAGCTAAAAGGTATTTCCTCATCTATCAATTAAAAAAGAAAATTTTGATCAACCACAATACAGGAAAGATAAATCATCTTTTCTCTTTATAGAAAAAATACAGTCAACAAATGCAGGGGATAATATGATAGAGCTATGTCAGGCAGATGATAAAAATTAGTTATTTTTCCAGATTTCATGATACTTATAATACTTTTACTTTTGTGATTTGTTGCAATTTCTTTCCTCATCTTAAGTAAATACTCTCTTATATACCTAAATTTTTTTTAAAAAATTTCATTTATTTATTTGACAGAGAGAGAGAGAGATCACAAGCAGGCAGAGAGGCAGGCGGGGGGCCTGGTTGGGGAGCAGGCTCCCCACTGAGCAGAAAGCCTGATGCGGGGCCCAATCCCAGGACCCCGAGATCATGACCTGAGCCAAAGGCAGAGGCTTAACCCACTGAGCCACCCAGGTGCCCCTATACCTAAATTTATATTTGGAGTTTTGTGTTCCTTTCCTTAAATCAGGGATCCTCAAACTGTATCAGTTTCAGGTTCTATAAAACCTGAATCTGCCTTATAGCTAGCTAACCCTGGAGAAATGATGCCAGTGTTTGAATCTCAGTTTTCTCATAACAGCGAGGATCGTATGGATTCCCAGTTATCAGGTCAAGAAGCTTATGTGAGATAACGAGGATGAAGAATTTAGCACAGAATCTGGAATGTGGCAAACACTCCTTATCAGTACATCCATCCATTAGTTGAGTAGACTAATTCAGCACCTGAATGTTCAGGTACCACGGATTCAGCAGGGAACAAGATAGACAAAGTATCTGCTCTTAAAAAGGTTCTAGTTTATTCTAATCATTTTTTTTTTAAACTACTCTTGTTACTGGGTCTCTTTGTGGTCTTACTAGAAATGTTATTGGCTCCTTACCTTTTTCACATGATGTGGATTGAAGTTCGTTTGTTTTGAAAATTATACGCCACCCTTTAGACATCTGGTCCTTCCAGTGATGTTGCAAAACCAGTGTTGGAAACTGACAACTCAGGGTTCTTTCTAATCCTGCGGTAGGGTGGGGGGGGCATTCACAGTTTGTGACTTGGCCTTCTGAGTGGTTAATGATGGAGACGGAGCGGAGCGGCTCACAGGGGCGCTCATCAGAGCATCTTGAAAGAGGGCTGTGGCTCTCACTCCCAGCTTCCCTTAGAACCTCAGGGTAGAAGAGACTTCTTGGAACTAGGACAAAGCACTCGTTCACTTCTCTATGGGACTACCTATTTTTGCATAGTTTTCTGGGGTAACTCATCATTTTGAAAATACTGTTTTCTGCACTAATAGCTTCCCAAAGCACAGCTTTCTAAAGCTGGAGAGAGGTCAGGGAAGAAGGCAGCATGCAGATTCTGAGGACCAGAGGGTTGGCTTTCCACTTGGACTCTGAGTCCAAGCATCTGCTGGAATTTATTTATAGGTTTACAGAAAGGGTCTTAGTTATTCTACTGCAGAAGCCCAGTGTACTGGCTTTGGTCCAGTTTTGGAAAGCTAAAATGTTTGACTCTTTTTGTTTTATTTTAGGCGTGTACTATACTGGTGGAATCAAACGAGGAAGGAGTGAGTTGTGAACACCATGTGGGGGTTTTGTTTTTTGTTTTTGCTTTTTTTTTTTGTTTTGTTTTTTGTTTTTAATATGGATGACTTGCTCAGAGGTCTGATAATCATTTGGTCATTTAGTGGCAGCTACACTGAGTTCTTAAGAGAATCTATTCAATCTCTTCTTGTGCTGAGATTCTGTTTTTGACACCTGAGATTTGACTAATAGATGGTATTCTGGGTGCCTTCTTTTGAACAACCTTGGATACAGACTGTGAGCCCCTTCAGAGAAGGAACCTCATGTGCCAAACCCTCGGAAGCAGCAGGATGTCTGGTACTTAATAGGTCCTCAATAAATTTTTCTAAGTGAAGGAATGAATGATGAATGAATAAAGGAGTGTGTAAAGTGAACAGCATTTCCATGACAGAGAAGGCCTCTTCCACCAGAATAAGTCATATGGTATTCATTTAAAGCATGCTAAGAAAACTCTGTTAAATACAAAGTTCCCTTCAAAAATCAATGTTGTGTTTTGAGAATAAATCGCTTCTTGTATTGGTAGGTAACAAACTGCTTTGCAGCTCCAGCTACATTTCTCCAAACAGGAAACATTCAAATATGTGTCAGAGTATCTGAACTGTTTGCTAGGGCTTGGTATACAGGCCTCTGACTCGGGTCATGGGATTTAAGTCAGAGAACTTGGGCTCTAAAGCTAGTTCTGACACACACCAGCTCCCTGGTCTTGGCTACGCTACCTAAGCTCTCTGAGTTTTCTCATCTGTATAATGGGGGTAATAAGAACGACTTCATAAAGTTCTTGGAAAGATTGAATGGACAGTGGTTGCACAAAGTAAGTGTCCAGTAAAAAGTTCTCCCCCTCCACCTTCCTCCTATTCCTTCCTCTTTCTCATCCCTTCCCTCCTGCTAACTAAGCTGGCCAGAGGCAATTTCTCCTGCTTACTTCCTCAGCCGATCTGCCCTGGAAGCAAGGTAGAGTATGGAGAAACTTCCTGGAGGCCACCATTCAGTCCCACCTGGCAGTAACATTTTGGCATTGCTTTTGAATGTTCAGAGAGGAAGCACATAGAGATTTTGTATCCCTAGATTTTATAAAAGAGTTCAGCACTTAGATTTTTGCTCATTTACTTAGTGGCTGTCCCCCTCCTACATCCACCCTCCCCGCCAAGTTGGATCTCACCAGCATTCCAAATCCCCTGGGATTGCTCTGAGCTCCTTTTTCTTCTTGGAAGTTAAGCCTGCTTTTATTTTCCTTTTCAGGGATTTTACTAGGTGAGAAATTGACATTGAAGACAGTTTCCTTAGGGCTTCGGCCTTGAAGGTGACTGACTTCTTACAAGCTATTAGTGATGTAGAGAAGCCAAGCAAAACCTGCCCTTCTGGAGAGAGCCCACACCTCTCCAAAGCTGCCCTTTCTCCTGGCTCCACCCACCGTGACAGTCCAAGGTCAAGCTCATCCATGGCAGCGGCTTGATTTTGCTCATTTTGTACATTATTTATGTAACATGCGGGTTGCGAGGGAGTGTGGATGTAGATGATTCATAGGCACAAGCAGTTGGAAACAGATTGCAGAGGCCCGACTCCTTCACTTGGGTGTCCCCCCACCCCCTGCCCCCCGAGTTGCTTCATGTGCTACCTCCTGCCTGCCCTGCCCTGGCTGCTCAGGCTAGATGCCGTCCTGGGCCCCCACAGCCCTTAAGGAGCAGGGAGCACGCTGGCCCTTTAAGGCGCTAAACCTGCGACAGATTCTGGGGACACACCCACTTCCTCAGATGTAATTCTCATTAAAAAAAAAACCCTACACCATAAAATAGCATAAGGAATTCTGAAAAAGTTAGGATGACTACTTCAGTGCCTATTTTTTGAAATATCAAGTTCTTTAAAAAAATTTTCATTTTCATGTTGCTGCCCCTCCTTTCTTGGCATGCCTGGCGCAATGCTTTGCTTGCCTCTTGGGCAGCCCCATGACAGTAGGCATGCTGTTCTCTACAGCTAAACTGCAAGGGAACCCTTTCTTAACTTGCTAAGAGCTCTGTCCCACCTGGGAGACCTGCCCTCTGGTGACATCTAACACAGTGTGGTGCATTGTGGGGCACAGACTGTGAAGTCAGACAGGTTTTGTCAGACGACTCGTTAGTTCTGTATATCAACCAGCAATTGTGAAAATAATGCCTAGGAACAATACCTCATAGAACAAAACCTCTATGACACACAAAGCATTTATCACTCACACTTCAGGGATGGTTAGCTAGGGAGCTCTGTTGATCTTAATAATCTTCGCATTTAGGATGGCCTAGGCCAGGGTAATGGGATGTCTTGACTCTGTGCCACTTACCTCCCAGCCTCCAGAAGGCTAGCCTGGGAATGCTGTCATGGCAGTGGTAGACTAGGACTGAGAATATCCCCAGTCACTCAGGCACTGCGTAAGCATCACATTTGCTAACATCTCAGAGGCTGAAGCAAGCCATGTGGCTGAACCCAGCTTTGGGGTAGATGGAACCCTACAAAGTTAGGTGGCTAAGAGCTTAGAAACAGAAAGAGGTGAAGAATTTGGATCATTTTTCCAATCTACTATACTGTGTGACCTTGGGAAGGTTAATTGACCTCTCTGAATGTGACTTTCCTTTTCTTTTGAAATAGAACACTCACGATCCCTAAGCCATCAAGGCTGTGTGGGGATCAAAGGAGGGTTCTGGATTGAATGGGTGTGATTCATAGCTATTTAAGCTCACAGAAGTGCAATGAAACTGGTATTAGCCAAGTTTCCAGGCTAAAGAGGGTACATACATACTGCTGTGGCTAGTTTCTCCATTAGCAGCTCAGGTGCTATATTATTCAGGGTTGTTCTGAGAAACAGAAACAACAGGATGTATATATACAGGGAGAGTGAAGTTTATTTTAAAGGAAGTGTATCATGTGATTGCAGAGGCTTGGAGGGTCTAAAATCTGTAGGGCAGGTAGGCAGGAGATTTAGGGGACAGTTGTAGTCAAGTCCAAGGGCAGTGTGCTGGCAGAATTCCTTCTTGTTCAGGGGAGGTCAGTCTTTTTTTAAATTTTTTTAAAAAGATTTTATTTATTTGTCAGAGAGAGAGGGAGAGAGAGCAAGCACAGGCAGACAGAATGGCAGGCAGAGGCAGAGGGAGAAGCAGGCTCCCTGCCGAGCAAGGAGCCCAATGTGGGACTCGATCCCAGGATGCTGGGATCATGACCTGAGCCGAAGGCAGCTGCTTAACCAACTGAGCCACCCAGGCGTTCCAGAGAAGGTCAGTCTTATTCTATGAATAGGGTCTTCAACTGATTGGTTGCGGCCCATCCACTTAATGGAGGGCAAGTTACTTTACTCAAGGTCCACAGATTTAAATGTTCATTTCATCCAAAAACACTCCAAAAAAACACAGGAACATCCGAATAATGTTAGCAAATACCTGTGTGCCATGGCCCAGCCAAGTTGATACCTAAAATTAACTATATATATATATGCACTATGGGTCTGGGTCTAACTTAATTATGAGTTCAATGAATATTTAAGGAGTGCCTACTGTGTGCCTGGAACTGGGTGTTACCCACTGGAATAAAGCAGGTAATAAGCTGCCAATCCCGTCTTCAAAGAATTGGCAATCTTGTAAGCAGTAACTAGGCAGGTAAGATAATGAGCCCGGTGAATGCTGTGGAGAGCTTGTGGGGGAGTGTGCTTCTGCTCTGAAGGAAGCTTTTGGCGTGCATCATCTCATTCAACCCCCTCAGCAAGCCCAGGAGGCAGGCATTGTCGTCCCTAGGGTGCAGATGAGGAAGAGGAGGCCTGGAAGGATCCGGCGAGCTGTGCAGCGGGTCACTTAGCTAGTGCGTGTGGAGCCCAGACTGAGGCCATCCCTCCCCGCTGCCCTGATGGAACCCTGAGGACACCAGGAGAAGCTGGGGGAGCTCAGCTGTTCTCCGGAAGCCCAGGCCTCCCGCCCCAGCGGGCTGGTTTGCCTTGCCACTTCCTGAGCCTCTGGGATGTGGGCGGCAAACAGGCCACCAGTATTCTCCTGGAGTCTGCAAGTCCATCTTGGGAAACAACCCTCTCAGTATCCTCGTCTTTAAAGGGACAAATGAGCATGTGTCTGTGTGTAGGTAGGGAGAGGGACGATCTGAGCTTTTTCCAGGAAAGCCACCCCTTCATGCATTCCGCTCAGGGACATGCTCTGGGTGAGTGTGTGTACAGACATACATATGTAATATTTTCAGACTTTATCCACTTCCAAACTGCTCCCAGCAGGGGTGCAGATGGAGCTATATGCTAATGGACGTGGGAGAAACACGCTTCCCACAAGAGGACTGCTCCTATGTATGTCGAAAGCAAGCTCGCCTCCAAGGGGCTTTTCTCCCCTAGTGGTTAGCGGGCCCTCCGTGGTTATGCACACACTGGCTGCTGGTTTGGTGCTTGCTGGCCCGAAGCCTGACCCGACCCGCAGATGAGGAACCTGTGGAGGCGAGGGAGAAGGGGGCGCTTTATGTAAGTGGTTTTTAGACAGATGGAAGGCTCATTTTAATTGCATAAGAAGCAATCTTTCCTAAGTAGAGATGTAGGTCCTCTTGCAGACCTGTGCTAGACAAATCTTTGCTGCGGCATCTTTTCGAAATGCACCTTTCTTTCCATGAGGGTTGCTCATTGGTGTGCTGAGTTGTATCTGGGGCGTTTGCTGCTCCTAGAGGCTCAGCAGCCCTCCACATGCCCCCTACTCAGTGCAAGTTCACCCCAGTGCTGATGATGTCTTCTCAAGAGTCTGGAGCCTGGGAGGAACCAAAATGGTGGTTTTTGAGAATGGACGGGTGGATGTTCATAACATGGGCCAGTGGGCTGTTTGAACAAAACAAGGTCAGAGTGATGGTTTTCAAGTCATGGTCCTGTGGGTGGCCCAGCTTCCGGGAACCCATCAGGTTCTTTATCTTTGCCCCATTAGAGTCCACCATCGACAGAGCGTCCACGTTCTCCCAGAATAGGCCCCCGAGACCGAGAGGACTCTGGGTCTCAGCATCTCCATCTTCAGAGCTCATGCTGGAAGCCAACGTCAGGGCCCTCAACTCAGGGACCTAAAAGGAGAGCCTGGCTTCCTGGATATACAGTTGGGCTGAAGAATTATGAGTATAACAAGAAAAATACCAGCTTCGATCTTGGGTTTCCTAGGCAGCTGTACTCAAGCTTGAAATCATGTGTCCCGGCTGTTTATTTTATCAGCGGCAAGTGAGTAAAACCTGGTCTTCTTCAGCAGGAAGCAGCTCATGCAAGCTCATGCTCTGTGGGATGAGATTTTCTCAAGAAAGGACAAACCAGTTTGAGGTAGCTTAGAGGGAGAGCCTGTCCCCAAGGTCATTGCATGCGCGAGGGACAGGAAGGAAGTTCATCTCAGGTGCGGATTTTGGCCGGCACTGTGCCATTTGTTAATCTCTGGCTAGCTGGTGGGCTTCATTGAGAGGCACACAATAGATGTTTGATAGGAGGGTGAATGATTCTGTTGAGAGCAGCTGGAACGGAGGCGGTCTCAACCAAAATAATCCTTCCCAACTATAAACCAGCGCGCGAAACCAAAGTTCCTGTGCAGGTTACTGGCGTTGGCTGTCTCGGGGAAGAAGGAGGGGAGCAGAGCTTCCTGGCCAATGTCACCAGCCCCTCCATACTGCCAGTCCGAGATCTGACGAAGTCGAAATGTCCTTCTCTGGCCTGTGCATCCGTACCAGGTTATTTCTTCCTTGGAACTTTGGCTTCCCCCGTAAGTAGCACATGGTTTTTTCTCTCCAAGTCTTTGCACGCATTGTTACCTCTTCCAGGAATGCCTCCCCCAACCTGGTGGTCCCTGACCTGGCCTCCATCACACACCTCATGCTTCTGTGCAGGTGGGCCGGTGTGGACGGGGGCCCTCAGGCTCAGGAGCCGGCTGCTTGGACTTTCGTGATGGGGTTGCTACTTCTTACTTGTGACCTTGGCCGATTGTCCAAGCCACCCAATCATTCTGGACCTCCATTTTTTTTTTTTTTTTTTTTTGGTCTGGAAAATAGGAATTCTAGTACCCAAGGCAGAGGACTGTTTTAGGATTGAATTAGTGAGTACACAGAACAGAGCCTGGAACATGGCTCCTAGTTCCCATCAGCCTCCATGTCTCTTGACTTCGGTACCCGTGTTTGAGTTGTTTTCTCCTTTACCTCCACCATTTTGTTCTCCCCTCTTTCCAAATGGGCACCTTGGCTGGCCCACTTCCTTATTCAGTGACTCGCAGGGGCCCTCCAACACCTACCCAATGACGCTCAAAATCTCCTTAGCAGAGTCCAAGGCTTTCCATTTTCCAGGCCAGCCAATTTTGCTGATCTCCTTCCTCTACGTTTCCTGCCCCACACCTAATGTTTCTGCCTAATTGCACTTTAGCTTTATTCCTACACAGGCTCTGCTCTCTTTCACGTCCTTGCTCTGGCTGGCCCTGTTCTCGTCCTGCCTCTGCCTGCTCAGACCTTGGCACATGGGAGGGAGAAGCAGCAGGCCAAATTTCAGGGCTCACCTTCCTTGACCTGCAGGCTTCAGATACTCTTAGCTTGTCTTTGGAGGTCAGATTCCGCACTCACATTAGAAAGGTAGTACGTCCTGGGATCATATTCAGAGGTACATCTGTACATTGTAGCAAACTGAACTCCATCATTTTTCACGCTTATAAAAGGTTAATGTTCCCTCATCACCCAAAGTACCCTGATTTGCTTGCCTCCGCGTGACATGGGTTTTATTACACCAAATTTGGTTACTTCCAGGGCCAGGATTGGTCATCTTGAGGGATTTTAATTTAGAAAATATGGAGGAGGCAACTTAGGCTATAGAGAGGGTCACTGAACCCTATTTGTCCCTGCATATGTACGGCTTTGGAAATCACCATTTAGTAATTCCTTTATTGCAGAAAATGCTTATTATATGATGTTAGCTGAAAAAACCCAGAATACAAAATTGCATTTACAATATGATTATAACTGTACAAATCATGTGGGTCAGGACTGGAAGAAGCTATGGTCAAATGACAATAGTTTGATTTTTGGGGGAAATGGGATGAGAGACAACTTTTTTTTTTTTTACCATCACTGTGTTAATGTTTCTACTATTATGCAAAATGGAAAGTACCAACTAATGTTGATAGCTACCATTTGTTCTTATATGAGTAATACAGTATAAATGTATGTTCGAGCTGAGCCACTGAATTCTGCATTTTCTCATTTAATCTTCCTGGCACATCTGTGAGGTGGGATATGTATCTCTGGCTTGTGGACAAGAGCTAAAAGGGTCTCCCAAGTGGCACAGCCAGTGTGGACACTGACGAGCAAACCTTCCACACCATGGCTTCTCTCACTTTAAACTTTCTTATTAAAATAAAACCAAACAACTTGCCACGAATCAATTTAGAACAGTTACAGAAGGAAGAAATTTACAAAGGAAAAAAAAAACCCACTTTGAAATAAAGAGTAGCCTGTAATGTCAACACTGGGAAATCCGTGTGTACGTCTTGGACGTACACTCTAGGGCATTTTTTCCCATGGCTGCCATGGTGATTCTCCCGCACATCTCTCACTGGGAGCTGTTAGTATGTTTCCCCCATTTGGGAAGTACAGAAAAAGGAGAAATACTTGTTCCAGAGGCTAGAGCCTAGAAAAATCATGAAAATACTGTTGGAAGGCAGAATTTCCTAAAGTCTAATAAGATAAGAATGGCTGAGGAATTGGAGCTTTGGATGGAATGAATCAACTCTACAAGATAGAATGAGGCAGGTGATAGTGTCCATGGGGCTGTTCTAACTCTCATATTTCCAAGGGGAGCAGATATATTCCAGAAACTCATGAAAATCTTTTTAAACTAAAATTTGATCTTTAAACAACGTAGGCATATCAGGATGAAGAATGGAGACCATGTCATACTTTTTTTTTTTTTAAAGATTTTATTTATTTATTTGTCAGAGACAGAGGGAGAGAGAATGAGCAAGCACAGGCAGACAGAGAGGCAGGCAGAAGCAGAGGGAGAAGCAGGCTCCCTGCTGAGCAAGGAGCCTGATGTGGGACTCGATCCCAGGACCCCGGGATCATGACCTGAGCCGAAGGCAGCCACTTAACCAACTGAGCCACCCAGGCGTCCCATTTCATACTTTTTTTAAATAACTTTTTATTTTTTTATGAACACATAATGTATTATTAGCCCCAGGGGTACAGGTCTGTGAATCGCCAGGTTTACACACTTCACAGCACTCACCATAACACATACCCTCCCCAATGTCCATAACCCACCACCCTCTCCCTACTTCCCTCCCCCCGGCAACCTTCAGTTTGTTTTGTGAGATTAAGAGTCTCTTATGGTTTGCCTCCCTCCCCATCCCATCTTGTTTCCTACCCCCCAAACTCCCCACGTTGCATTTCCACTTCCTCATATCAGGGAGATCATATGATAGTTGTCTTTCTCTGACTGACTTATTTCGCTAAGCATGATACCCTCTAGTTCCATCCACGTCATCGCGAATGGCAAGATTTCATTTCTTTTGATGTCTGCATCGTATTCCATTGTGTGTGTGTATGTGTGTGTGTGTGTGTGTGTGTATATATATATATATAACATCTTCTTTATCCATTCGTCTGTTGATGGACATCTGGGTTCTTTCCATAGTTTGGCTATTGTGGACATTGCTGCTATAAACATTCGGGTACACATGCCCCTTTGGATCACTACATTTGTATCTTTAGGGTAAATACCCAGTAGTGCAATTGCTGGGTCGTAGGGAAGCTCTATTTTCAACGTTTTGAGGAACCTCCATGCTGTTTTCCAGAGTGGTTGCCCCAGCTTGCATTCCCACCAACAGTGTAGGAGGGTGCCCCTTTCTCCGCATCCTCGCCAGCATCTGTCATTTCCTAATTTGTTAATTTGAGCCATTCTGACTGGTGTGAGATGGTTTCTCATTGTGGTTTTGATTTGTATTTCCCTGATGCCGAGTGATGTGGAGCACTTTTTCATGTGTCTGTTGGCCATCTGGATGTCTTCTTTGCAGAAATGTCTGTTCATGTCCCTGCCCATTTCTTGATTGGATTATTTGTTCTTTGGGTGTTGAGTTTGATAAGTTCTTTATAGATTTTGGATCTATTCGATATGTCATTTATCTGATATGTCGTTTGCAAATATCTTCTCCCATTCTGTCAGTTGTCTTTTGGTTTTGTTAACTGTTTCCTTTGCTGTGCAAAAGCTTTTGATCTTGATGAAGTCCCAATAGTTCACTTTTGCCCTTGCTTCCCTTGCCTTTGGCAATGTTCCTAGGAAGAAGTTGCTGTGGCTGAGGTTGAAGAGGTTGTTGCCTGTGTTCTCCTTAAGGATTTTGATGGATTCCTTTCTCACATTGAGGTCCTTCATCTATTTTGAGTCTATTTTCATGTGTGATGTAAGGAAATGAGACCATGTCATTCTAAAAACTCCATAAAATTGTAAGCGATTAAGTAGCACTCAAGGACTCATGGTTTTCCTATATTGCTGGTGCCATCAGGAGATAATCTTGACTTTCCTAATATTTTCATTTGATTAAAAAAAGCTAATATCTTCTGTACTGTTTAGGTTTATGTAAAAAGAATTTCTTTATTGGTCCAGCAATGATTGCCATCTTCACTGGGCATTTAGTTCTATCATTCCAACAAGTTTATGAAGGGTTGTGTGTTGGCAATGTGACTGAGCTGTTAGAGATTTATCTTTTATTCATTCATTTATTCATTTACTTATTAATTCATCTAGTAAATATTTGTTGAAAAACAACCACATAAAAACCTTTCCTTGTGCATTCATTATAAAAATTATGGTCAAGGGCATTTCCACATGAAAAGTTTCTTCAAGGATTAAGTTCCAGAAAAACACTTTAAGCTCTTCTGAGTTATACAAGCTTTCTCCTTTCTGATAATAGCCATTTATTGCTATGTTTCCCACTTTGCCCCAGCTGTCAGGAAGTTGAGAGATACTCGTAATGTTCAGTCATAAACATTGTATTAACCTCGTGGTTGGTATATTTATCCCTTTTTCTTTTCCTGGCCCTGATTTTCTGCTTTATTAACTTTAGTATATATCTATTCCTTTGACAGGCCACCTCAATTCTTTTTGGAAAAAGTTGGGGAGTGGGGCATAGCTCAAGGCAGTGCTAGACATCCACTTCAGATGCCTTTCAGTTGGGACTTAGGTGGAAGGGATGGTTGCACAAGACTGTGAATGAAATAAATGCCACTGACCTGTACACATTAAAATGGTTGATTTTATATTAGGTGAATTTTACCCTAATAAAAAAAAATTTGAAAACTCCTATCAGTGACTTTGATGACAATAATGCTGATGTTGATGACTAGGCATGAATTGAAGTCAGAATGTTTTCCATAATGGCCAGTGGGAACCCTGGGAAAGTCATCCAAGGAATCTGCCTCATCGCTTTAGAAGAGCAGTAATTAACACTGGCGTGTGTACAAGGCATTTGCACAGCTGGCTTTGAGAACGAGAACTCCCTTTCCCATCCCCATCCCTTCTCCGGCCATCTTTTAAAAAAAAAAAAAAGTAACAGAAGAGTTTTGTTATTTTAAAATTACATAAAAAGAAATGTTCATTGTGGGAGAAATCACAGATAATAATAATGATAAAGATAACCATAAAGGTCACCTGTATTTTTTTTTAAGATTTTATTTATTTATTTGACAGATGGAGATCACAAATAGGCAGAGAGGCAGGCAGAGAGAGAGGAGGAAGCAGGCTCCCCGCTGAGCAGAGTGCCTGATGCGGGGCTCTATCCCAGGACCCTGAGATCATGACCTGAGCTGAAGGCAGAGGCTTAACCCACTGAGCCACCCAGGCACCCCCACCTGTATTTTTAATAGCCAGAAAGAACCCCTGTTAACATTTCGTGCATACCTTCTAGACATCTGTATTTGTTCCTTGATGCATCCCTTCAATCATCCCTCTGTCTACCTTTTCCAGAGTATGGTCCCTGGAACACCCATCTCATGATTAATGAAGCCTACAGATGGGTCACTGAAGCACCTCCTCTTGGAGGTTCATGGTGGACTTTAGCATGCTCTAAGATTTGAGAAATGGAGTAGCTAGAACAGCATTCACTATGATTAATCTAGAGTTTTTCCAATGTGCTTGGACGTGGAATCCTTCTTTTCTGCAACTCAAGGCATGAATGTGATGTTTCGCTGAAACTGAGGGAGCTAAGGTACACTTGACTGTTAAAGTCCTAGTTCATATTTAGTCTATGTAGTCATACTAGAGGGACTGCCTGTGTTGATTCTATGGAGTAAATTTCTCTCCGTGTCAGTTCCATACTCCTGAAACATCATTCTTAATGGCTGCATAGAATTCTGTTGTATGGGTGTCCCATGGCTTCCAGAATCAATATCTCATTGCTGAGATTTGGATTTTTCCCATTTTGGGACTTATAATGAACATTATTATTGCTAAGGTCCACCTCTAGAACATTGCTTCCTATGAAGTTTGGTTTTCCTGGGGAGTATCTGCAGATTCTCCATGAGCATTTTTTTGTTTTTTTTGCTTTTATCTCTACTTTATTTATTTATTTTATTTTTAAAAAAGGTTTTATTTATTTATTTATTTGACAGGGAGATAGAGAGCACAAGCAGTCAGAGTGGCAGGAAGAGGGAGAGGGAGAAGCAGGCTCTCTGTTGAGCAGGGAGTCTGATGTGGAGCTCGATCCCAGGGCCCTGGGATCATGACCTGAACCGAAGGCAGCTGCTTAACCCATTGAGCCACCCAGGCACTCCTTTGCCTCTATTTAAAGGAAAACTTTGGAAAGAGAGAAAGGGGTAAAATAGGAGGAGTAGAAGGGTAGGAAGAGGGGATGGTTTGCCACCAAATTGGATTTTTAAAAGCTTTCTAGAAAATGTGTATTTTTACATCTTGTATGTCTATGGCCAGAATTCTAGTCTAGCTCCTACCCAGTCCAGGAAGGGCCTGATGTTCTGGGACAGCTGAGCTTAGATTTTCTGGATTTTCTAGTTTAGATTTGTAGGTCTAGAGCTTCAAGTAAGGGTTAGGCACTCATGGAATGGGGGAACAATTTGTGAGTAGTGTGATATGAACCTTTCAATGAGCACACACCCAATGTTTAGAGAGTGGCATTAGCCACACTGGTATATAGAGGGATCGCTGGTATAGAAGATGAGTTTTCAGTGGGGGTCTGTGTGCATGGATCATGTGATGCAAGGAGAATAATTTCCTTTTTTCTTTTTTAAAGATTTATTTATTTGGGAGAGAGAGAGAGAGAGAGAGAGAGCAAGTGAGCATGAGCAGGGGGTGGAGGGGCAGAAGGAGAGAGAGAGAAGCAGACTCCCCACTGAGCAGGGAGCCCAATGTGGGGCTCGACCCCAGGACTCTGGGATCATGATCTGAGCGGAAGGCAGACGCTTACTACTGACCCAGGAGCCCCTTTATTTTATTTTATTTTTTTTAGAGAGAGAGAAAGTGCAAGTTGTCAGGGCAGAGGGAGAGGGAGAGAATCTTAAGCAGGCTCCATGCTGGGAGCCTGGGCATGGAGCCCAGTGATGTAGGGGTCAATGTCACAACCCTGAGATCATGACCTGAGATGAAATCAAGAGTTGGACACTTAGCCAACTGAGCCACCCAGGGGCCCAACAGTGTGAGCTCTTTATAACTGTATCTTTGTATGATTATCACTCAGGAATCCATTTTGGGTCATCAGTCTGGTTTTCTTCCTTCTTTCTCATCTACTTCCAACTGCCTGGGGGAGCCAAGGAAAACTTTGCACAGTAGGGACATGTAGCTGGGTGAGTGAGCATTTGCCATGTAATAAAGAGTGGGCACACAGACCCCTTGAGTGGCCGACCTCCACTGCAGGGCACTGTCAGCCTTTCCTTTATCACAAGGGAAATTGCTTATAATGGGAAGTATTAGCACTTGGAGCTAAGAAGTAGAGAAGAATTCACTGAAAAACAGTTTGGCCAATGAAACTATTTGGGAATTGGAGAAATATTTTTCCCTTCTCCTCTGGTAGCTGGGACAGCAAATAGCCCTAGCAGAGATCTACAAATAACAGTAATAACAACTAAAGCCCTCGCACAAGACCAAAGGAGGATACCAGCTTTAAGAAGGGAAAGACAAAGGGCTAAGAGTGGAACAAAGCAAAGAAATGTAGGTTTAAGCCCATGAGGCACAGGTGGGATTTTTATATTAAGTGAGTGAAAGACTACAGGGGGTGGGGAGAGCAGGAGGACTTTATTTTTTTACGACAGAATCAATACAATCTAATCAAGTTTTGAATGCAATCAGAGTAAGACAAGAAATACCAAGTAGGTTCCCAGAGGCAGTAACCAGAAGAATCATGTCCAGAAGGGATTACCAGAGTGATAGTCCACATTTCTCTCCAAGCCCTGCTGGGGAGACTCTGAAATTAAGGAAAGGTGACACGAATTCAAGTTCATGGCCCCAGAATTTTGATGCCCTGTTTTATGTTGGATTCTTCTTCCTCAGAGAACTCCTCTGGGACCAGGCTTTCCACTACCAAAGTAAAGAGAGGTGTCCTTTTGAAGGAAGGGAGTGGTGACTGTCACAGGTCACATTGTAGGGTGCACAGACTCAGACTACAGACCCTCAACTGGAAGGTAATGAGAACTGGGGACTCCACAAACTCCTTTATAATCTCCACACACACTGAGCCCGAGTCACCCCATATACCAATAATCCCAGCAAAGACAGACCACCTACTATGCTAATAATGCCGCTTCGAGCTCCTGCTAACAGTCACGCAAGAGCAGACTACTTGAAACAAGCCTGCTGATCTCCATGGGCTGTTCTGAAGCACTCGGGTGCCCCTCTGAAGCACCCACCATAGAGGAATTCTGAAACCACCATTGGGAGGTGATTAAGGTCCGAAATTTGTTAAATCTGTTGATTACATGAAAAACAGGAGAAAAAAATGTAAAACTACATACGGACACTGGTTCCAATAGCTACTTTAATCATACAGGATCTGGCTTATGAGGATTCGCTGCCAGGTCCTGGGAGATAGGGCTGGGGTAGGAGCCATCCTCATCCTGGGGAGCCCTGTCAGAGTCTAAGTGAGCGACAGACACATAGTCAATGACGTGATGCGATCCAATCAGACTGTGATCGCGGACCTTGGCCCAGGGCTGTCCAAGTCAGAGGAGGCTATATCCAGCTGTGGTTGGGGCAGGGAGCAGGGAAGGGAAGGAAGGATTATGAGTGGGCATAAATTTCCTCCATGTTTTATTCCCAACAGTGGTCTCAGGCCACACAACCCTATAAGGGAGGTGTTGCTACTTTAGACACATAGCAGTTGTTCAAGAAACATTTGTGACTATTTGCATGAATGAAGAAACAATGTCTCCAGGAAAGAAACTGGGCCTCTGAGAAGAAATACCTTATCTAAATCACACAGTTTATCAATAGCAAAACTAAAGTTCAGACCTAAGAACCTCTTTCTCTTTCAATCACACAGCATTTGCCGGGTGCCAGTGTGGAAAGAGCTAGAAAACCCAGGCAACCATAGGGAGAACTCAATAGGAACCATCCAAGATTAGGATTTGCAGAAGACAGGGTATCAGCCGTTACTCACAGAAGTCTGATTCCCTCTTACGGGCAAGTTCATGAGAGCCAGTAAGCACACTGCTGATGCATATTAACGTTTGTCTCTAAAAAGACAAAAACAAAAAATGATGGTATTCTATCTTCACTCTCCATGGACAGCTCTGGTGCTATAAATCCGAATTAGTCCTTTAAAAATAAGCCCCTTTCAGCCCACCTCGTTTGGATATTTGATATAGAAACAACTAATGAAGTCCATTTGCCATATGGGTAAGGGAACTTTTTTTTAAAGTAGGTGTTTTGCCTCCCTGCAGCTCCGGGATCTGTTGTCATAGTAACATTTCCCCCTCTGCTTGCAGAATGCACGGTCCCCGGGAGCCAATGGCGATGTAGGTCATGAATGAAAAGGGGTTCAGTGGCTTTGCCTCAGTTTGGCAGAGCTGGGGATTGTTCACACTCGGGGCTCCAGGGGGGCTCACATTCCTCAGAATGCTGTGTAGTAGGACTGAGTCAGAAGAGATACAGGGGATGGAGGGTAGTGGTGGAAACAGGAGGCCGAAGTGGTGAAAGGAGGCTAGCAGAAACTCTGCCCCTGCGTGGAGATCCAGAAAGTCCCAAGGGCCCAGGAGGACCTGAGACAGGTCACCAAGGAAGAGGGGACCATGTGAGGCTCTGGGGGCTGACTGTCCCAGCCGCCTAGTGGGAATTGGTGCCTCTGCAATCCAGAACCTTCCAGAATTGTGTATGAAGACCCACATCAATTACCGATACAGAAATTGTGGCTGCAGGAGACCTCCGCTTTATATACAGTTTATATACCCGTTGGAATGTGTTCCAGAAACTTGTATTTATTCATCTATGCATGTAGCAAACACTTGCCAGGCCCCTCTTCTGTACCAGGCAGTCCCTGCTTCTTGGGTGAGCACCCCGTGCCCTTGAACAAGGAGGACCCCATGCTCTTAGTTTAATCACGCTTAGTCTAATGCTCTGCTGTTGCTGTCTTGAAATTCATAATCATTTCCAAACTAGGGCCCGCTGAAAGTGAGTGTTGTGGAAGACCTGTGCAGGCTTTCGAGAAAGGAGGGCAATTTCCCCCTCAAGGTTATGAAGATTAGAAGGGTATCTACTTGTCAAAGCGAGTGCTTTGGGTGCAACCCTGTTTCTCTTTTCCTTTTCTAGAGTTTTCTCTTTTAACTTATTAGTTTGACATAATTTCAGTCTTACAGACATGTAGAAAGAAGAGTACAAAGTGTTTCTATAGATCCTTCATCCAAGATGTTACATTTTATTATGTTGGTCTTATCTCTGTATCCAGCCACCATCCACCCATCCTCAGAAGGAAATCCAGAGAGCTTTACTAGATATGAATATTTTGATTGAGAAACAAAGTGTTCCTGGACATGGAGATGTCAAACCCACAGGTATGAAGCACAGCAGTATGACATTATGGGCTGGCTTACATAGTGAAAATAAGGAAGTTGCTTCAAATTTAGAATGATGGGCTATTTCAGTGGAGTTTTTCAGATGGAGGGATCGGTGAAAGTGATTATCTTATATAATTTTAGGGAGAGGCCTTAAGTGTTGTTATGATTATCAGAGGCATTGACAACAGATGACCCAAGTTAAGTTTTGCTTACATTGATGAAATAAACTAGAATAAGCTTTGCCTATGTGGCTTACCTGCTTTTGTCTGCTAGAGGGTTGGCAAGCCCGGTCTCCACTTTATTTTAAATACTATCCATCCATCCAGCCGTTCATTCATCCATTTTTCCAATCTCTCTATCCATTTACTGTTTGATCTTAAGTTGTAGACATGATAAAATGTCCCTTTGCTGCTCAATACCAGTTTCTATTTCCTGAAAACTTCTCTTCCATAAGCATAGTATAGTTATCAAAATCAGGAAATTAACATTTACACCATATTATTCATTTACACAAATCTTATTCAGATTTCACCCATTGTCCCAATAATGTCCTTTATAGCAAAAAGAAATAATCTGGGCACCTGGGTGGCTCAGTGGGTTAAGCCTCTGCCTTCAGCTCAGGTCATGATCTCAGGGTCCTAGGATTGAGTCCCTCATCGGGCTCACTGCTCAGGGGGGAGCCTGCTTCTCCTTCTCTCTCTGCCTGCCTCTCTGCCTACTTGTGATCTTTCTGTCAAATAAATAAATAAAATCTTTAACAACAACAACAACAAAAAAGGAAATAATCTATCCCATGTTGTATTCACAGTCTCCTATGATCTGGAATATTTCCTAATCTTTGTTTTCTCTGACATTGCCACCTGGAGGGAGTTCAGGTCAGTTATTTTTTAAAAATCAGGTGTATCAAAGTGTCATTTTTATACATTAAAATTCATCCTTTTAGATGTATACTTCTCAGGCCAGTTATCTTACAGAAGGGCCTTTACACTGGATCTGTCTGATGTTTCCCCATGATTGGATTCAGACTATGATTCCTTTAGCAGAAATACCCCAGAAAGGATGTTGCATTTTTCTCAATGCATCACATCAAGAAGCCCATAGTTTGGTTCCCCCAGTACAACTGATGCTATTGGAGACTGTGCAAATATTCTGCTACTCCTCAAACTTTCACCCACTTTCACCTCCAAAACTTTCACCTCAAACTTTTCATTCAATGATAGCTTTTGCTTGAACGTGACTAGTATGGTAGTTGCCTAATGGTGTTGTCTTAAGTCCTTTGTTCCTTTTACATTACATTATTGTCTTTCTACTGTAAGGTAGACAACATCTCCCCCAACTAATTAATAAATTAAGTGTGGGCTTACTCATTTTTATTTTATGCAAAATAAAAGGTTCAACTCTTCTCTTATCATTACTTGTTGTGATGTTTGCATTGTCTCAAATTTGGCCCCTTCAAGCTGGGCCATGTTTTGACCCGTCCCCCATCATTCTTTGATTCTCCCTTCTAGCACAAGATGTTCCAAGTTCCTTTTGTACTTCCTGTGCCCCAGCCTTGGAGTCAACTGCTTCTCCAGGGAAGGGTGAAACTCTGGGAAGGTGCACATGTTGCCTGAATCATTTCAATCTCGAAATGCTTTCCAAGTCATGTGGTATAAACAGAAAGGGGAGGACTCTCCATGTACAGTTTTTTTTTTTTTAATATTTTATTTATTTATTTCACAGAGAGGGAGAGCAAGCACAAACAGGGGGAGGAGCAGGCAGAGAGAGAGGGAGAAGCAGGCTCCCAGCTGA
Source organism: Neogale vison (assembly GCF_020171115.1). NCBI lineage: Eukaryota > Metazoa > Chordata > Mammalia > Carnivora > Mustelidae > Neogale > Neogale vison. Next base: position 201,754,412 of record NC_058096.1, on the reverse strand, counting down.
GCAAGGAGCCTGATGCGGGGCTTGATCCCAGGACCCTGAGATCATGACCTGAGCCAAAGGCAGAGGCTCCACTGACTGAGCCACCCAGGTGCCCTCAATGTACAGTTTTATTCAGGATATTTGTCTGGCTCTTCCCCGCTCCTTCTTGATTGAATTTCAAGGAACTTACCAAAAAACTCATGCAAAAAAATTATGAAATAAGAATTTTCAAAGGGGAAAAAAGTGGTAGAAAAAGGAGGAAAATAGATATGCCAGTAACAAAAGTTGCTGGGCTTGCCCAGAATAACTTGGTGTTCAACACTCTGGCATCTGAGTTAAAGAAGAAACTGCATGGGGAGAAGATGAGATGCCCAGTGCTCACAGAACACCTTCTGGGACTCTGACCTGCTGGCAAAGGCACACGTGGCAGCAAAGGGCTGGGCTGGCACTGCGCTGGGGGAGTGAAGAGGCTTTCACAATGACATTCCAACCAGGCAGACATGGGCTAGGCTATGGAGAGGATGCAGCAGGGCCAGGATTTTTTTTTATTATTTTCCTCTTGAAAGCAATGTAGGGTATATTTTAGCTCTTGGACCCGAAATCAGTGAGACCCGACAGCTAGGAAAGAATGGGTATTTAAGAGCCCTACAATTACTCCTTCACTCATTCACTGTCTCATTTGGTGATGTTCTAGCAAATATTTATTAGGAGCTGTGTAGGTATCAATCCTGGGGGAAACAGAGACAACTAAGGTTTAGACCCTGCCCAACAGGTCCACTAGGCAGGGAAGCTTGACCGTGAATGATGGCATATGTGATGAAACACTGACCGGGGGCTGTAGGGGCATGCACCAGCAAGGCATCTCTTCTAGCTGAAGGGACCGTTCTGAAGGAGCTGCTATGTTGTTAAAACCTGGAGCTTCTGATCTGCAAAAGCGCCTTACAGGGTATCCTGGCCAGTGGCCCCATTAGGTGTTTGAATTTATTCAGCCACCGGACCTTCTGGGTGAATTGCCATTTGATAGAGGTAGGGGTCTAGATCCTTCACTTACTAATTCATTTACTCAGTGACTGTCTACTGAGGCCCTATTATGTTGTTGGCACTGGGTTAGATGCTGGTGAGCAAAAGTGCACTCACTATCTGCCCTCCTGGCACTTGAGATCTAATGGGAAAGTGGAAATTAATTAGATCAATCAAAATATATGTTTATTATTACAAATTGCTCCAAGGGCTTGGATTAGGTGGGGTCAAGGAAGAATTTCAGCTTTATCTGTAATGTCTTAATTTTACTACGTGAACTTTCAAACATATACAAAAATAGGATGCTGTAGTCAACTCCCAAGTACCTGTTACCCACACAGTCCCTCCTCCAGGATTATTTGTAAGCACCTTCCAGACAATGTATTCCATTCATGAATATTTCTGTAAGTATCTCCAATAGATAAAGACTCGTTGAGAAAGCATAACTATAATGCCAGGATCACACCTAAGAATACCACTAATAATTCCTTAGAATGATCAGATACCCAACCAGTGTTCACATATCCCTGTCTTGTAATTACTATTTGTTCAGATTCGGACCCAAATAAGGTTCATACATTGCAATTGGTTTAGAGTCTCTTCCTGTGTCTCTTGATGTGCAATCTTGGCAGTGTGTGTCCAGGACAGGTTGCTTGAAGTGACTTTTTTGGGTCATGTGTGATTTTGCGGTTCTAAGAGGCCCCACTACAGAGCTGTAGCAGTTCCTGCTCCCCCCCACCCCCCACCCCCGCCACTGAAGGGCCTGCCCATTTCCCCTGAGCCTAACCCACAGATACTACTATCAAACTTTGGGACTTTTGCCAATCTGATAGATGAGATGTGGTATCTCATTGTAATTTTCATTTCTTTAAATTAAATTTCAAAAGAAAATGGGCTCAGGGTGGATTCTGAGCCTGCAGAGGAAAGAAGCAATTTGCATAGAAATAATAATATTGCCAACTACCATCCAGCACCCCTGTTATTTTATTTTACTTAATCCTCAATCCTCCAAGGATGAAAAGTCCTAGTACCCTTTACGGGGACGAAATGTCTAGGGTCCCACGGCAAGGAAGTGGAGGCCAGACGTGAGCCATGGTGGTGTGTCTGGGGAGGGTTTCTGAGCTGCTCGGCTAACCTGATGTGCCTAACCTGAAGGACTGCACAACCCCAGGGTGTGAACCTCCCCCGAGGTCCGGTTCTTTTTTCTTACTTGAGGCCACTTTACAGAGCTCCTGGCAACAGCAGTCATCTGTCCCAGCAGCTTGAAGGGCCAGGAGAGGACATCACAGGCAATTTCTGGATGGTAGCGGCTAGGTCCATGGCGGCCTGGACCAGCTTGCGGTCAGCGGGGCTCAGGCCCAGGAGGATGAGGCCTGGGTTTTGGGAAATGGGGAGCCACCCCTGCGAAGGTTCCGGGGTACACTTTGGAACCCCTGTTATTATATTAGAATGCGTGTTTCTACCCCCCCTTTTTTTAAGAAGACATGAAAATAAAGCAAGAATGAATTTTAGAAAAGAGAAACCAGCTCAGAAATGCAAACGTACCAAATCCGGACTTCTAAGTGAGTGCCCTTCTGCCTGGTGCCTTTTGTTTCCCGAAATACTGCTTCGTGCACCTCACTCTCCACATACACTATCTGGTTTTAATGTTAGAGAATTCCTCCAGCGGGCGAGAATGGCTGCCCCTTCTGGATCCTTCTGACTTTCCAGCTCCTTCCAGCTCCTTCCGGCTCCTTCCAGCAAATTCTGCCCGTGCTGTAGAGGGAGACTGAGTTAAAGGTGTTCTCAGGGGCTCTGCTGGCCAGAAGCGGACCAAATGCAGCCCCTCTAGGGAGTGCCAGCCAGGGTTCTCCACAACATGGATTTTGATCTGAGTTGGGCTATTAGAGAAAACAAGCCTCCTTGCCTGCTTCATTTAGCACCGGGAGGGTGCTATAGGGATTTCTGCAACGTCGTCATCTGTCTTGAGTCCTCAGGACCAGGCTGGGTTTGAGGGATACAGTGGGGATCGGTGCACAGGCCAGCCTTCCAGGGCTGGGGTGGGGGAAGGGTGGGCATAGGAGGGGGTGATAAAGTAGAAGACAGTCATAACCCTAGCTCCCTCCGGTACATCCACATGCCGGCATGCACGGTACCAACATGCTAGAGGAGCCTCAGGAGAGGAGGGATTGAGCTCTGAGCTGTCGCTTCCTGGCTCTGTGGTTTGGGGCCAAGTCCCTTACCCATCTAAGTCCCAGTCACTTCCTCTGGAAGATAGACTTTCTGCCCCGGGGGTGCTGTGAGAGGAGACTAAATAAAGTAGAGGAGGGCCAGAGGGCATGGTTAGGACAGGGCCTGGTGCACTGGACATGCAAGCGGAGTGCCACCCAGGGAGCCTTGTAACTGCTGGAAGCCAAGGGCTCTTGCAGGTCCAGTAGTCATGCTCCTCTTTATCATCGGGAGGTGTGTGTGGGGAGGAGCCGGTGCCTTGCCTGGCTCTGGGGCTCTAGAAAGCCGCCTTCCGACCCTCATTCCAGGCCTACATTGCCAGGCCAGACCTGGCTCCTCAGCACACATGGCCTTTGTGTGAGTGTGTTCACACCGCACTCCCATCTCTGTTCTCTGGGTGCCAAGCCCTCACCCCCAACGCACAGACCTTTCAGCAGCCTAACAGAGGATGGCTCGGCGCTTTTGTCTTTGAATATGTTTTGAATCATTTGCTTGTCTTTACCAGGTGGGATTTGGGTGTTTTGTCCACTTCCCACTTCTATCTATCAATCATGAATGCTAGCAAAAATTCATTTCTGGGTTGTAAAGAGAGAGAGTTAGTGGGTAAACCTCAACAACCATACTACCTCCCTCCCAAATCCTCAACAACAGTGACCCTCCCTCTCCCAAGTGGACAAACCAGGCCCTTCCCTCTCCAAGGGCTCTAGGAGAAAGAGCCGGAGAATTACTCTGGGTTCTGGCAGGACTTCAGATTCTTTTGTTTTTTCCCAGTCAAAGCTCAATAATTCTTGAGATCCAAATTTAGAAGCCTGTATGGAGAGCCCTGAGAAATCAGTAGTAAGACAGCCAGCCTAACTTTTTTTTCCCCAAGCAATCTAATAAAGCTATTGCACAATCATTTCCCAAGGTCAATTTTCTGCTTTTAATAGTTTTAATGAGCTGTTTAAAAGGCTCCTCAACTTGTGTTCATCCAAGCTTGCACGTGTTTGGGTGTAAGGAGAAAAGGAAGGGACAAAGAGAGAAGGATGAGGAGGGCACAGGAGAGGGGGTTCTGGCCCACTAACTGGGGTGCAGGAAAGGGACCAGCTTGCAGGTGAGTGTCCTTCTAGGATGTCCCCAGGATGCTCAGGGAGTACTGTCTCAGCCTTGAGATCAGATCTAAGTAACTCAGACACCTGAGGGCCAATCACCACTTCTCCTGGGAAGCGGGACCCCTGAGTGCCCCCCAACCCTAGAAATAATGCAGGAAGGTGAGTGAGATCTTAGAGTTGGAGGGAGGTGAGGAACACAGAGGAGGAGCGGAGAGAGAAGAGCCTTCAGTGTTCAGTGAATGCTTGCGTTTGATAAGGGACTGAGGATGAGGAAGAAGGCCCTGCTCAGGGGGAGTGGTGCTCCCTGCACACCGAGGCCCCTGTGTGAAGCGGTCTGATGCTAATAGTCACCATCGCCTCTGTGTGACGCTAGTGAGGCCCCGTGCTCTCCACCCTGGTCCCCATGGACCGGGCCCGAGGCTACACACGTTGCAGGTTTTTGCTCCCTCGATGCTCAAGCTGCTGGCGAGGTAGGTTCTGCTGCTCCCATGACACAGCTTGGGAGAAGGCCTGTCACGCAGGAGAAAGCATTGGTCCAAGGTCATCCAGTTTGTAAGGCTGATCCACACCGAGACAGCCTGGCTCCAAATCTGGGATCATTATATCCTCCACCCTTATTTTGCATATCACCTGAGGACAATATGGAAATTTCCAGAAAATCCAGATACCAATATAAAGAAGGAAATTAAAATACCCCTAAGCTGACTTCATGTCATTGTCACAGCCACTTGAGAATTTCGGTGCAGCTGGCCAGTACCTCAGACTGTCCACCAAAAGCCATTCTTTTTCTGTAGCAATGAATTGATGGCCAGTCCTCACCCATTCAGCTGGACAGCCTTGCCCAGCCTCTCTGGCAGTTAAGTGATGCAATTATCAGCTCTGGAGCCTGAGTGGAGGTGATATAGACCATCCACGGGCCTGGGGGTGACAGCGGGGCTAAGTCCTCTGCGCTCATCCCCCTTCCTGCTGGCTCGATACCCGCACGCCCGGCCCTCCAGCTTCAGCTGTGTTTGTGATGGCAGCACCAGGGCGGGGGCCCACAGTGCACAGAGAGATGCCCACCTCGTGCGTGCACTGCCCACCTTCACCTTGACACTGTTACAACAGCGAGAGAGAAATACAATTCTTTGTTCTTCAGGTCACGGTATGATTGCCTCCCTCTGTTACAGCAGCTTTCTCTGATGATGATGGTATGTTTCTTTCTAATGTTCTTCCTTTGGAATATGCACCGTCATTTTTCACATGCCGGCCCCCTTAGGGATTTGTTCTTTTGCTCATATTTTATGACCCTCGTTAGGGACCAATGGGCCCAGACGCACCATCAAATTCCAGTATAATAATAATTAAAAATGACGCTCAAGCTACAAACCACCCATTGTACGCCTCTCCTCTGGTTGGAGAAGTCCTTCCAACCTCGGGTGCTCAGTGGGCGGAATGCAGTTCCCCCAGGATCATCAGGTACATCTGAGGTTAAGAGTCTAGCATAGCGCAGCCATCTCTCAGCGATGTGCGAGCCTGAAACCTGGTCCTTTTGTCTGTGCCATGGTGGGCAAGGCCCTGGGAACACCGGTTTCCTCATGTTGAGTCTCCCGTCAGCACTACCCTAGTTAGGTCCCAGTATTTCTGTTTAGAGGTGAGGGCACAAAGGTTCAGGGAGAATCTGTTTTTCTGGCTCTACGTCTGGTCCAGAATCCATGCCTGGCCAGGAATGAACCATGAAGGCCAGATCCCATACTTTGCAGCGTTGATCCCCAAACTAGGACCTTGAAAAAATGTTTTAAAAAATTCTTTTCCTTACATTTTCAAAACTGATTTGTGTTCAGTGTGCACACTATCTCAACAGAGGCCGAAAGAGGCCGAAAGAGGCCTTTTTATGTAATAAAAAGACAAATAACCTGGTTTTTAAAGACAGGTAGAGATTTGAAAGGCATTTTTTCATGGACACATTTTTTTTTAAATAAAATTAAAAATCACCAGACTTCAAACTCTATTACAAAGCTGTCATCATCAAGACAGTATGGTACTGACACAAAAACAGACACATAGATCAATGGAACAGAACAGAGAGCCCAGAAATAGACCCTCAACTCTATGGTCAAGTAATCTTCAACAAAGCAGGAAAGAATATCCAATGGAAAAAAGACAGCCTCTTCAACAAATGGTGTTGGGAAAATTGGACAACCACATGCAGAAAAATGAAACTGGATCATTTCCTCATACCACACATGAAAATAGACTCAAAATGGATGAAGGACCTCAAAGTGAGACAGGAATCCATCAAAATCCTTAAGGAGAACACAGGCAGCAACCTCTTCAACCTCAGCCACAGCAACTTCTTCCTAGGAACATCACCAAAGGCAAGGGAAGCAAGGGCAAAAATGAACTATTGGGACTTCATCAAGATCAAAAGCTTTTGCACAGCAAAGGAAACGGTTAACAAAACCAAAAGACAACTGACAGAATGGGAGAAGATATTTGCGAATGACGTATCAGATGAAGGTCTAGTATCCAAACTCTATAAAGAGCTGATCAAACTCAACACCCAAAGAACAAATAATCCAATCAAGAAATGGGCAGGGAAGGGCACCTGGGTGGCTCAGTGGGTTAAGCCGCTGCCTTCGGCTCAGGTCATGATCTCAGGGTCCTGGGATCGAGTCCCGCATCGGGCTCTCTGCTCGGTGGGGAGCCTGCTTCCTCCTCTCTCTCTCTCTGTCTGCCTCTCTGCCTACTTGTGATCTCTCTGTCAAATAAATAAATAAAATCTTAAAAAAAAAAAAAAGAAATGGGCAGGGACATGAACAGACATTTCTGCAAAGAAGACATCCAGATGGCCAACAGACACATGAAAAAGTGCTCCACATCACTCGGCATCAGGGAAATACGAATCGAAACCACGATGAGATAACACCTCACACCAGTCAGAATGGCTCAAATTAACAAGTCAGGAAATGACAGATGCTGGCGAGGATACAGAGAAAGGGGAACCCTCCTACACTGTTGGTGGGAATGCAAGCTGGTGCAACCACTCTGGAAAACAACATGGAGGTTCCTCAAAACGTTGAAAATAGAGCTACCTTACGACCCAGCAATTGCACTACTGGGTATTTACCCTAAAGATACAAACGTAGTGGTCCGAAGTGCCACGTGCACAAGAATATTTGTAGCAGCAATGTCCACAGTAGCTAAACTATGGAAAAAACCTAAATGTCCATCAACAGATGAATGGATAAAGAAGATGCGGTGTATATATACAATGGAATACTATGCAAGCATCAAAAGAAATGAAATCCTGCCATTTGTGACAACGTGGATGGAACTAGAGGGTATTATGGTTATCAAAAAAGTCAATCGGAGAAAGACAACTATCATATGATCTCCCTGATATGAGGAAGTGGAAATGCAACGTGGGGGTTTTTGGGGGTAGGAAAAGAATAAATGAAACAAGATGGGATCGGGAGGGAGGCAAACCATAAGAGACTCTTAATCTCACAAAACAAACTGAGGGTTACTAGGGGGAGGTGGGTAGGGAGAGGGTGGTGGGGTTATAGACACTGGGGAGGGTATGTGCTATGGTAAGGGCTGTGAAGTATAAACCTGGCGATTCACAGACTTGTACCCCTGGGGCTAATAATACATTATATGTTTATTAAAAAATATATTAAAAAAATTAAATAAAAAATCAGTTTATTCTTTTTACACACTTTGCAAATTGACTCCCCCTCCCCCCAACGTGTCATGGACATCTAGACGCGTCTGTGACCTTCACCTCCTGAGGGAGAGCTCACTTTGCTGGTGTTTATTTACTCCTTCAGCACTTACTTAGTGAGCCCCAGCTATAATGACAGCTATAATGATCATGGACAGGACAGACCAAAAACAGGGGTGTGTCCTGGTTCACAGGGGATGGGAGAGGATGAGGAAAGCCCAGTCCTGACCTCAGGAAAAGCTTGGAATCTGTCTGGGGATCTCTAGGAGAGGGATTTCAGGACCTACTCTCAGAAGCAGGGTGGCCCCAGGGGTCAGGAGGCTGCAGACCCCCAGGCACCCTTTGTAATCAAACTCTAACGGCTCTGATTACAGCTGCTGGCTCTACGTCTGCCTCTACCAAGGGCTGGCTTGCTGGCGACAATGCCTACCTCCGATTCTGCGTGGGGTGGTTCCATTCTTGGGCTCTGCACATAATGTAAATGTAATTAATCATGTCTATGGTGGTTTATAATTTAGTATTTTTTTTCATTTTTAGCAGTCTAATTAAATTCGTTTGAGCTTTATAAGTAGTTATTTTAGAATTTTTCTTTGTACCCCCACTGTTGGAGTGCTGGAAACTCACAATAAATATGTCTCAAGGTGGCTACTGCTGTTTTCAAAATGAATCTTAGAGGCTATTCAAGTGAAAAGTATTTTTGTGTTACTACAACTTAAATTAGTCACAGAAAAAAACTGGAGGACTGCTTCTTGTTTTTTTCTCCTTAAAAACTTTACAGTGCTTTTAAGAATTAGGATGGGAGCTGCTAGGAGCTGAGGGAACAGTTTGGCGAGGTCCTTACCCACCCAGGATGAGTGGGGACACAGAGGTGATACGAGCTTCTAGGAGGTGGCCTTGGCTTTCAGCTTCGACTTTAAAAAAGAAACTACACACGCTCTTCTCTGTCTGTCAGACAAAAGCCCATTTCCAGAAACATTGTGCGGAGCTCATTTTAATGGCATAGTAATTAAGTTAGAAATATGTCGTGCTTATCCCTTTTCTGAATGTCCTACTCACTGATGACAAATTCTCTCTTAAAGTCATAGAAAAGTTATTTAAAATAAGGATTTTTAAGAACTCTAGTAATAATTTAGAAATGCAAAGGAAGGCAACAGCAAGATGCCATTTTTCTCCCACCCGACTCTCAAAAATTCGTATCAATGATTAATACTCTGGAATCGGCAGAAGTTTGCATAGCTGCAATCTTTGTGGGAATAATTCAAACAGTAACAAGATCCGTACTTTTGGGTAAGGTTTTTGGGGGGTTTTTTGTTTTGTTTTGTTTTTGCGTAACCTTTGATCCAGAAACCCCACCCTTCAGTCTGCATCCTAATGAAGTACGCAGTTTTTGAAGGGTGATCGAAGGAGGTGCGTGGGGCATGGGCTAAATGGGTGATGGGCATTAAGGAGGGCACATGACATGATGAGCACTGGGTGTTGTGTGTAAGTGATGAATCACTGATTTCTGCTCCTGAAACCAATAGTGCATTGTATGTGAACTGGCTAGGACTTGAATAAAAATTAGAAAAGAAAAAGAAAACAAAGTACAGAGTTTAGGGAAATATGTAGATCAGAGGATTCTTATTCATCCATTATTATTATTCTGTATTTTCTAAAAGTTTTTTTTTTTAACAGTTTATTTATTTGTTAGACAGAGGTCACAAGTAGGCAGAGATGCAGGCAGAGAGCGAGAGGGAAACAGGCTCCCCCGCTGAGCAGAGGACCTCCTGGGATCATGACCTGAGCCGAAGGGAGAGGCTTCAGCCCACTGAGCCACTCATGTACCCCTGCTAAAAGTTTTTAAAAAGAAAGTTGTTGTTGTTGTTGTTTTAATTCTTCTTTTCTGTGTTATCTTGTAAGTAATTCATGCCAGTTCCCCCAGAGGAGCCAGGTTGGAAATGACGGGTGAGCCCCTTTGAGAACCACCCAGATTCTGGCCCTGGGAACCGTGATGTGACTTTGGACAAGATGGACGAGTCTTCTCCACTTGATTTCTTCACTGCTGTTATTTGTTCCTGAAAGTATCTTGTTCATTCTTTTACTCATTTTCTGGGTACCTGTTCTAGAAAGGTCAGCCCTGTAAGGGTAGGGACCGGTCAGGGCTGCTGATCACTGAGTTTGTGGAGCTCAGGTGCAGTGGCAGTATCGTAGCCAATGAGGTTTATCTGAGGCGCGATTATTGCTAATTGTGGAGCTCAGGTTATTGACTCCTTGACAGTGCTGGGCCTCCGTTTCCTCAGACACAAATAGGGGTAGTGACAATACCTACTTACCCCGTGTCATAGGAGTTTAATACATGCAGAATGCGCGGAACAGTGTCCCTAAGCGCTCGATGAACAGTGGGTAGGACTGAATTTTGTAGTCTCCCAAATTACTGAGAAAAACCTGGTGGGGAATGAAGTTAATGGAGATAAAAGGAGAGATGAAAGCATTTCTAAGGAGATTATCATTTCTGCAGCCTTGGATGCTGAATCCCCGTTGCTGTCTGGCTCTCTCTACACAATGAATCAAGCTTTGCTGGGAGCTGGGGTGTGGGGGTGGGGGCTTCCTGTCCCACGGTCCATGGTGACTCCGGTCTCCTGGGAGCCTAAGCTCATTGACATTCAACTTCATGTAGAATCAGTACTTGGGGTAAAGATTTTGTGAAGTCATCATGTCTGGTGTGGGAGGCACTGCAGCCCTTCACCAGCCTTGCTTAGAAGGATTCCCTCCCACCCCCACCATGAATCTGTTTTGGTACCTCAGTAAGGAAAGGCATCGCTTGAAGCAAATTCTGGCTCTTTCCCTTGGCTTCTATGACTCAAGCAGTCAAGTGCCATTGGGTTAGACCTTGGCATCAATCCCCAGAGGAGGAAGGACAGGAGGGGTGCTTGGCAGCTTGTTTGGCCTTTCACGGAGGCAGCTGACTTTGGTGCTAGATGGGAAGCTAGAGATCTTGTTAGTCCCCCATTAGCAGAGTGGGACACCGAGGACAAAGCAATGGCTTGTCCAGGGGTATTCAGTTGGCTTGGGGCAGAATGGCCCCAACTCCTCAGAGGCTGAGCTAATCTACTTCCCACCAAGTCTAGCTTCCTCATTTTGTCGGCAGGAGAGATGAGGGCAAGGGAAGCAGCCTGCTGGTACAGGAAAGGCTCTAGCCAGAGAGGAGCTGCTGGATTTGGGAATGTTCTCTGGACAATGACCTCAGCCCTTGGCCTTACACACCTGTATGTACCCTGAATGCTAGAAAGGCACTTCGTCATGGTTTCGTCGGTATCGTTTCAGCATGTTGAAATTCAAATTTCTGGTTCTGTCTAAGAATAATGCAAATTTATTTTGCTTTTAGACTCAGGTGGTATCAAAAGGTAACACCAGAATTCAGTCTTGTGTATCATGTTAAAATGGATTCGTGTTAACTGGGATTCCATTTTCTTTTGTGTGGAAGAAAATTGTGCCTATGTGAATCCATTCCTGTGTTTCTTCAGCAAAGATTTTTTAGACTTAAAAATGGTCCCTTTTCTACTCCCAGCTTTTCTATTCTCTCTCTCCCAACTGTTCTCATTGATGCATTTGTCTGTTCTTTTTTTTTTTTTTTGTATTTTTCCCCATTCAGTAAAATTAGTGGAGAACCTCCCATGTGCCAGGAACTGTGGCTGGTCCTGGTGATGCAGGGCTGAAATAAACATTTAGAAACACATCTTGCCTTCAGCACACCTTGCCTCATTCTAAGGAAGGAAGAAAGACATTGAACGAGTTAAATAATTTCAAAATATCAAGCACCATGAAGGAAACGAGTATTTCTAAGTATCTTTGAGACAAGTCCTCCTAGATGACTGTCTACAACCTCACAATAGTCAGTCAAAATAAAACTCGTTTTTTCCCCCCTCAGTCTGATTTCCCTCCCTGACTGCTAGGTGTTTATTAGCAATGTTAGCACATAAGAGTGATTTTTTAACATTTTCAAACACTTTTGAGAACCCACTGAAGGGTATGGAGGCTCATGGTCTTGTGCATATATAGTCACAGGAAGCTTCCCGGTTCCTAGTTAAGGATTCCTATCCTGGAGGATGACATGGGGAATGGAGCCCAGCTCAGCCAGAGCATCTGTTCCCTGGGGCTGAACACTGGTGGGAGAGAGTACTTACGCTGACTTCCCGCTATAGCACTTAAAATTCCTTGAACTCTTGGTATTGAAAAACTTTTCTCCATCTCACAGATTTCTCAACCCCTTCATATTTAGAAATGATTTTCATATGTCCCACAGATGATTTACTCGGTACAAACAGGAACAAGTAACTTCACGGTGGAGAAGTCATGGTTAGCCCTTTCACCAAGTAATCCAACTTGTTGGAGCAGGAGGACGGGCGCCTCCTGATGTCAGGGACTGAGAAAAAACCCAGCAGCTGTGGTGCCATGCTCTTGCCAGAAAGTGTCACCTAAATCTAACGATGAGGAATAACTCAGGCAAATACAAATCGAAGGGTATTATGTAAAACAACTAGCTTGAATTCTTTTAAAATATTGATGTCATGAAAAGCAATGCGAAACAAAGATGGGGAACTGTTCCAGACTAGAGAGGCAGATAAGTAACTGCCATATTGATTGGGTCCTGGATCAAAACAAAAACAAAAAATAAAAGCCAACCCTGACATAAAAGACACTGAGGGAAAGAACAGCTCACAGTTTTTTTTTCTGGGCAGTGTTTAATGATGTCATGTATTAGGAATTTGATTTGCAAACCCTAAGCCTTAGAAAAGTGTGAGCTTCTTTAGAATAATTTGTATTGTATTTCTGTTGACCTTAAGAAGAATAGACACAAAATAGGTCCATATCATATTAATTAATTCTTTTATTCATTCAATATGTATTTATTGGTCTGAGGTGCAAAGGAGTACATTGACTTGCCCAAGGTCACCAGTTCAATTACTAAGCAGAAGCAGAACTATAGCCCAGGTCTTCTTGTCCTCTAGAGAACATGGGGCAATGTTCATGGAAGATCGTGGGTGTTGTTCATGCGGATGGTAGTAGGTAAGGTGATGGTGTTGATGATGGTAGTGGCAACAATAGTGTTAGTGGTGTTGGTAACTGTGGAATGATGAGGTTGGTGGTGCTGGTCGTGGCCGTGATGGGATTGGTGGTGGTGATGCTGTAGGGTAATATGGCAGAATAATGATGGGCATTGGAGATGAACCTGAATGCGATCAATAAGATAGAAAGGTAAAGTTTAGGAAATGCAAAAGCAGGTATTCTTGCTGCTTTTCCAGAACTTTCTTTGCATTTCCTGTTTTTTCTTTCTTTCTTTATCTCCCACATTCTTGGTATCACAGGTATCTGATTTCATCTAGGAGTTCTCTTTACTCTTTACTGAGATTTGCTTATTATGCCTAGAATAAAAGTATACGTTATTAGGATGGTGGACCATGTATCTTCGCTTTGCTTTATAAATCATGACAGTGTTCTATTGTTCTGGAACAAATGGCTGCATTCTATAAAATGCAGTCTTTTCAGGACAAAGCTCTTAAATCTCCAGGACTTCCTTTCCACTTGTGTTTTGTTGTACATAACCTAACAAGCTGCAATTGGAGGGCACTCAAATGGGGAGGCTGATAGCTGCCATAATAATGACCCACGGGGTATGTCAGACACCCTTTACTATTCCCTCCGCATCAGTGTTAACACTTGTGGGATGAATCTGCCCTTCTTCTCCGGCTGGCATTAATACCAGGAAAGGTTCAAACCAAATGGCTATCAAGTTGGTATATTTTTGGAGACACTGGTAGGTCTGTTATCATTGTCAGACCAACTGCTAGTATTGTGTTTGCATTTAGTCTCTAGTTGCTGTCTTATTCAGTGTTGTTTTCTTTCTTTTTTTTTTTTGGAGCTGAGTGGGTGAGTACATTGATGGCATGCTGATCAGATTTCCAGGCTGCCATGGGGCTGTGAGTAGAGCTAATAGACTGGATGAAAGAATAATGAGCCAAAACAATGTTTTTAGGCTGGGATGCAATCCGATCCATGGCAGGGACAAAGTGTAGCACTTGGGTCCGAATGGCAGGTATGGGATGCAGCCTAGGCATCTGGGAAGGAATCATACATGGTAGCCAACGGCAACCTCGAAGTAAGGTGGGTGCCAAGAAAGTGAAGTTGGGGGTGTGACAATGGAGAGGACACAGCTCTGTTTTGAGCAGCTTTCAAAGGGCGCACGGGGCGGCATGTGGGGTTTTCTTCACTGCACCTGACTAACAGGGATTGTGTTGAGGAGACAGGTTAGGATGGTGGGGCTGAGGTCGGGGCTCAAAATGTCATACCAATCTAGGCAGATGGAACCTACAGCTCTGGTGAGCAGTTACTGGTTAAGATGTGTTCCATTACAGCTTACAGAAAGCTCAGCTCCCAGTGGTTAGATCATCTAATGCTGCTCCAGGGTGAGCAGTGGCTTACTGGTATCTTCTAAAGCCTAGGCTCCTTCTAGGCTTACATTTTGCATTCTTGACATGTTGGCTTCTTGAACTTAAGTTTGTCACCTCATGGAACCAAGATGGTTGCCAGAAACCCAAGCATCATACTTCACGCAACAGCATTCAAGGGAGGAGTGGGAAGAGGCAGAGCCAGTGGGCTCTTTCAAATCATCAGGGACCCAAAACATTCTCAGAATTTTCTTAACAGGCTTCCCTTCTATCTCTAGCTAGGTTGTTTCAGATGCCTATCCCTTTGGTCCTTCAGTTTCAAAGACAGACTAAACCTCATCTGTGGGGCTGGAAAAGGGATGTCTTTTTGCATGGGTGTATTTCTGCCATATCATAAGGAAATGAAACTGGTGTTCTCTTAGCTCAGATAGAGGAGGTGTGAGAAATGGCAGTCAGGTGGGCAACTGAGTGTATCTGTCACTGGGTATAGCTTACTTTGCAAATATGAAAAGATACTTCTCCTTGGTATGCAGAAAAGGGTTTCTAAGGTTGCAGACACAAAGTCTGGGTAGGTGTTGTGTCAAGTGGTGGACTTAAGGAGGAAGCCAATTTTTAGTCCTACTTGGGTCAAGATTTCTTGATGGCTATAGTTATCCAGAAATGGTAGGCGCTGCTTTAATGGAGGTGGGATGCAGAATCAGCATCTACTTGGTAGGCACACAGTAAAGGGGATTCCTATACTGGTTGGGGGTTGGGGAGGACAAGGGGAGAGGGTGGGCATTTATACTGACCTGTGAGTTTCCTTGCAACCCAGAGAACCTGGGATCCTAGTAATTAGTTTTTTCCCTTTGAATGTTCATTGGTTAATTATGCTAATTTGATATAATGTTTCTACTAAGTGAAGTACAGTTTCAAGTTGAAAGTATTTTTTATCTTTAGCATCACTGCATGAGGTGCAGAGTTTGCCTTGGACCTGGACCCGCACTTTGTTTGAAATTCTTACTTTTATGAGGACAAAGCAAGAGGGACACATTTTTGAGTAAGGTTATAGATAATGTGCACACTGGCCCACAGACTGGCACCGTAAGTACCAATACCCATGGCCCCACAAACGTTGTTGGACTTGCCACACTGAGGCTGAGTATCAACTGGGCAATATGGCCTTCTTTCACTTTCACTATCCTCTGTCTAATAGGATAGCAACAACCTCATATGGATTAGGGTATCAAGGAGAAAAGGTTGAATCCAACCCTTTAAAAGGACTTGTTAAATCCATTTCCAAATGAGATATTTCTAGTGGTTTCCAGTATTCATGGCAAACACCATCTCTTGTCTGAAGCTTCTGGAAGCTTCTTGAACATTGTTCTCAATTCCCTTGCTGTTCCTTAGTAAGAAGAAGGGATGAACTTGATTTAGACACTCTTTGGGCATGCTCTTTCCCCATCCTCTTGGAAACTAATCCTTCTACTGCCTGATGTAGTCTTAACTATTCATTCTGTATTGAGGGGGCTGCTCCCTTCTCATGATCATTGCTGGTGGGACCATGGGTGTTCATCTGACCAATCAGATTTTCTTCTCAGGGAATTTGGAAATGGAACAAGAAGTAGTTAATCAGTTATGTTGGATGTCTGGTCATAGAAACAACATGGGTCACCACCTCCTACTCTGAACTGAGAGAAGCCAAAAGGAAAGGTTCAGGGAGAGATCCGGTGGCCAAAGAGAGGCTGAGGCCTTCCCTGCCGCATCCGCCATACTAGCTGGCTCCAGCCCAGCTTCCCCCAAGGCCCCTGGACATTTACTAGCCTCCTATTCTGTGCTGCACTCAGAGTCCATTCTATAACCCCTTCCCCGTTTTGTTTAAGCTGGTTTGCACAGATATTTGTCGTTTATAGCAACCTGAGAGGATCCCAACCTCAGAAGGGCCCGATAGAAAGTTAATATGAACTTTAAAAAGAACTTTGCTCCTTTCTGCAAATATAAAATTATAAATGCTTATTGTAAAAAAATAGAAAAGTTTTATCTTTGAATGTGCAAATTCCCACAACACTCCCAAAAGGTGATTGCTCCCAGTATTTTGGAGGCAAGAGCAAGGAGCATGACCAGGCACAAACCAGCAAGCACCCATCTTTGTTGGGCCCTGAGGAGACACACATTGTTTCAAGCCCTTTGTTTGCATTAACTCTTAGGGTCCTTATTATGAGGCAGGGGTGGGTGTGGGGGTCTAGTCCTATCCTTGTGTTAAAGCTGAAGAACTGTAGTATTAGAGAGGTCAGGTAGAGAGCTGGGGAGCAGAATTCGAGCCCAGGCAGTTGGACTCCAGAGCCTGGGCCCTTAACCACCAGACAGTATAGCCTCTTGTTTTATTACTGTTGCTGCTTACTTTTGTTTTCTGTTGCTGTGTAACAAATTACCATAAACTTCAGGACTTAAGGAAACACGCATTTATCATCTCACATGTTCTGCAGGTCGGGAGCCCATGTGTAGCCTGCTGGACCCTTCCCTCAGGGTCTTGCCAGCCCATAACGAAGGTGTTGTGTGGGACTCCCCTGAGACGGGGCTGGGGATGGACCCACTTCCAAGTGCACATGGTTGTTGGCGGTCCCTGTGAACCCCTGGACTGAGGATGGCCTCAGACCCTCACTGGCTATTGGCAGAGGCTGCTCGCAGTTCCTTGCTGCGTGGGCTTCTCCCTGGCGACTGGCTTCATCAGAGCCAGCAAGAGAGAGAGCCTGCCAGTCTGGACGTTACTATCTGATGTCACCTAATCACAAAGGGACATCCCATTACTCTTGCCTTATTCTACTGGTTGTAAGCAAGTCCCCAGGCGAGACTGCATTCAAGGGGACTAGCCTATATTCAATCACACAATTGAATTGGTATTTGTATTTGGTTAAAGTTATACAAATATCAATTATTAATACCTTTAACTTTTATATTTTTCACAGCTTTCTGGTAATGGCTGGATTGGAGCAGTTGGTTCAGGTTAAGGCCAAATGGCAACTAGGAGTAATGAGACTCATAGCAGGGCAAGGCTGGCCTGATCCCCACTCCCTGGTGCAGGAGGAGGTCGAGCTGAACAGAGAGAGAGAGAGAAAGAGAGAGAAGGGTAGGTCTGCTTCCCTCTCCTTGCCCCATCCTAGTGGTTTCCCACCTAGGGATAGGAAGCCTAGGGAAGGGGCCGAGAGGTAACCTGAGAGGGGGTGACCACCTGCCACACCCGAGAGCAGGTGGCTCAAGATCCGGGAGGACTTGGGTTCTTTTCCTCACTTCCCTGCTCTTTAGGAAACATGGCGCAGGGCATGGCCAGCTGTCTTGGAGAGGCACAAGCCAGGGGCAAGTCGGGGATGGAGACAGAACTGCGAGGTATTTGCTACAGGACTCCTCCCTGCATGTAGAGTGAAGAGGAGGAGGAGAGGATCCCTGACCTGGATCCCGCGGCGAATCTTGCACCTTGCTTTTCTCAATAAGCCATACATTTGGGTGTCTTTCTGTGTCAAAACATGCGGATCTGATTCATGCCTTTTTGTGGCTGCTCAGTATTCCACTGTGTGGGTGGCCTGGTGGAACCTGATCTCTAGAGCTTTGGACGCTCACCCAACTCCATTTGAAGACTGTCATTTCTGGGGGGAGGGGCTCAGGGTGCTCTGTCATTGTTGCATTGTGTGCTCTAAGCAGAAGCCCCCTCCAAATTAGTCTTTCTGAGTTTGGTGTGTGTGTGTCCTCCACGGGCTCTCACAGCCAAAGGGGGCTGCTGAGGCATTCCATTAACAGGCAGGCTGCAGGAGTGTCTCGGTAGAGGCCCTGGGGCCATTGAAGGAAACACAGCCAAGCCCTCACCCCTTTTAGAGGGCTGAGGAACTCTGCATCTGAAAAGGCTGGTATGTGAAACCAAGGTTAACATCCCTGTATTAGCTCCTCTTGCACCAAGTGAAAGGAGGTGTTATTTCCTTTCAAGCAGCTTTACCTTTAGCCCCCCTACACTTGCTTCCATTCCATGCTCAGCACACTCTTTCCCTGGGCTTGGCGCAATTAGCAATGTCTGTTTCATGAGTGCCACTCCAGTAACAAGCTGCAGATAGGCTCTCATCTCCCCTTGGCTTTGTTCAGAGTTCTCATCAATAACCTATTCCTTCACTTATCTTTTCTTCCCTACAAAATCCAGAATCCTCTAATGTGACTTCTGCATACCACTCAGCTCCCTTTCACTGCTCTCCTCTTGTTCATTTCAAGTAGCTGGAGTGTTGCCTTCATTAGTCGCAATAGTTGGTGGTTATTTAGTGAGGTTTTAGCGTGCACGGGGCCATGTGCTAAATGCTGTGTAGGAGAAAGCTCTTGGAGCTTCACTACAGATAGCCCTCTGAGATGATGTTGTCATCCCTGGGTTACAGAGGAGGAGACCACGGTGGTGGCGCTGTCTCCTTCAAAGACAGCTTGCTAGAAAGTGGCTGGATGGAGCTACACCACTTAGAAAACCAAACTCTGAAGCCCTCTGCCATTCAGAATTATGGCCCTGACTCCTCCGCGGGTTCACAGTGGGTCCCTCTAAGAACAAGGTTATTCAGCTTCTCAGGAGGACGAGGAGAAATTGGAGAGCCTCCAGGGAAGGTCTTGGAAAGTGATTAAGAGGACAAGAATAGCACTGGTGAGAAGGCTCAGAGGAATAAGAGTAATTTAATCTGGAGGAATAAATTCCAGGGCCTAATTAATGGCAGTCTACTGATGTCTTCATGAGAATCAATTAAAAATATTTTAAAACAGAAGCCAGTCTGCTGGCTTTATTATACAATGTCAGAGGAATGATTTAACTATTATTTTATTTAATGAATTCAACAAATCTATAGTAAGCAGTCCCCATGGCTTCCATGCACAGTCGGCAAGACAGGCAAGGACCCTCCTCTGGTAAGACTTAGAGTTTGGTGGCAGGGGTGGGGAGAGAGGGAAGAGGGATGGGCTATAAACCTAGGAAACCATACAGAGAGAGGATCATGCTAGTCAATGATAAATGCAGTGAAGACATCAAGGCAAGACGATGGGCAGCAAATGTTAGAGGTGAGCTTCTCTGCGTGGGGTGAGGGGTTGGCATTTGAGCTGAGGCTGTATGTGAGCCTATGGGGATGGAGTGGTCTGGACAGAGGGGACCTTGGGGTGGGAACGAGTTTGGCAGATACAAGGGATAAAAAACAAGAGGGTAAGTCTGGCAGTGGAGAGTGGTGAGCGATGGGCTGGGAGATCCCATGGGCAGTGGAGGGTAGGCCTGTTTAGCTCTCCTTGCCGCTTCCTACTGGTTTCCCTTCTCACCCTTTGGTGAGGGCTGCCATGTGGCTTGGAGTAGGTGGGAGGTGGGTCAGGTGGAAAGAAATGGACCTTTGCATCTCTCTCTCTTGTGCTCAAATGACAGGTAATCATGGCGGATGAGGTGTGGGGTTGGGGTAGAGATGAGAGGAAGAGAAGACTCAAGAATGGCCATGAGAGCTTTAGAAAAAGAATCAACTATTTATTTTGCTGTCATTTTACTGGGAGAAGGAGGATTTGAGGTACCTTGCTTGGCAGTTTTAAGCTGATATTCCTGGACCATCAATTCTAAGTAGTATTTTGGATCTCAGTATACTTTCTAGCGAGAAGGTCCACACCTCCCCTCTGTTTCTTAAAGGGGAAAGCCTCCCATTCCCCACATCCCAACAATGAGAAGGTTGAGTCTGATCTAGGCCAAGCTGTCCACATTCCATCTCATTTTGCAAGCAGGGAAACCAAGCCTTTGAGACTAGTTTGCAGCCTTCATACCCCATCTAGCTCTTGGTGGAGTCTCGGGTCTCCTGACTCCTCAGCCAGGACACTCTCTACCATTTGAGCTGTCTTGTGGCACAGGGAAGCAGAGATTTGAACAAACAATTCCGTCCCTCCTAACCTGGACAAAACCGACAGTCCTTGCTATTATTAGGAGTCTGTTCTCGGAATTGGTGGCCTCATAACCCTCTCTTTGGCCAACCTAGTAAAACAGGTCAGTTTCTAGAAAATGTCCTCAATATTCAAGTGTCTATAAAATGCAAAAGATCCAGGTGTGACTGGGACTGAAACCGAGCAGCAGTGAGGTATGTGTGCTGATCTATTTCGGGGTGCAGGTCACCAAGGTTTGGGACCCTGGGCAGGGGGAGGGTAAGCTCCTCTGGGACATGATCCCTCAGTGGTTTTTCAGTAAGCCCTGTATTATAGTCCATCAGACAGGATCTTGAACAGAACACTCCATGGTGGTAATATTGCTCTGCACCTTTCAAAAGCAGGAGGTAGAGTGTTGGGAGTAACCCAAGGTGAAATGAATACCCGATTTTTTTTTTTTTTTCCATCTGGGCTTTGCATACATCAGGCACACTTTTATGGGTCAGTCTCTGAAGGTCAGCTAAAGAAAACAGAAGAGAAAAAAGAAGTTCCTTTAAAAAGCTTGGAGCCATAATGTTTCTAAAAGTGTAGATTGATAAAATAGGGACTTCCAGAAATTTCCAAAAAAAAAGAACTTTATAATGATGTTTTTATGCAGCCTGGTGAGAAAATGCACAACATGATGAAAGCATTGCAATTAAAATTCCCCCTACCCAGAAGCTTAATGCAACATGGCAGGAATTCAGATGTATCTACAGCCACATTTCTTGTGGAATCCTAGCTGTCTCAAGACCCAAGGCCAATGTTTATGGTATGGTGTACTTTTAGCCAAACTGAAACTGATAGGATTTCTAGGACAAAGACATAACTTCTCAACCAAACTTACTCCACCAGAATTTTTAGATGTACTTCTTTTGTGTTGAGGCAGATAGATTGTCTCAAAGAGGCCTCTGCTTAAATAATACACATTATTTGGGAAATGCTGTGATGGACAAGCATGAGTGACATTATCAGGTTAGTTAGTTGACTGGGTGGTTGGCAAAGATCTGAGGGAATAGGCCATACAACAGATAAGCTTTGATACATTAAGGAAGGGAAGAAAAACCCCGAGGTTGGAGGTCTACTTGGGTTGGAGAGCTTCTGTAGTGAGGAGCACTGGAGAGGCTATTGCTATAACTGGAAATCAAGCCAGTCTCCTGGTCTAGCCCTGTTGGGACTGGTCAAAGCATTGTCTTTGCCAACAGCTTAGTTCCTTTTGAAAGGACACGGAAGCTTGGAGTTAGACGGTTTGCTTAAAGCTTCAGGCATGGTGTTTACCACTCCGGGAGTGTGGGTTAGGGTATAACATGCTCGAATGGCAATTGGCATGTCTCCTGCTGGGTGGCAGTCTACCAGGCATGAGCTGGAGGAGCACCTAGAATTAAGTCACCTCCCCAAACGGGGCCACTTCATCCCGTGAAAAGATTGCTATCCTCATTCGGGTGCTGGAGAGAAGCTAGTCAATCTCCACTTCTCCATTTTTAGCTTAGTTCACTGAGTAGTAGAACAGGGATGACTGTGTCAGCAAAATATATTCTGGGAGTAAAATGTTTACTACACGAAGGCAAATTTACCTCTAAAAAGGGATGGTTTCTCTTAGTCTCAGAGCTTGTACAGTTGAGTTGTAGTGTTCCAGCCACAAAATGCTGGGAAACCATATTATACCCCTAGGACCCCTGGATGACTATCAGTCATGCCTAGAAAACTCAAGGTATTACTGGTGTTGCAATAAGAAATAATGAGAAGATCACAGGAGTCTAATGCTTGTTGAATGTTTACTCTGAATGGATAAGTAAACCATGATTCAGAGAGTTTAACTGTTCATTCAATCCAGAAACCAATGCAACTAGGGTTTGAACTCAGATCCATCTGCTATAAAACCAACCCCATTTTCACTATCCTGTGTTTGATAAGATCAAATAGCAGGGAGCTGGTAGCTATGGTGGGGGCAGGACAGGAAGATATGCCAGAGGATTTATAAGCAATTTGGTCCTGACCTATCAGAGCATTGCATTCTTCCCAGCTACAGCCATTGGTTTGGAAATGGGCATTTGAGCCAAGCAGTGCCCTTGGGGAAAGCGCTCTCTCTCTCTCTCTCTCTCTTTCTTTCTTTCTTTTTTTTTTTTTTTTTAGATTTTATTTAAATAAAAGTAGGCAGAGAGGCAGGCAGAGAGACCTGCTGAGCAGAGAGACCAGATGTGGGGCTCAATCCCGGGGCTCTGAGATCACGACCTAAGCTGTAGGCAGAGGTTTAACACACTGAGCCACCCAGGTGCCCCGGGAAAGGCTCTTTTCTGCTAGATTTGAAGCTGTGATTAGCACACAAGCTGCTGAGGGCAATCACATAAGAAGAGAGCGGCATAGAGATTAGAACCATGACACAGGGAGCTTGAGGCTGGGTGATCTGCTGGCACTTCCCAAGCCCTGGGTCCAATCACACTTGACCTTTCCAGGATGGATCAGTTCCTCAGCCATTCTATTATCTCCCTCTTTTGATTATGTCATGGGTGGGGTACAGTTTTTCACTTGTCACCAAAAGAATACTGACTCATATAAGCAATCAGAATGAAGAAGGACTGAATGAAACAAAATGAAAGCAACTACAGGTTCAATGGCATGCTTGCTACCACATGTCCTGTTGCAATTTTCTACGTCATCAATCTTTACCCACTCAATTTTAGAATGAACGAATCAATAAGCAGTCGTGGGGGCCAGAGACATGGGGAGAGTGAACCAAGATTCAGCCAAAATACAAGAACAACTGGTGAAAGGTCTTAGGGTTACACCACCAGCTGAGCTAGAGCTACATGTTGTTTTCCATATAATGTTTAAGTTAATGTAACCATAACTTACATTATGAGTATATATCACAATGAGTATATATCACAATGCAATTTTTGCAAATAAACGCATTACCTGTAAATTATTTTTCGTTCAGCTGTGGTCCAGCTTGAATTCTTCCCGAATGCCGAGGCTCAATTATCATTGCAGGAGTGATTGTACCATTATAGCTAGGCTTGGTTTGGAAGCTTTATACTAGTTGTGAAGAAGAAAAAAAGAAACACATTTCATAAGACAGACAATAACATGAACATTTCAATAAGTATTTTCAGTATTGAGTTTTCTTTGCTTCATTTTCAAATTCATAGTAATTATTATACTCCCTTACTCAACTGAATTCAGAAAGAATGAATGAATAGAAAATTTACATAATTTAGGACTGAAAACTCAACTCAAAATGGTTGAACTATCAGAGAGTAATGGCTCTAGAAAACTGAGAAGTCCGGAAGACCAGATGTGCAGTCAATGTTGATTTAGATAGTAAGATGAAGTCCTTCATGATGTTCCCCATCATGAAATGACCCATTTCCCCCCAGTTTTCCCCATGGAGCAGTATCTCCAACCATAGACTTCACACAGCAGAACTGGCCACCCAGTTTCTCTTGGGGAGAGCAAAATAGCCACAGAACACCTCACCAAAGAAGATACATAGATGGCCAATAAGCATATGGCAAGACGATCTATGTATCGCTTGGTGTTACAAATCATCACGGAAATGTGAATTAGAACAGCAATGAGATCCCACTACACACCTATTAGAATGGCCAAAGTTTGGAACACTGACAACACCGAATCCTGGAGAGAATGTGGAGCAACAGGAACTCTAATTCATTGTTGGTAAGAATCCAAAATGGCCCAAACCACTTTGGAATATAGTTTGACAATGTCTTACAAACCTAAACACTCTTATTACACAATCCAGCAATGACACTTCTTGGTATCTACCCAAAGATGTTGAAAACTGGTGTTCACATGAAAACCTGCACATGGATGTTTATAGGAGCTTTATTCATAATTGCCAGAACTTGAAAACGACCAAGATGTCTATCAGTAGGTGAATGGATACCCTGTGGTGCATTCAGACAGTAGGAATATTATTTAGCTCTAAAAAGAAGCACTGTCAAGCCATGAAAAGCCATGAAAAACTTGAATGCATCTTCCTAAGTGAAAGAAGCCAATGTGAAAACTGTATGATTCTAACTATAGAACATTCTGGAAAAGCCAAAACTATAGTGGCAATAACACGATCAGTGGTTGCTGGGGGTCGGTGGGGAGGGAGAGATGATAGGAGAGATATGGAGGATTTTTAGGGTGGTGAAACTGTTCTGTATGATATATTACTCTGAATGATGTAATAGTAGATACCTGTCATTATACATGTGTCCAAACCCATGTAGTGGACAATACCAAGAGTAACCTGTAATGTCGGCTATGAACTTTAGTAATTGACGTTGTCAGTGTAGGTTCATTGTTCATAAAAAATGTACTGCTCTGGTGTGGAATGTTGATAATGGGTGAGGCTGAGTATGTATGGGGCCAGGGGTACAGGGGAAATCTCTGTCTCTTCTCAATTTTGCAGAGAACCTAAAACAGTTCTTAAAAAAAAAAAAGCTGTGATCTCCAGGCTGAGTGAGAGGGTCTTTTGAGGAATCAATCCTTTGTTTGCTAGAAGCACTGCCTCCTCCTGTGTGCCAGTGGCCAGTCACTGGAGCCAGAGGGTCAGGAGTATTTATCGGCCTAAGCCAATCTGGGCTCCCACACTGATGGGCTTTCTGTCTCCACTACATCACATGGCTGGCTCTAGAATCTAAGTTTCTAACCACGCATTGAGGGTTGCTGGAGGGGAGGTGGGTGGGGAAGGGGTAACTGGGTGATGGTCATTAAGGAGGACATGTGATGTGTTGAGCACTGGGCATTAAATGCAACTGATGAACCACAGAGCTCTACCTCTAAAAATACACTATATGTTGATTAAATTTAAATAAAATTAAAGAAATAATAAGAAAATAATTTTAAAAAATAAATCACATAGCTGGGCTCAGAGGAGGGTGGTTTCCCAAAGGAAATGTGGGAAGATTATTCCAAGGAAGTGGGTGAATGAATGATGGGTCACAGATGGCCTCTGTAAATGGGCAGTTTATTTTCTGAATATCCCCATTTCTCAAGAGTGGCATTTCTCTCAAGAGTCCTTCGTTTAATTTTGGCAAGTTGAGCTGGTCTGTAAGGGATGTAGACAATCCGCAACAGATATTGCTGAAAGACAGAAAGGTAAAGAAAGACAGACTATTGATAAAATAGCACTAGTTTTAGCATCAAATCCCCATGTTTCAGTGGCTTAACACCATGAGTGAGTCCCTTCTCCTCTAAAGGTGCTCATGCTCTGATTCAGAGACCCAGGTTTTTCTGCCTTGTACCTCATCAAAGACCTCAGAACTCTTCAGTTCCACATGTAGATGGGAAAAAGAGTGGAAGAGTCTTGAGGTTTTGACATACATCACTTCTGCTCACATTCTGTTGGGCAGAACCCAGTCACGAGGCTGTGTCCTGCCCGCAGGGGAGACCGGGAGATGTAGTCCAGCTGGGTGTTGGCGATGGGGGCCCAACCTAGAAGAAAGGGAAAGAAGCAAGGCATTGAAAGCAATTCCATTCACCTAGTGCATTTACTGGTACAGAAAATCTTCCACCTCAGTTAAAAATCCTAGAACAGAAGGTGAAGATTGTTGTAGATTATATGGCGTAAGCATGTTAACGCTATTTTAAGACTTTTTTTTTCCAATTTATTTATTTTCAGAAAAACAGTATTCATTATTTTTTCACCACACCCAGTGCTCCATGCAAGCCGTGCCCTCTATAAAAGTCGACCTCTAGGGAGCTGACACGGACAAGAGGCAATTTCTCAGAGTTCAATTAAGAATAATTCAACTTGAAATCTAGGACATGGTGAAGCCAAAAACATATTGGGAGCATTGAATGTCATGGTATTTTATTTTTTTAAGATTTTATTTATTCATTTGACAGAGAGAGAGAGAGAGAGGCGCAGAGAGAGGGAAGCAGGCTCCCCGCTGAGCAGAGAGCCCAATGTGGGGCTCAATCCCAGGACGCTGAGATCATGACCTGAGCTGAAGACAGAGGCTTAACCCACTGAGCCACCCAGGCTCCACATGATATTTTATTTTTGAAACAATTTGTTCTGAGATATAATTTACATATGATAAGATGCTGGCATCTTTGATGTAGAGTTTGATGGGTTTCAATAACCCTATTATTGCATCTTTGATGTGGAAAATGGAGAGGGAAGGAGGCCCATACTACCACTCTGCAAAGGCAGTATGTAGGGAATGTCTGGAAACAAAACAATTTCTGTTTCTTTGAATTAATTAATAGTTAAAAAGGAATTTTGTCCAAAACAATGAGTTTATCACTTTGATTTGTTTAACCAGGACAGATGTGACTTCAGCCTTTGATAGCAAGAATATGCATGTAAATAACAGGTTCCTCGTAAGCACGTGGGCCACAGATGATGAACCACAGAGCCTGGCCTTTGGCTTTAGATGACCTGGGGTTGGGTTCTGGCTCAGGCACTTTCAACCTGTGTTGATCTTGGGTATTTTAAACCTCAGGTTTTTCTTCCGTGAAATAGAACTTAAACTGTCACTTACTTTGTAAGGTTGGTTTGAAGCTTAAGAGAAATAAAGCATGAAAGCATTTGGTATATGGCTGGAAAACAGTAAGTGCTCAATTTGCATTAGCTGCTATTATTAATTATTTATCACCCATGAGAAGATACCCACTCCTGCAGAACCTCTGATTTTATACATTACATGCCACTCGAAGGCTCCCAAAGAAATCATGTTCAACTTGACTTTCTGCATCGCTTTTTATTCACCACCCCATTATTTTTTATCAGATATTCTGAATTCCCCCTGGAAGCAAGAACCATAGTAACAAGCTTTCAGCTTCATTTTGCTTCTGAGATGATCATTAAAGGAGTTATTTTGATACTTTTTTTTTTTTACAAGACAGCTTTAAGCTTAACTACAAATGCCTTTAAAAACTCCTTGATTTATTTAAAAAAAAAAAAAAAACCAAAAAACTCTCCCTGATTTATTTTTCTGTTCAGCTGAACTCTTATGTTTTTGTCTTCATATGTTTTTGATGAATGGATGATGCTGTCTTTAGATGTTCTCAACCATCCTGGTGGGCACATTAAAATCACCCAATGACTCTCATCAAATGAAAGACAAGAAGGAGAAATCCAAGAAAAAGCGCAGGCTCTGTTTTCTGGGACATACATGCACCTGCTAAGGGACTAGTGTTAGGAAACTTACAAAGTCAGCCTCTGATTATAAAGATTCTTCCTTAAGGAGAAAAGGAAAAAAAAAAAAAAGCAAAAAAACACATTTACTTCAAAGAACTCCTGTCTGATTGAGCGGAGAAAAAGTAGCCTCATTGCTTTGATCCTTTCACTGGGAGAAACAACATGAAAAGAAAAGAGAAAACAAGGCTCAAAATATGGGCTTTTGTTGAGAGTATCATTAGGAGTGTTTATTGGCTGCAGCAAACACACATCACAGCTCTGGAACATTCCGTAGGGCTTTGCCAGCTTCTGCCTGGAAGGCCAGCCAGTTGATTCTGGGCCACATTCTTTTTTCAGTGAGGGAGCAGGGACTGTAAGTCTCAAACCCCCTTGACCTTTAGCGAGTTCAGGCTTTAGAAATAAACTTAATTTTTTTTTTTTTTAAGGCTTGGGTTTGTTTACCTTTGGTAAACACTGTCTGATTCTTTTTTCCCCTTGAAGAGAAAAGCTCTTCACAAAACTGATGAAAAGGCTTTTTGCACATCAGCTTCTTCAAAACAAC
Source organism: Neogale vison (assembly GCF_020171115.1). Lineage (NCBI taxonomy): Eukaryota > Metazoa > Chordata > Mammalia > Carnivora > Mustelidae > Neogale > Neogale vison. Next base: position 201,726,370 of record NC_058096.1, on the reverse strand, counting down.
ATTGTGATGAGTTAAGTGCAAACAAATCAGGATCAGATGAATTGCATTTTCCCTTTAAAATACAGAGTTGAACAGATTTAAGGTGGTGGGGAAGTGTTTTTGCAAAAGTACTCTTCACATCCAGAATACTGAGCGGTAGTCGATTTCAGAGTATGGACAGAAATTTGCCTTCCTACTCTTCTGGGACGTTATTTCTTAGATGGTGTGCATGGCCTCGGTCCTTTACAGGTGAACCGTCGGATTTTGATGAATGCATGAAGTCAATTTGTTCTAACAGGAAATTCCCAGCATAGCAACTGGGCGGATGGAGTGCAAAGCTGAGTACAGGTCTACTGTCTGCTATGAGGTGGTAAAAGGTACAATTTAATTGTAAATGGCACCAAAGAAAGATGGTGTAATATGGGGAAGGTATGAGGTTTGGGCTTCATGAGCATATAAAATAGTGTGGTCAGAGCAAGAAACAATTCTATGAAAACAGCTTTGCTGTAAATTCCATGAAGGCTGACTGAAGCTCAAGGTTTCCCGTAGAACTGGGTGTCCACTGCCTAGCACGGGTTTAGCATAGTAACCACGCAGGCCCCGTCAAGTGGAGCCAAAATTAACCATCCCAGTCGCCAGGAGACAAGGCTCTGTTGAGAGGCCTGCTCTGAAACTAGGCCAGAAAAGCAAAAGGCTAAGAACCTTCGTTTTGAGCAGGACTAAGCCCTGTCTTTTCTACAGTCTTCTCCTGGAATGGTGTATTTTCTTGTTTTGCCTCCCTCCTGGCCTGGAAGCTCCCTGCTTGTCTCACCAGGGTTTTCTACTCCCCGGAGTGGTGCAGGACACGTGACACCACGTAACTGTGAACCCAGGAAGAATCCAGCCTGTCGTCCCCTTCATCACCGGCACAATCCTCTTTCTTCTCTTTCGTTGATTTCATTTTGCATTGAGACAGCGTTGTGCTGATTTCTAAGTTCTTGCATATGCATGGTCCTGCTGTTGGGGGACATATTCGCACTCTGGTCCGATGTGGTTGGCATTTAGGGACTGGTCTGCACTGGCCCCTCTTTTACAGCATCGGCCACTGGTTCCACTAGTGCTCTAGGCACATCTTTAGGCACAAGTAGCTTAGGTGTAGTGAGGAAACCTATCTCGGGAAACAAAAGCTAATGTTCATTAGTTAAATGGTTTACAAAAATAAATGATTCAAACAGTCTCTAATAAAAATGGGACTAGAGCTGATTTGTGTCTGGTTGGACTGTTCTGCTTTGACCCTCTTGTGGCCAGCGCTTTCCATGGAGAATGCCCCAATTCTTAAATATCACATTAATCCCTTCTTGCTCTTAACAAGGTAACAAAGAACGATGCCTGTAAAGATGGTGAGAGCAACCTTCCAGTCCCACTGACATCAGTGTAAGGAAAGATACCTTTTGCTGCAATGGATCTTGCCTTTGAAAAGTGCCACAAATGCCTTCATTTCATCCTTTTGGATTCTTTTCTGGTTTTTGGAGCTCCCGTCTTTTTTCTTTTTCTCTCTGGTTAGTTCTGTCAAAAGCATGAAGTGGAGATTCGTGGAAACTTAGAGCAAGTTCTTTTGCTTTTGGGTAAATTCTGTGGGTAGATTTGGGGGGAAGAAATTCAAGTAACTCAACCTCTTACCCCAAGAGGGAGAACTGCTTTGAGACTGGTCTAAAATGAACAATATTTGGGACCCTTTACAAAATTTAATTAAATTGGGGCACCTGGATGGCTCAGTCAGTAAGTGCCTGCCTTTGGCTCAGGTCATGATCCTAGGGTCTTGAGATCAAGTCCTGCAACAGGCTCCCTGCTCAGTGGGGAGCCTGCTTCTCCCTCTCCCTCTGTTTGTGTTTTCTCTGTGTCAAATAAATAAAATCTTTAAAAATTTTTAAATTAAATTAATTGCTTTTTTTTTTAATGGGCCTTTTAAAGGAAGAATGATCCTAGAACCACACCCCTACCCCCACCCAAGTGTGGACTTTTACTCTTTGTATTGTAAGAGTACTTAAACATATATTGCAGAAAAGTAGGTAGACATATGTTTGTAGTTCTTATAAAACTGTAAAAGAAAAATAAAGTGAATTTATAGGTCACATTAAAACCAAACAATAAAATCAGTAAAATTCAAATTGACAACTTTAATGTTAAAGAGGATGTGGTTTTTCTGGAACTAAATCCTTGCTCGGAACAAGATGCTGACCACCCTGGCTTCTTGAGAGCTCCTTTGGCACACAAGCAACACTCCAGTGTTTCAACCAATTCTGTTCTTTACTCCCTAGCCCTTGACAAAGCACTACCATTGGGTGCCAAGAGAAATGGAAATACTGATGTAAACTTGGTCTTTGGCATTGCCTCCCATGTGCTGGCCGTCCAAGTTATACAGACTATGCTAATATTGATTGATTTTTTTTAATCATCAACATGAAAACCCCAAATTAAAAACTCCCCTTTAGAAACTTCACAGCTACCCATAAATTCATCCCAGTAACCCAGTAAATATGGGGTTAGAGTTCAACTACTTAACCCAGGTTTATAATGAAAAGGTTTTGATTATCACACCATGACCTTTAAGCATTTCTAGGGTGATTTTGTACTTTTATGTGGGGCCATTAAGTTTACTTACACTTTACCAAATGCGGAATGATTGTCTCAACAGGAACACAAAGGCCTTTGAATGAATTCAAAGTCTCTTCTTTTTTTTTTTTCCCCCCTTCTGTATAGTCAGTATAGGCTGGTTATGCTGCAGTAACAACAACCCCAAATCACAGTGGCTTGACTTACCGAAGGGCATCTCTCCAGTGCTGTTTAGGAGTAGACCTCTGCTCATGGTGTTCACTTAAGGACTCACAGTGATGGAGCTTTGACCTTGACATGTGCTTCCACCACCTCCTTGGCTGCAGAAGGGGGTGTAATGACCTGGATGTAGCTCTCTAAACTTCTACTTGGAGGTGATACGTCACTTGTATATACGAAGCATAGGCCACGGGCAGTCATATAACCATCCTATTTCAAAGAAGTGCAGTCTCCCCACATGCTCACAGAGGAGAACCAGAACATTTGTGTCCCATCCTAGGGCCTGCTACCTCGTCCTTTAGCATCTCTCACTTATCCCAGAGGCAGAACCTGCAGGGGGAGATATCACCTCTGATGTATCTATTAGGTTGTCTGGCTTTATTAATCTACAAGTGCCCTTGCCATTTTAAAGAGTAAATGAGTAATGTGAAATAAGATCAATTTATTACTTTTGGGGGGGGAAGAAAAGGAAGAAGTATATAGGTGAGCAAAGCATGAACAAAAATTGTAAATTTTATGTTTAAATGTAATTAATAAAAATGATACCATCTTCCTTCCTGCCATAAAACTTCTCTCAAATGGGTCTGATTGCAGGAAGGTTATCTTTGGAATTTTAATCCTATTGTAGATCCTCTAGTAGAGGAAACAGGACCCTCCAACATGTAAGGGGTACACGAACCATTTAGGGGTTACTTGATAATTTTTACTTTTTTTGGTAACTGTAGTTATGGAGAAAGAAAAACTTTGTGAGTATTTCATATTTTCACTTTTTAATTTTATTTTTAAGTGGCAGTGGAGATCAAGGGTAATTATGCATGTAGTTTGTATTTAAATAAAGCATGTGAGTGGAAATATCACTTAATTTTCCTCTCAGAAATCAGTTTTCACTCTCGATGTTGGAATGTGCCATTAAAAGTACCTCATGCTATGATAATTAAGTATTATGTTTTCCAAAGATGCTAAATGATATCTCCTGAGGGTCTCACAATTTGCAAGTGTTTCTATTTTATATAATGGGACTTGAAAATGAGCAAGAATAACTATTTCATAAACTGAGGATTTAGAACAAACATTGGACATACTCGTGCTCTCAAGATATTCTGTTCTATTACATGACCAATGAAAAATCCATAACTACAGGGATATAGCACATAAAGACTAGAAATGTTCATCTTTTCCAATAGAGTATGTTAGATATGCTACTTCTAGTTTTCTTTGGACCATTATATTAAACAAATTAAAAAGCCTCTTTTGTGACAGGAAGTGTAAAGATGGAAATGTGTATAAATGGAAAACACACCTATTGCCTTTGATGTCTAATCATAACAAGTAAAATATATTCATTGTAGGAAAGTCAGGAAGTACTGAAGAACATAAAACACCAAATCCAACCGAACTGAACAGAATTGAAACTCTAGTAATAACCCCCACCTAGAAGCAAGCTTTTAACTTTGTACTTTTCTTGCCAGTCTTTCCTTAAATGTGTGTGTGTGTGTGTGTGTGTGTGCGCGTGCGTGTGCATATATGGGTGTTTCACTCAGTTGGCATCATGTATAAGGAATTTTATTTTCTGCATTTTTCAACTGACATTAGAATATTTGGGGGGCAGTGATGGTAAAGAATATATCAGCCCCTGTTCCTAAAGTTTTTCTCAGAATTAAGTATTCATCACCCAGATTCCAGAACAATATTCTACCTGGGATAAAGGCAATAATCCTTAGGCACAAGGAAGTATCCAGCATGTTGCTTTTGGAAGCAGATGTCAGAAAACCTGGCTCAAAATGGCTTGAACAAAAAGGAAATTTATGATCTCGCTTTATAAGAAGTCCAGAGGTAATTCCGGGTTGCTTGATCTAGTGACATAACAAATATGGTCAAGGACCAAGTTTTTTCCCATCTGGTCTCTTTGCTGTCCACCCAACTGGCTTCATCCCATGGCTGACAGCAGCAATTAGGTCAACAGGCTTCCTTTTTTATGCCTAGAGGGAGAGAAAGACCTCTCCCCATTGTAGGGTGAACTTCCTCCCATCCTTTAGGGGTCTGACTGGTCTAGTTTAAGTTGCATTCCTAGTCTGGTCCTTCTGCAGTACTTAAACCAGGGATCTGGAAGGATTGAGGTAGACCTATTGGAACCTACCCCTGGAGCTGGGGGTGGTGTCCTCTTTTCCTGCATTACATAAGCTGTATGGAGGAGGTTGAATACCCATACAAAATTAGAATTCTATTGAGAAAGTTGGGTTAGATGCTGGATAGGCATCCAACGTTGTCTAGCAAAAAAAGTCCCTTACAGTATTACTCCTGTCTACCCAGACCTTCTAGTTTCACTTCGTACTATTTTCCCCATTCTTTTTTGATTTCAGTTTCTACTCTTGTGGTCATTTTCTCCACCTCAGGGCCTTTGTACAAGCTGTCTCCCTTCTTGGGCTGCTATTCCCTCCTCTCCTCTTTTTTCTTAGTTAAAATCCTACTCCTCTTTCAAATGTCAGCTTAGTTTCCATTTACTTCAACTAGGCGAAATCCCTGCTTTTCTTTCTAGCATGTGTTAGCCTCAGTCTTTAGTGAATAGAGTCTTTTTAAAAAAGATTTTATTAATTTACTTGTCAGAGAGAGAGAGAGAGAATACAAGCAGGGGGAGTGGCAGACAGAGGGAGAAGCGGGTTCCCCGCTGAGCAAGGAGACTAATGTAGAACTCAGTACCAGGACCCTGGGATCATGACCTGAGCTAAAGACAGATGCTTAACCAACTGAACCACCCAGGTGTCCCAATAGTCTTTTTTTTTTAAATAACATGTTTCCCTCCCTGCCACCCCACCACTAACTCTGGGCTCCCCTCTGGGCAGAGATTACCTCAACATCATTTTTATTTTTTGGCCCTAATACAGTGCTTGAAATGCGTAAAGTATAAATAATTTTTCTAAATTAAAAATGAGAGACTGAAGCTCGTTCTAAACAGAGGTTAGATGTCAGTGTATCAGGATGAAATACAACGTTCAAAGTATAAAATAAGTGTTTATCCTGTTCCCTGCAAGTATTTTCTTATAGAGTAATAGAAATGATATTTCACAGTTGACAGCACTGGAGGGACTCAGAACATGGAGGCAGGGAAAGGAGAGGATGTAGTAATTGCTTGCGATACCACGTGGTTAAATGACACTTACCACACTATCCTGGCAGCTCTCACGGGGACAGAAGATAACCCTATTCCCCCTTTCTCTTTCTTACTTTGTCACCTGATGAAGGTAGATGTCTTTTTTATTCCTGTGAAGAAAGAGAAAGTCAGGGATATAGATTTTTTTTTAAAGATTTTTATTTATTTATTTGAGAAAGAGAGACAGTGAGAGAGAGCACGAGCGAGGAGAAGGTCAGAGAGCGAAGCAGACTCCCCATGGAGCTGGGAGCCTGATGCGGGACTCGATCCCGGGACTCCAGGATCACGCCCTGAGCCGAAGGCAGTCGTCCAGCCAACTGAGCCACCCAGGCGTCCCAGGGATATAGATTTTGATGAGAAATGAGAATATAGTCAAGATAGGGGATTTCTTGGGTGTAGTATTTTTGTTTTATTCAGTGCAGAAATGTAGATGCTGTGTTCAGAAAAAAGACAGGGGTGTTTGGGTGGCTCAGTCGGTTAAGCATCTGGCTCTTGATTTTGGCTCAGGTCCTGATCTCACGGTTATGAGATCGAGCCCTGCTCAGGGTCTGTGCTCAGTTGTGGGAGTCTGTTTAAGATTCTCCCTCTTCCTCTCTCACTGCCCCTCCCCCCACCCAGTTGTACAGTACACATGCACTCTCTCTCAAATAAAATATGTTTTTAAAAAAATTAACGAGTTTATGTGATTTGAACCTTTAATATATGTGAAGAGTATTTATGAAAATACTAGTAACTCACTAGGTTTCAAAGAATTAATAACAAACTTCTATCAGTAAAAATACTAATACAAATGGTCATGGGTGTAATAGATAAAAGAAGTTAATTCTGCACAGAAAAGCCATTCATCGATAGTTTTCCTATATACCTAAACACTCTTGTTTATATTATCTTTTTTTTTTTTTAAAGATTTTATTTATTTATTTGACAGAGAGAAATCACAAGTAGATGGAGAGGCAGGCAGAGAGAGAGGGAAGCAGGCTCCCTACTGAGCAGAGAGCCCGATGCGGGACTCGATCCCAGGACCCTGAGATCATGACCCGAGCCGAAGGCAGCGGCTCAACCCACTGAGCCACCCAGGCGCCCTTGTTTATATTATCTTAATGTTTGCCTACTATCTCGTGTCTGGACATGCCATATCAAGCTTTACTTGTTAGGACATTTCATTCCCCTCCCCATCTCTTGCTATAATAAGAAATGCTCAGATAACCTTGTCGCACCTAAATCTCAAGGAAAATTCACATTCCAGGTTATGTCCTCCAGATTCCCAGAAATAGTGTTACTGGGATCTCCACTTTTAACCTCCACTTTGAAAGCCTTCTGTGAATTCAATATTCTAAAAGTGTGCTGGCTTACCACAGTTCTGAAATTGGAGAAGAGAAAACAGGAGATGAGGTGTCTAGCTCAGGGCATGGCACGGATTCACTGGCGATACTCAACAACGGGGGACTCTAAAAATGTGCCAGAGGCAGGGGCATTGGGACCCAGCCAGATACGTGGATTGTCATTCAGAAAGGTGGGGAAATTTCTCGCTCAGACTCAAGGGTGTGAGAGCCCTGAGGGAAACCCAGGTGGAGTCTGTGTCAGCAGCCCACCTTTGAGTATTGGACTTGGGATGTGATCAATCAGCAAGCCACGAGGGAGGAAGTATAAATAAAACATGTCCCTCGCAAAGAGGGCAAAGCTGCAATTTGCCAAGTGCACTGTAATTGCTTCTGGTTAATTATCTCAGTGGTGAGCTGGGAGCACCAAAGGCACACATTTACATCCACATTGTGGATAAAAATAATGCCACTCCTTGGATAATTCTGATTTTGTCGTTGAGATGTGGACAATGCATACCCGGTTCTCTTGGATGGTGAGAGACAGAGAGTGACTTTATATGCTCTCCTTTTTGGGCCATCAATTCTTATCATCATAGTAATTACTTTTAATCATTTTAGTAATATGGTTATTAATAATAAGTCCTAATAATTACAATAATCCTTACCAAACTGTAGTTGCTGGGCTATCTACTTCACAGGCAAGAGTTGACTGAATGTTCCCAACAACCCTATGAGGGAGGATTATTCTCTTAATGTTCAGACTTGGGAACTAAGGCTTTGAGAGGTTGAGGGACTTGCTCAAGGTCACACAACTGACATTAAATCCCAGCTGTTGGGCCCCCTGGGTGGCTCAGTCGGTTAAGCATCTGACTTTGGCTCAGGTCCTGACTCTGGGGTCCTGGGCTAGAGCCCCATGTTGGGCTCCCTGCTCAGCCAGGAGTCTGCTGCTCTCTCTTAAACAAACAAACAAACAAACAAACAAATAAATCTTTTTAAAAAATCCCAGTTGTTATGCTAGGATCTAGAGAACTTTCTCTTAACCACCATAGCAGACATCTTGGTGCCCCTTCTAGATCTCTTGGGACCCCTTTGACCATTCAGTGCAGCCATCCTGCAATGCTTGAGTGTTGGTGTTAACAGCTCGCCCCTGAAGCCCTTTGGGGAGTATGGCTTTTCAGAGACTAGACCCACTTGGCTTGGAAGTACCTGGGAGTAATGACACCTGTCCTGGACCAGCCTGTAGCTAATAACTAGGTGCAGCAAAAGCTTGAAAGCCCAGAAACCTTGTCCTAAGGGGACTCAAGACCTGTGATACAGATGTGCTCTACTCTAGAGCTCTCTCCAGAATCAGGTTATGGCCAGACACTACCATCAGCTGAACTCCATTCTTGCTTAATTTCTCTTCCTTCTTATCCTATTTCCCTCCCCACCATACAGCATCTCCTGACATCATTCCCTTAATAAAAACCTTTTAAACAAACCCTCTCTTGGGTTTTGCTTCTAGGGAACCTAACCAAGGACAGCACACTATGCTAAGTGTACTGATTTGCTGAAGGAGTTTTTTCCAAGGAAGCAGTATCACCATGCCTTTTCTACATGACCTTGTGTGAGTCCCTGACATTACAGGGCCTCACATCCCTTCTCTACAAGATGAGCAGAATAGACTGGAGTGTCCCCAGAGCCTCTTCTGGTCCTGAGAGCCACTGACATTTCCACCTTCTAAAAATCCATTTGTTTGTAGATAGCTTTATGACTGTGTCCAAAAAGGGACAGTTGGTTTGGCAGTTTGCCCTGGTGGGATGACTCCCAGGGAGTGTGAGCTTGTTTTTCTCCACCTTTTTCCATCCCTACTGCAGGAGACTCCTGAAGAGAGTGGAACCCACTAGCCCACTAGGTCTTTGTGTGTGTGACCCTAAATGCTGGAGTATTCTGTAAAACCTGAAATGTCTTTAGGAAGAAATGGTATTCCTAAGGTTAGGCAATAAGATCAGCATCCCCCAGGGCAGGAAAGTTACTGACTCGGGTGGGTGCAGGGTCAAGCATTCCATGTCTGGAATGGGTAAGGTGAGCACAGTGGGTGTATTGTTGGATTTATCAAGATGGAGGTCACTGGTGTCTTTGACAAGAGTAGATTCAGTGGAGTGAGTTAAATAGAGAAAAGGAGGTGAAGAAGTGGAGTAGGTCAGATAGCAGGGAGACAGGCCATCCATGGAAGGAGGAAGGCAGTGTACATGGTCTAGCTAACAAGATTGGTGGACTCATTGGAGTAATGACAGAGTCCCATCTTCTAAATGCTCTTCTAAACAGGCATAAATTGGGGGTGAGAAAAGGCAGAAAGTGGAGTGATTTAAGGAGAAAGGACTTAACAAAATTTTCCTAGTTGTGGCCAGTTGGGGTTCTGAGGTTGAGAGGTATATGGACTCCTTTGGGGTATCTGGGTGTGCACAGGGGAGTCATAACTGGAACTTGTAAGGAAAACAGTTCAGTCATTACTTATATGCTGATGCTTCCCAGTCTACCTGTAATCCAAAGACAACTTTTAAGCCCAGAGTTGTATATTCAAGTGCCCATTAGATCCCTCCATATCCTCTAGGCAAACCTGACTCAAAATCTCCAAAATTGAACTCATCATTTCCCCCTTAAAATCCACTATAAAAAAATTAAGATAGGGGCACCTAGGTGGCTCAGTTGATTAAGTGTCCAACTCTTGATCTCAGTTCGGGTCTTGATCTCAGGGTCATGAGTTCAAACCCCACATTTGACTCCATGCTTGGCGTAGAGCCTACTTTAAAAAAAAATAAAGAGAAAGGAGAAGTTCTGATAATAGTCTTGAGGGCTTGGAAGCAGATTTCCTAGGGAAATTTCTAGGCACCTCAAAGATACAGAGCTATGTAGTTAAAGTGAGACCTGTTAGTATGGTATATTACCCTGTAGCCAAATTCAGTAGCTCACATGCAGAGTTGGGTGGTTTGGGCTTAACTAGGATTGGCTTTTGCTGAAGTGATTTGATAAGCAGGCTAGAGAGGTAGGAAGTTGAGAACAGAGTGAAGGAATTAGTGAAGTGATGGGCTGTGGTATCTAAGCAGAGAAATGAAAGCAGAAAGGACCTGATGAATAATCAAAAGCTAAAAGGTTAATGGACTTCAGCTCCTGGTAGATTCAAAGAATGTGGGTATCATTGAGTAAGTGAGCTGGAGACTCTGGAAGTGGTGTTCAGCAAGCAGACTGGATGCTGCTGAGGCATTGAGGGGGTGCTAATATTGGAAACGTCAAGGTCTAGGGCATGCTGAGAGAAGGTGGCTGAGATGGGGTGGAGGAACAGATGTACAGGTCAAGGAACAATGCTAAGGTGCTAGACAGTCATTTGTGCAAATGTTGAAGTCACTGAGGATGATGAGGAGAGGAGATGTGGGGAGGAAGACAGTGATCAAGGGGATTACAATCTCTAATGAAGTAATAATTGTCTAAAAAATTCAAAAGATTCTGAAAAAAAAAAGCTGTCTAAAAATGGAGAGAGAGAATGGTCTAGGCTTCAGAGGAGTTGGGAATTTTGAGAGAAAGGAGGGGAAATGGTCTAGATGTGGCAATGAGGAGCAAAGAGGATACCGGCCCCATCTTTGGGAAATAAAGCAGATCTCACCTTGAGAGACCTGCGGGAAAGGTGTGCTTTCAGAAGCAGACAGTGTTCATAGATTCCCTTAGCTCCCACTTAGTGCTCTTAGGAGGGAAAGAGCAGTTGATCAGGGCACCATGTTGGAGAATTTCTACCAGAAGATCACTTGCCAGGCTGTTGTGGAAATGGAAGACTGGCTCTCTGCATCAATTCTGACCTCCTTACAGTATGTCTTCCTGTACTGGGGGGGCTGGAAAGGTGAAGAAGGAATTTCCCAGACTCCCTTGCAGCTAGGTTTCCAGATGTGCTCCAACTTCAGCTAAGCACACAAGCTTAAGTAGAATCCAGGAGGTAGAAATGAGGCAGAGGCCATGTTTCCATAGCGTCTGCTGACAGCACCGGTGATGGAGCTGTGGAGGATGGTGAGGGAGGCGTCAGGTTACCATGGGCTTTGAGTATATTAAGAGGCATTGCATGGGGCACTCATTTCAGCACTGCAGGTTGTAGTGGGCAGTGAGGTTGTAGAGTTGGCAGCAGCAGTGGAAACTTCCTGACTACAGTGGTTCTCTGATCATGGTAGTGGTTCCATGGCTATGGGCCCAACAGTTAGAATGGAGGTTTCTGGATTAAGCAGGATTTCCTTGTCATGGAAGAGGCAGCAGTCATTGGGATGGTCCATTTCTGCCATTTGAGAAAACTTAAGCTATTTTCTTCAAGTCTCTAGTGATTCTGTAAGCCATTCCGTACCCTGAAATAAATTGCTTCTACTTAAGGATTGCCAGAGTATGTTCACTATTCTACCACTGAACTCTGATGGGAACATGGAACCAAGTTAAATAGTGGAAACAAAGATGCCCTACAAACATAAAGTCATGCCTCAATATAAACCACTGGATCCCTAGGGAATAGGAATTTCCCAAGAGCAGGTCTTCTTAGTGTGCCCGGCATCATTTTGATGTCTCACATAGCTGTATGGTGCAGACTTGGTCATTGCATTGTGTAAATGAGGAAATTACAGCACAAAGAAGCTGCTTCTTTTTAAGGTCACACAGCAGGGAGATAGCAAAACCAGGTCTGATAAATTGTCATTATACTATGCTGTCCCATTGGGTAGGGACTGCTCTCTCTCAGAAACAAATACCTGAAAAAGTTCCTAAGTACAGAAAGGTGTTTTGTTTTGTTTTGTGCTAAGAAATATCTCTGGGGGTGCATTCTTATCTCTAAAAAACTTCAGTAAATTGGAGTAACTTTATTATGTGAAAGGTTAGATGTGCTTCCTTTTGGCCAACTTACTAACTCACAACGATTCCTAGATGGTAAGGATTTGAAGATGAGAAGGGATGTGGGAATCCTCGGCTCCCAAGAACGGAGAGGAAAAGAGAGGGCTATTTTAGTAAAGGAAAGTAAAGGTGCTGAGCTCGGCTGTACAGAGGGGTGATGTGACAGATGTTCAGTTAAGCTTGAAGTCTGAGGCAGAAGTAGAAGAAGTCATGGGCTCAGCGAAGAAATGGAAGATGGTAGGGGGAGAAGAGCCAGCACCACCTCTCAGAAGGTGTTCTGCACAAGGTCACCATCCCAGCTCCAGAGTGAGGAGAGTCCTACAGACGCAGGGTTGGCTGCAGTTTCTTGGGGGGAAGGGGAGGAGAGAAACCTACTTAGAACAGATGACAGGAAAGGAAAGCAAAATCAGGAAGCGGAGGAGAAAGTGACCAAGAACAAAGGCCCTTGCGGTGTGGTGAAGCTTTAATTGGCCCTTCTCAGCATTTTTCTCGACTCTGACCCGTCTGGTTCAGCCATCCCTGGACCTGATTGTCATGACCTTAATCTTGACACGGTCCTCCGGAGGCCACACGCCTTCCTTCAAGGCAGCACTTCCCTGTCACCCAGCTCGTGATTTTCTGTTTCTTTCGCTGCTAATGACACAGAGGCTTGGACCCAGGGTGTGTGAGGCTGGGCCAGCCGTGCAACTTTGGGAGAGTTACCCAACTTCTCTGAACCTGTTTCCCATCAGGAAAATGAGAAATATAATCATACTCATCGTATAGCTTATTTTATTTTATTTAAAGATTTTATTTATTTATCAGAGAGAGAATGTGAGAGAAAGAGCACAAGCAGGGGGAGCGGCAGGTAGAGGAAGAGAGGCTCCCCGCTGAGCAAGGACTTCCCCCCTCCAATGTGGGGGGCTATTGCAGGACCCTGGGGTCATGACCTGAGTCCAAGGCAGATGCTTAACCGACTGAGCCACCCAGGCACCCCATTTTCAATGAGATAATACATGAGAAAGGCCCATCAAAGGGCTTGGTACCCAGGAAGTTCTCAATCAACGCTAACTTTTGTTATCATTATTTAGTGCCCTATACTTTCTCTCTATACTCTTAGCTGGCAAGCTAGAAAATATTAAGATGAAAGAATCTGGATTCCTACTTGTTTCTCCCACTTACTTGCTATATGCTTTGGGAAAGTCTCCAGACCTCTTTTGGCCTCAATTTTCTTATCTCTGAAAGAGCACAGATGAAAAAGTTGAAATGAATGAGGTCTGTCCTTGGCAGGGTTTTGTAATTTATATTCCGAAGAGACACCCTTGGAAAGTCAGAGTTAATGCCTACCTTCCGCGAAGGTGGAGGCAGTATTCTGGGGCTCTGCGCCGAACCGGTGCAGAGCCTGGCTTCGCTTGTACCAGGCATGGGGTCAGATGCTGAGGGTAGGAGTGGAGAGGTTGATCTCAAGTCGCTGCCCTTCAGGTGCTCATGTCTAGTGGAAAAAATAGGAAGAAATACAAGGCTAATTTCTACCCACGGTGGTGCAGGCAGTAATGGCCGTGGCACAAGACAGAGATGGAGTGTGGAAAATCGATAGATTTGCTTGCTGCAGGGGTGGGAAAGGGCTTCACAGAGAAAATGAGAAAGAGCCCCTTTGCTGTTTGGTGGGAAAAAATATAGAACAAATAGAAAAACATACGGAGGAAAAAAAATCCTGTTTTGGCGCACGTGTGTTCTTCCGGTCCTATGTGTGACAAGACGGGGGACATAACCAAATGGAGATTAAAATTTGCATAGTGTGTTGTCGCTTGTTTTTCAGGTTTTAGCAAAATGCCCTGAAAATGAACAGGAGTTCATTGAAGGCAAGCAGGGAAATGGGGAGAAGGGGGCGGCAACCTTCCAAGCAGCCAGGACAGCATGGGAGATAGTAGCTTTCGCTTCGTACTTAAAAGTTGGTGCATTTCTTTGCCGCCTACAGTGCAGTAGTGACGGGCAATGATGCATTTTATCTGCACGGGTCTGAGTTTCAGGTTATAGGGACTCTGGCAGCAACTGGCTCTCTACTTACTCAGCACTAGAGAAGAACCTAGTTCAAAATCAAATAAGCCACCATGCTTCAAAGAGCCCCATAGCTCTTCCCTAGCACGGCGAGATGAAGGAGCTTCCGTGCAAGACAGGATTTGTGGCCCTCCAAAGGCCTGCTGTGCCCACATCATGTTTCAAGGAAGGACATTCCAAGAGGCTCCCTCTCCTTCGGGTTGTTAGACTCCGGCTATGTATGTCTCTGGGAACTCTGCAATTTCAGGCACAACCAGCTGGACCAGGGAGTATAGCCTGAGCTGTGACCGTCAGATGTGGGCTGGTCCCAAGGGAGGCCAGCTCAGGCCCAGCTTGTCTTGGTGCAAACCTTCCATGTTCCATGATGCTGGGTGTTCGGAGCTGGGTCACAGCAGGGTCAGACTGTCTCCACAACCAAGCATATCATTCCAGTTCTTCAAAGGACTCAATATCTGTTCTTTCCCTAAAAAGTAAGCCTCTGACTGATGCGGGGCTACCCCACTTCCTAGCCCGTCATTACACTGAATCCCCACCCCTGGGATGATCCATGTCTGATTCTTGCTTGAAATCCAAATGACTCAGTTACAACTGTTTTTCCTGACCTGACTTAATGGGGTGCTGGCCTGGCTTATACTGGCTTGTAAGAGCTGATAGTTAGGTTTTGGGGACTCTGATAAGGTAGTTATTACACACAGTCATTATTAAACATTGAATTATATATGTGTGTATGTATGGGTGTGTGTAACTAAATTATATTAAAACAAAAGTAATACATATTCAAAATTCATTTCTACCCAGTTATTTTATACATTTCGCTCTTATCTATGCCTTTGAGGTTATTTATATGTATTCCTATCTATATGTTATCTATATAATGGTGTGCTATGGCACAGGTCTCTTCCCAAGGTCTCTTCAGTGACTTCATGTCGGTAGCTTGCAATCAGGCATGGTGGGAGTATGGACCCCTCTGAAATCAGCAAATGTTACAAATCACGGCTTTCCCCCTTGCGAGCTGGTTGTTAGACCTTTACCAGCACACCGCTGCCTGCAGGCACTGGAGGAAAGTGGGCTTCCCGAAGGTGCATTATCAGAGAACACGGAAACCGTGCTCAATGCCCCGGCCAGTCAGCAGGGCCCGCAGGCAGGAAGCTGTTCTGTATTTGTCACCCACGTATTAATACAATTTGCCCACAGCAAAGGTTTCCCAGTCCGTTTCTAAGAGGCAGATACACTTGATTCGCCCGTGGGACTGTTATCAGCACGGCATTGCTGTTTGGCTTTTTACAATTTAATGAACGCGGAGCAGCCAGGATACCTCTTCTCGCTATCTGCTTGCTCCCCTGAAGCACTGTCTGAGCAGAAACTAGGGAAGTGCTCAGTGCCTGGGCCACTTGCTGCTAAGGGCAGGACGGCGTGTGGACCCAAGCAGACTTCATGGGGAAACAATTCCACACCGCCCCTCCCCGCCCCAGCTCCATGGAGAAGATAGTGCTGAGACCCCCCCTGCCCTGCCTTGCCAGCTGTGCACCAGATGCCAGGCAGTCCATGGGCTGGCCCTTTCTCCCCAGAGGTGTAGGATGGGATTACTTGTGATGTCACAGAGAACATTAGTTAACTGCTCTGTTGTAATCTCCCATATCCACACCCGGGCTGCTGGCATGGGTGGAGGTAGCGAAGCGACCGGCAGCCTTTAAATAAGACCCTGGTTATCACTGCAGAACAGTATATCCCCCGAGCAATGGACGGGGAAGCCTCACAGTGCTGCCATGTGTCCGCTCGCCCCTGAGCTGGTCGGTGTGGACCAAGGAAGGGAACAGACCTGGCTTGGAGTGAGGAGTGGAGAATGGCAGGAGGTGGGCTGGGAAACTTTCAGGGGCAGTGGGAAGCACTTTGCTTTTATTTCTGAAATAAACCCACAGAATCCAAGTGACCCTGAGGCTTAGGAGTACTTTTTGTAAACAGGATCCCAGGTGGGGAAAGGTCCTGGCCTAAGTGTGAGGGGCCTCAGTATGCAGACAAGGTCAAGGGGACGGGCTTGGAGGCCAGCATTTAGGTTCATATCCCAACTCTGTCCTCACCATCTCAGTCAGGTTCAGCTTCATCATCTCAACCAGGGAGGAGAATAGTAATCCTGGCCACATAGGGTTGTTCTGTGGATTAAATACAGAATGTAAAAAGCCTGGCCCCTTGTCAGTGCTCAATAAATAGTGGGGCCAATGGACAGGGATGGGAGAAGAACATTTCACAGTAAATTCTTTCATATTGGTTGCATTTTTTTTTTGAAGATTTTATGTTTATAGTACCTATTTTTTAAGGTGAGAAAAATAATGCTCCACAAGAAAAGTTGTCATGGATTGGAAAAAGGATGAGAAAGTTCCACAAATCTCCCTCCTAAGAGTCATTTTACCTGACCTGTAAAAGAACAGCACCAGTATCACTGGGTGTTTGTGAAGAAGGTTCAGCCCAGTGCCTGACATGTGGTTTGCTTGCCCTTATTAATGAAAAGCCCATGACCCGAGGTCCTGCATATAGCCTGCTCTTCTAGCCTTATGTCTGCCTTCCTCAGAACCAGTATTAGGGAAATCTCTACAGAGTGGGGAGCCAGTTCTTAGCAGGGGAACCCCTGCAACTGGTCTTGGCAGGAACCTCAGGGCTCATTGCTGAGTCTGAGCCTCCTAGACGGGATGGCTGAAGTCCCTAGGGTCACCAGTTTCTCGAAGGTTCCAGAGGTGCTTCTGGCTTGTCCCGACTCTGGTAACCTGTAGGCAAGAGTGCAGGATTTAGGAAGACAAAGGGAGCTCTGGGATCTTTTTGTTGGGCAGGAATGAAAGGTCTGGCAGGGAAGTTAGGAGGCATGGGCTAATTGTGGGAGGGAAGGCTTAAGTGGTTGAGAAGCTTTCCACTGCAATTCCACTGTAACCTCCTTGAGGTAACTGAGAAATCCAGGGGCATTGGGTTTCAGGCTCAGCTGGATCCAGGGATTCAAACAATGTTACCATTTCTCAGTTCCATTCTCCTTATTGGCCTCCTTCCCAGAGAAGGTGACTGCCCGGGGCTCTATGTGTGTACCCTGGCAGGTTCAAGCCCAGTGAGAGGTGAAAGGTCATTTCTCTGCCAGCCACCATGGAAATCCCAACACAACTTTTTGACTTAATCAGGTCCCAAGCCCATTCTTGAACCAATCATGCTGTCAGGGGAATTTAATCAGAGGTAACTGAATTCTACCCAAAACCCATGGGGCAGTAGGAGAGAGCAGCATTCACCAGAGGGAAATTGAGGCACCATCAGCAAAGTGGATAAAGAGGTGGAAACGCAGCCATGTCCACTGCACAGGGAAGCCCCAAAAGTCAGAAGTTAATGGTGGTGGTTCAGTAACAAGTCCCAGAGCCTCCTGGGCTTTCTCTCTGTGGGGCTCTTTGACCAGTAGTTTTGGATTGGCTTCTGGCTTCAGGGTTGTTTTCAGGTCATAAAAGCACTACCCTCCTCCACCCTGCGGAGGCAACTAAGAACCTCACCTCCCAGTAGGCTCTTAAGAATAGCCTCACTATTCCCCCTACTGTATCAGCGGGGGCTTGTGTCCAGTTCCCAGAAGGACACATGGAAATGACAGAGCCATAGACGGGAAGGACTGCATGGAGGTCCCACCCAGGCACTGTGACTCTCCTCCTCAGCTAAGATCCCTAGACCCAGAGAAGCAGAAGAGCCTCTAGCTCCCATGCAGCATGCTGGCTTGGCTCTGAAGAGCAGCAGTGATCAATGGTGGCCAAAGGCAGGAAGGCCCTCACCAAAATGTTCCAGACCAGACATGATCGGAACCTTCAAATGGCTCCAGTGGAAGGAGGGAGGTTCCTGAGAACAAGCCTTCAGGATGGCTTAAATTGAATTTGCCATATTTCTCACCATCTTGGTGATTGGGAAGTTGGAGTTAGATTTCATTTGATTGAGCAAAACAAAATCATGTGATGTTTACTTCAGAGCATTTGAGTGGAATGAAAATCAAACCTACCTGACCAGTATTTACAGAGCTCATCCTTCACTACAAGGCTGGATCAGCTTTTACATAAAGGATCCTGTTGAAGGGTCTTTGGAGATGGGGAGGCCTTCTCTTTTGTGACTATTTCCCTTTGTTTCTCAGCCTTCCTGAAAAGGGAGTTATCCTGCAGTGTTACATGCAATCTTCCCCTTTGCTCTTAGCCTGTCCTCATTGGGGACGGAGATCGATTCTTTACTTTTAGTCATCCTGCTTAAATTCTTCTGTTCCTCTCCTAGGCTGCAGAAGCAGGATCTTGTTATGGGTTGAACTGTATTCCTCACGTCACACCCTCCCACTGAAAAAAAGATACACAGTAGCCCTCATGCCCAGTATCTCAGAAAGTGGCCTTATTTGGAGATAGGATCTTTACAGAGGGAAGGAGTCAAAATGAGGGTCCTAATCCAACAGACTGATGTCTTTATAAGGAGGGGAATTTGGCTACAAAGACAGTCACTCAGGCACACAGGGAGCACCATGTGAAGAGACATGGGTGAAGATGACCTGCTCTTCCCTCACAACCCTCAGAAGGGACCAACCCTGTCGATGCCTTGGTCTTGAACTTCTAGACTCCATAATTGTGAGATCATGAATGTTTATTGTTTAAGTACTTTATAGCACTTTGGTGTGTGGTACTACACATGATGTTTGTAAAACTTTGTTACAGCAGTGCTAGCACACTGACAGAGAGTGCAGTGTCCTTGAAGATCTTTACTTGAAGAGCACCTTTCTTTTTCATTTTTTTTTTAGATTTTATTTATTTATTTGACAGAGAGAGAGAGAGAGAGAGTGGGAGATCACAAGCAGACAGGAGGAGAGAGGGGGAAGCAGGCTCCCTGCTGAGCAGAGAGCCTGATGCAGGGCTCAATCCCAGGACCCCCCGAGATCATGACCTGAGCTGAAGGCAGAGGCTTAACCCACTGAGCCACCCAGGCGCCCCCAAAGAGCACCTTTCTTATTCTAATCTCTGTTGGTTGTAAGAGAGGAAACCTAACTCAAATTGGCATACACATAAGGGAATCGAGTGATGCCGGTCATTGAAAAGCTGATTCCTGCCAGGGTGTCCCAACTTCAGGTGTGGCTGGGTCAAGTGTTAATATTCCACCCGTCTCTCTTTGCATCCCTTGGGCAGGCTTTTTCCATGATGGCTGCTGGCAGCCTGAGCCTTGCCTCCTATGAGCTTGGTAATGACAGTGGAAAATGCTGGCAGGAGAATCCAGGGGAGAGCAGTTGATTGGCCCAGCTTAGGCCAGGTGCCCATGATGGGACATTTCCGCTTAGCCCCATATTGAGTGTGTTCTCTCTGGAAAAGAAGTTCTGTTCCCCAGTGAAGGGGCATGATTTGCTGGCCAGGGAAAACCAGCACGTGTCCCACCAAAGTGCTTCGTGATGGTTGTTTGGCTAAGCACGTGGGCCCCGGAAGCAGGTGGCCTGGGTGCCAGCCTCGGTGCCATCAATTACCAGCTGGGGGAGTTCCTTGGCCTTAAACAAAAATGAGAGCATTCCTCTGTTTGGAGGTTATGGGGAACACTGACTCTGTGTAACCACGTACAGCACTCCACAGCACTTGGCACGCAGAGCCTTCCTAATGCCTGTGTTTTCTTCTCCAGGTTCTCTAGTATGTCTTGACTGTGGGGCCCTGTGTTAGTCTGGATTCTTCCAGAAACAGATGCCAAGATGGGATTAAACATGCAGGGATTTTATTATGGTAAACATTTGTGAGAGAAGTTGGGAAGGGAGCTAAGGTGCCTAGGGAGCCCTCAGACCATGAGCCAGTCTGGCCCAGAGAGGAGGAGAAAAAAGAGGGAAGGAGTGTGGAGTGGCCCCCTTTTAGACCTCCGTGTTGTAGCAGAGTCCTCTAGACGCAGTAGGCCATCCAGGGAGTCCACAGGGTCTCCCTGGCACGGGCCTGCGTTGGTATGCTGGTCACACTGACTGGAGGCTGGGAGCAGGCTTATCTTCACAGCCCTGGAGATCCCTCTAGGCCTTGAGTTCCTTGCGGGGCCCTGCCTTCCCCCACTTGCTGTTAACTCTGAGACCCACATAAATATTCCTAGTGTTTGTGACCAGCAAGCAGGAGCGGTTTGTAGCCCAGATGTGGGGCCAGCGGAGTTTCGAGGCTGGTTTGCTTACAGGGACGAGAGCTCCAGAGTATTCTTCTCAATGTCCTTTCTTTGTAGAAATTAATGAAATGGCTCCATCTGAGCTTGGCCAGCTGCTCCACACTTTTCTCTCTGAGCAGAAAGTCCTTTCATGTGGAAACTGCCCCCAATGCCTTCCCAACTTTGTACCCCCCTCCCCAGCATCTAAGAATCAGTCCCCTGCAATGAATGGCTCTCTTGCCAATAAACCACCAAAGCTACAAGTGAAAATCAAAGAACATTTTTAATGAAAAAGAACCCTTTACATCCCTTTTTCTGCAAACCCACTGCAATAACTTTGAGCTCGTTAGTGACATTTAAACCCTTCTAGATATTCCGAGGCTAGAGGGAGGCTGTTCTTGCAACATAGTCTCAAATAGTAAAATCTCTTTACATTTTACCTGTGACCTTTCCTTTCACATAATGTCAACAATATATAAAACAAATGTTTGAAGTTGCCAAGACAGGTCTGGGCGCTTGGGTAACCAGTGTTTCTTGCCATTATCCACTTTCATTATTCAGTAAGTGTCTTTGGAGTACCTTTTTTTTTTTTTTTTTTACAAGGTTAATTTGCCTATGTATGTCTCTTTTGTACTTCATGCTATCCAAGCATGGCTCAAACTCACTTTTCTTTTTTAAATAACTATCCTCTCACATTATGATAGCATTAAGAGGGATTTCTTAAATTAAGCATCCTGACTTCCTTGGTGAAGCATGGGAGGGATGGCTGGTATTTGAAAAACAAGTCAGTCCAGAACAAAGAAAGCAAGGTTCTCTTCTGCATGGATGAGTAATAGGCAATAGATTGCTTCTTGGCAATCTTGTTTGGAACCGACATCTAAGCATTTCTAAGCATCTACGAGTGCAAGAATTTTGTCTGCCTTATTTTGTTTCTTCCTCACAGCATCCCTGGATATTAAGGGTTAAGGTTCCCATTTTCCAGATGAGGAAAGTGAGGCTCAGAGAGATGGGTTAACTGGTCTATTGTCTTTGGGTTAGTAAGTCGCAGGGCGGCATCCTGCTCTCAGCACTGCCTGAATGCTCAGTCTTCCTCTCCCTCTCCCTCTGCCCCTTCTCCCTGCTCTCTCTCTCTCTCTCTCTCAAAATAAATAAATAAATCTTAAAAAAAAAAAAAAAAAAAAAGCCCTCCTCATCCCACATGATCCCCTTGTGCAGCTAGGGGTGTTGGGGAATGATGGCTCTGAGAGACGTAAACCCAGCTCCGGAGGCAGAACTTGGCTGGAGCTTGGAGGTTTAGTTTGAAACATTATATCTTCTGCACATGGACTGGGCTACAGTTGTGCTGCTTAGGGAGGGAGAGAAAACAAAGGTGTTGATGGTTAAAAGGGGATGGGTTAAGTTTGGGCTGGAGAAATAAGCAAGATGTGCTTCCTGCCAGGAAGGGAAAGTTAATAGACGTGATTTGTGTTATTCCCCAAATCCACCCATCCTTTTGGTAAGGGCACTCTGATCGTGTTTAGGGGGGAGCCAAAACCCCTCCCTCACTCTGTGGAAGACATAGTCATGTGACCCAGGCCTGGCCGGTCAGGACATGGTATCCCCCAGCTCAGTGATTTGTTCAGGATGGACACAGGACCCAAGCCAACCAGCCAGGTCTCATCAGCCCAACTGGATGCTTTGGTTGGATTTCCAAAGAGATGTACTCTTTCTTTTTTCCCCTGAGACTTGGATCTGCAAGAGCGTGGAGCTGTCGGGAGGCATCTTGGTTTCATAAGGGAAGAGTGTGTCTAACAATGGAGTCAACACAGATATGAGAGAGAGCTGAGAGATAGAGGGAGACCAACTCCTGCATTGTTTGGGTTTTGGACCAGTTGAAACTCTGCTTATAAACTTCATAGTTATGAAAGACAGTAATCTCCCTTTGTGCTCAAGACAGTTTGCTTTGCCTTTTTTTTTTTTTTTTTTTTTTTTGTCACTTACATCTGAAAAGAATTCCAACTGACCCAGGATATCAGACATCAGACTCACATGAATCTAAATAAAGGAAATACGCTTTTCTGGTAGCAATTACATCTACTCATTCATTCCATAAATATTTATTGAGCTTCTGCTATGTGCCATTCACTCTCCTACGTGCTGTGGGAGATTCAGGAGCAGCTCTCAAGGGACAGATGGCCTGATTGAAAGAGGATTTCAAGCAGAAGACAAGGGTAAAACAAGGTGGGAAGGGAAGATGTCCCAAGAGTTGTAGATCATATGCTAGAGGGATCCAGTGGGGGAGCACCCACACCAAGGGAGGGCTTCTCTTCCAATCACGGGACCATTTCTTACGTCCTCTGAATCCAGATGCTTAGCTCAGCACTTGGCACAGGATGAGTGCTCAGTGAATCCTCAAAGGATGAATGGCTTTGTGGAGGGTGTAACACTAAGCAAGAGGACAGCTGAACTCTTGATCCAGGCAACAAGGCAGCAAGGTGGGAAGTCACAGACCCCTGCCCGTGGTTCCTGTTGACTCAGTGCTCCGGTGGAAGAGGGGAAGCTTTACTAATCAAAGGGCAGAGGAGCTAATACACTTCCAACTGCGTGTTCAGCAGCCAACTGATTTTTATCTTCAGGTTGTATGGGAACTTCCCAGGATTAATCTTTGTCCTTGGGTTTCTTGATAAATATCCCCCCCCTCCACTTTTTTTAAGAAAGAGAATTGTCATGATTGATTCTTTTCTTGATTATCATTTTTCTGTGCTTACAAAATTTTCACTGAGTACGTACAAGTATAAAGAAGAAACAAAGTCATAATTCTGCCACTAAGAGATAACCACTGCTAACGCGTGCACACACAGAGATGGAACTGTACTGATTTAATCCACTTTCCCATTATGTCATATCTTTCCTTGTCAACAAACAGAGCTGTACATTATTGTTTTAATGGCCACTGAGTATTCCATTATAGGGACGAACCAAAATTAATTGAACCAATTTTCTGCTGTTGGACATCTAGGTTGATTCTAGTTGTACGCTATTATAAAAACACTGAGTGAATGAACATCCTCATAGCTTAAATAGTGTACATTTTAAATCATTTCTTTTGGATAAATTCCTAGAAGTGGAATTGCTAGGTCAAATGAAATGAATGCTTTTAAAACTCTGTGACACACTCTGCCAGTCTGACTTCTGGATTTTACTCTCAAAAGGGCCTACTCCTCTACTCTCTCCAATACTGGTTGTTACCATTTTTCTTTCTCTTTTGTGCCTCTGAAGGGCAAGAAGGTGTAACCTTGCCAACAGTGTTGGGCAGAGGGTCATGATGGTCCGTCCTGTCCCTTCCCATACAGCTCCCTGACAAGGAGACCTTTCTCCTAGACATGGGTCTGATGAGAACAGCAGGCGCCCCCTGTAGGAGCCCAGCCCTTAGGTTTAGAGAGGCCAGGAGCCTCAGTTTCCCAGTTTCAGTTTCCAGGAAAATTACCTCCTTCTTCCATTAGTACCAGGACACTATTCTTCTGAGAGCTCAGGGTTCCAAGTTCCTGACACAGTGTAGATACTAGAGAAGGGTAAACGTGAGGACCCAGGAGCTGACGGGGAAGAACTGGGAGTTTTCAAGTGACACGGTGACAGTAAAGTCTTTCATCATGCCACAGTCCCACCTGCTTTCAAGAGATGCAAGCAGATCAGGCATGATTGCAGCATGAGTTTTGTTAGAACAAAGCCTAGTTTATTCTTGCCCTAATTACTATTTTTCCCTCTTTCTCACCATGAAAATTTAATGCTACACTCTCAGCAAGGAGGCTTTTTCTTAATTGATGGGCACTCCATTAAGTGAACCATCTCAGGGGATGCCAGATGATAGCCACGAACAGACTCAGTGTGAACAAGCCCCCTTAACCAAGAGGTGTTCTCCTGGAAGTCTGAAGGCCAAATCTGGAACCAGTATCCCTTGATCATCTGACAACTAATGACTGAAGGCCCGTGTTGAGTCATACCATGAGCTGGCACAGAGTTAGTTCAGGAAGATCATCGTTGTCCATGTTCTCTTTTTTATTTTTAAAAAATTCAATTTATTTATTTGAGAGGGAAAAAGAGAGAGAATGAGCTGGGGGTGGGGGTGGTCAGAGGAAGGGGAAGGGAGAAGGGGGAAGCAGACTCCGTGCTGAGTGGTGGAGCCTGATGCCCACCCATTCCAGGACCTGAGATCATGACCTGAGCCAAAGTCAGATGCTCAATCCACTAAGGCAGCTAGGCACCCCACCCATGTTCTTTTAAAAGAATGTTCTCCAAATTTCTGGAGCGCCATCATACCGAAGTTCTACGGTATAGGGAAAAATCCCAGTCCTTGGAGTTATGTGGACCTGGACTTCATTCTTGTTTGGATGGAGTTGCTGACATTCATCATTTCTCCTCTTGGAAACACAGCCTCCTCATCTGTGAAATGGGGATGGTAATGATCTCAACTTTGTAGAGATGTGAGGACTGAGCAAGGTGACCTGTGCAAAGTGCTTAGCATAGACCTTCATGCATAGTCGGTACTCAGTCAATCTTAGCTCTGTACAGGTGATTATCATCTGTAAAATGGAGAAAATGATGCTAATCATAGAGAGCGATTTTAAAGATGAAAGGAAACAAAGCTTGTTAAGAATGTGGAACCTGGAAAGTTTCATGAAATGGCCTTTTTGGGTTAATTCTCTGTGATAGAAATATCACCCTCAAGAAGTGAGGAATGTAGAGGGACAGGAAGATGCAGGTCTAAGGGAGCAGTTGAATTTTTTTCTTAAAAGATTTTATTTATTCATTTGACAGAGAGAAATCACAAGTAGATGGAAAGGCAGGCAGAGAGAGAGAGGGGGAAGCAGGCTCCCTGCTGAGCTGAGAGCCCAATGCAGGGCTCGATCCCAGGACCCTGAGATAATGACCTGAGCCGAAGGCAGCGGCTTAACCCACTGAGCCACCCAGGCGCCCAGCAGTTGAATTTTTGAAACAGAAGTTGTAGATGTTACCTTTAAAGTAGGCTCCTCTTCTTGAAGAGTTTCCAGTAAATGTGCAACTGGGAGGAAATAACTGCTATTTGAGAACACGAAATATCTGTAGTTGCTTTTTGGATGATAGAGTAACAGTGGAATTCATGTGGCGAAAAAGAGGAAGTCTTTTAGTGATGAGAGAAAAGGGACCAGTGACCCAAGGCCTCAAACAGATGACAACTAGTACGGGAGTCTTAGTCAGGGGCCAGCTGATGGATTCTCAGTAACCATCCCTGCCCCGCATTCTGCTGGTGTCCCTCTCCGACCTCTCCCACCTCTGTTTAGTGCTGTGGTTACCTTCTGTTGACTCCAGATTCGAGGCAGGTCTAGTATACACAGAGTCTGGATTGATGGCACCTGGGAAATGAAAGTGACGTAGCTTTGCTCATGCTTGAGAAGAAGGGGCTGGATGTGTGAGTTCCAAGCAGGAACTCAGAGCAAGAGGAGACCAGAACCTGTGTCCTTGAACTGTTGGGAAAGCTTTGGGCCTGTCACCAACAGGGGAAGGACACTGTAGGTCATCATAGTTGGCTGTTAAAATAAAGGGTGACTATCCCAGAAGGTTGAGGAAATTCGAATAAATTCAGATAAACCTTCAGGACAAGTTATTTTATTAAGTAGGTTTTTAGGAAGGTCTCCTGGAATCCAAAGTACTTGAAAACAAAACAAAACAACATGCAACATATGCACAAGTGTCTGGAGAGTACCAGGCGCCAATTTTTTTTGAGAAGCCAAAGCTATTGGCGATTTCTGCCATAATAGAGAGATGAGTTTTGAGGACTCAAAAATGTGTGTACATCAGCCTCAAACATGGTTTCCAAAATGCTTTTCTACTCACAGAGGGACCAATTTGGCACCCGGGACACACATTTTCTGTGTGCTACCCCAAGCTTTGGCATCATAATTAATGAAGAGGAGCTCAATGATGAATTAGAACATTCCCTTTGGGGATAAATTACCTGTCATTTAAAACACAAACTAGAAAGTCCTTATTTTGCCAGTTGGTTGTGTAAAAGCCACCAGCCTTCTCCAGATTTGAGCCAGGCTGGAGTGAATGGATATTTGTTGAAGAGGCAAGAGTGTCCTGGATTTTTTCCCCTTAGTAATCTAGCTGGATGATTTCCTCCTTCCGCTTGGCACTGCAAGGGATTGTTAAATATATCACATGGCAAAATGGGAAGGAGGAGGAGGGAAGAATATGGGAATTGAGAGAAACCTCACGAATCCACGACCTACAAGTCAGAAAGAGAAACGTGGGGAAAACGGGAGCAACACTTAGTTTCAAGCAGGGAAGAAGAGAAGAAGTAGGATAATTAAGCATAAAGATTTGTAACAATAATGTGCAAATAGCTGATGTTTTACTAGAACCTACTATTTCTAGCACTGGGCTAGCAAAGTCGGCCATGTAGAGCATGATTGTTCCCTGTTCTGCTGGAGCTGCCCCTCTTGGCTCTACTTCATTGAGGTAGGTAGCTGCGGCAAAGGTCATGTCCACTGCCAGGCTGGGACATCCCCAACTTCACCTGGCATGACTCTCTTGCCTATCTTTCCCCTTCGGTCATTCTGGAATCATCTCAGTTCTTCCATCCTGCCAGGTTGTCCTCATCCCTGCTGGTCTTCATTCCTACTCTCCATGGCCTAGATGTTCTTTGTGTGGCTCTCTCCATTTCAACTCCCTTCGCTGGGGAAGCTTCGCTGGGGAAACTCTCCCTTCGCTGGGGAAGCTTCCCTAATCCCAGACTGGGTTTGATCCTCCTGCTAGATGTTCCCATATTCTCCTGTATTGTTTAATTCATAATTAGTAACTATTGGCCTCAGATCTGTCTTCCCTACTGCTCTGTGGGTCCATGAAGGCTGGTACAGAGTCTATTTCCTTCTTTAGCTCCTCGGCCTGGGCCTGGTTCATATTAGAGACTTGATAAACATGGGAAAGCAAAAGGTTAATTCCTTATAGCCTAGAAGATACAAGTCTTAATTGAATTTCATTTTTAATCTTTGATTATCAGTCCTTTTTTTTCCTGCTTCTGGGACATCTAGCTTTTTCTTTATTAGTACATCTAGTTTTTACCCACATCACTCAGGCAAAACAAAGGAGAAATGCAGCCAAAGAAATAAGCAAATTTTCTTCTGACATAATAAGCAGGTCTTAAGAGGATGGAAAATTTTCTGGAGAATCGGTAAAGATGTTGCTCTAAATCTGAGACTTGGACAGACACTTCATTTTAAACCTCGTATTATTAATCTATGATGATGACTTTTCTCATTTCTCACATTTGAGAAGGAAATACCCATTGTTATTGTGACTTTAGATTACATGCAAGAAAATCTTCGCTAGAAGAATGTAAGCAAGAAAATATGCTTTCATGATGCTGTTGTGTGAGGCTGGATCAGTGAGGGGAGGTGATTTCTATGTAAAGGGCACACACTTGAGTGCCAGGCAGCACCTAGATTTACTAGCCTGAAGGAAAATTAACCAGTGCCAGAGTCTATTCTACCACAGAGTGTCAACAGAATGAAATGCAATCTTCTTTAACATGGCCTTCCAGAAACTACAGCTCCCTGCTGATGGTTAACATAGGCACTGACCGAAAATGGCGGTCACCGTGTTTGCAGGTGATTTCATTAAACTGAGCAGTGGCTAAAATTGCTGGTAACCACGTGAGGATCTAATGGGGCAGGAGAAGAGGTTCAAGAGCATTTGAAGACCCACAGGCCAGGATTTCACTGTACAGCCTACAACAGAGGGGACCTTGGGCAGGTCGCTCATCTGCAGACTTCACTTTCCTCTCTGCAAATGGGTTTAATAATACCTCCAGGCACAGGGTTGCTCCGTAGAACACGCAGGAGGACCTGGCTCTAGTAAATGCTCAGCAGGGGAAATGGGTATGCCCCTCTGTTCCCTCAGCTGTCCTGGAAGGCCACAGGTCCCTAACCCAGAGGCATGTGGTGAGGGAGTCAGGAGAAAGTCCAAGCTGGGCTCTCCAGTTGAGTCTCAATTTTAAAGACAGTCAGCAGAGTTAGGAAACTGTTTTCTTCCACTTTCCAGGTTTGGTTTATTAGGAGCAGGACCCTCAGAGGATTCCTA
Organism: Neogale vison; assembly: GCF_020171115.1. NCBI lineage: Eukaryota > Metazoa > Chordata > Mammalia > Carnivora > Mustelidae > Neogale > Neogale vison. The sequence continues at coordinate 201,697,951 of NC_058096.1, read as the reverse complement.
GGGCCATTAGGAAGTTCAAATACTGTCTTGAGAACAATGCAAAGACTTGTGTGTGTCAATTTTTCCTCCAACTAAATGCACTTAAGAGAGCATGGGGCGGGCAAGGAGACTACAATGAGAAAAACATTGAAAGGAAAAGCGGGGGAAGGTTGTGAACCAGGCTGACCAGAGATTACTTAAAAAATTTTTTTTTTCTTTAAATCAGTTAGATCACCAGCCGCTTTGTTCGCCTGGCAGCTCAGAGGGGAAGCATGTTTCTGTGGACAGTCAGGGCGTCCACACCCGCGGCTGTGAGTCCACAGGGTGCGCGGGGGACCCGGGACCTGGGTGTGCGAGCTCAGGGGTGACCCTACACGACCTCCAGATGCCCCCTTGGGTGGCCCCTGGAGCCTGGGCGCTGAGCTTGCTCTCTGGAATCGCCAGCCCGCCACTAGTTGCGCCACATCCTTGCTGATGGCTTTTCTTCCCCGCGCCCCCTGCGACAGGGCACCGCCCGGCTCTCTCCGCTGCTCCCACCTGGGTCCCGAGACCCGGTTTCTGAACCCCGACGTCCCGTCCAGCGAAAAACCAAAGCGTTCCAACATGTGGCCAAACGGCCACCCGGCAAGCCCGCGACAGGCCCCCTGCAGGTCCGGAGATGGGAGGCACTAAGCGCTCTTGAGGGCAGCAGTGAGTGCCCCAAGCCCATCCCCTGCCCCGCCTCCCAGCCCCGGCCCCCCCCCCCCGCCCCGCCCTGCCCAACCCCGAGTCCCTGGTTTCTAGCAGCGGACGTGTGTGTGTGCAGTCTGCCGGCAGTTCTAGGCGATTTGGAGCTACCACCCCAGCGTTTGTTAAATGAAGGAAGCTTTGCATCCCGTAAAGCGCAGACAGCAGCAAGTGACTGCAGCCAGCCTGGGAGAATTCGTGCGTCTCTGGTTGAACCCAGTCTTCGGAGCACCTTCCTGGCGCCAGACTCTGGGGTGTGACTTGCATGTGTCTCATGCAGCCCTCCTGGTACACCTCGCAGGTGGGTGCATCACGCCGCCGCCGCCCCCCCCCCACCAACGCCGGCGTCACAATGAACAGGGAGGGGCTCAGGAACTAATACCTGGTTTTCCCAGCGGCCATCCCTCTAACTTTTCTCTTGGGGAATTTTCTTCCCTTACTCCCAGCAGGTTTGCATGGGGGCAAGCTCATTCCCATGAGGATCAGATGGGTAAGGGGCTCCATTGACCCAAGTCCATCCATACATCCTACCCAGGCCATGGGGACTGGGGCAGGGCAGGAGTGTCACTGGCAGGGGCTGCGGAGCGCTAACCAAGCAATGGCCCTTCTGTTGGAGGAGAGTCGTTTCCTTTGACTCAACTGGGATAGGGGATGAGATGCTGTGTTTGGAGGCGGAGGGAGGTGAGGAGAAAGCCAGCCCAGGGTGAGAGACTCCGGACTTAATTTATTTAAAGCTTCCCAGCTTTTTAAAGAAAGGAAATTTTATATCCTTGTCATAAAAAACAAAACTGAATGGCTTGTCATACATGACTATATTGAAAATAAAACCATATCCTTAAATTCTTGTTTGATCATGCTGCTAACTACAGTTGAACCTAAGGCTCATTTTCTCTCTCCCTCCCTTTCTTTCTTTCCTCCTTCCTTCCTTCTTTCCTTTCTTTCATCTGATTATTTGAGAGAGAGAGAGAGAGCTAACAGGGACAGTAGCAGAGGGAGAAAGGACAAGCAGACTCCCTACTGAGCACAGAGCTCGACTTGGGGCTTAATCATGACCCTGAGATTATGACCTCAGATGAAATCAAGAGTCAGTGGCTTGGTGGCTTAACTGACTGAGCCACCCAGGTGCCCCGTTCTCTCTTTCTGAAGATTAGATTCTACAAGTTATTAGAGAGATGTCAAAGACTATCCCCAAATGAGGCTTGTTCCTGGAGTAATATGAAGGATTAAAAGAGAATCCATTTAGTGACATGTTCACCTTCCACCCAAATCTTCTCACAGGTCTCCCTTGGTAGGTGTCTCACACCAGAGGCAAAGTATCCATACTTAGTAGAGATGATATACATTAAGAAACACATCAGGGGCACCTGGGTGGCTCAGTTGGTTCGGCATGTTCCTTCGGCTCATGTCATGATCCCGGGATCCTGGGATTGAGCCTCGTGTGGGGCTCCCTGTGCAGTGGGGAACCTGCTGCTGCTTCTCCCTTTGCCCCTCTCCCTGGTCTCTGTCTCTCTCAAATAAATAAATACATAGAATCTTAAAGAAAGAATGAAACACATTAAACATGGAAGGTTCTAGAAAGATCGTTTTATGAAGGATCTATTGCAGATAGAATTCTCCTACCTCTGGCCATTTGGAATGGCCACCCAAGACCATACCCTACAGCTTATAAAATTAAAAAAATATTTAAAAAAAATTCATTGTATATTGAATGCCTAGATGCAAAGCAGAACTATAGCCCTATGTTTAATGTTTTTTTTCCTAAGTAAGTAATTTAGCCCCTTAGTCATAGATTCTTTTTCTGTATATTATTAATAATAGACTAGTAGCCTGTGCTAGACACAGGCTACCACAACCCTCTAATTTACTAGTGGGGACACCCACTAGTAAAATCTAGTGAGCCTACTGGACTGGTGGGGGGGTGGATACAGTTTTAAGGTAGAAGAGACAAAGAGGTGGCACTTTCTTCATGTATCTCTCATGACCTCCACCATAGCCTCCTTCTGCACCAGTTCCTGGTACTGACTGCTTTAACAGTTGACTGGTTAGCATTATTTTAGCATGAAGGCCATATCGTCTGAAATAATTCTGAGTTATCTGCTAGATAGAGCTGAGGCATTTCAATAGGAATGCGTCCATGGGAGACATGCTCTGTCATGAATGAATTTATTGGTTAGTGTATAGTCATATATTGCTGTGTAACAAATCATCCCAAAATTAGGGGCTTTAAAAAACAACAACGTCGAAGTTTCTGCGAATCAGAAATCTGGGCACAGCTCAGGTCCCGCCCACGCTGCAGTCAAGGGGTTGGCTGAGGCTGTGGTCATCTCAGGGCTCCACAGTAGAAGAATCTACTTCCCAATCTCACTGACTTAGTGGGTGGGAGGACTCAGTTTCCTGTGGGCTGTGGGCTGTGGGCTATAGGCCAGTTCTTTACTGGCTGTTGGGTAGAGAACACCTTTAGTTCCTGGCCTTTCCATAAGGACCTTTCCATAGTGTAGCTCAGAACAGCTTGCTTTATCAGAACAAGTGAGAGAGAAGACAAGAGAAGTATCAACAGACCAAAGTTATGGTCTTGTGTGAGTTTGAGAAGTGACATTCCATCACTCTTGCCACATTCTTTGCCCAAGAAACGAGTCCCCATGTCCAGCCCATATCCAAGGGGTGGGGATCAAAGACGAGTATGAATACCAGGGCAGAGATCACTGAAGCCAACAGAAGGCTGTCTATCACATTTAGTTCATTCATTCAATCTAGAGCTCTCCGGGCACTGGACATTCACCTTTTTCAACGCATAAAGCTAAACTAGTTTATCTCGGTCACTCAGATCTAAACTTCATGTTCCATGGGAATTTTTTAAGGATTAGAAATTGGGATTAGAACTATTGCTACTTTCCTATTTTATAATTTCTCACCCTGTTTGAGAAAAAAACACATGAATTAATTTTTCTTTCCATGTATATAAAAAATACTTTTCCTGACTTAAAAAAAAATGTTTCTCTGATTCACTCTGTGAAGCTAAGACATTTACTGAAGGAATAAAAAACACAATTCCATACATGAAAACTGAATAAGGAGAGAAATCTGTTTAAATAAATAAGATGATGTAGGTTGATTCACTTAACTAAATTATGGTTATTTCATTAACTCTTCAATTGAATTCCAAGTCCCCATTCTATTTGCTGAGGTAAATTTGTTTAACATGAAGCCTTGACATCCTTTAAAATAATTACGCTTCTAAATGAAAGTTTAATTTTTAATCATTTGCTTTGCTAAAATAGAAGCAAATGAGAGGATAATATGACAATTTAAAGGATTTGCAATAGATCCCCTTGAGCTGGAAGAGACATGAATTTTTCCTGATGCTGCTGACTAGTGGAGGAATTTTAAATACTGTAATAGAACTGCTTCCACCCAATGTTTGCTTCTTTGATGGAAATGAAACCAAAGGGAATAGAAACCAACAGGGGTGAGGCAGGGCAATGCTACCCGATCAATGGCTGACCTTAATGGGAACTCCCATCTCCCATCCAGAAGACTTTCTCCTTATAGACTCAGGGACTACCATGCCAGTCCCAGGATGAAAAAGAGCCAATTCCCAGCAAAACAAGTGAAAACAATTTTCAACTTAGAATGGGAGAGGCAAGCACTACAGTGCATTTGCAAACACTGAAATCTACACAGAGGAGAGACAGGTAGGTTAGTTTCAACTTTTGGATAAAGGGCCTGATTTTTCCTTTGTTTGCTCTTTAAATCACATCTCAGCATTTGAATGTATCATCTACCCAGTTCAGGTTAGGAATGTGAGTTTTTGTAAGATGTTTTTAAGCAGAATTACCAAGTGGTCAATGAAAAAGGAAGCTCCTCTCTCTTTTTTTTTTTTTAAGATTTTTAAATTTATTTGACAGACAGAGAGCACTAGTAGGCAGAGAGGCAGGTAGGGGGTGGGGGGGGAGGTGGGGGGTTGTGGGGAGCAGGCTTCCCACCGAAGCAGAGAGGCCGATGTGGGACTACAAGGATCCGAGGACCCCAGGATCACGACCCGAGTCAAAGGCAGCAGCTTAACCCACTGAGCCACCCAGGTGCCCCAAAGCTTCTCTTAATAGCTCTCTAGATGATGGGCCCCATCAAGGAGGAGTGACTCCCTCCTTCACTGAAATATAATCTTGCGGGGGCACCTGGGTGGCTCAGTGGGTTAAAGCCTCTGCCTTCAGCTCAGGTCATGATCTTAGGGTCCTGGGATCGAGCCCCGCATTGGGCTCTCTGCTCAGCAGAGAGCCTGCTTCCTCCTCTCTCTCTCTGCCTGCCTCTCTGCCTAAATGTGATCTCTGTCTGTCAAATAAATAAATAAAATCTTTAAAAAAAAAAGAAATACAATCTTGCAGATAACCAAATTTTTTTTTTTGTCTCCGGAAACTGTGAATTGTGAGGATTCTCTTTACCTCCTCCAAGTCCTCATTGGGTTACATGGTAGAGGGTAAGATTTTCAATAATACCTCACGTGCTTATTTCCTTTAAGTAAAATGGACAAAGGCATAGAAGGTAAATGTAATTGTGATTCTGTTTTATTCTGGGGGGTAGGGGTGGCCGGGGGGATGGGGTTGAGGCATTGAGCTCAGAGGTGAGGGTTCTTTTTGCAATGGCCTTGACTTTGTAGTCTGTGTTTTGTTTGTTTGATTAATTTTCTCTGGTCTTTTTAGAACCAGTGAGGGTGCAATGACATTCATGGTAGTCAGAGTTTTTTAGAATTCATATATGATTTTTTAAAAAAGCTTACTATTATTATTTATTGAACAATCTTATAGTACTATTAATATAAATCAAAATGAAAAAAGTTCATTCATTATCCTACTAAAATTTTTTCCATTTTTCAAGTTCCCTCCCAAATCTTGGTTATGTACAGTATTTTTCACACAGTTGCAATAGAAAGGTAGGTAAAGTTTTGCATTTTACTTTTAAATGGAAAGTAGCATACACATTTTTCAGTATTTCATTTTGTTCTTCACAATTAAAATGCTAATATCTGAATAATATTCCTTTGAATGGTGGAGCCATAATTGTACTAATCATTTTTCAATTATGAATATTTAGATGAAATATATTGTAGTATATAAATATTGCTACAAAGTGTATTTTTATTGCATAATTTAGAAAAGTTCTTTTGGATTATCTCCTTGGTGTAAAGTCCCCAAAGTCAAAGGATATGAATATTTTTATCCTTTTTAGAATATTGCAAATTTGTGTCCTTAATGAGTTGTATTCATTTACACTGCAATTTTTGACCATATCAGTTTTACTAGTTAGCATTGGGAATTCTCATTAAAATTTTTTTTTCTTTTTGAATGGCTGGAAAGTGGGCACCTTTTGATGTCATTGTATCATTCTTTGTCGGTAGACAAAGGATATTATTTCCAAGTCTTCACTCTTGCTCTCTGGGGAAAGAATATGATGATGGTTTCCTCAATTCTTTACTCATCATTTCTTAAACTAATAATTAGAACACAACCCAGGGAAATACTATTTAGATGTATTAGCATAATTTAATTTCTCATATTCCCTCACTTTCTTTTGTCTGTTGTTAGCTGGAACATTAGAAGTAGAAAGAGGCCACAGCTGGGACTGAAGGGGGAGGCAGTGTTGATCTTCCCCAAGGTGTTCACTCGTTGCTCTGTCATTTCCCCGTATCTTTGCTTACTTTCTCCATTTGCCTGGAAAGTTCTTTCCTTCCATCTCCATTTTAATGACTGTGGCAGGGGGAATGCTAAAAATGGCTCCCAAGACTCCAGTGCTCTAATCCCTAGAACCTATGAATATGATGAATTATCACTCCCATGACTGTGCAGCATTTGAATGTATTTGAATGTCATATGGCACAGTTAACTTTGGTAGGTTTCTCTGGGTTGAATCTGAGCTAATCACATGAGCTCTTTTAAAAGCAGACTTTTCTGGTAGCAGAAGAGGAGGTCATGGATTTGAAGCATGAGGGGAATTTGACACATCATTGCTGGTGTGAAATGGAGAAGACTGCACGCCAAGGAATATGGACAGCTTTTGGGAGTAATCCCAGCTGACATCTAGCAAGGAAATGGGGACTTCAGACCTACGACTGCAAGGAACAGCATTTGACCAACAACTTGAAGGAGTATGGAAGCAGAGTCTTCCCTAGAACTTCTGTAATGGTGAGCACTCTGGACTCTGAACTTCTGGATAAGAGACCAGCTTGCCCACGCCTTGATTTTGGTAATATCTTTGTGAGACCCTAAAGGGAGGACCCAGTTGAGCCCACCTAGGACTTCTGATCTTCCAATCTGTGAGATAAATCGTGGGGGCTACTTTAAGCTGCTGAGTTGTGGTAATTTGCTATAGCAACAATAGAAAATGAATCCCATGACATAGGAAGAAGGTTGTTGAGCACAGTAGGTATCACTTTTAACCAACTTGTTGGGCTTAATAGATTCCATGTGTAAGAATTGCTTCTGGAGGGACGCCTGGGTGGCTCAGTTGGTTGGGCAGCTGCCTTCGGCTCGGGTCATGATCCCGGCGTCCTGGGATCAAGTCCCGCATCGGGCTCCTTGCTCAGCGGGGAGCCTGCTTCTCCCTCTGCCTCTGCCTGCCATTCTGTCTGCCTGTGCTCGCTCGCTCTCCCTCTCTCTCTCTGATAAATAAATAAAATCTTTAAAAAAAAAAAAAAAAAAAAGAATTGTTCTGGAAGCCCTCAGCAGGCAGCCAGAACACTTCCACTGCGGGCCACCAGAAGATACTCCTGTCCTCTCTACAGCTGCTGGGTGAGTCATCGGCTCCCCAAACTCTGGACAGGTTATTGTAGTTACATGTTTATATGTGTTTAAGTATTATGTCAACTGGGATGTAAGAGTGAACGTGAAAAGTGTCCAACTTTCTACCAAGATAAAATTCAATGTTTTGTAGTGACTGGATACATGGGAGAGTCCCTAAAAAATGCTATGCAATTAGGTGCACGAGGTAGAAGACCAGAAAAGAATAGTAAGGTTCTAGAAGGTTTTTCCAAATTCTTTGTCCTGGGTAAAGAGTTTTGAAACTAGGAGTTGTTCCTAATGCTTTCAGAGGATGGTTTATGCAAGAATACTGGTGTGGCACTCTCTCGGCAATGTCACACCTGAAGGAAAGGCCTTGGCCCTACACCAGAAGAGTGGCAAATGAAGGAACATGACTTTTTAATAAAAATAAGGATTTTAGGCATTGGTTTTTATTATATTTGAAGATTCCTCCCTTTGACTGATTTTTTTTTTTTCTTCTTAAAGTAGGGGAGCCCAACACAGGGCTTGAACTCATGACCCAGATCAGGACTGGAGCTGAGATCAAGACTCAGACATTTAACTGACTGAGCCATCCAGGCATCCCTGATTGATCTTTCTTTCTTTCTTTCTTTCTTTCTTTCTTTCTCTCTCACCTTCTTTCTTTCTTTCTCTTTTGTTACTGATGGACTAGCTAGTACTTCTGATTATGTCAGATAAGAGACTCTCTGTTGTAATGTTAGGTGTGTACATGCACACATACACACACACACACACATACACCCAGTGGGGTAAGCAGGTTGCAACTCAAATCATGAAGTATGATCCCTTCATGTTTTTTGTATGGGGTGTGTGTGTGTGTGTGTGTGTATGTGAAAAACCCATATTCCTAGGAAAAAATGGTACTACCCTTGATAGTTATATCTGAGTTATAGAATTATGGGAAGTTTGCTTATGTATATTTTCTATAATACAAACGTATTTCCTTTGAAATAAGGCAATAAAAGAAAATAATGATAATAGAGGAATAACTCCTAGTTATCCTTCAAAGTCAGGGTCCAAAAAAGCCAAAAAAACAAAAAACAAAAACTCCTCCCTAGGGCACCTGGGTGACTCAGTCAAATAAGCATCTGCCTTTGGCTCAGGTCATGATCCCAACGTCCTGGGATGGAGTCCCGAGTCAAGCTCTCTGCTGCTCCCCCTGCTTGTGCTCTTTCTTGCTCCCTCTCAAATAAATACATAAAATCTCAAAGACTTCCTTCCTCCCTGAATTTTCAGGATCCATACGAGGCTCACCTTTTCGGGCTCCTGTAGCTCCTCACTTGGACTTCTGGCTGCACACTCCAGTAGTTGTGATGTTTAGCTTGGCCAACTGTACCTTTCCCTCTCATATGAGAGCAGGGACCATGGTTTATGACTACCCATGATCCATCAGGCCGAGCACCCTGCTGTCGTCATAAATATGCCAGAATGTTGAAAACGACCACCCAGGACTCTCTCAGCGTCTGCTGGTAAGTAGTTTTACCATCGCGCTCTGGCCCCTGTGATCCAGGTCGTGTGTTTTAGCATCTTGTATCATTGGAAAGTGAAGGCGACACACCCGGGCCTTGAGCAGAGCCTTGCTGTACAAAATGAGAACAGCTTCATCACAAACAAAGGCACACTTGGCACTGGGTGCTCAGGCCCCATGCCAGATGTTTGCCAGGCTCTGGACGAATCTACAGGTGGGATGCTCTCTTGACATTGCCCTCCTGTTCTTCGTCTAGACTGCCCGGTACACAAACCCCCTGGGCGTGTAGGAGAACATTTGCGAAGCGTTTTCCAGTTTGCCTCTCCTGTGAGCAGACTGGGCTGTGTCCTCATTGTGTTCATCACGATGGCTGAAAACGGAGGGGTCAATTAACAGGCAGCGTCACTGCCTCCTGACGGATCTGCTTCTCCCAACACGAGTGCCATGGTGATGGACTGGCAGAATCTTGAACGTGCAAAGGTGTGTTTCCACAAATATTTTGCATAAACAGGAATTTGCTTGCAAATGTGACTCATTTTCCTTCGTGTTTTTTATTTGTTATCCTGTACTGTTTGCCATGCATCTTTCGGCACACGTGGGGCCCTCCCTGGAGGGCTCTGATCAGTGATTCCGTGGGGAAGCCAGAGGAAGCTTGGGGTTGTCTCTGTGCCCGCCCACCCGTGTTTCTAGAGTTATCCCTCTGCTTCTAAGCTCCTGCAGAAGGGGAGGAGAAGGGGCAAAATCCTCAACGGAGAACCAAACATCCCACTGGGGCGAGGAAAGCTCTGGGCCTGGGGCGAGGGTAGTTCTTTTTTTACTAGAAAGACGTCTGTTTAGTGACTTTAAAACTCCCTGCCATGGGGGGTTCAAGAGAGGGGAGATGCTGGAGATGAATAGGCAGACCACAAAGAGTTTAGGGCAATGCAAATGCTGTCTGTGATATAATAATGGATTTATGTCACTACCCTCTTGTCCAAATCCATAGAATGTACACCACCAGGAAGATGGGAACAACACCGACCATGGTGAATATTGTGTAATGTATGGAATTGTTAAATCATTTTGTTGTATACCTGAAACTAATATACATTTTGTGTTTACTATACTTTAGCTTTAAAAAAGAGTTGAAATAGAAAGAAAAGAAGGGACGTCTGGGTGGCTCAGTGCCTTCGGCTCAGGTCATAATCCCGGGGCCTGGGATCGAGTCCCGCATCGGGCTCCTTGCTCGGCAGGGAGCCTGCTTCTCTCTCCACCTTTGCCTGACTCTCTGCCTGCTTGTGTGGACTCTCTCTTTCTTTCTCTCTGGCAAATAAATAAATAAAATCTTAAAAAAAAAAAAAAAGAAAGAAAAGAAAAAGAGTGAACTCTAAGGTAAATGATGGACTTTGGGTGATTCATGTGTGTCAATGTAGGTTCTTTTTTGGCAAAAAAATGTACCATTCTGGTGGAGGATACATTTCACAGAGATAGCTAGGTGCATATATGGGCAGGGGGTACTTCCTCTCAATTTTGTTGTAAGCCTAAAACTGATCTTAAAAATGAAGTATTTTGGGAATGCCTGGGTGTCTCAGTCAGTTAAGCATCTGCCTTAGGCTCAGGTCGTGATTCCGGGGTCCTGGGATCAAGTCCCGCTTCTCCGTCTTCCTCTGCCTGCCACTCCCCTCTCCTGTGTGCATACTTTCTCTTTCTCTCTTTCTGTCAAATAAAATCTTTTAAAAAATGAAATCTTTTTGAAAAGTTTTTATTTTACCTTTTTTATGGAGATATAATAGACATTAGTTTCAAGTATAAGACATCATGATTCAATGTGTGTATGTATTGCAAAATGATCACTCCAGTAAACCTTGTTAATATCACTGTATATAACTACATTTTTTTCCCTGTGATAAGAACTTGTAAGATTTACTCTTTTAGTGGGGCCCTTGGGTGGCTCAGTTGGTTAAGTGTCTGTCTGTTGCTCCTATCATGATCTCAGGATTCTGGGATGGAGGTCTGCATCAGGCTCCATACTGGGCGTGGAGCCTGCTTAAAGACTCTCTCTCTTCCTCTGCCCCTTCCCAACTCATTTTCTCTCTCAAATAAATAAATAGAACTATAAAAAAAAAAACCAAACATACAAATGTTTACTCTCTTAGTAACTTATAAATACGTAATATTGTATTATTAACTATAGTCACCATGCTGATCAGATATCTGTATGATTTATTTATTTTATAACAGGAATTTTGGAACTTTTCACCACCTTTACCATTCTGCCCACCCTGCCCCTCTCTTCCCTCAGAATAAAGTCTTTTTTTTTTTTAAAGATTTTATTTATTTCTTTGACAGAGAGAGAGAGAGAGATCACAAGTAGGCAGAGAAGCAGGCAGATAGGGAGGGAAAGCAGGTTCCCCACCGAGCAGAGAACCTGACACAGGGCTCAATCCCAGGACCCTGGGATCATGACCTGAGCCAAAGGCAGAGGCTTAACCCACTGAGCCACCCAGGCGCCCCAGAATAAAGTCTTTAAAAACACCTCCCTGCCTTCTTTCCCTTTGTCATTGAAACATTAAATGACTGCTCCTTACATTGCCTCCCAATGTCTAGAAAAACCAGATCCAGAGTGAATGGTTTTACCCACTAACCACTGGACCCAACACCCTAGATAGCTGAACCGTGATGTGTTTCCAGGGATTGGAACCCAAACATTCTAGTACAGCATTCCAATAAGAACTTTAGGAAATGCACTCAGCTGGAGATAATGTCTCCCTAGGAGAGGAGATGCATTAAGAACCTTGCCCAACAGGTCAACAAACCTGATGGATTCCTAAGAGAATGGGATGCCACTGGGAGAAGGGCCAAGATTAGTTACTTATGAGATATTAGGAACCAAGGCATTTGAATGGAGAGAGAGCACCACACACCACCAATGACCACCCCTTCTCCATGACTGTAGAGTCCTATTCTCATTTACTCCGGCCCTATAGATGCCCATCTGTTGGTTCTACCTGCCCCAATATCTGTTCCTCCTCCTGCTAGTGGTTGCTCTGATTTTCCTTGGGGAAGGCTCTGCTCAGCACTCTTAGATTTAGGTTTGGATGAAGTTGACTTCACCTCTGACCTCTGGGGTGGGCCTGTGATCCAGGTCTAGCAAGGAGGGCCACACTCTCTCCCCGACCAATATAGAGATGCGTGTCTGACCCTATCAGCAGATGTTCAATTATTATACATTGGGTGATTTAAAAATTCTGCCAGAATTCTATATATGGAGGACTTTCTTGGTTGTATCATGTAAAAATCTCCCTAGCAACATTCCTTTCATTATGCTTAATATTTGTCTCTTTGGTTGTTGTTCTTGTTGTTCAATATTAGAGAATTTGTAATGCTTTGAGTTAACACACACAATACTTAGCAGCCTGGGGGCGGGGGTTAAAGATAGTTAACCAGCTGGGAGAAGAACTCATTGTCTAGCTTAATATTCAGAAAATGTGAAGACGGGGTACTTTTGGTGGTGGAGCATTCTAAGATAAATGGACCTTGTAAGAAATGAGACTTGCAAACTCAAGGCCAGCAGATTGCTTCAACCAGATCTGGTTAGCTGTAAACATCATTAGCTTAAAATGTTCTCTCCTACCCCTGGTGCCTGTGATAAGATAGGCCTCTTAAAAGGAAAAGTGCTGTTCTTTCACATTTTAACTCCTTCTGGGGGTGTTAAAGCTAGCTGAAATCAGGCTTCCTGCAAGCTACATTAAACTTGTGTTCCTCCTCCAGGCCAGAAGGGAAATCGTGATGTCTCTTCCGGGCTTGGAGGTTCCAGCAGCGGGGCAGCTTTCTTCGCCATCTCAGGTCTTAGATAACCAAAGTGAGCCGATCTGGGTCCATCTACCTGTATTATAGTTTCAAGACATTTTTCTACTATTCCCTCCACCCCACCTTATACCCCCACCCCCATTACCTTCTTGATGTCCAAAATCAAGATTTGCAAAATTTTGGTGTTTAAAGATGAATCTGACGTTGTGTTTGGGAATGATGATTTTTTTGCTGTGAGTTCTTTGGTGGTTTTCTCAAACCATTGTTTAAATTGTCAGGAAACACTTCCAGAACAGCTGACCAAATGTCTTTCAGTCAATACATTATGAAAAAAAATTTAAAGAAAATAGTGATGGTGATGATGGGAACTGTTCTAGATTTTAAAATGATTAGGTTTTAGAAATTCATTTAATTTAAGGTCAGTTGGACCTTATGTGGATCCCAGTTTAAACAAATAACTGCAAAATGCATTTTGAGGATACATAAGGTAAATGTGAATGTGGTCTAAGTATTTGATGATATTAAGAAATTATATTTAATATTCTAAAGTACAAAAATAGTTTTGTGGTTATGTAAGAAGATGTCCTTTTTTAAAAGAAATGCATGCTGAAGTATTTGGGGATGAAATCGCATAATGTTTATTTACTTTTTTTTAATTTAAGATTTTATTTATTTATTTATTTATTTGACACAGAGAGAGAGAGAGAGATCACAAGTAGGCAGAGAGGCAGGCAGAGGGGAAGGGGGAAGCAGGGTCCCTGCTGAGCAGAGAGCCCCATGTGGGGCTTGATCCCAGGACCCTAGGATCATGACCTGAGCCAGAGGCAGAAGCTTAACCCACTAAGCCACCCTGACCCCCCCCAAGATTTTATTCATTTATTTGAGAGGCAGAGAAAGAGCATGAGTGTGAGCAGCAGGGGCAAAGGGAGAAGCAGACTCCTCCCTGCGCCGGGAGCTCATGCAGGGCTTGGTCCCAAAACTCTGGGATGGTGACCTAAGTAGAAGGCAAATGCTTAATGGACTGAGCATCCCTCATAACCTTTAATTGATTTTTTTAAGAGCTGAAGCAAATATGGCAAAATGTTTGTTAAATCTAGGTTATGGTTACACAAAGTCCACTAAAGAATTCTCTATTTTTATATGTGCTTGAAATATAATACAAAGGCTTCTTTTAAAGGACAAATAAATTTTCCATGGATTCCTCTTCTACATGTATTTTAAGAAACCAATATAAACACCATCTCTGATGGAAACTATAGAATAAATCTCCAAATGTAAGTTAGTTGGATTGAAACGACTTTAAAGACATTCTCTGCTTTTGGAATATAAAATTATGCAGCATTTATAAGTAAAAGTTCATGAAGCTCTCTTAATTCATCCATGTTCTGTGGGTGGGTGGGGATAAATGAATAATAAGAGCACTGCCTGTTGAAGGAATAACATTTCAACTCATAAATTGAACTCCATGAAAATTATTTAAAGTACTTGTAAGTATAATAGGTTCACCAGAAATAGTTCTCATTTGCATGATAGCATTTCCTATAAATGAGCAGAAAGTAATATACAGTCATTGTAAAAAAAAAAAAAAAAACCAGATAATCCATGAAAAGGAAAAAATCTCCCATACTTTCACCCCCTGTTACAAATATGTTGACATGCTTTTATCCAGTATATTTTGGAGCATAGGTATGTATCTGTCTTCTTTCTTTACTTTCTTCCCTCCATTTCTTACTGATCTTTTCCCTTCTGTCTCTATTTTCCCAGACTACCATTAGACATGGCAATAAAACTAGAAACAGGAAAAGTGGCTACACCTGAGTATTGAGTCCACTTGTGACAAGAGCATTCCACTCCTAGAGTAAAGGCTGTCTTCACTTTGCTGATTTAGGGCATTAAAAAAAAAGTTCTTAAGAATTTTTTTTAAAAGACTATTTATTTATTTATTTATTTATTTGACAGACAGAGAGATCACAAGTAGACAGAGAGGCAGGCAGAGAGAGGAGGGAGGCAGGCTCCCTGCTGAGCAGAGAGCTCGAATTGGGGCTCAATCCCAGGACCCTGAGATCATGACCTGAGCTGAAGGCAGAGGCTTAACCCGCTGAGCCACCCAGGCACCCCGTTTTTAAGAATTCTTATGTATAAGGGCGATCAGCCCTTTGTCAGAAAGATGAGTTACAAATATTTCCCCAGTCTGCTGATTGTCATTTTTAAATGTTTCACAACTTTATTATTGGAATTGATCACATTTATGAAGATTGCATAAAGTTACAAGCAATTATAATATAAAAAAACCCACAAAAACCAGTTACCATAATGCAAGGGAGTCCATCAGCATCTTTTTTTTTTTTTTTAACAGATATTTATTTATTTATTTATTTGAGAGAGTGAGAGCAAGAGAGGTGACAAAGGGAGAGGTAGAAACAGACTTGCCACTGAGCAGAAAGCCTGATGCGGGGGCTCAATGCCAAGACCCCCAGATCATGAGCCAAAGGCATCTGTTTAACTGACTGAGCCACCCACGTACCCCCCAACAGCATCTCTTAAAAACAAGGGTATAATTGCTGAGTAACAATATTGCACAAAGAAATCTATTAATCATTTTTTTTCATTGAGGCATAATTGACATGCAATAAAATGCACGGGTTTTAACTGCTCCATTTTATGAGTTTTGGCAATAGTATTCACCACCCAAAACAAAATGTGGCGTATTTTCATCACCCCACAAAGTATCTTTGTGCCCTTTCCAGAAAATTACCCAATGTCTCCCAACTGGGCAAGCGTTCTATTTGTCACCACTGACTAGTTTTTATTTGCTTCTGGACTTCGCAAAGAGTATCTATACTCTTTTGTACCCAGCTTTTCTCACCCAAGCGTAATGTTTTTGAGGTTCATTTATGTCGTTTGCACTTGTCTTTGTAATTGACGTTCAGTGCTGAGTAGTATTTCAGTGTACTAATATACTACTGTTTGTGTATCGAATGACCTATTAACCGACACTTGGGCTGTTTTCAGTTAGGGGCTAGGAGCATTTGTGTATAATTTGTAGGTGTTTGTTTTTATTTTTGTCAAGTAAATACTTAGGAATTTCTAGGCTACAGGGAGGGCTTATGTTTATAAGGAATTGTTTAAGTATTTTTCAAAATGATTGTACTCAGGAGACTTCCATTTTCTCTACACCCTCACCAACACTTAGTACTGTCTGGCTTTTCAATTCTAACTCTTCCAGTGATGTGTGGTGTTCTTATCGTGCTTTCAAATTTATATTTCCCTGTTGATAATGGCAATGAGTTAATGTTCAGATGTTTTCTTTGCCATCCATAAATCTTCATTTGTGAAGTGTCTGCTCAAATCTTTTGTCCATTCATAAACTATGTATCTTCTTAATATTGAGATGTAGAAATTCTAAATATATTCTAGATACTTCTGTTATATGCTGTCATCTCATTTTCTTGTCTTTCAAGCAGTAGGTGTTTTTAATTTTGATGAAGTCAAAACCATTGTATTTTTCTTTTTTTGGTTAGTGCTTGTTGGGTGCATTAAGTGAGGTTTGCCTAAGCCAGGGTAATAAAATTTTTCTTATATTCTAGAAATTTTAGTTTTAGTTTTTCGACTTATATGTATGATTGACTCGAGTTAATTCTTATGTATAGTGGGATGCAAGGGCTGTGTTCCTTTTTTTCCATATGGATTCCAGGGGTGCAAGGAACTCTTCTTTCTCCCATTGAATTACCTTGGAATCTTTTTTGAAAATCAATTGACCTTGTAAGTATGGGTCTATTTCCAGGTTCTCTGTTTATTCTATTTGTGTCTACACCTGTACCAGTACAACATTGTCTTGAACTGAACCTTTAGAATAAGTTTTTTTTTTTTAAGATTTTATTTATTTATTTAACAGAGATACTCACAGCGAGAGAGGGAACACAAGCAGGGCGAGTGGGAGAGGGAGAAGCAGGTTTCCCACCAAGCAGGGAGCCCCATGTGGGGGCTGGATCCCAGGACCCTGAGATCATGACCTGAGCCAAAGGTAGTGGCTTAATGACTGAGCCACCAAGGCGCCCCTAGAATAAGTTTTAAAATTGGACTATATAAGTTTTCTACCTTTGTTCTCTTTCAAAATCTATTATAGTTTTTTATGTTTGTATTTTTAGAATCAGCTTTTCAACTTCGGTTAAAGTGTCTTCTGAGATTTTGTTTGGGCCTAGGATTTCATGCAAGAACGTTTTGTTGTTTTCAGTACAGAGGCTTTACACATCTTTTCTTAGATTTATTATTAGCTATTTTTGTTACTTTTTAAATTTCATTTTTAATTGTTTACTAGTAATATATAGAAATGCCAGGGCGCCTGGGTGGTTCAGTGGGATAAGCCTCTGCCTTTGGCCCAGGTTGTGATCCCAGGGTCCTGGGATGGAGCCCCGCATCGGGCTCTCTGCTCAGTGGGGAGCCTGCTTCCCCCTCTCTCTCCACCTGCCTCTCTGTCTACTTGTGATCTCTCTCTCTGTCAAATAAATTAAAAAAAAAAAAGAAATGCAGTTGATTTTTATATGTTGACTTTGTGTCTGTCACCTTGATAAGTTCACTTATTAGTTTTGGTACTTTTTATTATACATCTATATGCATATTTTTAGATTTTATATGTATATAACCAATATATATGCAAATCATGAACATTTTACTTCTTTCTTTCCAGTATTTTTCTTGCCTTATTGCATTGGTTGAGAATGCCAATACAGTGTTAAGTAGAAATGGTGAGAATGGACATCCTTGCCCATTCCCAGTTGGAAGGGGAAAGTGTTTGATATTTCACCATTTATCTGTTATCTGTAGTTGTTTAAAAGAAAAAATTTTTTTAATTTATCAAGTTTTTATTTAGATTATAGTTAGTTAACATATAGTGTATTTTAGCTTCAGGAGTAGAATTTAGTGGTTCATCACTCACATATAACACCAGTGCTTGTCACAACAAGTGCACTCCTTAATACCCATTGTCTATGTAACCCATCCCCCATTTGACCCATGCCCCACCCACCACCCTTGCCCATAGTTTTTCCTAGAGAATCTTTATCGTGCCCATTTACACATGCCCATATCAGGCCCTATAAATGCTCCTAATGTTTCTGCCCCTTTGGCCCTTACTTGTATTTTATAGTCTGTACACTACATCTGACTTTAAGTTTTGATGAAAATAAGTTTGTGGATTTTTAAAAATCTTTGTTGCTTTTTTATGATTCCTCTTTGAAAGAAAAAAAAGGGTGAATTGATATAGCCATGTTCCTACCTAAAGTCTGTTTTCTCTGTGAGTCCAGACACCCTGCCTGGTTTCACAGAGACTGATTATAATAAAGTACATAGCCATCTGTTATTGTAAATGTGACTTTTGGGTCTCGGTTTTTATAATTAATCTGTAAATAAAGCCTGGAAGAATGACTTCTGAGGTGCAAACATTATAAACCTCGACAAGGTAAAAATTGTTATATATATATATATATTTGCAAATATTCCTATTTGAAGAGGAGAGAGTGCAAAAGGGAGGGTAAGTGCATGAACTTGAAAGCCCTCTTTCACTGTGGTGTGTCCAACGATACTGGGTAGAGCAGCATCCCTTGGACACTAAACTCTGCCAGGCACAGGCTGCCTCATACGCCCTCACATCCATGGCATTTGGAGTCACAGCAGCACATGTTAAGGATTCTGCAAAAACAGCTAAGCTGATGACTACATAAATAAAAAATGCTGAAATACAGATATACTCTTTAAAGTTCCAATGAGAATCACAAAAATCATTAAAAATAGAAATTGTGAACAATGATTTCTTTGAGTCTTTTTGTTTTTAGTTTTTTATTTCAAGAGAAGGGAGACTTTGCATATCATTACTTTTCTGTACTGGTTGAAGTCTTTTAAAAACTGTTCGCCCATCGCTTCTATAATTTAAAAGAAATGATTGCATAAAAAAGAGAGAAAAGCCAAAGGAGTTTTCACCAACAATAATTACTTTCAAGAGCTTTTTATTGTTTATGCTTTCATTGGTAGTAACTATTCTGAAGCACTGGATTGTTACACACATGTTTATAAGATTTTTAAAGTTATTTTTTCATAATTAAGGTGTCAACATCATTTTTAAAATCAGCTGCATAATATTACATGAATCAACTGTGATTTATTTAACCAATACCCTGTGTTTAGGCATTTCAGTGGTTTCTTATTTTTTCTCTTAGATAATATAGCGGCACATATTCTCATAGCTAAATATTTTTATGCTCATGAATTATTTCTCTAAGATAAATTCTTAAGATTCAGATGTGCAAAGCGTTTACAAAATTTTGATTAATTGATATTGTCACTTTAATTTACATCCTAACAAGCAATTTTGTCAAATGAAATTTAATTATTCAAGTTAGTGTGAGATTAGGCCCCATGGTCCTTAACTTTAAACATTTCTCCTTAAATATATGATTCCTACGATCTGCTACAGAAATGACTCTGTTTATCTGACCACTTAGAATATTTGAATAATTGGCTTATTTTCATGTGATGAGGGATCACCCCTCCCCAAACCATATAATAGGAAATGCTTTGAAGCAAAGTCATGACAGAATGAAATGCTCATCCAGTGAAGGGACTTTATGCTCTCTAAGTGAGCTGAAGAATAAGAGTTCCTGTGCCTGCAAGAGGAAGTTACTGCCAGCTCTAGTCCATGAGAAAAAGAGCTATAGACAATGAGCACTCAAAAACTCAAACCCAGGGGCACCTGGGTGGCTCAGTGGGTTAAGCCGCTGCCTTCGGCTCAGGTCATGATCTCGGGGTCCTGGGATCGAGTCCCGCATCAGGTTCTCTGCTCAGCAGGGAGCCTGCTTCTCTCTCTCTCTGCCTGCCTCTCCATCTACTTGTGATTTCTCTCTGTCAAATAAATAAATAAAATCTTTAAAAAAACAAAAAAAACTCAAACCCATACTTGATATTTGCTTTCAGAACATATGTGTGTTTAAATAGATCATTTACCAACCTAAAGGAATTTTACTGATCCTATTTAAAAATTAAATTTTAAGTTAAATTTTACTGATCCTATTAAAAAATTTTCCAAAGTGTAGCCTTACTGAATCATGGGGGGAAGTTGCTAGCCCTCGGGAAGCTAACCTGGGATGTGAAGTTGGGGTAAATCATCCAAAAATTGGCTTCAAACAGAAGGTTTAGAACATCTATACTTGAAACCTGATTATTTCATGCCAACTTTCAAATGCTATATTTATCTTTACTATAAAATAGTAAAATAGCAGAAAACAATGTCTCGCTTTGATTATTATTGAAATTCCTGGAATCTAAATACCTTATGGCCCTCCCCAAAACACAGTTGGTGAAACAATTGTTTTCACGTGTAACAGATACTTGCATAATTGCAAGTCAGCATTTCAAGAACAGTTGTTAGCAGTGAAAGCCACAAATGCATACACTGCCTTGGAGGGTGGGGGGCCTTGCCACTCTACCATCTGTGCCTGCTGACGGGGTCACGTTTCTCAGTTGAGAAGACATGTATCATTTCCTCAAGAGAGGACTTGGCTCTGAGGATCGACCTCTTCTCCTCCTGCTCATTCATTAACAATGACGGGTCTTCCTTCCTGCCTCGTCAGGATACTGAAAACAGGTGATCACACACAAGGCATCTTGGAAAATCTGTTGTTTGGAAGTTTCCTGTAATAACATCTACAGTCATACTATCTTCTACTCTCCATGCTTTTGTAAAGATTCAAACAATAACGAAATATTGAAATTAAAAAAAAAAAAGAAATGTTGAAATTAGAAAGTGAAATGTTTCCTTTCCCAAACGTATCACAATTTTCCCGATCCTGTTGTCTAGAGGAAACCAAGCATTAACAGTTTAGTGTGTGACCTTCCAATCTGTTCCATGCTTCCACACTCAGAAGGCATAGAGTGATATATCTACACCTTTACTTAGATCTATACCTATATTTATGTTTCTAAAAAACAAAAATGGGTTTATACTACACATTCTGCTCTACAACCTATTGTTTTTTTTCCATTTAACGCTTTCGCTTATCATGGACAGCTTGCCGCGTGGGCATGTCAGTTCATAGAAGTCACCTTGTCCTTTTTAAAGGCTTTATGAAATTCCATTATATGATAAACTGTGATTAATTTAACCAGTTCCCATTTGATGGACACTTGGAGACCTTGTAATTTCTTAACGGTATTCTCAAAGAAATGGATCCAATCCCAGAAGGACCTTTTCTTCTAGCCCTCAACTCTAGAAGGCAGCCTGCCCTCTCTGAAAACAGGCAACTTCGGATTCAGAGAGGTAGCAGTGTGTTATGTGGGAACACTTTCCTCTTCTTCCCCATCTTGCTCAATGTTTTGGATGTAAAACAAAACCAGAAGAGTAGCCATGGCATACAGTAGCCATGACGTATGTCGCAACTGTTCATTTAAGGGCTCCTCTTGCCACACTTTCTTCTTTTGACCAGAGAGTGGCTGCTGAAAGTCTGTGTCACTGTGTGTGCAAGGGTGGTTGTGTGAGTATGAAGCCACCATTCTCCAGGGATGAGGGTAGAGGTTGCTTTAAAGGGCTCCCCTCAATTGAATGCTAGAGCTGTCTTACCCTAGAACAGACTACCTTTTGCAAACAAGACAACTGCAAGGCTAGGGTAACTGCATTCGCACACACACTTATGCATGCAGCGCACATATATGTGCAAAAAAAAATCACAATTATATACTCACACATTCACATACGCATACAGGCACTCACACGGTCACATACACAGATCCTCACATACACACTCATACCTTATATACTCATACCGACACATAGAGACATATTCTCATGGATGTGTGTATATGCATTATATGTAACGTGTATATATTATATACAAACGTATATACATGACTTATAATGGATATATATTATATACAAAGGTGTATATACATTCTGTGTATATACGTGTATATATGTACATTCAATATATACATTCTATGTGTATATACATTGCATGTAATATATACCATATTATATACACACAGGATATGTACACATACACACACACACACACACACAGAAACACTTTATTCAATAAAAAGTTATGAGGGTTCACAGTGTGCTAGGGTGTGGGTTTGGGGACAGGGAGGGGAGGAGAGGGCTGGAGGAGCACATAGCCTCCAAAGCTCAGTTCCTGCCCGAGTAGGATAGTAAGAGGGACAAGCTGCCTACAATATCTGTGGGCCAAAAGATCGCTAGGCTTGGGTGAGCTGCTCTGTGGCCTGCTGATCCCTTCAGGTCCTTCCCTTCTCAGATTTGGGATCGGCTCTTGGATGGTGGGGGGACATCTAATGCAAAGTACTTCCCCATCCGTTGCCTTTTCCTGTGTCAACTCAAGAGCCCTCCTTTTTCAGTGGAAGATTTAGAAATGTTTGAAAGGTCATCCAGTTTGGCTGAAGTCAGGTGAAGCAGGCTTCACATCCACTCCCTGCAGGGAGCTTTGGCAGAGTAAATGGACACTATCTTTCCCAACGACTGCATTTCAGACATATTCAAACCGTTCCCAAAAGCAGAACATTCTTCAGTGCTCTTGGTGGTCTCTCTTGCATCTGTGTCCTGAGCAGCACTGTGGGGCTAGAAATTATGTCACTGTTATACGGTCAATAGAATTTTTCTTTTTTTTTTTGAGAGACTGAGAATGAGAGAGAGAGCATGAGAGGGGGGAGGGCCAGAGGCAGAAGCAGACTCCCTGCTGAGCAGGGAGCCTGATGTGGGACTCGATCCTGGGACTCCAGGATCATGACCTGAGCCAAAGGCAGTTGCTTAACCAACTGAGCCACCCAGGCGCCCCGGTCAATAGAATTTTGAAGACAACTAAGTTTCTTTCTGCTAATTGTTTAAAATACAGCATTCTGTATGGTGTGTTCCCAGTGTCTTTAAAACTTGGAGACATCTTCCTTATTTCTCTTCTTCTTTCTCCAATCAGCATCTTCCTACAGAGCTGTGACCGAGAAATTTGCAGAAAAACGGTTTCCTCGATTCTCTCCTTAGCAAATCTAGTGCTTATTAAAAGACTCTGTGTCTTGGGTGAGGTGAATGCTGGAGCCCGAGAAAGAAGGAAACAGGCGGAATCCTACACTTGATCTTAGCCAAAAGGCCGAGAAACGATTAGGCGGGATCCTAAGAGAAAGGAATTTCAGGCTGACATCCATTCTGGCCGTTCCATTGATGTTTATGGAGCCCTGGTAATATCAAAGGCCTTGCTGAAGCCATTACAGTCACAATGATGAAAAGTTGGACACGACCCATCCAATGGGGGAGGCGCAATGGAAACAAATAAATCACTCTATCGGTTAGTGATAACTGCTAGGAAGAAAAATGGAGAAAGGTAAAAGCATAGGGCTATATGGGTGTGTGTGTGAGAGTGCGTGTATGTGTTTCTCTTTTACCTGGTGTGGTCAGGGCAGTTCTCCCCATAGAGGGGATATTTGAACAGAAGCCTGAGCACAGTACAAAACAGCCCTGGGGCCATCTGGGGGAAGAGTGATCCAGGCAGAGGGCACAGCACACACGGAGGCCCAAGGTGGAAACAAGCTCAGCATTTTCCAGTAATTCCAAGGAGACAGGTGGGAGCACAGTGAGCAGTGGGGAGAGGGAGGGGAAATGAGGCTTCTGGGGGTGGGAATCAAGGGCCTTGTGTGCCTTGGTGGAGAGTCTGCATTTTAATTTAAAACAGAAACCGCTAGAGGATTTTTGGGCAGGGGGATGCTTATAGTCTGATTTTTGTTTTTAAAAAGAGAGCTCTGGTTACTGGAAGAAGAGGAATGTGTTCGAAAGGGGCAAGAGAAGAAGGGATGTCTTATTAGGAGTTGGTCATAGGAGTTTAGGGAGGAGATGATAGAGGTTGGGCTAGGCCAAGTGTGGTGGGATGGAGAGATGGGGTGTGTGGGGGTGGGGGTGAGCAGGAAGCTGGGTTTCAGCTGAGGACTCTGTGGCTTTGACACTCTGAGGCATAGTGAGAGCAGAGCAATAGCCCAGGTGTGGGAACACTTGCTGTGTCTGCAGAACGGAAGTCGTAGCCAACGCTGGTTGAATACTGAGCTGTACTCCCCATTCCACCTTCTTCAAGGCTCAGTTTTCCATCTTTTGCAGTTGGGAAAAGGCTGGCTCCAAGAGGACAGACAACCTGCTCAATTCTCACAGAGGGCATGAGGGTGAGCTGATGGCCTGAACCTCGGTTTGTTTGACCCTGAAGTTTATAATATGACCAGGCTTGCCGTGACACTTCATGTATGAAATACCTTGTGCTCAGGGCACCTGAGTGGCTCAGTGGGTTAAAGCCTCTGCCTTCGGCTCAGGTCGTGATCCCAGAGTCCTCAGAATGAGCCCTGCATCAGGCTCTCTGCTCGGCAGGGAGCCTGCTTCCTCCTCTCTCTCTCTCTCTCTCTCTCTGCCTGCCTCTCTATTTGTGATCTCTGTCAAATAAATAAAATCTTTTTAAAAAAGAAAAAGAAATGCCTTGTGCTTGCAAAAAGTGGTCCATGGCCACCTGCAGCAGAATCCTTGGATGGGCTTATCAGAAAGAAAGATCCCCTTCCACCTCCTGCCCCAACTTGAACTTACTGAATCAGAACCACTGAGGGTTTGAGATCCACTTCTGTAGGGGATCAAGGGCTTGAATTCTGCTCCACATTTCCTCCCAAAGACCTTTCCCTCTACCCCAGTTTAGGCCCCAGTATCTAAACTGTTATAAGAGCTATTGAATATTTACAATCTTACTGTTTTGAATAAGTGATACATTCACAAGGCTCAAAAATCAAAATGATTTAAAGCGATAAACATTGTGAAACGTCACTTTCAGTCCTGTCCCCATTTGCCTGTTCCTCCTAACCCCCTAACAAGTACTACCTATTGTAGTTTCTTGTGTATTTTCCATGTTTTAAGCAAATAAAAATACATATCCTTTTCTACCTTTCTTAGAAAAAAAATATGTATATATCCTCGAGATCTTTTCACAACCATATATAGAAAGCATCCTTGTTTTTTAAATAGTTGCATAATAACTCTATTGTGTGGATGCATACTTAACTAATGGCCACCTGGGTGGTTTCCAGTCTTCTGCTTTTATTTTATTTTTATTATTTTTTAAAAGATTTTATTTATTTATTTGATAGACAGAGATCACAAGTAGGCAGAGAGGTAGGCAGAGAGAGAGGAAGGGAAGCAGGCTCCCCGCTGAGCAGAGAGCCCGATGCGGGGCTCGATCCCAGGACCCTGGGATCATGACCTGAGCCGAAGGTAGAGGCTTAACTGAGCCACCCAGGTACCCCCAGTCTTCTGCTTTTAGAGATAATGCAGAAATGAATAACTGTATATGTATGCAATTACTAACTGCAAGATAAATTCCTATAAAAGGGATCAGTAGGTCAAAGTTTAATGCAGGGTGAAGCATTTTGTATCCCTCTCTGAGCAACAGCACAGCCTTTTAGCCCATCTCCCTTTCTGATCTGGAGCAGATCTTTACCCAGGTAGACCCAACACCCTCTTTGCCATCTCGATTTGAAATTCTGAGACACTGTAACCTACTCAGTCAGAATTTTTTCTTAAAAAAAAAAAAATCAATATGATGATTTATCTGGTAATATCCAAGAGAAATACAAGTAATTTATAATAAAACAAGAGATATTTCACTATGTGAAGCACTCATGCAAGATTACACTGCAAGATGTTATGAATTCATTAGAAGCTCGCACCTGTATGCAGACCAACTGTGACTGCCACACTCGAATGCTGACCAATACAGCTGGTCTCCGCTGGTGACTCAGGGCCTGGGAGCAGAGCTGCCACTGCAGGATTGATTTTCCAAAATGGTACAACAAACAAACAAACACACACCTCTGGCTAATCTTCTATATGATAGGGATGACAAGCCTCCCTTTATTTACACAGGAGTTGCCTTTCTGAAAAATTCAGAGATTGCGAAAGCCATGCATAAGCTCCTTTGTATTTTTATATAAAATGGGTTTAGGATCTAGATTCAGATAATGATGACCAGGTTTTTCTCCTACCTGAATGTCTAGGTATTTGACATTCCTCCTATTTGAAAGTCCTGTGGGGACACAGGACAGTTCTTCCCTGCGTGGGACTGTCCTCTCTCCATCTACTAAATGCCAGTAGGATTCCAAGTCATTGTGACAAAGAGAAAAAATGTTCAATTTTTTGAATTGAATGTTCAATTTGCTGCTGGGGGCATTGTCCTCTCCTGTCCTGAGAACTGCTTTGGGGTCTCCTCTGGAGTCCATTCCATAGACCAGGACCCGGTGAACATTTCTGAAACATTTCACCATGTTTCATTTCTGTTCAAAGCCCTACAGCCGCTCCACATTGTAAGACTAATACAGCATCCTCTGCCGATGGGGACAGAGCATGCAAGTCAGCCAGTGGAGGGTTCATCTGGCTGGATTCAATGCTTCAACTGAGAGCGGGGTGTTGAAATACAGGCTTTTGGGTGAGAATGGCAAGTAGGACCCAGTGCCTAATGCTGCAATTGGTATGTTGCAAGGTGCCTCTGGTTCCTTACCCTGGCATAGCTCACAAATCCCAAATCCTCTGACACTTTGAGCTCTGAATTTATTGGTATTAGAGTTTGATACACGAAATATTTTTATTTTTGACAGTAAGAAATGTTCAGTGGGATTCATCTTAAACATATTGTGCATCATGCTGTTTACACTGGTTCATGTTATAATAAGATAGTTCAAGGTTATAAATGCTAAGATGCCACCTCTTGGGACTGTGATTCCATGTGCCAGGGCTCCTCTCCTGGCTACACTCCAGTTGCCCAGAATGCCTGTGAAATTCAGGGTGACAGAGCATAATAACTTTATAAAATATCATCTTGACTTTGGTGTTCAAGTGGCCCTCAATATAGCCCAGATGTCCAGGGGTTGCTCATATACGCCTAAGCTGTGCCTCAGTTCTCCCATCAGTTAATAGGGAAAACAATACTATGGATGCTACAGGTACTTTTTTTTTTATATATGCACTGTAATTGATCTCTTATCAAAGTTTATTATCATGCATTCACCATTTCTGGCTTTTTGAATAAAGCCTGCATCCCTTGCTAGGTAGCCTATGAGGCAGGTGTCATGTTTTGCCTGCTGGGTCTCCAGCATATATCCTATCACACAGATACTGACAATTCCCTGGATGACTGAGTGAATGCGTGAAGGGCTATTATCATATAGCTTCCATATAGCTAACAACAGCTGAGGGCTAGTATGGTCCCCTCCTTTCCTCACTCATTCTTTCATTTAGAAAGAAGGGTCCTGGGCTGACAGGAGAAATAATTTTCTCCCAGCCCCCAGTCTGAGCAGCAAAGCCATCCGGACCACTTGCCCCGAGGTCAGGCCACGCTTGGCTCGATTTGGAACTGCTAGCACGCTTCCAATGACGGGAGGTGTGCACAGAAGCGGAGAATTCATTATAACCGGTTAGTCATCCGTAGAGGGTGGGGGTCGGCGTGGACGCTGCCCGTGGGCGGGACGCACCTGGCGTTTCCCCGGTGGGGCCTGTTTCGGGCGCGGAGCCCCAGGTGGGAGCGCGACCGGCCCACGGGAGCCCGGGGTCTGATCAAGCCAAGCCCGATCAAGCCCAGCATCGGCTGGCGTGATTGTTTCGAGGGGACACGGGCCAGGAGGGCCGGCTTGGGTTCTCGCCCGACCACCCCCGGGCGGCTGGGGCAGCCCACTGTCACTCGCTCCCCCGCCGCCCGAGGTCGCCGAGGCTGCAGGCGGCCCGCGCGCAGGAGCGCACGCCCGGGTTGCGGAGGCACGCGAACCAGCCCGGCCCGGGCGGTGGACGCACGAGAGACCCCGCGGCGTCGGGAGCGCGCGACTCGCCAGGGGCCACTCGAGGTGCGCTCGGCAGGTCGAGGATGACTCAGCCTCCCTCGGGTCGGTCTTCACTGCCGGTCGGCGCGAGCGCCCCGTAAAGTTCCCAGTCACACCCCTGACGTCGCGCGCGGGCCGGGGGCTCCTACAGCCAGGTTCTGGGGGGAGGGCGGCCGAAAAGGCCAGGGGGCAAGCCGGGTCCTCTGAGCGCCCAGGGCTTCCCCGACTTCCTCTGGTCTCGCCCGTTCTTCAGCGCGCGGCCGGAAAGCGCCGCCGGCCCAAGGGGGTGGGGGTCGGCGTGGGAGAGCGGGTGGCCTCCGGGCCTCCGAGGAATCTCGCCTTCCCGAAATCTAGGGGGTCCGCCGGTCAGGAGAGACCGGGCGCCGCAGTGGCTTCCCTTCCCGGCCCTGACAGCCCGGCCGCCGCCGCAGTCGCGCGGACCCCGGGCTGCGGCGCGCTCGAGCGCCAGCAGCTCGGAAGCCCGGGCCGGGCTCCGGGCGCTTCAGGGGCGGCCCCGCTGCGGCCGGAGCCGGAGCCCAGCGCTCGCGAGCCAGCGCCGCCCTTCGCGCCCTCCCCTGTCAGGCGCCGCGGCCGGGGGAGCAGCCGCGGGCGGCCACGCAGCAGCGCCCTAGCCGGGACCCGCGGAGCCCCCAGTCCCGTCCCCGCCCCGGCCCCTGCCCCTTCCGCAGACTTTTGCCTCTCCGCCGGCCCCTTCCCTCCCGAGAATCCTCTGAGGCTCGCCGGCACCCGCCCCCGCCGCCCCCGCCTCAGTCGCCCGCGTGCGCACCCCCTCCTCCCACCCCCCGTCCCCCCACAAGCAACCCCGGCCGCCGGGGTCGGGGCACAGCCCGGGGCCAGTCCGAGAGTCGCTCCCGCGGCGGCGGACTGCGGAGTTGTAAAGAACTCGGCGGCCGCAGTGGCCGGGCGGGGCAGGGCGCGCTCCGCCGCCGCCAAGGACACTGGAGTTTGCGAGTCCCCGCCCGCGCGGCGCCTCCCGCCCTCCCGCCGGGGCCAGCCGGACTCCCCCGGGCCGCCGAGGCGGGGCCGGGCGGCCGCTGTGCGAGAGGCGCGGCTCCCTCCCTCCTCCCCCGCCTGCCTCCCTCTCCCCTCCCTTCGCTCCCTCCTCCTCCTCCCCGCCCTCCCCCACCCCCCGCTCCTTTTTCTGCTCCCCAAGTGAGCCCGGCGCGCGAGAGGCAGGCGGGGCGGCGCGGAGCAGGCAGCCCAGCGCGCTCGCCCACCGCCCGCTCCGCGCAGCTCGCCGTGGCCGCTCTTGTCGCCGCCGCCGGCGCGTC
Source organism: Neogale vison (assembly GCF_020171115.1). NCBI lineage: Eukaryota > Metazoa > Chordata > Mammalia > Carnivora > Mustelidae > Neogale > Neogale vison. The sequence goes on along the minus strand of NC_058096.1, from coordinate 201,669,008 downwards.
GGAGGGAGCCCAGCATGGCCGGGCCGGGTTCGCAGCGGCGCGCGTCCCGGGGGGCCTCGGCGCTCCTCGCCGCCGCGCTTCTCTACGCAGCGCTGGGGGCCGTGGTGCGCTCGGAGCAGCAGATCCCGCTCTCCGTGTAAGTGCCGGCTCCTGCGCCGCCCGGGGAGGGGACCCGGCCGCCCGCGACCCGCCGTGCCCAAGTTTGGGCGCCTGCAGGTGCGGCCCGGCAGGACCTGCCGCGGGCGTCGGCCTCGCCTCTCGAACCTATCTTCCAGGACGGGCATGGGGCTGCGAGGCTGGGGTGGGATGCTCTAGCCTCCTCGCTCGGGTCGGCGAGGGAGACCTGGAGAGGTTCACCTCAAGTGACAGCTCCAACTTTGAAGCCTGTTTACCGAATCCAACTTCCACGGGCCGTTTATTTATTCCCGCTTCGCTGTCTTGCCATCTCACTTCTTTTTGGGGAGGGGGGGGATGGGTGGGTTTCTTCCGACTAGTGTTTGCCAGGTGATGCCCGGTTTGGGTGATCAAGTTCTCACACAATTATTCACATAAAACCCGGTGATCTTTTCAGAGGGCTTGGGAGACTTTGCGCATTTTGAACTGTGTGACCCCCCTCGAGCCCCCTCCCGCGTTGCGCTCTGCAGTTTGGTGCTGGCAGTTTCTACCCAGCCGCTTTTTCCATCTTTTTTTTTTTTTTTCCCCCTCCAATGTTGCATCGCCCGGCTCCTTCAGCCACAGCCCCGTGTGTGCGTGCGTGTTGACTGTGACAGGGGTGTTACATTTGTTCCTGTGCCCTTTCTCACTGTAGGGTGAAGCTCTGGGCCTCCGCTTTTGGTGGGGAGATAAAATCCATTGCTGCTAAGTACTCCGGCTCCCAGCTTCTGCAAAAGGTAAGGTTTCTGTGGTGGCAGGAAGCGATGATTTTTTCCAGCACAGAAAATGGAGGCAGATTGAGTTTTCCAAACAAACGTGAACCCCGAGCAGCATCAGTTATCAGAGGTGTCTCTGATCCCCTGGTGTCTTGGTAGTGTACCGGGCAATGATTTCTCCCTACCAACCGGTTATTTTTAGATGACACTTGATTCTAAACACAAAGAAAAGCAGGATCCTCACTAGCACTGTCCTGGCTGAGGCTCGGAAACTGAGTGTGTTTGCACGGCTCTCCTTCCAGTGTCGGTATTGCTGTTCCTGTGTGAGAGCAGATGCTTCTCTGGCCAAAAAAACGCTAACTTCATCCAAGGGGCAGCCTCGGTGCCTGTTTTAAGATATCTTTCACCTTGCCTGGCTTGGAGACTGGGGTTCAGCGTATCTGAGAAAGACGCTGCACTATTGTTTGTCATCCCTGCGGTTGTACAATCCCATTATTCCCCAATCATCTAGACCCAGGGCTGGGATGCATTACATCATTACAGATAAGGAGAATGAATGTGGTTATCTTTCCACTCAGCTGCACTGCCGGGTAATAACCTATGAGAGTAGTCCACAAACTTAAGAAATTGGTCTGCGTCCATATAATTCTGGAGAGTAATGAGAATGGAGAATTGATTATTAGGCTTTTATCAGAAACTGCATCAATTTTAATTTAAACAGGCAGCATTATGCTTAAAATTACCTTGTGAGATATATGGTCCTTTGCCCTCCCCTTCAAGAAAAAAAAAAAAGAAAGAAAGAAAGAAAAAAAAAACAGGCTGGGAAGGAAAGAGTACAAGGGCTCAAAGAATTTCAAGTTAAGAAATCAACAGGATCAATCCAAGTATTCTCTCAAAGATAGAAAATAAAATTGGCCTTTAGGGGATAATTCTCTGAAAATGGGTACAAACAGATTAAATTGTCAAGTTAACTTTTCAGCATTTTTAAATGTGCTTTTTGGGCCAATGTAACATATGTGTTAATGTATGCTGCCTGGTAACCAAGTACGTATTTTATTTATGGCATTCAGCTTCAGAGAGTCGCGTTTTTGGGGACATTATATGAAACAGTTTGTCACATGAAATCCAAATATCGTAATAAGGCATCAGCCCACCATGGAATGAGGGAAGTTATTCTTAAAAATTGCCAATAGCTATATTCTTTGAAACTGTGGAAGGACTGTTTGCTCCACTCTGTTAATTGGGGAAGGAGTTCATTGAATTCGGGGCAGCTGATAAAAACTTGAGGCTGCGATGTGCCTTTATGGAAAATGATGATTTACATACCTGAGACCCACCTGTCAGTTTATAGGACTTGCCTCTTCTGCTAGTATTTGAATCTGGACCAGTCTGTATCCTGCTCTGGCATCTTGCCTGCGTGTCAGATGTTTCCTGTGAAGAGTTTTGGACTGTCGCTGCTGTCTGCATTGCATTGATTGTGTATTTTCCTTATGCTTTTAAAGAAGAGAACATTTTTGTATAACTTTAAAGGAATATTTTTCATCTGCATGTTGTCGTTTAGTTGTAGCAACTCTGAAACTATCCCTTCAGAGCCTGTGAATGTTGTTTCTGTTGTGCTTACATAGCTCTTATCTCACATTTTGTAGGAGCGCAGGAGATGGGCCCTCCGAAGTTAGCACACACACACACACAGTGCACAAAGCCCCATCAGTCATATTATTGGCTACGCTATAATAGCAAATTGGAAACAGCTAAAATGCTCCTCTTACCTTCTCATCAGCATCCTTTCTGATATTGAATTCACAAGCCTAGCTTTGCTTTTGCCCTGTTTGCAGCTTGACAATTGTGTAATTATTTCCAGCTGTTTATGGCTTTGTTGTCGTTCCTTGCTGTTGCCTGGCATTTTGTAATCTGATGCAAGGGGAAGGTGGGGTGTTGCTCTGCATTTGGTTCTGGGGTGGATACCTGCTCTTCTTGCATTTCCAAAGCAGTCTTCTGCCCAGGAGTCCTGAGGCACCTATGGCTTTGGATTGATAGGCAAGGACTTCCATGAATGATGGGCAGGACATGTCAGGCAAATTGGGGAGTACTTTTGCAGGTACCTTTTGGCCATCTTGGTCCATTGCCTCCAAATATGATGGATTTTTTTTTTAATTAGCAAAAAACATTGATTTAGATAGTTCAGAGTAGAAGAAAGTATAAGAAATGATCTAAGGTGCTCAGAGTGACATCATTTGGAAAAGCAAGGAGACTGTTGCCTTTCCCTCGCTTATTTTCAAGTTTCTGACCATTTGCCTGAAGAGATACTCCTCTAAGTCAAAACTCTGTGCATCTTCCCGTCACATCGCTGCATCCTTAACAATCCAGAGACTTTGAAAGTGAGTTAAAAAGAAAACACTTGGCTGAAAAACGAAGTTAACACTGTATTAAGGGGACTCAAAGGTGACGATACCATGTTGCATAACAGACTGTAATGACACTTTTAAGGCACGGACATTTAAATTTGATTTTCAGTGAAGTAGGCATACTGTATACCACTGTATAATTTTACATATTCTATGTAGTTTCTCTAGTTAACACTTCATTGTGTTGTGAATTAATGTAGTATGTCCATTTTTAGAATGGGGGTTTAGTAATTTCTGCACTAAGGCAAAAACTTTTCAAAACAGCTATTGTGACTATGAGTTAAATAACAATTGGCCATTTATTTTAAGGTGTTTGGAGACTGGGAAAACTGCCATTTTGGTAAGGTTTTTTATTAGCTCATATAATTGGAGTGGTAGAATTATCACCAACTTCATCAACATAAATACGAGTGCTTAACAATGTACCTCACTGTCATGGCTTCAAAAAGGAGAGTATTGCCCCAATTGTTTCTATGTTTCATACCATGGCTTTTGCTACTTTACCTTATGACAATATGTTAGGTATTCTCTGCCAGACTCCCCCCTCCCCCCGCCTTTTTTTCCCCTCCTTTTTGTCTTTGCTGAGCACAGGAATAGGAACCTATTCGTTTCTTTAAAAAAGGATATTTGAATTTGTAGAACGCCATTGTCGTGCATTAGCAAAGTGGTATGTTTTCAGGATGGTGTGGAAGAACCTGAGACTTGTACGTTGGACTCAGAGTCAATCTTGAAAGGTTGTTCCAGAACAACGGCCCGGAAAGGGATGCTCTGGTGAGCTGCTGTGTGTCTGTCTCCCGCCTTCCTCGGCCGGCAGATACTGCAGAGCTTTAAATTGACTTCAACTTTTAATTAACTTTCCTATTTGACATATCCATGCCAGTATCCAGCTGCCTCTATCTTGCTTCATTTTCCTCAGAGAATGCACATTGTTTGGATTCTTTTGCAGAGGCATAGTTTTATTACCTCTCTATTTTGGGATTTAGTGTCCAGCGTTCCAGTAGGTCCCGTAGCCTAAGCTGTTAAACTCATGGGCTCCACACCCCAAACGCTCACAGTAAAAGGTATTAAAGTGTGGTGATTCTCATTTCCATCCTCCTTAGGAAGACTCTGGCAGAAGCTGGGTTTTTTCATTCTGTTTAGTACCGCATTCAGAGATTGCTGTGTTTTGGGGGGACGAAGGGTTCCAATGACATTTTCCAGCATCGGGATGGTAAATACACAGCGGAAATACAGGTTCTGTGGTCCTGTATGTCTCTGCCATTAATGCGAGGAAAATAATGGACCTTTACCTTGGATGCCTCATGCAACATTTACCAAACATGCATTTCTTGGAATGCACAGCCAGGTTTTTGCGTTATCAACTATTTATTGAGAGGGCGGCTTTCATACATAAACGTGCTGTCTCTTTCCACAAGACAGAGTCAGCAAAGTAAAAGGTTGGTTCTTTAACCCATTTTGATAATTATGACTTTTCATCAATGTGGAAATCGATGGACTTTTAAATAATTAAATAGGAGTATTCACTTATCAGGAACAGTGCTGTGCTGCCCTAGGAAGCCTGATACTCTACAGATCGCTTTTCTAGGGGAGGTGCTCCTTCGCTGAACATTTTTGTTGAGTAAACACGGTTTTTTGTCATTCTGCAAGATTAATGCATTCAGCCCACACCACCAATGGCCAAGGCTTTACTTCACAGCAACACTTCAATTACTGGACTTTTCTCTGGCAGCTTATTTTTAAAAGTCTTGAAATCTCAGAAATGACAGTTTTCAGTGTTTCGGGACAGTTTATTGGTCTCATTATCACAGTCAGCAGCACATTAGCAGGACAGGGCGAACCAGCTGGAATTCAGTGATGCATCTTACCCTTACATGTATCTAACTGCATTTGTAAACTCACACTCTGTGCCTCTCGGACCCAATGAAGTCCTTTTTGTGTGGCTTCACTAAATTTTTGTCTGAGCTCCTTTTGTTCATGTCTTTTTCCTTCTTCCAAAATTTCTTTGCTGCCGGATATATTTCTGCTTTGCTTTTTTCTCTCATTGGGAGCTGCTGCAGCCTCTGTTGCTCGATTTACAGATGCTAGTCAAAATTAAGGGGAATGAAAATAGAGACATTGTTTTCCTGTCGGAGGCAAACTCAGATGTTTATTTCAATGTGGTTATAATTTTGATCAATTACTATGGGGAATCTCATGCTGGCTTTTTATTTCATTTTGTGTTTTATCTTATTCTAATACCAGTGTGCTTTGAGGCACACACACGAGTACCCAATCACCTAATAATTATGAAATCTGTCGGGCGTGTGCAAGCGCAATTAATGTTTCCATTTCGTGTTGAAGACCTAGCCGTGTACGCGGATGAACCAAAGTAAAAGAAAAGTGGAATCCTTACCCCAAGCACCTGTGGTCCCGCCGGGGGTTGAACTGTCCTGCAGGCTAAGGACATATTCACAGAAGTGCACGTTTGAGGTTTGAGCCCTTTTCCAGTCTTGGATGGCTCCTCAGTTTGGGGCAGGGGGCGGTACTCACACTTGTGCCCATCAATACATGACTTGGTGTGCTGAGCTTCCTTAAAGAAGGGTACATTCTCTCCAGGATCTTTTTTTTGTCCGGTGTGTCACTCATCCAGATTTACCATTGTAGATGCCAACAAATAGGCTTTTTCTTTATCCACGTTCACGTCTGTCAAGGGTCCCCCATCTTCTGCAGTCACAGTGTTTTACTGAAATTGCCTCGTTTGCTGAGACCCAGAGCATCTTCTAGACAGAGGCTTTGAGCAGATTGTGTTCCCCCGGGACACTGGGATCTGACTGGGAGGTTTGCTATGGCTGAGACTGAGGAAAAAAAAAAAAAAAAAAAGAAAGAAACATGTGTTGTCAATGCCAGCCTCTGGATTAACCTATGAGATCCTTTTAATGAAGTTTTTATACAAGAGACATAATGTCTCTGTGTTTTCTGTCAAGTGAGTGCAGTCCTGCTATTGTGTATCATTCAAAAAGTGAAAAAGTTCTCATGTCAGGCTTCTGGAAACATTGATAGGATCTTTATCAGCCCTCTTTGGTCCATGAAACAAAAGTTAGCCTCTCCTTCAAAGGAGGGAAAGGATATAGAGGGAGAGGAGGGTTGCTTGATCTCCTTCGATTTTCCTGAGTATTTAGTGACCAGAAGATTGAGGTGGTTGTTCCTGAAATGTCAAGCCAGGCTCAAAGACCCCTCCGTGACGCAGTCCTCTGCCTGGCCATGGCTCCCCCCCGACAGAGTAGGCGTCTGCATAGCTGCTGTATTTTCAGGAGATTTGTGTGTGCATAGCCAGCATGTCTGCTTTTCAGAAGAAAGTTATTTTACCGACACAGCTTTGAAAAGAGTCCAGTGCGTTTTCAATAAACGGTAAACATTTCAATTTCCATTTGCTTTGAACAACACTCATTGGGTGTTCATTCCAAGGCTGTTTAAATAAGGCATTAAATTTATAAGGTGTATTAAATTTGTATGTTACATAGCTTCCTGGTGACCTCAAATCAAGATTATGAAAATAACTCCAAAGCCAAACTAGTAATGGGCATTTCAAGGCCATATTGGAAAGGAGAGCATTATCTCTTGACAAGAAATAGATGGCTATTTCTTCACTTTGTGTGCTTCAGAGTGTTTATCTTGGCACTTGATATTGGAAAACAGTACCCTTCCAAGGTTAAAAGAGCTGTTATCCATGTAAATGATGGGGACAGGGAAGCTGGGCAGGGCCACGAGTGGCTGTGGGTTCACAGAGCAGACCTCTGGTTATGCATTTTAGGAGAAGTGACCACCCCCTGCTATCAGAGCTCGCACGTGTTATTACCATTGTACTTACTAACTGCGTGCACGGGTGCGTATGCCCATAGAAACAGATGCTGCTCATCACAGAGTCTGCCAGATGCCGCCTGCTGATGGAGAAGACAGTGCTTGTCCTCTTGGTCTTCTGGAGAGCGTGGCTTGAGGGACCCAACCAGGTCTGCTGGGACAGGACCGGTCCACCGGGCACCTGAGATCCTACAGACGGTTGGAAGCTGAGGATCTGCTGGGACCAGGACCAGCTCCGTAATTGGCAGGGCCCCGTGAGTGAGGAGAATATGGGACTCTTTGTTCAAAAACTATGAAGAATGTGAAGATGATGACAGCAGAGCATTAAAGCACAGCGCCTGTCGGCCCAGGGCAAAGTCCCCTATGGGGCTGCCCATCCTCATTTTGGCTTTCCCCTGCCGAGGTGGGGGGGTTGTCCTCTCGGCCTGATTGAACATTCAGGCCACACTCAGTCTATGAGGCATCCTTTGCCCCTCTTTGTTCATCGTCATAGTAGGTGGAGAGCTTGGGGCATTTTCAGAGACGCACATCTTTGGAGAGGTGGTGTTGTTAAAGGAGAGGTCATTGGCCTAGAAGCTGTGGCATCTGCGTTTTTATCTTTTCTGTAGGTGTTTCCTGAGTGGATTTGGGAAAATTGCTTAATCTCTTAGTAAAAACAGGTGGCCTTCACTCATTCACTCTGGTTCCTACATTCCAGGTACCGTGATAAAGATTTTATGTGTGCCATCCCATTATATTCTCCCAACAACCTAATAAGTCAGGGACTACAACCCACCAACCCCCCCAACCCCTTTTACAGATTTGGAAGTTGAGACTCCCAGAAGTTAAGCAGCCGTTCCAAGGGGACTGAGTCTGTTTACGCGGTCACTGTGCTGCAGTGTCCCCTCCTCTCTGTGTGATCTTTTCTGGCCTCCGTTCCTGTTTGAGAAAAGTGTGGTTAATACCTGTGTTTCTCTAGCTCACGGGTATTTGGGAGGATTCAATGAGGCAGCAGCTGAGAGGTTCCTTCAGAAGCTGAAAGCTTGAGCTAACAGCAGAGAAGACAGGTGTGGAGTCGGAGGGACTTGGATTAGAGTCCCAGATCTGCCATTCCCTACCCGGGTTGTCTTGTTTGTTTGACATTTCTGAACCTCGCCTGTGAAAGGAGACCAATACCTTCTACCTTGGAGGCTGTGATGAAGATGAAATGAAATAATGTACAAAAAGCACTTAGCATGGTGCCTGGCACCTGAAAGCCTCCTGCCAGGGAGTTGCCGAGGTCATTACTGGCTGCATGATACAACTAGAAGGTTTTTAGTTAACCTTCGCTGAGCACCTGTGGGCACCGGCTGCACAGAACTGTGTGACCGCGAGAATGAGCAAAGGCACGGATGGGTGGGTGCGTTGGCAGCTGGTCCCACCAGGCACCTGACAGGAGGGAGCTTGTGGACCCAAGCGGGAGGAGGCAGTATGGACACAACCTCTGCCCAGACATTTCCCTCTCCTCCTTGAGGTCAGCTCTCTGGTCCCTGAGGGTCAGGAGAAGAACCCCTCGCACGAGGAATCAGGCTGGAAAAACTATGTCCGGGTACCCCTGTTCCCTCCTCCCTGACTCTGCCCTGCCATGGGGGCGGTGGGTCAGGCTGCAGAGTGGCTGGGTGTGCCGCCAGGTTCCCAGTGCGGCTGGTGCTGCGGGAGAGCACAGGCATCCAGCGAGCCCCCTGCTATGGGGGTGCATCCAGGAGCCAGCCCTGGGCACTCATGAATCCAGGTGCCCCCTTGGACAGCATTCCAGGCATTTCCTCCCATGAATATCCCATCTGCTGGACTTCTCCCAATGACTTCCCGGGCGGGGGGGGGGGGTCTTGGGGGTGGTCCTGGAGACCAACAGGAGACAGGGCATCTCACTGGGTGGGGAGAGGGAGTTCTTTCCTCCAGCACGGATAGGGAGGTGCAGTGGTGCATGGGGACTGCCATCTGCCCCCAAGTCTCAGGAGGCACTGAAGGGCATCCTGTGTCCCTTGGCCCTTCTCACTGGCCCTGCCTGCCTCTGCTTCAAGGCTTGCTTGGCACATTCTGTTGTGTTTGGCTTGGGAGCATCTGCAGTTCTCTGCTGATCTCCTTGAAGATGTTGAAGGAGTGACATGGGCTACCCTTGTTGGTGGCAAACATAGGCACCAGTACTTGGAAATCATGCTGGAGGGGGTGCTAGTGTAGCTGCACACATTAGGAACATTGTTTATGTATGAAGCCGTTATAATCAGCAGTGAAAGTCCGTAAGAAGTCAGGAATGAAAGGAGACATGCAAATCTGTGCTGGTACCACTTGGGCCGGGTAGTTTAGACAAGTGCCCAAGAACCGTCTGTGCCCAGGAATGTTACAGAACATCAGAGTCTGACTGTACTGGCAGCTTCTTAAAATCCACCAAGGTCATAACCAGCTTAGGTAAACAGATGGTTGATGGGGGCTGGATAGGAAGGAAATGGACTTTTTTCTTTCGGTGTTCAGTATGAGCCAAGCATTCTTCGTAGGAAAATAGATCACGTTAGGCATCTGATGTGGTCCTTGGTTCTCTCTGGAGCTGGCCCCCATTACCTATCGCTCGCAGGGAACTCTTGCGGCTCAGGGAGATGGGGCAGCTGGCCACGTCGTGGGGCTGGGACTCACACTGGCTTGTTTCGACCCCCCAAAGCCTGGGATTATCCTTTAATAGGACAGACCACCTGTGTGGTCTGATCCCACCTGAGCTCGGTCTTCAGTGGGGTCTGCAGGACTGCAGCAGGAAGGGAAGGGCTGGGTAGTCTGGGGTTCCCAGAGCCCTCGCCTCTTTCTTTCCCCCAGACATGTTTCCTCAGGTGGGGTATCGGGATGTGTACTTTTTGGGCAGCGAGGCTAGGAAGGACTCTAAACTCCGGTGTGGGCTTGTGCCTGCGGGGGGACAAAAAATGGTCCCTAGAGGAGAGCGGGCAGCGTTGGCTGGTCTGGCCCTGGCTGTTGGGAGAGGGGGCAGTATGGGGCGGGCACCTTCACCCCTCTTCTCAGCCTGGAGGGCGGAGCTGCCAGGGAGAGAACAGTCTGGTGGGATCCCCAGGCAGGATGCTGTCTCAGCTAAGATGAGAGGATTCAGCCGTCCATGAAAAAGTGGGAAGCATTTCCCTTCATGTTTTCCCTGAAAAGTCAAACCTGCTCTTCTCTGTTTGCTCAGGTCTCTCACTATGGCAAATACGGTGTCATACACTTAACGATTTGACATCTTTTCCCAAGACTTTCACATTTTGCATGAAAATAGAATGAAAGGTGTAATCTGGCCTGTTGGAATTCCACCGAGTCTAGACCTTCCCATGATGTAACTTGACCCTGCATTTCCTTCTTGATAGATGCTAACTCTTGGCTCCCAGGAGGGAATGAAGTGTCTGGTTTTCGAAAAATCTAGATTTCTTTTTTTTTTTTTTAACATTTTATTTATTTGTTTGACAGAGATCACGAGTAGAGAGGCAGGCAGAGAGAGGGGGGAAGCAGGCTCCCCACTGAGCAGGGAGCCCGATGTGGGGCTCCATCCCAGGACTCTGAGGCCATGACCTGAGCTAAAGGCAGGTTTTTAACCCACTGAGCCTCCCAGGCGCCCCCCAAAATCTAGATTTCTATTACAGGGAACATGCACAGCTGAAGAGAGATTTTTAAAAAGAGCACGGGCCTTGGAGGTGAAGTCTGCTCTGCCAGTCACTGTTTCTACCTCCCTAGGGCTTGGTTTGCTCATCGGCAAACTAGAACTACTAATAAAAGCACCCGTGTTATAGGGCATCGGGGAGCGTTAAGTGATATAACCCATATGAAGTAGTTTAGAACAATATGTGGCACATGGGAAGGCTTACTTCTCTGGCTACCCTCTCATTTATGGTGTCCAACTTCATTTTTAATGAAGAGCAAAAGAGATTCTTGGAATTTTAGTCACTTAGACCACATGATGGGTTCATAAAATAGAGACAATGAATGGCACACTCATTTAACGTTGACAAAGGCATGATGGCAAACAAAAGCATTCATGTTTTCCCCCAAGGAGGTGGGTTTCTCTTGCTTTCTTTCCCAAATTCTTCTAATCTGGTCCCTTGTACGGTAAAGGTGGGCAGTTTGGGGATTCAAGTTCGTTCTTGCTATAATATTGTGCGGTAATTTGCAAAGCAAGGGGAGAGTCGGAAACACCGGGTGGGGTTTTGGGTCTTTGTACCTGCACCACCAGTAATGCCTTTCCTATTGTGCTTTGTTGAGGCAGAGGCGGAAAAATGTTGTAAAAAGAACAATGGGTGTGGGAGGCGATAAATCCATGAGAAGTAGGTAATCTTTGGCCCCAAGTCATAACATATAGCTTTACTCTTTGCTTCCTACCACTTTCCATTATCTGTGAAATTTCTATGAACACAACATGATCACGTCGTGTATCAGCAGCTCAGTGGGCAAGGGTTTTGCCCCACTGACAGTTCTTTGGCTTCTCAGAGGCTAATGCTGAAGGCTGAGTGTTCTTCTTGGTTTTGGCCTGTGCCCCTCAGAAGGCTGTTCATTGGCAAATCAGCACAGAGGACCCTGTTTCAGGGAATCGCCTTCAGACAACCAGTAAAAGAGAGAGAGAGAGAGAGAGAGAGAGTGTGTGTGTGTGTGTATGTGTATGTGTTTTAATATACATGGGCTGTTTCCTTTTGTAAATAAAAACTGAGGTCTGCTTTAAAATCCCAAGGTCTGTGGCCAAGTTTGAGTTTTTCAGAGCATCAGGATCATCTGATGGTCACCCCGAAACTTCTTTCCTCTGTAATCCTCTCAGGAAAAGGGCTCGCAGCTCACTAATCTTTTGAAAAAAGCCAACAGTATACATTTCCCAGGACAGGCATTTTAGAATTATGGAGCCATAGCTGGATTTTCTACTTAAATAGCAAGATTTTCATGTTGGTTTTTTTTTTTGTTTCTGTTTTTTGGTTTTAGTTTTTGCATGAAGCAAATGTCCTAGGAATGTTAGGAAAAATATATAGACTTAGAAATCAGGGGATTATTGATCTTCAAAAGTTTACTTTTAAGGCAGGCGGTTGGTCTCGGGAAGGCAGAAATGTGTAGGGGAAGGTCAGGATTTGACTCAGGCTAATTCACATTTGAATCCAGGGCTACCCTGAGAAGTCAGTTGTGAAACCTCACAGTTTCTATCTGCCAAATGGACACGATGATAATAACTTCTAGGCTGGATCTGAGAAGTCCAAATGACAAGATGGACGTAGGATACTTAGCAATCAGTGGCTCACGGGAAGTGTTTAGAAAAGGTGGGCTTGGGGTGCCTGGGTGGCTCAGTTGGTTAAGCAACTGCCTTCGGCTCTGGTCATGATCCCAGAGTCCTGGGATCGAACCTCGCATCGGGCTCTCTGCTCAGCGAGAGGCATGCTTCTCCCTCTCCCACTCCCTTTGCTTGTGTTCTCTCTCTCACTATCTCTCTCTCTCTGTCAAATAAATAAAATCTTAAGAAAAAAAAAAAAAGGTAGGCTCCAGCCGTCATTCCTCAGGAGCTGTTCCCACATCCTGGTCTTGTTGGCTGCTGCAGAGAGTTGTCCGTCTGCTGTGGGGAGAGCTAACATCAGGCCACCTGGAGACCTTCTCTGGAGACCTCCATTAAAGCTGCCCAGCACTGAGCTCCACAAAGGCATCTTGGACAGTCATTGTAATGATGCAGGCGCTTGGTGTGTTGTGCTGTGTTTTGTTTGTATTCTTTAAGTCCTCATAATCACTCCTGAGGTCAGTTCTGTCATCCCCTCCATTTTAGACAGACAGAAACCAAAACAGAGGATATAGATTTGCCCAAGGTTACCCAGCTCCAAGTGGCAAAGGCAGGCTTGGAGCCTGGGTCTTGAGCGTCCTGTTCAGGTGCCTGGGCTGGGGCTCCTGATAATTCCAGAACCAGCATGTTTTGGGCAGGACTGGTGGTAGAAACTTCTTCTTCATCCTTAATCCTTTCCCCTTTGGAATTCTTTGTCTTATTTGGATTCATTGTCATTTACTTTTATAATACAGAATTAGGGGCACCTGGATGGCTCAGTGGGTTAAAGCCTCTGCCTTCGGCTCAAGTCATAAGCTCAGGGTCCTGGGATTGAGCCCCGCATTGGGCTCCCTGCTCAGCAGGGAGCTTGCTTCCCGTCCTCTCTCTCTGCCTGCCTCTCTGCCTACTTGTGATCTCTGTCTGTCAAATAAAAAAATTCTTTTTATAATACAGAATTAAAGGGGAGGGGGCAATGATGAGGGGAGGGCCCAGTAACCCTTTTAGCTTTCTGCAGTTTTCTCTTTTATTATAATAACACGATGCTGCTGGTCTTTGGTTCCTTTGAGGGTCAGCCAGCCCTCTCCACATCAGCCCTGAATCTTAAGAAGCCTTTCTGAGAACCTCATTGAATTTGGTTTGGTTTCCCTTTTTGTATTCCCCATGATGGTAACGGGGGGTCATGGGGAGGACCCTGGTACAAGATGGATCTGGCTGGAGACCCAGTTGTCTTCCTTACCTTTAGTTCTGGGCCTCAGGTTCCTTACCTGTAAAATGGGGTCATGGGGAAGATTAGCTGTGTCAGCCTGTGATGGTCTTCATGACCCGTAAATTTCGGCTCCTTGGTTTTTGATATGCTCATTCTTTGTCTCTCTTCCCTGGGTGTTTGTTGGTGCTTATTTTTTATCTTTTTTTTTCAAGGAAGAAACACAGTTCTGTTTTTTTGCTTGATTGACAGCCAGCTTGAAGGCCACAGCCCTTGGACCCAATAGGGTCAGTTTTATTTTGCATGGAATGAGTCTGGCAGATCTCTTCATGCCCCTGGCAGTCCTGGGGATCTGTGATATCCTGAGGACCCCTTATCTCTTTCTGTATGGGGTGTCAGGAAGGAGACAGGCAAATAGACCTTAAATTGTCCAAGGGCAGACTTGCTCTTTCTGACTGGAGAGGTTCCTCCCTTGACACTTGGAACAGAGCCACCTTTGGGTGGGGTTCAGTGGTCATTTGTGGGATGTACAGATTAAAACAAAGGAGGAACCTTGCTGTATCTTTTTTCCTGGTGCTCCTGTGCTGGTGATCAGAGTAAGAACAGTGTGGCATACAGGCCAAGAACTAGGTCCTTCACATCTCTTTCTGCACTTACTCTCTAGCACTGGGTTTTATGAATCCCTGGAATCAGGCGCCGATGCCTGCTGGCTGCAGCAATCCGGCTCTGAAGCCCTGCGGGTGGGTCCCTCGCCCACAACCCTCTTGGTGCCCACAGGGACAGCCAAACATCCGAGCCAGCTGGTCCTTACCCTTCTAGCTAGCCAGCCCCCCTCGCCCCCAGGGAGCATCCCGGCAGCATCCCCAACACACGACTGAGTCTCTCCCAGAAGCCTCCCAGCCTGGCGGAGGGGTCCCGGCACCTCCGCGGCGCGGAGCGCAGCTGCTGCGGCGGGAGCACCGCAGTGTCGCGCGGGAGCACCGCAGTGCCGCGCGGGTGCACGAGGAGCACCAAGCGAGACTGATGGGGCCTCCGCCGCAGCCGCCACCATCAACCTGGGGGAGGCAACTCGGCAGAGGCAATTAGGGAGCTGCTACAGCTAATTCCATGAAGTGCTCGGATGCCACATTCCCAGTGACATCAGGGAGAGATGAGAATTTTAATTTTATCCCTTTCACCACCTCCAAGGCCCCGCTGGCGTGGGGATGCCACATAGCCTTTGCTGGGCTTGATTTCACTTTCTCTGTGCAGCTTGCTGTATTTTATATTTGTCTGTTTATTCTTTATGTCCCCGGAATGGGTCTGTGCGTGTGCACTGAGGGCTGTCCGCTGCGGGCCTCCGTGCCAAACTGCAGCATCCACGGGGCACTGTTCCTGCTCCTGGACAGCGTCCTGGCTGCAGCCTGCAAGGCTGGTTCCCCCACCTCCACGGAGCAGGAAACTGTGCAGGAGGCCATACAGCCAGTGGGGGAGGGGGGCTCTTTGCATTTGCTTTTTTGTACTGTAGGTGCGGTTGTCTGCCTTCTTCCCCAGGCCTGGCCCGTGGATATGCGGAAAGCTCGCACCAAGCACAGCTCCTCTGAGATGAGGGGAGCAGCTGGTTGGGAAGTGGGAATTAAATGATGTGGCTTTAATGGGGGGCAGTTTTGCCAGAAGACGTTCAGCTCCGGCCCCACTAGCTCTAGTATCAGGCCCAACAGTATTGCATTGGGAGGCTCACGGAGGAGTCTCTGTCCAGCTCCTGCTCGAATGTCCCTGTGCGGAGGCTGCAAGGCTTCCTCGGATGGGCTTTGCTCCACGTAGCCCCACAATGACCATAATCTGATGCCCGCTTTCTCCCTTCCTGCTGAGCCTGACCACTCAGAGGGGAGGGAGAGAGCCTCCACCTGGGAGAGATCTTGGGAACCCAGGCCCTCTAGCTCTGGGTGCTGGGGCCTGGAGGCATGTCCCGTGGCACAGTGGATCAGGAACAGGCCAGGCCGGGAGCACGGGCCGTTTTGACTGCCAGCTCTTGCATTCATGAGGGCATTGAGACCGCAGAGGGAAGGAAAGCTCTGCGTCCCATAGTAGGCTTCTTAGAGGAGGGGGAGAGAGAGCCGCTAGCCCCAGGCTGCCCCGGACCTGTCAGAGCTCCCCTGCTGGATCCCACAGGAACCTTGCTTTGTGCAGCCTGTCCTCCAGTCCAGCCACACTGAAGCCTGAGTTTCACCTGGTGAAAATGTTCCCCAATGTGTCTGTGTTAAATAAATTATTTTTAAATTTATTTTGAGCAAGAGACTGTGCACAGTGCACGTGCATGAATTGGGGGAGGGGCAGAGAGAGAGAGGGAGGGAGGGAGTGGAGTCCAAAGGAGGCTCAATCTCAGGACCCCGAGATCATGACCTGAGCCGAAATCAAGAGTCAGACATTTAACCCACTGTACCATCCAGGTGCCCCAATGTGTCTGTTTTTAACAGTCAGAATATTTTGTCCCAGTGCGTCTTGGGGAATAGTCCCCTTATTAGCATGATCTACGTTGATTTGCAGGGAGCAGGAGACAGAACAATTAGTCAACAAATTGTTGACTAATTTATTCAACATTGAGAAGCCTGTCTGAAAACCCAAGGCCTCATCCTTCTCCTTTTTCCACAACAGAGGTGCACATGACCAACTGCTTCATTTTGGGTAGAACACCATGGTTTGGGAAAATCTTCAGCTGTCTTAACAGACCCACAAGAACACATTTGCTTTTGACCAAATGTTGGAAATGTTTTCTTCCTTCCTTCCCTCACTCTCTTCCTGCCTCAACAAACACCCATGGAACACGCAGGGCCACATGTGGGCTGTGTTAGGTGCCCAAATCCCCTTGCTGGTGTGACCACCTTCAGTGACATCACCCTGAATGCTTCAGTGACAGCACACGCTCACACTCCCCAAGCTCGTCAGGCGGTGTCACGCCTCTGTGCCTCGGGCCATGCCAGTCCCGCTGTCCACACTGCTGACCCCGTTGCCCTTGGCTGACTGCTGAGCCCTGCCTCTCATGGATGTCAAGACTGTTGCCTGCTGAAGTATCACCTGGGGGCCTTCTGCAATGCGTTCTTTCAGGGTTGCTCCCCAGGTGATTCAGATTCTGTAAGTCTGGCGCAGGGCCCGGGCACCTGCTTCCTAACAAACATCTGAGGTCATTCTGATGCCAGTGGTCCAGGGACCATGCTTGGAGAAACACTGCTTGTATCCCAGCTCTGGGAAGGCTTCTGGATTCCCCTAAAGAGACCGAATTATTCCTTCTCTTTCCCACTGAGAGGAAAGGTGCAGATCTTCTCGCCGTAGTTTGCTTAAGTATCCGCGTGCATAAAGTCTGTGCTGGCCTGGGCCAGAGGCTGTGGCTGCTCAGTTCCCAAACCCAGCTTCCTCGGTGTGGATGGCATGAATGGAGATTTTCTCTGCAGTAGGACTGGGGGCTTTGGAACAAGTCAGGCATTTTATCTTTTAAGTGAGAAGGTACCCAGGAGCATGTCTGATTGTTGAAGCAGTTTATTTAGAAATCACTAAGCAGAGTTGAAGAGGCCATTCTCCAATTTGTAAGATGGAGAGAAATTTGTTGATCTGTCACCAATGGCTTTTCTTCCTACCAAATAGGTTACTGGGACCTTTAAAAGAAAATTGTTTGGTGAACATCAGTATGAAAGATGCCATCTGCTTCCCATAAAAGGGCTGCTCCTAATCTCCCTGGTACAAAAATTGCTCCCCCAGGGACCTGTTGGGCACAAGACTGCATTTTTCCTAAGTCAGCGGCTTTCATACTTTTTTGACCATGACCCAAAGTAAGAAATACATGGTTCAGTGCAACCGATTGCCTACACCTTCACATGTGCAATGCAAGTTTCATGCAGCATTACTTAGCTTTTTTTTTTTTTAAAGATTTTATTTATTTATTTGATAGAGAGAGGTCACAAGTAGATGGAGAGGCAGGCAGAGAGAGAGAGAGATGGAAGCAGGCTCCCTGCTGAGCAGAGAGCCCGATGCGGGACTCGATCCCAGGACCCTGAGATCATGACCTGAGCCGAAGGCAGCGGCTTAACCCACTGAGCCACCCAGGTGCCCATTTTACTTAGCTTTCTTCTCTGCAATGCAATCTGGTCTATTTGTTCAACTGGACTGGACTCTTATTAGATTTTTTTCTATTCTGTTCTATTCTATTCCACTCTCTTTTACTCATTTCTAACCTACTCTGCTCCTTCTATTCATTTTGGAAGTCTGGCTGTGGCCAATACATTGTTTTTACAGTGTCATAAATATGTTAAGAGAGGAACTGTGCCCTCAGTGTTACCAGAGTAAATTATAGGCTAGTTCATTTTCATTCTGGGAGGTGCGGCATTGATTTGGAGATTAAAGCTATATTTTCCTTAATAATAATGATAGTGGAGGATAACATTGGTAAGCCAGTTGCGATGCTAAGCTTCTCATCTATCCCATGACACAGGAACTTTGACAGCACCATTTCCTAGATAAGGACACTGAGGTTCAAGGAGGTGAAGTGAATTGACCAATGTCACATAGTTCACGAGTGGTGGCATTGGTTCCTGAATTCAGGGCTGTCTGACCGTGACCCTGTTCTTACCAGTTTGCACTTGCCTTTCCTCTTGCCAGCAGCGAGCTTAGTTGGTCACAGATGTTACACTATGGGTAGCCCAGCTAGAGGCAATATGTGGATGGCATGATGGGGAGCAATGGGGAGGAAATGTGAGAGACAGGGAGGAGAGGAGAAAAGGCAGGTTTGGGAAGCACAGGGTGAGCACTGGGCTTCAAGACACCCGATATTTTGCTTAGCACTTAGTGGAATTTACAAGGAGTTTGCCCATCTATGTTATATTGGCCTCGGAGTTTGCCCATCTATGTTATATTGGCCTCGGAGTTTGCCCATCTATGTTATATTGGCCTCGGAGTTTGCCCATCTATGTTATATTGGCCTCCTGCTCTTAGAGCATCCCTGCATCTGGTGTTTGTTAGTGTACCTGCCAGGCATTTACTTGTTTTCTCATCATCTTCTCTGACCAGGTGTTGATTGTCTCTCTGAGGCCGGGAATGATGCCTTTTCCTTCTTGGCACAGCCAGGACCTGGCCTGGGGAGATGCTCCGCGAGTGTTTGGGGAATGAGCCAGTGCATAAAGAGACCCTGTGACTTCATCCTCACAACTAGCCCATGAGTAGAACCTCGTCCTCATGTTGTATTTGAGAAAACAGAGCCCAAGATCATGAAGCTAATGATGGAGGAGCCAGGTGGAGGGCACCCCCCGCCCCATGCAGCTATGACTGTTAAGTTCATATTTGTCTGTTGAAGATTGATTTGGTGATTCCACCTCCTCCCAAGAATTTTTCCTACCATTTGGATTTGGCTTTTCTGAGCTTGGTTTCTAGTTCTGCTTCTGCCCTCCCCCCCGCCCCTTTTGGTTATTTGGCTGGGATGTGGTTGGAGCAGAGGGTCACAGGGCTGGAGAGGGCAGGACCCTGCCTGGAAGCGGGAGGTCCAGGTTCCAGCCTGGGCTGTGATGCTGCTGAGTTCGCAGACTGGGAGCAGCGTGCTTCATCTCCCTGTGCGTGATAGAGCTCAAAGGTCCCTTCATGCTAAGACTCAGCATGCTTCCGGAGGAGGGCAGAGCCCACCTCATTTCCCAGTATGCTCCACCATGAGATGCATGGGTGCTCTGTCCATGTTGTGCCAGCATCTGTACATCCTGCCCATGTGGGCTGCCCTGCCTCTGTCCCCAGCAGGTGCCTGTGGGGGGAGGGCGTACCGTGATCTCCTGGCCACACCAGGGTACTTGGAGTCTAGCAGGGCCAGTGATGCACACCAGCGCAGACTCTTGTAGGTGATGAGACAGACTTAGCCGAATAGCCAAGGGAAGACAGTGGTGTCGAGGTCAGAGGAGACCAAAATGACATCCCATCCTGGTAAAATCCTCCTCTCCATTTTTGCCAGTGTATTTCCCAAGTGTTCTTGTACCACAGACTCATTCTGAAAGTCGTGTCAGGGAAGGGAGTCATCCTTGGATATAAAAAGCAAAAATAAAAGGGACTAAAATATTTGACATATGATGAAGTTCTGTGATATTTTAGACAGTGAGTAAATTGACATTTATGTAACCCGGTATATTCATTTCCCCCTATCCACCCTCCCTTGAATGGTGACTTAATAACACGCCCGACTAAATGACGTTAATTGCTTTAAACTGCCAAATTAAAAAAAAAAAAAAAAAAAAGCTAGCATTCATTCAACAAGTGTGCTGTGTTCTTTTCAGGCTGCAGCCAGGAGAGGAGCTGGGGTCTCTTGGGGGAGGGAAGGCTGAGATGGAACCTGAGCAACATGGGGAAAGCGGGCTTGTACGTTCTAGAAACCCCGAGCAGATGGGCGCCACGTAAGTGGTGGAGCTGAGAGTTCGGGTCCTGGCACTGGAGCTACCTGTGGATGGTTGATGGCCTTGTGCGGCCACTTCATTTCAGGGTTCCCTCTTCTTTAAGTGATCCCTATCTCACTGGACAGTTGTAAAGATTTTTTTTTTTTAAACAAGATTTTATTTATTTATTTGAGAGAGAGAGAGTGAGAGAGCTTGAGAAGCAAGAAGGTCAGAGGGAGAAGCAGACTCCCCATGGAGCTGGGAGCCTGATGCGGGACTCGATCCTGGGACTGCGGGATCATGACCCGAGCCCGAAGGCAGTTGCTCAACCAACTGGGCCACCCAGATGCCCCCTGTTGTAAAGATATTTACCTTAGCTCACGACTGCAAAATTGAGCTCTGTATCTGGCAGTCGTAGGAATTCAATGGAAGGCAGCAACCATTATGGTAATTCTTACTTTCTTGGAGTCATATACTCAACCCCTTGGGTTGGTGGTGCTGCCTCCCCCGGAGGACATTCACGCTCCAGGGCAAGACCTGTGGCTTGTTCGTTCTTCTCTTTCTGGCTCCCATGCTAGTCTCTATCAGTAAACATTTGTGGAGTACACGAGTGAGTGCCGGCAACGAGTGAACTTGGTAGGCTGAGAAAACGGAGGCCCCGAGAGGCCAGCCAGATCCTAAAACGGATCAGAGGTGCACACCAGCTCTCCTCTGTCCTCAGCTACGACCCTCATTGAATAGCGGCTGTCGTCTCCCCAGTAAAGAGTTACCTAAATTTGCAGGAGAAACACCACTTGTTCCCCTGCTCTCTGAAGGTGAGGCAGGTGGGGATATGCTCACGTGTGTGTGCGTGCCCGTAAACTTTCCAGGATGGCATCCCAAGAAGTTAGGTCATATTAGAGGTAGCCTCATGGCTGTGTAGAAACTAATGATTTGGTTAGTGTTCATTTTGGGGCAAAATGACAGACTGCTAAACCTTTATCTCCTTAGGAAGAAAGCTCCTTAAAAGTGCTTACATTCTGAATTAGCTGCGAAGACCCACTACGATGTTGAAAGAGCCTAGACCCATCAAGCCCCATTCAAAGTGCTTTATCTGAGAGAAAGCTTTCCCTGCTGATCTATGCTGATCTGCCTGTGTGTGTGTGTGTGTGTGTGTGTGTGTCCTCTTTCTCATGTGTGTTGCAGAGGAGATTAAACCTCTCAGCTCAGCCCCAAAGCCATGGACACTCCTACTGCAATGGGCTAGGAAGCTTCACGGTGCCCTCTCTTTCTTAGATCTGGTTTGTGGGCAAGCTTCTGGGTTGAGAGAGCAGGAGAGAGAGCAACAGAGGGGCTGAAGAGTGGAGAGAGTCCCTTTCTGTTCTCTTTTGAAAAGTCCTTGAATTCAGCCCTTGGATAGTGCAGTATAAATTTGAGAGATGATGGCTATTAATACTTTGCTTCTTGTGCAGCAGCTTTTAGGCCAGGATGTCAAAATACATCAATAACACATTTTTTCTCCATTTCTCCGTTTCACGTGGAGGGAGGAAGTGGAGAGCATCTCCAGAGAGCACATGGCTGCCTTGGACCATGACTGGTCCCTGGCAGGAGCACAAGAAAACAGTCTGAATTTGATGATTTCAATCATTCATTCATCATTCAACAGAACAGGTGTTTTGGTGTCTTGTTACTCCATCTCAGGTATTGTGCTGGCTTTGGGGATATAGGACAAGAAGAATCAGAAAGTCAGCACCTTCATGGAGATGACAGTCTTGTGCAGAAATCAGGCATTTCTCAAAGAATTAGAGTTAGAGGACCACATGCAAGTCTCCCTGCGGTGACAGCATGGGACCTGAAGACCTGCTCTGGCCCGGGGTCAGAGGAGGCTTGGTGAAAGGGACCAACTTTAGCTGAGACCAGAAGACTGGCGGGAATTAATATGACAAAGAAGTAGAGGAAGGGACCCTGGGTCCTTGGTGCTGCCTCCTCACCCATCCTGGCCCAGCCTTACCCTCACCACCCTGAGCACACCCATGCCTCACCTCCTACTTGAGTTCTGGATCCCAAAAACTCATCCCCTACTTTTCTCTTGGTCTTTGCTTTCCCCGCTCCTACCTGCGGACAAGCTGCTCAATTATGATCCTTAACCGATGAAGAAACTGAGGCACAGAGACTATTAATTAACCTTCTCAAAGTCACTTGGCTAAGAAGTGATAGAGCCAGGATTCCAGGCAAGCCTTGCACCATCCTTCCTTCCTGGCATGGTGTGCACCTGTCGGGGGACCCTCGGGAACTGACTGTGCTAGTTAGTGACAGGTGCGAGGTGCCCTTCTCCAAGAGTGTGCGCCAGGACAGTGGCCCTGAGTGGTAAAGGAGCAACCAGTTACCACTGGTCCTCCGAGTATCACGAGAAGACAGTGGTGACTAGATTCCTTGCCCCAGAATTTGTTCCCATCACAGGAAGTAGGGAGCTGATGTGCGCATCAGTCATCCCAGGAGCCCTGCTGGGATCTGGCCAGATTCTTTCTCCCTAGTTGCTTTTCTTCCCAGGATCGAAGAAATCCCTAGACCAGACCAAGTTGTCGGGTAGGTGACTTCTCAACAGAAATGCCCAGTTCACACTCACAGGTGCAGATGCTTGGTGCAACCACATGACCTTCAAAAGGGGGCAGAGACAAGCTTTCCTTCCCCTACAGTGTTCCAGATTTTATGCTGGATGACCACGAGGAAGAAAGTATAACTTAGGACAAACGATTGCCTTTTACATTACAAAGCATTATCTGTTTATTATGGAAATTTTTTGAAATACAGATAAATAAAGAGCCAATATAAACAATTGCGATTCCTGCCCTATCAATGTTAAGTTTTGGGTGCATTTCTTCTAGTCTTTTTTCCTTTGAATATGTGTGTGTATGCATACCTGTGTATTTACTTTACATAAATGGGATCGTAGTGTACCAACTATTTCATAATGACAAGACGTTTTCAAGTGGATTCAGGCAGGGTAGGGGCCACTTGAAATGATTCTTTTCCCAAGAAAAATAAAATTCATTCTCTTCTTTGAAAACTTGGAAAGTACCAAATGACATAAGAAGAAAAGAATTCTTCCTAATCTCATGCTGTATGAATAACCACATTAAAATTTTTTAACATTTCTTTTGGGCTGCTTGAAGTTGGAATTAAACTGTAGATACGAAATTCTTTTTCCCTCCTAACTTTATAGCAGGAACTTGTCCTCTTATCATTTAGCCTTCTTTAGAGTGATTTGTCTTCTGGCTACAAAACCTTTCATCATGCGAACATGGGGTGATATGTCACTTTCCCCCAATTCCAACATGAAGGTTTTCTAGCACAGGTTTCCCTCCCAGTGTGAATAATACTTGCATGAACATCCCTGTCTGTCTGCCCGTCCCGGTTTTGACTATGCCCTTGGAGCTGTCATTTCAAGGGGAGTCACCGTGCCAGAGCACGTGAGCTTTGCCAGCGATCTCCTTTCTTGCTGCCGTGCGAGTGTGTCTTTGCACGTACTGTGTGCGTGTGCTTATTTGCCTTCTTTGTTTCTCCTGTAGCCTTCAGCTCTGTTCCATGCCCAGGCTTGCCTGGGAGACCAGATGGCATCGGTTGGACTAAGTGACCTTTGTTTTTCCCTACATGTGCGGGACAAATGACTTGGGGCTCAAAGCAAGGCTCTGCGGTCAGACGTACCTGGGCTCAAGTCTGTGCTGCTTATTGGATGTGCGGGCTTGAGTAAGAGATTCAGCCTCCCTGAGTCTCCATTTACTAAGAGAAAAATAATATCCCCTTATTAGTTGTATTAGGAGGATTACGTAAAATAATATGTAAGTGTAGCATGTAGAAAGGACTCAGTAATGGCAAATGTCATTATGATTATTTTTACTATTTATTCTAACAGTCAGAGTTTAGGACTATAGGAATTTGATTCAGTGTAAAAAGCATTCATACAGCTAGAGCTTTGAAACATCCCAGAGATCAGTTGCATGTGTATTTTAGAGATCCTGTGTGTGGGTTAGAGGGAGGTGTTGGGATATTCAGTGTCATTTTAAATATCATCATTTGGGATACCCCAAATAATTTGAGATTTTGGATTGGCTCCTACCCTAAAAGACTGGCTTTAAAAAAATAGACCAGGATCTAAGTGTTGGCTGGGGGAGAGAAAACTGCCTCCTTAATCTCCCAAATGCAGTTGTTTAGAAGTCAAATAAATTAAGGGTAGCAGTAATAATAGGAATTAACAATGACTAATTATGAAATGAGTTATATTGCCAATTATGGAGCGGTATCTAAACCCGAGAGGAAATGGAGGTATTTGCAGATGCGAGCTTGCACTGCACGGCGTCAGGAGACGGAGGGGTTGCCTTTGGGTAATGAAAGCACAGACTTCTGGAAACCGGGTGCCACACCAGAAACTGTTCACTCCTCACTTGAAAAACTGGGACTCCACTGTTGTAAAGAGTTACATTTTTTTTTTCTTTTAGGGAACTGTCCGCTTTATTCATTTATTCATTTAGTATCACGAAAATGTATAAGAAAGAAGAGAGACAATCCAAACATTTTCTGAATGCGAGTGGTCCTGAATAGCAGAGCCTAGTTCTGCCGCGGGATATCCCTGTACCCCGGGGGCCTCTCCAGGGAAGCATGTGACATAGCAGAGCACCCCAACACTGGTGGGAAGAGAGACGTCACCGTGTGGCGGGCGGAGAGGGTGAGGCTGCAGGACGGTGCGGGGTTGGTGCCTGTTCCTGATCTTTGATCTTCGTGTGGCTGTGGCGGGGGTGGGAGGGTGGGGTTGGGGGGTGCTGCTGTGGTCAGGTGATGATAGTCCCTTTCCACGCGTGAGCTCTGTTCACCCCCAGCACCTCAAACACCCAGCAGGGCCCAAGGGAGCCAGCGCGAAGGTGGTGTCTGTCTTCAGATGACACTGAATCTCGAGCCCTGTTTCTCTCTTATCTCCAGAAATAAGGGGCAGGTTGCACCTGCCCGGAAGGGGGTTGTTAGGAGGATGAAGTGACTCAGTGGTGTTTTGTGAGCTGCCCTTGGGGGCAAAGATCTCGGTGGCAGTCGTCCACATCTGTAGCCCTTGGGGACTCGTGTGGCTGCTTTGGAAAGGCTTGGAGGCAGCCACTGGACACCCAGAACATGTCAAAGCCTTCACCTTTCCTGTTGTTCAGAGTCCTTGGCTGCTTCTCAAACCATTGCCGTGGATCAATTAGCAGAAGTCCTGGGAGTAGGAGACCAATAGTTTTGATTGCCACCCCTTGGTCCCCTCCAGGTGACCGATGCCTTTTGCTGCTTGGATCAGCCTTTGACTGTTCTCTGTTCCCATCGATGTTTTGCTGTTCTGTTGTGGAAATCTCTTTTCTCAAAGGAGACATCCGGTGAGATGGTTTGTAGCCTGGTGGGAGATGCTGGGAGATGGTTCTCTGTTCTTCCGCTGAGGACAAATCCAGGATCCCGTGGTTAGCTCGGTGGGAGCCCCTTTTGGAGGAGACAAGAAGCTGGAGCCCCGCTTCCCCTGCTGTGGAGTTTTGGTGAGGCACGTTTGGGGATGCCTGGCCTGAGGCTCTCCTCCACCATGGGCAGGAGTCAAGCTTGCATCCCTCTCCAGCAGCCTGCCTTTTGGAGGGGGCAGCATTCTCCGTCAGTGAGCATTTATCCGCTAAGTCTTCTCTGAGCAGGACGGTGTGCTCAGCCCTCCACTTGCATGTTGAATAGACATCCCCCTGAGAGAGATGTACTCCTATCCGACCTTCCTTATAGATGGGAAACTGAGGCAGGAGCCTCCAAGTAACTTGCTCAATGTCCCGCAGTCAGTAAGTGACTCTGGAGAAACAGAAGCAAGAGGGGAGCTTGATTAGCTCAAACCTGGAGCATGTGGAGTCTGAGGGAGGTACCGTGCTCAGGGTAACTAGCCAGCGATGGCCAGCCTGTAATTGCTCACCACTGCGCAGGAGGGATCCACATTCTTCTCACTGAGTCCTCCTGAGGACCCGGGGAGCAGGTGTGGTGACTCCCAGCAAAGAGACCAGGAGCTGTGCTTCGGGAGGACAGTTGGCCGGTCTGGGTCCCCCACGGAAGGAGCTGCAGGGGGGGTTTATATGCGCATCTGTGCAATTGTTCTATGCTCTGTCTATACCCAAGATGAAGCCTCTGGGTTTTCCCCTATGACTCCAAAGTCTTGCTGTGAAAAATAAGTCTGCACCACAGAGTGCATTTACGAGAGAGTGTGGCCGGAGAGTTTGGCTTCCAGAAAGGTATGGGCCCAGTCGGAGGTGCATTCTCTGTGGCCATCATGTCCTGTGGGGCTCATGGGGGTCTTTTCCCTCCCCCATAGGACAGGTGGGAGCAGGGTCAGTGAGTCTCCAAGGTCTTGGTGATGGCGTCTGGTGGGGCACCCAGAAACTGGCCCTGGAGCCTTGGGACATCACTCCTTGGAGGACTTAAGTCCATGTGCCCCCACAGAGGAGGCTAGGGCTTCCTTGGGGCCTATGGCTCTCTTGTCTTCCTTGGTCCCCATACCCTGCTTGGCCATGTGGCTTTCCCACCCACAGCTGGGATCTGCAGGGGGAGACGCTAAGGGCTCCTGCAGGGGAGTCCTTGTGGGGGACCACCCTGTCTGTCCCTGACCCACTGGTCCTCCGTGCTCCCTGCCTGTGATTGCCGCAGTTGGTCACAGGGTGGCAGCAAGAGTCAGATGCCGAGGCTGCAGCTGGGCTCTGGGTAGCCCTGGACAGAACCCGGCTCCCACTGTCCTAGGCCCAGCCTCTTCTTGGGGCCTTTTCTTGCCTGCATCTCAGGTTCAGGGAAGAATGAAAATATACCCTTTTTAGTGAATGATGCTAATAATAGATTTGATTTCTAATTAGTCTTTTCTGCCTCCCAAACCCGTCCTTTTCTGGGAAAGCCAGTGCATAGCTACCAGAAAAGGCGGAAAGCGAATGTCAGGGTAAGAGGGAACAGCTGCGCGCATCCCCTGCATTGTTGGCTGGCTCGTCCCTTGGACATGTGGTTTTGCTCCTCAGGGCCTTGGGGTCTCCATCTGTAAAATGGGGAATTAGCTTCAGCATCATGAGGTCATGGTGAGGAGTACATGAATTTAAGGCAATTGCCATAGTGCTTGGCGTAGAAGAATCATTAACTAACTTCCCTGATTCTTTAAGAACTAGTGTTTGATTGGGACGCCTGGGTGGCTTAGTTGGTTAAGTGTCTGCCTGTGGCTCAGGTCATGATCTCAGGGTCCTGGGATCAAACCCTGTGTCAGGGTCTACACTCAGTGGGAAGTCTGCTTCTACCCCTGCTCATGCTCTCTCTCCCTCTCTCTCAAGTAAATAAGTAAAATCTTTTAAAAAATTAAAAAAAACAAAAAACAAAAACACCTCATCTTTGGTGAATATAACATTAGCATGTGAATAACATCACAGGAGCCCTTGCTTGGAGCATTTCCCAGTAAGGTCCAGTAAAGAAAGGACCAAAACAGATCCTTCCCTGTTCTTCTCCACTACTGTCAGTGGTTTTGTATAGAAGAAAATGCAACAGGCTTTGGAGCCAAATGACCTGGATTAGATCCTGACTCTTCCAGCCTCTGTGTGATCTTGTGCAAGTTACACAACCACTTGGTGCCCCTGTTTTCCTCATCTGTGAAATGGGCATAGCTGTAAGACTTCTGTGAGGATTACGGTGTTAATGCAGGTGCATCTGGCACGTGGTGAACACTGTGTTGCTGTTTGCTTTCATCGTCCTGCTTGGTGTCTGCTTGAGGGTCAAGGCGAGCTTTTCCGAAGGTTTCAGGAATAGTTATGATTAGAATGCTCTTATACCCCTAGCTTCCACGGAGTAGGATCCTTGAAGTGTCCAGGGACTCTCGGCCTCAAATATCTCCTCCATTCTGCACATGGGCTGGGAGGCAGAGACCAGGCTGGGGCTCACAGGGCAGTAGGACAGGTGGATACAAAATCTGACTTTGGAATAGTCAGAAATGTCTCCCAGTACAGATGGCAGCCCCAGAGAGAAAAGCCACCTGATTAAATTTTCCTGAGAGGCCTTGGGGTGTAGGAGACTCAAAAAGGGGGTGACGGTTGAGCCAACAAAGTCTTGGCAGCTGGAATGGGCTTGCCAAATGGAAGTTGCATTTGGGCTGGGGGTGGGGGCAGCGTGGGGCACTGCCATGTTTGCAGGAGGTGGGGTGGGATGGGGATAAGGAGTCTGCCGTGGTCCGAGCCCTGCCTCTGGGTCCAGAAAAAAAGAGATGGAGCCGGCAGGGTGAGAGGGTAAGCGGGAACAGCTGCACGCATCCCCTGCATTGTTGGCTGGCTCGTCCCTTGGGCATGTGGCTTTGCTCTTCAGGGCCTTGGGATCTCCATCTGTAAAATGGGGATGCAACCTAGGCATCATGAGGTCATGGTGAGGAGTCCATGAATTTAAGGCAATCGCCATAGTGCTTGGCATAGAGGAATCATTAACTTCTCTGATTCTTGAAGAACTAGTGTTTGATTGGGACGCCTGGGTGGCTTCGTGGGTTAGGTGTCTGCCTTTGGCTCAGGTCGTGATATCAGGGTCCTGGGATCAAACCTCTCTAGTTGGTACTAGAACAGGTCATAAGAAGACATGGGGAGACCTGGGGAGAGCCAGGAGGTCTGGTGATGAAGGTTTTATACCAGGGCAACAAGGACTGGGAGAATGGGCACCAGTGAGATGTGTCAAAGGCAGAATCCACATCGGTCCTTAGCATTTGTGGACTCAGGGATGGAGCAGAAATGGAGGGTCTGTGGCCTCTTTTCTTCCCCTACCCCCTCCTGGCTCTCATTGGCTGTGTGTGGGGTCTCACACAAACATGTGGGGACACCCCAGCTGGAACATCTGTGCCCGCCCCCCTTTCTGCAACCAGCACCTCTTGGCTACCCTGGGGCTGCTGCACACTAGGCTAGTGGCTGCCCTCAGAAGGACCACTTGGGGAAGGGACCCACACAGATCCTGGAAGCAGGCTCAGGGAAGACATTTGGGGCAGGGAATTTCAGGATCCCAGGTACGTGGAACTGAGTATAAAAGGGGAAGAATGTTGGTTTTGGGTGGGCACAATCCCTTGGTTTTTTAAATTTTTATTTTTTAATTTCTAAAGATTTATTTATTTATTAAATATTTTATTTATTTGTCAGAGAGAGAGGGAGAGAGAGCGAGCACAGGCAGACAGAATGGCAGGCAGAGGCAGAGGCAGAGGGAGAAGCAGGCTCCCTGCCGAGCAAGGAGCCCGATGTGGGACTCGATCCCAGGATGCTGGGATCATGACCTGAGCCGAAGACAGCTGCTTAACCAACTGAGCCACCCAGGCGTCCCTAAGATTTATTTATTTAACAGAGACAGAGGGAGAGGGAACACAAGCAGGGGGAACTGGAGTGGGAGAAGCAGGCTTCCCGCTGAGCAGGGAACCTGATGTGGGGCTCGATCCCAGGACCCTGGGATCATGACGTGAGCCGAAGACAGGCGCTTAACGACTGAGCCACCCAGGCGCCCCTCCCTTGGGTCTTTAGAACCTTCTCTGCTTTGGAAGGACACGGCTTCGGGAAGGCTAGAGAGAGACCCTGTGATGCTTGGGGCCCAGTGCAGGGCCTTCACTGTTGGATGGTCTCAGGAGCCAACCAAGGAACGTAGGAGGAGAGCAGATTGTAGAGTGAGGATGACAAGCTTGGCTCCGAGCCGATGCGTCTGGGTTGCCCATCGGACGTTCTCGGATGCTTGCTGGTGCTCTGGGTTTGTCCGAAGTCTGGTTACGGGGAAGGTGGATTTGGTGTCTGGCTCTTAAATGGGTGTTGCACTTCTTATTATTTTATTAACATGCAGTAAGATTTCCTAAAGGTAATTCCCTCCCTCCCTCTCCCCTCCTCACAGCGGTCGTGTGTGTCTCCTAGGCAGATACGTAACAACACACACAGAGATTTGCTCTTCTCTGTGGAACTTCAGGTTTGAGGGTCTCCTTCCCTCCATAGGAATAGAAAAGATTTCTGATGGTCCTTGGGGAGAAAAAAACCCAAAACCCAAACCCTGGAATATCCCTAAAACTCTGATGAATTAATATGCAGCTTTCCTGTTGGCAACTGAATTTATCATTTTCTAGTGTCTAGTTTCCTCCTTTCAGTTTTAACTTTAAGTGCGCATGGCCTAAGCTTTCCAGGAAGTGCTTTGATAATTTTAAAGGAAAAATAGAGTGAAAAAAGAAGGCAGATGGGATAGCTTTATTCCCTGGGCAGGAGGAGAGTAGGAATGAATGAGAGCCAGGCATTCCTGCCCAGCTCCCTCCCCTCTCCTGAGAACATGGGTAGGAGCTGGGCAAGCCTGGCCCCTCCATTCTGGCCTTGCTTCTTCAACACAGTGTGCCCATGGCATCTAAGCTGGGGATGAGTCTGGTGTCTCTAGGAACCCTTCGGAAGCTTCACCAGATAATCTGGGATAAGGTCAATTCTCTGCAAATGGTAACATCATTAGTATTTCTACTATTGTAATTACTATAACTTAGTTCCCTTATATAGTAGAGTTTATTGTCACATTACTCTGGGAGATGCATGCGTCATATAGGAAAACAAAAATATTACAGAGGAATAAATCAAAGGATAATTAAAATTCAGCCAGACTTGGAGAGTATTCTACAACGAGATAGCTCTTGAAGTAGCTGCTTTGTGGGTGCTTAAGATATGATGGGTAAGTGGATGGGGGAAGGGAGGGAGGGAGAGACAGAGGAATGAGTGAATGGGTGGATGGAGCGAGGGAGGGAGGGAGGGAGAGAGGGAATACATGGGTGGAGAAATGAATGGATGCAGAGGAGAGGAAGGGAGGGAGGGTGGATGCAGGATGGAGGGTTGGATGAAGAGCTAGATGGATGGATGGGGAGATGGATGATTGGGAAGGCAGACGGATGGATGGAGGAAGGGGTACATGGTGGAGAAGTGAATGGTTGGAGCAGAGAGGAAGAAAGGGAAGATGGATGGACGGATGGAAGGAGGGAGGGAGGGATGCAGCCAAAATGGTTTTGAACACAAGTAGTTCTTCTATTCCCAGGGGCTTTGGAATTCTTGGCCCTTCTCCTGGGAAGTTGTTCTGTTCCCCCATCCAAGTTGATATATCCACCTACTTGGCCAGTGCTGGTCCATGGGGGCTGGGTGACACCCATGAAAAGGGGTGTTTTGTTGAGTCCATGCTGAGAAAATGACCAGTCCAGGGACCAGGAACATGCTTGGCTTCAGCCCCGGCATAATGCTGTGGTGTGGTCTGCAGTGTGCTTCCTATTCCTGTGTCGTCAGGGTGTCACACACAACACTCCCCACAACTTTCTTTTCTTACTTCCTTACCCCCTCTCCTATCCCCAGGAAGAAACTCCTTTCCCTTAAAAGGTTATATACTTTTCCCTCTTCTCGTTGTCATCCATCCAGTTCCCTGGCAAACCCGCTCAGAGTTATTAATATTCCTGACACCTTTGTAGGCTCTGCTCCAGTATTACCTTTTCTATGAAACCTTTGATAGGCTCCTTGAAGGGGTTAGAATTAGAAGTGTGTTTATACCACTGTGCTTCTGCAGGACCCATCTACACCACTGTCGCAGACACTCATGAGCATTGATTCAAGGTTGCCTGATGTTTGGCTATTTCTGTCCTTGGCATCTCTTTCAAGACACTGAGATCTGGAGGGAAGGACCCCTCTGGTTCACTCCTGTCTCTCAAAGGGCCTGGCACCAACCTGTAGTGGTTAATATTCCATCCTTGAAGCAAATGACATTCAAAGAAACATTGTCATCTCAGGAGAGGGGCTGCTGTGCTGAGGCTGAGTTTATATCAAATGCCACACCTGGGATGTTTTGGCCATTGAGCTCATGTCTGTTTCTTTAAAAGTATTTCTGTTGGGTGCCTGGGTGGTTCAGTGGGTTAAAGCCTCTGCCTTCAGCTTGGGTCATGATCCCAGGATCCTGGGATCAAGTCCCACATTGGGCTCTCTGCTCAGTGGGGAGCCTGCTTCTCCCTCTCTCTCTCTGCCTGCCTCTCTGCCTACTCGTGATCTCTGTTTGTCCAATAAATCAATAAATAAAATCTTTTTAAAAATAAATATATTTCTATTGATGGATCCCTCTTATTTGGTGGAACTTTTAAGTGATGCTCACATAAAAAAAATCCATTAGAGAGTTCAACTTCCTTTCAAAACCCTCATCGATTAAATGCATACAAACTCAAATCTCACACAATCTAGCACCTAGTAGGTACCTCAGATATTTCTCTGAAGTTGATTATTTGTCTACTCTGTGGGCCAGGGAACCATGGGTTGGGAGATGGATAAACCGAGGGAGATATGAATCCCTCAAGGCTCAAGAGAGAGGAGAGACAAAGGCAAAATGAAACCTCAGAAGGTCATTGTCCCATCTTCCCTTCTTAATTTTTAATAGTGTTTCTAGAAGAAACCCATGGGAAGGTATTTTTAAAGAGACATTTGTAGACATTTTTAACTGTAACCTATGATTGCTCTTTTTAATACTTGAATTTTTATCTAAGTATGAGGACAACCAAGTGTGGTTGTGTGACTTGGTGCTTATTTATCGTAAGTAGACTGTTGAGGCAGCTTCTGTTCCCTGAACTGCCGGTGAAGCAAAGATGTCCCATGGGAAGGAGCTTTTATTGACATTCAGCTCATCCGGGTGACACTAGGGATGGGGTCAGGAATCCGGGGTCTTGGGAAAGCCTCCTAACACTGAGTCTGCTCATGAGTTCATTGTGTATATAAATGGGCCACAGGCTCGCTGAGACCCCAGTGTCCCTTTGGAGGAGAAGATAGGGAGTTTCCTATGGGTTGAATACCCATAGACCATAGACAATGCAGGGTGTAGTGTACTATACATGTAAAGGGACATGGGGTAGCTCTATGACCTCAAGCAGGTTAAGTCACTACTCCGGGCCTCAAGGATCACATCTGTGACAAGAGGACATTGATCATTGGGGGAAGGTTAGGATTACAGATGTAAGTGCTGGTTCTGTACTTGATAGAGCCACGGGTCAATGTCTGCAGCCCACCTGAATCCTGTAGTTGAAAACACTGAAAGGAAACTGCAAAGGAGAAGTGCGTATAATTTACTTTGGAGTCAGAATAAATATGCTAACTGAAAAATGGGTCGGATCTCTCTTTTTTTTTTTTTAAGATTTTATTTATTTGACAGAGATCACAAGTAGGCAGAGAGGCAGGCAGAGAGGAGGAAGCAGGCTCCCTGCTGAGCAAAGAGCCCAATGTCGGGCTCGATCCCAGAACCCTGGGATCATGACTCGAGCTGAAGGCAGAGGCTTTAACCCACTGAGTCACCCAAGCGCCCCTCGTTCTTTTTTTTTTTTTAAGATTTTTCTTTCTTTCTTTCTTTTTTAATTTGACAGAGATCACAAGTAGGCAGAGAGAGGAGGAAGCAGGCTCCCCACCGAGCAGAGAGCCTGGTGTGGGACTTGATCCAGGACCTAGGGATCATGACCTGGGCTGAAGGCAGAGGCTTTAACCCACTGAGCCACCCAGGCGCCCCCGGGCCTCGTTCTTGTGGGACTTGTGAAATAAGTTAAGTCTCCTTTATTGAATCAACATTACAGAGTACGGGCTGTGTGTCCGCACTATGCTTGTGCCGTAGTTTATAAATGGCGAACAAGGCAGAGGTGACCTCAAGACATTGGGTTGGGTGCGGGTGGCAGGCTGGACAGGTGCTAAGTCAAGGAATACACATAGAACGACATCACGATGAAGAGAAAAAAGGGGCTGGAGTCTTTCTTTAGAACTTTTTAACATGACCCACAGTAAGAAATGTATTTACATGGCAAATGTGTGTGTGTGCTCAGTAATTGTTTTTCATTATATACATTACATCGATGTTTTCATTCTACTTATTTAGAAACTGGTCGTTCCAACCCACTAAATTAATTTTATTACCCGTTGTTGGATTGCCACTTGCAGCCTGAAAAACTTGTGTAGAAAAAGCCTTAACATTTTTTTGCCGGCACTTGGCTCTGGTGTATGCGTCCCTCACTGTAAAATGAAATGCAACCTAAAATCCTTTCGGATCCTCTGTATTGCATCACGTGGGCCTTTAGCCAGTGAAGAATCAGAGGCTAAGTAATGGGGTAGATTATAATCAAATCCTGAGTTTTAGACCTAGTTTCCAGCTTTTTAGCTGCAAAATATGGGGATTTGTATCAGCCTAAGATTGTTAGCAGGGGTGTGTGTGTGTGTGTGTGTGTTAGATCTCTGGAATGGATGCCCCAAATGGCTCTTTTTAAAAATAAAGCAATTTATTTATTTGAGGGAGAACACGAGAGAGCACATGCATGGTGGGGAGGGATAGAGGGAGAAGGGGAGGGAGAATCTTCAGCAGACACCCCACTGAGCATGGAGCCTGAGGCCAGTCTTGATCTCACCATCCTGAGATTATGACCTGAACCCAAATCAAGAGTCAGACCCTCGGCTGACTGAGCCACCCAGATGCCCCCCAAATGTCTCTTTTAACCCAAGGAGCTAATTTGAATGCTGTTTCCATTTTAGTCCTTATTTTCTTTCATTCAAATTCA
Source organism: Neogale vison (assembly GCF_020171115.1). Lineage (NCBI taxonomy): Eukaryota > Metazoa > Chordata > Mammalia > Carnivora > Mustelidae > Neogale > Neogale vison. The sequence goes on along the minus strand of NC_058096.1, from coordinate 201,634,493 downwards.
AATTTTACTAAGGTCCTACCATGTATCAGGGTTTTATTTATTTATTTATTTATTAAAAGATTTATTTATTTATTTATTTGACAGACAGAGATCACAAGTAGGCAGAGAGGCAGGCAGAGATGAGGAAGCAGGCTCCCTGCTGAGCAGAGAGCCTGATGCGGGGCTCAATCCCAGGACCCTGGGATCATGACCTGAGCTGAAGGCAGAGGCTTTAACCCTCTGAGCCACCCAGACGCCCCTCGTTTTTTTTTTTAATGAAAAATGTGAAGTTAATATTTCCTAGCATTTGTTATGTGCAAGGCACTAAAGAAAGCACTTTTATGTAATTACTCATTTGATGCTCTGGATAACCTGATTAGGGAGATACTCTTGTTACCCCCATTTTACAGGTGAGAACCGAGCTCAGGGAGGTAAAACAAAGGGCCTAACATCACGTGATGCAGTTACATTTGAGTCCAGAGCTCTTGGGCCCAGGATTGTGTTTTTAACCCTCTGTTGTTTGCTAGTGTGTTTGTTAAAGCAGTACATGTACATTCTATGCCTTGAATGCCCCTTACTATTTTTTTCCCTCCAAATTATTATTATTTCCTCAATTATAATTTGAATATGCCTGTTTAATTTTTTTTCTCTTACAGGTTGCCTGTCCCAAGGACAGCCCCTCTTCTTGAATTCTGCACTCTGGCCTTATTTACTCAGTTTACCCCGTAGTGCCTGGCCAAACGAGGTTTTGCCCCACCTGATTCTGAGCTCATGTGACATGATGCCCTACGGTCACATTAAAATACCCGTGATCTTTTTGCTGATATACAGTTCAGACCCGCAAAAAAAAGAACATGCTTCTGTGATTCCCTCTCCCTCTGCAAGGTCAAAGCCATGTTCCCGGGGCGCCTGGGTGGCTCAGTGGGTTAAGCCTCTGCCTTCAGGTCAGGTCATGATCTAGGGTCCTGGGATTGAGCCCCGCATCAGGCTCTCTGCTCAGCAGGGAGCCTGCTTCCCCCCCCCTTCTCTTTCCTGCCTCTCTGCCTACTTGTGATCTCTGTCAAATAAATAAAATCTTCAATTAAAAAAAAAAAAGCCATGTTCCCTACATTTCAGTTATTTGGTTTCTTGCCTTTTCCTGATAGTTGCTATTTTTCCATAAATTGACTTCCTTTTTTTAACTTTAATAAAATTAGTCAAATAGAGATCTTGCATCAGTGCTATAAATACATAGCAAACTATTATCACCTGCCACAGTGTGAGTAGCTGCTGTGAAAACAAAACAATTGTATTAGATTCTGTTTTTGCCCGCTGAAGGCACTGTGCTGGAGGCCTGTTCTATCTTTTAGGAAGGGCCTTTAGAGAGGTGGTTTTATGGGTCAGGCTATGCTACACTCTGTTGCAATAATAAATATGCCTTGGAATCTCACGGCGTACTCTTAACACAGCTTTGCCTGTGGTGCACACACAGCCTGCTGAGAGCCGATGAGCCTCCAGGCAGTGTCCATCCTGAATCTCCACTCAGGCCTCTGGGCCACTTCCGTCCTGGCTCTACCTGCACACCTCGTGGCCTGTCTGGTTGCTGTAGGAGGAGGAGAGAGAGGGAAGGGATGCTCCCTGGCTGTATCTGCCTGGGCTTGGATGGGATACACATAACTTCTTCTCAACTCCATTGTCCAGAACCAATTCTGTGGCCTCAGCCTAGTGACAAGAGATGTGCATATGTTGTTAAAGCTAACCTTGGATACAGCATTGTTGTTTGTTTGTTTGTTTCTTTCTTTCTTTTTCTTAATGTGAGCAAAAGAATTCAAAGCAAGTTGAGAGGAAACTGCCTCGTGGTGTGGATGAATGACATTTCACGTCGGCTCATCACTCCTGCCCAATGTGCCGGAAGATGCTGTGCGCAGATCCCAGCGCCAGAGATGGGGCTATGGGGTCGTTGAAGGAAGGTCATTCAGGTGGAGGGCTGTTTCCTAGAGCAGAGGTTCAACACGAACGCATTTTTATTCAAATGGTTTGTTTGAGAAATAGATACATTTCAGAACTTTTATTTATTGTAGTTTAAAAATACGCAGAATGTCATTTTTATTGTTACTCTACTGAAAATCCTCTGCTTTTCATGTTATCTTGTCCAATGTATTCTCTTTCGGAACATAATTGCTAGTATAAGTCTCTAGCTTGTTTTTCGAGGCTGTGCAGCCTGATGTAGGTGCCTACGTGATGTCTCCCCAGCTAAAAGAAAGCTCCAAGGATACAGGAAACTTTTTAGTCTCCTCGTTGCCTTAGGTTGGGTTCCAGCGGCAGACCCTGGGTTAGTGATAGGAGAGCAAATAGCTTCTTTGTAAGAGGCACCTAGGAGACACCATCTCTGGGGTACAGAAGTGAGGAAGAGATGTGAAAGCATGCAGGAAAGGGGGCTTTCTCAAGCCAGTCACCACGGGAACGTGGTTGGCTGGGGGACTCTGGCAGTCAGTGCAGCGCACCCAACTGTGGAATTTTCCATCTCAGAGGGTGATGGAACAGAGGCCTTTGTGTCCTAGTGCCTACCAGCCTTTTGAGGGCTGCTCCCAGGATGCAATCAGTCCTTAGAACTTCCCGCCATTTGGGATTTGGGGGGGATTGTGGGTGAGGGACCAGTTATATCTGCCATACTCGTAGTGCCTAACGGTCAGTCTCTTTGACTCCCCGGGAGTCAAGACTCCAAGAGGTCCCCCTTGCTTCCTGACCTTCAGGCTCTTAAACAATCTTTTCCCACCCTGAATCAGGGTGGGCCTTTCCTGGTGGACGTGGTGATGTGTGACCTCCGAGGCTTGGTCTCTACTTCGGTGTCCTGGTTGTCTTGCCCTGGGAGAGCTAGGCCCCTGCCATGCAGGGCCGGAGTAGAGGGGAGCTAAAGCCCCTGGCCAACAGCGGACACAGCCTTGGTAGCCAGGGCCCATGAGCCCAGCCATGAGCCCCATCGAAAGTGCAGCCTCTTGCATAGTCTTTGAGCGAGGGCACCCCCGCTGAGAACGGATGGCACCCACTTGGGAGACCCCACATGAGACCTGCTCAGCTGAACCCTTCCCTGTTCCCAACCCACAGAAATTGCGAGACACAAGAAGTTATCATTACTGTTTCAGTCCAGTAGGTTTTAGGGTGACTTGTTGAACAGCCAGAGATAATGTCTGTGCTCACCAAAGTCTCGGAGTGCTTTGCAAGCCCCCCGTGCTGGGGTGATTTCTTCTTTCACTGAGGAATGACACATGTGTTGAATAAAGCTGGTGATTTAGGAGGGAACAGACAGAAGAAAGGAGAAATTCTCTGTGCAGAGGCTCTTGCCAGTTAGCAACTTGCTAGTAATCATTGCATTCAAAAATTTTCTGGGGAAAACGGAGAACTACAAATAATTTTAAAAGGAACTGCAGAAGGAAATTACCACCAGGGTGGGGAACAGAGCAGCTCTAGGATGCTGGAAGCCCCAGAGATTGTCTCTTGTGCTGCTGTTGTCAGTAATCTCGGCTGCAAATTTCCAGTTTCCCCAGCGGGGCTGCTAGAGCTCTGTGATTCTCTTGCAGGGGGTAGGATGGGATTAGGAGCCCCCTAGCTTGCAATTTCTGTGGGCTTTTATTTGGTCTCTCTAGGGGGTGTGTTTTCCAGTGACAGCTCTGAGGTCAGGCTGGGCGAGGGAGGAAGATCCCCTAGTTGTTAATTTAGCTCCCTTTGTGAGCTGTTTTGTTTCAGATGTCTCCTGTGGAAACTTCGTTCCAGACCAACTTGAACAGGTTTTCAGTATCCATTCTGTCTTTGAACAATATATGGAGTCCATCACTTGCCAGGAAAGAGGGAGCCGGTATGAGCTTTCAGAACAGGGGTGGGGTCTTCTCTGCATCCAGCCTTGCCCAGGCAGAATCAAGTGGTAGAGCTCCTTTCCAGGATAAACCGACTCTTCCTTTTTGCATAAAACCTAATCTCTTGAATAACAAGAGAGTGGCAGCTGTATTGGCTTCTTGGAATTGGATGGCCTTGCTGTTTTCCCAAAGTTAGTGGTGGTTTTTCTCTCAGTTTCCTTCCTTCCTTCCTTCCTTCCTTCCTTCCTTCCTTTCTTTCTTTCTTTCTTTCTTTCTTTCTTTCTTTCTTTCTTTCTTTCTTTCTTTTTTCCTGAAGGTTTGATGGAGGTCCCACCTGCTGTGCTTGCTTCTGTGTTCTTTGAGGGCGTGGAGAGAGGGTGCTTCCTTTTGTGGAAATATTTCTTATGTGTTAACTCAGCAAAAACTTCTGGAATTTGTGCCACTCAAGCTTTGGGCAGACTCACTCATGTGCATAAATGTGAAAGAAATCGGCCTTCTGGATCCTCCCCCTGTGATGGTCCCCAGTGATGTTTGCAGATGGTTCATGTGTCCTTCCTCAGGTGGCACGATGAATCGTTCTTCCCGTGCTGTTGATGTGAAGTGTGGCCATGTCACGGCTTTTGGCCAGTGGAATAGGAGTGGAGATGATGTGTGCTGCTTCCAGGGAGAAGCCTGTAGGAATCACATGTCTGATGAGCCAGCACAGCAACTGTAGGGTTTCTGTCTTAGAGGCTCTGTCAATCTGTCCCTTTCAAATCATCCCTCTGACCTGAGTCCTCTTCAGACCATCCCCTCTGCCTGGACAGAGTCCTGGCTGGTTCAGACACCATCAAACTAGTACGTGATTGTTCATGAAAATCTGAAAAATGGGGAAACAGAGAAAAAAAAACCCATAATTTTATACCCAGACATCACTATTATTAACATGTCTTTTTTGTCCCCCATATACTTTGTTCCTTGCCCAGTGCAGATTTTTTTTTTTAACTCAGATACAGTCATTTGGTATCTACAATCTTGTCTCCTTTCTCATTCTCAGAGTTATTTTTAAGATGTACTTATTTATTTTCGAGAGAGATAAGTAATCGTTAAAATTTGTTTATTTTAGAGAGAGAGAGAGGGGACTCAGCAGAGAGTCTGCTTGAGATTCTCTCCCTCCCCCTCTGCCCCTTCCCTGCTTGGGAGTGTGGAGACCTAACATAGGGCTTGATCCCACAACCCTGAGATCATGACCTGAGCCAAAATCAAGAGTCAGACCTTAACCGAATGAGTCATCTGGGCATCCCCATCCTCAGTGTTCTTATACACTTTTCTTAAGAGTCCTTCTTGGGTGCCTGGATGGCTCAGTGGGTTAAAGCCTCTGCCTTTGGCACGGGTCATGATCTTAGGGTCCTGGGATCGAGTCCATCATTGGGCTCTCTGCTCAGCAGGGAGCCTGCTCCCCCCCCCCGCCTCTCTGCCTGCCTCTCTGTCTACTTGTGATCTCTGTCAAATAAATAAATAAAATCTTCAAAAAAATAAAAAGAGTCCTTCTTAATGACAGGGAGTAAGGGATATAGTTTAAATAAAAAAGACTTTTTAAATTTCAAAGTCATAAAATTACATTTTGCATAATCGTCATATATCCAGTGGTAGAGGAGGAGGCAAGTGAAAAATAAAAAAACAAATAAAATAGATTTAACGCATTTCTCACACATGCCTCTTGTGGATCAGGACTGTGCTGGGTATGGAGGCCAACATGGCAGAATACTCACATTCCTACAGGCCTGATGCTGATAAACGTTGATTCTATTTCTTTCTTTCTTTTTTTTTTTAAAAAAATTTGTTTATTTGACAGACAGAGATCACAAGTAGGCAGAGAGGCAGGCAGATGGAGAGGGGGAAGCAGGCTCCCTGCTCGATTCCAGGACCCTGGATCGACCCTGGGATCATGACCTGAGCCGAAAGCAGAGGCTTCAAACCACCGAGCCACCCAGGCGCCCCAATCTATTTCTAATCCTTTTCTTTTTTTTGACTAGTTTGGATTCATTGCCCAGTGAGTTCTTTGTCTTCCTTGGCTAATGGAATCTACCTGTTTTGAAAAACAACACGCACAGAAATTCTGGAGGACCCCAGAATATATGGTTTGGGGAGTACACTTTATGAAAAAGAACACAAAGTGGCAAATAGAAAAGAAATCACCGCAGTTTGTTTACTTGAAAAGTTGAAAGTGTCATTTGTGTAACAAACATACCACAAACGTAACAAAACCCAGAAAATGACACAAAATTATTCTTATTATTCTTGTCATTTTAATTAACTGCCTGACGGGCTCCGTAATCTCCTTACGGTTTTTGGCTGAATGCTCGTTGATCAACGGGCTCTTCATATGATGATGACTTTGTAATACCGTTTTCTATGGAGAGAATGGAAAGATGATTCAATCTTGTTGGCAGGGGTTCTTTACACAGGATGCCCCATAGAATAATTTGGGAACTATTAAGATTCCTGAAGCTCACGTTGCTCCCTAGACCAATGGAGTCAGAATTGCTGGGACACGGGCATTAGTCTTCGGTAAAACCACGGGTGAGAACCTCAGCTCTGGACAGATGGTGGAAATTCGACTTTTATTTATTTATTTATTTTAAAAAAGATTTTATTTATTCATTGGACAGAGAGACAGATCACAAGTAGGCAGAGAGGCAGGGAGAGAGAGGGGGAAGCAGGCTCCCCACTGAGCAGAGAGCCTGGTGCAGGGCTCAATCCTGGGACTCTTGAGACCATGACCTGAGCCGAAGGCAGAGGCTTAACCCACTGAGCCACCCAGGCACCCCAACATTCGACTTTTATTATTGACGGCTTAGCAAACCTTCTTTCAACTTCACTGCTTGTTACTGGTATGGTCGCGTATATTTTTAGGCCTGTTGTCCAATCTGGGAAAAGCCCCATCACATCTCTCTCATCCGCGTGCTGTGAGGCCGCCGTAGGGCATTTCAGACTTTCCGTGCCGTGGCTAGTCTTAAATGTTCTTTGAATGGAAGACACTCATTCACCGGTTTGTCATCGGTGTCCTCATTTCATCCAGGCATTTAGCGAGATGTATGCTATTTTTCAATGAGGTCAGTATTTCGTGTCAAAGGAATAAGAAATCAAATGGCCTGAAGCAGTGTGATTGGATGAGAGCGTCGCAGCTGAAGGAAGAAAGTGTGCAAAGGCCAAGTCCAGCTGGCGAGTGCGGTGTAGATAGAGGGCAGTGGGTCGGTGGGGCAGCTGGGGGCCCTGCAATTAGGCCAGGGAGCCCAGGCACAGGTGGGAAAGTGCCACTTGCTGGCAAGTGCTGGAGGATGGACCCTCTGCTTTTTAGTGAAGGGATCAATAAGCATATGGAAGATAGTCCCTTGGAGGGCTAATATTATTCCCTTCAGAGACATTGCAAAGCTTTGTGTGAATGCCACAATATTACTAATTACTAAACACTAATGATTATCCACGGAAACTAGACATATGTATAGTCCCCTTCACGGGATCTCCCAACACCACTTGCCCTTCACTGCACCCCTGCAAACCCTTGGCCACACCAGTGCCCCGTGCCAGGAGGAGTGGTGTTCCCGAGGGTAAATTGGTAGAAAGAAGACAGTGGTCTTAACCAGTTGAGGTTAAAACCTCTTTTTTGTTAACTTGGCAAACACATATGAATGTGAACACAGTCCTGAGTTTTCTGGAGGGCACCCCTGCCAGGGAGGGCTCCTGGAGGTTGAGTCGTAGCTTCCCAGTGTACCCACTCGTCCTTTAGCATGTGAATTAGTGACTTAATGTCATGTGGGAGGGTTTATGAGGGAATGACAGAGCAGCTGATGACCAAGTTTCAGCCCTAGGACCTTAAAGAACCATTCAGACTTTTGTGTCTGTCCTTCCATTTTCATTATAGGAGAAAAGATTGTTGCTTTTTGAGGCAGCAGCCTCACACAGTCTGTAGATACCATGATATGAAAATCATCACTCTTAGGATGCCATCCTGTTTCCATTGTGGACCTTGACTAGAGGCTCCTTTAGGAAGTAGAGCAAAGGCTGAACCAAAGCCAGGCTGGCTAGGGGTTCTGAGTGTTGTTATTCCCTGACATTAAGACAGGGATGATCACTCCTTGGGGAGTAGCCACTCTGTGGTTTCGTACCCTACTAGCCACAGGTGCAGAGGTTCATTGGCTCATAATCTGGGCTCACATCCATGGTCATGGCTGTTTCTGGGATGTTCCCTGGAGCCCCAGGAGTCCTGGAGGGGCTCAGATCACAGACAGCACTCTTCCCCAGCTCTTGTTGGAGACAGGCAAAGGATGGAAGTTAGCCTAATCTGAAAGCAAGGACACTGAGCCAGAGCTGTCTTCCACGCAGGGTTATTGATTATGTGCCCACTGTATGCTGGTTTTGGGTCATATGCTCGGCATGGAGATATTTTGGTTACTATTTTGCTGAGTGACAACAGTACCCCAGAACTTCATGGTACAAAACAGCATTTTGTCCTACTCATGGATTCTGGAGTAAGGAATTTGAACATAGCAGAGTCACTTGTTTTTTGCTGGGACCTCATCTGGGAAGACTGGGGATGACTTGGTGGCTGAGGGTTGGAGTTTTCTGGAGTCAGCTCCACTCTTGTGTGTATCCCAGCACCTCAGTTGGCCTCTGGGAGCCCTACATGTGGCCCATCCGTGGGGTCTCTCTGCATAGAATGGATTGGACTCCCTTAGAATGTGACAGTTGAGTTCCAAAAGAATAAGAAGTGAATGGTACCTTAGGACCTCATTTGAAAAATCTTGATTGGCCTCAGTTGGCTTCACTTCTGCCACATTGGTTGACTCAGTAAAGGTCTGTCCACATTCAAGATGAAGGAGTGGTAAGATTTTTTAAAAAAACATGTGGGATGGGAAATATTGTTGGGGGCCATCTTTGGAAAATGCAGTCTGTCTCAGAGGGGCCCAGGTGCTGGCCTCATGGAGCTTATAACTTGGTGGGTAAGGCAGCCAGTCATTGAATTATTCAACAAATATTTATTGAGTACCTGAAATCTGCCAGGTTCTGTCCTGAGTGATGGGGATTCAGAGATAAATAAGATGGATGTACTCTCTGACAATGGAGTCTAACTGCTGATGGTAGAAACTGTTAAGAAATAGTTAAAATTAATACATAATGTAATGTCATGTAGTGATTAATTGAAATAAAATGTACGTTGGGTAAGGGGACAGGACACAATGGGAGGGGCTGTGTTAGGGCAACTAGAGAAGTAGAGAAGACTTAGTGATTAGGCGTTTCCTAGGCTGAGGGAAGAAGAAGTGCAAGGTCCAGAGGCAGAAATACCATCGACATGTTTGAAAAATGTTCAGAAGGCTGGCATAGTTGGAGCAGAATGAGTAAGGACAAGAGTGGCTAAAATGAAGTTGGAGAAATAGTCAAGGGTCAGATGTTATGGGGCCCAGCTGTGGTGCTGACTGTGGGTTTGTCATTGAGTGCAATGGGAGCTTGTAACAGTTAGCTTTTGCTGGGTTATGCTGCAGTAACAACCAAATCTCGGTGACCTACGACAACTAATTGTGAGAAGTTCTGGGATTGGCTATAGTTCACCTTTTAAACACTTAACCAAGACTGTTATGGTTAACTTCATGGGTCAGCCATGGCTCTGCTCCACGTCCTCTTCATCCCAGGATCCAGGCTGAGTCATCCTTCTCTGGGAAAGTGCTATCCTGGTGGTAGAAGGAGAAAGCAGTAGTGGAATCTGTGACGGCTCATAGAGCTATTGCTTTGAAGTAGGCATGTCACTTCCTTTGACATTTCATTGGCCAAAGGAAGTCATATAGTCAAGCCTGATGTCAGTGGGATGGGAGTGACAGTCCTCCCAGAGGAAGGGGTAGAAATCAGTTATGAACAAACAATACGCTTTACCTAAGCCATTGGAGGCTTTGAGTGAGCAATGACATCTTGCTGTTTCAGAAGATTCCCTGGAGAAACAAATGTAACACTGCTGTTGAAATGAGAGCTGGATAGGATAGAGTGCGGTGCTGTAAATCCTGGAGTGACAGCTGAGCAGAGATCTGCAGGAAGAGGAAGTGTCAATGGATCTATGTAGCCCGCATGGTGGGCACGATGTCAGATGCTGCAAGAAGTGCTCAGCCCCTTCCCACACGGACCACATGGTCTAGCTGGGGAAAAGACTAGTGAACAGTCAATTTCAGTATAGTGTGGTCGGTTCCTGGCTCAAAGGTCAGGCCAGAGGGCTATGGCAGCACCCAGTAGGGTGTCTAATCCAATCAGGATGTCAGGGCAGGAGATGACTCCTTGACTGAGACTCAACATTAAGTAGGAGTTGGCCAAGTGAGGAGACAGGAACAGGGGATAGACAGAGGGACCAGCATCAGCAAAGTTTCCTAGGTGAGAAGGATGGCTTTGTGTCGCCTGCTCTTAGGGGAGCAGGCGAATAAGGGGAATTAGCTAAGATCTGAGTGTCGCTGCCCTTCCTCATCCTTCATCTCTCCAGGAGCCCCACATGTCTGTCTGGTAGGTATCCTGGTTCCACGGGTATTAAAGCTGTAAGTCTCAACCTTAGGAGTACCTCCACACTAACGATGTGTGAACAAATAGCTCTCCGCCCATGGCTGGGATTAACACACTGAGCAAGCTGTGAGAGCTCATCCCAAGACTGGGCTTTCTACCATATTCTCCTCCTCCTGGAGGTGCAGTTGGAATTTTGTCATTTTGTTTTCTTGGCTCTGCAGGTTCCATTCAGACTTGTGTACCTGACCTTTGTCCATTCAGCTCCTGAGCCTCTGAAAGAGCTTTTTCCTCCTCTGGATTCAATTTTCAAACCCTTTGAAGGGAAGGGAAGACTTGGTAATCTTCTAGTCCTTGCTTTTTTCCCAAAGGTCTTAGGAGGTGGGTAATTTGCAGTGAGGGGAGGGATGGCTGGGTGTATCCTCAGCCTCTCCTCAAAAGTCCTTTATGTGGTGTGGACTGTGGTGCCCAGTTTGCCACTTCCAGGCTCTGCAGCCTCTGACAAGTTAGTTACCCTCTCTCTGATTTTGATTCCCTTCTCAGGAACCTTGTGCAGGTTCAGTGAAGTAAAGTATGCAAAGCACTTAACCTAGGACCATGGTAAAGGCTCAGTAAACAATGCCTACCACCTCTGTTACAGCCGTGTCTAGCTTTCCTAGTGGCAGAATAGGGAGAAGCAGCCAGAAAACCCGAGTTCTGCTCCCAACTGGCTTTCTTTCTTTCTTTTTTTTTTTTTTAAGATTTTATTTATTTATTTGACAGAGAGAGATTACAAGTAGGCAGAGAGGCAGGTAGAGAGAGAAGGAGGAGGAAGCAGGCTCCCTGCTGAGCAGAGAGACCGATGCGGGACTCGATCCCAGGACCCCGAGATCATGACCTGAGCCGAAGGCAGCGGCTTAACCCACTGAGCGACCCAGGCGCCCCCCAACTGGCTTTCTTAACCAGCTGGCTGAACTAGGGTAAGGGTCTCAACTTCTCTGAATCGTCTCTTTCTTTTGTATCAAACAAGATGAATGAAGATCAGTCTTTTTTAACGGAAACTTTAATGGCATTTGAGGAGGGACAGGAGTTGGTTCTGTGTTCACGCTAAATGCCGGTGGCCTCCCTGCACTGTAACAATCCCAAATAGCACCCCACCAAATATTTCTGAGTGTCCCCTGGAGGGGGTGATGGTACTGGCCCTTAAGAAGTACTAAGGAAACAAGCTCGTCCTGAGCCTAGGTTCTGGCAAAGTGAGGATCTTCTAGGGCGGTTAGACGAGAAGTAGTCCACAGGTGCCCTCTGCTCTGATGATTCTGAGATGGTTTCATTTCCTCTGATTCCAAAGCTCCTGGACCCCCATAAATAGAGGAAAGAAGGGGTCTCCAAGAAATGAAAACACAAACCAGATTTTGTTCTAAGAATGCCTCTTTGTCCCTAGTCACATTCTTGGCAATTGATAAATGAGGTCCTCCTGGGACAGTTGGGGAGGTGACTGTGTGATCACCAAAAATACATTTGACCTCCAGTGGTGTAACTTGGAGTATGCATCTCAGAAAAAGGAACCACGGCAGGATGGGGTTTGGGGCGGTGGGGGGAAGTCTGGTGTGCTCTGTTAAGAGGGGAGCCCAGGCATGTGGACCACAGCCTAGTTCCTGAATTCCTGCTTGCCCTGTTTGCCAAGAATCATCGAGATGGGCAGTGTGGATCCCAGTGGCGCTGGCCATGTTTCTGTTCAGAATGTCTCCATATTTCATACAGGACGTCCGAGGCTGGAAATTTGACCGTGGTGGACTTTCCTTTTCCAGCCGGTGTTTTGTGGTCTTGTGGACCACTGGCAGCTTGAGTCCCTCATGTCCCTTTGCCCAATTATTCTCCTGAGGTTGACAGTCCTAAATTATAATGCTCCTTGCTGTGTGCCATTAATCTTAAGCAAGCAACTTACTGCAAGTTATTAGCTGCTCACCTTGAAATCCTGTGAATAGAGAAGAAAATTACCCTACTGTCCAGAGCCCTTTATTAATTGAATGTGCGGCAGAAGACTACAGAGAGTGCCATTAATTTCGAGATATGGGAGTTTGTTGTCCCTTTTTATTTTTATTTTGTCCCTGGATGTTCATCTAATTAAAATATTTAAATTTGGTAGTTTGGAGAAAGGTTTTCCTTTCTTCCCTGGTACCTTTATCACAAACGTCTCCAGCGATGTCCTGCCTCTGCTTATTTTATAGATGATGAATTTTGAAGTTTGTTGCCTTTATCAGATAATTTTATGAACCTTTTGGAACGTTTTTAATGAGTTTTTATGAGACTTTCTTTGACACTATTCTGAACATCTCTTTAGTGCAGAGAGATGAAGATTGCTGACTTGATGGCCTGAAAAATTCTGACATTTTTATTTACATTTGACTGGTGATAGATTTTAGGTCATTTCTTCTATCAAAGATATCCTGACAAAAGTTAACATTTGGTGGAAGGTTTTATGAGTTATTACCTGGATTACTACTTACCTGGTAAGAAAGGTTTGGGGGAAAAAGTTGTGATTTGGTCTTTGGTTTAGGGGGAATTTTCTCTCATTCCCTATAAAGAACGAGCATTCCTACTTACACAGTACATGCTGGTTCCTGTCTTACACGTACTTCTCTTACGTTGAGTTATTTCCTCATCCCTTTCATTATGGAGACCCACTAGGGGGTAAGCTCTCTGATAGTGTGTAGACGTTCCCAAACCAGGCACACAGTTGGCCCATGGTCGAATGTTTCCAGTAAAGGTTTGATTAAGTGCAGAGCCAACTTTTAGCATCAGAGAGTGTGGGAGGCAAGGGATGGGCTCTTGAGCTCATCTTGTTCATCACTTCCATTGTGGGTGGGGAATGGATGTCCAGTAGCGGTAAGTTGGACAGAGCGACCTGGTGGGAGAGTGAGTCTCTCTCCCTGGAGAGGCTCAGGCAGAAACTGGAATGGAAGCCCATTTGGTTGTGTCTGTTATAAGAAGTTTCAGGTGTTGGGGTGAGGCAGTCTGGGGAGGGTGTTGGAGCAGAGGACCTTAAAGGATTCCCTTTAGATTCTGAACAATTGGCTCACGTTTTTCTTAATTAGAGGATGAGGACTGGGTTTCTAGATTTTTTTTGGCTTTTACTTTCTCCTATGTCTGGCAGTCTTTTCTTTGTCTTCTTCTTCTTCTATTTTTTAAACCAGGACTTTCTTCTTCAGTCCACCCTCTTCTCATTTTACTCTCATCCCTTTCAGTCACTTCTTTTTAATTTTTTTTTTTTTTTAATGTACATTTCTTTCTCTCCTTTCCTATATTTGGCTTGTTAGTGAGCCCTTCCACCGGGCACAGCGAGACTGTTCTCTTTGGCTCCTGGTGATTGACGGAATAGTCTTGCGGAGGGGGAAGAATCGGAGCAAGTGGTGGTGAAAACCAGGTCAGTGGGAGCCTCCGGCACCGAATCTGGGACACGCAGGTTCTCCGTAAAGGCTTGTGGAGTGAATGAGTTTGTAACTTTTATTCACTTCCGCTGACATTATTTCACATTTGCAACAGGGGGAGTGTATTTTGTTTTGTCGATTCATGCAAAAATACCCTTTGACTTCTCTTTCTGATCGGGGTACTTATGAAATGAGAAGATCAGTGAATAATCGGAAGGCAATGTGGAACAGGTTAGGGTGTTTTGGGGTAGAAGTTGTTCAGAGCCTTAAGTGGAGAGCCTGGATTTGGAATGCAAGGATGCTCACCTCCCTCAGAGCTGTGGGTGCTGAGAAGCCATTTGATGAAGGCTGGTCGAATTCTATTTACAATCAAAATGAACTTCCAGACACATTTGCCAAGGTCCGCAGCCTTCTCCGCATTCCTGCCCATGTTACTGTGGCCGGCCCAGGAGCACCTGGCCAAGGCCAGACTTCTAGAGCATGATTGTCGACTCTCTGGAGTTTGCTTATGCAAATGAATTCATGAATTGATGCAAATGAGAAAGGAAGGAAAGGCCCTGTCTGGCGGCTTGGGCCAGCACTCCCTCCGGAGTCCGAGGCTCAGCAGACCAGATTGGGGGGGCCTTACCTATTTTACTGTTCAGTGTCGGGAACTCTGATGTTCCGAGAGCGGCTTCCCCAGGACTTGAAGCTCAACAGTCGCTGCCTTGCCAGGATGTGCGTCTGTGCGTTGGCCTGAAATTCCCTCTCAGTTTGGGTTTATGTTGTGTCATGTCCGAGACACAGATTGAAACGGACATTTCAGGACCATCAGGAATCTGATCAGGAAGGTGCTTCAAAACCTGCAGAGGGGAAGTTGCTTATTATAGGAGATGGGTCATAAGCGGTTGGTGTGCTGTGGGAAAAGAGTCCTTAAGAGACACTGGTCTTAAAAACACAAAACTGAAAAGCTAACAAACAAACAAAAACACGGTTCTTCAGATTTCAGCGGAAGTATCAGGGCCCGTAAAGAGAACAGTAGCCTGTGGGGGGAGTGGGGGTGTTCTCTGGGGGGAGGGGCAGAGCCCTGAATGTGCCCAGCTCAAATAAAGCAGATTTATTTTTAGGATATAGAGCTTTTTTTCTAGACTCTAAAGACTGAAAATTGTGCCTCATGGTCTGTGAAAAGGAATCAGGAACCAAGTTACATTTTGCTCAGTGGACCGTGGTCTCTCATTTCTGGTTGTTCTTCATGCATTTATTTTGCAGTTTATTATTGTATTTTTACCATGGAGGAGACCCATGCCCTCAAGGAGCTTACAGTCTTTTGGCAGAAACAGAAAATAAGTAAATAAAAATTTGAAATTAAATTGTGACAAACGCAATAAAGGTAATAAGGAATAGTGATAGAGAATGTGTGTGTGTGTATGTGTGTGTTGATGGTGTGTTAAAGGAAGATGCATTTTCTTATATTAGGTAGTGAAGGAAGACCTCTCTCTGGGGAGCAAAAACTCAGCTAAGACTAGAAGGATGAGAATGAGCTATCCAGGTAGAAAGTAGGGAGAGAAGGTGGTCTGGGTATAGCCACAGGTTTTGCTAGAGACCCAGAGGGAAAGGGACCTGGGCCATCTGCCTTCACATAGAGGTTTTCACATCGTACGCATTAGAAGCAGACATTTTCTGATTCCTGATACAAAATAGATCATGAATAAAATTCAAATCACGATTAAAAATTAAACAACATGATGAACAACATGGTAAACATATTCCTTATTCACGTAAGTCTTAATGATCAAATTTGGGGGCGCTCTGAGGCACAGTTTGGAATTTCAGAATATTGCTGGTGTGGACTTCTTCCGTATTGACTTTTTGCTCTGAGAGAGTCAAGAAATGTCCCCCCCCTTCCCTCCTCCTTGTTGCCGTTCACCGATATTGCCCCAGGGTGGATCAGTGAGAAAACCTTTCTCATATCGGAATCAATTTTGTTCAGTAAAAGCTTTTTATATGAAGTCTGGCAAGTGTACATTTTAAAGCTTCTGTTCTACTTAAGAAACCAAATTTTTGTCAGACTTGAACTCAGCTGGAAAGATGAGTAGATTTTATAATTTTTGCTATACCAGTAGATTTCAGTCTTGCTGTAGGCTTTAATTTAAAATTAAATTTAAAAAAAGGATAGATGGAGTCATTTCATGAAAACCTTAGACAAAGTAATCAGAGACTCTACATACTGATGGAAAGACTTTGGACAGCTGATCTGACAGTGTAGCGGGCGGGGGGCAGAGAGAGAAGGTGTGTGGACCAGAAACTCTTTTTTTTTTTTAAGATTTTATTTATTTATTTGAGAGAGAGAGTATGAGAGGGGAGATGGCCAGAGGGAGAAGCAGACTCCCCAGTGAGCAGGGAGCCTGATGTGGGACTCAATCCT
This sequence comes from Neogale vison, assembly GCF_020171115.1. NCBI lineage: Eukaryota > Metazoa > Chordata > Mammalia > Carnivora > Mustelidae > Neogale > Neogale vison. The sequence goes on along the minus strand of NC_058096.1, from coordinate 201,618,360 downwards.
GGGACTCCAGGATCATGGCCTGAGCTGAAAGCAACTGCTTAACCAACTAAGCCACCAAGGCACCCCAGAAACTCTTAAAGGACCTTATAGTAGTCTGGAGCTTTGAGGATTCTCTATTTTGGGCATGTTTGTGGAACTGTTTAAGGAAACTTGTGTTTACTTTCTAAGATGATAGCCATTTCTTAGGAGTAGCTAAATGTTGGGTGAACTTACTGGTTGAGGGCTTTTCTGAACTGTCTAATTATCTTTTACAAAAGGGTAACTTCCACTCAGTTGTCTGACCTTCTCTTGTGTCTGTGGTTTCTTAAAAATAATGAGCCTAAAATAATTAATACGCCAAGCATATTTTGGGGTGTCAGAATTTGCTTCCCAATACCCACATTCTAGATGTGAAATATCTTCTGTCCAAACTGATCCAAGAAATGACCACCTAAAATGAAGGTTAGGGTCACCTGGGTAGCTCATTTGTTAAGTGTCTGCCTTTGGCTCAGGTCATGATCTCGGGGTCCTGGGATCGAGCCCCGCATCGGGCTCCCTGCTCCGTGGGAAGCCTGCTTCTCCTTCTTGCACTCCCCCTGCTTGTGCTCCCTCTCTCGCTGTCTCTCTCTCTCTCTGTCAAATAAATAAATAAAACCTTAAAAAAAATAAAATGAAGGTTAATTAAGGAAACTCAGATGTCCCTTGGCACTTAGAAACACAGATGATTAGGTAAGGTGAACTCCCCAGCAGCTCAAAGGCTTGAAGGCAGCACTTGTAGGCCAGCAGAGTTTGAGGAGGGCAGCTCCTTCTCTACACTTCAAAATGTTTAGCCAGCGTGGTCAAGGACTGTTGGCTGTTGAAGAAAGAAAAGGCATGTTATTTCCCTAAGTCTTTCTGTTAAAATCTGAATGATTCTAGGCTGAAATCCTTGCGTCTATCTCTCCCTATGTATCTGTCTAGTCTTCCTTCTCTCTTTCTGTCCGTCTCCCTCTCTCTTCTGTTCTTGTCTGTTTGCATGTCTAACCCTCATTTCTGTCTGTTGTTGGGTGTTCTTCCTTCCTCAACCAGAGTCCAGAGAGCCTCCTTTCCCCTCTCCCGTATCCTCTAAATTGTCAGTCAATGAGAAAGCTCCCTCTTGCCTCCACAAATGACCAGTCTTTGGAGAAAGCACCACCGATCCATCAGACATTCCCACTGCCCCCATGCCTTTGCACAGCAAAGTGACCTAGCCGTTCTGCCCCCGTGCCTCTCTTGAGGCATTCTCTGCTTCCACTCCTCTTTCCGGATGCAGTACTGCACTTAAATCCATATTGAAAGGTGTTCATTTGAACAAGATGGGATCAGGAGGGAGACAAACCATAAGCGACTCTTAATCTCGGGAAAACAAACTGAGGACTGCTGGAGGGGAAGGGAATGGGAGGGAGAGGATGGCTGGGTTATGGACCTTGGGGAGGGTATGTGCTATGATGAGTGCTGTGAAGTGTGTAAGCCTAATGATTCACAGACCTCTACCCCTGGGACAAATAATACATTATATGTTAATAAAAAAAAGAAAAAAAAAAAAGAAAGGTGTTCATTTGATTTGGCAGAGGATGTGTTAACTCATATAGGGTCCTTATACTTATTTTCTATTGAGCCTTTGACATGTCGTCTTTGACACGCCCTGGTTCTACACACAGCAACATTTGGGTATGGCAATAGCATGGGATTTTCCTCTCTGGCCTGTGAATGTTGGCCTCCTCTCCATACTTGGCATAGTAAAGGGTGGTCTCACTGTGGGTGTGGCCCTTTAAATCTTGGTTAAGGGGATGTAAACCCAGTGGGGCAAAGCTTTTGACATGTAATTGTGGGCTTAGTACCTAATGGTGAGTATGTGGGTGGAGGAAGTGGCTACAAACTGTAAATATTTTGCACATGAAAACCTCACTTCTAGAGTAAAACTGTGTACATTAGGTTGAAACTTGAAATTCCCAATATAGGACTATTTCTGACCTATAAAAATGGTGATTTTTTATGGCTCAACCTAGTAGTATTGAATGAATAGGGAAAATGTGCCTATTTAAAGGATTCTCTGATTTCGGTTTCATTAAGGGGTTTATTCAAGACACGCCCGTGTAGCACATTTCCCATTCTAAGCATTTTGGTAGGTGTTGCGGTTACAAAAGGAAATTGATCTGTCCCCTGCCCTCTATCCAAGAAAGCCACACTCAACTAACTCTCCTCCAGGTGTCAGGGGTTCTGAGGAAAGTCTTTTCGTGTCTGAGGGCACAGTGGGGTGACCGTCTGGGTTTGCCGCAGACTGTCCTGGTTTTAACTGAAAGTCCCGGAGAATTGGATCAGATTACTGTAGGTCATGAGGGCGGGAGTGTGGAATGGCAGTTATGGTTCTGTGTTTAGGACTGGAAATGAAGCCCACCCCTCCAGAGAGAGTCAAGAAGCGTATTAGGAAAATAAAGGCTCTGTGAAGTCTCCGCTTAGAGAACTGTTTAATTTATTTAATCAGGATTTCTCCAACTTATTTGACTTTGGAACTCTTTTTTGTATTTAACATCCTGTGAACCTCTTTGGGTTCTCTCCTCTTTGTCCTTTGGGGAAAAAATTGCATCATTCTCCTTCCTAAAGTGCACATTATTGCCTTATATTATTAGTCTTATCCATGATTCGGGCAACAATTAGTATTTAAATAGCCCATCACGAGGAAATGTAATAATAATGCAATCTTGGGATTAAAAGGTTTTTCAGAAGGGTTGCTAATGTGCTGTGGCGGGTCGTGAGGTACCGCGAGGCTATTTTTTTCTGGCTGACATGCACAGAGCCTGGCTGGCTGCTCACCTCTTTCTGCAAGTGGGTTTTTTGCACCGGATGCTGAACCAAGTTGTTATGGAAACAGAAACTGTCTCCCCTGCCTGAGAATGGTGCCTTGCTAATAATTAGAGAGCATGGCTGAGCAAACTTTAGTGGAAATGATTAATCTTTGCAAAGCACAGGTAAGCCTAAAAGATTGAACAGGTGTTTTTTGGCCTTTGCACTGTACAGCCCTAGAAAATTTTAATTTGGAAATAGCCCAGCAAGTCCAGCCTTTGAGTTTTTCCTTCCTTCCAAAAGGAAAGCCACTCTTTAATATTATGGTAATTGGCCTTTAATATTAAACACTTTAAAGGCGTCTCTTAAGCCTGTAGAGTTTTTCAGAAGGTTTTGTCACCTTCTTCCAGCTCGTGAAAATGCAGACCACAACTCTCGAGACCCACTCAGTCCAACCATCATGGGGAGGTCCCAGAATTTGATTCTGTAACGAGCCCTCTATAGAATTTGATGCTTGCTTGTGAAAGTTAGGTTTGCTTTAGGATCGGGCAAACTTTCTCTATAAAGTAGAGAGAGAGTAGCTTAGGCTTTGCAGCTCTGTCCTTGTAACTTGAAATGATATGTAAGGAAACAGGCATGGCCGAGTTTCACTACCGCCTGCGTCAGGCAGTGGCGGATTTGGACCTCGGCTGTCATTTATGGACCGTTGCTCCAGAATCTTCCAAGTGCTGTGCACTTAATGGGACTCCTGCTTTCAAGGGTGTTTGTGCTAGAAGTCAGCCACTCGTCCAGATACCCCCCCTTCCTTTCTGGCTTGAAGACAGGCAGAAGGAGAATATGCGTTTGACGGGGAGTGGCAGGGAGGGAATCAAAACAATTTGCTGGTCCCTTGGGTTCTGATAACCACATTTGCTGACACGAGTTTTGGGGTGGGATAGGACTCTCCTTCACACCCATCTGGATTGTGGATAAGGTGATTTCCTGGTTGGGGGGCTAGCATAGAAGGGAACAGATGAACTTGGATCTGTTTTGAAGCAGAGCTTCGGGTTTCTCCCGAGGGAGGAGACGGGAGGTTTGGTGTTGGTGGGGGCTGGTTTGAGAGGGACGGTTTCAACTTCTTGTTCTCGGCCCTGCTCGCTGCTTCGGTCCCTTCTGTGGGAATTCCTGCTGTGTCTCTTGGACCTGGCCTTTGGAGCCAAGGCAAAGCTGCCCTCATCCTCAGAGCGATGCTGGACTTCAGGTAACATTGAACTCTTCTTTGAGAGTACACCTAAGGCCAGCGACCTGTGTTTCCCTTATTCCTTTCAAGTGCCACCCTGGCCTGCTCTGTGTTACATTTTTGCAGCTAAGTTTAAGAACTTAAAAGGCTTTCGATGTGGAAGGGGGCTCTGTTGGGTCAGTGTCAGTCCTGAGCACCAGGGAATGGACTCACCTTGCACACTTCCTTGTGTTGTGCGGGGCCAGGGGTTTCACTGTCCCAGCTGCGTCCATCCAGCCAGATTCTGAGCTCTCCTGCTTCCCTTGTTCCAGGATTCTGTTTTCCCCAAAGAGTTTGCTTTGTTTCAAGTTTTCTTTTTCTGTGTTTAAGGAAGAAATTGCTCCTCTGGACCACAGCCACGAACGCATGGGCTAATATGGCTCTCAGAGTGTGTGTCTGTTCACATCCCCGAAGCCTCGCTTCTTTGTGCTGCTGCAATCCCTTGCTATTATCTTATTTTCTGATTTCTTTTGAAGGGGTAATGATGGTGGCCAATTTGTGCATTTTATGATTTTAATTCAGTTACGCTCACACTGCAGCTGGAAACATAATGGCACACACACCTGAGTTGTTCTCTTTGATTCAGCCTTAAAATCTGTGGCCCACGTGATTCCAGTCTGTATATTATGGTGTCATTAGCTCGTGTCGCTTTGGGATGTCATTGTCATCGTGTGTTATCAAATACAAGAACATTTTCTTTCAGTATATTTGTACCCACTTCCAAAACAACTTTGCATTCACATATCACAAAGCGATTTGAAGACTTCTCTAGTTCATTGTTGTTTATTTTTTCAAAAGCTTTGGCTTTTATATATTTTTTAAATATGAAAATTTATGCTTTGCATCTGTTGTATGTCATTTTCTCTCTTGATTTTTTAGAAAAATGTCTTCTTTCCGATAGATTTTTACTTTCCATCCAGAAAACATTTACACAGTGCTTTCTATGGGCAACAAATGTTCTTCAAGTCATTGACACAGACGTTTTCCTAGAGGTTGTACCTTCTCCTTTGGTTGGTGGCCTTTGGGGTGAGCATTTCTACAACCTGGTGAGGGCTTAGGAGGCTTGGAGTCAGCAGTGGGAAGGGTCTGGGTTTTCAGTGCAACCCTGATTCCCTGGCAGGTGACCTGGAGCCTCAGGCCCCTTGTCTGTAATGGCAAAGGTGATAATACCTTTCTCGGAGGGTATCACACTTCATGCCTGTAAAATGTTAGCTTATGCCTGCCAGGGAGTCAGTGCCCTAGAAGCAGGAGCTGTTACCATGATAACGAGGAGAGGTGGATGAATCCTTTCTATCTGCTCCACAACCAAGTCCCTTCCCATCTCCTGAGGAAGAAATGCCATCTCTCTGAATATGCCAGTTCCTATGAGCCCTGCCTGTTCTCAACCGGGATGCTGTGATTCGTTACATTTTCAGCTTGCAAATTCAGGATCTTTCTCTGTGGCTCGCTATTTTGGGTATTGGACCCACAGTTATTTCACAAGAAGGATTTGGCAGAATGTGTTCAGTTTCCTCAGTTTCACTCCTTGTAACAGAAACGGTAGGTGCAATAGTCACATTTCATGGCCAGGTCAGTCTAGGGCGAGGCTGGGCAGGGGGTGTGGGGTAGGGAGTGGGGGCTGGGGACAGGTTCCATCACGTCAGCGATGGAGGCTCATTGGGCCCTTTTATGGGATAGTCAGCTTTGAGATTTCCTGCCTTCGGAAGATAATCCTATTGCTGCACTTCATTCTTCCCATTGTAAAGCTTCTGAAGTTTTTAGGAAACATCTTTACTTTTTGTTGTGCAAACTGTGCAACATGTAACAATGCCTTTACAAAGTTGATGAAGGACCCAAGACCAAACCATGGGGTGGGCGCGGCCGATCCTACTTCAGGCTCTTGTGATAGCTGCTGAGGTGGCCTTTTCTTAATTTCACCAGTTTCCTGTGGGGCTGGCTTCTTGCTTCTTGGTCCCAACATTTATCTTGAACCTCAAGAGTATGTTGTTGCTTGTGTAACTTACGGGCCACGTACACTCTCAAGTTTCAGCTCTGTGAAAGTGGTGGAAAATTAGGTGAAAAGAATTTTTTTTTTAGACGATTACCTTATTTAAAAATATTACCTTATTTCCGCTGATCTGTCATCTGTTTCCATGGAAATAGAATTAGGAGATAGTTTCTGACGATCGCTTTCGGGGCTGGCTTCTCATTCCCACTCCAGTTTCCATAGAGATGGAAGCAAACGGGTGAAGACAAGGTAGAAAAGATTCTATCAAGTGAGGAGATGCCGTGGAACTGTGGCCCGGACCTTCCTCTGGAGGTTCCTGTGTGCTCAGTTGGGTCATGAACTCTCTGTGATGCTGATATTTGCTGCAAGCTCAGGAAATACCCAGAAAATAGCCTTCACCCTAGCAGGAGAGGCTCTGATGTTTTCCACATTTCCTTTGTCTTCTAGAAGCTTTAGAGACAGCTTTGCCTTTCCTGGATACTTACGATTGCCTTCTTCTTCTTCTTCTTTATTTTTCTTTTTAAATTATTTATTTATTTTAAAATTTCTTTTCAGTGCTCCAGAATTCCATTGTTTATGATATGATTGCCTTCTTTTTAGACTCGTCTCTAGAGCAGTTGACATAATCGGGTATTACTTGCCTGGCAGTCTTGGTATCTCTGGTCTCCCAAGGCAGACAGAAGGAGAGAAACCAGCTTTTGTCTGCCAGGAGTTCAGCCTCCTTGAGTCCACACCTGGGCAGAAGCTTTCAGATTTTCTGTCTGCTTTAGTGAAGCAGACGCAGGAACAAAAAGGCGAGGTCAAGTAGCGCTGTCACAAACAGCCTATTGCTATTTCTGGGGGCTGTTCTGTTTCGGTTGTTTACCTGGAAATGATGAAATTACTGTTATGCTTTTACTTAAATTCAGTTGATCTGCACTTTGACCAGAACAGTTGGTCAGGAGCCCACTAACTGATACCATTAGCAGAAATTATCTGTCAAAAAAAAAAAAAAAAGATGTCTTTGAAGAAAACAGTTTAAAAATAAGTAAGGATAAAATGGGATGTTTGAATGGGCTTCTCCTCTTCTGGATCTTGGGCTTTTGGCTCTGGGCTACAGAGGGGCAGGGTCTGGGACCTTAACCCATGAGGCTACTTGGTGAGGGTTTGGTTTCCAGGATCTCTTGATTCTTCTGTTGGGAAGGCACTTTAGGTCCTGGTCTGGAAGTGTTTGCACAGCAAGCTCGTTTCTTAAACTTCCGCGTGGAGATTGGTTTGAGTTGCTGGCTGATGGTACCTGCACTGTGTCCCCCTGCATGGTCACCCCTTTTTGGGAGAGGAGGAGAGAGAGCAATGGCTTGAAGTGCTCCCCTGGGAGGCTGTACACAGGTCATCCCTGGGAAGGCAGTAACAAACAGCCATTGAGTCTAGTGAGGATTAAACTGCTTGACCCAAAGCAGGAATGCTAAGGTGCATGTTCTGTCAGCACCTTGGTAGCTGTGTGCACAGGACTGATGAGCAGAGAAACTGAGAAAGCCAGGCCTTCAGGCAGCCTAGCTCTCTTCTTGCTCCCCAGGGAAGCTCTTTCTGTAGGAACACTGCTGCTGCTCTTGGGGCACATGTTCCCCATTCTTCAACTTGGACCCAGGTTGATCTTGACTTTCCAGTTTGCTTGTCTGAATGGTCTGGACCTCCACTTCTCTGATGGCGGAGGAACCTCACCTCGGTGGAGTTTTGCTGAGGTTCTCCGAAGTTCTTCATCTGGGTCTGGTTGGGGCCCCTTTCAGACCAGGCCCATCTTTATCTGTGCCATGGATTTTCTTCACTTTTGTTTCTGAGAGGTTCTTTCTTTTCCTTTTCTTCCCATTCTATGTTTTAACTTTTTTTTTTTTTTTTTTTTTGGCTTTTTGTTAAGACTTGATTAGGAGAGGAGAAGGAAAATCATTCCTAAATATGGATGGAACGTGAAGAACAGCTTTAGCTTGGCACAGTGACTACGTTTCTGAGGCTTGGCCAACAGTGCTGGGAGCTGGGGAGAGTGTGGAGGTTCTCAGGTTAACAGATGGGGCCATGCCTAGGTGTGTGTGTTGCACACTTGCTCTCGGCCAGGTGGGATACAGAGTGTGACCTCACTTAATGCCCAGGACCTTGAGTGAGTGTGCGACAAAGACGTGTCCTGTGGGGGCATGAATGTTAGCATCTGCATTTCACAGACAGAGTGACTAACGCTCCTGACTGGCATGAGACCAGCTCTATAAACCCCAAAACCACACAGTCCCTGAAATATGTGAACTCACTTCTGAAGTGAGGGGCCCACCCAGGGCTCCTTCAGTCTAAGAAGGCCCCAGCTCCTTGTGTCCACAGCGGCTGCTCCCACCCTCCAGCCTCATGAGCAGCTCCCTGTGAAGCTATCGCCCTGTCTTCCTTCAAGACCCAGGTCATACGTTGCTTCCTCTCTGGTGTCGTCCAAGAACCATGTTTGCCTCCTGCGTCAGCAGGCCCGTCGGCTCCCCTGCTGATGTCTTGGGGTCTCTGCGGTCAGTGAGCCTAGAGCAGTGGGGTATGCCCTGCACTAAGCCTGTACTTGTCTGTCCAGCCTCCTAGCCAGGGAGGTCCTTGAGGGCCAGGCTGGCATCTTCCACCCCCACATCCAGCAGGTGCTCAGGAAATGTTTGTGGAAGGAAGGGACCCTATAGGTGTTAACTCTGAGTAGATTCTGGAAGCCGGCAAGCCATCTGATTGACCCCATAGTGATACACAAAGGCGGTTTCCTATAGCCCCTGCCCCTTCCACATATAGCTGGAGTGGTCCCTTTTCTCTGTGACCAGTGGATGGTCCTAGCCTAAGTGGAAACAGCAGAACAGCTGACACTTACAATATTCACCCTTCACTTACTATGTAAAAGGGTTTGATTGTAGGGTCATTAATCACGCTGTCAGGTAGAACATGAAGGTCTTATTTATTCTATAAGGGGGTACTTTATAAAGAAATTGAGCTGCAGTGATGAATAGGTATTGGACACCAATTATGTTGCTGCTATTAATCAAGATATTCATATTTAGCAGTAACAGCTACCGTGAGGGGTTGTAAAAGTAAATAAACTTCCCCAAGGATGAATTATACCATTTAATGATTAACATTCTATTAAGGACACTGGTTGTTTACAATTAAACTTTTAAAAAAGTAATAACTCTGCATTTAAACAATAGTTCTGGTTGGGCATACCGACAGAAGGAGACATTGCTAATTACTTTCAGTTAATTATAAATAAATTATTGGATTTAAAACGTATGCTCCTGTGAAAATCTGTCCTAGAAAGTCACATGACTTGCCTCAGTGTCACAGCCGATGAGCAGGGTCAGGATTGGAGCCCATCACCTTTAATTAATAATGTTTTTCAAGTGCTTTGCCATATTTACTTTGTAAGCAATTCTTGGGAGCTGGCCCGAGTTTCACATGCGTTTTATTGAGGAGGAAGTGGGTTGTCTGTGGACACGGGGGCTGGAGCTGATTCTTCTGTCCTTGTGTTCTGGTGTTAGGTGCCCCTCGGGGCATGAGGGGAGGGGAAACCGTGGATGTCCTGGGCACAGAGTCTGGCACATAGTAAACTGTCAGAACATGTGAGCTGCTTTTTTAAATGATGTTTTTAGTGGTTTGAAGCAAAGATCTAAATTTGGAAGCTGGTTTTGATACCTCAAATAATCCAGTGGGCTTGAAATGGTCGATAAATAAACCCTTCTGGAAATGTGTTTAGAGGCAACAATATTTATCAAACGTAGGCTTTATTTTGCCCCCAAACTGAAGTTATAAAGTAATTTTAGTGCAAATACTTTCTATGCCAGGAACTGATGAAAAATGAGGGTGTTTCGTGTAAGCCACTTAGCAGTACAACTTTCTCCAGCCGTCACGGAGGAGAGCTCATCAGCATTCAATAACCCCGTCAGACTGGAAGAGTCTATTTGCTTTAAATGAGATTTTGCTTGATTGCTATTTTTATTTTGAAAATCCAATTTTAGCTTTTTTGTCTCACATAATAATGAGTTTTTTGATAAATATTGTCACCCTTTATTATAAGTGTAAAGGAGAGGTAACAAACAGCTTTCTGCAATGAGACTGGGTGATAAATAAAATCAGATGCTGGGAATCCGCTTGTCCCCAGCGTAAGTAAATACATTCTTTCTTAATGGACAGAGGGGAAGAGCGTGCTAGTGTAACTCGGGAGAAATTTGATGCTGCCTTGGAAAATCCAGAGGCTGAAGTCTGCAGTGAATGCTCCTACCTTATTTGATTTAGAGTGGCTAAATTAGATAAGTTTCACAATTAATTCTGCTTGGGTTTCTGGTTACTATGGCTGAGTGCTCTTCGTAGGCTGGCAGTGCTTACCCGGGAAGTGGGCCCTTGGCGATCCCTTCCTCGCTGTAGGTTTCCTTTGGGATGGCAGAGACTGCTTATCGTAGCACAGGACAGAAAATAAATCCTGGAAGCCCCATAGAGCTCAAGTGACAATTCGAAAATAACAATCAGAGCAGTGAATAGAGGCTGAGACACAAATTCAGTTAACAGAGGAGCTAATCTGTCGGGCATTGGTAGGAAAGCCTATTTCTGAGTTTATTTCACAGCCCATTATGACAACAGTTCTTTAAATCACAATTCATCTCCATTAAAAAAAAAATAATCTACATGTCATTATGGGAAATAATCAGAGATGAAGCTTCCCTATTCTTTTCCCCCCCTGAAGTTGACCTTGTCCTCCCAAAGAACATTTTTGCACTGCGAAATGTAATTTACTTATACCCAACGAAATTGAAATAAAAACCACCACAGTTACCGGGGAGCAAGAGAGTGAAATTGGGTTTTGGAGAATCGGAGATTAAAAAACGAATTATTTTTTGCCGTTCAGAAAATAAATATACCCAAAGAAAAGCAAGGAAACTCCACCTTTCCATAGTAGTTCATACCCATTTCTGGGTCATAGCATGGTGTATGTTGAGGGTAATGGGTAGTCCTGGAGCTTTTGGTGGTCTCCCTCCTGGCTCAGCTGCGGGGACCGTGGATCCCAGGAAGGAGAGGCAGCTGCTAAGGGTCACATGGCTGCTCTGGGAGCAGGGCTGGATCTGCACACTGGTTCCGGTACTCAAGGCTCTTTGCTAAGATACCCTTTGCCTTGCTAGAGCTTTTCTTTTGAGGAAGCCTGTAGGGCTTTGTTGTTGTTGTTGTTGTTTGTTTGTTTGTTTTTTTATACCTTGGTGCATTGTGTTCTCTGTTTCTACGTTCACATTTACCGGAGTTTAACAGGAGCCACAAAATAAGAAACTCTTCAGCAAAGCCTTCCAGCAGTGACTGATGGAAGCACTTCTCTTGTCTTGGACTGACTTCCTTTCAGTTCAGGGAAATGCCTCAGACTGTAGAGTCACCTGCTTTTCTCAGGTCATCTGTCCTTGTGCATTTGTGATGGTCGTAGATGAGACTCCTCTGTCAGAGGTCAAGTTCAAAGGGGGCGTAGTTGTTGTGAGCACAAGAACATGTAGTTGTCAGTCTCTTTGAGTGCAGGACGCAAGTGTGCTTACAGAGCTAGGGGATCAGAGTGACCAGAGGTTCTGGCTAGTTGGGAAAAGCCAGAGCCCCAAAAGAGTCGGTCTGAACATTTTTCACACGCAACAGACCCTTGAGGGCAGATGCTGGGGCCTTGGCATTTGCTCCATCCCCAGAGTGTGCTAGGCGTTCATCCCTCATCTGAGTGGATATCATCCACCTCTGTGATTACTTACTGTGTACCAGGCTCTGTGCTAAAGCCTTATGGTCCCCCTCCCCTTCTCCAATTTCAGAGGCATAGACACAGGGTCTAAGAGTCTGTGTCACCAGCCCCAAGTCTGTATATCTGGATTCTAATTTGCATTGTGCCCTGTATCAGGAATAGGAGAACAGGGCATTTGTGCCCCCTAGCACAGTTGTCTCCCCTCCCAGCCTTATTTCCCCCCTTACCTTCATAGTCGATTCCTCTGTGAAATGAGCCATCCCCTGTGGAAGCTCTTTATGGTTTATACAGGTTATTATTACACCAGATGGAATTGAATCCATTTTGGGAGATGAGCGCCTCTCCTAACCGTGTTTCATGTTCTCATCCCTTCTTGGCTTGCATTTCTATTTTTCCTTTGATTGAGAGTAGTGAATGTGGGCGAGAACGGAGAGAGGTTTTCTCTGGAACTGGGATTCCGGAGTTTTCCAGAGCTCATAGCGGCGTGCTACAGTGTTTTTTTCTGTCAGCAAGATTCTGTGCGAGGTGAGAATCCCAGCCATTACCACCGGTTCCATTCAATGAGGAAAATGACTTTCGCGGGTGCCGTGGGGTGGAGACCATTCATGTGTTCACTGGGTATTGTATTCTTAATACACCGAGGGCCCGAGCCAGAGGGCCCCACGCCTTGGATGTGGGAGGGTTTTGTTTGTTTTCTGTTTGTTTTAATTTTTATTTCTGGTAGGTTCTATTCATAAATGTTGGGATTCTGTTCACAGGGCAGTAATGAGCCCATTGGTTTGAGAGGTGAAGTAATGGAAAAACCTGTTTCAGTACTACAAAGTTGTGATTCTTGTACTTTTTAGGTTAGTTTTTCCAAATGGCTCACTGAGTCCAGAGGTTTCCAAGCTATGTTTTATCCTGAACATAGTTTCTTTTGGATACAAAAAGAAATACATATGTTAGAATTAAATGGCTTTCTTGGGGCGCCTGGGTGGCTCAGTGGGTTGAGGCCTCTGCCTTCAGCCGGGTCATGTTCCCAGGGTCCTGGGATCGAGCCCCACATTGAGCCCCACATCAGGCTCTCTGCTCAGCAGGGAGCCTGCTTCCCTTCCTCTCTCTGCCTGCCTCTCTGCCTACTTGTGATCTCTTTCTCTGTCAAATAAATAAATAAAATCTTAAAAAAAAATTAAATGGCTTTCTTGCAAAAGAGAGGATCTTCACAAAAGGAGTTTTTTGAAAGATGACTTTGGGAAATTCTACTTTCTCAGTTTTTTTCTTGGCAATTGTGCATTTGCATATTAAAGTCTCTGAAAAGTCCTGAGGAAAGAAACCTGTTTAATTTTGTCTCCTGGCATTTTCCAATCTTATTTACCACCCCAAATTTTAATTTGTTTGAAGCACACCTCTAGAAATGGGGTTTTAAATACTCAGAAGTCAGTCACACAACATCTAAAGGTTAAATTATATTCGCAAGCCTTTTAGTCTAGGTATTCAAAGCCAGATCCTTTACAATAGGGATCAACAAACTTTTTCTTTAAAGGTCCAAATTTTAAGTATCTTGGACTTTGTAGGCTGTGAGGCCTCTGTTGCAATTCTGCCATTATAGGGTGAAAGCAGTAAATAAATGAATGGACATAGTTGTATTCCAATAGAACTTTATTTATAAAAACACAGGTGGCAGCCTGGATTTGGCCTGTTGGTCATAGTTTGCCCATCCATAGTAGATCCCTGATCTCCAATTACTTTATTGCACATTCTGTGCTGTCCCTCTGGCTGTAAAGCATGCCTTGATTTAATAGCTCCTACTCAGTCTCCCTCCTAGAAGCCTTCTTGGAGTCCCAGGACAGCTTGAGACCTGCCCTCCATGGCCTCCTCTATCATAGCCCTAAGGAATGTGCTGTCGTCACTCATTCCCTTCCCTCCCGTCTCTGGTCCAACTTCCAGCTCTTGGGGCAAAGACCTTTTTGCTCGTGTGTATCTTCAGCTCAGACAATGAGGACAGTGTATCAGGCACACTGCAGGACCTCCCTGGGAGCTTATTGGATAAATAGGGTGTTGTGATAGCTTGATACAGCGTTTTGTTTGGGAAACTCTTAGAGTTCATCGTAAGTACAGCAGGAGGAAATGCTCTTTCCCAACAAAAATTTCAAGTTTCCTCAAGGACATGGATCATTTGAATGAAGCTGGGGATGAATTTCACATCCTCCCAGAATATAAGCTTCTCAAGCAAAGAAAGGAAGAAATGAGGCTCCTGTGCACTGTGGTAAATTATGCATGTGGAACAGAAAAGCTGAGTGAAAATGATAATTTAGGGGGCAGTGGGGAAGTATTTGAAAGATCTGAAGGCGTATTTTTCTCCTTCTTTCTTCATGTATTAGAGATTAAGTGATATAGACCTTTTTCTCTTTTCACCCAGGTCTTTAAAATATTTTTTTCCTGGTAATTTCTCTTCATATTACATGACTGCTCTAATTACATCTCTAGTTTTAAGATAATAGAACTGCATTTTTAATGTGCTCTCTGCTGTATCTGGATTTATGAGATCTCTCCTTCCTTACACCTTCTGGAAAAAAATTTAACTGAGTTAATATTAAAATAAAGTAGGTGAATTAAAAGGGAATGAGCCTTTAAAAATCTCAGATCCAGCCCAAGTGCTCATTCAATGACTGTCCTCTCCATCTCTGAAATCATGATAGCCTCACTCTCACCTGCCTCCTTGATGAGAAGCTCTGCTGACTTCTAGGCATGGTTGTGATCCTGAGCTAGCCTGGTGAGTGGGGGGGAGGAAGGCTGGCCTGACATTCCCTAGAGTCTAAAGTGCCTTCATCTAGAAAAGACATCATGGCTGTCCCAGAGTCCACTGGTGGGAATCCAATAATCTCTCAGCATTTTGACCCCCTTTTGCTGCTGTCTCTAGGAACACTGCGGGGTGTAGTGACTTTCCATGTCCTGGCGAGCTGGGCGGGTCCTATCTTGATGCCACTGCTGATGAATAGGGTGACCTTGGGAGAGTCATCTGACATCTTGGCCTTCAGCCTCCAGATGACTCCATCTGTGTCTACAGTGATTGATTGCCCTTCTTGTTTGTTTTCGATGTTAGCAAATAAAACTCCATGTACCCAGTTGAATATTAAATACCATCATGTCTGTGTCTCACTTTGATCTTATAGGAACTAGGTAGAAGGAAACTAGAGATTTTAAAGCCTTGACAATTGAAATAATTGGATACCATTTTGTGTTCTTATAAGTCCTTTCTTCAAGGAGCTAATATTGGAATAAAGGAAGTAGACACACAAACTCAGAACTTCAGGGCTAGGGGATAACAATGTATAAATCACTGTGGGGGTGTGGAGGAAGGCATCACTGTGTGTCTGTCTGGAAATGGCAACTAGGCAGTCAGGAAAGGCTTCCCAGGTGAGGTCACGATTGACTTGGATGTTTAAGGAAGACCTGATGTTCACTATATAGAGGGGCAGGGTACCAGACATTCCTCACAAAGAAAGTAGAACTCCCAAATAACTGTAAGGTCCACTGATACAGCACCAGGGTAATAATGGGGTGGGGGGCTCGTGCTTTCCCAGTCAGCCACTTAGAAGAACATTTATAGCTATGGAGCATATGTCCTGAGAACTCATTATGTAGGTTGCTAAACATAGGTCATGGTTATGCTTGTTCCATTTTTTCCCCCATTGTTACATCCACTTTTATCAAGTGTAAAAGATGAACTAAGAAAAACTGGGAGTAGCTGCTGAGGACGTGCAGGAATTACCCTGAAGGAACAAGGCTGCCAGGTGACAGTTCAGCACCAAGGACAGCGACACACAACCCAGCTGAACCTAGCAAAGCCTCTGTTGATGATGCCATAGGTGTTGAATACAAGAATGGCATTCTTTGCAAAGAGTCTGTGTTTACCATGCACTCAGGACTGTACTCAAGCCACCTTTGACCATCTGTCATAGATTAGGATGTGATCACCCTCTGATGGAAGCCAAGTATCAGAGTCTACATTCCTTTGGTAAGGCTGCTTGGAGTTAGAATGAGACCATAAGTGTTCTCCTGCTCCTGAAACAAATGAAAGGTCATACTTGCTGTTTTCTGCCAGACAGTAGTCCCAAGATAATACTTTTACTCTCTATTCCTTTTCCAGGTCATAGATAATGGACAGATCCCAAATTTCCAAAATGGCTAGTTTCTCTGTTTATCAGTTGAGTGACATTAGTAGAGATATTAACCACCAAAATGTGTGGAGTGCCACTCATTTAGTTGTTGGCAGGCCACTCTGTTGTCATTTGTGGTGTTTGTCCCCCCAGCAACTTAAGATAATGGATTTGGCCTTTTACTGACTTTGATAGGTCAGTAGAATTTTCTCCACCCTTCCCTCAATACATCTAGCCTCAGCCAGAAGTGAAACCAAGGTGTCTGAGCCTTTGGCATGCCTCTGCATATTTTATTGGAAACCGTAGCTAATGGAACCCCTTTACATTTTACTTTGGAAATGAGGACTCAAACTTGTTGAAAGAATCCTTAGATTTTATGATCAGAAACTTTGATTTTTCCATTCCACCTGGCCAGGTTGTCAACTGGGAAGCCTTTGGATAAGGACTGGGTTCCCCGAAGAGACCCAGTGGAAAGTTATATTTGTATAATCATAGCTAAAAGGATTAAAAAGAGGCTTTCCTTGAAACCAGCCTGCTGATCCCATATGTGGTATCTCTAGTCC
Source organism: Neogale vison (assembly GCF_020171115.1). Classification (NCBI taxonomy): domain Eukaryota; kingdom Metazoa; phylum Chordata; class Mammalia; order Carnivora; family Mustelidae; genus Neogale; species Neogale vison. The sequence goes on along the minus strand of NC_058096.1, from coordinate 201,601,898 downwards.
AAACGGGTTTGTGTCTTTAATACACAATTTTATATGAATATTTCAAAACAAGAGAGAATTGCACTCATGGACTTTTATAGTTTGGTGTAATCAGGACAGCTTCACGAACGTGTGTCCTGTGCAGTCACAGAGGGCCCCACACTGAGAGGGACCCACCTTTGCTTTAATACTCTACTGCCACCTTCTTGAAATTCTTCATCACTTTTGAATAAGGGGCTCTACATTTTCATTTCACATGCAGTTCCATAAATTATGAAGTCAGTCCTGGGCATAATCTAGTGAGGAAAGAGAATAACAACTAGAATACCAGGACCTTGTAGAGACTTGATGAGTTCTGAGTCCATAGAGGTACAAGGGATTTTAATAGATGTTCTATCCATTATAAAGATTACGTAACTGTTCACCTTGATAGATAGCTTTAGCGTAAGACCAGGGAAGGGTAGAACCAAATTTGAACACAAAGGCAGTTAGTGGTCTGTGGATCTCCAGCTGGCCTTATTCCTCACTCCCCCATACCTCCAACCATCTTTTGAGATCTAGAGCCCAGGAGGCAACAAGGAGGAGGAGTCCTCGCTCTCCCAGGGGGCACGCACTAGACCAATGTGCCATGTGAGGTGGGATGAGGGCTGCTTCTCACCCAGCTTTAGGAGGAAGTTGTGTGGGGCTGTGAGAGTTTGAGGTGGCCTGGTGGAAGCTCTTCCCACCCCACTGAGTGTGAAACAAAGGCAAGAAAGCCAGACGCCCAATCTCAGCAGCTGGATTCCACGGGGCAGGCCTGTCTTCCCTATTAGCAGAATTCAAGCCCTCTACACCTTCACCTTAGAAGTTTTGCAAAGGGAACTTTTTATTCTTGTGTCATGAAGGCTAATGCACACAGATAATTTTCTACTTTTCAGTCTTTACATACAGCAATCCATCCTCCTAAAATCTAGAGGTAGGTTATTACAAAGCGTTAGTGGCAGGTAAAGGACAAGTGTTTCTGAAAATCCTCTTCCCTGTAGAGAAGGCAGAGAGGTAAAGGCGGTGGATACAAGATTTAGGACCTCCTGCCAGTGCTTCGAAGGTTATGTTCTAGGTGAGTGACGCTTCTCTCAGCCCTTCCACTGGCCCCCGTGCCACTTTCCTCCTTCCTGAAATCTAGGGATTTAAAACCTCAAATCCTTATAACTTTGATTTTCACTCCAGCTTAAATCTCAAGCCTGTCACTCTCAGAGATCCCGTCTGTAGAAAGCTTTGAATGTGGACCTCAAAGTGATCCTCCTGGTGTGTTTTCTCATCTTTTTCACAATGACGCCACTGACAGTAAAAGCCACTGTGCTTCCAGGGAAAGCAAATTTCTTTCTTCCTACTCTCCCTGTAAGATCATATAGGATTCTAAGTAAAATGTTCTAGCAACATTTTCCCAGCATCTCTTATGACATCAGAGGTGTTACAGTCCAGCAGGCAGAACACAGGGTTAGAATCTGTAGAGCTGCTTTCGAATTCCGACGCTGCCATTTGGTAGTCCTACGATCTTGAACAAAACATTGAACCTCTTTGAGCCTCAGTTTTTCTCATCTGTAAAATGGGGACCACTATCTAAAATGACAGAAAGCCCTTCAAGGACTGTCCCTGGGACCAAGGCAAATAATATCAGAACCTGGTGTGGTGTGTGCTGCTTGACCAAGGTTGGTGGAAGCTGAAGGAAACGTTCCCTTTGTTGAGTTGGATTTGCCTCAGTTACAGTGAACCAACTCAGAGGCAGTTGTGGAGAACTCCCGTGGAGTTCACATCCTGCTTTGGGGAAATGGAGGGTAGCCCCAAAGCTTAGACACAGCAGCCATTCCGTCCCCTGAATGACAAACAGAATTCAAGCGGCTTCAACAAGCTGGGTTAGGGGACAAACATGTAATCGTCAATGTCTTTTTGTAATGAGAGATCACATCAGATTAATGATTTTAAAATGAGAATTGTTCTGCCTTCTGGCCATATTTAATGTTCTAACGCCTTTTTCTTTTTTTTTTAAAACATCATCAGCAATGATATTATCATAATATTACTTTGCTTAGTATTTTTGGTTTTATAATCATGCTGAACCATCCAAACCGTTAAATGGACTTCTAATCTGGTATCCAGGGAGCTCCTTGGAAAGAGATGGGCTGTTTTTTTGTCTGTGTTTTCACATTGAACTGACCGAGTATGTGGAACTGGGTGACATGGTCTCTGCCCGTGTGTGTGTGTGTGTGTGTGTGTGTGTGTGTTTAGTCCTACTCTGGACAGTTTGATTTTAAAGAGCTAGGCTTGGGAAAAGTTATGTAATTTCTCTGGGATTCTGTTTTCTGATATTTGGGGATAATGATGGATAATGACACCGGCCTCCACAGGGCTGTGGCAGAAAGGAAGAGAGAACGTAGGTAGAACGCAGAGCTGGAGGGCAAGGAAGTTCTCTGTAAACATGAACTGCTGCTCTTGCCAGTATTCTTGTACATGGATACCTCCTCTGCTGTTTCTACCCTGAATTTGAAAGTGGAAGGTTCTGGGATACATTGACATTGAGGGACTTTGTTTGGAGATTTGGGTTTATTGGGGATGTGACAGCTGCCTTTGAGTGCATTCATGTTCTCCCTGCAACTTGTCTTTAGAAAGTTGTATGCCATTGATGATGATAAAACCTGGTATGCTGTGTTTTTTTTTTTAATTCCCTGTCAGTCAGGAGTGCCAAGTGATTCAAGAGTGGGTGGCCCTTCATCCTCCCACTTCCAGAAAGTTCTTTTAGAGATTGCTTGGGGGTGGAGGGGAAGACTTCTCTTTTTAACATAAATGATGTGTTTTGACAAAAATATATGCCCGTGGTGAGTTTATGCTAAATGGGAAATGCTTGCTGTTACAAACAGTGGTTATTTTTTCTTCTGCAAAGAGGACTTGACACTTGTTTCCCCATGCAACCTGTGGGTGACAAGTTCTGACTGAGGCAGGGTGAGTGTGATCTGTACACACATCTCTGGCAAAGTCATGGAAACCACAGCAATGCCCAGACAGACTCCTGAGACCTACAGGAGTGTGCAGGAGCCCACTGTGAACACATGCTTCAGAATGTCGGTGTCTTAGGTCCTGGCACTGCCTCCACTGTGGGGTCTTTGGTTATGTGGCCATGGGGAAGTTACTGCCTTTTTGTGCCCTCTTATCTAAGATGGGAGAAGGGTATCTACCTCACTGGGATGTTGAGCTCTTAGGGTCTGACCGACAGTCAGCTCACAATATGTAGGAACTATCACTAAATTCACAACTGAGAAGCAGAGACCTGATGGTGGGAATATCTTCCAGTTGCCTCAGCTAGAAACCCAAACCCTGTTTTCTTTCCTGCATCTCTTCTACTTTATCTTTCCAACGTTTTGTCTGGAATATTTCTCCTGGCTGTTTACCATATGGAGGGGGCCCTTACCAGTTAAGTCGAACTGCCTCCTACCCAGCCTCCCTGTCTCTGCTTGTGCCTCCTCTGACCCATTTACCATATGACCACCAGGTTGCTCTGCCAGCAAAGCACACCTGACCTGGTCACTTAACAGCCAGCTGTTGTGGAACCTCACAGGACTTCAGAATCCATGGGGGAAGTCACCTAATCCACACATTCTGGGGCCTCCCCCACTGCAGACTTCTAGTTCAGCACATCTGGGTTAGGCTGTCCACCTGCTGTCCCAGGTGGTTCTGATGCATGAGATCTGGGCTGGAACACTGACCCATGAGGATCAAGTCCAAGGTCCTAAACACACTTCCTCAGCCTGGCTTATTTCTGTCCACATGCCTTTGCTAGGCCATCTACTCTGTTCCCTGCCTCTGCTTCCCCTTCCATCTGGCTTTAGATTTAGCTCTGAGAGAGACTGACACAAAGACGCAGTGATAATCATGGTGGCTAGTATTTATGGAAGCCTCATTGTGTGCTGGTGGAAGCTTTTAAAAGTAGTAAACCATTGGGGCCTCACAGCCCTCTGAGCTCCACGCAGTTCTTGTCCCCACTTCCACAGATGTCAAAAGTGATATGTCCAAAGGTGGGTAATGAGGAAAGGAGGAGACTGGGCTGTCCAGCTCTTAGCCAGGTGGGTGGGGGAGGCACCTTCTGTTGGCCAACTCTATAGCCCTGGCTCAGCATGTCAGCCCTGTTTCTGGAGACATTGTCCCCTGTCCCTCATGACTAGCAGATAGTCTGCTGGATGTTCATGCAGGTGAAAAACCTGTTCATAATCGAATTTGAGCCTCGAATCTAATCTAAACACACTTTTTTTTTTTTTAAGATTTTATTTGTTTATTTGACAGGGAGGGAGATCACAAGCAGGCAGAGAGGCAGGCAGAGAGAGATGTGAGGAAGCAGGCTCCCTGCTGAGCAGAGAGCCTGACTCAGGGCTCAATCACAGGACCCTGAGATCACGACCCTAGTCAAAGGCAGAGTCTTAATCCACTGAGCCACCCAGGTGCCCCTAAACACACTTTTGAAAGAAGTTTTCTGGCATTCCTACACACGGAGTTTTCCTGGGGCATGAACACCATGAGTCATCAGTAGCTCTTTGTGTTTTGGGGCAGTCACATCTCCGAGGACAATATTAATAGTCATAAAGACACATCCGCGTCCACCTGCACGGGGAGCAGTCGCATTTTTGGTGATTCCTAGTAGAGATACAAGCATTTGATTGTTTCCGTTTTTTAGTGTGGCTGTGCCTAAGTGTTTAACTACCTTAATACATAGTGCTTTACCATAAACCACTTGCCTTTGATTCTCTTTTATGAGACAGGTCAGGAATATTACCAATTAAAAAAAATATGTTGATATTATCTGAATTTCATTTCAGGATAGTAAAGGAGGTGGTGATTCCCAAGTGGTGATTTAAAAAGGGGGGCTTTTGTTTTATCAGATTAAGAATGCATAATCTGGCCTCTGAAGGGAGGGGTGGGCAATGAGTTCCCAGGACAGACGCCTGGACACTTCCGGGGTAGATCCTCACAGGAGAGTTGTTCAAATACGCCTTTGCTAGACCTCAGCTTGCCTCCTGCCTACACATCATTGCCCTCCCTGTTCTTTTTGAGATGTTAATTTGTTGCTCTGAAAATTATCTTGTCACTGACAAACCGAATCTGGAAGAATCAGCTCTTCTTATAAAGCGGTTCCTATGGCGTCTGCAGGGCTTTGTCAGTTGGTGAGTTATGAATATTTATGTCTCGGAAAAAATTCCTCATTTAAATTGCATTTTCGGTAATTTCCCACTTAATTTGCCACAGAAAATAATGACATTTCCAGCCTCTGCCCAGGCGAATGTCTTCAGAGATGGCCATTTTTGCATGTGGGATCAAGGTGGTATCGGGATTTACTGAATTCCAAACCCGGATGAGGGGCTGCTGCCTTGCAGTTGCGTCCGTGGAATAATGCAAGTGCCCGATACATTATCGACAAATGCCAGGCGTGATTATGGTAAATTAGACCTTTTGCATTATTTATGAGATCCACAGTAAAACGTGTTTCACTTTTCCCCATTAAAGTTTATATAAAACCTGTTGTGGGACTTATTAGTAAACAATTTTAAAATTTATTATACAAAGGGCCAAGTCTGAAAGGCTGTTCTAGCTCAGGTTTTCCTCATCTTCATTCATGAGCTGTTAAGGCAGAATAGAGTATCTGTTAACAGGGTTCGTCAGGTCCTGGAGAAGCTAAACATGTGTATGGTGGGAAATAAGTTCACTGCAGACCCAAGTCCGCCAGCCCCGGCCACGGGCACTTGAGCGTCTGCAGGATGGTGATGGCATCTGCCTCATGTCCTTGTCCCTTCTCAGTGCCCAGAAAACATGGTATGCCAGAACCCAGTGTGGAACCACCTTAAGCACTTTTTCCATTTCAAAACTTATCAGAAGCTCTTTTCATTCATTCGTGCACTCATCATTCATTGTGGTACCACTCTCCCCTCGCCCTCCCTGTCTGGTCTTACACTGATGTCTTAGGGGAGCCGAGGAGGAGGAGCTGGTGGATACAGTTCCTTCCTTGAGCTGTGTGTCATCACAATGGAAGTCATCACCGTGATGGCTTCCACTTGTTTCGGATCTTACAGCTTCAGAACTTCTGTGTGTGAGCATCTCTGATGCACAGGGCGTTGAGAGGAGCTGTCCCGTGAGTGGAAAGGGACCATTGAGGGACTGGCTGAACAGGGACGGTCACTGAGCCCATCCTTTCCGTATTCATTCCTCCATTTCCTGGTTTCCTGAACATTCTTTGGTGGGCCATGTCTGAAACCCCTCCTTTCCCATTTCCTCACCGTCTCCAACCTGGAGTTAAATGTGTCTAGCCTTTGAGGTGTCAGAGACCCACTTGAGAACCACTTTCTCTAAAGAAGTGAGAATCTTGGGTTTGGGCTTTGATTAGGGAAGTGATATTGTGTGTATCTTTGGACACCTTCACGATGAAAGTCAGAACAGCGTGTATGAAGTTCTAAGGAAGGAGAGGGACCAGAGGCTACATTGGTGACTCTTATCAGACTTTTCTTTTTTTAACCTTTAAGATCTAAAAAGCTGGTTCTGTTCTGTACCTGTGCATAACAAAGAAGAGGGGCCTTTTGTGATTCTTTGTGTGTCTTTGTCTTTGTAATACCTAAAAGAGCCTCCATCCTAATAGGCTCCTTGTGGCCCCACCCGAGAGGTCTCCTGCAGTGAACCCACTGTTGCCAGAAAGGCCTGACTTCTGTTTGCCTGGTAGAGCCTCTCCGAGAGCATTTTAACGTGCATTGAACCCTCTTCTTGCGAACCAGCGAGGGCCAGCAGCCTGGTGTGAGGCCAGAGCCTCCGGCTTCCTGTGGCCCAGGGTATTTCTGTAAACCAGCTGGCAGCGTCTGGCCAGGCTCCCTCAATACGATGTTGATGGGCCAGTGGCTCTGCGGGGCTCTCTTTGCTCATTTATACCATTTGCTCACTTTTTATGCTTCAGTTCCAGTATGTCTGGACAATGAAATTAAACCGGCCCATTTCTAGCGCATTAAAAGGCTTTGTTCTCCTGCTTTGGCACTGAGCCTCACGTGGAATTGTATAAAAGGAAGACACTCTGCTTGGGAGCTCCGTGGAATTCAAGGTTTCCTATCTGTCCGTTCAAGGCTGTGGTTTTGTCCCTCAGGCTCCGGGGGGTGACGGGCTCTCTGGGTTTGCCTGGTGGCATCATCCGCAGCCCAGGCTTAGAGAGGCCTCCCTGCGCTAGACCCCGAGTGCATGGGTCTGGCAGGGACCATCCATCAAAACCTCTATTCTTTGGCTGATTTTCCTGTACTAAGTAGTGGCCAAGAGCTCCTAAGTACCTGGCTCCTTACGTTTGTCGTGGAATAGAAGGCCATTGGCTTTCTGAGATTTATTGCATTTTTCTTATTCCCGTTCCCCTTTGTTTTCGCCCCTCTCCTTCCTTTTAAACCCTTACGTTCCTTCTTTACCTTCTTCTTGACCCCCCTCCTCAGCCTAACGATCATATTCCCTGTTTTGGTTTTACTTATGGATTTCTTTTTATTGTGGACATCTTACAACACATACAAAACAGAATAATAAAATCTTCCAAGTTCAACGGTTCAACTCTTGGCCAAGTCTGGTTTCATCTGTACCCCTGCCGTTCCCCTCCTCTGCCTCCTGCATTATTTTGAGGCAGTTTTCACATATCACATCACTTTATCTCTCAGTATTTCAGAGGGCATCTCTAAGAGTCTCTTGCTCTCTCTCTTTTTTATGACAAAAGAATCTTAAAGGAGGACACCAGAGAAACTTGATTCTTCCGAGGCTGTTAACTGTCATTAAAAGCAGCATTTCTCCAAGTGCAGTGTACAAGACCACTGAGGTGGTCTGTGATCGTTTAAAAATTATCATATATTGGGGCGCCTGGGTGGCTCAGTGGGTTGAGCCGCTGCCTTCGGCTCAGGTCATGATCTCAGGGTCCTGGGATCGAGTCCCGCATCGGGCTCTCTGCTCAGCAGGGAGCCTGCTTCCTCCTCTCTCTCTCTCTCTCTGCCTGCCTCTCTGCCTACTTGTGACCTCTCTCTGTCAAATAAATAAATAAAATCTTAAAAAAAAAATTATCATATATTTGTGTTCCTGAATATATTCTATATATAGAAAGTGATACTGCTATTCCCTTAGTGATATTAACATTAATAAAGTGAATCAATTTGAAAGTAAAAATACAGGTACATAGTAGCAGAGGACAGGGGGTCAGAATCTATGATCTGAGGATTAAATCCAGCCTGGTGCTTGTGCTTTGTAAATAAAGTTTTATTGGAACAAAGTTTCTCTCATCTGTTTACATATTGTTTATGGCTGCTTTCATTCAGCGATGACGGAGTTGAGCAGCTGTGACAGAGATTATCCTACAAAGTTGAAAACATTTACTACTGGCTCTTCACAGGAAGATGTTTGCTGACCCATGGTATAGGAAGTAGGTGGATACAGCTTCCATCACAACCTGGGCCCATAAATAGTGAAGTGTGGGAAATGCCCGTCAGACCCAACCACCCGCTTGCTTTGTGTCTGATGCAGCTGAGCAGGCAGGGATTTGCTGTGAGTCACACAATTGGGAGCCCGGTGGGGACATTGACTGTACCGCCCACACTCTAAGCTCCCATCCCTGGCCTTTTCCCACCTTAAGATCCCGCCCCAGGCTTTGTGCTAATATCTCTAAGCATTCTGCATTGGCTTCTTGTTGGGCAGTTGTTTATTTCAGAGCAGACATAATTTCTCATTTTCAGTAATTTAGTATAAAATGCTTTGTACTAAGTCTATGTTGCTGTAGCCCCTCAAATTATTGTACTGACTAGGAGAAAAATAATTTCAAAAATGTAAGAAGGGTGTTTGTGAAGTTGAATAATTTGCCACCAAATAAAATACACCGAGGGTTTCTGAGCATAGAATGCTGAGCTGATGTTCTCTGTGATACCAATTTCATTTCCTAGCTTTCGTGGAGGATATCCAGCTGGGAGGAAAGCACCAGGTAAAATAAAATGTAAAAGATCTCTAGTATGTACTTGTGATTTTTCTCATTTCAGTATCCACTCCTGCCTTAATTGTCAGAGCAGGTGCAATGCTGTAGGGAGAGCTGTTCTTGGGTGCTATAGTTCATATTATTCTGTGACTTAGGGTCCAATGGCTGTGAGATTTTATTGACCCATAGATTTTTCTGATGTTTTCCCATTTTTTCCCCCCATTTTAGGCAAGTGTTTAGGAAAATAGGAATATTTTCTGGCTGGGATGTCAGGATTTTGGTGTGAAAGTATTTTCCTTATTGATAGTTCAAAATTATTATTATTGTATTTCATGGGAGACACAATTTGCTAAAATGAGTCTGTGGTTTACTTAGTACTGCACAGTCTTATTTCATAGCCATGGGGCCACTGCTCACTACAGAGTACTTGAAATATGACTGGTGTCCGTGGAGATATTGTTTAAATGTGAAATAAACCATAGATTTTGAAAACATAGTACCACTAAAAGAATGTGAACTATCTCATAATTTAAAGATATTGATTACATGTTGAAATGATAACATTTTGGATGTATTTGATTAAACCAGGTGTGTTATTGAAATTGATTTCACTTTTTTTTTCTTAACTTTTAAATGTGGCTACTAGAAAATTAAAAATTACACATGTAATTATCAGATATTTATCTTGGAACATGCTGAGAATTAAGGTGAGAATAAGTACATTTTGAACAATTCAGGCAATGATGAGGAAGCTTGAGTTATTTGATACTGAAGACTATTGCCATAGTGTTTGAAACTACAGTAACAAAAATGGTATAGCATTGGCTCAGGAATCATAGATTGATGGAATAAAGTATCTAGCTTAGAAACCAACTCTTGCATTTGTGTTTAGTAAAGGTAAATGTGGTCTGAGATCACTAGGAAAGTGTAAGGTTATTAATAAACAGTGCACAACTGGTTAACTATTGGGTAAAAGATTTGAGTTTCAGCCTCCTGTTAATTTAATCCAAAATAAATTCTAGATAGATTAAGGAAGTAAATGTAAGAAATGGAACTATTAAATAGAGCCGGAACATCATCTAGTCAGATGTGTTTTTGATTTCAGAATTAAAGCAGTAGAAGAAGTTGTAAAGGAAAAAACTGACTTGACAACAGAGAAATTGGGTTCCATTCTTTAGAAGAAATCAAATAGAATTAAAAAGTTGAACAGGGGTGCCTGGGTGGCTCAGTGGGTTAAAGCCTCTGCCTTCGGCTCAGGTCATGATCCCAGGGTCCTGGGATCGAGCCCCGCCATCGGGCTCTCTGCTCAGCAGGGAGCCTGCTTCCTCTTCTCTCTCTGGCTGCCTCTCTGCCTACTTGTGATCTCTGTCAAATAAATAAATAAAATATTAAAAAAGAAAAAAGTTGAACAAGTCAGGTGTAAAAACAGGGGACTCATCTCAGCTTCTCCTGACCACCCTTAGTGGACATCAGGATGCTGTGAATTTCAAGTATTTTCCCCCCAGTCCTCTGTTCATCAGGTGATCAGATTTAACAAATAAAAATATGGCACTCTCCATTAAATTCGAATTTCAGATGAACAACGAACAATTTTTAGTGTATAAGCATGTCTCACACAGTATTTGGGACATAGTTTTACTAAAAAATTTTTGTTATTTATCTGAAATTCAAATTTAACTAGGCATCCTCTGTTTTATTTGGCAATCCTAAGTTGGAGGGTTTCAACCCCCAGTATACAGAAGGAGGAGGGAGGGTCAGAACATGGTGGGCGTGGGGGAAGAAAGGACCTGGGGTCCCAGGGCTCTGTAACTAGGCTTTCAGTGGATTGCCTTTTTGAGCTCTGCATTTCATCTCTGGCTCCTGGAAAACAGGACACCTTTGTGTTTTTTGTTTTAAGGTTGTATTTATTTATTTGTCAGAGAGAGAGAGATTGAGAGAGAGAGAGAGAGAGGGAGGGAGAGGGAGAGAGAACACAAGCAGGGGGAGCAGCAGGCAGGGAGGAAGCAGGCTCCCCGCTGAGCAAGGAGCCCGATGCAGGACTCCATCCCAGGACCCAGGGATCATGACCAGAGCTGAAGGCAGATGCTAAACTGCCTGAGCCATCCAGGCATCCCTCTGTGTTTTAAACCTACCCAGGATTCTACATGATCAGCTGGGTGCAACTTCTGCAGGCAGTTAAGAGAGTGGAGGGATCCAGCCCTAAGGCCCAGTTACCATGGCATCTTCTAAAATACATGAATCTTGTTGCTCTAGCCCCTCCCCATCCCATACCCTTAAGTTTATAGACTCACTTTATTCCTTTACTATCTTCTAATGTGGTTTGAGAAAGAGGAGAAAAGGGCATGTGGTCTATTTACTGTGGTTAATAGAAAGGCAGCCTTAATCAGAACATGTATTTTAATTATCCAGTTATACATGGATTCACTTTTGTTGAAAGAAAAATAATACGTACAAAGTGAGAGTTCTGTTGATTCCTCAGTTCCTGGCAGACAATCAGGAAATAGGAAAAGAGATCTGGGTAAGTCCTGGGATAGTCCTAGGATAGTCCTGGTCTATGCCTGATGTCCCTGTGGTTATGAATGGTTATTAATTGTAGGCATTAATAGTGTCACTTTTCTTCCCTGAACTTTATTCTCTAAGGGGTCTCTGTTTGGATAGGAAATTATACCATCAAGTTAGTCCTAGGAGAGAGTGCATGTGAAGTGCAGAGAATGTGCTCACCAGGTAGAAGGTGCAAAGGTTGCTTTCTGGTGAAAAGACTGGCTCTGAGGAAACCCAGTAGCTCACACACACCTAGAGAGCTTCCATTTGGTTTTAGGGGTCCAGTCCTTTATGAATAGACATTCAAGGATAACCAGAGTTAAAACAACTAACCTGAAGGAGACAGGACAAACAACGGAGAAGGAGAAATCCCAGAGAAATGCAGAAACAGAAGACAAAAAAAATTTTTAAAAACTTACCATAAAAATTAAAAAAAAGCCACATTGAGGATAAATAGCAAGATTAGAAAACTATAAAAGAATATGAAGAAAAAGGAAAAAGTCCTTAGAATTGAAAAGGGATAGCCAAGATGAAAAATTCAATAGATGGTTTGGAAGACAATATTTTTTTTTTTTAAATTTTATTTATTTTATTTGACAGAGAGAGAGATCGCAAGTAGGCAGAGAGGCAGGCAGAGACTGAGGGGGAAGCAGGCTCCCCGCTGAGCAGAGAGCCTGATGCGGGGCTCGATCCCAGGACACTGAGATCATGACCCGAGCCGAAGGCAGCGGCTTAATCCACTGAGCCACCCAGGCGCCCCTGTTTGGAAGACAGTATTAAGAACATTACTTATAAGTAGAGTAAAATGTCAAAGACCTAGAAACAGATAGGAAAAGAATAGAAAGGGGACACGTGGGTGGCACAGTCCGTGAAGCATCCAACTCTTGGTTTTGGCTCAGGTTGTGACCTCAGGATCATGATCTCAGGGTTGTGGATGAATAACATGGATGCGTCTTGGAACATTGTCCTAGGGACGCCTGGCTGGCTTAGTTGGTAGGGCATGAGACTCTTGATCTCAGGGTTATGAGTTCAGACCACACACTGGGTGTGATACCTACTTAAAAAAAAAAAAAAGGAGGGGTGCCTGGGTGGCTTAGTTGGTTGAATATCTGACCCTTGGTTTCATCTCAGGTCGTGATCTTGGGGTTATGGGATCTGGTCCTATGTTGGGCTCCATGATTGGCTGGGCATCTGCTTAAGACTTTCTCTCCCTCTCTCTCAGTCCCTCTCTCCCCCAACTGCTCAAATAAATAAACAAATAAATAATAAATCTTAAAAAAAGAGAAAGAGATAGAAAATCAGGAGATTGATCTAGGTGGTATAACATTTCACCATTCATAGGCCCACAAAACAGAAGGGTGGAAATTATTACAGCTATAAAAGACAGTTTTTTAGAACTGAAGACAGAGTCTCAAGATGGGAAAATCTCACCTAGCATAATGGGGGACAGTGATAAGTGAGGAGCCCATACCTAGGCACATGAGAGTGAGATTTGAAACACTGGAGATAGAAAGACCATTCTTATGTTTGGCATCAAAGTTTTCAGTAGTAACAGTGGGCAGCTAATAGATCATCTACTCGGAATGTAATTTCCAATTTCATGTCTGTGCTCTAATAAACTCTCAGTCAAGAGCAGGGGTAGAGTAGTAATAGAAGTGACTAGAGCAAAAACTCACCCTTTTTCTTCTTTGTCAAGTGGAGGATATCTCATCTAGTGGACATCCAGTCCAATGTAGGCCCCAGGAAGCTCCGTCATGATGGGCTGGAGATGCCATTTTGGCTGGAGCAGGAAGAAGGAGGGAACCAGAGTGAAGTCTTCAGGAGAAAAAGGAAATGGGGCTGGTAAATCATATGATGTGATAGGAGCAATAAAATCCTTCTTTGACTTAGCAGTGAGTAGTGTGTTCATGGTCAGTGTTTTCAAGGAGTGAGTTGGGACCTCCACTCTTCTCTTCTGGAGGCTCTCCTCCTCCCAAAAGACTACCAGAGCCCTTACTTCAGCAGGACCCACTCTATGGACCAGCTGTGGACAAAGAGACCTAGACACAGGGTACAAGAGATGTTTCAGGGGCCAGGACAGAATGTGATATACATCGTGTCTGCTCCCATTCAATGGCCAGAATGTGGCCATATGGCCCCGACTTCATTGCAGAGGAGGCTGGGAAATATGGTCCTCTTGAGTTCCTAGGAAGAAGAATAGGTTTAACCAAGCTTGTAGGCACTGTCTGCATAAGAGCTATTGTGTGCTGAGTTCTCACTGTAACATATGAACTATATACTAAATCATTTATATACACCATCTCACTGATCCTGGGAGATCTGTTCTAAGGTCTCTCTTCCTCACCAGGAAAGTGAAGTTCAGAAATGTTGCCATTTGCCACAGTCGCACACCTAGCAAGTGGGACTTGCTAGGGACTTCATCTATTTGCATTTTAATCATTTATTTAAAAAGAAAGTGCACCGAGCGTGAATTTAGGACATGTTCAAAAATCTCTCTTGGTTGAATTCTTTTGCTCTTTTCCATACCGTGTCTGAAGCTTGGAACAATGCATCTCTCTCCCTTGCAACCAACCCACTGCCAACTTTTCTGGATGAATGGATATTGTTGTAAGATTCCTGGTGATAGTCTTCCTGGCCAGCAGAGAGGAGAAACTTGCATCTGTCTGAGTTCCCTCAGGAATGTCAGGTACCAGGCTCTGCACGTTGCACCAAATGGGGAGTGGGCCCTGGAGCGTGGTCACTAGAGAGTGAGGAACAGTGCTGGTGGCATGAAGGGAAAGTGACAAATCTCTTCTCTCTGTAACTTCATCACGAGGGTGGTGAGATGGAGCCCCTTGACAGAAAGCATTTCCACAAGATTACTTTGGATTAACTTCCCTGGGTGCAAATGTACCCACGACACTTATCCATTATCCAGAAAAGTGATCTATAGCCCAGCTGGCTGAATGGCTGCCTAGGTGTGAGTTCTGCTTCTCATGTCCTCCTCGGTCAATCCGGCCCAGTGATTCACAGCCCCTTTTGACACTGGGGTAGTTCAGCGTCATTGACTTGTTTTGGTGATGCCTTTCCTCTCCTTTTTTTTCCTGAAAAAGTCTGAGTGGTGAGTGTGTTCTGGAACTTCTGTAGTAGGTTGTTCTTGTCTACCAACTGCCTTTCAAGATGTTGGTCTGCCTTGAGGATCTTCTAGGAGGAGCTGGCTCTCCAGCAAGCCCACTTAAATGGTTTAGGAAGGTTCCAGCTTGGTGGCATGGGTTGGTCCCTGAATATCCCCCACATTGGCCCTGGATAGCCTGCAGTGCTGACCGGGGACTTGGGTGGCACCTTCCCCTTCCTCCAGGTAGGGGCTATCTGGTCCTGGTTCTAGACTGGGCTTGCTTGTGTCCATCCCCTCTCACTCCACGAGTGTCTCTGCTTTTGGTGGTAAGTGGCATCTGGGGCCCCTCCAGTGGGCTCCTCCATGCCTCTTTCCTTTTGGAGTGGCATATCCAGTTCTGGTCTATACAGGTTTTCCTTCCTTGTGCAAGAGCATCACTGTATGGTGGTAGTATAATTTCCCCTCCAATTATACCAATATATTTAGTGTAGAGAATGAGGTGGGGAGGAAAGTTTCAGTGTATATTGGGTTCACCATCTTGAACCGAGGGCTCATACACTTTCTAGAGAATTTCAAGATACGCATTGAAATAATTGGCAACCCCTGAAGATGCAGCAAGAGAAGATTGGAGATAATTTTGGCCCCTTACAAGCCCTTTAATAAGGTCAGTTGTCCATCATGCCTCACCCGCCCATCCCTTTGTTTATACCTGGTGATCTTGCGGCAGACTGGAGATCTGACTGGGGCTGCATCTCAGGGGATATGAAAACTTTGCATGGAACTTTTAACTAATGAAAATAGAGGTCAGAAGTAATTATTCCTGTATCCATTCTGTACTGAGTGAAGCTGGAGGGAGTTCACCCATTAAATTACATTTCCAGTGCTCTGTTCCAATGTATGCTCTTTTACAACTTTATTTAAAGAAAGCGTAATGTGAAAGGCTTTTAACTCTGATGGAAGAAAGACAGGGCCTTAGTCAGTAATGGTAGAATCTCTCATCGCATCGTCTGTTCTGAGAACAAAGATCTTTTTAAAACCTGGTCCCAGGCCATCCCGTGGATTATATTAATGGAACATACCTTAATAGATCCCTCCAGGGGATAATCTGAAGTCTGAGTTCGCTTTCTCTAAACACCTCTGATCTTAAACTTTCTATTATTTTGTTGCAGAAGTTTTCTGTGCTCTTCTTGCCTTTATTACTTTATCAAATGTCTAAGTGTGTTTGAAAAGTCAGAATCCCTTTAGAGATGAATGGTGCATGTGAGTTATCCTTTACCCAGTGGAGATTTTTGATCTTTGAGTTTGAAATGCATTTAGCAAGTTATTTCTTGAGCCTCTGCTATGTTCCATGTCCTGTTTGAGACCCTTAGGATTCACCAGTGGACAGGAAAGAAGATCCATGCCCTGGTAGGGCTTACAGTCTAGTGAGGGGATGCCTGACAATAAAGATAAGCATAATAAGTAAGAAAAACACAAAGAACACAAAGTTTGTTAGCAGGGGGTAGGTGATGTGGAAACACAAAAGTAGAGACGTAAGGAAGAATTGAAGTCCTTGAGGGTAGGATGGTGGTGGGCATAGGAACACACGAGGCCAGAGGCAGCCCCTGTGGTCAGCCCTTAACTTTCCATCATGTAACATTAGAATGTTGAGACATGACTTCGAAATTTACTTTAACAACGAGGTAGCTTCTAAAAACAAATTGTCCTGTGAGGTTAACTAGACACCTAGGTAAAAGGACCTAGTGTATTTCTTTGTAGGAAAATCAACAAATAGAGTTTAAAAATCTATTCAAATACCATGCAAAAATATGTAGCCCATGGTATAAGACAGCTGAAATTGGCCAAAGAATAAAGTCTGTGTTTTTTTTAAATATGGGTTTATGTGTCAATGTGAGAAGGACACCGGACTTCTGTAGACCCAGTTTCCTCATATGTCAGGTATGACTCAGGTTTTGTAAGAGTACATGAGGTAAAGGACATGAAAAGACTGTGAAATACAGCTCATCGGGTCCTGGAGTGAAGCTGTGTGGGGATTCACAGCCATTCATGAAAGCCTCTGGGGGAGGATGGAGTAAACTCATCAGGTTTCTCTGCTCAGGACCTGGTGTCCATTGCCAGATTCCCCTGTGTGCCCTCCCCCCAGGCCTGCCAGCCCCCTGAAGCTTCCCATCCAGGTTTACCTTCCCACCTTCCAACCTTTGCTGAGGCCCTGAGTCAGGCAGAAGAGAGAGGTAGTGAATTCCAGTAGTTCTTGATAGTGTGTAAATGACTGATAGACTGTACCCTGAGAAGGGGGACTAAGTACTGATAATTTAGAAAGGGGATTTGTTAATAGAAACATATATATAATGATGGGGGATTCTAGACTACATTCAGTGTTTGAAATAGGCAATGCACTTGACGAAAACATCAAAAAAGCATAAAGTGGCACACAGAAAACGTTTATTTCTTACCTGTGTTTTCCATTTGCCCAGTTTCTACCTCCCAGCCATATAGGTAATAACTGCTGTTAATTTGTCCTTCTAGATATATGCTCGTGCATATATACAAGTCACCACAAGTATCTATTCTTAATTTCCCTCTTTTTTACATAAACAACAGCACAGTATACATGTTGCTATCTGCCCTACTTTTTTCCATTTAAGAATGCATTTTGTATTGCTCAGCCTTCAAAAAGAATGAAGTCTTGCCATTTGCAACATTGTGGGTGGAACTAGAGGGTATTATGCTAAGTGAAATAAGTCAGTCATGGGGCACGTGGGTGGCTCAGTGGGGTAAGCCTCTGCCTTTGGCTTAGGTCATGATCCCAGGGTCCCGGGATAGAGCCCCACATCGGGTTCTCTGCTCAGCAGGGAGCCTGCTTCCCCATCTCTCTCTCTCTGCCTGCCTCTCTGCCTACTTGTGATCTCTGTCAAATAAATAAATAAAATCTAAAAAATATATATTAAAAAAAAGAAATAAGTCAAAGACAAGTATCATATGATTTTACTCATGTGGAATTTAAGAAACAAAACTGATGAACACAGGGGAGGGGAAGGGAAACTAAGACAAAAGATAGGGAGAAAAACCACAAGAGACTCTTAATCACAGGAAACAAACTGAGGGTTGCTGGAGGGGAGATGGGTGGGGGGTGGGGTAACTGGGTGACGGGCATTAAGGAGGACAGATGATGGGATGAGCACTGGGTGTCATATGTAACTGACAAGTCCCAGTATTCTACCCCTGAAGTGAATAATACATGTTAAACTAAAATTGAGTTTAAAAAAATGTTAAAGTAAACTAAATTGAATTAAAAAAAAATGTATTTTGGAAGCTTTCCCATATTAAAGCACAAATACTTCCTCGGTTCTTTTTATAGCTATACAGTAGGGCATTGTACGAACGGGTCATTATCATTTTTTTTTTTAAAGATTTTTTATTTATTTATTTGACAGAGAGAGATCACAAGTAGGCAGAGAGGCAGGCAGAGAGAGAGAGGAGGAAGCAGGCTCCCTGCTGAGCAGAGAGCCCGATGCGGGACTTGATCCCAGGACCCTGAGATCAGGACCCTGAGATCATGACCCGAGCCGAAGGCAGCGGCTTAACCCACTGAGCCACCCAGGCGCCCGGGTCATTATCATTTTAACCAGGTCCCTCTGAGAGACCTACCTTCTGCTGTCATCCACACACACTGCTGTGACTACCTTGCACAGACATCATCTCACATGTGGCACCTCTAGTTTAAGTAGAAGTGGATGTGTAGGAAGGAAGGCTGAATGCATTGGTAGTGTTGATAGATTTTGCTAAATTAACCAATTTATACCCCACCGGCCATGAAGGCTATCATATGTTTCCCCACCGTCCTGCCAGGATTGAATGCTAGCGAGCTTTTGGACTTTTGGCCTCCTGCTTTATAAAAAGGGAAGCAGTTTTTAGAAGGAGGGGTTTCCTGAATCCCTCCTGCCCTCTGGACTGCCAGCTTCTCTTTGTTCTGCATCCCCGCCAGGAAGGGCAGGTTACCAGCACCTCGGAACCCTACCCCCGAACCCCATAATCTGCTCTGTGATACATATATTCCTTGAATTTGTATGCAAAACTCAGACCCATTTATTTTTTACATGCTGCTTACTTTCCTCCTCCTGTCGAGGTGTTCTTAATTGCTGTCTTAGTTGACAATGACTGAATTCTTTCATTTTCTCTGCCATTAGTCTCTTCGCTGCAGTTGATAGTCATCTATGAATTAATGACTAATTAATGAAAGGGAACCTGTTATTTAAAATTACTTACAAATTGTTTCATGAAAATATGTAAGATACAGATTATTTTGCTCTTTTTCTTTCCTTTTTTTCTTTTATATTTTTCTTTCTTTCTTTCTTTCTTTCTTTCTTTCTTTCTTTCTTTCTTTCTTTTACATCATAGGCCCTTAGGCATTGTATTTGTTACAAAATGGAGGTGAGGTGCCCAATGAGGCAAAGGTACCATGGAAGTCAGATGAGTTTATTCAACTAGGAAGACCACAGCAAACACTGCAGAGATCTTGGCTCTACTCACTTCTGTCTTGCCAAGGTATCCTCCAGACACTTTGAGGAATTCTACACTTTTAAGGCTCAGGGAATGGGAAAACCCTCTCACCAACAGTGCTGAGATAAGCCAGCTTAGAGCCCAGAGTGTGTGTTCTGTGCTCAGATAGGTTTGGGGGTAAGGGAGGTCTCAGCCTCTGGCTCCAGGCCTCAGTGTCCTCATCTGTGAAATGGGGATGATAATAGTAACTTCCTCAGGGGCTGTTCTCCTTGGATAAATGAGGTGACATGTGATGCCCTTAGAGCAGGGCGTGGGATCAGGAGATACTTCCAGGCCTCCTTATTACCCCTCCTTGTAAACTGGCCACTTGGATCTCCATGATTTCTCACAAGGAGTCTCTAACCTGTGCATACAATGTAGATGTTGTTGATCTAAGGTCAGAGTGTCCACTGTCCCCTGTTCTTGTGAAGTCTGCAGGGGACCTGCTTCAGGGGCTGGGAAGAGGGCCCAGAGCTCACAAATGCATCCACACATGGCTGTTGGTGGCTGAAACTGGGTCACATTTCCTTCCTTTAGGAAAATGCTCAGGCCATTTGCTTCCTGAAAACCTGATTTTTCACCCCTTTGAAAGGTTGTTAATGGGACTGTTTGAATAGAAATGAGAAAACCTCTTTTCTTCAGGCCCTCTCTGGCTGTATTAATTAGTATATTTCTATAATGTTAATGTAGCTATTTACCTGGGTTTGGGCCATTAAATCCCCCCCCCCACCTCAGGGAACATCAATAATACAGGAACAGTTGCTCCCTTGGTCTTTTTCCTGGGTCACAGCTTATTGTTCCTTTAATGGATGTCTCCGTCAGAGTCTGCTTGTGGAAGATAATAACATTCTTCTGTCCTCTGTGGCCCTCGCCTTAAGGATGGTCCCTGTCCTTGTGCTGCTCAGACTTTGTAGGCTGAATTAAGGGATTTCTGGAGACAGGATGCTAAATCGGCGGGGTGGCTTGCTACTGTTGCATGGCCAAATGCAGGGACTGGATGCGGAACACGGTCCGCGACAGAATCAAACAGCATACAGTTGTCAGGTTTTCCTCTAATAAGGGGGGAAAGATAGGCATGAGGACCTATGTTAATGGCAGAAGACATTAGGATAGAAGTAAAAGTGGAATCCAAGTGGATATTTATTTTCCTCGGTGTCCTGCTTGGATCAGGTGGGAGAGGGGTGGGGAGGAACCTTAAGCCTTTGATGCCTCTGGCCTGGATTTCCGCTTGGTCCCTGCTGTTGACAGAGCCCGTTCAGTAGCAGAGTGCCAGAAGAAGAGAGGCCCCAAGAATCAGATGAGTGGCTGGTCCACCCACTGGCTCAACCCTTCCTTGCTGGGAGTGCTCTGAGTCTTGGCATTTTAAATGGGAATACTGTGATAAAGGTGTTTGCTGAGATCCTTTGGGTCCTGGAGTGTAAGCCTGTTGGAATGGTGCCTTGGAGCCTCTAGTGATGTCTCATAAAGACTTGAGAGGCCTCTGGCAGGGAGAAAACTGGCATTTAAATAATTCTCATGGGGGAAATTCTTATATTCCAGGAGACTCCGGCTGAGTTAATCAATTCGTTAGAGCGGTCGTTTATCCTGACTCAAGGATCCAGCATTAACATTTTGTCTCTCCCAAGTATTTCCAAGTGCCACAATATTAATATTTTCTATACCTTTCTTTTGATTAGTAAACACACAGAGGAGCTCTGAAATTCATCTTGAAGTCACAGCCATCAAGAGAGACAAGTGGGAGGTCCAGCCTCTCTGGTCTCTAAGCCGCACAATCTGGAGGAAAAGGCAGGGCCTGGTTAGTACCTAGTGGGTGGTCACTAAAGGCAAATTGGAGAAGCGAGTGGGTGTAATCTGCTGTGGCCCTTGTCACTGATGACCAGTGCGTTCTGCTATAGGTCTTAGGGGGATGTACACAAGGTGCCTGTATTAGAGCTTTGAGAGGAGGGGGTTGGTTCTCCTGTTAACACTAAACAGTTCACAGTTACAGAACCCTGTAACGTCCCGGGGCACGAGAAGGCCATCCCAGCACAATCAGAAAGAAGCAGCTCTGATCTGTGTCCCATGCCAGTGTCTAGAGATGACAATTCCAGATCAAAATGGCAACACTAGTGTTTTTATGTCTCGTAATCCCTAACTGCTAGTAATAATGACCCAATAATGGTCAGAATGGTGAGAATCAGTCCCCATGGTTTTGGGGTTCAGATGGTAACCCCAACAAGGGCTGGGGTGCAGGACCCAGACCCTCTGTCCTTTGGCTGGAGTCTTTTCACAAGCCTGATGGGAGCAGGCAGTCTGCAGAAAGCATAGTGCCCTGGAGGAGGGATCCTCAGAGGTGACATCTGCCAAGCATCCATCAGTGGGCTTGTGGCTGGGACGTCATCCCACCCACTCACGTCCCCTCCCGTGCACGCTGCATCCTCCCTACCCTCTCTCTCCGCCCGTGTCAGCTCCCCAGAGTAGCCACAGTCCTCCCAAGGCCCTGGGTTGATGTGGGAGTGAAAGGTTCTGCCCCACTTCGTCTCCCTTCAAATACTCTTATGTACATGTAGACTTGACCTTTTGATTTTAGAAGGCAAGATGTATTTTGTCTTTGTTTGCTGGGTTTACCTTGCCTTCCTGGGGGTAGACGTCCCTCTTTTCCAAGTGAGTAAAGCTGGTGGGGGATGGGAGCTCGGACTACCACATTCTTTACTTTACTGTCACTCGGGTTTTCACAAGTAATTTCCAAACTCAGGTCCATAGGCCAGCTCCTGCTGGTATGAAAA